>NC_134599.1:33836317-36236317 GCF_037038515.1 Microtus pennsylvanicus | reverse complement strand
TCTGTGCATTCTGAGGTCGAAGTTAGGTGTCCCCCTCTATGACTTTCCACCTTGTTTTTCAGAGAGGGAGCCCCACTGAATCTAAAGATTGGCTGGTCAGTGAGCCCACAGTTCCCCGACCCTCTGACTCAACAGCACTGGAATTAGTTTTTACATGGATGTTGGGGACCCAAGCTCATGTCCTTGTGTTTGCACAGCTAATACTGAACCGTGTTCTTAGCCCAGTGCACATTTTACTACAGCCAATATGGTAGCACATGCGTGTAACTCAGCACGTAGCACTCACAGGGGGAATACGGAGGACCACAAGTTTGAGGATAGCCTGGCTTGTGCAGCGAGACTCTGCCTCAAAAACAAAACAAAACAAAACACAACACAACAAAACAAAACGTTCCACCAGAGCTACCCTCTCATGAAATAGGCCACCTCTTTATGCCTTCCAGTAACCCATGATACTTCTGCTCATTTGTAGTCATCTGTATAATTCATCCTTAAAGGGTCCCATGTCCATATCATTTAGGAGAATTTGAATCACTTTCTACATTTTATTTAACACAGAACTCCGTAAGTTTTTATTTTACAAAAACTCCTCATGTTTTTGGAATATCATACAGGGATTCTAATAAATACATAGTACTGAGTAGACTATATTTCTATTAATATGTAGAATAGCATTATTAGTCTGAGTATTCTTTCCATTTAGTTTATTTTGCAATTGTTAAGTGCCAACACTGGAGCCACCATGTAAACATGAGAGGAGTGAGACAGAGTGTGTGTCACGTGGGACTATAGGAAACGCCCTTGGTAGGGTTCTAGGAAAGAGTGTGTGTCACGTGGGAACATAGGAAAGGCCCTTGGTAGGGTTCTAGGAAAGAGTGTGTGTCACGTGGGAACATAGGAAAGGCCCTTGGTAGGGTTCTAGGAAAGCCAGAGGGGTTGGCTGATCACCAGCTACTGCTGTAAAACCTGATCGCTAGTGGGGCAAGGTAGTGGTGGTTTTTATCCCAGCACTCAAGCAGCAGAGGCAAGTGGTTCTCAAATTCCAGGTCAACATGTCTCTAAAAGAAACCTAACCCAACCTAACCTACCTAACCTAACTTAACCTAACCTAACCTAACTAAACCCAACCTAACTAAACCTAACCAAAACCTAACCTAACAATCTAATCAGGCCTAACAACAAAAACAATAAACCCCACAATCTGATTAACCAACCAAACGCAAGTCCTGCTGGAGGAACAACCTTTCCCACAGATCTTTAAAGTTCCTGCCACCTCTGAGGATACAACTGTGTTTCTAGAGTCCTGGGCTCTTGTGTGTTTGTTTTATACAAGGGCTGCAGAAGTCCATCACCAAACCCCATTTATGTGGTGGTGCTGGGGATCAAACCTAGGGCTTAAAGCATGCTGGGAAAGTCCTCTAACAGTTGAGCGACATCCCCAGCTTTTTCTCCCTGAAGACAGGGCCTCACTCTGTGGCCCTGGCTCTCCTCTGGCTCTCACAGTTCTTCCCACCTCAGCCTCTGAAGGGCTGGGATTGCAGTCAGGAGCCATCGCGCCTCGCTCGGCCGATCACTCTTTGCTCTGCTAAATTTAATTTGTCTTTTAACAGTAGGCCATGTTGACCTGCTTTTACTCTGCCTTGGGGCTCAGATTCTATTTGTCAGATTGTGTGGAGCGTGAGTCAGTAGATCTGAGAGGGCACTATACACTAGCACCTCTCATTTTCCTTCTACACAAAGATGAGGGAGCAAATGCCCTGTCCTGCTCTGTGATGAGCATGCAGGAGGCAGCTGGCTGTCCTGCTCTGTGAGGGGCGTGCTGGAGACAGCTGGCTCACTTCGGGGCTGCACAGATGAAGCTTTCTCAGTGTAAAAGCAAATGTTTTAAGGATTTCTTGTTCACATCCTTCTTAAACAGAGAGTGAATCGTCAGGACTCAGATTTGATTCTCAACACCTACATGACAGCTCGGTGCCATCTGTAACTCCAATCCTGGGGGATTTAACAGGCTCCTCTGGCCTCCTCGAGCACCAGACACGCATACATGATACACAGCCATATCCGCAGACAAAATGCCATACATCTAAGTTTTTTTTAAAAAAAATAAAACCAAACATTTTACCATATATTATGTTTTGAGTATTTTTATAGCATCTCCCAGAGCCTGTTGTGACTGAAAGCTTCGGCCCCCAGTGTGATGATAACGGACTCAGAGGACTTTTCAGGATCTGGTGTGTGGTGATTAGGGGAATATTGTGGGATCTCAGTCCCTGCTCTCTGCTCCAGATGTGATCTTACTGTACAGCGCCACCATTCACTGTTTGCGCCCTAAGGTCTTCAGCGGGGCTCAGCAGACATTGTGGCCCCTTGAACGGTACCCGTATGAGCTTTCTTCCCTTGGCAAGTAGTTCATAACTGCAATAATGTCATTATCGTGATAGTAAGCTGACGGAGCCTGGCATGGTGGCGCACGCCTTTAATCCCAGCACTGGAGAGGCAGAGACAGGCGGATCTCTGCGAGTTCAAGGCCAGTCTGGTCTATACAGTGCGGTCCAGGACAGCCAGGACTGTTACACAGAGAAACGGAGAAACCCCATCTCAAAAAACCAGAAAGGAAAAGAGGGAAGGAGGGAGGGAGGAAGGAAGCTGGTGAAGGCAATGCCTAAACTTTTACTAGGCTTCTTGAGCCTCTGTATTCCCCAGGGAAAAGTGAGTGCGTTATCCGCCCATTCCCACAGCCCCAAAATGCAGGACAATCAGATCAGCAGCCCCACAATGCAGGACAATCAGACGTGATAAGGAGTTGAGTCAAAGAAGGAACTCAGTTTATTACTGTGAGTGTCCACTTATAAAGGTTAAGCGACTTCCTGTGGTGAGGGTACCTCCAACCAATGAGAGGCGGCCAAACCCTATCCATGGCTGAGATGGGGGTGTCTACCTAATTTTTGCTGTCTCATCCTCACTCAAACTTGAGCCAGGCTTTTTTTCTGTCCTATAAGCTTGGAGGTACAAGCCCTGAGATAATTTTGGCCCAACGACCTTTTTATCCATAAAGTCTAGTGTCAAATTTATACACATGTTGAACAACCATCACCACTTCCCTCTCCAGAATTCTTTACATCTTGCAAAGATGAAAATTTTATACCCCTTAAGCAATGGCTTCTCTCCGCCTCCCTTCCCTCAGTCCTGGCAACCCTTATTCTTTCCGTCTCTATGATTTTAAGTGCTCTACATGGGGAGCACATACAAGGATCTGTTCTAGCTCAGTTTTCTGCTGCTGTTACCAAAAGCAGCTTAGGGAAGAAAGGGTTACACAGAGTCCACTCCAGCGGGAAGGGAAGTCAGACAGGAACCTGGAGGCAGGAGTCAGAGCAGAAGTCATGCAAGAGTGCGGCCTACTGGCTGCCTCCCTGCCTTGCTCAGCTTGCTTTCTTATACAGCCCAGGTGCCTGCCTGTGGTGGCACTACGCACATTTGGTTATGCCCCTCCATTTACTCATTAATTAAGAAAAATGTCTCTGAGAGAGAGAGAGAGACAGAGAGAGAGAGAAACCTTGGAACACACAACTATAAACGGGATGTCTCCATCAAATCCCTCCACGTAGAGCTCAAGGAACACCTCGGAAGAGGAGGCTGGAAAATGTAAGAGCCAGAGAGAATGGAAGACATCAGAACAAGGCCCTCTGAATCAACTGAGTGTCTTAGGGTTTCTATTGCTGCAAAGAAGCACCATGGCCATAAAGCAAGCTGGGGAGGAAAGGGATTTTTAGGCTTACACTTCAACATTGCTGTTCATCACTGAAGAAAGTCAGGACAGGAACCCCAAACTGGCAGGAATCTCGAGGCAGGAGCTGATGCAGAAGCCATGGAAGAGTGCTGCTTACTGGTTTGTTTCCCATGCCTTGCTCAACCTGTCTTTTTATAGAACTCAAGACCACCAGCCCAGAGAAGGACTCAGCCCTCCCCCATTGATCAGTAATTGAGAAAATGCCTTAGAACTGGATCTCACGGAGGCATTTCCTCAACTGAGGCTCCTTCCTCTCTGGTGACTCTAATTTGTGTCAAGTTGACCCACAAATGAGCCAGTACACTGAGCAAGGCTCATGTGAGCTCACCGAGACTGAAGCAAGCACGGAGCCTACCCGGATCTGCACCAGATCGGCACACATGTTACAGATTTTAGCTTAGTATGTTTAGGGGACTCCTGAATGTGTGAACAAGTGGGTCTCTGCTCGTGCCTGCTCTTGGGGTTCTTTTCCTTCTGTTGGGTTGCCTGGTCCAGCCTTGATGTCATGGTTTTTGTTTTTTCTTAACATATTTGCTTTTGTCCTGTTTGGGTGTTATCTCCTAGAAGCTTGTTTTTTTCTAATGAGAGACATAAAGGGAGTGGATCTGGATGGGAGGGGATATGATGAAGAACCGGGAGAAATAGAGGGAAGGGAGATTGTAATTGAGGTATGTGAGAAAAGTATAAAAAATTTTTAATAAATGGAAAAATTCAAAAAATGTTTTTAAAATGTCTCACAGACATCCCTACAATCTGATGGAGGCAACTCTTTAATTGTTCCTTTTTCCTGGGGTGACTCCAATTTGTGTCAAGTTGACAAAAAATTACCAAGACAATATTTATAACTTTTGTGACTGGCTTCTTTCACTTAGCGTCAGGTCCTTGAGACTCACTCATGTGCCAACAGGTATTGGAATTTTATCCACGTACATCTCCACAGGACACAATCTGCTCATTCATCTCCTAGTGGATGCTTTGCTCCCATTTTGTGACTGCTTTGGAAAACATGGCACAACAGCCTTCAAAGAATAAAAAAATCCTTCCCCAATTCTCACATTCTGCGTTTTGGTTTGGTTTTAATAGTAACTATTAAACAGTATTGACTTAGAAAATTTATGTACATCAGCAAATAGATTTGGGCCCCTGACTATGTAGATCTTTGGCCTGCAAGGCAGCCAGAAGAACTGGGTTAAACCGTGGCAGTGTGTTTGCAGATTCTCCCTTCTCTAGGTCCCTGGCTGCTTCTAGAAGCTTCCACTGCACAGATCCTCTGGGTTGCTGGTTTCCTGCTGCTTGGCAGCGAGACACAACTAGAGGTAGTCTCTCCTCCTGTGACCCTGGTGTCCCTGGACTCCTTGTGGGCCCAGCTCTTTAGTGAGATGGATAGCCACCATGGAGGTACCCATAGGAAAGAACTACCAAAGGACAAAAAGTCACCCCGGTTACAAAAGAAAAAACTACGGAGGCCAACTCTGAAGACCTGTGTGCTGTCTGTTGGCAGCGGTGAGTGAAGGGCCATTGAGCTTGGCAGCGGTGAGTGAAGGGCCATTGAGCAGGCTCTCCATCCTGACCTCTGCCAATTATTCCCCCCAGGGCATAAGCCAAAAGCTGTTCGTCTGGTTTTAGGGAGCTTGCTCTGACATTGGACTATTTCCCCCATATTGCAGGTGATCCTAAAAATATCTCAGAAAACTTCCTTATCATGCAGGCCAATGGAAAGGAAGCTAAGAAACAGTTGTGTTAACTTTGCAATGAGCAGGTCTAGTTAGGGAGGCTGTCAACTCCACTGTGCCTACTTGTTCAGCTGTGCAATGAAACTTTTGGTCTAAAGCTTTTCACAGGCCTCATCACGCATGTGTGTGTCTTTTCCATCTCCTTCCACCCCATGAGGTTTTGTACAGACTAGTGTTTAAATAAGTGAGTGCTTCCTAATATAACCGAGAGCAGGTCACTCGGGCTGTGCTGACTGATTCTCAAGGAAACAGCAGTCCATCAAGTGGCAGTTCACATGTGGCGAGTATCAGAAGGTTCCGACCAGTCTTAACAGGCCTGAGAGTCGAAGCCAGTCTGTCTTCCTCTGCCGTAAATGGCAACCTCATTTATAGAGAGTAAATCTCTGGGAGCCCAGATGTTCACTGCTGTTCATTGGCAGCTGAGAAATGAGCGTTGTCCGCCTTTCCTGCTGGGTCAACTGCTCCTTACCCATCCATGCTCTTTGGAAAGTACATGTGAAAAGGTCACTTGATTCAATGTTACACAACCACCCCCTTCCCCAGCAGACACATCAAACATAAGCAGAGAGGCTGTGACATCCCATGATTCACTCTGGCAATCTGATGGGGGAGTGTCATATATCAATCTGTTGATTTCATTGGTTAAGCAATAAAGAAACTGCCTAGGCCCATTTGATAGGCCCACCCTTAGGTGGGTGAAGTAAACAGAACGGAAGGCTGGGAGAAAGAAGCTGAGTCAGAGAGTCGCCATGATTTTCCCATTCCAGGTAGATGCAAGTTAAGATCATTCCTGGTAAGCCAGCTCGTGGGCTACAGCAGATTATTAGAAATGGGCTAGTCCAGGTGCGAGAGCTAGCCTAGAAAAGGCTAGATAGAAATGGGCCAAGCAGTGTTTAAAGGAATACAGTTTCCGTGTAATTATTTCGGGTATAAAGCTAGCCGGGTGGCGGGAAGCAGCCCCGCCGCTCATTATTACAACAGGTGGCACCCAACATGCTAATGAACTCCACGTAAAACCTGAGAGGGCTTAAAAAAGAGAGAGAGAGAATTTAAGACAGCTTTTTGCTGTTTCTGGGTTGCGTGCCGCAAAGAAATTGTCCTGACTCAGCAGCAGGAAAAAACTGGCTGTTTTAAAATGCCGGCTTTCTGGGCTGTGCCACCATTGCGATCTCTGTCTGGATCCTGCGGGAGACAGAGTTTTTGAATGGGGCATTTGGAGTAATGTGCTACGGCTTGGTTGATGGCAATGTGGACTTCTGTGTACCTGGAACTGTGTGTGGCTCAGGGGCACCAAATGGCTCTGAGGCAGGAGCTGCTCGGCTCCGCCATGATGAATTGTGCTGGTCTCAGGCAGGAACTACTGTAATTACCATAAAAACAGCGCAGTTAAGGTTTAGACTGGGCAGGAAACAGGCTGTACCTTATTACCGTATTACCTGTACATGGTGCAACTTCAGTTTTTAAGAAATGCTTAACATTTTAAGAAATGCTCCTGGATAGTAAAAAAATTACAGATTCACAATACGACAGATTCAGACATAAAAGACCTCTATGGATCACAGTGTTGGATGAATGTACATAGGCTTGAGAGAGAAAAAAAATATAGAAAATAAAATTAATGGTTTAAAAAAAAGTAAAGTCTTTAAAGAGACAGAGTACAGGTACTTAAGAGATTAAGAGAAATAAAGAAAAATAAGCCACGTAAAAATGGAAAATTCACAGAGAGTCTGGATTATGTACATTGTGTTTTCTTTAAAATTTTTGACTGTGAAGGAACTAAGTACAGAGAGACCTTTCATTACATGGGTTGCCAAACTAAACCAGAATGGATATAAGGGTATTACGATTTCAAAATTTGGGTCTAAGGATATGATGCTTTGGAGAGGGTCTTTTGTTTTCACAGAGGACCAGACCCTGTGGATTTCTTCTATTCCAATTTGGTATGATAGACCACGACCTCCCAAAAGGTCCCTCTGAACACTCTCAAAAAATTACTTCACTCAACTGCCAACTGAGATAAACCTGGCACACAGGTTACACCCTAAATTATCTGATTAACAGCGCCCCCATTCAGCAGGAAGCAGTTTGGAGAGAAAAAACTGTGCCCATGTTCCCAAATATGGTTTATAAATGTTCTTTTACATTTAAAGGGGGAAATGATATAGGTATGAATAATTTGCATTGGTGTGGATTTTAAGGTCAATTTTGTTATATGTATATGTATTTCTGATATTGATTAAGGTATTGTGATTGTGTAGTTCTTTTAAAATGTAATGTATAATAGGAAATAGAGGTTGCTAATGGATAATCATCGATGATAGTAAAGTTTGTAGTCATGTTACTTAGGTTTTCTAGATATATAGAGATATATTTCAGATAGGCATTCTTCATATCTCTCAAAGGCTACAGAATATGGCATTTAAAATATTTTAATAACTTAGGACTTTTCATGACAATGAGACATATCTGCTCCTGGCGGCACCAATCTACTTCGAGAGGAAGATGGGCATCGAAGAGGATCCTTATGGAGTTTGATAGCCAAGAAACTGCTCTTGCCTGGACTGTTGCATAAAATGGACACAGAGAACCCTCAGAGAGAGGACTGCTGAACTTGCCTAAAGGTGAGATGGTCTTTCAGGGTTCCTGACTTATGAAAGAGTCTGCGAGACATTCTGCAGGACACAGCAGATAGTGACTGAACTGTCTTTGAAATTGCCTGCTTCATGGAAATGTCTGCTGGATACTATGGGCCTGAAGGCTGAAGATGGATGCCCCAACGGTACAGAGGAACTTTGGGTGACTGTACAGGCAGCGAGATGTCTCTGTCATTTCTAGAGCTTTGGATTTCTTGTTTACTTAGGTAATATTATATCCTTCTGGAGTCTTTGATGGAGTTAAAGAATGGATAGGTAGTTATAGTTTTCCATTGTTATGATAAAAGATAAAATAGATATAAATATTGTAACTATGATTCTTGCTTAATAACTGTTTTGCTATATGTAATTTTACTATGCTAAAGTTAAAGCCTTTCTTTTTTGTTTAAACAGAAAAAGGGGAAGTGATGTGGGAGTGTCATATATCAATCTGTTGATTTCATTGGTTAAGCAATAAAGAAACTGCCTAGGCCCATTTGATAGGCCCACCCTTAGGTGGGTGAAGTAAACAGAACGGAAGGCTGGGAGAAAGAAGCTGAGTCAGAGAGTCGCCATGGTTCTCCCACTCCAGGCAGATGCAGGTTAAGATCATTCCTGGTAAGCCAGCTCGTGGGCTACACAGATTATAAGAAATGGGCTAGTCCAGGTGCGAGAGCTAGCCTAGAAAAGGCTAGATAGAAATGGGCCAAGCGGTGTTTAAAAAAATACAGTCTCCGTGTAATTATTTCGAGTAAAACCAGCCGTGGGGGTGGCCGGGTGCCAGGGACGCAGCCCCGCTGCTCCTACTACTACAGCAATCCCCATTTTGGATGAGGTGTAAAGGCAAAATTCCTCATCTCCCACAGGATAGCCACGACGGAAGGGCACGGAGCCTGTGACTTCATGGATCCACACAGTGAAAGGAGACAACTGACTCCCTCAAACTGTTCTCTGACTTCCACATGCAGGCTGTGGCAAGCATGTACACACACAAACACACAAAGGTAAAAAATAAACAAAGATAAAAATGCAGCTCCTGGCTTAAGGTGTATTTAAAAATCTCTTTATGGAAAGAGTCTTGTTATTGTAAAACATGTTGGCCTTGAACTTGGTCCTTCTGCTTTGGCCTCCCCAGGTATTGGGATTCCAAGCATGAACCACACTGACTCTGAAATCACCACATAGCCCAGGTTAACCCTGAGTCCACTATCCTGCTTCTACCTCCCTCTTCCCCTTCCCCTATGACAGGGGTCTCATAGAGCCCAGGCTAGCTTCAAACTCACTGTGTAGCAGAAGCTGGACTTGAACTCGTGATCACGTTGCCTCCACCTCAAGAAGGCTGCAACTGCTGTGCCTGTATGTACACTTCCTTGTGTTCCACTGGTTGGTGCGCACAGAAGAGATCTCAGAACAAATTCTTGGCTTCTTCACATATTTATTTTTAATTTTGTGTATTTATGGATATCTTCACAAGGCTTTGTGCAGGAGCCTAGGAGACTGGAGGCATCAGACCTTCGGTGGCCAGAGATCGAGGTGGTTGTGGGCCACCCAGCGTGGGTGCTGAGAACAGTACGCACTTCTTGCTGCTGAGCCATCTTTCCAGCAGTTCATCAAATCTGAAGCCTCCAACACCCATTGTGTCAGCACACAGTGCTCACAACAGATGCAGATAAAGTAGCGTTAGTGATGGAGAAACAGTTTGCAGTTTCTCTATTGATTATATCAGTTGAGATTCAGTTGCTTAGTGCCTGAGGGGGCCAGAGTAGGGCATCAGATTCCGTGGAAATGGAAGTATAGGCAGCTATGAGCAGCCATGCAGGTGCTGGGAATCACACCTAGTTCATCTCTGCAGCCCAGATTTTACCGTCTTCCCCATATCAAGCATACAGTGAAAGGATAGATGTAACTGAACCGGCATCACCCCCCGCCTTCCGAATTCCTTTCCTCTGGGAAAACTCTGCTCTTTGAGGTTGGACAAGGCCTTCCTGAACATCAGCTGCTACCAGCCGTGGACTTCTCGAAGGCTGCCTCTTGGGTACTTGGCGTGAGTGCAATCGTGTGTATGTCTCACCCTATGATGGGCTTCCTTCCCTCAGCACAGTGTTCTCAAGGCCTTTCTTTGTAGTGTATTTCAGAATCTTCTTTTTTAAAGGAAGCCAGTTCATCTATCACTGGGTACCACGGTTCACGTTCTTCCTGCTGGGAAAGGCGTGGTCTTTCCTTTCTTCTTCGCTTTGATAGTAGCTGCCCTAAAGTGTGTGATATGATGTAGAACTTTGCAGTTTTGACTCAGTTTCCTAATGATTAGTGAGGCTGAGCATCTTTCATGTATTTATTGCTCATTATCTATCTATCTATCTATCTATCTATCTATCTATCTATCTATCTATCTATCTATCTATCTATCATCTATCTATCTATCTCTCATATATATATGAGAGAGAGAGAGAGAGAGAGAGAGAGAGAGAGAGAGAGAGAGAGAGAGAGAGAGAGAGAGCGCAGTGGTAAGAAAATAAACCTTGGATCAGGGGAGGAATCGGTGACTAGCTGACATTTTTCTAGTCATGGAGAGTCTGGAGGACCCAGAAAGAAGAATGGAGAGACACACAGGGAGGAATAGGGATTGACTAAGAGATACAGGGTCTTTTGTTGGTCTGGAATGTGTGGAGAGATGCGCTTTCTGGATCTCCAGTAAAAAGGTCAGTTGGTCGCTCCCCCACGGCCGCTGCTTTGATCTGTTAGGTTTTCATAGCAACATCTGACTCCTGAGTCTTTATTGGTAATAGAACAACTTATATAAAAGCAACAGCCTTCTGATGACACCAGGCACACACGTGGTTCACAGACAGATGCTGGCAAAACTCACACACATTCAATGACATAAACCAAAAGGGCAGATAACAGAAGATGGAGGATTAGAAGCCAAGGCTGTGCGATTGTGAGACGGACTGGGAACTAGTAAAGATGAAAGGCCACTAACAGAGAAATAATAAAATGGAACGACAGAAGCCAGAAGTCAGTCACAGTGGGATTTTCTCCATTCAGTGCACAGCCAGAGCCCTAATCGCATCAAACTTCCAGCACTGGACTGGGCACCACCCAGGAAGTGTGCTCAAGGTCACTGAGCAATGGACTGGCTATGTCGTCTGTCTCACTACTGTGACAGACTTCCTGACAAGGCAATGGAAGGAAGGAGTTATTGTGATTCACAGTTTGGGGATAGAGCTCACCGTGGTGGAGGAGCCGTGGTGGAAGAGCACAGCACAGAGAAATGCGTGCTGGAAATCAGCACACCCATGGGTGCATCTTCCCTCAGCTAACCTAATCTAGGACCCTCACCACAGACACCCCCAGACATCTGTCTCCTAGGTGATTCTAGAGCATGTCAAGTTGACAATAGGTATTAATTGTCACATCTAAAAAGGTAAGAAGAGTGAATGAAAATAGGCAACATGACCACTCCAGGGTATGGTTTGTGGTAGATATGAGGAGAAGACAGCCAGAAGTATCTGGAAGAATCCAGACTGATCCTGGCCATGAGAGAAGAGAGATGGGGAGAGGGGAAAGCAAGAGGGGGGAAGAAGAGAGGGGGAAAGAAAGTAGAAATTGTATTAATTAAATTACTGCCTGGCCATTAGCTCTAGCCTCTTAGTGGCTAACTCTCACATCTTGATTTAACCCATTTCTAATAATCTGTATTTCACCATGAGATCGTGGCTTACCAGGAAAGATTCAGCATCTCTGACCTGGCAGCTGGCTCCATGGCGGGCAGCTCTCTGTCTGCCCTTCTTCCCAGCATTCCAGTCTGTCACTCCGCCTACCTAAGTCTGCCCTATCAAAAGGCCAAGGCAGTTTCTTTACTCAACCAATGAAAGAAACATATAAACAGAAGAACTTCCTACACCAGATTTGTATCTATCTATCTATCTATCTATCTATCTATCTATCTATCTATCTATCTATCTATCTATCTCTGGAGCATGAGCTGGCTTTAAGGAGCTCAGGCCCTATAATGGGATGCCTTGCTCAATTTTGATGCAGGAAGGATGGGCTTGGTCCTGACTCAAGTTAATATGCCCGGCTTAGTTGACTCCCCATGGAGGCCTTACCCTCTTTCTAAGGAAGAAATTTCTCTAAGTTCAAAATTTCTCCTGAGTATCCTGTAGACTAAAAATTAATCTATAAGATGAATTACAGCAGCACACTCCTATGAAACAGGAAGAAGGCAGGAGTATGGTTACTTTTTCATTTGTATCTTAATAAATAAAGCTTGGCTGAAGATCAGAGAATAAAATAGCCCCACTGGTCAGCCTTACAGACAGACCACCAATGGTAACATATACCTGTAGTCCCAGTAGCCATACTAGTTGCCATGGAAGCGGGCAGTACATGCCTTTAATCCAGCTCTGGAGAGGATTATAAAACGGGAAGAGACAGCTCATAGTCTCAGTCTCATTCTGATATTCCTGGAGGCAAGATTGCCATTTTGGACTGAGGTTGAGGTAAGAGCCAGTGACCGGCTGCTTTGCTTTTCTGGTCTTAAAGTAAACCCCAATTTCTCTCTCTGAGTTTTTATTAATTGGGCTTCAGCTACTATCTATGACTGCAAAGGTCAGGGAGAAACACAGGTTGTTCTACCATCCTTGTTCTCTAACTGGTGAGGAGGCCACTGCTGGCCTTATAACTTTATTTCTTTCTGTTAGCAATTCAGACATTCACCTTGTCTGTTAAAACAAGTATACATTTTGGACTGCCAAGAAGAAAATCAAAAGTCAGACTTCCCAAGCTTTTGATATTTTAAAAATTCTGGTGTTCGAAGTGGTCTGCCATAGAGATGGGAGTCCAGGTGAAACTACAGCTAGACAGCTGAACATTTATTCAAAGGCGAGGGGGTGTGGGAAAGCAATATGCCTTGGTGCTGTGGAATAATGCTCTTATACACTGTAAAAATTTGTCACTCATATTGGTTTTAAAAAATGCTGATTCCTGCGGCCTGGGTTCGATTCCCGGTCAGGGAACCAAAAAAAAAAATGCTGATTGGCCAGTAACCAGGCAGGAAGTACAGATGTGGCAATCAGACTAGGAGAATCCTGGGAAGAGGAAAGGCAGAGAGTCAGTTACCAGCCAGACACAGAGGAAGCAAGATGAGAATGCCTTACTGAGAAAAGGTACCAAGTAACTTGCTAAACATAGACAAGAATTATGGGTGAATTTAAGTTGTAAAAGCTAGTTAGTAATAAGCTTGAGCAATAGGTCAAACAGTTTATAATTAATATAAACCTCTGTGTGGTTTTTTTGGTATTGAAAGGCTATGGGACTGGGTGAAATAGAAACTTCTGTTTATACCTTAGATCCAAGGCTGCTATTGCTGGTGAGATGCCTCAACTCATGGGCATCACTTAGAGGTGGTTAGGAGGGGTAAATACAAACAAAATTTAAGTCATCTTTAATAAACTGTTTGCAAGGAAGTCTGTTTCAGTGCCCCCTCTCTTCCCTCATCCTTGATGTTTCCTTTTGCCAGCCTGTATTGTATCTAGCTTATAGTCCCTCCTGACATACAAATTGTTTGTAGTATGTTCATTAATATGTTAAGGAATGGTGTGGGAGAATTGTCTGTATTCTGTCAATCATGTTATAAATAAACGCTGATTGGCTAGGCAGGAAATATAGGCAGGAAAACCAGACAGGAAGTAGAAATGATGTAATGAGAACAGGAGAATTCTGGGAAGGAGGAAGTTGATTCCTCTCACTCCTGCCCAGACCACCATAGCAGCAGGATGTGAGCTGCCCCACTGAAAAAAAGGTACTGAGCCACATGGCTAACATAGATCAGAAAAATGGGTTAATCAAGATGTGAGAGTCATCCAGTGAGAGGCTAGACCTAATGGGCCAATCAGCTTTGTAACTTACAGAGATCCTTATGTGATTTTCTTTGGGGCTAAACAGATGTGGGGTACTGGGCAGGACAGAAACCCACAGCAAGCAGGCCTGACCCCCATTCATGTTACAAAGAAATTTTTGATAGAAGAGCCATTTTGATAGAAGAATCATCAAAACACATAGGATTTCTAAATTTGAAAAACCAGAACTTGCCAGGCAGTGGTGGTGCACGCCTTAATCCCAGCACTCGGGAGGCAGAGGCAGGCAAATCTCTGTGAGTGTGAGGCCAGCCTGGTCTACAAGAGCTAGTTCCAGAACTGCCAGAGCTACACAGTAAAACCCTGTCTTAAAAAAACAAAAAGAAAATAAAAACTAGAACTTTACTGATTGTGGCATTGTAATGATTCTGCATGAGATGGTGGGCCAAGGGGCGAGAGACAGAGACACCCTGCATACAGAGCTTACTTGGGGAGTTTAATAGAGAGAAGGGGAAGGGAGCAGAGGGCGGGGGGGGGGGGAAGACCTGGTTCCTTCTTCAGAAGAACAATGAGGGAAGAGTAAGCGAGAATGGCAGAGCTTGTCACTTAAGGGCCCTTCTGCATCTCTGTACAGACTACTAGAGACTTAACAGTCTGAACTGGCCAGGGTACTGCCTGAATGCATCCGGTTGGGTAACTAGGGCAGATAGCATAATGCCTGAATCCTAACAACTCTTTCCCTTCTAGTTCACACAATTCAACCGAATAGTCTGATAATAGAGATTATAATTAGTGATGAAGGCCAGGAAAGAGCCACACCTCCCGGTACTGAGTCCGCATTTGGACCCTGCAGCCACAGAACACACTAATTTGTATTTCTTTTATTTTCAAGAAGACAATAGCTAGTGGCCAGCTTGAATGTCTAGAACACAAAGCTGTGGTCTATAGGTCCAGCTAGAATCTCAGACTCTATAATCAACTACCACATTCTCACCTAGTCACGAGGAGAATTGGCTTGAGGAATTGTGGTAGTTTCCCCAGGTTTGTTGCATTTGCCAATCTGAAAACAGTTCTTGGTACCATTTTTACACTGGGAAGTTCTTCAGCACAGTTCAGGTATGAGGAGGCACTAAACGTTAGGGATATTCCAGGGGGAAGGGGCAGTTACCAAGGAAAGCCCTGGACCACAGGGCCCAGAGAAAGAAGTAAAGTAGGAGAGACCGCTTTAGATTTATGGGCAGCATGTTCAGGAAGACATTGATGTTCCTTGAGAAAGTAAAACACACACCCCATCTCAGTTTTGGCAAATCCAAGGAAGTTCTCAGGACAGCATCTGTCTATACACGTCCAGGCAGTTATAGTCTTTGGATCAACTGCCTTCTTCAGTGAAATTTCTAAGTTGGGTGAAGCAGCTCATACCTTAATTTTACCCACTGTAGAGGCTGAGCCGGGGGATCACTATACTCTTGAGGCTAGTCAGATTGTGTATAGTGAGTGCTAGGCCAACTAGGGCAGTAGTTCTTTACCTGTGGGTCACTACCCCTTTGGGGGTGAACAATTCTTTCACAGGGGGCACATATCAGATATCAGATATTTGCATTATAATTCATAACAGTAGCAATATTGTAGTTATAAAGTAAAAATGAAAATAATTTCATGGTTGGGGGGGGAAAGGGTCGCAGCATTAGGACACTTGAAAACCACTGATTTAGGGCTCTAATATATGAGTCTGTCTCGATAGAGAGAGAGAGAGAGAGAGAGAGAGAGAGAGAGAGAGAGAGAGAGAAAGGAGGGAAGAAGGGAAGGAAAGAAGAGGGAGGAATGGAGAGAGAGTGATGAAGGAAGGAAAGAAGAAGGAAGGAAGGAAGGAAGGAAGGAAGGAAGGAAGGAAGGAAAGAAGGCATTTCAACATTCAGAGTTCCCTAGGTGGTCTTCTGACTTTGCGTGTCAAGACATGTAAATAACTGACAAAAGGAGATACTTCCAGAAGGAAACCGCAAAGTCACTTTACAGCAGTCTTTTCACAGACATGAGGGGCACACTGACTGACGTGAAGTGTTTTTGTCAGGTCTCAAAGGCCTTTCCTTGTTAACAACTTGTTAGCATTAAACCTCAGTGCTGCAGTAGCTCGCGGGGAACGGTCTCACATGCTGCGGCTGAGTTTGAAGTTTCCTACCAGAGAGCGGCTCAAAGCACAGGGACTGAGTGTGTTTCTCCCTGGAGGCCACGTGCCAGGGTTCAGTGTCCTTGTTCTGAGAGAGAAACACATGCTATGAGAGACCTGGTGGTGGCAGTGAAATGCTCTCCATAGGGAGAAAGCAAAGGACTTAGGTTATTGGATAGTTATTTATATTTGGATAGTCTGTTAAATAACAAGCCAGAGGAAATTGTGGGGTGGGTCAGGAAAAAGGTTAACAGAAAAGACCTTCAAGTCAACGTAAACAACCTGCCTGGGGGCCGTGTGTGTGTGTGTGTGTGTGTGTGTGTGTGTGTGTGTGTCTGGGCTGCCTGCAGCTGACAAGACTGATGAATGGGAGAAAACAAACAGCATGAGAATTTGAAGGCCCACGGAAATCCCCACTTTCGAAAACTTTGGATTATCTGTGAATTTTGGATTATCTATGACCTTTGAATGTGGCAAGGAAGGTGGCTTCCAGAGACACTGGAGACTGCTGTCTGGAGCTGACTGACCCTGAAACCTGCATAACAAGGAAAACACACTACAATTAGCTCAGCAGCATGATCAGAGGGACAAGAAACTGACTTTAGTGTGTGGTGAGTGGGCCAGTCAATACCCCATTATCTTCGCCTGACCGAAGGGTTTTATGCTTAAAGTTTAGAGTGCTTGCTTTAGTTCAGCCTAAAGTTTTACTTTTCCCCCCCTTGCCTTGGAAATCTGTAGTGGTCACTGGCCTGGAATTTACTATGCAGATCAGGGTAGCCCTGAACTTGGAGTGCTGGGATTACACACTTGACTCACCAGGCTTGGCTTAGCGTTTTATTTGAGAATGAGACATTAAGCCCCAAGACTGGAATCTCTGCTCATGGATGCTTTGCTCATGGTACACAGCACAACAATGCTTTAGCGTCATGCTCATCCCGTTGCTGTTATAGAATACCACAGAGTGGGTAGTTTTGCAGGGCAGAAATGTATTTGGCTCAAGGCTTGGGAGGCTGGGAAATGTGAGAGCATACGACACCCACATCTGATGGTGTTGGCAGCAGAGCTGTTGAGTACATGCAACACAAGACCTAGAGCCAAACTCACTGAATTGTCTAGGACCTCACTTCACCACGCCGCTCATACCTAAGACTGTGCCAACGATCTCACCATGAATCTTAAGAATACATTCAAATCACAGCAAGCACAAGTTACCCAAGAGTGTGAAGGGTTTTTACCTGCTGAACCTTCTCGCTTGCCCTTGGCTGTGAACTTTTTACCAGCTTCTTGGTTTTATTCATAAATGTCTTTTCATGGTAAGTGAGAAGCCTCTTGAAGGCAAGTATCTGTCTATCCCTGTGCCCTTTTCTCTCTCCTTTCTGTGAATGTCAACTGCTTTACCACTGCTGGACTTAAAGGTACTGTATTGATATCAGAAATTGCTGGAAGGCAGCCAGGTCTCAAATAGCAAAGACAAACTGGCACCTGAAACTGTCACTTGGACATTGTCTTTCGCTACACTACAACACTTAAACTACTTGGAAGGGGTTATAAGGAAAACGCACAGTGACCTGTTCCTCCCACGAGTGTGCCACCATATGAAAAAAAAAGATCTGTTCTTACCACAGGTACTGTGATTATTGATCACTGCTAACAGAGGCGACAAGCCTGGAAATGGCTGCTTTGCAAGCTGTGTTTTCAGAAAGCACTCTATTAATATATATCTCTGGGACATCAAGGAAACAAAAGTACTTGAAAAACAGACCGAGAATAGACACAGCCATTTCCTCTTCTAACTATCTGAATAATTTTCAACTTGGAAAATGGACTCGATGGATGCCAACAGGAAGACCTCGCCATGTTCTCAAATGGCAAAAGTAAGGAAGGTCTGAATGGCTTCCAGAATCTCTAGCTAAGATCCCAGAGGAACTCAGGGTCCCCTGGAAGCCCCTGAACTATTCTAAACTAAACCTCTATCAGGTAAACAGAAGGGGGTAGAATTAAATAGCAGTAAATGAAGCTCAGGGCACCTGACTTACAGAAGTGATTTCAGATCGTGTTTGATCTCTCCTGATACCCAGCGAACCTGCTGGTGTGGCTATTCCATTATGATGGCTTCATTACAACCTCAGCTTTATTTTCTCCCTTGGTAACTAGACTGATTGATTGCTTAAGCTATAACATTTAGAGACAAGCTTGTGAGTCAGATCAACGGCTCCCGTTTAATTCCCCTTGTATATGAAGCTCCTTGCCCCTGAGCACCAACCACCACCTGATGGTCAGGGACCTCGGAACAGCCTAAAGTCTGCCTTCTCCCAGTCTTGCTTCCCTGATGCACTGAGAGCTCTGGAAGTGCTGTTCTTCCCCCACCCCAGGAAACTGCAGAAACCAGTGTCACTTGCAGTGTGGTTTAAGTGTGTTCTTTGAACCAGTAATATCAGCATCATTTGGAAAATTCTTGGAATGAAAATTGCTTGCCTTCACCTTCCTGATACTGGGCCCCAGTGTGTTTGATAAAACTCCTAAATGATTCTAATTTATGATAAATTAGACATGGGAGCACATGTATGCCATTCCAGTCCTGGGAAGATGGAGGCAGGAGAATGAAAAATTCATGGTTATCCTCTGATACACAGTGAGTTCAAAATCAATCTAGGTTTGTGGTGCTTTGATTGAGAATGACCCCCCCCACACACACACTCATAGACTCATATGTGTGAATGCTTAGTCACCGGGAGGAACTGTTTGAAAGGATTAGAAGGATTAGAGGTGTGGTCTTGTTGGAGGAAGTGTGTCACTGGATGTGGTCACTGAGGTTCCAAAAGCCTGTGCCAGGCCAAGTCTCTCTGCTCGTGCCTGTGCATCAGGATGTAGCTCTCCACTGCTTCTCCAGTGCCAACCAGGCTGCCATGCTCCCTGCTGTGGTGATAATGAACTAAACCTCTGAAAATGTAAGCTAGCCTCCAGTTAAATGCTTTCCTTTAGAGGAGCTGCCTTGGTTGTGGTGTCTCTTGACAGCATAGAACAGTGACTAAGGCAGGGATAAAAGTGACCCTGTCCCTAACAAGAGAAAAAGAGGAGAAAAGGAGGAGGAAGAGGAGGACAAGGAGAAAATACCAGTTTCCTGCAGAATCTCACTTTTCATCCCTCAGGGCTCTTGTTTATCCGTGATTGAGCAATTCAATCTGGTTTAATTAACACCTACTATGTATTGGGGATTAGCCTGTGCTCTCTGGTGAGACTGAATCCTACACAGTCAAACTTTGTATAGCACAGTTTCAGCAGGTCCAGGGATCAGCAACAGCTTATCTCAAAGTCTCTGTCATAAGGTCTTTTACAAAACCTCTGTCCAGGTGTGATGGGAGTTGTTGCCTTGCGACTTCCAAGTTCATGTACCTGTTGTTTGGAGATTCTGAACTTTCTGAATTATTCATCTTCTGACTTTGGTTTCTCACCAGAGGCCTCCTTTCTTGCCACATGGGACTATTGGTTGCAGACTTCCTTTGGAGGAGTCAGGAGAGAGCAAGCAAGCCAGAAGTAGATGTTTTATATACTAATCTTGGATTTGACACCCCACAACTTTGCTGCAGTCTTTAATAAGTCATGTCTACCTTGCCCCCACTCAAATGTCCAACCATCCATTTCAAAGACACTTTGCAGAAAGCATTTTTCTTTAATTCATCACTGTCCATCTATTATTTTTAAAACAAACAACCACCCCAAGGAATTACAATGTAATTCTTTGTTACTGTGACCAGAAAACTCTGGAGGAATATTCCTTTCCACTGTGTGAAGATGTGTCACTGTGGTTCGTTTAATAAACAGCTGAATGGCCAATAGATAGGCAGGAAGAGGTTAGGCAGGACTTCTGGTGACAAAGAGTTCTGAGAGGTTTTAAAATTTGTATTTTAATAAATAAGACCAGAGAGTAAAACATCCCCACTGATGAGCCTTACAGACCAGGCAGTGGTAACACACGCTTTTAATTCCATTAGCCACACTAGTTGCCATAGAAACAAGTGCACGCCTTTAATACCAGAGATGCACCCCTTTAATCCCAGTCCTAGAGAGGATTATAAAATAGAAGGAGACAGCTCTCAGAGACAGTTTCATTCTGAGGCCCTTGGAGACAGGATCACCATTTTGGACTGAGGTAGAGGTAAGAGCCAGTGGCTGGCTGTTTTGCTTTTTGGACCTTCAGGGTGAACCTCAGTTTCTCTCTCTGAGTTTTGATGAATTGTGTGTGCTACAGAGAGTCAGCATCCTGATACAGAGAAAGGAGGACATACAGTAGGCGAGGTAAAAGTCATGGACCACATGGCAGCAGGTAGATGAATAGAAATGGGTTAAGTTAGAAGAGCCAGTTTGAAGCAAGCCTAAGAGAAGGTCAAACTTTCATAATTAATAAGATGTCTCTGTGTCATTTTTACAAGTTGGTGGCCCCCAAAAAAATCTTTCAACAAGAAACTGTGGCTCTAGAAATGTGTGTATCCAGTTTTTAGCCCAATAAAGTTTGGCTCAGAAGGGGTAGGTGGTAGCTGGATGCCCTCTTCCCTTCCACTTCATATCCCCCTCTCTTTGACCACAGCTGCACAAAGAAATCCCTCAGCTTCCTCAGCTCTGTGCCAGGCCACTGTGCCCACACTCCCAAAGCCCTCTGTCCCAGAGCATCTCATAACACAAGATGAGGTTGTACCTGCAGGAGACCTTGGCATTCACACAGACATCAAGTCTAACTCAGCTCACACCTGCATATCATTACAGCTAAATCATATTTTGATGGTGAATTTCAGTAATCCTTTCAAGCAGACTTTGAGCAGACATGTAGATGGCTGGAGAGCAGAAGGTCAAGGATGCTCACATCTGTGCTGCCCTGCCACAGGCTTAGGCATTGGCAGAGGTTTCTGTTCTACCCAGTCCTACAGCCATTCAGCCCAAAAGAAACACACAGAAGTCTACATTAACTCTAAACTGATTGGCCTATTAGCTCAGGCTTCTTATTAATTAATTCTTACATCTTAAATTATCCCATTATTCTTGTCTGTGTTAGTCATGTGGCTTGGTACCTTTTTATCAGTAAGGCATTCTCATCTTGCTTCCTCTCTGTCTGGGTGATGAATGCAGACTGAATCTTTCCTCTTCCCAGAATTCTCCTGTTCTCGTCACCCTGCCTCCACCCTGCCTGGCTACTGGCCAATCGGTGTTTTATTAAAACAATACAAGTGACAGGATACCATTATACAAGACCATTGTACCACTGCACTAGACCTCTATGCATGCGTTTCTCACCCTGTCTGGAGTTCGCTGTGTTTCTCTTCTTTTCTCATCTCATCTCTTAGTTGCTTATTTTTTCCTTGACTTGTTTGCCTATAAGAATTCTTAGATATGTGTGGGAGGTATAAGATAGAAAGTCATTTGAGATAAGTATTATGCTTCCTATTTATTCAAAATATGCCTTGGGGTTGATGTGACAGGTGGGTCTTGCTGAAAGCAAGGTAGAGCATAAGCAAATAGATTCAGGAGGTAAAGCTTGGGGAAAAGGATGGAGACCATTAGCACACCCAGTGATATTTGCTCCATAGGAAGGTACGCATCAGTACTGTGTAGTAATTATTTTCCATAATAAATACTTGCCTTCCAGATGTTGAGATTATATTTTAGTGATATTTAGTCCACTCTGAGGTATATGCTGCTAGCTTGCTAGCCCAGGTTCATCCTCATACATCTCCAATGAAAGCAATCTTGAATTTGTTTAACGTAAGCATGTGCCCAGCTGGAAAATGCTAGAGTGATCTAGTTCTAGCTGGTTAATTGTAAGTGGAGATTTGCAGATGAGCGCTCAGGACAAAGTCAACAAAAAGGAGTCAAGCTAAATTGGCAGCTACATCTTAACCTTTACTTTCTCTCTGTTCAAAACACTGGTGCAAAGTTACACCCATCTACCTGACATCTTGTGACCATGAAGTGGCCAACGAGAAGAGGAAAGTCTGTGATAGCCTGCCCTGCAGGCACGGTGGTGCCAGGTCAGCCCTGAAGTAACTGGGTTCCAGCTTCCCACTGTGACAAAAACAAAACCCTTATTCTTACTCTGCTATTGCCGAATATTTCTAGTTTGCATGCATCGACTTAAATCACAAAGACCGACAGAAAAACAGAACAGCAAGGCTCGCTACAGAATAATGCAATGATATTGGATTGAGAGTAACAGAGGAGCATTGCAACACAGAACAAGTGGGGCAGAAACCATGGAAACAGTAAAAGGGGATAGGGTAAAGGGAAACTTAAGGCAAAGTGAGGACTATTGTGTAAGCTATTTTGAAATGATTATCCTTGGATGCAAGAATTCATAAGCAAGATAGTGTCAGTCTGGGCCAAACAAAGACTTATTGCACAGATGTTCTTGTAGAAGCGTTCTTTGTGCAAAGTCATAGTTCTGAAAACCTTTTGTGATAGTTCTCATTGTCAGGATATGTGGATGAAATTCCTTTTTTGTAACCACTCAGCTCTTTTTGTTTTTCATTAGGGCTTGACATAGTCAGCCCTGTGTGTGTATGTGTGTGCTGTGTGTGTATATGGTATGTATATAGTATTGTGATGTGTGTATGGTGTGTGTGATTTGTATATAATATATGTGTATATCTGTGTGATGTGTGTATGCCGTGTGTGTAATGTGTATATGTGTGTGAGGTGTGTATGATGTGTGTAGTGTGATGTGTGTATGATGTGTCTATCTGATGTGTGTATAATGTGTGTATGTGTCTGATGTGTGTATGATATGCGTATAGTGTGTGTGATGTGTGTATGTGTGTGATGTGTGTATGATGTATGTGTGATGTGTATATAATGTGTGTCTGATGTATGTATAATGTATGTATGTGTTTGATGTGTGCATGATGTGTGTATGGTGTGTGTATGTGTCTGATGTGTCTATGATATGTGTGTGATGTGTATATGATATGTGTCTGTGTCTGACGTGTGTATGATGTGTGTATGGTGTGTGTGTGATGTGTATATGATGTGTTTATGTGTCTGATGTGTGTGCATATGTGTGGACATGCATTTACTACAGCACACGTAGAGGATACAGGAGTTTCCAGTGTTGGTCCTCAACTCTCACCACTGTGTGAGGTAGTCATTCTGATGTTTGCCACTGTGCTGTCAACCTACACCAAGCTGGCTGACCTGTGAGCTTCTGGTTTCTCCTGTCTGCCTCGAATCTCAAGGTGGGAGTGCTCTGATTATAGATGTGGCTTCTTACCTAGCTTTGCATGGATCCTGGAGGCTTGAACATAGGACCTCACACTTGTAGCAGCCCTGTATACACTGAGCCAGTTCCCCACCCTTGTCCATTTTGATTCTGACAACTTCCACATATGAAGCAAACATAGCTCCTAATATAATTCCCTCAATCCTATTCAAGTTTTACAGGGATTTTCTTTCGATTTCATACCATCATGGTTGGTCTATTTTTTTATTTTATTTTATGTGTGTTGGTGTTTTCCTGTATGTATGCTTGTATTAGGGTGTCAGATCCTCTAGAACTGGAGTTGCAGACAGTTGTGAGCTGCCATGTGGGTGCTGGGAGTTGAACCTAGGACCTCTGGAAGAACAGCCAGTGCTCTTAACCATTGAGCCATCTTGAAAGCCCTATTTTTTTAAGGTTATAGAAAGGTTTTTTTCCCAAAGTTAAGGTTATACATCTGGCCTGGAGAGATGGCTCAGAGGGTGAGAACCCGTGCTATGTGAGGCTGAGGGTCTGACTTTGGATCTTACATGTTATGATACATGTAAGAGGACATTTCCGACAGGTGGTGGGTGAGGTCCAAACCACAGTGGATGACAGAATACACCATGAAGACAGAGCTTAAGTGTGGAGTTTTATTAAAAGGGAGGGACGGAACAGAGAGAGAGGGGGGAAGGAGAGAGGGAAAGAGAGGGAGAGAAGGGGGAGAAAGAGAGATTTGGGGGAAAGAGGCAGAGACCTGCTTGCCTCAGAGGGATGAGGGAGACAGAGGCAGAGACAGAGAGATCAGGAGTAACCATCCTCTGCTACCAAGAAGCCCTGCTTTACTCTATTCTTTTCTGTCTAGAATTACTTCCCAAGCTCTCTCAGATTTTATGTGGATATTATCTTTTGTTTAGAATGTTGGTTACAAGTTGTTATGG
Source organism: Microtus pennsylvanicus (assembly GCF_037038515.1). Taxonomy (NCBI): domain Eukaryota; kingdom Metazoa; phylum Chordata; class Mammalia; order Rodentia; family Cricetidae; genus Microtus; species Microtus pennsylvanicus. The sequence goes on along the minus strand of NC_134599.1, from coordinate 36,211,979 downwards.
CTAATGGTGAGGAGAAAAGCTAAACAAAGGATATTAGATTCAAAGTTCTTTTTTTTTTTTAAAAAAAAAGAGGAGAAAGTGGTGTGGGACAATTGTCTATATTCTGCCAATTATGTTTTAAATAAACGCGGATTGACCAGTAGCCAGGCAGAAAGTATAGGCAGGACAACCAGACAGGAAGTAGACGCAGGTCAATGAGAACAGGAGAATTCAGGGAAGAGAAAAGCTCCCTCTGCAGTCCTGCCCAGACACAGAAGAAGGAAGATGTGATCTACCCTGCTGAAAAATGTACCGAGTGATGTGGCTAACATATACTAGAATAATGGGCTAATATAAGGTATAAGAGTTAATAAGAAGCCTGAGCTAATAGGCCAATCAATTTATCATTAATATAGACCCCTGTGTGATTTCTTTGGGACTAAACGGCTGTGGGACCTGGTGGGAGGACAGAAACCAGGCAGGACAGAAACCCAGACAAGGAGTGGGTGGAGCTTGTCTCTTAAAGAAAACTTTGCACCTGCATACAGACAGGGAACTGCTTGCCATGTACACAAGGGTGACGGTGCTAGGTTCCCAAGGGGCATCTGGATACTAACATTACCACACACTTAAAAGAAAAAAACCCAGGTATAGCCAAACTTGCCTGTAATTTCAGCACTATGGGGAGTATAGACATCAGGATGGCTGGGGCTTGCTGGCCCGGGTTCAGTGAAAGACTATTTCAGTGGGATAAGCCAAGAGTGACAGAGGGAGACAATGATGTCTTCTGGCTTCCGTGGGTGTGCACAGTTGGACAGGCACATACACACATATGGCACACGCTCACATGGTGTATGTGTGATGTGTATATGATGTGTGTATGTGTCTGATGTGTGTATTGTGTGGGAGGAGATAGCTCAGCTGGTAAAGGCACCTACCACCAAGACTGATGACCTGAGTTTGGTCCAAGAACCCACACGATGGGAGGAGAAACTGACTCCTGCGAGTCATCCTATGATATCCACTTGTGAACCACGGCACTCACCGCCCACATGAAACAAAAATAATGAAGGTGCCATCTACCTGAATACCCTGTATTAAACCAATTCAGTAAGAAAAACAACTTATACTTTATTAGAGACACCACCTGGTAGCTTTTGGTTGTCCAGCTGCAGCAAGTGTTGCTGATGGACTCCTCAGATGCTTTTATCACTACCTAAAAACATGTCATCCGTAAGCTTAGATGCTTAGTGTGTGTGTCCCTTATTAACTAGCACTCCATAAGCAAGTGACATCACTGTCTTTTTCACTATAATAGTGCCATCAACTAAACCAATGCCTGCCACATAACTGATTGGGTATACTAAATGCCCAGTCAGTGAGTGCAGCTCCCGGAATAAGCCTGCTGGGAGAGGAGACCTAATTGACACGTGGGAGCTTATCCAGCACCATTGCTCCTTTGATCTATGATCTGTTGGAAAAAGGTTGGTCTTTTTTTTTGTTTGTTTGTTTTTGCTTTGTTTTTATTTTTAACAAGTTTCTATCCAAATGTGGCAGAATGGTGGTGAGAGTCTTTGCATGATTGGCCTGAGGCGTTTGTTTTCTCTTTTGACTGTAATGCCTGTGCAGTTGCTCAGGAGTCAATTGCAAACAAAATGGTCACTTGCAAGCCTGCTAGCTACTTTTCTCTTTGCTTTGGCAACACACCTGCCAGAAAGCAACTGAGAGATGGTTGTCTTTGGCTTACAGTTGTAACGGATACAGTCTATCATGGAGGGAGGGCGTGACCACAGAACCAGAGGCTACGGCCGCCTCTGCAGTCAGGACGCAGAATAGTGAGGTGGGTGGGGCTATCAAACCTCAAGGCCCGCCTCCAGGGACTACTTCTTCAGTCTGGCCTGGCTCCTACAGGTTCCACAACCTTCCGGAAAAGCATCCTCAGCTGTGGACAAAGTGCCTAAGCACACGAGCTGTCTATGAGGAGATAGCACATGCAAACCACAGAAGTAACATATCATATGGCATAGCATGGACTCCCCAGTGCTGAAAATAAAACTCAGGGAATAAAGATGTTGGGCTGAAGCCTGGAAAGATGGTTCTGCAGTTAAGAGCACTTGCCGCTCTCGGAGAGACTTTAGCTTCCAGCGTCAGGACTGTTTATAACTCCAGTTCCAGGGGATCTGATGCCCTCTTCTGGCCTCTGAGTATCAGGCACACAGATGGTGAACATACATATATACAAGCAAAAAAATTCATGCATAGGAAAATTTAATATCTAAAAAAACAGCAACAAACCTAGTGGAACTGGTGGAGTGCCACAGACCTATAATCCCAGCACCTGGGAGGCTGAAACAGGAGATCATGAGCTTGGGGTTGCTGCACATTTAGCCTTTGTCTCTAAAAGAAGGCGATTTGTAGGGGAGTCACTTATATTCAACATTTCAGAAAAGAGGATGGGCAGAAACTAAAGCGTGATAAGGATATGTTATCCTAGGCACAGACTATGTGATTGTACTCAGTCTTCACAGTAATTCTCTTCCATAGATACCAAAGCTGAGCACCAGTTGGGTGGATGGGTTTGCCTGAGGTGTCCCAGCTAGGAGGCTCTGAGAGCAGTGTGGTGGATAGGTTTGTCTGAGGTGTCCCAGCGAGCAGGTTCTGAGCACAATGGGGTGGATGGGTTTGTCTGAGGAGTCTCAGCTAACAGGTTCTGAGAGCAGTGGGGTGGACAGGTTTGTCTGAGGTGTCTCAGCGAGCAAGTTCTGAGCACAGTGTGGTGAATGGGTTTGTGTGAGGTGTCCCAGCTAGGAGGCTCTGAGCGTCAGTGGGGTGGATGGGTTTGCGTGAGGAGTCCCAGCTGGCAGGTTCTGAGACTGTGCATAGCTAATTCTAAAGCCTGTACCTTCTATGTAGTCTACTCATTATTTGAAATAAAGTCATTGACAAATACAAATTTTATTGCCTAATTCTTGCTGATATCATCACTCAGAAACTTGCTGACGTTTATATTGAAGGAAAAATGTTTTTGCTGCCTTTAAAATGAATCCATAATTTTTGTAATTTTAAGCACAATTTTTATTAATTATTTGGGAACTTCACATCATGCACCCCAGTCCCACTCACTTCTCTGTCCTCTGCATCCACCCTTCATGCTGTAGCATCCCCACAAAGGACAACTTTAACAATACTAATAAAAATAAAATTAAAAATACAAATAAGAATATTAATTAAGATAAGCAAAACAGCAAACAAACAAGTGCAAAACAAGAAAGAAACACTTTGTTCCTTCCTCTTGTCCTCCTCTCCATCACTCTACTTTCATCTTGGCGGCATTGGGAGCTGCTGTGTATCGTGGCAGTCGACTCTTTTGTCCACACAGCTTTCCTTACAAATGTTCATTGTGTAGTGTGTCGTTGATGAGGTTCCAGGCCTCTGGCTTCTGGTACACCCGGTGTTGGACCCTCACCAAATCTCCTCCCTGATATTCTGCTGTTGTCTTGAGTCATGGAGCTCCTGCAGCTATGGTTCTGGTTAACATGGGCCCCTGTGGTAACACATAACAGATATCAACACAGACTCTAGCTGCATCAGGACCATGAACCCAGACATGGCCATCAGCAGCAGCTTGGGTCCAGTTGTCACCAGGGTCCCGGGTGGCAGCATAGGCCTCTCAGATCCAAATGGACCTCCAACATTTTCCACAGAGCTAGCTGCTCCTGGTTAGACCCAAGTTAGAATATGAAGCATTATAAGGCAAGATTTCCACCAGGGCTGGCAAGTGGCTTAGTAGGTAAAGCTGCCTGCTGCCAGGAGAGCTGACTTCTATAAGTTACCCTCTGACCTCCGCATGTGCACTATGGTGCATGCGTGTGTATGCTATTATTATTTTAAAAGACAATATCTTCTTATTCATGCATTAAACCTACGACTTCTTGACCACTTTCGATATTTTCTGTGCCTCGCTGCTGGTGGTTGAGAGGGAAACAGAGGCATGAACGTGGAAAAGCAACAGCTTGTAAGAGGGATGACACACAGGCCCTAAAGAAGCTTGGTCCCAGGTTGCTTATTATCCTGTGTGTTGGTTGGTACACCCTAAAACATCCTCACTTTGAAACGATTGTGTCAAAGCACCTTTCCGTTTCTGTAGGCTGAGTTGCCAGTGGTTTGTCTTTCTCACGCAAATCTTATGTGGACCATTAAGATGTAAACCAGAAAAGAGATAAAGGCAGGAGGCGGTCAGCTCCACTCCAGCCTGTCTCAGAGAGGGGGCTGTGTAGAGCCCTCCACAGAATTCACGCTTAAGATGGTACCTCAGGTCCCCGCAAGTCTAGAAACCAATGGCTCTGTTGGGTACGCGTTGATTATCTTATCGCCATGGAAGGCAGTCATCTCCACCAAGGGGGACATAACAGCAACGCCTTTCTCCGCAAACATCTGGTCTGGAAATGAGAACATTTCTGTTCTGATCCCCATTCGGCCACTATTTCAGTCTATTACCTTAGATGCTGTCAGCCTGTCTATGAAATACACATAAAACATCCCCTGCCTGCTTTATTTTTAAACGTATTTGTTACAAGGTTTAAATTCCCTTTGACAAAAATAAAACTAGCATACAATCTTGAAGTATTACCTTCAGGAAGATGTGATAAGAGATGTGGAGATTAATTCTTCACTCTGAAGTTGTTGCTATCTCTGTTCGAACCAGCAGTAAGACCTGAAGTGTGGAAATAGCCCCACGAGGGCCTGGGGATGGGGCAAGTGACCATTTTCATCTGTGCATTGCTACGATTCTTTCAGAAGAAAGTGGGGAGCATTCTTTTGTTAAGACAAACAAAAAAAAGGTGATTTTTTTGTGTTGTGTTGTTTTGTTTTTGCAGAGCTGATACTGGTTGGTTTTTGGTTTTCGTCAAAATTCTCCATGATCCTTATTGCCACAAACAAACAAATGAAATTCTACCATTTAGGTCTGTAACAAATGACAATTGTTGAAGATCTGACAAAAGATTCTGTATGTCTAAGACTCAGATAGAGAGATGAACAGGTAGGTGGGTGGTGAATGCAGAGAGAGGGAGAAAGAGGTGGACCAGCAGGCTAATATGGGACTCAGCCCCCAAGGTGATTGGGGCAAAGCCACAGCCCGTGGAGGAGATGTCAGTGGACACTAGCCATGTGTCTTAGTCAGTGTCTAGTGCTGTGAAGAGATCATGGCCATAGTAACTCTTAGAAAGGAAAACATTTAATTAGGGCTGCCTAGCTGTTCCAGAGATTCAGTCCATCATCATCATGGTGGGATGCAGGCAGACATGGTGCTGGAGAAGGAGCTGAGAGTTCTACATCTGGATCTGCAGCAGCAGAAGGAGACTGTGTCCACACTGGTGTCTCTTAAGCATGGAGACCTCAAAGCCTGCCCCGTTGGTAACACACTTCCTCCAACAAGGTCACACCTCCTAGTAGAGTCACTTCCTATGGGCCAAGCATTGAACACAGGAATCACCACACCAGGGTACTTCACAAGCCATACTAACCGAGGGGCTGAGGGGAGGAGGTGCCAAATATGAGACGGACAGGACAGGGTTCTCAATGTCAGGTTCAGCCACATCAGGTGTACCGGCTAGTAGGGACTATCTCCTCTTCCCAATTTACAGCAAAATAACTGCTCAGGTGTCTAACAAGGGTAAAAGACACTGAAGAGGAATGATAAGAATTACTAATTTTAGATAAAAGTTTCTTTCCTGTGAAATTTTCGCAGGAAAATTTTCAGAACTACCAGGAATCAAAGTTATGTTTAAAAACTTAACACCAGGGAGATTTAATTGTGCCTGTGGATCTAGTAAGAGAATGGTCTCATCGCTGCTGTTCATGCCTCATCTCCCTCCGTGCTCCCCGCTACCCTACCTAACATTGTTCATAAATTTGCATCCCATGATTCCCTTGTTCCACATCATCTGTGGCTCCCTCTTAACTGAGGGCTGAGAGAACCCCACAATGTAGCACTCTGTGCTCATCCCCGATGTCTCTCCCACTTGGGTATCAGAACTAACAGAACTGGAAAGAATCTTGAAGATTTCCTGAGACTCCACCTACCTTACCGATGAGGAAACTGAGTCCCAAGTGGAAAAAGCTTTATCAGGGTGTGAGAAGGTCAGTTTGGACAATGCTGCCATGTCAGGAGGAAGACGAAGGGAGCCCGTCTTCCGTCTGGATTTCAGAATGGTAGCATAGAGCAGCGGCAGGCAGGATCAGCAGGAGCCGTCACACTGACATCATTGGAGACATGGGGCTGAAGGAAGCACCAGAGAAGAGGCTCTTCTGTGCCGTGCTGAGGCTAACAGTGCATTAAAGTATCATTGCTATGTTTTTGGTTTGGGGTCTTTTTTTTTCACGTATAAAATATCATTGTCTTTGTTGTTTTTCAGGCAGCCACCATGCTTGGGACAACAAGCTGTCTTTGAATGAAGGAGGAACCTATAGAAAGAAGGTAGACCCTGCTAGGTGACGTGAATGGTGTAGCTAAAGTTGAAATTGAGACACCAGGTCCTGCCCATTCCGACTCACCCACCACACCTGTGCCCACCCCTAGCCTGTGAAATAGTGTGGCTGGTGTTCACTGGGAGCTTTCCATCCACTTGGGACTTTCCCTGCGTCTCCTCCTTCATCTTTGCTTTATAATTGTCTCCATTTTGCAGACGAGCACTTTGGGGAAAGAACAGATGTAGGATATATGGCCAATAAGCAAGTAGCAGGCTGTAAAGTGCTGCTCCCTGGCTGTAGACAAGTTGGGGAATAGGGAAGAAGCCTGAGCATTTAGCCTGTACCTCGTGCTGTCTTTAGTTAGGAGCAGACGGAAGGCTATCCAAGCATCTTGTGGAACAGAACAGTTTGAGAACTTTGGGTCTAAGCTCCCATTAGGACCAAAATTAATAAGGAGGAGTCTGTCTTAAGTTTTTCTTTGTATTTATTTCTTGTTTAGCTTCCCCTGGTGACTGGGAAAGCTTGTGTGTTTTGTGTGAAGGGGAGCAGAGAGGAGCCTTCTTAAGTCTGTACACCTTGAGCCAGAGTATCTTGGACACAGTAGCATGCTTGAGGAAGTGCACTCTTTGACCAGAGCAAAGAAAAGCACCACAGAGAGCCTTCTCAGCATGCTGAGAGCTTCCTGGCTGCTCCTAGAGAGGCTTTTCCCAATACTAAAACCCACAACTAACCCAAGTGTTGATCAGAAAGAAAAATGGAGAACTCTTTCAGAATAGAAAGCAGGGAAGATCATAGGATTGGGTCTTTTAATTGTCAGTTTGTCAGAGTTAGTAGTGAGTGTATGTCCATGGCTAATTCGGGTAGATATGTTGGCCTCAAAGTCGAAGATCAAAGATGACACTATGAATATGTAATTGATTGGAAAAGGAAAGCAAGATAGTATAAGACATGTTACAAGATGGCGTGTCAAACAGCAGAGGAGACTGAGAGAGAGAAAAGAGACAGACATAGAAAGAGAGAGGCAAAGAGAGGAGAGACAGACAGCCACAGAGGACAGACAAACACAGGAGAGGGAGAGAGAGAAAGAGAGAGAGAGAGAGAGAGAGAGAGAGAGAGAGAGAGAGAGAGAGAGAGAGAGAGAGGAGACAGACAGGGAGGGACTGAGAGGCAGACACAGAAAGAGAAAAAGAGAAGAGAAACAGCCACAAACAGAGAGAGAGGAGAGAGAGGCAGACAGGCAGACAGACAGACAGACAGACAGGCAGACAGACACAACACACACACACACAAACACACACACACAGAGAGACAGAGAGAGAGACAGAGAGAGAGAGAGAGAGAGAGAGAGAGAGAGAGAGAGAGAGAGAACAGTCTCATTCTCACTGCTCTTTGGTCTTCCATTACAAAGGAAATGGGACCAAAGCACATGGTTAAGCAGCTGCAATACTGGGCAAGTGGAGGGGAAGGAGAAATTATTGATTATCGGGAGCATTGAGATATTTTATAGAAGAATTAAGCAAATCTCTCCAGCTTCTACTGATAGCTCAAGCAGGAAGTAAGCCCTGAGGCTGAGATGAAGCTCAACGGTAGAGCACTTGCCTAGCACCTAGGAAGCTTCAGGTTTGATCCTCATAAAATGAGGGAGGGGGGAAAGGATGGAGGGAGGGAGGAAGGGAGGATAATGAAATGCTTTGATCACTAGGGTGAGGAGCTTAACCTTACCAGGTAGGACACATTCTCCATGATGCTTGAGGCAGGTGATGGAATAATGGAATTTTCCCCAAAGATCTCTTCATTTTACCTTTCAGGATTGCTGGCCAGGTGCTGGCTTTGGCGGGACATGCTAAAACTGGAGCAGTGCGTGGATTGGGATGGCTCCTACACAAGAATGACAGGTGAATGTGTAAGGTGTTCCATCTTCTTCTTTATAAACTTTCTGTGGAAGCAAATTTTTTACCATTAAAAATTGGCATTATATTGAATGATACATTAAAAAAAACAAAGTAATAAATTTCACTTAAAAAATATGACAGGGGCAGAAGGGAGATGAATTAAGATATTCTCCAGCATTTCCATAGTGAATGAGTCTTGAGGAGATTTTAAATATATTAAATATTTAGGACATTCTGTATTCTTATTCTTCCCTACAGGTGTGGGGGATTGAACCCAGGACCTCACATGCTAGGCAGACATTCTACCACCACCACGCTCCCATCTTAAAATAAGAACTCTTAATTCTTTTTCCTATCAAGCAGCATTTCTTCTGAAGCAGAAAATGTCCCTTCTGCCCACAACTGTCACCTTGCTGACATTTGGGGGACAATGACAAGGTCTACTTTCTCAGAAATGGTGGGAAGTAGTTTTGAACACATAGAATATGAGAAGATTGAAGACTTTTGAAATGGGTCTTAAAGTCCCCAAAGGGCAGGTGACTTTTGTTCCTTTTTTAAAAATAACTTTCTACTTCCCTTCTTAAAGACTAGGTTAGAATGTCACATTGTGCTGATGTGATTAAGAGTCGTCACATCTAGAGAACTTCCTCTCCTCTGAGGAGTTTCTACAGGCCCAGTGTTTGCTAAGATTCCCTTTAGAAATTAAACACCTCCCAGACTGGGGCTCCAGCTGAACTAGAACATCCACTCCTGGGATGGGAGTATTGCCAGTTATCTGATAACTCCCCAACAATACTTGGAATGCCCGGTTCCCAAGCTGCCAATTTTCTGCTCTGGGCCATCAGAGCTGGGCAGAGGAGGCCTGCAGGACAGCTACCTAGACCCAGCGATTCTAAATTGGAAACAAATGCGGTCCCATTGAGCAAGGTTTGCTATTGTGGTAGAGATTCCTAGAAGATGGGGAGTTTCAATCAGTGTTCAGTTCTACCCACCCCTACCTAGTGTGTGTTCCCCAGCTCCTATAACATACCTACCTAGTGTGTGTTCCCCAGCTACTATACCACACCTACCTAGTGTGTGTTCCACGGCTCCTACACCACACCTACCTAGTGTGTGTTCCCCGGCTCCTATAGGTGCTCATAGGCCCACTCTATTGTTCCCCTGTTAGCTCTCATTGCTCATCCCAGTGAGAAATTTAGAGCACAATCCAATAAGAGATCTACTCTCACAAAGGGTGGGCTAGAGACAGATCTCACCTATCATCGGATTGGTAGCTCATTGGTTTAGACTAACCTCAACTATTGCCCTTTGACCTCCCCCCCCCTGTTTTCCCACCACAGAGCCCACACTTGTATAAGCGTAACCCTAACCAAGCATTTACTGTTGTTGGCCACTTGAAACTAAACCAGTAGCAGCATGAGACAACTTCTTTTGTGGTCTTATTTCGGCTGTGCTCAAAGACCAAGTAACTCTAGGTAGAGTCTGCCATCTAACTGGAGATGGGGGCTTCATAGACCGTCTCATGCTGTGGACTTGATCACTTCTGGCAGAACATTGCCAACCTGAGCACCAGCTCTAGGAAGCCCTGTGTACCAATGGGGAGAGGCTCCCAGGGAGCAAAGGGGACTGCAGATCCTAGGAAGCTGCAGCTGCAGCCCTGCCCAGGCATCTTGGGAACATGCCAGAGCATTGGTGGATGGAGGGATTTAGGTCTGGGAGGTGACTCTGAAGCTCCTTGGGTATCTTGTGTATTTTTTTTAGACGTCCTAAGTAAAAATTGTACCCATTTTTCCCCTTTTCATTCACTCGGTGGCATACTATATAGACTTTTCTCAAATGTCTTTGAGTGACTGTTATGCCATACCAGTTTCTAATGTTTCATTCAACAATCTGCTAGGACGGACGTGCACGTTATTCCTAAAATCCTCTAACAGTGAGCAAGACAACAGCAAAAACCACGGACCTATGCCATTCCTTCCAGAGTGATTATATTCAAACAAATTCTTGGAATTGAAATTGGTGTGCTAAATGCTAAACAACTTTTAGCAAAATTGCCCGGTTATCTTTGTAGAAGTCCTTCCATTTCCACTCTACTGCCACTGTCTCACACACTTCAGTTAACAAGGGATTATTGGCATCTTGATCTTTAGTGAGCTAGGCTAAGGATAATTACCCATTGCTGTTTATATTTCCTGGGGCCAGTGAGATGCTCAGCGGGTAAGGGCATGCCTTAGATTGCTTTTTCTGTTGCAGTGTTATAGCATCACAACCAAAAGAAACTTGTGGGGAGAGGGGGAAGGGTTTATCTCATTTAAAACTTAAAGTCCTTCATGGAGAAAAATCAGGGCAGGAGCTCACGGCAGGAACCTGGAGGCAGAAACTGCAGCAGAGGCCACACAGGAATTCTGCTTATGGTCTTGCGTGTACCATGGTGGGAGCTAGTACCCACATGGCAGAAGGCTAGAACCAATTCTCACAAGGTGTATTCTGAGCTCACACAGGTGTCATGGCACATACATGTGCACAGATACATGTATAGCAGTAAATAAATGAAGAAGTGTCGATTAGCATTGCTTTTGCCATAGAGGAAAATGAGCAGCCGCTGCTATGGGTTCTTCCTCCTCGTTTTCTTTGTGGCTCAGGGTTTCATAGAGAATGAATGGCCTTGAACTTTCTTTGTAGCCACGAATATCCTTGAATTCCTGTTCTTCCCTTTCCCCTTCAGCCTCCAGGGTACAAGGTATAGTCAGATACATGCGCCGCCACTTCTGACAAGAGATGAACATATTTTAACGTATTTCAATCTTTCATATTTTCATTTTATGAAGTCTGTTCAACTTCATAGTGTCATTTTTCTTCTGAACTTTTATGTTTGTTTGTTTTTCGAGACAGGGTTTCTCTGTAGCTTTTAGGGCCTGTCCTGGAACTTGCTCAGTAGACCAGGCTGGCTTTGAACCTGTCTCTATCTCCTGAGTGTTGGGATTAAAGGTGTGCACCACCACTGCCCGGCTCTACTGAACTTTCTAAGATTTATCTTTATTTTATGCATATGAATGCATGTGTATGTGTATGCAAGATACCCACACAGTCAAGAAGAAGGTATCAGATCCCCTGGAACTGGAGTTACAGATGATTGTGAACCATTATTGAATGCTTGGAATCAAACCTGGGTCTTCTGCAAGAGTAACAAGTGTCCTTAACTGCTGAGCCATCTCTTTAGCCCCTCTACTGACTTTTAAATAATCTTTATTGGTACTAAACATTCTTTATATATTAGGGGAAACGGCTCTTTGTGATATTGTGTAAGTTACCAATATTTCTCGTTTGTCTGTTAATTTCCTGCTTGAAGTTAAAGGGTAGCTTTGCATAAAAGTTCATTAATATTTTACTGAATGATTTTTGGTTTTTGTGTTTTATTTTCACTTAGAACATGAAAAGTCCCATAAATCCTTCTAGGATCTTTGCAGATCTTTGTGGATCTTTCTTTCTTTCTCCCTTTCTTTCTTTCTTCCTTTCTTCCTTTCTTCTTTTGTTTTTTTTTTTTAGCTAAATTTGACAAAGTAGAAATTATTCTAGTATCAGCTGTCAGGGTGGCCAACTAGCCTAAGGCACCAGAAAGTGTCTGCTTTTGCCCTGTCCAAAGTGTCTGCCTGAGGCTAAAGTGAAAAGTTTTGGATTAATTACATTGGCAGAAAAAAAAATCTCAAAACAGCCTAATATAGACTAATATCGTGTGGATATTAGTGGTAGCTTTAGTGAAGAGTTATAATGAAAAGAAGCAAGTTGAGCAGGGTAAATTACAGAATGTAAATTTTGAGGAGAAAAAGAGCACCAGGAAGTGGAATGGAGCTAAATCCTGTGCACAAGGAGATAAATGGATTAAGAAATGGAATAATTGGAGTGGTTACCTCAGGGCAAGATCCCACCCAGCTAAGTTTCTAACTTGTGTAAAGGAAGTAAAGAGAAGCCTGGAGCCAGGTGTGAAGGAGCACCTTTAATCCCAGCCCTGGCAAGGCAGAGGCTAGCAGATCTCTGAGTTTGAGGTCAGCTTGGTCTAGAGATCCAGGTTCAGGAGAGCCAGGCTTTGGCAGCAAAGGTCAAAAACAGAAAGCTGATGAAGATGTAATTGAAAGAGCTCTGAGGTTAGCCTGATCTAGAGAGCACGATTCAGGATAGCCAAGCTTAGGCAGCAATGGACAGAAAGCTGGTGAAGAAGTAATTGAAGTAGGGACCATGCTCCAGCCCCAGTAAGCAGCAGAATTTGGCAGCTTTGGTCACGGGATTCTGGCCTTGGAGTTAAGGATGGAGAAAAAAAAGGCTATGGAATTTTCCTCAGCACCTAAAGAAAGCTGCTGACTCTAAGTTTGAGGCCAGCCTGGTCTACAGAATGAGTTCCAGGACAGCCAGAGCTACATGGAGAGACCCTGTCTGTGGGGTGGGGGCGGGAAGCTACTGAGGCCAGACATATCAGGGGTGTTCCTGAATGGAGGCCTAGTAGAGGGGCCATTGTGTGAAGCTGTGAAGTTAAAGCCTGGGTTGCCTTGGAGAACCCAAGATGTTAGAGGTGCCAGAGTCGTGGGATACCTGCCGAGGAGAACTGCTAACAGGGAGTGGAACCAGCCAAAGAGAAAGAAGTGTGTGGCTGAGCAAAGTTCAGCAGAGCTGAACAGAGTTGAAAATCTGAAGGGTGTTTTGACAACAGACATGGAAATGTAGAGTTTGGACTATTCCCAGCTGGCTTTCAGTCTTGCTTTTGCCCAGTGTTTCCTCACTATGCCTCCTTCCCTACATCTTGGATTGGAAATGTGTACTCTGCCATTATGTGTTGGAAGTATGTGATCTGTTTACTGTGAGATAATCCTTCTGTATGCTCTGAATATGCATTGCTCTCATTGGTTAATAAGGAAGCGACTTTGGCCTATAGCAAGGCAGAATAAAGCCAGGCGGAAAAGACAAAGGGAGATGCAGGGAGAAAGAAGAGTGGAGTCAGAGAGATGTGAGCCAGTCACCAGAGGAATAAGATGTACTAGAGGACAGGTAAAGCCATGAAGCCACTTGGCAAAATGCAGATGAATAGAAACGGGTTAATTCAAGTTACCAGAGCCAGTTAGAAATAAGCCTGAGCGATACGCCAAACATTCTGAAATTAATATGTAATTATTTTATGTAATTATTTGGGACTGGGCAGCTGGGAAAAAGAAAAACTTGGATTCCATTTACTTCTTTTTAATTTTGATTTTTATAGGGGATTACAGTTAAGGATTATATGAATCTCAGAAGGGACTTTGGACTTTTTTTTAAATATTTATTTATTATGTATACAATATTCTGTCTGTGTGTATGTCTGCAGGCCAGAAGAGGTCACCAGATCTCATTACAGATGGTTGTGAGCCACCATGTGGTTGCTGGGAATTGAACTCAGAACCTTTGGAAGAGCAGGCAATGCTCTTAACCACTGAGCCATCTCTCCAGCCCGGGACTTTGGACTTTTAAACATTATTGAGACTGTGATAGACTATGGGGACTTTTGAAGTTGGAATAAATGCACTGTGCATTATGATATTGTTATAAGATTATGGGGACCAGGGAGTGGAATGTGCTAGTTTGAATGTTATTGGCCCCCATAATCTCATAACGACTGGCACTATTAGGAGATGTGGCTTTGTTGGGGTGGGTGTGGCCTTGTTGGAGGAAGTGTGTCACTGTGGGGCGGGCTTTGAGGTTTTCTATGCTCAGGACATCACCAAGTATCTTTTTTCGCCTGCAAGATGTAGTTCTGTTAGTCATTCCTCCAGCACCGTCATGCTTCCCCCATGTTGATAATGGACTGAACCTCTGAAACTGTAAGTGAGCCACGCCGATGAAAATTTTTCCCTTTATAAGAGTTGCTACGGTCATGATGTCTCTTCATGGCAATAAAAACTCCAATTAAGACCCCGGTCAAGTTCATTTTGAAACACAATTCTAAAATACTTGCTTAATTCATTGTTGCTCTGTTCAATCAAGAGACAATGGAAATGATGGGGACCCCCCAGGCTCAGACCACCACCCTGTGGAAGGATGCTGTATTTCCCCGCACTGGAGATGTGGTTGTCAGGCTTGGGAGAAGGTTGGGGGCACCAGAACAGAGAAAGTCCCTTGGAAGGGAGCTGTGATAGTGGAACAAAGCTCTCCAACGTCCTCGGTTTCCAGGAGAACCTGACCTGCCTGGGGCACAGCAGCCTGTTTTTGGAGGAGACATCAGTCAGTCTGGTGAGCTTTCCTCCTTGAAGGAGGTAGCAGGAACTCAAATGCACCTTCCCCTACTGCCCTGTCACGCTGTGACTGCAAGGAAAACAAGCTGCTTGGCTTCTGTCCCTGTCCTCAGGAACCCTGTCCTCAGTCAACCTTCCTTAACGTCGGATCTGATTCAGGCCAGGAACATGATTCTCAAAACATATTTCTACACATTTGGTTTCCTACCAGGCAGTTCCTTTTCCAGGGCCAATATTTTTCTACAGATGGCAAAGTGACTACTTAGGATTCTCTCTGATTTTCTCTATTGACATAATTTTTTAAATGGAATAACAGTTTCAGAATCAGGAACTCCGGGGAATGCGTACTTTCCTCCACTGACAGAAGTTTAGCTGTCAGTAGATTGAAATTTGTGCAGTTGCTGCTTCTGATCTTTTGTTTGTATTTTAACAAATAAAGCTTTCCTGAAGATCATTGTGCAGAGCTAAGCCACTAGAGGCCAGGCAGTGAGGGCATGCACCTTCATCTCAGGACTCAGAAGACAGAAGCAGAGGGATTTCTGCTAGTTTAAGGCCACTGTGGGCTACACAAAATTGATCCAGTCTAAAAGAGAAGCAGAGTTCACACAAAGGTGATCCCAGCACTTGGGATCCCACGCCTTTAATCCCAGTACTAGGGAGGTGGAGACAGGAGTGATATGGCCGGGCAGAGAGAGGAGACGGGAGCTCAGTGCAGCATGAGGTTTGGTGGAGACAAGAGGCAGCAGGCAGTCTGAGGTGCAGTCTGAAGCAGTCTGAGGAGGCATTCTGGGGACAGGATCACCTTTGGGTTTGCGCATTAGTAGAGGTAACAGGTCTCTCTAGTGTCTTTCTGTACTGCTTCTCCGACCTCTCAGCTTTAACCCCCTAATATCTTACTCCAAGTTTTTATTAAGAACAATTAGATCTTGTGCTACGGCTGCTTAAGGGCCAGTCAGTCCTCAGCTAAGCTGTCCGGTCAATTTGTCAGCCTCAGAGGTGTGAAGCTGTTTCTTCCTTCAGGCCTCCTGTGGGCTCGGTAGCCTTGTCTCTCACACAGGATGTAAGAATCCAGACTCAGAAAAGCATTTGATGGTCTCTCTTGCGCAGTTGTATATGAAGCCCGTGTATGAGCCACAGTTCCTGGGGTGTGTCTATGAGCCTAGAGGAGGGCTTCTTGAACTCTCTTCACCCATAAGCCTCTCCACCTGGAAGATTTGTGTAAATGTACAGGTATACTTCCGTGTTCAAGTGTGCAAAAATATGCTTGTTTACACAGGTACAGAAAACAGATATAAAGTCAAATTTATTTACTTTCAAACAATTATTTGGTATGCACAATTTTACTGTTTATTAAAGGTGACATGAATGTGTTTATTTTTATATAAGGAGCTGAATTTGAGACCAAACCAGGTTTCTCAGGGGATTTTTGTCAATCTGGGTGACCTGAGTTTGATCCCAGGACCCACAAGGTCAAAGAAAAAAATCTGACTTTTGCGAGTTGCCTTCTGCCAACCACACTCCCACGCACGTGCACGGGGACACACACACTACACATACATGCACACAAAATGAATAAATAAAAATGCAATACTTGTAAAAAGAGTTCGATGTCAGCTGAACGAAGACTCTATTTTTTACAATGAAATCACCACGCGTGTGTGTGCGCAGTAAAAACGCTGCCATTGGGGCTGCAAAGGTGGACGGGCAGGGAAGATCACTGGCAGCTCTTGCAGAGAACTGGAGTTTGACTTCCAGCACCCGTATCAAGTGGTTCACAGCTGCCTGTAATAACCTCAACTCCAGGACATCCAGCACCCACTTCTGGCCTCTGAGGGCACCCACACGCTTATGTACATATACATACACGCAGACACGTGCACACATACATAAAAGTAAAATAGACCTTTTAAAAAGTGCTGCGATTCATGGCGTACGGGGGTTCTGACGCTGAGCAGGGTGTTTCAGGCAGCCTGGCTGGTGGTGTGACAGAGAGCGTGTGCAGGTCAAAGCGTGTGAATATTGAGTTCGGAACCAAGGCTGCCGTGAACTCCAACGATGCTGCATGGGCGAGCACTGCTCAGACACCTCAGACTCCACGTACATGTGGATCCATTTCCACCCATTGCACATTCAGGGATCTGTCATCAAATTTTTGCAGCCCCCACATTTAGATCCTCAATGGCCATGTGACTCACGCTTGAAAAACAAGAGCAGAAAAGGGAGCCATGGCCATGCTTGGGTGGGTTCTCCTGAAACCTCATGTGCAAGGACATGTTCCCAGGCCTTTGGAGGAGTGTGGGCCTGGGTGTGAATCTTGGCTTCGTTACTTATTAGTTGTGTAACCAGAGACACAATACTTAATCCTGTCCTTTCAAGTGTCCTTTTCTTTAAGGTGGCTATTGGAAAGGTTACCAGGTTATGTTAAGAATATTTACATATATTGATATGTACATATACACGTACTATATCACAGTGGCTGGCATATGCAAACCTATGAAAATGACAACCACAGCCATTTGCTAATAAAGACTTCAGAGATAATGCCTCTCCCCCGCCCCGCCCTTGTTTTTTTTTCCCCCCCCCCGAACAGCTGGTGGTTTTTGGTTGTTTGTTTTAATAGCAAACACGAAGCTGTGTTATGGTTTTGAATGCAATGACAGCTGCCAGTCCAAAGCACGGCAGTCGGTCTTATCTCTGAAAATGGTGTCAAGCCTCACCAGAAAGCAGGCTCATCCCCCTGCCTTTTTAGCGATTCTCCAGTGCTTAGCATACCCCAGTTCTGTGTCAAGAGCATGTTCAACAGGCAGGCAGGCTCAGAAACAAAGGAGTCTAGAAAACTCCCCCGGGATGTTCCTTTGGTGGTTTTTCCTATCCCTGGGGTCTGTCTGCCAGTGAAGAGCTACCCTTGCCAGGGTGGCATATTTTCCCGTCTTCCACCCGGCCTCTCCCATGGGTCCCCACGACACTCTGACGGCATTGTCAAGGCCATCTGCTCAGTGTTCACAGGAAAGGGAGCCACTCTCTGTCCATCTGTACACTCATCCACTGTAAGATTACTAACGGTAGTCAGCCTTGACTGAGTTCTTCCTTTACAGTGTGTAGTTTGTTAAGATTTCTCCAGATTATCTTATCTGTTTATTCCAACAACCCTGTGACCCATGTACTCCCTCTCACTTGTCAAGTAAGGAGACAGGGTAGGCGGGGGATATGCAGAACTGAATCTAGTTTTGCCGAGCAATTGCCAAAAAGACATTGAGTGATAAAAAAATGATAGTTCTTGTCTTCTAGAGACTCAAGACTTCAGCAGATGTATACTATAAGCAATTAAAAAGCCACATGGTATAACATGAAGCTAAATATTAAAAGAAATCAATGTGGACTGAACCAGCTATAGAAAAACTTGCATGATGAAATGGGTTTGTAGACTTCTGGGCAGAACTCTGTGTGGTAGGGAAGGTAGGTGGTGGATCACCCATATGTGGGCTTGGCAAGTAGAGAGAGTGGCAGCACCCACGTTGCAGAACAGTGTTGGATTCTGAGCCAAGGTCAGGCCTGGTAGCGGAGTGGACCTTAGAAACTTGAGAGCAAGGTTCAAACCATCCCAGCATAGGATGGGAAACTGTTGTACATTTTCTAATGAATGTGATGATGTACTCAGAACTGTTCCTCAAGAGAGGGAAGGCTAGAGGGCTGGAGAGACGGCTCAACAGGTAAGAGCCCTGGATGTGCTTCCAAAGTGCTAGGATCTGCTTCCTTGAATCTACATGATGGCTCACAACTATCTGTAGCTCCAGTTCCAAGAGACCTGATGCCGTCTTCTGGCTTCTGCGAGCACCAGTACACAGGAGATACACATACACACACTCAGTGCACACACTCACGTATAAAACAAAGTCGATATTCTTTTAAGAAGAGGAAGGATGTGAAGGAGAAGAAATCTAGGACAATGATAAGAAGACTCTCTGAGCACTCTAGGAATAGGCTGAGAGTCTGAACTAAGTTAATGGCAACACAATCAGCCAAGGATACATGAAGATGAGGAGGAGGCGTCCCAAGGGAAGAGATGATGGAAATTGATCCTAAGTGATGAGGGAAAAAATGGAACTAAAGGATGATGCCTGATGAGCTGAGAAAAACAGTCAATGAAACTGGGACTTAAGGCAGAAAGAGGTATAGCCTTAGTTATTTTGTTTTTATTTTTGGACAGAGTATCAGGCTGGCCTCAAACTTTGCATGTAGCTGAGAATGGCCCTGAATTCCCTATTCTCCTGCTTCCATCTCGCAGGCACTGGGATTATAGGCAACTGCCTATCTTAAAATGTTTACATTTAACCGCTGGAGATATCTGGATGGAATTTCAACTGCAGCAGGAAATTTGAGATTACAGCTCAGGGAAAGGGGTTAAATGTGATGCATGGGGCTGCCAGCTAACATTGGAAGACAGCTTCCTAGTGGGTAACTCGTATTTCTGCTCATTTTGTGAGTGAGGTACTGATTGTCTTTCTTTCAAGACTATGTTTCCAAGGATGCTTGTATAATTCACAGTACAAAGAGGTCATTCTTTCATCTAGAGAAAAGTGAGCCATGTATCTTATTCAAGATAATTAAGGGAAGGTCTCCCTCTAGAGCAAAAGGCAGGTGCAGGTGCATTTGTAGGCCTGCTGTACATCATTTGGCTTTAAAATGCCATCGAATAGCATAGAGATTCCCCTATTTTGCTGTAGGTAGCCTACCCGATGTTCACTTCAATGTATTTGGAAAATGCTTTGATTCATTGAAACTTTCTTGTACTGTGTTCTAAATGGTTTTATGTCGATTTGACAGAAACTAGAGTCATCAGAGAGGAGGGACCCTCAATTGAGAAAATGTCTTCATGAGATCAGGTTGTAAGTCATTTTCTTAATTAGGGGCCAATGGGGGAAGGGGCCAGGCCATTGTGGGTGGTGCGATCCCTGCATTTGTGGTTCTGAGTTCTGTAAGAAAGCAGACTGAACAGGCCAGGGGAAGCAAGCCAGCAAATCTTATCGTTCCATGGCATCGGCATCAGCTCTGGCTTCCAGATTCTTGCCCTGTTTGAGTTCCTATCCTGACTTCCTATAATGAAGAACAGTGATGTGGAAGTGTAAGCCAAATTAAACCCTTTCCTCCCCCAAGTTGCTTTGGTCATGGTATTTCATCACAGCAATAGAAACCTTAACTAAGACATACTGTAACCACAGAAAGTTCATAGAATTGGTTCAATGTTGGAACATATTTTCCGAGAAAACCTGAATCCCTGTTCCCAGGTTTGTCATTCATATTTGGCTCAAGAAAAATCTCTCTCATTCCCTTTGAGGTGAGAGATGCACTTTGCATTGACAAGGGAGATATGGAAAAAGAAGCAGACCTGGGCACCTCAGTTCTGATAATAAGGCAGCACAGCCAGGCCCAGACCAGGTTAACATGGCCTTGTACATGGGGAGAAAAGAAGTCAGTTCAAGTCAGCTGACCCAACACCTGCATTCTCTCTCTCTCTCTCTGAGATTGTGTTGACTACTAGGAAAATGATGGTAGAAAATGTGGTCCTAACCTCAAGGAGCTAAAAGACAGTGGTAAACAGGGATAAACACATCTGCAAGTAGATACTATAGAGACTGATATGCACAATACCTAACACGTGGTATTGTGCAGAGAGGAGGTAAGAGTTGAGGAGTCGCAGGGAGGCAGCTGGGCAGAACAACAAATGTGATGGTATACATTTTCCCAGGAGGATGGGGCCACGACTCAGCTCATAGTTTGAGGAACAGGTGGATATGACAGGAATTAAGGCGACAAAGGGTTGGAGAGATGGCTCAGTGGTTAAAAGCAGTTGCTGCTCTTGCAAAGGACTTGGGTTTGGTTTCTAGCACCTACATGGTGGCTGGTAACATCTTTAACTGCAGTTCAAAGAATCCAGGGCCCTCTTCTGGTCTCTGCAGTACTGCGTGCACATGACTGACCTATGTATATGCCGCAAATCATTCATACACACAAAATAAAAATAAATAAATCTCACCCCCTATAAAAATAATTTGTCAGTTAAGTAAAGAGGAAGAAGCTGAGGCCTGGCCAAGCAGAGCAGAACTGAGGACCGGAGTTCAAGGCCCTCAAAGCACTGATCTATCAAAGGGGAATGAAACTTAACGTGGGGAAGAAGAGGATCGAGGAGTAATTGAGCTCGATTTATCACTGGTGTGGGTGGACGGAGGGCTGGTTCAAGGGCTTTCCAGATGGGAACCAGATGAAAGCATTTTCCAGACCAACTTGAGGGTGGACTTGGGAATGGGAGAACCAGATCTCCTGGGGTACAGTCCCTGCAGACTTTTGCTCAGTGAGATCAGCTGAGATCTGTGCTCAGGAATTCTGCCCTTTCAAACTTGGCTCTATCGATCTGACTAAAATAGCTCCTAGCTGGGTCTCTGCCATCTAACACAAACCTCTTTGACCCATCTTTCAGACAGCTGGTGGGTGCTTTTGCTCAGAGGCACATCTGATGATGTCATTGCTTTGCCAATTCAATAGTAGCTTCCCACTGTCTGCAAGATGCCCTGTGTTTCAATTACTCCCTGTCCCCCCACTACAACATGCCAAAGGCATGTTTTATAAGCATAAGTGGAGCTGGAATGCCACGGCTTCTTACATTTATGTCCTGAGAAGTCTTAGGAATGTGTTTACATGACTTCTTGTATTCAAAAGTCCCCTAGTGTGACGGTTTGAAAGAAAATGGTCCCCGTAAGTTCATAGGGCGCAGCGCTATTGGGAAGTGTAGACTCGTTAGAGGAAGCATGTCACTGGTGGCAGGCTTTGAGGCCTCAGAAGCTAAAGCCAGGCTCAGTGTGATTCTCTCTTTCTGCTGCCTACCAATCTGGATATAGAACTCTCTGCTACCTCTCCAGCACCATGTCTGCCTGCATGCCACCATGCTTCCTGCCATGATGCGATGAACTAACTTCTAAGCTGTAAGCGAAGCCACTTAAATGTTTTCCTTTATAAGAGTTGCCATGGTCATAGTGTAAACCCTGAGATGCCTAGGCTATCAAAGCTCCAAGTGTCACAGAAACCTGACTCCACTTTACAAGCTCTAGCTATCTCCCCCATCACACACCATTTTCCCATCTTCCCCCACCACTTTCTCATCTCCCCCCACCATCTTCTCATCTCCCCCGACACCATTTTCCCATCTTCCCCCCACATCATCTTCTCATCTCCCCCCACCATACACACACACCATCTTTCTCTCTCCAGTCATGAGTTGTCTGAACACACTTTTAGAAGGTCCCCACCAAAATGTCTGTTCTTCAGCATGGGAAAGAAGCATGGTTACTGGAAAAGGCAGTTCCCTCCCCTCCCTCTTCAAATTCCTAAGCTCTGAAGATGACCTGTCCCTGCCAATTTCCCTTGTATCTCTCCACATGTCTGCCCCATTGCCCTGGGACCTGCCGTCTGGAGAAAGAGGTGAGCCCGAGAAGCCTTGTCAAACTGATCTGGAATGAGATGCCACTGCTGCTCTCGGAACTGAGGCTCTATGGCTGTACACGGTCACTAGTGAGCCCTCTGTAGCAACGCATTTACAAGATGCTTTCTTAGAGATAATGGTGTGTTGATATTAGGATAAACCACATGAAAGTGCCAATATTTGACCATCTCTGGTGTATAAAAAGAGCAATTTCACGTGGTTTTATCTCATAGATTTGAACCAGGTCAATCTGACCTGTAGGTCAGTATGGTTTCCTACAGGAAGGAGCAGCAGGATTGGATTACTTGAAAGGAATAAAAGGCAAGAGCCTGGGGAGAGGGAAGGCTGGCAGCCAGCATAGCTTTCCAGTAAGGCAAGTGGGTGGGAGCCTGAGACGGCTGCACTCAGAGCTGGCCACTGGCTCACTGGTCATTGTGTGGAGAGAAGAACACGTTGCTTTCTTTCCAAATCTTTCCTGTAGGCTTTATTTTAACAATAAAGGAGAAACCCACACACTTATCTATTTTATTACTAAATCTTTCCTGTAGGCTTTATTTTAACAATATAGGAAGTTCCCCCCCACAGATACTTATCTCTGTCTCTTTCATTAAAACTAATGCAAAGGGAAGGACTTGATTTGCTTTCATTTTTCTCTGGTGTTTTGAGATGGAGTTTCATTTGACCCTGCTGAAATGCAGCTTGCTGTGTAGCCCGGGTTGTCCTTGAACTCGTAGCCTCTGCCTCTCAAACTCTGAGATTTCAGGTTTGTACCACTATGTCTGGGCCTTCATAGCCTTTAAAGATACATGGGAAGAAAGGGAGGGAGGGAGGGAGGGAGAGAGGGAGATAGAAGGGAGATAGGAGGGAGGAAGGGGGAAAAGTGGATAGAATTGGCAAACAGTTTTCTACTAAGAATTTTAATAACAGACCCTTATTGATCTCATGAATAGGAGATCATCCTTCATTTATTTACGAGATCATATTTTAGGTAACAGCAGCTTTTATGTGGAACTCCTCGCACAATGACTGAAAAAGAGGCGATTGTTCTTACGATTTGGGATAGCGCTTAATTGCCAGGAACGCGAGTGAAAGAACACGAGGCAGGATTGCTACTGAAGAAAGCTTGTAGGCCTATTAGTGCAGTGCAAGGCAAAGCCATAATTAGTATATTTTTCAAAGAAGTTATTATCAAAGGAAGATGTCACTAGGCCCCACCAACCCAATTTGTTGATCTAATTTAGCTAATAATCACTTGCTTCGCAATGGCCACGCCAAACATCCTCCAGCAATTCTGAAAGGCATGCTGCACATTGGCTAAGACAGGACTTGACAAGCTTCTCAACCTTCCTGATGCTGCAACCCTTCAATGCAGTTCCTCCTGCTGTGCTGACCCCAACCAAAATGTAAATATTAGTGTTTTCCAATGGTCTTGGTCTGGAAGGATTGTTCAACCCCCAGACGGGTTGTGACCCACAGACTGAGAAGCACTGATCTATAGCATGACAGGAAAGACTACGAATCTAACGTGAAATCTAAAATTACAGCCCAGAATGTCTTTAGGGAAACTGAACCATTTCCAAGCAGCAGTCAGCAATATTGCTTTAAAAACGAGAATGATGAAGGACTGATGCCCTTTGGGGCCGCTCCATGCACAGAACTTCTGTTGTCCCCATCACTTAACTTCCTTCCCGCCACCCTGCTGACCCTCCAGGCTGGGCACTGTTCCTTTTCTTTTCAGACACAAACACCCAGACAAATGTCCCATCAATAGCATTACCCCTGCAGTCTCTACCACCTGTCAGGCACAGAAATGTCCTCCTGTCATGTCGTCCCCAAACGTGCTTGGATATAGTACCAACTGATGCTGAGCGAGGCAGGTCCTGCTGAGGGCCCACAGAGAGCCTCCTTAGCTGATCAGTCTAACCCCTCCATTCCTTCTTCTCCACTTCCATTAAAGATTTAGAATCCCGAGCAAAGTTTAGAGAAGACACAATCTAAACTCTGAAGATCCTAAGCAGTGAGTTCAAGGAACTGGCCACTGAATGGAAGACACCATGGGGACTGGCTAGCCCCTGAGCCGTCTGGTACCCGTGGAATGGGTTTCAGAATGTGTGAGTTCAAGGAACTGGCCACTGAATGGAGGACACCATGGGGACTGGCTAGCCCCTGAGCCGTCTGGTACCCGTGGAATGGGTTTCAGAATGTGCATTTCCAAAGAGACGGTGCAAACAGGAGGCACTGTGGTGCAATTGACTGGGCCTTGAGTTGGCAAAACAGGGCTCTCATCTCTTGTCTGCTATGAAATGGCCAAGAGGCCTTGGACAAAGCATTTTCCTTTTGAGGCCTGCCATCATGTCTTCATTCCCAAGTGGTAACAGATAAGTAATCCTCAACAGTTCTTCCTCCAGCAACATTCGACACAGTCCCCTGGCTGTCTCGTGATCTTGCCAGAATTTGGGGGGATCTTATGGGGCAAAGCTGGGACTCCCGGCCCCCTTTCCTCTTTAATGTCCATGTCCTCGTTTGAAGGAAGAGAACATGGGTGATCTTTAGCTTGAGCGTTTTCTGCTCCTCCACATAAACAGGTAGATTTGGAGCTGTGTGTTTGTGTGGGGGTGTGTCTCAGTCAGCCTCCCCAAAACTGTTCAAACATTTGTCAAACAGAATTGAATTGGGTGACTAAAATGTCATGCCCTCTAGTCCTCTCTTCTTCTGACCTTTTTGAGCCCCCTCCCACCTTTGTCATAGTCCAAGAGTTTGGGCAGCAGGGCAGGTGCCATCTGGCGCAGACCGGAGAGCCAGAGCTTTAATCCACCTGCCTGTGAAACCCATCCAGCTCTGGGAGACCTGAGCCAAGCCTGGTGACAGAACCAAAGGTCAGCGTTCCTTCCTCCTTTCAGCAATCCGCAGACAAGAAAGTCCCGCAGAGGGCCGAAGACAGATCCACTTACGCAGGGCGCACTGGAGCCTTTTTGTTTCTCTGCTGCTTATATTTTGGAAGCTCCAGCGGGAATGTGGCCTGAATTTAAACACGGGGAGGCGTGGCCGCTAACAGTGAGCACTTTTGTAGATTCCGGCAGCCTCTTTTGCCTTCTCCCTCCCGTGGCCTTGAATGATCCGCTGTTTGCAGACAATCCCCTTGTTGTGTGGCAGAGAGCGGGCAGCGCCTGGCTCCCCCATTGTCTCTTATCTGGGCAAACAAAAGCAGGCTTCTTAGGACAGAGCTCCGTACAGATAAAAGGCTGATTAAAGTCCCCTTTGTGGTACAATTTCATAGGTCTGGCTTGGGCATTATATTTGATTAACCCCAGCCAGTTATTACATGGTGTTTGATAGCGATTACAGCTGTGCCCAGCGGCTGTTAGCTGGGTGGAGCCAGTCTTTGAACTCCTAGGGAACCACAGACTGAGCTGGCCGTCAGCAAGTGGAAACTGATGAATCTCTCTCTGGCCCCTCCCTCCTTTCAGTGGCTCCTTCTTCCATCCTTTGTATCCTTCTTCCCAGGGAAGCATCCAGTAGTTCCAGTTAGTGCATTCTTCCTGACAGACAGGAAGACATCCAGCGAACGCCATCCCACAGCGCATGCCAGCCAACAGCTCTTTCTTGGAGCAGCTGCCAAATAAAGAGAAACTTGGAACAGGTATAGTGGGGCTTAGATGCGTTATGCTATCTTGGTGTCCTCAGCTCAGACTCTCTGTTTCCTATGATTGGGCCCAGTGGCTTCTCCTTGTGTCTGTTGAAGAGGTTAAAGAAACCAAATGAACCCCGTTGAACGTCAAGTCTGCCTGTTACTTGTTCCTCTTTACTCCTCTGTCCTTAGTAACTGATACTGAGCTCATGACCATCCCATCTGCCTTGTATGACATCATGGGATGCCAGCCTTCTAAGAATAGACCCATAGCTAATGCTGCCTCTTTCTTGCTAATGCCCTCCCTTCCTCCCCAGTGACATGGACTATGCTCTGCCTATGTGTCTTCCTGAATTTCCAGTTACTCCCTGACCCCTGCTGCTTCCCCCTCCACCACGGAGCTGAAGAGCCTGGTCTATAACTTTGTACCCGTCCACCCATCTAATGAGAGTGGTGGTCCCAGGTCCAAGTCTATACTACTCCCTATAGTCAACCTTTCCTTGGCTCTGGCAAGAATCAGGAAGAGGAAGCCAATATCAGTATCGGGAAAATCCATTCAAGGGTCAATTGAGTGAAACACCCTGCAAAATTCCACATGAACACCTCCCTCCTCCTCAGCATACACTTGAGACTTCACCACACTGTGCACAAAGCCCCAGAGTACCCTGAGCTGTGGAAGCTTATTCAGCACTCTGCCTGGCTTGGGTGCAATAGCACTTTTATATTTTCAATGTTTATTAACTCACCCTTATGCGCTTTACCAACTCAGTTACCTGTTGGGCTTTGCACTTGGCTTTTTGAAGCAGAGACTCTCCCCAGGACATGGGGGATTCTCAGTGAGATTTGGCTGACTGGCCAGTGGACACCGGGGATTCACCTGTTCTGCCTCCCTAACACTAGGATCACAAACATTGCCACACATGTCCTGTCTCTTGGGTTCTGGGGACCAAACCTGTAATCGGCGTAACAACCAGGCTAGTTTAATATGAAACAGCAAATTTTAATGAGGGGATAGCTTACAACACCAGGGATTCAGCGGTGAGCAGGAGATATAAAAAAAGAGGGCGGTGGGCTCACACTCGCCAGATTTATATGTAAACATTAGCCCGAGGCGAACACGCCCCCTAAGGGGGCTGGGCTATCCCTACACAAACTCAAGTCCTCAAGCTCACTTGCCAACTGCTTTACCAACTAAATTGTCTTCCCAACTTTAAAAGAATTTATTTGAGACAGTCTCATTTTGTAGCCTAGGATGGTCTTGAACTCATAAATTCTTCTTTCCCAGCTTTCCAAATGCTGTGATTACAGGTATGAGGGACCACATCCAGCTATCTTAGGCATGTGTTATGGTAGAAGAAAGCTGGTTGGCTTGTGGGTAATTATTTATATTCATTCAAACAATGCCCAAGGCACACAGAATGCTTTTTCTCCTATTACAATGCTTGCAGCCCATTACTTCACAGTTATGGACTTAGTTATGATGCATCACAATGGCGGGATTTTCCCGTCCTTTCTACATTATAACCAAATGTGAGTCAAGAGGCTAGAACTATTACTACTGCAGGATATATAAGGTAAAACATGGATCAAGGGAGGACATAGAAACTAGGAAAAAATGGTGTTGCAGGGCTGAGGAGATGTATTACTGGGTGGAGTATTTGCTGTGCAAGCATGAGGACCTGAGTTCAAATCCCCAGCACCCACATGAAAAGGCAGATGTTACCCTCTAGCATCTGTAACTGCAGCACAGGGTACCAAGGGAGGCAAACTCCTGGCTTTGCTGGCAGTCAGCCTAGCTCCAGATCAGTAGAGAGACCATATCTCTAAAAGGAAGCTGGAAAGTGACTGAGGCAGACCTCTGTGCCTCACAGGCATGCATTCCAGCATACACAAAATCATACACATGAATATGCATATAACACACACACTCACATGCACCGTACAAACAAAATGCCTGAGAGAAGAAAACAAAGAGTGTTGAGAGACATCTTTAGGAAAGAAAGGATTAATAACCAGGAAACACATTCATTTTTTTATACAAATAAAGCCTGGCTAAGAGCTCTCTAAGCTGTTGAGAAGCATGACTGTAGACTGGTCCGTAGGTTTGGATAAAAGGCAGGGCCGTAGGTAAAGGCAAGAGGTCTGCAGGGAGAAACTAACCCAGTTTTCTCATCTCATTGTATCTGGTTAGATGGGGGATGAACAAAGAATGATTTTTATGGATCACATATTTTGCTTCGTAGAGAGACTTTTCCCCCCTTTTTTTGAAATGCTTAAGTGATGTTGGTGGGATCAGGATGAAGATGGAGCTCAAAGGCAAAGTATTTACCTCAAGTGAGCCAAGCTGTGGGTTTGATCCCCACCATGGCAAAAACAGTTTGTGAGGAGGAGGGCAGAATAATGAGGGGACACTCAAGAGGAATTAGACCAGCAGTACCGAGTTATGTTAACCACAGCATGAGAGTGTTCTGAATGCGTTGAAAGTCCAAGTATTGAAATCCTGTTGCTCAATTAGGATGGAAGTAGGCTTCTGTGGACTTAAAGTCTAAAGGAAGTTTGAGGAACCTTTTCATAAGAGGTGAACCAAAATAGTGATCAACTTGATTCCCACAATAGAGACCCATGAGTATATGCAAGGTTCAGGGCACAAGAGAAGGGTGCCATGCTGGCAGGAAAACTAAATAGGAAGTTGAAATTGGACTGCGTAGGGAGTTATAGGCTATAAAAGAAAACATTCTTTCTCTCTCTTTCTTCCCTCTCTCTCTATCTCTGTGTGTATGTGCACATATGTCTATCTGTCTTCTGTCTACACACACAAACACACACTCAAGAGCATATGCACACACACAAATCCTCTACAAATATTTGAAGTGCAGCCAAGGTTACATAACGGTCATGTCTATGTACTAGAATTCCTCACTCTAAGGAAACCATTTGAGCACATATTTTATTTACCACCAGTGTTTCTCAACATGTAGAATGTTTAGGTTAGCAGTTTGCTCAGTGTTCAATCCAGTCTTCCAAATACAAATTCACTGGTGACATTCTACGGGGCTTTCCCCAAAAAACGGAAAGATCTGGACATGAAAAAGACTAGATAAAATTTATTTTCTGCAATAATGAAAACTAGGGTTTTTTGTTTTGATTTTGTTTTGCTTTAGATTCATGAATTAGAGAATGGATGTGGCTTGTCTAGAAACAAGACTCTGATTGGGAAGAACCTCTGTCAGCAGGAAGGTCGTGTCTATTGCAAAGAAAATCATTTATAGTGGGGGCTGCTCATTGTGGTTCAGCAGTTAAGAGCACTTGCTGCTTCCAGCACCCATATGGTGGCTCATAGCCACTTGTTGCTCAGTTCCAGAGGACCCAACACCCTCTTCTAACAACCATAGGCTCACACATGCACATTATATTCATACATACATAACACCCAATCATACACAATACACATAAAATAAAACTACTTTTTAAAAGAGCATATAACAAGAAAACATAAAGTCATTCTCTTTAGAAATATAAAGCCACTCCCATTATGTAGCACAATTAATTAAAACCCACAGATATTGGGGTTCAACCTGAAGGTCAGAAAAGCAAACAGCATCCACTGGTTCTTACCTCTACCCCAGTCTGAAATGGCAATCCTGCCTCCAGGAATCTCAGAATGAGACTGTGTGTGAGAGCTGTCTCCTCCAGTCTTATATTCCTCTCTAGGGCAGTCCAGGAGAAAATGGAGTTTGTTCAGACCACAACTAAGGAGTAGTATCCTCAGCCTGGGGCAGGTCTGAAACCAGTGCTACAGAAGGATTAGAATAGAGGTCAGGGTAGGACTGGGCAGGCTGTAGGTGAAGAAGCCAAAAACAGAAGGACTCTCTCTGTAACTGAGAGGCAAGGGACAGCAAGTAGGTCCCTGTGCCCTAGGGAGCCAGTACAGAGGTGCAGAGTTGGAAGCAACTGGAGCCCATGAGCTGTCACAGGCTGGGGGCTCCCAGGACAGCTGATGACCACTAGCCTGGATGCAGTTTGATGTGCTACCTCTGAAACTGTCACCTTGTAGCTGTACCCTAGTTTAGAAAGAGGAAGGAAGTTCTGTGACTGAGGACCCTCCAAATATTGATTTGATGACCAAGGGTCAAAGTCAGAAGAACGATCTAGTGATCTATTTTTTTGAGATCAGATTTTATATATGTTTTATATATATATAAGGCTCTGCTCTTTTAGATATATCAAATGCATACATATTTTAGAAAGATGGACTTTTAAATAACTAGCTATACAAGCATATGCCATATGCCGCCCAGGTCACCCTGCCCTTCCAGCTGCACAAGAATGACTCATTGTGCGGATTGTTTGAAGCTCGGTGTTTTCCTCAATGTTTCTGGTGAAGCCTGAGGGCTAAGT
Organism: Microtus pennsylvanicus; assembly: GCF_037038515.1. NCBI lineage: Eukaryota > Metazoa > Chordata > Mammalia > Rodentia > Cricetidae > Microtus > Microtus pennsylvanicus. Next base: position 36,181,883 of record NC_134599.1, on the reverse strand, counting down.
CATAGTCAGCTCTAGTTCTTATTTCCTGCTTTTGCAGAACTGTTTGAGGATCACCTTGCCACTCTGACTCTACGTGACATGCCTGGAATCAGGTCAACCTTGAGCTCAGCACTGCTGAGTCATCCAAAGCCCCTTTGCATACAATAGGCTTTATTGACGACTGGTGTGTCAAGAGGGTGACATTGCACCGATAACTGTCAGTTATGATTTTGATGTTTTTAGACATCTTTTACTGCTCCACAAGCATGCGCAGACTTCCTCTGTGCAGATTAGAGTGAGCAGATTAGTGAGGGAAGAAATGGAAGTCGGGTTTACTGGCAGGAGCCCTCCCCAGACTTTTGAGACAACTGAGGATTCTATGGAGTCCAAATTCGAACTTAGAGCTGGTCATGGTAATGAATACATAAAAGCTTAGCTCTTGTTAGCTGGGGGTCAAAAGATGAGAAGTTTAAGGCCAGCTTGGACTACATGACATCTTATAACACAAAAATAAAAATGGAAATCAAACTTGGCCTTGTAGGTCATGAAGAAGAACGTAACAATTTATATGTTATTTATGTATGTCGGTTTTATCTTTGTCTTTACTGTTTGATATCACAAGTAGACTTCTCTGTTAGGCAGGGATTTGTCACCACGGCAGAGTGTCTGAGATGAAGATAAAGGAGGGAGGACATACCTGGCTCACAGTTACAGAGTTTCCATTGATGCTGGCCTGAAGTAAGGAGTGCTCCATGGAGGAGGCTGCTCACCACAGGACAGCCACGAAGCAGAGAGCCAAGCTAGAGGAGAGAGATATGGGGTGAGACAAGACTTCACAGGCAGCCCCAGGGATCCAGGTCTCTCAGTCAGGCTTTGCCCTCTAATTTCTACCAGCTCCCAAGAGCACTAGATTATTAATCCACCAAAGTATTGGCCCATTAATTAGGTCAGAGTGCTCATGAGCCAATCACTTCCTCAAAGTCTGTCAGCTGGCAACAAGGCCTTTGACATATGAGCCTTGGCAGAGGGCAGTTCATTCATAGACCACAACACCCGCCTTTGTCATTGTAGCCAGCCATCTTCTCCCTCCCCCATGAACGACAAGAGATTATTCATATTCTCTCCCATGCCTCTCCTTCTCCACTTCCCCTCTTCCTCATTCTGCTGGGGCTTAAACCGAGGGCTTTGCTAGTGCACACTCCATATGCTACCATCTAGCAAGACCCCAGCTCTCAAACAGTCTTTCCTTTTAGCATCTTTTATGGGGAGGGTGCTGCACTTGGGCAGGTTGGTCCTCTCCTACCACCTTGTGATTCTAGGATCAAACTCATGCAGTTAGGCTCAGCAGCAAGTGCCCCTGTCTGCTGGATCTCACTAGCCCCCCAGAGAGTTTGCCAAAGGGGAAAAAAACCAATCTTGATCCATCACTAAGAAGAGACTCTCATTGTTGCTTTTAATGTTGTCTGTTAGACTTATTTTTCAGCACTCAGACGAGAGGTGGGACGTTCTGCTGTTAAACCCTAGGATGAACAAGAGTCTCATGTACCCCTCAAACTTCTGCCTCAATTCTAGTGTCAACCAGGAAGAGCCTGGCATCTCACTGGCCCCCTGAAGTTTAGCTGTATGGAAGATGGCTGGCCCTCTGCCAGGCCAGGCTGGAGCAGACTGTCTTTGGTCTAAGGACTGAGATTCCCTACAGTAAGAAATGCTAAGAATGGAATTTCAAGGCAAACCCTGCAAGAAAGACACAACGGAGCTGATGAGCTTTATGTTAGCACTGATAGTTTGGCTGGAAAAGGGACTCTGCAGCTGGTCACGAGGGCCTTTCCCCATGTTTCTCTCGGCCATCTGCCTCTTTCCAGAAAGGTCCGAGTGGGTGTGTGGGGAAGGCCTAATGTGGGATCCACACGCCGCTTCAGATGCAGCTGCTCTTGGCTTGGTCACGCCTGAGTGTGCACCCAGGACCCTCAAAATCTCTGTGCATTATGGTAATTAGCCATCTGTTTTTGTCCTTCCAGGCTGCTCACTAGGGAAGACAGGAAGCTCCGTGTAAATAGCAGAAACTGAGGTGGTGCCCTTGCTTTCCCCTAGTCCTTCATGGTACAGCGAAACCTCTTAGCCTCAGAGTCTAACTGTCACAGCCCTGAGCATGCCTCCCAGCTCTCAGCGTTTAAGTTCTCTTACCAACCACCTACAGAGTCTGTGCAGACTGTGCGCATGCCTTTGTCTCTTGGTGGAGACTAAATCACCATTTGTTCGAGAAATGCCTTTGCCTTTGGGAACTAAGTAACTAGACATAGCATAATGACATTTTCCCTCTTATTGGTTATTACCAAGATTCTAAGATCGCTCTTATGTGTGTCTCAACGCATTAGCATTAAAAGGGACTGATCATAGTAGGAAGCATTTGCATCGTACAGCTGTTCTTTAATAGAGCTATCCCACCGAGTGTGCAGTTATGTATTTGTGCACTGCCAGGATCTATAAATATCTGCTGGAAAAAACTGTCATATGTAAACAAAATTCTAAAGACAGAACCTTCATTTTGCTTGTTTGATCAGCTCTTTTGTGGTACTGAAGATTGATCCAAGGCACGTACATGCTAAACAAATGTTTGCCACTTAGTTACACCCCCAGCACTGGGACCTTGATTTTAAATACATGGGTGTGTGCTGTGGGATAATGGTCTTGTACACTGTAAAGGTCTGTCACTCATTTGGTTTAATAAAACACTGATTGGCCAGTAGCCAGGCAGGAAGCATAGGCAGGGCAACCAGACTAGGAGAATTCTGAAAAGAGGAAAGGCAGAGAGTCTGTCACCAATCAGATGCAGAGGAAGCAGGATGAGAATGCTGCGCTGAGAAAAGGTACCACATAACACACATGTTAACCATGAGAAGATTGTGCTCATTGTGCCAAGAAAGGTGGGCTGGCTCCAGTCCTCAAAAGCATTAACTTGGTTTGGCTGGGAGCTTTGTTAAATCTTCCATGTAGGACAGGAAATACATATGTGGTATGGCAGGAACATCCAGGCATAGCAAGAGACCGCGTAGTGAGGAAGACATTGAGTGGTGGACGTAGTAAGAACAGAACAGTAAGGGCAAAGCCAGAGGGTGTATTCCACACCGGGGGAATGGAGAAGACCCTGGATGCCTGGGAAGATGGAAAGAAGAGCAGAGATGCATGGAGGCATCTCCTAGAGTCTGATCTTGAAGAATACATAAATAACAACAGGGGTAGAATAGTGGGGGCTTAGATGCAGCTCAGTGGTAACGTAATTTCTAAGCACACATGAAGCCCTAGGTTTAATTCTCAGCATCACTTACACACCAAGATATTAGAACCGGCACCCACCTTCCAAGGCATGGAAATCCAATATGTAGGGGATTGTCCGAAGCCCAGGGTAGTGGAGATGGAGCCAGAGGGGGATTCTGACAGAACAGCATGCAGGAGCCATCACGTGAAGAAGAGATGTGACTAAAGATCAGGCCAGGGTGGTTGTGGGTACAGGTGGGGATGGGGTGGTTACAGCAGAAAAATTATAAAATCAGACTTAGGTTTGAGAGAGGTCACTTTGGAAGCTGAGGTAAGGGTTGTGGCAGAGGCAATGCCGACAGTCGTGAAGATCAGGAAATGGGTGCTTTCTAGAGCCAGGTGGGGGCAGTGTTAAGACATCGGCCCGAAGGTGAAGGAAGTTTCTGGCTGCACAGAAATGATATGGTTTTAGAAGACAGAAACACAGGAGGACGAGTAGCTCTGGATGACAGAGGCCTGTTCTGTATGTCTTGCTGTGAGGTGGCTGCAGGTCATCAAGAAGGCGCAGCCTCCACCCCAGCTACTTGGAGGTGTGAGGAGAGCACAGCCAGAAAATGCCAGCAAGCTTCCATGTGACCTGGCCTGGGCTCTGCCCTGCTCTGTTCACTGTTTGTTCTAACCCACACGCCTCCTGCTGGCTTGAGCTAGCTAAGCATGTACTACTCAGACAGAGGACCAGAGTCTGGTTCTTAGCACCCACATAAGGCAACTCACAGCTGACCCCAGCTCCAGGGGATCTGGAGGCTTCTTCTGGTCTCCATAGGCACCACCCTCAGGTGCACACACACACAAATACACACACATGCATAATTAAAATTAAATCTTTTTAAAAGTGGCTATCATTGCTAAAGAAAATAAAAAATAGTTAAGTTGGCCAGTAGTGGTGTATGCCTTTAATCCCAACACTTGGGAGGCAGAGATAGGTGGATCTCTGTAAGTTCAATGTCAGCCTGGTCTACAGAGTGAGTTCCAGGACAGGTTCCAAAACTATGGAGAAACCCTCTCTCGAAAAACAAAAAGCAACAACAACAAATAGTTGAAGAATCGTTTTTCACAAGTACTTTCTCTTCTGCCACATAAGTATACTTTTTGTTGTTTGTTTGAGACAGGGTCTCTTGATTTTGTGTAGCTCTGGCTAGCCTGGAAATCACTATGTATACCAGACTGGTCTCAAACACAAAGAGATCAACCTGCTTTCAAAAAAATTTGTTTGATTTTCTCTATTGTTATTTTATGTGTATGATGGCTTTTCCTGCATCTATGCCTGCGCATTACTTGCTTGCTTGGTATCTGCAGAGGCCAAATGAAGGTACCAGAATCCCTGGAACTTGAGTTACAGATGTGAGCAGCTGTGTGGGTGCTGGGAATCAAACCCAGGTCATCTAGAAAAGCAGCCAGTGCCCTTAGCCAGTGAGTCATCTCTCCAGCCCAAGTATGTACGCTTTTAACTGAGCTCTGACTTAAATGCGGTGAAACATGCAGATATTAATTGTACCATTCATTCTGTTTCCAGAAATTCCTATTCAGGCAGAGCACCCTCCCAGAAAACACCTTCCTAGACAGAACTCCTCCCAAACCAGGGTCTGTTCTGATTTCTATCAATGAAACTAGTTTCTCCTATTCTGGAATCTCAAACAAGTTGGTTCATCCAGTATGTGAACGTATGGCTTTCCTTCCCTGAGCATAATGAATTTGGGATCTGTTATGTGGCTGCGTGTTGTGTGGTTATTTTTTCTTTTCACTCATTAGTAGTGTGCCAAGGACTTTTCAGACTGTGAACAGCTAATTCTGTTAGAACTGTGGATTTATCAGTTGTTGCCTCTCCCACGGTGTCTTTGCCTAAGGCTCGGGTAACTCATTTTCACTTCCTCTCACACCTTCTGTAAGACTATCATTTACTTTGTGATTGCTTTCCATCATATTTGTGCTATATCATCATACATACATACACCTATGTGAAATAAATATGTATACACACACACACACACACGCACATATGTATGAGAGAGAGAACCCAATTAGGCATTTCTAAAATTAAAGAATCTAGAATAGGAACTACAACACTGATCCATAAAAACCAAAAGTTTTGTGTATTGTAGATTACAGTTAAAAATACAAGTAGGGGCTGAAGAGATTTCTCAGTGGTTAAGAGCACTGACTGCTCTTCCAGAGGACCCAGGTTCCATTCCTAGCACCCACAAGGAGGTTCACTCCAATTCCAAGGAAACCAATGCCCTCTTCTGGCCTCTATGGGTACTGCACACACATGGTACAGACATGCAAGCAGGTAAACACCCATACATATAAAATTTTTAAAGGGAAAAAAATAAAATTTTATTTAAAGAGTTAAGAGTTAGAGACTTGCCCCTTCCCATAATGCATTTGTTTTTATTCTTATGCACACCCACTTGCACATAGGCCTAGAAGCAAATAGGGGGTTCTCCCTAAAAAAATACTAGAGGACATGGTTTTACCTTACTGGACATGCATCCAAACTGTTCATATCATAGTAGCCCTTCTGTTCTTCATAACAGATACACTGGGAATACGCTTGAACAGGAACTGCCCAGACTTGATTTGACTGGGGGAACTTATGCCGTTGTTCATAGATAGGAGTATATGTAGCTTGATGTGGGGGAAGGGCAGAGGTACCACCATATCCAGCTTTCAAAAGCTTACAGCCACCCCATCACTTAACCCCTCCCCCCACCACTTCTACCAAAAAAATCTAACCCAGCACCATACATTACATTTAGTGTTATGTGCAGCAAGATTTTAAGGGAAAAAAATCCCGTCTCTATTCAATCCCATATAGCATTTGAATTTCTCTCTTCTCTGCTGGTGTCCCCGTAACATCCTCTGCAGGTTATCAGAATGACGTTAGATGTTGCAATCACTAATCATGCTTTAAGATAAAGCTAAAAACTCAACCAGATATTATTCTGATATCTAAATAAGATGTGGCTCCATCAGATAGGGAACCCAGGAAAGAATTCCTTGAGGTCCCAAGCCCTTTTAATATCTACATAAACAAAGAATGGAAAACACTAACAGACTTCCCTGGGTATATTCGGATCAACTAACAAGTAGTTTGACTGCACCCTTCTAGAATTTCTGTATCAGTGATTCTCAACCCTACCAATGCTAAGACTCTTTAATATAGTTCCTCATGCTGTGATGCCCCAACCATAAAATTATTTCATTGCTACTTCATAACTGTAATTCTGCTACTGCTATGAATAGTAATACACTATACTGATGTGCAGGATGCTTGATATCGACCCCTGTGAAAGGGTTGTTCGATCCCCACAGGGATCACAACCTACAGGTTGAGAACGACTGTTCTAGAGGTTCCAATAGAGTCCCTATTGCAGATGGAACCAAATAAAAGCCTTCCTGGGGTCCATGAGCTATGGCTCTCAAATCGCTGAAAACATCTCTAGTTCACAAACAACTCTGCCAACATGCACACGGAGAGCAAGACCAACATGCACACGGACCCAACATGCACACAGAGAGCAAGACCAACATGCACACGGACCCAACATGCACACAGAGAGCAAGACCAGCACTGCTTAGGGTGAAACAGTTGTTTCTTTAGTGAGTGAGAAATAGAAAAGTCTGACAATTATGTATGAATAAAAACGTCAAGTAAAGAAGCTCCACAAGGAGCAGAAATCAGGAGAAAATCCAGTTCCAGAAGCCAACCGAGTCCCGAAAAACTGGCAGACCAGGATTGAGCCAGCGACCTAACTCAGAGTCAGCTATCTCCACCAGAACTGAAGTGGTACAGAACCAGCTACCTAGGACAGAGAGAGAACAAGCTCCACTAAGAGCAGAAACCAGGAGCAAATCCAGTCCCCGGGAGCCAACCCAGTTCTGGGACACTGGTAGATCAGGATTGAGCTAGTGACCAGATCCAGAGTCAGCAATCTCCACCAGAACAAGTCCAACTCCAAGCCAGGGATTTTTGCAGGAGGAGATCTAGACCAAAATTTACAGAAACAGGGCAAAACCGGCAACCTAGGCCAAAGTAGGCCTGAGACAGCAAACTGCAAGGGAGCAGAGCAAAGTACTGGAGCACTGAGCTATCTCCAGGAACACAGAGTAATCATGGGGTAACTAGAACTGTGACACCGACTGTACCATGAGGAACAACCATCTGAGCTTTGTATTCACTGGCACCTAGAAGATTATTCAACAGAATCTCAGACAGCCCCAACCATACCTATTAGAGGAAAAGATGAGTAGAAAAGGTAAGATCACACACTACACCACAAAGAGCAACACAACACTAGTAAAACCTAAAGACCCTAAAATAGCTAGGCCTGAAAAACTAAATATTGATGAACCAGAAGAAAATGACCTAAAAAAACTTCAAGAGAATATTTGAAATTCTTAAAGATGAAATAAAAATTCCCTTAGAAAAATTGAGGAAAAGACAAAGAAAAAAATTGGAAGACATCAGGAAATCACTTTAAAAAACAAGAAAAAGAAATCAAACATATGAAAGAAACTATTCAGGACTTTAAAACTGAAATAGAGACAATAAAGAAAACACAAGCTGAAGAAGTTATAGAAACAAATATCATGAGAAAAAGATCAGGAACCACAAACATAAGCATGAACAGCAGAATACAAGATAGGAAAAGAGAATCTCAAGCACTGAAGATACAATAGAGGAAATAGACTCATCAGTTAAAGAAAACATTAAATCTAACAAAAACTTAACCAAAAATATCCAGGAAATATGGGACACCATGAAAAGACTAAATCTTAGAATAATAGGTATAGAATAAGAAATTCAATTCAAAGGCACAGAAAATTTGTTTAACAAAATCATAGAAGAAAACTTTCCCTACCTAAAGAAAGATATGCCTATGAAGATACAAGAAGCTTACAGAACACCAAATAGACTGGATCCAAAAAAAGTCCTCTCACCACATAATAATCAAAACACTAAACATACAGAGTAGAGAAAGAATATTAAGAGCTGCTAAGGAAAAAGGCCAAGTAACATAAAAAGGCATCAGAATTACACCTGACTTCTCCTTGGAGACAATGAAAGCCAAAAGGTCATGGTCAAGCATTATGCAGACAGTAAGAGACCACGGATGCCAGCCCAGACTACTATACCCTGCAAAACTGTCAATCACCATAGAAGGACAAAACAAGATATTCCATGGCAAATTTAGATTTCACCAATGCCTAGTCACAAATCCAACCCTATACAAAGTACTAGAAGGAAAACTCCAACCAAAGGAAGATGGCTACACCAACAAAGAAACAGATAATTGATGATCTCATAACAGCAAATCCCAAAGAAGAAAAAAATGCACAAATTAACAATCCCAACAATGAAAACTAAATTAACAGGAGATAGCAATCATTGGTCATTAATATCTCTTAATGTAAATGGACTCAACTCACCCATAAAAATGCACAGGCTAACAGATTGGATATGAAAACAGAATCCATCCTTCTTCTACACACAAGAAACACATTTCAACCTCAAAGCCAGACATCGTCTCAGAGTAAAGGGTTTAGAAAAAAATATATCAATCAAATGGACCTAAGAAACAATCAGGTATAGCTATCCTAATATCTAACAAAATAGATTTCAAGCTAAAATCAGTCAAAAAAGACAGAGAAGGTCATTTCATATTAGTCACAGGAGAAATCCATCAAGAGGAAATTTCAATACTGAACATCTATGCCCCAAATACAAGAGCACTCTCATATGTCAAAGAAACACTTCTTAAGCTTAAATCATACATTTAACCCAACACACTAATAGTGGGAGACTTCAACACTCCCTTCTCAACACTGGACAGGTCAACCAGACAAAAAAATGAACAAAGAAATAAAAGAACTAACAGATGTTATAACACAAATGGACTTAACAGACATCTATAGAATATTCCATCCAAACAGAAAAGAATATACCTTCTTCTCAGGACCTCATGGAACCTTTTCAAAAATTTACCACATACTCGGTAACAAAACAAACCTCAACAAATACAAAAAAATTGGAATAACCCAATGTACCTTATCAGATCACCATGGTATAAAACTAGAAGTCAACAACAATACTAATTCCAGAAAACCCATAAACACATGGAAATTAAACAATGCTCACCTGAATCATCAGTGGGTCAAGGAAGAAATAAAGGGAGAAATTAAAGACTTCCTAAAATTCAATGAAAATGATCACACAACATACCCAAATTCATGGGAGACAATGAAAGCAGTGCTAAAAGGAAAGCTTATAGCACTAAACGCCTACATAAAGAAGCTGGAAAAATCCCACACTAGTGAATTAACAGAACATTTGAAAACTTTAGAACAGAAAGAAGCAAACTCACCTAAGAGAACTAGATGGCAGGAAATAATCAAATTGAGAGCTGAAATCAACAAAATAGAAACAAAAAAAATACAAAGAATCAATGAGACAAAGAACTGGTTCTTCTAGAAAATCAACAAAATAGATAAACCTTTATCCAAACTACCCAAAAGGCAGAGAGAGAATATTCAAATTAACAAAATCAGAAATGAAAAGGGGGACATAACAACATGATGTGGGAGTGTCATATATCAATCTGTTCATTTCATTGGTTAAGCAATAAAGAAACTGCTTGGCCCTGATAGGTTAAAACATAGGTGAGAGGAGTAAACAGAACAGAATGCTGGGAGGAAGAGGAAGTGAGCTCAGAGAGACGCCATGTTCCCTTCTCCCGGGCAGACGCACGCTATGAAGCAAGCTGCCAGGTCAGACATGCTGAATCTTTCCCGGTAAGACCAGTGTTACACAGTTTATTAGAGATGGGTTGATCGGGATATCAGAATTAGCCAGTAAGGGCTAGAGCTAATGGGCCAAGCCGTGTTTAAAAGAATACAATTTGTGTGTTGTTATTTTGGGTAAAGCTAGCTGGTGGCGGGAGCTGGGTGGCAGAATGCAGCCCCGAAGCACCCCACAACAACAACAGACATGGAGAAAATACAGAGAATCATCGAAAACCTGTACTCCACAAAAATGGAAAACTTAAAGGAAATGGACAAGTTTCTGGTTTTTTTTTTTTTGTTAACTATAACTTACCAAAATTAAATCAAGACAAGATAAGCAAATTAAACAGCTATCACTTACCAAAATTAAGTCAAGGCCAGATATGCAAATTAAACAGATCTATAACTGCTGAAGAAATAGAAAAAAAAGCCCAGAACCAAATGGTTTCAGATCAGAATTCTACAAGACTTTCAAAGAAGAACTAATGCCAATACTCCTCAATTTATTCCACACAATAGAAACAGGAGGAACATTACCAAAATCTTTTTATGAGGCTACAATTACCCTGATACCCAAACCACAGAAAGATATTACTAAGAAAGAGAATTACAGACCAATCTCACTCATGAACATTAATGCAAAAATAATAAATAAAATACTGGCAAATTGAGTCCAAGAACACATCAGAACCATCATCTACCATGATCATGTAGGCTTCATCCCACAGATGCAGGGATGGTTCAACCTATGAAAATCTGTCAACGTAATCCACCATATAAACAAGCTAAAAAATAAAAACCACATGATCTTCTCATTAGATGCCAAAAAAAGCTTTTGACAAAATACAACATCCCTTTGTGATAAATGTCTTGAAGAGAGCAGGGAAACAAGGAGCATACCTAAACATAATAAAGACATTATGTAGCAAGCCAACAGCCATCATCAAACTAAATGGAGAGAAACTCCCAGTGATCCCACTGAAATCAGGAACAAGACAAGGTTGTCCACTCTCTCCATATCTATTCAATATAGTTCTTGAGGTCCCAGCTAGAACAATAAGACACCAAAAGGAGATCAAGGAGATACAAGGAAAAGAAGAAGTCAAACTCTCATTGTTTGCTGATGATATGATAGTTTACATAAGTGTTCCCAAAAAAATCTACTGAGGAACTTCTGCAACTCATTAACACTTTCAGTAATGTAACAGGATATAAGATTAACTAAAAAAAACAGTAGCCCTCCTGTATACAGATGATAAAAGGGCTGGGGAAGAAATCAGAGAATTAAGACCCTTCACAATAGCCACAAATAGCATAAAATATCTCGGAGTAACTCTAACCAAACAAGTGGAAGTCTTGTATGACAAGAACTTTAAATATTTGAAGAAAGAAATTGAAGAAGACACAAGAAAGTGGAAAGATCTTCCAAACTCTTGGGTAGGTAGAATTAACATAGTAAAAACGGCAATCTTAACAAAAGCAATCTACAGATTCAGTGCGATGCCCATCAAAATCCCAGCAAAATTCTTTACAAACCTCAAAAGAATGGTACTCAACTTCATATGGAAAAGCAAAAAACCCAGGATAGCCAAAACAATCCTGTACAATAAAAGATCTTCTACAGGCATCACAATCCCTGACTTCAAACTCTACTACAGAGCTACAATACTGAAAACAGCCTGGTATTGGCATAAGAACAGGCAGAAGGACCAATGGAACTGAATAGAAGACCTGGATATCAATCTACATATCTTTGAACACCTGATGTTTGACAAAGAAGCAAAAAATATCAAATGGAAAAAAGAAAGCATATTTAACAAGTGGTGCTGGCATAACTGAATATAAACATGTAGAAGAATGAAAATAGACCCATATTTATCACCATGCACAAAACTTAAGTCCAAATGGATCAAAGACCTACCTCAACATAAAGCCAGCTACACTGAACCTCATAGAAGAGAAAGTGGGAAGTACACTTGAATGCATTGGCACAGGAGACCACTTCCTAAATATAACCCCAGCAGCACAGACACTGAGAGAAACAATTAATAAATGGGACCTCCTGAAAGTGAAAAGCTTCTGTAAAGCAAAGGACACAGTCAACAAGACAAAACGACAGCCTACAGAATGGGGAAAGATCTTCGCTAACCCCACATCAGACAGTGGTCTGATCTCCAAAATATACAAAGAACTCAAAAAAATTGATACCAAAAGAACACATAATCCAATAAAAAAAAATGGAGTACAGACCTAAACAGAGAACTCTCAACAGAGGAATCTAAAATGGCTCTTAAGGAAATGTTTAAGAATTTGAATCTTTGGAGTATTTCACATGTTAATCATATAGACCTAATAAAAATGCAATAGAGATGGTTTAGATGTTATACTGCTTGTTCACAATATTAGAACAGTCAGAGGAAGATAAAATTCCCTATTTTAGGAGTTTAATTTTTATTAGATTTACAAAAACTTAAGATCTTTGGTACTATTTATTAAAGAATATCACCTCTTGAGATAGAATCCATTAAAAAGTATAAACGCATCTAAAATATTTAAAATGGATTAATTTACAAAGCCTATAAATAATATAAAACCTATTCAAAGGCCATTTCCACAAACAAAGGCCAGTTCGCAGAGATTATTAGCAATTCACTAGAGAATTGCATATGTTGTTGTAATCTTTAAACAGAATTTAAAAGTTTAATGACTAGTTTTTTATTTTGTTACTTTAGCAACTTAAATATTAACTTTAAAAAATAAAAATCTAATGTTCTCAGTGTTCAAACAGCTGCCCAAGCAATTGTTACTTCACAAACAGAAGCTTCACATGGTGGTTCCAGGGTTCAGCTTGAGCAATGCTTTGCTCAGCAATGACAGGATCTGCCTTTAGGCTATTTCTCCTCATTTCTGAAGAGGGGCTTCAGACACCTTTTGTGATGAGTTTTTTCCTCCAGAGGGGAAAATTGAGATCTCAATTCTCAGTTTTTTTTTTTTTTATTTCAACAGCAGGTTGAACACCATGCTGGGAAAATGAGATCTGTACCTAAGATATAGTATGGATAAACTGCCAAACATTCAGTCACCGTTCCTGGGTCAGCTCCAAAGCAAACAAGACACACCAAGGTCTGGAAGTTTGTGTAGTAGGTCTACCAAGAAACTGGGAATCACCAGTCATCACCACGATCTTCCTTCCTATCTCAGACTGCAGCATGATGACATTAAGGAAATCAGGAACACAGATTCAGGAACCTCATTCTGACTTTTCTGTGGGGTCATCAGGGCTGGCATCCTTTTGTTGTACACATTAGACCAGACATTCTGGAAACCATTGTGTTTCACCATCCTCCTGTGAAAAAATACAGATGTCTTTGACCCCATATTAACACAGGGTCAGGTTCTTTCCATAATCCAGTGCAAGGGTCTTTCCACCTTGTTTTAGCAAAGGTTGTCTTGATGCCATCATCTGTCCAAGGTAGATTGCTCATGGGCATTCATATTCAAGATGTTTAGAATGAAAAAGGCTTGATTTAAGGCAGTATGCAGCAACCAAGGGTATAATTCCCCTGATTTTATCTTATGAAGATGTGTTTTCAAGGAGCCGTGGGCATGCTCCACAATTCCTTGTACTTGGGGGTTATAAAGAATGTCTGTTTCATGTTCAGTATTCCATTGGAAAGAAAGTTGCTGAAATGCTTTCCTAACATACCCAGACCCATTGCCTGTTTTTATAATTTTAGGGATTCCCACATACAAAAAAGCACTTTAATCATGTGCTTAGTAGTTTCTCCAGTTTGTGCAGAGGCCATTAAGAAACCTGAATATGCATCAATTGTCACATGCACATATCTTAATTTGCCAAACTCTGCAGTATGAGTAATCCAAATTGTTTAGTTGTGTGAACTGCAGCAACCAGTCATCTGGGAAAAGGTTACTAATCTGGCCTTCAAATTGAGCAAATTCAATTGCCCAAGAATCACTATTTTGAAATAATCAATCTGTTGCTGAGTATAAGGAACACTGACCATATTAGGTTCTCTTGCCTAGATTCCATCTGGCTTTTTTGTACTAAACAAGGTACTGCTTCAAGATAAGGGTTTAATACCTTGACTGGCAAAACAGGAAGGTGTATCCATATAAGAAAATTGTTCTGCCATAACACCACTGTGGGAGTAAGTTTTGTAGGCAATATACATGCTTGCCAAGGTTGACATAATTAATTGACATAATTAATATGTTAATACTCGTCTGGCAGTTTCTGTAAGCTTTCTGGTGGAATTCAGATGATTACCTAAACAGTCTCACTGAGGGACTCATGATCCTCTGAGAGCAGCGATAAACGGGACCATAACTATTGGATATTGTATTTAAAGTTTGTAAACTGTCTTTCTAATCCAGGTTGCGAATCTGCCTAGCTAATTCACATTTTCACAGACACTCATCTGGGCAGAGCTGTGCTGCCACCCCAGCTGTCTGCCAGGCTAAGGCAACTGGCTACGGTTTTTGCAGCTTGGCTGTCCATCACGGACCTGGGACCAGGTGGGGGAAGTCTCTCATTGCTGTTGTGCCTGGGTGGGGTACAGGCCACGGTCAGCGGTCACACCACAGACTGGAACCAGCTGGCCAATCTTTAGCTGTAGCTCAGGTTCCCATTGCAGTATCTCTGAGACCACTGAGTTTACAAGCTTAGGTGGGTATAACCATGCCATTTTTACTATCCCTGCTTTTTTATTTTAAATCTTGTAATCATACAATTAGAAGAATTCCTGTATCAGGCCACACGACTTCCACCCATTTTCTGTCGACCAGCTCTGGGTACTGGCTGTGAGAGGCATGGCCCTCCAAACTCTTCTGTCTCCTGCCTTTTCTGGCTCTCTGGCATGGTGTGGGACAGATGCAGTCAGCTGGCTACAGCATGTGCACCCGGCAGCCACAACCTCAGTGGGAACACAGACCATTGCTGGGGAACAGGCCCTCAGCTCCTCCAGCTCCTCTGGCTATCAAAACATATCCAAGCAACTGTACAGACAGTTGAATACTATTTCCTTGCCCCATATTTCTTACCGTTTTACTCCCCCCCCCCGATTTTTATCACCACCTTTCCACATTAATCATCTAAATGTATTTGATCATTAACCTTTTACTTTTACACCTGTGGCATCTCATTTATGTTCGATGCCCATCACGAGCACCCCTGGACCACTGGTCACACTTCTGGGCACCATATATTGTAAGCCCACTTTTTAGGGGTGACTTTTGCCATGGTTCAGCCACGGCAGGTTCGTACACTCCAGGGTAGGGGAGTGAGGACTAGAAATGTTGGGAAGGAGGAACAGAGATAAGAAAGAAACACAGAGACACAGGATAGCACCAGGAGGGCAACTCAGCAGATCCTGAATGCTGAGTTCTGAGTTCGCCTGTGTTTATTTTTCATACACTTCTATACCCCAATACAAGAGGGGGGAGAAGGCAAAGAGACTGCTTTAACACGACACACATGGCAACAGGAACAGTTACTTGCTTCAGTACTTGAGACATCAAGCCGTTAATTTTTGAGTAAAGCATTTGACAGTGGGGCGGGGAGATAGCTCTCTCCTGCCCATGCTGCTATATGGCTGATGAGAGGTGAGACCAGGTCTCCCACACTCTTGGGTTCTCTGCTGTGCCTTGACAACAGGGTCAACTCCACTGTGCTGCCCAGACAAGGCGCAGGGCCCACTTTCTGGAGTCTCTAGGTACTTCTTAGCTGTTAGGTCTCAAACCTGAGACGTGTCAAAGCACCCACTGGCACCAGGTTTTTCCAGCATCTCTCTGTCTCTACTATAAGCACCCCAGCCTCCTGGCAAGTGACCAGCTCCCCACCCAAGGACCTCCCACTGCCAAGATCCACACACATTCTAGTTGGACTCAGCTCTCCCGCCTCACCCTACAGAGCAAGAAATCCAGTCTCTGTTCATGAAATCCCACAAATCTCTACCCTGGAAATATTCACCCTTGGAAGCTCTGCTCCCAAGAAACTCTATGTAAGCCCTGGTCCTGTTCAGTTTCCTGCTGTTCCTCACTGGAGCAGAGGCAGCCATTCTCTTGGTTTTTCCCCTCCCAATAAATCTCTTGTATGAGGTTTGCTGTGCAGTGTGTTTGTGGTATTCCTTGGCTCCTGGCTTGCCAGGATACTTTTCTATCTAAGCTGTAATGCTTACACTTACCTGTTACAGGGCCCTTCTATCTGGCATACCCCACTCCTATCCTGAGCTTCTCCAGCTCAGGGGCTGGAGTCCTGTTTCCTATATGATCCAGTCTCATAGTCCAGACTGTCCCTCTTGGCTGACAGCTGCTCCCCACCCCTAAACACATGGACCACCTCAGTCTGGTCATGCTCACTCTGGACTCTCCCAGATGTCCCTGCCTCTGGCTATGCTCTCCCTTTTATCTACAATAAACTTTCTCCTCACCATTCCTAGGAGTGATCGTGCCCTTCATTTTTTTCTTTCTTCTTTCATTCAGTAGCCAGTAGAATTCCCATTGGTTTCAAGAGTCCTCAGCCTTTGGAAATTCTTTTATTTCCACCTTCCATTGTCTTTTAGCTTGCCAAGAGAGCCATGTTTTATTTTCTTTATTTCTCCTTGAGAAAAGGTTAAGTTGGACCTTGCCTGGTCTTCTAGTGTATTTTCCTTTCAGGTGTAGCTTTAGTAATAGCAATCACATGCTTTTACTGTTTCTTTTGCCTCTGTCTACCACTGCCTTCCCTCAGGCACATTGTTACCTGGTTATATGTTAATGCTTCCCTGGGGAAAGAGCCAGAGCTTCTCTCAACACAATCCAGTCCCACAGAGGTGTGCATGTCTGTCATATGCTGTGACAAGGTCTGTTGGGTGCAGGTGGTACAGTTAAAGTTGATGAATCAGGAACTTGATACAGTCCCATTCCACACAGGTGTGCATGTGTGTTGTAGGCTGTGAATCAGGAGCTTGGTGCTAGAGCCTGGCACTAAGTCTCCTCCATGTGATGGCTCTAGGGGTGTTCCTCCACATCTCTGAGAATCTCCCTTCTCCCTGCTTCTCAGTGCAGAAGCAGAACACTTTTCCACATTAAACCTATGTTCCAATTATTTTTAATATATCATTTATTTTTATTTTATAGGCATTGGTGTTCTGCCTGCATGTATGTCTGTGTGAGGGTGTCAGAAGCCCAGGAACTGGAGCTACAGACAGGTGTGAGCTGCCATGTGGGTGCTGGGAACTGAACCCGGGTCCTCTGGAAGAGCAGCCAGTGGTCTTAGTCACTGGGACATCTCTCCAGCTGCCCTGTATCTTAATTTCCCCACTTTAGCCCACTGATGGGTGGTCCTGCTTCTCTGAGGCTTCAGGGGGAAAGATGCCCCTTGGGTACCAATGAGACAACAAAGTAGAAGGCAAATCCTTAGTCACAGGTAGAGACTGAGTCATGTGGGCAGTGATTCCTCTCATCCCACCTTTCTGCACTTGAGATGGTACAGCAGTCAGGAGCACTTGCTACTCTTGAGAGACAGAGTTTGGTTCCCATTACCAATGGTGGATGGCTCACGGCCACCTGTAGCTCTAGCTCCAAGGAGAGCTAACACTTCTGGCTTGCACGGCTACTTGCTTCATGGTCACAACACCTGCACAGAAGATAGCGCTCTCCTAGTCCACGGGTGGTTAGCAGCTCCTTGCCTCCTCCTGAGGAGTGACATCCATTCAGGACTCAGTTCCTTTCCACATTTTGTCCTAGAGTCACAGGCTAAGCAAGTCTTTGGCTTTACAGGTAATGACAGGTGGGGAGAATGGTTGTCTTCCCTTCCTTCCTTCCTTCCTTCCTTCCTTCCTTCCTTCCTTCCTTCTTCCTTCCTTCCCTCTCTTCCTTTCTTTCTCCTTCCTTCTTGTTCTCTTTCCCTTTCTTCCATTTCCACTTCCTTTCTTTTCTACTTCCTTCCTTTCTCCTTTTCTTCCTTCCCTTCCTTCCTTCCTTCCTTCCTTCCTTCCTTCCTTCCTTCCTTCCTTCCTTCCTTCTTTCCTCAGTTCCCTCCCTCCTTCCTCCTATTCCATGTGCTTAAAAGCTGCTTTTACTAAACCAAGGATCTCCTTATCCCTCAGGTCCACAGTGACTAAAGCAGAGCCTGAAGTCACTCTTCTTTCTGTATCTGTCCGCTTGCCTTGCCTCCAACTCCTGCTTGCCTCTGTACACACATGGCTGTCATCAAAGAGTGTCTGCCACCTAACCCAGCCAGTTTCATTCCCCTCATTGTGTTAAACCTGTGGTCATCTTGGTTTTCAGATCAGCAGAGCCTGAAGGAACAGACTCTCTACCACCAGGTGGGGCAATTATCCATGAGGGTGAGGCTATGTGCTGGGGAAGCCAACATCCCCAGGGATTAGCTCCCAGCAATAAGAACTTCTTAGGCCCACCCTGCAGAGCCAAATGGAGAGAATGATGGGTGAGACTGTAGAACAGGATCCCCGAGGGATACTGACCCTTGCTCTGTTTCAGTTCTACTTAAACCTAAAACTCAACCAGACTCGGTGTCATGCCTACAACCCCAACCATCAGAGGCCAGAAGGATCACCCCAAAGTTTGAGGCCAGCATGGTCTCCAAGGTGAATTCCAGGCCAGGTAGGACTATGTAGGGAGACTCTAACCCAAAAGCCAGAGAAATAGGTGGAGCAAGGACGCAAGAGGCAAGGGGAGATGGTCTGTGAAATGCCACGTTCTGGACATGACAGCATTGCATTCAGGAACTCAGAAACCCTGAAGAGCTATGGTTAGCTCCACAAGACCTGCCCAAGACAGGGCCGTCAGTAAGTAGTCCATTATGGTAGGGAGGCTTAGAAGGCTCTGCCCCTCCTGGACAAGGAGCTAGTGACAGTTTTACAGTTGCTGAAGGAGGGTAACATTTCTTTAATATTAAGTTGCCTATCCATGGACTGGAAATGGCTCAGCAGGTAATGGCAAGCCTGACATCCTGAGTTTGATTTCTGGGACCCACAAAGTGGAAGGAGACAGCCAACTCTTGAAAAACCTCTGACCCCTCCCCCTCACATATACATACACACCCATATATACATATGGACACATACACAAATATATGCACACACATTCACATGTACACATACGCACTTAGACATAGACACACATAGATGCATACACACACACAAATAAAGAATTGCTTGTTCATGCTCCGTAAAATATTTCCTCATACCCACACTCACACAAGCAGCTCTAATTAAACCCAATCACAACAAAACAAACAAAAATGACCCATGAAAATATGAGGGAGGGGGCTGGAGAGATGGCTCAGTGGTCAAGAGCACTGGCTGCTCTTCCAGAGGTCCTGAGTTCAATTCCCAGCAACCACATGGTGGCTCACAACCATCTGTAATGAGATCTGGTGCCCTCTTCTGGCCTGCAGGCATACATGAAGGCAGAATGTTGTATACATAATAAATAAATTCTTTAAAAAAAAAAAAGAAAATATGAGGGAATATCATAGAAGGGGCAGAAAGATTTGAAAGACTCAGAGAACCAGGATGTCTACTGTGACACTGTATCTTCTGTGTATGAGGGGGAAGCTGCACCTGTGAAATAGCAACAATATGGTGACCTAAACAAGACCTTCATAATGACACCAGCTGACATGCCAAAATGAATAGAGGAAATCTCACAGGGACCCATCCTAGATGAAAAACTACAGACAATTAATGAAGTGGGGAGAGAGGGAGGGAGGGAGGGAGGGAGGGAGGAAGGGAGGGAGGGCTCTCCATGGAAGATTATATTTCCCTCCTTTATTTGCAAACTACGGAAACCATTTGCACCCATCTCCACCTCTATCATAAACCACGTTGGGCCATCTGCACACATTGCTGACAAGATGTCCCTGTGCTGTGAATAAACATGGTCCTGCCTAAGGTCAGACCAAGCCTCTGTTTCTTATCACCTTCACTCTCCCTACAACTGCTTTGTGATAACCTGCCCTGCCCGGCTAGCTTTGCCCGAAATAATTACACAGACACTGTATTCATTTAAACACTGCTTTGGCCCATTTCTATCTAGCCTCTTCTAGGCTAATTCTCACATATTAATTTAGCCCATTTCTAATCATCTGTGTAGCGCCCCTAGGTGCGCTTACCGGGAAGATTCTAGCCTAAGTCCATCCTGGGTCGGAGCTTCATCACGTGCGTCTTCCCTGGAGCAGGTAGCATGGCGTCTCTCCTGCGTCTGCTCCGGAGAGGAGAGCTGCGGAGTCTGACCTCACTTCCTCTTCCTCCCAGCGTTCTGTTCTGTTACTCCACCCACCTAAGGGTGGGCCTATCCAATGGGCCTAGCAGTTTCTTTATTGCTTAGCCAATGAAATCAACAGATTGATATATGACACTCCCACATCACTTCCCCTTTTTCTGTTTAAACAAAAAAAGGAAGGCTTTAACCTTAACATAGCAAAATTACATATAACAAAACAGTTATCAAGTAAAAGTTACATCAGAAACATTTATACATATAACAAAATTGACCTTAAAATCCATACCAATGCAAATTATTCATACCTATATCATTTCCCCCTTTAAATGTAAAAGAACGTTTATAAACCATATTTGGGAACATGGGCGCAGTTTTTTCTCTCCAAACTGCTTCCTGCTGAATGGGGGCGTCGTTAATTAGGTCTTTCATGGTATAACCTGTGTGCTAGTTTCATCTCAGTTGGCAGTTGAGCAAAGCAATTTTCTGAAGATGTTCACAGCAACCCTTCAGGAGGACGTGGTCCATCATACCAAATCGGAATAGAAGAAATCCATAGAGTCTCATCCTCTGTGAAAACAAAAGAAGAATCTCTTTTCCAAAGTATCATATCCTTAGATCCAAATTCTGAAATCATATGCTCATGATATCCGTTCTGGTTCCACTGGGCAGCCCATATAATGAAATGTCTCTCTGTACTTAGCTCCTTCACAGTCAAAAATTTTAAAGAAAACACAATAATACAAAGAATCCAGACTCTCTGTGAATTTTTCATTTTTACGCGGCTTATTTTTACTCTATCACTTTACTTTATTCTGTCTCTTTAAAGACTTTACCTTTTTTTTTTAACCCATTAACTTTATTCTCTATATTCTTTTTCTTCTCTCTCCCAAGCCTACGTACATTCATCCAACAGTGTGACTCATTTAGTGGTCTGAATCTGTCCTATTGTGAATCTGCAATTTTTTACTATCCAGGAGCACTTTTGATTTGCGCCTTTAAATCACTAGGCACTTAAGAATCTAAGCTGTGACACTCCTAGGTTAACTTTTTGCTTTTTGAGCATATATCTTTGACCTGGAATAACCCTGTAGACCAGGCTGTCTTTGAATTCTCAGAGATCCGCCTGTCTCTGCCTCCCAGGCATTGGGATTAAAGGTGTTTGCTACTACACCTTGAACTCACAGAGATCTGTTTGTCTCTGCCTTCTAGGCACTGGGATTAAAGGCGTGTGCTACCACACCTTGAAGTCACAGAGGTTTACTTTAAGTCCCAAGAGGTTACTGTAGGCTTCATGGTCCCATATAGAGGCACTTTCATGGAGTCTTATAGTAGCAGAATTAAGAGCGTTATCAATCAGGGCATTTAGAGAATACACTGTTGGAAACATCAGAGAGGCAAGGTATAGCAGACACAGACACACACCCAGACACACATACACACACACACACACACACACACACACACACACACACACGAGCAGACACAGACTGCTATAGGCTTCGGGTGCTATTTGACGACATTCTTTGCTTCAGGGTTGATGGAAGCTAGTTGTCTGCTAAGATACTAATTCCTAAACATTTTTATCCATTACGCACAGGACAGTAGATCTGATAAAGAGGTGGGCTAGGCATATTGAGAGGGCTAAAGCTAGCCTAAGATAAAGTATAATTAAACTAGGAATTTACAGCATTCCAACCTCTTCCCAAACTAGTTTTAATCTGCCAATCAGTCTTTGCTGACATTCTTTATCACAGAGGATCCAGTGTGTTTCTCTCTGTGTGTGTGTCTGTATGTATGTGTTTGTATATGTGCGTGTGTATGTATGTGTTAGTATGTGTCTGTGTCTGTCTGTGTGTTTGTGCCTGTGCATGTGTGTGTCTGTGTGTGTGTGCTTGTGTGTATGTATGTCTGTATGTGCATCCGTGGGTGTCTGTGTCTGTGCATGTGTGTGTCTGTGCATGTATGTGTGTGTGTGTGGGTGTGTGTGTGTCTGTATCTGGGTGTGTGTCTACATGTTGTCCATGTGTGTGTCTGTGTCTGTGCATGTGTGTGTCTGTGTCTGGGGGTGAGTGTGTGTTTGTGTGTGTGTGTGTGTCTATGTATGTCTGCATGTGCATCTGTGGGTGTCTGTGCATGTGTGTGCATCTGTGTCTGTGCATGTATGTGTGTGTGTGTGTCTGGGGGTGTGTCTATATCTGGGTGTGTGTCTACATGTTGTCCACGTGTGTGTCTGTGCATGTGTGTGTCTGTGTCTGGGGGTAAGTGTGTGTGTGCCTGTGTGTGTCTGTATGTGTATGCATGTATTGTCTGTGTATGTGTCTATGTGTTTGTGCCTATGTGTCTGGGTCTTTATGTCTGTGCGTGTGTGTCTATATGTACGTGTCTATGTGTCTGAATGTGTCTGAGTGTGTAAGTGTGTGTGTGTGTTGAAAGGGAAGAGAACAAAAGCCTGGATGAGGGAGACACCTGGCTGCCTTCTCACACTCAGTCAGGGCACAGGTGTGACTGATTCCCTGCCTCACCCAAGATGAAGTTCTTTAATCAAAGTCAGGTTAGTGAGAGGCATGGTGCCTGAAAGTAGCACAGGACATAGGGACCTCAGAAATGGAAACCTGAAGAGTCAGAGAAATTTGAGGCTTGGATTTGTTGAAGAATGAACAGGTCAAAGTGATTAACAAAGACACTAGTGTAGTGGCCACAGACTGGGTGGGGACCAGCGGAACCTGTCCACCTGGATTCTGTTTAGCATTCTTTCCTCCTAGGCCTGGGGCACGACCCCTCTGGAATGAGGGTCCTCAGGGACAAAGGGGAAGGGGAGAGTGTGGACCAGGTGGTTTTGGTTTCTACGACTCACTCCAGGGGAAAAGACATTCTGTTTTCTATGGGGGGGGGGGAGACAAGAAACAAAGATCTTAAACTCACTATAATGAAAAAGGAAGAAAATTTCAGAAAGCTAAAAGCCATACAAACGTTGTTTGATCCAATCTAATGTTTATTGAATTTAAGCCAATGAGAACAACAGAATTAAACACATGAAAGGGAGAGGTAATTTGAAGATAGTATCTAAAATGCAAAGACAATTAAACATTTAATCATTTTGCGGGCTTTCTGTAAACAGTTTTGCCCTTATATAACACTCTTCAACTTTCTAGTGTTCTCTTCTCAACTCACACACTTAGGCATGCAATACGGACAGAGGATGGTCCACAAAAGTCCTGAAGCCAGAGACAGGAGTCAGCTCTGAACTCACACACTTAGGCATACAATACGGACAGAGGATGGTCCACAAAAGTCCTGAAGCCTGAGACAGGAGTCAGCTCTATTAGGCTGTAAGAGTAGGGTCTGTAGTAGATCACTAGTCACATGACACACACGTGACCACTACTCTGGCTGGATGAGTAATACAAGATTCTTGTCCTGTTGGGCTGAGGGAACTTGTATAGAGTACATGGGCTCCCTATTGGCTGGGTCTGTGATACACTCAAAAATGATGAATTCCAACAGATATTACCTCAGTCTCCATCAGAGCCCTGCCATAAAACCCATAAAAGGCCACTGGGCAGGCGGCATGTTGGTGTTCTCTCCCTTGGGACTGTTCCCACTCTTGGAAGTTCTTTCTCACTTTTCCATAACAAATCTATATTTTCGTTTCTTGTTCTTCTTGGCTGTAAGACAACAAACTCAAAGTCGCTGGCCTGAGTTGGCTTTGGCGACTGCTCTAGTTTCATTCTGTTGCCGTAATAAAATGTTCTGATCCAAAGCAACTTAGGGGAGGAAAGGGTTTGTCTCACACTTCCGGATCATAATCCATCTGCTTCAGGCCAGAGCTTGAACAGAAACCATAGAGGAGGGCTGCAGGGGGCAGGCTTAGGCTTAGCTAGCTTTCATATAGCAGCCCAGAGCTACCTGCCAATGGGATCGTGGTGCCCACAGTGGGCTGGATTCTCCCGTATCAATTAACAACCAAAGCAATACGCTATATATGTGCCACAGACCAATCCAATCTTGGCAATTCCTCAACTGAGACTTCTCAAATGACTCTAGATCAGTGGACCTCAACCTTCCTAATTCCGCAGCCCTTTAATACAGTTCCTCATGTTGTGTTGACCCCCAACCGTAGAATTATTTTTGTTGCTACTTCATAACTGTAATTTTACTACTGTTATGATCAAAATGTAAATATTTGATACGCAGGGTATTTGGTATGTGACCCCTGTGAAAGGTTTGTTTGACGCTCCCCCACAAAGGGGGCTGTGGCACAGGCTGAGAACCACGGCTGCAGGCTGTGTCAAGTTGACATTTAACACTAACTAGTGACTGCTGGCCACTGGGCACCCTAGCTCCCAAGTTAGCTTATCAAGAGCTGAGAAAAGTCAGAAAAAAAATACTA
This sequence comes from Microtus pennsylvanicus, assembly GCF_037038515.1. NCBI lineage: Eukaryota > Metazoa > Chordata > Mammalia > Rodentia > Cricetidae > Microtus > Microtus pennsylvanicus. Next base: position 36,157,168 of record NC_134599.1, on the reverse strand, counting down.
AAGATTAAACCCAGGCCTCAGCCCTGCTATTGACAAGTGCACTGGCCCTGAGCAACATCTAGCCCAGAAAACCCTGATGGTGACTTAAGTGACAACTTACTTCTAGTCCTTCTGAAACGCCATCAAAGTCCACTGTGTTGTTATAAAAAGAAAATCACCCTTAGGAGCAAAGAGCAAAAGGAGGCAGGAGGCAGAGGATTGCCTTGGAACAGGATTTCTCAGAGAGGAAAGCTGAGAGGAAGCTGTCCAGGAAGGAAGGGGTTGGGGGCGGTTGGAAAGCAGGAGCAGCTCAGACCAGGACTCCCCAGGCTGCTGCAACATTCCTAAAGAATAGACTTTCATGGTAATGAGTCCAGGAGAGTGAGGAGTGGTTTCTTCTTGAGTTAAATAAATCTAGGGATCAAAGCGCAGATGGGGTGCTGGCTGACCTTGAGAAGGGAACAAGGCCAGAATCCCGGAGAGGGTGAAGTGTAGCGCCTCGACTGTTTTGGAGACAGTGGTTATCTTCTTTCTGGGTTGAAGGCAGAAACAGGTTCCACTATGGGTCCAGCAGTAGAAATACCACATTTACCCTGTACATGCTTTCTTGCTGAGTGCCCAGTTACTGCGGGTGCACTTGGGTTCTGTGATGAAGTGGTTTTGTGTATGCCAACGGGGCAGGTAAGAGGAGAGGGCAAGCATGTGGGCAGTTTCTCCTCAGCCCACACACAGCTTCATTGTCCCATTGGCCTTCCTTCACAGAGTACAAGTCAAAGATATGATTATTCAAACTTCAGAGCACTGAGCCCTAGTGGTGGGGCCCTGCGCACAGGCTGTGTACGCTGAAGCAGGACCTGTGGGTGGAGGAGAGAGCAATGACTGACTTAGGATATGCCTGCTTTAAAACGGTGAAAGGCCTAATGGAAAACAGGGGATGGGAGATGGCTTAGTGGGAAAGTCCCTGCCAAACAACCATGAAGATGGGAGCTCGGATCCCCAGCTGGGTGGGTGTAATGACCTCCCTGTGAACCCAGCACTCGGAGGCAGGGGATTGTTCGGGTCCAGCCCCAACATAAATTGTCTCTCAGACCAGTGTGGAGGAGTGGGAATAATTGAGATACAGTTTACAATGTAGGGCCTGTATAATATTGCCCCACAGGGGATCCTCAGAGCAAGTTGGATAGCTGGATTAACAGAGTCAGTGAGCTCTGGGTTCATGTGGTGACCCCCGCCTCAATATACAAGGTGAGGTGATTATGGAAGATACTTGACGTAGGCCTCTGTCCCCCATGGACACCCACATATATGTGCCCTCAATCAAACAGGAACAAATAGCACACACATGTGAAAATGAATGAATGAATGGATGAATTATCACATTAGGTATCACTGCTGCTCGTTGGTATTTAGATCTCTTCTGTTTCCAGGTTCAGGCCATTCTGAAGAATGGAAAATGTGTCTGGCTAATCAAACGTGGGTGAAGTATATGTTTCTTTTCGGCAGAAGCATTTAAGAACTGGGTGTGTGCTGGTTATCTCCCACAGAAACCAACACCAGCCAGATGGTGCAACATGACTTGGCTATGAATGTGACCCGTGAGCTCGTGGATCAAATGCTTGATTCCCAGCTCATGGCACTGTTTTGGGAGATGGAAATTTTAGAAGTTGGAGCTTAACTGGACAGAGCTGTTGAAGTTATACGTGGCCCTAAACCCCTTCCCGTCTGTTCTGAAGTGAGCAGCTCCTGTGTGTGCTCCTGTTGCCACAGAGTGCTGCCTCACCCCAGCTCAGAGTCAAGAGAGCCAGGACCACGGACTGAGATGCCAGAAACAGTGAGCCTACCTTACATCGTCCGTATCAGGTATTTTGTTGCAGTAATGAAGAATCTAGCACACGGAGCTTCATCGGAGTGAACAGACCTCTGCCTTGACCCTTTGGGGTCAGCTGCTATCCCTAAGTCAGTAAAAACTGCTTTTATGTCTAAGATTGCAGCACACCTAATACCACTATAACTGAGAACTATACCACACACACATGCACACGCATACACATACATCTAATACCACCACAGCTGAAAACTATAATATATAAACACACATATACATGCATGCACATGCACACACACACACCTAATACCATCACAGCTGAAAACTATAGCATATGCACACATACCCCTAATGCCACCATACATGAAAACTATAACATACACACACACACACCTAATACCACCACAGAAAAAACTATAACACACACAGACACACAGACATACACCTAATCTGTAGCTTTGTTAAAAAGGTGACTCAAATTTTTTTGAACTGGGGGCTGGAGAGATGGCTCAGAGTTTAAGAGCACTGGCTGCTCTTCCAGAGGTCCTGAGTTCAATTTCCAGCAACCACATGGTGGCTCACAACCATCTGTACTGAGATCTGGCGCCCTCCTCTGGCGTGCGGGCGTACATTGAGGCAGAATGTTGTATACATAATAAATAAATAAATAAATCTTTAAAAAATTTTTCTTGAACCGGTAAAAATACCTTTGGTAAATTCTGTGGGCATTTATTAGAGTTGAATCATAATGAATTTCTAGGTGTGTTATCTGAAGATAAAAGGAAGAAGTTATAAAGGTTGAACCTAACTTCATTTGTCCCCAGCCAAGGTACCGTCATGACAGAGCTGCAAGTCAAGTCATTAGACAAGCCTTTCCTTTCTGGTGACTTGGTTGACAGAATAGGCTACAACTCAGCTCAGTCTCTGCCCTTACCTCTACAGAGAAGTCAGAGTGAACACTTGTCTCAAAGGAGACAAAGAAAATCAAGAAACTTAGATGCACCGCACCTAAATAACCATTTACTCCTAAAATTTTTCCACAGTGGCACACTTGTGGTCCTTTTAAACCTGTATGGAACTCTCTCACTTCTCTGGTCTCCGGGAAGAAACAAAACTCTACCAATGAGAAAAGGAGACAGTCAGAAAGGGAACTAGGGCGGGGCCTCAGTTAGGGTTGTAGTTAGGGTTTTATTGCTGTGAAAAGACACCAGGACCACTACAACTCTTATAAAAGAGAGCATCTAATTGGGCTGGCTTACAGTTTCAGAGATTTGGACCATTATTGTCATGGCGAGAAGAATGATGGCACACAGGCAGACATGGCGCTGGAGAGGTGACTGAGAGTTCTATATCTTGATCCACAGACAGTGAAAGTGAATGTCACACTAGACCTAGCTAGAGCATATGAGACCTCGAAGTCTGCCCCCACAGGGACACACTTTCTCCAACAAGACCACACCTACTCCAAAGAGGGCACACCTCCTAATAGTGCCACTCCCTATGGCCAAGCATCCAAACACATGAGTCTATGGGGGCCATTCCTGTTCAAACCACCACAGATGGCAAAGCGCTTGTCTAGGCCGTAGAAATCCAAGGGTTCCACCCCCAGCACTGCATAAATCATAAACGGGGACACACCTGAGATCCCAGCACAAGGCAGGTAGAAGCAGGAGAACTGGGATGTTAAGGCCATCCTATACTACATAGTGAGTTCAAGGCTAGCCTGGGCTACATGAGACCCTGCCTCAAAAAAGAAAAAGAAGAAAAAGAAAAGCAGAAGTAGGGAGGAAAGGAAATGAAAACCGTGTTTTTAAGACAGCCATACAATCTGGCCCTGGAACTGTTTGGTAGATCCTTTTTTTTTTTTTATGTAGAATTGTTTCTCTGAGAAAAGCCGATGAGTGCAAAGGTCTGTGCAGTAAATTAGCAATTCTCATGGTTGGTCTTGATATTTGATGTCAGATAACTTTCAGCAAACTAAGTCTCCAATTTCTTTTTGAGAGCAAATAGAAAATCTGTTCCCTATAGACTTTAATGGAAGCAAGAGAAACCGGCAGAATTCTACCAGTGCTCTGCCATTCAGATGGCATTAGAAGTGAATGCCCCAGGATCTGCAATGCCTGGACCCTGGCATTTGCAGACCTAATGTTTCTCGGTTTGACTCTCTGGAGATGACCTTCAATTTTCATTCCAGGAAGAACCTTCTTGGCTTGGGAGAGCATGGATTTGAATAAACGGACGTTGCTTTGGGGGGGATCCAAGTCACTGCAATGATTCAGTAGGTGGAGGTGTGCCTACTGCCTTGCATTCCATCCAGGTAGCCATGCTTTCTGCAACAACTGCACATGAAGACAGTCCCAAGATATCTAGAAGTCCCCCTCTGTTTCTTAAAGCGTCTCATAGAAGGATGGCATGTAGAGGTGGGAGGGGGTCCTAGTTGATGCTTGCATGGTGTGCAGGAAGGCCTGGGCTCAACCCCTTATAGTCTATAAACCAGGTATGGTTAATGAGCACCTACAGTCCTCGTTCTTAGGAAAAGGAAACAGGAAGATCAGAATTCTGTGTAACTTGACATTTGTCTTTATTCAGACCACTTCTGAACAAACGCATCAACTGGTGCCTAGATTAGATGTCACAGATCGCGTGAATAGATGATGTCACTCCAGGAATTATGTAACAAAGGGCAGGCTGACAGCTTGTTTAGCTTCTTTGGCTCTTTAGAAATCAAGAAATGCTTGAGATTTTGGTGTTCTGTTTATTGAGACAGGGTCACATGTAACCCAGAGTAACCTCAAATTTCTGATCCCCCATCTCCACCTCCTGAGTGATGCGATTACAGGCATGTGTACCATTTAGTTATTAATAATGAATTCGTGACTTTAGGGATCCATATGTGTAGGGTGGGGCTCAACATTTTCTGCTTATGCAATTTGTAACACGAACAGGGGCCTGCTTGTTCGTTTCTTGGGGTTTTTGTCCCGCCCAGTACCCCACAACTGTTTAGCCCCAAAGAAAATCACACATAAGTCTCCATAAATTATAAACTGATCAGCCCATTATCTCTAGCCTCTCTCTGGCTAACTCTCACATCTTGATTAACCCATTTTTCTGATCTATGTTAGCCATGTGGCTCAGTACCTTTTTCCAGCGGGGCAGGTCACATCCTGTTGCTTCAGTGGTCTGGGCAGGAGTGGGAGGAATCAACTTCCTCCTTCCCAGAATTCTCCTGTTCTCATTACATCATTTCTACTTCCTGTCTGGTTTTCCTGCCTATATTTCCTGCCTGGCCAATCAGTGTTTTTTTTATAACATGATTGACAGAATACAGACAATTCTCCCGCACCACTTCCCCCTCTTTTTTTTTTTTTTTTTTAAAAAAAGGAAAATATCCATAGTCCATGTTTTTGGGAATGTGGGCGTAGTATTTCAGGCCACTTCCAGCTGGTTGGGGGTGCTGATAATCTTATGGAGGCCTAAAGAAAATTTAGAGTTATGATCAAGTCCTGACTGAAGTATCCTGTGAGTCTTGATCATCTCAGGCAGCAGTCTTGAATCTGCTCTGGATGAAGAACTCAGACATCTGGGCCATCTATTCCTGCCAGAGATTTCTCAGGTGGTATTCCTTGATCAAATTGGATTTTTCTTAACTCTGAATAAACCCTCTATATGCAATTAACCCTCTCTATGGCTTCCTTCAGAGTAATTGAAAAGCCTTTATTCCCAAGTTTTAATAATAGTGTGCAGTGTTCAGTTAGCCAAAATATTTTCAAATAAGTGAGATGAAACAGCAAAACTGAGACAAATCCCCTGCAGCTTATCACTGCTGTGTGTGCCCAACACAAACTCTGGGAAACTGGAAATTCTTCAAGAGTTTATCCTGAAAAAACAATCTAGGAGATGATGATGATGATGATGATGATGATGATGATGATGATGATGATTGGGACAAAAATACTGTGAAGGGAAAGAGACATAAATTATAGGCCTAAAGAAATTAGTCCTGGCCAGAAATGGCACTGCACACCTGTAATCCCAGCCCTTAGGAGGCAGAGGCAGGAGGATTACAGATTTGAGAGCAGCCTGGTCTACATAGTAAATACCAGTTCAATCTCAGCTGCGGAGTTTTTCCTGCCAGGAAAAACAAACAAACAAAAAGGGATTAGCCCTAAGACTGAAGTGTAGCTCGGTGGGGGATGCCTCCTTTCCTGCCATAGTTAGGGCCTGGTCTCTCTCACCAGCATGGGGGGAATCCCTCCACCCATCACAAAGATAGGTTGGCAAAAAAAAAAAAAAATTCTTTCCTGGGCTACTTATGAAGCCTCTCCCTAAAACATTACTACTGAGTGGAAAGGAACACAAGCTTTCACCTGAGAATTTGTAAGCCGGCATGTACACTTATACAAAGTGTACAAGCATTTGGAGATTTGAATTACAAGTACACAGAGCTTAATACACTGTTCTTACAGGAGGGTAGAAGGTAATGTTGGAGCAGTGCACATGATGAAGGCCCGGTTTATGAGGTTTCAGAGAGAAATCTGAGCCTCCCTCAAAGTCTCTATAGGAGCCGGCTGTGAGCTATTTTGGATTTAAAATCTGTGTGAGTGAAACCATTGCTTTCCTGGGACAACTGGTGCTGCCTAGCCGGGGCTGAAGATTCATCTGTAATTAATACGAGACCAGCATTGCTGGTGAAGTCTTCTGGGAAGTGTTTCCTCAGGCTCAGGACTCAGATGAGCAAGCTAGGCAGCAATGCCCCTCCATGGGTTCTCTTCCCTTCCTGGCCCCAGGCTCCTGCTGGAAACTGTCCTCCCTTGATCATGAACCTGTGAGGTCTTAAACCCTTCCTTCTCCAAATTGCTTCTGTCATGCATTTTTCCAGCAACAGAAAAGGAAATTAGGACACAGAGACTGAATTTCATCAGACTTGTGTAAGCTTTTGACATCTTGACATGGTGTCCACTACAAAGTTCATCGCTGAGAACTGTACAATAAACTGCAAAATAAATATCTTTGAAAAAAACCTACCCTGTTATGTCTTAAGTACATTTACAATCTTGTGTTGGGCTGTGTCTCAGTCAGGTTTCTATTGCTATGAAGACACCATGACCACGGCAACTCTTATAAAGGAAAACAATTCATTGGGGCTTACAGTTTCAGAGGTTCAGTCCATTATCATCATGGCAGGGAGCACAGTTGTGTGCAGGCAGATGCGGTGCTGGAGCTGAGAGTGCTACATCTTGTAGGCAACAGGAAGTCGACTAAGAGTCACGCTGAGGGAAACTTGAGCAAAAGAGACCTCAAAGCCCGCCCCCACAGTGACACACTTCCTCCAACAAGACCACACCTCCTAATAGTGCCACTCCCCTTGAGGGCCATTTTCTTTCAAACTACCACAAGCTGAATTTATAGATGACTTAAAGGTCATGTGTCTCCACCTTCCCTCTCACCACAGAAACACTGGGATCACACACACTAAATCATATATGCACATACACATACATGTTAAAGAGACCCTGCCTAAAAACAAGGCCCCTAAAAAAAATAAAATTAAAAAAGGCCAAAAAACCAAAAAAACAAGGCCCCTGTACTCAAGGTTGTTCTGGGATCTTCACAGGCATGTGCATGCAAGTGCCCTTGTAGACATGTACACACACACACGCACACACACACACACACACACAGAGGTACACACACACATACAAATTAAACCATTCAATAAACAATAACATGAAAATATTTATGTAAGAAAATAGTTTTAACTGGGTGATGGTGGCAGAGATAGATGCCTTTAATCTCAGCACTTGGGAGGCAGAGGAAGACAGATCTCTGTGAGTTCAAAGCCAGCCTGGTCTATAGAGCTTGTTCTAGGACAGCCAGGACTACACAAAGAAGCCCTGTCTTGAAAACAAACAAACAAAGAAGAGAGAGAAAGTAGTTTTAAATTATTAAGGCAAAACATTAGTGACAAAAATTATCTAAGATTTTATGTAAAGAAGCGAAGATAAGAGAAATGTGTAAGAGGGGGCATGAGTGAGACAAAGTAGTTTCAAAGTTTACCCAGCATTCCCCAGTGCAATGGGAAATTTTCTCCCTTCTGTTTTGCTGTGTAGGGTATCAAATCCAGAGCTTCATGCATGCCAGGCAAGAGATGTACTACTGAGCCACACTTCTGTTCCCTGCAATGAAAAATTAAAATCAGAACTCGGTCAGACCCTGATATTTGGTCAAACACTGCTCTAGTGAAGATACTTCTTAGATGAGATCAACACTTAAATCAGCAGGTCTTTTAGTAAAGTAGATTACATTCCATAACTCGGATCGGCCTCATCCAAACAGCTGGGGGCCTGAATAAATGAACACTTTCCCTCAAAAGCAAGAAGGCATTCTGCTAAGCGACAGCCTTGGCAGTGGAGCTGAAACCCTTCCTCGGGTCTCCAGGCTGCCTGGCTGCTCCATGGTTTTCCTTGATAAGCCCCTTCAGGTGCGTAGGGAAACTCCTTTATAAAACGTGCATCTACATCTACATATCCTGTAGGGAGGAGAGTCTAGGAAGAGTGGGAAAGGATGCCTGAGGGTTTTTCAGAAGTAGTGAAGGGTACCACTGCATAGAGTCAAGAATAGTAATGAGCTGTACTCATGACTGAAGTAAAGACATCTGTGAGCAGGCACAGCATGTGAAATGCAGTAAGACCCCAAACAAGGGTGGAGCAGGGGTGATGGATTCCCAGCTCTTGGAGGATGGAGGCAGGAGGATCAGGAGTTCAAGTCCAGTTTCAACTATGTTTCATGGAGCAGCGGCAGGACGAAGGGGTAAATGACTATCATATGTTTGTATGCTGAGGACCAACCCCAAGGCTCCATGCTTGCTGAGCAAGGCACTTTTAAAATTTGTAAGTACAGCCAGGCAGTGGTAGCACACACCTTTAATCCTAGCACTTGGGAGGCAGAGGCAGGCGGATCTCTGTGAGTTCGAGGCCAGCCTGGCCTACAGAATGAGTTCCAGGACAGCCAGGGCTGTTACACAGAGAAATCTTATCTCAAAAAATAAAACAAACAAACAAAAACAAACAATCAAAGAGATTGTAAGTGGATATTTAACTTTATGAAGTTACTGCTTTCATCTCAACATCAATTTGCTCTTGTGTTTGCTGTGGTGGTAAAACGCTGCTGACTGAGTTTCCACTGCCTGAGCCAGTATGCCTTTGCTGGAACAAACCCAGCTTGCTCGTGACCTGCTGCCTTCTGCAAACACCATTTCACAGGCATTTAATCCTGATTAGAACTATGCAAGGCTTTTATAACAGCATAACACACACCAAGAACCATAACATCCAATTAAAACACTAGCATTTAACAAGGCTTAAGAAAGCCATGAAATTTTATGTAAAATATACTTCAGTTTAGCAGCTTTTTTTTCAAAGAAAGTCAAGTATTTGTACTTTGTAAAAATAAAATGCACACACCTATTATTTGTTATGTTTGGGGTTTGTTTGTTTTGTTTTAATTTTTTTTTTTTTGAAACAAAGTCTCACTATATATCCCAAGCTGGCCTTGAATTCAAAATCCTCCTTGCTTCAACCTCCGAGTGATGGGAGTTTGTCACCTGGCCTAACTTGCCCTTTCCAGTGTCCTAAGTCACATGCCCCAGTATGCTCCAGATAAAGCAAGGATGCTCAGGAGTTCATCATCACCCTGAGATGCATACTGAGTTGTCTCCCAAGAGCCAGCTGGTTAAGAGCATGTGGCTCTCTGAAGCTGAGATAACTCTTCCCTGCACACTGTGGGGAGAACTCAGGCTTTGTACTCTGCCCCTCCCTTCAACAACTGTAACATCCAATTAAGCTAACGGCCAATGCATGTTCCTAAGTTTTGAGTTCTTTATTTCACTTAGCTATTTGATCTTGTATTTCTTCACCATCTTACAGTCCTGTTGATGTCTAAGAATAGGTGTTAAGGCCTGCGCAAAAGGAACCTCGTGGTGTGGTCTGAGGAAACTGGGGGAAGACACCAGGATTGTACCTTCCACTGTGCTTGCAACGTGCTTGTTTAATTTAGAGCTACTTGACTGTCAACGCATACATTTCTGTGGCGAAGTCTCGTGTGTACTCTTGGCCATGGCACAACTGCAGACGCATTTCTACACCGAGAACTATACAGTGGATGGCGTTCCTTTCTCACTCCCCACTTCTCTGAAGTTGCTGACCTTAGTAACATCGTCAATACACTGCTGAAGACCAAACATGAGCTCCACAAACACGTTGAGTCCGATTTCCCTATCAAGAGCAGTTTCTTCAAATGCCCTTGGTCAAATACATGGAACTGGAAAACATTTCATCGGGAGAGGTTGTGGAACTAGAAATGTGGAAAAATACTCGCACCCCAGCCAGAGCAAGGCATGATGACTGGATGAGCTCAACTGAAGGGACCAAGTGTGGATCCTGTCTGGTTCTTATGAGAAAACCTCTCAGTCTGGTCCTTGGAAGGGAAGTCAACAGTGACGATTGTGGGACATACAGATGGTGTGAAAGATGTGGCTGGGGTGAAAAAAGACAGTTTGTCCTACTTACTACTATGTGCCTCAGTGGACCAGACGATCCTCTTACAGGGATGGAATGTGGAGAAGAACAGAGGGAAAGCCCTAGCTGCTGCAGAGGCCGTGTGGGAGTGTGGACTACAGCGTCTATAGCTCGTGGTCACGTGGGAGTGTGGGCACAGCAGTCTACAGCTCAGGGTCACGTGGGAGTGTGGACTACAGCGTCTATAGCTCAGGGTCACGTGGGAGTGTGGACTACAGCGTCTATAGCTCAGGGTCACGTGGGAGTGTGGACTACAGCGTCTATAGCTCAGGGTCACGTGGGAGTGTGGACTACAGCAGTCTATAGCTCAGGGTCACGTGGGAGTGTGGGCACAGCAGTCTACAGCTCAGGGTCACGTGGGAGTGTGGACTACAGCGTCTATAGCTCAGGGTCACGTGGGAGTGTGGACTACAGCAGTCTATAGCTCAGGGTCACGTGGGAGTGTGGGCACAGCGTCTATAGCTCAGAGTCACGTGGGAATGTGGACTACAGCGTCTATAGCTCAGGGTCACGTGGGAGTGTGGACACAGCAGTCTATAGCTCAGGGTCACGTGGGAGTGTGGGCACAGCGTCTATAGCTCAGAGTCACGTGGGAATGTGGACTACAGCGTCTATAGCTCAGGGTCACGTGGGAGTGTGGGCACAGCGTCTATAGCTCAGAGTCACGTGGGAGTGTGGACACAGCAGTCTACAGCTCAGGGTCACGTGGGAGTGTGGACTACAGCGTCTATAGCTCAGGGTCACGTGGGAGTGTGGACTACAGCGTCTATAGCTCAGGGTCACGTGGGAGTGTGGACTACAGCGTCTATAGCTCAGGGTCGTGTGGGAGTGTGGACTACAGCGTCTATAGCTCAGGGTCGTGTGGGAGTGTGGACTACAGCGTCTATAGCTCAGGGTCACGTGGGAGTGTGGACTACAGCGTCTATAGCTCAGGGTCACGTGGGAGTGTGGACTACAGCGTCTATAGCTCGTGGTCGTGTGGGAATGTGGACTACAGCGTCTATAGCTCAGGGTCACGTGGGAGTGTGGACTACAGCGTCTATAGCTCAGGGTCACGTGGGAGTGTGGACTACAGCGTCTATAGCTCAGGGTCACGTGGGAGTGTGGACTACAGTGTCTATAGCTCAGGGTCACGTGGGAGTGTGGACTACAGCAGTCTATAGCTCAGGGTTACGTGGGAGTGTGGGCACAGCGTCTATAGCTCAGAGTCACGTGGGAATGTGGACTACAGCGTCTATAGCTCAGGGTCACGTGGGAGTGTGGACACAGCAGTCTATAGCTCAGGGTCACGTGGGAGTGTGGGCACAGCGTCTATAGCTCAGAGTCACGTGGGAATGTGGACTACAGCGTCTATAGCTCAGGGTCACGTGGGAGTGTGGGCACAGCGTCTATAGCTCAGAGTCACGTGGGAGTGTGGACACAGCAGTCTACAGCTCAGGGTCACGTGGGAGTGTGGGCACAGCGTCTATAGCTCAGAGTCACGTGGGAATGTGGACTACAGCGTCTATAGCTCAGGGTCACGTGGGAGTGTGGGCACAGCGTCTATAGCTCAGAGTCACGTGGGAGTGTGGACACAGCAGTCTACAGCTCAGGGTCACGTGGGAGTGTGGACTACAGCGTCTATAGCTCAGGGTCGTGTGGGAGTGTGGACTACAGCGTCTATAGCTCAGGGTCACGTGGGAGTGTGGGCACAGCGTCTATAGCTCAGAGTCACGTGGGAGTGTGGACACAGCAGTCTACAGCTCAGGGTCACGTGGGAGTGTGGACTACAGCGTCTATAGCTCAGGGTCACGTGGGAGTGTGGACTACAGCGTCTATAGCTCAGGGTCACGTGGGAGTGTGGACTACAGCGTCTATAGCTCAGGGTCACGTGGGAGTGTGGACTACAGCGTCTATAGCTCAGGGTCGTGTGGGAGTGTGGACTACAGCGTCTATAGCTCAGGGTCGTGTGGGAGTGTGGACACAGCGTCTATAGCTCAGGGTCACGTGGGAGTGTGGACTACAGCGTCTATAGCTCAGGGTCACGTGGGAGTGTGGACTACAGCGTCTATAGCTCAGGGTCACGTGGGAGTGTGGACTACAGCGTCTATAGCTCAGGGTCACGTGGGAGTGTGGACACAGCGTCTATAGCTCGTGGTCGTGTGGGAGTGTGGACTACAGCGTCTATAGCTCAGGGTCACGTGGGAGTGTGGACTACAGCGTCTATAGCTCAGGGTCACGTGGGAGTGTGGACACAGCAGTCTATAGCTCAGGGTCACGTGGGAGTGTGGACACAGCAGTCTATAGCTCAGGGTCACGTGGGAGTGTGGACACAGCGTCTATAGCTCGTGGTCGTGTGGGAGTGTGGACTACAGCGTCTATAGCTCAGGGTCACGTGGGAGTGTGGACTACAGCGTCTATAGCTCAGGGTCACGTGGGAGTGTGGACACAGCAGTCTATAGCTCAGGGTCACGTGGGAGTGTGGACTACAGCGTCTATAGCTCAGGGTCGTGTGGGAGTGTGGACTACAGCAGTCTATAGCTCAGGGTCACGTGGGAGTGTGGACACAGCAGTCTATAGCTCAGGGTCACGTGGGAGTGTGGACACAGCGTCTACAGCTCAGGGTCACGTGGGAGTGTGGACACAGCAGTCTACAGCTCAGGGTCACGTGGGAGTGTGGACACAGCAGTCTATAGCTCAGGGTCACGTGGGAGTGTGGACACAGCAGTCTATAGCTCAGGGTCATGAGTATGGAGACAGCAGTCTACAGCTCAGGGTCACGTGGGAGTGTGGACACAGCAGTCTATAGCTCAGGGTCATGAGTATGGAGACAGCAGTCTACAGCTCAGGGTCACGTGGGAGTGTGGACACAGCAGTCTATAGCTCAGGGTCACGTGGGAGTGTGGACACAGCGTCTATAGCTCAGGGTTGTGAGTATGGACACAGCGTCTATAGCTCAGGGTCACGTGGGAGTGTGGACTACAGCGTCTATAGCTCAGGGTCATGAGTATGGAGACAACAGTCTATAGCTCAGAGTCATGTGGGAGTGTGGACACAGCAGTCTATAGCTCAGGGTCGTGAGTATGGAGACAACAGTCTATAGCTCAGTCACGTGGGAGTGTGGACACAGCAGTCTACAGCTCAGGGTCGTGAGTGTGGACTCTATAGCAGTCTACAGCTCAGGGTCACATGGGAATATGGACTACAGCGGTCTATAGCTCAGGAACTAAAGTTTGCAGTGGCTCCTGGGATAGATAAGATGCTAAAGAGTTGGTCTACAGTTCCTACAGATGAAGTGGAAGAATCCACAAATTAGCCAAGAAAGAAGCAGAAAGCAGAGCAATTGGGACTAACAAGGACTCCCTTGGTGACCCTCTTGGCCACACTGAAACAATTTCCTCAGTGCTTTGGTGAGATGCTGAAGAAATCTGCAGTGTATCCTGGGATCACACAATTAGAGTGTGGGATGCTGAGTCTGTTGGCCTTAAGTCAACTTTGACAGGAAATAAAATGTTTAATTATATCTCCTAATCTTCCCTTTGTAAACATTTGGCCTTTGGAAGCACAGATGGGCATATTAGACTGTGGGATCCCCGAACTAAAGATGGTTCTTTGGTGTTGCTATCCCTCACCTAACATACAGGCTTGGTAACATCAGTGAAGTGGTCTCCTACCTACGAACAGTAGCTGTTTCGGGCTCTCTAGAGAACATTATTGAGCTGTGGGATATAAGAAGTTGTAAGGCTCCTCTCAATGATTTAGCTGCTCATGCAGATAAAGTTCTAAGTGTGGACTGGACAGACACAGGGCTCCTTCTGAGTGGAGGCACGGACAACAAACTGTATTCCTACAGATATTCACCTTCTTCTTCCCAGGTAGGGGCTTGAACATGAGTGACTGATCAAAGATCTTGTTGGGTTTGTTTTGTTTTCTGTGTCTTACTGTTGTGTCATAAACTATGTGAATGAAATTGGAGAAAACTGGGGATGTTGCTCAGTTGGGAGAGGGCATGTCTAAAATGTGCAAAGCCCCGAGCACTATCTCTAGCACTTGGAAAGAAATTTGACATGGTAATGCATTCCCAGGACCTGGGAGGTTAGCAGCAAGAGAATCAGAAGTTCAAGGTCATCCACCCCCCACTGTATAGGGAACTCAGAAGCAGCCAGAGGTACATGACAGTGTTTCAGAAAGAAAGAAGTCAGTGGCTAATCCTCCAATACCACTGTCAGTGCAGAGCTAGGAAGCCGCCCTTTAATATGTGTATAATGGTTCATCTTTCATAATAGCTACATCTTACTACCTTTGTTTTCCTTTTTATAAAATACAATAAATGTGTAGCTTGAAATTCTCTACCTCCTGTAGATCCCCAAAACTTAATTGAGTTTTAAAGTATACTTATAAAAATACTGGTTTGAAATTAAAATTTGCCTTCTATATGTTGTAAAAGGATATATTACAAATACAGTAAAAAAAGAATAGATTTTATGACACATTGTATTGTGTATATCAACTTTCCCTTTACCTACTGTCTTAGCGTTTCTATTACTGTGAAGAGACATCATGACCACAGCAACTCTTATAAAGGAAAACATTTAATTGGGGTGGCTTACATTTTTAGAGGTTCAGTCCATTATCATCATGGTGGGACATGGCAGCAAGCAGACATGGTGCTGGCTACATCGTGTTATGCAGGCAAGAGGAAGTGGTCTCTCACCGGACATGGCTTGAGCATATGTGAGACCTCAAAGTCCACCTCCACAGTGACACAGTTCCTCCAACAAGACCACACCTACCCCAACAAGGCCACACCTTCTAATAGCGCCACTCCCTTAGGGGGCCATGTTCTTTCAAACCAACAACCTGCCATCTCAGGATGATTCTAGATGCTCAAAAATACCTAGACAACTACAACACTGGAAAGGAAAGATGGTTCCCTTGTTTTCATTCTTTCTTTCATAAAACAATAAACAGATGCATGGTTCCACTTCCCAGAAGCTTTACTATAAATCTCTCTCCTTTTGTTAGCACCTAAATAAATTGTGCTTCTATTTCCTTTTTGATTCAGGGAATATTTTGAAAATCATGTTTTAATTTTGAAGGAATCTTTTGTCTACTTTTGCTGTGTTTGCACATTCCAGTGTTGATTTCTAGCCTAATTGAATTGCAGGCACAGAATGCACCTTATGAAATCTTTATGTCTTGAAATTTATGAACATTATTTTTGGGCCAAGCGCATGACCATTTTTATAAATATTCCATAAGTGACCAAAATTGCTGTGCTTTTTCTGCTTATAGAAATCTTTGGAAAGACAGGTAATGTCTATGCTTGAAATGAATGCACTTTTCTCTTTTATACTTACTTGTGTGTTAAACAATTCTTTTATCCTTTAGTAATCCATTCTTTTATGTGGAGATCTGGATAATTAAAGCAGGGATAAGAAGGTGGGCTTTTTTTTAACCTTTAATTTGTTCTTTGTGGCTTTTACATCATGCAAATCAATCCCATTCATCTCCCTGTCCCTTTGCCCTTGCAACCTCTCCCCTCCCTGCATAAAATAAAATAAAATTTAAGAAAAGGAAAAAGAAAAGAAATTTTTTATTGAGAACTCTTGGAGATGTCTCCTCTCCATCCCATGGGGAAGAAGAAACATGTAACACTAAGTGTATTCCAGGGTAAGGGAAGCAGTGAAAGAGCCCGTGTCTTCCTCCTTGCCTATCAGGGAGGGAGTCTAAGGTTCCTACATGCTGTGGGGATGCTGAACTCTAGAGTGAGGGTTGAGCTCATACCACAGAGGCTGGATGAAGGAAGAGTAGGCTAAAGACTGATACTGGCTTGATCTAGAGGAGTTCCTTTCATAGTTTGTTTGTGGTTCCCATCCTCCCTACCCATATGTTGTGATCTTGACCACAAAGTAACAATAGGAGGGCGAGGACCTTTATCAGAGGCCATTGAAGATGGAGCCCTCCTAAAAGGGATCAGTGTTTTATACAGGCCCAAAGGAGCTTCTCACCCCTCCTACCACCTGGATAACTGCCAAAAAGATTCCACTTGTATGGTCAGAGGCTGCTCATTTGTTTCCTAGCCACCCAGACCCAGAATAATCACACAGAAACTATATTAATTGCAATTCTGTTTGGCCAATAGCTTAAGCATATTTCTAGCTAGCTCTTGCATCTTAAATTAACCCATTTCTATTATTTTATATTTTACCATGAGGCTTGTGATTTACTGGTACTGGCATGCAGACATATTTCTCCTCAGGTGGCTACAATGTATCTCTCTAACTGGGCCTACTCTCTCTTTGTATATAGCTCTTTCAGCCTGACTTTATTCTGCCCTGCTATAGGCTCAAAGCAGCTTCCTTATCGAACAACAGTATTCAGAGCATAAAGAGGGGAATCCCACATCATTTCCCCTTTTCTGTCTAAATAAAAAGGAAGGTTTTAGCCAGGTGGTAGTGGCACATGCCTTTAATCCCAGAACTCAGAAGGCAGAGGCAGGCGGATCTCTGTGAATTCGAGGTCAGTCTGGTCTACAAGACCTAGTTCCAGGACAGGCTCCAAAGCTGCAGAGAAACCCTGTCTTGAAAAAAAAGGAAGGTTTTAACTTGAACATAGTAAAATTACATATAACAAAATAAGTATCAAGCAAGAATTACAGTTACAATATTTATATCTACTTTATCTTTTATCATAACTAAGGAAAACTATAACTATCTATTCTTCAACTTCATCAAAGACTCCAGAAGGATATAATATTACCTAAGTAAACAGAAAGTGCATTGTAAGCAACTTCCAAAACTCTAGAATTAACAGAGACATCTTGCTGCCTGGACAGTCACCACGAGTGCTTCTATAACATTGGGGCATCCATCTTCAGTCTATAGGCCAATAGTATCAAGCAGACTTTTCCATAATGCAGGAAATTTCAAAGACAGTTCCACTTACATTGGTAGTTTGTCAGTAACTTTTTTGTATATTCTGCAGAATGTCTGTCAGGCTCCTTCATGAAGCAGGAACCCCAAACTCACCTTTAGGCAAGTTCAGCAGACATTTTTCTGTGGGTCCTGCATGCCCAGTTCATACAGTATACCATCAAACCATCCAAGTAAAAGCAATTTCTTGTCTAAATGGCTACCAACTCCCTAATGAGCCTCTTCAATGCCTATCATCCTCTTGAAGTAGATTGGTACTGTCAGGAGCAAATGTGTCTCATTGTCATAAAAAGTCCTAAGTTTTTAAATATTTTAAATGTCATATTCTGTTAGTCTTTGTAAGGTTTGAAAAATAACTATCCATCCAAAATATATCTCTGTAAATATAGAAAACCTAACTAACATGACTACAAGTTTGACTATTATAAATAATTGTCTATTAACCTATATTTCTTAAATTATACATTACATTTTTAAATGAGCTGCACAAACACAAAAACCTTAATCAAGAGCAGAAATATACATATAACAAGATTGACCTTAAATTTGCATCAATAAGCAAATATCCATACCAATGCAAAGTATTCATTTCTATATCATATCCCCCTCCAAATGACAACAAATATTTATAAACAATCATTTAGGGAAATTGGGTATAGGTCTCTCTAAACTGCTTCCTATTTTTTGTTGGGCAAAGTAATTTTAGGGGTTTACAGAGACCTTTTAGGGGGTCTTCTTCCATTGAACCATATTAGTTTGGAAGGAATCTACAGGTTCTCATCCTCTGTGGAAACAAAAGAAGAACCTCTTTTCCAAAGCAACAAATCTTTAGATCCAAATTTTTAAGTCAAGATATCTTTATATTTATGGTTGTGAGCCCAGCCTTTAACGGCTGAGCCATCTCTCCAGCCCATGTCAAGATATCTTTAAAGTATATATGTTGGTTTAGCTTAGCAGCCTATACAATGAATGAAATGTCTCTTTGTACTTAGCTTATTCACAGTCAAAAAATTCAAAGAAAATGCAATACTATACATAATCCAGACTCTCTGTGTATAGTCCATCTTTACATGACTTATTTTTCTTTACTCCTTTAATCTGTGACTGTCTGTATTCTGTCTCCTTAAAGATCTTGCCTTTTTAAAAACCATTTACTTATTTTTATAACTTTCTATATTTTTGTATTCTCTCTACCCAGTCTACATACATTTATCCAACACTGTGAGCCATTCAGAAGTCTTTTTCATCTGAATCTGCCTTTATTGTGTATCTGTAATCCTTTTCTGACCAGGACCACTTCTTAAAATGCTAAGTGGCGTGGCTAGGGCTAAGGGTGCTTTGCCTTTTGGTTCTGCCCAGTCCAACATGGCAGAGGCATGTTCACTGTCTCTGCAAGCTGCGCACACAACCCTAGTTCCAGGTATGCAGCAGGTCTATGTCACACCATTAAGCAGTTTGTAACACATTGCTCACAAACTGTAGCGAGCTGCATGGAATCACACCTGATGGAGATGTATAATCAACTCCTATGGCTAAAGTCTGACTTATGCCTGATCAAGCAATGATCATCAGCTGCCTGCATATGCGTGAA
Source organism: Microtus pennsylvanicus (assembly GCF_037038515.1). Classification (NCBI taxonomy): domain Eukaryota; kingdom Metazoa; phylum Chordata; class Mammalia; order Rodentia; family Cricetidae; genus Microtus; species Microtus pennsylvanicus. The sequence continues at coordinate 36,138,283 of NC_134599.1, read as the reverse complement.
CCTATGGGCAGTGCCCACCTGGCAGTTCGGGGTTGGCAGCTCATGCCTACTTAAGGCTGGGAGAGGTTTGCCCGAGGAGAGAGGTCAAAGAGGGAGAGAGGAGAGAAAGAGGAAAAAAGGAGAGAGGTCAAAGAGAGAGAGAGGGAGAGGGGAGAGAGAAGAGAGGAGAGAGAGAGGGGAAAAAAGGAGAGAGGTCGAGGAGAGAGGAAGGAAGAGAGAGAGAAAGTGAATAAAGTCCTGGAATAAAACTGCAGTGAGAAGAGCTCTGGGTGTTGCATTTTTCCTTGCTGGACCAGGGCTGAACGTGACAACAAACCCCATCCAGGTGCTCAGCCTCCTGAAAAAGCCAGAGTTCATGCTGGCTGAACCAGGAAACTGGCATTTCTTATGCTAAATTAGTAAGCCTTTTCTCAGAGGAGCTGCTGTGCCCCTGCTCACCACCAGCAAACAGAGCCTATGGGGGGGGGGGGGATGTGGCTTCCAAGAAGCTGCAATAAACTCTGTTCTTTTCTGTCTAGAATTTCTTTTCAAGCTCTCTCAGGTTTTATGTGGATGCAGTTGGCCCACGTTGGTGCACCAATTTGTAGGCAGAGACTGCTCATTCATTTCCTGGCTGCCCAGAACCGAAATAATCACACTGAAACTATATTATTTGCAATACTGTTTGGCTAATAGCTTAAGCATATTTCTAGCTAGCTCTTATATCTTAATTAACCCATTTCTATTGCACTTGTGAACTATAAATTGTCCCCTTACGAGACATCAAGTCTGTAGACTTCCTAACCTCCAGAAGAGTGAGAAATAAATTTTTGCTGTTTATAAACCACTCTATATACAGTATTTTGTTATAGCAATAGAAGGACGAAGATCTGCCAGCTCCTAAGCAGGACCACCAGGTTCTTCCTAAGTCAAGATAAGGGAGCACAAACCCACCAGCCAGGTAGCTACCTCCTGACCAGGTGGGCACAGATGTTCCTAACCAGGGCCTTCCCAAGGGCCAAGTCCTTCTTACTGTATAGCAAGACATCATTTTAAGAGCAGTGAAGACTGAAAGAAGAAATCTACAATCCTGAGTACATCCTCAAAGATGATAAGACATCCAAGGGAGATTCAGTCCTTAGCTAACCCCTCCCTCAACACCTGGTCAAAAAGATCCTGTAAAAAAGGGAGTTAGGGGAGTTACTCTTCCCTTGTTGAGTGACTTTTTAATTTATTTCTATTTTATATTTCGGAGTAGTTGAAGATTTAATTGCAAAACTTTATTTGCAACTTGTCTGCATCCCATCAATGTTGGTCATCTTCCCTGAGGCCTTTTTATCCCTTATCTACCTTTTGACAATTCAAGCTGCCAGCTTCTGAAAGAGAAATGGTCTACCTTACCTATCTAAAGTAGTTTATTAAAGTCTTCTGCTTCCAAGCATTTTTGCTTCATACATACTTCACTGTGTCACTGTTTTGTAGCCAAAAAACATTATGTTTTCCTTGAATTCTCCTTTGTCCTTATAAAATGTCTCTTTTCAGACATATTTAATGTGTGCGTACTTGAAACCTCTATTATTAGATGATGTCCTAGGCATTCCTGCTCACTTGTGCATTGGTGCCCAAGATCTAACCTAACCAAGTAGGCATCATGTAGGTGCTTTAAAACAACAAGACTAGAGTCTGGAATCTGAAGGTGTTGATGGAGACCTGTTCCTCTGCAGGCCCTGGAGAAGAATACTTCCATCTCTGGTGGGTCTGGTGTTCACCAGACTCTACTGGTCTTGGGTTTGCAGATGTTTCTCTGTAAATACAACCACACACTCCTTTCAGTGTCTGCCTTTGTAGCCAAATGTCAACATTGAATAAATGTATGAGTCATTACTGGGTTAGGATCCATCCCAATGACCTCACTTCAACTTATCATTGTAAAGACCTTATGTCCAAGAAGGTCACATTCTGAGGTACTGAGGAATAGGCCTGATGTTTGACCTGAGTTTGTTTTATTGACAAAAGCTCACTATCTGTCTCATGTTGTCCTTGAACCCATGCTCTGCCTGCTTCAGTCTCAGAGTTTCTAGGTCTACAGGTATGTCCCAGTTTGCTCCTCTTTAAACACTTTTACTTTTTAGCTTATCCTTTTATTTTATTTTTGAGACAAAGTCTCATGTATCCCAGGTTGGACTTGAACTAGCTATGTATTAGAAGATGACCTTGAACTACTGAGCCTCTTGCCTCTACATCCCAACTTCTGGGACCCAGGTGTCCACCACCAAGCTGGATTATGTGCCTCTATGGATCAAATCCAGGACTTTGTTCATTCTGGGCAAGCATTCTACCAAGTCATGTGCCCTGTCAGCTTTTTCCGTTTTTTTCTTTCTTATACACACATTGCTTGTCCCACCCCACTTATAGCACCAAAAGTTGAGAGATTGGAGATATGGCTCAGCAGTTATGGACACATACTGCTTTAGACGATCCAGATTAGTTCTCAGCATTCAGGCTGGGTAGCTCACAATTACCTACAACTCTAACTCCAGGGGATCCAAAGCCTTTGGCTTCCCTAGGCACCAAGCACACATGTTACTGCATTTGAATACCTGTAGAATACCAACACCCATAAAATAAAACAAGAGTTTCAAAAATCTGAAATTCAGTCTATTTTCCCATCTTAAAAAATGAGTTTACATTTCCAGAATGGCTTCTTAATCTTCCCAAGGCAGGCTGCAACCACACTAGCATTCTCAATGTAGATTTAACTACGCATTGTGCTTCATTTAGGGTTTACCACTGTTTCCTACATGTTTTCTGTCTTATGCCATTTTGAGATCTTTATTCTGAATTTAATTTTTATTCAGCTGAAGTACCTCTCAACCAATTTCTTTGAGCGTATGTGTCTATATCATTTCTGTTTACTCTGTTCTGTTGTATATCTGGAAAAATGTCTGTTTTTTGCTTTTTATATAAATACAATGATAACTTGGCTCGGAGAGGAAGCTTGGTCTGTGGCCTTTTCTTTCAAATGTCTGTCACTGTTGCACTGCCGATGAGAAATCTGAGCCCGGCCTGATTGTCTTTCCATTTGGGCAACTACATCTTCTGGAAGCTTTTAACATTTCCTTGCTAGTCCTTGGGTTTAGAAATCACACCAGAATGTGGTCAGTTTGTTCTTCTTTGAATGCTGCCTGGCACTTCATGAGCCTTTTCCATCCGGAACACTTTATCTGTTTCTCTCTTTTCTGTTTCTTTCCTCCCCTTTATTTCTTTCAGCCTCCTGTAGCCCGGGTTGGCCCCAAATTCAACCTATAGTGGGGGATGGGTCTTGAATTTCCCATCCTTCATCTCTCCGGTGCTGGAATTATCATCCTGAGCCACTATGCTTGGTTTATTCCATGCTGGGGTCAAACTCTGGGCTGTGTGCTTGTTGGGCAAGTATTCTACCACTGAGCCACATCCCAAGCTCCAGAATTGTGTTTTTTCATTCAAGTTGGGGAGAGAACAGTTATCTTGTGGTGTGACTTTGTGGAACTTTATTTTGCATGTGTTCTGGACATTAGACTAGTATCTCACCCATGCTAAGAAGGCATTCTAATCGCACCCCCCCCACACACACACACCCTGTGTCCTGGGCTTTCTAGTTAAACTTCATTTTCCCAAATGATTCCTTTGCATCTTCTCAGTAGATGATTGCCTCATCTGTACTCATGGACAGTTTCCTATCTTTCTTTCCTGTAAGCCGACCTGATTCTACCCTTACTTTTTTGCTTTTCCAACAAGAGCTTCCACACTAGTGCTAAAGGACAGTGGTGATCATCCCAGGCTTGTCCTTCATCCTGATGAACTGGCCAGAAGATAGCAGGAAGCCATCCATATTCCACATGAAGTGTGATATTTGCTCTCAGTTTCAAATTTCTTGTCATGCTTCATGACTGTATGACTTACTCACTGCTTCACTGATAGACATCTAGGCTGGCTACATATGTTGGCTTTTGTGCATAGCACAGAGATAAACATGGATGCATTCAACTTGCCATAACCGATTAGGATTTTCCTTCCTACATCCAATGGCATCGAGTTGTGGCATTTTTCTGATGTCTTATTCTCCTGAGTCACTTGGTGTCACAGTTATGTAAAACCTTTATACTATGTCCTTAAATATTTTAAATAAAACCAGAATATAAGAGGATAAAGTTTCGAAGGGTGAGTGAACCTTTGAAAGCTAAGTCTAGAAAGTTAACGCTAAAAGGCATGCGTTTCTCCTTTTCTCACGCTGTGCATCAGAAACCTGAAATGTTCCAGCCTGTATTTGAGGACCTTAGAGACCCAGAGCTCCACAGACATTAAACTAAGGATGAAAATCTTTAGTTCAGAAATGTCAAACCCTCAGATTCACCAAGTACTTAAAAATTTATGTATCTTATGAAGTCAGCTAGTACTAAAGGTGGTATAATATAAAATAATAATCTTGTACTTTGTCAGCCTTCCTTCCCACCCCTCAAGGCAAGCACCATGTTTCTCTACTTGTCCATCAGTATGTCTCAGAGTAAGTGCACGCTGCTCTCCTCTTTATCAATGTCTATACTTTTTTCTTTCTTCTTTTGTTTTCAGTCATGTTCATTTATTTACTTAGTATGTATGCATGTATGGGCCATAGCACTGACATGGAGGCTGAGGACAACTTCCATCATGTTCCTGGAAGTCCATTCAGGTCATAAGTCTCACCAGCAAACAGCTGTCCTCTCTGAATTCGCCCTCTATTTTCTCTGTCTCTGTGTCTCTCTCTCTCTGTGTCTCTTCTATTGTAGAAGCTGATAATTTTAACTTTCCAATGTTTTTTTATTGCCTTAATTTTATCCAAAAAAGTTGTGTCTTACAAAAAATAAACAGAATCTCCATATATGTCATGTAGTCTGGCCTTGAACTCCCTGTGTAGTGGAGAATGACCTTAACTCCAGAGCCTCCTGCCTCCATTTCCACTTTCCAGATTCTGAGATCACAAGCATGTACCACCATACTGAGTTTCCAGATTCTGGGATTGCAGGTATGCCCTACCACACTGAGTTTCCAGATTCTGGGATTGTAGGCATGCACCACCACACTGAGGTTTGCATGTGAGTTCTTTAAAAATCACTTTTTCAAATGTGTGTATTCATGTATATGAGTGAGTGTGTGGTTCCTGTGCATATGTGGGGGTGTGCACACAGAGACCAGAGGTGGTTGTCAGACAATGACTCCTCCACCTCTTCATGTATTTCAGACTGACTTCAAACTCACTATGTATCTTAGAATTGTCTTTTGATCCTCCTACAATGTGGCAGGATTAATAAAAAACCCACAGACAGAAATTGGGGTTCAACGTGAAGGTCAGAAAAGCAAACAGCCAGCCACTGGCTCTTATTTACCTCTGCCTCAGTCTGAAATGGTGATCCTGCCTCCAGGAATCCTCAGAATGGGTCTGTGTGAGAGCTCTCTCCTCCCATCTTATATTCTTCTTTAAAGGCATGCACCACTACTGCCTGGTTTCTATTACTAAGTGGATAATGGGATTAAAGGTGTATGTCACCACTTCCTGGTCTGTAAAGCTGACCAGTGTGGCTGTTTTACTCTCTGATCTTCAGGCAGGCTTCATTTACCAAAATACAAACAAATGAAATATCACTACATTGTCTCTACTTCCATAGATGACTTTTGTGTGTGTCCCCCATGCTTGTTTGACACATACAACCAAGTAAGCTACATCCCCGGCCCATGAAACCCTTCAGTGCTCTCTCTTCTGGATGCATCGTTTCCACGGCTGCTTTCTCACTTGTTTAGCTCCTGGTTTTGATGTCGGACAGATATTAGCAGCTTTCTGAAAAAGACACTTGGAATGGGAAAGCTTTGAGACTTCTTACGCCTACAAATACCTTTTATTAATGTTTTCATATTTGATTTGCTAGGGCACACCACGCTAAATGGAAGTTAATGTTGTTGACTTGCTTCTTTTTCTTCTGATTTCCAATGATTTGTTGCTGTCATTATCTTTTGCAGGGACAGAGGCTGAAACACAGTCTTATTGCATAGACCTGGCTGACGTAGAACTCGCTCCATAAACCAGGATGGCCTCAGACTCACAGAGATTCTCTGTTGCAAGGAGAGCCTGTTTGTTCATCCCAGCTGCCCGGAGAGTTTAGTCCCAAAATAACCACAGAGAAATTGTATTAATTAAATCACTGCTTGGCCCGTTAGTTCTAGCCTCTTATTGGCTAATTCTCATATCTTGATTTAACCCATTTCTATTAATCTGTATATTGCCACGTGGCAGTGACTTACCAGGAAAGATTCAGCATGTCTGTCTCTGGGGGCTCCATGGAGTTTCTCTCTCTGCTTTCTTTCTCCCAATATTCAGTTCTGTCTTGCCCACCTGCCTAAGTTCTGCCCTATCAACTAGGCCAAGGCAGTTTCTTTATTCATTAACCAATGAAAGCAAGACATAAACAGAAGGACCTCCTACAGAAGGCTTTAACTTTAACATAGCAAAACTACATATAACAAAACAGGTATCAAGCAAGAATTAAAGTTATAATATTTCTATTTACTTTATCTTTTATTATAACTAAGGAAAACTATAACTCTAACTATAAATTCTTCAACTCCATCAAAGACTCCAGAAGGATATAATATTACCTATGTAAACTGGAAGTTCACTGTAAGCAACTTCAAAACTCTAGAAATGACAGAGACATCTTGCTGCCTGGACAGTCACCCAAGGTTTTTCTGTATTATTGGGTATCCTTCAGGCCCATAATATCTAGCAGATTTTTCCACGAGGCAGGAAATTTCAAAGACAGGTCTGCCTATATTGGCATTTTGCCAGTCACTTTCTTCTGTATCCTGCAGAATGTCTTTCAGACTCTTTCATGAAGCAGGAACCCTGAAGGACTGTCTCATCTTTAGGCAAGTTCAGCAGTCATTTCTTTGTGGGACCTGCATGTCCAGGCAAGAGCAGTTTCTTGCCCAAATGGCTAACCAACTCCACAAGGAGTCTCTTTGATGCCCATCTTCCTCTTGAAGTAGCTTGGTGCTGCCAGGAACAGATGTGTCTCACTGTCATGAAAAGTCCTAAATTTTTAAAACATTTAAATGCCATATTCTGAAGGTCTCAGAAAGATTTGAAGATTACCTATCTAACTGAAATATATCTCTCTATATATAGAAAGCCTAAATAATATGACTACAATCTTGACTATTATAGACCATTATCTACTAACTTATATTTCTTAATTATACATTACATTTTAAATGAGCTGCACAATCACAATACTTTAATCAAGATCAGAAATACATATACATATAACAAAATTGACCTTAAATTTGTATCAATAAACCAAGATCCATACTAATGCATATTATTCATCTCTATAGCATATCTCCCTTTAAATGTAAAGAAACATTTATAGACAATATTTGGTAACACATGGACAACTGCTTCCACATAAAGCCTGAGAGAGCTTGGGAAGTAAATCTAGGCAAAAATAATAGAGTGAAGCACAGCTTATTGATAGCAGCTTTTTCTCAGGTGGGCTCTGTTTGCTAGAGGCAATGTGTCTCATTTCAGAGAGGCTTCCTGACTCAGCTTTAGCTGTAAAACCTTGCAGCTCTTTTATGAGGCCCTGCCACAAAACACTTACATGGTGTTGATGAAAAGCTGACTGCATGCTTTTTGGTTTTCAGCCATGGCAGGAAAAAAGCTATGCCATTTTAAAATGACAGCTTTCTAGGCCATCTTGCCAGCACAAACTCCGACTCTTTCAGGCAGGAGGTCCGCCTACAGAGCGTGTGGTTTGTGAGCAGCTTGTTTGGCAGCAGACACCTTGAAATGCCATAGAGTTGTGGCAATAAACATGGCTCCTGCTGGTACCTCCACCATGAGGCTGGAATCTCAGAAAGCTAAAAAAAATGAGCTGGATCCAGCCGTCAAAGCCACAGCTTTAATCCTACCCATATTGCTTAGCAAATTAAAGACTCATGTGGTCAGAAAAAGAAAGGTATACAGTAAAAAGACAGTCAAAGATGAAGAAAACCTCTAAATGGTTTACAGTGTGTTAAAATATATGCAGGCTAAAGATTAAAGTCCTTAAAATAAAAAAGAAAGAGAGTACTTGGGTGTGGTGGCACACACCTTAAATCACAATACCTGGAAGGCAGAGGCAGACAGATCTTTGTGAATTCAAGGTGTGGTAGCACACACCTTTAATCCCAGCTCTTGGGAAGCAGAGGCAGGCAGATCTCTGTGAGTTCAAGGATGGCCTGGTCTACAAAGGGAATTCCAGGACAACCAAATATATACAGAGAAACTCTGTCTCAAAAAGCCAAAATTAAAAATGAAAGAAATAGAGGTTAAAATAAAGCCGTGTAAAGATGAAAAATGCACAGAGAATCTGGATACTGTATATTATTATGTTCTCTTTGAATTGTTTGAATGCTGAGAAAGGAACAAAAGCTGCAAAAAGATATTTGTTTATAAATGCTGCTAAATTAATCCAAGATGGGTATTTTGAAAATACCTTGATTTCAAAATTGAAGTCAAAAGGTATGTTACTTTGGAGAAGAGAATTTGCTTTTGTTTCCACAAAAAAAAAATGAGAGGCTATGGATTTATTCTGAGTTAAGAAAAATCAGGTTCGATCAAAGAAGGCCACCTAAGAAATCTCTGGTAGAAACAGATGGCCCAGATGTCTGAGTTATATATTTAAAACAGATTCAAGATGCTGCCTGAAATGATCAAGCCTCACAGAATACTCCAGTCAGGACTTGATCATAATTCTAAATTTTCTTTAGGTCCCTATAAAATTATCAACACCCCCAACAAGCAGGAAGTAGCCTGGAAAACTATGCCCACATTCCCATAAATGGACTATGGATATTTTCCTTTGTTTAGAATGATGGTTACAAGTTGTTATGGATAATGTCAGGAGAAAAGCTAAACAAAGGATATTAGATCAGAGTTCTTGTTGGGTTTTTTTAAAAGAGGGGGAAGTGCTGTGGGACAATGGTCTGTATTCTATCAATTATATTTTAAATAAACACTTATTGGCCAGTGGCCAGGCAGGAAGCATAGGCGGGATAACCAGACAGGAAGTAGAAGTGGGTCAATGAGAACAGGAAAATTTTGGGAAGAAGGAAGTCCTAGGCCTCAGTCCTGATGTAGCTACAGAGCAATCAAGATGTGACTGCTTCACCAAAAAAGGTACCAAATCATGTGGCTAACATAGACAAGAATAATGGGCTAATATAAGTTATAAGAGTTAATAAGAAGCCTGAGCTCATGGGACAATTAGCTTATAATTTATGTAAACCTCTGTGTGATTTCTTTAGGACTTAATAATTGTGGGAACCTGGCAGAACAAAAACTCAGACAATAATCCTCCTGCCTCTGCCTTCCAAGCACTGGAACAAAAGGTGTAAACCCCCATTGTCATTGTCTTATTTCATTTGCTTTGTGTATTTGTTATTGCTCTTTGGAAACCAAGGATCTTCTTGTTGTCTTCAGTAAAAAGTAGGCAATATAGGGCCTGAGAGAATGGGTGCTTGGTGGGTAAAGGCACTTGTCACTAAGTCTGAGGATATAAGTTTGATTCCAGGAACATGCATGGTAAAAGGAGAGAACCGACTTCTGTAACTTGTCCTCTGACCTCCAGATACAATTCCCTGACATGTATATATATATATAGGAGCGTGTGCACACACACACACACACACACACACACACACACACATCACTTTGAAACAGGAAATATTATAAATGATTATTATTTGCACAGAAAACTTCTTTGAATTCATAGGCTATCCAGGAGAGACTGGCTAAGACCTTGTTGTAATTGTCAGGTCACCGGGCTCCACTCTGGTGAGCAGAAAGCATTTTCTCTGTATAAATCCTGTGCCAGATTTGGCAGATGCTCACCACAGTCCTAGGGACTTTCCTTATCTCTAATGATACTACCATAAGTGCCAGCCACGGACATGTGAGCCACATGTGCTATAAGACATCCTGTATGTCTTCATAACGCTTCAGACAGTGACATCTTAGCAAGACTGTGGGCAGACTGGCATTTACCTTCCAACTCTTCTAGTGAAAAGTGTGTGTTTGTGGGTAAAACCTATCTATTACAAAGTCGATCAAAAGTAATTTTCATCAGGGCTGGAGAGATGGCTCAGCAGTTAAGAGCACTTGGCTGTTCCTGCAAAGGACTCAGGTTAGGTTCCTAGGGACCACTTGGCAGCTCACAACTATCCATAAATCCAGTTCCAAGGGATTGTAGCTTTCTTCTGACTTCCTCAGACATCAGGCATACACATGGTACACAGACATACAGGCAGGCAGAACACTCGTACATAAAAAATAAATAAATCTAAAATTTTAAATGTAACTTTCATGTAAAAATGCAATATAATGCAAAACTATTTTTAAAAATATTTAAGAGTTATAACTTCATAATTCTTTTGAATCTTCCAGTCGATTCATTATATGTGTGAATGTGCATGAGTGTGTGTGTGTGTGAGTGTGTGCGTTTGAGTGCTGGGAAGTATGCGTGTGTAAATCTATGAATGAGTGTGAGAAAGACTGTGTGAACGTGCCTGAGTGTGTGAATATATAAGTGTGTGAGTGGGTGAGTGTGCAAGTGTGAGTGTGTGTAAGTGTGTGTAGGGCATTCACCGTTTTTCACCTGGGGTCTGGGATCCAAACTCCAGGCCCCACGGTTGTACAGCCAGAATCTGAATCCATTCATTTTATTTCCTGCTACCTGGCTGTTCCCATCTTACAGAGCATCAACGATGATTTATGAGGCTTTCCAGAAATGTAACATGACTTTTAGTAGGATAAAAAGACATGTTTTAGTGTTGGGCCAAAACGATCTCAGGGCCTGTACCTTGAGGTTTATAGGACAGAGAAAAGCCTGGCTTGAGTTTAAAAAGTTACCAAGTGGGGATGAGACAGCAAAATCTAGATAGATGCCCCTCCAGCCAGAGGGAGGGCTTAGCTGTCTGTCATTGGCTGGGGTACCCCGGCATCACACGATGTCACTTAATCTATTTAAGCTGATGTTCACAGTAATATACTGAGTTCCTGCTTTGACTTGACTCCCTATCATGTCCGATTGTCCTGAGTCATGGGGCTGAGGAATGGGCAGATAACGCACTCACCTTTCCCTGGGGAATAAGGCTAAGGAGGCCTGGGATTTTAGTACAAACTGTTACACACACAGTTCTGAAAGTTAATAATTTTAATTTTCATCTTTCTTTACATCTTTCTAAGTCTTCAAATTCCTTTTATAGATTTTATATAATTCTATAAATGATTGAATCAATTTTATTAGCTAGCCTACTAATGAGTATGTTTTGACTGTTTTTATTAATTTATTTACCATTACAGTTATTTTGCATTAGATATCCTGTAAAAACTTCTTTAATTACTTCAATGAATATATGAATAAATTAATGCATTGAAATAAAGCTGTTGAATTAATGAGTATATGAAGGCAAAACCTTGACAAGCACAGCCACATTACTTCCACGAAAGTTAATTCTCAGCCAGCAAGATGGCTGACGGGGAACGAGGACTTACTTACAGTACAAGCCGGTGGCCTGAGTCGAACCTTCACAGCTTACATAAAGATAGAAGGGGAAACGAGTCCACAAAGTTCTTCTCTGACCACCACACATGCCGCATGACAATAATAATAACTTTTAAAAGAAAAAATGCTTTGCGATCTGGTCTCACTCTTGTAGGTGTGGCTGGTCTTGAATTTACAGAGATCTGCCTGTTTCTGCCTTCCCACACTGGTATTAAAGGCATTCACTAGTAAAAATGAGCATCTTTTAGGTATTTATTGATTCATTATTCTCACTTTTGAAACAAACTTCACACACTGTCTGATGATTATCTTTTTCTGAAGATTTATTTTTAATATCTTTATTTATGCATGCTGTGTAGGTACACCAAGTAGGTGTGGGTGCCCTTGGAAGCCAGAAGGAGACATCTGATCCCTTGGGGCTAGAGCCACTGACCATTTGTTACGAGCCACTATCTGTGGGTGCTGGGGACTGAACTCATGTCCTCTAGAAGAGCAGTGTACACTTTCATCTGCTGATCCATTTTTCCAGCACCCTGTGCCCGTTTTCTTATGCTTTCCCATTAGTTCAGGTGTATGGTTTGAGTTTTTATTTTATTGGCCTTTTACAATTGTGTGTGTATGTGTGTGAATGGCAATGTGCTGTATATAAATTAAAGCAACTGAAAAAGAATGCTTGCAGGTCCTGATCCCTGGACTACAGACCAGGCAAAGGCGCAGCAACCAAAGGTGTTTCCAGGCTCTGTGTTCATGCTCCATGAGAGAGCAATTAGCCAGGAGCAGCCACAAAGCAACCAGTACCTAAACCTGAGGCGTCCATCCACTTGGTGCTAGTGAAAGATAAAGTCACATTAAAAATACAGTATTTAATAAAAGAGTGTTACCCTCTTTAAAAACAAAACTATGGGACACCCATAATTAGATGACAAATTAATATGTGCCGTGTCCTTGCCAATTCTCCGAGCCAGCGTAATTCTCATCAGTCACTATAATTTATTAACAATGAGGGAAGAAAAGACATGAATCAGCTTAATGTGATATAAGTAGGGCGTTGCCATAACAACAAGATGCCGTCTGTTTTCTACTATTTATATATGGCTTATTTTCTCTGGAGCCTTGGAGTTTTTGCTTGAAACAAATGGAATAGGAAAACATCTTGTTCTGAACAGCCTAACCCATCTGTGTGTGTGTGTGTGTGTGTGTGTGTGTGTGTGTGTGTGTGTGTGTGTAAAACCACATTTTCTTTCCAGGAAAGAAAAAAACCAAAGCACTTGATTTAAGAAAAAAAAATGTGTTTATACCAAAGGGCCCACAACCAAGCTTTGATTCCACTGTGATTTTGCCAAATTCATTTTCATTTTGTTTTGTATTGTTTTTCCACCACTGAGACAAGCGATTCCTCACTGAAACCTCTGGGAAAACACCCAAAACACAAGACACACATGCTGGAAGCAATCTGAAGCTAACAGTGCTTCTCAAAGGAATCACGTTCTGGCTCCAGACTCCATGACTGGCCAAAGGAGTGGCTGGCTCAGTCAGGAGACAATTTTTCATTTTACTCTCAAATATTCAGAGAGAAAGCCACATCTAGGAACAAAACCAGGACCCGCTCTGTGACACTGTCTGTTTGCCAAGGGAGCTTCTGATATTTTAGGGCATGGAACCTAGGCTCTTACATGCCAGGAACGCTCTGTAGGCTATGTTCCCAGCTTATACTAGAGATGCTTAAGCAAGCTTACCTTCTGTGAGCAACCCCATCCATTGTCTGAAGTATGCTGCACAAGGCAGGCAGTCCACAAAGGACCCCCATAACTTTGTCAATTCTCTACTTTCCTTTAAGGGTAAACAATCCTCGCTCTTAGAACAAAAATGGATTGGGTCATTTCCCCGCCATAGAAGGCATCATTTAGGGCAACAGAGAAAACCACTGCAGGACCCTCCTAACCAGCTCACACCCAGCTCGCAATTCCTACCATCGTGGCTCTAATGCTTTCTCTAGCAGGATGAAGCGTGGCAAACAGGGCTCTGGTAGGACTTGCCCCCTGCCCTATTCCCTCTGCCTTGCTAGACTCTTAGATTGCCTTCCTAGGTCTATACCCTTATTTGGCCACTTCCTCCTCCAGAGGCTGCCGACCAAAGGCCAGCAATCAAAAGGCCTCTTTGGCTCACCTAATTAACATGCCCAATTAAAATTAAGCACTTCATCCTTACATAGGGTTTCCCCTTTTCCTTTTATAAACTGCTATTTGCCTATGGGCCACATCTGTCTCCTCTCTATCCTGAGGCAGTCCACTGTCCCTCTGGGGAGTATAAATATCCTTTGTGCTGAGAACTTGGTTGTGGTAGTGTGGTGATATTTTGCTTGTGTTTTAACAAATAAAGTTTGCCTGAAGATCAGAGTGCAGAGCTAAGCCACTAGAGGCCAGGCAGTGGTGGCGCACACTTTTCATCCCAGGACTCAGGAGACAGAGGCAGATTGACCTCTGTTACTTCAGGGCCACCCTGGGCTACACGAAATTGATCCAGTCTAAAAGAGAAACAGAGCTCACACAAAGGTGATCGCAGCACTTGGGATCCCACACCTTTAATCCCAGTACTAGGGAGGTGGAGACAGGAGTGTTATGGCTGGGCAGAGAGAGAAATATAAGGCAGGAGGAGACAGGAGCTCAGTGCAGTCTGATACCACAGTCTGAGGCTGCATTCCCCATAAGGCCTTAGTACAAATGGCAGAAATATGTTTTGGACCATTTCAGAAATTGCTGGAAATTATAGTTTAATTCCTAGAAAAAATTCATTAGATTTTTTAAAATAAAGCTCAAATTAGCAACTCAAGTATTAAGTTTTAAAATCAAACATTCTAATACAATACAGTCTAAAGATATAAATATAAACTAATATGATTTTTACCATCTGAGGAATGACTGTAGGGAAATGTTGGAAGTCTCTGTGTTCTTAAACCATTATGTTTGTGAAAGAGCAAAACCTTTGTCCAAGTGGTTAAAACCCTGCAACTTCCAACAGACGATGCTCTTGAATCTGGACAGGGTGTTTCTGCCCACAGGGTCTGGCCTGATAGTTTTTAGCATCTTACAGTGCAGAGTGGGACCCATGTTGAGAACAAAGCTTCAGTGAAGCCACCAGCACAGGTGGGCACCCACAGAAACACCTAGGACCCACACTACACTGGATTTTTGAACTAATCTTTGAATCACTATGCGATTGATTTTTAACTAATTTTTGGTCACTCTGTGTTCAGACACCTTTTACTCTTGCTAATGTTTTAGGGCTCCTGCTGTTAATACATGATGGGGTTGTGACCTGAAGTTTAAGAAGCTGGGAGTTAGACAGCAGAGAAGGGAGACCCAGCACAGAGACTAAGAAGGAATGTCGGAAATAGTAAGAACTTCTGAAGGGAGGTCCCCTGCAAGCACCAAGAAGAAAAAGGCCAGCAGGAGAGGCTGCTAGCAGAGGCCCATCCTCCCAGGAGGGGCTCGGATCAGAACAGTCATTACTGGGGCCTTGCTGTGGTACCAAAAATCAAGTTGAGTCAACTTAAGAAAACGAGGAGATAGGTTTTTGGTATGGGAATATCGAAGATATATATTGAGAGAGAGAGAGAGAGAGAGAGAGAGAGAGAGAGAGAGAGAGAGAGAACAAACAAGCTGGCTATAGCTTTGTAGAAGGATCTGTGTACCTGTTGCTGCTACACTGACATTATAGCTCACCTAGCCATCAATACTTTTATTTATCCCAGAAGGATAAATAAATTATACCTGAGTACAGACTGTTAAGTATGAGCCTTAGAAAACAATTTTTAAATTGAAATTTCTCTTAGTATCAATACAAAAATTTTTATATGACTCATTTTAATCCAAATAGTTTAAGCTTAGCAGAATTAAGGAAGACAAGATATTCTTGTGTCTGAATAGACATGAGTAAAGAGAGAATTTTTAAGCCAATGATTCTAACTTTTTAATGCTTTGACCCTTTAATAGTATCCCATGTTGTGTTGAGCCCATTACAAAATTTTTCCTGTTATTTTACAACTGCAGTTTTGTCATTGTTATGAATCTTAATGCAAACATCTGACATGCAAGTGGTCCTAGGCTACCCCTGTAAAAAGGGTTTGTTTGTTTGTTTGTTTTAACCACCAAAAGGTTGCAACTCAATGGACTGAAAAACTGTTTCAAGTTCTTTGCCAGACTGGTCATTGGTCATTGTCTTGCTACATTAGAAGAAATAAACATCCCAGTTTCTGGTTAGCATTTTTTGCTTATGGCTGTGATCCTAATTTTTAGCTTTATTTTAAGTTTAAACATTAACAATATAAAAACATTTTTATAAGCACAGATGTTCCACAGCCTTATAAAATTTAAGTATTTTAAAACATTTTTAAAAAATTAAAATCTCTTAAATGTCTTCCTGCAATATCAAAAATAAAGTACCACTTTGGCCACACCCTTGACAGCATATACATAGCCTGTCCTTTAGATCTCAGCCTGCTCCATTTTACTGTAGCTGGTGCTTCTGGTGACTATCACCTGGCACTGGCATTTGGAACACTACTAAGGCCCATCCTTGTAAGTAGACTTTCTTTGGGACTTTAGTCCTGCCATACATTTGAAAGCTTCAGTTCTTTCCCATGGTCCATTTATGTCTTTATAACCATTATCACCTGGGTGATTTTAAATTAACAAAGTCTAGCTGGCAGAGCAAGGTACATTTTTTAGTATAACATTGAGATGCAGTTTTAATACTTTAAGTCCTATATATGTTTTTTTAAACCTTGTTTCTAGAATGAAACATAAGTCTTCATGCAAAAATCTATCCCAGTCCAAACTATCGTGGAGATCTGTCGTTGCCTCCTCCCTAGGCCCACTCCACGCTGTCACCTTTAATCAAGATGGCGGTAAAATCATGTGGCATCCATTCTTTTTAACTCTAGCAAAATGGCAACACAAACTTTAAAATGGAATCATGCCTTATAATTTCTTTAAAATTACCCATGCATAGATTTTAAGTTATCAATTCTCAGTGTTACTAATTAACTTTTAACTAGTTTTATTTTAATTTTTAACAGATTTTTGGCCATATAAATAAATAAATAAATAAACTTAAATCTGAAGCTACAGAAGGTTCACATTAACCAAGTCCAAATTTTTTGACTGTTCTGCTTTGTTTTCTTCTCCTTGTCATTGTGTCAGGACCTCAGACTGACAGAGTCACAGAGGAAACTTTTAAATAAACCTGGGTCTAACAAAGGAAGAGCCATAATCCAACTCTAGAGCCAGCTTTTCAGTAAAAACAGCATAAAACAGTTTTAAAATTATCTATACGAAAAAGTCATCTGAATTTCTGCTAACCCAAACACAGTAACCAGAGCTCAGAGATAAATTCTGAGGTCAGGCCCATAAATGTGGCCACAGCAGTGATGGGTGGCAGAGACAGCAAAAATATCCAAACCATTTCTGTCTCAGCTCCATGTTTGCAAGAAAACTTACATAGACAAACTTTTCAACAAAACAAGCACATTCAGTATTTGCATGTCTGAGAAACCACAGAAAACTTAGCTCACGTCCCCTTCTGACCTTCTATAACTTTTTATATACCTTCAATCCATTTTTCCTCTCTTCATTTTTTTAGTCTCCTGCTTTCTCCCTTGCTTTCCAGACAACATACCAAAGTCTTTCTGCTTCTCAGACAACATAAAAACTCTTACAAAAGTCTTCCTTATGGTTTCTCTCAGTAGTAGTCTAATAATATATTGTATGTCTACAATATTTTAAACAAGAACAGAAGCACTCATATACTATAACAAAAATAACTTTAATTTTATATCACATAAAATCCTGTACCAGCATGAAACATTTAAGATGAACAGTAGTTTTTCCATACCCTAACCAATAGTAACTTGTAACCAGCCCCTCTAAATGATGACAGAAATTTGTAACCCGTTGGATCTGAATGATCAGAGCAGTTCTGGTGTCTCCCTGCCCTGGACCAGCCACTGCTCCAGGACCTGCAACCGTTCCTGCCTAGGACTGGCTGCTCTCAGGGCCTGCTGCCTGCAGCCACATGGCCCGCTGCCGCTGCCACCGCTTGGGGACCTAAAGCTTTTCTGCCACTGCAGCTACTCGGGGATTCTGCAGCATTTTTAATTTTTCCATTACACCGATGCTTATGGCCCTATCTCTAAAGTTTTGTAAGTGATCCAATATCAAAGCCAAAGAAGTCGTGATTTGAGTCTGTCCCATCACACATCGGCCTCCTAAGTCAGAAAAGACACAAAAGACAAAAACAAAACAATAGAGACCTGCTAGTGCCTGGAGGCAAAACTGAACTGAAGACAACAGCCTCAAGCTCTTTTGTGGGTGCAACCCACTGGTCTATCTACAGAACTGAGATCCCCAGGAGCATCTCACATGGCCATCTACAGAAACCAGAGCGATTCACTCCTATACAGAAGGGTCCTGGGATCCAGATACAGAAGGGCCCTGGGGACATCTCCCAAGGTACCCGCCTGTGATCTTTTCACGCAGCCTCATACCATCTACAGGCTCTCACAGATTCTGGGCCCATTTATAGAAGGATATCCCAACAGAAAGACTTGAGAAAAGAAATGTACACACACACACACAAAAAAAAAAAAAACACAGAAAACTTACCTACCAGCTGATGAAGGCTCTACAGGGTGGTGGGCCTGGTGGGCCTGGGGGATCCTGGACAAGCTCCTAAATATTATGCCCAGATCATGAAGTCCCCCAAAACCAACTAGGAGACTGAGTCCTGTATGTAAAAGCAAAGAGTCTGTATTCTTACACAAGTTTGCAAACTCAGTCTCTCTCTGTGTCCAACGTATTGGATTGATCAAAGAGCCCTGAGCTCAGTTGGGGTTGGTTGTTGTAGTAGCAAAGGTGGGAATGAGTGATTTCCAAGGTTTGGGACTCCTGATTGGCTGACATGTGTCTAGGGGTGTCCTGGTGAAAAGCAATGGGTGTGTGCTGGCAGGCGATCCTATCTACAGTGGTTGGAACGTTAGGAATTTCCTTTGGATTGTCTGTTCCTGGGTGGTGCCTGGGTAGTCTCAGTTTGTGGTCTTTCTTGGAACCAGGGTACTCTACTGAGACTCAAGCCTCTATTGAGCTCGTCATGGATGGGTCCTACAGGTAACTCTGTCGTGTAGCTAATAT
The DNA here is from genome assembly GCF_037038515.1 of Microtus pennsylvanicus. Classification (NCBI taxonomy): domain Eukaryota; kingdom Metazoa; phylum Chordata; class Mammalia; order Rodentia; family Cricetidae; genus Microtus; species Microtus pennsylvanicus. The sequence goes on along the minus strand of NC_134599.1, from coordinate 36,119,502 downwards.
CTGTGCTAGAGGAAAGGTTTACTTAGGCAGGAAGGTTTCAGAAAGCTTGGTCTGAGCATGAGCCTGCTATTCTTAGGGTTCTAGCTTTGTACCTCCTTTTATTAAGTTTAACCCCTCCTCTGTCTCTGCTGCTGTAGCCCACAGTGATCAGATCCCATAGCTCCAGGCCTCCCTGGCTGCTGCTTGTCTGTTCTACAGGTGCCTCGGACTCAGAGTCCACACCTGAGTCATAACATCTGCCTCCTCCAAAGCTCCTCCTGTTCTCTGTCTCCAGGAATGGCGGCACCAACTGTGCTACAAAATCCTGCCTACAGTCAGCTGTCTCCCTCTTTACAGCCATCCTCCCAGTGAGCAGGGCTCAGGGCAGCCCATTCAGCTTCTTTATCGCCTCTGGAACTCATCTTCGTCTCCACTGCTCTCTTCAGCTGAAGTCCCAAACAATCATTTGCGTGCAGTTAGCTTGTTTTCCTGCCCGCTGTACCCTGCTCCCCACTAGGAAGCCAGAGGGAGTTCTCAAACACAGTTAGATCCACTATTCCTGTTTGCCCTGCCCCCATCCTCCTCACACTAAAGCCTGGACTCCTCAGTGTGGGTCTAGGCCCTTATCAGCCACCCCTTCCTCTCCACCCTCAAGGCCTCCACTCTGCTCCAGTCATCAGAAATTGCTATGAGTTCCTCTAAAATACAGGCTTCCCCTTTCCTCCACACGTTGCCCCCACTCTACCACTCATCTTCTCCTTTTTAATTTCGAGAAAATAAATATTTTTATGTGTATGAGTCTAAGTGCATACATACATGCATGCATATGTGTACTGTATGCACACAGAAGCCTCTAGAGGCCAGAAGAGGGTGTTGGATCTCCTGTCCCCTCTTTTCTGTTCTTAAAACTATTTATCATTATCCTTATTATTATTATTATTAATTACTATTATTTGGGTGAAAGCTTCACCTCAGCCCCTGGTATCCATATACCCAGAGTGTGGAATGTTTGGGTTAAAGTCTCACCCCCAGTCCCTGGCACCCATATATTCAGAGAGTCTGGAATGTTCCAGTGGAAGTTCTATCCCAAGCCCCCTCCCCTGGGAGTTGCCTCAGTCCAGACTCCACCTCTGAAAAAGCCTGCCAAATGATGACCCCCTCCCCAGAGAAGCTCAAGACCATTCCCATGGGGTATTTAAATTGTACCCCAAAGAACAAACACGTGGTTTTCTGGTCTTCCCTCCCCAGCCCCTCTCTGGGAGGCTGGAATTCCTCCTGGGAGCGCTGGTATCCAATAAACCTGGGCTTTTTCTAATTCTGTTTGATCTGGTCTGATTTGGATTACTGTGTTGGCGGAGAGGCTTTCAGGAGCAGAAACTTTTCAGTTATCACTATTACATATCTCCATCATCAGCATCAGCATCCCTGGAGACACTTGTGTGCCATGGTGCACACGTGGAGTCAGGAACCTTTGTGGGGATTCCAAGGATTAAGCTTAGATGGTCTCAGGCTTACACAGCAAGTGTTTTCCCGCTGAGCCATTTCTCTAGTCTTGTCTGTCTTTATTGGAGCCCAGGACTGAAGTCAAAGAAGCTAGCAAGGGCCACACAGTGGCACCTTCTCATCCAGGATCCCCACGGGGAGCCCCAGAGCATACACCAGCACCCACAAGCTGTGTCATGGCTGCACAGCATCAATCAGAGCTCTGCTGCTATGCAGATTTGTTTTCCTTTCCAGATCTTGTGAATTTCTCACAACCAGCTGTAACCAGCTCTTACAGGAAAGAACCCTCCCTCTGGCAGCTGGGATGATGCAGCACAGTTCGGCAAGCTCCTAAAGCTCCGCTAACCATTGACAGAAAAGGCTCGCCTGCCTTGAAAGAAGCCAAGTAGGGAATAGTACATCCTATAATCCTTGCACTTGGAAGGCAGAGGCGAGAAGGTCTCTGTGAGTTGGAGGCCATCCCGATCTATTTATTCATCATAGTAAGTTCCAGGACAGCCATGGTACAGAGTGAGATCTTATCTAAAAGAAGGAAAAGGACATCCAAAGCTGTGGCACAGCATTCAAAAGAACCTTCGCACACGTGCATGTACACGTGCACGCGCATACCCCCACACAAACACACATCATGCATACACAGAGATAAAAAATAATGAAATAGACAATATTCATTTGGATATTTAATATTCTGTTTACTTTTGGAAGAAACAAATTGAGTTTTATTATTTTGTTCTTTTTTATTGTGTTAGTATTTTTCATTGTTTTGTTTCTCTGGTTCTCCCGTTTACAGACTCTTTGTTATATTGTGTTGTGGCTATTACTGTTTTGTTTTGTTTTTTTGTTTTTTTTGAGACAGGGTTGCGCTATGTAGCCTAGGCTAACCTTGATTTGACTATGTATATGTAATCCAAACTGGTTTCAAACTTGAGGTAATCCTCCTACCTCAGCATCCTGGGTCCTGAGTTTACAAGAGTGTGGTATCGTACCCAGCCTTCTAGCCTTTCATGGAAACTAAGCCAGTCCAAGTCCTCTGGCACTACAGGTCCCATCAGGTTCCTCAGATCATATATTCGTAAAGACTTTCTTACAAAGTCTGCTCAGGCTGCCACAACAGAAGGCCTCAGGCTGGGCAGTTTATAAACAACCAAGTTTCTTTCTCCCAGAGTCTGGCAGTACAAGGTTGAGGCTCCCAAGTGTCATCGTGTACTGAGAGCCACTTCTCTCATGGCGGACTGCAGTCCTTTAGCGGTGGTCCTTTTCCATCAGGATGCTTACGTCACTCGATCTAAGGACCTCCCAGTTCCCTGTCGTAGATGATCAGACTGTCAATATGGAAATTGTGGAGGGTGGGCAGGGGAGCACAGGCATTCTTTATATCGCACTTAACAATCTGTGATGGATGCTTCCCAATCCAATGGCTGGCAAAATACCCTGTGGGCACAGACCCTCCACCTTTGCACCTCCAGCCCAAACTCAGCTTCTGGGGCTTTGCTGCTTGAACAAAGCCTAGAGGCTTTGAGTCTCTGTGAGGACCCAGGCGCATCCGCCTTGTCAATGTCTTCAATTCTGTTAAAACCTATGTCATGTAAAACTGAGTGTCCTAACATTGAAATCTGAGTGATGTTCCATTTATACAAACATAAAATTCCATTTATACATTCGTAACCACAAATACTTGTTTCCTTCCACTTTTGTTGTTATAATACTTACATGAACATGGGCACAAAACTATCTCTTCAGAACCTTGTTTTTAATTCCAGATCTTTAGGCTATTCCCCAGAGTAGAATTGCCAGATCATGTGGTAATTCTGTTTTTAAGTGTCCTCATATAGTTTCCATAGAAACTGCATCATTTTCTTACAGTTCCTCGGATGCTGGCTCTGTGGTCATTACTCCGGTATCATCTTCATTGTGCCACCTACCCGTGAGCTCAGCATCTGGAGTCAGGCTACTCCACATTATTTGTTTCCTGTATATTCACTGGCTTAGCTACCACTCTTGTTGCTAATGACAAAATACCCTTAACCAAAAGAGAAAAAAAGAAAAAGAAAGTTAACTGGCTCAGTTCTAGCAGACAGTCCAACATAACAAGGAAATGGTGACCCTGAGGCAGCAGGCCACACTGCAGGTACTGTCACCAAAAAAAAGTATGATGTTATGGCCTAGCCTAGGGTTCTTCTTTTTATGAAATGGGGGACCCAGGGGATGGTGTTACCTTCCTTGAGTCTTTTCAGATCAATTAATCTAATGGATAGAAACCTTCCCAGGCATGCCCAGAGGCTAATCTAACCTAAACAATCCTTCACAGTTGTGCCTGGAGGCCTGTCTCCTAGGTGATGCCAGATTCTGCCAATCAAACCATCACATTCCCCCCTTTTTTTGTCTTGAAAAACTACCCCCAGGAAGAATTTTTTTCTCTTAGATATTCCAATTCTCCTGGAACAATATTGAACACAAGTCAAAAGTTAGAAAGTTTTTTATGTCCTGCTAACTCTCTATGGCTCTGGCCATGGTAGACTCAACACAGTTTCTCAAACACAGCTTGGCTTTTGTTCATGAGTAATTTCAATAAGCAGGTTCCTTTGCCTGATAGATCACTATGCATTCCTCAAGCTTTGAGGTGGAGGGGCAAACTCTATGTTGGAGAAAGACTGAAGGGAAGTCAGCTGGGTTCCTCATTTGCATGCAGGGTCAACCTAGTCTGGAACAAAGTCTGGCTGAAAGACCGGAGACCAGTGAGTGGCTCTGGATTTTTCACCACTGCCATTGAGTTGAGGCAGTCCTCATTTGACAAATGGCTGTTGTCACTCCTGGGGGCTGTTTGGAGGGTGCAGTGAGAGAGAAAGGGGTAGAAATGCAGTCTTAATCATCCAACTGTTTGCATTACACTGGGGCCCTTACTCCATCCAGTCTACAAACATCAGCAAACACTGTAGAACACAATCACACCAAAGACTGCATTATCCTCCTTCAGGGAGGGGACCCCAAGGTTTCCACACTCCTCCCAGTCTATAAGCATCAGCAAACATTGTAGAACACAGTCACACCAAAGACTCTGTGTTATCCTCTTGCAGGGTGGGGACCCCACGGTGCCCATATTCCTCCCAGTCTATAAGTATCAGCAAACACTGTAGAACACAGCCTAACCAAAGGCTCAGCGTGGACCCAGAGGAAGCCATGGTAGAAGCACTGTGTAGTCCCACCCAGATTTCCTCCAGAAACACAGGTGCCCGCTAGATCTTGGTGCCCTTTACTCCCCTATACCATACCTTCCAACCTTGTCAGCAGCCAGTGGTCCTTTTTATCTCTAACTCATCTTTCTAAAACTCCACAGAAAAACATTCTCACTGTGCCCTGAATCCAGCCACCTGATCTCTGGTGCCTGACAGACACAGTGCCCAGATTGCTCCCAAGAGGATCCAGGCACATTCTAAAGAGAGAGCTTTTGTAAGCTGGATGCCAGTCAAATGCAGAGAGCCAAGAAGCTCTCTCCCTTCACTGGACATTTGGGCCATTTTGTTCATTTGTTTTACAACAAATACACATTATTTTAGTAAGCAGAGAAGCTAATTGTTCTTATTTTTTGGACAGGGTTTCTCTGTGAAACAGTCCTGGTTGTCCTGGAACTCACTTTGTAGACTAGGCTGGCCTCAAACTCACAGAGATCCACCTGCCTCTGCTTCCTGAGTACTGGGATTAAAGGTGTGCATGCACCACCACTGCCCTGTTAGAGTCTGGAAAGACGAGCACTAGGAGAGTGTGCTGCTCTTGCCATCGGCCTGAGTTCCATCTCAGCATCAACCTGGAGTTGTTTTTGTTTGCTTGTTTGGTTTTTCGTTTGTTTGTTTTTTACTCTTTGATCTTTGGGGGCCCACCACGTAGCACCCAAATAAATACACAGAGACCTACACTTTCTTATGAATGTCTGGCCTTAGCTTGGTTTATTTCTAGCCAATTTTTCTTAAGTTGTCCCATCTACCTCTTGCCTCTGGGCTTTTTAGCTCTATTCTATTTACCTTTCTTTACTTCTTTTATCATTTCCATCACCCAGCGCTTTGGCAAAATCTCTAGACACCCCAAGCTCTGGCACTTCCGGGTTCCAGGGTTGCGCATGTGCCAATAAGCATTCAGGCAACTTACATAGCCTCTCAGACCCTCAAGCCAAATGCAATCTACATGCAGCATGGTGACATGATCTACCCATGATGCAGCTACATAAGCCCCTGTGCACGTGCGCTAGGCAGGCTTTAACAGCTGGACGTGCCCGCTCCATGCTCTCTCCCTGCACTGACTTCCTCAGGCCTGCCCATGTGTCTGTCTCTCAATAAACTCTTAAAGTGGGTCCCGTTGTGTGTCTTGTGATCTATTCTCGTGATTGGTAATTTTGTTTCTTACTCTGTGACTAGCTATGTAACTCTGTGTGACTGTGTGGGTGTGCGGCTGTGACTGTGACTATGTGGCTGTGTGACTGTGTGGCTGTGTGACTGTGTGACTGTGTGACTGTGTGGCTGTGTGACTGTGTGACTGTGTGACTGTGTGACTGTGTGACTGTGTGACTGTGTGACTGTGTGGCTGTGTGACTGTGTGACTGTGTGACTGTGTGACTGTGTGACTGTGTGGCTGTGTGACTGTGTGACTGTGTGACTGTGTGACTGTGCAGCTTGTGACTGTGTGGCTGTGTGACTGTGTGGCTGTGTGACTGTGTGGCTGTGTGACTGTGTGACTGTGCAGCTTGTGACTGTGTGGCTGTGACTGACTGTGGCTGTGACTGGCTCTGTGACTATGTGGCTATGTGGCTGTAACTGGCTGTGTGGCTGTGACTGACTGTGTGGCGGTGACCAACTGTGTGACTGTGTGGCTGTGACTGACTATATGACTGTGTGACTGTGTGGCTGTGACTGACTGTGACTGTTTGGCTGTGACTGACTGTGTGGCTGTATGACTTTGTGGCTGTGTGGCTATGTGGCTGTGACTGCCTGTGCTGCTGTGACTGTGACTGTGTGGCTGTAGGGCTGTGTGGTTGTGACTGGCTGTGTGACTGTGACTGACTGTGTGACTGTGACTGTGCAGCTGTGACTGACTGTGTGGCTGTGACTGCCTGTGCTGCTGTGACTGTGACTGTGTGGCTGTAGGGCTGTGTGGTTGTGACTGGCTGTGTGACTGTGACTGACTGTGTGACTGTGACTGTGCAGCTGTGACTGACTGTGTGGCTGTGACTGACTGTGTGGCTGTATGGCTGTGCGGTTGTGACTGACTGTGCAGCTGTGACTGACTGTGCGGCTGTGACTGACTGTGCGGCTGTGACTGACTGTGCGGCTGTGACTGACTGTGCGGCTGTGACTGACTGTGTGGCTGTGTGACTGTGTGGCTGTGCAACTGTGACTGGCTATGCAGCTGTGACTGACTGTGCGGTTGTGACTGACTGTGCGGTTGTGACTGACTGTGCGGCTGTGACTGACTGTGCGGCTGTGACTGACTGTGCGGCTGTGACTGACTGTGTGGCTGTGACTGACTGTGTGGCTGTGTGACTGTGTGGCTGTGCAACTGTGACTGGCTATGCAGCTGTGACTGACTGTGCGGTTGTGACTGACTGTGCGGTTGTGACTGACTGTGCAGCTGTGACTGACTGTGCAGCTGTGACTGACTGTGCGGCTGTGACTGACTGTGCGGCTGTGACTGACTGTGTGGCTGTGTGACTGTGTGGCTGTGCAACTGTGACTGGCTATGCAGCTGTGACTGACTGTGTGGCTGGCTCCTGGCATCCTTCTCTCCTCTTCTCTTTCTTCTTTTATTTTCTCTGCCTGTCAGCCCTGCCTATCTTTTCGACTGCCTTGCTATTGGCCATTCAGCTCTTTATTAGACCATTCAGATGTTTTAAACAGGCAAAGTAACAGCTTTACAGAAGCAAACAAATACAACATAAAAAAATTGCAACACATTTTTGCATTGTTAAACAAATATTCCACTGTATAAACAAAGTAACACATCTTTAACTAATCTTCCATAATGCCAACCTCAGGTGGCTCACAGGCAGCTGTGGGGAACCAAAGCCTCTGGCCTCCACCAGCACCTTCTCTCATGCACATACCCACACAGAGACACAGATGACACAAAGAAGTAATTTAACTTAAAATAAAACTAAATCTTTAGAAAGAATAATGCATGTGATTGGGAGATAAACCTAGCAGAACACTTGCCTGCCATGTAGAAGATCCTTGTTCAAAGCCCAACACCATGACTGACTGGATGGCTGGATGGCTGGATGGCTGGATGGTTGGATGGTTGGATGAATGTGGAGGCTCAAAAATGTGAGCCTATTTCCACTTTGTCTGAAGGTCAGAGAGTTTGAGGTTGCTCAAAACAACCAGGGCTACACGTCCTGACTTAGTTACTTGGTCCTTTTGACATTAAGATGGCCCAGACAGGTAGATCCACTCCACCTGGACCAAAGGTCAGGAAATTCAAGCATACTTCTGCTCCTTCTTTTGAAATAGGAGCTTTGACCTTGGGAGTGGCTGTCTTCAGGACACTTGGTCTAGGTGGGTTCACCGCCTAAACAACAGAATGTTTTTTGTATGGATTAATGGCTCAAAGTGTTGAAGCTAGTAATTGTTCTAGTTGTCCTTTGTATCATGTTAAAGCAATCTTTTCTTTTCTTTCCCTTTTTGTATTAAGGTATAAAAGTGTATGGAAAATAAACGCAGGTAGATTCATTCTTCATTCAGTATTCGCTGAGTTGCCCTTCCCTTATTATCCTATGTCTTAGTGATTCTTTCTTATTCTGTTCCTCTTACTTAACATTTTTCCTCATGCCCCTACTTTGGTACAACAGATTAATGAAATAATAAACAGCTTTGATTTAAGATAAAAAAATCTTGATTTTTATTTCAGTTGATCTCTCTCTCTCTCTCTCTCTCTCTCTCTCTCTCTCTCTCTCTCTCTCTTTCTCTCTCTCTCTCTCTCCAATAATCCGAGAGTTCTAAAACTGTTTTTTCCACCGTGTGAGTATACTCATAAAATTGTTGGGCTTTCTGCACCCAGGAAGAAGGCAGCAGTGACAAGAATTTCTCTTTCTTAAGTTAACGGCATAGGGAAGTGTATTAGTTATTTTCCTATTGCTGTGATAAAACCTCCTAACCGAGACCACTTAGAGAAGGGCTTGAGCTTACAGTTCCAGAGGGTTTGAGTCCCGTGATGGTGAAACATAGACATGGTAACAGAATCAGGAAGTCGAGAGCTCACATCTTGAACTGAAAATGTAAAACAGAAAGAGTGGCTTGAAATGGTACATCTCATTAATCTCTCAAAGCGTCCCCCACCCATGCCACACCTCCTCCAACAAGGCCACACCTCCTCCAACAAGACCACACCTCCTCCAACAAGGCCACACCTCCTCCAACAAGGCCACACCTCCTCCAACAAGGCCACACCTCCTCCAACAAGGCCACACCTCCTCCAACAAGGCCACACCTCCAATGTGTCCTCAGGCAGCCTTGGCTATCATAGAACTAACTCTGTAGACCAAACTGGCCTTAAACCACCTGCCTCAGACTCCTGAGTCCTGGGATTAAAGGCTAGCACCATCACCGCCCAGCTTGAGGGTGTAATCTTTAAACTTGTAAATCACCAGGATTTTCATTTCTGCCATCTCAACGACCTATTCTTGAATGACCCAGACTTCGCATAAAACCTTGGCCCATCCCTTTTCTCTATTCCTTTCCTAGATCATCTTTGGGAAGTGGGGACCCTCTGTTGCATATCCTCTGCACCTGGGCCTGCTCATCCAGACTTTTTGGCTTTTCCTGTTTTGGGTAACCAGAGTCTGAGATCCCAAGCATGTACCTCTGATTCAAATACACATGTGTGCATGCATCCTTCATTCTAAACTGGGTGTTCTGGCTATTTTACCCAGTCTTGGCCAGTTGGGCTCTTGTCAGCATCTTCTGTCTGTACCCAGAAGCAGTTACAGAATCCAGGTAGCTTGGGCCCCCCCCCCCCACTGCCTAACCGAATATCTTCATTGTCTCCTCCCTTAAGATTTGGTGTAAGATAAAAGGCTGGAACTGATGCTGACATCTGGTCAACCCCACCTTTTGTAGGATTTGTCTCTATGCCACTTTGGGTGAAGGTTAGAATGAGATGCTCCCTATAGTCCCAGGCATTTGAATACTTGGTTACTAGCTGGTAGCACTTCTTTGGGAGACTTTAGAGGTTTGGCCTTGTTGTAAAGAAGTATGCCATTGGAGGTGGGATTTAAAGTTTAAAAACATGTAACGTTTTGCCTCTGCTCTCTCTGTTTCCTCCTTGTGGTTTGAGATGTGAGTTCTCAGCTTTTCCTGCAGCCATGCCTGCCTGCTTGCATGCTGCTGAGGTTCCTGCTGTAATAGTGATAGACTCTTAACCCTCTGGAACCCTAAACCAAACCAGTCTTTCCTTCTATAAGTTGCCTTGATCATGGTGTAGAAATAAGTTTGAAGTTGAAAAGAAAGAGAACATCATTCCAATTGAAGAGCCCAGATAAGACAAGCTTGATTCTTAATCAAGAGGGTGTGTTCAGAAGAGAGAACACACACAGAAGTGCAATCGGTTGCATTTTAACTCAGGTGGTGGCTGTGTCTTTACTGCATTGGCTGGGGTTCAACCTCACAATCTTATTTAGTTGGTTAGTCTGAAGAGAATTAGCACACATGAAATGAAGGAGGAAGGGGAAAGGACCACTGCTTCATGAAGAAAAGGATCACTGTGCCAGGTCATCAAACTCCTAAAACAGAGCAGTAGGTCTTTGGGTAAACAGAGGTTTTACTGGGTGAAAAGAATTAAAACATTTACATAAAAGACTTACAGGGTGGGAGAGATAAAAATTAATTCCTGTTCTAAACTCTGAAGAGTTTCTGCACCCCAATAAGTCTCTCCACTGACGCAGCAATCCAAATCAGACTAAATCAAACCAAATTAGAAAAAGCCCAGGTTTAATGGGTAAAACACTCCTGGATGATTTTCTGACTCCCCAGAGAGGAGACTGGGAAGAGAGATCAAAAACACATGTGTCTGTTTTCTGCGGGGCAGTTTAAATACCCTGTGGAAGTAGCCTTGAGTATCGCTGGGGGAGGAGCCATGTTTGGCAGGCTTTCTGAGATGAGGCAGGGTTTGGGGAGAGAGAGATGGGGGGAGAGGATTTGAGGTGGAGCTTTTACCAGAACATCCCAAACTCTTTGGTTATATGGATGCTAGGGGCTGGGGTGGAGCTTCCACCAGAACAAATTCAAGTTTTATAGTATTTGATAGAAAATATTCATATTTAATATTTCTTATGTTAGTCCTACTGGGCAAGGATAAGGTCACTACCACAATTTTGAGCCAAATTTGAAACAAACTTTAATTAATACTGGCTAGGATGATGGACTCTGATCAGATTCCTTCTGGGGTTCCCAGAAAATGGCCACTTTTATTTTGAGCTATATTGTCCAGGTATTTATAAAGGCAAGCCCACAAAACTACATACTTTCTGCCTTCATCCAGTGGGGGGAGGGCAAGCATACATCTTGAGGTACTTCCTGCCTAGTGTGAGTAAGCTCACCCTGTGCAGTTGGTGAAATGGTCTGTCCTGTCCCTTTAAGATACAAGCCCTGCCCACTCTCTCTGCTGTCTGCTGAGGCAAGCAGATATTCCTTCTTGCAGCCCGAGTCCCTTCCTTTCCATCTCTTTCCTGAAGAGGTAGCTGCTGCCGTGGCTCCTCTCCTCTCCCACCTCCTCTCTCTCTCTCTAACTCTCTCTCTGTTTCTCTCTCTCTCTCTGCCTCTTTTTCCTCATTCCCTTTCTCCCTCCCTCTCCCATTTCCCCTTCCCTTCCATAACCCACTAAATAAATATCCAACCTCACTCTGTATGGTGTGCCTATCCATTTTGGTCTCTCACCCACCACACAACTCTCTGCCTAGGACGGTTGCCTTTGTAGCCCACCATGGTCTCTTGTCCGCTGCCCACTGCCTCCACTCTGGGCCCTGCAGCTTTTTATTTTTACCGTAACATTAGTGTTATGACTCTAATCAATCAAACTTATTTAGAGAAGTAAAAACCTGTGGCTTATTGTCTTATATGAACAATCTGAGAGCCTCCAGTGCTCAGGAGTCTGTTTTTTGGTCAGGGGCTTGCAGATTAAGAAGCATTCTTGTTTCATTGATCTCTTAAGCACAGTAATCAAAACTTAAAACATAACTTTGGCTGTCACATTTACAATGGTGTTTTATTACAGCAATTGAAAAGTAACTATTATGTGGGTAAATGCTATTTTATTTCTTTTGTACATCTTCAAAATAGAATATGGAAAACTTCAAACTGCCTCAAGCCCTTATGAGACACATGGCTTACTCCTAGGGTCCTGGGCTTTTGTGATTTGTACAATATCACCCCCTAAATGCTTAAGGAACAAGAATTTTAGACAGTGTGGGATAACCCAGTGAGTCACTGGTATGACTGCCTTTGCCATGCTGAGTCACAGTTTCCTGCTCTAGGTCGCCTCTGTGAGTCATCCTCAAAATGCTTGCCCCACTTTCACCACTGCAGCCTTCTTCCATCAGGAACGTCCAGGAATTGTGTTACAGTTCTAGATTTTGGAGTAACTTTCCGTGTGTTTTGTTCATACGGTTTCCTAGAGTTCCAATAATTGTCAGAAGAAATTTTATAGAAAAAAAAAGACTATTGGAAGCTTCGGTGTTATTTCCTCAAACCCTGGTAGTGAAAAACAAACTAAAAAGAAAAAAAAAATAAAACCCTAGAAAGCAAACTAGTTTAACAGGCGATGGGGTGGGGTGGGGGATGGGCAGTTATTTGTGTCCCAGATTTGCTAGGACCTGCCTGTAAATTTGAAAAGCACGGCAAGACGTGTAGGAAATGATTTCTATTGTAGAAACCAGCATACATCGCAAACTAATTTTCTGTTTCGTTCGTTTTGTTTCTAAGAACATTTAAAGCAGCACCACACAGTAACTGGAAGGCTGTGGGGAGGCACGGACTCCAAAGACAATGGCTAGAGAGAACTGTTACCACAACAGGACCGGGGAACACAGGGAAGGTATGCTGGTGCCTGGAATCAGGCTGCAGAGAAGTGGATGGCTGCCCTGCTTCCGATTAGTCACAGATGAACCGGCACAAGGACAAAGACTGGGAGCGCTGGAAAAAAATCTGGTCGGAAACAACCACCCTGCTGCGGGAAACCGACAGTGATCTCCGATAGAAAGGAGAGTATTGCTCTTCCTCCTGCTGCCTCGAGTCTCCCTCTAGTGCCCTGATTGGCAGAGCTTTTCAAGGCTCTGTAGCAGTGGCCCAGCTGCAGCATGCAGAGGGTGGTGAGCGGTGAGAGTCAACAGCTTAATAATTCTCTCCACAAGCCCTCACGCGATCACACATTAATATGGTCTGTGTTATTCCCTGGGATGCCTCGGTGCTTAGAAAGGTTCCTGGCATAAAATGCAAGCAATAAACATTTGCTGCTGGAGGTGGGGAAAGAGCGCTAGCTCTTCTCCGGCCTGCATTCAATGACAAGAAGAGTCCAAAATAACCTTGGCTGTCCTGCCAGTGTCTAAGCTCATTCCCTGCTCTATTTATACTTTTCTCAGTTGCCGCTCGGCGTGCCTGTCGGAGATGGCATAGCCTATGGCTTCGGAGAAAAGCAGGTCCAGAGTAAAACCCCAGCCCCACTTCAAGTTGAGAGGCCTTAGGCAAATTACTCGGTATCTAAGACTTGTTTCCCACCTCTATAGAATGCGGGTAATCCTGTGGGTTTAAATAAGGCGATCCTATCTGGCTTGTGTTTCTCATATGCTATTCACCACTCTTCTCTCCCACCCCACACCCCAGAGCGATGACCAAGTGAGTGACCAGTGGGTGCGCGCGCGCGAGCGTGCGTGCGTGCGTGCGTGCGTGTGTGTGTGTGTGTGTGTGTGTGTGTGTGGTGTGTTCTATGTTTCCCTCCCCAGCTCCCTAGAGCTAAGCGAGGTTCTAGCTGGAGAGACACGGATTCTCCCATGGCTGTCAGGCGGGCCAATGGTTGGTTGGAGCACTGCAGCCAGGCCCAGGTTCTGCGGCCCAGAACCATCCTTGCACTGGAGTTTCCTAACAGCCCTATTGCGAGTTTCCTAACAGCGGAGTTTCAAAGCCAGCTCCCTCCCTCCTGAAACAAACGAGGGTGTGAATGTGGTTCCTCACATTCACAACTAAACAAAACAAGGAGAACACCCACCCCCAGCCTCGCCCAGCTCCAGACATTTTCCCAGGCACCGGGTGCAGCCGAGCTGCAGGCACACCCTACAGTTGCTGCGAGTCCCAGAACTGGGGTTCAGCTCCTTCCAAGGTCCGGCCTCGGGGTGAGCTCGCTGGACCGCCCTGCCCAGCCGAGTCGACCCGCAGTGGCAGCCGGATCCTGGCCCGAGGAGTGTGTCCTCTCCTGGGTCGGAATCCTGAGAATGCGGAGAAGCATCTAGCTGGCCTCCGGGAGGCAGTGTGTGTGTGTGTGTGTGGGGGATCAGACACGGACCTTTTCGGATGATTTTTGCACAAAATCTCCCCACACCAAGGATTGCAGCCCTGAAAAGCGGAAGCCCAGGGAATGGGAAGGGAGCTTTTGGCTCCTTCTCCAGGCCGCCTTCATCACGTCCGCTCCTGAAGTACTGCTGGCGACGAAGGCTTTTAAAAGCCTGTTCCCTGTTCCAAAGATCCTGTCTTTGTGTCTGTGGAAGTTCCTTTCTCGGTTGCAAACCATCAACACCATCCCCAAGCGGGTCTTCCCAGCTGGATTGTCGCCACCTCGTGGCAAGATCCGGTGGTCACATAAGCACTTGCCCCCCAAGCCTTTTGCTCTCTTGGGTCCCAAGCCTATTTTTCTTTGTTTCTCCAACCAGCTACCAACTGGATTTTTATAATCCTGCTCTCTGGGTTTAGGAGGTAGGCTGGGATACCACTACCCCACCCCCCTCGGTTACACCGCTCCCACTCTTAAAGAGAAACAAGGGTTATTCCGAGAGCCAGGAGTGGCCGGATTGGCAAGCCTGTGGGGGCTGGGTGTGAAGCGTCAATCCCCCACCAATTTCCCATGAGACAAACTAATGATTAAGAAGACAGACGCAACTCTGTCTTGTTCCTACTGGTTAGCGATGCTATTATACTTGATGAGTATCATTAAAGGACCCCTGTCATTAAAGACTCCCTGTTATTATTGTTATTATTATTATTTAGCATTTATAATGTATTCCTTATTTTCAAAGCACGCAGACTATTATCTCCCTGGACTTTCCAAACACAACAGAGCGGCAAGTAAGGTGACAACTTCATTTCACAAAATAGGGAAACTGAGGCACTGTAATTAGTGCAGGGTTCTTGGATTAATGAGTCAACAGTAGTCATTTCTTACCTGCTGATTATTGCCTTGCTCTCAAGTGTCATGGATTCCAGTAAATGGTAATCCTCACTTGGAAAACTCGTTTCTTCCATCCACTTTTATGACCCACTTGTAATCACATTAGAACCCCAATCAGGGAAGTTTTCAAACCTATGAGTCATTACTTCAAGCTCATTACTGAGCACCTGGGCTCTGTTAATTGTATTTTATTTTACAAGTCAAATTATCATTGATATTGTTAGTTAGTATTTATAATGCATTCTGTTAAAATGTATCTAAAAAATTCCAGTTTTTAAAAGTAGGAGATCCTCACCTCAGGAACAAGAATGTATCTTGATCTGAAGAATAAATGACATTGAAGATAAATTGTTTGTTACCACAAGCATTAAGGGGGAAATTTAACTATCTTGTTTTAAAGCTAGACCCCCTTAAGCTGCAGAGACAAGACAGCTGTCTCCTGCTCCCAAGCTTTGCTTCTGTGTTTCAAGGGCTCCAGTACTTGGAGTCACTCAGTACTCCAGGTATTTAGTAGCTGGATCCCTTTGATAACTGAGTTTTCATCCCAAAAGTAGTAATGAAATACAGTCATTTGCTATGCTCATAGATAACAGCTGTGTCATGCACTCTGCCTCCTTCCTTCTGAAAGACATGTACACCATAAATAAATAAATAATTTCCAGCCATTCTGGAAGTCTCCAGTGCAAAGCTTTTGAGTTTAAGTTCAGGGCTAGGTCAGGGTTGGAGAGCTGAAAAGTTTGTCCATCCATCCAGGTGCTTTGATGAACTTGATCTCCAGCCGCACTGGCGTCTTCTCATACAACCTTTCCAGTTTTTCTGTTTACCCGGTTCTCACCCTGTCACGCCCCCTCCTGCAGAGTCTGCGTGGTCTCTCAAGTAGGCTGTGGCACAAGCTTCAAGGAAGAGTGCCCACAGAGAAAGTGTGTGTGCTGTGCTGCCTGCATTGGAGTCCTTGCACTTTGACATTACCTGCTTATGTTCTAAGGAATAGAGTTTGGTTTCTTCTGGAAGGAAAGACAGTATGTTTAAGTTTCCAGAGTCTACTGAATAGCCATGGCCATATACAGGAGTATATGATGCCAATGGAGGAAGATGGGTTAGCATTCAAGGCAAAAGGTTTCCAGGTTTAACCTGGTGCTTAGTAAATAAAGAACAAAAGGCAAACTTAATTAAGGAATTAAGACAGATTCAGCAAAGATGGGATAAGAATAGAAGAGAGAGATAAATGCCTCTAACGCCTTGAGATTGGATTTGGGGAGGGTTTGAGAAGGAGTTAGAAATATGGAGAAGAAAAGAAGTTCTGCATAGATTGCAGAAATATAAAAAGACTGTAGACTGTGTGACTGTTAACCACAACCGCTTGCCCTTAGCTCAAAATGGCATAAGTTCATAACCTAAATAAAGATTTATATCAAAACTAATGCCAAGCCATGTCTAGCATGACCAACCACAGACTCACACCAGGGACATCTGTCTGATGAAATTCTATTCTCATGTATCTGATATAAAATGATTCTAAGAATAATCTGTATCACATGAAAAAATAATACATGCTGTTAAGCATTTTTTTTCTATATAAAGGATGAGCCTCATGCCTAGTAAAGACGCATCCAGATGTAATTCTTTTGAGTCTTGTGTCTGTCATTCACCGACTCCTTACCCACCTATTCCTGAGACCCTGTTCCGTTGGTCCCAGTGCCCAGGCTGAGCTGGTCGGTCGCATCACACCCAATAGCAAATTTCTAAGAGTGCAATTTCAAAGAAGTTGTTCATTGGCGTAGAGGATTTGCGTCAACCTTCCCAATCTTCTGTTACCGTCCACCCACTCACTCACAGAAACGCAGTGCCGGGTACGCATAGGTTGTTGTATCCCGGCAAATAGCTGCGTTCGGCGGGTAACTCGGTAAGCTCATTCCTACACAGCAAAGCTTTGCAGTAAGTCCTCATTATCACTCTGCGGCGAGGAAACAGAGACTCCCATAAGGTGTCTATCATGGTGCGTTTAGAAGGGAATCTAGAAAGGGGCAGGCACAACACTCCGGTACTCGGAAAATCGAAGGCACCATCATCCTCCTGCGCCCTTCACGTGGAAGCATAAGACTCAAGGGTATGGCCAGTAAATATGAGCTGAGGAGTTCTTTGTAATGCAGAGAACAAAGCACCCCACGAGTGGGGAAAGAGCCTACGTGCACACCTAACGTGGATTCTAGCTGTAGACGCCACACTGTTGAGAGTCTCCTATAGGATGTCATGCTCAGCTGATCATTCACCCTTTGAGCTTCCTCTATCTTCAGCGGATGAGAAACAGTGGCAGACCAACAAGCAGCTCAGGATTCCCTAAGCGCTTCAGCTTCTAACCAATGAGGAAGTCCAGGGAAAGGAAGCTTTTATCAAACACAAGAGCCCCACCACCACCTCCACCCAAGCCTGAGATCACTCCAGTCAGTTACAAAAATGGGGTGCTTGGTAGCAAACACTTTCTGGGTTGGTATAGTGCTCCCTAACCAAGACAAGAATGATAAAATAAACAGTAAGAGAAGAAGTTCCACTTGACTACGAGGAGATGTTGGTAGAGGACTGATAGGCAACAGAAATAGGTGCTATGATTGACAGCTGAACATTCTATACTGATATTTTGTTTGTTTGTGTTTTAACAAATAAAGCTTGCCTGAAGATCAGAGAAGCAAAGTGGCCAGCCACTAGAGGCCAGAAAGTGGTGGCAAATACTTTTAATCCCAGCACTTGGGAGCCCGACAATGATGGTCTGCGCCTTTAACCACTAGGAAGGTAGAGACAGGAGTGCTGTGGCTGGGCAGAGAGAGGAATGTAAGGCAGGAGGAAACAGGAGCTCAGTGCAGTCTGAGGTTTGGTGGGGATAGATGGAGTCTGGAGATGCAGCCTGAGGACAGGATTGCCCCTTTGGTCTGAGAGTTGGTAGAGGTAAAAGAACTCTCTAGTGGCTGGCCTCTCTGCTTCTCTGATCTTCAGCATTGGCCCCTATATCTGACTCTGGGTTTTTATTATTAAGGCCAACTAGAATTACTACAGCATTTTTATCTGTAGAGCAGCCAGTAATACCATCACATTGTGAGGGTAGAAGACGGAAAAATGCCGTCAATTTGGACCGCTTAGCAGAGACTCAATAAGTTTTCATTTCCTCCAGTTATAAATTTAGCATTAGTAAAGATCCTTTTGGTATGTTCAGTGGCTTAAAAAATAAACCACACAAATGAAAATGTACATCACTTACAAATATACCTTCTAATTAATTGGTACAAATTGTTTTTTAAAGACTTATTTATTTTATATGTATATATGTTTGCTATCTGAGTATATGCTCACCACGTGTGTGCAAGAGCCCCTAGAAGCCAGAAGGCTTGGATGCTCTGAAACTAAAGTTACCGGTTGCTGTGCTGCCATATGGGTCCTGAGAACCCGACCTGGGCACTCTGCAAGAGCAGTGTCTTTGTTTGTTTTCTGTTGCTGTGATAAACACGTCTGTCAAAAGCAATTTGGGGAAGTAAGCGTTTATTTGGCCGGGCACACTTCACATTCTATCACTGAGAGAAATCAGGGCAGGAACTCCAGGCAGGAATTTGGAAGCAGGAACGGAAGCAGAGACCACGGAGAAATGCCGCTTACTAACTTGCTCCCCGTGGCTGGTTCAGCCTGCACTTACTCAACCCAGGACCTCCCACGGTTGGGCTGGGCTACCTAACATCAATCATTAATTAAGAAAATGCCCCCAACGGATGAGCTACACGCCAGTCTGATGGAGGCATTTTTTTCAGCTGAGATTTCTCAAGTGACCCTAGTGTGTGCAAGTTGACATAAACTAGCCAACAAGGCAGTTAAGTACTCTCAACTGGTCCACATTGGTACTCTTCAAAGCACTGTTAGCGAGTTTAGAAAGCAACATCCAGGCGCTGGTTAGAAAATGTAAACTCTTAGGCTCCCCACCCCCACCCCACCGCCATTCCGCCCTCAACCTGCTGGATCAAATTAGGTGCTTCAGCCACGTTCCCTGGAGACTTGGAGGCACATGCAAGTAGGCGAGACCCTGAAGCAGAGGATGCACACTGCCGCTCGCTGATTGAGCTAACCGGATTCTGGGAGGGATCCTTTTGAATCCTCCACTTTTCCTTATTTCGTCTTTCCTGAGTCAGAAAAGACGGTGGCCCCTGTCAGGGCAGTGCCGCTGTAATGATCAGAAATCCTGACCGGTACAGAAGTGGGGGATTGGTCCGATCACAACTAGAAAGTCACTTAGGTGGCGCGGAAGCTGTCATCCAGGTAGCATCTGTGGAAGACCTACCGTGTGCCCGGTCCCCACTGTCTGAGACACGTAGAAACAGCTTGGTGCCATTGAAAGCCCTGGACTGGAACAGTCGGGAGATCTGGGCTCTGATCCAAATCCTACTTTAAGTGGCTGGGCAGTTCCCTCAGCCCTTGGCGTCTGTGTTTCCCCATCTGAAAAATAAGCGGGGCAGATTGAAGGCCCACCTGGAAACCTTGGTCTCATTGGGTAAAGCGGTTTTAAGTGATTACACATGCACCCCAGGTCAGGGTGTGATTAAGGGTTGAGTTTGGCGGATTCGGCGGCACCCAGGGCAACGACTCTGCAAGCCGAGTGCAAAGAGCCTGAGTTTACAATGAAAGAAAAAGTCTCCTCTGGGTACTACCGAAGCCCCCTGGTGAGGGGGAGCAGACTGGAGTTTCTCCTTTGACCATTAGGTGTCGCTGCCATGATGTGAAATATAAGGTTGACAGCGATGCTTCCGGAAAAAACCTTGAAATCCCTGTGGATAAATGGATGCTGCTGGTGTCCAGATCTAGACCCCCTTCCCCCCAGCCTTCTAAGTGCCGAAAGCTTGGGGAGGGTTGCCTTGGATCTAAACAGGAACCAGTAGTTACACTCCCGCAGCTGGGGCTGGCTCAGATGACGTAGAGGGCCAACAAGAACGTCAACCGAGAGCCCACAAGGCAGCACTCCAACGCGCGCGCGCGCTCGCGCGCACACACACACACACACACACACACACACATACACACACACACACACACATACACACACAATCGGTCTCTAGCTTACGTTTTTATCTCTGCTCCTCTGTTCCTCGCTTACTTTAAGAATGGTCAGCAAGGAATTCGAACCCAAACCAGAACCTGCCTTACAGGTTTCTCATACGACCCCAGCGGGTTTTGCCCCAGTGCTGAAAGCAGGCTTTAGCTGTCGTCTGGTCATCCTGACTAGGGCTGGGCAGTGCATGCGGCTGACCCACCAGTACCTCCTCCCAAACATTTCCACCCATACCATTTCCCTGTAAAAGAGGAAAGGCTCTGGCATGTGTAGGGAACTGGACCACTGGGGCTCCAAGCATCTCTGCATTGCAGCTTTGCGCCTGAGCAGCGGTTCTCAACCTTTGGGTCCCAAACGACCTTGTCACAGGGGTCTATCCTGAATAACAGCTATTTACATTATGATTTATAACAGTAACAAGATTACAGTGATTAAGTAGCAACGGAATAACCTTATGGTTGGGAGTCACCTCAATATGAGGAACTGTAGTGAAGGACTGAGGCTGAACTAGGAAGGCTGAGCATCCCTACTCTCAAGAGACACACAGACAAACGGGAAACCTTGCGAATCTGCCTAGCAAAGGAGCCAGTCAGTGGCAAGAGATTTGAAGCTCACACACCTTGAATGCATCTCTGTTTCTTAACAGCCATGAGATAATGTGCTGTTTAACTGGGGGGCAGCTCATTTTTCATATCTGTAGAACAGAGAGATTAAGCTTAAATATTTACAAAGTCACCTGAACATGCTTGTGACTCACAGACAAGAACAAGTTAACATATAAATCAGATCTCATTTTAAAGTAATCTCACGGTTTTAAATTTGTATTGAAGAATTGTTTACTGCGGTATGCTGAGTTTCCACACTAAACAAAGTATCAGGCAGGCAGAGGTGACATCCCTTTTCCCTTCCAATCACTCACTGTACCCCAGGCTTCACACCATCTTGACTGTAAAAGCACAGATTAATTTACAATTTTACACATGCTATAAATGCAGTCATGTAAGGCCTCCTCCTTTGTCCTTAGCTCCTGTCACGGAGCAGCCATGTTTTACATATGGCGCACAGCATTCCATCAAGTCGGTTGGTGACAATCTATAAACTCTACAACTGATGGACTCTTGGGAACATGCCTGTTGAGAGACTACAACAAAGGTGCCTCTCTTGTCATTCTGGTTTTCGTCCTTAGTCACCACTTAGTTTCATGTATGCTGGACTGAAGACAGTTTTTACCACCTCCTTTTCCTGCCACTTTCTAGTAAATCCAGATTTATCCACGCGCTTGTGTTCAGATGGGGCAATCACATCCCCTTCCTGGAAGACTGGGTGTGTTTGACAGTTTATGTCAACTTGACACAAGCTAGAGTCATCAGAGAGGAGGGAGCCTCATTTGAAAAACGCCTCCATAAGACCAGGCTGTAGGTATTTTCTTAATTAGTGATTGATGGGGGAGAACCCAGCCCGTTGTGGGTGGTGCCACCCCTGGGCTGGTGGTCCTGAGTTCTATAAGAAAGCAGGTTGAGCAAGCAATGGGAAACAAGCCAGTAAGAAGCACCCTCCATGGCCTCTGGATGAGCTCCTGCCTCCAGGTTCCTCCAGAACATCAAGACAGAGTTGAGAGACTGCAGGGATGGCTCAGCCAGTGAAAGCACTGGCTATTCTTCCAGAGGACCTGAGTTTGATCCCCAGTGCCCACAAGGTGGCTCACAACCATCCAGTTCCAGTTCCAGGGGATCTAATGCTAACTCTGACCTCTGAGGGCACAAAAAATGCTACATATACATACCCTCAGACACACAGAAAAGAATAAATAATTATTTAAAAATAATTTTAAAAGGCACACTAGGAATACCAAATTTACATCTCTCTATATATTCGTGCATTAACTTAGGTTTGTGTATGCATGCACTTACCGTGGTGCACACAATGAGGCCAGAGGACAACCTGTGGGAGTCAGTTTCTTCCTTACACCATGCAGGTCCTGGGGATTGAACTCAGGTTGCTGAGCTTGGTGGTAAGCACCTTCACCCACCCACTGAGTCATCTTCCTGACACCAAACTTACTTTTTTTTTTAAATACAAGAACAAATCAAGGTACAGACTAAAGGCATAGAAAACCTGTTTAATAAAATAGTAGCAGGAAATCTCCAAATCTTGGGGAAAGTATAGATATCTCAGTACCCACTTCTAGAACCCTGAACTAACATGGTCAGAAAAGAATGTCCGCACAGTATAGCATAGTTAAAACACTAAGTGCAAGCTGGGCAGTGGTGACACAAACCTTTAATCCTAGCACTCAGGAGGCAGAGCAGAGGCAGGCAGATCTCTGTGAGTTTATGGCCAGCATGGTCAACAAAGTCAGTCTAAGACAGCTGGGGCTACACAAAGAAATTCTGTCTCAAAAACCAAAAAGAACAATAACAACAACAAGGAAAAGTCATGAGGAGTAGAACAAAGAATATAACTGTGAGAGAAAACTGCCAACCCATTCACAAGGGCAATCTCATTGGAATAATGGTTTCTTTCCCAACAGAAAGTCTAACCGTCAGGAGAATGTAGGCCTGAAAGAAAAACCTGCCAATCAACATTATTACACCCAGCAAAATTATCTTTAACAATCAATGAGGAAATAAAATCTTCCAAGATAAGCATAAACTAAAAGAATCCATGACAACTAAGTCAACATTGCAGAAGATACTTACAGGAATACTACACACAGGAGAGAAAGATAAATACAATCATGAAAGAGCAGAAATATCCTGAAGAGCAGATAAGTAAATGATAATTGAGAAAGAATCAAATGTTAGAAAACAGCAAAATGACAAGTGTTAGTTCATGGTTTTCAATTATAACACTTAATGTAAATGGTCTTAGTTTACCAATTAAAAGACACAAACTGACTTTATTTTTTTAATCATTTTTTTTAAAAAAATCATTTATTTATTTGTTTATTTATATTTTTAGAGACAGGGTTTCTAAACCCTGTAGCTTTGGAGCCTATCCTGGAACTAGCTCTTGTATACCAGCTGGCCTCAAACTCACAGAAATCCATCTGTCTCTGCCTCCCAAGTGCTGGGATTAAAGGCGTGCGCCACCACTGCTGGCGACTGACTTTATTTTTAAAATTTGTGTTCCACTGTTTGCTGCCTATCAGCAACACGTCTCTCCCCTCACCCCCCTGAAGAAATGACTCAGCAGTTTAGAGTTTTACTGTCACCTCTGAGTTCACATCCAACAAGGCAGACTTCAAGCCAAAATGAGTTGGAAGAGACAAAGGTCAGGATGTATTGAAAAACAAAGTAGTTGATCAAGAATATATAATAGTTGCTTGTCATTTAGAGTGCTGGTACATGCCTTTAATCTTGGTACTAAGGAGGCAGAGGCAGGCATATCTCTCTGAGTTTGAGGCCAGCCTGGTCTATAGAGTGAGTTCTAGGACAGCCAGGGCTATACAGAGGAGAAGCACTATTTTGAAAAAAAAAAAACCTATATGTATGTGTGTACATATATATCTATATATGTGTGTGTGTTATAAATATATATGCATCAGATGTCAATGAGTCTAATTATAAAAATTAAAAGTTTTAAAACACTAGTGGACAAAAAGGGACAAATAAGTCCCATTATAATAAAGGAGAGTAACACCATTACCTCACTGTCACCAATAAACATACAGACATAAATGTTAAAGAGGAAATTTAGACTGAAATTGTAGTGTAGATCAAAATCAAGTGGATTGAGCAGAACATTCCACCCAATGACTGCTGAGTAACCATTTTTAGGCACAAGGCAAGTCTTAACAAATACAAAAAAAGATCTAAATATAATTCCTGTTTTATCAGATTATGATGAACTGAAACTAGAAACTAATAGCCAGAAAACCTATATAAATAGAAACTGAATGCTACACATCTGAATGAGTTGTTGAAAGAATCAGTAGGGAAATTTAAAAATCCCAGAATCAGGGCCTGGAGGTAAAATATGGTACAATGCTTGCCTAGTAGACATGAAACCTTGGATTCATCTCTAGCACCACATAACTTGGGCATTTTGGAGGGCCTGGAGTGTCAGCCTCAGTACCCCCTCTGGGCTCAGAATTGGGTATCTATGGAAGGTGAGGATTTGAGCGTAAAAAATTAACTTAAGTATATTACCTCTGCATCTTCTTTATTTTTCATGCAAGGGGAAAAATTAAGTGAAGGGGGCATGAAGGAGAGGACAGGGAGACTGGCTCACCAATATGCAAAAGCAAGGTTTATTATCATGCATGTACATTGCAAGCCAGCAGGAACCTCATCAGCATAGCAGTGACAGGAGGTGCCCCACCCTTCTAGTGGGCACTATTTAAAGGCAAACCCAGGAAAGCTACATTAGCAGGGTTCAGGGTGATGGGTTCAATCCTAATTGCCTCCTGCCTAGGGACTTTTCAGAAATTTTATATCCAAACCTTGCCTGTAGCTGGTCAAGTTTTCTTATCGGCTGACCTTCAGGTGGGGACCTTCTGTGGTTATCTATACTTCCCAGATGGCTCCCCTGTTACTTTTACCCCTAGCCATTTCTGAGGACTGGAATGTTTCACAGAAAATAGCTTACGCAAGACATAAGATGGAAGTGAAAGACAAAAATGGAGGAACTTCAGTTCTTCATTCTCCCCATTCTAGTAACTATATATATCTGCTCTGGGTTAAGGTATTATGTTTGTGCAGCTCATTTAAAAGTATAATGTATAATTAAGGAATATAGAGAGTCATCTATAATAATCAAGTTTATAGACATGTTATGCTTTCTAGATATATAGAGATATATTTCAGTTAGATAGGTATTTTTCAAATCTTTCAGAGACTTTCAGAATATGCCATTTAAAATATTTTAAGAAGACTTTTCATGACAATTAGACACATCTGCTCCTGGCAGCACCAATCTACTTCAAGACGATGATGGGCACCAAAGAGAATGGAGGATCGTTATGGAATTGGTTAGCTATTTGAGCAAGAAACTGCTCTTGCCTGGACTGCTTGATGGTATGCTGTATGAACTGGAAATGCAGGACCCACAGAGAAATGACTGCTGAACTTGCCTAATGATGACACCATCCTTCGGGGTTCCTGCTACACAAAAGAGTCTACTAGACATTCTGCAGGACACAGAAGAAACAACTGATGGACTTTGTCATTAAAAGGCAGAACAGATCTTCAAATTTCCTGCTTCATAGGAAAGTCTGCTGGATACTATGTGCCTGTAGGCTGAAGATGGATGTTCTAATGATACAGAAGAACTTTGGGTGAGTATCCAGGCAGTGAAATGTCTCTGTCAATTCTAGAGTTTTGGAAGTCATTTACAATGTACTTCCTGTTTACTTAGGTAATATTATATCCTTCCTTCTGGAGCCTTCAATGGAGTTGAAGAACAGATAGTTATAGTTTTTTAGCTATGCAAAAAGATAAAGTAGATATAAGTATTGAAACTCTAATTCTTGCTTGATAACTGTTTTATGTAATTTTACTTTGCTAGAGTTAAAACCTTCCTTCTTATTTAAACAGAAAAGGGGAGATGATATGGGATTCCCCTCTGTATTCTGTGAATACCATTGATTAAGAAACTGCTTTGGATTTATAGTGAGGCAGAACAGAGGTAGGCAGGGAAAACTAAACTGAATATTGGCAGAAAGAAGGTGGAGTAAGAAAGACACAATGTAGCCACTGCCAGGAACAGACATGCTGGAACCTTGCTGGTAAACCACATCCATGTGGTGATATACAGATTAATAGAAATGGGTTAAATTAATATGTAAAAGTTAGCCAAAAATATGCTTAAGCTATTGACCAAACAGTATTGCAAATAATACAGTTTCTGTGTGGTTATTTTGGAGCTGACCAGCTGGGAACAAACAAGTGGCCCCCTACAACAGGTCCCACGAGAACAGAGATGAGAGACATTTCACAGATTCCCGTGGGTGCCAGATGGTCTGGTTTGTTGAGAGCCTGGAGATTCGGCTTCAACAAGCCCAAAAATCATACAGATGAGATGGAGCCATTAAGGCTACCTGATCCCCAGATTCTTACAGATGGGGCCCGACTGTGTCCCTGATGGGATGGTCTCAGATGAGAGACCCAGGTCCAGATAAGAAAAGGAGACATCTCCCTGATTCCTCCAGGTTGGCCTCTACCGCATCTACCAGGGCAAACTGACCTGTTCAGATTCAGAGATCAGCGCTGACACAAACGGAAGACAAACAGACAAGACTTTGAACACAAATAGACTTACCAGTCAATCAGAATAAACCTTCGGTGTCGGGTGTGCCGATGGAGGTCTCTGGGGATCCAGGATGAGCCCCCAAATGTCATGCCCAGTCCATGGGGACCCCAAAAGACTTCCTGGGAAGCTGGCCCACCAAATGCAAAAGCAGGGTTTATTATCATGCCCATAATTGCAAGCCAGCGGGAAGGAACCCCATCAAGGCAGCAGCAGCGGGAGGAGGTACCCCACCCTTCTAGAGAGCATTATTTAAAGGCAAACTCCAAAAAAAGTTACATTATCAGGGTTTGAAATGACAGGTTCAATCCTGATTGGCTCGTATCTAAGGACTTTTCACAAATTTTTATTTTTGAACCTCACCTGTTGCCGGTCAAGTTTTCTTATTGGCTGACCTTCATGTGGGGGACATTCTGCGGTTATCTGTACTTCCCAGAAGGCTACCCTGTAACTTTTGCCCCTAGTCATTTCTGAGGACTGGAATGTTTTACGAGAAATAGCTTACACAAGGCACAAGGTGGAGGTGGAGGACAAAATGGAGGAACTTTGGTTCTTCAATAATATGCATATCAAAATCACAAAAAAGGGGGGGCAGGTGGAACCTGAAAAAGCTGTACTCAGAAACAGGTGACCCAACCCAGGAAAGAGCCAGCATTCAAGGGGAAGTGCCTGGCATTCCAAACCATTAGATAAAGTTACTAAAGTCCCTGAATCCTGGATCCCCCCAGTCCCTTCATCGAATCTCTTGGGTGATAACCAGCTTTGAGGACACCCAGATTTGTTAGCAGAGGTGAGGCACGCTGCCTTCCAGCTCAGTGCTCACCTTCTATAGAAATTTCTTTGTGGTCCGTTACAGGTAGGATTGACTTTATGTAAATTTGAACAAAGAGTGAATGCCATTGCTCCAAAGCCTCTTGGTGTGGGGGAATGGAGCAAGGTCACTTCGTTGCCAGTGTAGAAATCGCACTGCTGAGGTGTTTTGGGAAGAAATCCCATTTTGAAGGGAAGAATCATGGCTTCACAAGGTTTTTACAGATATGACAGTGACTTTTCCAAAAGACAAGTGTTCCCACAGCTCTGCAAAAGGAGTTTCTCCATGTGGACATGAATGTATACACTTCCCATGACCTGCCTATCGGTCTTTCCGCTGTGCTCTCACTGTAGAGTCTGTGGGTTCCAACAGGACATGATAGTGCACGCCTGTAATCTCAGTGTTCAGGGAATATTCAAGATCATCCATGGCTACCTAGAGAACTGGAGGTGAGGAGAGACACATGAGATGCTGTCTGCAGTGCTAGCTTTACTCTCTGCTTTTCAGGGGCCTGCTACCCAGCTTCCAAAAATTTCACATGGAGGCTTATTCTTTCTTATAAATTCCCAGCCTTAGCTTGGCTTATTTTTAGCCATATTTTTTTTAACTTAAATTTTCTATCTACCTTTGCCTCTGGGCTTTTATCTTCCTCTCTTTCTGCACATTTTTCTTTTCTTCTTTCTCCATGGCTTGCTGTGTAGCTGAGTGGCTGACCCCTGAAGTCCCCCCTCCTTCCCCTTCTCTTGCTCCTTGATCCCCCTTCCCCGGACAGCTGCATGTGACAGACAAGCCCCACATGGCAAAAACATGTTTTTTCATAGAGGCACATGAAAGACAACTGTGTTCAATAACATACTACTAAAAAGACCAATGCTGTTCCCAATACAATAATATTATTTTTCATTAATTAATTAATTTTATGTGCATTGTTTTGCCCGCACATATGTCTGTGTGAGGATGTCAGAGCTTGGAGTTACATACACTTGTGAGCTGCCATGTGAGTGCTAGGAACTGAACCCATGTTCTCTGAATGAGCAGCTAGAGCTCTTAACCACTAAGCCATCTCTCCAGCCCCCACCACTATCTCTACAGAACTAGAAATAGCAATCTTATAACTCATATGGAAACATGGGGACCTTTAAAACAGTGTTTGCAGATGGAGCAAAGCAGGCTGAAGGTCCACGGTTCTTGGTTTAAACACCACAAAGCCCTAGTAAAACTGCGCTCTCCTGGCACCGACAGACATGCTGACCCATACCGCACAACTACAGCTATCTGATTCTTGATAAGGGTGCCAGAAACAAACACTGAGGAAAATACAGCCATTTAACAGGGGGATGCTGGAAAAATGACTACTCACAAGATTGGAATCAGAACCCTCTGACCTGCACAAAAATCAACTCAAAATGGATCAAAGACCTTAATATCTGATGTGAGACTCTGAAAATACTGCAGGAAGAGATGAGGAAGAACTTTAAGATATGACTATCAGTGATGACTTACCGAGACTCCGATAGCTCTGGAAATAACAGCAAGAATTGACAGCTGACATCACACAAAAATTGAAAAGCTTCAGGACAGAAAAAAAAATAAAACCTAAAGCTAGCATGAAGAGACAGCTCAAAGAAAAGCAGGGTTCTATGCCAACTGTTCATCTAACTGAAGATAAATCTTAAAAGTACAGAAAGAACTAAAAAAATAAAAATAACCATGCTCTTAAAAAATAGCAAATAAACTGACAGAAACATTTCAAATGAAGTTTAAATTGCCAATAATGCATGAAAGAATGTTCAACACCTTCAGCTATCAGAGAAACACAAACCAACAACACTTAGACTGGGAAATAATATTCAACACCTTCAGCTATCAGAGAAACACAGATCAATACCACTTAGCTTGGGAAACCCCCTTGCACCACAGTAAGAATAGCTAATGTACAGAAAAAACAAAGGGCTTGAGAGAGAGAGTTCAGCAGGGAAGAGCGTCTACTGTTATTGCAGAGGAACTGAATTCAGTTCCCAGCACCCTTGTCAGGTGGCCCCTGAGGATCTGACAACCCTCTTCAGCACTCACATTTGCAAATATACAAAAACCTTAGCCACCGCTGATGATGCATGGCTATAATCCCAGCACTCAGAAGGCAGAGGCAGATCTCTGTGAGTTTGAGGCCAGCCTGATCTACAGAGCTAGTTACAAGACAGCCAAGGCTACACACACACACACACACACACACACACACACACACACACCACAACACTGTCTTGAAAAACAAAGCAACAATACCAAAAAAAGTAAAATCTTAAGGGTCTGGAGAGGTGGCTGCTCTTCCAGAGAACTATATTGTTATTTTGCTTTTCTGTTTGTTTTCAGTCAAGGTCTCTTCATGGCTGGCTTGGAACTCACTCACGTAGATCTCTGCCTCCAAGTGCTGGGATTAAGGTGCGAGCCACCATATGCAGGACTTCTTATCACAATGGAAGGACAGCAGGGTACCATAGACAGAATTGATTTAACTCTTCTCTAGGCAGTTACAGTGTTTGGCAGACACAACTGCTGTGGTACAGATCTCCTGGTCACCTCCCCAAAATATCAGGAGAGAGACCACAGACCCAAATCATCGTGGCCAAATTATTAAAGCAAGCTTTTTTTTTATTCGTTTACCCATATTGCCTCCCCCTAAAGCAGGGTTCCAGAGGTTAGCCTTGGATCTGGGGAAGATAAGGCTTTTATAGCTCAGGGTAAGGGTTTCCAAATGGGGCATTTGGTGGGCAAAGTAGGCGGGGTTATGGGAGCAAAACATAAGCGTAACAAATTAGTCCCTCCTGAAACAAAAAAGATGATTGCAAGGGCATAGCAAGGCAGTCATGACAGCAGGTAGTATAATGAGGCAGTCACTGGTAGACATAGAACCTTTGGAAACAAAGGTAGGGCTGCAAGATGGTTATAAACAACTTATTGAAACAAAGATGTGGTTGTTGTTTCCTGGAGCAAAGCAGAACCATTTGTACTTAAAGTTACAGGTGGGCATAGCCAATTCCTTGAGAAACAGACTTAATCACAAACAGGAATGAACCTAGTTTATATTTACCATAAGATGCTCTTAATCCTAAAATGCAGGCAGTCTTCTTCATTGGTTCTGAATGTATTTAATTACTATTATTTATTATTGTTGTTGCTGTTTCTATTTTGTATTTAATTCCCACTAGATCATGCACTTTTCCATACAGGGTTTCTCTGTGTAGTCCTGGCCGTACTGGAACTCTCTCTGCAGACCAGGCTGGCTTTGAACTCAGGGATCTGCCTGCTTTTGCCTCCTGGATGCTGGGATTAAAGGCATGTGGCAAACATGAACTTCTTAAATCAGATACTAACCCTGTCATATTATCCCTAGGTCCTAGCATAAAACCTACTAGATAGATAAGTACTTATGTAACGAATGAGTCATGAAAAATAGGTCTGTATATAAATCTATTTTTTTACATGTCTCTAGGCTTTCAGAGTTTATGTATGGGCATTTGTGTGTGTGTGTGTGTGTGTGTCTATGTGGTATATTTTATGTCTATGTGGTATATTTTAGGGTCAAAGTCTGGGCTCTGGCCACCCTAACAGGGCTTCTTTGTCTTCAATACACCAATTAGAGAGACAGGTAATAGCAAAAACCATAAATGATTTATTTGATGTGCTCCACTGAAAAGAGGGACAAATAAAGAGGTCCCGTAATCCCAAAGCCCCCTTCAAGGTCCTGAGATTTAGGGTTAAAGAGAAGTGAGCATTACTAAGCATTCCTGGTCTAGGTGTGGTCTCATCACTGACACCTCATCGTCTTCTAACTCTGGTTCTGCCCAGCAAGACACCAGCATTCTCTGGCTTGCAGGAGGACCGCAGCCTCGCCCCCTTACCTCCCTCAATGAAATTTCAATTCCTTGGGGTCTATTGTCTCTATGAAGGAAGAATGAATATCTTAGAATATCTTTCCTCTCACTGGGGCATTACAGTATTAAGAGATGTTTCATGTATTACTTACTACAGTTTGGAAAGAGCTGACCATATGAAATTTTAGGTTAAATTAATTTGAAAAAAAAGCTATTAGTTATTTGCTGAAATGCTCATTATGAAACATAGTTATTAATATGTACATATGTGCCTGTGTTTATACACACACATACACAATATAACATGAACACTTCCCCAATATTATCAAAGATCCATGGTTTTTCCAAAATATCTGAGAACTTAAAGTAGAGCCAATAATAACACAATTCATAAAACTAATCTAAGAGTGAAAGCTAATAGATTTTTCTGCCCCCACCCCCACCCGCAATGTTTCTCTGCTGATTCAGTAAGCCAGATCAAACTGAGTTGAAAAAGTATAGTAACAGGTTTACTGATGAGAGCAACTCCCGGGCGAGTTCATCAGTCTCAGAGATGGAGGCCAGAGAAGTCTTGCACCCAAGCCAGACCAGGAAAGTTTTGTAGATATGATATGTCCTCAACGATCCAGGTTTGTTCCCAAGTATGGTCAAAAACTGAGCACTGGGGCAGCTTAGTGACAACAGCAGAGTAACCTACAGTAGCCACCAAGACTGTGGAACTGAACTCTTTTGGCGCCTTTCCTTTGTTTGGAGACTGAACAGACAAGCTTTGGAGAGAGAGAGAGAGAGAAAGACAGGAATGGGGCTTTCTGGACTGTGCAGGGCAAGCCAGAGGCTCTAACCAAACAAAAGTAATCGGCTGAAATCAAAGATCAGCAGCAGAATTCTAAGCTATTCATCTGAACTCTTTTCGTTTCTTTGTGGAGATCCAAATTTACGTCTGGCATTATACTCACTCCGAAAACATTCTGTCTCTCCCCCCCTCCCGTGTGTGTGTGTGTGTGTGTGTGTGTGTGTGTGTGTGTGTGTGTGACCTCTGGTTGCCTTCAAACTTCTTCATTCTGGGCTTTTCTTTTTCTTCCTTTTTTCCCCCCGAGACAGGGTTTCTCTGTAGATTTAGAGCCTGTCCTGGAACTAGCTCTTGTAGATCAGGCTGGCCTTGAACTCATAGAGATCCGCCTGCCTCTGCCTGGGATTAAGGCGTACACCACCACCACCTGGCCATTCTGGGCTTTCAACAATTCTACTCTGGGTGTTTAGTTTCTTTCCCACACATGATAGTTCTGAGCTTCTTGGATTTGTGACTTTTCTCCAATCAAATTAGAAATTCTTAGCAATTATCTCTTCAGATTTCGATTTTCTGTGGTTTCATATATCCAGCTGCTTGACAACTCTTCTGTGCTTCTTTATGCTCCATTTTATTATTTTCCCTGACTCCTTGTATTGCATTTAAGTTCAGTTAACTGTGTTTGTCTACCCTCTGTTGACATTCTGTTGATAAGGCTGCTGAAGGATTCTTTATGACAGTTTGCTTTTTAAATTCTAGCATCCCTCCTTGATTCCTTCAGTCTTCGTCTACCATCTGATATTCTCCATGTATTTATCCTCCTAACTACATGAAACCTCTTGATCTAGAACTCACAGTGACTTCGGAGTCAACTGTCCGAGAATGCAAACGTGGGTCACTCCTTTGCTCTCGTTTCCACCGAGTGTTCTGTCTCTTAACGATGAGTAGTCTTCTTCCTTGCACATATGCCTCTCCGTCTCTCTCATGCTATGAGACACTCTGATGAAACAATAGCAGAAACTGTTGTGAATATTTTTTACTCCTAGAAATGGACACGCCTCTTGGGTGTGATGGCGCATGCCTACAATCCCAGCCAGCGCTTGAGAGGCTGAGGCAGGAGGATCATGAGTTTCAAAGCAGCTTTGGATACTTGGTGCGACTTGTATAAGTTTCAGGTCAATCCAGACTACATTGCAAGGCACTGCCTCAGAAAGAGAGAAAATTGAAGAAAGGAGGAGGAGAGGTGGGGAAAGACAGGGAAGAACCACGGTTTCCTGCTGTGAGACTACTGGGGAGGAAGTGGTGCTGCCTAGCCAGGGTGGGCTTGGGGTGGGTTTTGTTGTTGCTAGCTGTCTTCATGGCATCAAAGAATTTCAATTACTCTGTATCAGCTGCTGCTACATCCTTGGTCCTCATAGGAGGAATTTTCTAGCACTTCCTACCCAGGCCTCTCGGTGCCCTTGTCACTTCCCCGGTGTTAGGCTGCTGTGTTACTCCGTGCTAAACTCCTAGTGGACAGCCTTGGGTTACAACAGCGAGCTTCAGTCTCAGGCAGGTTGTGTGTCCAGGCCTCAGGGGCAGGACTTCCTCCTGCTCCTGCTTCTCTTCTTCCCACAGAACCTGACCCAGTCTTGCAACTGTGGATCCCTGGACCAGAGGCAATTTCCTGTCCCAATGTCAATGACAGTAGACTCCGTTTGGATCCAGGCAGGGTACTGGGCTTGATCAAGTTTTCAGCCTTCTTCCAAGGGCGGAGTTTTGGCTGGTTTCATTTTGTTTGTTTGTTTGTCTCTTCCTTTGGGCATGATTGCTTACTGTTGGGGTAGGAATAGTTAAAAACCTAGGGGAAGAGCCACTCTGAGGCCAGAATTGCTCAGTGTGTCCTGTGCCAGGAACCCCAGTGAAAAAGCTCCTGGTTGGCTGGCTAGGAGAACAGCAACATGTTTAGAGCAAGGAGATGCTTATCACACGGTGCCAGTAAACCCCTCTAAGTCTGGCAATCTGGAGCCTGAGACTGGAGAATCTGGGATCAGCCTGGACTGTGCAGTGTAAAATAATAATAACAAATAATAAAGTAATAAATAACGTTGGTTCTAATTCCTTTTTCCCTGGCCTGTACATGTCACAGAGTGTCTAGAAATGGATCTTATTTCTCATTTTTTTCTACTGGTGATTGGCATTGAAAAATAACCACTAATGGTGAATTCTGGAAATAAACCATCTCAGAAGATTTGTATGTCGTCAGCCGGTGAACTGAGAACTACATCCCAGGGCCATGGTGAAAGACTTCACGCCTTGCAGACATCTAGCTACCCTCCCACTCACCACCACCATGCTAAGGCATCAAGCTGCAATGTGGAATTCACTGTCTTTTCAAAGTTATACTAGAGACAGCCTGAGAAATTTCCATCACGCCAAACTGGTGGTTTTTTAATTGAATGTGATCACCAGAAGGGTGGGGCACATGGGAGAAATGTACACACTCTGTGTGAACACACACCCACATGCAGAATTCATACACATATACGTGTCTCCATGGTTACTTCAACACACTCCTAAGATTTTGTAGACTGCAGAGGGGCAGGGTGGCACTTGTTGAGGTGAACACATCCTTGCTGGTCAGCTTAGACACAGCTTCATTGAGGACACCTCAGAAACTGTTCTGAGGAGCCTTCCCCTTGCGGAGGTCCCCCTTCCTGGCCCAAACCAGGCAGAAACCCATTTGCCAACTGCAAAGTTGGCTCAAGGTCCTTGGCCCTCTGTGTGGGAATCCTCAATTAACACACGGAACCCAAGGAGAAACAGGAAAAGATTCTCACCACTCAGCTGAATTCCAGAAGCCAGCTCCTTCCAGAACTAACAGATGTGGAGGCGCACAGGAAAACCAGCATCTTGATCCCACCCCTGCTGTGTTCCCTGGCTCCATGCTCTGATCATTCCAGTGGCCTTGCAGTCCACTGCGGACAACTGGAGACCCTCCACTCCTTCAGTGTTCTGGTCTTTGAGCCAACGGAGACACTACCAAAACCAAAAGATGCAATACAGAGCTTTAGAGAATTTCAGGCCTCCATCCCATGGAGACAGGCTGTTCCTTACAGAGCCAGGGTCTGCCACTGATCAGAGCTGACCAGAATCTGGGGCAGAGCCTCTAGAGACAACCGGGCCAGTTCCCACACAGCCTCTCCACGGCACTTTGATAATTTTCATCCGTGCTTTCTCACTGTCTCAGTCACACTCCATAATGGGATGGAACAGAACGACTTACGTTCTGAGGTCTGGCTGGCCTCCGAACATGCTGCCTGATTCTCCCTAGATTACCCCAGTCTCCACTGGTTTTTCCAAGAAATCAGCTCATGTCAAATGCTGGTGAGCTTAGAAAATCTGACTTTAGCTTTGGTAGCTACAGAAGGGTCATATGAATTCCATTACCCGCTCCTCCCCCCACTCCATCCCTCTAAAAGCTCTTCTTCCCCTGCTCTAAGCCTCTTTGTAATTTCAGCGCCTGCACATGCTCGCACACACAGTGCATAATTTTAAATCTAGGCTCCACATAAGAAAGAAAAAATGCTAGACAGTGGTGGCCCATGCCTTTAATCCCAGTGCTCAGGAGGCAGAGGCAGGTGGATCCTGTGAGTTCAAGGCTAGCCTGGTCTACAGAGTGAATTCCAGGACAGCCAAAGCTACACAATGAAACTCTGTCTCAGAAAAAAAAAAAGGAGGAAGAGGAAGAAGAAGAGGAAGAAGAAAAAGAAGAACCACGGGGGAGGGGGCAGACAGATGGACATGCCGCATTTTTCTTTCTTAATATGATGTCCAGGCATTTTCCAGCATATGTCATGACTTCATTTCTCTTCACAGCTGAGTAAGATGCCACGCTGCACGGGTACCATTATTTGTATCCATTTGCTGTTGATGGACATCAACTTTCCACTTTCTGGTTTTTGTAGATACAACAGCAAGTATCCCTGTGGTTTGTTGACCTAGCGTGCACTCTGCTTTCAGTGACAGCCACATTCGCAGTATCAATTCCACCAGCCTGTGAGCGTGGCCCACCTTCCCATCTTCCACTGCCTTCTTAGAGTACCTTCTCCATCGTCTTCACGTTTTCACCTCCGAGATCTTTCATTTCCTTGGGTAAGCTAATTCCGAGCTTGTAGGTTTGTTTTCCTTTAAGCTATTATTAATGGATCATCTTCATTTCCTTCTTTGTAAGTGTAAGCTAATTTCTGTGTGCTGAATTTGTTTCCTACTAGTTTGCTGAAGGGGTTTATGGAGTGTTCTAGTGGTCTCCAGGGTCTAGGTGTAATGTTGTGCCATCGGTAAACGGCAATAAACTGACTCTCTCCTTTCCAGTTGCACCCCTCGACCCTCCACCTCCACCTTTTTCTCTTGCCTCATTGCCCTGGCTAAAGCTCTGAGTCACTATATTGGACAAAAGTAGACTAGTAAACACCCTCCTTTTGGTTTGGATTTTAAAGGAAGTGCTCTCAATTTTCCCTCATTTGTCATGACATTGGCTATAGATTTGTCATATGTCACTTTTATTGTATTGAGATGTGGTCCTTTCTTTGGGAATTTTATCGTGAAGGGATGTTGCGCTTTGTCAGAGACCTTTTGTCTGTAGTGTGAGAAGATCATAGAATTCTCCCCAAAGCCTATGTATGTACTCTGTTACAAATACTACTCTATAGATGTTAAACCAGCCGTACATCCCTGGAGTAAAACCAACTTGATCGTGGTGTATGATCTTCTTAATATGTGCTTGAATTGGCTTTAAAAGAATTTTATCGAAAACTCTTGTGTCTGTGTTCACCAGGATCATTGGTCTATAGTTTTCTTTTTTGTTGTTGTCAGGGTTTTATTTGGTTTTGATAGCAGGGTAACCCTGGCTCTGTAGAAGGGGCTTGGTGATTTGCCTTTACTCTCTTTTATGCAGCAGATTAGAGAGCATCGGTGTTATCTCTTCTTTAAAGATTCAATACAGTTTGCTAACAAATCTGTCTGACCCTGACTTTTCTTTGTTGGAAGTCTTTTTTTTTTTTTTATTGCTTCAATCTACTTGGATGCTGATGGTGGCGCACACCTTTAATCCCAGTATTTGGGAGGCAGAGTTGGGTGGATCTCTGAAGTCAAAGCCAGCCTGGTCTACAGAGGATGCTGATGGTGGCACACACCTTTAATCCCAGTATTTGGGAGGCAGAGTTGGGTGGATCTCTGAGGTCAAAGCCAGCCTGGTCTACAGAGGATGTCCTAGGACAGCCAGGGCTACACAGAGACACTCTGTCTCAAAATCAAACCAAAACAAAAAACAAACAAAAAAGTAGAATTGTGATTTCTTTGGTTAGATCTTTATTATAGATCTATTATCGTCTTGATTTTGGTAGATTACTTGTATCTTGGTATTCATTCCTTTCTTCTAGATTTTCCTTGCTTTTTAGACTATAAACTTTCAAAGTATTCATTTATATACTCTCTACTTTATTTACTAAGGAAAGGTCTATTCCTGAACCTTGAGCTTACAGATTGGTCTAGTTTGGCCAGCCAGGTTGCTCCAGGGATCCCTTCTCTGCCTTCCGAGTGTTTGGGTTACAGGGGGGATGTCACCCCTGCCTGGCATTGCCATGGACTCAGGGGATACAAACTGTAGTCTGCATGCTTGCACAGCAAGTACTTCATCCCCTGAGACGTCTCTG
Source organism: Microtus pennsylvanicus (assembly GCF_037038515.1). Lineage (NCBI taxonomy): Eukaryota > Metazoa > Chordata > Mammalia > Rodentia > Cricetidae > Microtus > Microtus pennsylvanicus. Next base: position 36,082,118 of record NC_134599.1, on the reverse strand, counting down.
CAATCCTCATCTTTAATTTCATTAATTTGACTCTTCTTTTCTTTCTTGTGGTTAATTTAGTTTTTATGGAGGCTGTCAATTTTGTTTATGCTTTCAAAGAAACAACTCTTTATTTGACTAATTCTATGGCTTTTGTTTGTATGTTTCTATTTAAGTAATTTCTGCCCCTCTAGCCGCCAGCGCCAATTGGAAATGGTCTCATTATGTCGCTGTGACTGGCCTACCATTCACGGTGTGGATCAAGACAGGCTTGCATGCAGCTCTATGCCCTGCAGTTTGCCCTTGTCTTTGGTATTTCTTGCTACTACTTTTCAGTTTGGATTGTTCTTGTTTCTCTAAGCCTTTAGGTACATTATTAGGTTATTTACTTGAGCTCTTTCTGATTCCACGATGAAAGCACTTACAGCTTGTCTTAGGGTTGTTGTTGCTGTGAAGAGACACCATGACCATTGCAACTCTTACAAAAAAAACATTCAATTGCAGTGGCTCTCTTACAGTTTCAGAGGTTCGGTCCATTATCATCATGACGGGGAGCAAGGCTGTATGCAGATGTGCTCCTGAAGCTACTACTTTTGCAGGCAACAGGAAGTAGACTAACAGTCACACTGAGAGAAACTTGAGAAAGAGACCTCAAAGCCAGCCCACAGTGACACACTTCCTCCAGCAAGGCCACAGGTAATGAGTCTTCCTCTGTCCTACCAGCCAGCTCTCAAATAATGACATGGAGACTTATTAATAATGAAAGCTCAGCCTTAGCTTAGGCCTGTTTATAACTAGCTCCTATAACTTCTATTAATCCATTTCTATTCATCTACATGTTGCCACGTGGCTCATGGCTTTTACCTCTCCTCCTGCATATCCTGCTTCCTCTGCATCTGGCTGGCTACTCTCCCTTTCTTCTTCCCAGAGCTCTCTCTGTCCCCAGAAGTCCCACCTAACCTCTTTCTGCCTAGCTATTGGCCATTCAGCTCTTTATTAAACCAATCATAGTGACACATCTTCACACAATGTAAAGGAATATTGAGCAACAGCCACACCTCCTAATAACGCCACTCCCTTTGGGGGGGTCATTTTTTTTCCAAATTACCATACAGCTATAAATTTTCCTCTTAAAACTACTTAACTAAGAATTAAATCAGTCTAGATGTACACCAACAATAAATAGATAACTGCGGAAGGACACTTAAGAAATCCCACACTAGCTCAGAATTGAGAAATCGATGGTTATTTATTTAGGGGTAGACTCACAAATCAGAATCCTCTGTTTGAAACAGAGAGGCCAAAAAAAAAAAAAGAGCAGATGCATGTTCTACATCAGCATATATAGTATAAGAGGCCACACCCCAGTGGGCGGGTAACCACTAGCTGTAAGACTTCCTAAAGCAGACAATGAAAATGTGGTTAGGCCAGTGAGATCATTTGGTGGGTAAAAGTTGTCACCATCAAGTCCAATCACCTGAGTTTGATCCCAAGAACCAGCATGGTACACGGAGAAAACTGACTCCCACAAGTGATGGGGAAGCTTGATTATCCAATTATCTTTAAGAGGTGGGACCAAGTTAGGGTGTGGCTTGCTGAGAGTCAGAGAAAAATGGGTGCGCGGCCCAGGTGCATCCTCTGTGTGGTTCCCTTGTGGCACAGCTGAGCTTGGCCTTCTCATTCCTGTTTTTGTGAGTTTTCCCCTTATTATAAACAAAAATATAATAGTTTTATCTTCTAGCTAGCCTGGTTACTTCCCAAATCGAGCTAATTTCTACAGTTGGCATCCGCCAATGTGGGGGCTGACATGGTGCACCTTCTCATGACATTCTGGCCAGAACTCCAAATAAAAACTTTGGAAAAACCCTATCGACTGCTGGGAAATCATTTGCAACTATACTAGACGGTAATCTTATTTATTATGTATACAACATTCTGCCTCAATGTATGCCCACATGCCAGAGAAGGGCACCAGATCTCAGTACAGATGGTTGTGAGCCACCATGTGGTTGCTGGGAATTGAACTCAGGACCTCTGGAAGAGCAGCCAGTGCTCTTAACCTCTGAGCCATCTCTCCAGCCCCCTAGATGGTAATCTTGAAACTTAAACATTACTTTACTTTTGCAGGATCCCATAAAGAGAACATTGCCCCCATGACAGCAGGAAGCAATTCTAGAGGACAACATCCCCTCTCCCAAAAAAGTTTGTCCTCAGGGTTGGGAACACTCTTTAGGGGTTGTTGATTATTGCTTGGATCAGGTAGAGGGTTGGGGTGGAAACTATATAAGTTCATACATTTTAAAAAAGGATAATAATAGTGGGTAATTGAGTGAATACTTGTGAGCTATTACGTATGGATAATTTACATTGGTATAGTTTTTTGTATGTTGATACAAATTCAAATTATATTTGTTATTTCTGTTTATAATAGTTATACACCTATGCAAAGTTATTCTGTCAGATTGTATACATGCATGTTTCTACCTATGTTTAGGACATTTTATATATTGATATAACTTTTAGGATATATTTTCATATTTCATTATATATCATTCTTACCTCTGATCAAGATGCTTATACATTGTTTACATTTTGAGGTCATTGTCCTCATTTGCTGCACATTTGTTTACAGATTATTTAATATTCTGACATGAAGTCTTAGTCTTTAAGTTATACAGGTATTAAACATTATAGGTCAATAGTTGTTCATATTTGTTATACATATAGTCAGATTAATTGAGCTCTTTAGAAACATAGAGATTGTACTCTGTCTAGACAGGTAATCTTCAACCACTTCAAGGATCTGTAGAACATGGCATTTAAATAACTTAGGTTTCTGTGGACATGAGACATGATTGCTCCTGACAGTACCAATCTATTCCTGAGAGAATGTTGAGCACTGAAGACACTCCACTCGGAGTTTGTTTTCTTCTTGGCACAATTGGCCTTTGGGCAAGGAACTGCCTATGCCTCAACCACTGACAAAGTACATGGTATCTGGACTGGATACAAGGAAAAGAACTGCTAAACCTTGCCAAGACAAGGTAAAGTGGTTCTAAAAAATTCCTTGCCTCTGAAAATGGTCTGTCAGTTAAGCTAGGCCTTAGCAAAAGTTGGTTGCTTCAAAGTTGCAAATGAGACTTTGGGTGATTGCTCAGGTAGCCAGTTGTCTCCATCATATATTGCTCACTTTAGAAGCTGCTGGATTGCACTTCCTGCTCAACTCAAGTAATATTATCTCCCTTCTCAGGCTTTCCATGGGGTTAAAGATTAGATAGTCATAGTTACCTTCCTCTTATGATTTAGCCAAGCTTATTTCCAAAGCAAGGCTTAGACTCTTTGGAGTAGAATGTTTATTAAAATATTTATCATGTGTTCCTTGCTTAATATTGTTTATGTTGGTTGTAATTCTATACTTGATATCTGTTCCTATTGTATATAGTTTTGTTTGTATTGGGTTTGGATTGCTCTTGTTTAGACAAAACGGGGAGATGATGGGGAAGCTTGGTTAACTAATTATCTTTAAGAGGTGGGACAAAGTTAGCGTGTGGCTTGCTGGGAGCCAGAGAAAAGGAGTGCATGGCCCAGATGTGTTCTTAGTGTGGTTCCCTCATGGCACAGCAGAGCTTGAACTTCTCGTTCCTGTTTTCATGAGTTTTCCCCTTATAATAAATAAAAATATAATTGTTTTATTGTCTAGCTAGCCTGATTATTTCCCGAATCAAGCTAATTTCTACACACAAGTTGTCCTCTGTCACACTCATATTGTGTGTACAGGAGCACACCTGCATAGGCATATAACACATTCAACAAATAGACAAGAATGCAAAGAAAATATGGTACATATACACAATGGGATATTATTCAGCCGTAAAGAAAATTAAATTATGAGGTTTTCAGGGTATCTTACTTAGTTAGGGTTTCTACTGCTGTGATTAAAATAGGGGGCAATGACTTAAAAGTTACCTGGGGGAGGAAAAGCTTTGTGTCGCTTTAGCTGACCTTCTGGAACACACGCAGATAGACAAACACTTTACAAGTCTAATCTCATTTGACATGGAAGGCAGTCTTTTGACATGGCTCTTAATGAAAGTATCATCACTTTGTCGGTTACCTCAGCAGCCAAGGAGCAGAGGCAGGAGGATGAAGAGTTCAAGGTCAATGCAAATACAGCAAATTCCTATTTCAAAGATCAAATAATCTATCAACTAGGCAAGCAACGTCATTTTATACATAGTCAGTGTATGGCCTGGAGGAGCCAATTGGTTTTGACTGAGGCCACAAAGCAGGCAACTGCCAAAGAGCCCCAAAGATCCAACTGTAAATAAGAAACATGGCATCCAAGTCCCTAGGTGTTACACAGGATGTGACCTTTGCTGTGTCAGAGACTTAATCCCCATGACTCCATGTGAGTCCTTTAAGAGATGACCAGCTCGCAAGGGCTCTACCTCCCTTCATGAATGAGTGGACAGTTAATGTGATTATGGATTGACATCACAGAGCAACTTCCTGTTAAAAGGGTAGCACAGCCCCCTTTGCTCCACCCCCACATCTAGCTTGTGTGCACACCTCCATCTTCAACCTTGCCCCTGTACCTTCTGTGGGACAACACAACATGAAGGCCCATGGAAGATGCAGGTCCTTCAACTTTGAACTTTGCAGTCCCTAGATCTGTAAGAAAGAATCTGTAGTTTTAATAAATGACTCAGTCCAAGACATCTTAGACACCAGCCCTTAGCTAAGATTCAGGGCCCCTCAGTCCCACACTGCACCCCTCTAATCAGCAGAAACAGCTGTTCTGTTTTGCTCGCCTTTTGTAATTAACGTTCCCCAGGAGACTCATGGGTATCCTGTCCACCAATGTCAAAGAATGAGGATTTGGGAACTGCTTTTGAGAAGAGGCCACATTAAGGGTGACCCCCTTGTCTGTCCTTGGAGAATGATCTCTAGGGGAAGGGAGGAGGGTCTCCGTGCCTACTGCTTGCTCTTGTTCCCCTCTCCTCTGGCTGAAAAGGTTCAGATCTGTGGAGGCGCTTCAATAGTAGTCTCTCAGAGGAAACTCTTGTGGTTCTTATTTTAAATCCAGAGATGCAGTGGAGCCCTTAGAGCTGCACACACCAGTCCACCCAGAATGCCCCACACCCATTAAAAGCAGCATTATTAAAAACAGCAGCTACTGGGCGTGCTTAGAAATGACTCTTCTCCAGTAAATAACTTGGAATGTTTTTATTTTAGAATATCAAAGGGAGTCTGGACCACATTATAGCTAATTGCCTACATATTTCCACGAGCAGAAATGAAGCTATATTTTGTTATAAGGACACCAACCACAGTGTCTTTAATGCCAGTTACCAGTTTGTTTGTTTTTTTTTTTAATAGAAGAAGGGGGTAGGAGGGAGGAGAAGGCAAAATGGAAGCGGCACACAGAATTTCAGCCTCATGCTAAATCTTACCCCTAGCTCTAGGAGAGATGGGGATGGCAACGTGAACAGTTTGACCTGATATAGTGACAGCAGGTTTGGGGCTGTGGTCCCCTTGAATAGGTCTAGCCTTGGAGCTGTGGTCCCCTTGCATAAGTCTAGCCTTGGAGCTGCGGTCCACCGTGAGTAGGTCTGGTACAAACAGACATATTCTTATGACCAGCTGTCTCTCTCCTCTCCTTCCCTTCTCCTTCCCTCCCCCTCCCTTCTGTTTCCCCTTCCTCTCCTTAATAGATGATGCTTGTGGCAGGCCAGATTGCTAGAAAACAAAGAACTCTGAAGGTCTGAGCATCCTTACATGGCAGCGCCATTCCTGAAGTTAAGAAGCAAGTAGAGCTTTCTCTTTGTGGTTTTCATAATTGCTTTGTGTTCCATGGTAATTGGGCTTAATAAGCATTATTATTTTATGACCTAACCAATCAGTGCTGGGCTTAGCTGGAGGAGGAGAGTTGTGCGGATTAGGGAGTAGAAGTTCCAGGGGGAGTACCCTGGTCACGCCCCAGTTCTCACGGGAGGGACTTCTAGGGAAGCCACATCTAGCTCCCCACCTCCCAGGCTGGTGTCTCCCTGTTTACTTTGTTGGTGAGTAAATCACTCAGCTGGGGACTTCTTGAACTCTAGGCTGTGGGTGGCCTTGATTAAGTGCTCTAGGAAGGAAGGGAAAGAAAGATTTTAATTATCCAGAAGCCTTGGACAGTGAGGAAGTCAGTGGAAATTTCCCACATAACCAAGAATTCCTTTTGATTCTGAGCTTTAAACATTTAATTTTTACCATTTCGGATGGAAAATTAAGTCAAATGAATCACACCCTTCCTGGGGTTCCTAAACAATGGACATAATTCAAACCCTTCTGCTAAGTTTTTTACAAGGATAGTTTAACACACTGACTTGTAATACAAAGATGACCTCTGAGGTTAGAGACATGAAAGATGATTTATTTTTACATTAAGTGACCCAGATTTGTGTGTGTGTGTGTGTGTGTGTGTGTGCTTCAGTGATCTTTTTAAACACTCTTTGTGAAAACCTCTCTCATGACCATCAGCTTACCTGCCGCCAGCCTTCCCATTCTGCTCAATGTGTGGCCTCTGTGGGAACCAGAAGAGCTTGGCACTCCATACTGAGTGTAAAGTTTAACCGGGTCAGAAGGTCGGACATATATGTGTCATACCAAGCTTCTTAATTGAAGCGCTTATCTAATTATTCTTTATCAATAAACATCAGGAGTCAGGAATCAGGATAAGAACCTAGAAAGACCAGAGAAGCAGGGGAGCAGCCATCAGTGACTTCCTACCTCTTCCCTTCCTCCGACCAAAAGAGTTGAATGAGATCCTGTCTCAGCCCCGCCTTACCACTTCCTGTCTCTTCTCTGTCTAGTCCTCCAAACCTCTATGGTCAGCTAGTGGCTACCTCTGCCCTCTGACTCCAAGCAAACTTTGTCAGAACATAATCAGATTATCACACAACATTTAATGATTGCCAACATTTTTTGTAGGACATTGTCAGAAAGCTGAATTTTAGAAAACAGATCATTGTAGCTTTCCTGGTGAGAGAGATTCTAAAACTCAGGTGGGATGCGACTGGATTCATGACCTTTCTGTTGCTGTGATAAAATACCACAAAGGCAAATTACAGTAGAAGAAAAAGAATTTATTATTACAGAAAAAAGGGGGGGGGGCTTATCGTTCTAGAGAGATAAGAATTCATCGGGAGCGAATTGTGCACCAGACAGAAAACAGGATAGCAGGATCAGTGCCGAGCTCACGTCTCAAACCTTAAACAGGAAGTAGAGAGCACGTGGCTTTTAAACCTCATACCTGCAGGAGTGACCCATTTCCTCCAACAAGGCCACACCTCCCCAGTCTCCCAAACAGCACCACCTGTTCAAATGCCTGCTACTATGGGGACACCTCATTCAAACCACGAGCTCAGCCGTAGAGCGGTTGCCTAGCATGCTTGCACCCTGGGCCCAATCTTCATCACCATCTAATAAACAAAAACAAAGGTAAGAGAGTAAGGTGGGATCTAATTTCTTTTTCTGATGATGAAAGGAATAGGTGCTAATTTTTTAAATAACTAAATTGTATAATTATATACAATATTGGAGAGAAATCCCTTCATATTCTCTTCTTCCTTTGCCACCCCAAATAACTACTCATGAAAAGTATACAAATGTGTTAGTTATTCACATACTTTCTAAAGCATAACTAGGATCTGCCTATGCATTACATACTTCGATATACTAATCTATCTTAAAGACTTCGAGAATCAGTCCATTTTAGTTACTTTATTACTTTTAATTACACCTTAGTAATCTATTAATTTCATAATTTGAATTTAAATAATTTAAATTCCATAAGGTTCCATAAATAAAATTTTTTCTCTGCTGATGGATATTTGAATACAATCCAGTTTTTCAACATTAAAAATCAACAGTGACATAATGACCCATGTCAGCAATCCCAGCCTTGGGGAGGGTGAGGCAGGAGGGTGGTAAGTGTGGAGTCAGTCTGAGTTACATAAAGAGACCGCTATATGTTGATTAGCTTTTCTCATTGTCGTGATAAAACCCCTATAGAATGGTGTCGCCTACGTTCAGAGCAGATTGTCCCCTCTTCTCGTCTTTGAAAACAATCTTGCAGACAGTCTCAGCGACTTCTCTGTCATTGTGACAAGCTAGCCCAGCAAAAGCCACCAAAGTAAAGAGGTGTGTGTGCATTTGGGCTCTCAGTTCGAGGGACCCTCGTTCACAATTGAGAAGTCAAGTCAGGAACTTGAACAGCGGGTTACATTCCATCTGCAGTCGCAAGAATAAAGCAATAATGATAAATGAATGTTTGTTTTACCTTCTCCTTTTTATAGGGGTCAGTTTACCAGTCCAAGAAATAGTGTCTCCCCTAAGTGGGCAGGTCTTCCTCCCTCGGGGTAATCAAGATATTCTCTCACAGGCATGGCTGGGGGGTCATCTCCCACATGACTCCAGATCTTATCAAAATGACAATTGAGATTAGCCACCTTAACTTTTCACCCTGTTAAGGTTTGGACGTGAAGTACATCTCGCACGTTTTCTACCGGTCTGAACTTGTTTCTCTCGGAGTTTCAAGTATATTGTCACAACTCACTACCTCTCTTGCAACACTTGTAACTGTTCGGTTCCTCTCTTTGCTACATTTTTGTTTGTTTGTTTGTTTGTTTGTTTTATTTTTCGAGACAGGGTTTCTCTGTAGCTTTTGGTTCCTGTCCTGGAACTAGCTCTTGTAGACCAGGCTGGCCTCGAACTCACAGAGATCCGCCTGCCTCTGCCTCCCGAGTGCTGGGATTAAATGTTTGTTTGTTTTTTAAGACAGGGAAGACAAGGTTTTTCTTTGTAACATTGGTGGCTTTCCTGAAACTACTTTTGTAGATCACGCTAGCCTTGAATTTACAAATGGCCCTCTGCCTCTGTGTGCTGGGATTAAAGTCCTAAACCACCACCACCTGGCTCTTGCACTTTTTTTTTTTTAACAACTGCCTAGTCACTAACTCCTGGGAGCAAGAATAGCTTTTACCTCACCCCCTAAAGAGCTAGTATTCCAGGCACAGGTCACTGCACTCAAAATTTTATTGGGTTGTCTTGCGTTAGCTTCATTTTCCTTCAGAAAAGCACTAGGGAGGCAGAGGCAGGCGGATCTCTGTGAGTTTGAGGCCAGCCTGGACTACAAGAGCTAGTTCCAGGACAGGAACCAAAAGCTGGGAGAAACCCTGCCTCGAAAATCCAAAAAAAAAAAAAAAAGAATGTTAAGCAAGACAGTAATAGCAGATATTCTTATTTTGTTAATTTTGATGGAAACATTTCCTCTGCTTATCTGTTAATTGTGATGTTGAGTCATTGTAGGCAGAGATTGCTTGTTCATTTCCTGGCTGCCCAGACCTGAAATTATCACACAGAAACTACATTAATTACAATACTGCTTGACTTATTAGCTTAGGCTTCTTATTAACTAACTCTTACATCTTAAATTAACCCGTTTCTATTATTCTATATAATATACGAGGCTCGTGGTTTACCAGTAAGGTTCCAGCATCTGTCTTCTTTGGCAGCTACATGGTGTCTCCCCAGCTCCACCTACTCTCTCTCTCTCTACATCTCTGTTCAGATTTTCTGCCTGGCTTTACTCTGTTAAACCACTGGCCAAAACAGCTTCTTTATTAACCAATGGCCATGAAACATATTCACAGCATGCAGAGGGAATCACATCAAGTCATAACATTACTGGAGATACATATATCTGTTATATTATGGAAGTATTCCAATATTCTTAGTTTCTTTTTACAAAGGCATTAGGAACATTAAAGACTATATGCAATCTCCTTCCTAGGTATGTATAACCTGAGGCAAGATTCTTAACTTTTCTAAGCTTTAGTCACCTGATCTCTGAAATGAAGATGGCGAATAGGTTGTGCTGTCATTCATTGAGTGAGAAGATGCATACACACATGTCAGGGAGGGTCATTCCATAATAAGTGCAAAATCAATGTTCTTGTCAGTGTTATTATTTTACTGAGGATGAATGTTCAAATTTATTACCTTTTTATTATATATCTTTTAAGGCAATCTTGGCTTTTCCCCCTTGACTACTTATACAGTGAATTATACTAGTAGATCTTCTAAAACTGAATCAGCCTAAAATGAGTCCCACTTTGTCACAGTGGATTACTGGATTCTATTTGTTAATAGTGTAACTAGGCTTTTTTTTTACATTATATTTAAAAACAAGATTACTCTGTTATTTAGAGATGCAGGCTGTGATGTGTATGTTCAAATTCTTGAGTGTATGAGGTATATGTCAGAGTCAGTGTTCTATTTGTTACTGTGAAGAGACACTAGGACCATGGCAACTCTTATAAAGGAAGGCATTTAATTGAGGCTGGCTTACAGTTTAGTCCATTATCAACTTAGCAGGAAGTATGGCAGCATGCAGGCAGACATGGAGAAGGAGCTGAGAGCGCTACATTCGCATCCACAGGCAGCAGGAAGAGAGAGTCACTGGGCCTGGCTTAAGCTTTTGAAACCTCAAAGCCCACTCCCAGTGACATACTTCCTCCAACAAGACCAGACTATTTGATCCAAATCCTAATTGATTTAAATAGTGCTACTCCCTAAGTATTCAAATATATGAGCCTATGGGGGCCATTCTTATTTAAACTACCGTAGTTTGTTTATCTGGTGTATGTATATATGGTGAGTATTGTGGTATCAAGAAGCTTTAGGAGTAAGGCAGCCACTTTTGTAGGCATTCAGGGTTACAGGCCAAAGAACCAAATGTCTGTATGTCCTGGTAGACTCCATAGCACCAAGTCAGCTCCCAAAGCACCAAGGTTTTAGAATAAACTACCTAATTGATGAGCTCAGGAACAGGATGTGGGCTGATCCTTTGTTCTTTTTACTTCCAGACTCTTCTTCGCTATCAGAACTTTTTGGTGGGCTTTTTTTCCTCCCTTAGCAAGAAAGCCAGCCCTTTCACCCATCCTACCAGAGCACAAGGGGGAAATCCCCCTATTTAGTGCACGAAGCCAGCACACCCTTTGTGCCCATACTTCATACACTGCACACAAACACCGTCCATCCCACATACACAACACACCCCACACACCACATATACCATACTCTGCATAAATACAGATATGCCTGCACACATAAGTGACCATACTTTTGTGGGGTTCTTTGAGTGCTAATATAAAAAATGGTTTTTGTGGGTTTTTTTTCTTTTTTGAGACAGGGTTTCTCTGTATATCTCTGGCTGCCCTGGAACTCACTCTGTAGACCCATCCTACCAAGCAACCAATCAATATTCCCCACATAGGTTCAAGCTAACTAAGAGGGTTCATCCCAAATTGGTGTCTCCTTTATGCACAGTATGAGCCAATCAGACTCATTCCGAACACAGAAGAGACCCTTGGATCTCTAGAACTGTTTAGCAACTCCCTGGCGAGTCTGTCTCTTCACTGCTGCAGGGAGCTGTTTCTGTACCGCTCAACAAACGTTGCTCACTTGCCCTTCCTTTGTTCCTGTTCATCATTCTTCATAATCACAAGCTGCTAGTTCAGAGCAGCTTTGGTGGCTGCTGAGTTTCTGGCACCTAAACCCACTAGAAGTTGAAGAAGGCTCCATAGTGTTACAAACAAATTCACCCAGTGTCACATGAAACAAAGTAACTCAACAAGGCAACTTTTTCTATGAAAATGGCTTCCTATGACCCCAACCAAGCTAGCAAAACACCAGGGTCAGGAAGTCCACTTTGCTTTTATTTTCAACATAGGTGATAACCATGTCTGTCCCCCTATTGCCAATGTCACAGTCTTTTGAGATCGGCTAGTTTTAAAAGAATAGGAGCAAAGAAAATGAAGGAAAGGAAAATGAAGTAGGTTGCTCTAGGCCAGTGGTTCTCAACTTTCCTGATGCAACCTGCTGTGGAATAATCGTTCTGTACACTATGAAGAAGTGCTGCTCTCATTGTTAAGATGATTGAGCAATGACTAGTGAGGATTTGGGGGGCAGAGAGAATGCTGGGGAGAAGGGTGGAGTGAGAGGAGAAGTCATGAGATGCAGAGCGAGCAGGATGGGAAAGTACATCCATGAGGTAAATGACCCTCTGGAGCAGCACATAGATGAATAGAAATGGGTTAATTTTAGTTATGAGCAGGCTGGAGACAAGCCTAAGCTATCGCTCAAGCATTTACGGTGAGTATCAAGTCTCTGTGCAGATACTTGGGGAAAGACTGGTGGGACCCTTTAACACAGTTCCTCATGTTGTGGTGACCCCAACCATGGTTACTTTTGTTGCTGCTGCTTCATAATTGTAGTTTGGGTACTGTTACGAATCACAATGTAAATGTCTGTGTTTTCTGATGGTCTTAGGTGACCCCAGTGAAAAGGTCAGTCCTAACCCTAGAGGGGTTGCGACTTACAGGTTCAGAACTGCTGATCTAGGCCATTAAGTTCTAAGGAATCAAAGGGGTCTTTCTGTAAACAAAAGTTTTTCTAAGTGGGTGGCATTGTAAGATTTGAATTCCTTCAAAAAGAGTGGTTTACCAGCTGGACAGATGGTTCAGGAGTTTAGGGCACTGGCTGGTTTTATATATAAAAAAATAATAAATAAAGCAAACTTAATCAAAGAAGAGTGGTTCACGTACCTTTGAAAAATGCAAACAAGCCGGGCAGTGATGGCGCATGCCTTTAATCCGGGCACTTAGGAAGGCAGAGGCAGGTGACTCTCTATGAATTCATAGCCAGCCTGGTCTACAGAGTGAGTTCCAGGGCAGCCAGAGATACACAGAGAAACCCTGTCTCAAAAAAGAAAAAAAAACCCACAGAAACCATTTTTTGTATTAGCACTCAAAGAACCCCATAAAAGTATGGTCACTTATGTGTGCAGGCATATCTGTATTTATGCAGAGTATGGTATATGTGGTGTGTGGGATGTGTTGTGTATGTGGGATGGACGGTGTTTGTGTGCAGTGTGTGAAGTATGGGCACAAAGGGTGTGCTAATAGGGGATTTCCCCCTTGTGCTCTGGGTAAGTTAAATCACAAAAAGAACATTTCTTTCTCAAAGGTTTAAAATTAGTAACTTGCTGAGTGATCTAAGACTAAGTAGCCCATGGCAGCCCTGTCAATTTCTTCCACAAATTGCATTTTTTTAAAAAAACAAACTCTGAGTCAATTTTATTAAGAATGTCTTTGAAAATCATCCATTCATTCTTGGGTATTAGAAAATTAGAAACAGCTGTTTTGGATATAATATCAAATAATAGTGCAGTATATTAAAAAACTGTCCTCACGTCGGTATAAAGAGAAAGAGTTGAGAAGCAATTTTGGCATTGAAAACACCATAAAATGGCCAGCAGGGCAATAGGTCCCCCTGGGTAATTGCATCATCTTGGCCAGAGAGGGGGGGGCGTGTTTGATGTATTTACCACAACTAGGTAGGTAGTAAATAAACACCCACAAAGTGGATGTGATCCTGGTCAGGAGGCTAAATTCTTCCAACATGGCGGCTCTTTGGACATCATAGATGGCTTTCCTTAGCCCTGCTCCAGGTGCCCAGTGCGCATGTGTGGAAGGAAGCTATGACGTGTTGCGCACTGGGCTTCATAGAATCAGAAAGACTTAATGGAGAGGCTAAGAGTGAGCTAAAAAAGAAAATGTTCCTAAAGACTGCATGAAAACATCAAAGTGCCCATGCGGCTTGGGGAGAGGGGTGAGGGCTGTACCTGATCCTTCCTTGCTGAGTGGGAAGTGCAGAATGGGGAACCCTGGGCCTCTGTCCTTCCTGGGTGCTTGTATGGGCTCCCCTTCTTCCACCTTTGGGTTATTGTGCAATAGGTAGGATGTGCACAGAGTGCAGGCATCACCCAGCCCCTCCTGTTGTCTTTTCCTTCAATTTCCTAAAATCCATTCTTTGGCTTTAGTTTTCTCAGAACAGGGAACGTTCTGTTCTCGGGCTCCACACTGCTAACAGTTTCTCCCTGACATGGTGGACCACTTCTCCATCAGGGAGACTGGAAGACCAGTTCTAAACTCTCAAGGAGCTTAGATCGGGCACATGAACGTCCTGTTCTCAGTATGAGAGTCCAGTTACTTTGTGTTGGCATTGTTTGCAGAGAATACTTCTGACCCTTTGGGAATGTCTATGAGGAACTGTCATGATTGTTAACTGAGTTGTGAAGACCTGCCCTGAATGTGGGCAGTGCCATTTCATGAGCTGGGCCCTGAACTGTATTCAAGTAGAAAAAGCTTATCTATGCAGTAAGCAAGCAGGGATGCATTTGTTTCTCTTTGCTCTTAACTGAGGCTGCAACGTGACTAGCTGCTGGAGTTCTTTCCTTGATCTCCCTGAAATGATGAACTATAAAATTAAAATGGCAAATCAAATAAATCCTCAAGCCCCAAGTTGATTTTTATCAGAGTATTTGTCACACCAATAGATGTGAACCTAGATCAGAAGCCAATGGTACCACACTGGACCAGACCACTGTGTTCTACAGAACCCCAGCCACTCACACGGTATTTCTTTCTCACAGTAAAACAAGGCACAAGGGAGGAAGGACAGCAGAAAGCCAAAGTACTCAGACTAAAAAACGAAAACAAGGTGACAGCAAGCTTCACACTGAACTCCAAGCTCCTCTACTGTCTTAGTTAGGGTTCTGTTGCTGTGAAAGAGACACTATGACCACAGCAATCTTAAAAGGAAAACATTTCCATTGGGATGGCTTACAGTTCAGCGGTTTAGTCCACTACCATCATGGTGTGACATGGTGGTGTGCGGGAAGACATGGTAGCTGAGAGTTCAACATCTTGTGCAGGCAACAGGAAGTGGTCCCAGATATTGAACAGTATCTTGAGCATATATGAGACCTCAAAACCCATCCCCACAGTGACACACTTCCTCCAACAAGGCCACATCTCCTAACAGTGCCATTCCCTTTGGGGGTCATTTTCTTACGAACCACCACACCTACAAAGTAATCCCATGCCTTGGTTGGAGGAACTGTGGCCCCAGGAACACTTGAAGCACCAGGCCAAACAGAAATTCATTAAGCTTTCTCCATGTTCCCGTACCTGTTTGTGTGATCCAGCAATCCAGGCCAAACATCCAGTGTTGAAGCAGAAATAAAGGCTAAGAGTCCAAAGATGGATCGTGCAAGAGAAACTCTTGTTGCCAAGCAGGGTGGCTAACTAGAGTCCAGGCTCTAAGAACTGAGGTTCCAGCAGACCACAGGTCATTCTGCCATGAACTCATGGTCTCCGAGATCAGCTTGTTGGTCAGTGTGCAGTTCTTCTCAGGGAGAACTGGCCAGACAGGGAAGAGTCAGGTGTGTGAAGTGTGTGTACTCCCCTTTGGGGTATTGGCACAGGCCTGCCTGCTCTGTTTGCAGCCTAAGCATACAGTTAGGATGTGACCCAGGGAAGCTGGATGTGACCCAGGGAAGCTGGTCTACTGCTCTCTGGGCTGGTTAGGTTTTGTCAACTTGACACAAGCTAGAGTCTTCTGGGAAGAAGGAAAGTTGACTAAGAAAATGCCTACATCGGGTTGTCCTGGAGGCAAGCCTGTTGGGTGTTCTCTTGATTAACAATTGTTGTGGGAGGGCATTGCCACTGATGGGCAGAGGGTCCTGGATTCTACAACAAAGCCAGGGAACTAACTATTAGATCAAGTCAGCAAGTAGTGTCCCTCTGTGGTCTCTGCTTCAGTTCCTACCTTTGGGCTCCTTCCCTGCTTGATTTCTTGCTTTGGCTTCTCTCAATGGTGGACTTTAGTCAGTCTGTATAAGCCAGATAAACCTCTTCGGTCATGATATTTATCTGTAACTGGAGATTTCTCTTCTACCCACAAGTTCCCAAATAACCACTCAGAGGTTTATATTAATTATATAAATGTTTGGCCAATGGCTCAGGCTTATTACTAACTAGCTCTTTAAAAAAATTAGCCTATTTCTATTAATCTATGCATTGCTGCATGGCCATGGCTTTTACCAGTCTGTTAGCATTGTTTCTTGAATGGCTGCTGGTATTTCTCTGACTCCTCCCCTCTTTCTGCTGTATCTGTACTTGGATTTCCCACCTGGCTCTATCCTGCCTTGCCATAGGTCAAATAAGCTTTATTTATCAACCAATGAGAGGAACACATATTCACAGCATACAGAAATACCACCACATAGCATCTATCACAGCAATAGAAAGCAAACTATGACATTGCCTTCCACAGACTCTCCATCCAACTGGTCACCCTGACACTGACTCAATCTTATCTTCTTGTTTCTCATATTGATCTCTTCCCTCCCATGCCAGCTTTACTCCTAATGTCTTTAGACATTTCACACTTTTATATCCCAGGTGGCTCTCACCTTTACCCAAGGTGCATCTCCTGCTCAGGGTCTCCTGACTACATTTTCCCATCACTGTGCTGGCTTCCAGCTCTGTTACTCATCAGTGTGACCTCTCCTATGAGACCGAGAACTCGAGGACGTTCCTGCATCATATATGCCCAGAATAAGTACAATCTTGATCTGCCATAGGTATTTAATAAAGGAGCGAGAATAAATGAGGATGTTTCTTCACCCATGGCATCATTATCCTCATGCTATTTGCGTATGTGAATAAACACAGTACACACTTGATATTGACACTGTTCTACTCCTGGCAATCTTGGTTACAATCCCGGAAGGTGAGGGTAGAAATCTGCCACCATCAGGTAAATAGTTTGTTTCCTCTTAAGCCCATTCCAGCTTATTCTCTTTATCAAATAATTGGATATTCAGTTTTTATGACGCACTAGTTCATGTGTATTTATTTTCCAGGGGAAATTTGGAGAATATATTTCAAAATGGAAAATAATTTCCCTGCCTTATCTTCTCGTTGGGAACAGTTCTGACAAGGTAGGTATCTCTTGCTTGCGGACTGCTTTGCCCAATATTTACCGTGAGCAATTTCACTGCTGTTATTTTGTTCCCGCAAAGAAATGCACCCTCCACATGTAAGAGGCACAAAATGTCTCTCCCACTGTCAACAGAGATGTAGTGTTCCCGATTTAGAGAGACACTCCCCAGCTGCCAAGCTCTGTCAGAGCCTGCCTTGGCTAGCAGGGAATGTTTCTGCTTTATTATTGCAAAGAAATAAAGACGAATGGAGCCCTCAAATTCAGGTGTCTTTCTGTTGGTTTGGAGGCCAAGAGAGGCAGATATGTGGTCAGGTGATATGAGGAGTTTGGGTTGAGGATGGTACCTGCCAGCATGGGTATGCCTCCGGGCTTGTTTCCTCATCTGCATGGTGAGGAGGCTGAACCCGATGGTCTGGGAGCCTGTTCTGGTCTTACCCTACAATTCATTATTCTCTTCTGTTGTCACCTAGTTTGGTGCGTGAATGTCCTCTCCAAGGTTTGCAGACCATGTTTTATTGTCCTAAAGTGGCCACAGACAAAGACAATGTATCCCTGGGAAATGGATGCTGACTCTGAAATGGGGGTTGGGTACAAATGATGGGGCAGGACTGAAGTCGAGTTGGAGGGAGGAGCTTCCTCTTCTCTTGGAATCTAATTGGTTGCTCATGAAAAAGATCTCATTTGTGGCTACTGAAAAATCTCTACAGGTTCTATGACTATCTTGATGGAGAGGATTTGGGTGTGTAAAAATTCCCTAAGCTAGGCGGTGGTGGTGCATGCCTTTAATCCCAGTACTCAGGAGGCAGAGGACAGGCTCCAAAACTACAGAGAAACCCTGTCTCAAAAATCCAAACAAAAAAAAATAAATAAAATAAAATATTTCCCTAAAAATCTTTAACATGGATATCTGAAGCACCAAAGGCAATTTATAGCATAGGGGTGGGGATAGGAAGGTGGATGGAGCAAGGTATCTCATCCTTCTTGTACTCAAAGAACCGCTGCTGAACTGTCAGTGAGCTTCACGTTCAGTGGTGATTCTTAGAGTACGCAAGGCCAGCAGCACCACCACCGTCTTGTCATTATCGTCTTTGTCCTCCTTCTCTCCCTTCTCCATTACAGTACTAGGCACGCTAGACAAGTATTGTATCACCCCTCTACGAAGAAGCAGGCAACAGAGGTGAGTGGAGAGGGGCTATTCTCAGCAGACAGGACGGACTTTAAGTGGGCTAGGAAACAAAGTGTAGGCTTCTCAGATACATAAAGGCAGGAAATCCCAGGTCAGGAGAATGTATTCCTTGTCCTTGGAATGCGGCATGGCCTTTTACGGATTTGATTATGGAAACATATCTTACTTTGTGCCCCAAGGCAGTGAAGTAGACATTTCACTAATAGCATATTTCTTACTTTCTCCTACATCATAACACTTAACGCTTGCTAACTGAGTCACTGAAATCAACGTCAGAAATGAACTGCAAAGAAAGGAGCCCTGGGCCCGTTCGCTGTTTGTCTTGACTCCTCTAAGGTGGGGCTGTGTTGAACAATGGGTAGCAGTTCCGAAGTGTGGCTAAAGGTTAGATCGTTTCTTCACTGGGAGGTCCTGATTTTGTTCTTTCATTTCTGACGAGATTCCAACCACTCCTGTCTTTCCACATGACTTTTTTTCTTCTTTCCATAATCTTATTGTTCCAGATTTGAAGACGATGACCAAGGGAGAAGGGTTGCCGTTGACTAATCGGTTTCTGTTTGAATCAGAGAGACTGCTTTTGTGTGCCACCCCTACATAACCCACCCTGAGTCTCAGACGGTGAGTAGGCACAATAGCCCAAGACACATGCAACCTCATGACAATAAAGCATCCAAGGTGCTGAGTCATTCCTTAGGGCGGTGTGGGCCCCTAGCAAAGGGGGATCCAGGAACAGACTTTTTGCTATTTAAAAAAAAATTACCAAATTTAGCATCTTGAAATAGTAGCCATTTTGTATTTCATTGTTCTGGGGTAAGGCATTCCTCTGCTCCCAATCAAATGAGTCTCCTGTTCAACTCGGCGGTGGCTGAGACTGGGAGTCAGCTACGGTGATCTGGTTTGCAGGCTCCACATGGATTGTCTCACGTTTTTGATTCTTGAATTGGAACGCCTGGACTGCCGGCTTGGCTGGCTCCTCCTCTTTTCCATGTACTTTCATGGCATCTCCATGTGATCTTCCTGGCAGAACAACCACTTAGGGTTTAGTCCCAGAACTAGCGTAGCTCCCCTTCCCTTGCACTCTGCTGGGTGGCTCAGAGTCAAGGGAAGAGAACTGGATCTCATGTCTCTACTGGAGGAATGTCAAAGAATTCGCAGCCCTTCCACCCACCAGAGAGGGCCATTGGGCACACACAACTCAGATGCCGTCTGCTGGAAAGCAGGAGGGTGAGGGTCAACCTCTTTATACTCCCAGGGGCATCCAGCGTGGAAACATCTGGACTCACTGATTCAAAATCTGACTGCCTGATGAGATGGGGCAGTGGTTCTGTGCCAATAGATATTACACAAATATCTGCAGAACTTTCTGGTTCTTGTGGCTGAAGTTAATCATTTTTAGTGAGATCCCCAGTATTAGATTGTTGGACGATTTTCAGTTTGATCCCAAACAATGTTTCCCCTTTAATAGCAGAGGCAGAGGTCCCTTTATTCTCAGGGTGAAACATTCTTCATTGTTCTTTCATTTTATACTTTTTTAAACTATGGAACTGACATAAGAAGTTCCATTTGAGCATGGCTGGCACTCTGGATGCTGTCTCTAACCCCCTGGTCACTGCAGGTGCCATCTGCTAGCCTGACTTTGCAGACAATGGGAACATCAGCGCACAACCAGTTCAAGGTTACAGAAAGTTTGACATGCTTGTAATTTTGAACCAAGGCCTGTTTGGCTCCAAAACCCCTTTCCACTACCACATGTGATTGCTGGAGAACCAGAACAACCTTCAGAAACACCCCTAGAGTACAGTCTGAGGAATCACAGAGCCAGCACGTCTGCAAGGAGCAGCCAGGAGGCAGATCCACAGCTTAGCATTGGACTCCCGATAGCCCAGTCAAGTTGACATAAAATAAACCATCACAACTTGCTACGCCCAAAGGATCTTCTCGACAGCCTCTGGGGACCCATTTCTCCAGGTATGACGCCCCTTGCTGTTTTCACGTTTCCAGTTGACTGCAAAGTCAACCAAATGGAGTAGACAGTTCCTCATTAAGACTCTCTTCCTGGTGACTCTAGATTTTGTCAAGCTGACAGAACTAACACCTTCTTTGAATCCATACAGTTGTCTTGGCCCATGCACCACATCACAGTACACTTATATGCATGCTGTTTCTCATTTATTTTCCCTTTTCTTACTCTTGTGTAGCATATATATCAAGGAACAGTTGCATATCAATTACTCTGTTATCAAAATGGGGTAAGGTTGATTGTTAATGCAGAAAGTTCTAGAATTAGGGTTTGTCCAGTAGAGCACTGGAGAGAGAAAGGAAGGTATGTATACCTGCTGAAGAAGTTGGAAGTTCCTTCTGCAGCCAAAGCAAGGTGATCACAAATAGGGTTGGGCCTACTTGTTCTGAGGTGGGTGGAGTTCGTGTCAGAGTGGCAGCGTGGAGAGAAGATGGCTTCGATCCTGACAAGGAAAAGTCAGCGGAATTCCTGAAGACGGCCGACAACATCCAGGGTGAGCAGAGCCCGACTGGAGCATCTTTCTCCGTGCTGACGCCTATGCATGGGCAGTGGGGTGAGCACCCTCTGGGGAAATCGCCCTTGCCATTGTGCCTGAGACCCCCCTCCTGCGGGCAAGACCACCACGCCAACTGCCTTTCTCCCTCAGTCACAGCATATGGACTGTGTGCGACTTGTCTTGGGGCCGGACTCCACTGTGGCACATAACTCTGTGCGGTTAGTGTACTGCGCGGCTTAGGTGGGCCTCATGAAAGAACCTGTCCATACGGTAAATGCCTGATTATGCAGAAGACGGAAATAGTCTCAAAGTCCAAACAAAGGGCACAGCCAGTGACATGGATGGAGACTACTAGCCTTCAGAGGGGCTTCATACAAGATGGCAGAAAGGATTGTCACTCGGCCACTTATCTCTTCTGGAGACTCTAACTTGGAACCTACCGGCCAGTCAGAGAAAAGGAACAGATACCCAGCACATTCTTAAGGCTACAGAGACAGCGAAGGAGAGGTCCGTCTCCTAAGAACACTTCCCTATGGACTCCAACTCTAGCAATCCTTGTGCTGGTTGGCACGGCAACCCTGCAACCTACCTGGACCATAGCACCCTCAAAAAGCAAGGCGTGATGCTGTTGTATTTCTATTCCAGCATCGGGTTGGCTACTTCTGCCACAGCAGGGTACGGTCCTATGGACCTTGTGAGACAGATGCAGTTTCTACTGAGAGCTGCCTCTAGACATGTAATGGACTTTTGGATGAAAAGTGGGTTTTTTGCCTGAAAAGTTGAAACCAAACTGAAACTGAGACGACAGTGAAGCTTGTCTTGGTTACCGTGGTGGCTTGGATGAGACATCCCCATACAGTCTCAGACCTTTGAATGTTTGATCTGTTGATGATGCTGTTTCGAGAGGTTCAAGGCATGGGGGCTTGCAGGAAGTGTATCACTGGAGGAGGGCTTTGAGAGTATAAAAGATTCACACCATTTCAAATTCACTCTCTCTTCCTTCTGTCTGTGGTTCATAATGTGAACCTACTAAGCCTGGCCTCTGCGATCACGGACTCCTATCTCTCAGGAGCCATAAGCCCAAATAAACCTTTGCTTCTATGGGCGGCTTTGGTCACGGTGTATTATCACATCAACAGGGAAGTAAGTAATACAGCATCTCTAGCCTGTTATGTTTCCTCTCTCAGTAATCAAGACCTCCCACCACTCCTTCCAGCATCTTCCTGAAGTCTAAAAATAACCAACATAGGCCTGGCCAGACAACTCACCTAGTCATCTCCATTGTGGCCCATCAGGTCCTTGCCTTACTGTGGAATGAAATGGTTTCCCAGGACTTCTCTCTGGAAAGATTTATTTTTATGCAGTATTAAGCAGTGAGAGCCTATGTGCTTTTTAAAGCTGACCAGAGTGTTCCCTGGTCAGCTGGATCCAAGGCCGCCGGCACTGGTGGCATAAGATGCTGGGCAGTGACTTTGGAAGGGATGTGGATGCAGTGGGTAGTGGGGCATTACTTCAGAGGGGTCCACCCCAGGGTTTACCTTAGGGTCTGCTGAAGAGTTCAAACAGAATTGACAAGCATCTATTAACTAAATTAAATTTTAAAAAAATCGTGTGTTGTCTCACTTAGCCCTCCCGAGTCTTATGAAAGCAGATTATAATTACCCTGATTAAAACAGAAACTCTGTGTACAGCTCCCCCTCAAACAGCGCTGCTTTGGCTGATACAGTGCTCTCCAGGCGACCTTCTCCTTCAATGGCTGCCTTTGTTATCTGGAGTTCTCATCATCCAGAGCTTGCTTTCTTTTTAAGATTTATTTATTTTATTTTATATGCCTGAGTGTTTTGCCTACATATATATCTGCGTACCCTGTATATGCCTGGTGCCCTCAGAGGCCAGAAGTTGCCAGGTACAATGAAACCGGAGTTACAAATGGTTGTGAATCACCATGTGGTGCTGAGAACTGAACCCAGGGCCTCTGCGAGAGCAGCCAGTTACCTGACCACTCCATCTCCAAGCCCAGGAACTTCTCTCTCTCTCTTTCTCTCTCTCTCTCTCTCTCTCTCTCTCTCTCTCTCTCTCTCTCTCTCTCTCTCTCCCTCTCTCTCCCGTCCTTCCTTTCTCTTTCTTTCTTTCCTTCTTTCTTCCTTCCTTTCTTTCTTTTTCTTTTTTTTGAACACAGGGAACACTCTATATCCCTGGCTGGCTGACTTGGAATTCACTATGTGTACCAGACAGGCTTTGAACTCAACATACTGGAGAATATTGTTTTAAGATGTGTTGTATTTGTTTATGCTGTGGAAATTTGTTTAATGATGCAAATATATGTTGTATTCTTTTATGTTGTATTTGTTTAACTCTGATGCTGTGTTACTTTGACTGTCTAAAACACTTGATTGGTCTAATAAAGAACCAATAGCTGGGCAGGAGAAAGAATAGGCAGGGCTGGCAGGCAGTACTTGGGAGTCCCACGCCAGCACAAGGGAGATGGAGACAGGAAGGGATATGTCTGAGCAGAGACAGGAATATAAGATGGGAGGAGACAGGATCTCAGTGCAGTCTGAGATTTGGTGGAGACAGATGCAGTCTGAGGATTTGGTGGACATTGCACTGTTTCCGTAATCTTCAGCATTAACCCCTGATAGATGACTCCAAATTAGAATTCAGGCTACATTGGCTACTGCTTGTTTTAAGGATAAGTGCAGCTTGGTGGAATTTGCGCTTTGCTCTTGATTGTGGGATTGTTGATCTCGTACCATGTCTGGTTTTCTTTCCCTCTAACATGGTTGAGAGCTGGTGACTGCTCCAAGAGGTTGGCTCTTATCACCAGAGACTACTTGCCAAGACCTCCAGTGGATGCCGGACGCCATGATGATACCACATGGAGTTGTCCACTGACCTCCACACACATTCATCACATGTGCAAACACATAATAACAATACAGTTTTAGTTAAATTCTTCCTGTTTATTAATTGGCTTAATCCTCTCTACAACTTTATAACTCTTGTTATCGCGCTGTCGCAGATGAGGAAAGGGAGGCATGAAGGGGTGGGTATGTAGCTTGTCGAAGGCCAAGTGATAGCGCCAGGGTTTGAATAGAGTGTGGCTTAAGTCTGACGTCCTGGTCAACGTGACAAGGTCTAGTCAGGATTATACCGTGTGTGTGTGTGTGTGTGTGTGTGTGTGTGTGTGTGTGTGTATGTGTGTGTGTGTGTGTGTGATATTCATTATAACCACAAGGTTCAGCCTCTCTGCTGTGGGTTGCTTCCAGCTACACTATGAACTTCCTCCCAGCTTGTCTCAATGGGGAACCATGGCTCACTTACACACAGGTCCCAGAGTCAGGCACCACTGAGGCTGGCTGCCTCCACAACTCAGTGAATCCAAAGACTCGGTTTCTGTTTCTCAGGATTACTGTCTTCAGCCGGTCTCCTTCTGGAGCTGGCTTGCATCCTAATCTTGTAGTGGTCAGGACTTCATGGGTCTTCACTGTTATCCGGTGAAGATGGGACATGGTTCCCCTGCTCTCCCAGAAGAGTGACAGAAGGCTCTCAGGAAACAGCATGCTCCACACCCAGCTTCTCACCCATGCTCAGTGGCCAGTAGCAACCACTTGCCCATTCCCAAACCAGTTTATAAGATAGTAGAATTATCCTTAAACCTACCTAGCCATCCCTAAAACTCGGAGGTATAGCCACCTTACCGTAGATATGTCACAGGAGGGTAGAGGAGGAGTGAGGTAGTGATGGATTGCCGGGCTATGATGCCCAGCACACTTCTAAGGCACACTGTACTCTTGTCTTCTACATCACTTCCTCATGCTCATGTTGATGCTAGTAGCAGCTCCCTATGGAGGGAGCCTATGGGATATATGGAAAGATTTAAACAATATAAATCCAAGTTGGCGTTGCTAATGGCTGTGTTGTCGGTGTCATCGGAGCTTACTCCCCAAAGGACACTGACAGGGCTAGAACAGGAGAGTTACATGTGCTTAGTGCCCACCAACCCAGCACTCCCTCCCAAACACCTCAGACTTCCTGCTACATTGACCCTGCCCAAAGCAATCTCTTCAGCCCAGATAGCCAGCACCTCGAATTCCCAAGTCACTTTCCCTTGCCACCATTGTTCTGTGGGGTCTCCTTTCCTGGCCCTGTTGTTCTGAGCTGAGCTCAGTCCCATTTGCCTCTCACAATTTGGGATTTGGGATAAACCACTTCATCTCTCTGAACTCTACTTCTGTTCTCCATAGAGTGAGAAGCAAAGTATAATTAATCTCTAAGACATCTTTAAGCTTTAATGTCTCAAGACTGTGGATTTCAGTCAGAAGAGAGAGCCAGGCAGGTGAAGGGGGCCAAGGACTTTAAGAAATCCATGTTCAGTGAACAAGACCTCTCCGAAGATAGGCACACATGTGTGTTGTGGAATGTTCCTTTACAATGTGTGACGGTATGTCACTGTGACATAAATGGACAATAGCTAGGCAGGATTCGGGGGGGGCGGGGCAAAGAGAATGCTGGGAAGAAGGGTGGAGTCATGAGGAGATACAGAGGAAGAAGCATGACTTGTAGGAGATGAGGTAACAGCCACGAGCCACATGGCGACATGTAATTATAGAAATGGGTTAATTTAAGTTATAAGAACTAATTAGAAACAAGCCTAAGCTATTGACCAAGCTTTTATAATTAATAATAAGTCTCCAGGTGGTTATTTGGGAGCTGGCTGGTGGAGCAGAGAAAGACTCGCTACACACGCATGCATGCACACACATGCGCACACACAGAGTTCATATTGGCAGATGAACATCTCACTGGAACGAGAACATCAATAAAATAGTAAAAAGTACAAACTCGGGGTGGACTGGAGATGCAGAGTGAGACAGGACCAGGATGTGAAGCGTGTCCAGGTTTGGCAGACCTGAGACTCACTGATAGTGGAGAATGGTCACTGTTGTCTACATGGCCCTTGTGGACATGAGCCAAAATCCGAGGGGGGACCTATGGAACTCCTGCCAGCCTTCTTACTGAAGGAGACAGCTGCCCCTTGGTTGGGCCTTGTTTTGCCTTTCTTCCCCTCCTCATTTCAGCCGGGCCTCCAAAACACAAAGGCTAAAATCCAACATGAAATCTGTTTCTGTTGTATTATCTTGGCTGCCTAGAAGACTTCTTTTGGCAGACTCTCTGACGATTTGTCCAAGTCTGGGGCCTCTTTTTCCTGGAGTTTCCATTACCTTGTTAGAAGAAAAAGAATCTGAGCAGTATTGTGCCTGGTCAGAGAGGTCACTTGTCCTTTCAGTACCAGGGTCAAACCCAGGGCCTGAGCGTACTGGGCGAGCTCTCCATCCCTGATCTACGTCCCCTGCCCCACCTCAGTAGCCTGAAGATCGACACCAGGAAAACTGCACACAGTGAGACCCAGAGGAGAGAATTATAGCAGCTACTCTTCGCTGCTTGCTCATTACAGTCAGTCATGAGACCAAGTGTTTTATACATCAACTAAATTGTTAGTAGAAATGGTCAGTGTTAATATGGCATATGATAAGATAAAAGGCATAAAATGGTTTCATATTTATGAAAATTCAGCCTGCCAAGAAGCTATGAACTTTTATAAACCTAACAATACAGTTTCAAAAATGCATAAGGCAAAAATGTTTCCAGTAATTTAAGGATGAATCAACAGAGCTATTATCATAGAAGTTGACACACCTTTGTTTTAAGCTAGATCTAAATTAAGTATATAGAGAATTTATAATAATATTTACATCTAACTTTATACTCAACAGGGATTATATGCACATTGCTCTGAAATATGGAAATGGTTATTATAATTGATCATATACAAACAATAAGGAACAAATTTTAAAGATTGATTATATTTTTGTTTATGTATACATATGTGTGTGTGTTGGCGCATGTGAGTGTGTGTGTAGCCGGAAGAGGGCATCAGAGTCCCTGGAACTGGAGTTACAGGTACTTGAAAGCCATCCAGCATAGGTGCTGGGAACCCAACCCTGGTCCTCTGCCAGATCAGAGCAGCAAGTGCTCGCAATCACTAAGCCATCTCTCCAGGCCCAAAATAAAGTCATTTTTAAAAATAAATTAAAACAGACTATCATGAAGCATTAAAATTAAAATTAAAAATTGTCAAACTAAGCCAGCAAATTGGCTCAGAGGTAAAGGCTGCCAAGCCTAGCAGCATAAATTCAACCCCCAGATTCCATACAGTAGAAGTAGAAAACCAACTCCCTCAAGTTGTTTTCTGACCACCACACATGCATGCCTACATACATACATACACAAAAATACATACATGTACAAAATTTATGTAAATATAAAATGTAAAAAATGTAAAAAGTTAAGTGTCAAATCAAATATACTTATATGTACATATGACATAGTTGAGAAATTATAGTCCTCGGGATGACCTCAAACTCTCAATCCTCCTGCCTCCGTCTTCTAAGTGCTGGAGTATGGGCATGAGGCACTGTACCGGGCCCCCAGACACCATGATGAAAGTGCCATTCAGGTCTTGGAACCCAGCATGAAGACAGCAAACCCTGCCACCAAATGAGAGCACAGTCTCAATCCATCAAAGCTCAGAGTTCTGAGAAAGTCCCCAGATATTCTAGCCTTGCTTTTGGCTCTGTAATTCCAATTCTGTCTAACTCTTCTGTTAACTGGATTATGTCAATGCATATGGTTTTTGTGATTAAAAGCTCACCCTGAGAAAGGTTCAGGCTTCCACCTGGGTCCCAAGCATCCAGTGTGGTTGCCAGCCTGCTAATAAAGATTCTATTTGCTTTAGCCCATGTCTGAGAGGGCTTTTGTGGTTACTACCTCACGACAGCATCACACCTGGCCCCATGAACATTTATTAACCAAAACACTAAAAATACTCAAATACACACACACGAATCTATTAGAAATTACTTTATACAGTATGGCTGTTGGTTACATGGAGTCTGTAGGGCTGTTGCCACTGCATCTGAAGCTGCAAAAGCTTGAAGTTCTCAGAGCAGGTGGTCACTATGTGAGATGGGAGAACAGGCACAGCTGGACTCTGGAGCGCAAGCTGGAGCCAGTGAGAACAGTCTGGAAGCCCCGGCTCTTCCTGTTGCCTCTGACCCTTTCTCACGGAGCACAGCACACACTCAGTCCTGAGTCAGACCAGCTGACCGTGGGGTGCAGGGAGAAGAAGCTATTCCGGTCACAGGCACAGCCCCACACCATCCAGGAGAGACAGAGTTACCAAACACACACCGCTCTACTTACACTTGTCAAATTGCCCGAGACCCTTCTTTGTGGACCAGTCTAACTGGAAACATGCAGAAACATGGAATTCCGTAGAGATAATTGAACCCGACCAAGGTGGCACTTTACAAAGCCACCAAGCCAAACCTTTGACAACCGGGTACCCGTTCACAGCTTTGTATTTAATCTCCAAATAAGACAATAATAATCAGAAAGCTGTGTTTCACCTGACATCAAACAATTGCCCTTCAAACAAAAATCACACTGGCCCGGGGAACAGAGGCTTTTCTTAAAGGCCCAAATGGTAAATATTTTAGGTTTTGCGGGTCACACAGTTTCTATTGCAACTGTTCAATGCTTCTGCAACCATGGCATAAAGGTGGCCATAGGCAGTAAGTATACAAGTAGGCGTTGCTGTGTTCCACTGGAACTTTATCTGGAAAGGCAGATGGGTTGCCCTTGAGCCATAGTTTTCTGACCTCCTGTGTTAATTCTTTTCTCAAAAGAGAATGGTGAGTCCCTTTCTTACGTGGGTGATCTTTATTCTTCTCTTATGGATATTCATACCTTAATATTTTATAACTAAATATCTTGTAACTTAAATATCAACAAAAAAGTCAACATCGTTATATTAGATAAAGATATGAGAAAAGGGAAAGAAAATAAAAAATTTGCTTACTATATATAAAAGCATATAGGGAAAAATATCTCCTACTATATTCTTCTTTTCTGCAGCTGTCATGTGATCATAGCTGGTCTTTCTAACTACTTTCTTCCATTTTTTTAAAATGTGTATGGATGTTCTGCCTACATGTGTTCATTGTCCAGAATGTCCAGAAGGTATCAGATACCCTTGTCTGTTTCTAAATGTTAATCCTGGGAGGTCTGAGCAATTACGGGTTCTTCTCGAACTAAAAGCAATTATGTAGGCAGAACACCCACACACATAATAAAAAAGTTTACATTTTATTTTGTGTGTCTGAGTGTCATGCCTTCACATCTGTCTACACATCCCTTGTGCTCCTGGTTCTCAAGGAGGCCAGAAGAGAGCACTGGACCTCCTGGACCTGGAATTACAGAAAGTCGTGAGCTGCTGTGTAGGAACTGAGAACTGAACCCGGGTCTCCGCAGGGCAGCCAGGCCCTTGACCACTGAGCTGAACCCGGGTCTCCGCAGGGCAGCCAGGCCCTTGACCACTGAGCTGAACCCGGGTCTCCGCAGGGCAGCCAGTCCCTTGACCACTGAGCTGAACCCGGGTCTCCGCAGGGCAGCCAGTCCCTTGACCACTGAGCTGAACCCGGGTCTCCGCAGGGCAGCCAGGCCCTTGACCACTGAGCTGAACCCGGGTCTCCGCAGGGCAGCCAGGCCCTTGACCACTGAGCTGAACCCGGGTCTCCGCAGGGCAGCCAGTCCCTTGACCACTGAGCTGAACCCGGGTCTCCGCAGGGCAGCCAGGCCCTTGACCACTGAGCTGTGCCCCCAGCCCTACCAGCTCTATTCTTCTAGACAACTGTGACTAATACAACTGTCTAGCACTGTGGAAATAGGAAAGAGAACATGTGTTAGTCACTAGGGGTACGAGAGCATCCTGTCCCATTGCTCTTCCCTCGTTCCTGAGCTTGAGACTGCAGACTTGCCCCAGCAGCACAGTGTGGACCATCTAGATGGGCCACTGCTGAGCCCTCAAAGCTATCCCACTGGCTCTGAGCATGGGCTAGTGCCCCACTGAATTTATGTGAAATTAATTCTGTGGTCAAGAGGAATGATACATAAAGTACAATGATTTGGGGGGAAATTATCTGATAATTCACAACTGCTAGTTAGGGCAGAAATACTGTAAGCAGAAAAGGCAAATTCATATCTAGTAAATACAAGTGCTGCTCTTTTCCTGATGGGAAAGATGTGTGCAATTAACTTGCTATGGTGTTGCTGGTGGCTGAGTACTTATCAGTGTGCTGCTGAGCCCGGTATAACTTTAACCTTCATCCTTGACTCTCTGGCTGCCGTTAGCCCATTGGGCAGTACCAGGAATGACTGGGAAAGGATGGCTGCTGTCCACAGGCCATTCATTTCATCTGATTGTCATTGCTGTGCACCGTCTGGCCCTCCCTCTGCAAGGCTTTCGTGTGGGACACAAACAGCATCATGATCTGAGTTCCTCTGGAGAAGTCTATGCAAATACTGCTTTCTCACAAACCAGTTTTCCAGCTGTGTACCTGGCAAGTCCCCGACTCTCTAAACAAGTCGTTTATTGTAGCCAGTGAGTTGATGTGGGCCCAGACATCTGGCCACCTCGCATTTCAAACCAAAAGAACAGCTACACACTCCTTTCAAAGCCTAGTCCAATGGAAGGCGTTCCTTTCGCCACCCTCTGTTACCTTTTCCCAAGGTGCTCTGTAGCTATCCTCTTCCAGGTAACCCCTACACATTAGGACGAGCAATGGTCAATCAGCTTCAAACATTTTCTCCCTCAGCCAGCTGAGGCTGTAGGCGGAGGCTACCGGCGGCATGGGGGGGGGCATTCACACATGAGGAGGCTGTATGCGGCATGAGCGGGCAGCATTCACACGTGGGGAGGCTGTATGCGGCATGAGCGGGCAGCATTCACACGTGAGTGGTGGCATTCACACGTGAGGTGCTTCCTCGTGCCACTTGGCTTCAGGACCCACCCCGGTCTAATCTCAAAGCTTCACGCCATTTGATAAAGCCACTGATGGCTTTCAGACTTGGTAAGCTAAACGATCTCCTATACCAGGAGCAGCTCCTTCACATGGTGTTGCGGCAGCTTCCGGCCAAGTCTCAGTGTCAGGCCTAGTAGCAGGCCACATGTTGCTCCCCTGGTGTAGGAGGTCCTTCTGTCTTTATGTTGTTTTCATTGGTTAATAAAGAAACTGCTTTGGGCCCCTGATAGAGCAGAACTTAGGTAGGCAGAGGAGACAAAACTGAATGTTGGGAGGAAGAAAGCAGAGTCAGAGAGAAGCCATGGATCCTCCACCTGAGACAGATGCCGCTGGTTAGAATCTTTCTAGGTAATCCACTGCCATGTGGCAATATACAGATTAATAGAAATGGGTTAAATCACGATGTGAGAGTTAGCCAACAAGAGGCTAGAGATGATGGGCCAAGCAGTGATTTAATTAATACAATTTCTGTGTGGTTATTTTGGGGCTAAGCTAGCCTGGCAGCCAGGACAAACAAACGGGCCCTCTTCCTGTAACACTCCTCAAAGGAGAATCGTTATTCTTGGCAGGCACTATCACTTAACTAAAAATTTCCGAGGATCTGTGCTGCCAAAGTAGATTGCCAAAGGCTCCTAAAGCAGCTTATAGTTCTAGTACCATTGTATCTGATGAGTCATGTGACCCATATAGTTCCAGCGCCATTGTATCTGACGAGTCACATGACCCATATAGTTCTAGTCCCAGTGTATCTGATGAATCATGTGACCCATATAGCTCCAGTACCATTGTATCTGATGAGTCACATGACCTCTTAGCAGAACAGCTTGCACAGAAACTCCACCTGTTTTAGAGATGACCCTTATTCTGAGGATTACTCAAAATAGGCACTTTCTAGCCATTAACAACTGAGCCAAAGAAACATACCCGAATGAGAAATGTGTTACTAGCAAAAACCCAAGAGACCCAGGAGGCACCATGGAAAGATCCAACAACTTAGCTGTCACCAGAGAAGGGAAATGTCTTCATATCGCAGATAACTGGACCCCTATGTGACTTGAACCAAAGCAGCAAGTCCTTGAACATCAACAGGGTTCATCTCCCATGCACCACACATACACACACACACACACACACACACACACACACACAAAGCACACCAAGAACTTTTTGATTACCTTGTCCATTAGGCAGATCATCAACGTAACAGACCAGCATCATGTCCCGTGGAAGGGAAAGGCAGTCAGGGGCCTGTGAACTTGATTAATGCTGGTATGGACCGTTTATTTACTCCTGAGGTGTAAATCTGTCTGCTACTGAAGACAGATCTACCTCATTAGGCAAGAGTCGACTTCTTGAGCTTCATTAATAGGTGAAAAGAAAAGAGCCCGTGCCAGATCACTAGTTACAAACCAGATGTGTGATGATGTCGCAACAATGAAGTCACATCTGGAAGCGTCTAGAACGTTTAAGACAGTCCACTGTCACTCTTGGAGCAGCAGCCTCTGTGTCCTTCAAGGCTACCGGTCAGATAATTTCCCCAAGCTGCAGTATGGCTTTCTGGTTGCTGTTTCGTCAGAGAGGCCTGTCTATAACTCCACTGTGGTTTCTATCACTACAGCCCTTGTTCCACGCATCAGGGAACCACTTTGGGAATGTTGCCGGTTGTTGAGTGTATCTCTCCTAATTATGCCTTCTAAACCTAGGAAAATAACCACAGGATGGGTTTGGGGGTATGCAGAGTTATGGTGAAATGTGCCTGAACCAGCTATGACTTCTCTCTCAATAACAAAGTCTTCTGAGCTTAAAAAAAAAAGTCAAACATGTGTTATCTAATAATTTCTGTTGCTCAGGAATCTGGGAATCGCTTCATTGGCCGTCTGGCCCAAGACCTCTTGGGAGGTTACAGCCAAACTCTAGCCTGGAGCTACAGCTTCCTAACGACTTCATTGGAGAGGGCAGACTACTTCTGAATTTGCTCACCTGGCTGTTAGCAGCCTGCAATGTCACTGAAATGTTCACCCAAGGGCCTCAGTTCCCCACCGCAGCCTCAGAGTGCTGCATAGAGCTGCTCACAGTACGAAGCATCCATCTCTCAGAACAGGGGCTCACTGAGGAAGAGAACCTGATGTAAGACCTGTCACGTCTGCCATGTTCTGTTTATGAGAAGTGACTCACTGGGTCAACCCACTCTCAAAAAGATTTCATGAGCCTGTAGTTGCTAGGCAATAGGGATCAAAAATAAGAATACGCATTCTGAGTAACATAGAAATAAATATTAAGTCAGTAGTGATAGCACTTGGGGATCAGAAACAGAAGGATGGTGTTTAGGACTAGATAGGGCTACATAGTAAAATCCCTCCTTAAAAACACACACACCACACACACACACAAATGGGGCTGGAGGGAAGTCTCAGTGGTCAGGAGCACTGACTGCTATTCCAGAGTACCAAGGTTCAATTCCCGGTGCCCACGTGGCAGCTCCCAACAGTCTGCTTCAGGGGATCTGACACCTTCCTCTGGCCTCTGAGCACATGCAAGTGGGACACAAACATGTGAGCAGGAAAAACACCCATAAGGAGGAAAAAGAAAATAATAATAATCCACCTAGCATGATGGTGCATTCCTTTAACTTCAGTCTCAGCTTTCAGGAGGCAGAGGCAGGTGAATCTCTATGAGTTTGAGGCCAGCCTGGTCTACAGAGGGAGTTCCAGGATAGCCAGGGCTACAAGGAGAAACCCTGACTCAAAAAAGAAACAAACCCAAACCAAACAAACAAACAAAAGAGGAGAGGCGGAAGGTGAGAGGGGAACCTCCAGGCACAGAGCAGTTAGAAGCATTTGCCATGGAGTCTGCAGTTAGTGTCAAAACCGATGTTCAGGCCTATTCTTAATTTCAAAACTTCGTTCTAACTCTGCCTTCTCCCCATAAGTCCATCACTCGGCCAGCTTTGTCTGTTTTTTAGATAAGCTCTCAGATATCCCAGACTGACCTAGAACTTGATATGTTGCTGAAAATAAATTCTTCAGGTTGAATTCTTTACTTTGAGTTCTTGCTCCTCCTGCCTCTAGATAGCAGATGTTGGGATTACAGATGTGTGTCCCAGGCCTGGTTTACATGGTGCTGGGGTTTTGAACCCAAGGCCTTCTGCATGATAAGCAAACACACTATCAACTGGGCCACAGCCATGTGTGGTTTTTAACTCAATCCCACTGTGTAACCCTGGCTGGCCTCCACTATCAGCAATCCTCCTGCCTCAGCCTCCCAAATATCAGGATGTGTCACCAGGTCAGCATGATTAGGTCACCTATGGAAGTTGGTTTTTGCTAGCCTCACTCCTCTGGTCCCTACTTTTCTTTCTTCTTTTCATCATTGAGAGAGACTCAGAACTGGCACATTTATTGTAATTGGTTCTAAGACACCTTCCAACAAAACACAAGAGCTGAGGTACAGTCCAGGGGCAAAGCACTTGCCTAGCATGTACAAGGCCTTAGATTCTATTCCTAATACACACACACACACACACACACACACACACACACACAAACACACACACACACACACACACACACACACACACACACACACGGGCATATGTTCTCAGAGAGACAGTTCTGCATCTGTCTTAGTCACTGTTCCATTGCTGTGAAGGGACACCAAGATCAAGGCAACTCTTATGAAAGAAAACATTTATTGGGGGCTCCCTTACAGTTCCAGAGGTTTAGTCCATTATCATCATAGCAGGGAGCATAGGGGCATGCAGGCAGGTGCTGGAATGGGTAACTGAGAGCTACATCCTGGTCTTCAGGCAGAGAGAGACTAACACTGGGCGTGGCTTGAGCTTTTCAAATCTAAAGGCCCACTCCTAGTGACACACTTCCTCCAACAAGGCCACACCTCCTAATCCTTCTCAAGTAGTGGCACTCCCTGATGACGAAGCCTTTAAATATATGAGCCTCTGGGGTCCATTCCTATTTAAACTACCACAGCATCATGCCCCATGACCCACCACACTGAACCTTTGCTTGCCAGTTACATCTTTCCTTTACCTTGTGCCCCTGGAACACGGTGTGGTGACATGGATACAAGAATGCATATATACTTGTTCTTTAGCAAAGCCTGAACTGCCTTTGAAGATGCCTAAAGCTTCGAGGCCTCTGAGCAGCTCCCTTCCAGAAGGTCTGGGGTCTCTTCCACAGAATAATAACTCACATATTAAGCCGAGCGATGGTGGTGCCCGCCTTTAATCCCAGCACTCGGGAGGCAGAGGCAGGCGGATCTCTGTGAGTCTGAGGCCAGCCTGGTCTACAGAGCTAGTTCCAGGACAGGCTCCAAAGCCACAGAGAAACCCTGTCTCAAAAAACCAAAAAAAAAAAACCTCACATATTAAAACATAACTTCAGCAGTTCTGTCACAGACTCCACTCCCTCCTATGCCATTTCTTTCCTTCATAGAGCTTGCATCAAGACAACTCAGCAATCATTTCTGTAACCCGGGAAAATGCTGAGGTTACTCCTGTCTGCTCATAGATAGTTCCAGTTCCCCTGCCCATTACAAAGAAGCCATAATAACTTGAGAACATAGAATAGTAATTTTCTTTATGTATCAGAAACAAATCTCAGATCACAAATTAAAGTGTGATAAAAAAAAACCAATTTTGGGCACAGGATGGCTCAGTAGGTAAGGGTGCTTGCTGCCAATCTGCCAACCTGAGTGCCATCCTCGGGCCTTGCATGCTGGAAGGAGAGGAACAGCTCCCCCCAAATTGTCCTCTGATCTCTCTCTGTAAGTGCTCAATGACACATGTGTGCATACATGTGCATACAGAAACATAATTTTAAATTGTTTAAAGAAATCAATTTTATTTTCTAATAACTGAACACAGTTATTTTATGAAATTGGTCAGAGGGAAGAGTAGCCCCCCTTGTCATATTAGGGGCTACTCAGGAAGGAGCTCTGGCTGTCTGTTGTTCCCTTCTCCATCTGGATCTGGATACACCGCTCATCTGGTCCACAGGTTACCTGATCTGGATACACCGCATGTCTGGTCCACGTGTTACCTTGGGCATTTCTGTGCCTTCTCAGAGGCTCCAGAGACATTCAGCTGCATTTCTGTTCCCGTGAACAGGAAATGTCTATAAATCTCATGATGTCACAGTAAACAAAGTATGCATTTCCTCTTTCCATGAATCCTTGTTTGTGTCTAAGGTCCTGTGTGGCCCTGGGGGAGGGCACATCCTGCTCCACACCGGATGCTTCTCTTGTTCTCTTACTCTTCTGGAGACTTAGATAAGTCTCAGGTGGAAAAGAGGGAAGAAAAACTAGGTTGAAGTGACCAGCGGTTATTCTAAGACTTCTTTACCTTTTTCTGGATTTAGGATTTTGAAACATAACAGGAACAATTCTCTCTCTCTCTCTCTCTCTCTCTCTCTCTCTCTCTCTCTCTCTCTTTCTCTCTCCCTTCCTCCCTTTTTCTCTCCCCTACCTTCCCCCTATCTTTCTGTAGCAATCTTCCCTATTACAATCTGTGTCTGTAATACATAGATTACATGTAGTATGTAATGGGAATGGGAAAATGAAGCCAGGCAATGGGGCTCACGCTTTTAATCCCAGCACTTGGGAGGCAGAGACAGGCGAATCTCTGTGAGTTCAAGGCAAGCCTGGTCTACAAGAGCTAGTTCCAGGACAGGCTCTAAAACTACAGTGAAACCCTGTCTTGAAAAACAAACAAACAAACAAAAAAGAATGGGAAAAGGAATTGGACAATGGTGGCACCTACCTTTAATCCCAGCACTTGAAGGCAGAAGCAGGCAGATCTCTCTGAGTTCAAGGTCAGCCTGGTCTACACAGTGAATTCTAGGACAGACAGAATTGCACAGAGAAGCCCTGACTCAAAAAACCAAAACAAACAAATATAAAAGAATGGGAAAAAGAGCTAAGCATGGTAATTTGTGTTGTCTAGAATCCCAGCACTTTGGAAGCTTGAAGCAGGAGACCTGCACAGTTGAGGCCAGACTGGAGTAAATAGCATGTTCAGGCCAGCTTAAGATACAGCAAGACACCCCCAAAGCAGAGGGTGGTTACAGGAATGTCCCTAGGGTAACTAGAATGAACTATGGAAGATGGGAGACATATTAATTACAAAGTAACATCCTACTACACTGAAAGACATAGCTCTCAGCCCTACATAAAATGTTTGTTTTGAAATCACAGTCCTTAGTTTTCTGTCACAAGGCAGAAAACTTGAATGATCCAAGTCTCCTCAGAGTGAGTGTTAAATTATGTCTCCCACAGAGTATCTCATGATGTGACCTTATTAGGAAACAGGGTCATTGAAGATGTAGTTAGCGTTGATGGAGTCACACTGGAAGAAAGCAAACCCATAATACTCAGAGATTGTCATTGTCAGCTTAGATTTAGAGTCACCAAAGAGACTCATCCCGGGGTGTGTCTGTGAGGATGTCACTATGGAGGTTTAGCTGAGAACGGGCAACACAGGGGCCTCAGACTGAAAAAGAAAAGGGAGACCAGCCAAGGTTTGTCCCTCTCTGCTTCCAGACTACAGTGTGACAAACTGCTGCAGACACCCACTGCCATGCCCTCCCCACCATGGTTGACTCTGTCCTCTAACCAGAAGCCAAAATACACCCTTCCTTCCTCTAGCTGATGTTATCAGGTGTTAGACAAGGAGAGTAGACGAAGACATCAAAAATGATGATGATGTAGTTGAGATCTGGGATGTCCCTCTCAAACGTCCATGTGCTGAAAACTATTCCCCAGAGTGGTCCTCTTGGAAGATGGCGGGGACCTTGAGCCTCCTGCCTCCACCTTTCGAGCATTGGGATGGCAGGCATGCAGTACCATCCCCAGCTCATGCTGCAGTCTTACTCCTATAGAATTCATTTTCTACAAACTGCCCACAGTCACCTCAACTCATGAGTGAAGCCACCTCTGTCTCCTAATTAAAGCAGTTCAGTAAGAGAGATCAGATCTACTTTCCTAAGCCATAAGGAAAAGAGAGACAAACGAAAGGGCAGCAGCAGATGTGTGTTTATTTCCAAACAGGTACCATGCAGCGCTGGTCTCCAGCAGAATACAGCTGGAAGCTGAGCCTGTGACTGCAGGAGTTCACTGCCTGCAGGCAGTTTCCTCTTCAAATCACTAACACAGCTCCACATACTGCAGACATAGAGGTCTGGTTAAAGTGGCTGGAATTTGGGTGGCAGAGTCCTGGTGAAAAGTAAATGGGCAAGGGCTGAGCGGGGCTGCAGAGGGATCCCAGAGAGCAAGGGCTGCACAGGGCTGCAGAGGGATCCCAGAGAGCAAGGGCTGCACAGGGCTGCAGAGGGATCCCAGAGAGCGAGGGCTGCACAGGGCTGCAGAGGGATCCCAGAGAGCAAGGGCTGTGCAGGGCTGCAGAGGGATCCCAGAGAGCAAGGGCTGCACAGAGCTGCAGAGGGATCCCAGAGAGCAAGGGCTGTGCAGGGCTGCAGAGGGATCCCAGAGAGCAAGGGCTGCACAGAGCTGCAGAGGGATCCCAGAGAGCAAGGGCTGTGCAGGGCTGCAGAGGGATCCCAGAGAGGCAGAACAACTTACAGGTCTGAGATCATTCTGAGGTCTTTTCAGCCTGGCACCAGGGCTTGGAAAGAGACTGAAGAGACCCCAAAAGGTAGCAGTTTTAGTAACTAAACCATAGCTGAAAGGCTAGACACACTTCAACAAATCTTAAAGCGAGCCCCAGACTAAGCCAATAACGAAGTCTGACATTCATCAAATAAATAGAACAAAATTTTAGCCACAAGGATGTAAATTCATAATGCCCAGAAACTAATTTTAAAAATCATAAATTGTGCAGGCCTTCAGTCCCCACACTAGGGATGCAGAGACAGGCAAATCTCTGAGTTTGAGACCAACCTGGTCTACAGTGTGAGTTCCAGAACAACCAGCCTGGTTCCAGAACAACCAAAGCTACACAGAGAAACCCTGTCTCAAAAAAACAAAACAAAACAAACAACTCCCTCCCCTCATTGGAAGCATGTGCATGGGAGTTCCAACTTTCACAGACTTGAAAACAGTCTTTACCAAACACGTATAAGCTGCACAATGTCACCTGTGCGCAACCAGTTCTGGCCCCTGGAAGGCAAACTATGAACCGGGAAGCATTTAATACTGACTTCGCGGGTTTCTTAGAACTTCCGCTAGAGGTGGTAGGGTGGATCTTCCAGCTGGGGCTAGACTCACCCTTCCTCGCAGGTATGCTGCTGACAATGACCTTTTCAACAGTGGGGCTAACTGCCGAGCCGGCAATAAACGGGGACAGAAACACGCTTTCCCAGACACAATAATCACCTGTGTCCCCTGGGAGACGGAGCTTTCCCCCAGGAACAACCTTCAGACTCTCTCGCTGAAGGAAGTAAACCCAGCTCCAGCCCGGAGTTGCAGTTAGTGACCTGGCTAGGGGAGGTGGAAGTGGACTGGACTGGGGAATTTGAATACTTATGAAGACAGAGCAGCTCTCTCTCTGACCCACGCAGGAAGCAGAGTGTGCGGTCAACTGTTCATCAATGAAACTTTGTAGGAACTGAAAGTTCACCTTGGAACTAGCCTGATATCGTGATGTGATAGTGTACAGGTAGCCCAGGCTGGCCTTAAACTCTCTGAAGAGGATCGTGAACTCCAGATCGTCCCACCTCTTCTTCCCAAATCCACAGATTAAAGGCATGTGCCAACACTCCCAGCTTAGCCTGAGTGTCATCACAGTTGGGACAAGCGACAACTTCAGGCACAAATTTAATAAGGAGATCCAGGAAATGATACACACAATTAAAAATAATTTAAAAAATTGTAAATCTGATTTTTAACATTTTAATTTTAAAAATTATACAGTATATTTTTATCATATTTTTTCTTTCCTCCAACTCCTCCCATATCCTGCTTACCTCCTTACTCGCCCATCTTCACGCTCTTTTCTCTGCCTAAAAAAAAGAAAAAAAATATCAAAATGAAACAAAAAACCCTTCCCAACACACATATACAACCATAAAGTCCATTTTGTATTGGCCAACTACTTCTGGGCGTGGGGCCTGCCAAATAAATTTTTAAAAAGAATCAAATGAAAATTCTAGACTTAAAAACTACTATAAAAATGTCTCTAAATTGTCTCCACCGTAGAATGGAGTTGGCAGAAGATCAGCTCTGTGGTTGAAGGTAAATTAATAGAGATTTTCAAGTCAGAAGAGGAGAAAGAAAAATGACAGATGAATAATGAACAGGGCTTTCGAAGACCTGTGAGGTACTGTGAAGTTAGCCCCGTGTAGGAATCCAGGAGGTGGGGGAGAGAGAGTGGGGTGGGAGGGAGACCATAGCTACTTACCTTCAGTCCCAGCATCTAGAGGGTTGATGCAAACAGATTTTGGTGAGTTTGAGGACAGCCTGGTCTGCATAGATTTCAGGTCAGTTAGGACACACAGTGAGACCTTATTTCAAGAAAAAAGAAGAAGGAGGAGGAGGAGGAAGAGGAGGAGAAGGAGGAGGAGAAGGAGTAGGAGGAAGAGGAGGAGGAGGAGGAGGAGGAGGAGGAGGAGGAGGAGGAGGAGGAGGAGAAGGAGAAGGAGAAGAAGAAGAAGAAGAAGAAGAAGAAGAAGAAGAAGAAGAAGAAGAAGAAGAAGAAGAAGAAGAAGAAGAAGAAGGGAAGAAAGGAAGAAAGAAAGAAAGAGAGAGAGAGAGAGAGAGAGAGAGAGAGAGAGAGAGAGAAGAGTGTAGCGAGCAAGCAAGCCCTGACTTAATGTGTACAACCATGTCGGGGACCTCAATGCTTTAAATCCTTGACAGTGGCAAAGCCTTCTTCAGGAGAGGCTCAGAGGGACTGGAAAGCTTTCCTTGGTTTTAAGTGTGACTGTTGACAGTATGTGTAGAAAATGTCCCTTGTAGTTTTGTCCTACCCTGAATGTTTACAGCCCATAGACTGATCCCCTAAGAAGTAGTTCCTACCCATTCACTAAACCTGCCTTCTGGTTTATCTGATGTAACAATCCATCTCTATACTAACCCTATCTGTCTCTATACTAATCCCTATCTATATACTATTTCTATACTAACACCATCTCTATACTAATCCCATCTCTATACTAATCTCATCTCTATACTAATCCCAGCTCTACACTAATCCTATCTCTATTAATCACTATCTATATACTATCTCTATGCTAATCCCTATCTATATACTTTATCTATACTAACCCCATTTCTATACTACCCCCATTTCTATACCAATCCCTATCTATATACTATCTCTATACTAACCCCATCTCTATACTAACCCCATCCCTATACTAACCCCATCCCTATACTAACCCCATCTCTATACTAACCCCATCTCTATACTAACCCCATCCCTATACTAACCCCATCCGTATACTAACCCCATCTCTATACTAACCCCATCCCTATACTAACCCCATCTCTATACTAACCCCATCTCTATATTAACCCCATCTCTATACTAATCCCTAGCTAAACTAATCCCTATCTATACACTATCTCTATACTAACCCCATCTCTATACTAACCCCATCCCTATTATAATCCCATCTCTATACTGATCCTTATCTATATACTATCTCTATACTACCCCATCCGTATACTAACCCCATCTCTATACTAACCCCATCTCTATACTAACCCCATCTCTATACTAACCCATCCCTATACTAAGCCCATCTCTATACAACCCCATCTCTATACTAATCCCTATCTCTAGTAACCCTGCCTCCTTGTTTATCTGATGTTAACAATCCCATCTCCCTGTTCAACTGTATATAACAAATATGTTGACCTTCCAAGGGAGCTGTGACTTCTCCATCCAAGAATCCAGATTACCCAATCCCAGCTTTTCTGTACTATGTCTGTGTTTGTCCTTTCTTCATTCCCTCGTGCCCCCAGTTAGGTCAGGCCCTGGAGCCATACAAGATGCGACAGTAAGGAAAAGAAATCACATGACTTAAAGTTCTTAAAAATGATTTTTAAGAATTTGAAACTTTCACTTTCAAATCTAAGAATTTAACCACCCCACACCTATAGTCAACCCAAACTAGGCCATCAACAGACCCACTGCAGTTTCTTTCTTTAAAGAGAAAAGAAAGCTAAAGGGAAAAGAAAAAAAATTAAATTAATGAAAGAAAAATGGTGTTGTGTGTTCCTGAGAATGAGACTGTGGTA
Organism: Microtus pennsylvanicus; assembly: GCF_037038515.1. NCBI lineage: Eukaryota > Metazoa > Chordata > Mammalia > Rodentia > Cricetidae > Microtus > Microtus pennsylvanicus. The sequence goes on along the minus strand of NC_134599.1, from coordinate 36,040,401 downwards.
AAGCATGTCAGAGATAACACAGTCCAGGGGCAGCACCATGGCAGATTCAAAACAACGCAAGAAAAACATTCAACCAGCCTACCATGGTACTGCACTCCAGAGGCACAGGCTAGTCTGCTCTACAGAGGGAGCTCCTAGTAGCTAAGGCTACACAGTAAGACCTATCTGAAAGAGAGAGAGAGAGAGAGAGAGAGAGAGAGAGAGAGAGAGAGAGAGAGAGAGGAAATAAGGAAGGGAAGAAGAAAATTCCACCAAAAATTCTATATGCTTACAAAGTTAAAAAAAAAAAAGGAATTTCTACATGACCAAACAGTATGTGTGACCAGATGACCATACAAGAGAAGCTAAAAGAAGTCCCTTAGACTGGAAGGGACTGATTTTGGATGACAAATCACATCTAATAGAGAAATGACTAACCCAACAGCGGCCAGTACGTAAATAAACAGAAATAACAGATCCACAGATGTAAACAAAATCTGTACCTATAAATATAGTAGTTTATGAACAAACATAGGTCGCCTCATTTTTAAATTTCCCCTAAAACTGTTTGAAACAATACTTGTAACTCTACATCATAATATTTGTCAATCATATAGATTAAAATGTATCAAAGGAGGAGGTGTAAATAGAGACATACCAGAGTCTATTTGCTAAATTTTCTGGAATTAAGCAAATACTAACCTAAAGTAGATTGTAGCAAGACATTTACTGTGATGCCCACAGAAAGTCTCTCTTTTTCCTTCAGTTTTTGGGGCAATGAGGGTATGTCAGGCACACAGTAACAAAAATAGAATGGTAATATTAACATCAGGGTAAACAAACATTCAGAGCAGAAGTCTTACTGGAGCAGAGGGAATTTCATGATAACCAGACTTAATATAGTAAGAACACAGGAAAACTGGGACTGGAGAGATGTTCAGCAGCTCCCACAGACACCTGACCACAGCCTGTGAAATACAGAGAAGTAGACACACAAACACATAAACAAAAATAAGTTTCCAAAAAGTTATGAAAATACCGAAATAGGTATGTGCCAAATAACAGCTCTGAAATACATAAAACAAAATCAAAGAGAATGAAACTAGAGACAACTCAATGACGTGGGTTAGAGACTTGAATGTCCTTTCTCAATAATTCATAGAACTAGACTGAAAATAAGTAAGGATACAGAAAATATCAATATCAGTGACTGTTCATATTGTTAACAGACAGGATCTAGAAACACCTAGGAGACAGGTCTCTGGGCACCTCTGTGAGGGACTGCTTAGATGAGGCTGGCCTTTGAAGGACTATTTGAATAGGTTAACTGAAGACCTACTCACTATTCACCTATTCACTGTGGGCAGCTCATTTTTTAGTGTGGGCCCCAGGCTGAATAAAAAGGATTCAGATGAACACAAGCATTTATGACCATCTTCTTCCTGTCTGTGGACAGTGTGACTAGCTCCCTGAAGGTCCTACCCCTTGACTGCCCCTGCCATGATGGATTGTATCCCAGAGTAGAATGTGAACCTTATTTTGGTCACAAAATTGCTTTCTCGGAATGTGTGCTTTCTCCATAGCAAAAGGAAAAGTAAGACGCACTCTATCAGTCAGCTTGACCTAACCATCAGGACAGACAACAGTCGAGTTACCACCCAGTCCACTATTCCCTTGCAGGAACCAATAAACTATTCTCTCTTTTTTAAGTGATTTATTTTTTTCTATTTTATGTGCATTGGCGTTTGCCCACATGTATGTCTGTGTGATGCTGTCAGATCCACCGGAACTGAAGTTATAGACAGTTGTGAGCTACTGTGTAGGTGCTGGGAATTGAACTCAGGTCCTCTGGAAGAGCAATCAGGGCTCTGCTGAGCCACTGTTCTTTTTTTTTTTCTAGATGTGGTTTCTTTGTGTAATCTTGACTGTCTGGGAACTTGCTGTGTAGGTCAGGCTGGCCTCAAACTCACAGAGATTCAAGCACCTCTGCCTGTTGAGGGCTGGGATTAAAAGCATGCACCACTATGCCTGGCTTCAATGAACTAGTTTTTAAAAATAAAAAGCTACAAACAAAATGCACATTCTTTTCAAACATTTGTACAACATTTTTTAAGATAAACAATATTAGACTATTTTTAAAGTTTCAACAAATTTAAAAGAATTTTAGAATTACTTGAAACTTTCCATGACAGTGTCTTAATTATTCTTCTACTGGTATAAGGACACCATGACCTAAGAGACTTAGAGAAGGCCGGGCGGTGGTGGCGCACGCCTTTAATCCCAGCACTCGGGAGGCAGAGGCAGGCGGATCTCTGTGAGTTCGAGACCAGCCTGGTCTACAGAGCTAGTTCCAGGACAGGCTCCAAAGCCACAGAGAAACCCTGTCTCGAAAAAAACAAAAAAAAAAAAAAAAGAGACTTAGAGAAGGCAGAGACTTGCAGTTTCAGAGGGTTAGAGTGGTGATCTTCATGGTGGGGTGCTTGGCAGCAAACAGACAGGCACTTGAGCAATAGCTGAGAGCGTGCATCTTTTTCCACAAACACAAGATAGAGTTAATAGGGAATGGCGTACACTTTTGAAACCTCAAACCTTCTCCCATAACTCCGAATTCTTCCCAAGCACTTCGACCAACTGGGAGCCAACCTTTGAAATATACGAGCCTATGGAGGCCATTCTCATCCCAACTGCCCTATTTGGTTTCCACAGGACAGTCTGGGTCACTCAGCAGTGGTGGCCTGCAATCCTAGAGAGGCAGAGCATACAACAGCTGCTCAGTCCATGAGGCTGGGTGCTTTAGTAAACCCAGTGTGACATGGATGGTCTAGAGAAGTCCTGAAAAGCCACAGATCTTCAGTCCAGGTTGTAAAGCCAAATTATCTGGGTTTTCAACATCAGCAAAGACTGGCCAAGTGACAGCAACAGCATGTTGGATCCATGCACCAGCAAAGATGAAGGCAGCAGGCAAAAGCATCACTGTTTTCCCTTGGAATTCTTTTTGTTGGAGAGGGCTTCTCTCTCAGTTAATCCTTCCAGGAATTTGAAGACCTACTAAAAGCCATTATCTCTTAGTTCATGTCATACCTAATCAAGCTGACAGCCAAAATTAAACCATCCCAGAAGAAAATGTGAAATAAAAGCATTTTCACAGAAGCAACCTGAGACTCTTCCTGTTAAAGACAAAGCTCCCGTGAACACTTCTCAGTAGCGATTCCTGAGGACTGCTTCCAAGCCAAGGCAGCTTTATTCATGGAAGCCATGTCTGCTTTAGTGTCAATTACAGGCTTGAATGACAAGTGAACTAGTATTTGACCTTGACTCCCCTCCAAGCCTCCCTATCTCTCTTCCTTTGGCGATCACAGGCAGCCTGTGTGCCCATCTAATCAATTCCTCATCATGAAAACTGTGTGTTACTAGCTGTTTCCTACTGTTCTCTGTTCCTACTGTTCTCTGTTCCTACTGTTCTCTGTGCAGGGACATCACTGTGCTGCGGCCAGGAGCGTCCCGCCATGGCCACACCCCAACACCAGCTTCGTTTCCCACCACTTAGGTCACTTCCTAAGTCCCTACAGTGAGTGAGCTACAGCCAGAACCCTAAGCTTCCCTTATGGGCATCTTTGTTGGGAACACACGCATCTCCTCAAGAAATGATTCTGGAAGAGGCTCCTTCCTGCCAACATCAGAACTGGTGGGTTTTAGTTTTGTTGTTGGTATGAGGGTTTTTCTTGCTTTGTTTCTCTTTGTTTTTTGAAACGTGGTCTCAAGTAGAAGAGGCTGACTTTGAACTCCCGATCCTCCAGCTTCCACCCCCACCCCCTGTACTGCTGATATTTTGAGCAGATAATTTTTAATACTCCATTTTCTATATAACACATTTACTTTTAGTAACAATTGTGAAGTCAGATAAACATGATGAACAAAGGAAACACGGATGATGGAGTTTTTATATTTAAATGAATGTGCATATATATATATATGTGTTAGTAAAAATATAAATACTAAAATACAAAAAGAGAATCAATAATAGATTTTAGTTAGTTTATCCATCATAGTACGTTTCTGGAGTTAAAAATTTTTTAAATGAGTCCTTATAATTGGCATATTATAAACATGAATAATAATGCAATACAAAAACAATGAGACAACTAAACTTCCATTTTAAGCACATGACTTGTCAGTGGGGAATATTACGAATTAACTGAAATTTATACTTAATAAAAATATGGCACCTCAATTCCTGTTTCACTGTGTCAAAGTTTAATCACAATTAAAATGGTGAAGTAGTCATATAAAAAGGTGGAATTGGGGACTGATATAATGGCTCAGTGTACAGAGGTACTTGCTGCCACTCCCGATGCCCTAGGTTCAAACCTGGGAACCACATGGTGGAAGGGGAGAACTCACTTCTACAAGTCTGACCTCCACAGGTTTGCCGTCACGTGCGTGTGTGTTCCATTTCCTCACTGCCATCAGCACAAGTGTGAGCACACACACACACTCACACAAGAAAACTTTTTTTAAAGACAGAAATTTACTAACTCGTGTTCTGTTCCTTTGTCTTTTCAACTGCCTTGGTAGGAGTGTTTATTTCTCATCCATAACTTAAACGTGGGGCTCTGGAATGCCCTTGGGAGTGGAGACATGAGTTCAAATGGCTCCAGAAAATAACAACCAAACCTTTAAAACAGAAGTATGTAGGCGAGCATGACCGGGAATTCTTTTGTGTAGAAGACAGTACCTACTAAGAGAAAAGGAAACATAAAGAAATATGGTAATTTGAAGGTTGCAGTGTGCTAGTAAAGATAACATCTGAGCGCAGCGGTGGTCGAGATGAGAAATCATACTGACACACCCGGTGATGATAATACGGACACCATCTACTTTAACATGGCTTTATTGTTGTTTTCAGATGCCCTAGAGAAAGCCCACCCTCTGGTGCTTCCCTGAGACGTGATCTTTCCCACCACCCACTCTTGTTTTACTGCTTCATAAAATACCTGGGCCTTGGAGCCCAATTGTTCCTTCAATTTATAGCCGGAAAAGGATTCCAGGCTTAGACAACAACAGAGACCAACTCTTCCTTCCTTTCTGTTTTCTGTTTTGTTGGGGGTGGTGAAGGTTATAAGGATTGAAGTCAGGGCCCCTGCATGTTAAGCAAGGCCTCTCCTACTGTGCTGCACACACACACACACACACACACACACACACACAGCCATTTTTGTTGCTTCAAAGTCATTCAGTGTATCCTTGGCACACCAGAGGCCATCTTTCAAGGCTGGGCTGGGTCTCCTCTGCAGAGAAGGGTGTTTTGACAGTCGGAGGGGTGACGGGAGACATGTCAATAATATTTCAAATGCCTCCTGGCTCCGTCATCTGCCTTGTTCTCTTTGCATCACAAATTCTAGCACTGGTTTCTTCAGAAACGTGGCTCCTGCAACTGGAATACTTCTTCTCACTTTCTTTTATGCTTTGGTCTAGCTTGATGGTTTTCAGGCTCAGTCCCTGCAGTCCAAAATACTTAGGAACTTGCTGGACAGTATGCCATCAGCCCATTAAAAAATGCCTCTGATAACCCTGATAATGTGTTTTCCTAACCCTCCAGCCACCTCCAAAGCACGCCAATGTCAAATTTACCACAGCCATCTTTGTGTGCACTAAGTTTTTCTTCAGTGTTTTGAAAATACTATTTTATGGGCCCTCAGCATCCACGATTATTGATGAAAAGTCACTGTCTTTGTATTCAACTGAACATTCAAAATAACTAGTTTATTGTATTATTTTATTGCACCTATTTTATTGTAGTAAGTTTTATAAATAAATTCATTGATTTGCGCATTTAGTTCATTTTGGCAAATGCACAGCAGTGCACATCACAATTGAGACATAAACCATTTCCAGAACTCCAGAATGCACCATCCTACCCTTCTCTGGGTCCATGGCGCAACCCACCTGCTGTTTTCCACCCTAAATGGGTTGGGTTTTCTAGAACTTCAGATACATGGAATCATATAGCTCGTGCTCTTTCGTATCTTCTGCCTTTTATTTAGTGCAGTGCTTCTGACGTTCATCCAGGTTGTTGTGGATGTGCTGATAGGTTTGTACCCCTTCTATTGCAGAGTCGTATTCTACTGTTTAGAGAAACTGTGTTCTGTGCCATGGATAGCTGTACTCATACCTTCTATGTGGCTATTTATGGAAGGAGGGCAATCCACACAGCAGCCAGCTATTCACAGAAACAGCAAAAGTTCCACACCATTATTTTTATCTGCAATTGAGCTGTATTCCATATGGCTTAGCCCAATAGACAGTTTGTCTTTCTTATCTTAAAGTTTTAAGATTCTTCTTTTTACTTTCTGTTTCTGTGTTTCCGCTACCCTGCGTTTCTGTTTTGATTTGTTCTTATTTATTTTATTTGTTGTACATTAACTTTTTTGTTGTTTATCAGCTGTTGAGGAGCAGAGGTGAGCTGGTCCTATAGTGAAAGCCAGGTTTACGGTGCTATGTTGATGGTGCTATTACATCCCTAGCCCCAGGCCGTCACTCTCTCTGTTGCATGCAACCTTGGGAAGTGCTAGACCAAAAAGAGGTAGAAAGTTGGGAGAAGATGGGATTTCATGACTGTCTGAGAGTTGTCATAGCTGTGATGAAACACCATGACCAAAGCAAGTGAGGGAGGAAAGGGTTTATCCAGCCTACGCTTCCACATCATTGTTTATCATTGGAGGAAGTCAGGACAGGAGCTCAAGCAGGGCAGGAACCTGGAGGCAGGAGCTGATGCAGAGGCCAATGCTGCTTATTGGCTTGCTCCTCATGGCTTGCTCAGACTGCTTTTTTATAGAACACAAGACCACCAAGGGGTGCACCACTCCCTCGGCTCAGTTCTTGCCCTTCAATTACCAATTAAGAAAATGTTGTAGAGGCCTTTCTCTCAACTGAAGTTCCCCTCCTGCCGGTTGACATAGAACTAGCCAGCACGATGACCCAGCTTGTCTATGGTCATTTTCCATGATGGGTGAGACTGCAGTGACACGGACATTTGGGGGACACAACTCCCATCAGCAATCCCTCATCCATGCTCTGTAAATAACTCCAATAAACATGTTAGTTCAGCAAAGTGGACTTGGTTGAAGTTTTTCTTTTTGGTCTGTCATTGGTACCTGTATTAATTACTTTTATATTGCCATGATAAAATACCATGACCAAGACAACTTACAGAGGAAAGGTTGCATTTGGGTTTTGGTTCTATACAGGATGGTTTTAGACTGTTTCAATGATAGAACAGGAGTATCAAGCATGGCCACTGGAGTCGTAGCTGAGAGCTCATGCTGCAAACACAAAATAGAGAGAGAAAACTAGATATGGCCAGAGTCTTTATTCTACCCTGCTTCTAGCGACGCACTTCCTCCAGCAAAGCCCCACCTCCTGAGTCTCCCCAAACAATGCCACCAACTAGGGACCAAGCATTCGAATGCCCAGGACCGTGAGGGACATTGACCAATCTAGGGTGAATAAGTGTTTTGTCACATACCCTCGGGAAAGATCACGCACTCCTTAATTCATTATGAATTTATTGGCTCGTCTTTCTTGAAAGCTTCTTTCCTTTAGTCCTCCCTATCTCTCATTGTGGTTCCACAAGACATAAAGTATAACATTTTATTTCAGCAATGGTGTCTGTTCATTTTCTCTCTAAGCTGTGATTTGAGTGGTTTCTAAATTTATCTATCTATCTATCTATCTATCTATCTATCTATCTATCCACTTATTTTAAGCAAGGTCTCACCAGACATCCCTGACCGGCCTGAAACTGCCTATGTAGACCAGGCTGGCCTCAGACTCAGCGTTCCACCTGCCCCTGCCTCCCGAGTGCTGGGAGAAGAGAAATGTGCCACCACACCCAGCTAATTCATATTTTTTAGTTGTTATTTTTCTATCCATAGAATCAAAATTGCAATTTAATTAATCCATTAAATAGTCTCAACATCAACTTTTAAAATATCTAAAACGTTCCAGTTGCTTGTTGTTATACAACAAAATATCTCAAACGTAACAGCGTACAATGACTATTACATTTTGCTCGTAAGTTGGGTGATTAGGAGCACAAACTCGGTGAAGCAAAGGGCTCCCCTTAGAGTCACTGGTGCTCTCGCTAGTGTGAGATTGGATTGTGAAAGTAATTGGAGATTGGGGGGGTGCTGGGGAAGGGCTCAACACCTCTGTTTGTTTATGTAGTCCCAGGTCCTCTACATGCAGAGGTCAGTTTTGTTTTCTGAACCTGAAAGCCACTAGCAGGGAGACCCTTATATGGCAGTGTGTGACCCCTTGGCAAGTCCCGAGGACGCAAAGCAGAATAGCCCCACATTTCTGATCTAATCTAAGTTGCGCAGTATCACATATAAACATTGTGATAGTTACAGTCAAATCACTACCGTGTTCCTCACAGGAGGGCACAGAAAGCCCTCGTCTCAAAGGAAGGGCAGATGCATTGGCAGAAAAGCAAAGGAGAAGGGGAGTCCTACTGCATCACTGTGACAAAATCCCCACGTATGTAACTGGAGCGGAGAAAGATTTATTTTAGTTCAAAGAGTCACAGGTTTCAGAATCTGTTGATTCTGTACCCACTCGAGGCAGATCACCATGGCGGCAAGACCACGTGACAGAGGCTAAGCACCTCGGGATGGGTAAAAGACAGAAAGTGGCCTAGAATAACCTCCTAGGACAGGTCCCTTGTGGCCCACATCCTCCAAGTAGATCCTACCTCCTAAAGTCTAGAACCTCCCAAAGTAGAGCCACCACTTGGGGAAAAGCCCTCTAATACTTCAGCCATTGGAGGACGCTTTGTATCACAGGTAACAGGTAGTAAATAAGTGGTGGCTAAGAAAACGCAATTTTGGAAGATACTAGACTACATAACCTTAAAATATCTCCTTCTTTTAAAAATTAATATTCCTGGCAGTCCTGTCCCAGCCACAGAAGAAGCAAGATGTGACTAGCCAGCTGAATAAGGTACTGAGCCATGTGGCTAACATAGATAAGAATGATGGGCTAATATAAGTTGTAAGAGTTAATAAGAAGCCTGAGATACTGGGCCAATTGGTTTATAACTAAAAAAATTAATATTTCTGCCAGGTAGTGGTGGTGCACAACTTTAATCCCAGCACTCAGGAGGCAGAGGCAGGTGGATCTCTGAGTTCGAGACCAGCCTGGTCTATAGAAAGAGCTCCAGGACAGCCAGGGCTACACAGACAAATCCCATCTTGAAAAACAAAAGAAGCAATATTCCTCACAGGCCATTCCTTTCTCTCCTTCTGTGGAGGCTGTTGACAAGCTGGAAGGCCCTTTAGCATGGTACCCTGTGTGGCAGAGAATGCCCTGTGAAGCTTTTCTGAAGCTGTTTTTGTTAAAGGTTCAGGATAGCTACGTAGCTGACACAGAGTAAAGATTTTGCTGGGCTGACTATTCAGACAGTCAGAGGCCAAGAATGGAGCAGGTTCCAACCACGCTCTCCAGCCGGAAGCCTTAACCAGTTCTCAGCACTTATTAAAATCCACTTGAGGGAGGTGGGACTGCTCTAAGGGTGTATTTTTATTTTTAATTATATGGAGGGGTGTATGCACACATGAATGCAAGTACATGAGGAGGCCAGAAGAGGGCGTCAGATCCCCCATAGGGGGTAGGGGGTGTGGAGGGGGTGGGGTTTACAGGTGGCCACCCAGCTTGAAGGCTGGAATTGAATTCAGGATCTCTACCAGAGAAGTCCCACCCCTAGCTACTTAACTACCTCTCCAGCACTTCCATCTGAATTTTTGATGCCTGAAAATTTCTAATTGTAAGTTTGTCTTTGTTCTTCAGATGTAATTGATGTGTAACGTTTTGGTTGTTTGGAGAGGCAAGTAAATTTCCAAAGTTGTTCTCGGCTAAAAGTCAACAATTTTTCTAAATTTAGAGGCTTGGATTGCTGAACGCTTGCATTTTATCAACAAATGTGTTCTTCTCTGTAGGTCATCCAACATTACTGCTGAGGTAAATAAAAGAATATGGCTTCCTTATGGAGAAATGAGGAAGATGTTGTTACGGACTCAGAGAGACCTGTCTGGGAGTGGGCAAAGTTGGAGCCTTTTGGTTCAGGTCACAGATGCAAAGAACTCACTACGGAAAATGTTTTCAGTGTGCATCTGCTGTGGTGCCCCAGTGACGTCCTGTGTCCAACGACCTTTCTGTCCCCAGTCAGCAGGCTATCCAGACAAATAAGAACTCCGAATGACTATCTGCCACCCCTTTTTAGCCAGATTTCTAGTGGCAGAGTGAAAGGAGCTCTCCACCCTGCCAAGGTCGCACCCAGCCAGTGTTTGCCAAGCCCAGGAGATTGCCTCAGAAAACTCTAGAAGAGTGTAGTCTGCGAGTCACAGGAGGTTCGTGAGCACTGGCCTCTGTGGGCAGTGTAGTGTGCGAGCCACAGGAGTCCACAGCGGGCACTGCAGCTCTGTGGGAAGTGCAGTCTGCGGGTCTTGGAGGTCTGCAGCACTGCAGCTCTGTGGGAAGTGCAGTCTGCGGGTCTTGGAGGTCTGCAGCCCTGCAGCTCTGTGGGAAGTGCAGTCTGCGGGTCTTGGAGGTCTGCAGCACTGCAGCTCTGTGGGAAGTGCAGTCTGCGGGTCTTGGAGGTCTGCAGCCCTGCAGCTCTGTGGGAAGTGCAGTCTGCGGGTCTTGGAGGTCTGCAGCACTGCAGCTCTGTGGGAAGTGCAGTCTGCGGGTCTTGGAGGTCTGCAGCACTGCAGCTCTGTGGGAAGTGCAGTCTGCGGGTCTTGGAGGTCTGCAGCACTGCAGCTCTGTGGGAAGTGCAGTCTGCGGGTCTTGGAGGTCTGCAGCACTGCAGCTCTGTGGGGTTCCGAAGCTTTGGAGCACCAGGGACTGGGAGAGAGGAAGAATTCACTCACATCACAACTGCAGAGACCTTCAGCATCAGAGATGTGTGAGCTATGCCCTGGAGGTCTTAAAGAAACCTAACCCAAGGAACAAACAACTGGACAGCAGCAGAGTTGGCCTTTCGTTCACTTCTCCCCCCTCTTCTCAATGCCTGCGCGAGGAGAATTGCTTTCAGACTTCTGTTCAAAGCGTCCTCTCAAATGGAGACTTGGAAGCTTCCTTATTTATACAGCTGCACTCCTGTATAAGCATTGTCTCATTGTATAATATTAATGGTAACTCTGCATCCACTCTGGATTCTCCGAGGTCCAGTTAAATCCCCAGCACTCTGTGAAGCCTTGTCTTTTTTATCTATTCGCGCGCGCGCGTGCACAAATGCACTCACACACGCACATGAGGCGATGCACATGCACATGGGCACACACACACGCATGCACATAAGCACTCACACACACACGGACACACACACATACACACCACCAACACCACCACCCTCCAGTTTATTGTGTATTCCACTCTACATAGCACATGTGGTCCAGGATATTATTTTGTAAACCTTATTTTTTTTTTCAAGTCTTCTTGTAAACTTTTCAAGTTCTGAGGTTCATGGTCTCTCACCAGTTTACAGGATTTTTAAATGCAGAAATGCACCCTGCAGTTCCTATTTTAATAATTTATAGCTTTCGCCATCAGATGAGGACGGTGCTGGAGCTTCATCAGTATTCACCGGTGATAGCTATCTGCTCACTGTTCTTATCTGGACACTTACATGATTTACCACACACTCTGGGATGTGCTGGGATGCTCTGGAAGATGAAGGACCCTTGAGGAAGTGATGCAGCCTCCTCCTACTTCTGTTTCTCTCCTGCAATATGCAGATAAACACACTTCTGGCCTCTGCTCTGGGACATGAGATGGTGGTTGTCTTGCTCTGCAGTATGTGACACCAATGTCTTTACATAATCTTAGTGTAAATCCTTGGGCCGGTGTGCTTCGCTTTGCACAAATACCACATTTGCAAAAGATGATCTTCACTTTTTAAGATTTTATTTTTATCTTTAATTGTGTGTGTATGTATTTATGTATGGTGTGTGCACATACATGCATTTGCCCAATGAATCCAGGAGAGGTCACTGGATCCCTCGGTGCTGGAGTTACTGGTAACTGTGAGATGCCCAACATGATTGCTGGGAACCAATCTCAAGTGCTCTGCAGGAGTAGTGCACAGTTCTAACCACTGAGCCAGAAATAGGCGTTGGCACCCAACCAGCTCTTCTTAGTTTCATCACTTCCAGTCTAGTGTGGGTTTGTCAATCATGAGATTAAATATACAACAAAGAAAAAACAGAAGGATGAAAGGAGGGAAGGAGGGAGGGAGGAAGGGAGGAAGGGAGGGAAGGAGGGAGGGAGGGAAGAAGATGAAGGACCCTTGAGGAAGTGATGCAGTCCTCCTAGAAGAAAGGAAGGAAGGAAGGACAATAGACAGATCTTGGTCAGACTGACTGGGCTTGAAGTGAAGGCTGAGTATGCACTTATGTGTGCGTGTGTGGTGTGTATGTGTGTGTGGTGTGTGTGTGTGTGGTGTGTGTGTGTGGTGTGTGTGTGTGGTGTGTGTGTGGTGTGTGTGTGTGTGGTGTGTGTGTGTGGTGTGTGTGTGTGGTGTGTGTGTGGTGTGTGCGTGTGTGTGGTGTGTGTGGTGTGTGTGTGTGTGTGCTGTGTGTGGTGTGTGTGTGTGTGGTGTGTGCGCATGTGTGCACCTACGCCTTTGCCTCATCTATCCCTCTGTATCCCATGCTTTGGCTCCAGAGCTCTGTTAGCCAAGATACTCCCTGGTCCCCTTCATCATTGTCCACAGGTTATCTTGTTTCAAGAGCAGTTTTACAAATTCTAGAACTTCACTAAGGGCATGCGGAGTTATAGGATGCTGTCATTAGGCCACCAAGAATCTTCATTCCATACAAGGAGTCATCCAGTCCCCTGCTTAACCCATGGCCTTCCCAGCTCCATGAGCAACTCCTGGAGGTTAGGTCAATGCTAAGGTTTCTCCCTGGAGTTGCAGCCCAGCTCAGTTTCCAGCCCTTGGAGATCCTGGGAAAGAAAAACTCCCATCCTCTTGATGTCCTTCACCATGGAGACATTCCCTCCTCTCCACCTCGTCCCTGGAAAGCTTGACTCACTGTGGAAGCTTTCCCTCCTCCGTTTCCCCTGGAAAGCTTGCACTTGTTTCTTCAGTGGGGGTTTATTCCACCATCCATTCGGGAGTTCTTGCTTCTTCTAAGGCTCTACCCGACCAGTCTTTTACTTCCTTCCTGTGCTCTCTGCACGGTGCATAAATATCGCAAATTTGTTTTCTTTGTCTTACATTGGGCTTCACTTCATGTGATTAGCCTATAGTTTTCTTTAGTCTGCCATAATGCATTCAGGGCCAACCTGGGCTAGGTAAAACACGGTCTTAAAAAAGAAAAATCATGATAGCATTTTTAGAAAACAGATGAAACTTACCGTGATACATTAATGTATAACTGAGTTCCTCTACAGTAGTCCCCTCTATTCATGAGGCTTCAAGTTGGCCACAGTTGGGCTGGACTGGGTGAGAATCGAGGCTCCTGCATTGCAGGAACCATAGGAGGAACATCACAGGTGTGCGACCACCCCGGTAAGAGTCCTGCTTTGTTATTCAAGGCCCTGACACAGGTCTACAACACATGTGTACTAAATGCTTGGGTGACTAAGTAAAGACAAATGAGACAGCTTCTTTTTCAATAACATCTCACTATGTAGCAACCAGCTATGCAGACCAGGCTGGCCTCGAACTCACAGAGATCTGCTTCGCCATGCCCAACCCTAGGACAAGTTCTTGAGGACACCAAAAATTCTGCTCTATTTTCAGCCTCCCCTGCATGATGTTTGATTTTTTTAATCCCATTTCAGAATCTAACTCTCACCAAAGTTCTGCATTTCGTCAATTACATGTTAATGAAGGTGGTAGTTTGTTAGTTTTTCCAAGTTTGTCACCCGTGTTTTCGCTGAGGAATATGCAACATGGCGTAAGTTAATCCCTCTGCAAAAGAAATTTAAATCACCATGGAAAAGACAGGGGAGTTTTGTTTTATTTGCTTTTTTGGTTTGCTTTTTTTTTTTTTTTGAGACAGGGTTTCTCTGTGTAGCCCTGACTGTCCTGACACTTACTCTGCAGACCAGGCTGGCCTTGAACTCACAGAGATCCGCCTGCCTCTGCCTCCAGAGTGCTGGGATTAAAGGTGTGAGCCACTGCACAGTGACAGAGAAGATTTTTAAGCTATGTAAAAACTGTGTTGCCCTACAGCAGTGATTCTCAACCTTCCTAATGCTGTGACCCTTTAATACAGTTCCTCGTGTTGGGGTGACCCCAACCATAAAATTACTTTCATTGTTACTTCATAACTGTAATTTTGATACTATTATGGATCACAATGTAAATATCTGATATGCAGGCTGGTCTTAGGTGACCCCTGTGAAAGGGTTGTTCAGTCCTCAGAAGGGTCCGTACCCCCGTGTAGAGAACCACTGTCTCACAAGTAAGTTTCTATCAAAAGCCATTGGTTTAAAACTCAGACATCAGCTCTGAGCGCCTGTGTTGCAGAAAGTTTCACTCAATTAGATACTGTATCTTAAACCCTACAGGATGGATGGAAGCTTTCTCTAAATGCACTGAGGATAAAGACAGCTGCCGGTCAGTGATCTTCCCTTACCACACCAGCATTCCTGCCCACCACCCTCATCATTAAGCCTTCAGTCTGCAATATCTACAAAGCTCGTCCAGTCCGATCCCAGAATGCCCCTAGAAATAGGTCGTCTGAAATAAACATCAACTTCGCTTCAAAAAGATTTTATGCCTATGCGGTCATAATCCAAAAAAAGAGTCCTTTGGGGAAATAGAACATGTAAACAGCAGAGCCCATGCCTGCCTCCCAGCCTGTTCCTCCTCCCCGTGACAGTGACATCTCTGGCCTCTGTTAAGTCAGCAGCTCTATTTCCTAAACTGGGCTTGGGCAGGTCTTTCCCTCTCTCCCTTGACTTCCGGGCTTTTCCCTCTAGCATAATATTTATTTGAAACAATGTTACTTAAATCCTATATACAGCAGCCTTGTTCCAGATTCTGGCAAAACAGCATACTAAGTAGGCGGTGTCTCTCCGACAGGTTATCAAGGGTGGGATTGGGGGGACATCAGGGTGCAGAGGAAACTAATATTTATTGAGCAATTTCCATGCACTGTTGTTCTATTGTTTCACGTGCAGGATGTAGCTTAATCTTCATAACAATTATCCGAGCGATCTGTCATTATCTCTCTTTGTAACTAGGAAAGCCAAAGCTCAGGCAGTGTCATTAGTTGGCTCTGGGATCTGGGCTCTGGGCTCCTGACTCTGGGCTTGGGCTCTAGGCTGGCAATCATTAGAGACAGAATTAGAACCTAAACCAAACCAGTCTCCAAAGCCCATGTCCCCAGCACCTGCTACAGGCTGTTTAAGGAGAATGAAAAAGACGTTTACTGAATTGCAAGGCAAATGAGGAAATATTTTCATGAATCAATTAATAGTCTGCTAGGAGCTAACGTCCAGGAGGAACTCTGGGGACACCCAGAAGAAAGTAATGGCCTCGCTGACCCCTAATGAATTTCAACTCAGGAGAGAAGAAAAGCTTCTTGTGTACTGAGACTTATCCCCAACTGAATAAAAGTTCCATAACAGGGGCTAGAGAGATGACTTGAAGGTTTAGATCCCTTGATGCTCTTCTGGGGGATCCACGTTCAGTTCCCAGCATCCTTACCAGGTGGTTCACAACCTCCTGTAACTCTAACTCCAGGAAATACGATGTCCTCTTCTGGCCTTCACAGGCACCTGTGCTCATGTGTGTGCGCACACACACACGCATACATACACACGCACACAGACACACACACCACAAATAATTAAGCATACACCTTTCATCCCAGCACTCGGAAGACAGGGGCAGTCAGATCTCTGTGAGTTTCAGGCCAGCCTGCTCTACAAAACAAATTCTAGACAAGCCAGGGATATACAGTGAGAGCCTGTCTCAAAAATAAATCAATAAATGAAATCTTTTTTAAAAATCAACTTCAGTTGCATTTCTGAGATTTTTGACCCAGTATGACTGAATAAGAAGAAACTAAATCAAAGAATGAAGATTTTATGTAAAAATTAGGGGCAAAATCACAGTGAGATGTCACTTTCTATCCACTAGGAAGACTGTAAAAAACACAAAACGAAAAGAAAACAAAAGCCAGGTAAAAGGAAGTATTAGCAAAGGTATAGAGAAAGTGGGACCATCACACATTACAGGTGGTAGTGCCAAAGGCTAAACATGCTTATGACCTGGTACTTTCACTACTTGACATGATGAAGACATGCCATCAACACCAAAACATTTACATGACAGTGGCCACAGAGTTCATTAACAAGCCAGAAAACAGAAACAATCCAATAGTTATCAGCTGATGGATACATAAAGAAAATGGCATGTATCCATACAACGGGGTATTTGTCATCCAGTAAACATGGTAATGATATGCGTTGCAGCAGGAATGAGCCATGAAAGCATGCTCAGTGAACAAGCCATACATAAAACATGTGCAATGTGATTCCATGATGCAGGCAAATCCAGAAAGTAGATTAGTGGTCGTGTAGAGCTTGGAGTGGGGAGAAGAGAAGAAGCTACTAGTGAATATGGAACTTCTTTTTAAGTACAAACTAGTCTAAAATTATACTGTAGGGCAGGGCTGGAGAGATGGCTTAGTGCTTGAGGATATTGCTGCAATTGCAGAGGACTGGAGATCTGTTCATAGCACCCATATTGGGCAGCTCACAACTGCCTGTAACTCCATCTCCAGGCAATCCAAATGCCCCCTTCTGGCCACCTTAGGCACCTGCACACAAGCAGTACACACACACACACACACATAAACACACACATACACAGATGCATAAATAAAAATTTAAATACAATAAATCCTTTTAAAAATAAAAAAATAAAATCAGATTATGGTGTTAAAAGTGATCAAAAGCAGACTGCCTGGCAGGCTCTTTTATTATGCCTGGCAGCAGTAAGTAGGGAAACAGCGGCCAAGCGGCCCCTCTTCTGTCAACCAGCTAGAATGCCTTGGCAGCAGCCTCGCTGTTTTGGATACTGTACAATCTCTGAGGATACTAAAGCAATGCAGAGGACCATGACAGCTAGGGCTGAAGATACGGCCTAGTCATGACCACTCTAGACAGCCTGAGTTGGCCTTGGAAGTAGCACTCTGAAATAAATAAGCCTTAGTAAATGCAATCCCCCTTACCCTGCGACTATTCTCATACACTCCAGAGGGGAAGCACTTCGGGGTGATCCAGGAGAAGGCTTGTGGTTGTGTAGGCACAGTACTTCATTCACACGAGGCTATACCAGTAAACTTCAAACAGCTTCCCATAACCTCTTCTGGCTACGTAATAAGGTGGTCCAGAATCAGCCAGAAAACACCCGCCTGAGTGCACCTGGTATTGCGATTTAGGCTCATTAAAATGTGTCTCTTTTCTTATTTACTTACCTTTTTCTTTCTTTCTTTCTTCCTTCCTTCCTTCCTTCCTTCCTTCCTTCCTTCCTTCCTTCCTTCCTTTGTTTGTTTTGTTTTGTTTGAGACAATGTTTCTCTGTGTAGCTTTGGCTGTCCTTGTTCTCACTCTGTAAACCAGCCTGGCCTTGAGCCCACAGAAATCCACCTGCCTCTGCCTCTCGAGTGCTGGGATTAAAAGTGTGTGTCGTCACTGCCCCGACTTGATCTTTATTACTAATTGAGCTGGTTATACAGGGAAAAGATGTAGCGGTGCCGTGATAGGCAGCGAGAGTGGAAGCAGGATTAGTGGCGGCAGCGGCGGCGGCCAGAGAGCAGCTGAAGAAATCAGAGCACAAAATGAGGTAGAGGGGAGAGGCAGGGATGGTGAAGGCTTGGAAGAGCCGCAGATGAGGATCTATAGACCCAACTTACCATAAGAGTTCAAGAGAGATTCCAAACCTTAAGTAGAGTTTCTCAATCTTGCTTAGGCTGTGACCCTTTAACACAAATACAGTTCCTCGCATTGTGGTGACCTCCAACCATAAAATTATTTCCTTGCCAGTTTATAACAGTAGCTTTGCTACTGTTATGAATTGTAATGCAAATCTCGGATATGCAGTATAGCTAATATGTGACCCCTGTGTAAGGGTCATTCCACCCCAACGGGGTCTCAGCCCACAGGTTGAGAACTGCTGCCTCGAGGACCGAGGATCAAGATACCTTAAGGTCAATGGTGCAACAGTAGCCTCTATCAAGGGCTAAGGATCCCCGACAACCTGGGCCTGAGAGCTGTACCTTTAGTTACTGCAGACACTAAGGATCTCAACCTGCAGGAGCAATGCTAGCAGGCATGGCTACCACCTGCTGCTGCTGCTGCTGCTGCTGCTGCTGCTGCTGCTGCTGCTGCTGCTGCTGCTGCTGCTGCTGCTGCTGGAAGCTGAATCAAGCGCCAGGGCCACCGGTGGCTAAACCATAGGGCAGCACGGCTCCAGCTGGAACCCCAATCCTCTATGCCTAGAACAATAAGCTTCCAGCTGTCAAGGCTTTAGCTATAACCCACTGGGTCCACCAGTCCAGCCCCTAAGTTTTGAGCATTCAAAGGCTCAGCATTGCCAGCAGTAAAGGACTTTCTCTCACCTACCAGTAACTGCTATCTGGGTGGAGCAAAAGGCCCCCAGCTAGTTGATTGGAAGCACAGCCCCACTGGGAAAGCCGAGGAGGTGGTACACAGCGGCTTCACTGGACACGTAAGCAGGAGGCAGAGTCAAGGACGCCAAGGCTGGTTTTTCAGGTGCTTTCACGTTGCGGCCGTGGGGACATTAATTCTGCTCTAGCTGGGTTCCTGACAGATGACTTCTCTGTCTTCCTGGGTCTAAGAACACAGGCTAGATTAATTGTCCCCTTTCTCAGACGGCCCCACCTCTTTTTTTTCTGTTCCGGAGTTCGTTTGAAACTCTAAATCTTTGTTCCATCTGGGCAGCTGGGATGATGTAGAGCAGGCTGAGAGAGGGTCTGGCCTTTTTGCCATAGCTCATTTCGTTTTATGTTTCCTTTCTATCTGGCTTCTCCTAATAGCTTTGAGATGAATTTCCTTTCAGCCTTGCTCTGGCCTTGTGAAAGCAAAGAATTGAGTTATTAGGCACAAATATGAGCATTTATTTATCTGGCTTTATCATGATAACAAATTTATATAAAATGGTAGCACATCAAAAATATCCCAAATTATATATATGTGTGTGTGTGTATGTGTGCATATGTATGTATATATGCATGCTTTTTAAAGATTCACTTATTTGTGTATTTTATGTATTTGAGTGATCTATCTTCATGTATTTGTACACTTCAGAAGATTCCTTTATCATAAAACTACCAAGAGGATAGATTAATCTGATAAATGACATCTCCACCTGGAGTCATATAGAGGCCTGGGGTGCTGATCAAAGTGATAGATCTTAAGAAAATCTCGCCATGGTGCTAGGGGAAAAAACCAAAAACACTACATTAGCGACATCATCAGTAAAGAGCGAAGGTGATGAATTCATCATCGAAAAATTTAATAGCGGCCACAGCACTATTCACTTCCGATCTGAATTATTTTAAATAAGGCATCGCATGTAGGGTAAGAAAGAAAAAGTCCCCTGTTTGGTTCCCATTAATTTCCAAGCCAGTAACTTTGAAATGGCGTAAAACGCTCAGGTCAGCAGCGCAAACCCACTCAACCAGGGAGAAAATGGGTCTTTCCTCTTTGGTGTTCAATGAACGCCCACTTAGGAGCCATCCCCCCCGGTTCTTTAAGAGTCTTTTAACTGTGGCATTTCTTGATTTTAACTGGGCTGAAGCAGCTCCCCAGGACCCAGGGAAATGTGAGTGAATTGGGTTTTTCTCCACATTACAAGAGAATTAGCCAGGCCCCCAAGGGGCGACCTGCCCAGATTAGAGCTACAGCCGGTGGGACACCAGCTGAGATGAAGACAGAAGCACAGAAATGCTGAGGGAGTAAAGGAAAGGCATGTGTCTGTAGTTTTTGTAGCCCATTAAAGAGCTTTCTTTGGCTCTTTCTATCTTGTCCTGCTCCTGCACACAAGAGCAGGGGCTGAGGATTCCAGAGGCCATTTGGCAGCTTCTCACATCCAGGAAGGGCTTCAGCGCTCAGCATTTGATGTCAGCATCAAAGGCAACCATTTATCCAGTTGCTGAAACGAACACCAACTGAAGGAGGATGGCATTTGTAGTAAAATGCTCCTCCATCCAGTGTGCTCGTCTGTGGCCCTGGACGCTCCTGCTCCGTGTCATTATTATTGCCTGAATGACGCAACTCCATTACAGCGGCCAGTGCAAATAAGAGTTGAAATCCACCACACAGCCAGGTAGAGGGGAAGAGCAGCTGAGCAGTTCAGGCAGGTTGGTGAGCTAGAAACCAGCTGGGCCACGTAGGGAGTCTCGGGCTAGTGTGGACTATATACTGAGAACCTGCCACGAAGACAATAAAATCCAACAGCTAGGGTGTGGCTCAGTGGGAGGCCATTTGCCTAGCATACACAAAGCCTAGGGTTTGATCCCTGGCTCAAGAAAGGGGAGGGGGGACAGACGGACGGACGGAGGGGAGGAAGGAAGCAAGATTTTTTGAAAAGCAGTTTTAAAAATTTTCCTTTACTTTATATAGTAATAGCCTCAAAAAATCAATCAATAAATAAAGGGCTCCCTCAGCTTCTCAGACCTTTCTGATGGGATGTTGGATTGCTAAAGACAAGAGATTGCGTTTCTAACTAGTTCACTCTTTAGGTGTTTGGATGGCAGCATTGTGTCTTTTCTTGCTGTCATCGTTTTGTTTTTGAATCTGGTCCTAGTGGCACAGGCCTATGAACCTGGCACTTGGGAGACTATGTCTCAAAACTAGTAAGCAAATTAAATAAATAAGTAAATAAGAGTAAGACTTTCTAGTCAGTAAGTCCACCAGCAAGGCTGTGCTAGATGGGCGGGCTGTTCCTCTGAACTCACCACAGCACCTGAGGGAAGGGTTATTAGACAGGTCTGACTTTTACCTAGAGAGATAGCATCCGCCTAAAAACCATTCAGCTGATAGAACCCCAATCCTTTCTTCTACAAAACCATGTTCTTAGTCAAACCATAGAATCACTAAGCGGCACAGCTAATTTTATAGGGAACCCGAAAGGCAACTTTAGAAGCATCAACCCATTAAAACCTGATCAATAGGTTAAAAAGGTCAAACTCTGCTCTCAGGGCTTCCGGCTCCAGCTCGGACTGGCCAGTCTCTCAGGCAGCACAGTTGTCTTCAGAGAAATAAGGAACCGAATCACAGAAGGCAGGCTTGCCTTTGGACAAACTCACCTGAGTTGCCCTGAGGGTGGACACAGTTGGTGTTGAGAAGGATCTGATGCTTCCAGAGGCCTGCACAGCACTGCTCTGGTCACCCTGGCTTTACAAAAGGCATCCTCGCATTCATTGCTTTGCTCTTTCTTCACGTGCTCAATTTTGTAGTTTCAGGAATGAGCCAACAATTTTTTGGATGTCACTGTAACCCCTGGCTAGAACTTACTATGTAGATCAGGTTGACCTCAAACTCAACAGAGATTGGCCAGACTCTGCCTCTCAAGTGCTAGAATTAAAGGAATACATTATCATGTCCAGTCCAACAAATTTTGTCTAGGTACGAACATGTCTGGACCAGGAACAAACCTCCCTATCTACATTTTCTTCTCTATAAAAGCCATTTAAATCAGTACCACGAGCACATGAGAATATCGTAGACGTACGAAGGCTACATGATGGAAAGTAAGCCTTTTCCACCCAGCTTGCCCTGCTGTGTGCCTCCTCTTCTCTCTGTAGAGGCAGCCATTGTCTTAACTGTAGAGCTAAGCCATGATCAGCAACATCCCACCCTTTCTTTTTCAAAAGAAAAACATTTTATTTTATTTTATGCATATGGGTGTCTTTTTCTGAATATATGTCTGAGCACCACTTGCCTGCCAGGTGACTTCAGAGACCAAGAGAGGGTGTTATATCTTGTTCTGGATAGTTTTATGCCAAATTGCCACAGCTAAAGTCATCTGAAAGGAAGGAAGCTCAATTGAGAAAACCTCTCCATCAGATCCAGCTACACGGCATTTTCTTAGTTAGTGATTGACAGGAAAGGACCTAGCCCATTGTGGGTGGTGTCAGCCCTGGGCGGGTGGTCCTGGGTTCTATAAGAAAACAGGCAGAGCAAGTCAGTAAGCAGCACTCCATGACCTCTGCATCAGCTCCTGCCTCTGAGTTCCTGCCCTGTTTGAGTTCTTGTCCTGACTTCTTTCAGTGAAGGACTATGATCTGGAAGTATAAGCCAAATAAGCCCTTTCCTCCCCATCTTGTTTTTTGGTCACAGTGTTTCTTCAAAGCAATAGAACTCTAAACAGGATAGACCGCTGCCTGAAGTTACAGATCGCTGTCCCCTGCCCGATGTCGGTGCTGGAACACTATGCACTCCTAACTGCTGAGCCATCTCTCCAGTTCCTAGTTGTTTCTTACACTTTGCTGTTGTAAATAAGACAGTGGCTGCCTTTTCACTTGCAATGATTTACAAAGTCAAGTCTATACTATTAATCCCTACAAGGGAAGCTATTCTGTCCTTCCCAGAAGGGAAGTGTGCTTGCTTCCAGTATCCCCACCTATACAGTGTGGACCAGACTTTTGATCTGTGTCAATCAGTTTGATTTCTGTAGTAGTACTTTTTCATAGCTTGCAAATAATGACATGGAGATTTCTTACTAACTATGAAAGCTTGGCCATTCGCTTGGACTTGTCTGCTAGCTCTAATAGTTTAAATCAACCTGCTTTTATTAATTTATGTTCTGCCATGTGGCTGTTTCCTCTACTCTGGACTGTGTGTCCAACCTCTTCACTGTCTCCCTGGCATCTCCTGTGCTCCTAGATTTCTTCTCCTCTTCCTTCCCCCCCCCCCCCCCCGCCCCCGAAACTCCGCCATCCTCTCCTGCCTAGCAATACATCTTCACACAGTGTGCAAATGTCCCACAACAGATTTCTTCCTTTATTATAAAGGTAAAACTTTCCATGTTTATAAGACATGCTTCCTTTTCTGTAAGTGTGTCTAATGTCTACTGCCTATGTTTCTAATGCGTATTTGTTCCTTTTTCTTATTAATCTGTAGCAATTCTTTCTTCTATGGGGGGATGAGACCCTACAGCACAGGTGTTATTTTTCTCAACTTACTGTTTATCTTTTAACTTTGTTGTTTCTTAGCAGGAAAAAAATCTTTTTATACATTTGAATGTATCCGTGCTCTCTTTTATGACCTCTGGGGTTAGTATCAACCTTCCAAAGCCTTTTCCCACACTGATGTTATATGAAACCCTCATGTGTTTTTGCCTAGCATTTTATGATTTTGTGTTTTATGTTTAAATCTTGATCCATCTGGAATATATTAGATCCAAGGAGTAAGTCAGTGATTTGGTTTTTAGTTTTCTAGATGGCTGCCAAGTTGCCCAAAAAACATTTTGCATTTTATGATTTTAAGATAATTTTTGGGAACACAGTTAGGGAATACAGACATTGCTATTACCTAGCCTCCAGTCCTTCAGAATCGTCCTGTCCTCATCGTGTATGAAAAACAGCATCTCACCTGGTGAGAAGTACAGTGAGGATCGGAGAGCTCACAGCAGCGGCAGTGAACCCAGGACCTGGTTTCCAGCACTCACAATTATCACTCCAGTTAGTGGGGGAGCTACACATACACACATGAGCGCACACACACGTGCGCAGGCACACACACACTTGCACGCACACATACACATGCGCACACACGCACACACAAACTTGTATACTGATTACATTTTTTTTTGTTTCATCAGTGACACCTTAGAACAGTTTCCCTCTGCATTACAATATAGTCTGAGACTTGTAATTCTGTAGAATTTTCGCCACATTTTGAGTAACGTTAACAGGTTTCTTTCATATATGAGCTGTAAAATTCCAGGTCACTTCCCGTTTTCTTTCTGAGTGATCAGTTTTCAGTTCTCTCTGAGGTGATAATGCCTGCTAACTGGCTGTCACATGGCTCTCTGTGTAAAGGTGACGTGAGAGTGTCAAAATTATCTCTTGTCTGTCTTTAGCAGGACATCGCTATGGCAATATAATCCCCATTATGTTTGTGTACTCTCTGGACTTCATTGATTTGATTCTCAAACAACCCAAGAGAACACACATTCCTCAAACTCAATGGTGCCTCTTCTTAATAATTTACTGTGTGTGTGGGGGTGATCTAAATTTTGGGGGGTACAAATTTACTTTTATGCCATCATTTATCTATCTTGCTTTTTATTTCATATTTCATCGTCTTTTAAGATCTATTTTTTTTAGTTATGTGCATGTGTGTCTGTCTGTGAGTGTAGGTGCCCACAGAGACCAGTAGATGGTGCTAGATTCCCTTGTGCTGGAGTTCCAGATGGTTGTGAGTTCTAGATATTGGCAATGGGACCTGAACCCTGGTCTCCTGTAAAAAGCAGTTAGCTCTCTTAGCCACTAAGCTATTTCTCCAGTCCAGACTTCATTATTTTTATAAGAAATTTCTGATCAAAGAAATAATTAATATTGAAATTATAATATATAATATATATAATCTTAAAAAGGAGAATACTTTCTGGTAAAACCAGTAGGTCAGAGCTTATGGTGTAGTCTGAGGGAAATTTACAGCCCGAGTACCAGAAAGAAGTGAGTTTCATTTTTAGGAAAAAGAATAAAAGAGCAGAGAGGGACCAAATAAAAATAGTAAGTAATTAGTAAGTCAGATGTTGAAATATTTTTTTCTAAAAGTACATAGAAATATAAATAAAACCTCTAAATATGGTATTTGGGAAAAAACCAATAAAAGGAGTAAACCTTTTTCAAATCTAGTTAAGGAAAACAATACAAAAAAGAGAAACAAAGCATTAGGAATAAAAGAAAAAAGGGGAGTAATAAGGGTGGATAGTTAATTAAACTCCAAGTTATTTTAGAATAAAGAGAAAATTAAGCATCTTGTATTAAACTTTCAGACAAAAAGCTGATACATTTATACATGTTATATGAAAACAACAGAAAAAGTTTTGTGGGGCTACCCTGAACCCCGCTTCCCACCAGAGGCTCATGAAAACTAACTCCATATTTAAGAACAAGCAATAAGAAACAGGTGAGTTCAACGGCCACGCGAAGTTATCACACAAATAAAATAAAAGATAATCATCAACAGCAGGGCAATTTCATAATCCAAGGGCCCAGGAACATTGATTCTCAGTTTGCCTTTATGTATATTGTTAAAAATAGTGAGGGAGGGGCTGGAGAGGTGGCGTGGTTAAAAGCACTAGCTGCTCTTACGGAGGATGGGGACAATTCTCAGAAGGCATATGGTTCACACCATCTGTAACCGCAGGGGCTCCCACCCCTCCTCTCACCTTTGTGGACACGAGGCACACGCATGATGCATCAACACACATGCAGGCAAAGCACTCATACACATGAATCAAAATAAATAACTCTTAAAAATATTTATATAGTGAAGTGATCCTCCAAAAGAAAATTTTTTTCTATTTGTTTTATTTTTTTTTAATTTTTTAATATTGACTCATTTGTTTTGAGACAGGGTTTTACGTGTCCCAGCCTGGCTTTGAACTCACTACGTGGCTGAAGATGGCCTTGAACTTCTGGTCCTCCTGCCCCTACCTCCAGTGAGTGCCGGGACTGTGGGAATGTGCCACTGGACTCAGTTTATGCCGTGCTCTGGCGCGCTAGACAAGAACTCTGCCGAAAGAACTGCAACCCCCGCGGAACCGCGAATTCCCTATGTGGTCCCACTACACCTAGTGTACTTTACCCAATCTGAAATTTAAACCGAGTGAGATTCAAAATGTTCATTAGCTTTAAAAGACTAATGCAACCATTTTGTGTTAACTCAACAACATATCTGATGAGAAATATCTGTATCTTCCAAAACCAAAAGGTAACTTAACGAGAAGATTGCCGCTGTGGCCCCTTCAAGATCCAACTTAGAAGAGCTGGGTGTCCATATTTATTTCTGCATTCCATTTCTTACATGGCTTATTAGTTAAATGATATGGAGAGATCTGGCTTTGCACGGCTGTAATTGTAATTGACAAGGAAAATATATGTTTAAAACTAAAACTTAAAAAAAAAAAAAAGCCTAGCCGGGCGGTGGTCGCGCACGCCTTTAATCCCAGCACTCGGGAGGCAGAGGCAGGCGGATCTCTGTGAGTTCGAGGCCAGCCTGGTCTACAAGAGCTAGTTCCAGGACAGGCTCCAAAACCACAGAGAAACCCTGTCTTGAAAAACCAAAAAAAAAAACCAAAAAAAAAAAAAGCCCAAATGATTAAACTAAAACTAAGAAAGCTGCTAAACTGGTTCGAGTAGTTTCACCTTCGCAGCAGACCTCACTGGGGTACAGAGATCTGTGCTCCCTGCCCCTGCCACCCAAAGCCTCACTGCTAGGGAGAGCACATCACAAATCTGCTGCATGCCATTCTTGCGCAGAGGCCACACTGATCTCTGTATTGTTTTAGAGGGGATAAAAGTGTCTTAATACATTTTCCAATAGTCGAGAACATTCTTTAATAGTATCAGACGTACCTGAGTGATAGTAGTTTGAAAGCTGGCTACAGCATGGAATAGGAACGTCGGTCAATAAGCGTGCCCCGCGCTTCCGTGAAAACGGATTGGTTTCATCTTTGAGTGGCTTTTCTACCTAGGCACGACTTCATAGCAATGTGTTGATCGTTTGGATAACTTTGGTTCTGAATCATACAGAGCTTCTAAAAAAAAATAAATCACATGAATAAATGTCACCATCATTTTTACCAGAAAAATCTTAATGTTTTAGGAACTGCCAAGCTTGTGGAAGCTCAAATAAGTTTTCTAAAATTCCAATTTTTATTTGAAAGCTCTAACTTGATATCAGGCAATAAATACTAGCAGTCATTGGCTGGGGATATCTGCATCATGTGATAAAAGGTTTTCCTCCACTAACTGTAAAAAGGGGGACATAATATAATTTTTAAAAAGTCTTCACGCTAAACATCACTGTCTTCCTGAATGGCTGGATATGTTATATCTGGGATAAAGCAAATGAAGAGTCGTGTGGTGTTCTAATTCCCTATAACCTCGAGAACAAGTACTCCCAGTGTGGAAATAACAGAGACAACTATCAAGTCAAAGAGGCCAAGGCAATAGCTGTGGACTCAGCACTATAAACTAACTCATGGGGAATTTTACATTGGAAACTATAAAAAGAAATTTAGTAGACGCGTGGTGGTTGGCGCACACCTTTAATCCCAGTATTCGTATTCGGAGGGTGGGGGACAGAGGCAGGCGAATCTCTGTGAGTTCAAGGCCAGCCTGGGCTACAGAGCTAATTTCCAGACAGTCAAAGATACACAAAGAAACCCTGTCTCAGAAAAAATAAAAAAGAAAGAAACTAGACAAAGATGCTAATTAGCTTTTACTGAAAATGCCTAGAAACCAGTCATCCAGCGTAAGACTTTAAGACAATCCTGAAGCCATTTTTGACAATTCTGAATCCTCTCAGCCTCTGTGCCATAGTGCTTCCCCTCCTCCCCTGGGAACCAAGGACCTAACAGCTACACTCGCACGTACTCAGTTCATACGTTTTGATTCAGTCCCCTGGGAAACGGGGTCAAAATGTCCTCTTACCTCATCTGATCTGGCAACAGCTCTCCAGTCAATTATTGGTAATAGCCCTTTCAAATAAGCCAATCAGAATAGTCAAAGAACAACCCCCCCCCTTGCTTCTGTGGCCCCTTTAAAAGTAGACTGTACCAGCTATTCGGGATCTCTCGGCTTCCCGAATGCTGGGGGACCCTGTCATGACAGAATTAATAAAATCCTCATGCTTTTGCATCGGCTGTGGTGTGAGATGGTCTCTGAGGGCCACTCCTCGGTGTTGGACTCTAACACCAGTAGCAGAGTACTACCCTCGTTTCCTAACTGTGATCTGAAAAGAGGTCTTGAAAGAAGTCAGAGCAACTGAGAGAGATGCAAGGGTCTGAGTCTGCAACAGGAAATGCACACCGTGCACAAGGGTAGCCCAAGACACCATTTGCCCTGGGAAAACAGTGTGGTGTTTAAGAATGGAAAAGCCATCGTAAGAGGCTCATAGAACTAAAAGAGAAAGAACTGAGCTCCAGAAAGATAATTATGCTGATCATTAAGTGGATATAAACTCATTAATTCATAATCTGTTTTTAAAAAATAACTGATTAAGTGGGGTTTGGCGGCACAGGCCTAAAATCCTAGCGATTGTAAGGATTGAGATTTCAAGCCTGTATGGCCCGTCTTAAAATAAATAATTAGATTAATTAATTATTTTAACTAAAAAGGGTATAGAGCACTTGCTCAGCATACCAACAACAAAGGAAGGAAAACCCAAAAGGCCACCTGGGGGATGGTTCCGCTAACAGAAAGTGTCCCCTGTCTAAATGCAGCGAAGAAGGCTAAGGAAAGACCACAGTGGCTAATGAGCGACAGTTGAGTGACCGTCACAGCGAGATACTTAGGCAGCCAGTCCCTCCCCGTTTCCTCTACAGCCTGTATTGGCTTCGATCCTCCTGCCTCAGCCTCCTGAGGACTGGAATTACAGACATTGACATTCCATTTGAAGTGACTGAGTTGTTCTAGAAGTAGGGGGTGGTGATGTTTACACAATAGTGTAAATCCTTCAACGGTCAAATTTACATTATGGGTATTTGGCCACAGCTCTTAAGAAATTGGGAAGAAAAAAGAAAGTTGCCTTTTTCGGACAGTTGCGAAGGCTAATTCATTATCTCCAAAGCTGGTAAACAAAAGCCAAAGAACCAGGAGGCCACCCTGTCTTTCCTATATCACGATTGAGACCTTGTACATCCTGACAAGTAATATGCCTTGAGCACAGGCCCTACCCTCCTTTGTATAAAAGATGTCGGAGTGGCCGTGAAAACAGGATGATAGATGCAGAGTGCACCCTTTCACAGACTTTTCAGTAACTTAAGCTTTAGTGTTAGTTTTGGAGTTTTCAAAGCATCTCATGTAGCCCAAACCCACCTCAGAGTCTGTGTAATTGAGGATAGCCTTGAACTCCCGATCCTTCTGCCTCCACCTCCAGTTGTCCGGCTGGCTTTGGGCTTTAGTACTGATAGTGTCAGAAAAGAAAGACAAGCTGAGCTCACGCGCCTCCTGATGAGAGAATGCATAGAATCTTGATAAAGGGTTGCAAATTGGTGTGCTTGGCTTCCAGGTTTCAGGTAGTAAAGTGTGGACCTGCCCATGACTAGGTAATTAGCAACATCGAGATTTGGGGGAAACGATAAACATCAGCAGGGTTTCAAAAGACATTTGTAAGGAGGGAAAGAAAAGGGGAAAGGGGGAGGAGAAACTAACTTAAAGAGGGCTTGAAGACAGTTTTCTCGGAATTCACAAGAAAGCGCTCGCTGGTGCACTTTCCCCAGGGAAGACTATTTCTCTCACTCGGCACCTTAGCCACCTATGGTTCTTTGTCTAAGGGGAGGGATTCCCCTGTCCAGTTTGCCATGCCTATTGTTCTTGTCTTTGTCGTCCCCATGTTTAGGCAACCATGTTGGTGAAACCTCCTGGGCATAGCTTCTGACATTCCTCAGAGGCATCGGCTCACGGCAAACTGATTCTCTGGCTCCTACAATCTTTCCACCCCCTCTTCCAGGATGTTCCCTAAGCCTTAGGCATGGGAGATGTTCTGTATCTCTATCCACTGGGTGGGACTGGGCTCCACACCTCTTCGTTTGGATTGGTTGTGGTTTTCTGTAATGGTCTCTGCTACGGAAAGAAACTTGCTTGATGAGGGGGAAGGATCACATTTTTCTGTGGATATTAATAGGTTTTCTGTATTATGATAATAGGTGCCTCTGCTGATGCAGTAAGCTAAATCAAGCCAAACTGAAAAAGTAAAAGAACAGGTTTGAGCAAAGCAACTCCCCGGTGAGTTCTCCAGGCCGAGATTGAGGCAGGAGAAGTCACACGCTGGAACTAAAGCAGGAAGGTTCTATAGCCTGTAGGCCAGGGGTGATGATTGTCGCCACAGGCCTGGTTTGTTCCCAAGTATGGTCAAAAGCTGGAAAGCTTAGGTGGGGACTTGGGCTGTTGGCAACTTGATCAGGGGAGGAGCTGCCATGGCCACCAAAATGCGGAACTGGGCTTTATGGCGACTTGTCTTTGTTGGAGATTCTCTGAGAGGCGAGGTTTGGAGAGAGAGAGAGTTGGGGCTTCTCAGATCATGCAGGAGTGAGCTGGAGGTTCCAACTGAACAGATAAAAGACAAATATTTAGAATGCAGTTAGGATTTATTCTAGTTGTGTAAAGTGGGGGTTGTAGGTTCTTCGCTAAGATCGATGGCTTTCCTAGCCCTGGGGAGTTGGGTAGATTACCAGTACTAGGCATGATTCCCTCTTGTTCAATGGGTCTTAAGTCCAGGTAGAGGTATTGATTATCACAAGGACACTTGTGCGGCTCACCACACCCCTGGGGTTATTGTGCTGTGTTATCTACTGCTGTGGCTCACAGGTATTGTAGCTGGACCCTTAACAAATTTTTTTAAAGATGTTTGTTTGTTTGTTTATTTTGTTTACAGTGTTTGGCCTGCATGTATGTCTGGCACCAGATCTCATTATAGATGGTGGTGAGCCACCATGTGGTTGCTGAGAATTGAACTCAGGACTATCGGAAGAGCAGCCAATGTTCTTAACCTCTGAGCCACCTCTCCAGACCCCTTACCAAATTTTTAATTCAATTTTTTTATTGAGTTTACATCCCGACTGAAGTTTCCCCTCCCCCTGCCATGTTTAAAAAGTTTAAAGGCATGCAAAAACATTTCAAATGGACAAGAGGAAATGATAACGTCTAGTAAATTGTCAACCCCTGGTGACAACGCTGTGAAGAAGTACCAGTGAGTGAGTCAAGACTGGACGGTTCACCAGAGCTGGCGGATGATGTGACCAGCGGAAGGGTGTTTCTCTTATATTAACTCGTATTACTTCACAAACCTCTTTCATTCCAACTTCTGTGATTGTTTCTGTTTTACCACAAAAATATTGAGGAGGAAGGGGAGTAAAAAAGTTTGGGGAAGGAGAGCATAAGGGGAGAGAAGGAGTGGGGAAGAAAGAAACCCGGAACAAAAGCCAACAGCAGCCATCCTCCGAGACCGGAGCGGGAGGGCTCCATTACATTAGTCGGTCATCCTCCGAGACCGGAGCGGGAGGGCTCCATTACATTAGTCGGTCTCATCCTAGCAAGTAACTTGGAGCTTCTTCTGAAGACCTGCCCAAGTTCATCCCACCAGAGGCTACACTGAACAGGAGAAAGTCAAAATTGAGTGACCTTTAGGTTCCCACCAGTGTGGAACCTGGGTGTGTGAAGTGATAGTTTACGGCAGGTCAGGGTGGTGGCGCATACTTCATAATCCCAGCACTTGAGAGGTGGAGAAAGGCAGGTCTCTGTGAGTCCGGGCAGCCTGGTTTACAAAGAGCATTCAGGTCAGCCAGGGATATGCCAGTGAGAGCCTGTCTCCAAAAACAATAGATATATATCAATTGCCAAAGTTGACTGAAGAAACGGCACATAATTCAAATAAACCTGCTATAATTTTTATGTTTTAAAAATAAAGACGTATATTTTTGAAGCCTGTAGGGTTGGTTATTACTATGTTTAATCCTTAAATAACAGATGAGACCGGTGTTTTTTAAATTCAGTCACATCATTTCAAATATTCAAAATTCGCTATCTTATGAGGCTAGCAGAACTTTGGTACTTACACTATTAGAAACAGAACTCCGAAGTGACCATAACAAATGATTGCCACTTCTGAGGAAGATAAGTGGTGGGATATGTGGAGTTACCGGGAGAATTTAAGACCGGTAAGTGTAGCAATCCTTCAAATTGCAGATGTTCTTAGTAAGTAAAAAAAAAAAAAATCAACACCCATGTCCAATACAAACTCAAAAGGAAGTGCCCACATGTGATAAACTCTATGGATCAAACCTAACAGCAATAATTATTCAAAACAAAGATCATTCAAGAACTGGGCATGAGAGCGAGCACACACCTGTAATCCCAGCACTCAGGAGGCTGAGGCAGGAGGACCACGAATTCAAGTCTAGCCTGGACTACAGAGAGAATCCCACACATACTAAAAGCATTTATCAAAAGGTGAATTTCTGCCAGGTGGTGGTAGCACATACTTTAATCCCACCACTCAGGAGGCAGAGACAGGTGGATCTCTGTGACTTCGAGGCCAGCCTGGTTGTATAGAATGAGTTCCAGGACAGCCAGGGTTACACAGAGAAACCCTGCCTTAAAAAGAAGAAGAGGAGGAGGAAGAAAAGGAGGAGGAGGAGGAGGAGGAGGAGGAGGAGAGGAAGAGGAAGAGGAAGAGGAAGAGGAAGAAGAAGAAGAAGAAGAAGAAGAAGAAGAAGAAGAAGAAGAAGAAGAAGAAGAAGAAGAAGAAGAATTATTTCTAAGCTACTGATTTAAAGCAAAATCAATAATGGTGCCCCTGCTACTAGTGAGGGGGGAATAAATAATAGAATCAGTACAAATGTTCTTCCTCTTCCTCTCCTCCCCTCACTATGTACAAGTTCTAACGTGCCTGCTGCCTCTCCATCCCCAGTGGTGGAATTGCAGTAGGCACGCACTATCACGGTTAGCTAAAGATTTTAAGATCAAAAACTCTAACAATTAGGGGGTAGGATTCGGGAAGAAAGCTAACCTCTCCAGCCTGTATATTTTTGTTTACTTATTGAAAAGTGCTTTAAAAATTAAACAAAATTTCCGATTAGAGTATTTTATATAAAAACATAATTTTCTGGTTCATTTTTAAAGACTGGAAAATACGGTTAGGTGGAATTACAGACGGTATAGGACAGGAGCGAGGACCTAAGGAGACTTACTTCAGAACGTGTGTCTACTGCTCAGTGACCAGGACTGCAATGTGATGTTAGCACAGAGCTATAAAGTTCTGCACACAGAGAATCCTGCAAGTCCAGAAGTGGGCAAATACATGCCTGAACAAAACAGAGGACCAGAAATGGAAGCCAGGGTGTGCGAGAACGTCATGTACCACAAAGGTGGAATTCCAGTCTAGCAGAAGAAGATAATTTATTCAGCAAAGTGGCACAGCGAGCTAGCCATCTGGGAGAAATGCACATCACACACAAAAATGAATTCCAGATGGATTCCGCATTATACAAAACAAACATGAAATGAAACTCTTAGAAAATTTAAGAGAGTAATCAACCTTGGGGTGAGAGAGGCATTTTTAAATATGACAGAAAACTCAGACGCAATAAATGAAAAGGCAGACATATTTGACAACATACAATTTAACTTTTTTATACAGCAAAAACAGCAGCATGAGTTTGGGGAAAACCAATTCTCTTGAAAAGTCTTTGCAGCACACCCATCCTGTTAAGAAATATTTGTTGAAAATGCTTTATTTGGTAGTTGCTGCCGGGAGCAAGGATGACTAGCACAGGAATAGCCTTGCAGTCACGACCGTACATTCCGGCCACAGATGAGACCTCTGAGTGCTAACATGGTATTCCTGCAAGTGAGAGAGACCAAAGAGCAAAGGGAAGCGCAGGGAAGCTTCCAGGCTGCAGATAATTCAGGTGGTGATGCAGAAGGATGCCGTGGCCTTCTCAGAAAGGAGCCTACACAAGCCTCCTCCCATCCCTGCACCGGTGACTTCATGCTGGTAGCCTGAATGCAGTGATGATGGGAATGTTCATACCATGAATGTAAATGTTTACAAACCTTACGTATCCCATTCTCACTTTAAAAGGGAAAGTGTTCAAATCTATGTCTGTAGTCGCTGTGATGGGCAGAAAACATTAAGTTGGTCCCTACCATTATCTGAAAATTCCCCAGTTCAGGAAAGACATTGCTTTCCCCACTGAGGAACAAGGAACATTTTATCAGGTAAACTCTGAAGGTGAAGCAGATTGCAGCTAGCGAATACAATTTGTTAAGCACAAGAAAAAGCTTCCTAATACAGTTCGTCTCAAGCTTGATAGCATTTATGGAGGGGAGGGGGGAGCTAGCGAATGGGAATGGAATCTCACTTGCTAAAACACAGTTGAATTGCACCATAGAGCATGTTCCTAAACTTCAGCAAAAGTCAGAGCATCAATAATAGTCATGGATTCTGTGAAACTTTAAAAGTCCTAGATAAGTTTGGAGTGATGGCTCAGAGGTCAAGAGCACCGCCTACTCTTCCAGAGGCTCTGGGTTTGATTCCCAGCACCCATATTGTAGCTAACAATGGTCTGTAACTCCAGTTTCAGGGAACCCAGTGCTGTCTTCTGAACCCTGCAGGCACCAGCCACGCACATGGCACAAAGAGGTGTGTGCAGGCAAAACACTCATACACATAAAATAAAAATAAAAAATAATTTTTTAAAAAATTTAAATAATTTTTAAAAAGAAAAGAGAAACAGCCCTGGGTATTTTTTATTTGTAAGTTGGAAAACATTACTATCTGAAAATTTTGCAATAAACACATTTATTATTTATCAGTGTGAACTTATGTGTATATAATGAACATTGTGTGTGTGTGTGTGTGTGTGTGTGTGTGTGTGTGTGTGTGTGTGTGTGTGATCACTTAAACCTTTGCCAGCATACCAATGCTTTTCCCTCCATCTCTTAACAGAATTTGTTTACACGGTCAAGGAAAGCTTGCTTGCTCTGCTTGGGATAACTTCATAGCTAGAAATTCTGCCGCTGTGATGAGATCCTTTTTAGGGGAAGAACCAGCAGCATCTGGTGCACACTGCTGTTTTTATCTTATTAAAGTGTGGTCACGCACACCTGCAGTTCCAGCGTTTAGGAGGCAGAGGCTGCCAAATCATCACAAGTTCAAGGCCAGCCTGGGCGGAGAAAAACCACATTTCTGGCAAGGTGGCTCAGATACTGAAGGCGCTAGCAGTACAAGCCTAACGATTGAGTTCAATCCCTGGATTCCAAGGAAGAAGGGCAGAACCTCCCCAAAGTTGTCTTCTGATTGCATGGGGGTGCCATGGAATGTGTGCCCCACACACATGTAGGAACTGCGTCCCAGAGTTTAGGTTAGCTGTCCAGCTGTATTAGTCTAAGAAAGTATAGTAAGCAGAGGAGCTGAATTTTGGACTCATTAGCTTGCTTCAAAGCCTGTCTTTATCCCTACTCTCCAGCATCTTTAGATGTATAACAAACATTCTGAGTTTGCAGTAATGGTGGAATTCACAAGTGAAAGATCTTATTCAAGTTCCCAACTGACATGTATTTATTTATAAAATGATTAATGGTCCGAAGAGTCCCTACCACAGAGCAGCCAGCAGCTGGCGGGGACCAGGAAGTCAGTATGAACGGTACATACCCTCTATGAAATTCTCTGCAAGGAGGTAAACCTGTGGCTTTATTCAAGGGGTGGGGATTACCCGGCCATGCCCAGTTTTCCTCAGACACACCTACATGATGTTTTTGTTGTCTCAGAATAAACACACTACAGGCATGTCATAGGAGGCAGCTACATGTCAAAGAAGGAAAGGATGATTTTGACACAGGAGGGCTTTATCCTGACAGATCATTAGCCTCCCCCATATGGAGTTGGCTGTGTGCAACTCTTACCTACCAGACTTATGTCTTATTATATTTCCTAATGTAATGTCTTTTTTTTTCTTTTGGCAGGGTTGGGAGGTTGAGACAGGGTTTCTCTGTGTAGCCCTGGCTGTCCTGGAACTCACTATGTAGAGCAAGGTGACCTAGAACTGAGAGATCTGCCTGCCTCAGCCCCGCAAAGGCCGGGACTAAAGGTGTGTGCCACCGACACCTGGCTCACACTTCCTAACGTGATGTCTTTACATACTGAAGAAAGAACAAATATTAATCATTTGAATGAAGTGTCATGAGTGACCTGTGATTAAATATGGTCAGGACTTATTTATATAATATGTCTATTTCTCCTGCATATTTCTGGAAAGGAGGAGCCATACCTTTCATCTACTAAATCACTTAGCCAACAGATAGCTACTAAATCCTTGCTATGTATGAAACACAGTAGAGAGAAAATATTGGCTGTATCTTTACCTTAGACCGTGAACCTGACAGTGGGGAACAATTCCTTCCTTCCTCTGGAATTTCCCACAGAGCGCTGTTTGGATTCAGAAGGCAAAGTTTGTTATCAAAATATTTATTGGCTGGATGCTTACCACGCGTCGTCATTGTACTAAGGACTTTATGTGTGCCTCACAATCCCGGGAGATGGGCACTGTTACGAGGTCCACTTTATAAACCAGGAAGCCAGAGTTTAAAGAGGTTAAGTACTAAAACATCACAGAGTTATGGAAGTGTCAGGATACAGGATTCCTAAGTCTTAATCATAGTTTTTCTCTGGCTACTTCCTGTATAGCTCTCTGGGGCAGCCTAAGGAAGGATGTGTTATTACAAAACTAACCCCTCTCTGAGCCACGGGTCTTCTCTGGACCCTACCCCTTGTCAGTCGGGACTGAGAGGTGACCAAGAAGCCTCATTTTTTTAGACCCTAACAAAATCAGTGAAAAATGGCATTTCTACCAGGGTTTTTGATTTGGTGGTTTGGATTATAGATCCTTTTATCTGTCTCTAGCCAGCTGAAAAACTAAGTGTTACCTTGTTTGCTCAAGCTATAGGCACTACAAGTCTGAAATAACTTTAAAAAACAGTGGGGCTTTTTTATTTTCCCACCTTGTCTGCCTAAGACAGGTGACAGAACTCATACATTTAAACCGGGCGGTGGTGGCGCATGCCTTTAATCCCAGCACTTGGGAGGCAGAGGCAGGCGGATCTCTGTGAGTTCGAGACCAGCCTGGTCTACAAGAGCTAGTTCCAGGACAGGCTCCAAAACCACAGAGAAACCCTGTCTCGAAAAACAAACAAACAAACAAAAAAGAACTCATACATTTACATTCCCTTCATCCAAATTCCTCCTCAGACATGACTGAGGATATATGAAAGAGACTTGAAGGGAGAAACCATTCATACACCAGAGAACATGATGACTTTCTGGAAAAAATAAGAGTTTATTTGCAAGTAAATACAGATTAGAGGGAGCTAGAGCAAGCCAAATCAGAAAGAAATGGGGAGCTAATGGGAAGTCGGGAAAGAGCGAGAGAACAGAGAAAGGAAAGGAAGAGAGGGAATGAGAGGGAGAGAAGGGAAATATGGAGGGAGAGAAGGAAGGGAGGGGGAGGAGTTATCAGGTCCCATGAGGGGTGATGTGGGCCACCTAAGGCACTGGTCACATCCTGGGACTGCTGGTTGCTTTACCCCTGTCCAGGGTTTGTGGTACAGAACTGCCCCTTGTCTCTTGGACTTGGCAAGGTATTGGCAGAGCACAGGACAAGTTTAGGAATAAAAATTTTCAGGACCAGAGAGTTGAGAAGGGTGTATCTGACCTGTTTAAGGTGAATCCTTCAATTTGGCTCCCTGGAACTCATAAGAATTTTTTGAGTTTGTCAAAACATAAGTTTTAAACACATACATTGTATAAACAGCAACATATTTATACCAGAATGACTGTGACAGATGTTTTTGCAGAATGAAAAGTATCTTTTAGACTATGAAAGGCAGTATGAGAGAGATTTAATAAATTGTGTTTGTCCTCACACCTTTATAACTTGCAGACACACACCTTAGTAACTTGCGTTTATATATTTTAAAACACATTTTATTTAGATTATGTTAAGAAGTTGTACTAAAATTTGTTTAGTGAGGTTGTCCTTTTAAATTGACAAAGCCTCTCAGCTATCAAACTGAATCAGAGATCTTTGAGAAGAATAAAATTTTTCTTGAATTATCGATTTAAAAAATGACAGAGAACTTACTCCATTGGCTCCCTAGAGCCCCTCCTCGGGTCCTCCAAGGTTGTCCAGGCAAGGGCATCCGGACTGTATTTGTCTTCTGCTGTTTAGCACAAGGCCTGCCAGGCTCCAGAAGATCCTGTGGGTTAGGAAATCTGTAGGAAGACAAGCCTACCTTGGCCTGAGCAGCTAGGCAAGTCAATTCCATTAGATTCTTTGTCCACAGCTGGAGATCTTCAGTTTAGATGAAAGGCTGTTTTCCCCAATGGTTAGTGCTTTCACTTGATGAAGTGAATTGTGGGTGGATGTTGGTCTCTGCCCATCTGCCTTCTGTTTTCTCTGGAGGAAGTGGAGTGCAGCTGCTAGGAGCCAACCTGTCCCTCTGTTATGAAAAGTCTTTTAATAATTAAACATTTAAATTCCATATTCCTCAGATCTCTGAGCAGTTGAGGGCTG
The DNA here is from genome assembly GCF_037038515.1 of Microtus pennsylvanicus. Classification (NCBI taxonomy): domain Eukaryota; kingdom Metazoa; phylum Chordata; class Mammalia; order Rodentia; family Cricetidae; genus Microtus; species Microtus pennsylvanicus. The sequence continues at coordinate 36,002,064 of NC_134599.1, read as the reverse complement.
TTTATCGGGTATAGATAAGTTATAACTATAGCATAGAATCTGCTTGGAGAGCTGGGTCCAAGCTTGACTGTAACGGCTCTCAACTTAACAGGTGAGATTATACTTAAAGACAAAGAAGAAAAAACTATTTGCAATAGAAGTTTAACAGTAGCCGGGCGTTGGTGGCGCACGCCTGTAATCCCAGCACTCGGGAGGCAGAGGCAGGCGGATCTCTGTGAGTTCGAGGCCAGCCTGGTCTACAAGAGCTAGTTCTGAGACAGGCACCAAAGCTACAGAGAAACCCTGTCTCGAAAAAAACAAACAAACAAAAAAGTTTAACAGTAGAACTGACAATAGTGGAGAACAGCTTAATATATATTAAAGCAGAGTTGGATTACATATACAGTGTTTTTGTAAAAGATTAAAAAGTACGCACCAATTTAAAATATGAGTCTTATTGCTTTCTTAGTCTGGAATGAGATACAATGAACAGACTAAAACATTTAACAGTAAGTATATGTATATTTACACACAGCTGAACTTAAGTTTTATATACAGATACATACAGAGTTAAAGCTAACTTACGTTCATGCATAAAGTTAACTCAAAAGTCACATGCACGCACGCGCGCGCGCACACACACACACACACACACACACACACACATACATTCAACTGAAGTTGGGCGAAGTGGATATTTCAGTGGGCCCTACCAAAAGCATGACATTGTGCAAAACACACATGTAAGAGTCAGTAGGAGGAATTTAGAGACAAAAATGTAAGTAACTGCGCTAGGCAAGGAATACCACTTGGTCACCTGACCTGCCCTTAGCCAAGATGGTGGTGAGGTCGTCTAACATGCTCTTAGTCAAAATGGCAGGGGTCACATGCAGGGAGAAACCACATCAGAGCTGCTGCGGGAATTCTAAACAGATACCAATAACAAGAGAAATATAGAGCCAGTGTCATTTATAAAGCAGGGTAACCCCTGGTGAGTCCCATGGGGTGATGCGGGTCACCTGAGGCGTTGGTGGGTCCTTTGGCAGGTGAGAGATCACAGCAGGTGGGAGACAGATATGCCCTGCAGAGAGAGCTTGGGTACAGAATTTATTAGTGGGTTATTGAGGGGGAAGGGAAGGGGAGAAGAGGGAGAGGAGGAAGAAGGGCAGACAGACAGAGGGACAGAGACAGAGAGAGGTGGGGAGATAGGCTTGCCTCAGCAAAAGGGGGGTTGTGAGTGGAGCTTGTCTCTTAAAGGGACAGGTACCCAGGTGACAGACCAGGACAGCAGATTACAACAGGAGGGAAGGAAGAAGGGAAGGAAGAAGGGAAGGAAGGATGGGAGGGAAGGAAGGGAGGAAGGAAGGGAGGGAAGGAGGGGAGGAGGGAGAGAGAGACAAAGGAAGGAAGGAAGGGAGGAAGGAAGGAAGGAAGGGAGGGAGGAAGGAAGGGAGGGAAGGGAGGGAGGGAGGAAGGGAGGGAGGGAGGGAGGAAGGAAGGGAGGAAGGGAGGGGAGGAGGGGAGGAGGGAGGGAGGGAGGGAAGGAGGGATGGAGGGAGGGAGGAAGGAAGGAAGGAAGGGAGGAAGGGAGGAAGGGAGGGGAGGAAGGGAGGGGAGGAGGGGAGGAGGGAGGGAGGGAAGGAGGGAGGGAGGGAGGGAGGGAGGAAGGAAGGAAGGGAGGAAGGGAGGAAGGGAGGGGAGGAGGGAGGGAGGAAGGGAGGGAGGGAGGGAGGGAGGAAGGAAGGAAGGAAGGAAGGAAGGAAGGAAGGAAGGGAGGAAAGGAGGGAGGGAAGGAGGGGAAGAGGGAGAGAGGGAGGGAGGAAGGAAGGGAGGGAGGGAGGGAGGAAAGAAGGGAGGGAAGGAGGGGAGGAGGGAGGGAGGGAGGAAGGAAGGGAGGAAGGAAGGAAGGAGAAAGGGAGAGGGGAGTAAGAAGAGAGAAATAAAAACGATAGCAGTGAGAGGACCTCATTGTGAATTTAGCCTCTGCCTATGACTCAAACCAAGATGCAGCATGTTTTCTGGAGTGTGATGGAGTGGGGAGAAATGCAATTGTTCCACAACTGAGAAGATTGGAAACCGAGAAACACTTGGCTGAACACTGTGGCAAAACCTGTAACTCCAGCACACAGGAGGCTAAGGCAGGAGGAGCCTGGCTGGGGTTTAAGGTCAGTTTGAGCTACCGTGGGTAGAGAATTCCAGAATTCCAGCCTGGACCGGAATAGTGACTAAAAATTACCACATTATCCTAGATGATTGTGGTGACCAAGAGAAGAACTAAAAATGTATATGCTTTTTTAAAAGTCAATTCTAAACTGGGCAGTGGTGGCGCACACTTTTAATCCCAGCACTCTGGAAGTAGAGGCAGGCAGATCTCTGGGAGTTCAAGGCCAGCCTGATCTACAGAACAGTTTACAAAGCTATAGAGAAACTGTGTCTCAAAAAAAGGTCTATTCTAAAGAAAGTATCCACACATATACCAGCAAGTAAAGGTAAATATTGAACTTCCTTGCTCCATAACAAAAATGAAAAAAATCTAAATGTTTGTTGTTCATAAACAAATAATCAAATAGTCATATCTAATATATATGGCTTACAGGCTGTGGTTCAGCTAGTCCAATACTGGCTACCTACCAGTGAAGGTCCAAGAATCCAGTGGTTGTTCAGTCCGTGAAGCTGGGTGTCTCGGGTGGTTCTTAAGTACACACTGGAACCCCAAAGAATTAGGCTCTAACACCAGTGAAGGAATGGACTTGCCAGCAAGAGCAAGCAGGCAAAGAGAGAAACCTCCCTTCTTCCATGTCCTTTATATAGGCATCCAGCAGATGATACGACCCAGATTATAGGTGGGTCTTCCCAACTCGAAAGATCTGAATTAAAGTAAACTTTCTCCCCACAAAAGATCCAGATTTTGGGCCTTCCTACTTCAAATAATTTAATTAAGAAAAAATCTTTCACCTGGGCAGTGGTGGTACACGCCTTTAGTCACAGCACTTGGGAGGCAGAGACTGGTGGCTCTGAGTTTTAGGCCAGTGTGGTCTACAAAGGGAGTTCCAGGAAAGCCAGGACTACACTGAGAAACCTGTCTCGAGAAACAAAACAAAACAACAAAAGAGGGGGGAAAAAAGAGAGAAAGATAGAAAAAGAAAAAAATCCCTCGCCGGTGTAGCCAGCCACTTGAGTTTTAGTTTATTCCGGATGTAGCCAAGTTGACAGCCAAGAAGAGCCATCACAGTCATTAGATAGCAATATAGTAAAATGGACTCCGCATGCACTGGATTGAAAAAATACCCGAGACTTTTCATTAGTCACGAAAAGCATGCGGGATAATTAGTGTGGTATGCTGTCTGGGTAAAATAAAAGGCACAAAGTGAACCCGTGAAGGTCACGAAGCAGCAAGTACCGCTAAGGACGATGACCACCTCTGAGGGAAGGAGTGCCTCAGGATGCTCAGGAGGGACTCTGGTTTCCTACGTAGTGTGAAATGTTCACAATAAAATAGGAATGGCTTGTTCAACCTAACTGACTGTTCCTAAGGGGTTACACTGTGGCAAAGATACAGCGGCATGCATGGGGCTGCAGGGAGGCCTCAGCAGTAAGTAGAAATACACAAACAGCGGCATGCATGGGGCTGCAGGGATGCCCCAGCAGTAAGCAGCAATACACAAACAGCGGCATGCATGGAGCTGCAGGGAGGCCTCAGCAGTAAAGAGCAATACAGATCTTGCAGAGGATTCAGGTTTCGTTCCAAACACTCAGACTGGATGGCCCCAGAATGCCTGAAGCTTCAGCTCCAGATGATCCAACGCCCTCTTCTGGCTCCAAGGGTACCTGCCTGCACCTCGACACTCATACTTGCAGACATACACACACATGATATTTTCAAAATTAAATCTTAAAAAAAAAAGCTAGTAAGAACCACAGTATTTCCATTTACCACCACTCTATGAGCACTGATGAACTGTTTTTTAACTATGAATTTTACCTTAAAATAATTATTTTAACAACAACAACAAAAATCAATGCAAATACTTTTTTAGTTGCAAACACTGTCACAGAACAACGTTGCCAGCAGTTCTGAGGCCCAGAGGTCGCCCTCCCACCAGCCCGGTAAATGATGGTTATTTACGAGCGCTTGCTGACATAGACGGTACAGCTATTTACCATTGCTGCTGGGAGGATGGATGCTCACACTCATGTGAGACAAATACAAATCAAGATTCAATGAGACAGGCAGTTGTGGGCCTGGGGATTAGAAAAGCAAAAATAAAATAAAATAACAAAGCCAGTGACATACTCCAGTAAATCACTTCTCTTTCCTGTCTTTTTTTTTCTTTCTTTTTTTAAAAATCCAACAGCCTCATCTGGGTTGCAGACGTTTTTATGGACTCACCACCGAGTTCTAAAAAGCATGAGCTAAATATTTGGCAGAACTGGGCTCTGGGCTGGAAGTTGCATTGTAATCATGGTGGGTTTCTTTGTTCAGGGCTCAGGATTATACTGTATGTGTGCCACTTCAAGAATAGCTTTCCTTCTTTATTTTTTTCTTTCATTTTTTCCCCCTCTTCTTTTTGAACAGTCTTTTAGAAAGTTTCATAAATTTGATAGACTCCATAGATTATTTTTTAATTTTATTTTAAGCCCTGCAAGATGGTCCATTGAAACACAAGCAAGCCTGACTACCTGAGTTCGATCCTCTGGACCACATGGTGGAAGGAAGGGACCAACTCCTAAAAATTGTCCTCTGACTCAGACACATGCTGTGCCATGTGTGTGTGTGTAATTGTGTGTGTGTGTGTGTGCATGAGTGTGTGTGTGTAATTGTGTGTGTGTGTGTGCATGAGTGTGTGTGTGTAATTGTGTGTGTGTGTGCATGAGTGTGTGTGTGTAATTGTGTGTGTGTAATTGTGTGTGTGTGTGCATGAGTGTGTGTGTGTAATTGTGTGTGTGTGTGCATGAGTGTGTGTGTGTAATTGTGTGTGTGTGTGTGTGCATGAGTGTGTGTGTGCGCACGTGTAAGTCTGGGTGCTCAGGGAGTCCAGAAAAGGCAGCGCATCCTGGAGCTGAGTTAAAGGTGATTGTGAGCTGCCCAGCTCGGGCACTGCAGTTCTCTGCAGAGCAGCAAGTGCTGTTAGCCACTGAGTTCTCTCTCCAACCCGGTGCCTCATTTCTTAGGCCAAGTGAGATCACTCCAAGCTTAGGAGAGTGAGAAAATGTTTCTTTGGGGTTTTACAGAAGATCTGACCTTCTGACCTTAACGTAAGGCTCTCGACCAGTTCTGACCGGAGTTCTGTTTTTTGTTTTTGTTTTTTTCGAGACAGGGTTTCTCTGTGGCTTTGGAGCCTGTCCTGGAACTAGCTCTGTAGACCAGGCTGGTCTCGAACTCACAGAGATCCGCCTGCCTCTGCCTCCCGAGCTGACTGGAGTTCTGTACGCAAATGTCTCGCCACCTCGGTGCTGTAGCCTCTCTCTGCTGTTTGGTAAATGGGCAGGGACTTTAATGGAAAATCTCTCAGTGAGTCTCTTTGAAATGGCCAACACTTCTTAGACATGTTTGCAATGGCTTCCTTGAGTTCTTCTTTGACCTGTCAAAGTGAAACGCACCATCTTTGACGTGAGGCTCTAAGTCCTCAGCTTCATTTCTGCCTAGGGTAGTATATTGAGGGCAACGGAAACAGGATCCATATGTGTCTCTACCTCTGCTCAAACGTTTCTTCTCCCTAATATTTGTATCATCACTTCTGGGCTTTTAGATACTCAGGAGAGAACAGTCCAACACTCCTGCCAAGAACCAAGCAAGTCAAGAAAGACAATAAAGCGGTCTTGGGAGAGGGCAGCTGGTAGAACACTTACCATGCACACACGAAGCTCGCCAGGCACCATGGTGCACACCTACAACCCTCGAAGGCCGAGGCAAGACGGTCAGAAGCTCAAGGCCTTTTTGAGCCACAAATGAGTTTGAGGCCAGCCTGAGATCAGCAGCTCCACAAACTGCACAGGACCATGCTGTCTCTGTACCCATGCCCTGTACAAGCCTGGGACACCCTCCCTCTGACGCTATCTGTGGCTAGGTTCACCGTCAGCACTCTGAAAGTGCTTAGCTGGGGATTGGCTTCAGCAAAGGGTTTGAGAGCTCAAAAACCTAGGCACTTATTTCTTCTAAAAAAAGATCACTTTTATTACACATCCTTCATCTCAGAGCTGATAAATTTTAACAAAAATCTTCATGACTGCTCTATCAAAATCCTGTCTAAGCAATGAGAAAACAAATGCATTTCTTTAAATTAAAAAAAAAATGTAATTAAAAAAGATGCTGGGTGGTGGTGGTAGTGCATGCCTTTAATGCCAGCACTCGCGAGGGAGGCAGGCAGATCTCTGTGAGTTCGAGGCTGGCCTGGTCTATAAGAGCTAGTCCCAAAATGGGCTCCAAAGCTACAGAGAAACCCTGTCTCAAAAAAACCTTAAAAAATGTAATTATTAAAGGCCATTGCCTTTAATCCCAGCATTCAGGAGACAGAGGAAGGAGGATCTCTGATTCTGAGGTTAGCTTGATATACAGAGTAAGTTCCAGGACAACCAGAACTACACAGAGAAACCCTGTCTCAAACAAACAAATAATACATATTGTTTATATATATATATGATATTATTTTATTATATTTATAATAGACTTTATATTAATTATTGGGGTGTACTCAGTTGGTAGAGCTCTTTTTAGCATGAAGATCATCTTGGGTCAACTCCTAGTCCTATGTTAAGTGGGACTAGTGGTACATGTTAAGTTGGGAGCGTGGTCCCTTTTCCTTCCTCCGGGTGGTCGTGTTCACAGTCTCCTGGTTCCCCCTCGGGGCCACCCGAGAGCATAGGAATCCCATTAACCCTGGATATTTCTTAATTTGGCTTGTTTTGATTTGGCTTGATTGGGAATTTGCATTGGCAGAGAGCTCGTGTTAGGAAAAAATCCTAACATCACACACCTATGATACCAGCACTCAGGAAGTGGAGGCAGGGGAATCAGAACTGCAAGGTCATCTTCCACGATATAGTAACTTTGAAGCCAACTTGAACTATATGAGATTTTGATTCAAAAAAGGGGTGGGGCTAGGGAGATGTCTCAGTGGGCAAAGCGCCTGTTAGGCCATCGTAAAGACCCGAGTTCAAACACCCAGAACCCACATAAAAGATGGGCACGGTAACCCCTGTCTGTCATCCCAGTACTGCTAAGGTCGCAAGAGAGGCAGGATTGAGAGGGTGCTCCAATGCTCTCTGGCCAGCTAGCCTGGCACACACGAGATAGAAGGCAAGCACCAACACCCAAGGTTGTCCTCTAAACACACATTCACCATGATGTGTGCACATCCACACTCACCATAGCAACATACACATCCTCATCACACACACACAAGCTCAAGTTCATTCTTGGCTCCATAACACAGCCATGCCATGGTGTGGGCGATTCCAAAGGCAGACACAAGGTCTGTAGAGATGGCTCGGTAGGTAAGGTGTTTGTGGCACAAACCTGAGAACGCGAAATTGCATAAAATCCAAATATGTGCACTTGTAATCCCAGAGTTCATGTGGTGAGATTGAAGATGGAGACAAGAGAATTCCCGGAAACACACAGGTCAGCTAGCCTGGTGTAGTCTTCAGTGAATGAGACTCTGTGGCAAAAAAGGTGAGAGGCCACGACTGACACCCAACATCATCGTCTTCTGACCTCCACACTCACACACACAGAGACACAACACTATCTTCTGACCTCCACACTCACACACAGAGACACAACACTGTCTTCTGACCTCCACACTCACACACAGAGACATAACACTACCTTCTGACCTCCACACTCACACACAGAGACATAACACTATCTTCTGACCTCCACACTCACACACACAGAGACACAACACTATCTTCTGACCTCCACACTCACACACAGAGACACAACACTGTCTTCTGACCTACACACACACACAGAGACACAACACTGTCTTCTGACCTCCACACTCACACACAGAGACAAAACACTATCTTCTGACCTCCACACTCACACGTACACACACACAACACTGTCTTCTGACCTACACACACACATAGACACACAACACTGTCTTCTGACCTCCACACTCCCACACCACACACACACAAAACACTGTCTTCTGACCTCCACACTCCCACACACACGAGACACACAACACTGTCTTCTGACCTCTACACTCATACTCATACACATGCACATGTACGGTACGTACACACACATGCACACACACACTCACAGAGAGAGAGAGAGAGAGAGAGAGAGAGAGAGAGAGAGAGAGAGAGAGAGAGAGAGGATAATTTTAAAAACAGATACTTGAGGACTGAAATAGAATTGAGGCAAAGCACTTCCTAAATCTCTTCTTGGACAAGACTGAGGACTTGTCTTGCAAAATCCCGAGGATGGGAGCTGGAGCATCGCCCACTCCCTCTGTATACCTAGCACTCAGTCACAGAGAAGAACTCAACGCTAATGGACTGCCAGGGAGAGAGCTGGGAGGTGATTAGGTATTGATTCAAGACAGCAGAAGAACTGTATATACTCTGTCAGTGCGATGGAGGAGCTTTCTTTGTAACCAGAATTAGAGACCTTTCTGGCAAGACACCTGAAGGACAGCTATGCACTACAACCCAAGGAGCAGTTCTCAGCTGCTCCAGGTAAAGCCCCTCCTACTCTGGATCATGGCCCTCTCCTTAGAATGTGGCTACTTTGATTCAAAGGCCACTGCCAATTAATGAGGCAGGTCCATGCAGTATGAACCAAAGAAGCCAAATAACCAGGAACAAAACCTTATGAAAGCATGAGCCCAGACAAATCTTGACTCTCTAAACACCATTAACTCTCAAATTTTGCTGCAGTAGCAGACACCAAATAACACACAAGACTTCACCTCTAAATGGAAAAAGTGCAGCAAATACCTTGTTTGATTCATAGAGTTCTGCACATAGAGCCAAGCACGGAAGAAGGGAAACAGCTCAGTTGTGTAATTATTAAAGAGTAAGGAACTTTATCTGGATTATTTTCATTGAAAAAAAAAAACAAGGGGCTGGAGAGATGGCTCAGCTGTTAAGAGCACTGACTGCTCTTCCAGAGATCATGAGTTCAATTCCCAGTAACCACACAGTGACTCACAACCTTCTATAGTGGGATCTGATGCCCTCTTCTGGCATAAAGGCATGTATGTAGATAGAGCACTCACATACATAAAATAAATACATCCTGTTTTCAAAAAAATCAACAAAAGATAATTCTGGAAGGCCCTGTCACTGCCAAGCCCCTTGCACAATACTAAACAGATCTGTTTTCTGTGAAAACAAAAAACAAAACAACAAAAAAAAATCTCAAACTTTTGCTGCCCAGAAGATAAACTCTGCTAACATTCTTTTGTGTATCTTTCCAGATTTCATTTACAGTTTCTATGGTATCCCTTTGTGTAGATGGACTTATATAGAAATGATTTCACTCTCTAAAAATAATGGGATAAAGACATGGTGGTACACACATGTAATCCCACTACTTAGAAGACTGAGGTAAGTGAATCAAAGGTTCAAGGTCATCCTTTGCTACCTGTTAAGGTCAAAGACAGTCTGGACTACATAAGACTATATATGAAATTTCTCTGTGTCTCAGCAGCTGCTCCCAAGTAACCACAAAGAGACTTAATATTAATTATAAATGCTTGGCCAATAAATAGCTCAGGCTTATTACTAACTAGCTCTTACCACTTAAATCAACCCATCCATATTAATCTACATTCTGCCACGTGGCAATACTTCTCTTTCATCTTGCATCTTCTGTTTCCTCTCCATGTCTCTGTGGCGACACTCCTGACTTTACCCTTCTTCCTAGCATTGTCTCTGCCCAAAAAATCCTGCCTAGCTATTGGCCAATCAGCTTTTTATTAACAATGAGAGCAACACATCTTCACAGTGTACAAAGACTGTTCCATAGCATAAGATCTTATTTGCTTGTGTTTGTTTTTAATACTGGGATAACATTCTTTGTATACATCTTTATTCGGTGGTTTAAGAGATTCCAAGTGGAATTTCCAGTCCCAAGAAATGCTCACATAAAAGTTTGACAAAACTAGTTTGCTGCCCTTCAGAAGCCCACAGCCATTCCTCCTTACACCAACTCTGTATGATAGGGATGACTGGACTACACCCTAGCATTCGGATTCCGCTCAGTCTCGGAAAATCAATCCTTTCTGACATTTACATGCCCTCCTGCAATGCTGAGCTTGCATTTCTGCACCTGACACACCACTGATCTCCGTTCATCCCGAGTAGTCCCGAGTAGTCCCCACTTCCTTCGTCGGCTTCTGCGGAACGAGGAGTCTACCAGTGCAGTGGGGCCTGTCTCCTGACTTTCAAAGCACAGCTGGGACTGTGACAGCCGCACTTCTCTTCTCACCCTGCAGCGCCACATGCCTAGTTCTGCAAGGATCTCGTCATACACCTCAGAGTCAGATAGTCTTTGTGTTGGGGCTCTGTGAAACAAAGCCATCTTGTGTCCCATTTCTGCAATTAGTGTTTGTTTTATTGTTGTTTGCTTGTTTGTTTGTTTGAATAATGTGGACTTTATTAAGTATCCTTAGGTGACAGAAGACCCTTTGGATTCCTCTCCATTATGCTTTTGAGTAGACAGAGCAATTAATTCCTTTACCACAGGCAACTCTGCTTGTCTTTCCTGAAAGTTCCAGTTGGGTTCTTTCCATTCTTGGCTGCTGGGAGGATCATCATCACCATGAGTGACAGGAACTTTCTGTCTAGTTCAGAGGAAACAAAACAAAAGTGTCCTTGACCCTGGGCAGACAACATCACAAAAGACTAAAATTGGGAAAGGTAGTCAAAAGTGCAAAAACAGAGCAGATGCCATCCTTGTGTTTGGATGCAGAACCCATTTGGTACTGGTGAATTATGACTCCTTAGATGATGGAAAGAAAAACAAGCCCAAACACACACATGCAAGGCACGGCCTGTGTGAGAAGAAAAGGACCTCAAGAAGACATGGAAAGTAATACAGGAACACAATGACAAGGGGCTGCAAAGCTGACTCTTGGTGCTAGCAACATGCTGGAGGTGGGGTAGTAGCCAAAGGCACCTTATATACTCTGGTGGGGCAGGGACTAATAAACTATAACAATCTTTTTTAAAAGTTTCAGTTGAGATGCTTTTCCCAACAAATTTAAATTCCTAACCAATTTATGCTTTGGACCAACCTTCCCTCCCCAGCCTCACCTCCTGGCAGAGCATAATGTGATGTCATGAGGTTAGGAAATACGAGAATCTGCACACTGCACAGCACCCCGCCTGCTGGTTCCAAATGTGCGCTCTTTCCCAATCTGTAAAAAACAGAGCATGTGGCTCTCAGCTGCACTGTGAGCTCCGTCTGTCTTTAAGGTTCCCCCTGAACACAAGTCTCTAAATAGCCACAGGTCCAGGCAGCATGCTTTGCCAATCACGATTCAAGAAATGAACGTGTTTGATTTCCTCTGAAGAGGGCACAGTGTGGAAGAAAAGCCTTTCAGAAGGAAAACAGAGGGTCATGGATCTCTGCTGGTCATCAACCAAGTAGTTGAGAAAAGGTAATGAGCTTTCCTGAAAGGTCACTTTTAAAGTAGCCCTGACCCAGAACATGGCGACTCTACAGAACATTAAGTAAGAGACTGTGGTTACATGGGGGCAGCCAGGTGGTTCCGGGAATTGTTTTGTTTTGTTTTCGTTTTGTTTTTGAGACAGAGTCTCTCTGTAGCTTTGGAACGTGTTCTGGAACTCCGTAGACCAGGTTGGATTCAAACTCAGAGAGGCCTGCCTATCTCTGCCCCCAAGTCCTTGGATTAAAGATGTTCACCCCCACCCCCACCTCCACCACCACCACCTAGTCAGGGTTTTTTAAAGTTGAATATTATAGACTCCAGGGAGTACTTATAAACTGTAATCTTTTGAAGGAAGATTTTCATTTGCTGGGCACAGGAAGCAAAAGGTTGGGTCTTCAGCAGATCCCACCTCCTAATTCTCGCTGAATTCCTACCCTCTGAAAGAAAGAACTTGCTGGTTTAATATTGTTGCATCTTCTTTTACTCTAGCCCCGTGTTGGAATGCCAAAATGTTCTTGTGTTTTTCATTCTTTGACTCCTTGGTCTTTGGTTTCTTGTCTTTTGGGGGGGGGGGGGGCTACCACTCAGCTCCCAAATGAATCACACACAGAGGCTCAATTCTTACTTTTAAATGCCCAGACTTAGCTTGGTTTGTTGCTAGCCAGCTTTTCTTAAATTATCCTGTCTACATTTTGCCTCTGGACCTTTATCTTTCTCCATTTCTGTCTACCTTTTCTTTACTTCTTACTCCATCTCTGGCTCGGTGACTGGGTGGCTGGCCCTGATATCCTCCTCTCCTTCTCTTGTTCCTCCCTTTAGATTTCTCCTCCCATTTATTCTCTCTGCCAGCCCTGCCTATCCTTTCTCCTGCCTCACTATTGGCCATTCAGCTCTTTATTAGACCATTAGGTATTTTAGTCAGGCTAAGAATCACAGCTTCGCTGAGTTAAACAAATAAAGCACAAAGTAGCACACCTTAAAATAATTTTCTACCACAGTTCAGTAGAATGCTCCATAATGTTTTGAACAAATACCTTATGGATTGTGTTAGTCAGTGCTCTATTGCTGTGAAGAGACACCATGACCATGGCAATTCTTATAAAGGGAAAATATTTGATTGGGGCTGACTTACAGTTCAGAGGTTTAGTCCATTGTTATCATGGTGGGAAACATGGCATGCAGGCAGTCATGATGCTGGAGAAGGAGCTGAGAGTTCCACATTTACAGGCAGCAGAAAGAGAGAGACACTGAGCCTGGCTTGTCCACCCACCGTGATGCACTTCCTCCAACAAGGTCACACCTCTTAACCCTTCTAATACTTTCAAATAGTGCTACGCCCTGGTGACTAAGCATTCAAATACATAAGCCTATGGGGCCCATCCTTTGGTTTTATTTGCTTGTTTGTTTGGGTTTTCAAGACAGGGTTTCTCTGTGTACCCCTGGCTATCCTGGTACTGCTTGCTCTGTAGACCAGGCTGGCCTTCTGCCTAAAAGCGAGTACCACCGCCACCCAGCAGGGGGTCATTCTTATTCAAATAACCACAGCTACGCAGACCTAAATTCAAGATATAACTGTGTACAAGTGTTTACAGAGGAGAGGCAGGAAATGGAGGTGTAGAGGACAAGAAGTGAGGAAGTAGAACAGCTAAGCCGGGGAAGAAAGAAGCAGCTAGAGCAGGGAGGAGATATGAGGGGAGCGAAGGGAAAGGAAACAAGAGTAGAATGCCCAGGGCTGGCGAGACAGCTTGGCGGGTAAAGGTGCTGAATCTGGCCTTGAGATCTGCAGGATAGAATGAAATAAATAAATTCCCAGATATCCTATAATCTCCACACCATCATCATCACTACTATACACACACACACACATACACACACACATACACACACAAACAAATAATTACATCAATAAAAATAAAAAAATATTTTTTAAAAAGTATAATGGCACATATGTATGAAGGTATATGATAAACCCAGTGCTTTGTATACTAACCTAAAATTTTAATAAAAATAGTGATAATCTTTCACCCCATGCAGTTTTCCCACAAGTAGGGAACAGCATCCCAGAGGATCGCAAATGCCTGCACCCACACCCTCCCCAGGATGCACATCCCTTCTGGCCCCCCTGTATGTGATTCTCATAGTTAAGCTCCTGGCCACAGGTAGAGCAAGCCTTATCACATGGCTCTGACGTGGCCTTTGCTGCTGAGCAGCCACAAGTGACAGGGAGGTCCTGGATTATTTGGATCCCTTTGAATGATGACTTTTTGATGGTTGCCTGACGTGTTGTTAGCCAAACACAAACTTCACAATAGGCAAAGATATTTTTCTTTCTATAAAAATTCAGTTGGGGGGGGGAATTTTTAAAAAAATAGAAAAATAAAAAATTTCAGGTGGGGAGCTGGAGAGATCACCCAGATTATTTAACATACAGATTCATGGAAACCAGAAAGGGCGGAGCATATTACATTTCCTGGACCAGGGAGACTGAAGCAGGGGGATTGTGAATTGTAAGTCAGTTTTGTCTATATACCAAGGCCTCATGTTAAAAAAAAAAAGCTATGCATACATGTTCATGCGTATACACACATACAGGTGCCTGGACTCTATTACTGACAATTTGACTTGTGGTATGGATCATAGTACAGGCATTAGTACTCTGGTAATCCCAATGCATAGCTGAGTTGGGAAGCTTTCTCTGAACTTGGGGTTTGGGAAGACCCTGTCTCTTTCCAACAACAGTTGACTAACAGTCTTCCCAGTTAAAACATCTTGAGTATTTCCTCTGTCTCTAAAATCCCTGACCATTAAAGATTCCTAAAGTCCCTTTTAGATCTGAAAAATCTAGCATTATGTAAGAGTTCTATATTCTAGGCAGGTCACTAATACAACTAAACAGTCTCTTTGATAAGTACTAGTGAGACAACTAGACAACAAAGTAATGAACTTGGACCCCTAACTCACACCATATAATAAAACAAACTCAGAATAGGTCAAAGAGCTTCACGTAGGAGCTGAAATGTAAAATTCCTTGGAAGGATACATCTTGATGCAGGATTCACCAATCTGCATCTAAAATCAAAAGGACGAGCAACAAAGAGACAAAGCACCAACAGAATCTAAATCTCTACGCACCATGGAGAAAGTAAAAAGACAGTTCACAAAATGAAAGAAGATTCTATAGATCTGATGAGGGGCTTGTATCTAGACTACATTTAGAAAAGAAAAAAAAAACTCTTAGCTGCCCAAGCTTGACAACCTGAATTCCATTCCCAGAGCCCTTGGCTGAAAGAGAAAACCAACCCCTGGAAATTGTCTTCTGACCTCCACCTGTAGCAGGCTCTCCAGTCCAAGACGCAGGACTCCAGGGCTAAGCAGTTTATCATCTAAGTTGTTTGGCCTCTAGAGAACTAATTTAAAAGTTAGAGCCTGGAATGCTACAGGGTTGCATTCCCTACGTTTGTGGCTGCTCTGTCTCCTGTGTATGGATACATACATTCTGATTGCATACCTTTTACTATGAGGCAGTGATGACCAAAATGAGAAAGGAAGGTGAAGAAGGGGCCTGCATGAGACACAAGTTTGATCCCCACATTCATTCAGGAGGTACTGACAAACATACACACACAATAAACAAACAAAGCACAATACAAATTTAAGGGCTGGGGAATGGCTAAGCAGGTAAACAGTCGCCATGTTGGCCTGATGACTTGAATTTGATCTGCAGCTTCCTCAATAGAGGAAAAGTACCAACTTCCAGCTCTGACCCCCACACACATGTGCACGTCCACATTTGCACACACACGCACACACACACACACACACAAACACACACTTAATAATAAAAGGTTAATGAGCCAATTAAAAATGGTTGAAGACTAAACAAATATTTTTTTTTACATAATAATATTAAAATGGCCAATACAAAGATGCCCAATTAGTAAATTAGGGAAATGCAAACCAAAACAATAAAGAAATACTATTAGTATGGCTATTTTTTTTTTATTTTATGTTCATGAGTAGTTTGCCTGTATGTTCTGTATTGTGAAAGCAAAAGTTACATTTTAAGTTTTAATTACTATGCCTTAGAAATCATAAAAAAAAATGCCTCTGATCTGCAAGCCCTTGCCCAAGGACAGACAGCTTCCAAAATGCTGAAGCTTGCTGTTTATGGGAGATAACAAGTCACACAAAGCAAGTTTGTTTGACCCAACTCCACCAGATGTGCTTGATCACGTGTGGGAAGAAGGTTCACAGCCAGGAAACATGTCATGATGTATGCTTGCCCCGGATTGGACCTGATGGGAAATGTGAATTGTGGGTTTGGCCTTCTTGTTTTGTTTTGTTTTGTTTTGTTTTGTTTTGTTTTGTTTTGTTTTGTTTGAGACAGGGTTTCTCAATGTAGACCTGGCTGTCCTAGAACTCACTGTGTAGACCAGGCTGGCCTTGAACTCACAGAGATCTGCTTGTCTCTGCCTCCTGAGATTAAAAGAATGTGCCACCATCGCCCGGCTGGGTTTGGTTTTCTTAAGCCCAAGCCCCTGCAAAACTTGACTGAGGGTCAGAGATGGACCTGGCCAAAGCCCACACACCTGACCAGTGCTTAGTTAAAGCTTGCTTCAAATTTGGCTTTAACCTGTGGCAGAGGTCTTGTTCTTGTGAGTGGGACTGACAGTATTTGTGCACCACTTGCCTGCCTGATGCCCTTAGAGACCAGAGAGGGTGTACAATCCTTTGGGACTGCATTGACAGACAGTTATAGTAACCTGCTGTGTGCTCTGCAAATCAAGCCAGTCCCCCGGAGAAGTAGCCAGTGCTCTACATTGTTGAGCCATCTCTCCGAGCCCAGTATGACTGTTATTAAAATGGAAAATACAACTGTTAAAAATACAAAGACATGGTGGGTGGGGATGTAGGTCAGGGGTAAAATGCTTTCCTAACATAAATGAGTCCCTAGTTTCAATCCTAGAACACACACACACACACACACACACACACGGAAACATTTGAACTCACATAAAGTACTAGTGGACTCTATAAAAACATTGCAATTATCTTGAAAAACAGTGAACAGTTCCTCAAAATATTAAATTGATTGTTACCAGCTGTTGTATGGCAGTTTCCTCTGAATTGAAACATTTCCTCCAGAAGGGATAGGGAGGCTCAGGAACCCCTGAAGGTAAACAAAAGGTCACATATCTGGAAGAACAGAAACTTGCCAGATTCCTGAGGGGCCCTCCCCGGCAGTGTAAGAGGGAGTAAATGCTAGCTGAGGGATGTAGTTGGTGGTTTTCACTCTTTACTGTTCGGTTCCTAGTTCTTCGAGGGCCTGCCACCCAACTCCTAAATAAGTCACACACAGAGGTTTATTATTATTTATAAATGCCCAGCCTTAGCTTGGCTTGTTTCTAGCTAGCTTTTCTTAACTTAAAATTATCTCATTTATCTTTCTCCTAGAGGCTTTTACCTTTCTCTATTTCTGTCCACCTTTCTTTACTTCTTACTCTGTGTCTTGTTGTGTAGCTAGGTGACTGTCCCTGATGTCCTCCTCCTCCTTTTCTTGCTCCTTCTTCCTCTTTGCTCTTTTTCTCCTCCTATTTATTCTCTCTGCCTGCCTTCCCTGTCTATCCTTTCTCTGCAGCTATCGGCCGCTCAGCTCTTCATTAGACCAATCAGGTGCTTTAGACAGGCAAATTAACACAGCTTCACAGAGTTAGACAAATGTAACATAAAAGAATGCAACACATCTTTGCATCGTTAAACAAATATTCTACAGCATAAACAAATGTAACACTTTTTAAAAAAGTACTCTACAACAGAGGGAGCTTGACCAGCCTGATTGCAGAGAGGAGGGTTATCCTGAAGGGGGCTGTGATCCCCGGACCTGGGGAGACAGAGGCTGGAAGGTCTTCAGTTTGAGGCCAGCCTGGGCTACAGAGTGAACTCCATCTCAGAAAGAGGGATCTGGAATTGATAGATAGCATAGATAAATCTTGTTTTGTTTTGTTTTTTGAGACAGGGTTTCTCTATAGCTTTGAAGCCTGTCCTGGAATTTGCTCTGTAGACCAAGCTGCCCTTAAACTCACAAAGATCCACCTGCCTCTGCCTCCCAAGTGCTGGGATTAAAGGCGTGCGCCACCATCACCAGGCAGCATGGATAAATCTTAAACCATTATACTTCATTAAAAGTAAACAAACTAAAAAACCTAGTCAAAAAGAACGAAAAAAAAAAAAAGAACGTAAAATATCCAGAATAGCGGAATCCATCCAGAGGGCAGCTCAGTGGTTGCCTAGGAACAGGAGGGCTGGGATACTAACAGACGTTAGGGTTCTTTTGTTGATGAAGAAAATGTACTTAGGTGGTTGTAGTCATGTTTGTGAAAACCTGTGACTATACAAGAGTCTGCTGGATGTGAATATTAAAGTTACATGTCCTGGGTTCCAGGACAGCCAGGGCTACACAAAGAAAACCCTGTCTCAAAAAGATAAAAACAAGCAAAATAGAGTAAAATTCAGAGGCATTCCAGATCTATGTTTCTAGCAAAAGAAATATTTAAGAGAAAGAATGATGAGGAATTTTTTAGGGTTCAGAAAAATCATCTCATGCAGTCAGCTGCCTCTCCTGCCTGTTGGTGAAATACATGGTTCCAAACAACACAAGGACCCCAAAGTGACAAAATAAAAGTGTTAATGTCGGAAAATATGAACTTGGGGGCAAGGGAGATGGCTTAGTATAAGAACTTGTGGTGCAAGTGTAAGGACCTGAGTTCAAATCCCCAGATCCCATGTGAAAGGCGCATACACAGCCAGGGCATCTGCAATACCAGTGTTCCTACAGGGAGATGAGAGGTAGAGACAGAAGAACCCCCAAGCTCCTGGGCCAGCTAGACCGCATGAGCAGTGATGTGTAGGGATAAGTCCCGCCCCTTAGGGGGCGTGTTCGCCTCGGGCTAATGTCTGCCTATAAATTTGGCGAGTGTGCTCCGAGCTGTCTCTTCTACTTTCCTGGTCTCCGCGGGAACGGTGGTTCTGTAAGTCTATTTCTACATAAAAACTATATATATATATTTTTACAAACTGTCTGCATTCGTTTACGCCGCTACAGTGATGAACAAGAGATTCTGCTGCAAGCAAGGCAAAGGCCCAGAACTGACCCCAGAGGTTCTTTTCCGACCTCTGTGTGAACACTTTGGCATGCACATATGAACATGCACGCACGTATATGTGTACATTATACACACATACACACACATACACTAAAACCAAACAGTTTGAGTAGATGTTGGAAAAGTAGTAGAGCATGACTCTTCCATAACATTTTTGTGGTCAGAAAAGGTGACAGGAGGAGAGAGATTGTAAGTGAGCCATAAGACACACGCGCTGAAGCCAAGCAGGGAAAACCAGACCTAAGCCATGACATGACACAGACAAACATGACTGGAAAGACGGGACCAGTCCAAAGAGCAGGCCGAAGTTCTTGTAGAAAATGGAAATGTATGGTCCTAGAAGGATAGCTCAGCAATCAAGAGAACTGGCTGCTCTTCCGGATGACCTGGGTTCGTTTCCCAGCACCCACAGAGATGCTAACAACTGTCTGTAACTCCAGCTCCAGGGGATCTGACACCCTCTTCTGACCTCTGTGGGCACCGCATGTACATGGTGCACAGACACACATGCAGGCAAAGCACCATACATACAAGATAAAAATAAATCATTTTTAAATTATAGAACACTAAAATAAGAAAGAAAAATAAAATGGAAATGTAGAAAATGCTTCAGATGATGCATGTGCCTTACCACTGAGTTAGATCCCTAGCCCTAGGAAATTCTTACAAGAAATCTAAAGTTATATGTCCATGCTCTTCTTTCTGTCAACATACCAATTATAGTGGGCATGCTTCATAATTAAGTTTATAAGAGATACCATATGTGAAAGTATTTAAACAGTTTATCAATAACCTGGATACATCCCAGAAAAAGTGAATTTATCAAGAAATGTAATTTAAAAAAAGAAGCTGGGCATTTTGCACGCCTTTAATCCCAGCACTTGGAAAACAGAGGTAGGCGGATCTCTGTGAGTTCAAGGCCAGCCTGATCTACAAGAGCTAGTTCCAGAACAGGTTGCAAGGCTACAGAGAAACCCTGTTTCAAAAAACCAAAAAAAAAGAAAGAAAGAAAGAAAGAAAGAAAGAAAGAAAGAAAGAAAGAAAAAAGGAGAGAGAAAGAGAAAGAAAAAAAGAAAGAAAGAAAGAAAAAAGGAGAGAGAAAGAGAAAGAAAAAAGAAAGAAAGAAAGAAAAAAGGAGAGAGAAAGAGAAAGAAAGAAAGAAAGACATTTTTTGAAGAAAAAAGTTCCCAGTAAATCAGTGGGTGTCATTTACCTTCAAACATTGACCACATACTTCATGAGTCAGTTGATAAATATGATAGAATGAGAGAGAGAGAGAGAGAGAGAGAGAGAGAGAGAGAGAATGTTTAATACTTTGGCATTATACAGCTGTTACTTCGGAGGCCTGGCCTTGTATTTTCCTTATTCTTACTAAAGCTGAATTTCCTTCTACGCCATTAAAGTTGCTTGCAACAAGTATGCACTGCTTTGTGGCGAACAGCGTAAGAGCTAAGAATGCACACTGGCAAATGTAACTGCTGTAGCAGAAGGAAGGATCTAGTAGCGAACAGCATAAGAGCTAAGAATGCACACTGGCAAATATAACTGCTGTAGCAGAAGGAAGGATCTAGTAGCGAACAGCATAAGAGCTAAGAATGCACACTGGCAAATATAACTGCTGTAGCAGAAGGAAGGATCTAGTGGCGAACAGCATAAGAGCTAAGAATGCATACTGGCAAATATAACTGCTGTAGCAGAAGGAAGGATCTAGTGGCGAACAGCGTAAGAGCTAAGAATGCATACTGGCAAATATAACTGCTGTAGCAGAAGGAAGGATCTAGTGGCGAACAGCGTAAGAGCTAAGAATGCACACTGGCAAATATAACTGCTGTAGCAGAAGGAAGGATCTAGTAGCGAACAGCATAAGAGCTAAGAATGCACACTGGCAAATATAACTGCTGTAGCAGAAGGAAGGATCTAGTAGCGAACAGCATAAGAGCTAAGAATGCACACTGGCAAATATAACTGCTGTAGCAGAAGGAAGGATCTAGTAGCGAACAGCATAAGAGCTAAGAATGCACACTGGCAAATGTAACTGCTGTAGCAGAAGGAAGGATCTAGTGGCGAACAGCGTAAGAGCTAAGAATGCACACTGGCAAATATAACTGCTGTAGCAGAAGGAAGGATCTAGTAGCGAACAGCGTAAGAGCTAAGAATGCACACTGGCAAATATAACTGCTGTAGCAGAAGGAAGGATCTAGTGGCGAACAGCGTAAGAGCTAAGAATGCACACTGGCAAATATAACTGCTGTAGCAGAAGGAAGGATCTAGTAGCGAACAGCGTAAGAGCTAAGAATGCACACTGGCAAATATAACTGCTGTAGCAGAAGGAAGGATCTAGTAGCGAACTGCGTAAGAGCTAAGAATGCACACTGGCAAATATAACTGCTGTAGCAGAAGGAAGGATCTAGTGGCGAACAGCATAAGAGCTAAGAATGCATACTGGCAAATATAACTGCTGTAGCAGAAGGAAGGATCTAGTGGCGAACAGCATAAGAGCTAAGAATGCATACTGGCAAATATAACTGCTGTAGCAGAAGGAAGGATCTAGTGGCGAACAGCATAAGAGCTAAGAATGCACACTGGCAAATATAACTGCTGTAGCAGAAGGAAGGATCTAGTAGCGAACAGCGTAAGAGCTAAGAATGCACACTGGCAAATATAACTGCTGTAGCAGAAGGAAGGATCTAGTGGCGAACAGCGTAAGAGCTAAGAATGCACACTGGCAAATATAACTGCTGTAACAGAAGGAAGGATCTAGTGGCGAACAGCATAAGAGCTAAGAATGCATACTGGCAAATATAACTGCTGTAGCAGAAGGAAGGATCTAGTGGCGAACAGCGTAAGAGCTAAGAATGCACACTGGCAAATATAACTGCTGTAGCAGAAGGAAGGATCTAGTGGCGAACAGCGTAAGAGCTAAGAATGCACACTGGCAAATATAACTGCTGTAGCAGAAGGAAGGATCTAGTGGCGAACAGCGTAAGAGCTAAGAATGCATACTGGCAAATATAACTGCTGTAGCAGAAGGAAGGATCTAGTGGCGAACAGCGTAAGAGCTAAGAATGCATACTGGCAAATATAACTGCTGTAGCAGAAGGAAGGATCTAGTGGCGAACAGCATAAGAGCTAAGAATGCATACTGGCAAATATAACTGCTGTAGCAGAAGGAAGGATCTAGTGGCGAACAGCATAAGAGCTAAGAATGCATACTGGCAAATATAACTGCTGTAGCAGAAGGAAGGATCTAGTAGTCTCAGAACCCAGGAGACTGAGGCGGAGGAAAAAGACAAAGGGTAGACACTAAAGTCATCACTAAAAAGGCATTTGAAGAAGGAAGTCCATGCATAATTACTTCTTTTCCTTGTTGTTGTTGTCGTTCAGCTAGTTCCAGAAGAGCTGCGCCACAGAATTACTAAGGATGGCTGTGGTTTTTCATTAGTTTATATAATTAAGGGTGGAACTGAGTATTAATGAAATGTGAAACAAATAAGTTAGAATAGTGTTGGGATAATACTATAACTTATTTTAGAGGTGATGACAATTTCATTAAAAGCTTTTTAAGCAAATAGTGCATTCGTATTTGATAGTAAATGTAGCAGTGGTTTCTGATCCTGACTGTGGATCAGAATCATACAGCTGACTTTAAAGATAGGCAGATGAAGATAGATGTTTGATAAATAGGTAGAAGATAGATAAATAGACAGATAGATGATAGATAATAGATGAATAGATAGATGATAGATAGATAGATAGATAGATAGATAGATAGATAGATGATAGATAGATAGATGATAGATAGATAGATAGATAGATAGATAGATAATAGATAGATAGATAGATGATAGATAGATAGATAGATGATAGATAGATAGATAGATAGATAGATAGATAGATAGATAGATAGATAGATAGATAGATAGATAGATGATAGATAAATAATAGATAGATAGATAGATGATAGATAGATGATAGATAGATAGATAGATAGATAGATAGATAGATAGATAGATAGATAGATAAACTTTACTCATTGCCAAGACAAAATATCCCCCAAAGAAACATTGTAAGAGAGAGGCATGCTGACAGGTCACATTGACTCCTCAACAGGAATCAGAGACTAAACAGGAAGCAGAACTGACTTAAGTCCTTAAGGGTACACTGTACACTCCCCAGTGACTCACTCCCTCCAGCAAAGGAAGGTTCTCTTAAAGATTCACAACCTTCCCAAATGACACAACCAGCTTGGTATCAAGTTATCTTGAGTAGTAAAAACAGGGATTATGAACTTGGGGCAAAGCCCGTACAACTAGGATTTTTGCAGCAGTTTTTGTTTGTTTGTTTGTTTTTTATGTTTTCTTTGTTATCTTTTTAAAAACTGGATCTCACCCTATAGCCAAGGCTGTCCTGGAACTCACTATGAAGTTCGGCAATATGATCCTCTTTTCTAAACCTTTAAGTACTGGGATCACAGTGCTTATATGGGAGCCACCAGAGCCAGCTTCTTTTTCCAGGTTTGAACTGAATATGCTTGCCATAGCTTCTTATGATCCCAAGTCTTCTGCTTCAGTCCTGGGCTCCCAGGTACCCCCCGACTGTGGAAGCCTTTTTGGGGCTAGCCACCTGCTCTGGCTGTATCACCTGGCCTTTGGCTTCTCATCCTCCACATCCTCAGAGAAAACAATGTGTTCTTGCATTTCTCCCAGCATGGCGGACTTGCGCATTCATCTCAGCCTCTCTACCTCATAGGGGAAGACAAAGGCATTGATTTACTATGTGAAAGACAACTAGAAGGAACAAGAGCCATCATCTACCTAAGGAATTTCCTTCAGGGATAGCTTACTTAGCCATTAGCAACACAACGAAAGCCAATATAGTTAAGCACTTGGGTAAAAGGCTGACTGTTATGGGTTTTATCTATCCTCTGCCACTTGGTGGTACCTTATTTCAATATGGCATATTCATCTTGGTCCTCTCTGCCTTTGTCCTCAACTTCTGAAACTCTGCCCTTCTTTCCAGCATCCTCTATCTCTGGCTGTCCCACCGATACCTCCTGTCTAGCTACCCACCAGTCAGCTCTTTTATTAAATGAATCAAAAGGTTCTTTAGCAAAGAAACTCTTCACAGTGTACACAAAGATTATTCCATAACAACTCCATATGTGCCCACTATAGGGTGTGATTAGATTGAGCAGACATAGTGGAAGCACAGAACCCGAGCTGTTAGAGAGGAACTAAGTAGAAATAAACTGCTGTGGAGTCCATGTGGAGTCTGTGCCTTTTGTTCCTCCTTCAGGAAGCTTTGAAGCCTGTCCTGGACCCAGCTCTTGTAAACCAGGCTGGCCTCGAACTCACAGAGATCCACCTGCCTGCCTCTGTCTCCCGAGTCCTGGGATTAAAAGTGTGTACCATCACTGCCCAACTTCACAACTTCTCAGCTTCATGCTTGTTTGATCTGACTTCTAGGGAAGAAGAAGCAAGGCTGCTAGTTTCCAACCAGGAAGTTAATCCCCAGAGTGACCCAGATTGGAGAGAAGTAGAGTGAGATTACAATCCTAGCCTCGATTGAAGAAAGCTGAAGGCCGAGCCAACAGAAGCCTCTTCTGCTGAAAGGGAGGACAGCTGCAAGGCTCAAGAACTGAGTAAACAGAGCAACAGGCTGTGGGTGTTGGGGAGGAGGTTGTGGGTAAAGAGGGTTTGAAAGATGAAAAGCTAAGAGCGGCAGGAGACAACTGTGGCTGGGTGACCCAGTCTTTCATGGGTGTTGACCTATCTGAAGGCTATAAGGAGATGTGAACTTGTCTTTACCCCCTGCCTGTCAACTTGTCGTCTGTTCTCAGCAATGTAGGAGGGTCTTCTGTTTTGTGTTGATTTCATTGGTTAAATAAAGAAACTGCCTTGGCCTTTTAATAGGGCAGAAAATTAGGTGGGCGGAGTAGACAGAACAGAATGCTGGGCGGAAGAAGGCAGTGTAGCAGACGCCATGGCTCTCCTCTCTGAGATGGACACTGGTTAGACTCATGCCAGTAAGCCACGGTCAAGTGGCGAAACACACTAATGGTTAACTAAGGGTTAAACAAATATGTAAGAGTTAGCCAATAGGAGGTTAGAACTAATTAATACAGATTTCCATGTGATTATTTCAGGATATAAGCTAGTTGGGTGGCCGGGAGCTGGGCAGGACGAAAAGCAGGCCCACATCTGCCTACATCTCAGAACACAGTAGGGCCTGATGATTCTAGTGAATATCCCACAGAGCCTGATTCTGTGGGTAGTAATGGGGGAATCCCAGACAGACTTCTTTGTTCCACTACCATCCCACCATGCTGCTTTAGAGAGATTACATGGGACTCCTCCAAAGTTTCCATGACATTGTCCTTGTCACCATTCTTCCTGGTTCAACCATAAAAATTCTCATTGATTTCCCTGAAGCCTAATTCCCTACATGTCTGTACTACCAGTGTGACATGTACTACACATGACTCTAGAGTCAGCTATGATTTTGTTTCCTTTCATCCGTTTGTCCAACTGTCCATCCATCCATCTATCCATCCATTCATACGATGAATTAAAAAAAATCATGAAACCTTACTATGTTCAATAAACCATGAGTGGTTTGGGGATACACAGTGATTAATAAATTAAATTTATACGTGTACCACATAAATTAAATATTTACTAAGTTTTATTAACACAGCCTTCATAGTGAGGGTCATATTCATTCTTCTGTTATCATTGCAGTTTGGCAGTATAGTCGGACTTTCTTTGGACAGGCAGCTCCCAAATGGAGACTTCTTATTAAGTATGAAATTTTGGTTTTAACTTAGGCTTATTCCCAACTAGCTCTTATAACATAAATTAACCCATTTATATTAATTTTTATTCTGTCACATGACCTCTCTTCCATACTGGATGTCTTACTTACTCCAAGTCTTGTTAGTGAAATTTCCATCTCTCCAATTCTTCACAGAGTTCCTACCTCTGCCCAGAAGTTTCACCTATCCTCTCCTGTCTAGTTATTGGCTATTTGTCTCTTTATTAAACCAATCAAAAGGTGCCTTTCATGCAGTATGATCAAATATCCCACAACACAGTAAGCCAGCACCTCCAGATCTTTCCCAACTGTTACTATTTACTTATTTATTTTAAAGCAGGTTCTCGTGTATCCCAGGCCGGGCACAAACTTCCCATAGACTGAGGATGACCTTAAACTTCTGTTTCTCTGGCTTCTACCTACTGTGCTGCGGTTATAGGCACAGAGCACAGTTTGTGTGTTTCTGGGATAAAATGTAGGCCTTTGTGCACAGCAGGCAAGCATTCTATCAATCGAGCCACATCCCCAGCTCTCCAAGAGCCTCTTGCCTATCACTTTGTCCATATCATTTCCTCTTTTCTAAACTATCTTATATTTCACTCATTCCTAATAGGAAAGGTAGCCATCTCTAGAAGTCTATATCTATCAGTATCTTTCTGTCTGTCTGTCTGCCTATTGGGGTTTGGATGTCAAATATTCCCCATAGGCATTTGGTACTAAGCTGGTTGTGTCATTTGGGAAGGTTGTGAACCTTTAAGAGAACCTCCCTTTCCTGGAGGAAATGAGTCACTGGGGATTGTGCCCTTAAGTTTATAACCCAACTCCACTTCCTGTTTAGTCTCTGATTCCTGCTGAGGAGGTTATGTGACCTGTCAGCATGCCTTCTCCTCCCTTAGGCTGTTTCTCTGGGAATATTTTGTCAAAGCAATGAGTAAAGTAACCTATCTATTGTTAATCCCAGAGATGGGAGGAAGAAGACCGCTGACCCAAATCATCACGGCCAAATTAATTAAAGCAAGCTTTTTATTTATTTATTTTTCCATGTACATGCATTGCCTACCCCTAAGGTGGGGTAGAGAAGTCAGCATTGGACGTGTGAAAGACAAGGTTTTTATAGCTCATTTTCAAATGTGGGGATTGACAGGCAAAACAGGCAGGGTTATAGTAGCAGTTAGTCTTATCCTGGATACTTTGTCTACATCCAGCGGTTTCCTAAAGACAAGTGTGGAAGTCATAGGTCAGCTTGCAGGAATCAGTTTTCTCTTCCCATTATGTGAGTCCCAGGGACCAAACTCGGGCCATCAGTCCTGGTGGCAAGTGCCTTTACCCGCTAAGCCAACTGAGCCATCTTGCCTACTTGTTTTGTTTTAGTCGGGTCTCACTATGTAACTCTGGCTCTCCTGGAACTCGTTGTGTAGACCAGGTTGGCCTCAAACTCAGAGATCCTCCTGGCTTTACATCTCAAGTGCTGGAACTAAAGGTGTGTGACACCAGTCTTAACTGCCTTTTCCTTCTTGATAACGTTCTCAGTTTATTTTTTGTGGTTTATGCTCCTGATGTCATAGGTAAAACCCCATCCCCAAGTTTAGGGCTATGGAGCCTTACACCTGGGTTTTCTTCTAAGGACTTTATGGTTTTAGCTTTTACATACAGGTCTTTAGGTTTTTCTAAGTCTATTTTTGTGGAAGTGAGAAGTAGGGCTCATTTTCATTCTTTCTCATGTGTTTATTGTGTGGTCCCAGTTCTATTTGCCAAACAGACTACTCTTTTTCCATTGAAGGGTTTGACATATTTGAGAAAAACTAATTCACCATAGATTTATTGACTTATCTCTAGACCATCAATTATATTTTACTGATCCATAAGTATATTCTTATGCCAAGTACTATACTGTTTTGAATACTGAAGTTCTGTAGTAATGTAATTTCTAACAAATTTGAATACTTACATGTGACTAGTGACTACCACATCAGACAGCACAAAATTGAGTTGGTATGAAAAAGAATGGCTACAGTAGGCTCACGCATTTGAATGTTCTGTCCCCACTTAGTGGAACTGTTTGGAAAGGATGAGGAGGTGTGACCTTGCTGGAGGAGGCTCGGGATGTAAAGCTCTAGGCTACTGACTGCTCCAGCGCAGTGCCAGTCACTTCTTGTCATGATGACCGCTAACTAACCCTCTAAAACTGGAAGCAAGCCCCCATAAATGCTTTACCTTTTAAGTTGCCTTGGTTGTGGTTTCCCTTCACAGCAATAGAGCAGTGACTAAAGCCATCCGCATGGTTATGCAAACATCACCACAATCCGGCTCTACAACATTTCCGTTGTGGAATTTTTTTTTTAATCTTAAACTTCTTTTCATTCTTCTTTCCACTCTTATGGCTTTTAATTTTGTTGAAATTACACTTTAATCATTATCTAACATTTATGTATACTTAAAACCTCAAAATTCTTATTGGAATTCCTAACATTTTTTTTTTTGGTTTTTTGAGACAGGGTTTCTCTGTGGCTTTGGTGCCTGTCCCGGAACTAGCTCTTGTAGACCAGCCTGGCCTCGAACTCCCAGAGATCTGCTTGCCTCTGCCTCCTGAGTGCTAGGATTAACGGCATGCGCCACCACCGCCCGGCTTATTCCTAACATTTTTAATCAATTTGTTGGCTTTTTTTTTCTTTTTCTTTTGATGGCTAATTGCTATCCAAACAAAAAGAATGTGAGAATTTTGCTTGAGGGTGGAGGTCAGATGGTAAGAGTAAATTTGGGAGTATAGGACATCCCAGGAAAAGTGATAGAGGGGCATCAGGAGCACAAGGACACAGTCATATACACTTTTCCAGGGTTGGGCTTGAGAAAGGGGACAATTCTTAATGCCAGGACTCTTCCGGTAAGTGTGCAATTTTCCGAGGACAAACTATTTGGCATTTCAAAGCCTGATGTGGTGGTTGCATGCCTGTAATCATAAGCTCTGGAGAGATTGATGAGGTAGAATGTTGTCTCAAAAAAGCAGTGCTCAATAGCTCAGATTTCTTTGTTCCCTTGTTCCCTTCTAAAATGGCAAATGACATGCAGAGTCAGGGTGTCGCAGAATTGTTCCTGGGATCCATACAGCATCTCCTGTCTCCATGCTGGTCTTCGATGTAGTATAATGGGACAATGTGTTCTCCTGGGATGGACAAGGCAGAGGGAGGGAAGGGTAGCCCACGTCTGACTGCAGTGGCTGATATGCTGACACCCATGTCTAGAGCTCCAGGTCCAGCTGTGTGCTCTTGATCCTAACATCTCTGTCCCCTGGGAACGTTATTCTAGCTCCGTTCTTCTCCGTCAGCAAGAGGACACCTTCCTGCTTCCTCCTCCCACTCCACACCCTGCTGCCGCTGATGTTCTCTGCAGCCCTGACTCCAGGGCACAGCTTCCTTTCTTTAGACACACTCTCTACTTAACCCGAACTGTTCCCAAAAAGACCAGGTCGACCTCGAACTCACAGAGATCGGCTTGCCTCTGCTAGGGTTTGCCACCACTGCCAGCTGGTTGTTGTTGTTTTTAAGACTTAAAAACATCTTTTTCAGTTGGACGATGGTGACAAGGACCCAAAAAGTCATTTTCTGACCTTCATACATGAGTGTGGAACACACATGCCCACAGACACACACATGCATATTAGTAAGTAAATTAATAACCAATTTTGTGGGGTTTTAAGAATATTGACTTTATGTGTATAGGTGCTTAGCCCTCACGTGTAATCTGTATACCTTGGGCAAACCTGGTGTCTGGGGAGACCAGAGTCACCGCCCCTGGAACTGGAGTTACAGAGAGTTGTGAGAGCCTATGTGGGTGCTGGAATTGAACCCAAGTCCTCTGAAAGAGCAAGAAGTGCTCTTAGCCATGCAGTTATCTCTCCAGTCCCAAACTTTTAAAGAAACATCGGACAATATTTTTAACCCCTTCTGTTCTATGCTGTCTTCCCACATATATTTCTAAATGGACTCCATATGCCTGTTACTGCTGTACCCCAGCATGCAACACAGTGACTGACATAAGGAGGACACACGGGTGTCTTGGGTGGGATGATGGATGAGATATGACCACATCCTTGTTAGCTCACAGTGACTAGGAAGATCATTATAAAGACCGTTAAGTTAGCACATATCTGTGTGTATGTATATATATCACTATATACACATGAAGATTATATGTATATCACTCTATACACACATGAAGATATATATAAAACCATATATATAAGCCATATATATAGTTTATATATATATACATAAGCATACACAAGAAGATATATATAAACACTATGTATACACACATGAAGATATATATACACATAACACACTATATGTGTAAATGCTGAAGAGAAGAGAGGAATAATGGTCTCCTTAATGAGATAATACACTCACCTCACCCCCAAGCTCCTCTCCCCTACAGTCCTGTGCAGAATTTCCATCATGTGATTCTGTAACCTGTCCACTTTTCTGGATCAGGAAAGTGAAGTAATTTATTTTTCTACTTTTCTGCCTCTTTTCCTTTCAGTTACGGACCAACACTTAAGTACAAATTCCCCCATGCCCTGGGCTTTCTCCCTCGCTCTCTGAAGCAGTCCCTCACTTATGCCATGTGGTAACTTATCTTTCTTGCTGCTGCTTGCTGAACTCCGTTGATGAGCCTTGTTGCCTTCACGGACACTGACCCAAATGTATGGTTTCCTCACTTCCTCCTCGCTAACTCCCTTTACTCAGCTGCTGAGATGTAGAGCTGGCCTGCTCTGTTACTTTCCTCTCAAATGCTGATAAACTGTACTCAAGCTTCCTTGGGAGTCTGTTTCTAAATGTTTTTAATAGCAAGATTAAACATTCAAAAGAGGGAATCACAAATTCCCCGGTAACACTACCTGCAACGTTTTAGCATTTGCTGGTGTCGCTACTTTCTCAGAACACAAAACTAACTGTTCTAGTGATTCATGGATGCTGTGTGAAGCTAATAAGAGAATTCTCTAACCTCTGCCCTCGCCGAGGGACCCACTGCATAGACATTTGAAAGCATCAGGTACATTTTCCCCTGATATGCATATTTTTGTTTTGTTGAGGGATTTCTGGCCTCCTCAGGTTAATTTTAACCAGTTGTACTTGGTCTTCAGTCATATGCTTTCATGAATATTGCTGCTGCCTGAAGAAAAATTCCCCCTACTGAGCTACTATGAGTATGTCAGAAATTTTTGATTCTGAATGAAATAGGAACTTATTATTGAAAACTGAAACATCCCTTGTGACAAGGGTTTTTTTTGTTTGTTTGTTTCTTTAGGTTTTTTTTTGTTGTTGTTGTTGTTTGTTGGTTTGATTTTTTGAGTTTTTGCTTGTTTGATTGGTTTTTTGAGACAAGTTTATCTGTATAGCCCTGGCTATCCTGAAACTCAATCTCGAAGATCTGCCTGCCTCTGCTCCCCTCACCTCCCACCACCACCCCAACTCCCCCAGTCCCTAGTTCTGAGATTAAAGATGTGCATCACCACCACCAGGCTTGTGTTTGCTCAGCAGAATAATGCATGCGTGAGCATTTGCAGAGCTGAATTGTCCTCCAGGAAGGCAGTGGAGATCAGGCTTGGAGTGGAGCTTAGAGTAATGCACTGAGAGCAAACAAGGCCCTGGGCCCAACCTCCAACACCACAGAAACCAGAAATAGTGAAAGGAAGGAGAGGAGGGGAAGGGGAAGAAGGGAGGGAGAGTAGGCCCATTTATGATCCTAGCACTTGAAGGGTGTTGTGAACTTGAGGCCAGCCTAGGCAACCGTAATATCTTTCTAAAAAGGGATGGAATATAGGAAGGGTGGGGGAAAGGCTTGGAGGTCTAGGCTAGGGAATGTCTACAGCAGAGGGGGCCAGAGATCAGTCTGTCTAGACAGCAAGGGGCAAGCTTGCTGTGGCTTATAAACAGAAAGAACCCAGAGATCGTGGTGGACCAGAAGTGCTATGGATAGCACAGCATAAACTCTCCTGTCTTGCCTACAGAATCTTCTGTAAGTGATGGGGGAGATGGTTCAACAGGTGAAGGCACTTGCTACCGGACAGCCTGAGTTCAGTCTCCATCCCTGGACCCCACACAGTAGAAGGAGAGAACTAACTCCTACAGATTCTCCTTTGACCTCCTCGTATACATTATGTAAATACTTTTCTATGTTTCATTTTTCTTCTAATATTAGATCACACGTATTTGTAGTGGTTTGAATGAAAATGCCCCCATAGGCTCATGTATTTGAATGCTTAGTCACCGCGGAGTGGAATGCTTGAGGATTAGATGGACTAGGAAATGAGGCCTGGTTGGAGGAAATGTGTCCCTGGAGGTGGGTTTCGAGGTTTCCAAAGCCCCTGCCAGGCCCAGTCTCTCTCCTCTCTCTCTCCCTTTCTCTGCTGCCGCCCAAGGATCAGGACTTGAAAACTCTTAACTAATGCTCCAGCCAAGCTGGTCTGGGTCTGCTTCCTTCCATGATGACCGCGGACTTCCTGAAAGTCAGCACCCATGTAGATGCTTTCTTTTCAAAGGGTTGCCTTGGCCATGGTGTCTCTTCACAGTAGCTAAGACAGCATTAAATATTATTAATAGTCTTTAATAATGCACACTGCTCAAGTATGAGGACCTGAGTTTGATCACCAGAACTCACTTAAAAAGCCAATATTATTGATATCTATTTATAATTCTGGCACTGGGGAAGTGGAGGCAGGCGGATCCCTGGTCACTAGCTAGTCAGTATAGCCAGTGCATGAACTAGGTTCAGAGAGAGAGCCTATCTCAAAAAGTAAGGAGAAGAGCAATAAAGAATGTCAACACAGAACACACACACACACACACACACACACAGAAATATCTAGAAATTCAACTCTCAAGGTTTGTTTGGTTGATGGAGTTTGACATTCATGGTCAGTTGGCCATTTTGCTTTTGAGCCTGTGGTAGGGCAGTAAGCCATGTCAAGGAGCTTCTCTTAAAGAAATGTTGCTGACTTCATGACCAGGACTGAAAGAGGAAAAAGAGGATGAGGGCACACTAGTCTCTGAGGGGATGATTCTCACACCTAGACCTGCCCACCAAGCACCTCCAGAGGGTTTCACCACCTGCCGTGAGAGCTGCCCTAAAGAGCACACCTCTCACACAGTCCCCGTCTGAGCTACCCTGAAGAGCACACCTCTCACACAGTCCCTGTCTGAGCTCTCACATTCACCAGGGATGCACAGCAAAACTTGTGTACCCACGTCCCCATTGTAGATGTTCCTCAGCTACAAGTTGTCATCACAAGAACCTGCCTATGAGTACATTTTCATGTAAGTCTGCATGAGCATCTGTAGATTTCTTAAGCATGGAGTTTAGGAATACTGTTGTTGAGCTTCCTTTTTATAACCAGGACTCAAGGTGCAACCCTAGCCATCCTGGAACTCACTATTGTAGACCAGGCTGCCTCAAACTTATAGAAATTAGCCTGCTCTGCCTCCTGAGCGCTGGCAGGAAAGGTGTGTACTGAACACCCAATTGGAGGTTAGGGATCTTCTGGGTTCATTTTTCCATTTTGCTAAACTGATTTTCAGAACAGATGATTTACAATCTTATCAGCCTACGAGAAAGGTTGTTTTCAGCTTTTAAAAGCTGTCTTAAAATGGGATGGGATGGGATGGAATGGGATGCAGTCCTTTTTCTTTAGGTGGTAAGGAATAGAACCCAGGGCTGTGGCCATACTAGATGGCTATAGGACTAAGCCCCACCCCCTGCTGGGAAGGCGCCCTTTGTTACCCAGCGTTTTCACAGTGGCATCATTTGTTGTCACATGCAGTTGTGGGTTCCTTCTTGTGTCTGCTGGTAGTGTGAGTGTGCCATGCTGGCAGTGTGAGTGTGCCGTGCTGCTAGTGTGAGTGTGCCGTGCTGCTAGTGTGAGTGTGCCGTGCTGCTAGTGTGAGTGTGCCATGCTGGCAGTGTGAGTGTGCCGTGCTGCTAGTGTGAGTGTGCCGTGCTGGTAGTGTGAGTGTGCCATGCTGGCAGTGTGAGTGTGCCGTGCTGGAGTGTGAGTGTGCCGTGCTGCTAGTGTGAGTGTGCCGTGCTGCTAGTGTGAGTGTGCCGTGCTGGAGTGTGAGTGTGCCGTGCTGCTAGTGTGAGTGTGCCGTGCTGGAGTGTGAGTGTGCCGTGCTGGCAGTGTGAGTGTGCCGTGCTGCTAGTGTGAGTGTGCCGTGCTGGTAGTGTGAGTGTGCCGTGCTGGTAGTGTGAGTGTGCCGTGCTGCTAGTGTGAGTGTGCCGTGCTGCTAGTGTGAGTGTGCCGTGCTGCTAGTGTGAGTGTGCCGTGCTGGAGTGTGAGTGTGCCGTGCTGGCAGTGTGAGTGTGCCGTGCTGCTAGTGTGAGTGTGCCGTGCTGGTAGTGTGAGTGTGCCGTGCTGGCAGTGTGAGTGTGCCGTGCTGCTAGTGTGAGTGTGCCGTGCTGGCAGTGTGAGTGTGCCGTGCTGCTAGTGTGAGTGTGCCGTGCTGGCAGTGTGAGTGTGCCGTGCTGGCAGTGTGAGTGTGCCGTGCTGGCAGTGTGAGTGTGCCGTGCTGGTAGTGTGAGTGTGCCGTGCTGCTAGTGTGAGTGTGCCGTGCTGCTAGTGTGAGTGTGCCGTGCTGGCAGTGTGAGTGTGCCGTGCTGCTAGTGTGAGTGTGCCGTGCTGGCAGTGTGAGTGTGCCGTGCTGGCAGTGTGAGTGTGCCGTGCTGGTAGTGTGAGTGTGCCGTGCTGGTAGTGTGAGTGTGCCGTGCTGGCAGTGTGAGTGTGCCGTGCTGGCAGTGTGAGTGTGCCGTGCTGCTAGTGTGAGTGTGCCGTGCTGGTAGTGTGAGTGTGCCGTGCTGGTAGTGTGAGTGTGCCGTGCTGGCAGTGTGAGTGTGCCGTGCTGCTAGTGTGAGTGTGCCGTGCTGCTAGTGTGAGTGTGCCGTGCTTTGCTTTTCCATTTGTACTTTTCCCGGTGATGTCTTTTGGAAAAATGAATGTCCACTTTTTTGAGCGTTTCCTAGAAGTGGAATTATTGGGATACACATATTGAGATTTAATAGACACTGCCAATTGTCCTAAGTGATGTTTTAACAATTTGCATATTAGCAAAGTGTGAAGGTTGCAGTGGGTGCTGTCAGACCTTAAAGTTTCATCTATTCTGGGGAATGTGTATTTTTATGCTTACACACACTCTTTATTTAGTCCTCCCATTGTGGTTTTGATATGAATTTCCCCATCTGCTCAAATCTGCGTGTTTTCCTACCCACTACGCTGAATATGTATGCAAATGTCTCTGCCCATGTCTCTGCCCAGGCTGTGAGTTCCCCTTTTCACTCTCGTAATAGTAATAGATTAACAGAAGTTTGAAGAACTTTAATATGATCATAAATAGTTGGTGCTTTTTAAAAGACCTGCTTAAGCAGCCTTTGCCCACTCCGAGAGCATGAGGGTGCTCTTCTATGATGTTTCTCTCTGATAGTTCGTGGTTTGCTCCTTTACAATAAAACATATGTGCCCTAGTCAAGAATTGATTTTTAGGAATGGTGTCAGGTGGGGGGGGCCTAGATACCTTATATATCAAACAAATAATTTGCCCAACACCAGGTAATGGAAAGACATCTCTTTTTTATTGTTTTTTTTAAGATTTATTTATTATGTATACAACATTGTGCCTCCATATATGCATGCATGCCGGAAGGGGGCGCCAGATCTCATTATGGATGGCTATGAGTCACCATGTGGTTGCTGGGAATTGAACTCAGGACCTCTGCAAGAGCAGCCAGTGCTCTTAACCTTTGAGCCATCTCTTTAGCCCTTTTTTTGTTGTTGTTGTTGTTGTTGTTTTGTTTTTTGGGGTTGTTTTTTTTTTTTGTTTTTTTTTTTTGGTTTTTTTTTTTTTTTTGGTTTTTCGAGACAGGGTTTCTCTGTGGTTTTGGACCTGTCCTGGAACTAGCTCTTGTAGACCAGGCTGGTCTCGAACTCACAGAGATCCGCCTGCCTCTGCTCTTTAGCCCATTTTTATTGTTTTTATTGAACTATATATTTTTATCCACTCCCCTTCCTTCCTACCCCCTCCCTTTCAACTCTCTCCCATGATCCCCATGCTTTCAATTTACTCAGGAGATCTTGTCTTTTTCTACGACCCATGTAGATTAGATCCATGTATGTCTTTCTTAGGGCATTCTTTGTTGTCTAGGTTCTCTGGGACTGTGAATTGTAGGCTGGTTTTTTGTTTGTTTGTTTTTGCTTTATGTCTAAAAGCCACTATGAGTGAGTACATATTATATTTGTTTTCTGGGTCTAGGTTACCTCACTCAATATGATGTTTTCTAGATCCATCCATTTGCCTGCAAATTTCAAGATGTCATTATTTTTTCTGCTGTGTAGTACTCCATTGTGTAACCTTTGAGCCATCTCTTTAGCCCTTTTTTATTGTTTTTATTGAACTATATATTTTTATCCACTCCCCTTCCTTCCTACCCCCTCCCTTTCAACTCTCTCCCATGATCCCCATGCTTTCAATTTACTCAGGAGATCTTGTCTTTTTCTACGATCCATGTAGATTAGATCCATGTATGTACCACATTTTCTTTATCCACTCTTTGGTCGAAGGGCATTTAGGTTGTTTTCAGGTTCTGGCTATGACAAATAATTCTGCTATGAACATAGCTGAGTACATGTCCTTGTGGTATGATTGAACATCCTTTGGGTATATACCCAAAAGTGGTATTGCAGAATCTTGAGGTAGGTTGATTTCCAGAAAGACGTCTGTTACCCTTTGCTCTACCCTCATTGCCTCTGGTATAGGCCGGATAATGAAGTACATTCAGTTTTGTTCCTCACTCTCCATCCTGCCCCACTGGTGCATCCATCTGATGCTCTTGTGCCGTGATGAGTGTCTTCATTAGATCACAGTGTACGCCCTTCAGCATATTCTTCCGGGGTTTCCATAACGTCTTGTCTGCCTACTTTCTTTTTGAGACTAGGTGACACTGTGTAGCCCAGGCTGGTCTCAAACTCATGATCCTCCTGCTTCTTCTTCTTCTTCTTTTTTTTTTTCCCAAGGCAGGGTGTCTCTGTGTAGCTCTGGTTGTCCTGGAACTTTTTCTGTGGATCAGGCTAGTCTTGAACTCAGAGATCCTCCTGTGTCTACCTCCTAAGTGCTGGGATCAAAGCTGTGTGCCACCACCACCTGACTGGCAACATTCTTTTCTACTACAGATAATGACTTGTTGAGGGTGGGAGTTGCATGTGTGCCAGGCTTACAGGAGCGCAATGCCATGCCTGGTCTGTGCATTTGCACAGTGAGAGGGTAGCATCTTTTTTCTCATTGCTATGTACAAATTTCTTCTTGGTGAGCATTTTAATCTTCACCTTTAATTCATGTTATAAGTATTTTCCCATGTGTCATCCAACTTGGATTTATTTATAGTTTTCTTGCTGTAGAGAGTATTACATTTTTATGAAATGAAGTATATTCATATTTTAGCTTAGTAACCTTACTACCATTATTTTTATACTCAGAAAAGTTTTCCCTAATCCCCACGAAGTTTAAATATAATATGAATATTTACAATGTAGATTATATGTAATCACATAAATGTAAATATTATTTCCCATAACAATAATGGAAAACCTTCACTTTCTAGAGTAAAGGAATTGAAATTCAGGCTTAAAGGGGAGGGAAGAATAAGTACAAATTTCAAATTGTGAGTTCTGGCGAAGTGCTTGCTTCATTCCTTAAGTCCCACCTTCCACAAGTCAGTTATCTGTAGTAGAAAAGATTGGTCCCAGTCAGGCAGTGGTGGCACATGCCTTTGATCCCAGTACTTAGGAGGCAGACACAGGAGGCTCTCTGAGTTCAAGGCTAGCCAGAGGAAGTTCCAGGACAATCAGAGCTAGACAGAGACACCCTGCCTTGAAACACACATGCACACGTGCATGCACACATACCACACAAAGAATGTTCACACCTGTAACTATTTACATGGGCCTGATGTGACCATGTGCCGTTATTGAGCAGAGATGGTTGTGGTGACCTCCAAAGGACCTCAGACCCACAGTCATGCCGAGAAGATAAGCAGAACAACATAATGACAGTTAGGTCCACGGTAATGACTTTTCCTGGTAGAAGCATGGTGGGCAGATCATCAGACCCTCACCTGAAATTCCATCCCTTATTCCCATCTGTCCCCTCCCCCCACATTCTGTGTAGTCTTGAGGGGGAGGGTGGTAGATACATCCTGGAAAGCCCATTAAGGGCGAAACTCCAGTGATTCAGCTTTGTGAGTCATCACACCTACTGGAGTGGAACTTCTCACGGAGTAAAGTGAAGCCCTTTTGAGTCACCCTTGCTCCTGTGAGGAACCCTTCCCCAGGTTCCTGATGTAACTTCCATGAGTTCCAGGCTTCACCAGCCTGGGATCAATTGCGATAATGTCTGGGACTGTCATTGTTGTCTCTGGGGTGAACAGATGTTTCTCTACATCTCTCCAGAAAGCGTCATGCAATATCACTTCTCATGATTTGCTGGGACAGGGGACAGTCCCAGTCAACACAGCAGTTGCTGTTAGGTTTCCGAGGAATCGGGGGTCTCTGGTTTCAGTGTCCAGAGCTGAAGCTGCCTGCGGTACAAGTTACCAGTGCTTACATAGACAGAACAGCCCTCAGCCACTGTGGTTCACAGAACTGCCTGAGAACTCTTAGCCAAACTGTGACGTTTTACCGTGCCTGACCATCATTGTACTGGCCTCAGCTTACTGGGTTCACTTTGGAATGTTCTGGATGCACAGTGACCCATAGCTTGGTTATTTGAGGTGATTGTTGTTGTTGTTGTTTTTTACAAAACAAACTCTTAAAGTGACCATAGAGAGGTAGGCTACCAGCCCTGATGGGGGTGGAAATGTGGGCTTGACTTCGACCCTGTGCTTAGGATTCTTTTTTTCTTTTCCCCTTCGCAGGAGAAATAGAGGGAAAGCATAAACCCCCTCTTGGCACAATGTCTGTTGTGCTTAGTTCATGGCCAAAGACAGTTTTATGGGAAAGTCCGCTGTGTGCCAGCAAAGAATTTTCTTTTTCTCCATCCATAGTTTTAAAAACAAAACAAGTACTAAAATAAAATCTCGCATCTCCCCACCAAAGGAAGAGGAGGGGGGGGGAGAAGAGAAGGAAAGTCACAGCAATTTTCTCCAATATGAAACTTTTCAGACTTTAGTCTCTCCAAGAAAACAGCGAGAAGGATTGACCACAACTGAGGCACCGAAGCCTTGGCTTCAGCCGCTTGATGTCCGTACGCTAGCTTTGGTGGGTAGCCAAGAGGACTGACATCAGAAAGGCTGATAGATGAATACGTCCCTTGGCT
This sequence comes from Microtus pennsylvanicus, assembly GCF_037038515.1. Lineage (NCBI taxonomy): Eukaryota > Metazoa > Chordata > Mammalia > Rodentia > Cricetidae > Microtus > Microtus pennsylvanicus. The sequence continues at coordinate 35,963,124 of NC_134599.1, read as the reverse complement.
CCTCCATATGACTCTCTAAATTCCTAGTTTTTAAAGGCTAGAATAAGTCAATTCAGATGGAAACAGACTTTTCTTTCCTCCTTTTCCTAAAATTAAGTTAAATCAGAAGCCGAAGAGCTGGTTCAACAGTTAACAAAGCTTGTTGCTCTTTCAGAGGACCCAGGTTCAGTTCCCAGCACTCAAAGGTGGCTTTATAACCATCTGTAACGACAGTTCCAGAGGTTCTGGTCTTCTCTCTGACCTTCAGCATCCTCTGATGACTTCTGTGGACACCAGGCACACATGTGTTTTATATATAACACACATGTGTTTTATATATACATGCTTGCTGTCAAAGTCCTTATACACATAAAGTAAATCCAAAATTACTTAAAATTTTTAAAATTATGTTAGATCATTTCAGGTATGTCTTAGTTACTGCTCTATTGCTGTGAAGAGACACCATGACCGAAGAAACTCTTATAAAAGAAAGCATTTAATTGGAGGTTTGCTTACAGCTTCAGAGGGTGAGACCATGATTATCATGATGGGAAGCAGACAGGCATGGTGCTGGAACATTAGCTGAGAACTTTATATCCTGATCCTTAGGCAGCAGGCAAAGAGAGACTGGGTCTGGCATAAGATTTTAGAACCTTAAAATCCACCCCCACTTCCTCCAACAAGGCCACACCTCCTGGTTCTCCTCCACAGTATCATTTCCTGGTGACTAAGCATTCAAATAGATGAACCTATAGGGGTCATTTGCATTCAAACCATCACAAGTATGATGGCTCATACCCGTAATCTGAAAACTTGAGAAAAAAATTAGGAGTTCAAGGCTAGCCTGGGTTATATGATGAGGTCCGAGGCAGCCTGGGCTGCCTGAGACCCTGTCCTAAACAAATTTTGTTAAATCATATTTGTACGTGTCTGGATTGATTGCTCTGAGCTGTGGTCTTTGTAGATCGTTATCTACAAAGAAGGTGTGCCACTGCCCCAGATGATAAACCTACAAACTGCCCCAAAACTTAGAGTCTGTACTCTTTCCTCCCCAAGACAGGGTTTCTCTGTGTAGCCCTGTCTGTTCTGGCACTCACTCTGTAGGCTAGGCTGACCTTGAACTCACAGAGATCCACCTGCCTCTACCTCCTGAGTGCTGGGATTAAAGGCATGCCCCATCACTGTCCAGCAAGTTTCACCTTTTAATGAACTTTTCCTGAGATAGAAATGTAAATATTGGGCTGGAAAAATGGCTTAGCCATTAAAGGTACTTACCACCAAGGCTGTCAATCCACATTCAGTACTCAGAACCCACATGGCAAAAGTGGAAAACCAACTCCCAGAAGGTGGCCTATGACCTTCACGTTCAGTACACACACACACACACACACACACAACAAAAACTTCTTTAAAAAGAAATATTTCAAAATTTTTCTTTTTAAAACACTTGAATCCTATTTGTTTATTTCTTTATGTGATCACTTGTTTGTTTTTGGTCATGTGATCATCCGTTTGTTTTACAGGTCTAGAGATTGCACTCAGGGCTTCATGTACATCAGGCAAGCTTTATACCATGGAGAAGCATCCCAAGCCCTGGGTTCCTGGCTTAAAAACAGAGAAGCTTATGCGTGGAAAGATGGTTCAGTGGTTAAGAGCACTTGCTGCTCTTGCTGAGGCCCTTGTTTAGGCTCCCACAACCCACATGGTGGCTCATGATTGGTTGTAATTTCTGCAAACAAGGGATCCCGTGACCTCTTTTGGCCTCCATGGGCAACAAGCATGCACTTAGTGCACACACATACATGAAGGCAAGTGCTTATATATAGAAAATGAAACTTACAAATTAAGAAGAAAACAAATAACAGAAAAGCTTTATTGTGGCCATACCGTTGATACAGCTTTGCAAACTCTTTGGGCCCACATAAGATGTCTAGATGAGCTGGGTGGTGGTAGCTCATGCCTTTAATCTCTCAGCACTAGGAGGCGGAGGCAGGCAGATCTCTGAGTTCGAGGCCAGCCTGGTCTACAAAGTGAGTTCCAGGACAGCCAGGAGCCAGGAGTGTTATATAAAGAAAACCTGTCTTGGGGGGGGGGGGTCTAGATGAACACATTGCTTTCTGCATAGGCTGTGTGTTCACTCAGAATTGATTGATCTAACATATGTATTAACTCCACTCTTTCCTGTACACACAGGAGGAAAAATGAGGATGAAAGGAATAAACTCGTTTTTAGAGAAATTCTAAAGCTACAAAATCACTTACTCTTCTTAAACAAACAATGTCAAAACACAGGTGCTATGAGTAACGTCTCATCCTGAATCTACCTAATCAGGGAAAATGCATTCTCCTTCTGCCTTCCCCAGAGACACTCCTCTGTTCTATGACCTGATCCAGTATTGCAAAGTAAAGGCCAACCCTGGCTGGGAGGCAGGGGACCAGGGAAAACACGGCGGATGTGGGAGTGTGTGTAAGTGCACAGTGGACTGAAGAGCCGGCAGAAAAGCCTGCCTGGGTTAGAAAGTCTACATGGCTGACAGATGCTCAGAACTTCTGGGGTTGAGGAAAATTATCCAAATAGCTTAGGCTATCTTCAGCCTTCATAACTGGTATGCCTTGCCCACCTTTGTGTTTGACCTAACATCCGTGTGACTGTCAGGTCAAATTCCTATTGGAAGCATACAGATTGCTTCACTTCCAACACCCCCAAGGCTGAGAGGGATGGTGGGATGGCATCTGATCGCAGACACTCCTGCTTGTCTATGCCCTTCCTACCTGCTGTTTCCCACCAAAGGACTTGAAAGGGCCGTGATTTAGTGTGGCCTTTGTTATGTTACTATAAAAATTCCATTTACCTGCTATCACATCCTCACATGGCATTTGGAGTACTGCAAATCTATGTGCCTGAGCCATTAACTCTCATATTTGGCTCCAGAATAAAGGATCCCTTATTCCATTTGAGACAAGTATTCTCTTTTGAGCCAGGCGGTGGGGGTCCACACCTTTAATTCCAGCACTTGGGAGGCAGATGCAGGTGGGTCTCTGTGAGTTTGAAGCCCACCTGGTCTACATAGTGAGTTCTAAGAAAATCAGGGCTACACAGAGAAACTGTGTCTCAAAAAACCAAAACCAAACAAACAAAAAAGAGTTCTGTTTTAGCACCAAAAAAAAAAAGTGAAATGTTACAGGCACCTAGATGGCTTTTTATCATAGAAATTTGGGGATTCCAACCCTCAATATCCTCACCTGCAGGCTGAGTGCCATTAAGACTTGACTGACAAGCTAAGTATACCCCTTTGAAGATGGAAATTACAAAATAATCCCACACTATCTTAGAATTGAGTATAATAAAGGGTTATTTATTTAGGGGTAGACTCACAAATCACAGTCCTCTGCACAAATGGGAAACGGGAAACAAATCCAGAAGCGGGGAAGGGGGGGCATGCACACACTTTATGTAGGCATTTATAGTATAAGAGGCCATGCCCAAGTGGGCTGGTATCTTAAAGGCTGAAGGAGTTCCTACAGCACCTCCCCCTTTTGTTTAAATAAGAGAGTTCCAAACCCAATACAAAACAATATACAATAAGAACAAATATCAAGTATAAAAATTATAATTATAACCAGCATAAACAATATTAAGAAAGGAACATATGCTAAATGTTTCAATAATAATTCTATCCTAAGGAGTCTAAATCTTGTATTAGAAAGAGCTTGTCTAAATCATAAAAGGAAAGTAACCACAACTATCTAATCTTCAACTCCATCGAAGGCCTGAGAAGGGAGATAATATTACTTGAGTAGGCAGAAAGGGCAATCAAGCAGCTTCCAAATATGCAGAAGATGACAGAGACAACAGGCTACTTGAGCAATAACCCAAAGTCTCATTTGCATGTTGGAGCAACCAAATTGGCTAAGGCCTAGAGTAACTGACAGAGCATTTTCAGAGGAAGGAAATTTTTTTTCAAAACTGTCATACCATCTCTTGGCAAGGTTTGACAGTTTTTTTTCTTGTATCCTGCTTGTCCAGTCCAGACATTGTACATTTTGTCAATGGTAGAGGCATGGGCAGCTCCTTGCCCAAAGGCAAAGTTTTGCTTTTGTTTCCACAGAGGATGAGAACCTGTGGATTCTTTCCAGACTAATGTGATTCAATGAAGCAAGCCCCCCATGAAAGGTCTCCATGAATACCCCTAAAAGTTACTTTGCCCAACAAAAAGCAGGAAGCAGTTTGGAGAGAACTATGCCCAAATTCCCAAATATTGTTTATCAATGTTTGTTTACATTTAGAGGGAGATATGCTATAGAGATTTGCATTAGTATGAATCTTGGTTTACTGATACAAATTTAAAGCCAATTTTATTATATGTATATTTCTGCTCTAGATTAAGGTATTGTGTTTGTGCAGCTCATTAAAAAATGTAATGTATAATTAAGAAATACAGATTAATAGATAGTCATCCGTAATAGTCAAACTTGTAGTCATGTTAGGTTTTATAGATGTGCAGAGATATATTTCAGATGGATAGTTATTCTTCAAACCTTTCAAAGACTAAGGAATGTGGCATTTAAAATGTTTTAAGAACTTAGGACTTTTCATGACATGAGACACATCTGCTCCCGACAGCACCAATCTACTTCAAGAGGATGATGGGAATCAAAGAGGCTCCTCATGGAGTTTGTTAGCCATTTGGGTAAGAAACTGCTGTTGCCTGAACTGTCTGACTGGACTTGCAGAACACACAGAAAAATGACTGCTAAAACTGCCTAAAGAAGGTGAGATGATCCTTCAGGGTTCCTGTTTCATGAAAGAGTCTGCTAGACATTCTGTAGGACACAGAAGAAAGTAATTGACACACTGCCAATATAGGTGGACCTGTCTTTGAAATTTCCTGCTTCATGGACAAGTCTGCTGGATACTATGGGCCTGTAGGCTGAAGATGGATGCCCCAATGTTACAGAAGAACTTTGGGTGACTGTCCAGGTAGCGAGATGTCTCTGTCAATTCTAGAGTTTTGGAAGTTGCTTACAATGCACTTCCTATTTACTTAGATAATATTATAATCCTTCTGGAGTCTTTGATGGAGTTGGAGAATAGTTATAGTTTTCCTTAGTTATGATAAGAGATAAAGTAGATATAAACTTGTAACTGTAATTCTTGCTTGATACCTGTTTTGTTGTATGTAATTTTACTATTTTAAAGTTAAAACCTTCCTTTTTATTTAAACTGAAAGGGGTAAATGGTATGGGAAGCTCTTCTGTATATGTGTTGCTTTCATTGGCTAATGAATAAAGAAGCTGCTTTGACCTGTGGCAGAGCAGAGTAAAGCTAGGTGGGGAAAACTGAACTTAATGCTGGGAGAAAGTAGGTGGAGTCAGTGAGATGTGATGTAGTTGCCAGAGGAGACAGATGCTAGAACTTTGCCTGGTAAGCCACAGTTACATGGAGATACACAGATTAATAGAGATGGGTTAACTTAAGATATAAGAGCTAGCAAGCAATACACTTAAGTGATGGGCCAAGCAGTGATTTAATTAATTTAGTTTCTGAGTGATTATTTCTGGTCTGGGTGTCTAGGAACAAATGAGCAGCCTCTTGCAACAGAATGGCCACCAAAGTAGACTGACCATATCCACATAAAACCTGAGAGAGTTTGGGAAGGAATTCTAGACACAAAATAAACAGAGTTTGGTACAGTTTCTTGGTAGCCACATTTTTTTTCTGGATGGGTTTGTGGTGAACAGGGGTACCATGGCTCCTTTAAGTGAGGTGTGGCAAATACTGTGCAGCTTCTTTAAAAATAGTGGCTTCCTGGTTCACAAGCACAAACAGCTCTGACTCTTTTGGGAAATCCAGCTATGGAGCATTTAAATGGGATTTGTGAGCAGCGTATTACAAATTGCTTAATGGTGCAACGTAGACTCACTCTATCCCTGGAACTGGGGTTCTGTGCATGACCCACAGAGGCAGTGAACATCCCTCTGCCATGTTGGGCTGGGCAGAACCAAAAGGCCAAGGAGCCTTAGTCCTAAATATGCTTAGCATATTAAAAAGTGGTCCTGGTGGGAAAAGGATTACAGATATACAATAAGGACAAATTCAGATAAAAAAGACCTCTAAATGGGTCACAGTATATTTAAAAAATGTATGTAGGCTTGGGAGAGGAAAAAATATAAACAGTTATAAAGGAAATAAATGGTTTTTAAAAACAAAACAAAGTCTTTAAAGAGACAGAATACAGACAGTCATAAATTAATGAAGTAAAAAAATAAGGCCACATAAAGATGGAATATACCAAGAGTCTGGATTATGTGTGTGTGTGTGTGTGTGTATTTTTTTTAATTTTTTGACTGTGAAAGAGCTAAGTACAGAGAGACATTTCATTGTATGGACTGCTAAGCTAAACCAACATATATATTTTAGAGTTATCTTGACTTCAAAATTTGGGTCTAAGGATTTGTTGCTTTGGAAAAGAGGTTCTTCTTTTGTTTCCACAGGAATTGAGAGACTGTAGATTCATTCTGGGTTAAGAAAAATCAGGTATGATCAAGGAAGACCCCCCTGAAAATTTTCTGATAGGAGCAGATGGTCCAGATTGTGGAGGCCCGAAAATGTGAGCCTGTTTCCACGTTGACCAAAGGTCAGAGAGTTGGAACTTTCCTCTAATTCCTTCAAGGCTACTGTGCTTCTACCTCAAACAAAGGTCCCACCTAGATGTTGAGCAGGGAATTCTGTTCTCTCAAGGTTATTGTCTATTGGTGTGGCTAATAGCCAGTCCTTGCACTCCAGGAATAGAGAAGTAGATTGATCCTACCTCAAACAAGAGTCTAAGGACCCAACTAAGTTCCAATTCCCTTTATGGAGATAATGTGGGATTATACCCAAGGAGTGTTTTGCCTACAGAATGTGTTGGTCTAGGGTGTAAGCATGACTTGCCTTGTTCTAGCAACAGAATGTTCAACTATGAATGTAGCCCACAACTTTCAATTGGTATGTTCATTTCCTTGTATCATGTTAATGCAGTCTTTTATCTTACTCCTGCCTTTTGGGGTCAGGGGTATTTTAAGCAATTGGAAATTAAACACAGTCCAATTTTTAGTGCTCACTGGAATTCCCTCCCGATTATACTCTATATGTTTCTCCATTTTATTATTTTCATTTGCATCTTTATATTCTTTACTATATTTATAAATTCCCACACCTCTACCCTAGAGAAAGGTATTTTTGTTGAGGCTGGCCCTCGACACCAGATGATCCAACATTTCAGAGCACCTCTGTTGGAGTTTCCTCTGAGTCCTACATCCAGGACAACCTCAAAAGTGCTGGCTAAGATGACTGAGTCTCACAGAATATTCCAGTCAGGATTTGATCATACCTAAATTTTCTTTACATCCCTATAAGACTACCAGCACCCCTAATCAGCAGGATGTAGCCTAGAAAAAAAAACTATGCCTATATTTCCAAAAATTGGATTATGGATGTTTGTCTTTGTTTAGAGTGTTGGTTACAAGTTGGTATGGATAATGATCAGGAAAAAAACTAAACAAATATATTAGATTCATAGTTCTTATTTTGAAAAGAAAAAATAGGGGAAGTGCTGTATCCTGTAAAGATTTGTCACTTGGATTGGTTTAATAAAGTGCTGATTGGTCAGTAACCAGGCAGGAAGTATAGGCAGAGCAACCAGAACAGGAGAATTCTTGGAAGAGGAAAGGCTTGGTCTGCAGTCGTCACCCAGATGCAGAGAAAGCAAGATGAGAACGCCTCACTGATAAAAGATACCAAACCACATGGCTAATACAGACAAGAATTATGGGTTATGATATAAGAGTTAGTTAATAAGAAGCCTGAGCTAATAGGTCAACTGGTTTATAATTAATGTAGGCCTTTGTGGATTTCTTTGGGATAGTTAATATAGGCCTCTATGTGCTTCTTTGGGGTTGAATAGCTGTGGGACTGGAAGGGACAGAAACCTCTGTCAACACCCCTTTAATCCCAGCACTTGAGAGGCAGAGATAAATAGATCTCTATGGGTTCAAGGTCAGTCTGGTCTACAGTGAGTTCCAGGACAATCAGAGCTAAGTAAGAGAATACTTGTAAAAAAAAAGTGGGATGTCTGACTTTAATATAGAGGCCATCATTTGTAGTCCTTCTTTATACTGATACTGATAAATCTAATAATAGTAACAATAACATTTAAAGAGTACTCATCTTAATAACCACAGTGGTTCCCATGAGGTAATTATACACACGTAAGGATTTTGAACATAATTAACAATTGATATGAACAAGCCGGGCGGTGGTGGCACACGCCTTTAATCCCAGCACTCGGGAGGCAGAGGCAGGCGGATCTCTGTGAGTTCGAGGCCAGCCTGGTCTACAAGAGCTAGTGCCAGGACAGGAACCAAAAGCTACGGAGAAACCCTGTCTCGAAAAATCAAAAAAAAAAAGAAAAAGAAAAAACAATTGATATGAACAATTACTCAGAACACAAACATACACAGATGTATAACTGGTTGAAAGTAGAAATTCTGGACTGGAGAGAAAGTTCAGCAATGAAGAGCCCTGAACTCTGCCATAGATTAGATCTGCATCTTCAGCTCCAGAGGGGAATTCTCCAACCTCCACAGGCACCTGCCTGCTGTGTGCATAGCCAGCACTAACACACACATGAACACACATGAACACACACATGAACACACACTCACAAACACATGCACACACACATATACAATTTTTTAAAATATATCTTTAAAAGGAATCAAATCCTGATGTCACCTCTATGTTATAGTTTTGGGAATTGGACTCAGCATAAAGGAGGAAAATTTCCCAGATGATACCAATAGGACATGCAGCAGGCCCATGTACTTAGGCATTTGATGTATGCTCCCATAGGCCAGAGAGACTGGGCTCTCGCCACAGCTCCAGCTCCTATGCCTGAGCAAGAGCAACCTGCTCATACCATTTCCAAACATATTAATAAGCCCGGGAGTCACTGCCATCTAGAGGGTCTTCAGTTTGCTGGCACTCACGATGGAAAACCGTTCACAGAGGTGGCATATGCTCAGGCTAGTACTCCTGAGAATGGCGCAGGAGGTGATAAGTTTAGGGCTACCCTGGGCTACATCATTCTGAAACTGTTTCAGGACAGAGAGTTGGGAGTCAGGGGACAGACATGGGACAGATGGAGAGAAATCTTTAATCAAATGTGAACTACTTTGGCTTGTGTCTGTCTTAATATTTCTCCTTCTCTGTCCCCACAGCTTATTCCCACATTCCCTACTCCTCCACTCAGGTTTCTGCTCAAATGCTCTCTTCGAGGTCTTCCCAGACACACCATCAGTTAACAAAATAGCAGCATCCACTCTGCATTCTCTCTCTCTCTCTCTCTCTCTCTCTCTCTCTCTCTCTCTCTCTCTCATTTTGCTTTATTAGTTTTTCCCAATTAGTGCTAACACCATTGGAAATATTATGTTTTGTTGTTTATGTCCCCAATTAGAATATGAACTCACTGGGTGGTGGGAACTTTAATCCCAGCCTTTAATCCCAGCACTCGGGAGGCAGAGGCCTGCAGATATCTGTGAGTTTGAGGTCAGCCTGGTCTACAAGAGCTAGTTCCAGGACAGGATCCAAAGCTGCACAGAAACTCTGTCTTGAAAAACGAAAAGAAGAAGAAGGAGGAGGAGGAGGAGGAGGAGGAGGAGGAGGAGGAGGAGGAGGAGGAGGAGAAGGAGAAGAAGAAAAAGAAGAAGAAGAAGAAGAAGGAGGAGGAGGAGGAGGAGGAGGAGAAGGAGAAGAAGAAAAAGAAGAAGAAGAAGAAGGAGGAGGAGGAGGAGGAGAACTCAAGGCTGTTGTCTTGTTACCTACTGTATCCTTAGTATTAATATATCCTTAATATGGCACTGACTTTTCAGATTTATTTATATTTTTATTTTATGTGTCTGGGTGAGTGTACCCATGTAAGCAGGTGACCAAGGAGGCCAGAAGAGGGACTCTATCCCCTGGAGCTGGAGCTATAGATACTTGTGAGCTGCCTGACATGGGTGCTGGGAACTGAACCCAGGTTCTCTGGAAGAGCAGCAAGCACTCTTAGCCACTGAGTCATCTCTCCAGCAATACAGAACTTATGAATGAATGAATGAATGAATGAATGAATGAATGAATGAATGATGTTATTTAGTGTATAAAGGTCACAAGGTGCAATAATGAAAGCACTAGATTAGAATTGGATGTGGGTTGGGACCCCAGCTCTGCCAGTTACTACTGTGTGGTCTTGAACAAGTTAACCAGAAAAAGCCTCAGAGGGAAACCCCAAGACTATTAGTGGAACTGCATGTTAAGGGTAAGAGAGATGAGTCCATGAGTAAGGATGGACAGCCAGGGTGACCCTGTGGGCTTCTGTGGAGCCTTTGAGGTTTGTTTTGGGAAAGAGGAGGCAGGAGAGGATTTGACACCATTATGGTGTGGTCTGTTTTAAGTATTATGAGGACTGGACAAGCACTGAGCAAGATCACCAGGCTGTTCCTGCAGTCCACACTGGAGACAATGGCAGCTCTGCCCAGTGAGACAATGCCAGCTCAGGCCTGGTGAATCCCAGGAAAAGGCTCAGATTCTGGAGAGAGTTTGAAAGCAGAGTCAGCAGAGTTTATGGAGGGTTTGGGTTTGTAATGGAGAGAAATAGTCAATGACTCGTCCCACCAGGGATTAAGGGAAACTGGGGGAGGAGGTAGGATGGAAATCCGGTGGTACAATTAAGTCTGAGAACTTATTAGAGGCCATCCAAGTAGATGCTGTCAACAGATAGCTTAGAAATGGCTACTCCATGAGAATCACTTAAAGACAATGTTAGCTTGTCTTGATTTTGTCTTGTTTTGTGCTTTTTGGGAGACTGTATGGAATCCAGGGCCCTGAACTTGCTAGATTATTGCTCCACCACTGAGCAATATGTTCAGCCCTCCAAAGGAACTTTTGTGAAAACCCAGCACCTGGGAGTCAGAGGTGATTCTGGGTTTAAACAATCTCTGAGTTTGAAGCCGACCCCATCTACATAGTAAATTACAGGCTAGCCAGAGCTACACAGTGAGGCCCTGGCTCTAATTAGGTAGGTAGGTAGGTAGGTAGGTAGATAGATAGATAGATAGATAGATAGATAGATAGATAGATAGATAGATAGATAGATAGATGTAGGTAGGTAGAGAGATAGATGATAGATAGATAGATAGATAGATAGATAGATAGATAGATAGATAGATAGATAGATAGATAGATAGATAGATGATAGATAGATAGATGATTGATAGAAAAAGATGGATTAGATAAATAGATAACAGATAGGTAAGTAGATAAATTTATAGATAGACAGACAGACAGACAGATAAGGAAGAAAGGAACAAAATAATCTGTACAGAGTACAGTACTCCTGCTGTAACCCCAACTCCTGTGAGGCAGAAGCAAGAAGGGTCTATGTGTTCAATGCAAGCCTGAGGTATCTAGCAATACCCTGTCTTAGAAAAAAAAAAGTCACCAGACAGAGGTGGCACACGCCTTTGATTCCAGCACTTGGGAGACAGAGACAGGCAGATACCTGTGAGTTTGAGGCCAACCTGATCTACAGAGCAAGTTCTAGAGAAACTTTGTCTTAAAAAAGAAAAAGAAAAAAAAAGAAATAAGAAAATCAATAGTACATGAGGGACACAAAACAAGACCCTAACTTAATCAATAGAATCAGAATTTTGGGAAGAAGGGATTTGGAACCATTGTTTCTAGAGAAATGCTTGATATATAGACTTGGAAAATAACATAAAGAAAATACATTGCTGAATATACATGTCTTTTGTCAAGGTTCCTTCTGATTGGTTTAATAAAGAGCTGAGTGGAGCCAGGCCTGGTGACACACGTCTTTAAGCCAGCACTCAGCAGGCAGAGGCAGGTGAATCTTTATGAGTTCGAGGCCAGCTTGGTCTATAGAGACAGTTACAGGACAATTAGGGCTACCCAAAAAAACCCTGTCTCAAAAAAACAAAAAAAGAAAGAAAGAAGGAAGGAAGGAAGGAAGGAAGGAAGGAAGGAAGGAAGGAAGGAAGGAAGGAAGGAAGGAAAAGAAAAGAGCTGAATGGCCAATAACTAAGCAGGAAGAAGTCAGAAGGGACCTCTAAGAACAAAGGAGAGGTGAGCCAGATGCAGAATGAGTCAGACACACAGAATGGGATAGAGGTAAAAGCCACATGGTAGAACAAAGATTAATAAAAATATGGGTTAGTTTAAATTATAAGAGCTGGTGGAATCCAAGCCTAAGCTAAGGCTGAGCTTTCATAATTAGTAAGTCTCTCTGTGTCATTATTTGGGAGCTGGCTGGTGGGACAGAAAAAGGCTCATTACAGAAATGGGGGTGGAGACATGGCTCAGCATTTTAAGAGTATTTTCTGTTTTTCTAAAGGACCCAGCTACAATTTACAGCACCCACATTAAGTGGCTCCCAACCCACAGTAAGTACAGCTCCAGAGGATCTTCTGACTACACGTACACTCACACAGATGGAGGGGATCTTCTGGCCCCCACAAGCACCTACACATACCTCACACAGAGGGACACACTCCCACTGCTGGTAGGAGCGCAAACTGGTACAGTCACTTTGGAAATCAATATGGCGATTTCTCAGAAAATTGGGAATCAATCTACCTCAAGACCCAGCAATACTAATCTTGGGCATATACCCAAAGGATGCAGACCCATACCACAAGGACGTGTCCTCAACAACATTCATAGCAGCATTATTCATCATAGCCAGAATCTGGAAACAACCTAGATGCCACTCAACCAAAAAAATAGATAAAGAAAATGTGGTATGTTTACACAATGGAGTACTACTTAATTGTAAAAAAAAAAAAAAACAAAAAAAAAAAACAGTGACATCATGAAATTTACAGACAAATGGATGGAACTAGAAAAACATCATCCTGAGTGAGTTAACTCAGACCCAGAAAAACACAGTATGTACTCACTCAAAAGTGGATACTAGATGTAAAGCAAAGGATAACGAGGCAACAACCCACAGCTACAGAGAAGCTAGGAAACAAGGAAGACCCTAAGAGGGATGCATGGATCTCCCTGGGAAGAGGAATGGTGAGATGTCCTGGGTACACTGGAGCCAGCGGTGGGGTCACAGAGGGGAGGAGACGGTAGATGAGAACATGAGGGAACAGGATGGTCAAGCAGGGGTAGAGACAAGGGGAGAGTAATGAAAGAGATATCTTGATGGATAGAACCATTATGGGGTTAGGGAGAAACCTGGTCCTAGGGAAACTCCCAAGAAACCCTCAAGGATGACCCCAGCTAAGACTCCTAGCAATAGTGAAGAGGGTACCTGAACTGACCTTCCCCTGGAATCAGATTAATGATTACCCTAATTGTCATCACACAGCCTTCATCCAGTAACTGATAGATGCAGATGCAGGGATCCACAGCCAAGCACCAGGCTATGCTCTGGGAGTCCAGCTGAAGAGAGGAAGGAGGAATTATATGAGCGAGGGTGGTCAAGATCAAGATGAGGAAATGTGCAGAGAACTGAACCAAGCTCGTGAGAACTCACAAACTCTAGATGGAGCCCTCATGGACCGAACTAGGCCCTCTGCCTGTGGGAGACATTTCTGTAGCTTGGTCTGATTTAACGTCACTGGCAGTGGGATCAGTATCTATCCTGGTGCATGAACTGGCTTTTGGTGCCCATTACCATGGCAGGATGTAATTGTGCAGTCTTGATGTGAGGTTGGGGAGGTTGGTCTTGCCTCAACTGAATGTACCAGGCTTTGTTGAGTCCCCACGTCCTTTTGAAGGAATGGGTGGTGGGGAGGTGGGAGGAGGGATGGAGAAAAATTGTGAATGGTATGTAAAATGAATTTTAAAGATTAAAAAATAACTCTTAATGTGGATATAGTCTTACCCTCACCAAGAAGCTATCTGCAATTAATACCTGATAGCAAAGGAAAAGTCAGTTTTCTCCAACGAGAAGTATTAACCATACTTAATTAATTAATAATCACTAAGTGTATTAACCACACTTCAGGGCAGCCCCATGCTCAGGAGTAGTTAGTAAACACAAAATAAACTCAATGATATTTTTCTATCATTTTGTTTTATTTTGGCTTCTTCTTGGTTTTATTAGTCTTTTGATTATTTTGATTTCCATTTTTGTGTTTTTGTAGGAGATTTTTTATAATTTCTGTTTCTTTTAAAGAGAGAGAAAAAGAATAAAGCTTGGTGGGGAGGGAGGTAGGGAAGATGTGGGAAGAACTGGGGAAGGGGAAACATAATCGAAATGCATAGTATGAAAATTATCTTGAGAAAAGAAATGTTAACAAGAAAATAAAGAAGAAAACAGGAAATGGGGAAATTTCCAAAGCAAGATAGAAAACAATTAAAATTTTTTTTTCAAGAAGCTATAACAAGCAGTGTTGGGGGCTACTTGTAATCCTAGCACTCTTGAGGCAGAGACAGGAGAATCCAGAGTTCAAAACCAGCCTGGGCTGCATAGAAAAGCCCTGCTTATAAAAAAGAAGAGGAGGGGGAGGAAGACGCTGCCAATAGCAAAGCGTCACACACTGCTGACAGATAAACAGGTTATGTGAGGACTGAAGATCCAGCACCGAAGGCTGGGGATACAGCCAAGCCATAAAGAGCTTGCTGGGCATGTATAGGGAGCCTTAGTTTCAAGCATTGAAAAAATACCAAATTTAGCAAAATATAAATTATACTTTTCCTGGCAATCCTTCAAAGAATAAAGTTGAGAGATTTTTTTTTAATTGATATGCACTACTCCATTTATTCGTGCTAAAAATCATGACTGGCAAATTAAAAAAATAGACATAAAAACCCACTGGTCTCTATTCCACTGTGCCCTGCTCTGGTGCCGTCTACACTCAATGTTCAGGACATTGGTGTTCGGGTGGAAGTTCCATCCCAAGCCCCCTCCCCTGGGAGTTGCCTCCGTCCAGCCAGGCTTCAACACCCCGCCTATAGAGAAGAGACGTCTTTCTATGGGCTTTGCGGTGCCGCTGTTTCATGAACAGAGGACACTCTTCTACAGGCCTCTGCTTTTCCTCAAACTATCCCTGCCATGGCTAACACTGGTCCTGTGGAAACCAAGATTAGTCAGATCCGCGAGGCAGCTGTTTTCAATTCCAGCCTTTGCTCCCCTCCTTGACTTGTGGTGTGGTGGCTCCGTGACAGGGAGGATCAAGCCTCTAGGTCTCTCTTTTTATTATGCTTAAAACTCCCGTGGCTCGGCGGGGCGGTGGTGCACACGCCTTTAATCCCAGCACTCGGGAGGCAGAGGCAGGCGGATCTCTGTGAGTTCGAGACCAGCCTGGTCTACAGAGCTAGTTCCAGGACAGGCTCCAAAGCTACAGAGAAACCCTGTCTCGAAAAAACCTAAAAAAAAAAAAAAACTCCCATGGCTCAAAAAATGTGACTTTTCCATACAACACGTGACCGCCACCATTAACTGACAACCAGGTCAGGTGACCAAGTCCCACCATCTTTACTGAGATATACTCTGCCTGGTCCCCCAGTTTATGGTTTTTGTCTATAAATTTCTCTTGCTGACTCTGCTATGTGTGTGGTTTTTTTTCTTTTTTCTTTTTTTTTATTTTAATTTATTTATTTATTAAGGATTTCTGCCTCCTCCTCACAACCAGTGGCATGCCTTTGGTAAGCCTCACCAAGAGCATCCACTTCACCCATTCCTGCTCACTGTGTGTGTATGTGCACATACATGTAACTTAAATGCACCTATGTTTACTGTTAAATGTTATATTTGTCTGTCCATTATATCTCATTCCAGACTAACAATGCAATAAGTTTCATTGTTTGTTTGTTTTGTTTTTCGAGACAGGGTTTCTCTGTGGCTTTGGAGCCTGTGCTGGAACTAGCTCTTGTAGACCAGGCTGGCCTCAAACTCATGGAGATCTACCTGCCTCTGCCTTCTGAGTGCTGGGATTAAAGGCGTGGACAGGAACCAAAAGCTATGGAGAAACCCTGTCTCAAAAAAAAAAAAAAAAAAAGAAAGAAAGAAAAAAAAGAGCATTGGTATCCCTAAACCTGGGCTTTTTCTAATTCGGTTTGATTTGGTCTGATTTGGATTATTGTGCCTCCGAGAGGCCTATGAGGCTCCAGTCTGCTATGCCTGCTCTGGTGTCATCTACACACAGCATTCAGGACAAGGTCATTGATATTTGGTACTAGTCTGAGCCTCCTACAAATGAATGCTGTATTCTCCTCTGAGGTAAAATGAAGATGGAATCTTTTGACTTGATTTCTAGCTACTCCCAGAGGGAGAAGACAATCAAAGGGGGCTTCAAAACAAAAGCTCACCTTTTTTTTTTAATAATTTGAGAAAATGTCTGTGTTTTCTGTAACAGTACAAGCAAATGCCTGATTTACACAGTCCTGAAGATGAACAGGCTAGGGTGTCCCCAGATTCTGGGAGTAGAAAGAGAATTAAAAATCCAATGAGAAAGAACTGCTTGGGGCAAGAGAGGTGGCTCAGTGGTTATGAACACTGGCTGCTCTTCCAAAGAGCCCAGATTCAATTCCCAGCACCCACATGGCAGTTCACAATGATCTGTTACTTCAGTTCTCAGGGATCTGATACCTTTACACTAATGCACATAAAATAAAGCTAAATTTTTTTTTTAAAAAAGGTGTATTTTTTAAATTTTATTATTTTGGTTTAAAGAGATCTGCTGCTCAAGCAGCTGACTTCCTGATGGATCCTCCTAACTCAGGGAGAGTGACTGTTCTTTCTGACCTTGAGTCTAATCTCAATTTGTGTGGGAATCTGCCTGGAGGCATTTACAGTTTATCTGGGCTTTTTGATAGTCTGTGCTAAAGTTCTACTCTCCGAGCTCTTAGGGACTGGAAGGATGAAATTCTCTGCTAATCTTTGAGTGGGACCTCAGTAGGTGACATTAAAACTCTCGCCCTTCCAGTTACCCTTATATGACAGAGATTGTGTTCTCCTCCTACACAATCCCTCAAAGCGAAAGGCCTTAGTCCTAAAACTCTTGTACATAATAAACAGGATGTTTCCTTCTCAGGACTTCTCAAACTGAGGACTGTGTTTCCTTCTCAGGACTTCTCAAACTGAGGACTGTGTTTCCTTCTCAGGACTTCTCAAACTGAGGACTGTGTTATGGGCTCTTTTGTCTCTCAAAATTCCTATGTGGACACCCTAACCGCCATTGTGGTAGTATTTCAAGGAAGGGCGTTCAGGAACTAATTACGGTTTGATTAGTTCATTAGGCTTGAACATTCATTATGGAAATCATTTCTCTTTACTCCCCAACCCCAAATCTGAAGATATTTGTAGGATGATAGCAGCCAGCACAGCAAGAGGTCCTCATAATTTGTTGCTACTTTTAATTTGGACTTCCAGCCTCTAGAACGTTATAGCAGCCCAAACTTACTAAGACATTGTGGGTCAAAATCTGATCAGAAATTCAAATAAACCTATCAATGACCCCCAAAAGACTATAGAATACTGATACAGAGGTGCTCCTATAGCCATTTATAGCATAGGTATATAGACAACTTCAATACTGAGGATCTCAGTCTTATATATTTTTTATTTGTTTGTTTTTGTATTTTTGTTTTTGTTGTTGTTTTTTCATTTTAAATTTTTATTTTTTATTTTTACATTCCAATGCCAGTTCCCCCTCCCTCCCCTCCTCCTGCACTCCCCACCTTCCCAACCACCCAACCCCCACCTGCTCCTCAGAGAGGGTAAGGCCTCCCCTGTGAAGTCAATTAAGTCTGTCTCAGCACCTCAGTGAGGCAGGACCAAGGCCCTCCCACTTTCTGCTCCTATCCCCCTGGTTTCTAGGCTGAGTAACGTATCTCTCCTCCAAGACAGGGTTTCTCTACACAACAGCCCTGGCTGTCCTTGATCTCAATTTGTAGACCAGGCTGGCCTTGAACTCACAGAGGTCTGCCTTCCTCTGCTTTCCAAATGCTGGGATTAAAGGTGCTGCGAACCACCACCACCTGGCTTATTTAATTTTTTTTTTTTTTTTTGGTTTTTTAAGACAGGGTTTCTCTGTGGCTTTGGAGCCTGTCCTGGAACTAGCTCTGTAGACCAGGCTGGTCTCGAACTCACAGAGATCCGCCTGCCTCTGCCTCCCAAGTGCTGGGATTAAAGGTGTGCACCACCACCGCCCGGCCTATTTAATTTCTTACTCAAAGGCATAACCAATATCTATGAGTATTTCAACAAACATGACAGAATAAGAAGAAAGACTGGAAAAGATAGCTGGTAGGCACTTAACTACCATTTTTGTATTGGAAAAGGATAATCATGGTGTCCCACAAAGCCAAGCAAGGACAAAAGCAGAGTATCTCAGGAAGGCAACTTCTTTTGCACAAGGAGTGCACCAGAACCCGCACCAGAACCCAAACCATGAGGACACCATAGGGAGTGTACTTGGTTTTGATTGACAGCAGGTGGTAACTAGGCCTTTTCATCATGGACTGGAGTGACCTCACAATCTAGTTTAAGATTTGGGGCAAAAGGAAATGAAGTCCATCCCTCCAGGGTCAAGTTCCAGGCATGTGGGGTGGGGGGTGGGTAGGAGGTATCATCAATAAAAGTTGTGAGAGATAAAAAGGCTTACACAAGTTTTACAAGGCGAAGGAGATTTGTGCGATACTGGCTCTTGACTGAAACATTTCTCACACCTAGAACCACAGGGTGGAAAGAGAGAACCAACTCCCAAAAAGTGTGGCCCCACCTCCCCAGGCAGGCCCTGGCACATGTTCTTTTCTTCTTAAAAAAAAAAAAGATAGATACATTTAATTTGTTCAAAGTTATTAAAGTCCACCTAAGAAGTTCTATTATCCAAAATAAAATGTGGAATCTGAATCCCAACCCCAAATGTGTTTACTGTGTCAGCAATCTCAGTCCTGCGTTGTGTTCCGTCCCTATCAACCTCAGACACGACCCAAGAGCACTGCGCCATCACCTGCTCCTCTCCCTACTCCCCCACCACAACAACCCACCAAAAAGGCAAGTGTGACTTTTGGTGGTCATTGCAATTAGTTTTCTGCCGGGCGGTGGTGGCTCACGCCTTTAATCCCAGCACTCGGGAGGCAGAGGCAGGCGGATCTCTGTGAGTTCGAGACCAGCCTGGTCTACAAGAGCTAGTTCCAGGACAGGCTCCAAAACCACAGAGAAACCCTGTCTCGAAAAACCAAAAAAAAAAAATAAATAAATAAATAAATAAATAAATAAAAAACGCAATTAGTTTTCTGTGCACTTGATCCTAATGTAAGGCAGACACTATGATGCTGGGGCCCGCAGTAGTCTGCTCCTGTAACTGTGCACAAACAGCAAAGGCAAGGGTCAGGGTCACCATTGTTGCCGCACCAAGGGAAAGGCTATGCAGAAAGAGAGATGAAGGAAAATGTGATTCAACATAGAGAAATTAACAAAACATCTGACCAGGTGGAAGAAATCAACACAAGTGTTGAGAAAAGGCAAAGCCATAGAAACAGAAGCGGTTAGGGGCTCCCAAGGGCTGGGAGGAAAGGGACGGGAGAGTGTCTTAATTAGGGTTTTATTGCTGTGAAGAGACACCATGTATGACCATGGCAACTCTTATATGGAAAACATTTTATTGTGGTAGTTGGCTTACAGTTTCAGAGGTTTGATACATTATCATCATGGTGAGGAGCAAGGCAATGCGCAGGCAGATGTGGCACTGGAAACAAGAAAAGCTCTGTCTCTCTAGGCATGCCTTGATCATATAAGAGGGTAGCACAAATAATAAAAACCCAGAGATAGGTATTGGGGTTCAGCCTGAAAATCAGAAAAGCAAAGCAGCCAGTCACTAGAGAGTTCTTTTACCTCTACCAATGCTCAGACCGAAGGGGCAATCCTGTCTTCAGCTTGCATCTGTCTCCACCAAACCTCAGACTCCAGACTGAGTTCCCAACTCTTACCCTTTATATTCCTGTCTCTGCCCAGCCATATTGCTCCTGTCTCCATCTCTCCAGTGCTAAAATTAAAGGTGTGTGACTCGCAAACACTGGGATTAAAGGTGTGAGCCACCACCACCTAGATCTGTTTCTGGATCAATCTTGTGTAGTCCAAGGTAGCCTTGAACTCACAGATATTTGTCTGCTTCTGTCTCCCAAGTCCTGGGATTAAAGATGTGTGCCACCACTCCCTGGCCTCTAGTAGCTTAACTTTGCACTCTGATCTTCAGGCATGCTTTATTTATTAAAATAAAAATACATACGATCCCTCAAAATCCACCCCCACAGTGACACATCCACTCCAACAAGACCACACCTCCTAATAGTGCCACTCTCTTTTGAGGTCATTTTCTTTCAAACCACTGCAGAGAGTGAGGGCTAAAAGCCTCTCTTGGGGGTTCTGAAAGTTTTAGGATTAGATACTAATGATGGATCACTTTGTGTCTTTACCAGAAACAACTGAAATAGATACTTAAAAGGGGTAAATTATATCATATAAGAATTACAACTCAAAGAAGAAAATCAAATGCTACTTATTGGTTATTCTTTATAATCATAGCTGAATTACTGATTTAGCAATTAATTGGGGGTATAGTCTTGAGATACTTTAATGTATTTTTTTGTGTGCTTTCTGCCCCTGCTTAACTCCTTGCCCCATGCCTGCACTCCAACCAAAAAATATTGTATTGGCTTTCTTATAGATAAAAACAACACATATATAATTTATTTGGATTAAGAAAATATTAAAAAATGAATAAAAAGAACTTGAAAATCCCACCCACCCAAAGAGAACCATTATTAACATTCAACATATATTTTTCCGGATTGGTTTTCCATGTGTATATAAGAAGAAGGTATTTTTGAACTATATTATTGTGATTTTTTTTCTCTTGCACACTCTGTGTGTAAGCTACCACCTCTCATTCTGTATAAAGAATTCTTTTTCTTAGATAATTAGGATTACTAGGTCAGGAACAAAAAGAGTGGAAAACAGCCTATGTTTGGCTTTTTACTTCAAAACTAAGAATTTTGAGCCAACATTAAGAACTTTCATTAAATATATATATATATATATATATGATTAATGTTTAAGTTTTTCACAATGAACAATGAGTTTTTTCCTGAAGTGACATTTGAAGTTTCCAGGAAGAAGATGGGGCCCCATAACAACAACTCCACCTGGTTGATATGACGTCATGATACTGATAGCGCTACAACAAGACCTGCTTTGGGTACCAGCTGCACAAGACAGTTCCAACTTGGTTAGCTGAAATGGTGCACATCTTATACAACATTTTGGCCAGACCTGCACAAAATACTCAGAGACTATTTGCAATTTTAAAAGACATTGATCTTGAAATTTAACCATCATTTTACTTTCACAGGATCCCCCAGAAAGAACATCGCCCCCATGACAGCTGGAAGTAATTCTAGAGGACGACGTCCCCTCTCCCAGTAAAGTTTGCCCTTGGGTTTAGGGACATCGTTTAGGGGTTGATTATAATTAGTATATGATTGAGGGTTGGGGAAGGAATTTTATAAGCTCAGGGATCATTTTGAAAAAAAAAAGAGGGATGATGGGATAATAGATTTGTAATTGTGAGTTACTGTTTTTAGACAAATATATTGGTATAGATTCTTGTATATTGATACAAAGTTAAATTATATTGACTATTGTATGCATGCATGTTTCTACCTCTGTTTAAAACATTTTTTACATATTGATATATATTGTATATATTTACCATATTGCAGTGTACATTTCTACCTCTGATTAAGATACTTATATAATATTTGTGTATTGATATATATTTACCTACTGCAATGTATATTTGTACATTGTTTATATTTAGAGGTCATTGTCCTCATTTGTTTCACAGTCGTTTATTTTCTTAGTCTTTAAGTTAGATAGATATTGAGAATTATATAGATTAATAGTCATCTAAGTTTGTCATTTATAATTAGACTAATCAGGTTCCTTAGATATATAGAAATTATACTCAGTATAGATAGATAATCTTCAACTTCTTCAAAGAGCTGTAGAAAATGGCCTTTAATCTAACTCAGAGTTTTGTGGTAGTGAGTCACAATTGCTCCTGCCAACACCGATCTATTCCCGAGAGAATGTTGAGCACCAAAGACACTCCACCTGGAGCCTTTCTTTTTGGTAGAACTGGCCTTTGGGCAAAGAAATGCCCATACCTCAACCACTGACAGAGATACAGAGCATGCATCAATGGATAAAACAGGACTGTCATATTCTGCCAAGACAGGGTAAGATAGTTTTGAAAAGTTGCTTGCCTTTGAAAATGGTATGTTAGGTTTGTTAGGCCTTAGCCAAAGTTGGTCGCTTCAACGCTGCTAACGTGACTTTGGGTGATTGCCCAGGTAGCTAGTTGTTTCTGTGATTTGTTGCATGTTTTGGAAGTTGTTTTACTGAACTTCCTAATTACCCAGGTAACATTATTTCCCTTCTCAGATCTTTGATGGGGTTGAAGACTATATAAATGTAGTTACTTTCTCTCATGACTTGGCCAAGCTATTTATTATACAAGACCTAAGCTAGTTAGAATAGGATATTTGTACTTATTGTATATAATTTCATAGTAGGTTTAGAACTCTCTTATTTAAACAAAAGGGGGAGGTGTTGCGGGAGGTCCTCCCGCTCCTCCAACCTATAGCCGCAGAGATACCAGCCCATTGGGGCGTGGTCTCTCTCCCTTTAAAAAAGCGGCCACTTCCCTCTTCTCTCTCTCTTCACTTCCTGCTCCACCGGCGACTAGACTCCCTTCCTGGTTGCATAGAGGGCTGTTGCCTGGGACAGTGATCTGTAAGTTTTTTCCCCTTTAAATAAATACCACCCTATTAATCATAATTCCAAACTGGTGTGGAATTGTTTGTGACTTACGCCTTCACTCTTTCTTCTTCCTGGTTTGTGAACTCCATCCCTGAATAATGCCTTTCATGTCCTGAGTGAGACTCAAGAAAGAAAATGTACATGACACCACTTTAGAAAGAATGCAAATGATCAAATGCATTTTTTTTGTTTTTTTTTCCTCTCTCTCTGTTTGTTTGTTTGTTTCTCTATGTATCTCTGGCCGTCCTTCTGGCTGACTCTGCCTCCCAAGTGCTGGGATTAAAAGTGTGTATCAGGGAGGGCTGGAGAGAAGGCTCAGAGGTTAAGAGCATTGCCTGCTCTTCCAAAGGTCCTGAGTTCAATTCCCAGCAACCACATGGTGGCTCACAACCATCTGTAATGGGGTCTGGTGCCCTCTTCTGGCCTGCAGGCATACACACAAACAGAATATTGTGTACATAATAAATAAATAAATATTAAAAAAAAAGACCGACCTGGGCTACATATTAAAAAAAAATAAAAAATAAATAAAAGTGTGTATCATCTGACCAAATGCAACTTCTTAATACCAATCTTATTTACTCAGCGGGAATATGTCCTGCATGTGCACATGTGTGAGTCACAGGTCTTTCCTTTCACTGTGTGGGTCCCAGTGAACAAACTCAGGTTACCAGTCTTTAGCAACAGCCCCTTCACCTACTGAGTCACCTTGCCAGCCCTACCACCTGATTTTACCAACGACCCCTGGCTAGAATACCAAAGAGCCAGAAAGGAGTCTTTCTTTGCTGTCTCCCCTTCTCGTCTCATATACTCCTTCTTGCAAAGGCATGACTTTAGAATAACTCTGCCAACCTCTACCTGCTCCAAACAACCACTGTGGGCTCTGACTGTGGCCACCAGCCTGTAGTTGAGGATTACTGGATTGATACTGGTGTTTTAAGAACAACTGAATGGTTTTTGTTTAGCTGGCATGTGGCCATTGACAGGCATTGGTGGGAAAAGGTGATTTAGATATAAGAAAACAATCAGGGAATTTTTTTATTACCGTGATTAACTGGCCTTACAGGTCCTGACTAGAAACAAACAAAAGTTGACATTTTCTTCACATATCAATAGTCTTAATTTATGGGACAAGCAATCAGAAAGTCAAATATTTCCGGGCAAAGGAAATCAAAGCTTTTATTCCTGGACAGGTGATATCTGGTATCTGTTCTGCAGCCTGTGTTGTCTCTCGAGGGGCATGGTCCTGAATAATTTTTTTGCTGTGTTTCTGATCAAATTCAAAGTCACACATTTACTGTCTGAGAAATATCTTCTTGAAAAATAAAATACTTTTATTTGTTGGGTTTCATTTAACCCTAGCTCTGAGGAGGCAAAGGCAGGTGGATCTCTGTGAGTTTGAGGCCAGCCCAGTCTCTAGAGCAAATTCTAAGCTAGCCCGGGTTGTTTAATGAGATTCTGCCCCATGGCTGGTTAAAAAATACTTTTTCTTACTAAGTCATTTATTCACTTAGAAATATTAAGTATTTTCATAGACTAGGACATATGTTAGGAAACAAAATGAATCCAGCCAGATTGGTCCAAGAGATGCTGGTGGGCTAAGGAAAGCCTTCTCTGCTCTGTGTAGTAGCGGAGGTTCGTGAACCTACCAGGAACTGGTAGACCGTTTGCTTGGTAGGCCTACGGAGAGAAGTAGGTCATAGCATGCTCTTGGAAGGGCTACTGGGACCCTGGCCGCTTCCTTTTGTTTGCTCCCCACCAGGAGAAACTAGGAACAGTTGTCTTCCACCGCACGCGTGTGCCGTGACGTCGTATTCTACTTCAACAAGGCTCACAGAAATGGACCAACCAGCCATGGATTTAAACAAAATAAACCTTTCGTCCTCTGATTTGATTAGTCTCGGGTATTTGTTCCAGTAGCAAAAGCTGACTAACACATCTGGCCTACATCATTCTCCATCATTATTTTAGTATTTAGTTATTTATTTACTTATCTATGTACTTAGCAGTGCCGGGGTCAGAAACTTTACTCTTGCACACACCGGGCAAGCACTCTAATGTGAATCTGTATCCCTGTTCTTTAATTATCCCTATTTTAAAATAAAATTTCTTTTATTCCATTATAGATGTAAGACATGCTTCTTTAGAAAGTACAGAAGGAGAGAAGGTTCAGTAGTTAAGAGCACTTGCTGCTCTTGCAGAGAACTGGAGTTCAGTTCCCTGCAACCACAGAGGATAATTCACAACTACCTATAACTCTAACTCCAAGGGATCAACACCCGCCTTTCCCCGGGGGGCTGGGGAGTGTCTCTTCATGTATGTGTGCACACACATGCAGACGCACACGTACAGATAAGTAAAAAATAAAATGTAGAATTTTAAAAAAAGGTTCAAGGATATT
Organism: Microtus pennsylvanicus; assembly: GCF_037038515.1. Taxonomy (NCBI): domain Eukaryota; kingdom Metazoa; phylum Chordata; class Mammalia; order Rodentia; family Cricetidae; genus Microtus; species Microtus pennsylvanicus. The sequence goes on along the minus strand of NC_134599.1, from coordinate 35,937,862 downwards.
TTAAAGTCTTTTTAAGACAGAGTGTTCAGGTTTGGTTTGGTCTGTCTGGTTTTGCTTGTTTGCTTGTTTGTTTTTGTTTATTTTTAGCCTGTAGCACTGTCTGACCTGGAATTCAGTAATTAGACCAGACTGTCCTCAAAGTCATTCAGATCTGCCTGCCTCTGCTTTAAAGTCCTTTGAGAGTCTAAGAAAAATTTGAAGTTGCCTTTTGTCTTTGTGTAACTGTTATTTTTTTCATATGTAAAATAAATAAATAAATAAAATTTGCCATCCCAAAATCTCAGCTCTCAGCCTGCTGTAAAATTATCCTGGCAACTCTAGGGCACATTAGTATTACACACCGGACACTTCCCTCCTCCAGCGACAGCGATGAGCCCGCTTGTGAATGTGCTCTGGGACTGTCGGGTACTTAGAAAAGAAAACAAAGCAGCGCTCCATTTTCAAAGAACAGCTGGCTGCGATTCCTGTACCATTCCTGCTGCTTTACAGCCCCTTCTCATTCTTAGCTGTAATTAATTTACTGGAAAGATTTTATGAGAGTTAATTGACAATGCAAACACTGTTCTCTGATTTAAATAAAAAAAAGCCTGACTTGTTATTCCTCCTTTCGCTGTATTTTTTTTTAATTATAACTTTTTCAAAGGAGTTATCGGGCATTGATGAAACTACATTATGTGGTGACTGTAAAACTCAGCAATATAAACATTCTCGAGGATCGTCTTACAGCCTACAAATGAAGTCTGAAGAGTATTTGACAAAATCAAAACGCCGATTCGGCAAGATGGCATCCCTAAAAACTTGTTTAAAAGGAGCTGGAGCCGCGTTGAGATAAGGGCTGCAGAGCATTTTCTGCCCCCTGTCTCGAGTCGCCCTTTCCGTTAGGTTTTTCATAACCTTATTGTGACAGGGAAAGGGATCCTGGTTAATGATTTCTGTGCCTGTTGTTTCGCCCGTGTCCTCCAGAAAGCCCTTTCAAGATTGTTCTTTGGAATCCGGCTTTATGAACGCAGCCTGAGCAAAAGGCGGGGCATCTGCTAGTCAATCTGAGTCAGTGTCCATTGTCCCCACCTGGTAACCCTCTGTGAAGGATGGTTTGTGCAGAGAAAGGAGTACTGCATACCCGTACTGATAATCTGTACTCTCGGGAGGCTGAGGTCAGAGGCCAGCAAGATCGTGTATGTGGGGGGGGGGGGGTCTTCTGGGTCCTAATTCTGATTTTGACCCTGTCCCTGTGCAGCTTCGTGTCTCTTGGAAGTCCACTTAAACTAAAAGAGCCATCAACTGTATAATGAAACAATAACTTCCCTAATTGCCTCTCAGCTGCTGTGGGAACCGAACAGGACAATACAAGCCGCAAGTACTTTACAAACCCTAAAAATCCTATCTTTTATTGTGGTAAAATAAAATGGGAAAATCGGCTTTCACCATTTAGAGCAGTGGTAGCGAATACTACCAGCATGCAGGGCAACCATCTCTGGGACGCCATCTTCCCTCGACTGACCCCTGTTGCACCTCCATCCCACCATCTACAGCCATGATTTGACCACTCTAGGTATTTCTAATATGGCCCATCATACCATATCTGCCTTTTTGTCTATTTCACATAGCATAACAGCTTCACTTGTTATAACTTGTTGAAGGATGTGTTAAAATTTCCAAGCTTTTATCATTAGGTTTTGGGGATACCAGGTGTTAGCATCAAGGCACACCTTAGCCCTGCCCCCTTGAAAACCTAGCCTGCACCCTACACCCCGCCTTCTTGCATGACAGTCAAGTACCATGTCCCTTTAAGAGACAAGTTCTGCCCACCCCTGCTCTCTTCCTTTCTGCCATTTCTCTGAGAAGGCAACTTTCTGTCCCTCTTTGTTTCTCTTGTTCTTTCTCTTACCCTCTTTCTCTCTGCATCTCTTTGTCTCTCTCTTTCTTTCTCTCTCTCTCTCCTGTTGTCTCTTCCCTTCCCCATTTCCTTTCTCTCAATAAACTCCATACTCAAGCTCTGTCTGTATGGTGTATTTGTCTCTTGCACTGTAGTGATTAACACTAGGTTCTTGCTATGTTGTCCAAGGCTTCAAATACCAGGGATTAAGCACTTCCCTTGCTTCACCCTCTAGAATATCCAGAACAGCAGGTAGAAGCAAAGACGCTCAGCTCCAGCACCATGTCTGTCTCCAGGCAATGAAATGCTTTCCTTTATAAGAGTTGCCGTGGTCATGGTGTCTCTTCACAGCAATAGAAACCCTAGCTAAAACAGATGTGGGGCTGGGCAGTGATGGTTCATGCCTTTAATTCCAGCACTTGGAAGGAATCAGGCAGATCTCAGTGAGTTCGAGGCCAGCTTGTTCTACAGAGTGAGTTCCAAGACAGCCAGAACTGTTAACAGAAAAACGCTGTCTTAAGGAAAAAAGAAAAAAAACAGAAGTTAGTACCAGGAACTAGGGTATTGTTATGATAGGCCTGACCAAGTTTTGTTTGTTTGGAATGATATGGACGGTGGAGTGTTTGGGTTAGGAAAGCAGAAAACAATGGATTATTTTAAGTCCTGCTTAATGGGCCATCATAGTAGGAGCATGGAAAACAGAGGTGCTGAGAGTGATTTGAACTGTGGGTGCCTGGATCAAGAAGTTTCAGAGGAGAAGAATGTTAGTATGTGGCCTAAGGACCAGCCTTGGGATATTTTGGTGAAGAATGTGGCTGCTTTTTGCCCTTGTCTGAAAAGTCTGCCTGAGGCTAACGTGAAGAGTTTTTGATTAATTTCCTTGGCAGAGGAAATCTCAAAACAGCCTAGCATAGACTCTGTTGTGTAGCTATTAGTGGTAACTCTGATGAAGATTTACAATAAAAATGAGCAAGCTGAACAAATAAAAATACAAAATTTACAGACTGAGAAAAGGGGCACCAGGAAGTGAACTAGAGCTAAATCCTGTGTTTAAGGAGATAAATGGACTAACAAACAGAACAAAGGGAGCAGTAACCTCAGGGTAAGATCCCACCCAACTAAAGTTCCAATTTGTGAAAGCGAATTAAAGAAAAATCTATAATCAGGTGTATGCCTTTAATCCCAGCACCTACAAGGGAGAGGCAGGCAGATCTCTGAGTTTAAGGCCAGCCTCGACTACAGAGCAAGTTCCCAGACAACCAAGCTTAGCCAGTGAAGAAAACCATTGAAAACAGGGAGCTGGCGAAGATGTAACTGAGGAAGGAGGCCATCCGTGTTCCAGCCCCAGCAAGCAGCAGAACTCAGTCATGTGGTTCTGGCTTTAGAGTCAAGGAATGACTAAGGAAAGCCGCTGAGGTCAGGCATGTATCAGGGGTGTCCCAGAATGGAGGTCTAAAAAGGCCATTGTGTGAAGCTGTGAAAGTGAAGCCTGGGTTGCCTTGAAGACCCCAAGATGCTGGAGATGCCAGAGTCATGGGATACCTACTGAAGAAAGCTGCTACCAGGGAGTGGAGCCAGACCAAGAGAAAGACATGTGTTGCAGTCAACAAAGCTGAATGGAACTGGAGATCTGTAAAGCGTTTTGACATTAGATATAGAGATACAGAGTTTGGAGTTTACTCAATTGGTTTTCGGTTTTGCATTGATCCAGTATTTCTTTACTATGTTTCAATCCCTATGTTTTAGAATAGTAATGTAATGTGTTGGAAGTATGTGATCTGCTTTTTTATTTTGATTTTAAGGGAATTACAGTTAAGAGATTGCACTAATCTCAGAAGAGACTTTGAACTTTAGACTTTTAAATAAGTTTGAGAGTTGAGCTGAACGCATTTTTGCAATATGGTATGACTACGTGCCTTAGGGGGCCAGGGAATGGAATGTGGTGGTTTGAAAGAAAATGGCCCCGAAGAGAGTGGTACTAGTAAGAGGTGTGGCCTCATTGGAGTAGATGTGGTCTAGTTGGAAGTGTGTTATTGTGGAGAAGGGCTTTGTGGTCCCCTTTGCTCAAGCTACCTCCAGTGAGACAGATCACTTCCTGTTGCCTTCAAGCCAAGTTGTATGATACTCAGCTACTTCTCCATTACCATGTTTGCCTGCATGTCACCATGTCATACCATGACCATAATGAACTAAACCTCTGAAAATGTAAGTCACCCCAATTAAATGTTTTCCTTTATAGGAGTTACCATGGTCATAGTGTCTCTTCACTGTGGCACAATTAATAAAAACCCAGAGACAGATATTGGGATTCAAACTGAAGGTCAGAAAAGTAAGGCAGCTGAGCCACTAGAGAGTTCTTACCTCTACCGAGGCTCAGACAAACAAAGGGGTGATCCTGTCCTCACTGTGACTGTAGACTACAACGCTCTCCCCCAAACACCAGACTGCTGTGAACTCGCCTCCTCCTGCTTTATATACCTCTCTCTATACAGCCATATCACTCCTGTCTCCACCTCCCTAGTGCTGGGACTAAACGTGTGTGATTCCCGAGAGCTGGGAGCGCCTTTGTGTGGAGCTCTGTTATTCTTTTTAGGTAATCTCACATAGCCTAGGGTGGCTTTGAGTCCTGAGATTAAAGATGTTGTACCACCACTCCTGGCCCCTAGTGGTTTAGCTCTGCATGCTGATCTTCAGGCAATATTTATTTATTAAAACACAAATAAAATATCACTATGCTTCACAGCAATAGAAATCCTGACTAAGACAGCAGGTCAGTGACTTTAAGACTAAAAACTATTTCCTAGAAGCCCACATTTATGTGTCCACTCATCTGTTAATGCACATTGAATTGCTTTTCCCTCTAAGTGACAGTGACTAACTGCTGTGACAACTGATGGGGCAATGCTGCTCAGGTGGCTGCCTGTGACTCTCTGGGTACCTTCCTGGCGGTGAGCACTGCCATGCCGCTTCCACAGCACTGCCAGGTCGCCAGCTTCTCCCCATGCTTGCCGACCCTTCTTAGTTACTATCGTTAGATGCCTATTTAGTCGTCTGTGTATCTCACTGTGGTTTGACTTGCGTTTCTGTGGTGATTGGTGACACCGAGCATCTTTTCACCTGCTTGCTGGACGCTTGTCTTCAGAGAAACATTTATTTAGTCTTGGGCTCTTTTTAAAATTGGGTTGCTTTTTCCTGTTGTTGTGTATAGGTGTTCTTTATACATTCCGGATAGTCATCCTTTATCATATATATGATTTGCAAGGATTTTTCTCTCATTTCATGAGTTACCAATCTTTCCCATTTTTATTCGTGGATCAGATTCTACTAAAAAGATACGTTCAACCTTTACCTTGAATATTTAGGAATTGGAAATTCTTTAACAAACTGGCCTCGTCTATATAAAAATGATACCACAGTTTGAAAACCAAATGAAGGACTAGAGAGATGGTGCAGTTGTTCTTTTTGCTCTAGAAGACAACAGTTCTCAGCACCCAAATCAGGCAGTTTACTATAAAATCTGCCTGTAACTCCAACTTCAGTCGATTCTCTGCTGTCCTCTGGCTTCCTCCAGCTCCCCCCCCCCACATAACATACATAAACACTCATACACACATGTACGCATAGACACATACATACATGCACACACATATACACACAATACATACACACAAATGCATGCACACACATGCGTGCATATACACACACACAACCTTTGGAAATCAAAAGAATTTTTCACTTACAATTTTGTTCTTCAAGTTTAATATTATTTAATCTTAAATTCAAACTAATGTTAAATATATTTCAAACTTCCTCCATTCACAACTTGTCTCAGTAAGTTATACTCATGCAATGTGTAATGAATGATTACTTGGTTAATGACAGACCACATACCGAAAAATGGTCCCACAAGATCATATCATCTAGTGATGTCATAGCCATTTAAATTTGTGTTAAATACATTCAAGGATTTTGATACAATGTTGAAAGTGCCTAGCAACACATTTCTCAGAAGTTATCTTTGTCCTTAAGCAATGTATGACTAGGCTTAGTTTATTAGCAAACTAGAAAATCTATTTCTTGGCTTACACAATAATTAGATAGATTAACAGATTTGACAACAGAAAACTAAAGCTGTAGATGCCTGTGGGGAAAATATAATAATGTTTCTTGGCAATAACATTGCTTGATCATGCTTTACCATTCACCAAGGAAATCCAATGGCCCTTGTCATAGCAGAGACTAAAGACACTCTGCAGAAGTCAGCTGCTAAACTTCATGGAGGAAATGTGTGCGGAATGCTAGGAGTCTTTCACTCATTCTTCTGTTTTATGACTTGATAGGCTTGACTCTGTATCAGACACTGGGATCAGGATTCAGAGAGCCCAGTCTTGCCTTCAAGAAGTGCTCACTTGGGCCGGGCGGTGGTGGCGCACGCCCTTAATCCCAGCACTCGGGAGGCAGAGGCAGGCGGATCTCTGTGAGTTCGAGACCAGCTTGGTCTACAAGAGCTAGTTCCAGGACAGGCTCCAAAAACCCACAGAGAAACCCTGTCTCAAAAAAAAAAAACAGAAGTGCTCACTCTCAAGGCTGATGGTGTGGGGGAAGCATCAAGGAAAGAGGCAATCACAATACAATAAGGCAAAGAGCTAGCTCTGAGGAATGTTCCCTTTATGGGCAATTCACAGCTAATTGCTGTGAGGCATACCTCAGAACTACCAAGCCAGTGGCGGACATGCTTCAGCTTGTGAAACCCATCACTAATATAAAACTTTACGAAATGTGGATTGCTGTCATTACACTTCTCAGTGTCCCCTCAGTACTAAGAGATAAAGGGCAGATGTCTGACATTGTGTGTGTGTGTGTGTGTGTGTGTGTGTGTGTGTGTAAGAGAAAGAGATATAGACAGAGACACAGAGAGACAGAAAAGAGAGAGACAGTTTTTAAATTTGCTTTCATTATAAAAGTAATATATTATCCCACACAGGATTATCACTACCATCCACAATAGTCTGTTTCACCTCAGACACCACTAAGGTACAGTCTAAGCTGAAAGAAAAGAGAAAAAACTCAAGGATCTTAATAAGCACTTGAGATCCTTGAGCTGTGTGAGTGACAGCCGAGGCACCGAAGCAGGCCTAGGCAAACGGAGCAGGAAAAGACTAGAGGGGAACGATCCATATCTACATATATGAACTAAGGGGTAACCACTCCCAAAGACCTGGCCCTTATAAGATCCTGTTTATCGTCCTAGCTCATGCCTACTACCTTAGGAATGGGTTAAAGAACGCGATCCTCACCTTCTTGAAGATTTATTCTGTGTGACTCAAGTGAAAGTTTGCCTGAGAGACTATAAATCTCTAGTTTCTGAAACATTGGTCACTAGGAATATACTGGTCCCATGCCAGCCGCACAGACATGAAGGAGCATGCGGCTTCCTTATTCAGTTACCTTACATTTATTTTCCGTACTAAAATCCAAAGGGTCTTAAGAGATAAAATATGTTAAGATACAGCCTGTCCAACTGTCAAGTTACACTGTCACAGGAATATTAAGAATAGTATAATACACAGGAAGATGTGTGGAGAACCCTGGGTTCTTCTGTTATGGCTCCTGTTCACTTTCCAATTAAATGCATAATTTTAAATAAATCACTTCACCCCTCTACGCCTCTGTCTTTTGTCTGTAATTACCCTATTGAAAGCCCAGCTATTAGGAAGATCAAAAGAAAGTGTAAAGATGGAACTGCTTCAAAAATGTAGCACATTTGTATTGTAAGGTATTATTAATGCTTACATTTATTATCTGTCTGCAATATACTCTTAACACTCAGGCAAGAGGGGTCTTTGCTCCAAGCCTTGTTCTTAAGGTCACATGCTCGTAAATTTATTAAATATATATCAACATGTCCCTACAAGATGTGGCTTCAAGGCTGACAATAGTATTGACATTTCTTGGAGTGATTAAAAAACTATATATAACACATACTGGATTGTCTTTATTAAAAACATACCAAATATAACCTCAAAATTAGTCTCAACTGACGTGGGCTATTCCATTTAAAATGGAGTTGTTAGAATTAATTTAAACAAGCTAATGAGCAGAACAAGGGGTATGAAAAGAACTAGCAGAGACCCCTGAAATAAATAAAGGAATTGTGATCGATGGTAGAAGATGCTTTTTTTGTTTGTTTGTTTGTTTGTTTTGCTTTGCTTTGGTTTTGGTTTTTCTGAAACAGGCTTTTCTGTAGCCTTGGCTGTCCTGGAATTCTCTCTGTAGTCCAGGTTGGTCCCAAACTCAGAGATCCGCCTGGCTATCTCCCAGTTTTTGTGTGGGATTAAAGGCCAGTGAAGAAATTTTTCTTTTTTTTGGTTTTTTGAAACAGAGTTTCTTAGTCTTGGCTGTTCTGGAACTAGCTCTTATAGACCAGGCTAGCCTTCAACTCACAGAGTTGAAGCCTGTCTCAGCTTTCCAAGTGCTGGGATTAAAGGCATGTGCCACTATTGCCCAGCAATGGTGTTTTTTTAACAGCTATTTTAATTTTTTCATTTCTATTATTTTTAATTATAGGTAGATGTGTATGTGCACATTGTAATGGTCTGTCCTGTACCTTTAAGAGACAAGCCCCATCTAAAAACAAAGAAAAAAAAAGAGACAAGCCCCATCCACTCCCTCCCCCATCTGCTGAGGCAAGCAGATCTTCCTTCTGGTTCCAGCCTGAGTTCTTTTCTTCCTGTATCCTGAAGAGGAGAGGCAGCTTCTGACTTTCTCCTTTCTCCCCACTTCTCCCCTTCCCCCCCACTGTTTCTCTTTCTCTCTGCTCTTCTCCCTTCTCCCCTTTCCTCTTCCCTTCCATAACCCACTAAATAAATATTCACCCTCATTCTGCATGGCGTGCCTATCCATGTCTCTGTCTCTCACCTACCGTGGCTCCTCGTGGGACCAGTGACCCACCTGACGGCAGGCAGCATGTACTCAGCACTTCTGAGGCTAAAGCAAAGTCCAAGTCAACCTGGACTCATAGAGATGCCCTCTCTCAAAAGCACAACAACACAACAACGAACTTGTAAAAACGCAGAAATATTTGACTAGTTTATTTTTTAAATAATTTGGAATATTTCTGAAAATTTTAAGCAATGTTTTTCTTACAGGAAAGGGCAAATGTGGACTATGCAATGAAAATGAGATTCTAGCGGAAAAATTGAAATAAGGACACAAATACAGAGTATGATTAAAAAGAAGTTCATACGCAAATTGCATCTATTTTTAAATATGCCTATTTTCTATATATTCTAGACAGCAGTCTGGCCTCTTTCAAATGAGATTTGAATTGACTGAACCACATATTGTTCTTTTTGTTTTTCATTACAATATACTATCATCAAAATAATTGAAAGAAAAATTTAATACTTCATGAATAGATAGTGCTTTAGGGGCTGGAAAAATATCAATGAAAGTAATAGAATCCATATTATAAATATCCATAATATTTTCTTTTTTGGGTTTTTTTTTTTTGGTTTTTCGAGACAGGGTTTCTCTGTGGTTTTGGAGCCTGTCCTGGAACTAACTCTTGTAGACCAGGCTGGTCTCGAACTCACAGAGATCCACCTGCCTCTGCCTCCGAAGTGCTGGGATTAAAGGCATGCGCCACCACCGCCCGGCTTAATATTTTCTGATAATTACAATTTCACCTTCTTTAAAATATGTAAACATTATATGTGAAATTTATGGCTCATTTTCAAGTGTAAGTATTGATTTAGAAATTGGATTGACCTTGCCAGATACTACTGCCTCAGCAGAATAAAAATTCCTCCAATTTCACTGAAATTAATTTAAAATTAACATCTAATATTAAAGAATTATTTTTTGACATGAAAATAGCATTAAGCGGGCGGTGGTGGCGCACGCCTTTAATCCCAGCACTCGGGAGGCAGAGGCAGGCGGATCTCTGTGAGTTCGAGACCAGCCTGGTCTACAAGAGCTAGTTCCAGGACAGGCTACAAAACCACAGAGAAACCCTGTCTCGAAAAACCAAAAAAAAAAAAAGAAAGAAAATAGCATTAAGGTAGAGATCCTTTTTGTTTTTTTGGGTTTTTTTTTTTTGTTTTTTGTTTTTCGAGACAGGGTTTCTCTGTAGCTTTGGAGACTGTCCTGGAACTAGCTCTTGTAGACCAGGCTGGCTGGCCTCAAACTCACAGAGATCCACCTGTCTCTGCCTCCCAAGTGCTGGGATTACAGGCGTGCGCCACCACCGCCCGGCTCGGTAGAGATCCTTTTTATTATACATGCATATTAATATAATCGTGAACAGAATGCTATCTAGAATTTACTTTCAAATGATTAAATAGAATTGGGGAATATAAATTAAAAAAAGGTTGATCAACAGTTTATTGTTACTGAGGTTAAATGAAGGACACACGGAAGACCTTTCAAAATATTTAAAAGTGAGTGTGTATGTGTGGTATATATAATGGTATGTTATTTGTGTTTTAAAAATAAAGCTTGCTTAAAGATCAGAGGGCAAAGCAGCCACACCAGTCAGCCAGACAGGCCAAGGAGTGCTGGCACACACCTTTAATCCCAGGACTCGGGAGACAGAGGTAGATGGAACTCTGTAAATTCAAGCCAACCTGGGCTACACAAGATTGACTCTGTCTAAAAGAGAAACAGAGCTCACACAAAGGTGATCCCAGTATTTGGGATCATGCACCTTTAATCCCAGCACTAGGGAGGTGGAGACAGGAGTGATATGGCTGAGTTGAGAGAGGAATATAAGTGGAAAGAGACGGCGAAGTGTGGAGTTTGAGGATTCATGGAGACAGTATCTTGCCCTTTGGTCTGAAGATTTGATAGAGGTAAAAGGTCTCTCTAGTGGTTGGCTGCTTTGCTTTTCTGATCTTTAGGTTGAACGCCAGTATCTTCTAGTTTTTATTATTTGTGCTACACTTGCCCCTGTGTGTGCTCAAGTGCCTTTCGGTCAACTCACATATCTCTCTAAGCTCTCTCACAGACTCTCTCACTGATCCCAGACTCTGATTGGCTAGACTGGCTGGACAGCAAACCCCTGGGCCAGCCCTGACAGTCTTTAGTAGCCTTTCAGCATCAGCACTGGGTTTACAGAAGCTTGCTGCCCTGCCCACTTTGTTTCGTTTTTTGTTTGTTTGTTTGTTTTTGTTTTTGTTTTCACACTGGATCTTTCTTTGCAGCTTTGGGCATTCAGGATGGCCTTGAACTCACAGAGATCCGCCTGCCTCTGGTTTTGAAAGACGCGTGCTGACATGTGTGGCTCCAAGCCAAGTGTTTGGGTTCTGAACTTGGGTTCTCACGCTGGCACAGTAAGCATTCACCTGATGACCCATCTCCCCAGCCCAGGAAGTTCTTTATACTCTGTTATCTATATTTGTAAAAGTTTTAAAAATTCCATAATAAGAACATAACCAAAAAGCTAAGAAGTGGGAAATAGCCAGAGGTGGAGACGAGGGGACTTACCAATCATGCCAGTAATGAATGGAGGGGCCCAGCAATCTGTTAGTTGGAGAAGCAAGGCTGGGTTCCAGGGTCCCCAGTACACCTCAGGGTGCCAGGAGGGCCTGCCGAGTCTCATGGCGGCAATATTATAATTTAAAAATGGTGGGATAGAGAATCACACCATACAACAAGGCTCACATAGGACGTTTATTGGAAGAGGACAAAGAAGGGACAGAGAAGAGAGCAGAGGTGGGGCAGAGACCCACTATTATTATCTCCTTTTTTTGAACCTACATAGTTTCCACCCACCCCTCTGCCTGATACAAGTAATAATCAAAAACCCCTAAATAGTGTTCCTAACCCTGAGGACAAACTTTTGAGAGAGGGGACATCGTCCTCTAGAATTGCTTCCCGCTGTCATGGAAGCGATATTCTCTTTATGGGATTCTGCAAATGTAAAGTGATGGTTAAGTTTCAAGATTACTGTCTAGTATAGGTGCAAATGACTTCCAAGCAGTCGATAGGATTTTTTTTTTTACATTTTTATTGGGAGTTCTGACCAGAACGTCATGAGAAGATGCACCATGTCAGCAGCTGATAACCAAAATAACCGGTCTTGTAATAGCACTATCAGCATCATGATGTCATCTCCATCAGCTGGAGTTGTTGCTGTGGGACCCCATCTTCTTCCTGGAAACTTCAAAGATTACTGCAGGAAAAGAATCTGTAAGAAACTCTATTGTTTATCATGGAAAACTTAAAACATTATTTATATAAACATACAGTCAATAAAGAATATGATATAGACAAAATCGACATGGAGAAAGTAAAATTTTTCCTAAAGTCTTCCTTCTGTCCCATACCAGATGGCTCCCGATATGAGACAGAAACTCTGAAAGTTCCTTTTAACAACACACCATGCTTGGATTTAAAGAAGTATAGAGTCATTGTCCAACTCCAAAACCAGCTCTATATATTCATATACATATATATATGTTTTGATCATCTGTCCTCATAAATCATATTCCTTTTTCTCACTGATCCTTAACTAATAGTTATTTTTTCCTTCTGTCAGCATCCAAATATCTGGGGTCTCTTGATGCATATTTTCCTGTAAAGTCAAGAATAGAACCCTGCCCCAACCCGATATGGTTTCCTTACCACCTGTATGGTTGTCATCCTTGTGGATAAGCTGTCATTTTTCTTTCTTAAGAGTTTTAAAAAAAATCTTTATTAATTTTGATGGTATCTATAGTTTTTTTTTTCTCCTGTGGAAACAAGAGTGAAACCCCTTCCCCAACATAGCACATCTCCTGGTTTCCATTGTGAGGTCAACACATCCTTGAAATACACTGGTTGATTTAATTTAGAATTTTTTTTTTCATTATCCAATGTCTCTCTGCTGCCGTTGTTCCTTTCTCATTAGCGTTAAGAAAATTCAAGGTTAATAAAGCATTATGCAATCTATTTCTGGGGGTTTTTCCATCCCTTTCTGTTTGTTTAGCATATCCTTTATAGTTCTACTTGACCTTTCTATAACTGCCTGACCTGTAGGATTATTTGGTATACCTATAATATGCTTTCTATTATAATAAGCAAAAAAAGTTCATTTTCTTTCATATATATTCTGGACCATTGTCTGTCTTTGTTTGTGCAGGAATACCCATGATAACCATAGCTTCTAATAAGTGTGTGATTACTGAGGCAGCCTTTTCCAAGCTCAAGGCAGTTGTCCATTGAAAACCCAAATACGTGTTTATGGTGTGGTGCACATATTTCAATTTTCCAAATTCTGTAAAGTGGAACACATTCATTCACCAGATCTCATTCCTTTGAGTACCCTTTGGGTTACTCCCTGCAGGCAATGGTGTTTGATTATAGAAAGAGCAAGTAGGACATCTCTTTATAATCTCCTTAGCTTGTTGCCATGTAATAGGAAACTCTTTCTTTAAACCTTTACTATTGACATGATGTTTTTTATGAAATTTTGAGGCCTGAAACATACTTCCAATCAATAATTGATCAATTTTTGCATTACATTGTGCTAGAGGACCTGACAGACCCGTATGGGATAGGATGTGAGTTATGTAATAGGATAACTTTCGGGAGTCAGTTCTCTCCTTCCACCGTGTGTTCCCTGAATCACACTCAGAGGCCTTTACTGACTGAGCCATCTCGCTGGCCTTAAATTATTTTTAGTGTTCTTTATAATTAAGAAAGTTATTGGGAGGCCTTGGTGAGCGATAGGAATCAGAGACAGGTGTACTTGTGGAGCATGTGGGGACAGCATCTGGTCCCTCAGCTGTGGTCCTAAAGGCAAAGACATGACCTGGCGTGAGCAAGTAGGGGAGGAGCCTCAGAGCAGCCAAGGGTCATGCAGGGAAGGAACAGAAAGATGTGCTACCTCACCAGCTCGCTTCTGCCTGGCTCAGATTTGAAATAAACCTAAGGAACAGAAACCTGGGGGAGGTTACAAAGGTAGGCTCTCCCCTCCGAAACTTCTTTCAAGATCTCACCAGCAGCCGGGGGAGTGATGGCGCATGCCTTTAATCCCAGCACTTGGGAGGCAGAGGCAGGCGGATCTCTGTGAGTTCGAGACCAGCCTGGTCTACAAGAGCTAGTTCCAGGACAGGCTCCAAAACCACAGAGAAACCCTGTCTCGAAAAAGAAAAAAAAAAGATCTCACCAGCAGGCAAAGCAGACCTTTCTGCTTGGGAAACTGAACTGGGAGTTCGCCTTGAGCACTTCCAATAATATTTAACCTCTTTGTGCATGCTGTTACATTATTTTGATTTTCAGGCTGGAGAGATGGCTCAGTGAGTAAGAGAAACAGTTGCCCTTATAAAAGGACCAAGATTCGGTTCTCATCACCCACACGGTGACTGACAGACACCCATGCCTCCAGCTAGAGGACATCTAAAGCCTCTTCTGACTACCGAGGGCACCATGCACGGACACGTTTGCAAGTAAAACACTCATATTCCTCAGATAAAAACATATCTAAAAGTATTTTTAATATTTTGAATGCTATGTGTTCAGAAATGCAAACTATTTTAAAATTAGGTCCCAGAGATTAGAGTCATTGGGTGTTACTATGTTTGCCTAATAATTGAGCCCTTTCCTGGAATGTATAAATTCTGCTTCAGACTGGAAAAATAAATTAAACAGAAAGCATATTCCCCGAATAAAGGTCAGATGGGCTCTTTGTACCAGGAGTGAGGTTCCACAGCAAGTGTGCTGGGCGCCTGGTATTTACTGCAGGCGGCTTCCTGTGAAGGCCCTGGAAAGGTTAATAAGAAGCACTTACAGGCCTGAACTGTTTTAACGGATATGTTTATGTTAGCTGTGTCCTTATTCTCTGAAGAATAAACAACACAAAAAGTGTAAGCATCTCATCTACAAGGCTGTCTGAACGAGAGCTGACCGAGGACGACACCTAGAGACACCCTAAGATAACAGGGGAAATCTCATGGGGCTTCAACTGGAACACTGAGAGTGGGAGAAACAGCGTTCTCCAGGGAAGAGCCCCATATCAATAGCAAAAAGGCGGCATTGAAATCATATACATACAGGTAACTTTAAAATGACTGAGCAGGCTGCATTAAATCTGTTTTATTATTTATTTATTCATTCGTTTGTTTGCTTGTTGTTTGAGACAGGGTGTCTTTGGCTGTTCTGGAACTCACTCTGTAGACCAGGCTGGCTTAGAACTCACAGAAATCCACCTGCCTCTGCCTCCTGAGTACTGGGCTTAAAGGCGTGCATCACCTCTGTCCAGCTAGGCTTTCACTCTTAATCGAAATTAGGAGTCTGCCAGGCTGGTCTGTAATCGCAGAATTTGGGAGGCTAAAGCTGGAGGGTTAGGATAGACATATTGAAGACTTGCTTATAAGATTAGATAGACAGATAGACCGATAGACAGGCAGACAGACAGACAGACAGACAGACAGACAGATATAAGTAAGCAAGTCTGACGGTGGTGTTGGCGCATGCCTATAAAAAATAAATAAAATATAAATAAATAAGTACCCTGGGCAGTGGTGGCATACACCTCTAATCCCAGCACTTGGGAGGCAGAGGCAGGTTAGTGCCAGAGTTCAAGGCTAACCTGGTCCTAGTCTACAGAGGGAGTTCCAAGACAGGGCTATACAGAGACACCCTGTCTCAAGAAACCCAAATAAGTAAATAAATAGTTAGGTAGATAAGTAAATGAAATTAAAAATAACTATATTAACTATATATAGGAATTAAGCCCTAGCTGGAAAAAGCCTTCTCGGTAGAGGGCAAAATAAACTTGGCATGGCTGGGAGATGGTGGCGCACACCTTTAATCCCAGCACTTGGGAGGCAGAAGCAGGCAGGTCTCTGTGAGTTCAAGGCTAGTCTGGTCTACAAAGTGAGCTCCAGGATAGCCAGTACTATTACACAGAGTAAGCTTGTCTTGGAAAACCAACAAAACAAAACAAAAAGACCTTGGCAGAACCTGGGGCCTGGGAAAGAGAAACCTCCTCTACAGGTGGGGAAAGTAGAGTGGTCACATTCAAGTTTCAATCAGATCGTCTGTCGGCTCTGCTTTGGGGGTCATCTCTTTCACTTTTTAAAATTTATTTCAAGGTTTATTTATTGTATTTATGTGCACAGCATGCACGGCTGCACACACCTACACGTGTTTATGTGGCCCACATGCACGTGTGTGCCAGAGCCCTGGAGGCTAGAAGAGGGCACTAATACCCTGGAACCAGAGCTACCCGTAGCTGTCAGTTGCTGTATGGGTGCTAGAGATCCAGCCCGGGTCCTTAGCAAGAGCAGTAAGTGCTCTCACCTGCGAGGTAACTCCTCATTTGGAGCTATCTCTTTCCATTCATGAGTCCCTTTTTCCTCTGACTTGGCTCCCGTAAAGGCTACGCTAACACAAATAACAGGCCCTTCTGGATTTGGCAAGTCTCCATCTTACAAGCCTGCCCCTGTTCTTGTATAAATATTAAACTTAGTTTCAAAATTGTGTGTGGTGGCACACGTCTTTAAACCTAGCTCATGGGGGGGGGGGGGAGAAACAGTTGGATCTCTGGGAGTTCAAGTCCAGCCTAATCTGTGTTTCAAGTTCCAGGCCAGCCAGAGGTACGTGCTGAGACCCTGTCTCAAAAACAAACAAACAAAAACAAGCAAACAAACAAAAGCCTTACTTTCATACTTACTGTCTTTTTTTATAAAAACAATATAATTACTCAAAATAAAACTGTTAGTTTTATTTGTCTGTTTGTTTTTGTAGTTTTGTTTGTCTGTTCATTTCATTTATACTGATGTACAAAGAAATAACCAGGTGCTACTAAGATCCAAGAAAACCAAAGACAATAATAAGTACAGCTGGGCTGGGGATTTGGTTCTGTTGGTAGGTGCCCCTGATTTGGTCCCAAGCACCACACGAACTGGGCAAGCTGGAATACATCTGTAATCTCAGCACTTGGAAACCAAAGGCGAAAGGACCAAGAGTTCATCATCATTGTCGGCTGCACAGTGAGTTCAAAGGCAGCCTGGGCTACATAAAACCCTATCGCAAAAAAAAAAAAAAAGGAGACAAGGAAAGAAAGAAGGTACATTCCCGGTATGTGGAACTATCACCACAATTTTCAATCAGAGCCATATGTTGTGATGAATATTAATATGTTCTTTTTACTAGAAAGGAGACTTCCTCAGTGAAGTGCTACAAGTAGGTCAGAGCACCAATTAGTGACGCAGACAACAGTTGAACCAGGTCTGTCTGTCTTCAAGATCCGTGTATTCTGAGCTGGGGAGATGGCTTGGTTAAGAGTACTGACTGCTCTCCCAGAGGTCCAGAGTTCAATTCCCAGCAGCTACATGGTGGCTCACAACCATCTCTAATGAGATTTGGTGCCCTCTTCTGGCCTACAGGCACACATGCGGACAGAACACAGTATACATAGTAAATAAATCTTCAAGTAAAAAGAAGATCCATTTTTCCTACTTCATTTACTGTCGAAGTCATCTCTATCACTGAAATTGGTATTTCACCTGGCAGCTCAGTGTCTATACCGTACAGGTGGGAGACAAGTAATCCAGTGCGAGACTTCAGAGAGGACACAAGAGGTTGGAGTCGAGAGATGCCTGTAGGTCTTAGAAGGGTGAGTTTGAAAGGGTGCTCGTTAGTCAAGACACCGAGAACTTCTGGCTGTACTGTTCACGCTACTCCAGTTTAATAACAAGCTATATTTTAAAACAAAGATGCGCTCAATTTCACGTTAGACATTCATTAAAATAAGTCACATAAGAAAGTTGATCTGTATCGGGAGGGAAACACCCTGGGACGAGGCTTGGCCCTGTAAATGAGGTTTGTAATGTCTGGCGAGCTCCGGTTCCCTCTTGTTAGGACAAGGCTGGTTTCCCGGTCCCACTCACTCCCAAATCACACGCTGGGGCACTAAAAGTCATCCGCCTTGATGATGAGTATCTCTGTTTACTTTCTAACTAAGGGGTTTTAACGAAGGCTATTAGAACATAGGGAGGTGTTTAATCTGTCCATCTGTTTGTTTTTAGAACTCTGACTCCTTTCATTTGTGGTCCTTGGTAAGTAGTAGCTGGGAGGGTTTTACTTACACAAAAAAGATGAGCTCCGTAATTGTCAATTTCCCTAAGTTTCTAGTGCCTGACCGGGGTTGTCTTGAAATGGGGGAGGGGAAGTTATCAGGATGAGCTGAGATTCCCTGATGCTTGAAGTCTAGGGCGCTGCCTTTTTTTCGGTTCTTACCTTCATCCTCCTCCCTGCCCTCACAGCTCCTCTGAATTTTCAGAAGGAGTCTTGAAGGAAAAGTCCTGTGTCACACTGAGTAGCCAGTCACACAAAGTAGGCAGCAGTAGCTAGACTGCAGGGTGACAGAAGAGACTGACTCAAGACATGTGGGAGGGAGTCTTGAGGTAAGGAATACTCAGGCACCCCTCCAACCCAATATCCTTTAAATGGCTGAGGACATTTTCTGTAGATAGGAAGGGTACCGCTCTTTATGGTTAAAATAAAGAATCTATTACACTCACTGAATGCAGTAATATTGCCATTGCTTTAATAGTCTCTCATCTCACACTTTTTCTTTCATGGGAAGAGCAATAGTTACTCACCAATCAGGAAGGACATTTACATTTGCAAATTTTTACTCAAACTGTATTTACGAGGGCTGGAGACATGGTTCAATGGTTAAAAGCACTAACTGTTCTTATAGAGGACCCAGGTTCGATTCCCAGCTCCGACATGACTGCTTACAACCAGCTGCAACTCTGGGTTCAGGGGATATTACACTCTCTTCTGACATCTGCAGGTATCAGGCGTGCACATGGTGCACAAACATACATGCAGGTAAAACACTCGTACACATAAAATAATATATACATACATATGTTTTGCTAGTTTTCCTGTCATGAAAACAATTTTAACTTCTTCAAAGTTCTTGTTCTTTCACGATTTTTCTTTGAGGAGTTTGTGAGCTGGGAAACCTCCTAAAAGACATTCCCACAGTTTTCAAAATGCAGAAAACAAGCCAGGTGTGGTACACACCTGCAACTCCAGCACTTGGAAGTGGAGAAAGGAGAAGCAGGAGCTCAAAGGGTACGTAAGACCCTGATCCAAAATGTAGTAATAGGAGTGGCGGGCCGCTTCCCGCCACCCGGCTAGCTTTACCTGAAATAATTACATGGAAACTGTATTCTTTTAAACACTGCTTAGCCTGTTAGCTTTAGCCTCTTACTGGCTAGCTCTTACATATTGATCTAACCCATTTCTAATAATCTGTGTAGCCCACGAGGTGGCTTACCAGGGAAGATCTTAACCTGTGTCTGTCTGGAGTGGGAGAATCATGGCAACTCCTGACTCGGCTTCTTTCTCCCAGCATTCTGTTCTGTTTACTCCACCCACCTAAGGGTTGGCCTATCAAATGGGCCTAGGCAGTTTCTTTATTAATTAACCAATGAAAGCAACAGATTAGAAAGAAATCACTCCCACATCATTTCCTCTTTTTCTGTTTAAACAAAAAAGAAGGCTTTCATTTTAATAGCAAAACAGTTATCAAGCAAGAATTACAGTTACAATATTTATATCTATTTTATCTTTTATCATAACTAAGGAAAACTATAACTATAACTAACCATTCTTCAACTCCATCAAAGACTCCAGAAGGATATAATATTACTTAAGTAAACAAGAAATCCAAAACTCTGGAAACAACAGAGACATCTCGCTGCCTGGACAGTCACACAAAGTTCCTCTGTACCGTTGGGGCATCCATCTTCAGCCTTCAGGCCCATAGTATCCAGCAGACATTTCCATGAAGCAGGAAAATTTAAAGACAATTCAGTCACTATCTGCTGTGTCCTGCAGAATGTCTCTCAGACTCTTTCATGAGTCAGGAACCCCGAAAGACCATCTCACCTTTAGGCAAGTTCAGCAGTCCTCTCTCTGCGAGTTCTCTATGTCCAGTTCATACATCAGTCCAGCCAAGAGCAGTTTCTTGCCCAAATGGCTATCAAACTCCATAAGGAGCCTCTTCAATGCTCATCTTCCTCTTGAAGTAGCTGGGGCTGCCAGTAGCAGACATGTCTCATTGTCATGAAAAGCCCTAAGTTATTAAAACATTAAATGCCATATTCTGTAGTCTTTGAAAGATATGAAGAATGCCTATCTAACTAAAATATATCTCTATATATCTAGAAAATCTAACTAACATGACTACAAGCTTGACTATTATTGATGATTATCATTAACAACCTATATTTCCTAATTATACATTACATTTTAAATGAACTACACAATCACAATACCTTAATCAAGATCAGAAATACATATACATATAACATAATTGACCTTAAAATCCATACCAATGTAAATTATTCATATCTATATACCAAAAGACAGAGAGATGGAGCCAAGAAGGTGACTTGGCCAGTATCTTGGTTACTGTTCTATCGCTGTGAAGAGACGCCATGACCAAGGCAACTCTTATGAAAGAAAGCATGTAAATGGGACTGGCTCACAGTTTCAGAGGTTTAGTCCATTATCAGCACTGTGGGACTGCGAAGGCAGGCAGGCAGTAGCCAAAAGCTACGTTCATAGCGTGGGGAGTTGGGGGTAGCATGGACTTTTGGAAGGGATATAGAGAGGTGTGGGTTTTTGGATGATCACAACCCATCCCCCAGTGACACATTTCCTCCAACAAGGACCTCCTAATCCTTATAATCAAAGAGTTTCACTCTCTAGTGACTAAGCACTCAATTGTATGAGCCCATTGGGGCCATTCGCTTGCGAACCTGACAACCTGAGTTCAATCTCCAGAACCCAGAGTGAAAGGAGAGAGCCAGATTCCAAAAGTTATCCTCTGACTTCCACATATTTTTGCAGACAATCATGCATGCACATGTGCACACACACACACCACATTATACAACACACACCAGATACACAACACACACAATACACACCATACACACAACACACACCGTACATACAACACACACACACGGCACATACATTCATACACACACACTGCTAATAATAAATTAAGTAAATACAAAAAAAGACAAAAATAACCCATCCTCCCCTCAAAAATTTGAAATTTGTAGTAAAGTTCCCAACCCCAACCTACAACCACCTTTTTTCTTTCACCTCACTTCCTTGAGGAGTGAACACACCTGAGTCCATCCCTAAGGAGAAGCCTGGCACCATTTTATTGGTATGAACTGACAAACGCCTACATTTAAACTGAATCTTGCGAGTCAGAGTCTTCGGCACTAAAATAACATCTTGGGACTCCTGTCAGGTGAGCCCGAAGAGAGTGAAGGTATGGCCTCAAGCGGAGTGGTACCAACAGCCAAACTGTACTTAAGTCTACCTACCCTTCCCCATGCCAGAACCACACTGGCTAGCCAGAGTCATAGGACTGAAAGCAGAGAGGGTCAAGAAGAGGAGGCCATCTCACCTCGCTAGCTCCTGTCTCTAGATTTGCTGTGTGTGAGTGTGTGTGTGTGTGTGTGTGTGTGTGTGTGTGTGTGAGAGAGAGAGAGAGAGAGAGAGAGAGAGAGAGAGAGAACCAGCTTGTTCCTAATGAAAGCACTGAAAGAGATGCCATTCAATATTCCTCTCACTCCCTCTAGGAAATTGCCCCCAGTGTCTCTGACCAGATGTGCCAGCTTTTGACAACTTGATGCCCTCTAGCCTGAGATTTCTCCATCCGACTGACTGTAAAAATGTCTGTGGGAAATTTTCTTGTGGGAATGCACAGTCAACAGTGGGTAGTGCCATCCTAGGCAGGCGGTCTGGGTTCTATAAAAAAGCAAACTGAGCAAGCCATAGAAGCAAGTCAGTAAACAGCATCCCTCCATGGCCTCTACTTTAGCTCCTGCCTCTAGGTTGCTGCCCTGATTTCCGTCACTGGTAGACAGTGATTGGGTTGTGCAAGCCAGAAAAACTCTTTCTTTCCCAAGTTGCTGTTGGTCATGGTATCTTCATCACAGCAACAAACTGTAACCTGGATATCAGACTAGCCCCTTTCTCCATGTAGAAGATCTAGCAAGAGAGGAGAAGAGTGACTGAGGTTTGGATGAACATTTTCTGTTTCATGTGCTTTGGCAGAAATGTTGAGCTTTCACACCAACCTTCCTGGTCTCCATTATTTTTGACATCTGAGTTTGACTAAGTCCTGGTCACAGAGGACTGTCCAACTAAGAGAGATTAACAGCTCCTAGGCAGTTACCATTGGTTCTTGCTGTAACTTCCCAGGACCAAAGCTACATGCAGTTAAACCATCCCTCTGAAGATATTCTACAGTGGATCATTATGGAACTTAACAGGTCATTAATCAACTTAACTTCAAGGCTATCCTGCACCTTGGGACAAATCCTCACTCTCTGGGTCTGTTTCCCATTTGAAATAATATCTAATCATAATATCCAAAATCGGTCAGCAGAGAAAAATACTTTCAAAAGTCCAAATAAAACAGCAAAAAGTCTAAGAATTGAACAACATAAAAGCTTTTCCCATTGGTAAATTTCCAGAAGTCAATCCAGAGTTGAATTTCTATTGTAAACCAAACTCTAAGGACTTGAAGCATCTACTGGCATTGCTGTTTGCTTTTCCAGTCTCAGAAGATGGCTCACCCTCAAATGACTGTGGGTATGTGGTCCCGCATGGACCACTGAGTCTCCTTCCATCAGAACAACATTTTCACTACTTTCATGATTAGTAATCTACCAAGATCTCATGTCTCATAAATGTAAAAGGAGAAGAAATTTCTACAATAATAGAGGAATGCTGTTCTAGAACCCATGTAAGAGCCTTGTAACGTTAGCCATCGAGGATAGTGGCCGCCCTTAGCATCTATGGGGAAAGGGAGAGACATTGAGGATGATGGCCGACCTTAGCATCTATGGGGAAAGGGACAGACATCGAGGATGATGGCCGACCTTAGCATCTATGGGGAAAGGGAAAGACATCGAGGATGATGGCCACCTTAGCATCCACAGGGAAAGGAGAGACATGGAGGATGGTGGCCACCCTTAGCATCCATGGGGAAGGGGAGAGACATCTCCCTACCGCTTTACAGGGTGCCCGTGAGAACACGACTATTCTCTAGTTCATTTGTCATCTTAAATTCAGTTTGCAATTCTCACCATGGGATTACCTGTGATGCTATATATTCAGTAAGAACATAGCACTTCCTGTATTAGTTATTTTTGTCATTGTCACCGACTACTTGACAAAGGCAACTTTTTTTTTCAAGACAGAGTTTCTTTGTAGCTTTGGAGTCTGTCCTAGAACTTGCTCTGTAGACTAAGCTGACTTCGAACTCACAGTGATCTGCTTGCATCTGCTCCTTGAGTTCTGGGATTAAAGGCATGAGCCACCACTGCCCAGCACAAAGTCAACTTTAAGAAATGGTTTATTTTGAATTATGGCTTAAGAAGGATGTGCTGGCTAGTTTTATAACAATTTGACCTCAGTGGACAAAATGCCTCCATAAAATTGTGCTGCATTCTTTCCTCCTCAAGTTGCTTCTGATCATGGTGTTTCCCTGTAGCAATAGAAACTTAACTAATGGTATGGGATAATTGTCTGTATTCTGTCAATCATATCTTAAATAAACACTGATTGGCTGGTAGCCAGGCAGGAAGTATAGGTGGGAAAACCAGACAGGAAGTAGAGGTGGGGCAATGAGAACAGGAGTATTCTGGGAAGAAGGAAGCTCTTTCCACAGTCTTTCCCAGACCATGGAAGAAACAGGATGTGTCCTGCCCTGCTGAAAAAGGTACTGAGCCACGTGGCTAACATAAATAAGAATAATGGGTTAATATAAGTTATAAGAGCTAATACAAAGCCTGAGCTAATGGGCCAATCAGTTTATAACTTATGGAGACCTCTCTGATTTTCTTTGGGACTTGCTGGCTGTGGGAAACCCCAACAAGCAGGCCCTCATGTTACAGAATGGCGCCCAATGTGGGGCAACTGCATCCACATAAAACCTGACAGAGCTTGGGAAGTAATTCTGGGGAGAAAAGAATAAAGCATGGTTTCTTGGTAACAGCAATTTCTCTGGTCTGCTCTGCTTGCTAGAGGCAAGCAAGCACTCTCATTTAAGAGAGGCTTCCTGACTCAGCTTTAGCTGCAAAACCTTGCAGCTCTTTTAAGAGGTCCTGCCATGAAACACTTAAATGGTGTTGATAAAAAGCTGACCACATGCTTTTTGGTTTTCAGCCATAGCAGGAAAAAAGCTGTGCCATTTTAAAATGCCAGCTTTTTGGGCCATCCTGACAGTACAAACTCTGATTCTTTCAGTCAGGTGGTCTGACTATGGAGCATTTGAATGTGATTTGTGAGCAGAATGCTGCAGCTTGCTTGCGGGCAGGGACCTTTAAATGCCATAGAGTTGTGGCAATAAAGATGGCTCTGGCTGGTACCTCTACCATGAGCCTGGAATCTCATAAAGCTAAGGAATGGGCTGGATCCAGCAGTCAAAGAGACAGCTTTAATCCTACCCATATTGCTTGGTAAATTAAAGACTTTTGTAGTCAGAAAAAGAGAGATTATACAGTAAAGAGAGATTCAAAGAAAGAAAACCTCTAAAAAGTTTACTCTGTGTTAAAAATATATGCTGGTTTGGGAGAAAAAAGAAAAAGGTCAAAGTCCCTTTTTTTTTAAAGAAGACATTTTATTTATTTATTTAATATGTATACAATATTCTGTCTGTGTGTGTGTCTGCAGGCCAGAAGAGGGCACCAAACCTCATTACAGATGGTTGTGAGCCACCATGTGGTTGCTGGGAATTGAACTCAGGACCTTTGGAAGAGCAGGCAATGCTCTTAACCACTGAGCCATCTCTCCAGCCCCAAAGTCCTTAAAATAAAAAAGAAAGAGAGTAGTTGGGTGTGGTGGTATACACCTTTAAACCCAACACTTGGGAGACAGAGGTACACTGACCTCTGTGAGTTCAAGGTGTGGTGGTACACACCTTTAATCCCAATGCCTGGGAGGCAGAGGCAGACAGCTCTCTGTGAGTTCAAGGTGTGGTAGCACACACCTTTAATCCCAGCACTTAGGACGCAGAGACAGGTGGATCTCTGTGAGTTCAAAGACAGCCTGGTCTATAGTTATTCCAGGACAAAGATATATAGAAACCCTGTCTCAAAAAGCCAAAAATTAAAAATAAAAGAAATAGAGATTAAAATAAAGACACATAAAGATGGAAAACACACAGAGAATCTTCATACTGTATGTTATTATGCTCTCATTGAATTGTTTGAATGCTGAGGAAGGAGCAACAATTGCTAAAAGATATTTGCTTCTAAATGCTGCTGAATTAATCCAAGATAAGTATTTTGAAAATATCTTGACTTCAAAACTGAAGTCAAAAGGTATGTTACTTTGGAGAAGAGATTTTGCTTTTGTTTCCACAGGAAATGAGAAGCTATGGATTCATTCTGAATTAAGAAAAATCAGGTTTGATCAAGGAAGACCACCTGAGAAATCTTCGGTTGGAACAGATGGCCTTCTAAAGTTTCCATAACCTTCTAAAACATCAACACCACTTAAGAACTGAATGTTTAAACATATGAGCTGTGGGATACATTCCATTTTTTTTCTTTCCTGGCCACCACAGGCTTAAGTCATCTCATAATGCTAAGGCATTATTTCAATTTTTAAGTTCCTTCATAGTCTTTTTATGAAATTAATTACATTCTCTCTCTCTCTCTCTCTCTCTCTCTCTCTCTCTCTCTCTCTCTCTGTGTGTGTGTGTGTGTGTGTGTGTGTGTGTGTGTGTGTGTATGTGAGACAGTGCAGGTGGAGGTCAGAGGACTTATAGAAGTTGGTTTTCTCCTGTACTATGTGAGTCCTGGGGACTGAATTTAGGTCCTCAGCCTAAAAACCATCTCACTGACTCCATGACTTTGAATAGTTCCAACTGTTGACCGAAGTTTCTATCCCACAGAAACTGGTTTCTGGTCCTACAACCATTCAGTCCCAAATAAACACATAGAGGCTTATATTCATTATAAACTGTTGGCCTATAGCTCAGGCTTATTACTAACTAGCTCTTACAATTTAAATTAATCCTTAATTCATATTTATGTTTAGTCACGTGGCTTGGTACCTTTTCTCAGTAAAGCATTTTTATCTTGCTTCCTCTGCATCTGCCTTGTGACTACTTCCCTGCCTTTCTTCTTCCAAGAATTCTCCTGGTCTTGTCATCCCACCTACACTTCCTACATGGCAACTAGCCAATCAGCATTTTATTAAACCAATATGAATGACAAATCTTTACAGTATACAAGTGCATTATCCCACAGCGCCCAATACTTCAAAAATCCAAAGTCAAAATCTCCTCTGACATTCAAGGCAATCTCTTAGTTGTGTTACCTTTTAAAAGAAGATGAAAAATAATTTACATACTTCCAATGTACAATGACAGGGGGTAATCATTTCCATTCCAAAAGGGAGGAACAAAGGCGTAACAAGTTAAAATCAGACCAAAGCAAAACTGAAATCTAGCAAGGAAAACACCAAATCATATAGCTGTATCTGGTCTAGAGCCTAACGTGGAATCCCCACCACTCCAGGTCTGCTGTCTATAGCAGATACCAATACTCAAGGCTGCTCGACTCTGCCTCAGGCTTTTTTGCAGAAGTCCCACAGTCCTGGCACCTTTAACATTCTGGGGCCACTTCTGGAACTTAGACTTCACCTTCCCAGCTCTATGTGCTGGCCACTCAGGGCCTTTCAGGGAATTCAAATGCTCCCACACATTGCCTGGCCTTGGTAGTTTTCTGGAATGTGGCATGAGTCTTCATGCCCCCCTCACTTGTATGTATTTGATGCATGACAAAGCAGTACCATGCAAATGATGCTGCCAAGTTCTTCTGCAGGTTTGAGATGCAGCTGAACCACTTGGACCATAGCTGTAGAGGCCTCTCTATACTTTGGTGTCTGAATTTAAGAAAACACTTCTGTTGTTGGCCATTTGGAATCAGGAAATCCTTTTGGCAGTATATACAGTTCAACCCTTCTCTTCTCAAACATACTTACATTTTTATAAGCCAGAGCCTTTAGTACATCCATCCTCCTGTCTCAGTGTAGAACACTAGCTTCCTCTATGTTGGCATTATTTCTTCAATAAATATATGTGCTTCTGCATTCACCTTGTCTGCAACTCTATTTTTATCGTTTTAACATATAAACATACACTCACACACAGAAAATGAGAGAGAGAGAGAGAGAGAGAGAGAGAGAGAGAGAGAGAATGCATGAGCTGCGTATTTCTGTCAACTTGACACAAACCAAGGGAATCTTAATTAAGAAAATATATCCACAAAGCCACAAGACTCTCTATATAGACAAGTCTATGGAGTATTGATTAATGATTGATGTGGGAGGGCCCAGCCCATTGCAGGTGGTGCCCCCCTGAAAGATGGTCTTTGACAGTCTAAGAAAACAGACTGAGAAAGCCACGTGGAGTAATGGTTCCTGCCTTGAGTTCCCATTCTTACTTCTCTTGATAATAGATAATGATGTGGAAGTATATGCTAAATAGACCCTTTCTTCCTCAAATTGCTCTTGATCTTGGTGTTTTATCTCAGCAATAGAAATTCTAAGAAGTGCACTCTGCCTAGATCAGAGGACAACTTCTTTCTTTTTTGTGTGGGTTCTGGGGATTGGATTCAGGTCATGGGGCTTGGCAGCAGTGTTAGGCCTTTGTCTACAACTTTAAATCTTCTTTTGCTTACTTGCCAAACTGCACAGTTCTCTTATCTTTCCATTCTACAGCTTTCTCCATAGACCTAGATAAGAACAAGGAGGATTAACCAGGACACTGCCTAAATGCTATTCTACCTTGAATTTTTCTCCACTAAACAAGTTAGTCCATTACTTTTTCCTTTTCCTTTTCCTTTTTTTTTTATTTTGAGACAGGGCCTCTCTACACAGCTCTGAAAATCCTGGAACTCACTACATAGTCGAGGCTGGCCTTGAACTCACAGAGATCCGTGGGCCTCTGATGCCCAAGTGCTCAGATTAAAGGTGTGTGACACCACACCTGGCTTTAGTCCATTCCTTTTGAATCCAACCTCACTCAAAACTTCAAAACATGGGCAGAGCATAGAAAGAGTCTTTGTCATAATGTAACATGATGGCTTCCAATCTAATTCCCAACAGTTCCCCCCCCCCCCGAAACCTCATGAGCTGTGTCTCTACTATTTTCATTTCTCTAGAGCAGTGGTTCTCAGCCTTCTTAACACTGCAACCCTTTAATTCAGTTCCTCATGTTGTGGTGACCCCAACCATAAAATTATTTTCATTGCTATTTCATAACTGTAATTTTGCTATTGTTATAAATTGTAATGTAAATATCTGTGTTTTCCAATGGTCTTTCCCAACCCCATGTGGAACCCACAAGCTGAGAACCACTGTGCTAGGCATTCTGTCTTCCAAATTCCCACCTGCGTGGTCCAGTAAGCTCTTCTTCTAGCCTTCCAGGACTTCTCTAGACCATGGCACCAAACTCTCTATATCCCTCCCTCAAACAGTTGCAAAGGCTTAAAATCCATAGTGAGCTCTATCACTGTAACTCCCGACTCCTGGTACTACTTCCCTATATTAGTTCCTTTCTCTACTACCATGGCAAAATACCTGGCAGACACAATTTAAGAAAAACTGAGGATGCAGCTCAGCGGTAGGATGCTTACCTACCATGCACTAGCAAGCACAAAGTTCTGTGTCCAAGTTTGCAACATGGATTAAAAAGAAAAAAGAAAGGAGGGACTGAAAAGATGACTCAGCGGTTGAGGTTGCTTGCTTCTCTTTCAGACAACTGAAGTTTGGTTGCCAGTGCCTATACTGAGCAGCTCAACACGACCTGTTACATCAGCTCCTGGGGACCCGACACCATTTTTTTCCCTTCAAAGGCACCTACATTGTATATACCCACATAAATAAAAATGAAATAAAAATGTTTTTGAAGCCAGGCCGTGGTGGCGCACGCCTTTAATCCCAGCACTCGGGAGGCAGAGGCAGGCAGATCTCTGGGAGTTCGAGGCCAACCTGGTCTACAAGAGCTAGTTCCAGGACAGGCTTCAAAGCCACAGAGAAACTCTATCTCAAAAAAACCAAAAAAAAAAAAAAAAGCAAAAATGTTTTTGAAGAAGAAAAGCAAGCAGGGTGTGGTGGTATACACCTTTAATCTCAGTACTCAGGAGGCAGAGTGCTATCTATGAATCAGGCAGGTATCTGTAAACTCAAGTCTAGTCAAGTGAGTTCCAAGCCAGGTAGAGTTACACAGTGAGACCCTGTTTCAACCTCCATGCCCCCAAACAATGTAAGTAAGATTATTTGTTTGTTTGCTTATTATATTCTAATTCCAATTTCTACACGTCTCCTGTCACATCCTCCCTACCACCCTACGTTTGTGGAGTCCATGCCTCCTTTTTTTTCTCTCTCTCATTAGAAAACAAACAAAAAACAGAATAAAGCAAAACAAAGGGAAAAAAAACAAAGAAAAAGTATAAGACACACACACACAATGGAAACCATAGTGTAGCGCCAAAGACCAGTAAAGCAAAACAAACAAACATTATGAGACAAAGATTCTCTAAAGCTATCACTGAGTTTGTTTCCGGTTGGCTGTGGACTACTGGGCACAGGGCCTGACCATGTGGTTTGTGCACCCAGTGAGCTTGGAAGGGTTTGTTGGGCTCGTCCACCATGGTAGGGAAGGCATGGTGGTTGAAGTCTGAGGCCGCTTCTGCACCCAGAGAGAAGCTAGCAGACAGACAGTGAGGCCAGGTTCTAAATCTTCAAGGCCCACACCCGCACCTACTGACCCTCCTCTTCCATCCAGACCTCCCCACAACCCTGTTAAAGTTCTGGAACCTTCCAAAATGGTGTGTTCAGCTGGAGACCAAGCTAAAACCATTGCACGTTCAAACTGTTACACCACTTTTTATACAACGTCTTCCTTCCTCTCCCTAGGCCACAGCTCCAAACTCTTCCATATTCCTCTCCCAAAAAAGTGGCAAAGGCCTAAGAGCGACAATTGCTTCAGTAACCACCCCACTTCTGGTACTATTCTGGATTAGTTACTTTTCATTGCTTTCACAAAATACCTGACAAAAACTTCAAAATGTCTTTAATGTTTTTTCTTCTAAAGGCCTACATCTGGTTTCACTCCATATGAAGGTCAAAGCTAGTCTGATTGGTCTGAGGGCAATTCCCTCTCCTTTGCCAGAGACAAAGAATTGGCATGAAGCCAATTAGTTATGGACCCGAGGGTTTGGGTAGCATTTCAAAGTCTAGTTCTTTCTCTAGCCTCTCTTCTTTCCCTTGGAATCCTCTCCGTATCTTGAATGCTTATTTCTCTTTCAGCCTGGTGTTTCTGGCCTGGAAACACAAGGTTGATCTTATCCTGGTTTCTGCCCAATGATATGACTTCTCCCATATGTGAGCCCAGCACTCAGTTATAGTAATCACCTCGACAATCCATGCTTACAGCCTTAGTGCTGATTTTTCTGGGATTTGCCCATTTCCAGAAAGAACTGGAGACTTTGTCAACTGTAGGGTACAGCTGCTGCCACTGTTTCTTTTTCTAGAGCTCGGTACTAACCCTGCTCCCAAGGCCCCCTTTCCTGCAGTGTGTCCTAACTGCATGGATTCCTGACTTGAAGCTGGTTACAGCTTCAAAGGGTCATGATTGCAGAAACACGGCGGGAGACCAGAGTGTCCTCTGGCCCATGCTTGTCTTCAACTGCCTGCTTCTTTTAGTTGTTAGACTCTCGGGTAGGTTTATTTCTGTCTCTTTTCTTCCTTGTCCTGTTTTTTTTCCTATCATTTACTACTCCCAATGGGGCTTGATTAGTGTTTTGTTATTGTTTTCTCTTTTGGAGCCTTGACTGGATATACAGAATCAGCTGCTTCCAAATCAGAGATGCTCCTTTCTCAGCCTCATGAGTGCTGCTGGGATTAAAGTCATTTGCCACCTTACTAGGATGAGTATTTATTTTAACCTGCTACTTAAGTGGGACCAATTCTTCCTCTAACACAAATAAGCCTTCAACGGCTCCCCAACCCCTACCCTGCCTCAGCCCTGTATGTTTCTCAACCTGCTGCTTCCACTTGCCCTCAGCAGCTACCCTCTACCTATGAGTTCCATGTACTGCTTGAGTGGAGAAATCCTTCCGGAGGATTCTCCTCTCATCAGATCCAACCCACGTCAGGTTCATGCCTATAGCTGCCCTACCTCTTATTCTCAGGGCTGGAGAGATGGCTCAGAAGTTAAGAGCAGTGATTGCTCTTCCAGAGGACCCCAGTTCAATTCCTGGCAACCACACTATAACTCACAACCATCTAGAATGAGATCTGGTGCCCTCTTCTGGCCTGCAGGCATACATGCAGGCAGAACACTGTATACATAATAAATAAATAACTTAAAAAAACACAAATGCATATGTACAATAAACAAATAAATAAAATACATTTTAAAAATTCTTATAACATTAATTTTCTAGTCACATTTCCTTACAAGAACATACCTACTCCCTATGCCCCCATCCACCCAATGTACAGGTAATCTTTTGTTTGGTTAGTTCTTGTTTGTTTGTTTGTTTTTCGAGACAGGGTTTCTCTGTAGCTTTTGGAGCCTGTCCTGGAACTAGCTCTTGTAGACCAGGCTGGTCTCGAACTCACAGAGATCCGCCTGCCTCTGCCTCCTGCTGGGATTAAAGGTGTATGCCACCACCGCCCAAGTGTACACAGAATCTTAACACTGGTCAGATAAAGTGTGACGTAAAGGCACCCTCAGCAGCAATGACCACAATGATTAACCAGAGACTGAATGTCTACTATGCATTAGGCACTGGTTGACGCACACTCTTTTAATAAACACTAATTTCTTTAGTCCTTGTGATAACCCTGCACAATGAGAACTATTATCATAACTCCTCACCCTCATTTTGCAAACATAGAAACAAGCCCAGAGATGCTAAGGGATTTGCCCAAGGTCATCCAGCCAGTGACTGCACTTCTATGACCTTGTCCCTCACAACCGTGGCTTCTGTCACCTCCTAGACCTTCCATAGGACAACTTCCATACAGAACTTTGACCTAGTCTTCTCAATATTGAGAAACTGAGTTCTCCCTTTTAAAAGCGAAATATAAAGATGTATAAATATGGACCACAATCCACCCTAAATCTTGAACATAATTAATTTCTCATACTGTGCTGGCTACATTATTTTTTGGGGGAGGGCATTGAAGCTATTCTGCAATTCTTTAAAGATGACCTCTAGAGTAAGTATAGCTGGATGAAGGTCACCAGGCTTTTCCATGTAGACAGACATTTAAAGCCTTGTTCCAAGTTAATTTTTACTACCCAATAAAGCACTATTTGAGCACATACTAAAGAATGACTTTCTGAAGCTTAGTGAAATAAGTCATTCATACTCCAACACGGATATCTTAGTGCTGGTTATTCCTGTAGGGAAACTATATTCAGATCAAACTAATTTCTTCAATGACATAAAAGGAGCGAGAGGCTTTGGGGTGTCTTATGTAACCAACTGAGTGCTGATGCCTTGGGACTTGATGGCAGCTGACAGGGAAAGGGAAGCTGAACCTTAGAAATGGCAGAAATTATAATTTAAAAATTACAATAAATATCACCTGCCAGGTATTAAAATGATTAAAGGGCTTCTTTTTCTACACTCCTATTGTGAGAGGTTTCATAAGCAAATAATTTTAAGTATGTTAACCTGTTAAACACTAGTAATTAGCTGAGAAAAACAAACACAAATGTTCTTTAAGATGGAGCGAACCCTGAGGGAATTCAGTCCTCTGAGATCATACTAAGTGCTACTGAAGTAATTCTTGAAGACTGCCACCCCAGGTGAAAAACCCCCTTTACATTTCCCTCTCTTTCCCGCCATTTAATAACAGTGTCTGGAAAAACAAAACCAAAAATCAACCAAACAAACAAACACCCCAGGGGATTTGGTTCAGTAGGTAAGAGAGTTGAGAAAAATGAGAACCTGAATTTGAATCCCAGCACCCATGTAAATACATGGGTTCACTCCATGCACCCACATGTAGCCCTAGTGCTATGGGAGGCAGGCACAGCAGTTAGAGCACTTGGGCCTGCTGGCCACCAGCATGTGAGACCCTGCCTCAAAGGGAAAGACACGGCGGTAAAGCAGGTCACCTGATATCTTCCTCAGGCCTTTGTGTGTGAGCACGCTGGAGCACAGCATACCTGCCTATATACCACCCACACAAAACAGGGGCTCTCTGTAGCCCAGACTGTCCTGGAAATCAGTATGTAGCTCATAGTGGTCTTGAACTCACAACAATCCTCCCACCTCAGCTTCTTGAGTGGTGAGATTACAGGTGTGAGCTATCATGCCCAGCTCATTGACAACTCCTATGGCAACTGTCAGGATCAGTTGCTAATATACACGGGCCTGGCGATGGATGAAACCCCTCTGGAATGTTTTAGGTTTTCATGAGAATCATTAAATGTTTGTAATAGCTCAGTGGGTCTGTTGCTGAGCAGTTAATGGGGTATGGTTTGGTCACCTCATGTCTCTGGACTTTAGTTTCGCAGTCTGTCGAACACAGAAATGAGATGAAATGGTCTCCAAAGCCCACCCTAAAAACTCTGAGCTCCACAATTTAAAGATATTTTTGAACACTGGTGTACAAACAAGACTTAATTCCATGAAATAAATTAAAAATATGTTTAAACCAGTGACATGGGAATAGATACTTTAAAAAATATTTCCCCAAAGATCCATTATTGTTAAACTAGTTTCTCTCACACATTTCATCGTTTCAGCTAGGACACGGAGCAGAGCAAATGCGATCTCATGGAGGAAGAGGTGCCAGTGTTCTCAATACTGCCAAGGTTTAGGCAGGAAGGATGTAAGTTCAAGGCCAGCCTGAACTACAACAGAGATCATATCTTAAAAAAAAAAACCAAACAAATCTAGTACATAAGGATTGTTTCCAAAAGAAAAGAAATCCATTCTTTGTCACTCAGGAAAATGAGGAAAAGAAGGCAAGGGGCCAGGGGAGAGCTAAGAGCTAATTCACTTTCCGTGCCCTCTCCTGGTGGAAAGATAAGTTGGATGTAAGGAGCTGACAGATGCACATACATATGGATATTCAAGAAGCCTAAGATAAAGGGTTGCTTTTCTGGGCATGCCTGCAGAAGGCCAAAGCCTCTTCGAGTGCACCATCAGCCTCCAATTGTGTTCAACGTGATGCAGGGAGAACAACGCAGTGTTGGAAGAGGTGGCCCCAGAAGCACAAAGCAAGTCTCCTGCCTCATCAAGGCATGGGGAATTTGAGAAGTCCAGAAGTGATGATGTGTCTCAGCAAGAAGCCAAAGTGCCACTCTGAGGATGACCGGATCCCTGAAGCCTTGAGTTCAATACAGACACTAGTGTGGGGGAGGGAGGAAAGTGACAAACACCTCCAAATGAATTACAATGAAAGGAAATCGCACAACATCTCAAAAATGATAGAAACTACCAGTTTTAACCTAGGGGCCACACTAGAGAACAGTAATACATGGTGTGGCACTTGGGGCATAGACATCCGTCCTTTCCTCCTGCGTGTAAACCTCCCTATTCCTCAGTCACTGTTTATTAGAAAACAGAGTTCCTGGGCGAGCAGTATATGGCACATGCCCTTTGTATTTGAGAGGCAGAAGTAGATCTTTTTGAGTTCAGGACCAGCCTGGTTTTACAAAGTAAGGTCCAGGTCATCTAAGAGCCTGTCTGGAAGGAAGGAGGGCTGTTTCTTTTCTTTTTTTTGTTCGTTTTGTTTTTACCAGACAGGGTTTGTCAGTAGCTATGGAGCCAGTCCTGAACTTTCTCTGTAAACTCACAGAGATCTGCCTGCCTCTGCCTCCCAAGTGCTGGGATTTAAGGGCATGCACTACCACTGCCCGATTATAAATTTTTAAAGTAATCAGGATATGAACACAATTATGCTATTTTCCCATACTTTTAAAACTCTTCCTTTAATCCCAGCACTCGGGAGGCAGAGGCAGGCAGATCTCTGTGAGTTTGAGACTAGCCTGGTCTACAGAGCTAGTTCCAGGACAGGCTCCAAAGCCACAGAGAAACCCTGTCTCGAAAAAAAAAAAAAACCCAAAAAACTCTTCCCTCAATGTTTATTTAAACCTAAAACCAATGTTTAGGGGCTGGAGAGATGGTTCAGCGGTTAAGAACATTGCCTGCTCTTCTAAAGGTCCTGAGTTCAATTCCCAGCAACCACATAGTGGCTCACAGTCATCTGTAATGCGATCTGGTGCCCTCTTCTGGCCTGTAGGCATACACACAGACAGAACATTGTATGCATAATAAATAAATATTTTTAAAAAACCAATGTTTATTTTCACCTAGATAACAACCATAACATTTTAATGCTTATTTGCATATTTGCTTAGAGATGAGCCTTGTTATACATATACAGTTCAGGATGGCCTAGAAATTGCCATCCTTTTGTTTCGGCCTTCAGAATTCTGAGATTATAAGGCATGATCTACTCGTGCACGACTCAAGCTTTTTTTTTTAATTAAAAATTAAGTTTAAGTGTATGGGTGTTTTGTTTGCGTATCTGTGCACCACATACATTCCTGGTGCTTTCAGAGACCAGAAGATGCTGACAGATGCCCTGGAACTGGAGTTCTAGACAGTTGTGAGCTGCCATGTGGGTGCTGTGTTGAACGTGGATCCTCTGGAAGGGCAATCAGTGCTTTTAAGGAATGAGCCATCTTTCTTCAAGATGTTTTTCAAATAACTGTCTTCACATATAGGTTTTGAAATGATTGTTCACAAGTCTTCATCTTCCTGACTTAAAATTAGAACATCTCAAAAATCACCATACTCCCCCCCCAAAGAAAGAAAAACAATTGTATATCATATGATAAAGTTTTATTTAAACGGCAGGAGAGATGTCTGCTATCCAGAAAGGTGATTTGCCTAGAGTCACCTAAGAACTCTGGGGCTCACAGGGCACAACACTGGCTTACTGCTCTCCTGGTGCTTCTCTCAGAATTCACGTTTCTCTCTCTTGGTCTGGCTTTTATCAAGCTTTGTAATGTCTTATCTATCGTAAGCCTAGAGAGCAGTCAATGAAATTCAAGCAGGAAATCACTGAAAGCTCTGAAAAGATGGGAATCCAGAAGTGTACCACTAGCTAGCTGTGCTATAACGAATAAATAGCGAGAGGAGTGCGTTTTCAGCCATCACAGTGGCAGCCTGGGAATAGAAACGCGATCTCCCTAGGGAGAGATTATGCTAACGGGACCAGATACAGATACAAAAGTAATTCCTCTTGGGAGTTTCTCTTTTTGAGTATGTGGGCCCTAAAAAATAAAACAATGAAATAGTCACGATCACAACCTCCACACATTTATTTCTTCCGGAACATTATGTAGACCACTTTTCCAAAAATCAAAGCAAACTAGTTGGCCAAGATCTAAAACATTCTGGTTTGGGTTAACAGACACTGGAACCGACTCCAAACTTTAAGCTCGGCGAAAGCACATCTCTAAGGTTTGCAAATACCCCCAGCTGGTTTCAGGGGCACAGAACCTGGAGCGCTCCCTACAGCTCAGAGTTAGAACCTACCGAGCACAGAAATCCCGAGTTACCAAAGACTGACTCCCTCACTCCACTCCACTTTCCGTTTAAGAAAACCAGGTGAAGGCTGGGGTGGAGGGAGGCTGAAACGGCAAAATGCAAGATTAATCACTTCTCCCAATTACATCAGCAGCCCCCGCCCTTTCTTCCGAGCACCTCCTCTCCTAGAATCTTCGCTGCGTACTGGCGCTCCTTCGCCTACCCCCAGCTCCATTATATGCCCTGATACCTCCCCATTATCACCCGCCCTGCCACACTCCCCCTTTCCTCTTTCCTCCTCCTCCGCGGGGGGAAGGAGGAAACCCGAGAGAGGAAACAGGGCGTTGGAGGAAGGGACTTCGCGATAAGAGAGGAGGCTCCATTGGCCCGGAGGCTGCACGGGCGCTCCCCATTGGTCCTGCCCGGCCGGAATCCCCGCCCCTGGCCCCGCCCCTCCCCTCCCCCGCCGCCCCGCGGCCCTCCCCCGCGCCCCCAGGCCAGCCCCACGGCGGGGAGGGACCGACTGGGTTAGAGTGGAGGCTCCGGCGGTGTCAATGGCTCCTCCTGCCACGGTGCAGCAGCAGCGGCGGCGGCAGCGGCGCTGGGGCTGAGGAGGAAAGGCTCCTTTAAGGAGGAGGAACGACGACGCCTCTTTTTGCCCCTATCTCCTCCCTTTACACTCATTTCCCCTTCGCTGAGGGGGGGGGCGGAGGAGAGAAGAGGCCGAAGAAAGAGAAAATTCCTCGCAGGGCGCTCTTTCAGGGGGTGTGGGGGGAGGAAGAGGAACGGAGGCGCCCGGCGCCCCCCGCGCGCTCCCGCCCCGCTCTCCCTCTCCGGGATCGCCCGCCCACTCCCCCCGCCGCCGGAGACGCCGCTCGGGAGTCGGCGGGCCCGGCTCGTCTGCTCGGCCGCAGACGCCGCCGCGCTTCGCCTCGGGCTCCCCAGGCGGACGGACGCCCTTTCTTTCTTTCTCTCGCCCGGCCCGTCTTTCTGTCTGCGTCCCTCGCGGCCGCCCCGCCCGGCGGCCTCGGCCTTGCCCGTGCGCCAGGCCTGGCCGACCGGCCTCGCTCGAGCTCCGGCTGTGCCCCCGGCCTCCTCGCGGACCCGGGGGCTCACGCCCGCCCCGGGCCCCCCCG
This sequence comes from Microtus pennsylvanicus, assembly GCF_037038515.1. NCBI lineage: Eukaryota > Metazoa > Chordata > Mammalia > Rodentia > Cricetidae > Microtus > Microtus pennsylvanicus. The sequence goes on along the minus strand of NC_134599.1, from coordinate 35,900,228 downwards.
TCCCTCCGTCCGTCCCTGCTCTTTCCCGCTCCCCACCCCCCTCTTCCCCGGTACCCGGAGCTCGCGGTGAGTGTGAGAGAGTGTGTGTGTGAGTGTGTGTGTGTGTCCCTCCGCCAACGCCGCCACCTCAGCCCGGCAAATGAACTCCGTCCGAGCCGCCAACCGGAGACCCAGGCGAGTGTCGCGGCCGCGCCCGGTGCAGCAACAGCAGCAGCAGCCCCCGCAGCAGCCGCCGCCGCAGCCGCCCCAGCAGCAGCAGCAACAGCAGCCGCCGCAGCCGCCCCAGCAGCCTCCGCCGCAGCCACAGCAGCAGCAGCAGCCTCCGCCGCCGCCGCAGCAGCAGCCCCCGCCGCCGCCACCACCGCCTCCGCCGCCGCCTCAGGAGCGGAACAACGCCGGCGAGAGGGGTAAGGCCGCGCTCAGGGCCGGGCAGGCGGGCGGGCGGGGGCGGCGGCGCGCCGGGGGTGGGAAACGGAGGCCGAGCGGAGGCGGGTCCCACCGTGCCGCAGTGTTCGCCTGGGCCCGGCCTGGCCCGGCAGGAAAAGCCGCGGCTGCGCGATTCGCCCGGGCTGCGGCTCAGGCCGCGCTTTGTTTGGTTTCGGGGCCGGCACTCTCCGTCCCCACCCCTCCTTGGGGCTTCCCGGCCGGCTCACCCACCCCACCGGAGTCTGTTGGCGGCCGGGGGCGGGCAAAGGGTGGGATTTTTCTCCCCCTTTTTGCCGCCTGGCTGGGTCTGGGCTCCCCCTTTCTCGTGGTAGGTGGGGGGACAGCCGGCAGCGTGGGGCGGTGAGGCTGGCTGGGGAACTTGTTTTTTTCCCCTTCTCTGTGGGCTCTCCCTTGCCCTGGAGGAGGGGGAGAGGGGCGCCCGAGTGGTCCGCTGGCTAGGGAACTTGTGTGCTCCCCGCTTCAGGTCATGGGGCCGGGGGAGCAGTGGGTCCATTTCCAACCCCACGATGTTTGCTGCGCAGTTTGTCTTTAGTTACGGAGCCCCTGGGAAGGACCCGTTAAATCAATACCTTTAAATAAATAAATATAGAAGCCATCGGCCATTTCCAGCCCCCTCCCTCGTGTGCAGTGCAGTTACCCTTCCGCTGTGTCGTTCCCCTCATCTATCCTCCCCACTACACCGCGGTGCTCCCCTCTGTCTCCTGGTGGGTTTTGAGCACCCCTGTGGTGGAACCGGCCCTTTGGGATCGTGTGTGTGTATCCGTCTGTAGACTCTCTCGCGCGCGCGCATGTGTTGTGACCAAGGCCTAGTGAAATGTGTCATTTGGACCCAACTGTGCTGCGCTGTCTGGTAACCACCATTGTCTAAGGGTTGAGGCTCCCCGGGGTTGGATTCCTGCTTTAGTAAAAATAATGTTCGGTTTTGCCTGGATGATGTAGTTATCTGGGGAGGTTTGTGAGATGAGAGTTGCACCTTGATCTCCGAACATAACTAGTCTCTCTATTAATGAGCTGCTTGTAGTGGGTGTAAGTAAGCACGGTATTTTTGTGTGTGGTTGTTTAAAGGAGACTTGTTAGGAGACATTTTGCGAGTTTGGTTGGCGGATTAAGGTTAATTTTTCTTGGGTTGCGTTGGTTGTCACACCTCTCTTGATTAAGAAGACTGCGTTTAAAGGTACTTTTTATTTTTAGAATTGTACATTCTTTCCTTAACTGTTTAATTGTATTTGATCGAAATATTTATCGGGAGTAGGAAATTGTTAGTTTGAAAAACAGTTTAAAAGGTTTGCGTTAGTCACTGTTACTATAGACTTTGATAAAGCAGTTTGTTGTATGTTGTTTGAGAGAAGGGGATGTTTCCAGCAGCTAGAGTGCTTTTGCAACGGGGTTGGTAAAAATGTTTTAGTAATTCTGTGATACGTTTACCAGTTTTTGACAAATTAAAAAAAAATGTATCTCATCGTTACCTTTCCGTTAAACTACCAGAGTTCTATCCAAATAATTATCAGGTCTTCTAGAATTGACACTAGGGAAAACAAGCAAAATTGAAATGTTACATGAAATGTTAAAGATTCTGTCGTTACGGTAAGCCTTTAAAGAGGTCCTGATCTGTTGACAGTAGCAGGTCACTTAAAGTGTCAGTCCACTCGCGTTGTGTATTTAAATGTTTCTTCTGCATTCCAGTCTCACCACTTGTTCTAGTTCTAGTTGAGGTAGACCCTGGGTGTTTTCTTCATTTATTCTGAATTATTAGTTACCAAGGTCTATTCCTGCCTACATCTTGGTTATTGATGGTCACATGCCACAGTGTCAGTTTTCTTTTTATTGTTGTGCAAAAACTGACAAAGATGTTTTTGAATTGTGGTTTCATTATATACTTAACCAAATAGTAAGTGAAGTGCACTCTGGGGTTGTTGGTTGTGTTGTAGTTGTGGAGGTTCAGTATTCACACAGAGGGGATAAGGACTTGCTGGTTAGCCTTGGGGGAGAATAGCGTGAGTCTTTTCAGCCGGCAAATAGATGACCTCAAAATGAATAAAACATTAAGATGAATTAAGACTAAAATAATAAAGGTTTTGCTAGACTTGTGCAAAAATAATATCATTTTTTTAAAGATTAACATTTTTGTTACATTTTTAAATGTGCTTAAAAATTTTAGGGTGTATACAGAGTATTTCTAGCTTAAGAGTATCATATTATTAATAGCCATTTAGGAATATGCTGTAATTAATAATTTTATGAGGAGGGGCAGAAAGATTATTGGATGGATAAAGCAGCTTGTCACCAAGCCTGATGACCTGCCGAGTGTCCATGCTGAGACACACGTGAGAGGAGAGGACCCGCTCCCTTAGGTCATTTTCTGACCTAAAGATTTAAATGATTTTATAAGGGAATTAAGGAACTAAGGCTAATGTGTTTGTGGTTATTTTTTTAAGTCTTGATGAATATGTAATTCTTACATTATTCTTAATTATGTAATAGTGGTTCAGGTAGTAAATCAAAATGAGAATCACAATTTTTAGACAAATTAGTTCAATCTATTATAAAATTGACTTATTTCATATGAAGATGTGCTATAAGCTTTTTAGTTCTAATACAGTTATAGACTTTTTTTAAACAAAAGTTCTTTCAGGTTGTTAGTTGCTCCTTTATTCACAAGTTAACTATAATAAAAATTCCTTGGCTGTGCTATTAAGTATCTATCTACAGCTATGTGTATTTGTCTGTTTTTCTCTTGTATTTAATGACCAGTGTTTGACGTGCAATAGAAACTTGGATGGGATCTTAGTAGGATTATACGCCACTTACCTGGAGGATTTAGTAGGCTACACTGGGAGAGGAGTAGTCGTCTACACTAACTGAAGCTGTTTGTTTTAGACTGAAAATTTTTAGTTTGGGATTTCGCGTACTACAAAAACTAGAAGAAAATTTGTGTTCCACGTAGTCACAGTTGGGAAATATATTCCATGATTTAATGAAGTTGGAAAATATTGGGGTTGAATTTTGTTTTTTGGTTTGTTCATATTTTATTTGTTTACTTATTTATTTAGAGTCAGGGTCTCCTTTGTAGCTCTGACAGGCCTGAAACTCACTACATAGACCGTGCTGGCCTCCCACTTCCTGAGTTCTGGGATTAAAGGTGTGTACCACCATGCCAGGCTATAGCTTGTGTTTTTAATTTACTATTTATGGAGAACTCTGTTTAGTAGTTGTATATATAATGTGTAAAGTTCAAATCAGGATAAGCATCAAATAAACATCGCTTTGAATGTTTATAATTTCTTTCTGATTAAAAACAGTCCTAACTTTTTTTTGAGGTACATAGTACATTGTTTCTGTAGTCCTCCTACTATAACAGTAGGGCACCAGTGCTAAGTTCTCTTTTTACTGTGATGGTGTGCGGTCCCACCTTCCACATCCTCTCTCCAGCTTTCGTGATTCTGCATCAGTGAGGTCAACTTTTGAAGTTCCACATAGACATCTGTCTTTCTGTGCTTGGCCTGTTTTACTTAACATCACGAAAATGACAGATTTCATCCCTTTCTCTCCCTGAAAAAAGTGTGTGTGCATGTGTATGTATGTGCTGGTACTTCAGTTACTAGTTCTTGAGTTGTTTGCATCTCCTGACTAAACAGTAAATGAGGCAGTGTAGGTTTAACATACTGAATTCATTTCTTTTGTTTACGCATGCATGCTTACTCTAAAATTCTAAAAGGGTTTAGCTTTTGCAACCTGTCCCAGAGTTCATTCTCTTTATTCTTAGAACCTATTTTTTTACTTTTTCTAGAAAATACAAGGAAAACAAATGTGTAGATGTGCTATAGATATTTTAACTAGTAGTTTTTTAAGATTTATTTCATAACATGTCTGTGTGTGTCTGTGTGTAAGTTATGTCAGGTCCCTAGGAATAGTTATGAGCCACTTACTTGACAGGAATGGGAACCTGGATCCTGAAGAGTAGCAAGTGTTCTTAACAGCTGAGCCATCTCTCTAGCCCTTATTTTTTAAAAAAACAGTCTCTCCATGTAGCCCTAGATGGACTGGAACTCACAGCCTGCCTCTAACTCCCATGCCCAGGGATCAAGAATGTGCGCCACCGTGCTCAGTTTCTCAGTTTCCTGTTGCTGTGTTAAGGCACTGTGTGACCAAGGCAACCTATAAAAGAAAGAGTTTATTTGGGGCTCACAGTTTCAGAAGGTTAGAGTCCAGGCATTCATGGTGGGTGATACTGCAGCAGGCAGGGCACTAGAACAGTAACTGAACACTTATGTCTTGTACAAACACCCAGCAGAGAGTGCTGACTGGGAATGGTGTGGGTGTTTGAAACCTCAAAGCTGGGCCCCCAAGGCACACTTCCTCCAACAAGGCCAAACCTCCTCTGCCTCCTTCTCAGATAGTTCCACCAACCAGTGACCAAGCATTGAGACTTGAGCCTATGGGTAGGGGAGCATTTTAATTCAAACGCCCCCACCTAGTTAACCAGGTTTTTTTTTAAGATGCTAAAATAATTTTTTAACTGGATACGATTGACCCATCATTGTAATCTTAGCTGTAGGGAGGCAGACACAGGATCATGATTTGTAGGCTAGCCTGGGCTACAAAGCAAGACTCAAATAAAAAACAATTAGTACATGTGCACAATTTAAAATTCAACTCCCTTTTTTTATTAAATATTTTTATATGTAAATGCCTGTGTATGAGGTTGGGGAGTATGAGATCCCCTGGAGAAACAGGCAGTTGTGAACTGCCTGGTGTTGGTGCAGGGATTTGAACTCGGGTCCTCTGCAAGAACAAACAATATGTGTTCTTAACCACTGAGCCATTCATCCAGTCTTGATAGTACCTTTTTATATACGCCTGTCCCTACTAAATTCTACTTGGGATCAGTCACTCTTCCCAACTTCTCCATCATGATGTTATTATAAGAGAATTTGAGTTGTGTAAATATATTTACATAGAAGTTTGTGAAAATAGTAGTAGTTTCTAGTATGTGGGAAAGAGCATGACTGTTTTGGGTGGTGAAAATTTTATAAAGCATTACTTAAGAAATGTACTAATGCCATATATTAGTAGATATTGCTATTTATTATCAGAAGTGATTTCTTAACACAAAAATTTAGTATTTATTTTTATATTTGTATGATAAAGATCTCATCTCTGACTATAGGCTCTGGTCATGTGTGCTGGATATACCTTCTGTGTGACTGTTTGGGCTTATAGAATTTTACCTTCAGGTTCTTCATACTGCTTATAGAAGGAACCTCTAAGACCTATTTTTGGATCTAAGATGTGATTTTTCTTTTTTGAGGAATTAAGTGCCCTAGGACACCGTTTCCATCTAGCGACATAACCCTCACTAAAGCTCCTGAGAGAAGAGTGTTGTTCTTTAGACCGCTTTCTTAAGGGAGCCTGTTTTCCCAAAGCTTAGAAACTGAGGGATACAAAATGTTAATGTCACTGTTCTGCTGGTGAGACCTCAAGGCTGTGTCACTGCAGTACTTTTTTCTTTCTTTGAACCTCCTTGAAATCCTGGCAAGCCCAAGGGAAGGCCAGCTAGCTTGTGAGCCTATTAGGTAGTTAAGAACCGCCAGCAGTGCTGTCTAGTTGTGACGTCTGCCTTCCATAACTCAAATTTGGCAGAGTCCACGGTGCATCCTGCAGTATGCTAGGGGAAGGGGACTAGTTTTAAGACCCTAAACCAAAGTCTGAATCCTAAAATCCCTTCTACAAAATGGCATAGTACAGAATCTGCATATAAACTTTACATACTCTCCCATAGACAAGAAGTCATTTCTGGATTGCTCCTTATAATGCAAGTGTTATGGAGACTGTTATAGTCTTCTCGGGAATAGCAATAAGGAAAGGCTTATATACACGACAGTTTCCAGTATGGATGCAGTTTCCTCTTCAGATAGTTTTGCTTTGTTGAAACAGGGTCTTTATTATCTTTCTCTGACTATCATGGAACTTGCTATGTAGGTTAGGCATTTGGGCCCTTAATTTTTTTTTAATGTTGGAAATAGCTTACTGGAGGTCTGGCATGGTAGCATATACCTTTAATGCCAGCACTTGGTAGGCAGGAGCAGGCTGATCCCAGGGTTCCAGGCCAGGCAGGGTTGTATAGTGAGACCTTGTCTTTAAAACAAAAGAAGGAAAAATAGCCAGTCTGTGGTTTATTTCAATGTAAGAGTTCTTGACTTCCTATTTCTCTGTCACTAATAATGTACTCTTATTTTGTATAAATCCTGTTGTACCTATCTCAGAAGAATTCTCATTTTTACTTTCCATTTCACTTTTTTATTAGCTTGAATTACATTCTTCCAAATAACTTGGATTGGTGACAAAGTGGCACTCCTCAAATTGCACTTGTCCATTGGAAACAAAATTAGGGAAACATAAAATATAAGGGGCCTGACAGACAGCATAGTGTGAAGAACTTAGCTGCTATAGGGCAAGCAGCACACTGCTGTGCCTTGCTTTAGAGTCTTTGAAGAGGTGAGCACTTGAACTATACAAAAGTGTAAGAAGGATAGAGAACGAGCACCCATGATATGTACATATGATAATCCTCAATAATGACTACTCTTTGAAATACTTTTTAAAAGGGGAGGTTCTGACCAGTTATGTACAAAATTAAATGTAAGAAATAAGTGCCCATGAGACATTAAAGACTTGGGTTGGTCCAAAAGTTTTGATCTAGATGACTTGGTATAAACTGAGCAACACTGATTTATTTATTTATTTATCTATTTATTTATTTATTTATTTATTTTGGTTTTTTTTTTAACTTTATTTCATGTGCATTGGTATAACGATGTCAGATTCTTCTGGAACTGGAGTTACAGACAGCTGCGAGCTGCTATGTGGGTGCTGTGAATTGAACCCGGGTCCTCTGGAAGAGCAGTCAGTGCTCTTAACCACTGAGCCATCTCGCCAGCCCCGTTTTTTTCTTTTTTTTTTTTGAGACAGGGTTTCTCTGTGGTTTTGGAGCCTGTCCTGGAACTAGCTCTTGTAGACCAGGCTGGTCTCGAACTCACAGAGATCCACCTGCCTCTGCCTCCCAAGTGGTGGGATTAAAGGCGTGCGCCACCACCGCTCGGCCAACACTGATTTTTTTAAAGCTATTCTTTTTAAAAATAGATTTATTTATTTTATGAGTGTTTTTGCCTACATGTATGCATGTGTACTATGTGCATGCTTAGTGCCCATGAAATTCAAAAGTGGGCATTGAATCTCCTGGAACTGAAGTGACATTGTTGTCGACTCTCTGGGAGTGGAACCTGGGTCCTCTGCAAGATCAGGAAGTGCTCTTAACTGCTATGCCCCAATAGCACTGATTTTTTTTTTAATTGTAAACAAGTAATCTTAAATATAGTGAATTGAGTTAGTTTGTTTTTGATTTTTTTTATATGTAGATGAGTGTCTGCATGTAGGTGTGTACACGTGAGTACAGCTGCTGAGTTCGGTGGTATTGGGTCCCTTGGAGGTGAAGTTAAAGGCTGGTTGTAAATCTCCTGACATTGGTGCTGAGAATTGAACTTGAGTCCTCAGGGAAAGCAGCAAGTGCTCTTAACCACTGAATCATCTCTCTAGACACTGGTTGATTGTGTTTGTCTGTTTGTTGTTCTTAAGTAGGAAACAAGCAGTAGGTATTGAACAATAAACACTAACTTTCTGCAGGCACTTTCATAATATTCTCTCATCGAACCACGCAGCAAGTCTGGAAAGTACGTTTCATTATTCATTTCTCAGCAGAACAATCAGGAATCACATTTTCATGCATAAGAAGTAGCAAAAAAGGACTTTCAAAGTTGATTTATGTCACTGTCTCCGTGTAAAAGGAAATGGCCAGAACATGTTTGGTTGAATGCTTCCATCATGTTCAGAGGAGGATTAACCTAGCCCTTGCAGCCGATCTGTCCTTTATCTAATCTCATCTAGTTTTTGGATCTGGGTACGTTAGTTTCTCACCGTTAATGAGTCTCGTGGCTTCACATGTTCCAAATAACCTGATGATAATTTTCCTCACTTGTGGACTAGTTAGTCAAATGCTGCTCTGATTGACCAATATGAATTTTTTTCTAGTATGTTGATGACACCACTAGCAATTATTGTACAAAGAAGGGTCGATTTCCTCTGAATTACAGTTTAAGAGTAAAGGATTTCAAGCCATTTTAGCTCATGGGTACAGGTGGAATATCTCAGGAGGGGAAATGTGAGTTAAATAACAGTAACTTAAACTGGTTTAGAACTAAATATGCTTCCCTTACCAGAAGATTTTTTTGTTTCAATATTTGTTTAATATTAAAATAGATGTGCTTAAATTTAATGTTAGAGAACAAAGAAATGAAATCAACTAACTTCCTTCCTGTAATTTACTTGGTTTTAGCCAGATACCAAAAATAATTTGTTTTACTTTAAAGTGGACACTAATTGTGTTTATTCATTTTAAAACACCTTAATTGATATGTATGTTAAAACAAGTGTAGGTTCTATATGATTATTGCTTACCTCTCGGTTTCTGAGACTTACTTTCAGATGTTCTGCTCTTCTAACACGTGGGACATTGAAAAGTTAACAATTTAAAAGGTGAAGGAAAAATTATTAAAAGCTGTTCTCCTATTTGGTGTCTAAACATTAAAAACTATTACTACTACTGTATCACGAGAAAGAAGGGTTATTTAATTTTTTCTTTTGTTTTTTGAGAAGAAAGATTTAGGGTTTATGTGTATGAAAGTTTTGCTTGTATGTATGTATTGTATGTGATCTGCCATGCGGTGCTGGGAATTGAACCCTGATCCTCTCCTATCACTTGTTATGCTTTGAGACAGACAGAATTAGTATAAACGTTTCACTAGTAATTTCTTCCCATGTAACTGGTCATGTACCGTTTTGGAAAAAAAAAAACAACTGAAACAACCCACTTTTTTTTTAAAGAAAGACTTGTGCCAGGCGTTAGTGGCACATGCCTTTTTTTTGCCAGCACTCAAGAGGCAGAGGCAGGCAGATCTCTGATAAGGCCAGCCTGGTCATAGAGCTAGTTCCAGGACTGCCAGGGTTACACAGAGAAACCCTGCACTGAAACAAACAAACACCCCTAAAACAAAAAAAATCAGACTTGCAGTCAAAGTATGTTAAGTACACAAGTAGTGCCCAGTTTGATGCCTTTGGACAAATGTGTAACTGATAACACCTACATGAAGACATAAACATTATGTCTTCTGTTACTGCTCCCAACTCTTTCTAATTCCCTGGATTAGTTGTACATTTTTTTTAACTTTATGTTAATAAAATTACCCCGTGTGGACTCCTGTGTTCCTTGCTACTTGACTGTAGTATTTGTGGGCTTCTTCTATGTTGATGGCTTATAACATTAGCCTTTTCACTCATTTATTACGTTGCTTAAATATGCTGCAACATTGAACCTAGAGACAAACATAGAAATTGTTTTTGTGTTTGGATGTCAATGAACCTTATTATGTGTATCTTACATTATTATGTGTATACACCCATATTATGTCCACAATTCTTTTGCATTTTATGTCAACATATATTGTTGCATCTTCTCAAAGAAATTTACAAGAAATGGAAGATAGAACAGTTTGAAGACAAGTGAACCCTGGCTTTTCATGATTATGTCACTAAAACTTCACCATTCGAATAATCCAAAAATACAGTGGAGGAGAATGTTAAGTCCTCTGTTTTCATTTTTCAGATAGCCACATTGGTATTAAATTAGCTGGGTTATGCCAGAGACATTACTATAAACGTGTTGGTGCTTGTTCCCCACCACCACGTTCTTTTTGTTTTGTTTTGTGAGACAGGGTTTCTCTGTGTAGCACTGGCTGTCCTGGAACTCACTCTGAGGTTGGCCTTAAACTCAGAGATCCTCCTGCCTCTGTCTCCCAAGTGCTAGGATGGGCCACCACCAACCAAATGACTTTTTTTTTCTGTTATACATTATATCCTGACTGTAGTTTCCCCTTCCTCCATTCTTCCTTGTCCCTCCCCCCATCTCCACTCTTACCCAGATCCATTCCTCCACTGTTTCCTTCAAAAGGGAAAAAAAGGGTCCCAAACACAAGCAAAAGAGTCAGAGACACCCTATTCCCAATGTTCGGAGTTCCACAAGAACACCAAGCTATTCAACCATAAGATAGATACAGAGGACCTACGCAGACCCATTCAGGGTCCGTATTTGTCGCTTCAGTTTCTGCTTAGTTGAAAATGTGGGTCATGTTCTCTTTGTGTCCTCCACCCATCTGGCTCCTATAATCCTTCCTCCTCCTCTTCTCAGGGGTTCCCCTGATTCTGCCTAGTGTTTGGCTTTGAGTCTCTGCATTTGCTCCCATCAGCTGCTGGAGGAAACCTCTTTGATAACAATTGAGCTAGGCTCTGATCTGTAAGTATAGTAGAAATCATTTTATTGGCTTTCTGGGGTTTTTTTATTTTTATTTTTTTTTTTGGAAACAAGGTTTCTCTATAGCTTTGGAACCTGTCCTGGAACTAGCTCCTGTAGCCCAGGCTGGCCTCAAACTCACAGAGATCTGCCAGCATCTGCCTCCTGAGTATTGGGATTAAAGGCGTGCCCAGCTACTTTTTTTCCCCTAAGGATCACTATGAAACTTGCTTTGGCCATGCATTCTTAGCTTCAAGAAATCTACTTCAGTCTTTTAAGTAGCTGGGATTTAACATTTGTGCACCATTGTCCCTGCTCGCTCTCTCGCTCTCTCTCGTTCTCTCTGTCTCTCTGTCTCTGTCTCTCTCTCTCTCTCTCCTCCTTCCTCCCCCCTCTCTCTGTGTGTGTGTGTGTGCGTAAGTGTATGCACATGTATGCCATAGCATATGTGTGGAGGTCAGAGGATATTCCTGGATGGCAGTCTTCACCTTCCACCTTGTTTGAGACTGTGTCTTTTTGTTGTTGTTGTTCCCAGTTGTCCAGTTCCATTTTCCTGTAGGAATGCTGGAACTACAGGTGTCCGGGTACTTGTCCAGCTTTCACATGGTTCTGAGAATTGTGGCTTTTACTCATTGAGCTACCTTTGTAGCCCGTATAAACTGTGTTGTGAGTATTTCAAAGTTTACCTTTCATTGCCTGAAATCCTATCTACTCAAGAGGCTGAGACAGAAGGATTATAAATTTAAGGTCAGCCTGGGCAATTTGGGGAGTTTCTATCTAAAAATAAAACTTTGGAAAGAGAATTGGAGATGTGTCTCACTAGTCTTGAGTTTAATTTCCAGCATGGTTTTCTTCTCTCCCCAACCTACAAAAAAAAAACAAACTTCATGTTTCACTTATAAATTATAGGTTTATGTGGTTGCAAGGATAGCGTCTTTTTATCTTCAGAAATTTTAAAATATTACAGATTTTGATTTTTGAGTATTCACTCCAATAACTAACGCTACTGAAGTGGTTCTAGCCTTAAAGTCATTAAAAAGGGTCTTGCACTGGGCAGGTACCACATGTGTAGGCAGAGGGATTATGAGTTCAGGATGTACCTGGGCACAGAATTGAGTTCCAGACCAACTTGGAGTATATAGTGAGAGCCTACTCCCCATCCCCATCCCTGGGGTATTCCTAAATAGCCCTGGTTGGCCTGGAACTCCCTATGAAGATAACACTGGATGGAACTCTAGAGTGCTGGGATTAAAAGCATGTTCCATCACACCCATCAAAGAAATACTTTTTCTGTTCTCTGGCTTTTTGCTCATTCTTAACTGCTCTTATTGTCTTACAGTCAGCATACAGTAAGAATTTTAAAAAAAACTTAGGGCTGAAGTGATGGCTCGGCAGTTAGCAACATTGGCTTTTCTTCCTGAGGACCTAGGTTTGGTTCTTGGCACTTATGGGGTGGGTGGTTCACAACCATCTGTAACTCCAATTCTAGGGGATCAGACACCTACTCTGGCCTCTGTGGGCACCAGACATGCACAATATGCAAGATGTGCTTGCAAGAGAAAGACCCATTCACATAAAATAAAAATAAAAAAATCTTAATTTTTTTTAAAAAAATTGTTAACTTTTTTGGTTTTTTTGAAACAGTTTTTCACTGTTTAGCCCTAGTTGTTCTGGAACTCACTTTGTAGACCAGGCTGGCCTCAATCTCAGAAATCTGACTGCCTCTGCCTCCCAAGTGCTGGGATTAAAGATGTGCACCACCATTGCCTGGTTAAGAGTTTTAAACTTTAGCTGAAAATTTGAAACTTGCTTTGCTGTCCTGACAGAGAGGAAAAAAGATGAAAATAAACATCATTGGTAAGTTCTCAAGTAAAAGCTTGTGCTAAAGTGACTTCAGTCTTGTGTCCCTAGAATACAGGTGTCCCCCGAGAATGACTTCTTGCTTGAAATGGATGATATGGTAGCCTTACATACCAAAGGAGAAGGGATTCGCTGCTTTAAGTCTGTTCTTAGTATTTGCTGGTCTAGACTGAGGTTATCTTTCCTGTCCACAAAAGCAGGTTAGAGGAGATTACTGTCTTCCTTTCCTGACTTATCTTTTTTCCAGACAAGGTCTTACCCTCTTTGTTTCAGCTTTGTGTTTTTTTTTTAATTTATTTTACTGAGCTATGTTTTGTAAATGTTACCTAAAAATTTGGAGATAAGAATCACCTCCTCCCTTTCCCCCTCAGAGTGATTTCTTTTTGACACCTACACCTTTTCTTTGGAGGGGCGGGGGCTGGGTGGTGGTGGTGGCGGCTGTCTCATTTGTAGACCAAGCTGGTCTCATACTTCTGGCAGTTTCAGCCCCTGGAATTCTGGAATTACAGGCATGAATCATCATGCCCTGTTGAGAAGGATTTCTTAATTAGGGACTTTTTTTGAGTAAAATGACTTCTGAGACCTTACAAATTCTTTGTGTAGTTTTTGAGTTACTAATATAATTCAATGGGGTTTGAATTTATTAGTCATTATGTATGCATAATTCTTGCCTTGTGAAACTTAATGCTAAGTTAAACTGACTTTAAAATAAAATACAGGACCAAGTTGGATTGTAAGTAACGATATTGTTTTCAATATCGTTTCAATTTTTTTTACTTTTTTTGATAGAAACTTACTGTGTAGACCTGACTGGCCAGGAACTCAGAGATCTGCCTGCCTCTGCTTCCCAAGTGCTGGGTTTGAAGGTGTGCACCACTACCACTTTGCTTTTTACTTGTGCCTTTTTCTTCTAACAAGTAGAAATCAATGTTTAAAATAATAATTTATTGCTTAAATCAGATACATATACATTTTCAAGTATGGTGACCGATGTAGACGTGTACTAGTCTATGTGTGTCTTCAGTTTTGTGTGGAGCTTTGTTGGGACCCCTGTTGTTTAGTAATATTTTTGCTTTTTAATGGTCTTATACCATTTTGTATTTCAAAAGTAATTTTAACTTAACAATTATTTAGCGTTTTTGTGTATGTACATTGTTTTTTTAAAAAAGATTCTAGCTAAGGAAATACCTGCAGAATTCTGGTCACTCATTTTATTTTCATGGTTTTGTCCTATTTTATTATACTTTTTTGACCTTATCTAGAAATTAAAGGTAAGAAGATGGGTTTAAATTAAATGTGTGTTGCTAGAGTCCAAATAGCTCAACTGCAGAGATAGAACAGCACTTGAAGCATATGTGAACAAGTAGTTATGTCTCCCAGTGGGCTTTCCGGAGCCTAGACTGTTTCTAAGTTAGTGAGCTGAAAGACTAAGAACTAACTGTCAGGAACTTGAACCAAAACATCTACATTAAAGCTCTACGTTTAGGGGGCTAGAAAAATTCCACTACCTATTATGGACATGTTTTAACATAGAAACCGAAACTAAGAAATGTGCGTTCTTGAGTTGATGAATATCTGAATGTTTTATTTTTTTTTTTTTTTTTTTTTTTGGTTTTTCGAGACAGGGTTTCTCTGTGGCTTTGGAGCCTGTCCTGGAACTAGCTCTGTAGACCAGGCTGGTCTCGAACTCACAGAGATCCGCCTGCCTCTGCCTCCCGAGTGCTGGGATTAAAGGCGTGCGCCACCATCGCCCGGCCTATCTGAATGTTTTAATGAGAAACTTGATAAGAAGTTATGATGGTAGAGGTTACTCTTTTACATTTTTTTCAAGTAGTATACATGTAACCTAAAGAGAAAGAATTTTGTGACATTGGTTTTGTCATCATAGATAGGACAGCAAAAGTGAAAGTAGATGTCTAGTTCTACATCAGATTAAAAGGCTTCTGCATAGCCAAGGGATTGAAAAAGGAGCCTATGAAACGGAAGAAAATATTTGCTTACCATTTATCTGATAGGCAGTTAGTTTCCAAAATAAATAAATTATTACTACACTTGATAGTAGAAAAACTAGTAACTATTAGAAATGGGCGAAGGACTTAAGAAATTTCTCCAGTAAAGATACAGATTAGCAAGCAAGTTGGTGAAAAAAGACAATGTCTAACCATCTGGGAAATGCAAGTCAAAACTAAGATGTTTTCTCACCTCAGCTATTTAAAACAATAGCAGCAAAACATGATGGGCTGGAAGGGTGCCTCAATGGTGTTCAGAGTGCTTACTGCCCTTGCAAAGACCTGACCCAACCTTTCTGTCGCCCATGTGGCAACTGACAACTTCTATTCTAGTTCCAGGTCATTTGATGCCCACTTCTGACCTCTGGGGACTCCTGCATGCATGTGGTACGCATAAATTCATGCAAGATTACATATATGCACATTAAAAAAAATAGTCAAGGCTTAGGAGTGTAGAGTATTTGCCTAGCCTGTGCAAGGCCCTGTGTTCAATCCTTAGCACCTCACTCTCTAAAAGACAAGTATGGGGGGGGTGGCGCCGTGTAGAAGACTGAAGCTTTTGTAATCACTGTTCTTAGATACAAGATAGTACAATTCTGTAGAAGATTAACAGGCAGAAGGTTTCCAAAAAACTAGTGTATTCCCAGAAATTCTACTTCCAGTTACTGACCCAAAAGAGGGCTGAAACCAATACCTCTTCTCCTCTCTCATCTTGGGAGTTAAAACCAGCAGGCAAACATTTTCCATTTGAACTCTATTCTCAAGTCACAGACAGCCTCTGTATCTTGAAGAGATGTTGACTCTCTGTGTTCATAACAATAATTATCCATAGTAAGTAAGGTATGAAAACAATACACCTTTTATTGACAGATGAATGGATAAACAATGTACACACACGCACAGGAATATTATTCAACCTTTAAAAAAAGATACTGTGCAATATGCAATGACATTGGTGCACTGTGAGGACTGTATGTTAAGAAAATAAACCAGTCAGAAGAAGTACTACCTGGCTTCATTTATATGAACTATCTAAAATAGTTTCCCAGAATGAGCTTGTCAGAAAATGAGGGAGAGTCCATGGAGAATTCAGTTATCAGCAAACATAAAGTTTCAGTTAAGCAATACAAGTAAGTGCTGGAAACCTGCCTGTCTTCAGCACAGGTTAAAACAACAAAACTCACCTTAAGTGATATTGGCCAAATAAAAGGAACTAGTTAAAAGTTGTGATTTAGTAGATTTTGTTTTGTTTTTGAGGTAGGATGTATGTAGCCAGGTCTGTCCTGGAACTCCCTATGTAGACCAGGCTGGTCTAGAACTCAAAAAGATCTTCCTGCCTCTGCCTCCTGAGTGCTGAGATTAAAGGTGTGCACCACACCTGGCCAGTGTTTTTGATTATGATATGAAGTCACACTACTTGGTTAATTGTGTAAACTTCAGCTTAATTCTTTTTAAATTAGAAAAGCTTAAACTTTATATTTCTCAGCGCAGTTGTAAATACTAAAATCTGACCTGTTTTGGTATTTATAACCCAGCAGCTTTGCAGTGACAGTTGGCTAAAGTTACTGTGGTTAGAACTGAGCAGAGCTAATAGCAGAGACCTAGTGGAGAATTTAAAGGATAAATATTTGGGACTTTGAACAAGCAGTACTTTCTGGAGTAAACTTGGTGAGTGTGGCATAAAAATCTTTTTGTATCAATTAGATTATGATAACAAATACAAAGAAATTTAGTGTCTAAGTAAACTGAATGAGATTTGAAAGGAAAATGTGTTTTTGTTGACAGTAGTTGGTTCTTCTAAATATCAGTGGTATAGATCAAAGGCTATTTGATGTTTTTCATAAAATTGGGTTTGTCTCTAGAAAAATTAATGACTGTTGCTTCAAGAGGTGTTAAAACAGATTGATAAATTGTTTTGTCTTTATTTTACACACACACACTTTTGTGTGTATGATATATGCATACTAGAGGATGTATGGGGAGTCAGAGAAGGAACACCTTGGGTGTTGGTTCTTGCAACATTCTGCCTCATTTGAGGCAGGGTGTCTTGTTCACCTCTGTGAACCAGGCCAGCTGGTTCCATAAATGTGTGTGGATTGTCCTGTACCTGTCTCTCATCTTCCCTTAGGAGCACTGATGTACAACACCCTAGGTCTAGTGAATGCTGGGCATACGCACAGAGGTCTCGTTCTTGCTGCAGAGCAGGCACTTTTGCTGTCTGTGCAGCCTGCCCTTTACCTTTGGGCTGTGAGGATACCTAATCTGTTTGGGAATAAGTAACTGCTTTCAAAAAGTAAGGGCCTTTGAAATACAATTAGTTGCTATTATTTTCTTTAAATCTTTCTTAATTTACTTTGATTTTATGTGTATTGGTGTGTTACCTGTGTGTATGTCTGTATGAGTATGTTGGATTCCCTTGGAACTGGAGTTACCAACAGTTGTGAATGGCCCCATGGGTGTTGGAAATTGAACCTGGGTCCTTTGGAAGAGAAGCCAGTGCTTATAACCTGAGCCATCTCTCCAGCCCCCACTAGATTTTTTAAAATTGATTCATATATTCAATTAGTTATTAATGACTGTCTTACAGGATTCTTACAAACCTAGACCAAGAGAAAACAAGAACTTACCTGTTTTAAATACATTAGACATATATCAAAGAATTCAGAGATGTTTGTCTTAAAGGTTAATGAACTGGGAATAGCTTAGTGATAGACTACTTGCTTAGTATGCTCAAGTGCCAGGTCTGATAATTAGTACCATTAAAACCCAAGTAGCTGGACATGGTGGAGCACACATGTGGATCTCTGTGAGTTCCAGGCTAGCCAGATCTACATAATGATGATACCCTGTCTGGAGAAGAAAAAAAATTTAGAGGCTACTGATTGATTTAGAAAAATCATTAAGAGTGATTCTAGATAATAATTTATATGGGTATATACTTGATGTGTTTATCTGAGACTGTAATTTTTTTAGCCAAAAAATTAATAAGAAAAAAATTTAAATAAAATTATTGTGGCAGTTATATTTGTGTTTTGTCAGTTGCAGGAAACTCGTAAATGTGGTTTTAGTAAAGCTTAACTTACAAAGTAATGCCAGCATTGGCAGCAGATTTTATTCCTTTTCTTCTCTGAACCTGGTTTTGTTCATATAATTACTGGTTGATATTACTAAACATTTTGAGATAACATTAGATAACAAATCTGAAACTTTGTTTTTTGGGAAAAAAAACAAGAAATCAGAGTAATTTGATGTTTTTAAGGCAAATGTACTTTGGTGTGTAAAAGCAAAAAAGTAGACTCTTAGAAATAGTATGTGGAGAGAACTAAGTGTAGCAGATATGTGGTATAGTTAAAGCTCGAGAGGACATGTGTGAGTGTGCACCCAAGCACAAATGTGATGCTATAGCAGTAAGTGTGCAGGTTTTTTTAATGTCTTGGCTGGGTATGTAGCTCTGTTATAGTATATGCTGAGCATCTACACAGCCCTGGATTTGGTATCTAGCATCATGTAAAGTAGACATGGTAGTATATACCTTAACACCAGTACTGCAGCCTTGGGGGGTGAAGGCAAGAGGACCCAAAGTTCAATGTCATCCTCAGCTACATACTGAGTTCAAGGACACCCTGGAATACATAAGATCCTGTCTCAGTTTGGTGCAGGGGTAAATGCCTCTGCTCTCAGCGCTCAAGCTAATGAAGGATTCCAAGTTTTTTATTTGAATGTATATGATTGATTTTCTTTTTAAATTAAAAGAAGCCACAAGATATACAGGAATTAGTTTGTTAAAGCTTTGCTTTTTAGTTAGATACTTAAGAGTATTCATTCCTCCATATCCATCACTCAGCTTTTTTATAGTTGCTGAGTAGTCTTTATAAATATACTGTATTTATTATAATGTTTTTCTACTAATTGATATGTAAGTTTTAATTTTTATCTTTATTGAACTATAGCAATTAACCTTATGCTGGTATCTTTGCATGCTAATGTTGCAGTTTCAGGAAACAGATTCATAAAATAAGGTCATTGGGTCAAAAGAACCTGGGCAGCAGAGGCAAGAGTGAGCTTGAGGCCAGCTTGATCTACAGAAGTAGTTCCAGGACAGCCAGAGCTGTTTGTTACACAGAAACCCTGTCTGGGTGTGTATGTGTGTGGGGGTGTGCATGTATGCAGTTTATCATTCCCATTAATGTAAAAGATTAAATACTATTGAATGAATATGTACATGAAATACTTAGGGAATAACTAGGCCTAGGGTAGAAGTGATTTCCAAAGATGCTCAGAGAAAGTAGATAAAGTAGATTTGCTTACTTTGGTTTGGTTCAGTTTGACTGGATACTGGGTTTAGGATGGTCCTTCTGTCTCTACTTCACAAATGCTGGGATTATAGGCCACCCCTTTGGGCAAGTAAATTTTGAAGAATGAGTATATACCACAGGTAAGGAAAGAGAAAAAGAAGGACTTAAAAGCCCCCAAAAAACAAAAACCTGTTAGAGAATGTGAGTAAAATGTAGAGATTGGGAGAGTTACCAGTATACTGTCTTCACTGTGTCATACTCTGTTCATCTCTTTGTTTGCTCTGAACTCCAACTTTTTGGAGTTAGCTTGTTGTTGATTTAAGATTTCTGAATCTTTGGAATTCTGGATTTTTAGAATAACAGGTTGAGTTGGTAATCCAGGCAGGTAGAAGTCAGAAATGCGTGGTAGCTGTAGTGGTGCATGCTTATATTCACAGAACCTGGTATGTGGGGCAGGAGGAGCTGGCATGTAGAATCATCCTCAAGATCAGCCTCTACCTCTAATAATTTGATGCCAGCTAGTTTGAGATCTTATCTCAAAAAGAACTTGAGGGTGGAGGAAACCAAACTCTTATCCCAAACATTTCAGATAAAGATTTCTGCGGGACCTTGGTGGCACTCCTTTAGTCCCAACAGAGGCTGGTGAATCTCTGTGAGTTTAAGGTCAGCCTGGTCTATATAAAGAGTTCCAGGACTATATAAAGAAAAGAAACCCTATATCATGAAACAACAACAAAAACTCAAACAGAAATATTTCTAAGCAGTAATGCTGTTTGACACTTAAGTTTGCCAAATATTTAATTGGAGCATATTTTCCTTGTTTAGAAGTGTATATATCAATGCGTGGACTTGTCATATACAATAGAAACCCTGTAATTTATGTTAAATGCAATAAGATTTTTTGGAAGAATTTATATATACTTGTATTTATTTCTGGAAGCATGGGAAACAATGTAGAAAATTTCAGATAATGGTAACAAACACTACTTACAACAATAATAATAACCATCACTTTTGGTCATTGTTCTAGGGAAGCACTAAATACTCTTTAGTGTTGTAACAGCCCACATCAGACAGATAACGTTTTATACAGTTTACATGTGACAGTACAGAAGTTTAGGAAATATAAAGAGATTGGAAACCATGGGTGAACCTTCGTTACTGTATTATACTGTACCAATCATGATCAGCTCGTGTAAAAGATGTGAAACTATTTCTAAGAAATGTAACTTTTGTTACATAAAGTTAATCACTAATTGTGCTGTAGTTTCCTGCCTTTTCTGAAAGGAGGAGAGAGCACACCAGCACTCAGGAAGCAGAGGCAGGCAGATCTCTGAGTTCTAAGACAGCTAAGGCTGTCTTAAAAAACCAAGAGCGAGAGAGAGAGAGAGAGAGAGAGTAATAAATTACATGCTTATAATTTTTTAAATTCAGGATGTTTAAAAATTGAAAAACTGCAGCAATTTAACAAAGTAAGGAAAACTATACTTTCATCCAGTGAAAGTAAATATCTAAAACATAAAAATATGTAAAATTGTGTCTACTAGAACCCTATGTTTACCTCCATATCATTTGTTTTTTCACGTAAATGTGCGTGCATATGTATTCTTTTTGTTGTTGTTGTTGTTGTTGTCAAGGCCTCACTTTATTAGTGAAATGGTTGTGGTTGTGGCTTATATAGCCTTTGAATGAGGAATTTGGCTTGGGATGGGGGCAGGGGCATGGCAAGGGCAGGAAGGGGTCTTAGAGCAATAGTCACGAGTCGACACTTGGTCACGAGTCATTGGTCACGTATGTATTCTTTGAAAAGATTTTGCTTTGTTTCTTCAAACAAAGTTATTGACTGGAACAACCTTTTTAGACCAGGCTGGCCTCAAACTCACAGAGACCCGCCTACCTCTGCCTCCAAAGTGCTGGGAACTGAAGGCATGCTGAAAATGGTTCTTAATGGATGCACAATACTTTACATGTATACTGAAGCTTACCTAATCACTACTAGACATGTGAGTTACCATAACTTTTCCTGCATTTTAAGTTGTGCTGTAGATAGAACAAAACTAAAAGAATGGTGCTATAATTTCAGCTCGGAGAGTCTCTGTCTCTCCAAAAAGAGCATTGGCAAATGAGAGTCACAGTTACAGTCTTTGGAACAATAACCATTGTCTTTGCCTGGGCCTTTTTTCTCTGAAAATTATAAAAAAGGAGAATAAGAAAAAAACCTTGACTTTCATTCTCAGTGAAATTAAAGATTATGATTATTAAAGGCTGTCAGACGTGTCAGAGAAGGGCAGAAGCTATAAGTCTATTTGTTGAAAGGGGGGTTTCACGTTGAAGTTATTTATAATGAGAGAGGTAGTGGCAGAAATAACTGGTTTGGTTTAAGAAGGAAGAGAAAATAGATTAATCCAGAAGCATACACAGCCCCAAGTTCAGAAACAGCCATCCTCTGGATTGTACTGTGTGACATCTGCCCCCTCATACCCCTGCTGCCTGCTCTGCCAGTGTATTCTAGGAACCAGCATATTCTGTGTCAAAAACAAAAGAAGTAGTCATGGTAGTAGAAATTTACCAGAGCACCAAAGGACACATTAGTAAAGGTGTTCCTACAGCGCACATGTGTGTGTTTTTGTGTGTGTGCGCGCGCGCACGCGCGTGCATGTGTGAAAGAGAGAGAGAGAGATTGAGGGTCTTACTTTATAACCTTTCAGACTAAAATTAGATGTGTAAGCCACCTTGTCTGGCTCCATACCCCCATCCCAAACCCATTTGATTGAGACAGAGTCCCTCACTGTATATACCTTGGATGTCTTAGAATTCACTATGTAAACCAGGCAGTCCTCAAATTGGGAGTGGTCCTTTGATTATAGGTGTACACAGCTGTGCCTGGTTTGTTTCTGAGCTGAAGATGCTGTAAACATTTCTACCAAAGATGATCAGAAATCAGGAATGCAGGAACTCAGGGAAAAGATGGTAAACCAACAAGAGATGGAGTATGAACTGAGAAAACTTAGAAAAGGACTTGAAAAGGCAAAAATCCAGAAGTTCACAGAAGTTAGAAAGAGGAAATAGCCTTGAAAAAGCAGCAAAGAAATAAGCAGATAAAACTAAGAGGAGCCAAGCTTGGTGGGCACATGCCTGTAATTCTAGCATTTCGGAGGTAGAGGCAGGAGGATCGTGAGTTCAGCATCATCCTTAGTTTCATAGTGAGTTTAAGGCCAGCTTGAGCTCTAACAGACCATGTTTCAAAAGGGAGAGGAGGAGGGTTATGGAAGGAAGGAGGGATGGATGGTCTTTGCCTATAATCCCAGTATGCCTGTAATCTCCATTGGGTGGTAAAGAAGGAAGATTGTAAATTTGAGGCCAGTCTGAGTGCAAAGTGAATTTCAGAATAGCTTTGGCTGTGAGACAAAATAGTATAGAAAAGATGTTTACAGTTGTAAAAGATGATCAGAAACTCTGGATGTACTGTTACCCAGCACTTGAGAAGCAGGATTGAGGCCATTTTGGACTGCATACAAACGTCTCAAGAAACAAAACAAAACAGGAAATAAAACTGATAGAAACTGCTGTAGATCTAGTACTCAGAATTGGAACCTCTGTCGAGAAAACCAAGATAGTAAAACAAGATAACTGATAAGAGCTTTATGACTGAAAAGAAGCTAACTTTACTGAAATATACATTAAAGACTGCGCTGAGGAAAAAAACTGATCATTTTATACCAGGTAGACAAACAGCCACATCCCCACAAATCTGACTAAGTAATTTATAAGGTATTGAAATCAGGCTGGCCTTCTATAACACTGAATAGTACAGCCGCATTTATAGCATACAGGGGGAGTAGGGTAGGAACAGAAGATTTCTCCTGTCCATTCACATTGTCATTGAAGTGCACATAGAGCTCAAACGGCACTGTGTTTTGTTGTTTTGTTTGTTTGGGTTTTTTTTGAGACAGGGTTTCTCTGTGTATCCCTGGGTGTCCTAGAACTCATTCTGTAGACCAGACTGGCCTTGTACTCACAGAGATCCACCTGCCTCTGCTGGGATTAAATGTGTGTATCATCATGTCCAACTAAGAACACTGTATGAGTCCTGCAGAAGTGCAAGAGAAACCTCAGCTGACAGGCATATGGAAGAAGCTTTGGTGGTAAGTATTGAATATAGACAGACTCCCAAGGAAGTAGAAATACAGAGGCCGAGGTGACAGGACAGTGTTATTCACAGCCATGTAATTCTGAAGGTGACTAATCTTGTCAGAACATGATGTTGATGTTATGTAACTCAGTAAGGCAGAAATGATAGGAATAAGATACAGGCCTGTGATCCCATCTAGTCTGGAGTCTGGGGCAAGAGGATCACAACGTCAATACCTGCCTATACCACAGAGAAAGAAGGTGGAATATTCTCATTACCACTTGAGAGTAATAACCAAAAGGATTACATCACAAATCGAGTAATAAATTCAGTGGTGGAGCATAAACATACAAAAGAAACATTAAAGATACCACAATAAAATGTTATTGGGATGGATGAGGAAACATCCTTAGTTTTAACATTGTTCTTATGCTGTAGCTAGTGAATAGAGAAATATAGATGAATTATGGAAATTACAGTTAATCATGTGCCTGGTAGTACTACACGTGACTAACTGTAATTTCTATAATACATGGGCAGAACCAGTTTTGCCTGGAAAGCAACCTCAACATATTTCTCTTGTCAAGGCGAATTAAGCCCATTAATTGTTCTGTTTGAGTTTTTCAGCAAGGGGATTGAATTCAGGCCTTCCAGCATGCGAGGCAAGTGTTCTACCAGTGAGCTAACCTCAGATCAGGCCCTTTATTTTTTTCTTTCTTAAGATCTTAAGACTCCTATGTTTTGCTGCATGTAAAGTTGGATGTAAATTTTCTTTCACTAGATTTTAATAGGTTTTTGGGTCTTTCAGTATTAAAATTTATATTTTTGTTTTTAAAGTTTGATTTAACAGTTGTGAGTCACCTAACTAAGGCATTTTCAAGGAAATGTGCTTTTAGGTATTTTGCTGCATGAACACTGTGTGTCCTTACATGTCACAAAACAAGCCTTAAACAAATGAGAAAAACATACTGAGTGTTTTTGGAATGGCAAAGTAACGTCAAAAACAGAAGTCCTCACGGAGGAACTTATATAAATTAATTTTAAATAATAGACATGCTCTTTCCAAAGTGTATGTAAGGAAAAAATGAATGTTGTTTTTTCATATAATCACGTGGATCGTTGAAAACTAAGTATGAAAAACAAAATTGTGCTGGTTGTGGTGCTGCACACCTTTTAACCCAGCACTCATTAGGCAGACGCAGGTGGATCTCTGTGATTTCTAGAGCAGACTGGTCTACAGAATGAGTTCCAGGACAGCCAGGACTGTCGCACAGAGAAACTCTGTCTGGAAAACAAAACAAACAAACAACATCAAAACTCACAAAAAAAAAAAAAAGCCAAAAATGTAGGCTGAATACTCATGAAATAAATTTTAAAAATTTAAAAAACATAGATGTCTTTTTATAATCTTAGTAAGGGAAAACATTTAAGTGATTTGAGCTAGGGTGTAGCTTGGTGATGGAGTGCCTCTTCCGTCTGCACAAGGTTATGGTGCTCTGCCAGGACCAACAGCAAACCAGCTCAGATAAGGACTAATAAAGTGACAAATACGAACATAAAGTAAATTTTTTTTCTTTTTCTTTTTTTTGGTTTTTCGAGACAGGGTTTCTCTGTGGCTTTGGAGCCTGTCCTGGAACTAGCTCTGTAGACCAGGCTGGTCTCGAACTCACAGAGATCCGCCTACCGGAAGTAAATTTTAAAAAATTAAAAAAAAAAAAGAGCAGTGACTGCTCTTAAGGAAGACCTGACTTCAATTCCCAGCCCCTGACAACCAAATGTAATTCCTGACCCAGGGGTGTGGGCGGGCAGTGCATACATCTGGTGGTCAGATATGCATACTGGCAAAACTCATACACATAAAATAAAGTAATAAAGTAGTTGATATGCTTACTACATTAAAAAAAAAAAACACTTTTGCAGCTGGTGGCTGGTGGTATGGATCAACATGTAAAGGTGCTTGTTATGCAAACCTTGTGACCTGAATTAGATTTCCAGATCCCAGATGAGGTGAGAGAGAACAGATTCCACAGTTGTCCACTCCTACACATGCTCCCCACCTTATCATTTGTATGTGCACACAATAATAACTTTAAAAAACAAGCACTGGGTTTTTGCAACCCCAGCACTTGGGAGGCAGAGGCAAAGGCAGGAGGATTGAGAAAATGCAAGGCCAGGGTGGGTAAGAATCTTATTTCAAAAGAACAAAACCAAAGTCAAATAAATTCCTGTCTGAATGGTTAAGGAAAATGTGTTTTGTGTTGTGAAATAGTTGGTCCTCCTACATTTAAGAAGCATGGGACACACCACAAATAAATAAAACTTGAAGAAGTCATACAATGCCAGGTAGGACTGAGCAGCGTGGTGTAGTAAGAGGCTCTGACAGGAGGACTACCCTGAGGTCCAGGCCAGCCTGGGTGCATAGCAAGGCAGTGCCTCCAAATTAAAAAAAAAAAGGAAGGAAAAAGAAAACAGCCATTGGGTGGACTTTATTTCACTCAGTTGTGGATTGCTTGTCTAATGTGTACAATTGGTGTATGGTTGCATTTGACCCAGGTACCTCAATTAGTTATATCCATTAAAAGCAGAATGGGTATTGTTGGGTTGTTCAGTATGTATGGATTTGTAGCAAATATTTATGTACATTCTAAAATTTACAATTAAAAGTGAATGGGCTGGGTAATGATAGTGCACATCTTTAATCCCAGCACTTGAAAGGCACAGGCAGACAGGTCTGTGTGAGTTCCAGGCCAGCTTGGTATACAGAGCTAGTTCTAGGACAGGCAGGGCTGCACAGAGAAACCCTGCTTTGAAAAAACCAATAAAATAAATAAGGCATAAATAAATCATATCATAGTGATATACAGCGCATTTCCAGACAGTGGGTGATAATTCAAATAGGTAGTTCTTAGGAAATTAAGTTGTTTTTAATAAGAAATTGCCAGCCTCATTCACAGAGAAATTAAAGTTACAGTGTTCTAGTTTACTTAGGCATAAACATAAAGACTGGGTGACATGTTCTTGTTCTGCTGGTTGTGATGGAAATGGTGTATACACCATGGACTATTCAACCTTTAAAAGGCTGACCTCAAACTCAGAAACCAGCCTTGTCTTTGTCTCCAGAGTGCTGGGATTTAAGACATATGCCACCATGTCCAGCTTATGAGTCTTAATATTATCATATCCTATATGAATTTTCTCAAGAGAACTCATCAGTGGACAAGATTTTTCTGATGAATAATGTTCTATTTTATTTTATTTTTAGAGACAGAGTCTCACTGTTTAAACAGGACTTGAACTCAGAGAAATCTGGAATGAAAGGCTTGTACCACCAAAGCCTTTGCTCTCACTATGTCTCTAAGGATTAAAAAAGTCATCTGCCTAGTTCATTATTCAGAAATATTTGCAAAATAAATCTCAGCCATCTCTGAAGAGAAAAGATGTCATGAGAGTGCTCTTCTGCTTTGTATGATGTTTGTGTGTAAACTCTACTTGGTGCCAGAGACTGCTGATGTTGAAATCCTCGCTACATTTCTTGCAGCCAAGCATGGTGCCATATGCCTATAGTCCCAGTCATCAGGAGACTGAGGCAGCTAGACTGCATTTGAGGCCAGTTTGGGTAGGAGTTGAGATAAAGGGAAAAAAAATAAAGGTCATTTTGTACTTTCCCTTTATTTTCTTTGTAAAATAATAGACAATTTATCCTGAGGAGGACCATTTGCAAAGACATAGTAAATGATATGCTGAGGTATAAAGTATAAGGAACAGCAGGAAAGGGGCAGTAGGAAATGAAAAAGGATAGTTGTAACAAGGTAGTGGAAATACCGTCAGTTAAAACTAATGGACTAGCAGTGTGTAGTTAAGAGTTCTAGGCCAGGCGGTGGTAACGTACTTGGAGTGAGACCTAGAGGACTGAGAGTTAAAACTCGCATAAAACCAGATGGGCATCCAATTCCCTCCCCGTGTCATGTGTGGTCAGGCATACACCTGCTTCTACTATTAAGGCAGGAAAGCTGAAGATAAGGAAGGGTCTTCAAACCTATGAGGATGATGACTTAAGTGGGAGGTGTGCATACGGAAAGGTTACACACTGGGTTTCTAGATTTGCCTTTAAAGATGGCATGTCAGTATCGTGGCATTAAAGGAGGTAGGTTGAGCCGTCCAGAAACAAAGTGAGAGCCATGGCTGTAGCTCAGTAGTAGAAGGTTCGCTTACCACACACACAGCCCTGGGTCAGTCTGTAGCACCCTACAACATCCTCCCTTAATAAAAAAACCAAAGTGGGTTACAGCTGTTAATACAATAGCTGTGGCATAAAAAAAGGCTGAGCAAGATGGCTCAGTGAGTAGTGGCACCTGTCACCAAGCTCATCAACAAGTTAGATCCCTACGGCCCACATGGTAGAAAGAGAGAAGTGACTCTTGCAGATTGTCCTTTGGCCTTCACACAGATGCTGTAACATATATGTACACAAATAGAAAAATAGAAATCTAAAAACAAAATGTTTTTGAAACTATAGCAAAAACATATGTGTTAACATGGCATACTTTAAATGAAGAGTAATGCTTTTAATCTGAAATTTCTCCTACAGGAAAGTGTACTTACTGTGGCTCAATTCTTAGCCCGTGGTATTATTTTGGAATACTATGGAGCTTTTTGGAAGTGGGACTCGGCTGTCTGAAGGTATGGCCAGCCCCAGTTTCCATCTAGCTTTTATTAAAGACATATGTGAGCAAGCATCTGTCACAGATATTTCACCATAGTTTTCCCCACCATTATGGACTGTATACACCCTTTGAAGTCAAAAGCCAAAACAAATTTTTCCCCCATAAGTTTTTCATGTTAGATTTTTTTTTTTGGTCATGGTAATGAAAAAAATAAGTAGTAAACTAACTTCTCCACTAACACATTTATAGTATCACTGTTTTATAATCTTGTGATTCGGTGTTCAACTTAAGAAATGATTTAATACTTGCTTCCATGTTTTTGTTCTTATTATCAAATATGTGTGTATTGATACATGTATTTATTAATAAGGAACTGGCTTGTGTAGTTTTGTGGCCTGTGGCATTTAAAATCTGCATATAGTCTACCAGGTTGGAGACCGATAAAAGTTGATGGAATGAAGTCTGGATCTTTTGTTTTATTCAAATCCTTAGTCCCACTCAGCACTGATGGAGAGCTATTTATTTACTTACTCCAGAGTTTGCTGGTTTCGGTTTTCTTCTTACCACAAGATGCTCTCCAAATTGATACATTGGCACCCAAATTTATTTTCTTAAGCCTTGCATAATCTGTCACTGTCCTGGAACTTACAGAAGTCTACCTGCCTCTGCCTCCTAAGTGCTGGGACCAAAGGTATGTGCCACCACACCCGGCCATAATCTCCTTAAAGATAACCCTCACATAAGTAAATAGTGTGATTTTTCTTTTTTTTAAAGAGTCAAGACATGCAGGCAGGATGGTACACATATTTAATTTGAGCACTAGGGAGACAGAGGCAGCTGGATCTCTGAGATCCAGGCCACCCTGGTTCCAGGACAGCCAGAACTGCATAGGAGACCTTATCTCAAAACAAACAAACAAAAACAGAGAATGAACTGTAGCTTGGTAATAGTGTACTTATCATGCATGTCTTGAGTTCAGTCTGATTCCTACCCTCCCCAGAGGATCATATGTGTTAAATATCTACACACAGAGGAGGAAGAAGTACTTCTTTGTTTCTATAACTACTGTTCATAGCAAGCAGCGTCCTTTTGCTATCTATTCTGTATTATCTTTGCATTAACAGCTCAGATGTAATTCTTCGATTCCTGAAGGATCTGGGCTATTTGTAGTCTTGATTAATTGGGTTGTAGTTTTCTGTTGATTTTCATTACATGAACAATGATAATATGATATAACCTGGGGAATCTCCTACATGCTGTATATGGTCTTCCTTTTCCCTTTGTAAGTGAGGAGTAACCTACCAGTTTTCTCTCAGTAGTCCAGATAAAATACTTAGGCAGCTTAAAAACTCCAGATTCAGATACGCATGGGTATTTGAAATGCCAGGTAGCAGTGGTAACTTCCAATTTAGTGGAATTGTTTTATCTCCTGATAGAAGCCTTTCTTCCTTTGGAACTAAGATCTCTAGGCTGGGAGAGTATATACTCACATATACTGGAAGAGTATATGCTCACAGTGACAAAAAGCAAAAATTTTGTTAGTGTGTCACTAAAGACAAAAGAGATAGCACTCTTATGATTCTTGGGCCTGTGAATTTTGGCTACTGAAGAAACCGTATGTTAAACACAAATTCAGAGAAATACATAGTTGCTTGTAGATCATCATCTCATTCCTACAAAGTATTAACCTAACAATCTTCAAAAGACTGTTCTCTAAAGCCAAACTGTTTTAGAATGGTATAGTCAGTGAATTTCACAAGCATTTGCGGTTGTCTCTAAGGCAGATAAGATGCTGGTATTCCATTTTGGGACTGCTCCAGTGATAGATAATCAGACTTCAGTGACATCAACCTTCCATCGCAGGGGGAAATGTCATGTCAAGTCTAAGTACTGGTCTCCACTGCTGACAGACTCAGCGCTCAGCAGCAGCCAGAACTAAACCCACCTACCTCCCTTCTCACCTCTAAACCCAGCTGCCACTTGCTTAATGGACACTTTATTCATGAGTCCATTCGTCACTAATAGGGAACGTCACCACTTGAATATTTATTAAAAACCTCCAGCCATTGACCACAGCCCATCGATTTGTGTATGATTGCGTATCTGGCTATATTCCTTCATTACTGCCCTTCAGTGGGTGGCCCAGAATGGAGTTGGAGTACTACAACTCTCCACCCAGAACTGCTTTCTACATGTTATACAGGAATATCCTATAAAGTAAGCCCCTTTATCAACTGATATAGAATTCCCCCTGGGGTCATGTGTGCTGGTGATAGCAGTGGCGGGGTGGTGGCAGGAGTAAGGATCATCATGAAATGTTTCATCTAGGGCCTTGTTGGTACAGTCGTAACTGTATCGCTTCCATTTGATGACAGAACATTCTTGCCCTTTCATCTGCCCTTTTCTGGGCCAACTGTCATTGGCCTATACGAGCAGTTCTGACCAGAAATGTTTTGTCATTTCCAATCTGAGACTTTCAGAGCTCTCTTTTTGTTTTGCTCCTTCAGCTAGCAATTAGCAGTGTTAAGGAGTGTGTGCTTGCATATATGTATGTGTACCATCCTCAGAGGCCAAAGAACAAGGGTGTCAGATCCCCTGGAGGTGAACTTACCTTGCCCCATGGGTGCTGGGAACCGAGCTTGGGTGTTTGCAAGAGCAGCAAGTTTTCTTAACCACTGACCCATCTTTCTAAATCTTTTTGGTTTTTTCAAGACAGGGTTTTTCTGTAGTTTTGGGGCCTATCCTGGAATTAACTCTTGTAGACCAGGCTAGCCTTGAATTCACAGAGATTTGCCTTCCTCTGCCTCCCGAGTGCTGGGATTAAAGACATGAGCCACCACTGGCAGTTTTTAGAAAGAGGAGACTTGGGAGATTACTGTGTAAGAAGCATGAGTACCTGTGTGCTGATCCCCAGTCTGGTATGGCAGCACATGTCTTCAGATCCCTGTGTTTGGGGAGTTAGAGACAGGAAGATCTCAGAGGCTTGCTGGCTAGCCACAGTTGATGACCTCCAGATTCAGTGAGAGATCTATCTCAAAATATAAAATGAATAGAGCTGTGACCATAGGTCAGCAGCTAAGAACTCTTGGTGGCTCTGTCGGCATCTGTATCACAGCTCACAGCTGCCTGTAACTCCAGCGCTCTCTTCTGGCTTCCACAGATACCTCCTCCATATGCACATACCACAAACATACAGACAAGAAGGAGAAAAATAAATAAAGACCCAACCATTGGCTCTCTGACCTCTGCACACACACAGGCAGGCATGTTTGCCTGCACACACGTGCATGTACCACACATACGGAAGGGGGAAGGTAAGAGGCTTTCCTTCTCTCAGATGAAGCATTTGAAGTAAGTTAACATGTACAGTTGGCATGAGGGCTCATCATGACATAAGGGACCTAGGTTTCTCTTTTTCCACTTCATTCTCTTAAATATATAAATTACTTTTATGTTGCAGATATATATTCATGCTCCAGCTTTCTGTCTAACAAGAAACTGAGGAAAGGCATTTTTTTCTTTAGAATGTATCCTAGAAGTCATACAGAACACTTGGTGTATTCTCTTGGCCAAAACACAGTCTGGTAGCCAAGTCAGTAGATGTAATTTTGCCATTCTTACAAATCATAATGTAAATATCTCCATTTTCCGGTTGTTTTAGGTGACCCCTGTGAAAAAGTCAGCCCACCCCTGTGTGTTGCAACACACAGGTTGAGAACCACTGTTCTAGATGTTATTAACCTCTAGATGTTATTAAAACTGCAGGTAGAACCTTAGCAGTTTTTCTACACTGATACAATCATTGTTTTTTAAAGTCCTTATTGGTAGGTACTGTGGTGAGAATTGCATTTTTGTGTTCATTTATAGTTTAGCAAAGTTGAGCTATAAATATGTTCAATTACCCGGGTGTTTTTTACTCACTTAGATGTCTCATCAGATGTTACTTTACTTGAAAAGAAAAGGAGAAAAACCCCTGACAAAAGGCAGAAAGTTGGGGCTGGAGAGATGGCTCAGAGGTTAGGAGCATTGGCTTCACTTCCAGATGTCCTGAGTTCAATTCCCAGCAACCACGTGGTGGCTCACAACCATCTGTAGTGAGATCTGATGCCCGCTTCTGGTATAAAGGTGTGCACGTAGATAGAGCACTGGCATACATAAAATAAACAAATCTTAAAAAAAAAATTTAAAAAAAAAAAGGCAAAAAGTGTGCTCTGGTTTCACATAGCTTAATACAAGAATGTGAGGATTCCCACCAGAATCTTAGAATCAAAAATAAAATGAGAGTTTTGATTTTAATGTCCATCCCTCACACTTACGTGATAATATACCTCATTCATCTATCTGCTGCTACTGAATAAAGTAGTTGTCTACCCAACCTCTGTGGACATCTCATTCTTGACAGAAGCCCCTATTTACAAATAACACAGCTAGTTTTTTTGTTTGTTTGTTTTTCAAACTGGATCTCACTATATTGGCCCTGGCGTATAACAGGCAAATCTCAAACTTGCAGTGATTCACCTGCCTCTGCCTCAGGTTCTGGGATTACAGGAATATGTCACCTAACCTGACTTACAACTAACTTATAATTTAATGAATAGAAATATTAGTTTAGGATGGATTCTGTTTATAGTTAGTTTGGTATTACAAATCAAAGATGAGTGAGGTTAGCCGGGCGATGGTGGCGCACGCCTTTAATCCCAGCACTCGGGAGGCAGAGTCAGGCGGATCTCTGTGAGTTCGAGGCCAGCCTGGTCTACAGAGCTAGTTCCAGGACAGGCTCCAAAGCCACAGAGAAACCCTGTCTCGAAAAACCAAAAAAAAAAAAAAAGATGAGTGAGGTTATAGTCACATGCCTTTGTAAATATGATCAAATTGCTAAGTTTTTAATTGAGGTAAATTTAAGGTTCCAGCAAATATACCATTTTTTGGTAAGAAGCCCCCCTCCCCCCGGGTTTCTCTGTGTAACAGCTCTGGCTGTCCTGGGACTTATTCTGTAGACCAGGCTAGCCTTGAACTCCACCTGCCTCTGCTGGGATTAAAGATATAGACCACTGCCACCCAGCCTTACTTTGTTTTCAAGATGGAGTTTCACTGTGTGGTCCGGGCATGCCTTGAACTTGCCATTCTCCTGCCTCAGCCTCTCCATATTGAAATTACTGAGATTGCAAGCATGCCTTTGCTGGCCTGGGCATCAATTATCTTTTTTATAGTTCTGACAGGTCTACTTCTTTTTTTTTTTTTTGTTGTTGTTGTTGTTGTTGTTGTTTTTCGAGACAGGGTTTCTCTGTGGCTTTGGAGCCTGTCCTGGAACTAGCTCTGTAGTCTAGACCAGGCTGCTCTCAAACTCACAGAGATCCGCCTGCCTCTGCCTCCTGAGTGCTGGGATTAAAGGCGTACACCACCATCGCCCAGCCAGGTCTACTTCTTATTGAGCTAATTTAACAAGAGCTTGGTTTCGATTCTATTTTCTAGATTGAAACAGCACAAATCCTTGTATTTGGAACTGTTGAGTCTTTGGACTAATTGTTTTAGATTTGTTGTATTATTAATTAGCAGTAATATAT
This sequence comes from Microtus pennsylvanicus, assembly GCF_037038515.1. NCBI lineage: Eukaryota > Metazoa > Chordata > Mammalia > Rodentia > Cricetidae > Microtus > Microtus pennsylvanicus. The sequence continues at coordinate 35,866,858 of NC_134599.1, read as the reverse complement.
CTGGTACTATGATAATTGAAGCTAAAGGGGATTCAAAGAAAGATTTATATATTGTGCGTGTTTTGAGAGTTGGGCTTGAATTGTTAGTCTTTGCCCCATAGATTACATTACTCCACCTTGCTTAATCCCTTTAATAACACGGACTTCATGTTTTTACTCCTTATTTTGTATCATAAATGGTGGAACTCCTTCAAAATTCAAGGTGTTTTGGATGTAAATTAAATTAAACTCAGTGTGTGAAACATAAATAATTAAACACAGCAAGTCTTATTTCTGATTTTCCACAGTTGTATCTTTGCTCTTGTCAGTTTGTCAACCTAGCATGCTGTTGGTTTTTCTCAAAGAACTGGATAATTGCCTACTGTAGATGAGCAGTCACCTGTTTTTGATTCTGCTAGCAGAAAAGAGTGTTGCTGTCTTACAACCCCCTCTTCCCTTCCAAAAAATAAAGAAATGCATAAGATTGGCTTGGGCTTACCTACCCTGAAATAGATATATATCTGCCATGGGAGACGGCTTTGTGAAATTCGTTCTAGTGGCTAGTCAACTATTTTTACAGAGTCTGCAGGTGACTGTTGTGGGAGTGGGGTGGGGGCATGTACCATTTTACTAGTGGAAGTCCAAGGACAGCTCTCTGAAGCTGCTTCTTCGGTGCCCCCTTTACATGGATCCCGGCTATCAAAACAAACTCACATCTCCAGGCCATTCATTGTTTATCTACTGAGGACCCCAAGGCTAAAGTTTGTTAATTGTGTTGGTTAGATTCCAGGGTAAAATGTTTAATTAAGGATAAAGATTGAAATCTTATATTCTTGCCATTTACTAGCCATCAATATGAAATAGTCAATTTTTAATGTCCTGGTTGTGATTTTTGGCAAGAGCTAACCAGTTGGAACAATGGTGGGAGTTTCTAAGTTTCTTTGTACGTGTGTGTATGCACAAATGCACTGGTGCCTGTGCTTGTGGAGGTCAGTTCTTCACCTTTATGTGGGTCTCAGGTCAAATTGAGATCTGAGTTGGCCAGGCTTGCACAACAAGTACCTTTAGCTGGTTTAGCTCTCTGGCCACCCCAGAAAATTTTGTAATTATTTGAAATACAGTACTCAAATTCCATAACACTAAAAAAACAGACGTAATAGAGACTTCTATGCAGCCTAACATAATTTTATACCCTATGTACTTTATTATTTGGGAGAAAAACACAGTCTCCCATTAAGTGTCCACTTACTTAAAAAAATAGATGTAGATGTTTTGTTTTGTTGGTTTATTAGAAAAAAAGATATTCTGTACTGTTGGTGGACAGATGGAGAATTTGACAGACAGACAGTAAGGAAAGGGGAATCCCAACACTTACGAGACAGGGAGGGTGTCTAATGAGGCCTTTTAAAACAGTACCCCATGAAAACTTCAGTATTTTATTATTCTAATGTAGATTCTTCAGTTTTACCATGATGGGTCCTGGGCCCCACCTCCTGCCTTTGGTTCCAGTTAATTATGAATTCATTTATAGTAACCCAAAAGCAGTATTTTTAATGATATTTTGGCGCCATCTGCCGTTTCTTAATGTGATGCTCTATTTACTTTGATAAAACTTGTAAGTAGGAGGTTAAAATATATGTTCTTTGTTATTTTTGCCCATGTAAGCATAAAATTGAATTTAAAGCATGCTTTACCTGTCTAAATTTTTATATCACATCTGACATGACTATAGAAATATTTTTGTACTCTTGTCTCTGCTGGTTTTGCATGTTCAACCAGTGCCTTTTAAGTTCCTAAAGACTTTGCTTATGGAGTCTCAGTGACAAGGCTCCTTACCATTCATGTTTTTATGACTCTTCTTGTCTCTGAACTCCTAGTTTTTCATCTTGTATAGGTTTGTTTCTTACCTGCAAAGTTCCACGGCTGTCCATTCAGATGAACACTCATTCCATAATTCTAAACTACATTTACAAGATGTAGTTGCTGTTTTGTTTTTTTTGTTTTTTTTTTTATAAGATTTTTTTTTTTCCCTTGGTTTTCCAAGACACGGTTTCTCTGTGTAGCCCTGGCTGTCCTGGAACCAGGCTGACCTTAAATTCAGAGATCCGACTGCCTCTGCGTTAAAGGCCTGTGCCACACCGCCTGACTTACATTTACTTCTTAACATCTTTCCCCAAACCCCAAAACGGTTTTCTTTTTTACTTTTTAAAAATTGATTTTTTTTTTGTTTTATGTGTGTTCTGCTTTGGTTACAAGTATGTATACACGCTAAGTGCATGCTTGATACCACAGAGATCAGAAGGGATCCCCTGGAACTGGAGTTACAGACGGTTGTGAACCACCTTGTGAGCTCTTGATACCACAGAGATCAGAAGGGATCCCCTGGAACTGGAGTTACAGACGGTTGTGAACCACCTTGTGAGCTCTTGATACCACAGAGATCAGAAGGGATCCCCTGGAACTGGAGTTACAGACGGTTGTGAACCACCTTGTGAGCTCTGGGAATTGAACTCAGGTAGTCTGCAAGAGTAACAAGGACTCTTCTCTTAGCTGAGTCTCCAGACCTTTGAAACAGGGTTTTTATTGACCTCAAGCTAGCTTCCAACTCCAACAGTGTAACTGAGATTAGCCTTAACTCCTGATTATCCTTCCCTCTCTTCTGTGATAGCATATGCCTGTATATAGCTTCTTTTATAGAAATCATTTCTACTACAAATACAGCGTCTTATATTTATAGTCTTTTGATCATCTTACATGATCTAGTACTGTGTCTAGTGTAGCAATTTGTATATGTGGGCATATTAAAGATTATTCTAGGTATGTCTTTTCTTTCTCAACGGAGATGTCTTCGTGTCTACATATGTGAGTATAGGTGCCTTCAAAGGCTAGTGGAATCTGATCCTCCTACAACTAGAAATATAGAGGTTTTGAGTAACTAGATGTGAAGGCTAGGAATGAACTTGGGTCCTCTTTAACAGCAGTACACACCCTTAACTACTGTGCAGTTTTTCTGGATCCCTGTTTTCGTAATCTCTAGAAAGTAAATCTGCATGTATTATTAGATATATATAAACTTGGAACTTTGTTGTCCTAATTGAAAGACTTATGCATAAAGAGAGATGGCTCCAAATGGTAGATTTTTTTTTTTAGTAAAGTAGATCATATGGCCATTCAGAGCTCATCCAGTCATTTCTGTGTTACTTTTAGATGTTGTCTATTGAGTTCTGCTGTGATAATCAGCTTAATTCCCTTAAACCTTTCGGTTGATAGCTATAGATCCGTTCTTTAGTATAATGATGGCATTCCCCATTCTTGCTTTTTATTGAAATACTGTCCTAGATGAGTTCTGTATTTGTATTGTATCTGTACTGGCTGGTTTGTGTGTCAACTTGACATGAGCTTGAGTCATTAGAGAGGAAGGAGCCTCAGTTGAGGAAACGCCCCCAAGAGATCCAGCTGTAAGGTGTTTTCTCAATTAGTGGTCAGTTGGGGAAGGCCCAGTCCATGGTGGGTGATGCCATCCCTGGGCCAGGAGTTCTGGGTTCTCTAAGAAAGCAGGCTAAGCAAGCCATGGGAAGTAAGCCAGTAAGCAGCACCCTCCATGTCCTTTACATCTGCTCCTGCTTCCAGGTTCCAACCCTGCTGGAGTTCTTGTCCTCACTATGATCTGAAAGTGTAAGCCAGATAAGCCCTTTCCAACTTGCTTTTTGGTTGTGTTTCATTGCAGCAATAGAAACCATAACATGTATGATGAAGGTAAAGAATGTCTATATTGCCTGGCGGTGGTGGCGGCACACACCTTTAATCCCAGAACTTGGGAGGCAGAGAGAGGCAGGCAGATCTCTCTGAGTTCAAGACCAACCTGGTCTAAAGAGCAAGTTCCAGGACTGGCTTCATAGCTATTGAGAAACCCTCTCTCGAAAACCTCCCCCCAAAAAAGAATGTCTATATTGGGAACTGGAGAAATGACTTCAGAAGTTAAGAGTTCCAAACTACCCTTCCAAAGAACCTGGGTTCAATTCCCAGCATCCACATGGCAGTTCACAACTGTCTGTAACTCTAGTTCCCGGGATCTGGTACCCTCACATGTAAATACATGCAGGTGAAACTCCATTGTACATTAAAAAATAAATACATCTTTAAAAAAAGAATGTCTATATCGGTAATGTGTACAACTGTTTTAAGTTTTCCAGTAATTTGTGTGTGTATTGAGTGTAGAAATTGAATATATACTTGTGTTCACCTTATTATGAAACAGATAATGTAATACTTCTGTAATGCTAAATATGTACCAGAAGTAAATTTTCTTCTCCAGTGCATAGTATTACCCTATCCCTGGGCCACTAAAAAGGGATTCTTCGTAGTTGTGTTGATGGAGTGTGGTTTTGCCTGCATGTATGTTTTTGCACCACTTACATGCCTGATGCCCTTGGAGGCCAGTAGAACTGTGAGATCCCGTGGGACCAAAATTACAAACATTTATGAGTTGCTATGTGGTTACTAATAATTGAACCCAGGTACTTTGGAAAAGTAGCCTGTGCTTTGAATGTCTGAGCCATTGCTTCAACCCCCAATGAACTTTTTAAATATATGTGTTGCTTTTATCATTTTATCTGTTACTCTGGGGAAAAAAAAACATTGTTTGATTCTTTTTCAAAAGATTGAGTGTCTACTGTTTCTCTTGGAGCTTCTCTCCTCCTCCTTCTGTAAGGCGGCTACATTATTTGCTGGATTCTGTCATCTTATTTCTGTATTTACTCTTTAGTTTGGCTGAAATAGATCTGCATGTCTGGAATATTTTTTTATTCTACCTCCCCTTGTGTTTGAGGGTTTAATGAAGAGTCATTACTTCCTTTGCGACCTACAATGAAGGCCATTATTTTGACATTCACTATGACAGTTGTCCTTTGTTGTATTTGTACTTTTATAATCGGAAAAAAAATAATCACACTAACTGGCAACATTGTTGACCTTTTTACAGCTTTACCAAATGCCTTACATTGTTGGCTGTTTGTAAGGTTTTACAGCCTTACAAAATGACTACTAGAGTTAATAGGAGACAGGGTTTGTTTTTAAGCTGTAGTCAGCCGTTGGCATTTATGAATTTAACTCTGTAATTTTTGCTCTTTGAGACCTATCATGAGATGTATTTTGTAATCATTATTTTTGCTTTTCTAAATACTAGATAGGTAATATTAAAAAAAAACTTTTACCTGGGATTTGAAATAATGTTTTATACGTTTTGTAACTTTCGGTGTCCCATCACAGTTATGATGATAGCTGATGTTGAGATAAAATATCTTTACCAGGAACTATTATCAGTCATCACAATAAATACTAAGGTGGACAACCATGACATACCCGTTTATTTTAAATGTAAGGTTACTATTTGTGTGGTGTGTAATGCGTGTGAGTAAGCAAGTGTATGCAAACAGTCAGGCATCTTTCAGGAGTTCTTCTATCATGGGTTCTGGGCATTAAATTCAGGTTGTCAGCCTTGTACAGTAAGTGTGTCCACTTACTGAGCCTGGCTGGCTGGCCTACTTATCTCCATTTTGTAGATGAACTGAGAATCAGTAAAGGAATTGAAATTTAAAAACAATAAACTGAGGCCAGGGAGATTTCTCAGTTGGTTAAAATACTTTACGGTGTAATCATGAAGGCCTAAGTTCAGATCTTCAGGATCCATATAAATCAGCTAGGCCCAGCATCATGTATCTGTAGTTGTTGGGGAAGCAGAGACACGGGGACCCCAGGTCAGTGAGAGATACTGGAGAAACCATAACCATATATCCTCTGTGTGTGTGTGTGTACACATGCACAGAAACTTTCTGAACAGAATGGGGCTAATAGTGAATTCTAAATAAAGGCCAGTCTTTCTAGAACTCTTTATCTTTACGTTGTCCTGTACTGTCTCCAGTTAATATTGATATTCTTTTACTAAATGAAAATACCCAAGGAGCTACCTCTTTAGAAAATATTCTTAAAAGGTGTGTGTTCCACTACTTTGTCTTTTTCTACAGGCCTCTAAAATACTACTAGGTAACAGGTGTACTTAGTGATATTTAGTACAAACAATATGCATTTGGATAGCAATAAAACCCCAGCTGGCCACGGACTGATCATCCTCCTGCCTTGGCCCTCTGAGGTTGAAGATTGGGGCCTTGTGCTACCATGACTAGGTCATACTGGTTTTTGGTTTTTGTTTTGTTTCATTTGTAGAAACATTACTAGACATTGTACTGCAGTTAACTATAATATGTGGAAAAAAGAACTGATTATGCCTCTTCCCCATTTGCTTTCCTTCTTCTAAATAAAGTAGTTGTTTTAGGTGACACTTCACAAAGCAGAGGTGATAAAATTATGTTCCAATTGTGTCCCTAAGGAGGACAAAAGGAGGAACTGGAGTTACAGATGTTTGTGAGCTGCAGTGTTGGTGCTGGGAACCAAATTTTGGGTCTACTGCAAGGACAGCAAGTACTCTTAACCGATGAGGCATCTCTCCAGCTTGAGGTTAAATATGTAGTGATTGTAAGAATAAAATAGGAGCCAGACAGATGGCTCAGCGGTTAAGAGCATTTGTTGCTCACGAAGAGGATCTGAATTCTGTTCCTAGCAACCACATCCTTCATAACCACCTGCACCTCCAATTTCAGGAGCTCTACCGCCCTTTTCTGACTTCAGTAGGTAGCACACTCACACATACACTTAATAAATCCTACAAATAATAAAATAAAGTAGCCTTATTCTCATTTTGCTCTTTGTGCTTGGCTGATCTAAGTTATTCTTTCTCCAGTAAATATAAACCAATAAAAGACATTTTTAGAAATCTTGCGTTTCATATGAAAATAAGTGATAGACACAATAAACCTTTTCCCCTAAGCTTGTGTGCTAAGAGTGAGGGTCATTGTTAGTTTGGAGCGATGGTCATTCTGATGATATATTAGTCACATCAGCTTATACAGGTCTAGCCATGCTTTTAATTACTGTGTTAACTAGTTAATCTTGGGTTAAACTTGGAAATGATTAATATTATGCAAGTTGCTGGACATGGTGACTACATAGTGAGTTCCAGGCCAGCCTGGGCTACATAATGAAACATTGTCTCAAAACAACCTGAGAAATGTCACTAACTTTAAAAATAATTTTTTTCTTGTTCAATAGAATAAGAATATATTTATGAAGATTGACAGGTAATAATGAAGATGCAAAATTGAATGAACAGCGTGAAAAGAGAAAACACCTTTTGAAAGAAAGAATTTTTAGACTTGCAAGATGGCTTGGCAGGTTAAAGTGCTTACCATAGAAGGAAGCCTCATAGTTTGAGCTTAGTCTGTGGAACCCACGGTAGAAGGGGGGAAACAATTCCCAAAAGTTTTCCTCTGACCCCCACACGTGGTGTGCATTCACATAGACACACACTAGTAAATAAAAATAAATTCAAGAAATTTTATGATGTTCCATTTTACAAGGAGAAGGGGCTGTTTTACACTCCTCTCCCTGAAAGCCTGAGAAAAATGTCCCGAGTAAACGGCTTGTTATGTGTAACAGGAAAGCTAAAATATTCCCAAAGAAATGTAAACTTGAATTAATAACTGTAAAAATTGAGAGATTTGATTTTTCAAGTTAAAGCTATGAAATTTAATCAGTTCTGGAACAGAGATTTCTTTCTAGACACTATCAATAATTTTGACCTAAACAAAAATAATAACACAAGTCCATTGAGCAAAAATACTCTATCATTTACAGTGCAGTTTTCTCTTGAATTGGATGGCACATTAAACATGAAGCATCACTGTTGTGCTCTATAAAAATGATGACGGGTAGTCTGTGCTTTCTGACCGCATGCATGCTGCAGTGTATTTTCAGATGACAGGAGCAGCTTCCCTTGTAGACCTCACTTGTCGCTCTGGAGATCTGGCTACTCTCTCCAGGGTTAGCTAGCACCATGCACGGCACAGCCATCCATTGACTCACTCACTCGGCAGTACTTGTTAGCCATGCAGTGTAGAACAAAAAGGTATGAATTTCTTCAGTAGAATTGAATCCTCGTTGGGTTTTCTGATATTTATAATTAGCAAAGATTAGACTTTTCAAAGTTGTTAGAGAATAGCCAAAGTGTTTTTATCTTTTTTTTTTTTTTTGAAGAAGGAATTGGCTGATCCGTACAGTTATGTGATGGTGAAAATTTAACAAACATGTTTATACGTTTATATAAATAAATATATTACTACAGGGTATTATTTAGCATTGTATTAAATGATTACATTTAGAAAATTTGTAATATAAGTATAACCAGAGTCTGGTCACATTGTACACCAGGCCAAGACTTTCAAAAGCAGATTTAAAATACTTACTTTTAGATTCTCTGTCTTAAAATATCTCTGTTTTAAGTGAAGTATTTAAATTAAAGAATATTTAAAATAAGTGTTCTCTTGATTTCACTTTACTCATGGATATTTTTAGTTGGAAAAATTCTGTAGTGTTTCCTAGCTGTGTTAGAAACAGTTGTCAAGTCAGTGCTTTGCACTGTAAGACTCAGAGCTGTTTCTAACACACAGTTGTTACCAGCACAGACTGGACTGTTTGCAGGTTGCCCAGTGTCTCTGTAAGTAATGTGGAATATAGATAGTCTGTGTATAGGGGATAGCTTCTATATGTTAATTTCTATAAACTATTCTGCAAACCTTTGATATGGTCACAAATATATATATGAAAATCAAGGTGTTCTACCTAGCCTTAGACTGGATAGACACCAGATTATTATTTGCATCCTAATACATTTTCATTGCTACTTAATTATGAAGTTGTTAAATATTTACCTTTAAATTAAGAAACCCATTTATTTTCTAAAGATCTGCCTTTTCCTAGTGTTTTCAATTCATTGTGAAAATTCAAGAAAAAAATATAGGATTTGAAGAAAAGTCTGGAAATGTAAAAAATTTTGGTTATGTGTATGTATATATAATATCTATGTGTAGCTTTCTGTTAAATTGCATATTAAGTTTTATTACTATTCTTGAGATTACATATATATATATATCGAAGTGGGGTGTTATATAGCGAATCCTAATTGAGTTATGGTATTTAGTAGCTGCAGTGGACCATTGGCTTTATATAGTTTTTCTTATTTATGTAATATATCATATTTTATCTGTTCTTGTGTGATAGGTCTGTCTTGGGGAATATTTCTCTACAATTTTAGATGGGAACAAAAAATAATGTAAAAAAATTCTAAATTTGGAGGATAGAAAAGTTAAATCAGTTCCTATCTGTTCATTCTTCAGTAAAAAATCATAGTTCTCATTAGTTGTGGAAATTAATTCTCTATTGAGAGTAATCAACATTTACTGAGTCTCTATAGGTACTGAGCTGAAACAGTGAAAAAAGATATAAAAGAGGTCCCTTGCCTTCAGAGATTATAATTTTGTTAAAATGTTACAGCTAAGGTAAAAATAATTAAGGCAACTGTCTTTATCACTGTTCTATTGTTGGGAAGAAAAATATCACTAAGGCAACTTTTTTGTTTCATGACAGGGTTTCTCTGTGTAGCCCTGTCTCTCCTGGAACTCAATCTGTAGACCAGACTGGCCTTGAACTCAATGATCTGCCTGCCTCCTGAGCACGTGTGCCACCACAGTTGGTTCCAAGGCAACTCTTATGAAAGAAAGCATAACTGGGGGCTTGCTTAATTCTAGCCCTTTATCATCATGGTGGGAAGCATGGGGTCAGGCAGATGTGATGCTGGAGAGCTACATGCTGATCTTCAAGCAGAGAGACACTGAGCCTGGCTTGGATATTTGAAATCTCAAAGGCCACACCTCCTAATCCTTCTAATCCTGTCAAAGAGTCCCTCTCCCTAGTGAGTAAGCTGTCAAATATATGAGTCTGGTAGTCATCTTATTCAAACCACCATAGTCACAGTACTACAGTAAGGAAGATGTGGTACATACTCAAAGACAAATCATAGAGACAGTGACAACTAGAAAACGTCCTCCTTTGCTTGCTCTACTGATGAGAGAAAAAATTCCAGAGCAGATGGGTGGGATGAGGGTGTAAGTAGAGAGTTTGTGTAGAATAACAAAGTTGATACTGTATTTTGAGTCTTAATAACATTATTCTGAGCATGGCTAAACTAGGCTGATAGAAGTACCAGTCTAATGTATGCATATATTCCAAACATAGCAGAGTGACATCACAGAATTTTAGCTGAACCCTGAGGAAGGAGGAAGGGGAGTGGGTGCTGGGAATGAGAGAGCCCAAGCAGTGAGTAGGAAGGACATGGTGCTGCTGTAGTAGCGCTGGGCTTGTGTGTCCTGCCTGACTCTGCATGATATGAGACCTGTGAGGACGACTCAGTGGTTAAGCATACTTGTTGCACTTGAAGAGAACCTGGGTTCAATTCTAAGCTCACAGCCATCTCCTGTTCCAGGGTATCCAAAGCCCTTTTCTGACTTCCACAGGTACCAGACATGCATATAGTACAAACACATTTATACAAGCAAAACATTCATTCACATAAAAAAAATAAATGTTTTGGGGGGAGCTGGATAGATGGATGGCTCAGTGATTAAGAGCACTGACAGCTCTTGCAGAGGTCCTGAGTTCAATTCTCAGCAACTACATGGTGGCTCACAACCACCTGTAATGAGATCTGGTGCCCTCTTATGTGCAGAAGCACATGCAGACAGAACATTGTATACATAATAAATAAGCAAATCTTTATAAAAGATGCTTTACATATTTAAAAATGATTAAAGATATTCAAAACAAATGTTTTTAAAGTGTGACATTGTAACTTTTTAAAACAGCTTGCAGAGACTTAGAAATTGAAAACATTGACAACATTCCTCATTGTTTGTAGTGACTAGAAAAAGACCTCTGGTCAGACACAAACAAATTCAATGATAGAGAAATCTTAAAGATAGTATAAAACGTTCATAAAGTAATTAGGGGCAAGATGGTAAAGGACTTGGTGCACAAGCCTAATTTGAGTTCAGTCCTAGGAACTCGTGGTAGAAGGGATAGCTCTGAAAGTTAAACTAAAAATGAATATTTTAATAGATTAAAGAAGGGAATAAAGCAGCTGGGCAGTGGTGATGAATGCCTTTAATCCCAGCACAGGAGGCAAAAAGCAGACAGATCTCTGTGAGTTCGAGGCCAGCCTGATCTACAAGAACTAGTTTCAGGACAGGCTCCAAAGCTATAGAGAAATCCTGTCTCAAAAAACCAACAAAGGAAAACAAAGGGGGGGGGTGGATAAGGCATGAAAATTTAACAAACAAACGTGAAAAAGTGAGTCAAATCAACTTTCAAAAATTAAGGTTGGTAGTGCATGGCTTTAAACTGCAGGGAAAAGCAGATGGGATGGTCATTCCAAGTTTGAGGCCAACCAGGTCTACATCACTAATTCCAAGGATATATGACTATATAACACAACCCTGTCTCAGAAAGGGTGGTGGTAGTGCCTAAGATGATACTTAGGATACTTTATGAAAAGAATAAAAAGAGCTATTACATAATGATACATTGAGTAATTTCCCAGGAATTAATAATCTTGATCTGTAGCCACTTAACATTTTGAAGTATATAGAATAAAGGCTTATAGGTTAAATAGATTACCTAGAGACATGGTGGGAGATTTTAGCCTATTTCTTTCTGAAGCTAGTAGATAACCATACTAACCCAACCCACAATAAAGGACAGATACTGGAATTGAACCATATTAAAATGGAGTTAAAAGAACACTTTCTGTGCTGGGCAGTGGTGGTGCATGCCTTCCAGCACTCAGGAGGCAGAGGCCTGTGAGTTCCAGGAGAGCCAGGGCTATACAGAGAAACCCTGTCTTGAAAAAAAACATAAGCAAAAACAACAAAAAGAATACATTTTGTTATATATCCTAGAGAAGCCTCAAACTCTTGGTCCTCCAGCCTTAGCCTCCTGCATGCTGAGGTAATGAGCATGTGCCCGATACCTGGCTAAAAACAATGTTTAAATGAAATATTAACAACTAAACTCCCTGCTCATTTTGCTGCTTCTTTCTTGAGGGAATAGAAAGTCTGGTTTCTCTTTTAGTTATACTAAGGATGATTGATTTTTCAATTGCTGAATTTATTAATTCATTAGGAAATTGCAAAGCAGTGATTCTGCAGTTTTATTATTTTCTTCTGAAGTATGTGTCTGTAGGGGAGACATTTCTTGTCTATTGGCCATCTGTGATGGTTCAGTTTAAGCCAGGAAAAAATTTTTTTACTTTATGAGTTTGAGTATTTTGTCTGTATGTATGTCTTACACCACATGCATGCCTAGTGCCTGAAAAGGCCAGAAGGTGCCAGATTACCTGGAACTGGAGTTGTGAACACCTACCAGTGTAGGTGCTAGAAATTGAACCTGGGTCATCTGGAAGAGCAACCAGTACTCTTAACCACTGAACCATCTCTCAAGTCATTTCTTTTCTTTAGCCGATAAGAGCCTTTTTCAAGCTAACTCCCTGTCCTGTAGAGAGTGTGTGTGTGTGTCCCTGAACCACAAACAAGTTCCATGTGTAGATATATGTACAGAGTTTTTGTTTGGTTGTATTCTTCAATTGTTTCGTCTTAGTTTAGTAGTTTGGGCCTTGTACATAATGGGCACTGTACGTTCTTCAGCCCTGATTGTTTGTTGTTTTGTTTTGGGTATTTTGTCAGGCCTGACTGTATCCCTGGCTGTCTTGGAACTCATTGTTTATACCAGGCTGGCCTTGAACTCACAGAGATCCAACTGCCTCTGCCACCCGAGTGCTAGCAGCCCCAATTTGTATGCCACCCTGTATATTGGAGGTAGTGCTTCATCACACTGTATCTATAGACTTGCTTCATATGTTGTAACAGCTTCACAGTAATCCATTGTGAGCTATCTGACAGTGAACATTTTGGCTGCTGTCTTATAGGACAGCTACTGTGACAAATGTCTTGATACATCTACTACTTTGCCGCTTGTGTGACAACAGCTGCAAAAGCAGCTGTCAGAAGAGCTTACCACACTGCCTTCTGAAAGCAATGAAGAGTCTTTCCTCCTGTCTTTGGTTCTAAAATGTAAACTGTCTTTTGTACCTTTGGTAATGTGGTACATAAAATCAGCTGGAAGGTGGCAGAGCAGGTGGATCTCTGAGTTCAAGGCCAGCCTGAACTACACAGAGAAGCCCTGTCTCAAAAAACCAGTGTGTGTGTGTGTGTGTAATTATACACATTTATTTATTTATTTATCTCACTGTTTTTATTTGTATTTCCTTAATTTAGAACTGTCTGTCCACATCTTATTTACCACTACAACCTGTTGATCATGTATTGGTTTGTGAACAAATTGTCCCTTTGTAACGTATTGCAGTCTTCTTTTTCTGTCTTTCTTCTTTTGGCTTGTTTGTAAAATTTGTAAGATTTTTTTTTAAATCCAAACTTAGAGAATTAGCTATAGAGAGTATTCAGTCCTTTAAAGGTTAAATCACCTTTTTACATCCTACTTTGTGAGTATATGTGTCCTACAAACAAGACTTTGTCCTAAAGAACCATGAAGTTAAACACATCCTACTTTCTAGTCTCTAGGTTTCCAAGCCTCACTAATTGGTGATGTGGGAGGGAAGTAGCATTCTTCCCTCAAGAAGCACATGTTGTTCTTAGTTGCCCTGTCTCTTTGAGTCCTACAGAACAACTTTTCTGTTGTGTTTTGACAGAAACCATTTTACTTCATAGAACAAATTTGGGCTTGTTTGATTCTTCATAATTCTCCTTATGCATCTTTATCAGGGATTTCATAGAAATTCTATTATGCTATCGGGTTTTCAGTTTCAGTTGTTTGTCTTATTAATGATGTTAACTTTGAGCTCTTAACACAGTTGACATTTATACTGTTTCACTTCATAATCTCTGGGTAGATAACTTTTAAGTACCGTACTTGTTATATTTTTCAGCATGTTTATATCATTGTTAATTTATGGATTATATATTTGCTTTGGTTTCTTTTGATGCTCCAGCATAATTTTGCCTTTTCAAGTTCATTTCTACCTCATTTTATATGACCTCATCAGTTTTTGAGTAGTTTCTGCCACAAGCTATTCTCGGCTTATTTTGTACTTTTCCTGCCCCAGCCCTGGGATCTACCATTTTTTTCCAATGAGTATGAAAATTTACTTTTATAAAAAATGTTATTCAGAAGCAAGATCCAACTATTAGTCATGCTCATTACTTTGGGAAGCTTTGCATTCTTAGATGTGGAGAGAGCTAAGGATGATAAGCACATTTTCCATGCACATCTAAATATTTACATCTGTATTTCTATATTCCGTGGTTGAAAATCATGAGTGCACACTTTATACCTTTAATTCCAGCTTATCCATGCTTTGTGTTTTTATAGTTACAGCTGTTTTCTTTAACAGAAATATGGCTTTCATTATCCTGTGTACTTATTTGATCATTGTATCACTCTGTTGTTACTTGTACTCCCGTCTCTGCCATCACCTCCACTGCATGATTCTTCCCTTCCTTCCGGTCTCCCTCAGCCTTTGCCTTCCCCTCCCTGAGGCAGATTTCTTCCACACTTTGGATCTCTAGGACCGGACCTCGGCACACCTTTCTACCCATTGGTATCTAGTACGCAATACTGATGGCAGAAGTGACGCCTCCTCTGCTCTGCTCTGCTCTGCTCTGCAGTGGTGCTCCTTGTCAGTCTGCTCCCCTCACCTCCCTGTTCCATCCTCTTCTCTCCTTAACTAGGTATCTCTTCACTTTTCTAATGTCTTCCAAGCTTTTTGTTTTGTTTTGGTTTTTTGTTTTGGTTTTTTGAGACAGGGTTTCTCTGTGTAGCTCTGGAGCCTGTCCTGAAACTCAATCTGTAGACCAGGCTGACTTTGAACTCTCAGAAATTTGCCTCCCGAGTGCTGTCATTAAAGGCATGCACCACCACGGCCCAGCATGTCTTCCAAGCTTTATAAGACTTCTAACATCTGCCAGGTAGTCAGTCATTCAAATGGCTGGAATTCCATATAAAAATTCTGTTTGTTCCTATCTCTTGCCAAATTTGAAATTTTTATTTAGAAAGTTGAATATTATTTTTCTTTTATCTCTTACAGATGATGTTCCTGCAGATATGGTTGCAGAAGAATCAGGTCCTGGTGCACAAAATAGTCCATACCAACTTCGTAGAAAAACTCTTTTGCCAAAAAGAACAGCGTGTCCTACAAAGAACAGTATGGAGGTCAGCTAGTTATAATTGTTTTTGTAATGAAAGAATTGTGGGCGAGGGGACACAGTTTTGAGAGGTAATTATATACTATAGAAATACTTGATTGATAATTTTTTTTCTGATTCTGAAGGGTGCCTCAACTTCAACTACAGAAAACTTTGGTCACCGAGCAAAGCGTGCAAGAGTGTCTGGGAAGTCACAAGACCTATCAGGTATTTTGAATGGGAAGCTAAGGAGTAAGAAGAAATGAGTTCTTCAAAGCCATCCTGGTCTACATAGAGATTTCCAGGACAGCCAGGGCTACATAAAACACCCTGTCTCAAGTAATGAATAAATAAGTAAATAAATATTTGATGCCAAAAGTTTTTAATTAAGTATCTGAATATGTTAGGAGTAGTTATTACTAAAAAAATATTTCCCTCCTTTTTTAAAGATTTATTTTTAATTATGGATGTGTGTGTTTCTGTGGGGAGGGTATTACAATTGCCTGATAGGCTAGAAGGTAAGAACAGTACCAGTTTTTTTTTTTTTTTAAGCCAGGCCAAGTAGTATGACCAGAAACCCCAGCTACTTGGGAGGCTAATGTGGATATGTGCGGGGTTAGAGGGTTGGGAAATTAAGTGCCTGACTTAAGTTAGTGAGTTCAGGGCCAGCCTAGGAAACTTTGCAAGACTGCCTTAAACATAAAGCAAACAAAAGCCATTGTGTGTGTATGTTGGTGTATACACATATATGTAAGATAAAAGGAAAATATAAGTCATCAAAAAATACTAGCTGTTTGCTAGATAAAATAACATTAGTTAATGAGGAAGTCATTGTTTGATAAATGAATTGTTTACATTTTGTTTGTAATCTCTTTTTAGCAGCACCCGCCGAACAGTATCTTCAGGAGAAACTGCCCGATGAAGTAGTTTTAAAAATCTTCTCTTATTTACTGGAACAGGATCTTTGTAGAGCTGCTTGTGTGTGTAAACGCTTCAGTGAACTTGCTAATGATCCAATTTTATGGTAAGTAAAAACTTCCTTGTTATCTTGAAATATAGTATGGGATATACAAATGCCAAATGTAGGGAAGTAAGTGTTAACAGCTAAGTAGTTAAAAGAAAATTAAAATGTTTATAAATTCTAACCAGGTGGTGGTGGTGCACGCTTGTAATCCCAGCACTTGGGAGGCAGAGGCAGGTGGATCTCTGTGAGTTTGAGGTTAGTCTGATCTACAAAGCAAGTTACAGGACAGCCAGGACAAGACTGTTAGATAGAGAAACTCTTGTCTCAGGGCAGGGGGTGGGGGGGACAAACAAACAAAAAAAACCTTACCTGATTATCATAAATGTGGAGGACTAGTCAGTCCAAAAAAGTATTTATAAAGCAATGAATGAAATTGTTTCTGCTATTTGCAGGTTGATAGCAGTTGAGTGATTTGGGAGGAGATGTTTTATTTTTGGACTCGGGTGGGGTGTTAAAGACAGAGTCTTGTGTAGCTGAGACTGCCCTTGAACTCCAGCATCCCGCTGTCTCAGCCTGGGATGCGAATATATGCCCCCACGCCCAAATCCTTTCAGTTCTACGTTTTTAAATGAAGCAGAGTTGAGGTGTAATAAAAATATTTCGATATAGACTTTAGTACCAGGGTCAAGAAAAAGATGCTCAAAGATCCACCTGCCTCTGCCTTCTGAGTGCTGGAATTTTAAAGGCGTGCGCTACAACCATCTGGCCAGCCTGGTGTACAGAGCAAGTTCCAGGACCTGTCCAAAAAAAAAAAAAGAAGAAGAAGAAGAAAAGAAAAGAGAGAGATACTCAGAATAAAGTAGGTCAACCAGGAGCAGGGGCGTGGGTTTCTTAAAAGAGTCACAAAGATATGCCCAGGTTGGTACAGGCTCCACAAGATTTGAGAGCAGGGCTAGTTGGACTGGTGACACATACCTTTAATCCCAGTCCCAGCAGAGTTCCAGGCCAGCCTGGGCTATATTTGAGACCTTGTCTCAAAAACAAACAAAAAAATAAGCTGGGCAGTGGTGGTACACGCTTTCAATCCCAGCACTCAAGAGGCAGAGACAAGCAGATCTCTGAGTTCGAGGCCAGCCTGGTCTATAGAGTGAGTTCCAGGACAGCCAGGACTACACAGGGAAACTGTCCCATCCCCCTCAAAAAAAAAAAAAAGAGAGAGAGAGAAATCATCCAAGTAATTTTAAAATAGTTCCTTAAATCTAGTAGCTCAGTGAGTATATGTGTTATACACACCTGAAAAAGAAAAATAGCTACATTCATAAACTTGAAATACACATTCCCTTGGCCCAGTCATTGTATTTATGAAAATGTTTTCACTATTTGCACAGTTTTTCATAACAACGTGTAGTTAATGAGTAGGAAACTAGAGACCCTCTCCTTCCAGCAGTAAGGCATGAGGTGAGGACTGGCACTCTTAGAGGATGCAGTGCACATATAGAGCTCATGCAAGAAAGTCACACAAACACCTCTTTTACAAAAAGAAAGAAATGAGTGAACTGTATAATGTCACTTAGATTGAGATAAATCAGCTAATGGTGACTTTTACTTTAAAAACGGTTGGTTTTTGAGCCTGGTGTGGTGCACCCCTGTAATCTTCGCACTTGGGTGGTAGAGGCAAGAGACTCAGTTTCCCAGCTACATAGGGAGGTTACATGAGACCTTGTCCAAAAGAGAGGGAAGGAAGGAAGGAAAGAAAGAACATGAAACAAAAGGTGAATGGAACAGAGTGAGGATGGCTACCCTGAACTGTTGAGACAGCTCAGAAGTGAGAAGACACCACCACCAAGCCTCACAGCCTGCATTTGATCTCTGGAACCCACATGGTAGAGGGAGGGAAATGGCTCCCAAAAGTTGGCTCTGACCTTCACATGTATTTACATGACATGTATATACTCCCTCCAACCCACACAGAGTTAAATAAAATTGATAAGACATTTTTAAAAGATTTTGAATAATCAAAGTAAATGAATGATCTATAAATCAAAAAAAAAAGACTGGAAGGAAAATATATCAAACTATAACAAATGCATTGAAGCTTGTGTTTAGTCTTTTATGCTTGTGTTTTATGGAGTAAGAGAAGGAGAGAGTGCGTAGGCAGGAACTTCTTGATGTTTTGTAGCCCTGGCTGTCCTGGAACTAGCTTTATAGACTAGGCTGGCCTCAAACTCACAGAGATCCGCCTGCCTGTGCCTCCTTAGTGCTGGGATTAAAGGCGTGTGCCACCACTGCCGGCTTTTGAAAATTAATAATTTTTTAAAATACATTTTGTCAGCCAGGTGTAGTAGCACATGCCTTAAATCTCAGCACTTGGGAGACAGAGGCAGGTAGATTGTTAGTTTAAGGCCAACCTGGTCTACAGGAAAAAGAAGGTATTTTGTTTGCACAGTGGTACATGTCTGTGGTCCCAGCTATTCAGAAGGGTAAGGCAGGAGGCTCCCTTGAGCCCAGGAGTTTGAAGCCAACCTGGACAACACCACCAATACCATCTCAGGAACTAATCAGTTAATTAATTTTTATATTTTGATATTTATCTGTTCTTACTGAAATTTTGATCATTCAGATAATATGTTAAATATTTTAGTAATCTAGAGTATTTTATAAGGAAATCTTGAATTACTTTTTTTCCGTCAGGAAACGATTATATATGGAAGTATTTGAATATACTCGCCCTATGATGCATCCTGAACCTGGTAAATTCTATCAGATTAATCCAGAAGAATATGAACATCCAAATCCATGGAAAGAGAGTTTTCAGCAGTTGGTATGAAATACAGAAAATACAGATTTATATTACGTATCTGTAAATACATTTCTTTATAAAAAAATAAATAGATCCGGAGCTAGAGAGATGGCTCAGGGGTTAGAGCGTGTATTAATTACTCTTCTAAAGGACCTGAGTTTGGATCCCAGCACCCACATAGGCAACTCATAGCTTCCGGTAACTCCAGCTCCATCGGATCCAATGCCCTCTTCTGGACTACTTGGCCAATTGCACTCACACATACCCACACACAACTATACATAATGTAAAGCTTTTAATTAAATACATAAATGTATCCAAGAATAGATTGTAATCCCAGTGCTCAGGGTGCTAAGACAGGAAGATCCTAAGTTGAAGGCCAGCCTCTGTCTGATAGTAAGACTGCTAGAAGGAAGAAAATGTAAATAGCAGGAACCATCAGTAGCATGGATGGTTATGAATCCAATGGATCTGTTTAAATTTGTACATAGATTAGTAGGTTTTAGTCATTTTAAAATTTTACATATGCCTTACTTTTCTTGTTTTTTAAATGAGGTCTCACTGTGTAGTTTTGGCTGGGCTAGAACTCTCACACCTGTCTCTACCTCCACTTGTGATGGATTAAAGGCATACACTACATCCTTCATATTTTAATTTTCTTGTCCATTTTTAGTGATTCTCAGCTAGGCACGATTGCTTTCTCAAATGTCAGGGAACATTTGGTGGACTTGAGACACTTTGTCAAAGCAGAAGGAGGGCACTTATCTTTAGTATCAAGTTTGGTAGAGGCCACGGATGTTACTGAATAGCCTCTGCTTCATAGGTCAGCTTCCATCTCAAAGAACTGTCTAGTCCAAAGTAATAGTAGTGGTGAAATTGAAAGTCTGCCTATCTTACTAGATAGTAGTAAATAGATTCTTCATTGTACTGTATGATTAAAAATTAGTTGGGATAGTTGAGAATTGTTTCATATTTAATAAACATTAACTTCAAACACTGTGTTTCTATGATAGTAGACAATGTCTGTCTTGTTTTTGACATCTTAGTATAAAGGTGCACATGTAAAGCCGGGATTTGCTGAGCATTTCTATAGTAACCCTGCGAGATACAAAGGAAGAGAAAATATGTTGGTATGTTTGTTTTTATTTTTTAATTGGCATATGGGATTTTGTTACAGCATTTTCAAATAGAATGTATTTCTGTTGACCTCCCCCTTGTCTCTCTTTCCATTATCATATGACATATGTTCTATACTACTGTGAGCATGCCTAGTCCTGTCTCATTTGTATTTTTATGACTTTACATGATAACTTTCTGTTCTGAACGATAGTAACTGTTCTGTACTGATACTTTTATTTTTTTTCTAGTATTATGATACTATTGAAGATGCCCTTGGTGGAGTACAGGAAGCACATTTTGATGGGCTTATCTTTGTTCATTCTGGGATATATACTGATGAATGGATATATATTGAATCTCCAATCACTATGATTGGTGCAGGTATTTTGAAACTCATTATTTTTAGAATTTTAGCATTTTGTAATATTATTTATTTTACATATTGGTGCTTTTTTAGTGCTAGTGACTTAAAATCCAGTTGAACTTTGTTAATACCTTAGTGGTAGGAAAGCCCAGCAGTGGAGATCCTTGAGAGCAGGGAAGGTTAGGGTTACAGATGTTTGTGTGTTTCGATGTCACTCGTGCAGTTGCCCTCAGTTACTCATTGAAAGAGAAAACATGGTCATGTGATTTTTCCCTTTGAAAACAAACATGCTGGTTTGTTTGTTTTGTTTTGTTTTTTTTTTGCTACTGGGCTCAAACTCACTCTACAAGTGCCTACCTCTGAGCTACCTCCCTAACGTTAATGCTTATGTTTTTATTGCTGTGCCATTTTGTCTTTTTAGATATGCTTTATTTTCTGTGTTCTTGTATGTATGTATATATGTGCACCACATGCATGCCTGGTGCCTACAGAGATCAGAAGAGGCCATCAGATCCTCTGGAGCTAGAGATAGAAATGGTTCTGAGCCTTCACATGGGTACTGGGACCTGGACCCAAGTCCTCTGCAAGGGCTTTTAACCTCTGAGCTTCTATCTCTAGCCCCCACTGCTGTGTTTTTAAAGAAACAAATTATAGCTTTTATGCTTTTTTCACTAGTCAAGTTTCTAACACTAAATGTAATAAAGTATTTATTTAAAATACTAATGAGTTATTTCAAGATTTGACTTTCTTTTTTGAGAATACAGCTGCTAAAACCTAACTTTAAGTTAGCTAATACTATTACTAATGAAATTTACATTTACTGCCTCTCTGCTTCCCTCCCTAGCTCTACCATAAAGGGGGAGGGTTGAGAGTTTAATGTTTGTCTAGAATGTGTGGAGGACCTGTTTAAGTCCTGGCTTTTTAAAATTTTTTTATTTTTTTGGTTTTTCGAGACAGGGTTTCTTTGTAGCTTTTGGTGCCTGTCCTGGAACTAGCTCTGTAGACCAGGCTAGCCTCGAACTCCCAGAGATCCACCTGCCTCTGCCTCCCGAGTGCTGGGATTAAAGGCCTGCGCCACCACCGCCGGGCCCTGTTTAAGTCCTAACAGCACCACTGCCCTAAAAAAGAGAGAAAACTCTATCTTTAACAGTTGAGGTTCCCACTGAAAATTAATTGAAATAAAGAGATCTTTTTTCTCCCCGGGCTGCTGTTGCTGCTGCTGGTGGTGGTGTCTGGTTATTTCTTAATATTTGCTGCATTTGATATTTATATTCTTTATAGTTTTTGTTTTTTTGTTTGTTTGTTTGGTTTTGGTTTTTGGAGATAGAGTTTCTCTGTAGCTTTGGAGCCTGTCCTGGAACTAAATCTTGTAGACCAGGCTGACCTTGAACTCAGAGATGCCTCTGCCCCCTCTTAGTGTTGGGATTAAAAGGTGTGAGCCGCCACTGCCTGGTTGGTTTATAGTTGAATTTTACTAAAAGTATTACTTACTATATGTGAGTTTGGGTGTAGGGTTGATCAAACAATATCTCCAATAGATATGATCATTTGTCATAAATACTAATGAAGCATGTAGTTAACTAAAAGATCAATATTAGTCCTGCTGTTTAATATTGATATCTTTTTAATTTATGTATTCATATGTGTGTGTTTGAGTATGGGCATGTGTGTATGGAATCCAGAAGAGAGGGCCAGATCCCTGGAGCTAGAGACACAGACAGTTGTGAGCCACCTGGTGTGGGAGCTGGGAATTGAACTTAGGTCCTCTAGAAGAGCAGGAAGTACTCTTAACCACTGAGCTATTTCTCCAGTCCAATACTAACTAGTGTTTTTTACACTCCCCTCTATGGTGATGTAGGCTTGTCCCCAGGCTATCCTGAGTCAGTCCTACTCTTGGGGGAGGAGGGTGGTCTCTGCACAAATACTGCACTGGTTGAATAGAATAAACTGATGCTTCAAATGTCTTCCCTACAGCACCTGGGAAAGTGGCAGACAAAGTTATCATTGAAAACACTAGAGATTCAACTTTTGTTTTTATGGAAGGTTCTGAAGATGCTTATGTTGGCTATATGACCATACGAGTAAGAAATTTTTACTTTCGAAATATTTTTTGAATTAGGTAATGCGATGACTGTTTTTAAATACAATTTCTACTTTTCAGTTCAACCCTGATGACAAATCTGCCCAGCATCATAATGCCCACCACTGCTTAGAGATTACAGTGAACTGTAGCCCTATTATTGATCACTGTATCATCCGAAGTACATGTACAGGTTAGTGTTTCCTTTATGTTTTCTATGAAATAGAGCCACTATATTGTTCCTCAATGGGTTTTTTTAATGAACAAATCATTTTTTTTTTATAGTTGGTTCTGCAGTGTGTGTTAGTGGTCAAGGAGCATGTCCCACCATCAAGCATTGTAACATCAGTGACTGTGAGAATGTCGGGCTTTATATAACAGATCATGCACAGGTATTTCTGTGGTTCTAGCTTTCTTTTAAATTAATTTTTTTTTGAAATCGCACTAATGTTTGTTTCTCATTGTTGTAGGGAATATATGAAGATAATGAAATTTCTAATAATGCATTAGCTGGGATATGGGTTAAAAATCATGGAAATCCAATTATTAGACGGAATCACATTCATCACGGACGTGATGTTGGTGTGTTCACATTTGATCATGGCATGGTAAGATTTTTTTATTAAGATAAAACTTGGCTGCCAATTAATATTTCATACTTCAGCATTATTTTTTTATCATCTGAGTTGAAGAATACCATTGTATTTTTAAAGTCATATAATATTCATTCTATAAATTCATGTGCCTAAATCATTATGCCCAGAAAAATACGTTTATGGTAGAACTCATAAAGAGTTGATGTGATCTTTGAAGTTTAATCCAGCAGTTAGTTCTCAAGTCTGAATATATATAAAATCACATGGAAACCTATGGAGTTTTTGGTTGTTGTTGAAGGGAGTGTGTGCTATGCCCACATGATGTACAGTAAGGATTTCCAAAAATGAGACCAAAGAATAGTGTTTTAACCAGTACCATAATGAGTCTAAGACAGTTTATCTGTAATGTGTTTGCTTTGGAAACAATAGTCTCAATTGGTTTAGGGTTTTTTTTTTATTTGTTTGTTTATTTGGTAGGGAACAGTGTTGAGGGTCAAACCCGGGACAATGGGAATAGTAGGCAAATGTTTCTACCCAGCCTCCCATTGTTAATTTTTAACTTTCATAAATTCAAAGCCAATATAAATAATAAGATACTAATTCTAAAACAGGCAGAAATTATTGAGCATCTAAATTTGGCTCTTTATTTTACACAATTTTCTAGACTTGACTTTTAAGTTCTCTGAAGTCATTATTCCAAAATAGTGTTAGTAGCATACTGGTGTAGGGCTCATGTCTGTAGTCTGAAAACTCTAGAAGCAGGAAGATTGTCACAAGTTTAAAACAAGCCTGGGCTGGATAGCAGGCTCGAAGCAGATCAAGGCTACAGAGTAAGACTCTGTTTCAATAGACAACAACAACAACAGCAAAAGTAGTATTCAGGAGGCAGAAGCAGACAGATCTCTGTGAGTTTGAGGGCAGCCTGGTCTACAAAGTTGAGTTCCAGGACAACTAGAACTGTTATGCAGAGAAACCCTGTCTCGAAAAAACAAAAGTAGTATTAATAGATACTCATTTAGATGTTCTTTTGGTTTAGTGTCTGGTTTTTCTTGAGTTAATTTTCAGGTTCTCATACTGCATTGCCAACTTTTTTTTATATTGTAGGCATCAGAGAAATGGGAGAAAAGTGGTGACAAATAGGATTATGTTGAGATTTGATTGCTGTAATGCTGAGAATATTGGGTTCATATATGCATATTGTCCATGGCAAGGAAAATTTGTCAGATTGCTTATATCTGAGACCCAAACACAGATCCCAGGTGAACACGATGAGGGACACTTTCCAAATGCTGGATTAGTTTATCCTCTTTACCACTGTAATCTGAGAAAACCGTCCCACTTAAAAGTCAAGCTGTGGCTGGAGTTTGTATATAAGAAAATAATGTGGAGGCAGGGTGGTGGTAGCGCACGCCTTTAATCCCAGTGCTAGGAGGCAGAGGCAGGTGGATCTCTGTGAGTTCGAGACCAGCCTGGTCTACAGAGCTAGTTCCAGGACAGGCTCCAAAGCTACACAGAGAGACAAGACCCTGTAAGAAGTAGGGAGAGGTGGGGGGGGCAGAGTGAAGGTGTAGTGGTGCACACCTGTAATGTTAGCACTCAGGAAGACGACAGGTTTAAGGTCAGCCTGAGCTGCATAGCAGCTCCCTAATGTAGGCGGAGGCGGGGTGAGGGATCTGTAATAATGATGATGATGTAGCTCTTTTACTGACAGCTGAGAAAAGGGGTTTGGATAATTATACCAAGGGCACTGAAACAAGACTGCTACAAAGTTACACTCCCTGGGAAACACCTACTGGTAATAGGTCCTAAATAGAATTCTTCATCTTGTGATGGAACTGTATGCTATAGTATGTCTATGTTTTCTTTAGGCTGTGTCCAGAAGTTGCATTCAATTCAAGTATCATATTTATGAATACTTTTGTCTCATTCACAAATGATTAGAAGTACAAAGGTAATTTAGCCTGAGTACAAGCTCCTTATTTATGAAGTATCTATGGTTAGTTACTAAAACTCACTTTAGTAATTTATTCCTTATCTTATACCCCTTAGGTAGGTTTTTGTAGTGTTTGTTTACATATTTGTGTTTACAAGTATTATAACAGCATTTTGAAAACAACTCTCCACAGTGTTTTGGATTGATAGTTCCATTAAGGGTTAGTGAGAGCTTTTCTAAATAATCACAAATTTGTGAGGGAAAAGAAGTGTATCTTTGCCTGTTGTATCTGGATTTCTTTGAGTACTGTGCACAGTCTGAAAACCCTTTAGAGCTGTGCTTCCATTCCAGTCCTGTTTGGCCTGTTGTCTTGTTGGCAGCTCATGATGTAGTCACATCACGCATCCCAGGTAACCTTCCTAAGATTGGCTTTTGTTTTCTATGGAGCTTTCAAGAACATGAAAATAAATATTAAAACCACCTACTGGTCTATCACTTGTCTTTGAATACATTTATATTTATTGTTAATTTTTGAAGTTATCCTTTTCTGTGGATATTGCATTCCTAGAATTTGAATTCTTGTATTCCTAAAATAAATCACAAGAGATGTTAAGGGCTTGGGAGATGGTTCAGTATGTAAAGTGCATGCTGCTCAAACTTGAGAGCCCAAATTTGGATCCCCAAACCCATCCAAACCTGGGTACTACATCACTTGCCTGTAATCCCAGCCCTAGGAAGGCAGAGACAGAGTGATAACAGAGGATCACTGGGCAGCTAATATAGCCAAATCCTTGAGCTCTGAGTTCATGAGAGAACTGGAGAGAAGACTCTGAGGTTATTAGTATATACTGCTCTCATAGCTGGGTTCCCAGCACCTGTAACTCCAGCTCAAGAGAGATCCAATGCCTCTGGCTTCCAAGAGCACCTGCACTCAAGTGTACATACCCTACACTGATACACATAACTAAAATACATGTTTTAATAAAAATGGTGACATAAATTGAGGAAAACACCTATAGTGACCCTACCCTACACATTTGTACACAGACATGTGCTTACTACCCATGGATATATGTGCTACACAAACACCCTAAAGATTTTCTATTTTTTTACTTAAAAAATGTTGTTTCTTTAAACTTTGGTTTAAAAGAAATAGAAAAAAAATGAAATGCTTTGCTACAACGTGTTTGAGCTCTCCTATTTTAAAAAAAGAAAAAATAGCCTGGCGATGGTGGCGTACGCCTTTAATCCCAGCACTCGGGAGGCAGAGGCAGGCGGATCTCTGTGAGTTCGAGACAAGCCTGGTCTACAGAGCAAGTTCCAGAACAGGCTCCAAAGCCACAGAGAAACCCTGTCTCGAAAAAAAAAAAGAAAAAAGAAAGAAAGAAAAAATATACTTTTCAACTAGCTTCATCCCATCACTCATAAATCTTTTGGGGATTTGGTTTGTTTTTTTTTTTTTTTAGATAGTGTCTCACTTATTTAGCCTTGGCTGACTTGAAACTCACTCTTTAGACCAGACTGGCCCTTGAACTCACAGAGATCCACCTGCTTCTGCCTCCTGAGCACCCTTTTATTTTTTTTTAATGTATATAGGTATTTGTCTATGACAACATGCAGGTCCCAGTGACAGACCCTGCCTCAAAAAAGGAGATAGGTTTCTTAAGAGTTCTTAAGAGTTCTGTGTTTGTGCATACACGGGGGGGTGGTGGTGGTGGTAACATGCACACACAGATTTTTTTAAAAAAAAGAATAAATAACAATATTTCCTTCTTCAAATCTATTGTCAGTATTTACAGTTTGGGGATGTTTCCCCTTTGTTTTTATTTTTTTTTAAATAATTTATTTTTATTTTATTTGTATTGGTATTTTCCCTGCATGTCTATGTGTGGAGTCAGAGACAGCTGTTAGCTGCCATATGGGTGGTGGGAACAGAACCCGGGACCTCTGGAAGAGCAGCAGATAGTGCTCTTAACTGCTGAGCCATCTCTCCAGCCCCCCCCCCCTTTGTTTTTAATTTAGTGCACTGAAGAATATTAATTTATTTGGAATTAGAACTGAAAATGTGAGTCACCATGTCCAGTTTGAAGACTTAATCTTTGTATGATAATGATTAAAGGAGAGTTGCCAAATTGTAATCGAATTTTGAAACACTTATTCCAAATTTCTGAACTTAAACTTTGACAGATTGAATCTTCATTTCTTGTATTTAAATCTGACTCTCATCCTTTCACTTCTTATCACTTTAAATAGGTCATTCTGAGGTAATATTAGTTTAGTGTCTTCTTTTTCCAGAGGATGCAACAGTTTGCATATGTCTTATAAATTATAATTTGTGTTATAGGTGTTGATTTCAATGAAAATAGCCCTTTTCTTGGTGGGCCTTTTTTGTTGTTGTTTTCTTTTCCAATCTTTTTGATTTCCTTAAATGCAGTGTTCTGCTGTGTAGCATAGGCTGGCCTTGAGCTCAAGGCCTTGTTCTCCTGAGGTCTGGAACTAAAAGCTCGCACCAGAATACTTTGGCCCTTTTTTTAATTTGGAAAGGTTTCACGTGAGTCTCTTGCACATCTTTCATTGTGATAATAAAGATGGTTTTACACCAAAAATTACAATTAGTGCTTTTATATTACAAAGCAGTGCTCTGTACAAATTCATTTTACAGTTTGGCTTTACTGAACCATTTTATGTTTATACTGGAGTTGTAGCTTAACAAAATAGATGCATTTTTTTTACCCTGTTTTAAAGCAAAATATGCCTCATTCCATTGGTTTAGGATGAATGAACCTTTTGTTTTTTCTAATGATTTTTGAAACAGGGTCTTATGTACCCCAGGCTGATCTCAAACATCTTATGTAGCCAAGGCTGACCTTGAACTCTACGTCCTCCTGTCTCTGCCTGCCAAGTGCTAGGGTCACAGGCCACAATATTTAACAGTTGGTTTTAGGTCAGTGTTTTGTTTATTACTACTGGTTTTGAGACTAGGCTTCTCTGATGCAGGTTAGCAGGAACTGCTGGGATCAGATTATGTAATCCTCTTGCATCAGCCTCCAAGGTAGCTAGGGTTGGATGCTGAGCCCATTGTGCCTAACTGCAGGTCTTTTAGAAGGTTGAGCCCTTGTGCCTAACTGTAAGTCATCTTTTAGAAAGTGATTTATGAAGCTGTTTTTCTTTTTCTCTTTTTCAAGCATAACAGGCATTTTATTTTCCCCACCCTCAAACCAGTTGTTAAATTTTAATTGATATGTACAAGTGTTTTGTCTCTGCGTGTGTGTATATGCACCAGATGCATGTCTAGTGCCCACAGAGCCCAGAACACATTATTGGATCTCCTGGAACTTGAGTTAAATACATGGTTGTGAAACACCACATAAGTGCTAGGAACTCAGCCCAGGTTCTCTGCAGGAAGAGCAGGTGTTCCTAACCATTGTGCCAGCCTCAGATTGTTGATATTTTTAAGACAATAAACATGTATTTTCTTTAATGATGTCAGCCTTTTGTTAAAAGGATAATACATATTAACTAAGTAGTTGCATTTATTGAATAGTTCTTTATCTGTTTTTCTTTCCTACCATTGAATGCATTTCAATAATTAGACAATTTGTATTGTTTCTGTATTATTATTTGAACATTAATGTATGTGTTTCTTTTTTTCATTTCTATTCAGAAAGTATCCTTTACATACAGACTTTAACTCGTGTTTTTCAGGGTTACTTTGAAAGTTGCAACATACACAGAAACAGGATAGCAGGCTTCGAAGTGAAAGCCTATGCTAATCCCACAGTGGTTCGATGTGAAATTCACCATGGGCAGACTGGAGGAATATATGTCCATGAGAAAGGAAGAGGACAGTTTATAGAGAATAAAATCTATGCAAACAACTTCGCAGGAGTATGGATTACCTCAAATAGTGACCCAACAATAAGGTATTTGCATCATTACAGATACAGGTTGGGTTTATTTTGCTTTGGGGGTTTTGTTTGTTTGTTTTTACATCTGAGAAAAGATGCTGAACTTAACTCTTAAAAAATATATTTTGGGGGAGCTCTGGCTGCTCTCCCAAAAGACCCACATTCAATTCCCAGCACCCACATGGCTGTTCACAACTGTATGTAACCCAGTTCCAGGGAATCTGACACCTTCATACCAAATGCACATAAAAAAGTTAAATAAAAATTCACATATATATACAGAGAGAGAGAGAGATGGCTCACTGGTTAAGAGCACTGGCTCCTCTTCCAGAAGACCCAGGTTTAAGTCCCAGCACCCACATGGCAGGTCACAATTGCCTGTAACTCCAGTTCCAGGGCATTTGACACCCACACACAGGCATACATGTAGGAAACCATAGATACGTTTATAGGTGTTAGCACAGGTTATTAACTGCCCATGTTATAGGTTATTAAATAGGTCTAACTGTCTTAGAACATAAATGCCTTTGTCTTTTTTTAAATGAAAGACAGCAAATAATCTCAAAGATCCTAGGACAAAGAGACTAAGAGTCTCTCAAAGTTTTTGGCCTACTCTGGTCACAGTAAGAAAGCAAACAAACTGAAAGCAAGTCTTAAAAGCATCATTGGTCAGTCCTGTAGTACAAATCTATTTTAATTTAATCAGAGCATGGTTTTTTTTTTGTTTTGTTTTGTTTTTGTTTATTAAATGGTCTCCTTGCATATTTGACTGGCCTCAAATTTTATGTAGACCAGGCTACCCTTGAACTCAGAGGTCTACCTGCCTTTGCCTCCTGAGTGCTGGGATTAAAGGTGTGTACTACCATGCCCAGCTGATTTATTTTTAATTATCAAGTTGTCTGTTGATTTTATGAAAATGTATAGACAGAAATTTCTTTCCTGCCTGGTCCCACAGCCATTAGGTCCCAAAGAAACACACAGAGGCTTATATTAATTATAAACTGTTGCTCAGGCTTATTATTAATTAGATCTCACAACTTAACCCATAATTCTTATCTTTGTGTAGCCATGTGGCTTGGTGCCTTTTTTCAGAAAGGGATTCTCATTTTGCTTCCTCTGTGTCTGGGTAGTGACTGACTTGCTGCCTTCCCTAGGCTGGTTGCTCTGCCTATAAAAATATATGCTAATATTCACCACATGTTTCTAAAACAGCTAAAAGAAATTGTTTCTAGGGTTTCAAGGGAATGTTTAAAAATACTATTTTGGAGTTGGGTATGGTAGCAAACACCTGTATTCCCATTGCTTGGGATTCAGAGGGTGGAAGAGCCCTACAAGTTTGGGGCCAACCTGTCTGCATAATGAGACTGTCTGAAAAAGTTAAAACCAAATCAAAACAGGAAGAAATATTATTTGCAATCTTCGAATATAGCTCAGAACTTACCCAGCAATATAGAAGGCCCCAGATTAGTTCAACACTGCAAAATAAACATACATACATACATGCGTTTTCATCTTAAATAATAAAAGAATTTTGAAATATCAGGTAGCTTTTTTGGGTTTTTGTTTGTTTTGTAAATTAACAAACTAAGTTTCTGAATATAGAAGCTAAATGATTTTTCATGTTACCATGGATGATCTTACAGTATATTGTCTAAAACAAATTTTGTTAAGTATATGATTTTTTAAAAATTTATTTACATTATAGGGGGAATTCTATATTTAATGGAAATCAAGGAGGAGTTTACATCTTTGGCGATGGACGAGGACTTATTGAAGGAAATGACATTTATGGTAAGCATATGATTTTGTTCTATAAAACTTAGATGTTAGCTTTTTTCTCATATGTGTGCACCGGACACATACAGATTTATTGAATGAAGGAAAGTACAGATGAGGCAGGCTCAGTTCTTGGCCTCTGCTTTCCTCATGGCTACCTGTACATTGCTCAACTCCTTGTTTCCTCTGGATGTGTGTCCCACATTCTTGATAAACTTCAGTACCCATTTGTCCTTGGAGATCTTGAGCAGTTCCATAGTGCACTAGAGTATGAAGTCACATCCTGCCAGATCATGTCCTATATAAACTTGGTATGTTTGGTGAGATGCCATAGAGTCAGCTGTGCCTCGACTTGCTGTATACTTTGTTACTTTGTGGCCTTGTAGAAGCCCACAGCCATGCTGTAGTGCAGAGCTCTGGCTCTTGAACTCGCAAGGACTAGGACAGTAAAACTAGCCTACCTTCTTCACGTCAGCAGGAGACTGGTCTGAAATTATCTAAGGGAGAGAACTGATCTAGTTCCTTTAAAGTCTCAATGAAGGGGCTAGAGCGATGGCTCAGTGATTAAGAGCACTTGTTCTTGAGAAGACCCAGGTTCAAGTTCCAGCACCTACAACTATCTCTAACTCCATATCCAGGGTGTATATGATACACAAAATACTCACACAAACAAAACAATAATAAATCTTTTTAAAAAGAATAAATTCTCAAAGATTATTCTCTAGTATTTAAACATTCAATGCTGTATATGCAAAGCACTAAGCCAAATACCACAGAAAAATAGAAATAAGACCCTAGTCTTAAGGAATATGTATGACTTTTTTTTTTTACATTCACTAAATCACTAAATATCTAATAATAAACAGTTCTGTTTGAAGTTTAGTCTACTTTGAGCTCAGTAGAGAAGGGAAGTACTTCTCACTAAAACTTTTATTTAGCAACTGATTAGCCAAACACAGTTCTACGAGATACATAATATTAAATATCTCTAGTTGCTAATCAGAACACAGGCATGAAGAATTTAAAATACTGACTCAAAGTCACATTGGAAATGAATCTTTGGTAACCTGGCTTGACCTCTAATCTAACTGCAACAGTTCTACATCTACTATATTCTAGTACTATTGGTGTTGTCTTGTAATGCTCACTAAAAATCTAGTAAATGAATTGTTAGTGTTGCTTGATGTAAAATTTTTATTGTGTACTACTAGACTCTAAACATTGACATTGTAAATTTTATTTTCAAATAGGCAATGCATTAGCAGGAATTCAGATTAGGACAAACAGCTGTCCTATTGTTCGACATAACAAAATTCATGATGGGCAACACGGTGGGATTTATGTGGTAAGTTAATGTATATACTTACGTAAATCCTTGTATGAAGTCAAGGCCCGCGGCTAGAGATCTGCTTCATTGGTAGAGTGCTTAGCTAGAGTAGGTTTCATTTCCATCACCACTTAAACCCAGCCTAGTAGCCCAAGCCTATATAATCCCAGAATTTGGAAGAGGCAGGAGGATCAGAAGTTCAAGTGTAATTGTCAGCTATATAAGCAAAAATCAAGATTAGCCTGGACAGCATGAGACCCCGACTCAAAAAACAGGAGAGAAAGGAGACAGGTACAAAAAGTGACTCATTGGTGCCTACACATATGCTCTTGGCTACATCTTCTAAGCGCCTCTGTTTGTCTTAACTCCCATGTTCAAGCCTTATGTTAAAATACTATTAAATTACCAACCCGAGAGAGAGAGAGAGAGAGAGAGAACACTGGTGGCAGCTGGGTATGTTGGCCTGTAATTCCAGCACAGAGCTAGGACAGGAGAACCAGGGCAGGGGCTGTATGGTGGCATTGGTGACAGTGCACTTGCCCTACACGCATAACAACTTGAGTTTGATAAAAGTGTTTAAAAAAAAAATAAAAGGAGCTAAAAATCTGTTTTAAAGAAAAATGGCCATTCACACCTTTAATCCCAGCAGCAGAAGCAGAGGCAGGTGTCTCTGAGTTCAGACTAGTCTACTTAAGGAGTTCCAGCCCACATGTCTCAAGCTGGAAGGGCAGTTTGGGGCCCAGTGAGATGAATGGTGTAGCTGTTAAAGGCACTTGTACAAGCTTGACTTTAGAAAAGTCCAGGGCAAGGCCTGTGGGGTAGCTGGGCCCCCTGGAACCTGTGTAAAGGTAGGAGAGAACTGACTCCACACAGCTGCCTTCTGTCCACCTGGCTGTGCCATGGCATGTGCACACCCTCACACATCATGCACACACACAGTAAATTACAAAGATTTTTAAAGACCAGGGGAGAAAAGAATGATGGAAGGTACTGCTTAGTAGTAAAGCGTATTCCTAGCTTTCATGAGTCCTAGGTTCAGTTACCAGTGCTAGAAAAGTTGTCATCATTTCCTTACCTACCTGCTGTTGGCAGAACTGTTTGAGGGAGGATCATCTTAAGATTCTGCTATAGACAGCATATACTGTAACCAGTTTATCTTCTGTTCAGCATGAAAAGGGACAAGGTGTAATAGAAGAGAATGAAGTTTACAGCAATACTCTGGCTGGAGTCTGGGTGACAACTGGCAGCACACCAGTACTGAGAAGAAATCGGATACACAGTGGCAAGCAGGCAAGATCACTTACTTGGTCTTCTTTGGGTCACTACTGTTTGTTTTTAAAGAGGTATCATCTGAAAAAATTGTTTTCTTTCCCTTCCAATTTAGGTTGGTGTTTATTTTTATGACAATGGACACGGTGTGCTAGAAGATAATGACATCTATAATCATATGTATTCAGGGGTTCAGATAAGGTAAATGTTTTCTTGGCTTCTTTTGTGAAGGACTTGGGAGTACGTAGACTGTAAAAAATTGTTCGTTTTAATGATCAGTCAGTCACTCTGTAATGAGTATTCATATTGTTTGCACTTGTAGCTTTTCTTGATCAGGAGCTGATAACATAGGCCAGAAGAGCTAGCTCATTTCCCTGTTCTGCAATTTAGAGCAGTTCAGCTGCCACCTACTCTTATCCCTATGTCTGGCATGTCATTGGCATTTGGTAAAATGGAAACGTCTGCTTTTATGCTTTTTTTTTTTTTAACTCACTATGGATACCAGTCTGATGCCTACCTCTGCCTGCACAGTACTAGTGCAGGGATTCAATACATGCACCACATGTCCAGCATAAATTTTTATATTGCGTCTGTAATATTTTATGAAACTACAAGTCTTTGGGTGTTGTTGTTTAACTTTGGTTTTTGTGACAGGGTCTCTAGACCATGCTTGTTTCAAACTCACAAATATCTGCCTCCCAAATTTTGGGATTAAAGGTATATGTCACTCACCATGCCTGTCCCTAGAATCCTGAGAGTCTCAATGATTATAAATTCATACTTTAACTTCATTCATGTATGAAGAGATATAAAGTCATAGAACTTCAGCTTAGCTTATAGAGCTCTGTGGTGATAATCTATAGCAGAATAATACAAGGTGAAGTTCTATGGGAAACACAAGATTAATAAAGATTTATAAAGAATTTTTATTTTGGGTATGCATGTGGGCAGGTATATGTGCAAAGGCACAGAAGTGGAGTTCAGAGAAAACTTTCAACCCAGTTCGGCTTCCCCCATGTGGTTTCAGGTCATTAGCATTGTTGTCAGGTGCTAAACCATGTCACTGGCCTGTTGGTTCATTCTTGCCGTGATTAGTGATGCTTGTCAGTTATAGAAGAGTTACTGAATACGAATGGTTGACTTAAGTGGTATTTCTTTCTTATCCATAGGACTGGAAGCAACCCTAAAATTAGACGCAACAAAATTTGGGGAGGACAGAATGGTGGAATTCTAGTTTATAATTCTGGTATGTTTAATCCAACATCTTTTTCTGTATTAATAAACTTTAGAAATATGCTTTCTAAATAATGTACCTAAATTTTACATTTATAGGTCTAGGCTGTATAGAAGACAATGAAATATTTGACAATGCAATGGCTGGAGTCTGGATTAAGACAGATAGTAATCCTACACTAAGAAGAAATAAAATCCATGATGGAAGAGATGGTGGCATCTGTATATTTAATGGGGGTCGAGGTATTGTTGTTAATTTTGCATTAGTAAAAAACCCAGTTTTCTGTTGTTCTTCTATATCTTTAATGATCAGTGACACTGCCAACTAAAATGTTACAAATGGATGAACGTTTTCCTTATTTTTAGATGGTTAGGAAATTAGTGCCTAGAATTAAATAAATGAATATGTAAAGTATTTCTCTTTTGTAACTACCTTGACTCTGTGCCAGTTGTCAGTAAAGCTTTTTGAAAGTAGAGTTGCACATCCTCACTCTGGTCCGTTTATTATTCTAATAAACATGAAATCAAGTTACAGGAGTAGATGTGACAAATGAGTATGTAAAAATACATGCAACTCTTTATAGCAAACATGTGTTGAATTTGTAACTGTTGGAGAACTAAATTAACAAAGCCAAATTGATCCTGGTCCATAAAGCCAGCCCAGTTTGCCTTGAAGCATTAGTCCTACATTGGTCACCCTTTGCAGAGGAAATGTTCAGAGACTGTGTGAGACAGTGCTGAGAGCAAAGCACAGTTCCTGCAACGTCAACAACCCAACACCCAAAATTCTGTATTACCCAACATGAAAGAAATGTACCAGTACTTGAGATAACTTACTATAATAGCAGTGATGTAAACTCTTAAAGAAGTTAGATTTAATAATTCAAAATTGACATGCTAATAGTCTTTTATAAATACAGTGAGGACAAGCCAACTGTAGTGGCTTACACCTCTAGTCTCAACACTTTGAAGTCTGAATCAGAAGCACCATAAGCTTGTGATTTAGTGGAAACTGTCTCCAGAAAAAGAGAGACAGAGAGTGTGAGCACCAGGCAGTGGTGCACACCTTTAATCCCAGCACTTGAGGCAGAAACAGGTGGGTTTCTGTGATTTCGAGGCCAGCCTGGTCTACAACTGTCCAGGACAGCCAGGACACAGAAAAACCCTGTTTTGGTGGGGAGATAAGATGTACAGAGGGGCTGGTTTTAATTGTGGGGTATTAAGCAAAAGTTCTTACAGTAAAATGAGCTATCTCAAAATATTCAACTGGTAGAGGGAGGGCTTTCCAAGTATAATTGTTTGCCTTTGACCTATTTTGTCATACCTCATTGAATATTTGTACCAACCACTGGTAGAGATAGCTAAAGACCATAAATAAAAATTATGATAACCATAAAATCTACAATTAAATGGAAAGGCACATTGTTTACAAAATCTGAGGTAAACTGAAAATGGTTTAGAAGATGCAAGAAGTGAAGAGAGCTGAGGGTGGCTAGGAGGTTTTCTATTTGCAGTGGGGGTTTTAACTGTCTTCACAGCATTAGAGACCTATGAAGACAGCAGTGTATAGAGGTGCTTGTGCACAAGCCTGAAGACCTGAATTTAGTCCCCATATCCCACAAGGTAGCCCAAGACCTCAACACACACACACACCTACATTCATATACATTTTCAATAAATGAGTGAAGACAAGCAAGCCGGTTAGGAGGGACGTGGTGTAATATAGGCGAGAAGTTAAGAATACATGAACAAAGATTATAAGGGCTGTATGTCTAAAAAGGGTAGGAATGGGGTGGGAGAGATGGCTCAGTGATTAATACTATCTGTTCCTGCAGAGGACCTGGGTTCAAGTCCCAGCATATACATGGTGGCTCTCTGTTA
Organism: Microtus pennsylvanicus; assembly: GCF_037038515.1. Classification (NCBI taxonomy): domain Eukaryota; kingdom Metazoa; phylum Chordata; class Mammalia; order Rodentia; family Cricetidae; genus Microtus; species Microtus pennsylvanicus. The sequence continues at coordinate 35,830,429 of NC_134599.1, read as the reverse complement.
ATGTCCGTGTTAGACCTCTCTGAGCACCAGGCTTGCATATGGCACACAAAAATAGAGACAAAATTGGAGGGAATGTGCTGGTGTTCAGTTGTAGATTGGGTTAATACAATTAACACTGCAAAGGGAAAGATGAGAGAACATTGCAGTGAGATACAATGCAGTGCCCGGAAATAGTAGAGGTCAAATGTCTACTGAAATGTCTACTTTCTGGAAACAAAAACACCAGTGTATAATTACTTACTGTACCAAAAACAGATAGTGGTCTTACTATGAAAGTCTGCACACCACTTGCATGCCTGATATTTACAGAGGCCAGAGGAGGGCTTTGGATCCCCTGAAACTGAAGTTAGAAGTGGTTATAAGCCACCATATGGTGTTGGGAATCAAACCCAAGACTTCTGAAAAAGCAGCCAGCACTCTTAACTGCTAAGACATCTCTTCAGCACCCAAAAACAGGTTGTCCATGTAATAGCTGTTAGTAGTGTACTTTACCATGAAAGTAATTTACCAACTCATACCTAGTAATACAAGTATTTGAAGGATGAAGTCCTTGGCCCTTGCACAGTGGTGTAAGGTGTGAAAACCTCATAGAGGAAGTGACAGAATGAAAGAGTGCACGGCATTCCAGGAATAACATGAAACAAAGGTTCACAAATGCACAGTCATGTAGTCAGTCAGACAGGAATGAGGAAAATGATCACAAGTCTACAAATTATAATATAGTTATTAAGAAACAGGAGGGAGCCAGATACCATGAGATGCTAGTCAAGTTAGCCCTGTATGCTCCAGGCATGATGATGGTACATGTAACTCAGGAGGCCAACCCTGGGCTACATCGTAAGACCCTGTTTCAACAATGTTTGCTGTATACGTAAGCTTTAATCTGAGTATTTTAATTATAGGTCTCCTTGAAGAAAATGATATTTTCAGGAACGCTCAAGCAGGTGTTCTTATCAGCACTAATAGTCATCCAGTCTTAAGGAAAAACAGAATATTTGATGGATTTGCAGCAGGTTTGTATTCTTTATCTGTGACTTATTTTAAACCTTAATTAAAGGTTTTCTTGTATTTTATTTGGTTAGTAAGAATGAATCTATTTAAGATTCTAGGCCAACCTTTCTCTGCAACCTTGGCTGTCCTGGAATTTTCTCTGTAGACCAGGCTGTCTTAAAACTCAAGAGATCCATACCCATCCACCTTGATGTGTGCCACCACCAACCTTGCTTCAAGAAACCACTCTAACATTTGCACATTAACTGGAATAAATCTGTAGTCAGGCTGGGCAGTGGTGGTGCACGTCTTTAATCCCAGCACTGAGGAGGCAGAGGCAGGTGGATCTCTGTGAATCTGAGAGGCTGGCCTGGTCTATGGAGCAAATTCCAGGACAGCTAGGGCTGTTACACAGAGAAGCCCTGTCTCAAAAAAACCGAAAAATAATTTATGGTCAGATTGGAAATACAGATAAATTTGAGTCGTGTGACTTTTAAAATATTTAAAAGTGAAAAAAAATGGTTACTTTAATTACTTCAAATAACCATTTAGCAGCTTTCCTTTTTTAATATGAAAACTTTCTCCCTTTATCTGTTGCACGATCTGGTAGATTTTCACACTCATAGGCCCTTTCTCTTTCAGTATTATTCCACAGTTTGCTTATCCTTGTGACCATGTCACTATCAGCAGGGAAAAGTGAACGTTACTGTTGATGATTAAAATACTTGCAATTTGTTCTTTAGACAGTAAGCAAACTAATTTAATGTGAAACTACCAGCTTACATCCGTCCTAATTTGGAGATTCTTTAAGAATAAGTGGCCAGTACACGCCCCTTTAATCCCAACACTTTGAGTTCGAACCCAGCCTGGTCTACAGTGAGAGTTCCAGGACAGCCAGGGCTGTTAGACAGAGAAACCCTGCCTTGAAAATCCAAAAAGCAAATAACAAATGAACAGTGTAAAGTGATGATGCATCTACTTGTTTGTAAATTTCACTTCAGGTATTGAAATTACAAATCATGCAACTGCAACACTAGAAGGCAATCAAATTTTTAACAACCGATTTGGAGGCTTATTTTTAGCATCTGGTGTTAATGTGACAATGAAAGGTATGTTGGAGTCTGTTCTTCTAAGCACTCTAAAAATGGGAGTTGGAAGTCATTGTTAATTCCTTATGTCACTTTCTGCATTAGCAGTAATTTTAAGTGACCAGTTTTGAGTTTGCCTTAAGCTTGTTTTAAGAGTTGGGATATTTTACACAAAGAAAACATATTTCTGTTTTTAGTTTCTTACATATAATTGTATCCTTGGCTAGCTGTTGAAAATACTTTTGTTTTTACAGATAACAAAATAATGAACAATCAAGATGCCATAGAAAAGGCTGTTAGTAGAGGACAATGTTTATATAAAATATCAAGTTATACCAGCTATCCCATGCATGACTTCTACAGGTATATTTCTAAATTACTTGAATACAGAAAAGTGGAAGTTAGTGATTCCCTTAAGTTGACATCTTTTGTTCTGTTGTCACTGGGGAGGGAAAGCAGTACTTGTTAACTGATGTCATCATATAAGTATTTACTAAGTTATAGACCAGGCTGGCCTTGAACTCACAGAAATCTGTCTTTGCTTTTCAAGTGCTGGCTGGGACTGTTTTAAAGTAACATTTCCACTGTGTTATTTATAACTCAGGTTGTTCCATTTTTCTAAGACACACACAACACTACAGTTTCCTTTTGGTCTAGACTGTAGCCAGCCACAGAATTCAGGTAAAGGTCATGAGTGATAAAATGCACTGTTTTAAATTCCTGACAAGCTCAGTAATACAATGTTTTGATTTTTAGATGTCATACTTGTAACACCACAGATCGAAATGCCATATGTGTGAACTGCATTAAGAAGTGCCATCAGGGACATGATGTAGAATTTATTAGACATGATAGGTACGTAGAATACTTGTTGCTATATTACCCAGTTACTTCCCTTCACTTTGCTAATTTTTGGATTTTCATTTTGCTTTAGGTTTTTCTGTGACTGTGGTGCTGGAACACTGTCCAACCCTTGTACATTAGCTGGTGAGCCTACACACGATACAGACACATTATATGATTCTGCTCCACCTATAGAATCTAATACGTTGCAGCACAACTGAATTCCTCCCTAAAGAAAAAGTCCTGTCATTCTAACATCGTAACTTAAAAACATTTTTTTGGAAGATTTAAAATACTTGCCCATGCTACAGAAAGAGACTGTACTGAAAAGATGGATACACAAGGTCAGTTGACACTATGAAGCTCAAACTACCAAAAAGAAAGTGGCAATATATTGACTCAGGATCTCAAAGCTGGGTATTTTAGCATTACTGTGTAAAGACTTTTGAAGGGACAGAAGTGAAGAAAATAAGCTGCAATTTTGTACAGATACCAACTTCTGAAAAAGCTGGTGTTTTTACAACTAGCATTGAATGCAGTCCGATTTGCAGTAGTAATCTTCAAATAGACGAGCAGCTTTGTTGCTGCCTTTATGGACATGGGTACCAATTGCTTTTGTAATATGGTAAAAATGTGAGCTAGCACTTCTGCATTGATTTTTTTAACATGTATTCAGATTGAGAATATGATTTTAATGCTTTAATCTCATGTAGTTTGTTTTTAATTTCAAGCAAAATCTTATTGTACTTGAATGTGCCCTGTTTTGTTAGCACACCTAGACTTGCTGTAACTGTACTCATGTCCCAGTATGTACGTTCTTTCTATGAAAGAGAAAAACACTAATCTTAAATTATATCCAGCAATGTTTCTGGTATCCTTTAAGAAAAGTTAAGACTATTATTTCCTTCCCTCTCCTGTGCAGCATTCAAAAAAAAAAATCATCCCTAGAAAAAAGTTGAGTGTGTTTTAATGAGACTTCCTAGGAAGGGATGCACTGTAAACAAAAGTATTCTTGTATCTCAGTTTTGTGAAAGGTAAAAACTACTATGTTTTAAAGTTCACTTTAGAAAGTCTCTTCAAAACAGGCCTGTATTTGAATTCTGTTCATAGTTTTTATTTGAACAGTTTAGACAAAATGGCTGGAAATTAAAGCAGTTTCCTACATTAAGCTGAGACCAGTATATATACAGCCCTATACAGTTTCATAGCTCCCCCTCCCATTTATGTGTATTGGTGACAGTGGGTATAAACAGCCTGAAAGTGTATGCATGTACCATAACATCTAGACTTAATATATTGTGGAGTATTCAATAACCATTATGTAGAAGGTAGATGAGAATTAAAAGGGTTTAATTTCCTAGAAAGAAAATGGAAAAATGGTCATTTTTAAAAAATAAAGTTTATTAGATCATAATGTTGTCTGAATTTACCACCTTTGTCAAAAGTCAACTCAGCTTCCAATGTAGTCTACAATTCCTTAATCAAAGCCAGCAACCTATGGACAGCTTCAGCATCTAAAGTCGGCTTTTCACTAGCCAGACAAACTTCCCTTAAAAAGAAAAAAAAAAATTATTTCATTTTGTCTATGTCCCAGCCTTCCAACTAAGTCAGCTATAGGAAAATTATATTCTTTATTCAGAAATAATTACCGAAATAGTCGTAATGACTGATTCATCTTCTCAAATTCTCTTGCTTTTCTGTGTCCCTTTTGAATAACCTCCTCCGGAAGATTAGCAAGCCTTGCTGCATTAAAGCCGTAGCTCTTGGGACAGGCCCCCTTAATGAATTTATAGAGGAAGGTAATAGTCTCCTGGCTGGGATCCTCACATTCATTTTCTACCATGCAAGCCTTCAAGAAAGAAAAGCTATTTTATTACAGCTCTATGATTTATGTGCTGCCAAATGAAAAATGCCTGGGTAATTCCACATACCATGTGTCCTAGGCGCACAGAAACGTTTTTAGAATAGTCTTCTACTAATGAATGATAGTGTGTAGAAAACAATGTTCGACACTTTATGGTTTCAGCAAGTTCTTTAACAACTGCATTGGCTATTGCTGTCCCATCAAAAGTTGCAGTACCTCTTCCTGTGAAAGTGAAATTAAGAGATGTACACCTCATGACAGGTGCCAGGAGCAGCCTGGGCACTACAGAAAGAGGGAAACAAAACTGCTTCTTCTTACCTAACTCATCCACAAGCACCAAAGAATGTACTGTTGCATGCCTAAGTATGCTGGCAGTTTCACTCAGTTCAACAAAAAATGTACTTTCACCTAAAAAAGGAAACAGGACTATTAACAGCAGATTATATCTTGTTTGAATATGACAAGCAAGAGGTAAAAACACAAAAAGTTTTAACATGTTTTTAAAGTTTGACTTTTACATAATGCCTTAGGGCTGGGTGGAGGAGAAAGAACAACTCACCTGACATTATCCTATCTGAGGCACCAAGTCTAGTAAACACTCTATCTACTGGTGTGAGCCGACACACTTCAGCAGGTACATAACAACCCATCTGGGCCATTACAGCCAATAGACCAGCCTGTGAAGATGGAAGAAAGGAATGTCATGATTGGTATTAAGAGAACCTATACATAGTACACATTTGACTCAAGAGTTCTTATGGAGGAATATGGCACTCCATAAGTAAAGCCTAACAAATATTTTGGACTTCTTTACAGCCTTTGGAAATTTAAAAGGCCAATTTTAGATCTGTGGTTGGCTAAGTCTAGTGAGTAATAGGAAAAGACAAGTATGTCAAAATGACTGCTTTGTTTCCTCTTAGTAGTTAATCTTATAACAGTACTGGGGAAGAAGAACAACAGTACTGCTAGAAGGATGTACACATGCCGGGCAGTGGTAGCACACGCCTTTAATCCCAGGACTTGGGAGGCAAAGGCAGGATCTCTTTGAGTTTGAGGCCAGTCTGGTCTATAAGAGCTAGTTCCAAGACAGCTAAGACTGTTACACAGAGAAACCCAACAAAAAGAACAGGTACACACATGAGGCCCTGGATGGACTCAATCACCAGAATCAAAATAAATCAGTATCATTATTTTATTATATAATCTCTACAATTTTGTTCACTTTGAATGTACCTTCTAAATTTAGTCAAGTAAAGGACCCTCATCACCTAAAACCTCCCTCCCCCTCTCTGTCTTTGTTGAGGTCATGAAAATCAAAGCCAGGGTCTCACACATCTAATTGTGTGTTTACCACCTTAACATTAGCTAAGAGGTTTCTCTCTGGCGAGACAAATGCAACTTTATACAGTTTCCCTCTGCTTCCCTTATGTGATTTTGTGCTATCTGGAAAATGGACTAGAGTATATTTGCCTCTCACTACTTTCTAATTAATAGAACATGAAGGGTAAATTACCTGTCTTATGAGTGTAGATTTGCCCCCCATATTTGGTCCAGTAACAAGCACACAATAGGCTTTGCCATTTTCTTCTTCTTCTTCACAGCCTATCAGGATGTCATTAGGAATAAAATCATCTCCAAAAAAAGTCTTGGTAATGCAGGGATGCCGTGACCCTTTAAGCTCTAAGAAGGGGTGTCTGTGTTCTCTCGGTAATAGAATTTCTGGGCGACACATGGGACCATCTCCTCCTTGACTATAGTTAGCCAAGCACAGTAAGACATCTGTCAAAAGAAGTTAAAAGCATCGTTTTGTTCATTTCTTGCTAGGTATACATTATCATACCCACTACAGAGTACTTGTTCTAGCTACCATAAAATGTCCTTAAAAATGCGCCAGCAAGATGGTTCAGCAGGCCAAAGGTGCTTGCCACCAAGCCCAATGACCTAAATTCAATCCCCAGGATCTGCACAGTAGGAGAGCAAATTCCCACTAAGCTATCATCTCCACAGGAACTGTACCAAGCCCAACACCTAACACACACAAAAGGTACTGTACTACTCAGTAAAGTATGTTTACTTTATGTTCTATTTTGTCCTAAAATGTTCTTAGTGCCAGGCATGATACCAAACACCTTTAATCCCAGCACTTGGAAAGCCATGAAGTAGAGCCCATTTTAGAACAAAATGCTGTGACTGAAACCAAGTTATTGGCCTGGGTGTTTTATGGAAAACTTCTCATGGAAGTTTCCGTTTCAGCAGTTCTCCACATCCACATGAGGGTGGCTGCTTATATAATAAGGAATAAGAGATAGATCAGCCGGGCGGTGGTGGCGCACGCCTTTAATCCCAGCACTCGGGAGGCAGAGGCAGGCGGATCTCTGTGAGTTCGAGACCAGCCTGGTCTACAAGAGCTAGTTCCAGGACAGGCTCCAAAACCACAGAGAAACCCTGTCTCAAAAAAAAACAAAAAACAAAACAAGAGATAGATCAGCTGGGAGGTCTATCTAAGGTGTGTGTCCCAGCACTTGGGAGACAGAGGCAAGGCGGAAATCTCAAGAGTTCAAGGCCAGCACACATTGTGATAGGGCCTTGTAGCTAGTGCTGGGTACAGCAGAGAGACAAATGAACCAATTTAGAAATCTGTGCTGTGAAAGGATTTTACTATTCAGTCCATTTAATAATTGTGTTCAGATGAGGGTTACAGTCTCAGGATAGTAGTACCTTAGGGCTGTAGTTCAGTGGACAAATGCTTGAAGCACTAGCTTCAGTCCCCCACCATCAAAAAGAAGGGGAGGAGGAACCTAGAACAAATTTTGGTTTCCATACTTTAAAAAACAGATGCACTAGCCCTGATATCTGAAGATTACCAAATTTCTGCTTTAAGAAAAAAAAATCAAAACCTCAATTACAAAAGCAATTTGGGGTCAAGAGTTGGCTTAGTGACAGTGTTTGCCCAGTATGTGCAAGGTTCTAGATTTGATTCCTAACATGGCAAATTAAATTGTAAAACTAGGCAATAGTGGCTTACTTCTACAAGTAATCCTAGCAGTTGAGGAACTGAGGCAGGAAGGTTGTCAGGAGTTCAAGATAAGCTTGAACTAGAGATTCTGTCTCAAATCAAAAAGCAAATGACCTAGTACCAATAAACATTTTTAAAAGAAATCTGAAAAAAAAAATCTTCCCTCAATAATTCAGCTATTCCAAAAAATGTCACAAAGTTATTATTAATGGCTAAAATCCAAATTTCAGTTACTTCAATTGCCTTGTTCATTTGATTCAAAACAAAAACGTATGCATACATGTCAATATACACACCCATAATTAGAGATGTGTAGCTGAGACACAAAGCCTTACCCAATACTGCAATGCACTCTACAGCAGACTGCCAGTCCTTGTAATTTTTATCAAAGTTATAGAACAGCCGCCTCATACAGTCCTTCAAAGACATGTCCCTACGTTCTTCAGCATTTATAAGATTAGCTAACTTCTTCTCAATCGTTTTGGTCCAGTATCGTTTACAGCCCTTTTTAGTAGATTTCAACTCATATTCTTCTGGTAGGTTGCGGGTAGTAAAATTCTCTGGAATCTCCAACTGGTAACGGTTCCTACCAATTCCCCAGTAGACTATGGTCCTGCATCCAAGCCGACTGCGTTGTTTATCTAAGTACTCCAGGAGACTCTGTTCATTCTCTCTTATGTCAGCAAGTGCTTGGTCATAATCAGAGTCAAATCCTGCCTTTGGAGTAATGAGTCCAGTCTTTCGAGCCCTCTCGTGGTCAAAAGCAGTATCCCATCGGTTCAGCTCTGTGTTCAGATCAGGAAAGCAGCCTTCAGGACTTTTTGTCTGTAGAGTGACAACCTGCTTAAGGGTTTTAGACTTAAAATCATCAGCAACATCCTCCATAAGCCCTATAATCTTACACATTACTTTGAATCCTTCTAGAGCAGAAAGAAAATCAATGATCTTTTTTTTGCTGTATGTGGTTTCTTCGTACATTATAGCCCTGCTGTCTGGGTGGTTCTGGCTTTTTAGGGGAGATCCAATATTATGGATCTTACTCAGTAGCCTCTCAAGATCTGGTAGCTTCTTTAGGAGGTCTGTAACTTCACTGATTTTGTCAGGCAAAGCCATCAGGTCTTCCACAGCATCTAAGCGGTCACTTATAGCACAAGGGCTACAGAGGGGGGCACAAAGCCATTGTTTTAGGAGCCGCTTGCCAAAGGGAGTATGACAAGTATCAAGCCTCTCTAGCAAAGTCCCTTCAGTAGAACCATTTGTCCCATTCAGGAAAACCTCCAAGTTGTTTAATGTCACTGCATCTAACACCATTCGCTGATTGGCTTTAGTAAAGACAGCACTGGGTCTTACTGTGGTGACCATTTTAGAATCCAAGGGAAAATATTCTTCAAAATTAGCCATTGATAGAAGCTCCTGATCAATCAAGCATTTTTTGAGGTAGAAAACACAACCACCTAGAGCAGAGAGGGCCAATTCACTATTCTCTCCTGGTGTCAGGCCAATAGAATCTGACCCTGAGGTCATACTTTTAAGTACCCCAGGCAGTGCTACACCACTGTCTTCATTTAACTTCCCAGTAAAATATCCTTCTTCAAGGAGTGTTCTCAGAGTCTTGGTGGCATCCCAAAATTGGGAACCTGGTATCAGACCTTCCTGAAGACAAGAGGACAATGAACCTTTCAGAACTGTTTTAGTTTCTGTTGAGAGATTTCCTTTCTCAAACAAAATTTGTACTGGAGGATAGTGTGCCACAAGAGTCCTAAATCTGGAACAATGGCGATCATCTGAAAACTGACCCATGAAAAACTTGCCCAGTGAAGTGTCAACGAAGCACACACCATATACACGAGTGTGCCCAGAGGAATCTTCCTCTTTCTCTTTAAGGCTCAGAAGGTACTTACTGTAGTTCTCAGAGGGATCACCTTCCAGCACACTGTACGTCTGGGTGCCCTTGGTGATGATCCTACAAACCTCCCTTCTCACCACTCTGTCAAACTTAGACACGTGTGCCGTCTTCCGGCATCGTGCTTCCATCATTTCTGGAGTCTCAGTCTGTTCCACTCGCGCTACTTTATAGCCCTTCTTCACCAAGGAATCTGAAAATCGGCCAAATGCAATTTCAGGAAAACCAGAATGGGCCCAGTTGCCCTTCATGAATACTAGTCCCAGCTCACTGACTCCAATAACGGCATCCATGTGATACAATTCGTAAAACTTCCCCACCTTATAAAAAATAACAAGATCAAAGTTCTGAGACTTAATCTCCCACCACTTCCTCATCCCTGGAGTACAAGAATTAAGGAAATCTTCAGGCACATACAGTGTGGAAGAATTAAAATCAGGGTGATCAGGGCGTCTCCTGTGCTCATCTCTTCTCTTTTCTGGCTTAAGCCATTCTAAAGTTTCATGATACCAAATAGTGGGCCCACTATTGTTGTCACCTCCTCCGCTAATATGGGTTTGGGATTCAGGATTCTGAGGGGCAGAGAAAGCACTCAAGGTACTCTTGGTTTCTGATGAAATTCGAGTCGCTCGTTTGGTGGCTGAGGATGTTTCCTTCCTTGAACTTTTCCTTCTAAATGCGCCCTGACCAGCCATTGCTCTCTTCCGCTTTGGAGCACCTTTGGCAAGGGTCCCCAGGTCCTCACTATCACTGTCTCCAACTCCACTGCTCATTTCGTCGCTGCTTCCTTCTTGCTTAGTGTCTGGCTTGAATTCTACATCAGAGCCACCAATGTCACTCTCAGAATCTGATATGATCCTTCGCTTTTTTACTTGCCGATTGCTTCGCCTAGGCCCCTGCACCTTAGGCTGCAGTTCTTCACTTTCACTTTGATTATCGTCTTCACTCTTATCAGATACGTAAGCTGCATGCTGCACCTGCCAAAGAGGGAAAAAATTTTAAAACAAAACTTAAAATCCTTGTGTAGAACCCAGACGTTATGACTCAGTACTTCGGAGGCTGAGGCATAAACATTACCAGAAAATTGAGGTCAGCATGAGGCAGGGACATAGCTCAGTTAACTAACATGCAAATTCCTTGGTTTGATCCCCAGTAATTCATAAACCAGGAATGTTGGCATACACCTGTAATTCCAGAACTTGGGAGGTAGAAGCAGGAGAATCACTAAAGTCATCCCCAATACATGTCAGTTCAAGGCCTGTCTTAGAGAAATAAAAACAATACTACAGTGAAATATTACCTGTATGCTGCAATGTTGCACACATCTTGAGAAAATGTTCTTTCTTAAGGCTATTTATTTAACCTAAATTTAAACATAAACTGAACCTGATACATCAGGTCAATAATCCAACTTCTTGTGATGTTAAGTCAGGAGTTCTGGCTAACCTGGGCAACTCGGCAACACCCTATCTCAAATAAAAAATAGCTTTTTTCTATAAAGGAGTGATAAAAAGACTAAGTGGTAGAGCACTGGTCTGACGTCTGACAATGGGTTCAATCCTAGGAGATAACATGTAACAGCCCATAATCCCAATATTTGAAAAGCAAAAAGCAAGAAGATTCTGAGCTTGAGGCTAGCCTTCAGCTACAAAGACTGTCTCAAAAAGGGGGTGGGAGGGTAACTGTTAAAATCTAGGAAAGTACAGATGTATGTATGTATGTATATACACACATACACTGGACAGTCACTTCAAAAAAACAAAACAAAACAGGGTTACTCTGTGTATCCCTGTCTGTCCTTGAACTTGCTCTTTGTAGACCAGGCTGGCCTCAAACTCAGAGATCCGCCTGCCTCTGCCTCCCCAGCGCTGGGATTAAAGGCGTGCACATCACATACATATATATCATTTTACCTCATTACGCTTTAAGAGAACAGAATGCCTGACCTCTGTCTCCTCCTCCTCTTCTGGCTCTGAAGGCTCATCACACACTGCCAACTCAAGCCTCTTCATCTTGTCTTTATTTAAGGCTTCGTCTGCGCGTTGCATTGCTCTCAGGATTTCAGACTTTGAACTGTAGAAATGACCTCCCTTTTGGGCTTCCTTGGATTTTGAACCTAGAAATATACTTACAATGAGAACACAGTGGCTGAATAGTTGGCCAAATTACACTGTGAACAAGAATGGTTACAATCAGTTATAATTTTTAATGCCCCATTTTTTCATATACATAGGTCAAAAGTTTATAGGAAGGAATTTTTAGGGAAAAGCTAGCAGTAAAATTGGAATCACCAATTTTACTTTGAATTTGCTCTGTTAAATCTTCCCAGGCCACTTAAGTCTCTCTTCTAAGGTCTCAGAATGTGCCACAGTATGACAAACCTCACAGTGAAGCAGATACCAATGTGGTTTGGTTAGGGACTCTTTCTAAAATTGTCCCAAGGACAAATCAGATTTATTTAAATAAGCAGCTGGATAACCAGGCTGGAATGTAACTCAACTGGTAGGTAGATTTTGCCCAGGCAGTTTTAAAATATTACATTTATTTCTAAAGAATCATTTATCATTGGCTGCCATAAGAAGGCATTTTATATATGAATAACAGTATCGGAGCTGGGCAGTGGTGATGCATGCCTTTAATCACAGCACTTGGGAGGCAGAGGCAGATGGATCTCTGAGTTCGAGGCCAGCCTGGTCTACAAGAGCTAGTTCCAGGACAGGCTCCAAAACTACAGAGAAACCCTGTCTTGAAAACCCAAAAAACAAAACAAAACAACAACAACAGTATCATTCACCAAGATTATATAGCAGGTTAAGTAAGAGAATCAACTTCCTGGTTCTCTAACCATTCTGACATGGTATTTTTCAATGAACCTACCACCTTTTGCAGGACAAGCATACTAAGCAAGAGGTATGGTTCTTAAGAGTTCTGGGAAACTGACCCTGTTGTATCCCGTATATTAGAGTTCAGTGTGCTAGCCTGGGATGCTGGGAATAAAGGATGTGGACTTGCTCACAGGTAATGTACAGTGCACTGAATCCTGTATATATACTATATATAACAAGAGACAGGAGATGCACTTGGCCATGTGAGGTAAAGTTTGCAGCACTGTTGGGTTTATAGAGAGTTCTGGTGTGATACACAACTCAAATATACTCAATAGGCTGTAGTTTTGGAGGCCATGTGGTATGCATCTGTCATAGAGAATGTCACTGACCCACACTATTATCCTGCTTACATTACCCACTTATTCCTTCAAAATAGAGCTAATAGAACTTTTTTACACTTCTGTCTGTTTCATAGTTCAATTAACTCCCATCAAGAGACAAACTTTTCATGAAGGGCTTTAATTGCTGTATGTCATTCAAAAGACAAAAATAAAAGGTTCCATACAAAACGAAGGAGCACAGACCAGCTGCATCCCATCTCTTTAATGTCAGATTACAACTGCTATTTTTACAATCTGCTGAGGAATCTCTCTCTCTTACTCACACACAATTTCACTATATAGTGGACAATCAGTATCTCCTCTCCCACTCACCCTGTATCTCTTACCTGTATATGGCTTTAACATCCTTTTGTTAACCCAGCCCCTTGTTGGACTGTCATCAAAAAACTGGACATGAACACGAACCGATTTCCCTTTCTTCCGGATGAATGTTCCATCAAAGGGATGATTATAAACCAGGCAAGGCCACCAGGGATAACCTTCCATCTTAGCCCAAACCAAATCGCCTGGTGAAAAGTCACAAGAACTGTTGCCAAAAAGAAATATAGAATTCGGTTAATATTTAGTTACCTTACTTCAAAGGCAATTACCCATAAATAAACAATTTTAAGGAAGCTCTCATTAAGAGGGCTAGAGAGATGGCTCAGCAGTTAAGAGCACTGACTGCTTTCAGAGGACCCAGATTCAATTCCCAGCACCCACATGGCAGCTCACAACTGTCTGGAAATCCAGTTCCAGGCAATCTGACACCTTCCTTCCAATGCACATAAAAAAATAAAGTTAAATAAATCATTTAAAAAAATCTATTTAAAAAAAGACTCCTTTAGAAACTTCTGGTAAGTCAGAAGGTTCACCTTTTATAACGTAAGCAAGCTAATATAATGCTTATTTAACAATTAAAACAAATACACTGGTACTAGATGACAACTGTTTCTCAGAAGTTTTAAAATGAAAATTCAGACAGTTATCTTGTCAGTTACAAGACTTAGAGTGGCTGGGCAGTGTGGTGTACACCTTTAATCCCAGCACTCAGGAGGCAGACGGCTCTCTGAGTTGAGGCCAGCCTGGTCTATAGCACTAGTTCCAGGACAGCCAGGACTGTTACACAGTGAAACCCTGTCTCAAAAGTCCAGAGAGATAGAGAGAAATAGTGACTACACATGCCTAAATGATCTGGCTCTTGTGGGTTGTCTCTGAGCACTCAGAACAGACCATTCAAGAACCCCCTCAATGATAGAAAGGCTACTAATAACTATTCCTGCCCAAGTGCATTCAATAGCAGTATTCTCTAGGCCCACTTAAAAGGTTCTCAGCACATACAATATTAAAATATTGCAACCTTTGGAGGGTCTGCTCCAAGACCATACCCAGGGTATGTAAAAAATCCAGGAATGCAGCTTTTCTATCTGAGGGGAGTAAGAAACACACACTCAAGAAACATATCATTCTTTCAGTAAACATAAGAAACAGCCATTCTGACACACAAGGAATCACAAGTTTCTCTCAGGCTCAGAATGTCACACCGACCAGCTGGAAATGAGTAACCATGACAACACTTGCACTTGGTCATGGAGGCAGGAGGCAAAGCCTCTCTGTACTTAGCCTGAGAGACATCATACAAAGTGACACTGAAATTCAGGACCTAAGCAATAAACAGCTGGCTGGACCTCGTATCATAAAAATGAGGAGTATGTGCAGCTGCTGAGAGGGTTTGTACAGGGAGTTGTGTCTTTAAAGTTATCTGCCAGGCTTTTGCAAGCAAGAAGACTGGCACAATAGTTGTCCATGCTTGACCCTGGTACAGCAATGGACACTGGGAACTTGTCCTTGTGCATTTCATTTACTTTGGGTTTGGTCTGAGGTTGTAAATCAGCTAATTGTATGAAACTGTCTTGAAGCCATGGAATAAAGGCCTGGCATGAAAGTATATTTTATTCACCAAAATTATACAGTATAAGAACAAGTCATCCTTCTGTCAATTCAGATATAATTATGCCCAAAAAGTGTAAAACACACCACCAGTGGGCTGTGGAGAGAGCCGCACAGCTGTTCTTTTTAGGGAAGAATTGTGGCAGCGCATGAAAAACTACAGGCAGAAACAAATGCCACCTACAGCCAGCCCACAGTGGAGCTCCCCATCACAATTATTCATCCGGTGGGCCCCGACCAGCTGAATAGCCATCATCTGCTGTACGTTCCTAGTGGGCCCCGGCACTAAGACAAGCACACTACTGCAGTAATAGTTCAGACATTTCCAGAGTAGTCTGTTGAAGTCAACTGACTTGGACCCAATCATGAAGCAGTATTTCTTCAAAAACCACTTCCCCAACCAGGCATGAGGACACAGGCCTGCAATCCCAGCCCATAATTATGGCTGAAGCAGGAGGAACTCAAGGATTTTAAGGCCATCCTGGATTACAAGACCTGCTCAAAAATGTGTCTACATGCACACAAGAACACATTTATTTGGGAAACATGGGTCAATGGTACAATACTTGTCTACCACGGGCATAGCTATGGGTTCCATTCCGGCACTCAAAGAGGGAAAACAGATACTTTTAGAATACAATAGAAAGAGGACTAGAGAAATGGCTCAGAGGTTAAGAGAGTATTGATTACTCTTTAAAAGGTACTGAGTTCAGTTCCTAGCAGCCACATGGTGGTTCACAGTCATCCAAAATGAGATCAGATGCCCTCTTCTGTGGTGCAGGCAAGTATGCAGACAGAACACTGTATACATATTAAATAAAATAATTTTTAAAAAAAATACAATAGAGAATATGAGTATCATCTTGTATTGTCTCTGTATCTTTATAAGGACTGGCTTACAATTTCACTTTTTGGTTTTTGTTGTTGTTTTGAAACAGAGTGTGTGTGTGTGTGTGTGTGTGTGTAGCTCTGGCTGTCCTGAAACTCATTTTGTAGACCAGAATGGCCTTGAACTCAAGAGATAGATCCTTTGCCTCTGCCTCCCAAGTGATGGGACTAAAAGTGTGAGACACCACCAATGCCTGGCACAACTTCAGATTCTACAGTGACCAGTACAAGTTTATGCATATCACATCAGGCTCACTACAGGTCACCAGGAAGACCTGCACAATTCAAACAGATAACTGTTTCCTTATCTTCAGTGACACATTCCCAAGAGGAAGAACCAGGGGACCAAAAAAATAAAGATAGGAGAACTGAGGTCAGGAGGTCTTACATAAACTGTGCCTTAATACCAAGCAAGTTTATTAAATAAAGCATGTAATATACAGCTTGGGGGGGGGGACAAAATCAGCAGGAAGCTGATCAAGCAATGCTGTAAAAAGGGACAGAAGACACCTCAAGTGCACCCAGCAGCTTTGGAACTGAACACTGTAGCCCTTGGTGGCTAGGGTGGGGGTGGGATGTTTCCAGGATCCTGAAACTTCCCCAATGCCGCGTCCCCAGGCTATTACTGGCCTTGCCAGGTTTTCAACAAGTTCCCTCTCCACTCCCAGGGACTTAGATAAAGGCTAAGCCTAAGGCCAAGTGAGGGCTGGCCTTCCCTTCCTTCACTCAAGCAGTTTGGCCACTGAAAAGCTGGACTGAGTTCTCTAAAATCTTTTTTTTCCTTAATTTTGTTTTTTCGTGATAGTGTTTTCTTGTGTAGCCCAGACTGTCTTGGAACTCCTCCGTATACTTGGATAACAAACAAAAGATCTGTCTGCCTCTGCCTCCTAGGGCTGGGATCAAAGCCACCACGCCTGGCTTTGATTTCTAAGGAAGAAGGGGACTTTTTCTCTATATTCCTTTATTATCGCTGACAAATGTCTATGGCTGTATTTCCCAATGTGGAACACATTTAACCTCTGTTGCCAACCAAGACAATTTTTTTTTTTGCAGTAGGGAAAAAGATGCCAATGAGGTCAAGTGTCGCTAGAACTTGCTCTGTAACCCAGGCTGGCCTCAAACTCAGAGATTCACCTCCCTCTTCCTCCTAAGTGCTGGGATTAAAGGCTTGCACCACCACTGCCCGGCTCTCAGGTTTTTCTAACAATAATAAAAGCTTTGTGTGTTGAGTACGTGTATATACTTATACATTCACAAGGATGTGGGGACCAGAGGTCAATCTCAGGTGTCACTCCTGTTACCAGCCATCATTTTTTGTTCTGAGACAGAATCTCTCACTGCCCTCAAACTTGCCAAATGGGCTAGGCTGCTAGCCCCAGGGATCTGCCTCCCTAATGCCAAGGGCATATGCCACCATGCCCAGCTTATTTTTTAGGTGGTTTCTGTGTAATGAACTAAGATCCTCATTCTTGTAAAGCAAGTTCTTTACCATCCAACCTCCCCAGTTCCCAATATACTGATTATGCAACCTTCAATCCCAGCACCTGAGAGGCAGAGGTAGTCTGGACTACATCTGGGACTACAGCAGAGCCAGAGTAATAGTTTAGCAAGTCAAAGTACCTGGGTAAGGGTGCCTCTCACTGTAGAACTCTAAAATAACTCTGAGGCCTCTCAGCCTTAGTGCTTTCACCCCTCCCCTGGGAACCAGGAATCTAACAATTACCCACATGTGCACTGAGATGTTGGAAACTTTCCATCTCCCTGAGTCTTTGTGAATGTTCTCCAGATAGAACTCTGTTATTGAAATTGGGGCAAGATAACCCTTAAGATGTTGACTCAATTCCTGATGTTTTGACTCAGTTCCTGGGAAGGGGTCAAAGTAACCCTCAAAAGTTTCCTCACCTGATCTGGCAACTGCCCTCCAGTCCTGGCTCGGACCAATTATTGTTAATAGCACTTTGAATAAGCCAATCCCAATAGTTGGAAAACAACACCCGGACTCCCCCCCCCCTTGTTTCTGTGACGTTTTACTTTAAAAGTAGCCTGTACCAGCTATTCAGGGTCTTTTTGGCTTCTCGAATGCTGAAAAGACCCTGTCGCAACAGAATCAATCAAATCCTCTTGCTTTTATATCAACCGTGGTGTGAGGGTGGTTTCTTGGGGCGACTCCTCAGTGATTGGACTCTAGGGTCCAACATCACAAGTTGTCCTGAACTCCATACACACCCCATGCCGCGAGCACAGCCATACCCATCTCTCAGAGCCCCACATATATAGTGCAATTACTTTTGAAAAAAGAGCCAAGACATCCTAGTGTGGTGGTGCACACCTTTGATCCCAGCGTGTGGGAGCCAGAGGCCAGTGAATCTCTTAAATTCCAGGCCTGCCTGGTCTTCAGAGAGAGTTCCAAGACAGTCAGGGCTACACAGAGAAACCCTGTCTCCCAAAAGTCAAGACAGTGGAGAGGAGATGGCTCAGAGCGTAAACACACTTGCTGCCAAGCTGGATGGCCCGAGCTCTATTATCTGCAGGACCCACACAGTAGAGAACCAACTACCCCAAACTGTTCTCTGACTTTCACAACCTACTACGGCATGCATATTCTAACAGGTAATTTTTAAAAAATAGAAATAATGGGACTGGAGAAATGGCTCAGCAATTAAGAGCACTGTCTACTCTTCCAGAGGAACCAGGTTCAATTCCCTGAACACACATGGCAGCTCACAGTTATCTGTAACTCCAGTTCCAGAGGCTCTGAGGTCCTCCTCTGGCCTTCCTCAGGCACCACATACGCACATGAGTACATATACATACAAACACACAAAACACATATATAGGCATCTCTTATATTTAGCTGTTCCTGAGTTGTGTCCTTTATCAAAACAAACAAAAAGTGGGAAATAAGTAAGCCAAAATTATCTTTTTTTTTAATTTATTTATTATGTATACAATGTTCTGTCTGCATGTATGCCTGCCCACCAGAAGAGGGCAGCAGATCTCATAGATGGCTGTGAGCCACCATGTGGTTGCTGGGAATTGAACTCAGGACCTCTGGAAGAGCAGCCAGTGCTCTTAACCTCTGAGCCATCTCTCCAGCCCGAGGTAAAATTATCTTATCCCCTCCCACAGTAACATACATTGGCTCTTCATGATGCCCAAGGTGAAATGCCAGAATATTGGATGCCGTAAGTTTTTAAATTTTAAATAAGTTATTCTCGGATAAAAGCTAATAGTAAAAATAAATGCCAGACGCAGTGAGAGACACTTGTAATGCTTAGTATCCAGAAGTGCGGTGGGGGGAGGTCAGAGATTCATTACACAACAAATTGAGGCTAGCTTTTGATATTTGAGACTGTCTCAAATATTAATTAGTGGGCTGGAGATAAGGCTCAGAGATTAGGCTGTTCTCCCAGAAGACCTAGATTCAAATCTCAGCATCCAGATCACAGTTCATGACTATCTGTAACCCTTCTATCCTCCACGGGTACCAGATACACATGTGGTGCACAGGCATACATGCAAACACAGCACACATAAACAAAAGTAAAACTTAACTTTTATAATAGCCTTTACATGTAACATGAGCTAGCCTGGGACTCTCTACATTGATAAAGTAGCCTCCACCTCACAGAGATCCACCTGCCCACGTGCAGGGATTAAAGGATTGTTACCATGCCAGCCTTTAAAAAAATATTTAACTTAAAATTTAAATAAAATAATGTAATAGTGAAATGATCCGCTTAAGATAACCAACAACCATGCTATTTAAGTCAATTAAGAGCATAAGAGTGCATTAATAACGGCCAGACCAAGAGTGAGCTAATGCCTCCAAAATGTCTCTTGGGTGCAACTCAGGAGTACAGTCTTTTTTTTTTGGTTTTTCGAGACAGGGTTTCTCTGTGGCTTTGGAGCCTGTCCTGGAACTCACTCTGTAGACCAGGCTGGTCTCGAACTCACAGAGATCCGCCTGCCTCTGCCTCCCGAGTGCTGGGATTAAAGGCGTGCGCCACCGTCGCCCGGCGAGTACAGTCTTTTTAAAGGCAAAACCAGTTATATTAGTGTTTGGGGGAGGGATGGTTTGGAGTATCTGTGTAACATCTGTCTTTCTGCAGAACTTAGAAGTATTTTCCAGACCCAAAACTAGAGTTAATGCTTCTTCTTAGATATTTTAATTTTATGTTTTAGCTTGCACAAACATGAATTACTTTGGTTAATATATCTGGCTAATGATCAGGGTTGACAGTCCCAACAGTGTTGCCAAGGTGGAAGTGGTTATTGGCGGGATGAGCTGAAGTGGTTAGGCACTGTTTTTTTTTTAACAAAATCTCAATCGTGCAATTCTACCAATAAAGACTCAGGAGCCAGATGCTGGGGTGAAAGCCTGTTAGCTCAGAGGCAAAGAAAGCACCCAGCGACTTCCCCAAACCCCTTTTCCTACACATCTCCAACAACAAACCTCAAACTGAATGAATGTCCCTCCCATCCACTTCCTAAGCATCTCCCTATCCCTCCTCCTGACTCCCTCTTACTCTATGGCTTTTTTCTGTCAACTGGTTGCTTGCTAGGCCTCTTGACCCATGGTTGACTTAACTTAATCCTGTTTACAGTATTCAAGCAGAAAGTTCTGGAGTTAAAGGTGTGTGAGGGCTGAGCCACACCACAACTAGAAAAGGGTTTTCCAGTAAGTAATGCAATCTTAAGGTTCACATGTCCTGCAACAAGAAGACACAAAATGGTGTTACCAGGGGCTGGAGAGATGGCTCAGTGGTTAAGAGCTCTGCCTGCTCTTCCAAAGGTCCTGAGTTCAATTCCCAGCAACCACATGGTGGCTCACGGCCATCTGTAATGAGATCTGGTGCCCTCTTCTGGCCTGCAGGAATGCATACAGGCAGAACACTGTATACTTAATAAATAAATAAATCTTTAAAAGAAAAAAAATGGTGTTACCATATTCATTTCAAAAGCATTTTAACTGAACTAAGAAACGACCTACTAAGGGGGCAGCTCGGTAGCAAAGCATTTCCCTGATATTCGGGTAACATTTAGTGCATGTGGGTACCAACTACTAGCTGTTTATAAACCTCATCAACAACTTTAACCTACATTTGAAAAAAGAATCCATTAATTGACCAAAGCTAGTATCTGCCTCTATAAATAAAGCTAGACGTGGTAGCACAGGCCTGTAATCCTTGCACTTGAGAGGCGAAAACAAAAGAATTTGGAGTTCAAAGTCAGCCAGTCACAGAAACAGTGAAAGTGGTGCATTCCAGGTGGTGGTAGGACCGTGTTCCAGAAACAATGAGTAGGATTGCTAAATTCACAACCAAAGTGATGTACAAAGCAAGACTCATCTCCAAAATATATACTGATTTAGAGATACCATATAAATAAACTATCCAGACTAATCTCTGATATTGTGTTGGGGGATTGGAGGACTAAACAAAACTAAAAAGACCACGGCATGCCTGTAATCCCCAGCACTCAGGAGGCTAATGCAGAAGGCTAAAGTTAAAGGCTAGCCCAAGTTAAAAGCTAGCCTGCTCTAGTGTGACCAAAATCCAAGAAAACCCACACCAAAAACACCCACAAGTTAGGTCTGTAAATGTATTATGAGTCAGTCTAAAATATTTTTTAATATTTTTCTATGTATTTTTTAAGCCTAAAAAGGGAAAAAGAGGAAGCCAGAGAGATGGCTCCAGAGTCAGTTAAAAGCACATAAGTACTGTTCACAGCACCCAACGCTGGGTGCTCACAACCACCTGCTAACTCCAACTTCCGGTGCCTCTGGCCTCCATGGGCATCTGCACTCATATAAACATACCAACACATATAAGTATGTATGCAATTAAAATGTTTCTATAGTAAATTAAGATTGTAATTTAAAAAATGGAATTGGAGGGAGGAAAATGAAGAGGGAAATGCTATATTAAGATAAACTAAAAAAAAAAAAATTAAAGGGCCGGGCGATGGTGGCGCACGCCTTTAATCCCAGCACTCGGGAGGCAGAGGCAGGCGGATCTCTGTGAGTTCAAGACCAGCCTGGTCTACAGAGCTAGTTCCAGGACAGGCTCCAAAGCCACAGAGAAACCCTGTCTCGAAAAACCAAAAAAAAAAAAAAATTAAAGGGAAACAAGGAAAAATGATAGACAAAGATGACATTATACGCTGAGCCAAGCATGGCAAATACTTTTAAGTCCAGCACTCAGGATGTAGAGGCAAGCGGGTCTCTGTGAGTTCAAAACCAGCCTGGTCTTAGGATAGCCAGGGACACACAGAGAGATTGTCTCAGGACAAAAAAAAAAAAGGGGGGGGGGTAGAGCTGAATGAGAAAAAAATGCAGAATGGAAGGACCCATCTGCATTACAGGTAGCTGATAAAGAACCAGTAAACAAACAAATTACCAACACTTAGCATAAAAGAAAACCTTTTGTTTTTCAAGACAGGGTTTCTCTCTGTAGCTTTGGAGCCTGTCCTGGGACTCACTCTGTATACCAGGCAGGTCTTGAACACAAAATCCACCTGCCTTAGCCTCTCGAATGCTGGGATTAAAGACGTGTGCCACCACCACCCAGGTGTCAAAAGGAAATTTTTTTTTGTTGTTTTTTGTGTTTTTTTTGTTTTTTCTTTGAGACAGGCTTTCTCTGTAGCTTTGGTGCCTGTCCCGGAACTAGCTCTTGTAGACCAGGCTGGCCTCGAACTCCCAGAGATCCGCCTACCTCTGCCTCCCACCGCCCGGCCGAAAGGAAATATTAACAGCAAACATGATGCTGTTATCTTCTGCTCCCATCCTACACGCAAGTCTTGGACTATCAGTCCAGTGATTGGACCGGTTACATTCTCTTGCAAGTTGTCCTCTGACCCTCCTTCATTTTCTAGTTTGCAGACTCTCTTCCAGAATCAGAAGCCACTCAAATCTGGCTAGTTCCAACTGTTCTTTTAGTCTGTTCACAGAACTGAATCGCTTAACCTGAACCACTCTTCTCCTTCCTCCGACGCACAAAAAAACTCCTATTTTACTTTGGGATCAGTTTCTACTCAGGATACATTAAAATACATAAAGTACCTTACAGTAAAGTAAATGCGACCCTTTATTTTGGATGCCACAAAATCAATTCACAGCCAAGTAAATATGCGTTCTTCAACAGATGCTCGCTTCAAGTTCCCACAAGCAGAGACAACTAATAATTCTTTAGGTCAGACACAGCGAGGGCCTTGAACACACTACAGCAAGCGCCGAGTTATAACCTCCAACCCTAGACTACTCAAGTGGCTTTTTCCTATCATTTAAATACACAATTGCGGGAAGGACATTAAAACTCAGTAGTACTGCATGCAAAGGTCTTATGCTCCAGGCCCAGAACCACAACCCCCCTCCCAATACACAGAGACTGCCTCTACAATCAGTTAAACTCTGAAAAATCCAACAATTCCTGTAGGACACCTTGAACACAGGGCATCAAAAATCGCTGCTAAGAACCATTGGCTAGAGATTTGATCTGATTTTTCTTGAGTCTCCAAGTCATGGCTTAAACAGTCACCATCACATTATGTGTTTAAAACAATAAAAGCGAGCTTTCCAGAATGTCTAATTACCCCAACAAAAACAAACAAACAAAAAAGACAAATTCACAAAGTGATATGACAACCCCAGGCTGGTTTCCCCAGCAAACTTTCTTGCCAAGGGCACTACACTCCAATACTTCCAAGGCCCACAAAACCGAAAAACCTTCCGCACCCTTCCCTCGTATGGAATCGTGCGTTTAAAAACTGCGTCGTCCCAAACCGGAACACCTTTTTCACCAGATACAAACTTCCACCTGCAGCCCAAGTTCCCTGCTATCTTCTCCTGTAGGCGTACAATCGTGACGTCTGCCCCGCCCCACCCCCTCCAGGCCCCGGCCCGCAGCGGGACACGCCCCCGCCCGCGGAGCCGAAGGGGGGGGGGGGTCTCAGCCCCAGAGCCTCCTGACCTGACCTGACCCATCCCACCCCACCCCACAGTGGACACGCGCCTCCACCGTCCCCCGAAAGTCCCAGGCACTAGCCCTGCTCCTCCCGGGCAAGCCGCCCCTCCTCCGGCCGGCCGCCCGTCTGGCCCTGCACAGCCTCCCCTTCCTTCCGGCCGCCCACGCGCCGCCTCAGCGCCCCCAAGCAGCTACCTGTCGGGAACCGCCGGCACGGCCGAGCTCCGCGGTCCCCCGTTGAGGTTCTTTGCCTCGGGCGACGAGGCGGACACCGCCGCGGGCCGGGGCTCAGATCCAGTCTCGCTCCAGGCCGCATCCCTGCCGCGGGAAGCGGAGGCCCCGGAGACGGCGGCGGCGGCGCCTCCTTCGCGTAAGGCCCCGGCCGCGGCCTTCTTGGTGTCGCCAAGCGCCGGGGACTTGGAAAAGAAGCTGTACAGGGTGCTTTGTCGCGACATTATGGAGGATGGCGGGCCCGACCGTGCAGCCACTCGGAGCGCCTACAGGTACCACCTCCGCCGCGCGGCAGCAGCTGGCGGGAAAGTCGGGAGGAGGCGCGTCCGACCCAAGCGCCCGGAGCCCGGCAGCCAATCCGCACGCACCTCGGCCGGGGCGGTGGGCGGGGCCCCACCTCGGACGTGCCCCGGCGTTGGTGGGCGGGGTCTAGTCGCCTCGCCCCGCCCTCATGGCAGGTCCGGCAGGACCGGCGGGCCTTGAAACTGTGGGCAGGAAAGTTGCCGGGTTTGCGGTGGGCACCTTGGGAAGTCCACCCGTCTAAGACGGAAGTGGCGAGCGCGGTTTCCGGAGCCTAAACTGGAGCGGCTGGATTCACCCTGCAGGAGGCCGCAAAAAACGTTCCCCGGAAACACCTGGCGCTGCGGGCGGCCCTGCGGTTGGACAGACCAGAGCCCAGAAATTGACTTTTACCGTTTCCTCTGGACGGTGTATTTATTCGAAGAGCGGTGTGCAGAGTGGCACTTGTGAATGCCAAGTGCGAGGCCCTGGTATTTCAAACCAGCTATCCACAAAACTTTCCGTCACCCATCATTGCTTCAACTAGTTTATGCTTCGTAATCTCTGAAGCAGACAGCTAAAATCCACAATCTTATATCAGAGTCCTTTGGCATAGGTGTTCAGATTTTTTTTTTTATTTTACTTTAGAAACTGAGAACGTTAAAGTAATGTTGAGAGTCGAAATCTGGGCCTTAGCAGCCCTAACACACTAGGCTCTTCCCACCCATCCTCAATAACTGAATAAGAAAGAATAACAAAAACCAGAGAAAGGAGATTTAGTCAATGGGGCCACATCAAGAAGAAAAAGAAGTTCGGAGGCCCCCTCTAAATTCATCTTTGGAGTACTGACATGAGATTTAAAGAGAAACCAAAACGGCCCTTGGGAAAGGGTAATCTGGCCCAACAAGGCTTCTGCTCCCGTCTGACCTGCAAGGTTGACACCACAAGGTTTAGAAAAGTGTGAAACCTCTTTCCCGGAAACAAGTTTTCCTCTGGCCAACACCAGAATTTGCCTCCCAATCCCTCCCCCCTCCCGTCCCGTCCGGTCTCCACCTCGAAATTCCCGGAGAAATACCAATTCCTTGGGATCCATTGTTTCAATTGCTTGTTAGACAAAGGGAAGGGGTTTAAGTGTCTCTCAGAAGGGCTTCCTGCCAGATTGGTTACAAGACTCCTATTCAAATTCAAGAAAGCTGTTGGAGCCAGGTATACCCCAGCAGTCAGAAGGCAGAGGCAAGTGGTTCTCTTGAGTTCAAGGCCAGCCTGACCCACAAAGTGAGTTTGAGGACAGCCAGGACTCTGTCACACAGAGAATCCTGTCTCCAAAATCCAAGCCGCACCCCCCCCAACAAAAAAGAAAAAAGAAAGTGGGAGGATAATGATCCTGTGATCTCTTAAACCAGCTATAAGTAAATATGGAATCAATCCCAACAACTTCACTGTGGCAAAAGGGTGTGTAAGACCCTCACCCCTTGTTCTCAAAGGGGCGAGAAGAAATTTCCTAGCAGAATGTTTTCCCAGGAAGATAGTGGCCTTCCCCTCTTTCATCCAGGAGATTCCAAGTACGAGGTCACTTAGCCAGTCACCTGGTGATAAAGAAAACAAGGAAAAAGCTGACTTAGCAGAATGGGAGGAAGCAAAAGACCTTACACCCACGCCAAAGCAACTTCAAAAAGCCTCTTTGTAGTTATGCCTTTAAAAGCCTACCCCAGAGGAGATACAACTCCTCTCTCTACCTCTCTATAGCGGGGTCAGTAGACGGGTTCCAAGCAGGGTCAGTAAACAGGGGTTCCAAGCATGTTTGTATTATGCTGATTAAACCTTGCTTATTACAGTCTGGGCCTCTCTGGTGGTCTCTGGGGGTTGTAATCTGGGCACAACAGGTAATAATAAGATTTGTTCTGACACTGGACAGTGGTGGCACACGCCTTTAACCCCAGCACTCGGGAGGCAGAGGCAGGCAGATCTCACTGAGTTCAATGCCAGCCTGGTCTACAAAGTGGGAGCCAGGGCTGTTACACAGAGAAACCCTGTCTCGGAAAAAAAAGAAAGAAAAGATATGCTCGGAACTGGGCTGTCCTGGAACTTTGCTCTATAGACCAGGCTGGCCTTGAACTCAGAGACCTGCCTGCCTCTGCCTCGTCAGTGCAGGGATCAAAGGCGTGTACCACCACTACTTCTGTACTGTCTTACCCTGTCACAGGACTAGCAGGTCATTCTTCAATAAGGTTCCTAAGGATCCTGTTCCTGATTCAGGAGATCAGAAATTAAGAAGACAGGAACCTTGAGATCAGGTCTGAATGAGCCAAAGACTTGGGCCAGCTTATTTACTAAGTACAGCATCATATATATTATTTTTGAGGGAAAAATTGAACAGCCAGAAGAAAACCATCACACATTGGGACAAGGTCAACAGAAAGCTAATCAAGTAATGTTGCACAAAAAGGACACAGGGTTTCTCAAGTGAATTACAGACCCAGCTCACATCATTCTTGGTACTAATACCTTAACCTTTAAGGGAAGGACTTGGGTTCCAGAATCAAAGCTTCCCCAGTATCCTGGCCCCAGGCCATTAATGTTCCTGGTTTTACACAAGGAAACATAATCCTTCTCCAAACATCATAGCCTTCAGGAAAGCCTTGGGTTGGCCTGACCCCAGCAGCTTCACAGCAGTGTCCCCTACACATGCACACACGCACGCACGCACACACACAGCTGTCACACTCTATATCCTACAGAGACATTATGAGTCCCTAGCTAATTGACCTCCCAGGGCCACGACATTGACATGGGAAGTGAGTTTACATCCAAGGGATACCATGTTCTATGTTTAGTTCTGTATTTTCCCACTTCCGTGCCTCCTGTCTGGTACCAGCTCTTGCTATGAAATCTTCCATCCCCAGAGAGCTTGCTAGAAGAGGCTCCTTCCTCTGACAGAATGGCTTTGGATCTCTTCAGAGACCCCCACCTTGCTGTCTGTCTCTGGTCCTGGGGCCTGAGCTCTCCTTAAAGCCCCTTGCCCCGCCATTGTCTGTCTGTCTATGCCATCAGCTCTTCTAATAAATGCCTAGTTCCCTGGTAATCTGCCTCACTTTCCTCTTAAGTAAACCTTACCCAAAACCTAACACATCCTGAAAGACCACTAACCCAAACGATCATGGTCAAATAAATTAAACCAGAGGTTCCCCCCTCCCCATGCTGATTAAACCTCCCCCTTGGGAGGCAGAGGCAGGTGGATTTCTGTGAGTTCAAGGTCAGCCTGGTCTATAGTGTGAGACCCTCCTCCCTTATTCTCGAAGGAACAAGAAGAAATTTCCTAGCACTTGGGAAATTTCAAAGCACAAGGACGCCCAGCCACCTGGTGGAGCCTGATAAATGTGTCCTGACTCAGGTATAGGGTGACCTTGCTTTAAAAACAAAGAACAAGCTGACTTAGCAGGAGGGGAAAGAGCAAAGACCTTGCACCCGCCCCAAACCCCACTGATAGTCCTGAAGGGCTTGTAGTTTTTGCCTTTAAAAAATCTAACCCCACAGAGGGATTTGAGCTCCTCCCTTCCTCTCTGCGAAGGAGCTAGCCCGCATCAAGTGAACAATAAACCTTGCTTATTGCAGTTTGGGCTTCTCTGGTATCTAGTGGTCTCTCTGGGACAGCTAGGGCTGTTACACAGAGAAAAATGAGTGAGAGAGAGAGAGAGAGAGAGAGAGAGAGAGAGAGAGAGAGAGAGAGAGAGAGAGAGAGAGAGATTATTTATTTATGTATGATACTGCATATGAGAAAAGATCTTATATAATTAAACTGGTTACGACCAAATAGTTACTTAGAGTTTTTCTTTTTTTATTTTATTTATTTAATTATTAAAGATTTCTGCCTCCTCCCCGCCACCGCCTCCCATATCGCTCCCCCTCCCCCAACCAAGGCCCCCTCCCTCATCAGCTCAAAGAGCAATCGGGGTTCCCTACCCTGTGGGAAGTCCATGGACCACCACCTCCATCCAGGTCTAGTAAGGTGAGCATCCAAACTGTCTAGGCTCCCCCAAAGCCAGTACGTGCAGTAGGATAAAAAACCCATTGCGATTGTTCTTGAGTTCTCAGAAGTCCTCATTGTCCACTATGTTCAACAAGTCCGGTTTTATCCCATGCTTTTTCAGACCCAGGCCAGCTGGCCTTGGTGAGTTCCCAGTAAAACATCCCCACTGTCTCAGTGTGTGGGTGCATCCCTCATGATCCTGAGTTCCTTGCTCGTGCTCTCTCTCCTTCTGCTCCTGATTTGGACCTTGAGATTTCGGTCCGGTGCTCCAATGTGGGTCTCTGTCTCTGTCTCCTTTCATCGCCTGATGAAGCAAGAAACTAGACCGTAAAAAGCTAAACAACCCAATTATAAAATGGGGCACTGAGCTGAACAGAGAATTCTCAACAAAAGAAGTTCAAATGGCCAAAAGACACTTAAGGTCATGCTCAACTTCCTTAGCAATCAGGGAAATGCAAATCAAGACAACTTTAAGATACCATCTTACACCTGTCAGAATGGCTAAAATAAAAAACACCAATGATAGCCTTTGCTGGAGAGGTTGTGGAGAAAGGGGTACACTCATCCATTGCTGGTGGGAATGCAAACTTGTGCAACCACTTTGGATAGCAGTGTGGCGGTTTCTCAGGAAATTCGGGATCAACCTACCCCTGGACCCAGCAATACCACTCCTGGGAATATACCTATCATACAACAAAAGTATATGCTCAACTATGTTCATAGCAGCATTGTTTGTAATAGCCAGAACCCGGAAACAACCTAGATGCCCTTCAATGGAAGAATGGATGAAGAAAGTATGGAATATATACATATTAGAGTACTACTCAGCAGTAAAAAACAAGGACTTCTTGAACTTTGCATGCAAATGGATGGAAATAGAAAACACTATCCTGAGTGAGGTAAGCCAGACCCAAAAAGAGGAACATGGGATGTTCTCACTCATATTTGGTTTCTAGCCATAAATAAAGGACATTGAGCCTATAATTCGTGATCCTAGAGAAGCTAAATAAGAAGGTGAACCCAAAGAAAGACATATAGGCATCCTCCTGCATATTAACTTTCATCAGGCGATGAAAAGAGAGTTTTTCTAAGATCAAAAAATACTGTGCATTGCTGCACTAAGGCAGGCTAGACAAAAAAAAAAAAAAAAAAAAAAAAAACGGCATGAGGATAAGAAAAGGGATTCTGAATGAAGCCAGGAATCTGAATGAAGCCTCCACCAAATTGAGAAACAAGAAACCTTGCACAATTAGCATTTGCTATAAAGGCCGCCAACTTTGCCTTAACACTGCTTTCATCCTCCCTTTCCTGAGAGATCTGGAACAAGAATACAGACCAGCTAATGAGCTGATGCTAAAAAGCTAAAGGTTCCTAAATGCAGCCACACCCTTCATCCACACAGCTGAACAATGCACCACCCAACCATCTTGCACCTTGCAACTTTGCTCACCAAGGGAAATTGTTTTTTGTTTTTTTGTTTTTTTCCAGACAGGTTTTCTCTGTAGTTTTTGGTGCCTGTCCTGGAACTAGCTCTTGTAGACCAGGCTGGCCTCAAACTCAGAGATTCACCTGTCTCTGCCTCCTGAGTACTGGGATTAAAGGCCCACACTACTTCTAGTTCCTGGGCCAGTCTATCTAAACTTCCTTTCCTATCTAAACTTCCTTTCCTTTCTTGCCCAATTTGGACAAAAGTGTGTGTGTGTGTGTGTGTGTGTGTGTGTGTGTGTGTGTGTGTGTGTGTGAATTGTTAGCTGGGTGTGGTGATAGTACAATTTTAATCCCAGCACTCAGGAGATGAGGCAATTGGCTCTCTGTGACTTCCAGGATAGCCTGGTCTACATATGGAGTTCCAGAATGGCCAGAGCTATTTAACAGAGAGAGACTTTGTCTAAAAAAAAAAAAAATCCTGGCAGTGGTGGCGTGCACCTTTTAGCCCAGCACTCAGGAGGCAATGGCAGATTTCTGTAACTTCAAACCAGCCTGGTCTACAGAGTTAGTTCCAGGACAGCCAGGACCACACAGAGAAAACCTCGCCTCACAAAAACAAAAAAAAAAGGGGGGGGGGGCTGGAGAGATGGCTCAGTGGTTGAAAGCACTGCTTGCTCATCCAGAGGTCCTGCATTCACTTCCCAGAAACCACATGGTGGCTCACAACCATCTGTAGTAAGATCTGGCGCCCTCTCCTGACTGACAGGCATTCATGCAGACAGAACATTGTATACATAATAAATCTTTTTTAAAAAGAAAGAGCATCCTTTCTCTGAAGCCTTGGCTATCCTGGAACTGGAAGAAAAAAATTATGTAGATCAGATTGGCCACAAACTCTGAGAAGTTCTGCTACCTCTGCCTCCTTCCAGAGTGTGGAAATTATGTAGTATCACACCTGGCCTTTGGTTCCTTTTGATTTACCTGGTAGCACTGATATGCTTGATGGAATCTCTACAATGTTGTAACTCGGTTGCTGTCACCCAAGACAAGGTGACCAACTAGGACAGTCTGTGAATCTGAGTTTTCCTTGAGCCCCACAGCCCCAGCTGGGGGCCCACACGCTTGGCTTGTGACCACGGGTCTAAAGATGCAGCCCGAGCTGAGTGAGCAGAGGGTTATAAAGGTGAAGAAAGCAGAAGTTTGACGTAGCTGCTGTCAGCAAGCATGACAGGATATGAACTTTTAATAAGACTAGGGCACAGTTATGTCACCAAGTAGGGTTATAGGGTTCGAGGAAACGCTGAAGACCCTAGACTCAAATAGCATGGAGGACAAAGAGTGTTTATTAGGCCAATGCATGTGGGCTTGTTCTCCTGTACAAAATGGCCACAAACTCTGAGAAGAATTGTAGGCTCCTTTTAAGCATAGCTAAGGGGAGTTTAGGAGCAGTCAGGCCATCTCAGACTTAGCTGGTTAAGCAAGCAGTAGTTACATTAGTATATGTTTAATTAGCTGAGGTTTCATGTTATCATTTTTGGACATGTATGTACAAGCTTGGACATGACTCAGAAGGATGCTGCTGGTTTTGTCCTTGAGATCCTGAGACCGACTTAGACCCTCTGTGTTTCTTCTCCCCCTTGGCTCTGGATGGAAGGATGCAGTAGATAATTGGCTCGTTGCTGGGAGAGACACCTGTGTGTGTGCTTTGCCAAGAACAGAAACCTAAATTCGGTTGTAAAAGTCAGAGAGTTTAACCCCTTCAGATACCATGGAGTTTCTGTTTGATCAGGAAGCAGAAAGCCTTCTGGTCATAGAAGCAGAACAATGCAGGTTAGCAGAAGTTCCTGAGGGTCAAGTTGCCTTCTGTTTTAGCACATGGTCAGGTCAGGATTTAGCAAATGTGGTTTTTCTCACTTCAGTACCAACTCAAGCACTAGATACCCAAGTCAATGACAGTGACCAAGTCCCTTAAGACTGAGGAATGGGGCCAGGCGGTGGTGGCGCACGCCTTTAATCCCAGCACTCGGGAGGCAGAGGCAGGCGGATCTCTGTGAGTTCGAGACCAGCCTGGTCTACAGAGCTAGTTCCAGGACAGGCTCCAAAGCCACAGAGAAACCCTGTCTCGAAAAACCAAAAAATAAAAAAAAAAAAGATTGAAGAATGGGGAAGAAGAGTTGTAGCTGGGCCTACCTTTAAGAACCATCCCATAAAAATGGAATGATGGAGGCCAACAAGATGGCTCATCGTCAAAGAGTGCCTGCTGCCAAGCCTGATATTCTTGAGTTCAACACTTGCCCCCCACCCCTGTGGTGGAAGGAGAGGACTGGCTCTAAAGTTGTCTTCTTTGAATATGTTAAATAGCCAGTCTGAAACCTGACAACCTCCACATGCGTGTAATGGCATGCTTGTGTAAACACACACAGACACACACACTCAAAGTAAATAAGTGTTCAAAAACGAAAGAAAGAAAAAGGAAAGACTTAGACGATAGCTTAACAGCGAAGGCTTTGAAAGAGGCACAGCTGGGGGCAATGGCGTAATTTTGATCCCAGCTCTTGGGAAGCAGAAGCAGATGGATCTCTCTGAATTCGAGGCCAGCCTGGTCTACAGATCAAGTTCCAGGCCAGCCAGAATATATAGTGGGAACTGTAGAACTGTAAGACAATTCTGAGGCCATTGCTGAGCCCTCAGTCTTAGTGCTTCCCCACCCTCTCGGGAATCTAACCACTATACAGGCATGTACTGAGATGTTGGGAACTTTCCATCTCCCTATGTCCTTGTGGATGTTCTCCAAAGAGAGCTCTGTTTCTAGAATTGGGACAAGATAACCCACAGATATCCACAGATGTTTTGACTGTCCCTGGAAAGGGGTCAGAATGACCCCCATCTGGCAACTGCTCTCCAGCCCTGGCTCAGACCACTGTTATTAGAAGCCCCCTGAATAAGCCAATCCTAATAGTTGGAAAACAACCCCCGAGTTCCTTGCCCCCTTGTTTCTACGGATTTTGCTTTAAAAACGGCTTGTAACAGGCATTGGGGGCCTTGGCATTGAAATGCTAAGTGAACCTACAGTGGCAGAATTACATCAACTCTTGCTATTACATCAACTGAGGTGTGAGAGTGTATTCTTGGGGTGACTCCTCCTCAGTAACTGGACTCTAGGGTCCAACAAGAACCTATTCCAAAAATTTAAAAAGGAAAGAAAAGAAGGAGGGAGAGAGAGGGAGAGGAGGCTCTGTCAGGTCCAGAGGAATCTCCAATTCCTCAGATCCCAAAAGGCAGTGAATATGTCCAGAAATGACAATCTTGGTTCAGATCACACTGGACTATAGGATTGCTGGCACAGGAAATTATGAAATGGTTTCTGTATGCATAGAGCCACTTCCTCATCTCCTCTTCCCCTGGCAGATGAGGCATCTGACTCCCTATTGACATGTACCTACCGTGTATACCAAAGTCAGTAGAAGCCTTCAGACTCCTCTGGTCTCTATTCACACATACTTGTAGTATGATGGGCACATCTCAGAGCCCATCCTGGCCCTTCCCACCCCTTTCCACCAACTCCTACTGTAATTGTCCAGGCTGATTCAACACACAGGCTTTCCTACCCCCAGCTACTCATCCTCTTTATAACCTGCATAATTTACACACACACACACACACACACCCCACATAGATAGCTTTGGCAGTTTGGAATAAACTTCAACTTTTCAATCCATGAGCGGTCTTTTCATTAGTTTCTTTATTTTGCCTACACTGACCTACCAAACTGCTCTGCCTTTCTGACCTTACCTTATTTCTTTCCTTTTGAGTTCTGAATTCTCCTGAGTCTTTCCAGAAACAAGTCTGACTGTGGAACAAAACAAAGAGATCACTTTCTAAGCAATAGAGACCTTCTTGGCTCTTACATAGCTCTACTTTGTGGATCCTAAGACAATGGCCTAAGATAACGATCAGCTAGCCCCCAGCCAGCCCCAGGAAACCTGGTCTTTTCTGTGGAACCCCCACCTCTGCCTTGTATTGTGGGACTCCTCTGTAAGCAACTTGAAGATGATTTAACTCATCAGACCCCAGGGCACAGGGAATCTGCGGAAGAGGAGGCAGAAAGAGTATAAGAGCCAGAGGGGATATAGGAAGACAAAGAAACCAGGCCCTCTAAATCAACTAGAGCAGAGTTCACAGGATTTCAGAGACTAAGGCAGCAAGCAGAAAGGTCTGCTCAGACTACACTGTGTCCTCTGCATGTATATTACAGCTTCTAGTTTAGTGTTTTTATTTTTGAGTGTGAGAACAAGTGAGTTCTTGTGCCTTCTCTCGGGCTCTTCCCCTTCTGTTTGTTTGGTTTGTCTAAGTCTGATGTGCTAGTTTTGTTTCATCTGATTATATTTTATTATTATCCCTCAGAAGCCTGTTTGTTTTCTAATGAGAGACAGAGACAGAGCGAATCCAGATGAGAGGGAGGTGAGGAGGAACTGAAAAGAAGGGAGGGAGGGGAAACCTAAATCAGGATGTATTATGTGAGGGGAAAATCTATTTTTAATAAAAGGGAAAGAAAGAGAGTGCTATCCCAGAGCTTGGGAGGCAGAGGCAGGAAAACAAGAGTTCAAGATCAGCCAGTTTAGGCCAGTCTAGGGTACATGAAACCATAGCAAAGACTAAAAAAGATCAGTTAATTAAATAAAAAATCATATTTGGCATTTCCTACAGACTGAGCACAAGTTGTTTCTTATTTATTTTTGTCTCATATGAGAATTAAGTAATAATATTTTAATTTAATAATAAATTACAGAATAACAGGTATGAGTTGGAACTTTTGTTTTGCTTTTTTGAGATAGGTTTTCTCTGTGTTTCCCTGACTGTCCTTGTTATTATTTATAAACATATGGTGGGGGACTGGTCCCCCAAGGCTTCAGCAGATCCCTTTGGCGGGTGGGAAATCACAGCGGGGTGAGAGACAGACAGATACGCCATGTAGAGAGAGAGTTTAGGTATAGAGTTTATTTAGTGGGTTATGGAGGGGAAAAAAGAAGGGAGAAGGGGGAAGAAGAGAGAGAGGTAGAGCAGGGAAAGGAAGGAGGCAGTAGTCAGCTCTTCAGAAGAGGGATGGACAGAGAGGGAGGGGATGGAAAGAAGGCCTGAGTTCAACTTGCCTGTGTGTGTGTGTGGGGGGGGGGGGCAGGGGGGCATGTCTCTTAAAGGGAACAGTCCTGGAATTCTTTCTGTAGACCTGGCTGGCCTTGAGCTCACAGAGATCCACCTGTCTCTGCTTGAGTGCTGGGATTAAAGTTGTGTGCCACCACTACCCAGCTTGGAACCATATATAAGAGTGTTTAGAGGAAAAGTCTGGAACAAGCAGTCCTAACTCTTGGGCCTGGCCAGCAGTTCCTATACCCCAGTGAGAGACGAATAACAATTAAGGGCAGACTAAAGAGACTTCTTCACTGTGTCCTCAGTGGGGACGAAGAAAGTGGCCCAGTGATGGCCAAGTCCATCTGACATTCTGATGAGTGTAACAGAGTCTTAGCTTTGGTTTGCATTTCTCTGATGGCCAGGGATGTGGGACACGTCTTTAAGTGCTTCTCAGCCGTTTGAGTCTCCTCTTTTCAGAATTTTCTGTTTAGATCTGTGCCCTATTTTTTTAGTTGGGTTATTTGTTTTCTCAAAAACTAGTTTCTTAAGTTCTTTATATATTTTGGATATTAGTCCTCTATGGAATGTGAAGTTGGTAAAAACCTTTTCCCATTCTACAGGCTGCTGCTTTGTCCAAATGACAGTGTCCTTTGCCTTACAGAAGCTTTTTAGTTTCACGAGGGTCCCATGTATTAATTATTGATCTTAGTGCTTGTGCTATTGGTGTTCTGCTCAGAAAGTCTTTTCCTGTGCTGAGGTCCAGTGTTACGTTGAGGTCTTTGATGCATTTGGAGTTGAGTTTTGTACAGGGTGATAAGCGTGCGTTCTTCTACATGCGGCCATCCAGTTTGACCAGCACCATTTGTTAGTGTCACGAGCTGGGGGGCTTCAGCTCCAGGTTCTTTGTGAGTAGTACAGTGAGGACTCAGTGCCCTTCTCCCCAGGGATAGACGAGTAACCAGACCAAACAAGAGAATTGTCTTTATAATGATCCTTTACTAGCAACTTCAATATCCAATGTATCATTGGGGTTTACAGTCTTAATAGGCATGGGGGATTGATAATGGGCAACACACACGCAATTCAATATCACAGCTACTAATCCTAATACATAAAACCAATTCATAACCTTAATGTGACTTATCACTTATCTATAAAACACTTCTTAACTGATGTGGGAGTGTCATATATCAATCTGTTGATTTCATTGGCTAAGCAATAAAGAAACTGCTAGGCCCATTGGATAGGCCCACCCTTAGGTGGGTGGAGTAAACAGAACAGAATGCCGGGAGGAAGAGGAAGTGAGGTCAGACTCCGCAGCTCTCCTCTCCGGAGCAGACGTTTCAGAGAGACGCCATGCTACCTGCTCCAGGGAAGACGCATGCTATGAAGCTCCGACCCAGGATGGACTTAGGCTAGAATCTTCCCGGTAAGACCGGTGCTATACAGATGATAAGAAATGGGCTAGTCCAGGTGTGAGAATTAGCCTAGAAGAGGCTAGATAGGAATGGGCCAAAGCAGTGTTTAAAAGAATACAGTTTCCGTGTAATTATTTCGGGTAAAGCTAGCCGTGTGGGCGGGGTGCTGGGGACGCAGCCCCGCCGTTGCCCCTATTACTACATCTTAACCTTAATACTACTTATCAATGAACATTTCTTAATCTTATCAATTATCCATAAGAGATCTCTTAATATTTCACACACTAAACATATGTATTAACACATCTATGCTCTTCTCTTAACATTTTATACACGCATTAAATAGCATCATACAACCTGGTATTCTTCAGCTTTCAAAAGGGCTTTTTGGATTTCTTCAGGCTGGACGCCTGACAGCACTGGGGGCTTGACAGCGAGGCTCAACTCTTGACCCCGTAGTCTGCGTTCGGGAGATGAGGCATTCGATGTCCTGCTCTCAGGCTGGTATCGGGTTCTGGATCAATTCTTGACTGCATAGTCTGTGGTCTGGTGCTAGTCTATCTCAGAATACAGGGCCTTTGGACTCTGCTTTCGGGTGACCGAGTCTCAGATGGCAAAGCGTTCTGTCTGCTCTTGAGTCAGGAGGTGAAGCTCTCCTCTCAGGATGGCAAAGCATTAAATGTTTAGGCAACGCGTTAAATGTTTCCACTTTCGGGAGGCAGGCTTGGAGGATCTCTTTCTACGAGGCTCAGTGTGCCCGGGCCATCATGAGAAGTGCAATAACTGCCCTGTTTCTGCCCTCTCTTTTTATGTCAGTTTGAAACTGCCTCTCGTTTGATCCTTCTGATAATCAGATATCCTAAGTTATCAGTATCGACTGGCCACAGAAGGGGTCCTTCTCATGTGGCAAGATTACTTTCATTACCAAGGTTGCTGGCTGCAGCCTCCCCATCTGGCAGGGCCAGATGTGTTTGGCAGCCTTCAAGTGGGCAAAATGTTCTCTTAATATTTCACCTTAGTAATTTTCCACACCACACACAAGAGGAAATGCTTTTACACTACATCAAGTTGCACTCATTCTTATTCTATAAACTTCCTGCTCTATCTACACTACGGATTTCCCTTTTTATTTATTCATTCAGAGGAATCTGTTTCCATGCTCATTACAGTTAAAGATGCTGTCTTTTTTCCAGTGTGTATTTCTGGCTTCTTGATCAAAAAAAATCATATGTCCATAGGTGTATGAATTTATATCTGGGGCTTCAATTCAATTCCGTTATTTGGTGTTTGTGTGCTTCTGTGGCGACACCATGTTATTTTTATTATCATAGTTTTGTACTACAACTTTGAGATTGGGGATGGTAATACCTCCCACAACTCTTTTTATTATTCCAGATTGTTTTAGCTAACCTAGTTTTTTGTATTCCTATATGAAGTTGAAAAGTGTCCTTTCAAAATCTGTGTTGGACTTTTGATGGGGAATGCATTGAATCTGTAGATTGCCTTTGGTAGGATGGCCATTTTTACTATATTAATCCTACTGATCCATGAGCATGGGAGATCTTCTCTTTTTTTCTTCTTCTTCTTCCTCTTGTTCATTTTTTGTGTCTTTAAAGAAAGAGTCTATCTCACTCTCCTGAGTCCAGGATAGCCCTGGACGTACTATGTAATCTTGGCTTTAAACTCAAGTACCAGGCCCCCAGACCTTAGCAGGCCCCTGAAGTTAGCACAACTGACTCCATGATGGAAGTGCCATTCAGGTTATAAAACTCAGAATGTAGACAGTACCACTTGCCAAAATGAAAAAAGAAGACTTATTCCATCAAAGTCCATAACTCTGTGAACGTCTCTATATCTACTAATCCATAGCTCTGTGAACGTCTCTATATCTACTAATCCATAGCTCTGTGAACGTCTCCGTATCTACTAATCCATAGCTCTGTGAACGTCTCTGTATCTACTAATCCATAGCTCTGTGAACGTCTCTATATCTACTAATCCATAGCTCTGTGAACGTCTCTGTATCTACTAGTCCATAGCTCTGTGAACGTCTCTGTATCTACTAATCCATAGCTCTGTGAACGTCTCTATATCTACTAATCCATAGCTCTGTGAACGTCTCTGTATCTACTAGTCCATAGCTCTGTGAACGTCTCCGTATCTACTAATCCATAACTCTGTGAACGTCTCCGTATCTACTAATCCATAGCTCTGTGAACGTCTCTGTATCTACTAATCCATAGCTCTGTGAACGTCTCCGTATCTACTAATCCATAGCTCTGTGAACGTCTCTATATCTACTAATCCATAGCTCTGTGAACGTCTCTATATCTACTAATCCATAGCTCTGTGAACGTCTCCGTATCTACTAATCCATAGCTCTGTGAACGTCTCCGTATCTACTAATCCATAGCTCTGTGAATGTCTCTGTATCTACTAGTCCATAGCTCTGTGAATGTTTCTGTATCTACTAATCCATAGCTCTGTGAACGTCTCTATATCTACTAATCCATAGCTCTGTGAATGTCTCTATATCTACTAATCCATAGCTCTGTGAACGTCTCTGTATCTACTAATCCATAGCTCTGTGAACGTCTCTGTATCTACTAATCCATAGCTCTGTGAACGTCTCTGTATCTACTAGTCCATAGCTCTGTGAACGTCTCTATATCTACTAATCCATAGCTCTGTGAATGTCTCTGTATCTACTAATCCATAGCTCTGTGAATGTCTCTATATCTACTAATCCATAGCTCTGTGAACGTCTCTATATCTACTAATACATAGCTCTGTGAATGTCTCTATATCTACTAATCCATAGCTCTGTGAACGTCTCCGTATCTACTAATCCATAGCTCTGTGAACGTCTCTGTATCTACTAATCCATAGCTCTGTGAACGTCTCTGTATCTACTAATCCATAGCTCTGTGAACGTCTCTGTATCTACTAATCCATAGCTCTGTGAACGTCTCCGTATCTACTAGTCCATAGCTCTGTGAACGTCTCCGTATCTACTAGTCCATAGCTCTGTGAACGTCTCTATATCTACTAATCCATAGCTCTGTGAACGTCTCTGTATCTACTAGTCCATAGCTCTGTGAACGTCTCTGTATCTACTAATCCATAGCTCTGTGAATGTCTCTATATCTACTAATCCATAGCTCTGTGAATGTCTCTGTATCTACTAGTCCATAGCTCTGTGAATGTCTCTATATCTACTAGTCCATAGCTCTGTGAACGTCTCTGTATCTACTAATCCATAGCTCTGTGAATGTCTCTGTATCTACTAGTCCATAGCTCTGTGAATGTCTCTATATCTACTAATCCATAGCTCTGTGAATGTCTCTGTATCTACTAATCCATAGCTCTGTGAATGTCTCTGTATCTACTAAGTTAGCTCCGTAGTTCTGCTTCTGGGTAACTGTCCTTGTCGACTGCTTTTGTTTTTGTTTGTTTGTTTGTTTGTTTTGTGCATAAAGCTCACCTCAAGAAAGGTTGGGAACTACACTGGTATCCCAAATACCCAGTGTAGTCCTCAGCTGGCTAATAATGACTTTCTATTGGCTTAAATCCACGTCTGAGTAGTCTTCTCTGGTGGATACCCCACAAGACTCACAGCCTCAAGGTAGAGAACCGATCCTCTCCATTGCCTTTACCTGGGGCCACTTCCTTCTTAGCTAAGCTTGTACATTTACAGAACTGTTGGGGAACACTTGGTCCAGAACAGGTTAACTGGACCCAGATGTATCTAGTTTCTCTCCTCTTCAAACCTAAAGGCAGATACTGACCATGGTAACCAGGAACACCAGGAAAAGCTCTGCCTATTCTCTTAAAGGACATAAACATTAAAAAAAAATTCTCTTATCTGGCCTTTCTCCCTTTTTATTCCTATCCTGGCTCTGTGGGCCTCAACCCCCAAGAGTTAGAATCTGATATGTGAACAAAGCTCTCTCTTTTCCATTCTTTGGCCTTCCTACATCTCCAACAAGGATTCTCCAGGCACCCATTCCCTTGGGGTGAGCCTCCAGGCACCCATTCCCGTGGGGTGAGCCTCCAGACACCCATTCCTGTGGGGTGAGCCTCCAGATACCAATTCCCATGGCATGAGCCTCCAGACACCCATTCCCACGGGCTGAGGCTCCAGGCACCCATTCCCGTGGGGTGAACTTCCAGACAGCAGTTCCTGTGGGGTGAGCGTCCAGACCTGGTTCAGAGACACTTTGATATCAACAGACCTCATGTCAGTTAGGAAGCTGAAGCAGGGGAATTATGAGTTTGAAGGTGTCCTGGGTGGCTATGCCTCTTTTTTTTTCTTTTCTTTTTTGGTTTTTGAGACAGGGTTTCTTATTAACAGCCCTAGATGTCCCAAAACTCGCTCTGTAGACCAGGCTGGCCTCAAACTCATGCTGGGATTAAAGGCATGTGCCACCACCCGGCATATCTGTGTTTTCTGATGGTTTTAAGCAACCCCTATGAAAGGGTCATTCTGCTCCCAAAGGGGTCGTGTCCTACAGTTTGAGAGTCACTGCTCTAGGGAACCCTGACTAATATATCCACAGATCTAACTAGATGAGTAAACCGATTTGGTGGTCTGTCTTTGTCTTAGTTACTTTTCTATTGCTGTTCAGACACCATGATAAAAGCACTTTATAGAAGGAAGAGTTTATTGGGACTTACAGTTTCAGAGTATTAAGAGTCCATGGCTGTTGTAGCAGGCAGAATGCTTCCTGGAGCTTGCATCCTGTTCTACCGAGGCCGGGAGTCCAGCCCAGGACTATACCCAGGGTAGTGAAAAGAATGCCTTCAGAGCAGCAGGACTTTGGAAACATTCTTCTCTCTCTGAGGGTAAATAAGGAAACACACGCTTCCTGACGGTAACTTTAAAACAGGAACAACCACATGCTTTCCTAATGGTAACCTTTTCTTTTGCTTCAACTGAAAAAATCCCTTTCTGAAAACCTCTCCGTCTCCACACAGCTTCATCTCTTCACACACAGCTACACAGTGCTTCTCTCTCCGTCTCCACACAGCTACATAACACTGCTCTCTCCGCCTCTCATGCTTCCTCTTCTGCACATTCAGCTACTTGTCCCTTTCAGTGTATGTACACAGACACAGACATGAGCACACATGCACTTCTCTCCTACATCTCCCTCTACATCAGAGCCTTTGTGTTGCATGGGGAAGCAATGTTCATCCAGGCTGCCCAGAACCGAAATAACCACACAGAAATTGTATTAATTTCTTTTTTTCTTTTTTTTGGTTTTTCGAGACAGGGTTTCTCTGTGGCTTTGGAGCCTGTCCTGGAACTAGCTCTGTAGACCAGGCTGGTCTCGAACTCACAGAGATCCGCCTGCCTCTGCCTCCCGAGTGCTGGGATTAAAGGCGTGCTCCACCATCGCCCGGCAGAAATTGTATTAATTAAATCACTGTTTGGCCCATTAGCCCTAGCTTCTTATTGGCTAACTCTTACATATTAATTTAACCCATTTCTATTAATCTGTGTATTGCCATGTGGCTGTGGCTTACCGGCTAAAGTTCTGGCGTCTGTCTCTGGCAGGGCTACATGGCTTCTCTTGGACTCTGCCTTCTTTCTCCCCTCATTCTATTTAGTTTTCCCCACCTAGCTCTGTTCCCCTGTCACCTGCTGGATATGCCCATGGCCTGTGCACTCGGCAGAGAGAAGGAGAACTAACTGGAAATGGTGAGGCTTTTGAAACCTCAGGGTTCACCCCTTGTAACATGCCTCCTCCAACAATACCATACCTCACAATCCTTCTGAAACAGTTTTACTAACTAGGGAATCAAATCAGGCATTCAAATATATATGTCTATGGTGACTGTCCTCATCTGAACTACGGCAGTCTTGGTTTTGCCAGTTTAATTTGTAGGCTTCCAGAACTTAAATGAAGAAGGCAGAAGAAAAAAAGTTATCCCTGTCCAAAAGCTCGTGGTTGTTTTGTTCCTGGCAGTGATTGAGATGAAACCCAGGCCTCACGAATGCTAGCCAAGTGTTCAACCACTGAGATACAGCCTCAACACTGTTGAATAACAACGCAATTCTGTGTGTCTGGTGCTGGGGATTGACCAGCGCCTCTCGCATGCTCTACCATTTAGCTCCATCCTCACCTCCCTACAGCTCTAAGGGTCTGGGCCAACTGTTACAGACAGAGAAACCAAAATCTCTCCAACCTGGGGAGAGATTGAGAGTTTGGTCCTTACCTCAGCGGTAGAACATTTGTCTAGAGTGTGTGAGGCCCTGGGTTTGAGCCTTGATACTGTGAAGAGAACAAAAGTGAGACCTCTGGAGGCCAGGCTTACCCCTTAGCAGCTCTGATGACTGTGCACCCCTGTCAGCTCTGTGGAAACGAGAATCACCTCAGAGCCTGCCTGTGAGGTCATGGGCAGAGAGGACAAATTGAGAGAAGGCCTGCCCCTCAAAGTGGGCAGCTCCTTCCAGCTGCTGGCTGGAGCAGAATGGCCTGCTGCCTTCGTTTCTTCCTGAGTGATGGGTCTGTTGTTGCTGCTGTTGTCTTCCATTGACATTAGGCTCGGGGTCTCTGGCCTTCCACTGCAGCAATGACCTAAGAACTTTCCAGGCCTTCAGCACCCATTGGGACAGCCGAGACATTCAGCTGTGTGGTTCTCTGGCTCTCCAGCGCATAGACTGTCAATTTTGGATTACCCAGCCCCTATCATGTAAGCCAATCTAATAAATCCCGTTATAATATATATGCACTCTATTGGTCTGTTTCCTAGATTACCCTGGCTGGCTGATAGGCTGGCTGTGTAACCTTGTGCAGGTGACTAAACCTCTCTGTGCTTGAAAGAGGCATCTCTACGGGTTAGGATGCGGCTCAGCTGCAGAGCGTGTACTTAGCACGTATGAGGCCTGGGTTCCCAGTATCTACCTCCCCCCACAAAGGCCACCCTTGGGCAGATAATGGTACCCATCACACAGGGTTGTTGAGAGAGTTCAGCGAATGGCTCCCCATGAAGTGCTCAGAACCGTATAGCACAGGCTAAGTACCATTTAATAATGATTTGGGAAAAGCAAGGCATTTGCCCAAGGGCCCTCGGTTCATTGCTAATGAACAGAAACGGAATAAAACAACACTTTCCCATCTCTTGGTTCCAGGTTTATACTAAGTAGAAATAACTCAACAGTTTGCTTTAGGAAGTATCCGCTCCTAAAAAGTAAACCATAAGTGATGTGGTTTAGCCATGGAGGCTAGCCGCTTGCCAGCACAGTGGCCTGTGCCTGTAATCCTAGCTACTTGGAAGGTTGAAGTGGGGCCTTTCAGAGCGGCATGAGAAACAAGGCAAGACAGCAGCTGCAGGTATGTGAGCCTGGCTCACGGGCTGCAGGTGCTGTCCTTAGAGGCTGTGGAACCCCTTGAAGGTGGAGCCTGACAGAAGAGTGACTAGGGGCAGGCCTTGAGGTCTATATCCTGGCCCCACTTGCTGTCCCCCTTCGGCTCCCCAATTCACCTGCCTCATGTTCCTGCCACAAAGAAGCCATCCGTTGTTGTGACTTCCTCTTCTAGTTTTTTGTTTTTGTTTTTTTGTTATTGTTTTTTTGAGACAGTGTTTCTCTGTGGTTTTGGAGCCTGTCCTGGAACTAGCTCTTGTAGACCAGGCTGGTCTCGAACTCACAGAGATCTGCCTGCCTCTGCCTTCTGAGTGCTGGGATTAAAGGCGTGTGCCACCACCGCCCGGCTCTAGTTTGGTTTTGTATTACTGTGATGAAACCCTAACTATTCGACTTACAGGTTATAGTTTATCACTGAGCAAAGCCAAGCCAAGCCAGGAAGTGGAGA
This sequence comes from Microtus pennsylvanicus, assembly GCF_037038515.1. Taxonomy (NCBI): domain Eukaryota; kingdom Metazoa; phylum Chordata; class Mammalia; order Rodentia; family Cricetidae; genus Microtus; species Microtus pennsylvanicus. Next base: position 35,786,382 of record NC_134599.1, on the reverse strand, counting down.
CCCACCAGGGAATGTTACTCTTGTTTGCTCTGGCTTGCTCAGTTATCTAATTCAGGACCGTCTGCCTAGGGGTGGTGCTGTCCACAGGGGACTAGGTCCTCTTCTATCAATTAGTAGTCAAAGAAATGCGCCACAGGCTTGCCTACAGGTCAATCTGATGAAGGCGATTCTTCAGCCGAGTCTCCTTCTTCCTTGGTCTAGCTGAGTTCGCATCAAGTGAACAACAGTTCACCCACACACTTGCCCCCCATGATGGACCACATTCCCTCACTACCGTGACCTCACACTAACCTCACTTGCCCCTCATGATGGACCATATTCCCTCACTACAATGACCTCACAGTAACCTCACTTGCCCCCCATGATGGACCACATTCCCTCACTACCATGACCTCACACTAACCTCACTTGCCCCCCATGATGGACCACATTCCCTCAGTACCGTGACCTCACACTAACCTCACCTCCCGAAAGTGGCTTCTTGTCAGGTGATAGCAGAGAATGAGGTCCTTCAGGAACTACCTGACCATGTGTTTCGTTTTTCGTTTTTAAGATAGGGTCTCTATGTAGCCCTGATTGTCAGGCAACTCACTATGTAGAGCAGGCTGGCCTTGAACTCAAGATCTGCCAGCCTCTGCTTTCTGAGGATTTGAAGGGTGTACATTCAAACCAAAGCTCCATGCATGATATATCACGTAGCATGACTATCAGAATGAAAAACTGATACAGTCCTTGATGTTTTCAGTATTAAAGTGTCTCTCCAGGTTCAGTAGAGAGTGTGCTGAGGATTCTAGGCAAGCGGGCTCTTATTCTCTCTCTCTCTCTCTCTCTCTCTCTCTCTCTCTCTCTCTCTCTCTCTCTCTCATCTCTCTATCTATATTTTGAGGCAGGTTTTTTCTGTGTAACAGGCCTGACTGTCCTGGAACTTGCTTTATAGCCCAGGCTGTCTTTGAACTCCTAGAGATCTACCTGCCTCTGCTTCCCAAGTGCTGGAATTAAAGGCTATATATGGCCTTAGTCTTCCTATTTGCCCTTCTGGTCCTATGCATTCAACCCATCTCGTGCTTTGTTTTATCTGAGATAGGGTTCTAATTCCCAGGACATGAACATCTACCTCTTGAAGAGGCCAATTCAGATGCCAAGATTCTGGAGTAATGATACTTACACCTCACCCATGTCTAATAAGACTTCAATAAAAATGCCATTTATACAAGCTCTTAACTTTGATCTTTGATCATTTATAGAAGTCTGCTAGAATATACGTTTTCTATGTCCTACTGGATTTTTTGACTCATCCTCCACACTTAACCCATTATTCAGACCAGTATTGCTTTTTACAGCATGCATTGGATTTTTTAATATTCCTGGTGAGGCATGTTCTCCACTGTAATTGGGAATGACTGGACCACATTCATGATGGGGGCCTTCGAGAGGGCCCCCATGGTGTTTCTCAATGGTATCTGGTTGCCTTGTCTATCATTTGTCCAATGTCGGCCTTTGCCACACCTCCTACATACACCTGAAGGCTGAGTCCTTTTTCTGCTATTCCCAGAGGAGGTATTATTCCTAGGAATCCATTGTCTACAATCCCTTTTCAAATGTCCCATTCTACCACAATTAAAACATTTGGTATTTTGATGTCTTCTCTGACCATTGGTTTTGCTTATCCTACCCATGCTTCAGTACCATACTCAAGTGTCTCAACGTTCATTGTATGCAAGACCCATTCATCCATGGGTGCTGATCTGATCTTTAAAGGCCCAAGGATCCGTTTGCACTCAATGTTGGCATTCTTATAAGCCAAAGATTCAATTATTATACATCTAGCTTCTGGGTCAGTTACCCCTATTTGTACAGCCCTAGTTAGTCTTTGCAAAAAGTCACCAAAAGTTTCTCTTTGACCCTATTTAACCCTAAGATATGATTCAACTCTTTTTCCTAGTTTCTGAATCCTGTCTCAAGCCTTTAAAGCTGCTGTGCTACATAGGGACAAGGTGTGGTCATCATAAAGAGCTTGATCCTTAGGATCATAGTAAGGCCCTTTCCCTAGAATTTGATCTAGGGAAATCTCAAGTCCATTTGCTTTCTCTTATTGCTCTAAAATTTTCATCTCCTCATTTAAAAAGCACCTCCAAGGTAATTGTTGTTCACTTTCTAGGACTGCTGAGATTAATTGAGCCCAATCTTGAGGCATTGCTTTGTTACTGAAAGCCCAGGCTTTGACCATCTCCCTAACAAAAGACGAATGTAGTTCATAAGCTACAATTGCTTGTTTGATTTCCTTTAGATCAGTCATACGTTTGGGCTCCCATGTATATTCTCTGACAACCTTAGGGTACTTGGGACCAGATACTTTTTCTGTTGTTATTAATGAAAAGGCAGGCAGAACTCTATCCTGGAGATTTTTACATACTGACAAGGTTAAATTTTGTCTTTGTACCTTTTGTTCCTGGTCATCAAATTTGATGATTTCCTCAATTTTTTTCAAATCTGTTTACCATTGCCTTTTGTAATGTCTGGATCTCCTGTCCAGTGTTCTGCTCTAATGCCCGCATTGAGGATTCCAAGGTATAAAGTCTGTCTAGTAGAGATAATGTCTCACCCTTGGACATAATCTTCATAGCATGCATATTACCTTCCTGGAGAGACATTCTATCAGTCAATCTGTCATACTCCTTTGACAGAGTCCAATTAATACATTCAACAATGTGAATTCTCTCAAATAATGTTTCAGCACTCACTGTCATTGATTGGGATTTATGTGCCAAATCATCTGTTTCCTTCTCCAGAGTGTTTAATCTTCCATTAAATGAAGTCATATTCTTTCTTCAGATTTCCAAACTCTTTCTTGAGAAACCTGGTTTCAGTCTGTAAAGACTGCACCATTTCTAGAAATGCCTCATTCTTAGCCCTATTGTCAAACTATTTTTTTTTAAAAAAAAAATATCGAGGACAAATCTAATCCCCAGAGTTAAGATTAGTGATGTAGAAGGGACATCATGTAAGTCTTGTAAAGCCTCACACATGCTCTAAGTAACAAGGCTATTTAAACGTTAGGTTGTCTAACATATTGCCCTTTTAAATTAGCAACTTATGATCTATTTTAGGATATTAAATCTTACCTGTGGTTTAATTAGCTGGATTAGGTGCGATAAGCACAACCTGCCAGTAGGTGTCACAGGCCACCTACAAAACTAAGCCAGCTGGGCCTGGAGATGCGGTTGGAGTCATGTGACTGTTAGGAATCTGACTTTAGTGTGAAATGCTAAAAAAATATGCTTGGATAAAAAAATAGTTATTAATAGAAATCACAAACTGTGTATACCGTGGTGGGCTCTGATCTGTCAACAGCCGCAGGAGCACAGGGATAACAAGATAGCAGCAGGCACCCGGGAAAGCCCGTATCCCGTCTGAATTTCCATGCAGTGTGTGATGGCGGAAGGACTGGAAGCCGCTATGAGGTGACATAAAGAACCACAGCCAATCTGCAGCAAGAAAAGCCACCACTTGGTGAGAATTCTATATCCAAAAGAACTGCTGGCTCCGCACACAGGCTCTGGCAGGCTGAGGGAGGGCCTAGCCAGGCGCACTTTGAGCTGGGGGTGGGGGTGGGGTTCTAAAACCAAACGTGTGTTAGGCGCCAGATGAAGGCATAAGTCACGAAACAATTCCGCACCAGTTTGGAATTATGATTAAATAAAAGGGTTATTTATTTAAGGGGAAAACTTACAGATCACCGTCCTAGACAACAGTCCTCTGAGTGAACAGGTACAGAGTCTAGCAGCCAGAAGCAGAAGCTGGAAGCAAGAGAGCAAGAACAGGGCTACTGCTGCTTTTTAAAGCAAAAGAGACCACGCCCAAGTGGGATGGTATCTTAAAGGCTATTGGCTGAAGGAGCTCCCTCAGCACAAAGGGAACTTTTCTGTCTCCTAGGTTTTGGGGTAGGACAGTGCATCCCATATCATGTAACCTGGCCTATGTGCCAGAACTCTCAGAGAAAGTCATGTTGGAGCTGGAGAGATGCGCACTGGCTGCCCCTCTAGGATACTTGGTTTCAATGCGCACTGGCTGCCCCTCTAGGATACTTGGTTTCAATTCCCAGCACCCACATTGTGGCGACTCACAACCATCTGTAAATACAGGGCTCCAGTGCCTTTGGCCTCCTCAGGCATCAGGCATACACATGGGGCACAGATACACATGCAGACAAAACACCTATTCACATAAAAAAAATAAAGTATTTGTTTGTTTGGTTTTTTGAGACAGGGTTTCTCTGTATAGCTTTGGCAGTTCTGAACTTGCTCTGTAGATCAAGCTGGCCTCAAACTCAGATTCACTGTAAGACCCAAAGTTAAGCTGTAAGCCCCACCTGTCCAAGGACCAGCTAACTTCCTAGAATGCTGGAAGTTGTAAAAACCCTATGGGAAATATGGTGGCTGTATGAGTTTGTCCTTAAATGCCTCCACAACACATGTTTTGGGGCCACTCATTGGGAATTCCAGGGCATGGGCCTGACTAAAGTCCCTCCTAGTCCACATTTAACTAAAGCTTGCTTCAAATTTGGCTCAAAATTGTGGAACTGATTTTTCTTTTGCAAATATCAAGATTAACACCACCTGCTTCTTCTGGGATCAAAGACTTGTACAACCATGGCCTGATAATTTTTTTGTTTTTTCTTTTTTTTTAAAGAGTAAAGTTATAGGGCTCAGCAGATGCAAGTATTTGCTGCTCTTCAAGAGGACCTGAGTTTGGTTCTCAGCACACTCACCACCTGTGTGACCACCCCAGAGAATCTGATCCCATACTCTTCTGGCCTCTGAAGGTATTTGCACATTGATAACACACATAAACACATACATAAATAAAAATACATCTTAAAAAACGCATAAAATTATAATTCAAGACTGTCTTGGGCTTGCTTACAGCTGCAAGGGAGAGGGGGATTGCAAGTCCTTGGCACACTTGGGTTACTAGATTCTGTGAGATGAAGTGTTCACTTAGTGAGGACCGTGGTGAGTGACAGAATACGCCATGCAGAGAGAGTCTGAGTGTGGAGTTTATTTGAGATAAAGGGAATGGGAAGGGAAGAGAAAACAGAGACAGAGAGACAGGGAAGGAAGAGAGAGAGGAGACAGAGAGGCAGGGGAGAGAGAGAGAGAGAGAGAGAGAGAGAGAGAGAGAGAGAGAGAGAGAGAGAGAGAGAGAGGCTGAGACCTGCTGGGGGGAAATCAGGGGTGGGTGGAGATTGTTGCTTAAAGGGACCTTGTGTACAAATTAGGACCTGCTTGCCATATACAGAGGGGTGACTGTCCAGGTCTCCAAGAGGTACAAGGATACTGACATTGAGCAGTATAGCCTGATTTCTGGGAGAGAAGGCAGCTAGTGGTTCTGTGACCAGAGGGTGGTGGGTAGACCTCTGCAAAGTCACCCACATCTTCCACCTGACTGGTCTCTGTAGTTCTGAAGAAAGAACCAGCAGGCGGGTCTCCTCAGGCCTGCTGTAAGAGATAAGATATGCCTAGGTAACACCCTTTGTGTCCAGACTTATCTCAACAGCCCCCCAAAGCAGGATGCAGCTGGGTCATTCTTGCAGCTATTAGGGCTCAAAATGAAGTGTGCCAAGGTATAGTGCCTTCTGAGTCTAACCACTTGCCACTCAACAGGATTGCGTCCTGAGAACGGTGCAGTCAGGCTATTGGATGTGAGTAGGTGACTTACACGAAGATGGCCATGTATACCATCACCAGGCGAAGCACTGGGGGACCATGTGTAAACAGCTGTCGGCTGCACTGTCACTTGGTGCAAATGTCTGTGTTTCAGCTGAAAAACCTCCTCCTGTCCACTGTCTCCCTCTTTCTCCCCTGACTCTTCCCCAGTCAAGCCATAAACCCCCAGAAGGTCACTTCTGAAGGTCACCTCCACCCCCCAGAAGTACCTCAGTGACCTGTGTCCTGCCCCAGGCCTAAAGAGACATGCAGTCCTATAGACGCAGAGGAGGACCCCGAATAACAGGCAAGCTGAGTCCCTCAGTCTATTCCCATTAGCACACACCTCACTTTCAGCCCCTCATTCTTCCACAGGTCTGTTTGCGGCACCAGGAGGAGCAGACCTGTAGTCCCAGCTCTGGGAGGTAGAGGCAGGGGGATAAATTCAAGATCATCCTCAGCTGAGTTCCAAGTTGGAGATTTCCATGGCTGTACGGAGAAACAAGCAGTCAATCCCAAGCCACACAAAATTTTAAAAACGTAACCCAGCACACCTAACCCACCAACCTACCCATTGTCTTTCCCAGACCTCCCTCCTAATTGCTCCGCATTACCTGTGACTGGGGAAATGGGTTTGTCTCTTGTGTTCTAGCTGACAGAGCTGAAAATCATAACGTGGCTCTGATCCTGGCTCACTCCCTGGTTTCCTCCCCGCAGCCACCTACCTTTTAGTAGTAGAGGTCCTCAAAGACTCTGCTTGGGTTAAGCTGACGGTAGCTGCAAGGCGCCGTGTGGCCACCAGGGGTCAGCCCTCGCCAGGCCGTGAACCCAAACACTCAGTTTCATGGGTGCAGTTCACGAAAGAATACTTGTCTTTCAGCTAGGTCTCTCGGGACCCCATCCCACTAAGGTGACCAGCTCCCCCATATTTCGCTGGTTCCAAAGGCAAATGTGAGGTCAAAGTCGGGGTTTGGAGGTAGGGCTGTCACATAAACCTCAGGAGCACAATTCAATTTGAATTCTTTATCTTCTCTTTCTTTTCATCTGTCTCTCTCTGTCATTCATACACATGCTCATGAAATAAAATACATTTGTTGGGGTTGTTTGTTATGTTTTTTGTTTGTTTGTTTGTTGAGACAGGGTTTCTCTGTGTAGCCCTGGCTGTTCCAGAACTTGGTCTGTAGACCAGACTATCCTTAAAACTCACAGACATCTGTTGACCTCTGCCCATCAATGCTGGGATTAAAGGCATGGACCACGACAAATTAAGAACAAACAAACGATGTTTCTACCCTCCAATTTCAAACTTCTTCCTCCAAAACCTCATGTTGTGCCCTTCAGTCTGGGCAGTACATCCATACTGAACTACCCACTTCACCCTCGGTCCTCCAGCATGCACATGGGCCTGGTAAGACTGACTCAAAAACCTCCTTGGACAGGCACAGTGGCACACTCCTTTGACCCCGCCCCCCCAGCATTCAGGAGGCAAAGGCAGGAGGATCTCTATGCGTTTGAGGCCAGTCTGGTTTATAAAGCAAGTTCCAGGACAGCCAGGACTGTCACACAGAGAATACTTGTCTCAAAAACAAAAACAAAAAAAAACAAAAAACAAAAACAAAAAAAGCCAAAACCAATATAATATAATAAAATAAAACAAAAACCAACCAGAAAACAACAACAAAAAAAATCAAATTGTAAACTAACGTGCTCATCTGTAACTTCTCTCTAAATTTACAAAACCCAATAAATAGCTAATGGTCTTCAAGAAGTGGACTGAAGGTTTTGGAGTCTTGTTCTTTAATTAAAAGTAGAATAATGTTTAACTCAAAGGGAAATAATGTGTTTGTTTAAAGAATTATAAAGAGTGGCTTGGTCTACAAAAGTCAGCTGTTGTCGCTGGATATTCTGGTGGAAAAGAAAAGATGCACGCTGAGGAGGGTGTAGACTCTGATCAGCATGTCATGCTCCTGGCTGCTACCTGCTTCCCTTCCCCCTCCCAATAAAAGCTCTCTCCCCCCTAAGATATTTTTGTAGGTGATAGCCTCTGGGTGGTTTGAATTAAGACTGGCCCCACAGGTTCATCTATTGAAGGCGTAGTTGCCAGGGAGGGGCACTTTCTGAAAGGATTGGAAGGATTGGGAGGCTTGGCCTTGTTGGAGGAAGTGTGTCACTGGGGGTGGGTTCTGAGGTTTAAAAAGCCCATGCCAGGCTCGCTCTCTTTGCCTACAGATTAGAATGAGGCTCTCAGCTACCGCTCCAGCACCATGCCTGTGTGCTCCTTGTTATGATGATCATGAACTAAACCTCTGAAACTATAAGCAAACTCCTAATTAAACACTTTCTCTTCTAAGAGTTGCCTTGGTCATGGTGTCTCTCCACAGCAAGAGAACAGTGACGGTCTCCATCTTTGCTTTGTTGGCTTTCAAAGATCTATCTCCTTGTTCCAGCAACCTGTTCCTTGGGTTGACAAACAGATCAACCTGGCCAATAACAAAGAGATTTATATTATTTTCGGTTCTCAGGACTGCTAGCTCTGATCAGGTCAGGTTAGTGACCTAGAGACTCTCTGCTATTGCTCTGGGAAAGTAGAGCTTACTGATTATTGCCAAGAGCGTACAGCTCAATTTTGGGTCCTCAAGAGGGAAAACAGAGCATTAAAAACTAGATGTTGTGGTGCATACCTGGAATCCCAAGACTAGGAAGGGAGAGGCAGGTCATCCTTTGGTCATCGTTGGCTACATACTGTGTTTGAGGTCAGTCTGGGATACGTGAAACCCTCTGAAAAACAAAAAAACAAACAACCCCTTTCTCCACTTGAGAATACCACAACATCTTTTATTCTTCTCTTAATGACCCGTTTAGACTAAAGGAGGACCTACAATCCAGCCGGAGAACATTTCCATTTTATAGATGGAAAAATTGAAAACAGGAAAGATCCCGAAGGCAGCCTAGAGCCCAGCTGTTGGCAGGAACACTGTTGTTCCTGTGTTTTTGTTTAAATTCTGTTCCATGAATATTTCCTATGTAAGAGTTGTTATTCTTTTTTTTAATATTTATTTATTTATTATGTATACAATATCCTGTCAGTATATATACCCGCAGGCCAGAAGAGGGCACAGATCTCATTACAGATGGTTGTGAGCCACCATGTGGTTTCTGGGAATTGAACTCAGGACCTTTGGAAGAGCAGGCAATGCTCCTAACCTCTGAGCCATCTCTCCAGCCCAGGAGTTGTTATTCTTGTTTCTGCCTTTCTTGTCTGCGGGGTTAGAGAGTGGAGACATTACGCGAGACACACGGCGGTACGGGTTAGGAAGGAGACACAAACACGTGGCGGTCCCATGTGGGTGCACTTTAATGGGGGAGGGGTAACAACAGGTAAGGTACAGGTGTGCAGAGACGAAAGGAGAGGGGGGAAGAGAGAGAGATGGGGCTTGTTACTTTTAACAGGGAACACAAGGGCGTCTGGGAGAAGTGTCCTGTGCCTTTGCGGCTTCCGGTCCAGGGGAATGCTGGGAGCTGTAGTTTGCAAAAGGAACAAGAGGAGTCATTTTAGCAAAATGGGAATAATGGGAGAACCTGAAAATTTAAAAGCACTTATGAGGTGGAGGCAGGAGGATCAGGAGCTCAAAATCATCTTCAGCTCCATGAGGAGTTCAAGGTCAAGCATGGTCTATATGAGACTATGCAACAAAAACCAAAGCAAGCAAACAAAGAGCCATCAAGATTGAGAGCAGGAACAGGAAATGGAAGAGGGAGACTGCCCTTCTTGCCAGAGCATCCTGTCCAGCTACCCACTCCTGTTGCCTGCCCCCACCTTGAGAACAGCATCTCTGACTCTTCTTACAGGCTTTCCTGACACTCCCTGTTCTACAGAGGTTTTCTAAGGCTTTTGGCAAAGGCAGTAACAAATGAAGAGGCAAAAATGAAAAACCAAAAATCATAATCTGAAGCACCTATCTAATTATTTTTATCAATAAAAATGACAAATATTGAGGTAAGAAGCTGAATGATTAGAGAAGCCACCAGTCACCTCCTCTCTGCCAAGATCCAAGATGCCTGTGATCCTCTCTCAGCCCCGCCTTACTACTTCCTGTCTCCTGTGTCCTCAATCCAAGACCTATATGGTTAATTTTGGTCAGCTAGTGGTTAGCTCTACCCTCTGACTCAAAGCAAACTTTATTGTCAGAATGCGAACAAAATATCACACAACAATAATCCCCAGTCTGTAAGAAGCAGACACTGGCAGTTTTGGAACCTGTTGCCTCTGACCTGTATAAATGGCCTATACAAGAAATGTGAGCCTCACACTTAAAGTCCTTGGTACTTCATTCTAAATGGCCAATCTCAGAAGGACAAAGTGGCTTTTAGCATTCACTACCTAACGAGACAGTGAGCTGTCCTCCTCTTAGCTATTAAAATATCAATCCCACTCAAAGGACGCATTACAAAGGCCTGCAGCCTTTCTGAACTGCTCCAAAAGGACCCTCCCTTTTAGCTGATGATTCTCCCTGAGAACTGGCCTGCGTGCTCTTGTCTGTCTAATAGTAGACTGTTTATTAAAACCTTTATATCATTTTGGTCTGGTAAGTATTTTTACTTCCATGCCTTGGGCTTATTACTAGCACAAAGGTGCCAGCGGAGCTAGCGGTGTCTGGGCAGAGCGAAGGAGGTGAATGTGGTTGGTTCACTGGCCGAACAGGGAAGTGACTAGGAGGAGGGTGAGCCTGTCTCCTAGGACCAGCCCTGGAGAGGGAGGGGGGCATGTTCGTGCTAACCAGCAAATGAGTTTTTCAACAGCTCATCCATTCTTTCTCCAGTTCAGTAGTGAAATATTACCTGTGTGCACCTGAATCACCTTCAGAGGCTTGTAACACACCACTGAAGAGATTAAAGTGATTTCCCCCGAGTACTCCTTGATTTAATGATAGCTCAGTAAGGGATGAAAACAAACACTGCGAACAGGAGAAAATGATGATTGCCTCCTAGTGGAGGTTAAGGTGTGCTGCTGCAGAGACCCAGGAGGAAGGAGAACCGGCTCCAGGCCGGTGGTGAGGCATTGTGGGTTCCCAGTCTGGGTTTCATCCCAATCCACTGGGCTCAGGGTCCCTGCTGCGGGGCACACTTACTCCCATCTTTAACACACTCTAAATGAGCCCCACTTTGCTGCAACAGACTCTTTTTTTTCTGAGTCAAGACGGGAAGCGGAAGACTAGGAGAAGCAGTGACGTGGTTTCCCAGCCTCCGTTCTTCTGCCGGAGAGTTTGGCCCACGTCTTTCCTCTCTAATAGCCTCCATACAGCGCTCATGCGCTGTACACACCTACCTTCTTGTGACAGAATGCCTGGCAAAAACAACTTTGAGAAGGAAGTTTCTTTAGCTCACAGCTTGAGGGTACAGTCGCTCTATCGTGACACTGAAGCTTGGGCAGCTGGTGATACTGCACTTACAGTCAGGAAGAAGAGAAAGATGCAAGCTTGCACGCTGCTGGCTTTCTCTGTTTTGTTCAGTCTAGGACTCTAAAAGTGGGTAAAAGATACATAAACACAGAAAATAAGCATAAAGCTAAAAATATTTATTAAAGAGAGAGAGAGAGAGAGAGAGAGAGAGAGAGAGAGAGAGAGAGAGAGAGAAGAGAAGAGAAGAGAAGAGAAGAGAAGAGAAAAGAGAGAGAAAGGGGGCAAAGACACGTGTGCACACCAGAAAGGGGGACAGGAAGAGAGAGGAGTTTTCAGATGGGGCAAGTGGTCAGAGGTCGCTGGGAGTGGGGGTGGAAAGGGGCGTGGACCAAAGGAATAACAACATTGGTTTTGGTTTTGCTCTTTGAGGCAGAGTCTCCTGTAGACCAGGCTGGCCTTGAACTCACTGCAGCCCAGGCTAGCCTCGAACTCACAGAGGACCACCTGCCTCTATCTCCCGAGTGCTGAGATTAAAGGCCTTTGCCACCACATCTGTCCTGCTTATTTGATTTCTAATCAGTGTCTTACTGTGTGCTCCAGACTGGCCTTGAACTAGAGATCTTCATCTTTCAACCTTGCAGCTGCTTTACACACTTTTTTTTTTCCGTAGGTAATATGCTATTATCTTCCAAAAGTGCATTCCGGTTTCAGGGAAAGGAAATGAGTTCAATGAGAAATATCTCCCCTATGGAAATCAAGCTCGACCTGCCCATGACAAGGTTTGTTTTCTCTGTCTTCTAAGCATTGATGGAAACTCACTGAAACCAATGCAGAGCTGTCTCTGCAGCTGTTTGTGTTGTTAACCATTCAATTTTTGGTTAATGAGGCAGTCTATATGGACAGACACTGTTCTACCAACAATTCTGTGAGCAGTTTCATGCTTGCTTGCGTTCTCTTTCCTTAATGAACCAGAACTAAGCACATTGCTCTCTTGGGTTAATCTGGAATGTGGGCTAGGGGATTTCATGTTGGTCCAAATACGTCACTGGGATTCTCAGATTATTGTTCACCTATATTTCCAGCACAGCCAGATTTCCACAGAGGTTTGAGAGCTGAAGGACGTACATCTTCCTCGGGGCCTGGCTGCACTCCTGTAGCTGCGTCGCTTCCTCCTTTTTGCGTGTAGGTATTTAATCTCCATATCTCCATATCTGTATACTAACGATTTACTAAGAATCTGGACTTGGATTAGGTCATTTTCCAGGGGTGGGAGTGTCATTATGATAGTTAGGAAAGACGTTTGTAGCACTAAGGTAGACCCCACCACCCCTCCCAGCTACCTCACCCTAGTGCGGTAGTCTCAGTGCCTCCCTACGGAGGCCAGGGTAGACCCGGGCCCCTGGGGTTTTCTGCTTGGATAATTCCCGGTGCAGAGGGATAGGTCTCGTTGTCTGTTTCAGAGGTCATAAACGTTCCTCAGCCTTTAGCTTTGGTGTCTCATGACACAGTGGCCAGAGCTCAGCCTGGTCTTTCATCACCAGACAAACGATATCGCTCACAAAGCAAATGGTTTATGGAACGTGATTAGGGAGGGCAGCAACTGTGCAAACAATAGCTGTCTACTGATCTGGGAGGCCCATGGCAGTGTGATAACTTGGCTATTATATGGCTTCAAATGGAAAAATCAGTAGAGCTCAGCAGTTGCTTTAATAGGATTCTGAGAGGAGAAAGATTGAGACAAAGATAATACAAACTAACATTTATCACTGGCTTTATGTAACCAGTATTATTTCGTGGTTTTGTGGTACTGCGAACTAACCCCAGCCTCCTGCCTCCTAGGCAAGGGCTTTGTCACCGAGTCACTCACACCCATGGCTCCTGTTCTGTTCCTCTTGTGTCAATGGGGTACACACAAAATCCTATAAAAAAAGATTCTGCATTTCCACCGTTTTACAGAACAGAGAGTTGAGACTTAGGGATGTCAAAGAACTTGCCCAAGTTCTAGGAAGTTCTAGGAAGTTGTAGGAAGTACCAGAGCTAGGATCTGGGTGGACAGGCCGATGGATAGAGAGAAGAGACACACGTAAGTGATAAAGATGGCAGACCTCTAAGATGTCTGGCTTCTTTACCCTCTAGGCCTGAGACAAAAATCTGTCAGCTTCAAACAAAGGCCTTGTGGGGTTTTATTTTCTCCAGTGGGGCCCTTATTGTTGGAACTGGGGGATGAGGTCAAGCCATATCAGGACTTGCTTATGCCAAAGTTGACCTATCAGCAGCCCAGTCTGTTCGAACTCATCTACCCTAAATTTGGAAGGAAGACTTCTCAAAGACCCTTCAGACCTTAGCCCTGCAGGAGAAGTGGGATTTCAGGCTCCGAGTCTCCTCTCTGCCATGCAGAGGGTCCTTGCCTTGGTGTGCCTTGCTGTGTGTGTTTCTTGACCCCTATTAAAAATCTTTCTTCGCCGGGCGGTGGTGGCGCACGCCTTTAATCCCAGCACTTGGGAGGCAGAGGCAGGTGGATCTCTGTGAGTTCGAGACCAGCCTGGTCTACAAGAACTAGTTCCAGGACAGGCTCCAAAACCACAGAGAAACCCTGTCTCGAAAAACCAAAAAAAAAAAAAACAAAAAAAAAAACAAAAAAAACCTGATTCTGTCGGCTGCTGCCTGTTGAGTTTGAGATTTTTCCTGCCTTTTAACTCTTTAGCTGGAAAAAAAAACCCAAACCTGCTCAAGACCCCATTTCCCTCTGCTGGCACTACTTTGGCTGGTCTTCAACATGGGATTCTTTTGCCCCAACTTTCAGAGTATTAGGATTACAGCTATGCCTTAGTTAGGGTTTCTGTTGCGGTGAAGAGATGCCATGACCACAGAAACTCTTTTTCTTTTTGAGACAGGGTTTCTCTGTGTAGGCCTGGCTGTCCTGGAACTCACTCTGTGGACGAGGTTGGCCTCAAACTCAGAGATCCGCCTGCCTCTGCCTTCCAAGTGCTGGGATGAAGGGTGTGCGCCACCACCGCCCGGCTACCACGGCAGCTCTTTTAAAAGGAAGCATTCAATCAGGGCTGGTTTATAGTTTCAGAGGTTCAGTCCATTACTGTCATAGCAGGAAACATGGCAGTGTGCAGGCAGGCATGGTGCTGGAGAAGGGGCTGGAAGTTCTACATCTTGATTCACAGGCAGCAAAATGAGACTGTGTGTCATGCAGGGTGCAGCTTGAGCCTATGAGACATCAAAGCCCACCTCCACAGCGACACACTTCCTCCACAAGGCCACTCCTCCTAATAGTGCCAAGCATTTAAATACATGAGTCTATGGAGGTCATAGACTCGTGATCAAACCACCACAAGGCATAACTGGCTAAGTCTATTGTTTTGGTACTTCATGAACAACAGTGTGGATATTGATTTGTAACCATTGAAAGCATCATGAACAACAGAATGAATATTGATTGGTAGCGACTGAAAGCAGGCAATCCCTTAGAGAAGAGCAGAGTCTCAGCTGGATGTGGCAGGACAAGCCTGTTATCCTGGTGCTTTGAAGGAAGATTGGCAGTTTACGGTTATCTTTGATGACAGAGTGAGCTCAGGGCTGGTCTGGGTTACATGAGACTCTATTTTAAAAAACAAACCCAAAACAATTTGATTCTAAACTGTACATGGAGAGAACAAGTGTGGTGGCGGCTCACACCTGTAGTCCCATCGCTGGGGCCGAGGTAGAATGATCTTGGCAAGTTAGGAGCAAGCCTGGGCTACACAGAGACCCCAAGTATCCTGAGCTACAGAGTGACTCAAAAGAAAAATTCCAAGAACAAGTAAAACATCTATGAGGTAGTCTAATATTGTATACCTCAGGGTGTAATAAATTCTCTGTGTTCTTTCTTCTATAAAAATAAAGTAAAATAAACACAGAAAGTCAAAAGAACAGAAACAGACAAAAATACTTTTGAAAAAGAATAGTGTCAGAGAACTCAGGTGACCTGATTTCCATTCTGTGAAGTCACAAGAGTCAAGACAGAAAGATCTACTGATTGTTGGTGTGCAGTAGAGTTCAGAAATAGATCCAAGTACACAAGGTCACCTGATGTTGACAGCGCCTCTCAGATAATTCGGTGTAGAAGGTATTTTAAGGGATAGCACTGGATCTGCAGATGGATGTCATACAAAAAGACTTTTAAAATTTATTTATTTTTATTTTATGTGCATTGGTGTTTTGCCTGCATGTATGTCTGTGTGAGGGGCCCCTGAGATTGCGTTGTGAGCCACCGTGTGGTTGCCGGGAATTGAACTCAGGACCGCTGGAAGAGCAGCCAGTGCTTTTAACTGCTGAATCATCTCTTCAGCCTCTATAAAAAGTCTTAAACCCTACTCCACACCCTATATAAAATAACCCGGAACAGATCCTATATAAAATAACTCAAAATGAATCATAAAGGTAAATGCGAAAGGGCCGAGGCTGCAGTCTTCTGCAGAGCGCTTTCCTAGAGCGCAGGCTCTGGATACAATTCCCTTGTATGGCTAAAGTGAGAAAACAACAAATTCAAAAGGAAATAAAAATAATATAAAAACTTATCGGTAAAGCTTTGATAAGAAAATGTCTGTGAACTTGGAACTGGGGTTAAAGTTTCTTAGATTTGCTACCAAAATACAACTCATGAAAGAAAAGACTTAACTTAAATCAAAACAGAGGCCTCTTCTAGGCCTGGGGATGGTTCAGGAAGTGTGGAGTGTGTGCTCAATATACTCAAAGCCCTGGATCTATTGCTTCTGTTCCAGGGCTGGAAAAGGAGACAGAGAGAGAAAAAGAGAAAGAGATGAAATGAAGGGAGGGAGGGAGGAAAAAGAAAATCCGCAAGATGGGGGCAGAAGGGTCAAGGAGTTCAAGGCTAGTTTCAGCTACACAGTAAATTGTAGGCCAGCTTTGACTACATGAGACCCTAGCTCAAAAATAACCAATCAAAAAGAAATAAAAAGACCCAGGTAGAGGGCCCAGTAAAGCATTTTATGAACCAGTGTGAGGATCAGAGTTCAGATCACCAGAAACGACTCAAAAGCTGGGTGTGGGTGGCAGCCTGTCTGTAAAGCCAGTGTAGGTGACAGGAGCAGGGAATTCTGGGAGCAAACTGGCAAATTACACTAACCCAAAAGGTGAACATTGGATTCGGCAAGACACTCTGACTCAGGGCTAGCAGAGTGTTACAATGCTTACTAATGCTTACTGTGGAATCCTGACAACCTAAGTTCAGGTGTGATAGGATTCCTGCTGTGAAGAGGGGGGGGCACTGGAGGGAGGGGAGGACGGGGGAGGGACAAGACAACTAGGAACCGAGAGAGCCAGCTAGAAGACACCAAAAATAACTTGTTAGGGTCCATGAGAAATCCTATAGAAGACCCCCAGTCATGAACGCAATCAGCAAGAGCATTTATTAAAATTCTAATGGCTTGCAGGCTCCTTTTAAACAAGATTGTGGGATTCTAGGGCAGGGAGGTAAGTCTGGGGCCTGATTGGTGGGTTTAAACAAAAAGTTTACGGGTTGCTATAGGATTGGTTGGTAGCTTAATGGCTAGGGGTTTTCAGCTGCAGGGTGGGAGAAGCTGTCTCTAGTTCTCATAAGCTTGCACAAGGCTGTGGGGTGCCCTTTGGTTGCCCCTGGATTGCAGCTTTCCCAAGAACCAGCTCCAGCTGGTTCCCAACTGAAACTAAGGCCTGGTCTCTAGGAGGGCCTGTCGTGGCCCTTATCTGGTTCCCCAGCCCTCTCAAACCCTGCCTCAACAAGGTCGTAAAAGGAGAAAACTGACTCCTCAAAGATATTTTCACATACATATAAATAAATAAAATAGAAACCTTGTCTTGATACATAAGTTGGAAAGCGATCGTTAACTGCGGTTGATGTCAACAGTAGACACAAGCATATGGAACGTGTATACACACACATAACCTCCTGCACTGTGGTGGTTTGAAAGAAAATGGGTTAGGAGGTGTGGCCTTGTTGGAGTAGGTGTGGTCTTACTGGAGGAAGTGTGCCACTATGGGGACAGGCTTTGACGTTTCTTTCTCTCAAGCTTTACTCCGGGTGGTCCGTTGACTTCCTGTTGCTTGCAAAATATAGGGCACTCAGCTATTTCCTCAGGACCAGGCCTGCCTGCATGCCACCATGCTCTCCACCTGACGGATGGAACCTCTGAACTGTAAGCGAGCCCCCTCAATTAAATGTTTCCTTCCTAAGAGTTGCCATGGCCATGGTCTCTCGTCACAGTAATAAAACCGCAAACAAAGACAAGCACATACATATGCAGGAGGAAGAACTGAGGGGAGGGAGGATGAGTCACACAAACCTGGGAGAATTTTACACAACATAACTAGCAAAAGAATTGATTCCTGGATATGTAAAGAATTCACAAACCTCAGATGGAAAAAAAAAAGGAAACTTGACTCTAAAGATAGGAGTAAAATATTAAATACTTCACCAAAGGCAGTATATGCATGGGGAATAAACACATGAAAATATGTGCAACATAATTAGTAATTAGGGAAGTACAGGTTGAGACCACAATGAGATACCATCTCGTGTTTATCATAATGGCAGGAATGAAAAGCACCTGGAATGTTCTTCTGTTGCTAGTGGGAATGTGAAAACACACAGCCTCTTTGGACCACAGTTTGGCGGTTTTACAGAAAGTTACACATTTATCATGCAGCCCTAAAACCCCACTCCTAGGTGTTTGCCCAAGAGAAGTGGAATCTATGTTTGTAGCAACTTTATTTATAATTGTCCAAACCTGGAAAGGACCCAGATGTCCCTCAACTCGAGCAGAAATAATATGTGGTACAGTCAGTTAGTGAGATGTTGCTCAACACAGGGTGGAATCAACTACAGACGCGCAGAACCACATGCATGGATCTGGGACGCCTTCAGCTGAGTGAGAGAGGCTGCGCTCCAGGGTACATACTGTGTCTTTCCCCTTGTATGACATTTGGGGGAAAAATAAGGTGGAAGGGATAGAAAATAGATCAGTGATTGACAGACACAAGGTTGGGTGAAAGGTCGGCACAAGGAATTGTTTTTGTGACTGATGATAAAGAGTTTGGAGGACTCAACTCTAACCCTATCTAGGAGGTAAGCACTATTAAATATATTACAAATATTAATGTTGGGACTGGAGAGATGGCTCAGCGGTTAAGAGCACTGACTGCTCTTCCAGAGGACCTGGGTTCAATTCCCAGCAACCACATGGTGGATCACAACCTTCTATAATGAAATTTGGTGCCAACTTCTGGTGTGCAGGCATACATTCAGGCAAAACACCGTATAAGTAATAAATAAGTAAGTATAAGTAATAAATAAGAAAAAGAATGATAATGTTAGTAATAGGTCTTTGGGGGAGGTACAGAGAGATGGCTCAGGGGTTAAGAGCACTTGTTGAGCTTACAGAAGACCCAGTTGCCAGCATCCACAAGACAGCTCACAAACCACCAATAACTCAAATTCCAAGGCATCCGATGGTGTGGTTTTTTTTAATGCATGTGCACTGACACACATGCAGGCAAAACACTCATACACATAAAATAAAAATAAATACATCTTTAAAAAAGGTCTTTTGAATATGCTTATGAGTGTATCTGTGCTTGGGTATATGTATTAGAATGCAGGTGTGTATCTGTGCAGGGTATATGTATCTGAATGCAGATGTGTATCTGTGCAGGGGTATATGTATCTGACTGCAGGTATGTATCTGCGTGGGGGTATATGTATCTGAATGCAGGTGTGTATATCTGTGCGGGGTATATGTATCTGAATGCAGGTGTGTATCTGTGCGGGGGTATGTGTATCTGAATGCAGGTGTGTATGGAAGCTGGAAGAGGGCATTGGACTTTACTGGCGCTGGAGTACTGGGAGACAGTGAGTCACCTGGCATGGGTGCTGGGAACCAAACTCAGACTCTTTTCACTGCTAAGCCATTTCTCTAGTCCCAGGATAATAGGTCTTCACTGTGAGCACCATTCAGTATCTCCTGTCCTTCTCATAAATGGAGAGTTGTGGCTCTTGGCTCTTAGACAGTTGTCAAACCTTTCCTTGTGCCTGGCGCTTGGACCACAAGGTTGTCACTCCAGTCCCCTTTCTGTTAACCAGCTTGACCACCATGTCTTCCTTCCTGCATCCAACCCGTCACAGACCCCTTGAAGAAACCACACTCCATACACAAAGCACACTGTAACCAGGGCCTCTGAAGTACACTTCCTGCTGCTTCAGGAAGCTTTGCTCCAGGTATGACCACCCAGGCAACTGTACTAGCTTTGGAAGACCCCACTCAGGCAAGATGAGGGCATTGGATCCCCTGGAATTGGAGGTACAGGCAATTGTGAGCCACCCAGGAGGTCGTGTTCTAGGAACCAAACTGCATCCTCTACAAGAGCAGTACATTAACTGCTATGCCATCATCTCTAGCACTGACCCTTCCCCTCCCCCAACTCTAGATACCCTCTTTACTGTGGAGCTATTTTTACTTAGAACTAGAGGGAAAATACCACGTCTCCAGTGACTCAGCAAAAAGCCTGGCATTAGTGCATATTCCAGGTTTGTGCTTGGTGCACATTCCGAGCTAGCTATTGGTGGAATTAGAAGCTGTGCGCATGCAGTCCTGCGACTGCTGAAATGGTGATCCATGCAGAAGCATACCATGCCCCTCTTCTAGAAGGCTGTGTTAGAAGGCTGCTTGCACTCCTTAGTGAGTAAGGGAAGCTTCTCTTATGTGCACTGATCCCTGGTGTCGCAGCACTGGGCCCCATAAAGAAAAGAATGGTTTTGGAACAGTGGCCTTTGATCTGGGCCGCAGAGTGGCTGGGTTGAACTTGGAGAACAGACAAAAGCCCAGGAGAGACGGTTAAGAGAACTTGATATGTTATGGTGTCGAAAACCAGGACCCAAACACTGAGATATTGCAGGGTAAGATTCATTCACAGCCTGGCCTGACTTACAGTCCCTTCCTCGGGACAGAAGAGTATAAGTGACCCTCAGCTGAACAGAGAGAAGCTTACATAGGTCTTTTACTGATATAATATCGAGATTCTAGAAACAGGTCTGGGACCTGAATAATAAAAGAAATGGAGACTTATTTTTTTTAGCAAATTAAATAAATTATTTCACCCACATTAAAATCAACAGTGAAGGCCGAAATGGGGGAGTCAGACTCTAACAGTTGTTATTCTAGAGGACCCACATTTTGCTGCTAGCATTACCTTGGGGAGTTCACAACTGCCTGGAACACAGGCTGCCAGGAGTCTGATGTCTTCTTCTGGCCTCAGAGAGAAAACCTCCATACACATGACATTCACACACACACACACACACACACACACACACACACAGATACAAACACACACACACATTAAAAATAAACAAGCAAGTACAATTAAAAAAAAAAAAGGCCCAGGTGGCTGAAAAGTTTTTGTGCCCTGATAAACCTCTCCACCGATGCAAAAATCTAAATCAGACCAAATCAAACTGAATTAGAGAAAGCCCAGGTTTAATGGATACCAGTGGTTCCCAGGAGACAGGGAAGGAAGACCAGAAACCAAGTGTTTGTTCTCTGGAGTACAGTTTAAATACCCTGTGGGAGTGGTCTTGAGCATTTCCGGGGAGGGCTTTCTTGGAGGTGGAGTCTGGAGTGAGGCAACTCCCAGGGGAGGGAGCTTAGGATGGAACTTCTAAACTTTCCAGACTCATTGAGTATGTGGATGCCAGAGGCTGGGGTGAGGCTTCCACCCAACATTAGCAGCAATGAGGAGGCAGCCGAAGAGTTCCAGGAGGTTACCAGGATCTGAGGACTTAGATGCCCAATGCTCAGAGCTGTAACACCAAGAGACAGCTAAGATAGCCATCAAGGATGTGCCCTCTGATACCAAATCTCTGAGCTGTTAACACTGTGAGGCAGCTGGAACATTCCAGAGGCTGACCACCGGCACATTCTGTAAGGATGAAGATAATAAAGCCCTAGGTGCTAGAAGAGGTAACAAGAAAAGAAGGAAGTGGCTGCTCCGAGGTGAAGGAAAAGTCTGTAGATAAAAGGGAGAAAAGCCAGAGGCTGGGACATCTGGGAGAGTCCAGACTGAATGTGGCCCTCAGCAGGGCCATGCGAGGAGAGGTCAGAGGGGAGAAGGGAGAGGAGCCACCAACCAAAAGGGGCAGCCTGGGTCTAGAGACTGCCCAAGAGACTGGAAAAGCCAAATGACTGAGTTCTACATGGGCTAGAGGAGCTGGCTGCCCTGCACTGGAGCAGTTTAGGGTAGGGGGCAGGGTATGCCAACCATACCCTGAAGCAGGTGGGACTGGGGGATGCAGGGAGAACCTGGCAGCTACCATCTGCTTTGATGTGTTAACGGACATCTCAGTTAGTCATTTGTCCGGGTTTGAGACCCACCTAACAAAGAAAAAATTGGAGAGAACTGCTAAGTGTTCAAAAGCCAAGCGCCCCAGAACTCATCAGCTGCAATGCTAGTCACCAGTCAACACTCTTAAGCAATAAACTTCACCTTGTCAGCTTAGAGCAGCGAACCTCAGTTAAACGCTGGAGACTGAAGTCTCTAGTGTCCAAACCTCAGAGTTAATGCACCTCTAGGTTCAGAAGCCTGGCTTGTGATCCTCTTGACTTTAGGCCTGTCAGTGCTGAGTTCTGCCTCTGTCTATCCACAGTTTCTACCCAAATCAAAGAGGAGAATGCAGCTGTGATGGTTTGAAAGAAAATGGCTCCCAAAAGGAGTGTCACCACAGGGGTGGGCTCCTTCTCCAGCACCACATCTGCCTACATAAGTTGGAGGCTATGGATGTAGTACATTTCAGGCCAATAAGGGCTATAAGGTGAGACCTTGTCTCAGAAGAAGAACAGTACTATAGCTGCAGGAAGAAGTTATGGGATCTGAAATACAGAGCAGAAAGGAGGGCTGGAGAAGCGAGCTGTTCCAGGATAGAAGCACAAAAGGAAAGAAGAAAAAAACAAACCAGAGGGTCAGACACAGGACCCAGGCTCTTCTGGTTTTGGAGGCAGGGGCTACATTCTGGGAAGTGTTATAGAAAGATGGATTGGAGGTTGTGGGGGCTTGGGCAAGGTGCTGTTCCCAGTCGGAGCAACTGGAGATGGGGGCCCTAGAGCATCTTCCAAATGCTAGGCTCCCTTTCTCAGCAGGTCAGTCTTTGTCAAGGACAAGTAAGCAGGTCAGAGACACAGTGCCCTGTTGTTATTTTGTCCATTAACTTGACAGATTACTGAAGCCTTGAAAACCACTGAGTCAGAGTGTAAATATTGGCACTGGTTTCCACGGTACCAACTGCAGGAGCAGGAAGGTTTCCATAAAGACCCAGAGCCAATGGAATGCTGTGGAATCAGGGAATCACTAGAATAATTCAGCTAAATTGAGATATCTGGGTATCGCTGAGGGTCAGAGATGACCCTGGCAAAGCCTCTTTGGTGGATGGCTCTGAGTAAGATTTCTCTTAGCCTCAAGATAGGGCTGGTGCTGAATCCCACAGTGGAAATGATGGGCACAAGCCTAGGTTTTTGCTGTTGCTGTTTGTTTCTAAGTTTGTCTTCTTGTACTTTTGTCAATTTTCAAGGAGAATGTTTGCGTTCTTTCTTTCTCTTTTTTCTCTTGTTTTCATTCTTTAAAAAAAAGATTTATCCATTTGTGTATGTGAGTGCTTTATTTATGTGTATGCATGCATGGCAGAAGAGGACATCGGATCCCATTACGGATGGTTGCTTGCTGAGACGCAGGGTCTCTAAAAGAGCAGCCAGTAGTCTTAACCACTGAGCCATCTCTTCAGCCCCATTTTTATTCGAAATGGAATGTCAAGATTCCCTCCAGCTCAGATTTGTTCATTCATCAAATTATTTGCTGAACACCTACCATGTCCCAGAGACTGTAATAGAAACAGAAACCAGCAGGACAAAGGTCACTGTGAGGAGGTTGCCTTGAGGGAGATCCGAGTTTGGGGATAAGTATAAGATAGTAAATGACATTCACTGTGTGTTCTGGCCCTCTGCTCGAATTAATCTCTCTGAAACTCAGTGAGTTAGAAACTGCAATAACCTTCAGTTCAAAGAAGAAGAAACAAAGGCAGAGAGACCTTGAATAGCTTGCCAAAGGACTCGCTTATTTGTATATGCAGCCTTAATTCAGGAATAAGCAAACTATTGAGAGACTAGCTATGAATGCACAATGGCAAGACAATGTTGGGAGTGATAGAAGATAATGTTGGGTTCAGGAGAAAGGGAGCAGAGACAAACCACTCTTCAGGAAATCTTTATTAATAGAGTTATTAGTGTCATACCATGGCGGTCATGATGGTGCCCTGAAGGGAGAAAGCCTTAAGTTATGGAAAGCATAAGAGAGCCTTAAGTTATGGATTTTATGGGTGGGGAGAATTTCGCCTATGTTCCATGAATCACTACAAAGGAACAAAGCTACCCTTGGGTCTTGATATTGGGGTGTGAGGAGGACTAGACATGCTTCCAACTGTAAGAGGGACAGAGTGGGTGATAGGGACCCTCCTTTAGCCAATGGTCTTTGAGAGGCTAAACCAGGTTGAGGGGTAACTTTGGGTACCAAAAAGTCACAGTCCCACGTGCTTACCCCTCTTCTTCCTGCATGCCACACCTGGATGCCAGACCCCATTCCTACTTTCTTGCTATAATCTGTGAGTTCCCTTTAAATAAAGAAAAACCTTAGTATACGCTAAGGTTATATATCTGGAGCTGGCGTGGGATATTTGATTCACATTCCCCTCATCAGACACATTCAGCTTCATCTGGCACCCAACATTGGGCTGAGTCCACTTGCCAGGACTGTGCTCCCAGTTCGCCAGCGCAGGTATATTTCTTGCCCACTCATGGCCCACCTGCCACTGTTTAGGAACCTGACTTTTTCTCGTCCATGGCTCGCAACCCACATGCCGTTGCTTCTCCAGCTGGGGATCCCTGTGGCGTTTCTGCCACTGGTGGCACACAGTTCACAGCTTGCAACTGATATAAAGCTTTGGGGTTCCTTTTTATTCTGACCACCAACTCTCAGAATTGCTTTAATTTTCCTTAATAACTGCTCTTATTTTGTTAAACAAAGCATATTTGTCAGTATCTAAGTAGGCGATGGCAAACAATCCTGGAGACACTGGAGGGAGCTTCTCCTCTGCATCCCTCCACCATATAGCTGCAACTGTGGCACCTGCTGGACAATAAAGATTATTACACCTACTCTAATTCACTGTAATTGCCAACAACCAGTTTTGGGCACCAGCTGCTCAAGCTGGTTCCAACTTGGTTAGCTGAAATGGTGTACCTTCTTACAGTGTTCTGGCCAGAACTCCAAATAAAAGTTTCAGAAAGGGGAGAGGGGTGGGAGGAGGGGGAGAAGAGTGGGAGGAGGGGGAGAAGAGTGGGAGGAGGGGGAGGGAAATGGGAGGCTGGTGGGAGGAGGTGGAAATTTGTTTTTTTTTCTTTTCTTTATCCTACTTTTATCAATAAAAAAAAAAATCAAAAAAAAAAAAAGTTTCAGAAAAAAACTCTATTGACTACTCAGAGACCATTTGCAATTATACTAGACAGTAATCTTAAAACTTAACCATCATTTTAGTTTTACAGGATCCCATAAAAGAACATTGCCCCCATGATAGCTAGAAGTAATTTTAGAGGACAACAAAGTCTGTCCTCAGGGATAGGGATATCATTTAGGGATTGATATTACTGGTATAGAATTGGGGGTTGGGGTGAAAATTATGTAGGCTCAGGGATCTCTAAAAAGAAAGGGAAAATTGAATGGGATAATAGGTAGATTAGTATGAGCTTACTCACACTAATAATAATAGTGAGTAATAGAGTGAGTAATTGTGAGCTATTATTTATAGACAATTTACATTGGTATAGATTTATAGATTTTTGTATATTGATACAAATTCAAATTATATTCATTATATTTAATATACTCATTTCTGTTTACAATATTTGTACAACTATGCAAAATTATTTTGTCAGGTTGTATGCATGTATGTTTCTTCCTCCATTTAAGACATTTTGTTGGGCTGGAGAGATGGCTCAGAGGTTAAGAGCACAGGCTGCTCTTCCAAAGGTCCTGAGTTCAATTCCCAGCAACCACATAGTGGCTCACAGTCATCTGTAATGCGATCTGGTGCCCTCTTCTAGTGTGCAAGCAGAACACTGTACACATGTTAAATAAATACACCTTAAAAAAGACATTTTGTTTATTGATACAATTTTAGGATATATTTATCACATAGCATTATACATTTCTATCTCTGATCAAAATACTTATACATTGTTTACATTTTGAGGTCATTGTCCTCATTTACTGCACAGTTGTTTAAAGATTGTTTAATTTTTTTTTTTAAGTTTTTCGAGACAGGGTTTCTCTGTAGCTTTGGAGCCTGTCCTGGCACTAGCTCTTGTAGACCAGGCTGGCCTCGAACTCACAGAGATCCGCCTGCCTCTGCTTCCCGGAGTGCTGGGATTAAAGGCGTGTGCTACCACCGCCCAGCTGATTGTTTAATATTCTAATATGAAGTCTTAGTCTTTAAGTTATACAGGTATTGAGTATTATAGGCCAATAGTCATTTATTTTGTCATACTTATAGTCAGACTAATCAGTTTTTTTAGCTACATGGAGATTGCATTCTGCATAGATAGGTAATCTCCAACCACTTCAAAGAACTGTAAAACATGGCATTTAAATAACTTAGAGTTTTATTGACATGAGACATGATTGCTCCTAGCAGCACTGATCTATTCCCAAGAGAATGTTGAACACCAATGACATTCCACTTGGGGTTTGTTTTCTTTTTGGCAAAACTGGCCTTTGGGCAAAGAACTACCCATACCTCCACCACTGACAAAATGCATGGGGTTCAAACCAGATAAGCAGGATACAAGAAAAAAGACTGCCAAATCTTGACAAGACAGAGTAAGGCAGTTTTGAAAAATTTTCCTGCCTCTGAAAATAGTCTGTCAGTTACCCTAGGCCTTAGCCAAAGTTGGTTGCTTCAACATTGCAAATGAGACTTGAAGTGATTGCCCGGGTAGTCAGTTGTCTCTGTCATCTACTGCACATTTTGGAAGCTTCTTGATTGCACTTCCTGTCTACTCAAGCAATGTTATCTCCTCAGGCCTTCAACGGGGTTGAAGTCATAGTTACTTTCCTCTCATGACTTAGCCAAGCCATTTCTAATACAAGACTTAGACTCCTTAGGATAGAATGACTATGAAGCATTTAGCATATGTGCTTTACTTAATATTGTTTATGCTGGTTGTAATTTTCATTTTTGGTCAGCTGGTAGCTAGCTCTGCCCTCTGATTCAAAGCAAACTTTATTGTCAGAATGTGATCAAAATATTACACAACCGATGGCAAGCTCTGCACAAATAGCTTTTTCTTTTCTTTTTTTTTTTGGTTCCAATGGAGTAAATAGATTTATTTTTTGCTCAGAGCCGGGAAAACACTTCCCAGCACCCACCCCATATAAGCATATACCTTAGTGTACACCGCAGTACAGCAATGTCAGCAGCCCAACCAGAAAGTGAAAAAAAAAAAAGACAAGCAGCATTATTTATGGTGAAAAAGTGAATATTTAGAATTAGCCGGCTGGGCTCAGTTTAGATGATTCCAATCTTGTTGGCAACATCCAGAGCATCATAATCAGGAGCCAACCGAACATACGCCTTCTTCTCTCCGTCGGGCCTTATGAGGGTGTTGACTTTGGCCACATCGATGTCACAGAGTTTCTTCACAGCCTGTTTGATCTGGTGCTTGTTGGCCTTGACGTCCACAATGAACACAAGTGTGTTGTTGTCTTCTATCTTCTTCATGGCTGACTCGGTGGTCGGGGGGAATTTGATGATGGCATAGTGGTCAAGCTTGTTCCTCCTGGGCGCGCTCTTCCAGGGGTATTTAGGCTGCCTTCGTAGCCGCATGGTCTTGGGACGCCGAAAGGTGGGTGATGTACGGATCTTCTTCTTTTTGTGGCTGTGGACGCCTTTCAGCACTGCCTTCTTGGCTTTCGAGGCCTTCGCTTTAGCTTTGGGAGGGGGAGGAGCTTCCTTCTTCGCTTTCGGCGCCATCTTGACGAAAAGGGTGGCCTACTCCCAAATAGCTTTTTCTTGTTCTTATCATTTGGTCTTTGTTTTTTTTTTCCTACCACAAAGGACTACCTTAATTTCTTTTTTCTATTGCTACAATAAAAGACTATAACAAAAGCAACTTAAGGGAGAAAGTTTATTCCGGCTCACAGTTCAAGGGTGTACAGTCCATTATGGTGGGTGAAGTTAACTTGAAGCAGCTGAAAACCACAACCCGGAGATAGAGAACAACAGATGCATGTTTCTCCTCAGCATTTATTTACTGACAATTAAAGCCAATCATCACAAATGTTTACCCTACCCTACCTTCCTTGCCCCCCCTGTTCACATAACATAAACCCTTAAAAAATAAGTCATCTTTTAAAAGTTGAGCTTTCTGGGAAATGAAGTTTATTCTTTTGAGCCACAGAGAGTTTTTAGCAGCTTACACAGGAATCTTTTATTTATGTATTTATTTTTGGTTTTTTTCAAGATAGGGTTTCTCTGTAGCTTTGGAGCCTGTCCTGGAATTAGCTCTTGTAGACCAGGCTAGCCTCAAACTCACAGAGATCTTCCTGCCTTTGCCTCCTGAGTGCTGGGATTAAAGGTGTGCGCCACCATTGCCCAGCTTATTTATATTTTATGTATGAGTGCTGTGCATATATATACCTGCATGTGTATATACACCTGCGTGCAAGAAGAGAACATCAGATCCTATTATAGATGGTTGTGAACCACCATGTGGTTTCTGATAACTGAACTCAGGATCTCTTGAAGAGCAACCAGTGCTCTTAACTACTGAGCCATCTCTCCAGCCCCAGGCATCATCCTGAAGTCTTGAATATAGTATTCATTCAACTCTCTGTTTATCCTTGCTCACAGGCAGCAGTGGTGGGTCTGTGTGGAGGCTCTGGATAAACTCATAATATTCAAGATGGCCTGTAGATTGGCAAAGGATCTGGAATTCCTGGGGGCTCTTGTTCTTTCTGCTGAAACAGATGTCACTATTGTGACATGGTCTGTCACTTGTTTACTCTAATGTGCAAAGGAAAGCTTCTGTTCCAAATGACCTCCCCCTTATCATCTTCCTCTTTTCCCACAGGGGTCAGGTACCTGATCTCTAAGCATGGTTCAATCTGCACAGAAGGTGTTTGGAGTGAAAACTCTCTCCTCTGAGAATTTCACAGGGATCTGAAGTCAGAATATCTAGGTAGCTTTGAGCAAGTGGGATGGAAGAGAAAATGGTAAGAAATGAAGGCTTTCAGAGTGACTGAGATGATCTCATGGTCAGAACAGGGAGGGAAAGGAAGCAGAACCCAGAGAGCTGGAGATGGGAAAATGGAAGGCTGGGGATGAAGGCTGCATTAGCCTGCATTTGGAGCTGGAGTTCAGGTCTGCTCCTTTTTAGCTCACAGATAAAGTGCATAAGGTTTCTTGGGATTCAATTTTAGTGAATTCCACACATTTGTTGAAAGCCTATTGTATAGGCGTTCAAGCTGTCTTGTAAAAGGAAGTCTGTGTAGGCTGTTTACATCTAATAGAAGACAAATCCGCCTGGCTCTGTATTCAGACAGCTCTTTATCCACCTACTTCAGCTGCTAACTCCAACCGCATTGTTAAGGAGAACCTAAATAGCTATCCACAATTACAGCTCCCATTCTCTTTAGCCAGCATTCCCATGTCTCTATTAGCTGCTCTTCTGTTACTGTGATAGAATAGCCCCCCAAAAAGCCAAGCAGGGGAGAAAGGGTTTATTTGGGGCTTATGGTTGCAGAGGATACAGTCCACCATGAAGGGGAAGACCTGGCAGTAGGGGCAGGAAGTCATCCTGGTACTCAGGAAACGGAGGGATAATGGGGGTTGGAGCCATGCTCTAGAACCTCAAGGCCTACAGGCTGGAGAGTTGGCTCAGAGGTAAAGAGCGCTGGCTAGTTTTCCAGAGGACCTGAGGTACATGCCCAGAACTCACATGGTGACCATTGCTGTCTGACGAAGTTCCAGCCTTTCAACACTGCAGACCACACTTCTCCAGCATCTTTTTACTCTCATTCTTGATGATCCTCTCTGCTAATGCCTTTCCCTTTGGGAAATCGTGTGCCAGCCTTGGTGAAAGGATAAAAATGCATACCATGTTTTTTATATATTTTTTAAAAATGTTGCAAGATCCCCAGTGGCAGAAGGCAGCAGAAATGCTGTAGGTCCCAAATGGTGGTAGCGGGCCATGTGGCAGCAGACGGTGGGCTCTGGGAGCAGCCAGTCCCAGGCAGAGATGGCTGCCGTCCCCAAGCAGTGGCTGGTCCCAGGCAGGGAGACACATGGTGGGCAGGCAGAAGACAGAAACATGGATAGACACAAAAATATTTATTCAGGGGGTTATGAACGGGAAAGGGAGAAGGTGGAGAGGGAGAGAGAGGAGAGGAGGAGAGAGAGACAGAAGGGAGGAGCAGAGAAGTGGGGAAAGAGGCAGAAGCGAAGCTGCCTCTCCCAGAGGAAGATGGAAAAGAGCGAGCTCAGGCTGGAAGCTGAAGATCAGCCTGCCTCAGCAGATGGGGGAGGGAGTGGGCGTGGCTTGTCTCTTAAAGGGACCAGGGACCAAAACCATAACAATGGTGGCCCTCTCTAAACAAAATAATTCTCCAGAAAAAAAAATCCCTATCAAGCCGGACCTTTAATCCCAGCACTCGAGAGGAAGAGGCAGGTGGATCTCTGTGAGTTCAAAGCCAGCCTGGTCTACAAAGCTTGTTCCAGGGTAGCCAGGGCTACATAAAGAAACCTTGTCATGAAAACCAAACCAAAACAAAAAAAATCCCCACACCAAGGAACCAGGAATTCCATTGTCTCCTCCTAATTACACCAAGAACAGGAAAGTTGGAGATTTACTAGACACACCTGATCCCAAGGATGAAATGCCTACAATTCAGATCCAGAGCCTGGGGCTTAATAGGCAAGAGTTCAGTTAATAAACACAGAGAAATCAAAATTGTATGGTATAATGAGAAAGACTAAGACATCAGGACCTTCCCTTTCAGAGTGTGTGAGGGGAACAGGCCCATACAGGAAGGCTAAGAAACTATAGAACAGAGTCTGCTCACCAGAAATCCTCTTCCCAAAGTCAAGCCTTTGGATAAGGGCCTCCATTTCCCTTGGGAGCTTGAGTAAAGTTCTTGTTGATAAAGCAAATTCTTATCTCCATCAAGAGGAACTGGCGGCCCTTCTTGTGGTCAGCGTCAATTGTCAAGGTCAGTGCTAGCTATCTCGACAGGTCTCAAGCCACTTCCAAGGTCACAAGCCCCTTGTGTCCCATTTACTCCTACACAACTACGCAGCACAAAAGGTGGAATCTTTTCTCAATTAAATGCTGTTGGTAACCAATTGGATTCACACGCCCCTTGTGTCCCATTTACTCCTACACAACTACATAGCACAAAAGGTGGAATCTTTTCTCAATTAAATGCTGTTGGTAGCCAATTGGATTCACTCTCAGATTAGGTCTCCAGCCACAAGTGTCTGTAATTTTAGCCTTGAGTCCAGTAACCTCTTCTGGCTTCCGTGGGTACTGTGAACATGGTGCATAGACATATATTCAGGCAAAATATCCATATATGTAAAACAAAATTTAAATAAAAATTTAAAAACGAAAGAAAATCTCTCAAGGCCTGCTCCCATTGGCGTTCCTCCTCCAGCAAGGCCTCGTCTCACAATGCAGTTGTCACTTTTAAGGTGTGTGCATGTATGTGCATGTATGTGTCCTGTATACATATGTATACCTATGATACATTTTAATTCATAAATTAGCCACAGATTAACAATACCTAACCACAGATCTTATGTACCTAATACATGCAATTATTTTTCCTTCCCATATCAAGTTGAGAACTTTTACCTCTTCACTCAAAGAAAGCACTTTACCAGTTCCCTTGGTCATAACTGTAGGCCCATATTTTCTACATGATGTGTCGGCCAAGTTCTCGGGCCATTGTTGGTTGAACTTCCACCTTAGTTTATCTTGGGGAATAAAAGGTGTTTGAAATAAAAGCGGGTGATCCTCAGGAATGAATGAAGCCTGAGACTCCCTTCCGATATTGCTGTGTGAACTGTGTCTCAATTATTCCTGCGCCTCCACGCCAGTCCAGAGAGGGAAAAGTAGTTTATGTTGGGGCGTCAGACCCTGACAATGACCAATGGAACCATCACTATTCTTGTAACTTGAGCTCAACAGTAAGTAAAATACCTGCATCTTTTATCTGAGATAGCATCACACAGCTCTATGGTGCGGAACTAGCCTTTAGGTTTCTATTGCTGTGAAGAGACACCATGACCGCAGCAACTCTCATAAGGAAAACGTTTCATTGAGGGGCTCACTTCCAGTTTCAGATGGCAGTCCGTTAGCATCGTGGTGGGGAGCAATACGGCATGCAGGCAGACTTTCGCTGGAGGAAGAGTTGAGAGTCCTACGTGTCGTAGGCAATAAGAAGTTGACTGACTGAAGTTTCTGTACCAATAAGCCTCTACACCAATGAAGCAATCCAAATCAGACCAAATCAAACCAAATTAGAAAAAGTCCAGGTTTAATGGGTAAAATGCTCCCAGATGATTTCCCAGCCCCCCAAGAGAGGAGACAGGGGAAGAGAGACCAAAAAACTATGTGTCTGTTTTCTGGGGGCAGTTTACACACCCTGTGGGAGTGGTCTTGAACATCTCTGAGAGAGGGGTAGTCATTTGGTGGACTTTCTGAGATGTGGCAGGGTTTGGAGAGAGATAGAGGAGGGGGCTTAGGGTGGAGCTTCCACCAGAATATTCCAGACTCTTTGGGTATACGGATGCCAGGGGTGCGGTGGACCTTCCACCAGAACATCCATGAAACTTTTCACAGACAAACACACTGAGGAAGCTTGAGCAAAAGAGACCTCAAAGTGCGCCCCCACAGTAACACACTTCTTCCAACAAGGCCACACCTCCTAATAGTGCCACACCCTTTGGGGGCCATTTTCTTTCAAACCCCCACAGTAATCACCAGTGGGCAGACTGCACTGTGGACAAGAGGGGTGACAGGCTGGCTCATATCCTGAACAGTATGGCTAGCTTCAGGAATATAGTGAGGTCCTGTCTCAAAAAACACAAAACAGGCAGGGCATGGTGGTGCATGCCAGTGATCCCAGTGCTAAAAGATTGATTGAGACAGGAGGGCTGCTGTGATTGTTTTTGAAACCAGCCTAAGCTACAGAATGAGACCTTGTCAAAGAAAGACAGAAAGAGAGAGAGAGAGAGAGAGAGAGAGAGAGAGAGAGAGAGAGAGAGAGAGAGAGAGTCAGAGAGACAAAGAAACAGAGAGAAAAGAGGACAGCAAGCTCGTCTAGCAAGCAGAGCACTTACTAAACATATGCGGGTCCCTGGGTTCCAGCACTACAAGAAAAATAAAACCATGAAACTTATAAATTACTTATTTCTGGGCTTTTTAATTTTTTATCTTTAGTTCATGATGGATCACAGGTAGCTGAAACCATGCTACTGTGCACACTTAAGAACGGGAGCCACCACAGGGGCTGGGGGAAGGTTTACTGTATAGTCTAAGGGAGTATGTGCTGTACTCCCGCTTTGTCATTTTTAGGCAGCTGGCCTCTCACTTGCTCTGTAGCTGGCACTGGCCTTCAGCATCTATCCCTCTGCCTCCGTGCGCTCTACCACGTGTCTGCTTTATTCATGTCATTTGATAAATAGAAGTTCCCAATTTTTAGGAAGTCAACATTTATCTAGTCCCTTTATGTTTACTGCTTTCTTTTCTTCTTTAAAAAAAATTATTTTATTTTTAAGTGTATGTGTGTGGGGAGGGAGGGACAAGAGAGATAGCTCAGCAGTTAAGAGTATTGACTCTTCCAGAGGACTCTGGTTCAATTTTCAGCAACCACAAGGTAGCTCACAACTGTCTGTAACTCTAGTTTCAGGGTACCCGACACCCAAATGCAGGCAAAATATTAATGTACATAAAGTGTGTGTGTGTGTGTGTGTGTGTGTGTGTGTGCCTCCAGGTATGATGAAGGCCAGAAGCATCCGATCCCCCTGCAGGTTAGGTTGTGAGCTGCCTCCTGTGAGCGTGAACATGGTCTCCAGCTCTGGCCACTACTGTCTGAATCCTGTCTCAGAAGTATTTGTCTAGTTTAAGATCATGAGGATTTTCTCCTAGAAACTAGGACACACTAGTTTTCTGTTTAGACCTGTTTAGGTTCATGAATGATCTCAATTAATGTTTATGTGTGATGATGACTCAGCACTCCCCACCCTATGTTTCCCTTCCCTCTTGCTTTGCTCTTTTTGTCAGGAGTCAGCTGCCCACTCTCCATCTTGAAGCCTCATCCCCCTCGGGCCTCTTTTTATGGTGTCTGTTTCTCTGCTGAGGTTCCATATTTGTTTGTTCACTGTGTTTATATCCTTCTACACCTCCTACTGACTATTCAGGCCATTTTGAAGTCTGCTGTGCCGGTTATTGACCTATTGTGTCTCAGTGCTGAATCAACATTCTGTGCTTGTCCCTGTGACATTGACTGTGATCCTTTAAGCTGCTGCTTCTGCAGTAACCACAGTGTTAATCCTCAGTGGCAGCGTGGAGAGACTTTGAAGGAACACGGGGTTTTCTCCTGGATCCAACACTTCCCTTTTTGTCTTATTGCTGACCCCCGACACTGTCCAAAGTTCCTTGGCAAGTTGTGAGCTTGGTTTCAGCCCAGTGACTACATCACTGTAACCCTCTCGGTAAGAATGGCCTCTGTATTTTGGGTCTCAGGTGCCCCATGTTAAAAACAGAATGGTTTTTATATTTATTTATTTATTTACTTACTTATTTCGTTTTTCAAGATAGGATTTCTTTGTGTAGCTCTGGCTGTCCCGGGACAGTAGCTCTGTAGACCAGGCTAGCCTCACATTTACAGAGATCCACCTGCCTCTGCCTCCCAAACCTGGGATTAAAGGCCACCACTCAGCAAGACAGAAATCTTTAAAGAAAAGTGAATCCGCAGGCTGTTCTGATTGGAGGTGAAGCTTTCCATCCTACCAGGAAGTGAGTTCCTGAGGTCTCCCCTCAGACAGGCTGTATCTAACAGGTCTGAACATGTGCACCTTCTGACACCTCTTTTCACCCCCTGACCCTACAGCAGAAGCTCCTCATCGGGTCTCAGGGAGTTTCACCAAGAGACTTACTCAAGCTCAGCCCAGCCTCCAGCCAAGGACAGAAAGGTCCCTGTGGACTCAAGGACACGTCTCCTCTTTGGTGTTTTGTCTCCCAGGCTCCAGTCTACTCAGTGGTCCTGAGCTCTGCTCTCTACCTCTTCAGCTCGGCAAGCCAACATTGGTGTTTGAAGTTCACTTCCTGCCTACTGTTCTAGCACGCCCCTGAAGGGGCTTGACCTCATGTATTCCAGTACTCTCTAGGATCATAGCCCAGTGCTTTTCGTTGCCGTATGATTTGGTCTAGTTTAATACTTGCTTGGAGCAGAGAAGCTGTAGATTGGCACCAATCATCTCTATCATGGCTGGTCTTGATGTCTGGTGAGAGAGTAGATGTCAAACATTACATAAGCAGTCAGATTAAAAAGTCAGTGCAACATGCAGAAATCATGTCAGATCAAAAGTTGTGTTAGTCTAGAGAAGTATCTCAGTGACTAAGAGCCCTGACTGCTCTCCCAGATGACCCAGGTTCAGTTCACGGCACCCACATGGCAACTTATAAATGTCTATAATGACTTATTTATGTCTCTAGCTCTATGGGATCCAGTGTCCCCTTCTAGTGTGCAGACATATATGCAGTAAAAACACTGCTACTCATAAAACAAATGATTAAAAAAGAAAGTTATCCAAATGGATCAAAGACCTCAACATAAAGCCAGCCACACTGAACCTTATAGAAGAGAAAGTGGGAAGTACACTTGAACGCATTGGCACAGGGAACCACTTCCTAAATATAACCCCAGCAGCACAGACACTGATAGAAACAATTAATAAATGGGACCTCCTGGAACTGAGAAGCTTCTGTAAAGCAAAGGATACTGTCAACAAGACAAAACAACAGCCTGCAGAATGGGAAAAGATCTTCACTAACCCCACATCAGACAGAGGTCTGATCTCCAAAATATACAAAGAACTCAAGAAATTGGACACCAAAAGATCACATAATCCAATAAAAAAAATGGGGTATAGACTTAAACAGAGAACTCTCAACAGAGGAATCTAAAATGGCTGAAAGACACTGAAGGAAATGTTCAACATCCTTAGTCATCAGAGAAATGCAAATCAAAACAACTCTGAGATTCCATCTTATACCTGTAAGAATGGCCAAAATCAAAAACACTGATGACAACTTATGCTGGAGAGGTTGTGGAGAAAAGGGAACACTTCTGCATTGCTGGTGGAATGCAAGTTGGTACAACCCCTTTGGATGTCAGTGTGGCGATTTCTCAGGAAATTAGGAAACAACCTTCCTCAAGACCCAGTAATACCACTTTTGGGTATATATCCAAAGGATGCTCAATCGTGCCACAAGGTCAACTATGGTCATAGCAGCTTTGTGTGTCATAGCCAGAACCTGGAAACAACTTAAATGCCCCTCAATCAAAAAATGGATAAGGAAAATGTGATACATTTACACAATGGAGTACTACACAGCAGAAAAAAATGACAGCAGGAAAATGGATGGAGCTAGAAAACATTATTTTGAGTGAGGTAACCCAGACACAGAAAGACAATTATCACATATACTCACTCATAGGTGGTTTTAAAACATAAAGCAAAGAAAGTCAGCCTACAAACCATAATCCCAGAGAATTTAGACAGCATTGTGGACACTAAGAGAGACTTACATAAATCTAATCTACATGGGAAGTAGAAAAAGACAAGATCTCCTGAGTAAATTGGGAGCATGGGGACCTTGGGAGATGTTTGAAGGGGGAGGGGAGAGAGAGGAAGAGGAGCAGAGAAAAATGTACAGCTCAATAAATGTATCAATTAAAATGTATAAAAATACTTTAATGTAATGTAATTTTGGCATAGCCTATATTTACTCATAATAAAAACCAATGAATTTGTTTTTTTTTTTTTTAAAAAAAAAGAGAGTTGAGTCAAGCCAGCTGGAGATGTGGCTCAGTGGTAGAGCTCTTGCCTGGTATGCCCAGGGCACTGGACTCAATCTTCACCACTGTAAAAACAAAATAAACAATAAAGCCCTTAAACTCTACTGTTGGTCTCTAGGGGCTATTGTAAGGGTCACAGTGGGAAACTGACATTCAGATGCTTTTTTTTCTGA
Organism: Microtus pennsylvanicus; assembly: GCF_037038515.1. NCBI lineage: Eukaryota > Metazoa > Chordata > Mammalia > Rodentia > Cricetidae > Microtus > Microtus pennsylvanicus. The sequence continues at coordinate 35,749,878 of NC_134599.1, read as the reverse complement.
TCTAACACCTTGAGCTCTTACAAACACCTGGCTCCCAGCTTTTGATAATACTCTTATTTGATGGGGTTGGCTACCTATTTCATCTTCCCTTTTCTGGCTCTCCAATTCTCACTGCCTGCCCAACCATTTAAACAACAGAAAAATAAAATGGCAAAACGTCCACACATTAGGCTCTAGTCCAACACCTTTCCTCCCTTGTTTGTTTGAGACAAAGTCATAGATGGTCATCTAAACCAGGCTAGGCTTGAATTCCTCTTTTCTTTTAAGACAGGGTTTTATTATATAGACCAGGATGGCCTTGAACTCAGAGATTCCCCTGCCTCAAATGCTGGGATTAAAATTGTGGCTTTGGCCTTGAATTTTTTTTGGGGGGGGGAGGTAAAGATGACCTTATCCCCTGCCTCTACCTCCCAAGGCAGAGACTTTGGAGGTGCAGCACCCCACTCGTCTAATCTTTTCTGGCTTCCCCAACTCCTGCCTTCACCTTCCTGATGGCTAAACTGACAGATTAGCCCTCCCGAGGCAGGTCACCTCCCACTTCCGCATGTTTTTTTTTTTTTTGGTCATCCGGGTCCTCAGGGACGCCAGACCTCATGAGAGCCCTCTAATAGGGTTGCAGCTGTTAGGCCCTGAGAGAAGGCCCCAAAGACGACCAATAGCCCACGTATACATTAACAAGAGTGCTTTATTAATTCCAATGTTGGGGTGGCACTTGGAGACCCCCCAAAACAGTCACAAGTTCCTTTTAAGTGGAGGTAGGGGAATTCCAGAGAGAAGGAATTAAACTGGGGCTAATTGGTGGAGGAAAGATTAGTATGGGAACTGATTGGTGAGAGGTCCTCGTGGTTAGGGACCTCACAGCAACAGGGTAGGGAAAGCTATCTTTAGTTATCAGAAGGCTTGGGGCGGGGGTGCACCTGCTGAGCCAGCAAAGGGGCTTTGGGGGCTGCTGAGCCAGCAGAAAGGGCGGCGGGGTGCCTACTGAGCTAGCAGCAGTCTGTGGTTTCAGCTCTGCCCCATTTTAGTGAACTGAAACTAAGGCTTAGATTTCTGCCGGGCGACTTGGAGAGCCTGGTCTGCTCCCCACCCCCAGGTCTCCCCGCAGTCCCTTGCTGTAACCCTAAGCCATGCCATCTTTGGTCTCTTCAGAGGGAACCACTTCTCACAGCATTCTGCGCTGGCTGGTCCTCCTGAGAGCTGTGTCCTGTTCTCCAGCACAGCTTCCCAAGCGGAGGAGGTGACTCTTTTCCTGACTCCAGGCTCTGGCACAGTTGCTGCCGAGGGAGGCATTCGCGGAAGCTTTCCAGGGCTTTTGCAACATGAATATTTGATGATTCTGCAGCAAATGAGACTGTTCAGTAAGAACGGAGCCAGCTCTGCCACCCCGCTACACACTGACTAGTAGTTGGGGCTTTGGGGGATGGCAGAGGATGGGACTCTGCCCTTCCTCCAACCAACACCAAATTGTGTCCCTCCCCACAAGGAGCAGTGCAAGCGGGTGTCCGTCACTAGGCCGGTGGTACCCCTGCTTGCTGCCATGTCATTGGGGCCCTTCAAAATGCATCTTCTGACTCTGCTTTGTCACTGGAGTCCCCGCATATCCTTCTGTCCTGGTCCCTGCAGACAAGGGCTCTGTGCCTGATGTTCTGGGCTCTGTTTAAGGAAGAGAAATTAAGACCTGGGGATGAAGGAACTGTCTCCTAAGGCCACTGACTGGCAGGTAGGAACACTCACTTAGGATCCTGATCCCCTAATTGGGGCCATCTCCACTCTGTTGAAATGTTTTAAGGTCTGCCACCGCTACCTGTACCGCCCCAACATCCCAAGCTAGGGCGATGAGGATGGTTAAAGTTTTATTAAATTTCCTGTATGAGATCCTGTTTGGGGCAGTTGACATGAATTTTATAATGTGTTTTGTAATGCAACAATGCTGTGAAGTATAGTCCTTATTTTACAGATGAGAAATCTGAGGCCCAGAGAGGTTAGGCGATCTGCCTAACGTCATGTAGTAAATTACAGAGCGGAGTGCCACATCTACGCTGTGCAGGCAGGCGTGGTGGTGCACACCTGCAATCCCAATCTGCATACGTCATGTAGTGAGTTACAGAGCGGAGAGCCACATCTACGCTGTGGAGCCAGGCGTGGTGCTGCACACACACCTGCAATCCCAGCCCTTGAGGAGCAGAGGCAGGAGGATCAGGAATTCGAGATCACTGTTACCTGTTACATGAGTTTGAGGCCAGCAGGACTGGATGAGAACTTGTCTCCAACCAAACCAACAAACAACAAGCCTCGGCCATCTGCCTCCAAAGTCAGTATTTGTACTTTGTACACCATTCTGTCACTCAAAAGAACAAGCTATGTGGGTTCATGTTCATATTTTATAGTTCGTCACACTTGTGTGGAGGGAATGCCGATTGATGAGGGAAGTGGGTTTAGAGAGGACGAGTGAGCCAGTGACAGTCACTTAGACAGGGTGAGTGAGCCAGTGACTGTCACTTAGCTCCCAAGCAGAATCACGCCCATGCCCAGCTCTGTCTACTGGAAGGCAATCAGAACCGGTTTTCTGCTGAGTGTGGATGTTCCCAGCATTTAGAAGCCATGAGCAAATCACAGATGATGGCTGGGAGCGGTGTGGGCTGAAGTGAGGGTGTGGGTGGGATTCAACAAGAAAATAGGAGCCAGGGGCCCTCAAACACGATTTTGGCACCTTCACCTCACCATGAAAAGGGAAGGAAGAAATAGGAAACAATCTGAGAAAACAGGAAGTAAGCCAGATAGAGGCTTAAACGCCACACTGAAGCCAAGCCTCCTGCATCCTCACCCACCACTACGTTTCCGGCTTGAACAGCACCGGGGGCTTCTCAGGCCCCCCATCAAGCTGTGCCTTGCTTTGGTGCATTTGCTCAAGCTGTTCCCACAGCCTGGAGAGCCTCCTCATTCCCACAGCCTCTCAGTGGGCTGCCACCCAGGAGGATCTCCAGGAAAACCACCATTAAGCCCCAGACTCATGACCAGTCCAGCTCTCTGGATGAACAGGAAGGGCCTACCTGGCACTTAGGCCACCTGTGGGAGGCACTGCCTTTCTCTCGAGGCAGGCTTGGATACATTTATCATCTTTAATATAGAGCTTGAATATCCTCCAAATCCCATGTATGTGTCAAGGGCTTGGTCCTCAGGAGGTGCTGTCAAGAGGTGATAGGACCTCTAGCGGGGGGAGGGGGGAGTTGTCCAGGAGAGGTACACAGGTCATGTAGGATATGCCCAACAAAGGATTATGGGGTCCCAACCCCCTCTTCCCTCCTCACTAGTTCTGTAAGGGAGTTTTGCCTGGTCACATGTTCCCACCATAAAAATGGCTTCAACATGGGTCCCAAACAATGGGGTCAATCAGTTATGGACTGGAACCTCCAAAACCATGAATCAAATGAGCCTTATACGTTAATTCTCTCAGCTATGTTGCTATAGCAATAGGCAGATAATGAATGCAATCTTCGTGTCTTTGGGCTTTGAACAGAGTGGGCACTCCGTGTGAGCTAGCTGAATGAACGGTAATGCCCACAGAGGGGATGTGGCTTTCTCTGTTGAAAAGGCCATGAGACTAAGCTGTAATTCTGGGTCAGGGTGGAAGAGCTGGGCCTGGCACACCAGCTGTGTGTGCTCTTCTAAATGAAGGTGACAAGGTAGAATAAGAGTTTTAAAAACCCTGGTTTTGTCTTGTTTGTTTTTAGTTTTTTTAGTTTTACTTTTGTGTATGCACACATGAGAACAGGAGCTGGGGGAGGCCAGAGGTGGCAGATCCCTGGAGCTGGAGCTGTTGGGGTTGTGAGATGTCAGGTGTGGGTGCAGGGAACTGTTTTTGGCTTTCATAAGAGCAGAGCATACTCTTGGCGCTGAACCACCTCTCCACTCCTCCTTCCTCTTCTTCAGTCTGAGCAAGAGAACATGGGTAGATAATGTGGGAGTCCCCTCTGTGTGCTGTGATTCTCATTAATGAATAAAGAGACTGCCTTCGCCTGTTGATAGGGCAGAACTTGGGTAGGTGGGGAGGACAGGACTGAATGCTGGGAGAAAGAAGGGTGCAGTCGGGGAGAAGGCCATGGATCCACCGTTGGAGATAGACATGCTGAAACTTTGCTGGTAGGCCACGACCTCCTGGTGATATACAGATTAATAGAAATGGGTTAAATTAAGGTGTAAAAGTTAACCAATAAGAAGTTAGAGCTAATGAGCCAAGCAGTGTTTTAATTAATATAGTTTCTGTGTGGTTGCTTCGGTTCTGGGCGTCTGGGACAAAGAAGGTGCTCAGGTAGAGGTGTCAGTTCCTCTAGAGCCGGAAAGAATCTCCAGAATCACAGAGTTGAATAGTGCTTCTGCCAGCTCTCATGCAGATGTCCCCCCAAATGATGCCTGGGTTGGATTCTGCTGGACTGGTCTCCCCGTGTCTTGCCACTCTGTTTTCATCACATTCGGTTCCTCTCAGACTGGTATAAACTAGTCTTGAGTTCACATACACACCTCAGAGTGAATGGACGGACGCTCAGCTCAGTGTGGCTCTGCCCAGTGTGTTGCTGAGGCCTGGAGAGACCGCAGGATGAGAGTCAGCATCCTTTTTGCTCAAAGCACTTGAGCAAAAGGGGTGATTTTTGGCTGTGCCTTGCAATCCTGTTTGTCCAGCCTCCACATCCAAGGGCTAAAACTCTAGGCACATGCCATCATATCTAAGTTGGAAATTATTTTTAACAATATATTTAACTTAATATGCCTAAAATTTGCTTTGGCTTCTATTACGTAAATTACTGAAAAGACATTTTATGTTTCCTCCTATAGTTGGTCTCTGACATCTGATGTGTTTTGTGCTTGGAGCATATCACAGCTTGGAACAGGCACATTTGATTTACATGTGGAAACCGATTTGGATAACATAATGTAAGAGAAAAAGTCGCTATTCTCTGTGAGTTCTAGTGCCTCTTGGTAGCAGCAGCTTATTAACACACGGTGTTCAGAGAAAGGAGAAAACCCTAGGGAATGGCTTAGAATTTAGGCTTTAGTTTTACTGTCTGTATGACCTGTTATGGGGGCCATAGCGCCGGAAGCTCGGTAAGCTGGACAATGAGCAGATTGGGTTTAGTGCCCTCTCATTGGTGAGTTTCCTGTGTTGTGGTGTCATAGTTACCCCCCCCCTTTGCCGGGCAGAATGCCTGACTAAAGAGCCGAAGGGAAGGGATGTTTATGCAGGGCCTGGTTCAGGGCAGAGAGTCCGTCACCCTGGCCAAAGCATAGCCTTGTAAGCAGCTCGACCCATGCAGCTTGCAGCTGAGCACTTTACATGGTGCCGAGCCAGAAACAGAGAAAGAACCAGAAGTGGGGCAGAGCTGCACCTTCGAGGCCTGTCCCTCACACCCTTCATACATCAACTAGGTCCTACATTCTAAGGTTCTGTAGCCTTCCCAAACAACACTAACAACTGGGGACCAAACATTCAAACACACAAACATGTGGACACATTTCAGAATCAAGCCACAACATGCCATCAGCTTTCTCATCACAGACGAGACATCCACACAACAGATTCCAGCCCTATATTGCTTATTTATTCATTTATTTTATACATAGGGCCTAACCATGCAACTGTGGCTGTCCTGGAATTTACTCTGCAGATCTTCAGACTCACAGAGATCCTCTTGCCTCTGGCTCCTGAGTGTTGTGATTAAAGGCATGTGCCACCATGTCAGGCTAGGTTTCCTTTGTAGATGGACCTCTTTCTTCCAAGGGGTTAATTTCTCTGTTTCTGGAGCTTTATCTACACTGCTATCTCTCAGAATTACCAACTTAAAATAGTCTTTCTACCCAAAGGTCTAGTTTGGGGTGAGAATCCTGACCTCCTCTAGTCATATTGTGCACATTGTGTTATTATTGTTTTGTTTTTTGAAAGAGGCTTTCTCTGTGGAGCCCTGGCTGTCTTGGAATGTGTTTTGTAGATCAGACTGGCCTTGAACTCAAAGATCTGCCTGCCTCTGCCTCTAGTGCTGGGATCAAAGGTGTGTGTCACCATGGGCAGGGAAGTACGTTTTGGTTTCTGTAATAGGAATAGTGAGAGAGCACACTTGTGTGAATGTTGCTGACCCCACGTGGTACCTCAGATCCCTCCCCCAGACACTTTTATTAGTAAAAGCATAGTTTTTGTATTTTTAAATTGTTTTTATTGAGCTGTATATTTTTCTCTGCTCTCCTCTCTTCCTCTCCTCTCTCATTTTACCCTTTCTCATGGTCCCCATGCTCCCAATTTACTCAGTGTTATGCTCAAATTCATGAAGTCCCTCAAAAGCCAATAAGGAGACCAAGTCCAATACATAAAAGCAAAGAGCCTTTATTTTATACAAGTTTGCAAACTCGGTCTCTCCTAATGTCCAACGTATTGGAATAAATGTTGAGAGCCCGGAGCTCAGTTAGAGTTGGGTTTTTATAATAGTAAAGGTGGGGGTGATGGGTCTCTGAGGTTCAGGACCCCTGATTGGCTGACATTTGTCTAGGGGTTTCTGGTGTGTGTGTGCTGGCAGGTGATCCTATCTACAAAGGTTGGAACGTTAGGCATTTCCTTTGGATGGTCTGTTCTTGGGTGGTACTTGGGTAATCTCAGTTTGTGGTTCTTTCTGCTTCAGGATAAACTACTGAGACTCAGGCCTCTATTAAACTTATCGATGGCTGAGTCCTTTTCTGACAGGTGATAATGGTTGAAAGTAAGGAACTTCCTTTGGGTGAACTGTTCATATTTAGCTTATCATGGTGGGCTCCCACACTCAGGAGATCTTGTCAATAAAAGCATAATTTTTTTAAGGTTTATTTATTTATTATGTATACAGTGTTCTATCTGCATGCATGTCACCAGACCAGAAGAGGGCACCATATCTCAGTATAGATGCCTGTGAGCCACCATGTGGTTGCTGGGAATTGAACTCAGGACCTCTGGAAGAGCAGGCAGTGCTCTTAACCTCTGAGCCATCTCTCCAGCCCCCCCTGAAAGCATAATTTTTAAAGATATTATTATTATTATTATTTTGTAACAGGGTCTCACTATGTGGACCTGGCTGGCCTTGAGCTCACAGAGATCAGTCTGCTTCTGCCTCCAGAGTGCTGGGATTCAGGGTGTGCGCCGCTCACCTGTCAGTTTTGTTTTAAATGCCCAGTGTGACCAGTCATGATGGATTGCCTTCCTTCAAAGTGTAAGCCTGAACAAATCCATCCTCTCTCAGTTACAGCTTGTCTGGCATTTTGTCACAGCAAGGAGAAGAGGGACTCATGAGATCCTTTGAAAGGCGGAGGAACTCTGCAGTTCCCCCCTTCTCTGGAAAGATGCCTCCATGTCTTCTCATTTTTTCCCCAGAATTAATTAGCCACAGAATTAGCTTCCAGAAGAAACCAGGGCTTCTCACCCCTCCCACCCTGTGCTGCACGCACACTCAGCATTTCCGTGTGTGTGTGTGTGTGTGTGTGTGTGTGTGTGTGTGTGTATGAGACAGACTTGCTGGGTTCTTTGGGAATCTAACAGCTCAGAAGAGGACTCACTGCAGATGGTTAGGGGATCTTGGGACATCCTAAATAGCAATGAAGCACTTGCTGGGAGGCTGCAGTGCAAGAACTCTTTCTTGGAGTTGAAGTTCTCCACCTTGGCAAGCAAGTCAAGGTGGGAGGGGTGGAGGGTTGCCAGGATATTCACAGCCTTTTCAAAAGCCAAAGAAGCTTCCAGATCTTCAGCTGATGCTGCACTGAAGTCTCAGGTTCTTGACTTGGAACCAATTCTGATAACAATAAATTGTCAATTTGCTGAAAGTGGTTGATGCCCAGAATGTTTGTGTGTGTGTTTCCTGGTCATGGCTGACCAAACTAAACTGCTACAGAAGTCTTTACAGTCAGAGCCTGGGCACTGGCAGCACTAACAGGCTAAATTCAGTCACCCATCCTCAATAGATGAATTTAAAGTAAGATCAAGAAACAGTAAAAGGCAGAGGACACCTTGAGAAGAGGAACAAATGAAGAGGTTCAATGATTCCGCCAAGTCCATCGTTGGGGTCCTGACATGAGGCTTATGTTTAATCAGAGGGCAGGAGATAAGCATTACTGAGCACCTGGTAAGGTGTGGTCCCCGTTACTAAAACTGTGCCCCAAGAAAGCAAGTTCAGTCAGCTGTACCCGAGAAGTCAATCAAATTAACAGTAAAAAACAGAAAAAGGAGATTTATTCAAAGAGGCTCCATCGGGGAGAGAGATGAAGAGACCCAACAACACCCCCCCCACACACACACATACATCGTTAAATTTATCTTCTGGGTCCTGAAGTGGGATTAAATTTTATTATTTTAAAAATCCCTTCTTTTATTTTTTTTGATATTATAATCTCACCATTTCCCCCTCCTTTTTTTCCCTCCAAAACCCTCGCATATGCCCCTTCTTGCTCTCTTTCAAGTTCATGACCACTTTTTCATATATATATATATATGAAATATAGTCAGAAATATATATGTATATGTATATATTCCTAAATACATAAATGCAATCTGCTCAGTCTGTATCATGTTAACTTGTATGTGTATATGTTTTCGGGGCCAACCATTTGGTATTGGATAGCCAATTGCTGTGCTCTTTCCTGGTGAAGGCAATTTCTCCTGTTCTAAGTAGTCCTTAGTTGTCTGTAGCTCTCTGTGTAGGGCTGAGGGCTCATGGGCTGAATTTTTTCTTTATACTTTTTATTTTTGAGACAGGGTCTCACTATGTAGCCTTGACCCATCTCGAACTGTCTGTGTAGACAGCCTTAGACTGACAGAAATCCACCTACTTCTGCCCCTAGAGCGCTAGGGTCACCATGTTGGGTGGGGACTAAGGATTAACAGAGGGCCAGGGCATCTCTCCGGCCAACTGCTGTCGCAGTATCCCGGCTTAGGTCTCATCCTGTAAGGATATCTGACAAGCTGTAAATCCCTTCCAGGAAACAATATTCTCTCTACCTGGGACTTTTGCTTTCTCTTAGCATTTAATTCCTGGGGAAATTATTATTTTTTGGTTATCGTAATGTCATTGTTTCAATAGTCTGCTAGTCTAGTTGAGAGTCTCTCTCTCTCTTTTGGTTTTTCGAGGCAGGGTTTCTCTGTAGCTTTAGAACCTGTCCTGGAACTAGCTCTTGTAGACCAGGCTGGTCTCAAACTCACAGAGATCCACCTGCCTCTGCCTCCCGAGTGCTGGGATTAAAGGCATGTGCTACCACCGCCCAGCGACACAATTGTCTCTAAAGAATGTCTTCAGCCAGGAGCAGAGGTGGCACACGCCTTTAATCCCAGCACTCAGGAGACAGAGGCAGGCGGATCTCTGCGAATTTGAGGCCAGCCTGGTCTACAAAGGGAGTTCTGGGACAACCAGAGCTATACAGGGAAACCAGTTCTAGAAAAACCAATCAAATAAACAAAGAAAGAATGCCTTTTTCTACCAGGGCTGTCACACTGAACACCACTGCCCACCACGGTCTCAGCCCAGTCTCCCCTATAAGGGTTTGACAAGATGTCAGAGCCCTGTGAAACCTCCCAGGAGACCAGCTCCCCCACCCCACCCCTTGGGCACCATGGCACCAGGCTTTGGCCTTTTCTTTCACCTAGCACAAGATTCCAGGCAAAACTCCAACTTCTAAGGGTCCGCTGTTTTGGCCTGGCAGTGGCACGGAATGTCTTTAGAACACCTTCATTCCTATCAAGATGCTCACAGAACTGAATCCAGGAAAACAAGCAGCAAATTGATTGGCGGGGGGTGGGAGGGGGCACATCCCAACTCTTTTCTGGGATGTTCTTAGTGAAGGCAAAGCTGGTACAGCACACATGGCCGTCACCCACCACCCCACTTAAGAACAGCTCTCCAGCCATCCCCCACTTTCCTTTGGTCCTACTGTGTCACCCACGGGACAGAGCCGGCAGTCTTGGCCCGTGTCGGAGGCCTTGTGACCACAAGTGGAAAGCCCTGTCTTTCTTTGCCCAGATCCCAGCGATATCACACACACAGATAATACTGCTTGTGCGCCTTGCTCTCAGTGTAGAAAATCCTTGGCAGCTGGGTCCAGAGCCTGGGTGTCACAGGAGAGAGATGTTCTCTACCTCCAGAACAGTGCTGGTGGTTTATAGCCCTGCATCTCAGGCAACTGCCCTCAGGGGAGGCTTGTGGGGAGCAGGGAAGAGTGGGGCAGAAAGTCCTTCAGATGGCAAAGGATAGGTAAAAGGCCTGGAGTGATGGCTCAGTGGGTAAGGACCTGGGTTTCATTCCCAGTATCCACATGGAAGCTCACAACTGTCTGTAACTCTGGTTCCAGGGGATCCAGCACTGTCTTCTGGCCTCTGTGGTACTAGGCTTGCACATGGTGCCCAGCCATGCATGCAAAATACACATGCACATACAAAGATAAGAATCTTTAAAAGGGGGGTAGAAAGGAGGATGGGGTCTGCTAGGGGAGAGAGCCTGGCGTACTAGCTACCCACCTCACTGCAGTTACCGCATCCCTGGCAGGAAGCGACTGACGAAGGAAGGGTTGTTTGGGCTTATGGTTTGCAGGGATTCAGTCCATATAGTTGACCTGGTGGGAAGGCATGGTGGCTGGGGATTTGGTACACACAGTCCACCCTAGTGGGAAGACATGGTGGCAGGGTGTGAAGGGTCACAGTGTGTTTTTACCCAGGAACCAGACAGCAAGTGGGGCTGGAATATAAAACTTCAAGGTCTACTCCCCAGCACTTCCTTCATCAAGGTTTCCAACCCTTCCAATCAGCACTACTACCTGGGACCAACTCTTCAAATCTTTGTCCGGCCCCAGCCATGGCCATAAACATGCTTGTTTCAAGCCATTCAGTCTAGGCTGGGAGCTGGACTTCCAGACACTAGCACATTTGGAGAACAAGATGTGATTGGTCGGGACTGATGGTCTAACCACTTTAGAGAGCCAGCTGTGTTTGTTCATTGCTGCAGAAGCCCGCTCTCACCTCAGAGAGGACAAGAGAGAGGTTATTCCTGAGCCAAACGTACATGACCATGGCCAGGAGCACAGATTCTCACTGCCCCAGCAACATGTCCCACTGTTTGTTTGTTTGTTTGTTTGTTTATTTATAGGACAAAGAAATCAGAACGTTGGTGTGTTTATCAATTACATCGGTTGGGACCACAAACAATCAGGTGATAGCAAGGCGTGTGTGGTGGGGTCAGTTCCGATGTTCCCTGCTGATTTGCTTAGCTTTGGGGTTGATGGACGCTGGCACTAAGTGAGCATTGCAAAGATTTCACTTGATAGCCAAGTGTTAAGCCAGACACTGCTGTAGTAGGCAAGGAACTGACAGCCCCAGATGATTGGATGCTGGACCTGTGACATTTTAACCCTTCAGAAGCTCTAGCTGACCATTCAGCTTTTCTCTTCGCCTGGGAACTTCAGTTTACTTTCTCCAGGTAGTAATGAGGGCGGCATCTCATGCCAAAGGAAACAGGTTAGGTTTTTTCAGTGGCAAAGTGAAGCACAAGACCTTGTGGGTACAAGCAGGGCATTTAAACCGGTGTGGTACTTTTTAAAATTGAACCAGAAAGTCCTTAACCTTCGCCACAGGCCATTCAAAACAGTACAGATTCCCCAGCAAAGCCTCAGTGAAGAAAATGGTCTACCATCTGCCTCCTCTACCCTCTGCAGAGCACAGCCATTCCCAAGCCCCTCTTCTTCTTCTAGTTCCATCTAAAAGGGAAAGTTTCCCTCTGGGCCTCTGATTTTCCAAGTCCAGATGACCCTGTGCTGTATGTATAGGAAAGCTAGCTAAGCATGGGCCTGAGCAAGCCAGCAAGAAATGTTCCTCCATGCTTTTTACCTCCACGTTCTTGCTCTGACATCCCTCAGTGATGGGCCATGAAATAGAAGTGTAAGTTAAACAAACCCTTTTTTCTCCTAAGTTGCTTTTGGCAAGAGTATTTTATCACAGGAACAAAATGAAACCAGAAGAAGCAGCAACAAAACAGTTGTAGTTTAATGGAGCTAGAAAGCTGGTGTGCAACTCAATGGAAGACTGCTTACCTACCACACGCAAATCTCTGGGTGTAGACCCTAGTTCTGTCTGTGTGTGTGTCTCTGCATATGTGTCTGTGTTATGTCTGTGTGTGTGTGTGTCTGTGTGTGTCTCTGCGTATGTGTCTGTGTTATGTCTGTCTGTGTGTGTCTGTGTTGTGCCTATGTGTGCATGTCTGTGTGTGTCTGTATTGTCTGCCTGTGTGTCTATGTGTGTGTGTGCTTGGGGACTTGGGACAAACTGCATTAATAGATACAGAGGCTACTGCTCAGTAGGCAGAGTACTTGCCTAACATGCACAAATCCCTGAGTTCAGTCACTGGCACTATATTAATTGGGTGGGGCAGCCCTCAGCAGGCAAAGGCAGGAAGATCAGGAGTTCAAGGCCACCCTGTTATATACTGAGTGTGAAGTCATTCTGGGTTATAAGAGATCCTATCTCAAAACAAGAACACGCAAATATGACCTAACCAACTAGGAATTTATTTTTCCTTCTTCTCAAGAAGGTAGAAGTGGTGTCCAGATAAAATATCCCATGGACCTCCAGGGTCCTGGGTCCTCTCACTCTGGTGCCTGCTTCTTCAGAACACAGCCTTCCAGAATTTTTATGTTCCATAGGGTAGCATGAAGGGAAGACATTAGGAGAAGGCATGGAAGGTGTGCCAGATACCCTGTGAAGAAAGTTTCCAGGGATGCCGTCATCTCTTTTGCTCACATGTCATTCACTGGCCCCTCAGGGTACAAGCAGGACTGGGAAGTATTCTCTATCCAGGTAGCCACACGCTACCAGTCCTGCTTACCCGAAATAATTACATGGAAACTGTATTTATTTAAACACTGCTTGGCCCATTAGTTCTAGCCTCTTATTGACTAGCTCTTACATATTGATCTAACCCATTTCTAATAATTTGTGTAGCCCATGAGGTGGCTTACCAGGGAAGATCTTAATCTGCGTTGGTTTGGAGTAGGAGAATCATGGTGACTTTCTGACTCAGCTTTTTTCTCCCAGTATTTTGTTCTGTCTACTCTTCCTACCTAATTTTCTGTCCTATTAGGGCCAAGCAGTTTTCTTTATTAGTTAACCAATGAAAGCAACAGATAAGATACAAGACCCACCTCCATCAAGTGTCAGTCATCAGGGAACTGAAGTCAGGTGATACTGGAGGAGGGTCCTGGCGATAAGCTTGTGTGGTCAGACACACAGACAGACATGTGTGTATCTTCTTAAAATGTCAGAAATTATTGAATGGCAATAAACTCCCAACAGATTCACAGTCTTTGTCAATTTCACCAAGAATTACTAGTTTCAGTTGGCATTTATGACTGTAGTAAATCACAGGTTCATTTTATCCCAATCTTTAAGAAAATGTTATTACATGTATTTATTTGCGTATATGTGTGTGGGCACATGCGTCGTGGTGCACCATGGGTGTGGAGTCTGTAGAAGTCAGTTCTCTGCCTTCACCATGTCCTAGGAAAGCAGTTCAGACTGACAGGCTTGGCAGTGCCTTCTCCTTACACTCTAGCAGTCTTCTTCTTTTCTTCTTCTGGTTTCTCGAGACAGGATTTCTCTGTGTAGCCCTGGCTGTCCTGGAACTCATTCTGTTGACCAGGTTGGCCTGGCCTAGAACTCGGAGCTCTGCCTGCCTCTTCCTCCCTAGTGTTGGGCTCAAAGGTGAGCGCTGCTGCCTCCTGGCTTTGACTCTAATCTTTATCACTAATCCTAGCTTTAAACCACACTTTATACTTCACAATGACATGGTTTAGAAGGGTTGTGGGTGGCTTAAAGAGGCTGTAGGGTTGAGAGAAACTGTGCTGAAGGCCCAGACAGAGAGCTGGCACAGATGCAAGAAAAATTCTCTACTGGGGACCAGGGGAGAAAATTCGCAAAGCATACACTCAGAGCTGTTCTAGAAACAGAATTGAATCATGTGGTCCATGGGCTGGAGAGATGGCTCAGTCGTTAAAGGCCAGGCTTGCAACCAAAAATATAAGACTCATGTGGTCCAGGTAGAGGGCAGGATACCTGTCCCAGTCTAATCTTCAGGGGTTGGGAGGGACGACCTTCCTGGCTGTTGTGACTTGTGGGAGCAAAGGGTAAGGGAGTGGCCTTCGGCACCTGCAGTTTTTCAGTCCACTTGGGTCATGTTTTAGGGTAATATTTATTCAGGCAGCTGCCCCATTCGTTCAAAAATCTAGGATGCATTTGCTGAGAAAGTCCCTAGACACAGTGTAATGACATCAGGCAGTGATCTCGGAGGAAGTGTTTCTTAAGTAAAGGAGAAATTGAAAAGAGGAGGTCAATTAGGATGGCAGTGAGCTGCTCTGTGCTGCCCACTTCTGCCTCAGCTCAAGTGAGCTTTGATTTGCTCCAAGCTAGCGCAGAAGTTAATTGAAGGCCATTTTTCTTTCTTTGCGAGGAGCAGCGTTCAGGGGAACAGTGAGCACGCACGCGGCCTTCATCTCTACGTTTGTGTAAAAGTGGCTTTGGGGGATGACTGTGCACCAGTGACCCTGCTCTCTGAGTCCTTTGAGGAAGGGCAGACCTGGTAGTACTGGTTAATGCTGAATCCCAAGGCTGCCTGCCCTGGAGCCTTCCTAGCCGAATGACACTTCTGGTTCAAGACCATCTGCCAGCGCGGGCTGCCCTTTCCTGGTGGGGAGCGGGGTGAAGGAAGCCTGGGCTCTGGTTTTGTTTTGTTTTGATGGGGGAATATATATATTTTTTTAAAACTAATCAACCTCAGAGAGGAGCATAGCACAGTGGAAAGAACAATTCATATCCAGTTCAGAATCCTTCCCCTCAGGCGTGCCACTTCTACAAGCTTTGATCTCTGCCCACCTCCCAGGACCGTCGGGTCAATTAAGTTAGGCTGCACATAGGAAAGTACAGGGAAAGCAGCAAGCCCTCTACTGATGCTGGGTAGATTTTACCACTCAGCCAATGCTCTATCGCTGCCTAGCCTTGGTAGGCTCCAGGCACATCTCCTGGCTGGACAGGGCACAGGACTATGGAATGGCTTAGCACAGGTGAGAGCCAGGGCAGCTAAGTCACATGTGAAATAAACTGACATCCACAGCTACTTTACTATCGCAGTTACTTTCCTGTTGCTATGACAAGGTGACATCAGGAAGAAGGGATTTATTTTGGTTCAGAGTTTAGGGTACAGTTCATCACAGTCAAGCTAGTCAACGCTGTGGGAGTGTAGAGTGGCCGAGCACAATCTTTCTGTGGTTAGGAAGAAGAGAGTGATGCATGCTGGGAGTCAGCTGGCTTTCTCCAGGGCCCCTACTGTGTGTGTGTGTGTGTGTGTGTGGTGAGGCTCTCATGCATCCCTGGCTGGCCTTATTGTGTAGCCCAAGTTGACTTCTTTCCCTGTGCCATCTTCCCAGGGCTGGGATTCCAGGCATACACCACTTCTCCTGGTTTTACACAGTACAGAGGCTCACACCTCGGGGCTTTAGGTAAACTTGATATAATCTTGGATCCAAGCTTAGGGAATGGTGCCACCCACTGTTAGGATCCTCTCACTGGTGTGCCTGGTAGCTGTCTCCCAGGTGATTCCAGACCCTGCCATGCTGAGAGTCAACACTAATCATCACACTTATCCAGTGTTTCCTGCACTCTTGGAAGGCAGAATTATAGACTCATGTCAGTAAAGGAGGAGACAGGACATATTGTTGTTCAGGAATGGAAGCAGAGGCAGGTGGATCTCTGCAAATTCAAGGCCAGCCTGGTCTAAAGAGCAAGCCCAGGACAGCCAAGGCTACAGATAAACCTTGTCTCAAAAACAAAACAAAACAAAACAACAACAAAATAGTGACTTGAGGACTGTGGCTATAGCTTGGTTGATAGAATTATTACCTAGAGTGAAGGCAGAAGGCCCTGGATGTGAGCTTCAGAACGCTGTAATCCCAGTGCTCAGCGAACAATGGGGAAGGGTTCAGCCATGGCTTCACAATGGGGCTAGCCAGTGATATATGAGAATCCCTATTCCCCCACACACATACACACCACACACACATACACACCACACACACACACCACACACACACACCACACACACACACATACACACCACACACACATACACACCACACACACACACCACACACACATACACACCACACACACATACACACCACACACACATACACACCACACACACATACACACCACACACACATACACACCACACACACATACACACCACACACACATACACACCACACACACATACACACCACACACACACACCACACACACACCACACACACACACATACACACCACACACACATACACACCACACATACACATACACACCACACCACATACAAACCACACACACATACACACCACACACACACCACACCACATACATACCACACACACACATACACACCACACACACATACACACCACACCACATACAAACCACACACACACATACACACCACACACACACCACACCACATACATACCACACACACACATACACACCACACACATACACACCACACATACACACCACACACACACACTACACACACACACATACACACCACACACACACACACTACACACATACACATACACACCACACCACATACAAACCACACACACATACACACCACACACACACCACACCACATACACACATACACACCACACACACCACACACACCACACACACACCACACACACCACACACACATCACACACACATACACACCACACACACATACACACCACACACATACACACCACACACACACACACCACACACACATACACACCACACACACATACACACCACACACACCACACACACACACACCACACACACACCACACACACATACACACCACACACACACCACACACACATACACACCACACACACACATACACAACCACACACACACCACACCACACACACACCACACACACACACCACACATACACTACATATACACACCACACACATACACACACACCACACCACATACATACCACATACACATCACACACACATACACACCACACACACACCACACACACACCACACACACACATACATATCACACACACATACACACCACACACACACCACACACACACACCACACATATACTACATATACACACCACACACATACACACACACCACATACATACCACATACACACATACACATCACACACACATACACACCACACATACATACACATCACACACACATACACACCACACACACATACACACCACACATACATACACATCACACATACATACACACCACACACACACACCACACATACCACACACACCACACACATCACATACACACAAACACCACACATACCACACACACACATACACATACATATACCACACCACATACACACATACACACCACACACACACCACACACACACACCACACATATACTACATATACACACCACACACACACATACACACCACACACACACATACACACCATACACATACCACACACACACACCACACATATACTACATATACACACCACATACATACACACACCACACCACATACATACCACATACACACATACACATCACACACACATACACACCACACATACATACACACCATACACACACACCACACACACACACCACACATACATACACACCACACACACACACCACACATACATACACACCACACACACACACCACACATACATACACACCACACACACACACCACACATACATACACACCACACACACACACCACACATACACACCACACATACATACACACCACACACACACACCACACATACCACACCACACACACACCACATATACACACACCACACACATCACATACACACAAACACCACACATACCACACACACACATACACATACATATACCACACCACATACACACATACACACACCACACACACCATACATACACACACATGCTCTGGAAACAGACTGCCTGAGTGGGAATTCTAATTCACAGCTGTGAGGTCGTCCTTCAGTTTCTCCATCTATAAAGTCAGGCTCATGGCAGAACCTCACTGACTGTTGAGAGGACTGAGTGACATCATAATGGAGCCATGAGTTCTGTTAGGATGTAAATCTGAAATGTCCTTCAAAGCTTACAATTTGGGTGCCTGTTTTTTAGCTGGTGGCACTCTTTGGGGTATTGTGGAGCTTTTAAGGGGTCACTAAGGCCAGGCTGTGGAAGGTTATGGATTTGCTGCTGCTTTAACTGGTTTTCTCTGTGTTGCTTGTGAGCAGCCACTGCAACCCTGGGAACCACCTCCCTGTCCTCTCAACAGAGATGACTGAAATTCCCTTGACCTGTGAGCTAATCTAGATTTTTTTTTTTTTTTTGGTTTTTCGAGACAGGGTTTCTCTGTGGTTTTTGGAGCCTGTCCTGGAACTAGCTCTTGTAGACCAGGCTGGTCTCGAACTCACAGAGATCCGCCTGCCTCTGCCTCCCGAGTGCTGGGATTAAAGGCGTGCGCCACCACCGCCCGGCTAATCTAGATTTTGATCTTAAAAATTAATAACTAACACGGGCCTCAAGCCCTCCCTACCCCAAATGTGCTTACTGTACCAACCACAGACTCCAGGTGCTTTCTTTGGCTTATGTTCAAATAAAGCAAAAAGAAAAGCTGAAAGGTGTATACCCATTGTACAGTAGAGAACTTTCCTGAGTCGCTAAGAGAGGGGAGAAAACTTACACAAAAACATCTTACGGCTTAGACGCCTTTTTGGAAAGCCCTGTGTCTTTTGCTGCTGCCATGGGTTTCTCTGTTTGGACATTTTCTTTTGTTTTGAGGCAGGGTATCACTAGGTAGCTTGGATTGGCCTTTAATTTACCACATGATCTTCCTGCCTCAACTTCCCTAGTGCTGAGATTACAAAAGTGTGCCACCATACTTGGCAGGACCATTCCTTTTGTGAGCAAACCCCAGCATGTATCTCTACCTACACACTCTCTCTCACACACACGCAGGTATACACAGACACACGTTCACACACACACACACTCACACATGCACACACACACTCTCTCACAGGCCTATCATCTGCCATATTCTATGAAAAACAGTTCAACCTTCCCTGTCTTCAGTTCCTTCCTTTAGGCTCTGACCAAGCATCTACATTCTCCTGGCAGACATAATAGTAGTTTCCTGAACAAAGCCAACTCCCTCCCAAGCTGAGGTCTCATGATGCCCGTTAGGATGATTTACACTATTCTCATGTGCTGTGGGATGATCTTTCTATATTCACTGTGAATATGTATTCCTCTCATTGGTTAATATTAAAGGCTGTTTGACCAATAGCCGGGCAGGATAAGGTTAGGCAGAACAATCAAACTGAGAACTCAGATGAGGAGGGTTGGAGTTGGGAGAGGTGCCAGCCAGCTTGTGAAAAGAACACAATGTGTTGAAAAATGAGGTAAAACGCAAAGAGCCACAAGGCAAACATAGACAGAAATATGGGTTAATTTAAATGTAAGAGTTAGTAATAAGCCTGAGCTATCGGTCAAGCATTAATTAGTATAAGCCCCTGAGTGATTATTTGAAGCGGCTATGGGGCAGGGTGGGACAGAGAAACCTTCATTTACATTCTTGCCCTTTACACTTTTGTCTGGCTGAAAACATTTAAAAGTTGAGATTGGAGGCTAAAGAGATGGCTCTGTGGTTAAGAGCACTTACTATTCTTCTGGAGGACCTAGTTCAGCTCCCAGCACTAACATGAGACAGCTCACAATGCCTGTTACTCCAGCGACTCTGACTCCATCTTTTGACCTCTCTAAGGCACATACCATACATTCACACAGACGCATAAACATAAATTTTAATAATAAAAGTAAATCTGTAGTGGGAGCTGTGGGCCTCTTCCCATAGCCTGGCTCCTGGCCACTGGCTAGCTTTAAACCCGAAATAACAACACACAAACTGTATTATTTTAAACATTGCTTGGCCCATTAGCTCTAGCCCTTACTGGCTAATTCTGATATCCCAATCAACCCATCTCTAATAAACTGTGTAGCACCGGTCTTACCGGGAAAGATTCAGCATGTCTGACCTGGCGGCTTGCTTCATTGCGTGCGTCTGCCCGGGAGAGGGGAGCATGGCCTCTGAGCTCACTTCCTCTTCCTCCCAGCATTCTGTTCTGTTTACTCCTCTCACCTATGTTTTAACCTATTAGGGCCAAGCAGTTTCTTTATTATAATTAACCAATGACCTTCCTCCATCAATATCCCTATCAACCCATTTCTAATAATCTGTGTAGCACCGAGGGGAAGATTCTAGCCTACGTCCATCCTGGGTCATAGCTTCATGGCATCTGCCTCAGAGAGCAGCGGCCTGGCATCTGAGCTCACTTCCTCTTCCTCCCAGCATTCTGTGCTGTTTACTCCTCCCACCTATGTTTTAACCTATGAGGGCCAAGCAGTTTCTTTATTATAATTAACCAATGACCTTCCTCCATCATAAATCTTTTTTTAAAAAATTGAAATTAGAGCCAGTAATTCCTCCCATCCCTTTTCTTTAAAAAAATAAATTGTTTTGAGACAGAGTCCCAGTCCAGCCTTGGATTCTGTGTTTTCAGCTGTCAGTGATTAGAGAAGAAAGAAGGTGCCACAGTGACAGAGTCCAGGAAGCAGAGAAGACAGGAAGCTGAGTGTGGTGGCTCACACCTCTAAGCCCAGCATTCAGGACGACCCAAAGGATCACAGGCAGTTCTGCGCCACTCTGAGCAGAACAGAAGGAGGATGAAGAGGAGGGAGAAGAGTGGGACTTGGGCTGGGGTCACAATGAGAGGTGGGGATAAGGGCAAGTTGAGAATTATGTGACCAGGAGAAGGTAGCCTTGCCCCCTTTCCAGCCTCCAAGACTTGGCAGAGGAGGGCAGAAGCACTTGTCTCTTTCCTGAGGGTCCGCGCTAGACTGACTCAGGAAGGTAGATTCCTGTGAGTGTCCCTAGAAAGCTCCTGGGCTAATTTCCCCATATTGCTGGGACAAATTTCGGCCACCTTGTTAAGCAATACAGTAGTCCCTTAAGGGCTAGGCATGGTGGTACACACACCTTTAATCCCAGCACAGGGTAGGGAATGGGGGCTGGAGGGTGGAGAGAGAGATGAATTACTTTTCCACCTAACAAGTTCCAGGGCAACCAGAGGTATAATAGAGAGATCCTGTCTCAGAAACCAAACCAATGTGTTCTACAGCCTTGGAGGGCAGAATTCACATTGCCTCTGGCAAGCCTCAGACTGAGGAGTAAGCAGGGTGGATCCTTATGCAGGCTCTGAGAATCAGCTTCCTCCATTTCTCTAGGCTCTAGAAGACCCTACTACGGACACTCTCGGCATTAAGGTACACACGATAACCCAGGATAATCTCCTGACGTCAAGATTCTTACTTCATATCTGTAAAGAGCCCTTTTCCTCCTCACATCCCTATAAAGACCTTTTTACTACGTAAAAAAAATTACATTCACAAGCTCTAGGGTCTCATATGCTTCTGTCTTTGGGGGAGGGTGTTCACTGGTCTACCATAGATTTCCCTCCTAGCTACAAACTTGCACGATCTCTGGCCCTTGGACATCCTTAGGGGTGAGCATGTGCATGTAGGGTCTCATACGGCAGCTTGGAGGCTGTGTTATAGTTTGAAGTGCATTGAAGAACATGTTCGCTGGCAGTACTATTGGGGGGGGGTTACCTAACTGGAGGAACTGAGGCACTGGGGATATGTCTCTGCGGGTATATGCTGCCCTGGCTGCCATCTTATCCTGACTGTCAAGAACTGAACAGCTCTGGTCCACCATCCCCCCCACCATGATAGTCTGCTTCACCACAGGCTCAGAAATGTAACATCTGCAGACCCCAAGTGTCACCTCTGAAAGCCTGAGCCAAGACAGTTCCTCCCTTTGCGTTGTTCTCTCAGGCTGGAAGATGCTGTGCTAGACGGATGTGTTATTTGTTTGTTTGTGACAGGGTCTTGCCCTAGTCCAGGCTGATCTTGAAATTGAAATCCCCTTACCTTATTGCATTATCTTTGATGATCTTTGGGGCTTTTTGTCCTTAAGCGCTAGACTTTGGAATCTGGAAACATCACACATGTCTCAGAGCATCAATTTGAACGCACTGATAACAAACTCAGAGTCGCCAGTAATGCATTAGTGTCACATTAAGGACAGAAATCAATAAAGCACTTCCCCTTGGTGCCATTTGACCAAGAATGAGCCCAGATTTCAATTTTCTACTTTGCTCTCCCCGTGTCTTCGACCATTCCTGCCTGTTGTCTGAGACAGAATCTGTGCCGGCCTGAATGCCCTTTTGTGAATCTGTCCCCATGACTCTGTCTGCATCTAAGCGTCTGTCCCAAAGGACTTTGCGCTCTCACAGCACAGAAAGCATCCTATGCAAAAGGAATGAGGGATATTTTATAGAAATCTACAAGACATGAAGTCACCAACTCCAGCTGACCTCAACTGACCCATACAACAACAACAACAACAACAAAAACAAAAATCAAACCACGTGGCGCATGCCTTTAATCCCAGCACTTGGGAGGCAGAGGCAGGTGGATCTCTGTGAGTTCGAGACCAGCTTGGTCTACAAGAGCTAGTTCCAGGACAGGCTCCAAAACCACAGAGAAACCCTGTCTCGAAAAAACAAAACAAAACAAAACAAAACAAACCCACTATCAAGCTATGAAGCACTAGTAATAAAAGCTCATGGGTCAGAAATTAGGGTTCAACCTGAAGATCTGAAAAGCAAAACAGCCAGCCACTGGCTGTTACCTCGACCTCAGTCTGAAATAGGGATCCTGCCTTTTGGAATCTTGGAATAAGACTGTGTGAGAGCCGTTCCACCCCATTTTATAATCCTCTCTAGGGCTGGGATTAAAGGCGTGCACCACTGGGATTAAAGGCGT
Organism: Microtus pennsylvanicus; assembly: GCF_037038515.1. Lineage (NCBI taxonomy): Eukaryota > Metazoa > Chordata > Mammalia > Rodentia > Cricetidae > Microtus > Microtus pennsylvanicus. The sequence goes on along the minus strand of NC_134599.1, from coordinate 35,726,855 downwards.
GCACCGCCCGATTTCTATGGCAACTAGGGTGGCTACTGGGATTAAAAGTGTGTGCCATTGTGGTTACTGGGATTAAAGGCGTGTGTTACCATAACCTGGTCTGTAAGGCTGACCAGTGGGACTGTTTTACTCTCAGATCTTCAGGCAGTCTTTATTTATTGAAATACAATTGAAATGCCAATACAAAGCGATATCCAGTATACTCAGCATTTATGGTGGGCATTTTGTTGTTGTTTTGTGAGACAGGGTTTCTCTGTGTAGCCCTGGCTGTCCTGGAACTCTCTTTGTAGAGTAGGCTGGCCTCAAACTCACAGAAATCCACCTGCCTCTGCCTCCTGTGTGCCGGGTGCTTTTAACCTTTATTTTCTGTTTAGCAAATAATTATTTTAAAACATATAAAAACATACATTTTTTACTCCTGGGTCAGGGGCATGGAAGATGTGACTTTATGGGTCTACCTTGCCCATATAACCTGCAATTACAGTTATGCACTAGCATGTAAAAGACGATTACGTGGGAAACCCAAGACAAGTAAGATTGATTGTTACCTTGTGCTTCTTAAGAGAGGTTAAGGGACTGGAGAGGCAGCTCAGTGGTTAAGAGCACTGACTATTCTTGCAGAGGACTTATGTTCAGTTCCCAGAATCTACATGGCAGCTCACACATGTCTGTAACTCCAAATCTGAGACCCTCACACAGACATACATGCAGGCACAACACCAATGCATATAAGATTTTTAATAAGGCAGATTAAACAAAAAGGATGAACACAGTGCAGGAGAGCAGCCTTGAGTCTCAGTTAACTTCAAAGTGTATTATCCACTCAGCTGGGGTGCCCAGCAAAAATCCCAGTCTTCCAGAACCTGAGAGGTATTCTTACCATAATTCATTGTCATTAGCTCAACCCTAGACAGATGGTAGGTAAGAGGAGCACCCTGTCAAATTTCACAAACCCTGACTCCATGAACAGAGGGCCCCTATCTATTCTGGATGAGTCAAGTCTCAAAGCTGGAATGAAGTAAGTCTGAGCTGTCACAGGAATCCTGAAAACCAGGGTTGAGTCCCAGGCCCAGCTATGATCTGTCTTAGTAACCCTGCGAAAATTGCTTTTGAGATTTTGTGGGTTCATAATACGCAGCCCTATACTACAGTTCGGATGTGAGGCAACCTCCTAAAGGTTCACAGACAGAGAACTTGAGCCTTGGGTCTCATCTTCTTGCCAAAGCCACTAATCCATGGGAGAAGGGCTGAATTTACAATCTACCACATGCCCAAAGTCCCACCTCCAAACCTCACCAACACGAATTTGGAGATTAACTTTCCAACATATTAACTTTGGGGAGCAAACTCAAACCATAGCAGTTTGCCTAGGGATGCTGACAGTTCTGGGCCCAGGATCTCAAAGCAATACATCTTAGGGAGGTCAGAGGTCAAGGCTCATCTTATACCCTGATGCAGAAGTCATGCAGTCTCTCTGGTCCCCTAGTGGGATTGAGTTGCTAGCTCTCACAGTATCTGCCTGTTTGCCTGGTATGGTAAGAATTCACAGGGCTGGGATAGAATGGGGAAATGGTATCTTGTACCCTGTCCTCAGGGCTCACCAGGTCCCTCCTGGGCCCCACATGGTTCACTTGGAGCAGAGATCCAACTGAAACCACCCTCTAAGGAAGAAGAAAGCTCCCATCCCACAGCCCACCCTAGAATGGGGGTATATATGGGTGGGGTGGTAATGCCTCCATTACCTCAAAGTCTCAGTCCAGTGCCCCTTCCTGTCAGGCTCAAAGTGAGGCCTGAGGCCCACCCTGTTTTGTGGCCCATAACTACAGGGCTGTCAGCAGTGTTCGTAAGACAAGCAAATTTTGCCTCCCAGTATCTCTCCCAAAGGCTCAGTGCCAGGGAAGCTATCGATACTGGCTTTGGGCTGTGACTAAGTAGACTCAGAAAGCTTCTGGTTACCAAATAGAACTAAAAAATTCCCAGCCCCTGACAGTCACTGAAAAACAGTAGCAACTTCATACTGTTCACATGTGTGTGCACATATGTGTGTATGTGTGTACATATGTGTATGTGCACATAGGAGGAGGCAAGGGGCCAAAAGAGGTGAGCAAGGGGCTGTGGCAGAGCCAGGCTCAAGGGTACCTACTAAAGATGAGGGTGCCACCCTGTAGCTGGGTTTTCTTTACTCTTCTAGCCCACATTAGAAGGCTAAAATGTTGACGGTTGTTTTTTTACTCAGCTTTGTTCTTTTAGTTTTTGTTTTGTTTTGTTTTTGGTGGCAGGCTGCCACCCAGATCCCAAATAAATCACACACGGAATCTTAATCTTTCTTATAAACGACTGGCCTAAGCGTGTCTTATTTATAGCCAACTTTTCTTATCTTATGTTTTCCCAACGACCTCTTGCCTCTGGGCTTTTCTCTTTCTCTATTTCGGTACACCTTTCTTTATGTCTTTCTCCATGACTGCTGTGTAGTTGGGTGGCTGCCCCTAGCATCCTGCTCTCCTTGTTTTCTTGATCCTTCTTCCAGATTTTTCCTTCTCTGCCTCCCAGCCCTGCCTATCCCTTCTCTTGCCTCGTTCTTTATTAGATAGGTCATCAGGTGTTTTAGACAGTCACAGTAACACAGCTTCAGAGTTAAACAAATGCAACATAAAAGAACGCAACACATCTTTGCATCATTAAACAAAACAGCATAAACAAATGTAACACATCTTAAAATAATATTCTACAATATCACCTCTCCTTTCCAGGGTCTCCATGTCCCCACTGGACATGTCCCGCTGTGCTGGATCAACTACTGGTATATTTCACAACTGGGCTCTTCCTCCAGCAGGCCTCTCACCCTCAGAGGGACCGCCAGGGGCAGAGCAGGGTATAGGCCAGCTGACAGGCGGGTACACTTAGTAAAGACTAGCAAGTCATAAAGGTTTTCCAAGGAGGTCCACTTGGACTGGGCCACATAGGACAGATGGGATTGAAGGTCAGAGGTTGACACAGAAAGACAATAATGTTTTAGGGGCTAGAGTGTAGATTAGTTGGTAAAGCGACTGCATAAGATGCATGAAGCCCTGGGTTCAACCCTCAGCACATCTGTAATCCCTGGACTTGGGAGGTAGAAGCAGGAGTACCTGGAGTTCAAGGCTTGCCTCCAAACCAAATGGAATGGGCCATTATGACAGTTTAAACAGTGTGTGCTTTAAAGGGGTATGTTCTGGGCACCACTTACCTGCCATTAACATCCCTCAGAAGGAGGATGGAAAGTCAGGATACAAGCTGACACTTACCTCATACTCACCCCTGATGAGTACGGAGCTGCCATGTCAGGAAGCACCAGCAGAGGTCCCAGAACAAAGGTCTCAGTGGCCCTGATTCATGCCCCTATTCCCTGTATCGTTCCACACGAAGGAGACAGATGTTCTACTGAGCCCAGCCTTGGGGTTCTGGCTTTCAACAGCTGCCTTTGGACTGGGGATCCCATTGTAGCACTTGCAAAGGGACCCCTGCTTTCTACTCTCCTGGTGGCTGGAGTAGTGTAGGGCCCACTCTCAGGGATTCCAGGAATAAAGGAGTTAAATCTAAATAAAAGATAGGGCAGGTGGGGCTGGAAGGTTGGCTCGGCGCTTAAGAGCCAACTGACTGCTCTTGCAGAGGACTCAGGTTAGGTTCCCAGCACCCGTATGGCAGCACACAACAGTCTAACTAAGAAGTCCATAGGAAGCGTGTAATATGGGAAGCACCAAGAAGACATTAGCCGTTGGCGTCCGAGGCTGAGACGGAAAAGCCTCACAGACACACCCCATTCCATGCAGTGTTGTACACGGTGAGGGTCCTTGCACTGTGGGGTCTGTGTGGCCTATGAGTGATGTTAGAATGGAGGATGGTTCCTCAACTGGTGCCTCCCCTGGCAACAAGACAGAAAGCCTGGAAAGAACAGCAGGAGGAAAGGGTGAAGTGGGGTCACTCCATTTCGTGGCTGTTGTTATTAATAAATAGGATGCCTTTGCTTTTTAGAGCAGGTTCACAGCAAGCTTCAGAACACATTTCTTTATCTGTCCTCAAATCTAGGAGACAGGGGCAGCAGAGATTAGTGTTGCTACTGTCTGACAAAGGTTGAGCGGATTGCTGAGGCCTCGCTGAGCACAGCAGAGTGAGCTGGAGAGAGAACCTAGGCCTGAAGCCTCTGGCTTTGTGCCAGGCAGAGAAGCACCTGTGCAGACCAGGCTTGGAGGCAGAGCTTTCATTTGTGGTACCTTTAACAGGAGCCTAACGGCCACATGAGTGTCCAGCTGCCTTGGTGACATCCTGTCAAGGGGAACTGTCACATCCCACCTACAGAGCACCCGCTTCGTGAGATGACTTTTGCAGGATGCCATTCTGTCCAGAGCCAGAGGGCCTGGGAAGTCTGTGGCAGCTGGAGACAAGGCCAGCAAAGCCACATCTAGGGTCCCCTGTAGACTTAATGCTATACCTGTGTGACAGGTGTGTCCTCGAAGCTGTTCTTGGCAGCCTTCTTTGCAGCCATCCTAAACAGCCTGTGTCCCACAGGGACTAAGGTGACACTCATAATCTATGGGGTGTCCATTGGAGCAGGCTCTTTGCCATTGGATCGTCTCTTCCTTCTCCTCCCTTGGTCCTCCATTCTTGACTCCCGGTCCCCTCTCTTGCCCCTCTCTCTTCTCTTCCTCTCTCACCACCCCCTGCCCATTCATGGCCTGGTCTATCCTGCTACTTTTCCTCTTCTCTGGACTCTTCCAGATACCTATGCTGTGCCCCCTCCGATATCACCCACAAAGAGACACAGGTGTCATGGCAGACCTCTGCCGTGGGTTAGTTCACCGCAAAGGCTGTGTCAGCAGGACCCTCAGGATGTGACCTTATTTAGAGTCTCTGCAGATGTAAGTACAGAAGACAGCTGTGGTGAACACATCCTGGATTAGGTGGAGATCTAAATCCAATAAACAAATGTCCTCCGAAAAGGCAGTCACAGGAAGGAAAAGCTGCTCAAGGATGGGGGGAGAGCTGGAGTCAGCTGCCAGCCAGCTGAAGAACCTCAGGGAGTACCGGAGTCACTAGGAGTTGAGACATAGGCACAGTGGAGACCTTCCCTCAGAGCCTCGGAAAGAACAAGGAATGGAAACTAAGAGGAGGGACGTGGCTGCTCCTAGTGGAGGAGAAGGTTTATATAGACATGTGGGAGAGCACAGCCAGAGCCAGGGACATCTGGGAGAGTTCAGTGGACATGACCCTGAGCCTTTGAGGACAGCAGTGAGGGTGGAAGAGAGAAGAGAGGGAAACCAGGGGCAGGAGCCAGGAGCCCCTAAAGAAAGCAGACCAGAAAACCAAAATGGCTGGATTACACAGGGAAGAGCAGCTGGGGGCACGGAAGCCCAGCCCCTGGACTGGAGAGCTCCGGGTAGGGTGCCAACCAGAAGGACCCAGTAGCAGGTAGGAGCTGAGGATGCTGGGAGAACCCGGTGACCAACATCCACTTTGGTATGTAAAATAGGCACCTCCCCTGTTTGTTACAGGTTCAGGACTCCTTGATTGTGGCCTCTGACTCCCAGGAGTGAAATTGCAGTCTTTAGAGCTGGAAGGGTGGACCTGGGGTTCTCAGGGTTATGCAGGAACTTCTGTTAATTAAAGGTTGGGCCTACTGCTAGGTGAGCCCGGGAAGACAGAGTTCGCTTGAAGAAAAGTGTTCAGGCCACACTTTTCTGGGTTCAGGGTACCCAGGAGCAAGAGCATTGTCTGCAGTTGGTAAGTCTCAAATGGGGAAGGTGTGCCTGTCCTGTAGCTAGGAAACAGGCAGCCAGGCCTGTAGGCTCTCAGCCTGGAGCGAAGGCAGATGGTGACAAGATTAAATAGTGCCTTTCATTTCACATAGGAAATGTTTTCAATTCTCTCTTCTCTAAAAAGAGGCGTATGTTGGAAACCGCCCCTGGAAATTTATTAACAAAAGGCCAGGCAGACCCCTCCCTCCCCATGTCCCATCTCCCCTCTCCCCCCACCCCCATAGATTTTTTAATCAAGTATTTTTGCAGCCATCCAACGGTTGCTGTGGGGGGGGGGGCTGATTTTACACCAACCCCCCCCTCCATGGAACTCCTGAGCTTCATTCTTCCAGTCCCTCCCAACCACAGGGGAGGGGATGGGCAGGAGCGAGTCCCCTCATCCTTGAGGATGAGGAAGTACTGACCCCTATATATGCTGTGATGATTTTTTTTATACATACCTAGGATAAAGTTTAATGTTTAAATTGGGCACAGGAAGCTGTGATTTCAGCACCCTGAAAGCTGGGGAAGGACCGTTCCAAGACATCCTGGACTACAGTGTGAGTCCTGGGACAGCCTGGACTACATAGCAAGACCCTGCCTCAAACACCAAAACACTAAACATACAAATAATAATAAACGCAATACAGACCGATAACTTATAATGAAATAGGGTAGCTACAACAAGATTGTTGAGAGCAGGCTGTGCCCCGCCCCATGCCCCATCTTATGTAAGCAGTGGTGGTCAGGCTGTGCCTTGCCCTGGAGATTCCATTTTGAGGAAGAAGAATGGTATCACCTGTCCAGCACCACCCTTGTGGCACAGCCAGATGAATGACCTATCCCTGAGTGTGGGAAGGGTGTCACCCTACAAATTTAGCAAGGTGAACTGGGACCGTAGGAGCACAAGAGCATATTAAATCACACAGGGAAACCAGCCTGAGAACTTCTAGGACACACTGGGCTCAGGAAAGAGAGAGCAACTCCTTCACCTGGTGTTGGGTCCTGGAATCGTGCAATGAATGGAAGCTGACCACCAAAGTCCTACTAACCAGAAGCAACTTTGTTTGAAATCACCGTGGGTGGACAGACGGACTTCTAACTAGTTATGGCCACAGAAAATTATTTGGTTCTGTGACCCCATGAGGGGCTACAAGAATCTTTTTATACCAAAGGTGACGTGCAGGGCAGAGAGTACACATCAGGTTTGCAGCCTCTTGGGAATGCATGCCTAGGGTTTGGGGCTACATCTCCTAGGGAGTGCACCTTGGTGTCAGGACTTACAGCCTCTCATTACAGGGTGCTTTTTGTAGGAGGTGAGTTTCTGACCTGCCCCTTTCTGCAGCTGCTTCCCAAATTACCACACAGGAGGCCTATTTTAATTATAAATGTTTGGTGGGTAGCTCAGGTGTATTACTAACTAGCTCTTAAGCTTAAATTAACCCATAGTTCTTGTCTATGTTTAGCCATGTGACGTGGTACCTTTTCTCATCCTTCCTCCGCGACTGGCTGGGACTCCTGACTCACTCTTCCTCTTCCCAGAATTCCCCTAGTCTGCTTGCCTCAATCAGCTTCTCTGTTAATCAAAGGTAACAAAGCATATCCACAGTATGCGGAAGGGCATCAAGAGGACGTTAGCCTTAGAAGCGTCTGCCACGCCACAGCCTGTCACGTGACCACCCTCTGCGTGTATCGAGGGACTCCCTGCCGCTCCAGGGGCTTCAGTTCAGCTCAGGCCCCTCTGTTCATCTCTTCTGCAGCCACACTCAACTCTGCAGCTCCAGGCAGACCCGCGAGCAGCTGCAGCCTGGCTCTGGCAGCCGCATCTCCTGTGGAGCTCTAGCCTGGGCCACCGACACGCCGTGCATCTCCATCACTTTCTGTTTCCTAGTTTTGGCCTTGAAGGCCTCTTTGCTCTTAAACTTTTTACAGTTCTTCTCTGAACATATGTGGGCCGGGAGGTGGTGGCGCATGCCTGTAATCCCAGCATTTGGGAGGCAGAGGCAGGCTGATCTCGGAGTTCAAGACCAGTTTGGTCTACAAAGCGAGTTCCCTGTCTCGTAAAAACTAAATGAAACAACAAACCCATATGTAAGGCTGTTCCTGGACGTACACCTCCACTTCCACCCACCGCCACTGTGTGTGATTTGAGGGTTAATGTTAGTGACAAAGAGAGGAATAAAAGGATGTGTGTTTGCTTCAGTCTGACCATCAAGGCAAGTGTGACTACCTGGCGGATCGCTGCCAACGAAGCTACCAGACCTTTTGGATTTACAGTCAGCCAGAAAATTCTGACATTGTGGAAAGACACCAAGGATTTCTTGTTTCTGACACAGTGCAGTCACAACAAATGTTGGGTAAACGGGAGCTAGACAGTGCGCTCTCTCCGTGGCTCTCAACTGTCTTGCAATACTATTTGTCCTCACCATGGCCTGGTGTGGCCACACTGTGCGCACTCCCCTCCTCTCTCCTCTCAGTAGCACTGCACTTACCAGATCAACTGTCATTGTTTGGCGCTTGTGTTCCAGCAAAGGGATGATGTATAACTTAAAACTCATGATTTATTTATTCCTGGAACTTTCCGTTTAATATTTTCAGACTGTGATTGACACTGGATAGACGAAACCATGTGTGAGAAGGTACATCGTGACTGGAATGAAATCAAACCTGACAGGTCTATGCCTCTCTGTCGTACTGGTCATGAATGTACCTGGGAGTGAGAGCCATATGGGTCCAGGGCCACATTATTATTGACTTGTCTTTATCCATTTAGGCTGTCATAACAGAAGATTATGAACTAGATGGTGTGTAAACAATGGGGATTTCTCTCTCCTGATTCTGGATGGTGGGTGTCAGGTCCAAAGGGAACTCCATTTCTCCAAATTTCAAAAGGCAGAAGGGCCAAATGGCTGTCTGTGATGTCCATTAGCACACCAAAGCCTGTGCTGGCCTCCAGGCTCCTTGGTATCACAAGTACAAGTACTCTGGGCATCTGCACATACCGGAGGTAACAGACTTTAGCAAGAAGTGACGTAAACTGGGGGCTACCGGCATAGGACACGGTGCTAAGGAGGCTCAGGGCCATATCACGGGGAGTTCTGTGAGTCGCATTTGGTATTTGGATTTTATTCCTTTTTAAATTATTATTGTTTATGGTATAAATGGCAGGGGCAGGCTGAATGCCAGAGGACATTGTAAAGTTGTCTTTCAGCTTTTACCTTCAGATAAGTTTTAGGAAGGAACTCGGTAGGACTTGGCTGTGAGCACCTTCACCTGCTGGGCCATCTTGCTGGCCTCTGAAAAGACTCCTCTATTTTAGCTGTTCAAAAATAAATGTCCCATATTATTTATATTGTCATATATATATATATCATTATAGTAAGCAATTCATATAAATAGAACAATATATGTAGGTCATCATTAAAATTTTATAGGCATTTAATACTAGCTAATTTCAATTTAGAGAATTTCCTCTCTGAAAGCCAGTGCGTTTTAAACTCTGGTTTCAAATATTTTCTGCAGGCCCCTTAAAAAGTCAGCAGGCCCAAGGCATAGTGTCTGTAAAGAGCACACTGCCAACTGCGGCAGCTTTCCCAGAGCCATCTGGGGCAGCGAGGGAGGTGTCAGAGTTGGCGTGAGGCATCTCCAGAATGCCGTACAAGCCCTTGGTGGTCATCCTGTCACACTGCGGTGAGGAGACTGTGGTGCTGGGCTCAGCAGCTGATGTCCACCTGCCACCTGGTACTAAATATAGCACACAGAGGCCTCTCTGTGTGTAGCCTCAGAGTCGGCTTCATCGGCTAGAATTGCCACAGAGGAAAACTGTTAAGATGAATTGAAATTGGCTTCTCCCCACAAGTCCGGGGTGACCAGGTGCACAATTTAAACAATGTTGTTTTTTCCTGTCAGCAACAAAACAACACTGGTCTCAGTAACTGATAAACCCTTCATTGCTTTGCGTGCTGATGCAGGCTAGGCACACAGTACAACACTGGTCTCAGTAACTCCCGTACCAGCTCCTCAGAGAGTAAGGCCTCCCCTGGGAAGTCAACTAACTCTGTCCCATCAACTCATTGAGGCAGGACCAACCCCCCTCTCCCCGCGCCTAGGCTGAACAAGGTATCTCTCCATAGAGAACAGGCTCCACAAAGTCAGTTCATGCATTAGCGTTAGATGCTGGTCCCACTGCCAGTGACCCATATACTGCCCAAGTCACACCGTTGTCATCTGCATTCGGGGGGCCTAGGTCGGTTCTATACCAGTTCCCCAGTTGTCAGTCGAGCCAGTGACCTCCCCCTAGCTCGGGTCAACTGATTCTGTGGGGTTCCCCATCATGGTCTTGACCCCTTTGTTCATATTCTCACTCCTCCCTCACTCTGTGCTCTGGGAGTTCAGCCCAGTGGTTAGCTGTGGATCTCTGCATCTGCTTCCATCTGTTTATGGAAGAGGGTTGGAGCTTCTCTGGGGCTGTGGACTGTAGGCTGGTTGTCCATGACCAGGTATGTGTGTCTGGTATCCACTCATGAGTGAGTACATACTATATTTGTCTTTCTGGATCTGGGTTCCTCACTTCGTATAGCTTTTTCTAGTTTCACTCTTTTGCCTGCAAATTTCAAGATGTCACTGGTTTTTTTTTTTTTTTTTTTTTTTTTTTACCACTGAGTAGTACTCCATTGTGTAAATGTACCACTTTTTTTTTTCATTTTTTAATTGAGGGGTATTGAGGTTGTTTCCAGGTTCTGGCTATTATGAATAATGTTGCTATGAACATAGTTGAGCACATGTCCGTGCGGTGTGATTGTGCCTCCTTTGGGTATGTGCCCAAAACTGGTATTGTTGGGTCTTGAGGAAGATTGATTCTTAATTTTTTGGAAATTGCCATGCTGTTTTCCACAGTGACTGTACAATTTTGCATTCCCACCAGCAATGGAGAAGTGTTCCCCTTATTCCACATCTTCTCCAGCATAAACTGTCATCAGTGATTTGATTTTAGTCATTCTGATTAGTGTAAGATGGCATCTCAGAGCTGTTTTGATTTGCATTTCTCTGATGACTAAGGATGCTGAGCATTTCCTTGAGTATCTTTCAGCCATTTGAGATTCTTATGTTGAGAATTTTTTGTTTAGATCTGTATCTTGTTTTTTAATTGGATTATTTGGTAATTTGATGTCTAGTTTCTTGAGTTCTTTGTATATTTTAGAGATCAGTCCTCTGTCAGATTGGGGGAGGGGGTTGGTGAAGATCTTTTCCCATTCTGTAGGCTGACATTTTTTTAAATTTATTTATTTATTAAGGATTTCTGCCTCCTCCCCGCAACCGCCTCCCATTTCCCTCCCCCTCCAGTAGGCTGCCATTTTGACTTGTTGACTGTGTCCTTTACTTTACAGAAGCTTCTTATTTTCAGGAGGTCCCATTTATTGTTTCTCTCAGTGTCTGTGCTACTGGGGTTATATTTAGGAAGTGGTCTCCTGGGCCAATGCATTCAAGGATGCTTCCCACTTTCTTTTCTGTGAGGTTCAGTGTGGATAGATGGATAGATTTATCTTGAGGTCTTTGATCCATTTGGACTTGAGCTTTGTGCATGGCGATAGATAAGGATTTATTTTCATTCTTCTACATGTCGACATTCAGTTATGCCAGCACCATTTGTTGAATATACTTTCTTTTTTCCATTTTAAATTTTTAGCTTCTTTGTCAAAAATCAGGTGTTCATAGGTTTGTGGGATAGTATCAGGGTCTTCAATTCGATTCCATTGGTCCACCTGTCTTTTTTTTGTGTGTGTGTGAATACCGAGCTGTTTTCATTGCTGTAGCTATATAATAGAGCTTAAAGTCGGGGATGATAAAGTCTCCTGAAGTTCCTTTAATGTACAGCGTTGGCTATCCTGTGTTTTTGGTTTCTCCATATGAAATTGAGTATTGTTCTTTCAAGTCCGTGAAGAATTTTGTGGGATTTTGATGGGGACTGCACTGACCCTGTAGACTGCTTTTGGTTAGATTGACATTTTTACTATGTTAATCCAACAAATTGAGCATGGGAGATCTTTCCATTTTCTGATATCTTCTTCAGTTTTGTTCTTCAAAGACTTAAAATTCTTGTCATACAGGCCTTTCACTTGAGTGGTTAGAGTTAACCAGATAATTTATGTTTTTTTGGTTTTTTTTTTGTGAAAAGTGATGTTTCTCTGATTACCTTTTCAGCCCATTTATCATCTGTATATAGGAGAGCTACTGATTTTTTAAAGTTAATCTTGTACCCTGCCATATTACTGAAGGTGTTTATCAGCTATAGAAGTTCCCTGGTAGAAATTTTGGGGTCACTTATGTATACTATCATTTCATTAGCAAATTGCAAAAGTTTGATTTCTTCTTTTCCAATTTGTATCCCCTTGATCTCCTTTTGTTGCCCTATTGCTCTAGCTAGAATTTTGAGTACTATATTGTATAGATATGGAGAGAGTGGACAGCCTTGTCTTGTTCCTGATTTCAGTGGAATCACTTTAAGTTTCTCTCCATTTAGTTTGATGTTGTCTGTTGGTTTACTGTATATTGCCTTTATTATGCTTGAGAATGTCCATGCCCTCTCCAAGACCTTTATCATAAAGGGGTGTTGGATTTTGCTGAAGGCCTTTTCAGTATCTAATGTGGTGATCATGTGGCTTTTTTTCTTTCAGTCTGTTTATATGAGGGATTATATTGATGGATTTTCTGATGTTGACCCATCCCTGCATCTTTGGGATGAAGTCGACTTGATCATGGTGGATGATGGCTCTGATGCATTCTTGGATTTGGTTTGCCAGTATTTTATTGAGTATTTTTGCATCAATGTTCATGAGGGAGATTGGTTTGTAATTCTCTTTTTTAGTTGTGTCTTTGTGTGGTTTGGGTATCAGAGTAACTGTAGCCTTGTAAAAAGAGTTTGGCAGTTTTCCTTCTGCTTCGATTGTGTGGAACAATTTGAGAAGTATTGGTATTAGCTCTTTTTTGAAATTCTGGTAGAATTCTGCACTGAAACCATCGGCCCTGGGCTTTTTGTTATTTTTAGGAGGCTTTTGATGACTGTTTCTATTTCCTTATGGGTTATAGGTCTATTTAAATGGTTTATCTGGTCTTGGTTTAATTTTGGTATGTGATACTTATCCAGAAAATTGTTCATTTCCTTTAAATTTTCCAATTTTGTAAAGTACAGGTTTTTGAAGTATAACCTGATGATTCTTTGGATTTCCTCAGTGTCTCTTGTTATGTTCCCCCTTTTTATTTCTGATTTTGTTAATTTGGATATTGTCTCTCTGCCGTTTGGTTAGTTTGGATAAAGGTTTGTCAATTTTGATGATTTTTCTCAAAGAAACAACTCTTTGCCCCATTGACTCTTTATATTGTTTTCTTTGTTTCTATTTTATTGATTTCAGCCCTCAATTTGATTATTTACCACCACCTACTCCTTCTGGGTGAGTTTGCTTCTTTTTGTTCTAGAGCTTTCAGATGATGTGGGATTTCCCTCTATATGCTGTGATTACCATTAATGAATAAAGAAAACTGACTTGACCTGATAGGGTAGAACAGAGGTAGGTGGGGAAAATTAAACTAAATGCTGGGAGAAAGGGGGCAGAGTAAAGGGAAGCCATGGAGCTGTCGCCAGAGAGGAGACAGACACGCTGAAACTTTGCTGGTAAGCCACGACCTCATGGTGATGCACAGATTAATGGAGAAGGGTTAAATTAAGATGTAAGAGTTAGCTAATAAGAAGCTAGAGCTAATGGGCCAAGCAGTGATTTAAATAATATAGTTTCTGTGTGATTATTCTGGAGCTGAGCATCCAGGAACCAACAAGAGGCCTCTTACAACAAATTGGCACCAGGTGTTCTGTTAACTCACTAGTGTGGGGGTTTTCCAGCTTCTTTATGTGGGCATTCAGTGCTATGAACTTTCTTTTAACAATGCTTTCATTGTGTCCCATAAATTTTGGTATGTTGTGCCATCATTTTCATTGAATTTTAGGAAGTCTTTAATTTCTTTATTTCTTTCTTGACCCATTGGTGATTCAGGTGAACATTGTTCAGTTCCCATGTGTTTGTGGGCTTTCTGAAATTAATGTTGTTACTGAATTCTAACTTTAAGCTGTAGTGATCTGATAAAATACAGGGGGTTATTCCATTTTGTTTTTGGTGGTTTTTTTTTCCCAATCTGTTGAGGTTTGCTTTGTTACCAAGTGTGTGGTCAATTTTTGAGAAGGTTCCATGAGGTGCTGAAAAGAAGGTATATTCTTTTATGTTTGGATGAAATGTTCTACAGATGTCTGTTAAGTCCATTTGAGTCATAACATCTGTTAGTTCCCTTATTTCTCTGTTAATTTTTTGTCTGACAGACCTGTCCAGCGGTGAGAGTGGGGTGTTGAAGTCTCCCATTATTAGTGTGTGGGGTTTAATGTGTGATTTAAGCTTTAAAAGTGTTTCTTTTACATATGAAGGTGCCCTTGTATTTGGGGCATAGATGTTCAGAATTGAGATTTTTCTCTTATAGGACTTTTCCTGTGACGAATATGAAATGTTCTTCTTTGTCTCTTTTGATTGATTTTAATTTGAAGTCTGTTTTGTTAGACATTAGGATAGCTATACCAGCTTGTTTCTCAGGTCCATTTGATTGGAAAATTTTTTCCCAACATTTTACTCTGAGGTAATGTCTGTCTTTGAGGTTGAGTTGTGTTTCTTGTATACAGCAGAAGGATGAATTCCATTTTTTTTTGTTTTTTTTTTTTTGGTTTTTTAAGACAGGGTTTCTCTCTAGCTTTGGAGCTTGTCCTGGAACTAGCTCTTGTAGACCAAGTTGGCCTCAAATTCACAGAGATCCACCTGCCTCTGCCTCACAAATGCTGGGATTAAAGGCATGCACTACCACTGCCCAGCTCTATATTCGGTTTTTGTATCCAATATGTTACCCTGTGTCTTTTTATAGGTGAATTAAATCCATTTATATTAAGGGATATTAATGACCAGTGATTGCTAGTTCCTGTTATTTTTGTTTTTGTTCTTGTTGGTGAAATTGTGTGTGCATTTCCCTTCTTTGGAATTTATTGCTGTGAGATCATCTATTTTTTCCATTTTAGCTAACTTCCTTGGGTTGGAGTTTTCCTTCTAGTACTTTCTGTAGGACTGGATTAATGGATAGATGTTGTTTAAATCTGATTCTGTTTTCCCCGTCTGTGGTAATTGAAAGTTTTTCTGGATATAGCAGTTTGGGCTGGCATCCGTGGTCTCTTAATGTCTGCTTAACGCCTGTCCGGGACCTCTGGCTTTCATTATTTTCATTGAAAAGTTGGGAGTTGCTGTGGGACAATGGTCTTACCCTGTAAACATTTGTTTCTTGTACTTGTTTAATATAATGCTGATTGGCTGGTAGCCAGGCAGGAAGTATAGGCAGGGTGACCTTGCAGGAAGCAGAGACAGGGCAATGAGAACAGGAGAATTCTGGGAAAAAGATTCTGCAGTCTGCAGTCGTGGCCCAACTGCAGAGGAAGCAAGATGTGACTGCCTCACCGAAAAAGATACCAAGCCACATGGCTAAATCAGACAAGAATTATGGGCTAATATAAATTATAATAATTAGTAAATAAGAAGCCTGAGCTAATAGGCCAATCGGTTTATAACTAATGTAGACCTCTGTGTGATTTCTTTGGGATTTAACGACTGTGGGAACAGGGCAGGACAGAAACCTCAGACAATAGGGAATAATTCTAATAGGTCTGTATTTATATGTTACTTGGTCTTTTTCCTTTGTAGCTCTTAATATTCTTTCTTTATTCTGCATGTTTAGTGTTTTGATTATTATGTGGCAAGGGGACTTTTTTTTTTTTGGTCCAGTCTATTTGATGTTCTGTAAGCTTCTTGTACTTTCATAGGCCTGTCCTTCTTTAGGTTGGGAAAGTTTTATCCTCTGATTTTGTTGGCTATATTTTCTCTGACTTGAACTTCTCCTTCTTCTATCCCTATTATTCTTAGGTTTGCTCTTTTCATGGTGTCCCATACTTCCTGGATATTTTTGTGTTAAGCATTTGTTGGATTTCACATGTTCTTTAACTGTTGAATCTATTTGCCTCAGGAAGCTCAGAATCATGAGAAAGACACAGCGGCCGTGGTCTGAAGCCACCATCTTTTGAACTGACTTGCTCTGTAGCAGCAGATAGTGGAAAGGGATGCTTGTTTGGAAAGCCAGCGTCTAATACGGTTGAGGGCAAGAGTGAGGGATTGGGGGAAGAGAGAGGTATCAGCAAAGAGTTTGATGTACACGAGGACCTGAAAAATGCCCATGTGGCTCAAGTGCACAGCAATGGGGAGGGCGGTACAGGTGGAGAGGGTAGAATTGTAGGTTTTGAGGGACTCTAATGGAATGATAACAGACCACCCTGAAGGGTTTTAAGCAGAGGGAAGAGGTGAGCATCTCTGTCTGTCTGTCTGTTTCTCTCTCTCTCTCTCTCTCTCTCTCTCTCTCTCTCTCTCTCTCTCTGTGTTTGTGTGTGAGTGTTATACGTCTTTGGTGTCTTAGTCTTTGCTATGAAGAGACACCGTGACCATGGCAACTCTTATAAAGGAAAATATTTAATTGGGGCTGGCTTACAGTTTCAGAGGTTGAATCCATTATCATCATGGCAGCATGCAGGCAGACATGGTGCTGGAGAAGAAGTTGAGAGTTCTACATCCAAGGATCAGTAGGCAGCAAAAGGAGACTGTGTGCCACACTGGATGTAACTTGAGCATCTGAGACCTCAAAGCCTGCCCCCTAGTGACACACCTCCTTCAACAAAGCCACATCCATTCCAACAAGGCCACACCTCCTAATAGTCACTATGGACAAGCATCCAAACATGAGGTTTTGGGGTCTGTTCCTGTTCAAACCACCATGCCTGGCTCTTATGTGTAAGGAGAGATTCAGGCAGACTACAGGAAGGCAGAAAGAACAATTTAAGGTCACCCTGGAGGGGTGATGGTGGCTTGGCGGAAGACGGTTGATTGAGAAGGTGGTGAACAGCAGAGACATGTGGCGTCTGCACATTGGGAGGTAGGATACACAGAACTGGTGATGCGAGGAGTGAGAAATCAGTGCCAAAAATGACTCCCGGATCCCTGGCTTGACAACCGGGCGGAGGACGGTGCCATTTACTGCGATGGGGACGGCGTGGGAGGACGAGGTTTGGGTGAAGGGAGGCAGATCAAGAGTTCACTTCTACACACGTGGGGCTGGTGCTGTCAGTGAAGTCAAGCAGCGACGCGAGTAGGAGCTGAACATACAAGTTCACATTATAGCGACATGATCTGGGCTGGGAATATTCATTTGGAACTCATCTGCCTTAAGATGATATTTAAAGCCAAAGAAGAGATGAGGCTGCCTAGGGAGAGAGAGGAATGTGGAAAAACAAACCACTTTCAAAAATCCTGATATAAATAACAGTCTAGGAGCGGACACTGACAAACAGCTCGGCCCACAATCCAGTATTTTCCCACTGGAGCCCAGGGAAACGAGTTCAAGACACTTCTCTCTAACTCTTTGCATATTTAAGATAAAAATTAGTATCCTCCCAAGTTTCCTCCTCTGAGTACATCTTCCTGGTCCTCTCTTCCTTTCCCTGTAATGTAGCACAGAGTCCTGGTCTCCACATAAGCCAATCTCCTCTCAAAGGTCCTTTCTTTGAGTGTGACAATCCAGGAGATACTGGCCAACCCTTATTAGGAATGGGCAAACAGACACTAAACAAACACCAGGTCGGTATATCCGAGGATAGCTGAGCTCCGCGAGGGTGTTGCTAAGAGATTTCTAATTCAGTTTCCAGTCTGTGGGAAAGGGCTGCGGGCCTGAAAGGGCCCACAAACAATTACAGGAGCCCAGGAGCTCTGTTGCTCTCTGCTTGACAACCGCGGTGGTGGCTGAGATTGTTTTCCCGAGCAGAAATGAATAGCCTAAGACTTCAGCAAGTCACGGGTATCAGAGGGCAGCTCGCTTGCTTTCCTCCGAGGGCTGGAGATGGATTGTTTGGGAAAAGCTGAAACTTATAAGGCAGAGCCCAAAGTTCTCCATCTTTTGCTCATTTACACTGCAAACTTTTGCACCACAAGATGCCACAGCCAAATAAATCTGCAAGCATGGCTGCCGCTGCTCTCCTCAGAGTTCTGGCTGGAATAGGAGGCCTGAGTTTTCCCCCAGTGACGCTCAGCTTCACCAAATTAAGTGGTGATACAGCGTGTTCAGAAAATTAAGGCGCAGTAAACACATGCACACACACATACTAAATCCCCTGGAGATCCAGTATGAAAACACATGTCCAGGGCAGAGGATACGGCTTAGTGGTAGAGTGAGTGGATGTAGCATGACCAAGGTCCTGGTTCCATCCTCAGGACCACAAGACAAAAGGAAACAGAAACGAGAAAACTCCAATTAACAATCAACAGCTATAAACCCCTCCAAACTCAAGTATTCAATATCGCTTTTGCAAGACGAATCCCATCCTTAGCCCTCACAGCCAGGCTGAGGGCTTTATGAAGTCTTGCCCAGTCAGAGCCTTGATCCACATAGCCACACATAGGCTCATAATGTGTCCTCAGCATTATGGAGACCAAAGTCGGTTTGTGGGGTAGATGTCTCTCTTCAAAGAGGGGAGAGGATGGAAGGTCCCGTGCTCATCGGGGAGCATACCTGTCTCCACGAGGACCTGGACCTTGTCTCTTCTAACAAGGGAGTGTGCAAGCGACACGACCATAGAACAGTGATGCTACAAGTGTGCTTCTCCCAATCAGAAGCATCAGCACCGCCCCAGAACCTGTCACAGGTGCGCACTGTCAAGCCCACGATGGGAGTCCTGAGTCAGAAACTTGAGGTGGGACCCAGAGTGCTGTGTGGCCAAGCCCTTCTGAAGCCAAGCCTGAAGGGAATTTCACAAACTTAGCAGCTCCATTAGCGCTCTTTTTATCCTGTAATAAACTCTAACTTTTCGTTTTTATTTCTAAATTTTATGTGTGTGGGCAATTTGCCTGCATGTATGTCTGTGTACCACATATATGCCTGGTGATTACAGAGGCCAGAAGAGGGTGTTGGATCCCCCTAGACTTGGAGTTACAAATGTCTGTGAGTTGCTATGTGGATGCTGAGAATTGAACGCAGATCCTCTGAAAGA
This sequence comes from Microtus pennsylvanicus, assembly GCF_037038515.1. Classification (NCBI taxonomy): domain Eukaryota; kingdom Metazoa; phylum Chordata; class Mammalia; order Rodentia; family Cricetidae; genus Microtus; species Microtus pennsylvanicus. The sequence continues at coordinate 35,707,925 of NC_134599.1, read as the reverse complement.
GCAGCTGGTAATCTTAACCACTGAGCCATCTCTCCAGCCCCCTCTAGTAAACTCTTCTCACACCCTTTCTCAGCTGCTTTTGTGTGGGATTGAGGGGAAACAATATTGTAAGGACAAAGCCAAGGGGAACCGTGCCAAGGGCTGTGAGTTCAGATCATACTGACCCAAGATATGGTCCCTGTCTTAGGGTTTCCATTGCTGCAAATAAACACCATGGCCAAAAATAAGCTGGGGAGGAAAGGGTTTATTTGGCTTACACTTCCATGTCACTGTTCATCACTGAAGGAAGTCAGGACAGGAACTCACACACCGTACGTCCCTGGAGACAGGAGTTGATGCAGAGGCCGGCCATGAAGCGGAGCTGCTTACTGTCTTCTTTTGCAGGACTTGCTCAGCCTATTTTCTTATAGAACCCAGGACCACCAGCCCAGGGATAGCACCACCCACCATGGGCTGGGCCCTCCCCCACTGATCACTAACTGAGAAAATGCCTTACAGCTGGGTCTTTTGAAGGCATTTCCTCAACTGAGGCTCCTTCCTCTCTGAGGACTCTAGCTTGTGTCGAGCTGACACACACAACCGTCAGTCCAGTCCCTTAACATTTGAGGAAAGAGCAGAAGCAGGAAGCTATCTCTGGAACACCTCAGGCCCCTCCCCAAAGCAAGCATTTGGAGGAATCTCTAGTCTTTTCTGGGAGAAGCTCACTTTGTGCCTGGGAGACAGGAGCATCTTGATCTCCACAGACACGGGACCAGAAAAGCTGGGAAGAGCAGATCTTCCTAAGCCGCCCCAGTTTGCCATCATCCCACCCTCTATCCTGCCAGACTTGTGCACTTTTGCCCACTCATCAAGCCTCAGGCTAAGAGCACACAGGAGTGTCTGCTGTGTTTGCTGGGTCGGCACTGCTGAAGGCTCCTGCGTGTCTAACCAAGACAGAAAATGAACTCCTATGTTTTCCCTGGATGATTATCTTACTAAATACGCCCCAGCCCCATTCTTAGGGATGGGTGAGGGAAAGAAGTCTTTCCCCTTATAAGGGCCTTTTAGAAAGAAGCCAGGGGCTCATCTACTCTGCAAGTCAGGCTTAGAGTAAACTTTCCTTCAGCTAACTTCTGGTAGTCACCCAGCCAGAAGTGTGAATATGTATGTGTGTATACACACCTGTGTGTGTGTTGTGCATTGGCAGGGAGAGGGGGAGCCTGGATGAGAAACATCTTGTTACGTCTCCACCAGCAGTGACCATCATCCCTCTCTGAAATCGTTGGCCATGATATCCAGGGTCTTAAACCAGGGTCTGCAATATCCTAGGATTGCAGAATGCAGGGTAACCCCTGCACTGCTGCCAGTATGCAGTGTTGCCTTGTCTGTACAACACCCCCATACTCTCACTCCGCCGCCCCAGATCCCAATTCCACGGCTGCTGCATTTAAATGGCCCTCTCCCACCAAGCCGTTCTGTACTGTACTGAGGAGACCCACGTACAGTTCCTGCCCTCTCTCTGGGGCAAGGCTTTGGGGGAAGGAAGACACAACTCTGTGGAGCTGAGAAAGGGAAAATTCTGGGCCAGGTTTTCTCTTGATGTACTGCTCCATCAACATGGTTTTCTTTCTGTAATACATTCTGCTTGTAAACTTTTGCAGGTATCTTTTTTTAAAAGTTTTTAATTTTATTTTAAGTTATAGAGGGAAGAAGGTGAAGAAGGACACTTAAAAGAAATCCCACACTAGCTCAGAATTGAGAAATAGATGGTTATTTATTTAGGGGTAGAATCCTCTGCTTGAATGGAGATCAGAAGGTGAAATTCTCAACAGGAACAGAGAGTCTGGAAAAGAGGCCAGACACGTGCTCTATATCAGCATATATAGTATAAGAGGCCACGCCCCAGTGGGTGGGTAAGTACTAGCTATAAGACTTCCTACAGCAGGGGGGAGCTTTAATTTGCAGCCAGAGCACTTGCGAGGACAGGCGGGACACCAGCACAGGGGGTCTTGGAGCGCTGCAGGGTCCCTGCGTGTTCCCCCCTTTCATCATCAACCTACTCAGGAACCGTGAAGCAGGACACCCATGGTTGAGCAGAGTCACCACTGGATGCCGGGGGCCTTTGTTTGGCCAGTAAGCATCCAGCTGTTGGCTGCTCTTGGCAATGCCTAGGCAGCCTGCTCACCAGATTCTTCCTATCTGTTCTTTGCAGAAAGAAGGCCATATCAGCCATTTGTGTGGCCTGAAGAGCCTGCAGCACCCCCAGGGCAAGAGAAGTCTCTAGAGATTCCGGAAAAGCAAGAGAGGAGGTGAGCAGCGTCAATGTTTTAGACGGGTCAGGGAGAGGAGGGATCAGTAAAGTCAGCAACAGAGCCACTGTGTGGCTCGTCAGCATATGTGCCATTTACTTTATGTAGTGGAAGGCTTGTGTTTTACACTTCATTAAATTTAGGTTCAAACTCTCTGGCACAGCTAGCCCTGCTGTGCCAGATGCCAGCCCTGTCGAGAGTCTCAAATGGACGAAAGTACCACTTAGTCCCCATGAAGGGACTAACATAGAAATATTTTGTCTTGTCCTGACCTATTCTTTTCTAAATTGCTCTTTCTTTAGATTATCTTAAATTTCAAGATGACATAAAAGGGCAAACAACCCACAAAGAAAATGAAGACTGGCTGCCAGGCAGGATCAATTTCCCACAAGACCTTGGCACCAGTCAGGGAAGCAAGCAAGCAGCTTGGACTGAACCGGGATCACTAGCTATGCATACCATCACTTCCTACCTCTCTGTTCCCTCCGACCTCAAGGCTGCCCACGACACCAGAGGAATGCCCTTGCATTTGACCACAGTGAAAACAAATTTCTTTCCTGCTTTATCAACAACACTTTTTTTGTTGTTGTTGTTTTTTGGTTTGGGTTTTTTTTTGGGGAGGCAAGCGGCCCAGCCTGGCCTGTTCCAGGAGTCGTACCTCTGTGGGAGGACTCCTGTGGCAGAATGACTGTGACAACCATGTCTTATGCTGGATGGAGCTGGACAGCTGCTTGCTTCTACCCCAGGGGAAGTGAGGGGCTTTGTTAACCTGAGGCACAGGTGAAGTTCCTGCTCCCTATGCTGGTTCCTGCATGGCAGGATGGCAGCTTCTGCCCCACGGTGAGACTGAGCTTTGGCTTATCTCACCACAGCACAGCTGTGCCACGGCTGTCAGCTTTGCCTGGCTCAAGGTCAAGGGCCTGGTCGTGGCTGGAATACAAGCTCAGATCTGAAGTTCTAGGGGAACGTGGTAGAAGCACATGGAGGCAAGGAGCCTTGGGTCTCTTGGGTATAGAGAAACCTCTAACCATCCCCAGTGTTGCTCTGCCTGCTTGCCACTGGATAGACAGAAAAGGATAACTAAGTGTGCAATAGAACAAAGCTACATGGGAAGTGGACGGATTCTTGAGGGGGCGAAGGGTTTCACTATGCAACTTTGAACTTAGCATATTTCTACTCCAGCCTCCTGAGCATGCTACGGCAGCATGTTAAAAAGTCAAGATATTACAAGCATTCTGTTCTGGAAGAAACAAATGATCCCCAAAATAGCTAACCAAGGGCAAGGCAAATTCCTCACAGGGAAAGCAAGCAGCCTTCAGCCTCTACAGACAGAGCTCACAGTTCTATGGCACAGCCTACAAAGGACCTCCAAAGCCAGCTTCCTCCACTGCAGCAAAAACAGGGGCCCAGAGCAGTCTCAGGTGAGAGAAAGGATGGAGTTGCACAGGACAGGCATGAGAAATCCCAGAGCTATAGGAGCCATACCAAATAGATCTAAAAGAGCAAGAAAAGACCAAACAAACTCCTGAATTTTTGATATCCCTTGAGATTGGTTCCAGATTTGGGGAGAGAAAGAGGATTATTGATGGAGGGGCCAGGATAGGGTAGTTGTGGGGGAAAATGTGATGGTTTCAAAGAAAATGGCTCCCAATGTTTTCCTTTGTAAGAGTTGCCATGGTCATAGTGTCTCTTCATAGCAATAGAAACCCTGACTAAGACAGACATTGGTACAAGGGACTGGGGTATCATTGTGATAGGCTAGACCATGTTTTTGTTTGGAGTAATACGGACTTTGGTACTTTGGGTTAAGAAAGCAGGGGAATGCTTTAAGCATTATGTAATGGGCCATACTAGTAGGAGCATAGAAAACATCATTGCTGAGTGTGATTTGATGAACTATGGAGATCAAGAGATTTCAGAGGAGAAGCATATTAATACATGGCCTAGAGATTGGTCTTGTGATATTTTGGTGAAGAATGTGGCTGCTTTTGGTCCTTGTCCAAAGAGTCTGCCTAAGGCCAAACTGAAGAGTTTGGGATTGATTCTGTTAGCAGAGAAAATATCAAAATAGCCAAGTATAGACTCTGTTGTGTGGTTATTAGTATTAACTCTAATGAATATTTATAATGAAAAGTAGCAAACTCAGAAATAAAAATACAAAATGTAAGAGAAAAGGGGCACCAGAAAGTGGACTAGAGCTAAATCCTGTGTCCAACAAGATAAATAGATTAAGAACTAGAATAAAGGGAGTGGTGACCTCAGGGCAAAATCCCACCAAGCTAAGTTTCTAACTTCAAAAAGGAGTGAAAGAAAAGCTTAGATCCAGATATGGTTATGTACACCTTTAATCCTAGCTCTTGGACTGGGTGGTGGTGGTGCACACCTTTAATCCCAGCACTCGGGAAGCAGAGGCAGGCAAATTTCTGTGAGTTTGAGGTCAGCCTGGTCTTCAAGAGCTAGTACCAGAACATGCTCCAAAGCTACAGAAAAACCCTGTGTCAAAAAACCAAAACAAAACAAAACAAAAATCCTAGCACTTGGAAGGCAGAGACTGGTGAATATCTGAGTTTGAGGCCAACTTGGTCTACAGAGCAAGTTTCAGAACAGCCAACCTTAGTCAATGAGGGAAACCAAGGGAAACAGAAAGCTGGTGAATATGTTATTGAAGGTTCCAGCCCCAGCATGCAGCAGAACTTGGCAGATTAGGCCACATGATTCTGGCTTTAAGGATATAAGAAAGGGGCAAAGGATTATTCTTCCTCGACTAAGGAAAGCTACTGAGGCCAGGTCATGTGTCAGGGGTGTCCCTGAACAAAGACTTAGAGAGAAAACTGTGTGAAGTTGTGAAGGAGAAGCCTAGATTGCCTTGCAGACCCCAAGATGTGTTGGAAATACCAAAGTCATAGGACCCTGTCAAGGAGAGAAACCTTGCTAGCAAGGAGTGGAACCAGCCCAAGAGAAAGAAGTGTGTTGCAGTGAGCAAAGCTGAAAGGCATTGGATATCTGAAGAGCGTTTTGATATCAGGCATGCAGATGCAGAGTTTGGAGTTCCCCCAGCTGGCTTTTGGTCTTGCTGTGGTCCAGTATTTCCTCACTATGTTTCAATCCCTATGTTTTGGAATAGTGATGTATATCCTGTGCCATTATGTGTTGGAAATATGTAATTTGATTTTTGATTTTAATTTTACAGGGGATTACAGTTAAAGGATTGTATTATTTCAGAAGACTTTTAACTTTTTCTAGGTGGAGACTGCTTGTTCCTTTCCCAGCTGCTCATACCCTAATAATCACACAAAAACTATATTAATTACAACACTGCTTGGCCAATAGCTTAGGTGTCTTTTTATCTAGCTCTTATATCTTAAATTACCCATTTTTATTATTTTGTATATCACCACAAGGCTGTGGCTTACTCAGTAAAGTTTTGGTGTCTGTCTCCTTTGGCAGCTACATGGCATCTTTTTTTTAACTCCATCTTCTTTTCTCCTCTATCTCTGCTTAATAAAATATATTCATAGCATACAAAGGGGAATCCCACATCACCTCCCCCTTTCTGTCTAAATAAAAAGGAAGGATTTAACTTTAACATAGCAAGATTACATACAACAAAACAGTTATCAAGCAAGAATTACAGTTATCATTTTTAGTCCATTTATATTTGGCAAATTAAGGAAAATATTTTATTATATATCTTATCTTTGTGAGTCTAAAGTTTTATATCTAATCTATCTTTTATAATTATAAGTATATTTTTTAACCCCATCAAAGACTTCAGAAGGATATAATATTATTGAAGTAAACAAAAGTGCATTGTAAGCAACTTCCAAAACTCTAGAGTTGACAGAGACATCTTGCTGCCTGGACAGTCACCCAAAGTTTTTTTAGTAACATTGGGGCATCCAGCTTCAGCCAACAACTCCATGGTGTCTGACAGACTTTTTCATGGAGCATGAAATTTCAAAGACAGTTCTGCCTATATTGGCAGTTTGTCAGTCACTTTTCTCTGTGTCCTATAGTATCTCTTACAGACTGTTTCATGAAGCAGGAACCCTGAAGGATTGTCTCACCTACTTTAGGCAACTTTAGCAGTCATTTTTCTGCAGGTCCTGCATGTTCAGTTCATACAGCATACCATTAAGCAGTCCATGCTAGAGCAGTTTCCTGCCCAAATGTCAAGCCTTGTCACACAAAGGCTAATTTTATAATGAGTTTCTTCAATGTGTGTCAACCTCTCTGAAGTAATTGGTGCTGTCAGAAGCAGACATGTTTCACTGTGAAGAAAAGTTCTAAGTTTTTAAAATACTTTAAATGACATATTTTATATGACTTTTAAATAAGTTTGAGACTTATAGGCCATGGAGACTTTTGAAGTTGGACTGAATGTATTTTTTCATTATGACAGGGCCATAAGCCTTGGGGACCAGGGAATACAATGTGGTGGTTTGAAAGAAAATTGCTCCCAAAGCACTATTAGAAGGTTGGAGTAGATATGGCCTTTGTTGCAGAAAGTATGTCACTGTGAAGGCAAGCTTTGAGGTCTTATATATGCTCAAGCCATGCTTAGTGTCTCAGACTACTTCCTGTTGCCTGAATGTCAAGATGTAGAACTTGAAGCTCCTTCTTCAGCACTATGTCTGCCTGCACACCACCATATTCTACCATAATGATAACAGATTGAACCTCTGAACTATAAGCTGGTTCCAATTAAGTGTTTTCCTTTATAAGAGATGCTGGGGTCATGGTGTCTCTCCATAGCAAAAGAAACCTTAATTAAGACAGCAAATATGAGCAAAATATAATATATATATATATGTACAAATGTCATAATGAAAACTATTTTGTATGCTAGATAGAAAATAATTCATTTTTATTACTTATTTATTCTTTGAGAATTTTACACAATATATTTTATCATATTCTTTCCCATCTTCCTCCCAGGTCCTCCAACACAAAATTTTATGTTCTTCTTCACTCTTAAAAAAAGAAAAGAAAAGAAGCCACTAAAAACATGGAATCTGATCTGTGTTGGCCAATTACTCTTGAGCATAGAGCCTGCTCTAGAGTGTGATTGATATACCCAGTATCACTCCATTAAAAAAAATTGATTTTTCCCTCTCCTGGAATTCATAATTTGCAAATAGCTTCTTGGCTAGGGGTGGGACTTTGTATTCAGTTCCCTTTCTTGGTGCTAGGATTTTGCCTGGCTTCAGCTCATGAAAGCCTTGTGCATGCTGTTGCCGTTCCTGTGAATTCAAACATGCATGTGTCACATTGTTTCTGGAAAATTCTGCTTATTTAAAACTCACCTCCAGCCGGGCCGTGGTGGTGCATGCCTTTAATCCCAGCACTAAGGAGGCAGAGGCAGGCGGATCTCTGTGAGTTCAAGGCCAGCCTGGTCTACAAGAGCTAGTGCCAGGACAGGCTTCAAAGCTACAGAGAAACCCTGTCTCAAAAAAATAAATAAATAAAAATAAATAAAAAAATAAATAAAAAAATAAATAAATAAAACTCACCTCCCACTCCTGACTCTTATAATCTTTCTACCTCCTCTTCTGCATGGATTCCTGAGCTGGGGGAAAGGGTATGATAAAGACACTCCTTTTAGGGTCAAGCACTCAGAAATCTCCCACTCTCTGTACATTGTCTACTTGTGGGTCTCTGTGTTAACTGCTGTCTACTGCAAGAAGAAGCTTCTCTGTTGAGGGTTGAGGGAAGCGCTGAGCTATGGGTAAAGCACTGTGTGTAATGGATTAATTAAAAAATACTGCAGGTTCCCAAGGAGCTGCAGTGAGCCATGAGACCATGCCACAGGTCCCCAAGCCAGGGCAGGCAGCGGGCCCCAGAGCAGCCAGTCCCAGGCAGGGACAGCATAGTTCCCACACCACAGGTCTCTGAAGGTGGCTGGTCCCAGAGGGTAGGTGAGAGACAGGCAGATAAGCACACCATGCAGAGTGAGGTTGGATATTCATTTAGTGGGTCATGGAGGGGAAAGGGGAGAAGGAGAAGAGCATAGAAGGGCACAGAGAGAAAGAGAGAGAGAGAGAGAGAGAGAGAGAGAGAGAGAGAGAGAGAGAAACAAGGGGGAAGGGGAGAAGTGGGTAGAATGGAGCAAGGCAGAAGCTGCCTCTTCAGGGGAGAGACAGAAAAGGAAGAAACTCAGGCTGCAAGCAAGAAGGAAGATCTGCCTGCCTTAGTGGAAGGGGAAGGGGGTGGGCATGGCTTGTCTCTTAAAGAGACAGGACAGACAATTACATTCCCATCTTTTTTTTTTCAATAATAAAAAGGTGGGAGGCTAGGCATCACAGGTTAAGGGAATTGGAGTGGTAGATTCTCAAGACTTCTTCCTGCTTATTTGTGGGCATTGTCTTTGGGGGGGAACCCACCCTAGAAGGCTGGGTGCTGGTCACATCTTGGCATAACTGGTTTGTTTGTTCCTCTCCAGTGTTTGTGGTATGGAAATGTCTTGGGTCTCTTATGCCTGTTTAAGGTATTGGCAGAACAGGACAAAGTTAAGGAAAACAAACCAGGGAATTGAGGGGGGTATATCTGACCTGTTTAAGGTGGATCCTTCAATTTGGCTTCCTGGAACTCATAAGAATTCTTTGGGTTTGTGAAAACATAAGTTTTAAACATCAGCAGAATGACTGTGACAGATATTCTTTACTAAATGAAAAGTATTTTTAAAACTATGGAAGGCAGTGTAAGAGAAATATTTGATAACTTGTATTTGTCCTCACACCTTTATAACTTGTAGGTCTTGTATTTGTAATTTATTGAAATTTGTTTGAGATTGTCCTTTTAAACTGACAAAACCTCTCAGCTATCAAGCTGCATCAGAGATCTTTCAGAAGGATAAAATTTACTTGAGTTATTGATTAAAAATGACAGAGAACTTACTTGGCACCTAGAGCTACTCCTCAGGGTCCTCCATGGTCACTGAATGTCATATTTGTCTTTTGCTGTTTAGTGCAGGGCCTGCCAGGCTCCAGAAGATCCTGTGGGCTAAGAAATCTGTAGGAAGACAAGCCTACCTTGATCTGGGCAGCTAGGCTGTCAATTCCAGCAATTCTGTCCACTATCTGGAGATCTTCAGTTTAGATAAAAGGCAGTTTTTTTCCCCCCAGTGGTCAGCGCTTGGCAGTTGAAGTGAATTGCAGATGAATATTGTTCTGGGCCCATTTGTCTTCTGTCTTCTTTGGAGGAAGTAGAGTGCTGCTGCTAGGAGCCAACCTGTCTCTTTTTGTTATGAAAAGTTTTCTAATAATTAAATGCTTAAATGGCATATTCCCCAGACCTCTGAGCAGTAGAGGGCTGTTTATTGGGTGTAACTACAGTATAGAATCTGCCTGGAGAGCTGGGTCTGAGCTTGACTGTACTGGTTCTTAACAGGTAAAATTTACACTTGTAAAAAGAAAGAAAGAAGAAAAAACTGCTTGTAATAGGTTAACAGCAGAACTGACAGTAGTAGAGAACAGCTTAAAATATTTTAAATGAGGGTTGGATTAAATATAAAGTATTTTTGTAAGAGACTTAAAAGTACATGACAGTATAAAACATGAGACTTACTGTTTTGTAGTCTGAAATGAGATGCAATGAACAGACAATTATAACACTTAACAGTAAACATAAGTGCATTTAAATTACATGTATGAACATATACACACACAGTGAACAGGAATTGGGTGAAGTGGATGCTCTTGGTGGGGCCTACCAAAGGCATGCCACTGCACAAAACACACATGCAACAGAGTCAGCAAGAGGAATTTAGAGATAAAAACATAAGTAAATTGGGGGACTAGGCAGGGTATACCTCAGTAAAGATGGCAAGACTTGGTCACGTGACCTGGCTCTCAGTTAGTATGGCAGCGAAGCCAACTGACCTCAGTCAAAATGGCAGCAGTCACATGTTGTATAAAAAAGCCACTCTGTTAAGATGGCAGTGAAGCCACCTGACCTCAAATAAGATGGTCGTAAGGTCACCTGACCTCAGTCAAAATCGTAGTGGTCACATGTTGTATGGAAGAGCCACCATTTTTTAGCTGCAGGGATTTTAAGTTTAACAATAAGAGTAACATAGAGGCGTGATCCACCCTGTGGCTGAGCCATCATGCCACAAGCCATGGCAGGGAGCAAAAGGCTGGAATTGAAAACAGCCACCTCGTGGATCCGACCAATCTTGTTGGCAGCAGTAGCGGTGGCAGGGACAGTTTGAGGAAACTCTTTCCATTTGCCTGTGTGCTGACAGTAGTTAGACAGCTCCCATAAAATTGGAGCCAGCAGGATACTGGCAGAGTGAGGGTAGGAGCTGAAGAAGTAGGGCATTTAGGCTGGGGTTTTAGGGCCTCTAAAAGGCATCCAGCCCAGGGGGTATGGACATCGGTGGCTTGCTACTCATAGCTGAAACTATGAAAACAGTGATACCACAGGGCCTAAAATGGGGTGTCTCCCCCTATAGGCGGGGTGTAAATTGGCATGAACACTGCAGGACCCAGAGGGAGAGGGCATCTCCTGACCCCAGGTTGGGTGCTATTTCCTGACTGAATCCAGTCAGGTCAACTCAAAAGCCAGAGAGACCAGAGACTACTCCAAGTGGCATTTACCAAACAAAAACAAAAACAAAAATAATCAACACAGCTGGGGGAGGGGGGGAAAGAAAAGAAAAAGAAAAAAGAAAAAGAAAAACTGAGGGACCCTGGGCCCCTAGTCAAATGCACCACATAGTGTGTTAAGTGTTAGCATAGGAGGACTGACCCCGTGCCATCCAAACACAATTTTAGTTAAGGGAATCAATCCAGAGATAAATGTCAGTGAAGGGTGCAACCGTCCATGGTTGGGGGCTGTCCCCCTGTTTCTAGGAATACCAGAAAATTGCCAGGAGTCAATTCCTTGGGTTTGGAGAAATCGTTAAGCTGACCAGAATGGGAAAAACTTACCAATTGAAGAGGGTGTGTGTGTTGAAATCACACTCAGGCATATGGAACATGTGGTTGTTGTGGAAAAAATACCCAGTTCCAGATCTCGACCCTGGGGGAGGGGTTCGGGGTCGAAGAGCCACCAGATTCTCATGGCACCAATGTAATGGATTAATTTAAAATGCTGTAGGTTCCTGAGTGTCTGCAGTGGGCCATGAGACCTTACGGCAGGTCCCCGAGCCAGGGCAGGCAGTGGGCCCCAGAGCAGCCAGTCCCAGGCAGGGACAGCACAGTTTCCACACTGCAGGTCTCTGAAGGTAGCTCATCCCAGGCAGCGGGTAAGGGACAGACAGATAGGCACGCCATGCAGAGTGAGGTTGGATATTATTTAGTGGGTTATGGAGGGGAAAGAGGAGAAGGAGAAGAACAGAGAGGGGCACAGAGAGAAAGAAAGAGAGAGAGGAGAGAAAAAGAGAGAGAAGTGGGAGAGAGAAACAGAAGGGGGAAGGGGAGAAGTGGAGAGAATGGAGCGAGACAGAAGTTGCCTTTTCAAGGGAGATATGGAAAAGGAAGAGACTCAGGCTGCAAGCAGGAAGGAAGATCTGCCTGCCTCAGTGGACGGGGGAGTGGGCATGGCTTGTCTCTTAAAGAGACAGGACAGACAATTCCACTATGTCATTATGATTTTAGTGCTATATTCATTTAGCAGAATAAGAGTAATGGGTTTTCTTCTAGGACCTGTATAGTGTCAGATTCTTGACCTCACTACCAATACAGTGTGGGTTCCAGCTCATGGAGTGGGCCTTAAATGCAATCAAAAAGTGCTTAATTGCCAGGCAGTGGTGGTGCACTCCTTTAATTCTAGCACTTAGGAGGCAGAGGCAAGCAGATCTCTGTGATTTTTGAGGCCAGCCTGGTCTCCAGAACAAGTTCCAGGCCAGTCAAAGACAGCTAAGGCTAGAGAAACCCTGTCTTAAAAAACCAAAAACCAACCAACCAAACAAAAAATGTTTGGTCACTCCCCCGCATCCACGACACAGTTGCAGCAGTGGCCATAGCTTTCAGGCAGGCCATTACAGCAGCTTACCACAGGGCTTGTAGCTGGGTGAGATAGATGCATTCTCTTGTCCTCTAGTAGCATGTGTGGCACCTTCTAGCACTACGGATGCTACCTAGGAGGGGTGAGTACCAGCTAGATTTCTCCATGTTCCATATGGATGCCATTAGGATGTGGTATCTTCAGCAACAGGGTTTCCTGTCCAGTTATGGGGGTAACCAACAGCATTGGCAACAATCTGTAGTGTTTGCGGGGGATGTGTAATACAAACGGCTTTTCAGAGGTCTTTAGTGTTGATTATCCTCTCTTTATGAAAAAGAGAGGAGACCCTAGGACCAGAAGCTACTGCAGTGTGTTCCTGCTGCCACAGAGTTTGGAAGGCTATAGGTGGGTGACTTTCAGACCAACATAAAAACAAAAAAAGAAAGAGAGAAAGAAAGAAAGAAAGAGAGGAAGAAAGAAAGAAAGAATCCAATGACAACAGAAAGGAAAAAAGAAAAGAAGGAAAGAGGGAAGGAGCGGAGGGAGAGGAGAGGATAGGAGGAAGAGAGAAACAAACAATGACAGAACAGAGATGTGAGTCTCAGCGGAAAGTGCTGCTGTCTACACTGGGCTAACACCGTCCCTCTGGGGACCCGGTGAACCTGGCACTGCCCCCACCAGTCACATCAAGAGCTCCATAAGTCATACACAAGCCGGGTCTAGATCCTATCACAACACTAGAGAAGTAGCCTCCCGTGTGGGCTAGGGGTCACCTTGAAAATGAACCGAGAACAAAGTGAGGCTTGGACCGAGCTGGCCACTGTGAATCTAGAAACAGAAGCCGTTCTGTCTCCTACGGTCACGCCAGCCTCAGGCTCACACAGAGGTAGTCTGTGGAAGCTCCAGAGGGGAGGGCTCTCTACCTGCTATCGGAACCAGGTGGCACCGATCTGGTCTGCAGTGGAACACCTGATGGCTTAATGACAAGGGATGACAAAATGCTCACACCCACTGATACAGCAAGAGGAAAAAGTCTCGCATTCAGAGCGCCTAGCGCCAGTCTCCTAGGGAGGTCGTGCCACTAGGTCAGAGTCTCTGGGGCTGACTCATGTCTCAGCCTCCCTGCCTCGGGCCTTGGCAGTCACAGCCCCTCCTGCTCGAGACAGGACTGCTTAATCCTTTATGTATTTATTCCCTGTTCCTCTCCTCACCCCAGCCTATGACTAATGGGTTCCTATCACCCCAGGGCATGCTGGGTAGGCACCACTAACACTGCAATTATCTGGATCATTCACGATCAAGTCAGTGTCTCCACCACCACCCCCGGCATCAGCTTGGTTCTGAAATCCACCCCCTTCTGCATTAACCCGATATTCTAGACACTTAATCTATGCAGTGAGTACCAGTTTTGGAGTGAATCCTTGGTACCCAGTTCCCTGTGGCTGTGAGGCCAGCTCTGGGCTAGTCATGATTCCAGGGAAGTGGCTCTGCTGCCATCTTCTCAGCATCAGAGCATAGTCATTTCATAGCTAACAGGATGGAAGAGGTGAATTCCTCTGGGGAGACCAGAAACACTGATGTTTTTTACAGCACAAAAATTTCTGGGCCACAGAGATGGCCTGCTGTAGGACCACTCCAGAGGAGAGCAATGCTAAAGAGCACCCTACTCTTCCGACTGCGACCCTCTGCTCCAGCCCACCCCTCCCTCTATCCCTAGTTCAGGCTGAGCAGTGGTAGGGCCAGACAGAAGTGCCCCCACATCCAGTTCCTGTGGTTCCCTTCATCTCCCTGTGCTTCCAGACCCAACTGCCACCCAGGCGCTAGAGTCACCCAGCCTTTTTTGTCATAGCGTTCAGATCCCTCATCAGCTACGTGTGTCCCTTCTTCCGACTCAGTTCCCAGGATGCTGCAGCTCTGGGGCCCTCCTCCACAGCCTTCCTGCCAGTGTGCAGCTCCCCTGGACTCTAGGACACTCTAGGGATTTAGCAGGCTGTGGATTTGTCCTTTTGTTTGGGGAAAACCTCCAAAAGAAGCTTCCTTATCCTCTGAGGTCCTGTCTTCATGGAGGGTGTTGGGTAACCACAGGATGCTAGGTGACCAACAGTCACATCCCACACTGGAGACTCACTCAGGCTGTGCTCACAGATGTTTGCTTCTGGAACCTCACAATCCGGGCTCTACAGAGCACGCAAGCACACTTCTAATGTGTGTGAGTGCTCACATCAGACAGGCCATCTGGGACATTCCCTGCACACTAGGCTGACCCACACTGTGTTAGGACCACCAGGCAGTGAACCAGGCCTAACGGTGTCACCCAGAAGGGTGGAAACACTGAAATAGATGTTTCTTTTGAGACAGAGTCTCACTCTGTAGATCAGGTTGGCTTTGAATTTGCAGTCTTCCGGCTTCCGCCTGCAGCATGCTGAGGTTATGAGAACCAGCCAATGTAGTTGGCCAAAACTGTGACTTTTGACAGAAACCCTTAGAGCTAATTAGAAGCCTGGTTCTGTTTTTCTTCCATCGGCAAGAAAACAGGCAGCTGTGGACAAGTGACACTGCCAGGGGTGGACACCTGAGAGGACAGGGACCAGCCTGTGGGCTCCTGCCATCTCGCACTTGAAAAGGCCTGGTCATCCTGCTGCCTGCCACCACCTGCCCTGAAAGCACGGGCATCTCCCTACAGGTGGTGAAGAAGCAGTGTTGCCAAGGACTCTGTCCCCAGAAGTGCTTATTGGGGTGGGGGGGCAGCAGAGGAGGGGACTATGGCCTGTAGCAGCTACTGGCAATCCAGGGTAACTGGGTCAACACTCCACAGAACTTACAAGTCAAGTAACGCATCCTAGCCTGGGATTTTTGCTAAGTGCAGGCATCAGAGGTGGAGAAGCAGGTGTGCTCATGCCTCCACTCTCTCCCTCATTGCCAACTGTCACCAAGACTTAGCTTCAAACCTGCCCCCGATGGGTCTCTTCCTCCATCTTTCCAGCCTCTCTCTGACCCTCCTCCACCTGCACCCAATCCTCATTCCTGCATTAAATTTCTTCTCCAGAGGCCCAGAGATGCCTAGTCATCAAAAGCACCGGCTGCTCTTCCAGAAGACCCAGGTTCAATTCCCGAGCACCCTATGGTGTCTCACAACCGTCTATAATTGCAGTCCCAGGGGACCCAATGTCCTCTGTGGGCCTCAGATATACGTTGGGGAAATACCCACAGCCAAGTAAAGATAAAAGGAAACCATTGAAAAACAACAACAACAAAGACTAACATAACCCTTGACTATTTAAAATAGAGTATGTGAATGAGACAGACAAGTGACTAATTACCAAATGGTGGAATGGGGAACGTATATGGTAGAAGGCAAGCGTACAGACAGAGGAACTGGCTTGGTCTAATGGAGTTGCGAAGACCACTCAGAGGAGCTTGCCATGCATCCGGGAAGTTTACTGTGGAGAAAATGAGAGCAAAGGGGCTAACTCTACTGTGCAACACAGAGGTTGGCCAACGTCTGCTGGGTTGGGGTTGTGGTAGAGTGCTTGCTTAGCATTTGCAAGACATGGGATTCCTTGCCCAGGACAATGAGCAAATAGGTAGGTAGATGATAGATAGATAGACAGATAGACAGATAATAGAGATAGATAGATAGAGTGATAGAGAGATAGAACTAATATGAAATTGTCAAATGAACAGAAATTCTCTCTCACCTTTCATCATCTGTCTTTTTCTTTTCAGTGCTGAGGATCAAGTCCAGGGCTGTAAAAAAGTACTCTACCCCTGAACCAGATCCTCAGCCCTTAGGTTTTTGGGGTAGGGTCTCACTATGTAGACCAGGTTGGCTTGAGATTCACAACCCCTCTCCTCAGCTTCCTAAATGCTGGGGTTACAGTGCAGTTCACTTTACCCACCCAGGTCAAGTCTTGATAATTTTCTTTGCTCCTTGTTTTCCTAGCGCTAAGCAAGCACTTTATCACCGAGCCACATCCCCAGCTGTTTTCCTTCTGTTTCTCTGTTGCTCTAGCTCAGTGGTGGCCTCTTATCTGCAAACTCAATCTCTGGAGATTTTAGCCTTTCAATTGCTCTCCAGACACCGTGTCTAGATAGCCGACTGTCAAGAAATGTACCCACAGAGACAGAAAACAAACGTGGGAAAAATACTGTGTGTCCATTCATACGAGAAGATTTGGGTATTGTTCATACCATGCTTGAAGTCTCCCTGTGCATGAAAACGTATTAAAAATAGAAAACCAGATTTAACAAAGACAGAATCCAATATAGGCTGCGTTGAACTCACTTGTCTGACACCTCAAAAGTCCAACGTTCATTGAAACTCAGAGCCAGAAGTTTCTGTCTTAGCTCCACACTCCACTGTGTTTGTGTTTAAATTTAAACTTTCTTAATTTGGGGGAAAGGTATGATCACAGGTCAGAGGACAACCTCTGGTCACCTTCCACCTTGTTTATCCCCTTCTGCCCTTGCTGCCTGGTAAGGTCCCAAGGATTCTCCTAGACAGCTGGGACTATGCACACTTTCACCACGTCCAGCTCTGGGGACGTGGAGTCTGGGGATTTGAACTCAGGTCCTCAAGCTTGTACAGTGAGTGTTCTACCCACTGAGCTACTGCCCCAGCTCCATGGCTATATTCGACAACATGAGGTGGGTGATGCTACACAGAGATTTATAATATAAATATCTTTTCATAATTAGGGGTATATCAGCATTTTAATACCCATGCTCCTTTACCGGCAGTGGGCGTCCCATAACTTAAGGAATCCCATGACTAGAGGTACCATGTCAAATCCAAACACTTTGCTTCTGGAACCTTCTACACTTTTAACTCAAGAGGGGAGGGTCCTTCTGGGGAGGTGGGAGGTGGTTTGTGGGCTTTTAAAAAGGAAAGAAATGAGACGTGACAGGTTTGAGCTAACAGAGAAGAGTCCCTCACCTCACACACTATCGGAATTTCAATGGAGCCTGCATTGCATGCAGCAATGAATGCCCACTGAGGCTGACAGAGTTTCCAGAACCTGCCTGAGCCACTGAAAATCGAGAGGAGATAAAAATAGAACCAAAACTGAGCCCTGAGACTTTTCTCAATTTACAGACACAAAGACGGCCCCAGGAGGACCTGACTCCTCCTCCGCGCTCCCATCCACACTGTGTCCTGCTGTCTAAAAGTCTCCGGGGCTTGCGTTTTCTGAAAGGTTCCCATCTGAAAGGAAGCAGAGTGGAGAGCTCTGGGGCTTGAGTCAAGGACAATGGCTGCTGTGTGACCTTGGGTCAAGTCCTTAACGGCTCTGAGTGGATCCAGCCTCATCACAGACTTCCGGGATGGAATGGTGCCTGGAGCAGAGGAGAGGGAGTGAACAAACGGGCTATCGCTGTTGTTGAATCTGTTTCTCTGATGAGCCAGCAATGGAAGATGGGGTTTTGTTGTTTGCTTGCTTTTAGGGGAGAACACAGACTTACTGTGCAGTGAGGAAGGAGCGGGCTGAGCAGCAAGTACCAGGATATCCACTGCTTGTAACTGTGGCTTAGCTTTTGAGAGGCTTGCTATGTAGCGCACACTGGGTGTGAACTCTCAGCAATCCTCCTGCCTCAGCTATACCTGGCTGGAAGCTGGTGGGTTTGTTGTTGTTGTTAATTTTTACTTTTAGAGCTTTTAAAAAAATGCGTGCGTGTATGAGCGCATGAACAAGATGTGTGCACAGTCGTGTGTGTTGTGCACAGTCGTGTGTGTTGTGCACAGTCGTGTGTGTTGTGCACCATGTGTGCACAGTCGTGTGTGTTGTGCACAGTCGTGTGTGTTGTGCACAGTCGTGTGTGTTGTGCATGCATGTGTGTTGTGCACAGTCGTGTGTGTTGTGCACAGTCGTGTGTGTTGTGCACAGTTGTGTGTGTTGTGCACCATGTGTGCACAGTCGTGTGTGTTGTGCAGTCGTGTGTGTTGTGCACAGTCGTGTGTGTTGTGCACAGTCGTGTGTGTTGTGCACCATGTGTGCAGTCGGGTGTGTTGTGCACAGTCGTGTGTGTTGTGCACCATGTGTGCACAGTCGTGTGTGTTGTGCACAGTCGTGTGTGTTGTGCACAGTCGTGTGTGTTGTGCACAGTCGTGTGTGTTGTGCACAGTCGTGTGTGTTGTGCACGCATGTGTGTTGTGCACAGTCGTGTGTGTTGTGCACAGTTGTGTGTGTTGTGCACCATGTGTGCACAGTCGTGTGTGTTGTGCACAGTCGTGTGTGTTGTGCACAGTCGTGTGTGTTGTGCACCATGTGTGCACAGTCGTGTGTGTTGTGCACAGTCGTGTGTGTTGTGCACCATGTGTGCACAGTCGTGTGTGTTGTGCACAGTCGTGTGTGTTGTGCACCATGTGTGCACAGTCGTGTGTGTTGTGCACGCATGTGTGTTGTGCACAGTCGTGTGTGTTGTGCACAGTCGTGTGTGTTGTGCACAGTCGTGTGTGTTGTGCACAGTCGTGTGTGTTGTGCACAGTCATGTGTGTTGTGCACAGTCGTGTGTGTTGTGCATGCATGTGTGTTGTGCACAGTCGTGTGTGTTGTGCACAGTCGTGTGTGTTGTGCACAGTCGTGTGTGTTGTGCACCATGTGTGCACAGTCGTGTGTGTTGTGCAGTCGTGTGTGTTGTGCACAGTCGTGTGTGTTGTGCACAGTCGTGTGTGTTGTGCACCATGTGTGCACAGTCGGGTGTGTTGTGCACAGTCGTGTGTGTTGTGCACCATGTGTGCACAGTCGTGTGTGTTGTGCACAGTCGTGTGTGTTGTGCACGCATGTGTGTTGTGCACAGTCGTGTGTGTTGTGCACAGTCGTGTGTGTTGTGCACGCATGTGTGTTGTGCACAGTCGTGTGTGTTGTGCACAGTTGTGTGTGTTGTGCACCATGTGTGCACAGTCGTGTGTGTTGTGCACAGTCGTGTGTGTTGTGCACAGTCGTGTGTGTTGTGCACCATGTGTGCACAGTCGTGTGTGTTGTGCACAGTCGTGTGTGTTGTGCACCATGTGTGCACAGTCGTGTGTGTTGTGCACAGTCGTGTGTGTTGTGCACCATGTGTGCACAGTCGTGTGTGTTGTGCACGCATGTGTGTTGTGCACAGTCGTGTGTGTTGTGCACAGTCGTGTGTGTTGTGCACAGTCGTGTGTGTTGTGCACAGTCGTGTGTGTTGTGCACAGTCGTGTGTGTTGTGCACCATGTGTGCACAGTCGTGTGTGTTGTGCACAGTCGTGTGTGTTGTGCACCATGTGTGCACAGTCGTGTGTGTTGTGCACGCATGTGTGTTGTGCACAGTCGTGTTTGTTGTGCACAGTCGTGTGTGTTGTGCACCATGTGTGCACAGTCGTGTGTGTTGTGCACAGTCGTGTGTGTTGTGCACAGTCGTGTGTGTTGTGCACAGTCATGTGTGTTGTGCACCATGTGTGCACAGTCGTGTGTGTTGTGCACAGTCGTGTGTGTTGTGCACAGTCGTGTGTGTTGTGCACGCATGTGTGTTGTGCACAGTCGTGTGTGTTGTGCACAGTCGTGTGTGTTGTGCACAGTCGTGTGTGTTGTGCACAGTCGTGTGTGTTGTGCACAGTCGTGTGTGTTGTGCACAGTCGTGTGTGTTGTGCACAGTCATGTGTGTTGTGCACCATGTGTGCACAGTCGTGTGTGTTGTGCACAGTCATGTGTGTTGTGCACCATGTGTGCACAGTCGTGTGTGTTGTGCACAGTCATGTGTGTTGTGCACCATGTGTGCACAGTCGTGTGTGTTGTGCACAGTCATGTGTGTTGTGCACCATGTGTGCACAGTCGTGTGTGTTGTGCACAGTCATGTGTGTTGTGCACCATGTGTGCACAGTCGTGTGTGTTGTGCACAGTCGTGTGTGTTGTGCACAGTAGTGTGTGTTGTGCACAGTCGTGTGTGTTGTGCACGCATGTGTACAAGGAGGACATCGGTCACCCTGCTACATCCCTTTCCGCATTATTCACATGACACAGGGTCTCTCGCTGAACCTAGAGCTAGGCTTGTGGCAGCTAGTCCTGGTGATCCTCCTGTCTCTGTGCTCCCTTCACAAGCCCTGGTCCACCGGTCACAGGCTACCTCAGTCACACCAGTCTTTCCTTGGGTGCTGGAATCTGGATCCATTTCCTCCTGCTAGCACAGCCACCTACCGAGCCAACTCCCCAGCCGGATGTGGAGAAGTTGGTGGTATAGGTGCACACAGCTGTGAGCAGAGTCCACAAGCATGGCACCTTTAGCACAGGCTGCGGATGTGCTGGAATGGTATGCAGGTGCCTTACACCCCTAGCCCACAGTCTTCACAGCGACACCTTCCCAAGGCCTGGCAGGGGCACAGATGATGAAAGACCCCCATGCCCATGTACTATGTTAAACTTTGCTGAAATTTAGCTGGGCCCCTCAGCTCAGGTGATGCTAAAACTGGATATCTATGGGTTGCAGACTAGGCTAAGGAGAGAGACAGAGTGCTATATCTAGCTTTGTGGTTTTTCAGGACTAAAGAGAAGGGATACTCCACCCCCCCCAAGATATCCTATCTAAACTGTCAACTGGCTGCAGGGTGTTTTATCTGTCTTTATGGTTTTTCGGGGAAATTCGTGAGTAGACATGGGGCCATTCCCAGGATGAGCTAAGCCCACCAATTTGAGAGCCAATGAAATGCTTGTGCTATACTGCCCTCTTATGTAATCATTTTTCCCTATAAATATGGCTGTTTGAATTTGCCCGGGGTGTGTGCAGTTGGCATAAGGTACTGTTACACCCTCAGGCGCCTGTGTAATCAATAAAGACACCTCTTGCTGATTGCCTGTTGGCCTGAATTATTGAGTCTGGGGGATTTCTCCTACCGCCCTTGAAAACGAGGGGTTTTCAATCCTGCAGTTAAGTGAAGTTTGACTGAACTTCATTGGCATACTGGGCCTTACAGGGGACCCAGGAAAGACCTACTTTCCACCCATCCCTGACCCCATTATCTGGCATCTTCCCAAGATCCCAGGCATGTGGTCATACATGGAGGCAGAACTTGCCTCAGTGCACTGAAACCTTTCCAAGGGCACAGTCACCTATACATCTCCAGAACTGATTTACTTTCTTGCTGTAATCAAACACCATTTATCAAGACAACTTAGAAAAGAAGGTGTTTAATCGGGCTTACAGTTCTAGAGTGTTAGCTTCCGTGACAGCGCCTGAAGGCACGGCAGCAGGAACAGCTAAGAGCTCTCATCTGGAACCTCTCTGAGAGGCAGAGCACACTGGAACGGCACGAGTCTGAAGTCTCAAAGCCCCCCTCTAGCAAAGGCCATACTTCCTAATTCTCTCCAAACAGCCGCCAGCTGGAAACCAAGTATCAGATCCCTGAGAGTTGTGAGAGCATCTCATTCAAGCTACCACACTGGCCACAGACTAGGGGAGCTCAAACCCTGTGAGTGCTCTCTCAGTAGATGCTGGGAGCAAAGCTGCTGACCTCAGTTACCAGGTGCCAACACAAAGCACCACAGGCTGAGAGGCAGGAGGCCATAAGGGTACCATCTGGCGACCCTAGAAGCTGGAGGTCTGACACAGAGTACCAGAGAAGCGGCACATCACTTAAAAGCCCCAGGCAAGTCCTTTTCTCTCTCCAGTGCTGAAGACCGAGCATCCCTGAACCTCGGCCTTCTTCATCCATTAGATGCATCAATCCTATTTTGAGCCTCTATTTGTCACATGGCCTGGGTGACTCCATCCTCTTTGGGTAAGGACACTGTCATAGTGAGCAAATGACCTTCCTACTCCAGAATAACCTCATTTGAGTTGGTTGCATCTATAACTATTCTATTTCCAAATAAGGTCATGTCAGAGGTCCTAAAGGCTAGGGATTTCAGCAGCTGCACCCTTAGCAGCCTGCAGGTCCTTCTGAGACAGCTGTTCTCTAAAGTGCCAGGGGACCAGAGCAGCACCAATCATCTTCACAGCAGGGACATGATCCAGAGGAAGCCTAACCCAGCCCATGTCTGCAACCCCTGCCAGGCCCCTCAGAAGTGGAGGATGAAAAAACAACAGACCAGACACACATAAACTAGAAAGTGATGTTAAAGCCCCCTGTCCCCCCCCCCCCATTTTTTTTCCTTTTTTGAGATAGGGTTTCTTTGTGTAACAGCTTCAACTGTCCTGTAACTCACTCTGTAGACAAGGCTGGGCTTGAACCCACAGAGATCCACCTGCCTCTGTCTGTTGTGGTGCTAGCGGTAGGCTGCGTTCCTGCCGCCCCAGCTCCCAGCTGCCTGGCTAGCTTATACCCCGAAATAAATACACGGAAACTGTATTCTTTTAAACACTGCTTAGCCCATTAGCTCTAGCCTCTTACTGGCTAATTCTCACATCTTGATTTCCCATTTCTAATAATCTGTGTAGCACCACAAAGTGGTAGCTTACCAGAAAAGATCTTAACCTGCATCTGTGTCGGGTAGGAGAATCATGGCGACTGCCTGACTCGGCTTCTTTCTCCCAGCATTCTGTTCTGTCTACTCCGCCTACCTAATTTTCTGTCCTAATAAAGGGCCAAGGCAGTCTCTTTATTTAACCAATGAAATTAACACAAAACAGAAGACTCTCCCTCATCATTTCCCCTTTTCTGTTTAAACAAAAAAGAAGTCTTTCATTTTAACATAGTAAAATTACATATAACAAAACAGTTATCAAGCAAGAATTACAGTTACAATATTTATATCTATTTTATCTTTTATCATAACTGAGGAAAACTATAACTATCTATCCATTCTTCAACTCCATCAAAGACTCCAGAAGGATATAATATTACCTAAGCAAACAAGAAATGCAAAACTCTAGAAATGACAGAGACATCTTGCTGCCTGGACAGTCACCCAAAGTTCCTCTGTACCGTCGGGGCATCCATCTTCAGCCTTCAGGCCCATAGTATCCAGCAGACTCTTCCATGAAGCAGGCAATTTCAAAGACAGTTCAGTCACTTTCTGCTGTGTCCTGCAGAATGTCTCACAGACTCTTTCATGAGTCAGGAACCCCAAAGGTTCATCTCACCTTTAGGCAAGTTCAGCAGTCCTCTCTCTGCGGGTTCTCTGTGTCCAGTTTATGCAACAGTCCAGGCAAGAGCAGTTTCTTGCCCAAATGGCTATCCAACTCCATAAGGATCCTCTTTGATGCCCATCTTCCTCTTGAAGTAGATTGGTGCTGCCAGGAGCAGACGTGTCTCATTGTCATGAAAAGCCCTAAGCTATTAAAACATTCAAAATGCCATATTCTGCAGTCTTTGAAAGATATGAAGAATGCCTATCTAATTGAAATATATCTCTATGTATCTAGAAAATCTAACTAACATGACTACAAGCTTGACTATTATCGATGATTATCTATTAACCTGTATTTCTTAATTATATATTACATTTTTAAATGAACTACACAATCATAATACCTCAATCAAGATCAGAAATATACATATAACAAGATTGACCTTAAATTAGTATCAGTAAACCAAGATTCTTATCAATCCAAATTATATCTGTCTCCCAAGTGCTGGGATTAAAGGTATGTGCCACCACTGTCTGTCCCCCATTGCCCGTTTTTAACACATTGCAAAGTTTTAACTGAGCAAACCTCAGGGCCTGAATGAACTGGCTACGGGATGTGAGGCGCGTGGCAGCTGGACAGTGACCGTGCGGTGCGGGAGGGAGGACAGCTCAGTGACAAGGAGAACAGTTAGTTTAACTCACCCAGAGGCTCCACTTTCTCCTTTCCTCTTTTTATAAAAGACAACTTTTTGAATAGAAATGATTAACAGGTACTGATTGTACGAGTTCATGCGGTACCGTTTGGAATTACAATACACACACAGAGCTGGAGTCACACAGAGAAGTCAGGTAAGTAGCATTTCCATCTCATCTCCTTAGGGTGACTTCATGTTTGCTAGGGAAAGTGGAGATGGATGGGAAGACAGAGGAGGGTGGGTACCAAACACAGAAGGAAGTCGCCATGAAGGCCACAGCACCTGTAGAGGGTCCGTGACTTCCAAGCTGTGTTCCTCTACGGAGCCTGGTGCTCCCAGGCACGCAGGAAAGTGTCTCCTCCCAGAGTTCCTCGCCTTCTTAGCTCAAACCCTCCTTGTTGTTTACTTGAGCTGGGCAGTTTGCCAGCTGTGAGGCAGTTCAGGTCCTGGCCTTGCTATCACCCCAGTGCACACCCACCACAGAGGCCAAAGGG
Source organism: Microtus pennsylvanicus (assembly GCF_037038515.1). Lineage (NCBI taxonomy): Eukaryota > Metazoa > Chordata > Mammalia > Rodentia > Cricetidae > Microtus > Microtus pennsylvanicus. Next base: position 35,683,473 of record NC_134599.1, on the reverse strand, counting down.
AAGACCCTGGTGTGGCCTGGTGAAGAACGCCCGACGAGGTCTTTGCAAAGTCTTCCGTCTACGGCTCTCCTGCAAGGACTTTGGAGGTGTTTGGTAGGACCCCGCTGCTGGATATGACCTCACTTGGCTCCTTGCTCATGGACATCCCATCTCAACAATGTCTTTCTGCCCTGAACACCCCATCATGAATGCCAGGCAGTGGCTGGAATGAGGTTATGAGAGAGGCAGGCGTGATTCTGGAATGAAGGGCTTAAAGATAGGATTTAGAGACTAAGAAGAGGGTAGTATAAAGGGGAAGGGAGCATTCCTGCATGGTGTCAGTGAGAGCAGGTGGCACTGGTGATGTGTTGGGGGAGGCGCTTGCTCGTTTCCCAGCCACCCAGACTCCCGAAATAATCACACAGAAACTATATTGTTTAAATCACTGCTTGGCCAATCACTTAAGTGTATTGCAAGCTAGTACTTACATCTAGAATTAACCATTTCCACTATTTTACCACAAGGGCTTGTGACCTACCAGCCAGGTTCCAGCTGGCAGCTCACGTCTTTCCCCTCTGGTGGCTACATGGCATCTCACTGACTCTGTCTCCTCTGTCCTCCTCTCTCTGCTTGGAACCCCCACCTTGCCCTATTCTGCTGAGCCACTGGCCAAAATAAATTTATTCATTAACCAAATAAAAGCAACACAGACAGAAGGATTTCCCACACCATTTCCCTTTTTCTGTTTAAATAAAAAGGAAGATTTTTTAACTTTAGCATAGTAAAATTACATATAACAAGACAGGTATCAAGCAAAAATTACAGTTACAACATTTATATCTACTTTGTCTTTTCTCATAACTAAGAAAAACTATAACAATCTATTCTTCAACTCCATCAAAGACCACAGAAGGATATAGTATTACCTCAGTTAACAGGAAGTGCATTGTAAGCAACTTTCAAAACTCTAGACTTAGCCGGGCGGTGGTGGCCTTTAATCCCAGCACTTGGGAGGCAGAGGCAAGTGGATCTCTGGGAGTTTGAGGCCAGCCTGGTCTACAAGAGCTAGTTCTGGGACAGGAACCAAAAGCTACAGAGAAACCCTGTCTCGAAAAACCAAAAAAAAAAAATCTGCCAAAACTCTAGACTTGACAGTCAAGTCTTGCTCCCCGGACAGTCACCCAAAGTTCTTCTTTAATGTTGGAACATCCATGTTCAGCCTATAGAGCCATAGTATCTAGCAGACTTTTCCATGAATCATGAAATTTAAAGATTTCTTATGCCTTTTAATGGCAAAATCCATCAGTTGCTTTCTTCTGTGTCCTGCAGAATGTCTGGCAGACTCTTTCATGAAGCAGGAACTCCAAAGGATTGTCTCACCTTTGTTAGGTAACTTCAGCAGTCATTTTTCCGTGGCCTGCATGTTCATACAGCATAACATCAAGCAGTCCAGGAAAGAGCAGATTTTTTGCTCATATGGCTAACTCCATAAGGAGTCTCTTTGATGTCCATCTTTCTCTTGAAGAATTGGTGCTGCCAGGAGCAGATGTGTCTCACTGTCATGAAAAGTCCTAAGTTCTTAAAACATTTTAAATGCCATATTCTGTAGGCTTTGAAAGGTTTGAAGATGACCTATCTAATTAAAACATATCTCTGTATATCTAGAAAACCTAACTAACATGACCACAAGCTTGACTATTATAGACGACTATTAACCTATAGTGATGGATCCCCTTTAGTAGCTTCCATCCTCCCATCAAGGATGAGGCCTTTTGCAGAGCAAGGTGCAGAAAGCATGTGGACTAGAGGAAGGAGAGGCAGCATCCTGAGGAGAGGCAGGTGGGCACTGTCTCAGATGTGTAGAACAGGATTGAGGGAACGCTAGAGATGATAACTGAAAGAAAAAGCAAATTCATGTGGTCCACCTGCTAGGTCTCCAGCATCGGCCATGTGGTCCACCTGCTAGATCTCCAGTACTGGCCATGTGGTCCACCTGCTAGATCTCCAGTACTGGCCATGTGGTCCACCTGCTAGATCTCCAGTACTGGCCATGTGGTCCACCTGCTAGGTCTCCAGTACCGGCCATGTGGTCCACCTGCTAGATCTCCAGTACTGGCCATGTGGTCCACCTGCTAGGTCTCCAGCATCGGCCATGTGGTCCACCTGCTAGATCTCCAGTACTGGTCATGTGGTCCACCTGCTAGATCTCCAGTACTGGCCATGTGGTCCACCTGCTAGGTCTCCAGTACTGGCCATGTGGTCCACCTGCTAGATCTCCAGTACTGGCCATGTGATCCACCTGCTAGGTCTCCAGCATTGGCCATAGGAGTACAGAAGACAGGGTCAGTGAGAGGTAAGGTAGTTCAGAGCATTTGCACCCAAGTTAGGACAAAAATGGGCCATAGACTCTAAGCTGGACTGAGGGGACAGTCAACGTACTGTGAACTGTGCCTTCAGCCACACATCCAGAGACTGCCAAGGACAGGTAACCGGATCCAAGTACAAATAAGGTGACCTTACCCTCAGCTGGGCACTGGCAAGTGCACTCTAGGGTGGGGAGGTTGCAGTTTGAAGCTGGGCACGATGTGTCATGACATTTCATAGATTTATTTTACAAGTAATTTGGAGCTAATAAAAAATAACTGAAGTTTGGGGATTATTTTCTCTTTACAGGGCATGCTGAAGGCTATCTCTGTTACTTTATCTTACTTCCATCTGGTTAAGCTTCCTCATGTGAGAAGGTGATGGTTGGCATTTGGCCTAGTGTGCAAAATCAGTCTTGTAGCTTGTATGTCGAACCCAGCATGAAGAAGACCTCAAGGAAAACCTTAGGGGTTTTCACTACATGAATGACATTTCAAGGGGCTGTTCTCACAGCAGAAGCCTGTTGGGACCACCCAGGTCCATATTCACAACTGTCTCTTTCTTTCCCAAGTGCTATGACTATGCAGCTGACGGAGGTTTTCTGGCCTCTCTGTGTTGGATGGCCACTCCCAGACCATGTCCTAAGATTCCCTGCCCCTGCATTGCATATGTTTCCCTGGGCCGCAGCCTGAGCACTGAGGGGCCTGTCTCTTGCTGTCTTGGTCAGTGTTCTATTGCTGTAAAAAGACACCATGATCAAGGCAACTCTTACAAAAGAAAGTATTTAATGGGGACTTGCTTACAGTTTCCAGGGTTACCATCATGGCAGGGAGCATGGTAGGAAGCAGGCAGACATGGTGCTGAAGAAGTAGCTGAGAGTTTTACATCTGATCCTAAGGCAGTAGCGAGAGGGGGGGGGGGAATACCAGGTCTAGTATTAGTTTTTGAAACCTCAAAGTCCATCACCAGTGACACACTTCCTCCAACAAGGCCACCCTTCCTGACACTTCCAAACAGTTCATCAAATATATGAGCTTATAAGAACTATTCTCAATCAAACCACCATATTTGCCTTCAACCCAGGGCCTAGCCATAGTGATGGTAAACACACAAGCTAGAGGGTGAACTGGGGCCTTTAATGATAAAGGGCACAACTACTGACCAAGCAGAAACACTTCCTTTGTGCCTTAGGTCACTCAGCTGGCTGGGAACAGATTCTGTGCCCTGGTGCTTACTTGGGTACAGCAGGAAAGGAAAAAGAAACTCTACTTCAGTGACACTGAATGGGAGCTATCTGCTGGTTCATGGGCACTCTGGAACAAGGGTGATCTTTTGTGGACATCCTGTACTGAGTCAAGGGATGGAACCTTTGTGTTCCCAGTCTCTGGTCCTTCACAGAAGCAGGCTGCTGCTGCAAGGGAAACAACATGGGGGAGACAGCTACCTTTACCTATTGGATAGTCAAGCAATAGTCTCATTCAATGTTTCTTCATACTACTGCATGGAGGAAACTGAGGCAGGATAGCAGGTCCTATAACAGTCTGCACTGTCCCTTTAAGAGACAAGCCATGCCCACTCCCCCATCTGCCAAGGCAGGCTAATCTTCAGCTTCAAGCCTGAGTCCCTTCCTTACCATCTCTCTAGAAGATGCATCTTCTGTCTCTCACTTCTCCCCACTTTTCCCCTTTCTCCCTCTCTGTCTCTGTCTCTGTCTTTCTCTGTCTCTCTCTCTGCTCTTCTCCACTTCTCCCCTTTCCCCTCTTGGTCTCTCTCTCTCTGTCTCTTCTTCTCCCTTTCTCCCCTTTTCCTTCCATAACCCGCTAAATAAATATCCAACCTCACTCTACATGGTGTGCCTATCCAACTGTCTCTTACCTGCCACATAGCTCCCTGCCCAGGACCAGCCGCCTTTGGAGACCTGTGGCATGGTCTCATGGTGTGCCTATCCGACTGCCCCGTCAAGGTCTCTCACCCACCACACAGCTCCCTGTCTGAGACTTGCTGTCCCTTGTGGCCCACTGCAGCCACTTGGGGAACTGAGCCATCTCTGCCTGGGACTGGTTGCTCTCAGGACCTGCATCCCACTGCCTGCCACCACTTAGGGGACCTGCAGCATTTTACTTTTACCATCACATTGGAGCTATAACTTAGATAGGCTCTCCACATTTCCTATGACCCACAGGTGGGCTGACTGAGGATATGTGGAGCCCTGGGCTTGGGAACCAGGTTTCCTTACAACAGTTCTCCATTCTGTCTGCCTGAGCGTGACTTCTGTGCACACCACCAGCTTCAGTTGGAAATTTCCCCATTCTGGTCAGCTTAACCATTTCTCCAAACCTGAGGGATTGACCACAGAGCACCTGGAAATCTTCTGGTGTTCCTGGAAATAGGAGGGGGGAGAGAATGCCTCCAACCACAGCCTTAATGGCTACGGTTGAGCCCTTCACTGACATTCAACTCTGGATTGCTTCCTTAGCTGAAATTGTGTTTGGATGACCTGGGGTCAGTCCTCCTGCACTGGCACTGTATATGCTGTGCAGCACATTCAACTGAGGGTACAGGGCCCCTCTAATTTTTCTTCCTCTTTTTCTTTTCTCTTCTTTTCTTTTTCTTCCAGCCAAGAAAGGCCACTTGGAGCAGCCTCTGGCCTCTCTGGCTTCTGAGTTGCCCTGATTGGATCCAGCCAGGCTTTAGCACCCCACCTGTAGGCAGAGGATGATCTCCTACAAGTCCTGCAGTGTTCTTCACTGATTCACACCCTTCCTATAGAGGGGAGATGTCTTCCTACAGGCCTTGTGGTATCGCCATTTCACTGGTTTTTACGGTTTCAGCTATGGGTAGCATGCCATCCATATCTGTTAATCCAGCATCCCCCCGGGACGGATGCCTTTTAGAGGCCCTAAAACCCCAGCCTAAATGCCCTACTTCTTCAGCTCCTACCCTCACTCTGCCGGTGTCCCTCTGGTTCCACTTTTACAGGAGCTTTCTAACTACTGTCGGTGCACAGGCAAATGGAAAGAGTTTCCTCAAACTGTCCCTGCCACTGCTACTGCTGCCAACAAGATTGGTCGGATCCACAAGGTGGCTGTTTTCAATTCCAGCCTTTTGCCCCCTGTGGCGCCTTGTGGCATGGTGGCTCAGCCGCAGGTTGGATCACACCTCTAGGTCTCTCCTATTAGTAAACTTAAAATCCCTGCAGCTCAAAAATTGTGGCTTCTCCATGCAACATGTACCACTGCCATTTTGACTGAGGTCAGGTGACCTTACCACCATCTTAATTAAGGTCAGGTGACTTCACCACCATCTTAACTAAGAGCCAGGTCAGGTGACCAAGTTCTGCCATCTTTACTGAGTTTGCCCTGTCTGGTTCCTGAGTGCTGACTCTGTTGCATGTGTGTTTTGTGAAGTGGCATGCCTTTGGTAGAGCCCACCAAGAGCATCCACTTCAGCCAATTCCTGCTCACTCTATGTGTGTGTACATACATGTAACTTAAATGCACCTATGTTTACTGTTAAATGTTATAATTACCTGTTCATTGTATCTCATTCCAGACTACAAAGCAATAAGTTTCATGTTTTGTCTCTTATAACAATATGATATATTTAATCCAACCTGATTTAAAATATATTAAGATGTTCGCTACTATTGTCAGTTCTGCTGTTAATCTTCTATTGCAAACAGTTTTTTTTCTTTCTGTCTTTTTACAAGTGTAAATCTTACCTGTTAAGAGCCAGTACAGTCAAGCTCAGACCCAGCTCTCCAGGCAGATTCTATACTGTAGTTACACCTGATAAACAACCCTAAACTGCTCAGAGGTCTGGGGAATATGGCATTTAAATATTATTATTAGTTGGCTCCTAGCAGCAGCACTCTATTTCCTCCAAAGAAGACAGAAGACAAATGGGCCCAAAACAATGTCCATCCGCAATTTGCTTCAACTGCCAAGTGCTGACCCCCAGGAAAAACTGCCTTTCATCTAAACTGAAGATCTTCAGACAGTGGACAGAATTGCTGGAATTGACAGCCTACCTACTCAAGTTAAGGTAGGCTTGTCTTCCTACAGATTTCTTAGCCCACAGAATCTTTTGGAGTCTGGCAGGGCCTGTGCTAAACAGTAAAAGGCAAATACAACCTTCAGCAACCATAGAGGACCCCAAGGAGGGGCTCTAGGTGCCAACCAAGTAAGTTCTCTGTCATTTTTTAATCAATAACTCAAGTAAAATTTTATCCTTCTGAAAGATCTCTGATGCAGCTTGACAGCTGAGAGGTTTTGTCAGTTTAAAAGGACAACCTCACCAAACAAATTTTAGTAAAATACAAATACAAACAAGACTTGCAAGTTATAAAGGTGTGAGGACAAATACAAGTTATCAAATTTCTCTCTCACACTGCCTTCCATAGTCTTAAAAATACTTTTCATTGTGCAAAAATATCTGTCACAGTCATTCTGACATAAATGTGCTACTGCTTATACAATGTGTATATCTAAAACTTCTGTTTTCACAAACCCAAAGAATTCTTGTGAGCTCCAGGGAGCTGAATTGAAGAATTTACCTTAAACAGTTCCCTGGTCCTAAATTTTTTTAAACTTAACTTTGTCTTCTGTTCTGCCAAAACCTTAAACAGATGTAAGAGACACCAGATATTTCCATACCACAAACACTGGACAGGAGGAAAGAGACCAGCTACACCAAGATGTGACCAGCACCCAGCTTTCTCAGGTTCTCCCCCAAGACGATACCAACAGATAAGCAGGAAATAGTCTTGAGAATCCGCCGCCCCAATTCCTTGAACCTGTTGTGCCTAAACTCCCACCTTTTTATTATAAAAAAAAAAAAGAGATGGGAATGTAATGGTCTCCTCTGTCCCTTTAAGGACAATCCATGCCCACTCCCTCCCCTGTCTGCCAAGGAAGCTGTTCTTCAGCTTCTAGCCTGAGTCCCTTCCTTTCCATCTCTCTTGATGAGGCAGCTCCTGTCTCTCCCTTCTCCCCACTTCTCCCCTTCCCCCTCTCAGTTTCTCTCTCTCTCTCTGCCTCTCTCTCTCTCTGCTCTTCTCCACTTCCCCCCTTTCCCCTCCATAATCCACTAAATAAATATCCAACCTTGTTCTGCATGGTGTAACTTTCCATCTGTCTCTCACCTGCCATGCGGCTCTCGGCCGCCTTTGGTCTCGTGATGTGCCCATCCATCTGTCTCTCCTCATGGGACTTGCTGCCCCATCTAGGTCTCTCAACCACCACATGGTTCCCTGCCTGGGACTTGCTGCCCCTCATGGCGCACTGCAGCCATTTGGGGAACTGTATCATCCCTGCCTGGGACTGGCTGCTCTCGGGACCTGTAGCCTACTGCCTATAGCCACTTTGGGGATCTGGAGCATGGTCTCATGACCTGCTCCCTGCCACCACTTTGGGGGCTGGCAGGGTTGCTGCCACTGTGCCCCTGGGGAAACCGGCAGCATTTTACTTTTACCATTACAGACTGCCTCCCATGAGAAAGGGAGGGAGTCAAGCAAGAAGTTCTAAACAATCTACACTCCCTGAAATTGGGAAGTAATCAACTTGGTTCTGTAGAGGGTCTGGTGATACCCACTCAAGATTTGTCATGGCTCTCCCTCACACAGAGAAATGTTGATGCTCTATAACCCTTTACTTCCTGCCAGGCCTGTCTGTCACAGCAGTCCAGCCCACCCCCATCTGATAATGCTCTCCACTGGTTTCTAGGGTATCTTAGTTAGGGTTTCTATTGCTGTGATAAACACCATAAACATAAGTAATTCAGGGAGGGAAGGGTTGATTTCAGCTTCTAATTCTCAGGTCATACTCCATTGCTGAAGAGAGTCAGGGCAGGAACTCAAACAGGGCAGGAACCTGGTGGCAGGAACTGGTGTACAGGTCATGGAGGGGTTCTGCTAATGGCTTGCTCCTCATGGCTTGCTCAGTCTTCTTCCTTATAACTTGCTCAGGGATAGCAATCAACTGGATACATCAATCAATGACTAGCTGTGTCAATATGACAGAAGAAAAACTGTCAAGGACCGGCCTTACCAAAATACTTCTTATCAGGATAGAAGAGTGGAAATTAAATAAATATAAGTAAAGACTGTGAAGACACATAAAAAACAAGACAGAAAACATAGAAAGTATTGGGAGTGCATTCCAGTGACTGAAATCCTGAAAATCCTCCCCAACCCCTGCATTTATTTTTCCACAGCTTTTATACTAAATATAACTGGGGTTGAAGGTAACAGAAGACTTTATTAATGTGATACAAAGGAGAGCTCACACAGTCAATGATTTTATCACTCTGAGACATCCAATCATTAGCATCCTGTTGTCTAGGTAGAAGGTGCTCTAGGTCACTTTAGGCTGAAGACCGCCCTTCCCCCAAGTGACCTCATAGTTACAAAAGAAGGAGCAGAAGTACATTTGCATATCCTGACCACCTGTCAGGATGATGTGGCCTATCTTAATTTCAAAAGTACCAAGAATTCACCTCTAGAGTTGGGACTTGCAACTATGCTTGCCAATCCCCAAAGTCTTTGACTGTCAGACAAGGTGGAAATGGACCTGAATTTTTTTCTAGCCTCCACAAAAAACTACTCAGACATGGGGTGTCTTAATTAGGGTTCCTATTGTTGTAAAGAGATACCATGACCATGATAACTCATATAAAAGAAAACATTTAGTTGGGGTTGCCTTATAGTTTTAGAAGTTTAGTCCATATTATCATGGTGGGACATGGTGGCATGCAGGCAGACATGGTGCTGGGGCTGAGAGTCCTATATCTTGATTGGCAGACAACAGACAGTGAACTGAGACACTTGCACATGGCTTGAGCATATACGAGACCTCAAAGCCTGACCCCAAAGTGACACGCTTCCTCCAACAAGGCCATACCTACTTCCAACAAAGCCATATCTCTTAATAGTGCTGAAAGACCTCCGGAGTTGGGAGACTCCCACTCAAGACTCGGGATAACACGATTCCCCAGAAACTCACGAGAGACCGTCCTTGCTGCAATCACATGAGATTTATTGACAGGACAGGAACCAGTGACTGGGGCCAAAACTTATTTCCCATGTAGGGGTAGAGAGTTTGACCCTGAGTAGCTGGGAGAAGGGGTATTTATGGGAAGAAACCACAACCCAGTAATCCAAAGTGGGTAGGGAGGGCGTCATTGGAAAATTCCAAAAATGCCAGTGATCATTGAAAAATTCTGAAAATACCAGTGATAATCACAAGGGGGTAACTCTCAAGATTATTCTCAAGGTTATAATCTAACTTTATCTTCAGCTAGTTCCTGAGAGTCACTGAACCGGCTAACCTAGATTATTGGCTCTTCTCTTCCTGCTAGATTTTTGGCTCTATTTTTCCTGCTAGAGGGGTCTGGATTTATCCGGGTCTTTCAGTGCCACTCCCTATGAGCTTATGGGAACAAGTTACATTCAAATTGTTGGGAACTAGTCTTAGCTAAGACCAAGCATTCATAATTAATAATAAGTCTTCGTATCATTATTTGGAGACTGGTGATTCAAAGATAGTTCAACAAGAAAGCTTGCTACAGTTCCCAGTCCAAGAGTATCACCATCACCCGGGAAACTATTTTTATTGCAAATGTCATCCCTCCTCCAAGACCTACTGAGTCAGAATTTAAGGGGTGGTTCTGAGTATGGTTTAGTTTTTAGCAAGCCTTCTGATGACAGTCAAGATGCAGATGCACTGCACTGGGCTCCCTTCCCTCTCCACTCAGAACATCTGTTATGCAAAGTGCTCAGGAGCCCCATACACAGGTGGAGAATGGCTATTTTGCAAGAGAGTCTGAGGGTGCCTGCAGGAGCTATTGTGGAAAGCCATTGTCAGGTCCAAAGAAAACTCCACTCCCCCAAATTCTGGTGCCCTTTGCCCTCTACCAAAGGAGCCATCTTCTTATCACTGACAGAAAGGGCAAATGGCTCTCGGTGATGTCTCTTAGGACACCAAAGTGTATGCTGGCCTCTCGGTTCCCTCAGTAGCTCTTCCCACCTGCCCCCTTATTCTAAACCTCTGTCCTCAGCTTCTCATTCTTATAACTGTAATTTCAGACATGCTCCTGTCAATTCCACAGACATAAGGATTTGCCTGTAGGAATGAGACATCCAGCCTCATCCTCCCAAGCTGAGTCTTTTGAGCTGGGAAGATACATAGACCTTTAGTCCAGATCTTTTGAGGTGGGAAAATCCACCTTTAATGTGGGCCACACCTTCTGCTGTATAAAGGTCATGGAAGAAGGAAGTTGCCGCTCTTTGCCTGCTGGCTCTCACTCACTGGCAAATCCATCCCTACTGATATCAGAGCCTGCTTCTTCAGGATTCTTGTCTACACTGAAGACCAGCTGAGACATCCAGCCTCATGAACTGAACAACTCCTGGATTTTTGGACCATTGGCAGAAACACATCTTTACAGTGTAAGAAACAATCCATAACACATAGGCTCATATGTTTGAATGCTTGGTCATTAGGGAGTGGCACCAATTGACAGAAGTTAGGAAATGTGGCTTTGTTGGAGTAGGTGTGGCTGTGGAGAAAGTGTGTCACTGTTAGTAGGTTTTAGAATCTCAAAAGTCCAAGCCAAACCCAGTGTCTCTCTCTTCCTGCTGCCTGCAGACCCAGATGTAGAACTCTCAGCTCCTTCTCCAGCACCAGGTCTACTTGCATGCTGCCATGATGATAATGGACTAAACCTCTGAAACTGTAAGACAGCCCCAATTAAATGCTTTTCTTTATAAGAGCTGATGTGGTCACGACATCTCTCCACAGCAATAGAACACTGACTAAGACAGGAACAGAAAGGCGATGGAATGTGGTGGTGATGGAGATGAGGAAGAGATAGTGTGTGAGTGATGGAAATGTTCTGTAACTGTGGGTCAGTTTGCTAAAAAAAACCACCAAACTGAGGTCGGTCATAATGTACATGCCTATAATCCAGTGCTCAGAATAGGCAGGAGACCTCTATAAGTACAAGATCTACCTGGGCTGTATATGTAGTTCCAGGCCAGTCGATGCTTTAGAACTTAAACCCAAAAGCAAACATAATAAAAACATTTAATCATATGCATGTATGTGTGTGTGTGTGTGCATATGTAGTCTTGGTATTGAACTTCAGTCCTTATATATGCTAGGTGTCTTAGGGTTTCTGTTGCTGCAATGAAACACCATGACCAAAAAGCAAGTTGGGGAGAAAAGGGTTTCTTTGGCTTATACTTTAGCATTGCTGTTCATCACTGAAGGAAGTCAGAGTAGTGGTGCGGGAAGTCCTTTTGCATATATGTTGCTTTTATTGGTTAATGAATCAAGAAACTGATTTGGCCTGTGATAGGGCAGAGTGGAGCTAGGCGGGAAAACTAAACAGAATCCTGGGAGAAAGTGGGCAGAGTCAGAGAGAAGCTGTGTAGCCACCAGAGGAGAAAGACATGAGCCACAAGCCAGAATCTTGCCAGCAGGCCATGAGCTTCGTGGCAACATATAAAATAATAGAAATGGGTTAATTTAAGATGTAAGAGATAGCTAGATATACACTTAAGCTATTGGCCAAACATTATTGCAAATAATACAGTTTCTGCGTAATTATTTTGGGCTTGAGTGGCTAAAAACAAAACAACAGCCTCCAGCAACAGAGCAGGAACTCAAACAAGGAAGGAACCTGGAGGCAGGAGCTGATGCAGAGATCATGGAGGGATGCTGCTTACTGGCTTGCTCCCCATAATTTGCTCAGTCTGCTTTCTTATAGAACCCAGGACCACCAGCCTAGGGATGGCACCACCCACAATAGGCTGGGCCCTCCCCCACCAGTCAGTAACTCAAAAAGTGCCCTACACCCTGATCTGATGGAGGCATTCTCTCAATCGAGGTTCCCTCCCTTCAGATGACTGTAGCTTGTATCAGGTTGGCATAAACTAGCTAGCACACTAGGTAAGTGTCCTTTCACAGAGCAATATCCCCAATCCTGTCATTGTGCTTTATTCTGAGACAGGGTCTCCTTAAACTGCCTAGCCTTGAACTTCCTGATGGTGCCTCCATCTTCTTAGTGGCTGGGATTACCCTTAGATGGGTCAATTGGATGGCGTGTAAGGTAGATTTCCATAAAGCTCCGCAAAAGTGCTTAATCAGAGAAAGACAGGGCAGAGGGCGGTGAGCGGCATTCCCAGTCACCCTACCTCTTCTGTGTGGGAAGCACCCAATCAAGGGTGCCCTGGAAGTAGCTCGGGATGACTGAGCCAAAGAGAGCTAAATGAAGACAGCTCTATTTTCCCAGCAAGGAAGACGCTAAGAGTCCAGAGAGGATGCGGGTTTGTTCAGGTCTCCCTCACATGAGTGCTAAGCAGGCTTCTGGATGCCCTGCAGCCCACGGCTGGAGCTCTGGCGGCTGCTTGAGCTGTTACAAGCAACATGAGGTCCCCCAATCGCCTGGCAGTGATAATACCTTCTATTTATACCAAACACCTCTCCTCCCAGGAGAGTGCTGTGTTTCCCCAACATTGAGTCAGTAAGCCATACAGACTGAATTGAATTAAAATCCAGAGCAACCACACACAGTACGCCAACCCTTCCCCTGCCTGCCCGGTCTCTTTGCAGCACGGGGAAGACAGCAACACGGAGGACTTCCACATGCCTGCCCCATACCTGCTCCAGAGGTCAAGGCGGACTGCGCTACCTTCTGAGCTGAGAGAAATACAGCATAAACAAAGTGACCTTCAAGTGTGCCATCATCCCTTTGCCATATACTTATCCAATCGAGATTATTAAACCTCAAAGGTAAGGCCTGCTAAAGATAATTGTCAGGTACAATAGAGAATCACATTGAGGGCAACTTTGGAGTGTGTGTGTGTGTGTGTGTGTGTGTGTGTGTGTGTGAGAGAGAGAGAGAGAGAGAGAGAGAGAGAGAGAGAGAGAGAGAGAGAGAATGTGTGTGTGTGTGTGTGTGTGTGTGTGAGAGAGAGAGAGAGAATGTGTGTGTGTGTGTGTGTGTGTGTGTGTGTGTGAGAGAGAGAGAGAGAGAGAGAGAGAGAGAGAGAGAGAGAGAGTCTGTGTGAGAGAGAGAGTGCTCACACACGCTGCTGAGAATTGAACCAAGTGTCTCATGTATGCTAGGCAAGGTCTGCTATGGAGCTCCGGCTACAACTCCTGTCTTTTCTAATTTTATGTACCACAGAGACAGCTGGCTATTCTATCCATGCAGAAGGGAACACATGGGCATTACCAGGGGACTCATCATGGGAGGATTCCCTCTGGCTCACTGGAAGAATGAGAAGGAAGGAGCAACTGGGCTCTGCCAGCCCTATATTTTTAGTAGAGAATAGATTAACCTTGGCCTATCCGTAGCCATGTCCTGAGGAACAGATTGTAGTCCTGGTCGCACTGGGTTGAATAATAGATATACCCAAATGCACACCTGACCCCCTCACACAGGGTGTGTATTTGGGTATATCTATTAATGTACCCAGGGCAGGATGCTTGGGGGTCAAGACAGTGCCAAGCACAAGATGCCTTGAATTCATCAATAAAGACTGCATCCCTTTTATGGATGTGGTCATGGTGTATCCCCCTTTTACTATCTTCCAGGGTGCTGTATCCTCTGCCCTGACTGGAGAAATGCAGACGGTTTCAGTAAAGACAGCCCAAAGGTGCCCCCGTGACAGGACATAAAAACCTCAGAGGCTGCAACCCTTACAAGCTTTCTTTGGAAGTCCTAAACTCAGGGTTGAAAACACTTAGGGCCCGTTCAGTTACCCGCCCACCTTGGCCATCACCACATCCCGACTAAAATCATCGTCTGTACACAACAGGAACACAGCTGACCCAGCCTTCCCCACTCAAAGCCTTGTCCACTGTTCTTCATTACCAAGTCCCACTTGCTGGCACCCATAGTAAAAGCGATGCCTGGGTCGGTAGCCATGTAACCATGGCTCCTGAAGGGGACATCAGAGGCTGGGACACGGAATACCAGGAATTATGAGCTCTAAGGCAACTAAACTGGCTCTTTAAAAATTATGACATGAATGCTCTCAAATGACAGGCTGTCCCTGCTTCCACAGAAAGTACATTTTAGCCTCTATCACGTCATACTTATAATCCAGGTTAGGACTGGGAATATAGCTTCGTGGTAGAGGGCTAGCATGCACAAAACTCTGGGTTCAATCCTTACTGCCGGCAAAGTAAATGAATTATATAGATGTATACATGCATATAATACATATATGGACTGAATATGTGGCTCAGCTGTAGAGTGCCTGCGCCATGTGGCAGCAAGCGAAATTCAACTCGAGAGATTAGATTAAAACCCATCCTAAAAACCACTGTTCCAAAGTTGTCATTTGCACGTCTTGGATTTATAAATGTTGAGCAATAATAAAAGCAATTATTACAAAAAAACCTTACTCTGTTATAGCTGTTTTGCATATTAAATATCTGTTGCAAAATTGAGTGAACATTTGATTGGAAGACTAGAGAGGGAGCTGCATTTCTCCAGAGGACGTGGAGCCACAGAGCGCAGGCTCTATGACAGCGCTGGGGAGAAAGGGAGGAAGGGAGGAAGGGCACCTGGGTGCTGCTGCCAGCCCTGTAAGGCCCCTGAGCGGGTGTGCATGGGGGGCGGGGTCTCAATGCTTCCTGGCTGAGCCCTGAGACAGGAAGCTCCAGCGTTGCTAAGGGTCTCAGCCTCACTCACTCAGAAGCAGCTGTTTCATCTCCTGCTGTAGCCACTGCTTGCCCTCTACACACAGGTTTGACTGAGGGAGAAGTTCTAGGGGCCTCCCCGCGCCCACCCCGGTGGTCAGCTGATGGAAACACCATGCTGGGAGAGCAGCTGGGAAAGGGGCCAGCACGGTGGTCTGCCTTCTGTGTGTCTCCATCCAGCGGACTAGCCTGTGCCTTCAGGAAGATTGGGCGAGAGGCAGGGCTTGAGAGCGAGGCAGAATGAAGATCCAGGTCACAAGCCTGTGGAGACCCAGGGACAGAAGGGACTTGCTTGGGGTCACACGCTGGTGACGTGGAGTTCAAAGGTCCAAGGTCCCCAGGCAGTTAGTGTCTTGGTTCCCTCAGCTACAGTAGCACACTATCTTAAAGAGGGTGGTTAGCGAACCACAGACGTTTCTCCTCCCTGTTCTGCAGATTAGAAGGTCTCGGATCAATGAGCTGGCAAACTCCATGTCTGGTGAGGGCTCTCTGTCTAGTAGAGGATGCGTCCTTCACAGGTCCTCACACGGTGGGAGAGCCAGGAGGCTCTCTTAAGACCTCTTTTCTAAGGACATGCAGAGGGGATGGACACTCATGATCTAATGATGTCCCAAAGCAACGCCCCTCACCCCCATATTATCATCTTGGGGGTGATATAGGAAGAATGGCAGCCCTCGATTTTTGTGCGTCAGACTCCAGCACCTTTATCAACAGCCCCACACGTGATGACGCCGAATGGCTGGTACCTTGTTCATCTCAGACCCAAGAGCCTGGGTCTACGGGGCGACTGCCCCATAGCCTCAATCCGACCTTGACTTCACCTCAATCATCCAATGACGTCTTAGGGAGGCTGTGGAGAAGGCCACTGAAAGACAGACACTGCGTACTGCCTCTCCCGGGAACTGAAGAGGGAGACTGTCCTGGGACCTGGCTCTCCAGCAGTGGCCCTGTCTCAGTCAGGGCTTCAATTACTGTGGTGAAACACTGTGACCAAAAGCAAGTTCGGAGAGGAAAGGGTTAACTCAGCCAGCTTACACTTCCCTATCACTGAAGGAAGGGAGGACAGGCACACAGGGCAGGCAGGAACCTGGAGGCAGAAACTGATGCAGAGGCCATGGAGGGGTGCTGCTTACTGGCTTGCTCAGCCTGCTTTCTTACAGAACCTAGGACCAACCGCCAGCCCAGGGATGGCCCTGCCCACAATGAGGTAGGCCGTCCCCTATCAATCACTAAATAAGAAAAAATGCTCCACAGGTTTGCCTGTAGGCATTTTCTCAGCTAAGGCTTCCTCCTCTCGGATAACTCTAACTTGTGGCAGGCTCCTATGAAAGTTAGCTGGCACACTGATGCTGAACTGCACCATGGTGGGCACTAGCCTAGGGAAATTTCAAATTAATGAGGGATGTTTTACTGGAGGCCCTGGGGACAAAAAAAAAAGAAAAAGAAAAAAAAGACACAACTGTGGCATGAAGCAGATACCAAATGGGGCAATAAAAAAGGGATTTGTGCTCAGCCACTGTGGAAAAGAGCCTGGCAGTTCTTCAAAAACACTAAATATAGGATTACTGTGTGATCCACTAATGCTGCTCCTGGGCAGATACTAGAAAGAACTGAAAGCAGGTATCCGAGCAAATACACATGAATGTTTGTAGCAGTGTTGTAAACAATACCCCAGAGAAACTGGGATCTATAGCTCAAGAAACTGGGATCTATAGCCTCCCATGCACAAGGTCCTGAGGTTGGTGCCCAGCACACAAACACAAATAAACACACAGATAAGTAGAAACTGGACATCTTTCAACAACAAAGTACTTGCCTAGCACGCACAAGGCTTGGGTTTACTGCCAAGCATCGTAGACAGATACATAATGAGGAACTGGGATAGCTCCATGGTAGAGCCTTTACCCAGCACACGCAATGATCCTCGGGCTCAATGACCACCACCACCAAAATAAAACCCAAAAGGAAGCCAGGTGTGGTGGCTCATATCTGCATCCCAGGCCCTTAGGGAGCACAAGGCCTGTCTGGTCCATAGAGTGAGCTCTAGGCCAACCAGGGCTACATAATGAGGGAAAAAGAAAAATCCACAAGGCATAAACACCCCGATTGTCAGTGGTGAATAGGTATTGTGGTATGTCCACACAATGGAATATTATTCGACTGTGTAAAGGGATGAAGTACTAAGCTATGCCGTTACAACCTGATGAACATACTAAAGTATCATGGTAAGCAGCAGAGGCCAATGATAAAGCATCACCCTTCAGACGGGCAAGCGAGACAAGGGCCTTCTGTTTCTTTGTTTATATTTTTGAGACAGGGTTTGATGTACCCAGGCCAGCCTTGAACTCCTAGTCCTTCTGCATCCGTGCCCCCAGTCTATGGTCACAAGCATTCTCCCATCGTGTTTGTTTTAAAGAAGTTTTTCAGTTCATTTTCCTGGCTAATAAAATGCCCAAGGCTGGAGGGGAGCAAGACATTTGCATTTATTTTAGAAGTTCTTCCTTCACGGAGGAGCTGGGGAAGAAACCACAGAGAATGAGAAAAACCTTGATTCTGGATTTTGAGGTAGCTTCTAAGACTTTCCAATTCCCCCCACCAGCCCCCCCCCCACTCCCACCCCACCCTAGCCCTCACCCACACTCCCAGCCCACGCCAGGCCCCAACCCCACCCCAGCTCCCAGTGTGTTTCTGCCTGTACATGAAGTCAACCTTGAGTGTGACTCCCAGGAGCCCTCGGCCCTGTGGTCACTTTGAGACGGGACTGATGAGGCTGTGCAGACGGGCCAGTGAGTTGAACGGATACACCTGTCTCCACCCCAGTCACTGGGATGAGAACGCTTCTGCTAGTAGAGCTGGGAACTGAACTCAGGTCATCAAGTTCATGCAGTGGGCACTTTGCGACTGATTGGGCTGTCTTCCAGTCCCCCAGTCCTCTCTCAAACTGCCCAGAGTGCAGGAACATCATACCCGGGGACACCCAATGCACCTTTTGTTCTGGCTTTAGCTGGATTTTCCCTGACTGTCAAAGTGCCTCAAAGTGGTTTTTCTCACCTTTCTGGAGATGGCGCTTCAGTTCATGCATTGCTAATGAAATTTGAGGTAAGGCAGGACCATAATCTCCCCCACTTGGGTGATGGAGGCAAGAGGACCGTCAGTTCAACGCTGGCTGGGACACTTGAGACCCTGTCTCAAGAAAAGAAAACAACTGATTTGTTGTTTTGGATCAACAATCAATGGGGTTATTTTTCCTTCCTTCCTTCCTTCCTTCCTTCCTTCCTTCCTTCCTTCCTTCCTTCCTTCCTTCCTTCCCTCCCTCCCTCCCTCCCTCCCTCCCTCCCTCCCTCCCTCCCTCCCTCTTCCTCCCTTCCTTCCTTCCTTCCTTCCTTCCTTCCTTCCTTCCTTTCTTTCTTTCTTTCTTTCTTCCTTCCTTTCTTTCTCTTTCTGCTGTTGCCGTTTTCCTGCTCAGGTAGAAACTCTGAAGGTAGAAGCTCTCTAGATGGCGGTGTGTCATCTAAGCCATTCACTCCACAGTGCTAGAGACAGAACAAGGCCTGAGGGCTGAAGAACAGAGAGCAGGTAGGAGAGAGGTCAGTGTTAGGATGGCGCTTCAACTAGGACAAAACAGCTCTTCAGAGCCCTTCACACGTAGGCTGCCCTTTCAGCTTCTTCATCTCCCCGAAAAATATTTTTCTTCCACTCTAATTGCCTGTATTCCCACCCCCTTTCCCCTGTGGAGAAGGTGAGGACTGGTAGCTCATTGACTGAAGCACTGGAGACAGAACCTAAAGCCTCAAGCAGGATAGTCCAGCATCCAAGCACCAAGCTCACCCTGATTGTCTTTATCTTCTTCGCACAGAGACTCACTAAGCCTTACCTTGAACTCACGCTGAAGCCTAGGTAGATCTTGAACTTTCCATTCTCCTACCTCAGTCTTCCAAGTAGTTGGGGTCTTGGACCTGTGCCACCAGGCACAGGTGAAAAGGACTATTAAGTCTCAACCTACTTGGCATTCTTTGTATTCCTTATTTTATGTGGCTCATGTGTGTGTGTACACGCGTGTTTGTGTATGAGTGTGCATGTGTGTCTTGTGAGTGTGTCTGCGAATGCAAGTCTCAAAAAAAAAAACTTGTGTGGGGAATAAACAGCTCACAAGTCTCAGAAGTCCCTGAAATTTACAAGATACTTAAGACTTCCCCCCATCAACGTTACACAAGCAGTTAAGGGCTGATGAAGAGACTCTCCAATCTGCAAAGGTACCTTTCTCCCTTGTTAATCCTCCCAGTGTTCCTTCATTTTAGAACTTGGTTCAATGGTAAGAAAGTTCTTCTCATTCCCACATAAGCATCAGGCTACTCCACACTTCTTTCCCTACAAGGAAGAAAGCATAGGATCTTCCTTCTCATGCTTGTTAGAATCAGTGATTTTCTTTCATTCCTTTTTCCTATTTAAAGATTTACTTTTATTATTGTTTAATTATGTGTGTATGAAGTGAGGACTTGTACATGTAAGAGCAGGTGCCTGCTGAGTTGGGAGAAGGGAGTCAAAATCCTCAGAGCTGGACTTACAGGCAATTTGTGAACCACCTGTCTTATGTGCTGGGAACACAGCCCAGGTCCTCTGCAAGACCAGTGTGTACTCTGAGCCATCTCCCCAGAATCTCCTCCCATTTCTACTTATTTGCCTGTTCATTTATTTACCCTTCTATGTAGCCCAGAATGTCTTTGAACTTGTGATCTTCTTGTCACCTCCTAAGCTCTGTGGTCGGTCATGAGCATTTGCCACCATGCTCAGCTCAGTGTAATTCTGTTACAATGATAAAAACACTTCTACTAGCACCATGCCAGATCCGACCATGCTGAAACTGGGGAAGATTTGGCACCCTGGCTCCTGGAAGTCTGCTGCTTTCTTATTGTGTAGTGATGTCCTCTGAGTTGAAACATTCCATCCTGAAGGAAGTTTCCTTAAGACTTGAGTGGGACTTAGAGGTGGTAGTGCATGCCTTTAATCCCGGCACCAGAAGGCAGAGAGAGGCAGGCAGATCTCTCGGAGGCCAGTCTGGTTCACAAACCTAGTTCCAGGACAGCTAAGGCTACACAAAGAAACACTATCTTAAAAAAAAAAAAAAAACTTGCATGGGAAGTAAACAACTCACAAGTCTCAGAAGTCCCTGAAATTTACAAGATGGGCTGATAGGAGACTCTCCAATCTACAAAGGTACCTACAAGTTTTGTGGAGAGCACCATGGTTCCAGCTTCTGTGAGTCATTAGCCATGCTAGAGTGGGTATATAGCTTCCGTGAGCCATGCTAGAGTGGGTATATAGCTTCCGTGAGCCACCCTATGGTGGGTATATAGCTACTGTGAGCCACCCTATGGTGGGTATACGGCTTCTGTGAGCCACGCTATGGCGGGTATACGGCTTCTGTGAGCCACGCTATGGCGGGTATACAGCTTCTGTGAGCCACGCTATGGTGGGTATATGGCTTCTGTGAGCCACCCTATGGTGGGTATACGGCTTCTGTGAGCCACGCTATGGCGGGTATACGGCTTCTGTGAGCCACACTACAGTGGATATACTGCTTCCATGAGCCACGTTAGAGTGGGTAAACAGTGAGGAAGCAGCCTTGGAGTCATGCATGCTCCTATAAACAACCCTAATAAATTTGCTGGTTTACTAGGTTTGACTTAGATGGTGTCATTCCTTTGATCTGTTGTTGGCTCCCTGTCTAGTATGAGTAAACATGTCCCATCCTCCCAGGACTGTTGTCATAAAACACTTTTCCATAAAAATCTCCAACGACTGCATGATCGCAGTCTCTGAATCCAGTCTTAGGTATGTTGATGCATGACTTCTCCCTCCTCTTTAGCTAGCAAGTAAAATCCCCTGCCTGATCAGAGAACTCTTTGGTTATTTGCTGAATTAACAAATACCAAAACACATTGGGAGGAAAAGAATGTGCAACTCTGGGAACACACTTTCTAAATCTATTTTCAGTCTCCCTGGATTATGGAAATCATAAATAAATGGGAGCCTGTCATGTGACCCTTCTTCTCATTGTTGAAATACCCACACAGGCTGGTTACTAGTTGAGTGTTGGTTCACAGCAGGTCAAATCCATTCTGGGAGAAAGACCGCCAGCAGCAAAATCATCCAGCCTGGGAGTCAAAGGTATTTCTTTTGCTGTGTTCCGACACAGTCTTCCAGGGGAAACGAGGGAGGAAGGGGCAGTGGAGATGCTCTGCGTATTGGGTGAACTGAGACTGTTTCTAGGGCATGGCAGCAAGTGCAGGGGGTAAGGGGTGTGAGGAAAGAAGCAGACAAAGCTAAGGTAGGTTAGGTCTAAAAGAACAGACCCTAGGGGCTCCTAGGAGGAGGCAGAATTACCCTTCTGGACTTGAGGGAGCCAAGCAAGGGGCACAGGTCAAACAAAAGTTAGAAGGGAAAGAAGCCTGTGCTCTGTGCCGGGCACTGTGCTTTCCAGGGTTCTAACTCATTACAGATGGTGTTAATTATAATTATTGGACAGGAAGGGGCATGGGAAGGACACAATGTAGGTGGAATTCCAGGCAAGGATGCTTAGGCACACAGAGAAGTCAGAGGCACCGACCTCCAGCATGTTTTCAAACTCCTCCAGCAATGGTTTCCGGGGACAGAACTGTACCGCTGGGTGGTCCTGCCTCCTGCATCTGAGCCCAGGAGACTCCCATTGAATACAGTCTCCAGCTTGGCACACTCTGCTTTTCAGCCTCTTTAGAATGGAAAGATAAGAGAGCGGAGTGGCTGGCTCTGGCTCTGGAGAGACTGACTGGATTTAACTCTTAGGTATGAAGCCCCTCCCCTAAAGTCTCTCCCACTTGCAAGAATATAGAGAAGTCAGGGGTGGGGTGGAGCCCAAGCAAGCCCACCTTGAGGATAACATTGGAAAAGAAAAGGGAAGGCTGGGTAAGGAGACAGAGAGCCAGAAACATGTGGAGGAGTTACCTGAGGATCCAAAACTCCACCTCAGACTCATTTAACCCAGAGCTTTGAATATCCAGATGTACAGTTGGTAAAAGTGGTTATGCGGCTATGGGCCAAATAAAGACCCTGTTCTCCACTGTAAAAGAAGCATACGGGTTTTCATAATTCTGTTCCTCCATTCTGCCCACATTCTGGGAAGCATGACTGAGAAAGAAGAAATGGTGAGAAAAGCACATTTCTGGAATTTCCCTTGATATTTTGTGTAAAGCTATTTTACTTGTATTTTCACAAATAAAGCTTGCATAAGATCAGAGTGCAGAGCTAAGCCACTAGAGGCAGTGTTGGCACACACCTTTAATCCCAATATTCAGGAGTCACACACCCAGCACTAGGGAGGTAGAGACTAGAAGGAATCTGACTGAGCAGAGAGAGGAATATAAGGCAGAAGACGGGAGCTCAGTGCAGACTGAGACCCTTTGGGTCTGAGGATTTGGTAGAGGTAAAAGTTCTCTCTAGTGGCTGGCTCCTTCTCTGATCTTTCAGCATTTACCCTCCAACACCCCTATATCTGACTCCAGGTTTTTATTAGTCAGACCAATTAGATCCGCACAACAATTTTTTTCTCAGATTTAAGAGTACACTCTCCTCTAGGGGCTGAGGATGTAGCCCAGGGTCAGAGCACACGCTTACCGTACACAAGACCTTGCATCCAGTCTGTAACAATAAGGAAAATGAAAGTCACAGGTCTCATTAAGTAACCCTGGATGGCCTGGAAATCTCTATTTAATCCAGGTTGACCTCAGACTCACAGAGATCCACCTGCCTCTGCTTCTGAATGCTGAAATTAATGCATGGACCACTATGCCCAAAAAAAGAAAGTGTGTGTGTGTGTGTGTGTCAATGTGGTTGTGTGCAGGCAGAGGTCAGAGGTCATCTCTTGGGAGTCACATCTCTGCACTGTGGGTTTGTGTAGCAGGTGCTTTTTATGTGTTGAGCTGTTTCACTGGCCCCAAATAGGGCATTTTAATCGGGCCCATTAACACTCAAATAAAATGATCATTCTTTTGCTGAAAAATATGAATCTGAATGACAATTAGCAGTCTGATTAAGAAGGGCAGGGTAGGTGGCTCACCCATTAGAATCACTTGCTTGCCACATGAGCCTGACTACCTGAGTCCATCCTATGGTGGAGAAACTAATTCCCAACAGAGGTCCTTTGGCTGCATTAAATACACAGACAACAGTAATAATAATAATAGCATTTCATACACATACAACAGTAATAATAATAAATAGAATTGCATACACAACAATAACAATAATAGCATTGCACGCACATACAACAACAATAATATTAATAATAACATTGCACGCATACAGCAGTAATAATAGTAATGGCATTGCACACACATACAGCAGTAATTATACTAGCATTGCATACACATCAATAGTAATAATAATTTTCAAATGCCAAACCCAAATATTTGCAGCTATTTTAGTAGAAAGGAAAGAGGTAAAAGGACAGAGAGAAAGGAAGAGCTGAGAATCTCACAAGATCTCTGCAGCCAGGCTTTCTTTGGATCACCAGCTCCCAAATAATGACACAGAGACTTCTAAGTAATCACGAAAGCTTGGCCTTAACTTAGGCTTGTTCCCAACTAGCTCTTAAAACTCAAATTAATCCATTTATATTAATCTACGTTCTGCCACATGGCTCGTTGCTGCTCCTCGGTGCTGTACGTCCGACTTCCTCCGTGTCTGGCCGCTGAATCCCCTGCCTCTCAGATTCTTCCCAGACTTCCTATCTCTGCCCAGAAGTCCCACCTAGCCTCTTCTGCCTAACTATTGGCCATTCAACTTTTTATTAAACCAATCAGAAGTTGTCTTAGGCAGCTGAGGTAAAAAGCAAGACATTGCCACACAGTGTGATCAAATACCCCACAACAAATCTGCCAGTGAGACGCAGCTAGAGCTCATATGGGAGGAACTGTACAAAGGAGTAAGTTCTGATAAACATGGAGAAGGTGGGGAAGTAAGGAAGCTAGGGAAGCTCCGTGCTCCCTGGCCACTCCAGAGGCCTTAAACCGTGCCCAGTGTTCAGTGGATAAGCAGCAAATCATTTGGATAGAGCTTTCCCAAGTACATTTGAAGAGCCTAGGTTAAACAAAAAGGTAAGTCTAACGTAGTGCAGAAAATATCTTCTAGGTTTAATTCAATGACGTTCATGTGTGTGTGGACAGATTTGGTTGAGGGCCATATTAGTTACCTTTCTTGTTTGATTAGAAACATGAGCAAATTACTTAAAAGAGGAAAGGGTTATTTTTAACCTATAGTTTCAGAGGCTTTGGCCTCACATACTTAGACAATGAGGCGGTGGGGACACATGACAATGGAGGCTTGTTGGGGAGCTGAACAAGTTGAACACAGTTGGGAAGAGAGAGAGGATCAAAGTTCCCTAAAGCCCACCTGTTGACCCATTGGCTCACTTCCTCCAGCTTGCCCCTCCCCTGCAAAGGGTGCCAGCAGCTTGTAGCCAAGATGGGGGACATCTCATGTTCAAGAAAAGCCGTGCTGAGAGCTGATAGAAAGTTGCACAGGGAGGGAGCCAGAAGAGACAACAGAATAATGGAGATGACTGAGAGCAGACACAGAATTTGGAGTAATTTGTATTTCTTATTTTTGCTTTCCTGAACTTCTAATCATTCAAAGTTAGCGCTTCGTTAAAGGAATTGTTATAGTCTTTTTTTTTTTTAATATAGGGTTTTACTCTGTGGTCCCCGCTGGCCTGGATCTCACGATGTGGCCTAAATCACCCTCAAGCTCTTCCTGCTTCACCCTCCCACATACCGTGATTAGGGGTTTGAGTGTAACAGTAGCAACCTGACTGCCTTTAGCTACTTCTATTTTTTTTTCAACCCTGGGGATTAAACCTAGGGCCTTGCACATGCTAGGCAGCTGTCAAACAACTGAGCAGCGTTCTCAGGCCGTGTGGTCTTAAAAAGTAATGTCAAAATCTACTTGAGACAAAATAAAATCAATACATGTTTCATGTCCTTACTTATGGATAGGATTTTAAATAAAATAAGTAGCTGGACACAGTGGTGCACACCTTTGATCCCAGCACTCAGGAAGCAGAGGCAGGCAGATCTCTGTGAGTTGGAGCCCAGCCTGGTCTATGAAGTGAGTTCCAGGACAGCTAGGGCTATTACACAGAGAAACCCTGTCTTGAAAAACCGAAAAAGAAGAAGAAAAAGGGGGGGGAGGGGTTAAAGCAAGCATTTAAAAGCCATTTCTCAATGGAAATACTGACTCCTATGGACTTGTTTGGACAGGGAATCCCTAGCTGTCTGGATGGAAGACTGAGATAAACTGGCCCTCAGTGCCTTTAAGGCTCTTCTCTACCCTGAGATTCTTGTCTGCAGGGACATTGGCAGGTCCACTTATACACAGATACCATGGCGACATAAAAATAAGATGGCACATTCTTCCCACAGACAGACGTGGAAACCAAAGCTCTCGGCAGGGTTTTAGGAGCAGAGCCCCTGACTCCACACAGGGTACTCCTCATTCATCTGGCTTCCTGCCTGCAGGTGTAGCTGACCTCGCTATGTGGGAATGCATGTGGAGACTCTGAAAATCTGACCTCAATTGGTTTCATCCAGCACAAGTCCACCAATATGAGCTACCTGATTCTCATTCCTGGAGGGGGTTTTACAGAGTGAGTTGCTGCACTCACTGAAGTCCTAAAGTTGCCGTGAGAGCCCGGCCAATGGGGCCACAAAGCAGCGAGCCGGTCCCTCCAGCACAGTCATCTGCTCATCACAGATTCCTGAACTCCGTGTGCTTTTTCCTGCTTCCACAGTTGCACCTAGGACAATCCTTTCGGTTGGGGTGTTCCTTTCCCTCCAGTCACAATCTTATCCACCCTGAGGCCCGCCCCACAGCCCCCCTGCCATCTCTAACTGCCTCTACTGCAGCCCTCACCACAGGCTCTCTGCTCCATCCTCCATGACCAGCAGCACAGAGACAGCTCTGAGCCATATGTGCTGAGACACAGTTCTCAATCTTCATACATGTGTGCTGTCCCCAGCCAGGCTCTGAGAAGAGCAGAGCTTGTTAGGAACATGCAAACAGCCAGGGTTCCATGCTCTGTGTACACTACCTAGTATGCTGCTTTGTATCATCTGGTGCATTCTCAATAAATATCTACTTATTAGTTATTTTAAAAACACCAGGAAGAGGCTAGGGGTTATCTGAGTGGTAGAGTTCCTGCATAGCATGTGCAAGTCCCTGGGTTTCATCACACAGACACACACACACACACACACACACACACAAATAAATAAATAAATAAAATAAAGAAGCTTATCAAGGAATCACTGGACAATGAAGAAATTCCTTAAGTTATTTTTGTTCTTAAAACTCTGAGTCTATCCAACTATATGCAATTAATAAGAGAGTCATTTAATACCCAAAGATACAAATTGGAAGTAAAAGAATAGAAAATCTATTCCTTGAGGGCTGAGGTACAGTACAGGAGCAGAGCACTTGCCAAGCATGTGTGGAGTCTGGGTTCAATCCCAATACGGGGAGGGGATGTGGTCCATGCAACTCAGTGTAGAGCATGTACTTAGCATGTGCGCAGCTAGTGCAATTCCTCGTACTGGAGGAATAAAAAGCAATTCTTTCTTAAAGATGTGTGTGTGTGTGTGTGTGTGTGTGTGTGTGTGTGCATGCATGTGTGTGCGTGCATGTGTGTGCTCGTGTGGCAGGCTGGTGAGCTGCCTGGTGTGGGTGCTGGAACTGAACTCTGTTCCTCTGAAAGAGCAGTAAGCACTTTTAACCACTGAGCTATCTTTCCACGCCCCCACAAGACATCCTTTAAAAACCAGTGACTAAAAGAGAGCTGGGTAGCTATGCTATTCTTAGACAAACTAGACTTTGAGAGAGAGAGAGAGGAAGAGAGAGAGAGAGAGAGAGAGAGAGAGAGAGAGAGAGAGAGAGGAAAAGAGAGAGAGAAAGGAAGATTGCATATTAATAAAAGTGTAAATTCATCAAGAAACCCTAACTCTCCTAAAACATAAACACCAAATAATAGTGCCCCATAATGCATGACAATAAACACTGACAAATTTAGAGGGAAAATTGCAGTTTTAAAACAACAGTTGGGGACTTGGATGCCCCACATCCAGCAGTCAAAAGCACACAGCTAGACTGGCAGGTAGACTGGTAATCAACAGTGGCACCTTCCACATGAGGTTTACTCAGCCTAAGAACCCTCCCTTTTAAGTGACAATTGTAAGTCAGTGCAGGAGCAAGACAGCGTAAGGGCTATGTGGTTGCCTGTGACCTTGCGTCCTTTGTGACACTGTGTATCTATTGCTGATCAGATACTGCTTCCCATGAAGATCCACACTGGGTATCAAGGATGTACTCTTCTCTGGTCATAAACTGAGGCTTCACCTTGTCTTCAGATGACAAGTGACTCCAGGAGGTCAGAGCTACGGTACACCCATCATCAACTATATCCCATGACATCCACTCACTTAGCCCTTGTGTGAGCCCCAGGCTTCGGCCAGCTTTCTCTTTCCTCAGAACAAATTCTTCTCTGTTAAATAGTTCCTAGCCCATAGTCGTCCGTCCCTTCCATGCCCTTCTGCCCACAGTCTGTCCCTTCCATGCCCTTCTCTTTAACAAGTCTCCCTGGCCACACATTGGATCAGCTAATTGTCTCTGCCACCCCACCCATTGGCTTACCCCTCCACCATTCTGTGGGACTGGCAAGAAGGAACATTGGCCAAATCTCTGAGGAAAATACAGTCCTAATTTCAAGGCAATGTAGGAAAGACCTTTGAACAGCCAAGAAGGAAACATAAGCAACCTTTCACAGACTAGAGACAACCAACTTCCTCCAGTTTTTAAAAATAAATTTTATTATAAAAAAACCTTTCCAAATAAAGCATGACACACCCAAATTAGCCATAGCCAAAGTCTACGGAGCTTAATGAACTCAGACACAGTTAAAATTGGCATCGAAACAGAAGCTGTGAAGCTTCACATGAAATTTTACACTTTCAGTACTGAATATATTTTATGCATGTATCCACAACCAAATCAAAAAATTCATGACAGAATTAGAACTAGAAAAACAATTAGCTCCATATTCTTTCATCACTTGTGCCCATTACCCAAATGCACTCCTTCCTTTTCCACTTCCATTTCACACCAATTCTTCTAAGCTTCTTCCTCAAAACAGAAAGTGAAGAAATTCATTCTATGATGTCAGTATCATCTTTATACCAAAACTAAGTAAAGACAAATAAAAACAACAACAATTTCTTTGATGACCATAGATGCAAATTTTTTAACAAAATACTTCAAACCAAACACAGGAACAGATTAAGGAAAGCTTACATTGTGACCAATTGGGCTTTGTCCCAGAAAGTCAAGGTTGGTTCAATAAGTATAAATCAATGTATGTACTACACCACATAAACAAACTCAAGGACAGAAACAATGTAATTATTTTAATTGACACTGAAAAAGCATTTGACAAAGTTCAACATGCTTTTGTGATAAAAAAAAAAAAAAGCTCCAAAGATTTTAGGAGTGGATGAAACACACTTCAAAATGGTAAAGGTTCTGTCCAGCAAACCTTTACCAACATTGTATTAAATGGAGACAAACTGAGAGCATTTCCTCTACAATCAGGAATAAGGTAAGGTATCCACCCTACTCTCTTTATTCAGTATAATGTTCAAAATCTTAGCTACAGCAGTCAGACGAGAAAGACATAGAAGGGGTAATAGGAAGAGAAAACATCAAACTAGCCCTGCTTCCAGAAGGCATGATTCTCTCCTCTTTATTGAGTCTACTATAAAACCCTTGGGCCTAATAAGCATAGTGAAGTTGTGGGAGAGAGAAAAATCAATATATATAAAACATTAGCCTTCATTTATACTAACAATCTACTCTCTGGTAAGTAAATTGGAAATAATATTTCATCCAAGTTAATTCCCTCAAAATCAAATATTTAGGAATATTTCTAACCAAAGAGGTGACGGTCTCTGCAATGAAAGATATTGAAAAAGAAAATCACAGAAGGTACTAAAAGATGGGAAAATATTCCATGTTCCTGAATATTTCTGAATATTAATTCACAGAATTAATACTGTGAAAATGTTTATGCTGCCAAGTTAATATACAGAATTAATGCAATAGCTATCAAATTATCATGTCATATTTTACAGGTCTAGGGAAAAAAAAGTATTTATATAGAACCAGAAAAGACCACAAGTAGTTGAAGCAATCCTAAGGACTAAGAACCATACTGGAGTTACAACACCAGACCTCAAACTATACTATGACGCTGAAGTGATGAAGGCGTGAACTCCAGTGTCAACAGATGGTAATGAAGACAGAAAGTGTCCGTGAAGCAAGGCAATGGCCCCAGAACGGGAGGAAGTTTACCAGCTGCACTTCAGAGAGGGGCAGACATCCAGAACTGGTAAAGAACTGCAGATAATAATGTTTGAGCAGTTCTGAGGAGAGCAAAAAGGTCTGGAGGCACCCAGCACATTTTAAATCTGCTGCTTGGAATGCAGTATTCTAACAAGATTTTGCCAACACAGATTAATTTTTAAAAGAAAGCATTTTCTGGAACAAATTTCTTTGTTCAAACTAAATTTTATAATCATTTTTCTCTTTACCACAGCTAATCTGGCTCGAATTCTCCACGTTTTTGTTGGTTTTGAGAGAGAATCGTGTATAGCCCAAGCTGGCTGCAAACTCATCATGTATTTTGAACATCTGATCCTTGCCTCTGTTGGGGTTATAGACATGTGCCATCACAGGGTGTTATGGGGTGTCTCGACTGAACCCAGGAGGCAAGCTCTCAATCAACTGAGCTACACCAGCCCCCTCTACACTGCTTAGTTTATTTTTTAATAATCATCTTTCATTGGGTATGGATGTGTACATCTTTAATCCCAGCACCCAGGAGATAGAGGCAGGTGAATCTCTGTGAGTTGCCGACCAGCCTGGTCTACGGAGTGAAGGAGTGAAGGAAGGAAGGAAGGAAGGAAGGAAGGAAGGAAGGAAGGAAGGAAGGGAGGGAGGGAGGGAGGGAGGGAGGGAGGGCAGGAGGGAAGGAGGGAAGGAGGGAAGGAGGGAAGGAGGGAGGGAGGGATTATTTTCCTGTGGGGGGTGTTTTTGTTTGTAACATATTCTCACTATGCAGCTAACCGTTCTGAAATTCATAACCACACCGCTTCACCCTCCGCATGCTGTGATTACAAAAATGGGTCACCGTGCCTGGTTCTACTATTTTTTTAAATAACAACTTGTCAAATCAATTACACTTCTGCTTCTTACACAGCTTTATTGAGCTTTAGTTCACATAACTTGTAATTCCAAGATTTCCAATACACAACTGGATGCTTTTGAGTCTCTTGATAAAATCATACATCATCACCACAATCGACTTTAGAATATTTCCACTGCCTTCATACAGAAACTTAACCATCCATTCCTTCTCATCCACCCTTGTTGTAGGGTTTCTATCGCTGTGAAGAGGCACCATGACCACAGCAACTCTTATAAAGGAAAACATTTAACTGGGGCTGGCTTATAGTTTCGGGGGTTTAGTTCATTATCTTTATGGTGAGAAGCATGGAGGTGTGTAAGCAAATATGGTAGATGCTGGAGAAGGAGCTGAGAGTTCTATATACAGAGCAGCAGGCAGCAGAAAGACAATTCCACACTGGGCCTGGTTTGAGCATCTGAGACCTCAGGTCAGCCCCTAGCTCCTCCAACAACATTACACCTACTTCAACAAGGCCACACCTCCTAATAGTGCCGCTCCCTATGAGCCTATGGGGCAATTTTCTTCAAACCACCACAATCCTTAACTCCAAAGTGACCACCAAGCTGCTTCTGTCTTTGTGGATTTACTCATGTATGGACATTTTTATAAAACTAGAATTCATAATATATGGTCTTTTGTGATACTTTTTTTTCCTTGTAAATACAATTCTTTCAAGACTGTTATATGTTATTGCCCATGTCAGTGTTCCACCCCACTAACTGCTGGGCGTTCTGTTGCATAGACATACTATGCTTTATTTTTTCACATATTAGCTGGCCTAACAGTTCCCACTGCTACTGCTATGACTGTCAGCGTTTCTGTATGTGGTAGATACAAAATTCTGTGTCTCTTAGCTGTATGAAGACACCAGTTGAGTTTGAATCCGGCTTCACCCAGTTTTCCTGGTTAACACTCCAGCATTGTGTTTCCCCTTATAAAAGACAGAAAGGAAGGAAGAAAATAGGAAGTAGAAGAAGGAAGAGAAGTTGTGTCCATCCGTTTGTCCTGTCTGAAGTTCCTGAGTACATGACAGATACAAGAAGGTTGGGGTTGAAATGACAGCATCAAAGTAATTGGGTCAGAATCTCCTATGAAGGGAAAGCTTTATGAGAAGAAGGAAATCTGGGTTGGCAAGGCAGCTCATGGGCCATGCTGGAGGGGAGCTTGGTCCTAAACCTGATGACCTGAATTCACTCTTCAGAGCCAACGTGGTAGAAGGAGAGCACCAACTCCCATACATGATGTGTGTGCGCACACAGTCACATCAAATCAGAAAAGAAAATCTAAGCTGACTCGACATTTGACAAGCTGAAGAAGAGGGGCCCACAGCGTAAGCATGGTCTGGTGAACGGATTGGAAACAGCTGGCTCAAAGAGTAAGAGGCAGTAGGCAAAACGAGGATGAGACACTCCCACCCCTAATTCTGGGGATCACATAATTAAAGGCACAGAACCACAAACTCAAAGACTTAAACACCAATTTTGTATAATGTTAGGAAGTCATTGAGAGTGAGGTTTAGAGGCATCAGTCCCATGACTAGACTGAATGGGCAGGATGACTGCAGTAGGATGGACCTATATGGGGAAATTTTGCCACAGCAAGCCCTATCTCTAGGGCTGTTGGGACAGTTCTGGGCTGAGTAAAATCACTGAAGATAGCCAGCTGGGCAAAAGCCACATCCATCACGGGGCTGGTTCCCTAAAGGACCCACATCTATGAGCAGGGAACACATTATTTTTCTATTACATCAGATTTGTCACTCAGTGTTGAAACTGATGCCAAGAGTTCTCTGCTAATCAAGCTAGAATCACAGGTTGGAGGACAGGGTGGGCCCTCTGCCAGCTAGGCAAGGAGTTGGACCTAGAGGCACAGGACATTGAAGTCAAACATGCCATCCCTGCTCTGGGAATCCAGGCAAAGCCGGGAGAGGCCTGGCAGTGCCTTTCAGCTGTGTCTGGAGCTTCCATAGACATCTCCTGAAATCACACCTGTCAAGGCTCTTTCCAGCTGACCAGGCAAGTGGAGTTCAGTCCCAGAGGTTGCTGTCTGCAGCGGCTGGCTGGGGCAACAGTCAGCTGGGGTGACTCCTGCAGGAATCTGAGGGGAGACAAAAGCTTGGGAAGAGAACAGTTGGCAATAACAGCAGTTCGCGGTGGTGATGGTTGGCGATTGGGTAAAGCTCCCACTGTGCTCCACAGTGAATCAGAGTGCTCAGGGCTCTCAGTGGATAAGCAGTTTCCTTCTTAAACCGCAAGTAGCTATCCAAGCCTGGAGGCGGCGGTGGAGTGGATTTCTCCCCATCTGTCCACATCAACGAGCTTGGGGTCCTCTACCCATACACTGGAGCAGTGTCTCTAAGATACAAGCCTCCATTACCCCTGGCTAGTCATAACCCACATCCCAAGACAGGTGCCACTCAGCATTCCACACCTCTCCAGCCCCCAGTGCCAGCTTGTGCCTCTACACTGGGTGGGGAATCCCAGCTTCACGGCTGCTCAGTGAGGGGTCCACCTTAAGTACTTAAGCTTCAAGGACCACTTTGAGGAGATCTTAGCTTGGCGTTTTCCTATGGTGAAAGCTAGCGAGCCTGGCCCTGGGCTGGGAGCAAGACAGAGGCAGCTCAGTGTTTTGCCAGAGTTCTCGCAGACACCTGGAGTGTCTAAGAAGTCACCATCAGTATTTTTCTTCACTGTTATCTATATCGTATCGTTATCAGGATCCCATTGGCGGCCAAAGAAAGAGGGAAGGGGATTAAAAAAAAAGAGACTGGCTACCCAGAGAGGGCAGTATTATCTGTCTATATCAAGAGCGTTCTTTGCTGCACAACTTTATGACCTCAACCAGACTGGGTTCTGCCGGGCAGGGAAGGACTGGCGACTGTGTGCACCACTCACTATCTTTCCCCTCCGATGTAGGGCGGAGGAGGCTTCCCTAGGGCGTTCCAAAGCACACCGTTTCTCCTAGCGAGTTTCTTCTACCCTCCTCTCCTTCCACCGTACCCGCGGTATATCCAGACTCTCGTCCCTCGGGAGGGTGAGCTAGGGTAGCAGAGAAGCTCCAGCAGTGTCAGGCCTATGATCCTCCGGCTCTGGTGGCCCCAAGTCCCCCACCTGCGCGTGACTCCTCCTCCCGTCTCAATTCCGCAGCGTCTGCACCCTGGCGACACGCTGTTTCGGCCACCGCACCTGCGTCAGGGTGGAGTAGGGGACAATCTGGAGGTAGAAGGGGAAACAGGGAGGGTCTGGAGAGCACCACGGTATCGGATGAGCAACCTCTCCCGGGGTGGCGGAGCCCCCGCAGCCTAGAGCCTCCCACCCGAGTCTGCGGCACTGATGCGCTGTCCGCGGTGCTGACGCCGGCCGGCTGCTCGGTCGGGAGGAGGAGCAGACGCCCTGGTTCCCTTGGTGCCCGGAGTCTGTCCTCGGTTCCCAAACCGTGTCTTTTACCCGAGAGGACTTCTCCGGAGTCCGGGCGCTGCGGTTGGATTCAGGAACAAAAGAGCGAGCAAAGGGAACTTAAACTTCGGGCTGGAGCCCGAGAATCGGAAGTCGGGTTTGACTCTCGATAGCCCCCGCAGCCCCTGAGACCTCAAAGCGCCAAGTTGAGCAAAGTTTCCCAGTGGCTTGAGGAAGGAAGAGATTCCGGAGCTCAAGCTCAGGGAAGGAAGGACGCGGTTGTCTAGCGCGCTGACAGCCAGCACCGCAGTGGGACACCTGCTCTGGTGGGACGCGCTGGTGCCGCCAGAACGACCCGGAGGCGTCGCAGCAGCCCAACTCTCCACCCCTTCCTCCCTTCCCTACTCACCCCTCCCCAACACCCCGCCCCGTGCTCCGGTGACTCCGCCTTTCCGTGCCGGATAGCTCTTCGGTGGTAGCAAGGAAGGGAAAGGACCGCTTTCCCGGAGGACTCGGCTCGGCTCTGAGGCTCCCAACCCGACACCGCCAGCTCAGTCCCAGCGGTGGAACAGGATCGCCTGCCAGGCTGCGCCTAGGCGCCACCGAGCCCCAGCAACCTCATGGGACGCTCCAGAGGACTCTCTCTGTGCCCTGCCACCGTGTTCCAATCCTAGGCGTCCAGACTCCACAGCTCAACCTGTCCGCAACCCCAAGGCCTGTCCGGAGAGGAGTATGCGGCCCGGGGCCCCGTGGACTCCGGCCACCGGGCGGCACTGGCCTAGCTTCGGAGTCCGGAGCCCGAGGGCAGCAAGTGACGATCCGCGGGTGGCTGTAAGGCGTCGGGGAGCGGAGAGAAGCGCTCCAACCCGGGTGCCCGCTGGGCCACACGACCGACGGTGTGTGGCCTGAACGCCCGGCAGGAGGCGGAGGCTCCCTGCCGTCCCGGTTCCAGGGAGGCTGCAGAGGGGCTCCGCGGCGGCCCCAGACCTCTGGCCACCATCCTCACGCTCCTGCTCCTACGGCGGGGATGTCACGGCCCCGGCTCCGAGCGCCGCCCCAGCCCCGGGGTTGAGCTGCGGACCATGTCCTCCCGCAGCCCCCGGCCCCCGCCCCGCCGCTGCCGCCGCCGCCTGCCGCGCCCCTCCTGCTGCTGCTGCTGCTGCCGCCGCTCGCACCTCAACGAGGACACCGGGCGCTTCGTGCTGCTGGCCGCGCTCATCGGCCTCTACCTGGTGGCGGGCGCCACCGTCTTCTCGGCGCTCGAGAGCCCGGGCGAGGCGGAGGCGCGGGCGCGCTGGGGCGCCACGCTGCGCAACTTCAGCGCGGCGCACGGCGTGGCAGAGCCGGAACTGCGCGCCTTCCTCCGGCACTACGAGGCCGCACTGGCCGCCGGGGTCCGTGCCGACGCCCTGCGCCCGCGCTGGGACTTCCCCGGAGCCTTCTACTTCGTGGGCACCGTGGTGTCGACCATAGGTGAGCGGCGCGTCCCGCGCGTCTTTCCTCTGCGCGCTTGTCACTCGCTGTCCTCTCCATCGATCTGAGGATGGGCCCTCTCTGATACCCTTTGCTTACTTTTGTCTCGCTCTGCATCCCCTGGGTCTCCTACTTTTCTCCCTGCATTAGGAGCGAAAGGTGGCCCAAACGACCCATCTCTAGCTGTCATCAGTGTGTCGGCTAGGTGCCAAGCACTCTGAGCCCTCCTTGTCCAGGCTCTGTCCCTTGGTTTTGTGCTCTGTAAGAGGGTTTGTGAGAGAGAGCGTGTGTCAAGGGTTGCTATTGCCTACCCCATCCAGGCCTCACTATCCTCAGCAGGTGATTATAAAAGCCATTTCTTCGTCCATTCCTAGCGTTTTTATTTCCTCCTCACATTCTCTTCTCCTGACCACACTGCCCCACCCCCTCACAGTAAAGTCCGTTATTCCCAAGCTAGTCCTTCCCCTGAGCTGTTTTACACCATTCACCTTGGTTGTCCCCTCCCCACACCCCTAACTTCTCCGAGTTCTTGACCTCTTGTCTTTGTTCCCCTCTTCGCAAACAAGAGTGGTGTCGAAGGACAGCCATGGGATAGTCGCCTTTACGTTATGCTTTGGGTAGAAACAGCTCACGTTTGCTTAACCTTGGGGGAAATGTGCAGATTCTTGAGACCCCAGCCCTCCTTTTCAGCTAGATTGAAGTCGCCTGGCGCTCCTTCTGGAGAGACAATTTCCAGCCACCTCTGTGTCTACCCCCTCCCACCTACTCCTCTTCTCAGGCGTTTGGAAGCATAGGAAACAGCCACCTTCCCCCATTTATTTAGCTAAACAGAGAGCAGAAGAAACATTCTTTGACAAGACTTGGTTGTGTCTCACTCCCTCGTTTTTGTGTCTCGGGTAAGAGAAGCACTTGCTGGTCACACCAGTCATCCGAAGACATTCTCTTCTGCTGTTGCAATTGGGGAGGAAGGGGCTGC
Organism: Microtus pennsylvanicus; assembly: GCF_037038515.1. Classification (NCBI taxonomy): domain Eukaryota; kingdom Metazoa; phylum Chordata; class Mammalia; order Rodentia; family Cricetidae; genus Microtus; species Microtus pennsylvanicus. Next base: position 35,647,248 of record NC_134599.1, on the reverse strand, counting down.
ACTTTCAGGGAAAAGATGTGAGGAACTTTATAAACACCCTTTCCTCGTGCCAGTTCAGAGTGTGGGGCATGGACTCCTGCCTACTGCTGCCTTGGAGGCCGGGAGAGAGGTAGCAGGTTTGTTCAGGATGTGCACAGAGGCAAAGGTCTCTCTGCATCTCTCTCCCTGTGTGTATGTACATCCATGAAAGCACTCCCTTGCCTCCAATCGTTTTTCCCCCATGTCATGCTTGATTTGATTATTTTAAATAGAAAAGGCAAATATGGACTGAGTCCAAAGTCTACACAGATTAGATAAAAATACCCTTTAAAAATATATCATGTTGTTATGGTGATTGAAGATATAAAATGACCCCCCTCAAAATCCCCTTTTAAGAGCTGCATCGAGTTGCTATAGCAACTTGAGGGTTTTTTTTTAAGTGCTTTAAAAGTACTAAAGATGCTTAATCTTGGAGGATGACATCATGTATTTATAGTTCATTGTTGACATGAACTCTTCTCGTAAACACTCCCCGTTGTTTCTTCTACATATAGGTACACCTATACCACAGTATCGTTCTCCCAGTGACATGTTCTAGCTTCCTGATGGAACTGCAAGATAAGCGGAAGGTGTTGCCAGCTTCTCTTCCCCTACAGTCTGTGAATCTATCCAAAGAGATTATTTCTGTGACCTGTGCTCACTCTGGGTCTCTCATGTGCATCATTGTCCTTCAGGCTTCGGGGGCTTCCCCTCTTGTTTGGAAATTGTTTCATGCCTCAGTCTTTAATCCACCATCAGGATTGGGTAGGCAGGCAATGTGGACAGGCTACACCAAAGCTTGTGGCTGTGTTAGCAAGAACCTAGCAAGCTGCTTCCCAAATCTGCAGGCCAACACTAGTACCAGACTGTGGATGGCTCAGGATTGAACTGGCCCTCTGCGGGGACATCAAAACTGCCATATGTGTAGTGTCTACCAGCTGCCTGCCTGCTGCGACTCTTGGGGATAGTGGTTTAAATTGGTCCTCTTAATGTCAGCCAGTAAGTTCTGCTGAGTCCCCAGCCAGCGTGATTATTCTTTCAGCCTTCTCTGTGAAAGATGTACTTGATTGAGATTTCAGGGCAGACCTACATATGGCAGCTAAGTTTCTGCTTATATATGTCCTTCCCTTTAAATGTCCAGTTGTTATTATTACTGATGTAGTTGTGGATGCAACCACACAGGGAACCAAAGCTCAGTCATAGATGGATAGTTGGGGTCCTCTAGTCTGCCCCTCATCTGGGAAGAGGAAGACTATCGTGTTCTGGGTTTTACTCGATCAACGAATACCACAGGGTGTGTGATTCATGCAACAGTGTGGGATTCAGGGATCCAACTCTATACCCCGCCTAATGAAATGAGGACTTTCGGTATTTATCTGGCTCAGATAAATGATCTGTCTAGCTTTAGTATAGACCACCCTTCACTCATGTCATAACTATGAAGTGTTGTGTGTGTCAGGCCCAGTGCTATGGTTTGAAAGGTTAACCTTTGTTCTGCATGTTCTATAAGCATGCTTCACTGTGAGCAGCTGAGATACATCATATGTTAGCCACCCTCACTACAGATGACCAGAAAGAAGAGACCTTTGGTCAAGCCTGTATAGTATTAGGAGATTTATACAAGGTCACATGGTTAATGAAGGATTCACCTCAATCCAGAGCTGAATTTGTGTGGTGTGTTTTACAGTAATTTCATACACAGAGCAGTGGGAATATCCTTATTGGAAACTGAAATACTAATAATGTGTATCTTCTTGTATGTGTGTCTGTCTGTCTGTCTGTATACATGCATAAATCTGACACTGAGATAGGAACTAATTTGCTAGTCAGGCCAGCAACTGATTAAGTATAGAAAAAGCTCAAAGGGGTCACACAGATATTCCAGGCAGATGAGTTAGAAGTTGCTGTAGGCCATAGATAGGCAAAAGCCAATACAAACTACAGAAAATCAGAGATGGGCCCTAGCAAGCAGGAGACAGTCTGGAGAAGTGTGGTCCAAGGTCTCTCGCTCCTAAGAGCACATATCAGGGGAAGCAGCAAAAAGGACAGGGATTGGCCGTCAGTAGTAAGCAGTGTAGAGGAAGGTTCAGGTTGGCCACTCGCATTCAAGGTCAGAAGGAACATCACAGAGAGGGAATATTTCTCCTAACATTTGGCTTGAACAGGGCTCCATATCCTGAGCTGGGCATCTTGCAACTGTGTAAGCACACACGTGTTCACACAGCACAGACCCCGTGGGGAAATGCGCCTGTGATTATTCAGCTGTAGTTGAAAGTCTGAGGAGCTCAAGCAAGATGTTTAACAAGTCCACTTTCTACTCTAGATTATTCACAGATTGCTCACACAGATCTGAAAACCTGGGTAATTACTGCTTCTCCCATTCACTCTCGGTGACATATTTCCTGCAGGGTGGGGGATTAAGTTTAGTTTAATATGAACATGTTGGTGTCTACAGTCCTCCACTTAATGAACACCCAAAGCAACAGCATTCAAGGCGGATGCCAGCGTGGCCTTTGATACACGGCTACCTGCATCATCTGGGATCTGCAGTTCTCACTCGTCTAGGTCCTGGCTGTGTTCTTAACAGCAGCACTCTGGCTTGGAGAAGCTCAGAACAGTCTAAGGAGTATTAATCCTTCCTCTCGCATCTTAAAGGCTGCTTTATTGGTTTGCTTTGAAAAGATTAAAAGGAAGCTTTCCCTTGGGGCTTTCATTATGCGTCTGCCGTCAGATTTACACATCCAGGAGAACATATTTAAAAGTCTCTCTCAAATGGCAGCTTGGTCGAAACAGAAATATTTTTGCTTCCTTTTATTAGGTTTCCTGGCAGAGATTTTTAGCTGTAAAGCTAAAATCATGCCGGTAGAGACGATATGGGGTAGGTACGAGAGCTGTCGCTTTCGGCTCTGCATGATTTAGCTCAGTGCTTTCAGAACTAGGCACACTTGATTATTTGGTCACAAGGCTAATAACAAGTCCTAACTCCACTTGCAACCCCCCCCCTTTAAAAAACAAAATCAGGGGTTTTTTAAATGTTTTTTTTTTCTGCAGAGTAAACTAAGGCATTATAAGACCAAATGTCACTACCACGATTCATATGGGTTTCTTCTAGCGTGTATGTAGTAGAACCAGAGGTGGGGTTGACACCTGGAGTGAAGGGGGGGGCTGTTGCCACTCATTTCCTTCTCTCGTTAACTGCCTGTGTTGGGAAGTGATGCTGTGACCGTTTTAAAGGATACTTGGGAGACATACATTGCGTGTGACATCCATCTGGAGATGAATAGGAAATGCATTCCTATTCTCTGTGCCCCCGCCCCACGCACCCACACCTCATAGCTGACCCAGACCACAGTAAACAGTGATCGTTCAGGTGATTCAGACAGAAGTCTCCCATACGATAACCCTGCTCCAACACAGCTCTTCTCACGTCTGCGGGTCCCTGCAGGAAAGAAAACAGAGGATCTAACTGATATGGAGCACTCTTTCCCTTGGTTGTGTCATCAAGGTCAAGCCCATGTTTCCACATGGCCTGCACATGTGGCTTTTAATAGGCGCATAATATTCTTTGTAGTTGATGCTTCCTTGCTGCAGGCTAGCTGGGTGGCTCCCTGCCTGGGCTATTTCGAGTACTGCCACAGTGAGCATCTTGATGCATATGGCCTGTTCCTTCTGTTGAGCATCTCCTCGGGGTGAGTCTCCAGCAGGAAAAGTGCTGAGTCAGTGGGCACCGCTAGTGAAGCTGCTGAGTCAGTGGGTGTTGCTGTCTTCACAGCTTCTGGCCAGCCCTCTTAGAGGGAGGAATTGTTGGCTCTTCCCTAAGGTGAGTCTCTGCTTCTACAAAGCCTCACAGAGGTCGCACAGCCATCCACTAACTGTTCCATGGTTGCAGGCCACGTAGATACTTGGTTTTCTCTAGGATAGCGCTGCATTAGGCTGATAGCATCTTCAGCCTCCACTGCCGCCTCCTACGGGAGCACTGGTTGCGAGAAGGACGAGGAGAAACAGATGGGGACAGCTGCAGGTCATCAAAGACTAAGAGAAGAGGAACATCTGGGTCTCAGGCAGCTGATGGGGAGCATTCTTCCACTCAGCGTTGACACTGCCCAAGGGCCCCAGTCGAATGGAGCAAAAATGCCCTTCAAGTTTTATAGCTGCAAGTACCATGAAGATCTTCTAGAGCTTTCTCCAAGCATTTAGAAGAACATTTTGTCAACAAAAGCCATTCAGAGCCATGATAGACAGACTGTAGCAGAACTGTGCTGACTAGAGCTCAAGGCAAGATCCCCAGCTGTTGCATTACCCTCAGATGCCAGCTACTATTTGACCTCACTCTCACTCAATCACTCACTCACTCCCTCTCTCTCCTCTCTCCTTAAGACAGTCCTGCTATGTAGCCCAGGCTGCCTGCAACTTACTATATGGCCAAGGCTGGCTTAGAACTCATTTCTCAAGTTCTAGATTCTGGTAAGCCACAGCCTCGTGGTGATACACAGACAATAGAAATTGGATCATTTAAGATGCAAGAGCTAGCTAAAAATATGCCTGAGCTATCAGCTAAGCAGTGTTGTAATTAATATAGTTTGTAATTAATATAGTTTTCGTGTGGTTATTCGGGTCTGTGCGACTGGGAAATGAATGTGCAGACTCTGACTACAAATGGCACCCCATGTGGGCAACTTCATCCACATAGAACTGAGAAAGCTTGGGAAGGAATTCTAGACACAAAAGAACAGAGTTAAGCATGGCTTCTTGGTAGCAGCTTTTTCTGGAGTGGGCTCTGTTTGCTAAAGGAAAGCACAGTTTCCAATTATAAACTTCCTCTAAAGGACAGTGGCTGTGGCAAGGAGGTTTTGAACCCTGACTTTAAGTGCCACTTTCCTGGGCTTAGACAGAACTAAACTGACTCATCAGTGGGTCATTGATGACATGAATACCTGGGCCCTAGAATGACTGGCTCCATTTGCTTCCCCTGGGTCTCAGAGGGCTCACACTGGGGTGACTGTGGTAGGAAACCCAGTGCCTTACAGTGTAAAGTTTTACAATCCCTTGTCTTCAGGACAGATGTTGTAGACTAGAAAGACAGGGTCCTCCATGCAGTCTCTCTTGTTGTACAGGACAGAGGAATCACCCAGTGTTTCCTAGCTCTGCAGTTTCTGCTAGGAGATCTAGGGTAGAACCTTGGGGGGTCCACATACCTCACAACCTCCTCACTGTGCCTAGACTTTCTGGGCCTCAGACAACACTGGAGGCAGGGATCAGAGAAGCAGTGCAATCAGGGTCAGCGGCTGTGTGGCTTTGGGCTGGGCATATCACAAAACAAGGGAGTACCAGGAATCACTTGAGTCCCTTCCTCTGATGCTGTCACACCTGTGAGGACTGTTCCCTTAGCCTCAGTATGGGCTGGGGCCACGCTAGCTGTACCAGCTGCAGCCGCCTGCCTAGGGCCCAGTTCGGTTCTGTCACTTCCAAACTGTGGAGTACTGGATCAGGAACCGCTACTACAACTCCTTGGCTCAGTTAGGTCTCTGGAAAGTGAAGATAACAATGCCTCCTAAGCTGGGCATGTTGTCCACACCTGCAGTTCTAGCGTTCAGAAGGTGGAAGCAAGAGTATTGCCATAAGTTTGGTCCCAGTATGGGCCTACATAATGAGTTCAAGGCCAGTCTGAGCTGTGTAGTCAGACCCTGTTCCAAACACATAAAGTATCTGTGAATTGAGCTCAGTGGTAGATCATGTAATTGCTTAGCATAGCAACAACCAAATGTACATCACATCAAAACAAACAAATAATAATAGAACTAAGAGCAATCAGGGTTCCCTGACCTGTGGGAAGTTCAAGGACCACCCACCTCCATCCAGGTCTAATAAGGTGAGCATCCAAACTACCTAGGCTCCCCCAAAGCCAGTACATGCAGTAGGATCAAAAACCCATTGCCATTGTTCTTGAGTTCTCAGTAGTCCTCATTGTCCACTATGTTCAGCAAGTCTGGTTTTATCCCATGCTTTTTCAGACCCAGGCCCTGATTGCTCTTCAGGCTGTTAAGGGAGGGGGACTTGATCAGGGGAGGGGCAGGGAAATGGGAGGCAGTGGTGGGGAGGAGGCAGAAATCTTTAATAAATAAATAAATTTAAAAAAAAATAAAAAAATAAGAAGCATGAAGCTGGGAATGGCGACTCATGCGCACTAGTAATCCCAGAGTTGGGGAGGTGTAGATAGGTGGATGCCTGGGGCTTGCTGCCCAGTAAGTCTACCCTACTTGGCAAGTTCCAGGCCAGCCAAAGACTCCCTTAAGGAGGGAGGAGGAAGGTTGAAACTAGAGAGATGGTTTAGCAGTTAAGCGCACTTGTTGCTCTTGCCGAAGACCTGGGGTTGATTCCCAGTGCCCACAAGACAGCTTACAACCATCTCAAACTTTATTTCCAGAGGATCCAATGCTCTCTTCTGGCCTCTATAGGTACTGCATACAAGTGGTACACATATATGTACAGGAAAAACACTCATACACACAATAAATACATCAATAAATCTTTATACACACATATGTTGATGGTCTCTACACACACTATTACTATTGCTGTGCTAAAACACCATGATCACAGCAAGTTGGGAGGAAAGGGTTATTGGGCTTACACTTCCACATCACAGTTCATCTTCAGGAAGTCAACACAGGAACTCAAGCAGGACAGGAAACTGGAGGCAGCACTGATGCAGAGGCCATGCAGGGGAGCTGCTCACCGCTTGCTCCACATACTTTGCTCAGCCTGCTTTCTTATAGAACCCAGAATCAGCAGCCTGGGGTGGCCTCACCCACACTGGGGTGAGCCCTCCCATATCAATCACTAATTGAGGAAATTCCCTACAGGCTTGCCTGCAGCCTGATCTTATGGAGACATTTTCTCAATTGAGTCTGCCTCCTCTCCAAAGACTCTAGCTTGTGCCGAGTTAACATAAAACCGTTCAGTACAACTGACCCCTTATCAACTTGACACAGAGACACATCACTGTTAAATCATAACCCTTCCTTTCTTATTCATCCCCAAGATCACATACTAATAAAGACATCACAATATAAAATATTTTACAAACTTGCAAGTCTCATAGGCTTTAAAAATTCAAACAATTAAAGGCTGGAGAGATAATTCAGTAGTTAAGAGCACTGGAATCTCTTCCAGAGGACTGGGTTCAGTTCCCAGCACCCACATGGCAGCCCACAACTGTTTGTAACTCCAGTTCCAGGGAGTCACATAGTTACCGTCACATAGACATACATGCAGGAAAAAAAAAATCAATGCACATGAAAATAATAAACTTTTTTACAAAAGTTAGCAATTAAAAATTAGGTCTCTTTAAAATATCCAGTCTCTTTTAAAATCCAAAGTCTTTTAACATTTAATGTCTTTCAACTGTATGCTCCTAGAAAAATGAAAGATGAAAGTTAAATACTTTCTTATTTCAAGAGGGAAGAACCAGGGGCTGGAGAGATGGCTCAGTGGTTAAGAGCACTGACTGCTCTTCCAGAGGACCCGGGTTCAATTCCCAGCACCCACATGGCAGCTCACAACTGTCTGAAAATGCAGTTCCATGAGATCTGACACCTTCACACCAATGTACATAAAATAAAGTTAAGTAAATCATTAAAAAGAAAAAATTTAAAAAAAAAAAAAAAAAAAAAAAAAAGAGGGAAGAACCAGGGCACAGTCAATTCTATCAAAGCAAAGCCAAACTCCAACTGTGTAAATAACCGAATGTCCAGTGTGTAGGGTCCACTCCCATCTTCTAAGCTCCTCCAGCTCTGCCCTTTGCAGCACACAGCTTGTCTCCTAGGCTCCCCTGCTGCCGTCCTCAGTCATCATCCCATGGTATTAGCATCTCCACAATGCTTCACTTTCGCTGATAGCCTCTCTTCATGATGCCAAAGCTCGGCTCCTCTGTATTACCCCTCTGTATTCTCCTGATCTTAACTGCCACTGAGACTGGACCTTCACCAATGGTCTCTCCCGGCCTCTCAGTACAAGACCTCAGCTCTTTTCCATGACTGTCTTAGTTAGGGTTTCTATTGCCGTGAAGAGACACCATGAGCCCAGCAACTCTTATCAAGGAAAACATTTAATTGGGGCTGGCTTACAGTTTCAGAGTTTCAATCCGTAATCATCATGGCAGCATGCAGGCAGACACGGTGCTGGAGAAGGAGCTGAGAGTTCTACATCTTCATACATAGGCAATAGAAGTAACAGTGTCTCACCTCCTCCAACAAGGCCACACCTCCAAATAGTGCCACTCCCTTTGAGCCTGTGGGGGCCAAATTACATTCAAACTAGCACAATGACCCATTTATGCCTTTAGAACCAGTATACCACCTACATGATTCTTATACTACTAAGTCCAGCTGCCAGTGTGAGAGACAATCTTAGCCACCTCTGAAACACAGTTTCTGTGTGCTGGCCTGAGGAAATACTTCCCAGACTTCACCTCAGTGATGCTGGTCTCCTCCTTCTTGAGACAGGACCCTGGCTGTGTAGCCCTGGCTGTACTAGAACTTGCTCTCTAAGCCAGACTAATCTCAAACTCACCTGCCTCTGCCTTCCCAGTGTGGTGATTTTTTTTTTTTTTTGTGATCTAACAAATAAAGCTTGCCTGAAGATCAGAGTGTGGAGCTAGCCACTAGTTAGCCAGGCAGCAGTGGCACACACCTTTAATCCCAGCACAAGGGAGACAAGAAGGGATATGGCTGAGTGGAGAGAGGAATATAAGGCGGGAAGAGACCGGAGCTCAAGCATTCAGTCTGAGGAGTCATGGAGACAGGATCTTGTCCCCTTCAGCTGAGGATTTGATAGGGGTAAATGAGGATTCGGTAGAGGTAAAAAGTCTCTCTAGTGACTGTCTCCTTTACTTCTCTGATCTTTCAGCATTTACACCAATATCTGACTCTGGGTTTTTATTATTAAGACTAGTTAGAATTCACACTACACCCCAGTTCTGGGATTAAAGGCTTCAGCCACCGCTGTCGAGCATTGGTCTCTTCTTAATCACAGCCAATTTCTCAGCTTCAGCTAACTAGGGTCAATTGTCCCAGTAACACAAACGTTTCCCTTCATTGGTGCTGGTCTCTTGCTACTCCTGGCTGACACTTCAGCCTCGCCTGACCAGAACCACAGATTCTGAGTTCAGATATGCAAAGACCCTGGGAGAGTCTCTAATGACTCTCAGACTTCTCTCTGGAACTCCACAGGCCAGGCCTCCATCCTCTGCATTTCTCTCAACATTCTCGTCTTCCAAGCTCCCACACAACCACTCACCAAGGTTTGAATACTCAGTGGCTTTGCCAGCCCCAAATCCCAAAGTCCTTCCATGGTTCTCTCAAAAACACATGGTAAAGTCTGTCACAGCAATGCCCTGCCGCGGTACCGGTTTCTGTCTTAGAGAGGGCTACTGTTGCTGGGCTAAAACACCATGATCACAGCAAGTTGGGAGGAAAAGGTTATTGGGCTTACACTTCCACATCACAGTTCATCTTCAGGAAGTCAACACAGGAACTCAAGCAGGACAGGAAACTGGAGGCAGCATTAATGCAGAGGCCATGCAGGGGAGCTGCTCACCGCTTGCTCCACATACTTTGCTCAGCCTGCTTTCTTATAGAACCCAGAATCAGCAGCCTGGGGTGGCCTCACCCACACTGGGGTGAGCCCTCCCATATCAATCACTAATTTAAGGAAATTCCCCACAGGTTTGCCTGCAGCCTGATCTTATAGAGCCATCTAATTAAGGTTCCCTCCTCTCAGATGACTCCAGTTTGTGCCAAGTTGACATAAAAGTAGCCAGGACACATCTCAAAATTAGGAAGAAGTGGTTCTTGCTCCCAAACTGCTGTGAAGGTTGAAGGGGCTCATCCTGTGTGCGCCCTGGTGAGGCCACAGCCACACAGCTGCTCACCAGAGTTGGCCATGCCTTGTTGGTGAGTCCTGGGCTACCCTTGTGGTTCCCCCAGCCTCGCCACCGGTGCAGGGCCCACTGGATCTCTGCCACATCTCTAGAGTGGCATCTGCCACTCAGCGATGGCCTTTGTCTAGGGCACGCTATAATCCCGTGCTGTTACATTGTGGTGTTTTGATTTGTTTTGCATTTGAGGCAAGATCTCCTGTAGCTTAGGCTGGCCTTGAACTTGCTACATAGTTGAGGATGACATTGAATACCTGATCTTTCTGCATCTACCTTCCAAGTATCAGGATTACATGCCTGGCTGAGAAGGATACTCTTAATAAAGATTTTTTATTTGAGCTTTCTTTCTTTTTCTTTCTTTCTTTCTTTCTTTCTTTCTTTCTTTCTTTCTTTCCTCCTCTCTCTCTTTCTCTTTTTTCTTTTTTCTTTTTTTTTTTTTTTTGGTTTTTAAAGACAGGATTTCTCTGTATAACAGCCCTAGCTGAACTAGCTACACAGAACTATCTCTGTAGACCATGCTGGCCTCGAACTCCGAGGGATCCACCTGCCTCTGCCTCCCGAGTGCTGGGATTAAAGGCGTACACCACCACCTCCCTGTAGCACAATTAATAAAAACTCACAGAGATATATTGGGGTTCAACCAGAAAGTCAGAAAAGCAAAACAGCCAGCTACTGGTTCTTACCTCTGCCTCAGTCTGAGATGGCGATCCTGCCTCCAGGAATCTCAGAATGAGTCTGTGTGTGAGAGCTGTCTTCTCCCATTTTATGTTCCTCTCTAGGACTGGGATTAAAGGCGTGCACCACTACCACCCGGTTTCTATGGCAAACCAGTGTGGCTACTGAGATTAAAGGTATGTGTCACCACTGCCTGATCCATAAGGCTGACCAGGGTGGCTGTTTTACTCTCTGATCTTCAGACAAGCTTTATTTATGAAAATACAAATGAAATATCACTACACCTCCCGGCTGCTTACGTGTTTTTGGAGACAGGGTCTCATGTAGTCTAGGCTAACCCCGAACTTGCTATGTAGCTGAGAATGGCCCTGAATTCATGATCCTCCCCCTTTCATCTCCCAAGTGTGATCGCTAGGCAAGCACCCTACCAACTGAGCCACATCTTCAGGCCCCGTGTAATGCCTTAATCATCCATGATCTGCCAAAGGGCGAAGTGATTGAGCCCAGTGCTTTTCTGCCCCCCCAACCTCCACAGAGCCGTCAGTGCTCTTGTCCTCCCACCTTCCTGTTTCTCGGCAGTACTCAAGTCTTGGAAGAGGCTGTGGCACTGAAGGTAACAGAGAAAACTCTGGCCCAGGTGGGTCCTTCCCTGTCCTCTTGGATCTGGTATCATGACCACCGTATCAAGACCCCAGCAGCTCCTCTCTCCAGACCACTGAGTTCTGTGGTTGAAGGTAATGATCAAACCCTTATCATCTCCTTGTCTGACTCCCCTTCCCACTGTATGTCATCTGGTCAGTCTCTCACAGATGCCTTCATCTACGCTTTCCCAGAAGCCTCCCCAAATCCTTTGGACAGGGAAAAACAATTCTCACTTTGTAGATGCAGAGACAGGCTCAGGGAGGTTAAGTGACAATCGTCATGCAAGTCAGTCCTGACTGCCCGGGACCTTAACTGCTGCTCCCAGCTTATGCGCTACCACACGGGAAGACCCACAGCCCAGCCTCGGGTCTACCCACTGGTGGGAGATGGAAGAGGTGAGGAAGGAACTCTCAGGCAGGACTGAAGCACAGTTTAGGAACGCAAAGATCTGGCTGTGCTGTGTTAGCCTCCGGGGCTATGCTGAAGCAAGGCTGCCTGGTCACCATCCCACAGCCCACGCGGCTCTGAAAGGAGGCCACAAAACTGGCAGGCCTGGTGCGGTCTCCCGTTGGTTGATTCAAGGGAAAGTCTGCTCAAGGTCATAGCCTAAGGCAAATCCTGCCCAGCTGTTGAGCACTGTAGCAACTGTGTGTCTGTCTGTCCGTGCATCCTTTCTACAGCCTTACCGTTGTGCTACCCTTCCTCACTGCACCTCCAGCTCCTCCATCCACCCACACACCCCTCACAGCCAGCAGGAGCTCATGCTGTTTCCTCCACCTAAAAGGCCCTGCCCTATCTTCCCGTTTTCTACCCATTGAACTTGGTCTTCAAGGTATCTGGTATGAAGCACCTCTCACAGCCCCTCAGACATGTGCTAATCCCTCATCTATGCCGGTTTCCCCCACTCTCACGGAAGCTTGCGTCAGGGAGAATGGCTGTGTCCAAAGCAGACACGTGACCTAGCGGATTTTTGTGTGTGATTCTTTCTTCATGGCAGCAGCTTTGTCTTAGCAGTGCGGATCCCCACTGCACCTAGTAAAATGATCGTGACCAGACTGGCATCGACGTGCTGAGGTGACTGCCTAGAGACAGTGATACACAGTGATAGCTTCTACTGCTCTTGAGCGTGTCGGTACAAAGTACACAGTTAACCAACACGTGTTGAGTAAACGGAATGAGTGAATGAGTGAATGAATGAATGAAAACTTGGACTGCGGGGAAACCGCAAGCTGCGCTCCCCACCCGGGACCCTCCTTCCCCCAGTCCCACCCCCGTGGCTGGTGGAGCCGAACGTGTTTTTGGTACCTCTGTCTGGTCACTGGCTTCATCTCTCTGAAGATGGCAGGGGTGCATCTGGGCAGCCATCTCGGTCATCTGGCGCTACCCTGGCAGGCAATGCAGTTTTTGTAACTTTTGAGTCTGATGGGTCCTGTCCTGACCCTGCTTCGGGGTTTCCGGACATAAAGGTGCCTGATCACATCAGAATTGCCAGAGTGAAACCATTGCTAGTGAGACAGGATTGCGGCAGCACACAATCCTGCCCCGCCCTCCTCTGCTCTTGGTGGGGGACATTCAGTCCCGAACAAGACTATCTACGTCTGGGCCTTTTTCTCTCGTTGCCTTATAGTCCAGTCATGCCTTGGTCTTAGCTGTATCCTTCAGCCATGAGCGCCCCCTCTTTGTTCCCTCTCCAGTCCCTACATTGCCTGTGCCTTCACCAGCTCAGGACATACCTCATGGGTGGACACTGGCTCACAAATCTGATGGAAGTTTTTATCCGTAGGAAAATATAATTCCACAAACCCAGAAAAGCCACACCCACCCACACAGCCCAGCACCTCCACGATGCCTCCAGAAATACTCAAGGAAGCTTTTATTGGAATTGGGTGTCCCAGCTTTCTGGAAAGTTACAGTGGAGATCAACGCAAACCCTGAATCACAGCCTGTGTGCCTTCTCCCTTTTCCCTTCCAAATGGCCGAGATCTCTCTCCCCTCTGCCAACTGCTCCGAATTCGGAGTGCCTTCTGAAAGCCTGATTGGCTGCTCACCCCAGACCCTGCCAGAAATGCTGCAGAATTGTTCCTGCAGGAGGGAGAAGAAAACACATTGGCATTCACCACGGGGAGCAGCACTTTGGAGGCCTAGAGAGTTTAGATCCTAGGGTTCTCGTCTTCCTTAGAAAGCTGGGTGGCATGTTAGCCAAGCCTGCAGGAGACACAGCCACCCGTGCCCACATCGGTGCAGATGTGGTGGGACCTCAGGCCCAACCCTGCCAGCATGCTTGCCTTCAGCCCCTCACTTTCTCTTAGGTACACACTCACTATGACACCAGTGATGGGTCCCTGGAAGGTGAAGTGCCTGTAGCTCTGGCCTTTTCCTCATCCCACTAAAGCAAGCATGACACATGGTTTCAGATATAGTCTTGAAATGAATGGTTATTCGAACAAGTAGTTAAGATTCCCCTGTCTACCTGGGTGCTTGTTAAAGAAAAGGTAAAACATGGAGACCTTCACTTACAAGCAAATGACAAGCTGGGCAGAAGAATCCACTCAAGGTCCGCTCAAGGTCATCCTCGGCTTCACAATGAGTGTGAAGCTCACCTGGGGGACATGAGGACCTTTCTGAAGAAGAAGAAGAAGAAGAAGAAGAAGAAGAAGAAGAAGAAGAAGGAGGAGGAGGAGGAGGAGGAGGAGGAGGAGGAGGAGGAGGAGGAGGAGGAGGAGGAGGAGGAGGAGGAGAAAAAGAAGAAGAAAAGAAAAACAAAAAACCTTTAAAATAAAAGAAGGAAGAGGAGAAGGAAAGGAAGGGAGGAAGGACGGAGGAAGAAAAAAAAATGAATATAATAATTGACTTTGTCAAAGAAAACCCCACTATTTGAGTGCTCCATGATGGGCTGCTCCGAGTCAGCTGTTCCAGAATTAAAAATGGACAGAATTTGAAGCCAGCGGTTGCATACACCCTACTTCACTGCCCTGCAAGCCCCTAATGCCTGGGGAAGCCTCCGTCCCTTTGATCAAATTCACAGGCAATAAATATCTACAACCTACTAGGCCACTGAGAAAAGCATCCAACAGGTCGGACTGTTTGCAGGCCATGGAGCTGCCCAGCAGAGACTGGGCTGAGGCCTGACTGGGAGAACTGGCCTCGGGGCTCCTGGATGAGCGCTGTGTGGACAGTAGGTGTGTATTATTCATGCCTGCAGTTTAAGGATGAGGACTCCTCCATCAGGAGACAGCTCACTAAGGATGAGGACTCCTCCATCAGGAGACAGCTCACTAAGGATGAGGACTCCTCCATCAGGAGACAGCTCACTAAGGATGAGGACTCCTCCATCAGGAGACAGCTCACTAAGGATGAGGACTCCTCCATCAGGAGACAGCTCACTAAGGATGAGGACTCCTCCATCAGGAGACAGCTCACTCTGAGCCCGTGTGCAGAGTGCCAGTGGTGAGGGCCGGGGACTCCAGCCGTGGTTTTCGGTTGTGTTCTAGCACTGTGGTCCTATCATTTGCCCTCTGCTCCTTCACTGAATCTATTTCTACTCCTGGACAGTCACCCTGGACAACTCAGCCATGACCTTGACTCCTTGATGTCTCTAAAGCAAAACTTTTCTCCATTCACTCTGACAGGTTCTATCCACTCCCTTGCAATGACCAATCATTGCAAAGTAAGGAAAACAAAAATGAGATTTGGTGGGTACATACCTGTAATCCCAGCACTTGGAAAATAGCAGCAAGAGGATTAAGGTTCAAGATCAGCTTGACCTACATAGCAAGTTCCAGGCCAGCCAGGACTGACTGCATTGTAAGATTTGGTTTCAAAAACAACAAGACAAGCAAAAGCTATGTAAAAAGTCAGAATATTGGTTTCCACCTTTGCTTCTCTTTTCCTTAATAACATCACCCACACCATAGAGTTGTCCCAATTCTTTTTTTCCTAACCTTCCATGTCCAATCCATTATCAAATCTTGCCTGCTCAACCTGCAAAACCCATCACGATCCCCTCTTCTCGTCTACCTCTTCGTCAGCCTTGGTCCCCCACCCTCTGCATGGCTCCCACAGAACACTTCCAGGGTCCTAACCTTTTCTAGCTTCTAGTTTCTTCTCTGCTTCTTGACAGCCTGTTTTCCAAAACTAAAGACATTTTTCAAAAGGGCAGGAAGGGATCTGATGTAGCCCAGGGTAGCCAACAACTCACCATGTAGTCAAAGCTACCCTTGAACTCTTGATCCCCTATATTCACCTCCCAAGTGCTGTGATTACAGTTATGAGCCAACATGCCCAACTTAGGAAAGCTTTTTAAGAACATAAGTCAGGTCAATCCATTCTTTGGCTTGAAACCCTCCAATGAATTCCCGCTGCCCCAAATCACATTCTCCCCGATTTCCTGCAGGACCCTCGTGCTGCTTTCTCCTTGGCTCGGGTCACTGCAGTCGCCCTGGACATCTTCTTAAAACTCAAGACATTAGTTAGTGTTTACTTTCTTAATCCTTGGTGCACTGCCCCGTGAGTCACAGAGGGCTAACTTCTCAACTGTACTCACACCTCATTGTCTAGAGCGAAAATACCACCCGGCTCCCTAACTATAGACCCTTCTCCCTTGTTTACTGCCTGCCCTAAGAGCATGCATTCTTTTCAGGAATCCTAGTCACAGAAGAACAGCAACAAAAAAGAAAACGGATAAACGAAGAAATGAAATCCTAGTCACATTTCCCACCTACTTCCTGCATTTGAGAGCAAGGACCTCTTCCTCAGACCTCACTGCCTAGAGTTGGCAGAACAAATGAGTGAGCTTTCAGAGTTCTATGGGGTGTTGCTTCTGCTTTTATTTGACAGTTCTGTACATGTGTGTGTAGTTGGTTGGTTTTTATTTTTAACTCTTTGGTGGTCCACTACCGAGCTCCCAAATAAATAAATATGCCGAGTCTTATTCTTATGAATGCCTGCCCTTAGCTGGGCTTGTTTCTAGCCAGCTTTTCTAACTTAAACGAACCCGGTTCTCTTTTACATTTCACCTCTGGGCTTTTTGCCTTTCTTTATTCTATATATCTATCTTCCCTTCTTACTCTATGGCTGACTATGTGACTGGTGGCTGGCCCTGATGTCCTCCTCTCCTTCTCCTTTTCTGATTCCTCCTCTACTTGTTCATCTCTCAAGCCTAGATTTCTCCTATTTATTCTCTCTCCTGCCTTGCTATTGGTTGCTCAGCTCTCTATTAGACCAATCAGGTGTTTTAGACAGGCAAAGTAATACAACTTCACAGAGTTAGACAAATGTAACATAATAGAAAGCAACACACCAGGTGGTAGTGGCACATACCTTTAGTCCCAGCACTCAGAAGGCAGAGACAGGCAAATCTCTGTGAGTTCGAGGCCAGCCTGGTCTACAGGGGGAGTTCCAGGACAGGCTCCAAAGCTACAGAGAAACCCTGTCTCCACAAACAAAAACAACAACCAAAAAGAATGCAACATATCTTTGCACCATTAAACAAATATTCCACAGCATACACAAATGTAACACATCTTAAGCTGATATTCCACAGCACATTATGTGATATGTTTTGATCACCCACCCTCACTCACTCCTATTTCTCTTCTCTTCTTCTCCCCCTTCCACTGAACCCCTTGTCTTTGCAAGTGAACCACCTTCTTTCTCCTTGCATGTCTCCTTTTCTTTCCTTTTGAGAGAGGGTCTCGGGTATCCCAGACCAGCCTAGAACTCACTGGGTAACCAAGGGTGACCTTGACTCCCTACCTGTGCCCCCCAAAAGGCTGTGATGACAGGCCCTTGGTACTATATCCAGTTCCCATTTTGTCATCTTGTAAAACAGGAGTGGGAACAGCGCCGTGTCTCATGGTGGGTGGGAGATAATAGGAAACAATGAATGCTAATGCTTTGGCCTTTGAATTTAACGGACACTCTAGGATGGGGCTGTGCTCATATGAATACACAATGGGGCTGAGATCATACAGGGAGTAGCCAGATCGTGGCCAAGGAGCCTGATCCCAGGTCTTTTGCTTTCCACCATATCTGACAGGGTGAGCAGGCCTGAGAACAGTGAGGCCAAGGGCAGACCTCCTCAAGCATGACAGATGGCAACAACCTGCAATTGTCTTAATGGCAGACCTTGAAGGCCAGGCAGAACTGTGTGGGATTGAAGCAGGAGCCATTTTAAGTTCCCAGTGTTGTAGGGAAGCATCCTGGCCATGCAGTCAGGCAATCTAGTTAGCTTAAACCATCAGCATCTAGATTGCCTAGAAACAACCAAGTAATTGTGTAATCACTTGTCTCAGCTGTTTACCAACATTTAAGGCAGCCCACTGCC
This sequence comes from Microtus pennsylvanicus, assembly GCF_037038515.1. Lineage (NCBI taxonomy): Eukaryota > Metazoa > Chordata > Mammalia > Rodentia > Cricetidae > Microtus > Microtus pennsylvanicus. Next base: position 35,629,651 of record NC_134599.1, on the reverse strand, counting down.
AGCTGTCCCCTCTCTCTATCAAGAGCCATGTGTCTCTAGCAGTTTTGCATTCTTTGAGTGGCATGTGCTTAGCTTGTATATTTAGTTCTGGCCCACTGTGTGATCCCACACTCTTTCAAAAAGGTTATCACTGTGAATTGTTTTGTGGGTTCTGAGTGGCTCATAGGGTTCTGTTGTATAGCTACAGCGTGAATGGGCAGTTAGTGGAATCAGCCAGATGGATTGTAGATGCTGTACACATCTTTCTCACAATGGCCTTGTGTGTGAGGGGGTGTGGGGCTTAACCAGGGTCAAGGGAGATCTCTCAGATAAATAAAACAGACTGAGGGAAGTGATATAGCAGCCCAGGAGGGAAGGAGCTGGAGGCTGGTGGAGCCTTTGGAAGTGCACAGAGAATTTCAATTCCCAACACCCAACTTGCAGCCCTAGCTCTAAGGGATCCAATGCCCCTGGCCAGCACAGGCACCTGTACACATGTTCACATGCACACCCACAGGCACCTGTACACGTGTTCACATGCCCACCCATAGGCACCTGTACACGTGTTCAGATGCCCACACACAGGCACCTGTACACATGTTCACATGCATACCCACAGGCACCTGTACACATGTGCACATGCACACCCACAGCCACCTGTACACATGTGCACATGCCCACCCACAGGCACCTGTACACGTGTTCAGATGCCAACCCACAGGCACCTGTACACATGTTCACATGCACACCCACAGACACCTGTACACGTGTGCACATGCCCACACACAGGCACCTGTACACATGTGCACATGCACACCCACAGGCACCTGTACACATGTGCACATGCCTACACACAGGCACCTGTACACATGTGCACATGCCCACCCACAGGCACCTGTACAAGTGTTCAGATGCCCACACACAGGCACCTGTACACATGTGCACATGCCCACACACAGGCACCTGTACACGTGTTCAGATGCCCACCCACAGGCACCTGTACACATGTGCACATGCCCACCCACAGGCACCTGTACACATGTGCACATGCCCACACACAGGCACCTGTACACATGTGCACATACCCACACACAGGCACCTGTACACATGTTCACATGCACACCCACAGGCACCTGTACACATGTGCACATGCATACCCACAGGTACCTGTACACATGTTCACATGCCCACACACAGGCACCTGTACACATGTGCACATGCCTACACACAGGCACCTGTACACGTGTTCACATGCCCACCCATAGGCACCTGTACACATGTGCACATGCCCACACACAGGCACCTGTACACATGTTCACATGCCCATCCACAGGCACCTGTACACATGTGCACATGCCCACACACAGGCACCTGTACACGTGTTCAGATGCCAACCCACAGGCACCTGTACACATGTTCACATGCACACCTACAGGCACCTGTACACGTGTTCAGATGCCCTCACACAGGCACCTGTACACGTGTTCACATGCCCACCCACAGGCACCTGTACACGTGTGCACATGCCCACACACAGGCACCTGTACACGTGTTCAGATGCCCACACACAGGCACCTGTACACATGTTCACATGCACACACACAGGCACCTGTACACATGTGCACATGCCTACCCACAGGCACCTGTACACATGTGCACATGCCCACACACAGGCACCTGTACACGTGTTCAGATGCCCACCCACAGGCACCTGTACACATGTGCACATGCCCACACACAGGCACCTGTACACATGTGCACATGCCCACACACAGGCACCTGTACACATGTGCACATGCCCACACACAGGCACCTGTACACATGTGCACATGCCCACACACAGGCACCTGTACACATGTGCACATGCCCACACACAGGCACCTGTACACGTGTTCAGATGCCCTCACACAGGCACCTGTACACGTGTTCACATGCCCACCCACAGGCATACACACACATACAGAGACAAGACAGAGAGAGTAAAATAAATCTCGGGGGTCAAAAAAAGACCACATATGAAGATCCATGGCAAGGGGCTAGCAGGATCTCTCCACAGTGCACCTGGAGAAGCCTCCAGAGGAAACTTCCTCCGCCAAAGTGGGCTGGTCAGAGCTGCCTCCCTCTCCCCAGGGTCTCAGGACAACAGCCTCCTATGTTTGCAGAGAAAGTCACTAGGACTGTGATGTAGCAGAAGCCAGCATGTAACGAAGACCTGAATTCATGGAGCCTTTGCCCTTAGACTCTCCTTTACCCGCATCTAAATCCCTGCTTTATTTCTCTTTTAATGTTTTTCCATAAAACTTCTGCTTTTATAGCCATTTACGGCTGAAGGGCATCCCAGATGCCTACTGCAAGCTGGTACTCTGGTGAATTCTATCAGCTCATGACCCTGTCCCATCCCAGGGCTAAGTGTGGAGGAGGGAGGGGATGCAGAGCCTGCTGGGAGAAGCCCACTCCATTGTTCCAGGACTCAGTTGTCATTAGACATCTGTGTGGCTCTGACGCCGCTTCCCCGTGGCTGGAGATGACATTCTGAGGTCTCCCATCCTCTGCACAGAGGTTAGAACTGCACCTTAAAGCGATAGGCTCCACCAAAACTGGCACCAAATGTTATTATGGGTTAAAGAGCTAGAAGTAGAGAGCTCAGAAAATCTTGTAGTTTGGATGCAGGGCGGGTGTTAAACTAATCGCCCATCTACATTTTCCACAACCATTATCAGACCTCGCGTTCCAATTCAGCACCCAGAAAACACGACCTGTTATCTATTTGCTCATCAAGTGTTCAGTGGATGTCCTCCGTGTGCACATTCTTAAATCCCTAGGGATATAGCAATAGGCATGGAGACAGAGCCCCCATTGAAACATTCCAGTCATGGAAGAGAGGCAACAGGCCACAAAGAGAAAACAGCGGATAATGGACTGGCTGTGTGGACCTGTTCACACTTGCTTACCTCACATGCATTAAAGCCCTAGGTCCAATCTCCAGCCTGCTCTGGCCTGACAGATGCTACATGCATGTGGCTCACAAACATACATGCAGGAAAAATACTTGTACACAAAATTTAAAAAGACAAGCTGGTTTGCTGTTTACAGAGGTGGGAAAGGGTGGATCAGGACAGATTGGGACTGAGGTACAAGTCTGGGATTTGCCAGCTGATAGACCATTTTAATATGGTCTGAAGAGGGATAATAGATAAAGCAAAATGGCTCAGTGCTGGACGGGTTGTCTCCAAGAGGAAGTCCTAGGGAGGTAGAAATATTCCCATGGCCAGGGAGTCATTTTATGTATACTTCCACTAAGTAATAGAAGAAATGCATATGGCCTCTGAAGTCCCTGAATTAATTTAGCCACACGTGTAAGAGCATCCTTCTTCATCATGAGTCCATTTGGAAGCAAAGAGCTCAAGTGTGCAGCAAACACATGAGGCTTTGCACAGGGCTGCATAAATATGTAACTGCAGGACCCGGGACTCCATGATCACCAGGACCCGGGACTCCATGATCACCAGGACCCAGGACTCCATGGTCACCAGGACCCGGGACTCCATGGTCACTAAGACCCGGGACTCCATGGTCACCAGGACCTGGGACTCCATGTTAGATCAGCAGGGCCTGGGACTCCAGCCCCATTTGCAGTTTTGTGTAAGCAGAGACTGCTCTTGCCTTTCCCCGCTGCCCAGACCCCAATAATCACCTACATGCCATCTCCTTGACTCTGCCTACTCTCTATCTCTGTTTGGACTTCGCGCCTGGCTTTACTCTGCTAAGCCATTGGCCAAAACAGCTTTATTCATCAACCAATCAAAGCAACACATATACAGAAGGACATCCCACATCAGTTTTGTGGGAGCCAACAGAGTGTAGGGAGCACACTCGCTTCCGAAGAATTTTCCCTAATAAAGCTGTCACTGTACCTGGATGATGGTGCTAAGCCGGCTCTTTCCCTAGGGAGCCCTTACAGGGTGCTACCTGTTGGCCTCATCCCTGAGTAAATTATTTGTCCAAAGAAAACAAGAATTGAATTGAAATTTAGCCAGGTATTTTTATTACAACCTCTGTCCTCCATCTCAGCCTCTGCCTTGAGCCAGTGGCTCTTGCTCTGCACCTGCCAGAACCAATGGTCGGCCTCAGAAGGTACTCGCACGGTGCAAAGCAGCTTGCGCACGCTGCTCATTTTACACCCTCATCTCCAACCTGTGACGGCAGGTACAGCGTGGATTATCCACAGACAAAGGAACGGAAACAAAGATAGGATGTGGGGGCTGCAGAGATGGCTCAGCCATTAGGAGCACTTGTTCTTGCGGGGGACCCAGGTTTGGTTCCCAGCACCCATACGACAGCTCACAACTCTCTATTATCCCGGCAGCGGGATACGAACGGTGGTCCCTGATAAACCTGGAAGAGAGGAATGGAAGGAACAAGAGACACGAGAAATGACGGCCAGACAGTGTTTCTGATTAAACCATCGTTTATTATATCCTCAGAAGTTGTTAAATAGCAAACGGGCAAGGGGGAGGGGAGATGTGTCAGGTCTGCTGGAATTCAGGTAAGTAAATACTGAGGGTCTGTGCTTGTTGACTAACAAAGGAAAATGCTAATTGTTTCTGAAGCCTGGTACCTGCAGGTCTCACTAGGAGATAAGATGCCAGGTTGATTTCCTAGGCCCTGCAGAGGGGATAGAGGTAAATATTTTACTGAACTTGTGAGCTTAAGAGGGCTGTAAACAAAATGCAGATCTCAAAATACAGGTCATTGCTTCCAGCACTCTATAACTCCAATTCTAGGGCATCCAATACCCTCTTTTGGCCTCTGAAGCTACCAGGCAAGTATACAGTGCATATACATATAAAATAAATAAATCTAAAAAAATTAAAGGTAGGTCACATGACTTTCTGAGAAGTCAGCTAGCAACAGATCTGAGAGATTAAACAGACGTGGCTGACTCCATGGCTACCCCCTCCCCACGACAAAGTTGATACTCTCTAAATGACAAATTTAGAGACATAAAACTACTTAGCAATGATTGAACCAAAGGACGACAACCAGTGTCCTGCCTTTTTTGATAGAGGCTCCCTGTTTGCTCCAGGGGAAACTGCAAGCCCCAGCCCTGCCAGATCTCAGTATAGCCACTACCCTGCTGGAACCTCAGTTCTAGCCGCGTATATGGAACTCCAAGTCTGTGAGGGTCCCTCTGAGGAAGCTGCCTGGTCACTTGGGCTTCATTCACCCTCCTTTCTGATATTTGACTTCTGCCTGTGATAGTAAATCCCCCACAACCTTGTTATCTTCTTACTCATGTATGGCTTCCCTTCCCACCCAGACTTGTCATTTTTAAAAACAATAAGTCATAGCTTGGCATGGTGGCTCATGCCTTTAATCCCAGCATTTGTAGGGCGGAGGCAGGCGGATCTCTGTGAGTTCGACGCCAGCTTGGTCTATATAGAGAGTTTCAAGCCAGACAGGTTACAGGGTTAGACCCTGTCTCAAAAAACAAACAAACAAAAACACAGAATGGCTAACAAGAGCGCGTAACTGCCTAGCCTGAAAACCTGTTTGATTCCCAGGTGGGAAGAGAACTCCCCAAAGTTGTTATCTGACCGTTCATTGCACACACATGTCCACAGACATATACACATAAGTAAATAAAATGTAATAACCTATTTTTAAAGGGACAAAAAGCCAAAAAGAAAAAGAAGAAAGGGTGGGAAATGCCCTATTTCTAGTACTATAAAAATCCTAGAGATTTACGTCTGAGTCTTCCCTCTTGATAAAAATGTGGGATATTGTTTTTCATGTATTTTTTAAAGTATTCTTTTTGCTAGATGCATAGTATTCCTTAGAGAGGGTTTACCATCGTTCATCATGAGTACATGTATCCCCTCCCTAAGGCCTATCTCATCGACATCCTCCCCACCCTCCTGCCCTCGTGAGGACTATGAGTAATTGGGTTGTCTGGGGGTTGGAAAGGGGGTGGGCTATGTTTGGTGCATGATATGTGTTAGCTCCAGAGGGGCCATTTAGAGGGCTGGAAAATTACAGAGTGCTCATACCCGGCCCCCGTCTGCCAACAAAGGGTACCTACAACAAATCCTGGGAAATTATAGCTTTTGCAGTCTGAGCTACTCAAACAGGAGAAAAGTACACGGGACCCATGTGTCTGGATAAGAACACTGGGACAATGGTGTGACTACCCTTGGGCCTGGGAGGAACCCAGTGAGGAAGAAAGGCTGCCCAGTTGCTGTCTCACACAACATCTCGGCGGTCCAGAACTCAGTGGCTGACGCAGCAGAAGGCAAACTCATCCAGGTCAAGATGATCCAAAGGTTTGCTGTGGGGACTCCTGCATGTGTGGAGGTGGGGGCGGGAGCACAGGGCAATTGAAGAGGTGAGAGCTGGCACACCTGTGTGTCTCAGTCATGGTGGAAGGCCAGGGGTACTCAGCACCCTGAGTCCAACAGGAAGATGTGCCAGTGGGTGCAGGGAGCTGGCGCAGCTGGAGCTTGAGGACCTGAGTGTGATCCCCAGGACCCATGGAAGGAAAGTGAGTGCAATGGAGTGCATTTGTGACCCCATTACTGGGGAAGCAGCAGCAGAGGCACCCCTGGGCTCACTGGCCAGCCAGTCTAGCCTAGTTGGCAAGACTTCAGTCCCAGCAAGAAACCCTATCTCAGAAAACAAGGTAGACAGTGATAAAGGAAGGCAGACCACTGAGGCTGACCTCTGGCCTCCATATACACATGCACATATGTACATACATGCACTCATCCACACATGAACATGTACAAACATAGACACACCCACGAAAAAGTGAGAGTGAGGGTATGTTTCTAGAATGTTGTTGGCTTTTCTCTGGGTGGGGTGGGATGGGGCAGGCCTGGGGCTTCAGCACATCTGGGAATACCTGCTCCTAGAACCTGTGTGGGTGAACCAGCAGCTTGGAGGGACCTCCGCCTTCCTGCCAGTCACAGAAACTGCTCTGAGAACTGAAGCCGGGTTGCCGAAGCTTCAGTTGGAAATGTTAAGTTCCCCTTCCGAACCTCAGACTCAGACACAACGGGGGCAAGGGGATGTCTTTCCGCATGCCCAGCTCCCAAGGGACCAGACCACAAGTAGTTCCAGGGTCTCGTGAATGTCCTGGTTCAACTTCTGTTTAAGGACGAACCAACAGAGCGGTTATGCCCTGTCACCCTCTGGAGTGTCCAGTCTTAGAGCAAAAGTCCCTGGCAGCTCAGCTGAGCTTTCCTCACTTCCAGATTTCTGCTCTTGAGGTCTCTAGGTGATAGAGAGGCTCGGCCACAGTGGAGTCCGTGATAGAGTTCTGACCCCACTCCACCAATCCCCTGTGCTGTCGCCTGAGCCTCAGACTGTGCATCTGAAGATAGGGTAACAGTATGGCCTACCTAGCTGGTGTGAGAAATGAAACACATGCATTTAAATGGTCTAAAACTGCAGAGGCCACTCGAGCTTCGGTGAAGTGTCACAGGCCAGTGACTGCAGGTTTAAAAAGGTACAGCTGTCACCTGCCCTTGCTGGGGACGGTTAGTGGTGGCTGTTATGAGTGCTACCTTCTAATGCCCTAGCCACTGATGGTTCTTTAGTTACAGATGCCTCAAGGGTTGGCGATGCCCGACAGTTAAGAGCTCAAAGACCCTGATTTAGTCCCTAGCACTCATGCCTTAACAGCCATCTCTAACTTCTGTTCAGGAGGATTCGCGCCCTCTTCTGGCTTCTGCAGGTACCCATACACATAAAAATAATTTTTTTTAAACTTCTACCTCATCCTTTAAATTCCTTTTAAAGGATTATAGTTTCATGCCTACCTGTGAACAGGCATAGCGGGTATTATGTTGCTTGTTTTGGGGATTGGGTCTCAGGCAGTTCAGGCTAACCCCAAACTTGCTTTATAGCCAAGGGTGATCTTAAACTTCTGGTCTTTCTCCTCTACCTCTCAATTGCCGGCATTATAACCCTGAGCTACCATGCCTGGTTTACACAGTGCTAGGAATTGAACCCAGGGCTTTGCGCTTGCAGGCGAGCTGGCTTTCTACTGTGCTCTTATTCATTTAGAAGTGAAAGTGTGTTTCATGCATTGGTGCAGAAACTTGGCAGCTTTGGCAATCTGCTCTTGCTTGTGACTCGCAGGCACTGGCTGTGCTGGAAGGCATCAGCAGCCTGGGGACTCACTAAGCATCGGTCTTTTTACCCATCACAGTGTGGCGGTGCTGCAACCCCTGTAGGCTCCTGACAGCCCATCCTGGCTGAAAGGCTACATAACAAGACATGGGCTTTAGAATCCACCTGCCCTCAGAGAAGCAAAGCAAAGGGTAGGGAGTGTAGTGGGCATTATGATCAACGTCTGTCTGTCATCTGAGCATTTAGGAGACGGAGGCAGGAGCATCAAGAGTTGAAGGCCAGCCTGGGATACATGAGACATGGTGTCAAAACAAAAGAAGCAAAGGCATTTTACAGTTAACCAAGATATAAAGAAATTAATTTGTTAGCTTTTTATTGCATTTTCTTATGTGTATGTGTGTATGTGCACACATGTACTATATACAGTATTTTCTTGTGTATGTGCACACACATGTACTACATACAGCATTTTTATGTATGTGTGTGTGCACACATGTACTACATACAGCATTTTTATGTATGTGTGTGTGCACACATGTACTACATACAGCATTTTTATGTATGTGTGTGTGCACACATGTACTACATACAGCATTTTTATGTATGTGTGTGTGCACACATGTACTACATACAGCATTTTTATGTATGTGTGTGTGCACACATGTACTATATACAGTATTTTCTTGTGTATGTGCACACACATGTATTACATACAGCATTTTTATGTATGTGTGTGTGCACACATGCACTATATACAGTATTTTCTTGTGTATGTGCACACATATGTACTACATACCGCATTTTTATGTATGTGTGTGTGCACACATGTACTATATACAGCATTTTTATGTATGTGTGTGTGCGCACACATGTACTATATACAGTATTTTCTTGTGTATGTGCACACACATGTATTACATACAGCATTTTTATGTATGTGTGTGTGCACACATGTACTATATACAGTATTTTTATGTATGTGTGTGTGCACACATGTACTATATACAGTATTTTCTTGTGCATGTGCACACACATGTATTACATACAGTATTTTTATGTATGTGTGTGTGCACACATGTACTATATACAGTATTTTCTTGTGTATGTGCACACACATGTATTACATACCGCATTTTTATGTATGTGTGTGTGCACACATGTACTATATACAGTATTTTCTTGTGTATGTGCACACATATGTACTACATACCGCATTTTTATGTATGTGTGTGTGCACACATGTACTATATACAATATTTTCTTGTGTATGTGCACACATATGTACTACATACAGCATTTTCTTGTGTGTAGGTGCACACACACGCTTACTACATATGTGTGTGGAGGTCAGAGAACCACTTCAGGAGTTCCTTCTCCACCATGTGGGTACTGGGAATTGAACTCGGGTCTTCGGACTTGGCAGCAAGCACTTTTACTCTCCGAGTCATCTTGCTCGCTCCGTTTACTGTTTTCTTGAGACAGGGTTTTCTTCTGTAGTCCAAGCAGGCCTCAGATTTAAAGCAGTCTTCCTGCCCTTGCCTCCTGGGCGCTAGAATTACAAGCATGTGCTGCCACACCACACAATTTTAAAAAAAAAATTTATTGTGTAAGCTCTTTTTAAAACATTTTATCACATTTACTTATTGTGTGTGTGTGTGTGTGTGTGTGTGTGTGTGTGTGTGTGTGTGTGTGTGTGTATGGGGGGGACTTAAGCCACAATGCATGTGTGGATCGGAGAACAATTTGCTGGGAGTTGGTTCTTTCCTTCCACTTTGTGGATCCTAGGGACTGAACTCACTTTATTAGGTTTGGTAGCAAGCACCTGTGCCTGCTAAGCCATCCTGCTGTGTGTGTGTGTACATATATGTACATGTACATATATGTGTATGTGCATATATGTGTATATATATGTACACATATATATATTAGTGTGTATATGCATGTGTGTACATATATATTAGTGTGCGTACACATATACATTAGTGTATATACATATATTAGCGTGTGTACATACATAAATGTATATATTAGTATGCATACATACACATAGTGTGTATATACATATGTGTGTACATACATACATCTGTATTAATCAGTGTGTGGATATACATATATATTAGCATGCATGCGCATACCTGCTGTGGTAGGCAAGGGGAAGTCAGAGGACAACTTTCAGGAGGACTCTTTCCACCATAGGTTCTGGGGACGGAATGCAGATTTGGAGGCGAGTACCTTTTTCTGTTGAGCCATCTTGCCTGCCCCTTACACTCATGTTTTTAAGAGCAAAAATTTTGTTGCCCTGTTTATTGAGCACCTACAAAGTGCTGACCTTTCTGATGACGCTGAAAGACAGCAGAGCTGGACCTGTTTCCAGCGGCATCTGTCCTTGAACAGAGCAGCCTCCATCAACCTCCAGGAGGTGGCCCGATGATGATGATGACCCATCTCACAGGGGAGGGCATTTCTCTGGGTGTAAACATTCCCCTGCAGTTGGTGGGATAAATATAAACACAGCCTCCTGATCAAGGCTCTGGAATGAAGCTTTGCTTCCTGGACTCCCTGCTGCCTCTGCTGCTGCGGGGAAACAGTGGCCAGGGTTGGCCAAGCGGGCTCCTGCAGCCAACCAAGCTGTCGGCCGATGTGGATCTGATTTTGTTCCATGACAGTGTGTGCAGGCACCTCACGGTACCATAGGCTAACACTGAGGTCAAGGGTTTGGTTTCTTCTTAAGCCTCTTTGCTTATAAGTGGTTCTGTCTGTATGTGTCTCCCCCGGCTGCTCTTCATTGTCTCTGCCTGTCTGTGTCTGTCTGTGCCTCCTACAGCTGCTCCTCATGGCTTTCTCTCACAGGATCAGATAAGAGCCTTCTTGTTGCCCTTGTTGGTCTCAAAGGAGCTGTCTACCAATATAACCACACTCAGAGCACTGGGACCCTGACATGTGAATTGGAGGGGAACACAGTTCAGCCTGATATGGGCTTCAGAAGCCACTGTGAGCATGCCACGGCTGCTCATCATTGGCTCCTGTAGACTGGAGGGAAAGAATGAGGCAGAAGGAGGATGAAAACGGTAAGAGAGGACCAAGTCTGAGACCCAGCTTGGAAAGGACCCCTCCCTGCTGCTCTGCTCTGAACCACCCATAGGTCACATTGGGCCAAAGGGAGGCTGGGGCTTCTCAAAAGGATCAAAATGAACAAGTGTCATAGGAACCAACACTTCAGGTACTGAGGAGGGAATCTCATGACTGTATAGGACATGGGAGCCATGCCTTCCTCTGGTTTTGCAGAAGTAGATGCCTCTATTGTTCCTTCATGAAGGCAGAAGAGCTAGCATTAAACCACAGAGACTGCGTTTCTGTAGTCTACAGTTTCTATTTTCTGATTACCCAGCTGTGTTAGTTTTATGTGATAAAATACCCTAACAAAAGCAGCTTTAAGAAAGGGCTTATTTTGGCTTACAATCCCAGGTTACCGTTCACTGTGGGAAAGTCAAGGCAAAAACTTGAAGCAATTAGACACACCCACATCTGTGAGCAGAAAAAAATTAACGCATGCATGCTTGCTTGTGCTTGGCCTCCTCTCAACACTTAAACAGCCCAGGATCCCTGGCCTAGGGAATAGTGCCTCCCACAGTGGGATGGGCAATCCCACATTAATTAACACAATCAAGACAATGCAGCACAGACAGGCCCTCGGGCCAACCTAATCCAGCCCATCTCTCGCCAAGCTGTCCTTTCCTGATGATTCTACACTGTGTCAACTTGACAGTCTAAACGAACCCCTCACACCCTCTGGACACAGAGACAGCACTCGGTGCTCAGAAGGGCTAGAGAGAGGGCTCAGCCGTTAGGTGTGGGTACGGTTCTGGTGGAGGAACCTGAGTTTGGTTCCCGCACACACCTCCGGATCTGACACGCTCTCCTGGTCTCTATAGGTACCTGCGCTTATACACATACTCTCTCAGAGACACACATATAAACACGTAATTTACAAATCATAAAAATAAATGTTTTGTTTTTTTTTTTTTAAAAAAAGAGATGGCATTTGGAATTCCCAGCAGTGGGACTCCTTGCCTATCGTCACTAGACTCTCCTGGAGACCGGACGTGTGGAGGTAGTGTCCCTCTCACCCCAGCCAGATACTAAGCCCCCCCCCCCCCCCCCCCCCCGCCATAGCAGTCTCACTCAAGGCTCTCACACAGGAGGCTCTTTATAACACTCGGAAAACCGACGACAGATGAGTGCATAGCTGAGCCCGGAAAATGGCGCCCCCCACCTGTTGTGTGTTCCGTAAGCCGGGGGTCTGCCGGCGTGGCCTGGTCCTCTCTACTTTGCTCTTTGCAGGAACCCAACCTCGATGATAGGCTGACAAGTCATATTTATTGATGTCTACTCTCTATCTGTGACGTACAGGGTCTATTTGCTGACCCCCCCCCCCCCCCACAAACCTGGCTCCGTCTGATAGACAAGGAAAGAGGCGTGGCTTGCTGAAGGTCCCTGTGAGGTGTGGTGGCTGACTGGAATCCCTGGCTCCAGGGCCTGTGGTTTAGCCACCCACCATGTCCCAGTATGTCGGCAATTTACTCTGCCTCCCTTAGGCAAAGTGGCACTTGTGGTGTCTGGGTGCCCTCAGACTCTCCGGGAACTGCTCCAGAGACCACCTTCGCTCATGCCCAGAGCCAGCTGCCAATCCTGAGAGAACTGTGAGGTTTCGGTCTTACTTTTTTTTTTTTAATTATTTGTTTATTATGTATACAATATTCTTCCTGCGTGTATGCCTGCAAGCCAGAAGAGGGCACCTCTTTACAGACCTCATTACAGATGGTTGTGAGCCACCACGTGGTTGCTGGGAATTGAACTCAGGACCTTTGGAAGAGCAGGCAATGCTCTTAACCACTGAGCCATCTCTCCAGCCCCCTCGGTCTTACTTTTTTGTTGTTTGCTTCTATTTCAGCTTTTAGTTTCATTTGGGTTGTTCTGCTTTGGTTTTGTGAGCTAGGGTTTCATGTCTCAGAGGATGGCTTTGAACACCTTTGAACCCGATTTTCTACCTCCTCGAGTGCTGCAATTGCCCACCAGCTTGTTTCTGTTTTTAACCTCCTACCGCCTTTAGGTTTTGAGTCTGTCCTCTCCTGTTTTGTGGCCTTATTTGGCTCCTTATCTCCTCCTGGCTACTGCCCTGTCTGGGTCTCCTCTTTTCCCTGCATGTATATGTCCACACGCATGTGCACAAGTGCAAGCGTGTGTGCACATGCACGCACAAGAGCGCACGCATGCGCGCACACACACACACACCACCTTGAAGCTGAATTCCCCACTCCACCCTCTGCAATCATCTTCAACACAGCAATTGTGACCCCCCCCCCCTTTAATCAAGATAAGCCTTGATTGAGAGCATTAACTGTTACAGCCTCCAATAGTTCTCTGCTATAATCAAAAGATCTAGACTCAAAAGGGAGGAGACAAATGCTCACTCACACTTGAGGAAGTTAAGAGTTTTGTGTGAGTGTTATTTCCTGTAGATCCAATTTCCTGTCTGCTCTGTGGGGACAACGGCATTGTCTTTACTTGATTACAGTGATAACTAAATCAGATAAAATAGACAATTTTCTCCACAGTGTCCAGAACTATTAAAAATGCGCCAGGTGTGGTGGTGCACGCCTTTAATCCCAGCACTTGGGAGGCAGAGGCAGGAGGATCTCTGTGAGTTTGAGGCCAGCCTGGTCTACAGAGTGAGTTCCAGGACAGGCAGGGCTGCATAGTGAGATCCTGTCAGAAAATTATAAAATAAAATAAATGCTGCTGATGGGCCTGGGACATAGTTAGTGTGTAGAAGAAGCCTGAGGAGTGTGACCCCAGGGCCTGTGTTAACCAGGCCTGTGCCTGTAATTCCAGCCTGGGGGTGGAGATAGGTGAGGAGGAGACCAGAGGATCCCTGGAGCTCACAGGCCAGGCCAGTTAGCCAAATCAGCTGACCCAGTTCCCAGTGTCTCAATACACAAGGAGGATGGCTCCTGAGGTAGGACACCTCAAGCTGACCTCCATCACAGAAACACACACACACACACACACACACACACACACACACACGGTCTTATTTCCTGTAAATACAGTTTCCTTGTCTGCCTATTCAAACCACCACAGCCTCCATCTCCTTCTACACAGAGGATAGTACCAACTCATGCCACAGACCCAGGGCAGGCATCCTGACTGCCGCAAGCCTCTTTGCATGGTACAGCTGGGCATACCTGACTGGGCATGCGTTTTGAAGCGACAGCAGTTGCATTCTCTCACCTGTGTGCTGTGTCTTCTCATCTACTGTACACAGCCAACAGGCCACCTTCTGTGCAGAGAGGAGGAGGTGCGGTCAGGTACGGAACACCTCAGTCAAAAAGACCTCAAGGAAAGACTTTGGGTGTCACAACTGCACCCTGGGCTCCTTCCACACCTGTTCCTCCCCCAAGCCTGTGTAATGACTCTGGGCTGCACATCAAAGGTACCAGTGGGGTGCCAGACCTGGGGTTCCACTCACTCTCTCTACACCAGTATTGGCCTCCCCTCTACCACAGCTGAGAGTAAAACCCACACTTAGAACCAGCCCAGCCTAGGTCCTCGGCTCAGCAGTGACAGTCCCACCCCTGCTGACCCCTGCCAGGCTCTGAGGGAGGCTCGGTGCTGAGCCATTCTGAGGTGCTATGGTAGTTGCTTTGATGGACATGTCAGCAGGTAGGCAGGGCGAGCACAGGATTCTCTGTGGACCCCGTTGGTACTTCTCTGGATGTCGCTTTGAAGCTGTGGGTCTCTGCCCATTGTCTCTTCTTATCTACCATAAACAGCCAACGGGCCACATTCTGTGCAAAGAGGTGGGGGTGCAGTCCGAACACCACAGCCAAAAAGGCCAAGACTGGCCTCTGTGCACCACCAAGTCATCCCTGAAGGCTTGGCAGCTAGCCTTTCGGAGCTCCGCCCCTCCCTAAGTGCCAGGTCTCTTCAAGGGGTCACAGAGGCCCTCAAGGCAGCCTGAGGCTACACAGGTGGGCAGGGAGTGCTTAGGTACTTAATGACCTGATTGAGCAGTGCTGAACTTTCCCCTGTGAGCAAGAACCACAGTATTCCTAAAAGTCCTGCCCCTCAGGGATGGAAGATTCGAGATACATTATGATGAAATGGACATTTATTGAGCATGTAAATTGGGTTTATTTAGAAGACCTGCTTTCTTACATTGGGTTTCTCTGGTCTCAGAGAGGTCACTGGAGCTCCACCATGGTGCTCCGAAGTGGGCTGTGCAGGGAGCAGGGTTGAGCAGGGCTGAGCAAGAGAGCGGGTCTTCTTCACATCCAGTTGCTGGCCACACTTCTACCTCAGCCAAGGCCTTGTCTGTCTCCTCACAAAGTCTTGGGCTGAGGTTAGGGTTCTGGTCTTTTGTTGGGGGCGGGGTTGAGGGGGGGTGGTGATCTCATCCTTGAAGGGGATTAGTCACCAGAGAGACAGGGATGGAGCTGGGGGCAGGATGGAGCCTGACTCTCTATGTAAATGAGTCATCTTCCCCGCCAGCTCCACGGGGCCTGCCTTTGACAGCTGCTCCCCAGGAGAGATTGTTAAACGGGAGCTACCCGGAGGCAAAAGTAGTTAGCCGGCTTTTAATAACTCATTTTGGTGAACGGTTTCTGGTGAGGAGAGAAGAGTTTAATCCCAGAGATGAGGCTAAGGCGCGGCGTGGGGGTTGACTCCAGCCCCAGCAGGAAAGCTGCGCCAGGGCTCAGCGCTCCGGGGAACTGCTTTTTGCTCACCGCCTACCAAAAGCACTGGCCTCGGGGAAAGGCTATGGCTCAGCAGGAAGGAACTTGCTGAGCGCGCGTGTACTTGGATTTCATCTTCATCATAGCATGCAAAAGGCCTTGGATTCCACCTTCACCACCAAGAGAGAAAAACACTGGTCTGCACCATAGGATTTTGTCCTGTTTTCCTAGATTTCCTGACCCCTCAATCTCCTCAGCCCTCAGTCTCCTGTAGCACGAATAATAAAAACCCAGAGACAGATATTAGGGTTCAAGCTGAAGATCAGAAAAGCAAAGCAGCCAACTGAAAAGTTTCTGCACCTCAATAGGCCTCTCCACCAACCCAAAAATCCGAATCAGACCAAGTCAAACTGAATTAGAAAAAGCCCAGGTTTAATAGATGCACATGCTCCCGGATAGCTTTCCAGACCCCTAGAAAGGAGTCAGGAAAGGAAGAATGGAAAACCACATACCCAGTGGGAGTATTCTTGAGGCTCTCTGGGGAGCAGTTATCTTTTGGCAGGCTTTCTCAGGGGTGGAGTCTGGACTGACCCAGGGGAGGAGGCTTGGGGTGGAACTTCCACCGGAACATTCCAGACTCTTTGGGTGTGTGGATGCCAAGGACAACCACTAGAGAAAACTTTCACCTCTATCAAATCTTCACACTGAAAGGGTGAGATCCTGTCTCCATGAATTCTTAGACTCCACAGTCCAGTGAATTCCTGTCTCACCCCCCCCCCCTCTTTTTTCCCCCCCTTTTTTTTCCAGACAGGGTTTCTCTGTAGCTTTGGAGCCTGTCCTGGAACTCGCTCTGTAGACCAGGCTGGTCTTGAACTCACAGAGATCCACCTGCCTCTGCCTCCTGAGTGCTGGGATTAAAGGCATGCGCCACCACCGCCCGGCTTTTTTCCCCTTTTTTCAAAATAGGGTTTCTCTGTGTAACAGTCCTAGCTGTCCTGGAACAAACTTTTGTTGACCAGGCTGGCCTTGAACTCACAGAGATCTGCCTGCCTCTGAAGTGCTGGGATTAAAGGCATGCACCACCACTGCCTGGCCTTCCCCTTTCTATTCCTCTCTCTGCTCAACTATATCGCTCCTGTCTCTACCTCCCCAGTCCTGGGATTAAAGGTGTGTAACTCCCAAACACTGAGATTAAAGGTGTGAGCCACCACCACCTGGATCTGTGGTTCCTGGATTGGTTTTGTGTAGCCCAGGGTAGCAGCCTTGAACTCACAGACGTCCACCTGCCCCTGGCTCCCAAAGTCCAGGGATTAAAGGTGTGAGCCACCACTCCTTGACCTCTAGTGGCTTAGCTTTGCATTCTGATCTTTAGGTAAGCTTTATTTACTGAAATACAAATAAAATACCACGAGAGTCTCCTGCCATTAAACAGAGAAAATCATCCCAGAGCCCCCCAAAGACAAGCCAGCCAGGCAGGATGATAGAGGGGTAGTTTTGCCACGTAGCTGACTGGTTCCTGCCTCTGTATCCAGAGTCACTGAGCATTGGAGTGAGATGGATACTCAGCCCTGCACCCACAGAGACCTAAGCTAAATACTCCTGCCTTTCGAATTAGCCCAACCACAAGCAGCAACAAACCCAGAAGAGAAGTTGTCAGTCTCAGCTTTTCCACCAACAGGCCCATATATCCAGCATCTATCAATCGTATCTATCTGTCTATCTATTGCAGGATATTTGAGCACACTGTGAATCCCAAGATTTTGTTATTTACTAGAAAAGCATGTTTCTAGTTGTGGTGTGTGTCAGCCCTAGCACATAGCCTTTAATCCAAGAGCTTTCTGCTTGAATATTGTAAACCAGATTAAGTAAAGTCAACCACGGGTCAAGAGGCCTAGCAAGCAACCAGTTGACAGGAAAAAAAAAACATAGCGTAAGAGGGAGTCAGGAGGACGGATAGAGAGATGCTCAGGAAGGAGATGGGAGGGACACAGTTTGAGGAGTCTCATTTGAGATGGCATAGGAAAAAGCCTTTCTGGGACGCTGGCTGAGGAGGAAGGCCAGCTGGGTGCTTTCTCTCCCTCTCTGAGCTAACAGGCTTTCACCCCAGCCTCTGACTCCCAAGTCTTTATTGGTAAAACTGAACGATTGAGATTTAATTAAAAACAACTATTATCTATCTACCATCTATCTATTTATCAATCTATCATCTCTCTATACTATATCATCTATATATCTATTATCTATCACCTATCTATTTATCATCTGTCTCTCAAAATTGACAAAGCTGGTGCTTACTTCTTGATGAACCCAGCAGGGAACCCAAAGCCAGAAGTGAAGCTGAGGCCAGTGAAGAGAAAGCAAATATGAAGCTAGCTGTGCTAAATGAGAAATTGCTCCCCACCCTTGAAAAGATCCCAATAGTAACAGTAAGCCAGGCACAGTG
The DNA here is from genome assembly GCF_037038515.1 of Microtus pennsylvanicus. Taxonomy (NCBI): domain Eukaryota; kingdom Metazoa; phylum Chordata; class Mammalia; order Rodentia; family Cricetidae; genus Microtus; species Microtus pennsylvanicus. The sequence continues at coordinate 35,611,360 of NC_134599.1, read as the reverse complement.
GTATGCATCACCACAGGGAAGTTGAGGCAGAAGGAGGCCTTTGGACTGTGTTAAAATCCAGCCTTTGCCACCTTTGAGGTAAAGACTTCTCCCACCACAACCCTCTTCCTTCCCTGCCTGTGCAAGCACCCCTATCAGGTTCCTACCCAGCCAGCTGGCCAACACAGCTTCAGACTCAGGACACTGTAGGTCCTCCTGGAATTCTCCCAACATTCCATCCAACAATTACGCAGGTACATGTGAGTTCCTGTAGCCTCAGCCAGTACCCAGCTAGGAAGAGAGATGCCTGTTTGTCCTCTGATATCTCTCTCTCTCCCCCCTTCCCACCTCTGGTTTTTTGACACAGGATTTCTCTGTGTAGCACTGACTGTCCTAGAACTCATTCTATAGACCAGATTGGTCTTGAATACAGAGATCCACTTGCCTCTGCCTCCTGAGTGCTGGAATTAAAGGTGTCCACTACCACCACCTAGCCTCTGACTGTTTTCTTGACAGCCTCCCACAGCCATGAGTGGCCTGTGGGTATGTGGAAGAACACTACACACAATGACTCTAATACCTTAAATGTATCTCCCACCAATATCCAAGTTAATTTCTGATGACAGAAGTCACAAAATAATCCCACACCAGTTCAGAATTATTAATAATAAAATGGCTATTTATTTCAGGGAAAAACGTATAGATCACTGTCCTAGATAACAGTCCTCTGCAAAAACAAGAACAGAGTCTAGCAGCCTGATGTGGGAACTGGAAGCAAGAGAGTGAGCACAGGCTTTACAGCTGCTTTTTACAGTATCAGAGACCACACCCAAGTGGGCTGGTATCTGAAGGGGTAGAATGTGCTCCCACAGCACCTCCCCCTTTTGTTTAAATAAGAGAGTTCCAAACCCAATTCAAAACTATATACACTAAGAACAGATATCAAGTATAATTAGAATTACAAGCATCATAAACAATATTAAGCAAGGAATGTATGCTAAATGTTTTAGTAAACATCCTATCCTAAGGAGCCTAAGTCTTGTATAGGAAATGGCTTGGCTAGATCGTAAGAGTACAATAATATGACTATCTAATCTTCAACCCCATCGAAGGCCTGAGAAGGGAGATAATATTACTTGAGCAGGCAGAAAGTACAATCAAGCAGCTTCCAAAGTGAGCAATATATGATGGAGACAATTAGCTACCTGAGCAATCACCCAAAGTCTCATTTTGCAACATTGAAGCAACCAACTTTGTAGTGTAACTGACAGACCGTTTATAGAGGCAAGAAAGTTTTCAGAACCATCTTACCATATCTTGGCAAGATTTGACAGTCTTTTTCTTTGTGTCCTGATCATCCATTTTGGATACCATGTTCTTTGTGAGTGGCTGAGGCATGGGCAGTTCCTTACCCAAAGGCCAATTGTGCTGAAAAGAAAACAAACTCTGAATGGAGTGTCTTTGGTGCTCAATATTCTCTCGGGAATAGATTGGTGCTGTCAGGAGCAATCATGTCTCATGCCAATAGAACCCTAATTTATTTAAATACCATGTTCTACAGATCCTTAAAGTGGTTGAAGATTACCTATCTAGACAGAATATAATCTCTGTATATCTAAAGAACCTAATTGATCTGACTGTATGTACAACAAACATGAACAACTACTGATCTATAATATTTTATACATGTCAGAATATTAAATAATCTGTAAACAAATGTGCAATAAATGAGGACAATGACCTCAAAATGTAAACAATCTATAAGTATCTTGATCAGAGGTAGAAGTAATAAATATTGCAATATGAAAATATATCCTATAGCTGGACGGTGGTGGCACACGCCTTTAATCCCAGCACTCGGGAAGCAGAGGTAGGCAGATCTTTGTGAGTTCAAGGCCAGCCTGGTCTACAAGAGCTAGTTCCAGGACAGGCTTGAAAGCTATGGAGAAACCCTGTCTCAAAAAACCAAATATATATATATATATATATATATATATATATATATATATATATATATATCCTAAAAGTTGTATCAATATACGAAATGTCCTAAACAGAGGTAGAAACATGAATATATACAATCTGAAAGAATAACTTTACATAGGTGTACAAATAATGTAAACAAAAATAACAAATATAATTTGAACTTGTATTAATATACAAAAACTATACCAATGTAATTATGCATAAATAATAGCTCACAAGTATTCACTCTATTACTCACTATTATTATCCCCCCCTTTTTTTTATTTTTTTTATTTTTTTTTTATTTATTTTTTATTTATTTATTAAGGATTTCTGCCTCCTCCCCGCAACCGCCTCCCATTTCCCTCCCCCTCCCCCGATCTAGTCACCCTCCCTAATCTGTTCGAAGAGCAATCAGGGTTCCCTGACCTGTGGGAAGCCCAAGGACTGCCCACCTCTATCCAGGTCTCCTAAGGTGAGCATCCAAACTGCCTAGGCTCCCCCAAAGCCAGTACGTGCAGTAGGATCAAAAACCCTCTGCGATTGTTCTTGAGTTCTCAGTATTCCTCATTGTCCTCTATATTCAGCCAGTCCGGATTTATCCCATCCTTTTTCAGACCCAGGCCAGCTGGCCTTGGTGAGTTCCCGATAGAACATCCCCATTGTCTCAGTGTGTGGGTGCACCCCTCGCGGTCCTGAGTTCCTTGGTTCCTTGCTCGTGCTCCGTCTCCTTCTGCTCCTGATTTGGACCTTGAGATTTCTGTCCCGTGCTCCTCTGTCTCTGTCTCCTTTCATCGCCTGATGAAGGTTAATATTTATGAGGATGCCTATGTGTTTGTCTTTGGGTTCACCTTCTTATTTAGCTTCTCTAGGAACATGCATTATAAGCCCAATGTCCTTTAGTTATGGCTAGAAACCAAATATGAGTGAGTACATCCCATGTTCCTCTTTTTGGGTCTGGCTTACCTCACTCAGGATAGTGTTTTCTATTTCCATCCATTTGTATGCAAAATTCAAGAAGTCCTTGTTTTTTACTGCTGAGTAATACTCTAATATGTATATATTCCATACTTTCTTCATCCATTCTTCCGTTGAAGGGCATCTAGGTTGTTTCCAGGTTCTGGCTATTACAAACAATGCTGCCATGAACATAGTTGAGCATATACTTTTGTTGTATGATAGGGCCTCTCTTGGGTATATTCCCAAGAGTGGTATTGCTGGATCCAGGGGTAGGTTGATTCCGAATTTCCTGAGAAACCGAAACACTGCTTTCCAGAGTGGTTGCACAAGTTTGCATTCCCACCAGCAATGGGTGAGTGTCCCCCTTTCTCCACAACCTCTCCAGCAAAGGCTATCATTGGTGTTTTTTATTTTAGCCATTCTGACAGGTGTAAGATGGTATCTTAAAGTTGTCTTGATTTGCATTTCCCTGATCGCTAGGGAAGTTGAGCATGACCTTAAGTGTCTTTTGGCCATTTGAAGTTCTTCTGTTGAGAATTCTCTGTTCAACTCAGTACCCCATTTTATAATTGGATTGATTAGCCTTTTACGGTCTAGTTTCTTGATTTCTTTATATATTTTGGAGATCAGACCTTTGTCAGTTGCGGGGTTGGTGAAAATCTTCTCCCAGTAAGTGGGTTGCCTTTTTGTCTTAGTGACAGTGTCCTTTGCTTTACAGAAGCTTCTCAGCCTCAGGAGGTCCCATTTATTCAATGATGCCCTTAGTGTCTGTGCTGCTGGGGTTATACACAGGAAGTGGTCTCCTGTGCCCATGTGTTGTAGAGTACTTCCCACTTCCTCTTCTATCAGGTTCAGTGTGTTCGGACTGATATTGAGGTCTTTAATCCATTTGGACTTGAGTTTTGTGCATGGTGATAGATATGGATCTATTTTCATTCTTTTACAGATTGACATCCAGTTTTGCCAGCACAATTTGTTGAAAATGCTGTCTTTTTTCCATTGTATACTTTTAGCTCCTTTATCGAAAATCAGGTGCTCATAGGTTTGTGGGTTAAAGTCAGAGTCTTCTATTCGATTCCATTGGTCTACTTCTCTGTTTTTATGCCAATACCATGCTGTTTTCAATACTGTAGCTCTATAATAGAGTTTGAAGTCAGGGATGGTAATGCCTCCAGACAATCCTTTATTGTATAAGATTGTTCTGGCTATCCTGGGTTTTTTGTTCCTCCATATAAAGTTGATTATTGTCTTCTCCAGATCTGTGAAGAATTTTGATGGGATTTTGATGGGGATTGCATTGAATCTATAGATTGCTTTTGGTAGAATTGCCATTTTTACTATGTTGATCCTCCCAATCCAAGAGCAAGGGAGGTCCTTCCATTTTTCGGTGTCTTCTTCAATTTCTTTCTTCAAAGACTTATAGTTCTTGTCGAACAGGTCTTTCACTTCCTTGGTCAGGGTTACCCCTAGATATTTTATGCTATTTGTGGCTATCGTGAAAGGTGATGCTTCTCTGATTTCCCTCTCTGTTTCCTTATCCTTAGTGTAAAGGAAGGCAACTGATTTTTTGGAGTTGATCTTGTATCCTGACACATTACTAAAGGTGTTTATCAGCTGTAGGAGTTCTTTGGTAGAATTTTTGGGATCACTTATGTATACTATCATATCATCCGCAAATAATGAAAGCTTAACTTCTTCCTTTCCAATACAAATCCCCTTGATCTCCTTATGTTGTCTTATTGCTATTGCTAGAACTTCAAGCACTATATTGAAGAGGTATGGAGAGAGTGGACAGCCTTGTCGTGTTCCTGATTTTAGTGGGATGGCTTTGAGTTTTTCTCCGTTCAATTTAATGTTAGCTGTTGGCTTGCTGTAAATAGCTTTTATTATATTTAGGTAGGATCCTTTTATCCCTATTCTCTCCAAGACCTTTATCATGAAGGGGTGTTGAACTTTGTCGAATGCTTTTTCAGCATCTAATGAAATGATCATATGATTTTTTTCTTTCAGTTTATTTATATGGTGGATTACATTGATAGATTTTCGTATGTTGAACCAGCCCTGCATCTCTGGGATGAAGCCTACTTGATCAAAATGGATAATTTTTCTAATGTGTTCTTGGATTCGGTTTGCCAGTATTTTGTTGAGGATTTTTGCGTCGATGTTCATGAGTGAGATTGGCCTGTAATTCTCCTTCCTGGTTGAGTCTTTGTGTGGTTTTGGTATCAAAGTAACTGTAGCTTCATAGAAGGAGTTTGGTAATGACCCTTCTGTTTCTATATTGTGGAATACATTAAGGAGTATAGGTATTAACTCTTCTTGGAAGTTCTGGTAGAATTCCGCATTGAAACCATCTGGTCCTGGGCTTTTTTTGGTAGGGAGGTTTTTGATAACCTCTTCTAATTCTTCGCGACTAACAGGTCTGTTTAGATTGTTCACCTGGTCCTGGTTTAACTTTGGTATATGGTATTTATCTAAAAAAGTGTCCATTTCTTTTATATTTTCCAGTTTTGTGCTATACAGGCTTTTGTAGTAAGATCTAATGATTCTCTGAATTTCCTCTGTGTCTGTGGTTATGTCCCCCTTTTCATTTCTGATCTTATTTATTTGTGTATTCTCTCTCTGTCGTTTAATTAGTTTGGATAGGGGTTTGTCGATCTTGTTGACTTTCTCCAAGAACCAGCTTTTTGTTTCATTGATTCTTTGGACTGTTTTCTGTGTTTCTATTTTGTTGATTTCGGCCCTCAGTTTTATTATTTCCAATCTTCTACTTCTCCTGGGCGCGTCTGCTTCTTTTTTTTCTAGAGCTTTCAGGTGTGTTGTTAAGTCCCCAATGTATGCATTTTCCGTTTTCTTTAAGTGGGCACTTAGTGCTATGAACTTTCCTCTTAGCACTGCTTTCATTGTGTCCCATAGGTTTGAGTATGTTGTCTCTTTATTTTCATTAAATTCAAGGAAGACTTTAATTTCTTTCTTAATTTCTTCCTTGACCCAGGTGTGGTTCAGTAGTTGACAGTTCAGTTTCCATGAGTTTGTCGGCTTTCTGTGGGTATCATTGTTGTTGCCTTCTAACTTTAATCCATGGTGATCAGATAGGACACAGGTGGACACTGATATTTTTTTGTATCTGTGGAGGTTTCCTTTGTTTCCAAGTATGTGGTCAATTTTTGAGAAGGTTCCATGAGCTGCAGAGAAGAAGGTATATTCTTTCCTATTTGGGTGGAATGTTCTATAGATGTCTGTTAAGTCCATTTGCTTCATTACCTCCAATAATTCTCTTAATTCTCTATTAGGTTTCTGTCTGATTGACCTGTCCCTTGTAGAGAGAGGTGTGTTGAAGTCTCCTACTACTAGTGTGTGTGGTTTGATGTCTGCTTTGAGTTCTAGTAATATTTCTTTTACATAAGTAGGTGCTTTTATATTGGGGGCGTAGATATTCAGAATTGAGACGTCATCCTGATGAATTGTTCCTGTTATGAGTATAAAGTGACCATCTCGGTCTCTTCTGATTGATTTTAGTTTGAAGTCAGTTTTGTTAGAAATTAATATGGCCACACCTGCTTTTTTCTTAGGACCATTTGCTTGAAACACCTTTTCCCAACCCTTTACTCTGAGTAGGTGCCTGTCTTTGTGGTTGAGATGTGTTTCTTGCAAACAGCAGAATGTTGGATCCTGTTTTCGTATCCAATCTTTTAGCCTGTGCCTTTTTATAGGTGAATTGAGCCCATTAATATTAAGTGATATTAATGACCAGTGGTTGTTTACTCCGGTTATTCTTATTGCTTTTGGTTGTAGAGATTGTGTGTCTCCCTTCTTTGAGATGTGCTGGTGAAGGGTCACTAGATGCCCGGGTTATTGTAGGCAGTGTTGGCAGTGTTGGATTCCTTGGGTTGTGATTTTCCTTCTATTACTTTCTGTAGGGCTGGATTTGTGGCTACGTATTGTTTAAATTTATTCTTATCCTGGAATGTCTTGATTTCTCCATTTATAGTGAACGAAAGCTTGGCTGGGTATAGTAGTCTGGGCTTGCATCCATGGTCTCTTAGCTTCTGCAGAACATCTATCCAGGACCTTCTGGCTTTCATAGTTTCCATAGAGAAGTCAGGTGTAAGTCTGATCGGTTTACCTTTATAAGTTACTTGCCCTTTTTCCTTTGCAGCTCTTAATATTCTTTCTTTAACCTGTATATTTTGTGTTTTGATTATTATATGGCGAGGAGATGTTTTTCTTTGATCCAGTCTGTTTGGTGTTCTGTATGCTTCTTGAATATTTAAGTGAATATCTTTCTTTAAGTTGGGAAAGTTTTCTTCCATAATTTTGTTGAATATATTTTCCGGGCCTTTGAGCTGTGACTCTTCTCCTTCATCTATACCTATTATTCTTAAGTTTGGTTTTTTTATTGTGTCCCATATTTCCTGAATGTTTTGTGTTGAGAATTTGTTGGTTTTGCTGTTTTCTTTGATCTGTTCATTTATTTTCTCTATGGTGTCTTCAGCATCTGAGATTCTTTCTTCTATCTCTTGTATTCTATTGATTATGCTTGTTTCTGTAGACTCTGCTCGTTGACCTAGATTTTCCATATCCGGCTGGTCCTCAGTTTGTATTTTCTTCCTTGCCTTCATTTCAGTTTTCAATTCTTGAACTGTTTCCATTACCTGTTTGATCGTTTTATCTTGGTTTCCCAGGGTATCATGTACATATTTACTCATTTCTTCAAACTTTTTGTTATACTTCTCATCCATTTCTATAAGGGCATTTTTTACATGTTGTTTAAGGGACTCTATTGCGTTCATAAAGTCAATTTTTTCCACTTCTTCTGTGTTAGATTGTTCAAATACTTCTGTTGTATGATCCTTGGGTTCTGGTGTTTTCATGTTGTTTTTCAGATTATTGGGTGAGTTCTTGCCCTGGCGTCTGCCCATCTCCTCCTATTAATCCTATCTAATAGGTCTTTTAAAAACCGGATCAGGTTTCCCTGCTGGCCCAGGGCTCCGCTTACAAAATGCCCTCGCTCTGTTTCCTGGTTTCTGCTGCAGGCCAAGAACCCTCTCACCCCTCCGAAGTGCCTTCCGGACAGGACCAGGCTCCCCGTTTGCCAGTGACCTGGCCAAACAAAGGCCTACCTCTTTGATTTGATTGTAGTAGGGCGATCTGTTCTCCTTATTGCCCGCCTGACTCTGCTGCTTGCGTCTGCTGCCGCGCTGGTCTCCCAAAGCCTCTTCCTGAATGCGGTGTCGCTCCGCCGCGTCTGGCCGCCGGCGCTCCGCCGCGTCTGGCCGCCGGCGCTCCGCCGCGTCTGGCCGCCGGCGCTCCGCCGCGTCTGGCCGCCGGCGCTCCGCCGCGTCTGGCCGCCGGCGCTCCGCCGCGTCTGGCCGCCGGCGCTCCGCCGCGTCTGGCCGCCGGCGCTCCGCCGCGTCTGGCCGCCGGCGCTCCGCCTCTGTGCGTCTGCCCCCCCCTTTTTTTTTAAACAAAAATAGTTTTCACTACAACCCTCTATCTAGTACAAGTAATAACAACCCCTAAACAGTGTTCCCAACCCTAAGGACAAACATTTTGGGGATGGGGACGTCGTTCATTGCTTCCCACTGTCATAGGAGTGATATTCTCTTAATGGGATCCTGCAAAAATATAGTTATGATTAAGTTTCAAAATTACAGTCTAGTATAGTTGCAAATAATTTCCCAGCAGTCAATAGGGTTTTTCCCCCAAAGTTCTTATTTGGAGTTCTGGCCAGAATGTCATGAGAAAGTGCATCATTCCAGCAGCTGGTACCCCAAAAAACAGTCTTATAGAAGCACTATCTGCATCACAATGTCATCTCAACCAGGTGGATTTGTTGCTATGGGGCCCCATCTTCTTCCTGGTATCTTTAAAGATTACTGCAAAAAGGATCTATAGGAAAATCTATTATCCATCGTTGAAAGCTTGAACATCATTCACATAAACATACATTCAGTGAAGAATAGGATATAGATAAAATAGAGATGGAGAAAGTAAAATTTTTCCTAAAGTCTTCCTTCTGTCCCATACGAGATGGTTCCTGATATGAGACAGAAACTCTAAATGTTCCTTTTAACAACACTCTTGGATTTAGAGAAGTACAGAGCCATTGTCCAACTCCAAAACCAGCTCTATATATTCATATATATATATATATATATATATATCACCTGTCCTTACAAGTCATATTCCTTTTTCATGACGATGAACTTTATTGGATAGTTATTTTTCATTCTGTCAGCATCCAAACAGCCAGGGTCTCTTGAATTTTTGAAGATGTGTATTTTCCTGGAAAGACAAGAGCAGAACCTTGCCCCAACCCTTATGAGGTTTTCTTACCACCTGTATGATTGTCACCATATGGATGAGCTGTCATTTCTCTTTTTCAAGAGGTTTCACCTTTTCAAAGCGAATCTTTATTAATTTTGATGGTATCCATAATTTTCTTCTCCTTTGGAAACAAGAGCAAAACCCTTTCCCCAGCTTAGCACATATCCTGGTTTCCATTGTGAGGTCAACACATCTTTGAAGTATACTGGTTGATTCAATTCCGAAGTTTTATACAATTATCCCATGCGTTCGGCTGCTGTTGTTCCTTTCTCATTAACGTTAAGAAAATTCAAGGTTAATAAAGCATTATGCAATCTATTTCTAGAAGCATTTTCCATCCATTTCTGTTTGTTCAGCATATCCTTTATATTACAATTTGACCTATGTAACTGCCTGACCTATAAGATTATTTGGTATACCTGTAATATGCTTTTATATTTTAATAAACAGAAAACATTTCATTTTCTTAGATACATATGCCAGACCACTGTTTGTCTTTATTTGTGCAGGAATGCCCATGATGGCCATAACTTCCGAGCTCAAGGCAGTTGCCCATTGAAAACCTGAGTATGTGTCTATGGTGTGGTGTACATATTTTAATTTATCAAATTCCATATAATGGAACACATCCATCTGCCAAATATCATTCCTCTGAGTACCCTTTGGGTTACTCACTGTAGGCAATGGTCTTTGCTTATAGAAAGAGCAAGTAGGACATCTCTTTATAATCTCCTTAGCTACTTACCATGTAATGGAAAACTCTTTCTTTAAACCTTTGCTATCGACATGATTTTTTTTATGAAATTCAGAGGCCTGCAACACACTTCCAATCAATAACTGATGAATTTTTGCATTACCTTGTGCTAGAGGACCTGGTAGACCCATATGGGATCAGATGTGTGTTATGTATATGGGACAAAGCCTATTCCTGATAATGTCTTGCACCTGAATGAATTATGAAGTCAATTTCATATCATCTGGTATAAATTCAGCAGTTTCAATATGCAAGGCAACGCTTTCTGCACATTGTGAATCAGTAACTATATTGAGAGGTTCTTTAAAATTCCTTAGTACCATAAGAATAGCATATAATTATGCCTTCTGGATAGAATTATAAGGGCTTTGTTCCACCTTAATTCTTCTGATTTGTAACCTGCCTTCCCTGATTTATTTGCATTGCTATAAAATGTATGGGCTCCAGTTATTGGTGCATCATGTACAACTTGAGAAGAATTCAAGAAGTTCTCTTTACAAGGTTACGTCTATTGCTTTTGGGATAATTGCTATTAATTTCTTCCAAAAAAAATTAGGACAAACTTTTCCAGGGTTCATTGTCTTCCCATAACTTTTTTATTTCTTCAGCAATAAAAAGCACTAGAATCTCTTCTGGGTCTATACCTGCTAATTGACAAAGTCTCAGCTTACTTTTTATAATTAATTCAGAGACCTTTTCCACATAAGTTTCTAATTTTTTTACTTGGTTTATGTGGTAAAAGAACTATTCTAAGATAATATCGTCCCTCTGCATTAAAATTCCTATAGGAGAAAATCTAGAAGGCACTATGACTAGAATACAATTAATATTTGGATTCACCCTATTCACATGTGCCTCCTATAATTTCTCCTCAACAATTGTCAATTCCTTTTCCACTTCAGCTGTTAATTCTCTGAGACTATTCAAGTCTTTATCACCACCTAAGGTTTTGTTTAAATGAATTATTAAATCAGGTGTTATCTCAACAGCCAGTCATAGACTGGAAATGTCTCCTAATAATCCTTGAAAGTCATTAAGAGTCTGCAATCAGTCTCTCCTAATTTGTGCCTTTTGAGTTCTAATTTTCTATAAACCTATTCTGTAACCCAGGTAATTGACAGAATCTCCTCTTTGAAAATTTCAGGAGCAATTTGTAATCCCCATTTAGGCAAAACTTTCTTTTCTTCTTCAAACATTCTTTCTAAAGTATCAGTATCTGAATCAGATAACAAAATGTCATCCATGTAATGGTAGATTATAGACTTAGGAAATTGCTTATGTATTATTTCCAGTGGCTGGCTGACAACGTATTGGCACAGGGTGGGGCTATTGAGCATTCCCTGTGGGAGGATGGTCCATTGATATCTCCTAGTAGGCTGAGAATTATTATAAGTAGACACTGTGAAGGCAAACTCTTCTCTATCCATTTTTGTAAAGGTATAGTGAAGAAACAATCCTTTAAATCAATAACTATGAGAGGCCATCCCTTTGGTAACAGAGAAGGCAGAAAAATTCCATATTGAAGAGAGTCCATAGGTTGAATAACCTTGCTGATAACTCTAAGATCTGTCACCATTCTCCATTTTCCAGATTTCTTTTTGACAACAAGTACAGGAGAATTCCAAGGGCTGCTAGATTCTTCAATGTGTCGAGCATCTATTTGCTCTCGTACCAGCTGTTCTAAAGCCTGCAACTTTTCCTCAGCTAGAGGCCACTTCTTAACCCATATTGGTTCACCATTTTAAAGGTAGAGCTGTTGGTACCTCTGAAGGTTTATCAATTGCTTTGTGTTCTTGTACAGCCCAAATGGCTGGTGTCTGTCGTCTATAATATCTTCTAATATTTTCCTCAGAAACATACGTTTTTTGGGCTGCAGAACATTAATCTGGGTATTCCATTGCTGCAATAGGTCATGACCCCACAAATTCACTGCAATATTAGCTATATATGGCCTTAGTCTTTCTTTCTGCCCTTCTAGCCCTATGCATTCAACCCATCTCGTGTTTTGTTTTACCTGAGATAGGGTTCTAATTCCTAGGACCTGAACATCTACCTCTTGAAGAGACCAATTCAGATGCCAAGATACTTACATGTCTAATAAGCCTTCAATAAAAATGCCATTTATACAAACTCTCAGCTTTGATCTTTGATCATTTATAGAAGTCTGCCAGAATATATGTTTCCTATGTCCTGCTGGAGTTTTTTACTCATCCTCCACATTTAACCCATCATTCAGACCAGTATTATTAACAGCAGGCATTAAATTTTTAAATTTTCCTGGAAAGACATGTCCTCCACAGTAATGGTGAATAATTAGACCATGTTCATCATGGGAGCCTGCAAGAGCCCCTGCCCATGGAGTTTCCCAATGTTATCAGGTTGCCTTGTCTATGTTTCATTGACCTACATTCATTGGTCCAATATCGGTCTTTGCTACACCTTCTATATATACTTTAAGGCTGAGTCCTCCTATTTCTGCCGTTCCCAGAGGAGACATTATTCCTAGGAATCCCTTGTCTACAATCCATTTTCAGATATCCCATTCTACCACAATTAAAATATTTGGTATTTTGATGTCTTACCATTGGAAATTGTTTCTCCTACCCAAGCTTCAGTACCATAGTCTCTACATTTATTGTATGCAAGACCCATTCATCCATGGGTGCTGATCTGATCTTTAAAGGCCCAAGGGTCCTTTTTGCATTCTATGTTGGCATTCTCATAAGCCAAAGATTCAATTATTATACATCTAGCTTCTGGGTCAGTTACCCCTATTTGTACAGCCCTAGTTAGTCTTTGTAAAAAGTAACTAAAAGGTTCTCTCTGACCCTATTTACCTCTAAGATATGATTCAGCTCTCTTTCATAGTTCCTGAATTCTCTCCCAAGCCTTTAAAGCTGATGTTCTACATAGGGACAAGGTGTGGTCATCATAAAGAGCTTGATCCTGAGGATCAGAGTAAAGTCCTTCACCTAGAATTTGATCTAAGGAAATATCAAGTCCTTTTGTTTTTTTCCCGTTGCTCTAAAAATCTAGCTTCTTCATTAAAAAGGCACCACCAAAGTAACTGCATTCTACTTTCTAGGACTGCTGAGATTAACTAAGCCCAGTCCTGTGACATTGCTTTGTTACTGGAAGCCCATGTTTTGGCCATTTCCCTAACAAAGGACGAATGTAATCCGTAAGCTACAATTTCTTGTTTAATTTCCTTTAGATCAGTCATACGTATGGGCTCCCATGAAGATTCTTTGACAACCTTAGGGTACTTGGGTCCATGTACTCTTTCTGATGTTATTACTGGAAAGGCAGGCAGAACTCTATCCCGGAGATTTTTATGTACTGATGAGGTTAAATTTTGCCTTTATACCTTTTGTCTCTGGTCATCAAATTCGATCTGTTCCTCAGTCTTTTCACATCTTCTTACCACTGCCTTTTGTAAAGTCTGGATCTCCTGTCCAGTGTTCTGCTGTAATGCCCTCATTGAGGATTCCAAAGTATGAAGTCTGTCTAGTAGAGATAATGTCTCACCCTTGGACATAATCTTCATAGCATGCATATTACCTTCCTGGAGAGACATTCTATCAGTCAATCTGTCATACCCCTTTGACAGAGTCCAATTAATACATTTGTACTCAAATAATGTTTCAACACCCACTGTCATTGATTGGGTTTTATGTGCCAAATTGGCTGTATCCTTCTTTAGCATGCTGAATCTTCCTTTAAATAAATTATTATCAGTCTGTGCCATTTCTAAAAGTACCTCAGTTGACTGAGTTTTGTTAGTTAAATTGTTTGTATCCTCCTTCAGATTTTTGACCTCTTTTTTGAGAAGCTTGGTATCAGTCTGTAAAGACTGTACCATTTCTAAAACACCTCATTCTTAGCCCCATTGTCAAACCATATTTTTAAGAAAAAGATACTGAGGACTAGACTGATCCCCAGAATCAAAAATAGTGATGTAGAAGGGACATCATATAAGTCTTGTAAAACCTCATGCATGGTGTAAGTAAAGAGACTATTGAAATCTTGGACAGTCAGGTTGTCTGACATATTGCCCTTTTAATTTAGAAACTTGTGATTTACATTTTGGATATTAAATCTTACCTGTGGTTTAATGAGCTGAATTAGGTACAATAACCATTACCTGCTCGTAGGTGTCACGGGCCACCTAAAAATTGAACCCAGCTGGGCCTATCGGTGTACCTGGCGTCATGTGACTGGTCTGAATCTGACTTTAGAGTGAAATGCTGTGAGATATGCTTAGATTAAAAATAGTTATTTAATAGAAATCACAGACTGAATGCACCACAGTGGGCTCTGATTGGTCAGCAGTCACAGGAGTACAGGGACAACAAGATAACAGAAGGCACCCAGGAAAGCCTGTATCTTAGCTGAGTTTCCATGCAGTGCGTGGCACCAGGGCAAGCACACGGGGACAGGAAGCCACTTGGAGGTGTGTAATGAAATAATAAGAAGAAACATGGCCAGTCTGTAGCAAGAAAAGCCACCGCTGAGTGAGAGTTCTATATCCGAATGAGCTGCTGGCTCCGTGCGCACAGGCTGTGGTTGAGGTGGGCTGAGCCGGGCATGCCCCAAGCCTGGCAGCATGCAGCAGAGCTGGAGTTTCTAAAAACCAAACAGTGGGCACCAGATGATGATGGAAGACACAAAATAATCCCACACCGGTCAGAATTATGAATAATAAAATGGCTATTTATTTCAGGGAAAAACTTACAGATCACTGTCCTAGATAACAGTCCTCTGCAAAAGCAAGAACAGAGTCTAGCAGCCTGACGTGGGAGCGGGAAGCAAGAGAGTGAGCACAGGCTTTACAGCTGCTTTTTACAGTATCAGAGACCACACCCAAATGGGCTGGTATCTTAAAGGCTATTGGCTGACGGGGCGGAATGTGCTCCCACAGCAAATTTCTAGCCTTTCAGATACCTGGGGGTGTGCAGGGAGTGGGAGTGGAGGTGTCCTAGTTGTCAAGCCTGTTTGCCTATTTAGTAAATCCAGTGTGTCTAGGTCTAGCCCGACATAGTGTTGCGCACCTGCAATCCCAGCAGTGTAGAGATAGAATAAGGGATCCATGGTTCAAGGTCAGCCTTGGTTATATAGTAAATCCGCAGCCATCCTGGACTACATGAGATCCTGCTGATCCTCCACACACACACACAAAAACAGAAAAGAGGAAGAATGAGGAATTACATGCCACCGGCTGTCCTCAGTATTGGGATGTTAGCTGGAAAATGGGAAGAATGGAAAGTCCAATTCAGCATTCTTGTGACTCGGATAAACATCAATTTTCCAGGCTTGGGATTTTTCACTTCTTTAGGAATTTAACAAAGGAATCCCTCCTCGAGAGGTTGTCCCTGCCTAAGCAGCCATCACTACAAACAAGTCCCAGTGCAGGCCAGGCTCTCGCTGTCCTCCTCCCTCACTAGTGCAGCGAGGGGCAGGTCAATATTCAGGTCCCTCAGGTGGGCATGGAGCTCAGTGGCAGAGGGCTTGCCAGCCTTGCTGCAGGCCTGGCTACAATTGCCAACGGTGACAAAGTAAAACAAAACATCCAGTTGTTTTCCTCTCAAACACTAATAAAATAGGCCTTAGGCTTTAATAGGCATGTTATAACAAAAGCAGATTAAATATCTTCCAGTTTCACACTCTAAAAATCAAGAGCTCTTTCTTATTGTGAGAAAACACACAAAATACACAGTTAAAAAGTTGGGTGTGAAGGTAGTGGGGACGCTTCTGAAGCTTGGTTCCCACAGGCATGGAAATGTGTGGTGGTCAGACAGCTCAGACTCCATGCACCAAGATAATCAAGACCTCGCTCCTCTTTCTCAAGCAACTCTAATGGGCACACTGTGGGGCAGCCAGGCCTCCTGTGGGAAGCCATTAACAAAACCTTTAAACCCCAGCTTTCCACAAATAGGTAGGCATGTTACCTCTCTTAATTATAAGGACTGAAAAGAGTAAGCAGCTGCCTGGGCCTAGGGCAGACCTTCCAGGACAAAACTCCAACCATAGACCAGCACCACAGGACCCAGCTGGGCCAAACTGACAGTGGTCCTGGGGAGAGAGAGAGGATCAGGATGAGCAAGGGTGACTGACAGTGGTCCTGGGGAGAGAGAGGATCAGGATGAGCAAGGGTGCTTGAAAATGGGCTGGGTTAAAATGGGCTCTGGAGACTGTTTTTACCAGACCATATTCCTTGATAGAGCAGCAGAACTTTTTTTTTAGGAACCTGCAGGTATCTGTAAGACAACTGGAACAGATTTACATCTTGATGCCACAGCACAAGGCTATGGCTTTAGGTTAAAAGGTGTGAACATTTTAGAAGACAATTAAAGGAAATTGGAAACTCTGAACCTCTGAAGATACATCTGAAACCTGTTAATTTTGGACTATGAAGCCTGTGGAAAAGACACATCTGTCTGTACTTTAGCAGGAAACTTAACAAATGAAGTAACGAGCTCCCAATACCCTAAGTCACCAAACGCCATCAGACCGATCTGAGAGGGGTAGGTAGGCGAGCAGTAGTGACCTGGCGTTTATTTTTTGCTGCACAGGTAATCCCAAGTCTCTCCATAGTCTTTGGCAAACACCAGTCTTAGAAGCAGTACTTGCCTTTGGCTGCTGAGTCCAGGAGGCCTGAAGATTTTCCTGTGGGGGTAGGGTTCAGTCTACCTGTCTTGGCAGGATGAGATGATCGATCCCCCCAGTCCAGGAAGCTGAGGTGGAAGGCAGCTTTGTGCTGCATGGGTTGGCTTTGCCATACCCAAAGGCAAGCCTCCAGACAGGTCTTCTTCAGCCATGCATCTTCTCGGAGGAGATACAGGATGCTGCAGGAGCTGGCATGTCTCTGTCATAAGAAGCTCTTTTTGTTAAGTGCCCTAATCTCAGATCTGTAAAGGCACTTGAGAATCAGGGTACCAATATCTGTTAGGTGTATCTAAATTAGACATATAAGTTAAATTTGGACATACAGTTTACCCAATCAGTTACAGCTTACCAATGCCAGTAAAGGCAAGAAGATTAGAAGGAATATTTTAGTAAGTTAAAGAATTTTGGAGGCAGAATGTCTCCTTGGTAGGTCCAGGGCATGTGGGTACTCTTACCAAAGATGGCACTGAGGTTTTTCACTTTGACTTCAACCAAAAATGTTGGCTATTCACATGTTAGTATTTTTTCCAGAGCTGTTATAATCTGGAGTTACAAATTTTATAGATTTTAAAACAAACACACAGACATAAAACAAGGATACTGTGGCCACATGATTTATACATATATATTAACAGACAAACAAACCTTTTCCCAGGAAACTGTGTCAGCTGACCAACTTTGAAATCCTGGCGTATAGGCTGCAGGAGCCAGGCAAGCACACAGACGGTCCCACTGAGGACCAGATCAGCAGGTGCTGAGAGGGAGAACAGAAATGTAAGGACAGAACACCTATGCAGCTCAGAGTGGGAGGACAGGGGAAAATCCCAGCGAGACAGGTCACATGCCAGGAATGCAGACAAACTGCAAACATCGAAGAGAAGTGGGGAGAGGGGTGGGGGAGGGGCAGCAGGAGCACAGCATCCAGAAACCATGGGCATATGGGGGGGAGGGGGGTTGTTTCACACCGGCAAAAACTTTAAGGTGTTAAGGGACGTAAGGTGTCGGCCCCAATTTAAAAAGGTTTTGTAAAAGGCAGCCCAATGGTGTTTGGAGATCAGGCCTCGAATTGTAAGTGGACTTTTTCAAGTCCATGCCAGGATTCACAGCCTAGAGCAATGTGTCCACTGTGGTAGACTTTGGGTCGGAAAAAAACAGAGGGGTGTGAGAAATACTTTAACAGGACGTCTCCTGATAAAAGAATCCCATAGGGACAAGGTGAGCCCTTGTCCTGGTCAGGTCGGGTGCCTGGCACAGCCCTGTCTTCAATAGGACAGCCTGAAAATCGTATGAGGCCCTGAACCTCTAAAGACAATGAGTGGAAATCAGAACTTACCTAGATGAAGCTGATCATAGCCTGGCGACCAAGAACAGGTGGGGGGGGGGGCGCGTACACATGGCCTTGGGCCAGTGAGAGAAACAGCCCCCCTTGGTGGGACCTCCAGATGAAAAGTTTCTGCGCCCCAATAAACCTCTCCCCCAACACAAGAATCCAAATCAGACCAAATCAAATTGAATCAGAAAAAGTCCATGTTTAATGGATATCAACACTCCGGGGTGGCCTTCCAAACCCCAGAGATGAGACTGGGAAGGAAGACCAGAAAACCAAGTGTTTGTTCGGGGGGGGGGGGCAATTTAAATACCCTGTGGGAATGGTCTTGAGCATCTCTGGGGAGGGGTCATCGTTTGGCGGGCTTTCTCAGGGGTGGAGTCTGGACTGAGGCAACTCCCAGGGAAGGGGCCTTGGGATAGAACTTCCACCCAAACATTCCAGACTCTTTGGGTGTCAGGGGGCTGGGGTGAAATTTCCACCCAAACACTGTCCTACCCACACCTGATTTAAATCAGCAGAAGTTGGTTGATTCCGCAGCATCTGTATTCGCCTGCCAAGTGCTCGCACCAGATAGAGACTACTTGCCCTAGCTGACCCTGACTCTTATCTCCACAGGTTTCGGCATGACCACCCCAGCCACAGTGGGTGGGAAGGCCTTCCTCATCGCATATGGACTGTTTGGCTGTGCGGGGACCATCCTGTTCTTCAACCTCTTTCTGGAGCGCATCATCTCTCTGCTGGCCTTCATCATGCGCGCCTGCCGAGAGCGCCAACTGCGCCGCAGCGGCCTGCTGCCCCCCACCTTCCGTCGAGGCTCCGCACTGTCGGAGGCCGACAGCCTGGCAGGCTGGAAGCCCTCGGTGTACCACGTGCTGCTCATCCTAGGCCTGTTCGCCGTGCTGCTCGCATGCTGCGCCTCGGCCATGTACACCAGCGTGGAGGGCTGGGACTACGTGGACTCGCTCTACTTCTGCTTCGTCACCTTCAGCACCATTGGCTTCGGGGACCTGGTGAGCAGCCAGCACGCCGCCTACCGGAACCAGGGGCTCTACCGCCTGGGCAACTTTCTCTTCATCCTGCTCGGCGTGTGCTGCATCTACTCACTCTTCAACGTCATCTCCATCCTCATCAAGCAGGTGCTCAACTGGATGCTGCGCAAGCTGAGCTGCCGCTGCTGCACGCGCTGCTGTCCGGTGCCCGGCGCGCCCCTGTCACGGCGCAATGCCATCACTCCGGGTTCCCGGCTGCGCCGCCGTCTGGCCGCGCTAGGTGCCGACCCCGCGACCCGCGACAGCGACGCCGAGGGCCGCCGCCTGTCGGGCGAGCTCATCTCCATGCGCGACCTCACAGCATCCAACAAGGTGTCGCTGGCGCTGCTGCAGAAGCAGCTGTCCGAGACGGCCAACGGCTACCCGCGCAGCGTGTGCGTCAACACACGCCAGAACGGCTTCTCGGGCGGCGTGGGCGCGCTGGGCATCATGAACAACCGGCTGGCAGAGACCAGCGCCTCCAGGTAGAGCGGCCGCCCGCCCCCAGCGCCGCGGACCCTGCTCGGGCTGCGCGCCGTAGGGCGGGTTTGCTTCAGTTCTTCTCTCCGAGATGGCGCTTTCTTAATCTTTATCCAATAAAAACGAAACAAAAAAAAAACCCACAAAAACAAAAAATGTTTTCTAAAGAAATACTATTTGGCCAGGCCTGACGTTATCAAGGGCAAGTTTAAGATGAGACTGTGATCTTTTGAGTCCCCTCTTGGAGAATCGTGGCCGCCAACAGATTTCTCTTCCTGGAAAAGAGAAAAAGTGGCACCCCAAATCTACCCCCCTCCCCGCGCCAGTGCATTCCTGGGCTTTGCAGACAGGCACCAAAGCCTTCCCCATGCGCATAAGCAGCTGGCAACCCCGAAGCATATGGTGCCGCCTTTCATGGCTCTGAATTACCTCCTCAGCCTTTAGAATCCTGGCCCGGCCTAGCAGCTTCCTTCTGGTCGTCAGAAGTGATATAGTCACAGTTTTGACAGGTGGGGGTAGGGAGCGCCATATGTTGCCTTCCCGTGTATATATATAGAACAGCCACTACACACCGGGAACGGTGTAGTATTATGCAATGAGAGGAAACAGCACCAACCAGCGGTCGGTGACATCTCCCCCCACACTTGGAAATTCCAAGTGGTGAGGGGCTTAGCTGGCCTTTTTCAGCCCGCAGCTAGTCCACTTCGTGAGTTCTTCCTGTATAAACTCAGAGGGACCTGTAGGGAGAGGCGCTCACTGATTGGGAGTCCTGCTCTGTGCTTCGGGGAGATCTCAGAAATGAGCCCCCGACCTTTTCAGTCACAAGCTTCACCGGCAGGGCCGCTTCCTGTTACTAATCAGGACTGGTTGTTTCGTCTCAGATAAGATTTTGTTATTGTTGTCTTCTTAACTATTGTTGGCCAGCTCAACTCTTTCCCCCTTTTAGAGAGCCTAGAGGTGCAGCGCACAGCCCCCATCCACCTCCTTTCCGATTCAGGGCTCTGCCCTCTACCCCCACGGGGGGGGGGGGGGGCGCTACAGCACCAGAAGCCAAAAGAGCCATATTGCAAATGCCAGGCCATTAAACTCCTGTGCCTACCACATAGTGTTTAGGGGCAGGCACAATGAGATCACATTCTGAGCCCTGAGCCCTGTGTGGTCTCCAAATAACCAGGTGGGTCTATTTTTCTCTGCATACTCTACACTGGAGGTGGAGGAGGCAGGAGGGATGGAGATACCAGAACCTACGGATGGGAGGGATGGTGGGATAAAAGTGATGTTCTGAAGAGTGGTCCTCAGGCTGAAGGACAGAACCTCCCAGACTCCTGCTCTGCAGAGGGAAGTCTAGACACCCAAGGCTTCATTGAAATGGCAGAATTTGAAAGCTGTGAAGGAACACACCTCTGCCTTTTTCTCATCTAAAGAAATGTCACCATTTAAGAAAAGTGTCCGTTCATGGCGTGACCTAATATACAACACTTCTGGTAGGAATTTTTGCAAGCGTTATCACCTGAATACTATCTGTCTCCCTGGCAGATGTGCCTAGAGTGTGTGTGCACATATGCACACACATACGCTCACACACACATAACATTAAAAACCATATTTGAATGCTGAACTCTTCTTTCCCCTTCCAGTTTCAGCTAGAAAGAAAAAAAAAAACCAGGCACGGGGGGTTTACTTTGGGTAATTTGTAGTCTTGGTTTGGGGTTGGTCTCTAAACACGGGCTTTATTCTGGTGTAAAAACCAGTGAGGTAGGGCTGGCAGGAGAGAGGCAGTCTTACTAAATCTTCAAGGGGGAGACCTCTCCAGAAGTCATACTTCCGGGATCTACTGTGTCTGTCCATCAGAACCAGCTCATAAGCTAACATCTGAAAAATGGCTTTGGTCCCAGCAAGTAACTACACACTCTTAAGAGACTTAAGTCTCCAGTATAGAGCTTCTGACAGGACCTGGACGTAAGGCACCAGGCTCATCCCTTTAAAAGAGAAACAGATTAAAAAGCATTCAATTAGAGATGTCACCTAGGCAACGGGAAATAACTTGGGGAGCTGAGCCATCCGGAGGGGGATGTAGAGATTCCCGTGGCAGAGGCATCTGGACCAGACAAAATAGCAGTTTGCCCATTGGGAGGGAGCTTGGCAGCAGCACAGTGGGACTTAGGCTCCGCCACCAAGTCATCATGTGATAAGACATCCAAACCACCCTTCTGACAAATGCATAGCACTGCACGGAATCCTGCCTCCTTGGGAGCAGGGGAACAACCAGGATCCTCCTCCAGGGGAGAGAACACTAAGCACTCCTTAGCAGCCTCTTCTGTCACCATGCTTCTGAGGCTCCCCTGAGTTGCCTATACCGCACAGCCTTAGCGGTTTTCAGTTCCTTTCCTATGCATCATTGGTTTTGGAAGAAAGCAATTGGCTACGGTTAGAGCAAAGCCTCTCAAGGAAGCATAGGCACGGTTGGAGGGGGCAGGGAAAGGAAGCCCCCTCTTTCCCTTCCCTCTCATGATGTCCCAGAGAAATGTCTGTCCTCCAAGTATCTCGGGATCCAGTGACACATGTACATTGTTGCCCCTGTCCCTCTGGGCCCCATCACACAACACCAGTCTCAGTCCCACTATGTGGTATGACATCCCATGATTCTCCTCTGCGCAGACCAAAGGATTCAGTGGCCCAGATGCCTGGGGGCTCCTGAAAAGCTGGGGCTTCCCAGGTCGGGGAACTTGATGGAGCAATAGAGTTATGTGGTATGACTTCTTATTTAAGAGAACTCGGAAAAGCAAGAATAGGCTCCCCTATCGTTTAGAAACAATGACATTGCTAAGGGCCCCTTTCCTAAGAAGGGCTCCATGTCCTTAGATGGCAACATCTCTTCCATGGTTCTCAACAATCTCACCAATGTTCTCAACTCCTGTGGGCTGCCGTTCACCTGCCTAACCTCAGGTCCACATTCACAGTGTCCTACTGGGTTGTGGGTTCCTGTAATGACACAGTAGGATTCCCATCATCTTTTGTCTTCTCCTTGTGGCCACACAGAACACAGAAGCCAGGGGCTGAGACCCAGGCCCTCTTAAAGTTGAGCAGATAAAGAAGCCACTGTCCATGTCATTGTTCACTAAAGCCACATAGTCCGCCCCTGTCTCTTCTGAATGAAGCCCAAGGTCCTGGTGGGATGGTCTAAGGGCTAGGCAGCCTCAAGCCTTCAGCCCTGGAGCAGCAACAGGGAGCCCTGGCCATTGCATGCCATGCACAGGTGTACCCATGCACAGCAGCCTTACAAACAGCCACTAGCCCTTTCCTCAAGGGGCCCTCCCAGGTGGGGCCAGTTGAAGAAGAAACCATTTCCCTGTTTAATTCTCTAGAGATCTCCTTGGGTGTTGTTCCTCTCCGTGTCAAGGAGTTTTGTGTACAGTGTGCATGTGTTTGTGTTATACAGAAGCCAGCATCCCATTCCAAGCCCACCTCTAAAGATAGCTGGTCACCAAGACTCCCAGCAGGCTCCTCTTCCTACAGGTTCTAGGGTGAGGGTACCTGGGCCCTTATTAACAGAGGAGATGTTTCTGGGGGACTGATACCAACAGCACTCCATCTTGTCTGCCACCATAGGGCCTGTGGGCCATCTGGGTCTATCTTAGTGTAACCTTTTACATTCTTAGGGAAAAAGAAAAGCACAAATCTCTATCAGTGTCTGGGAGGCCCTGCCACGTAGCAGCTCAGGGCACTTCAGCATCCAGAAGAGATGCTGGGCTTGTCTGTCTATCGCTAGGGTTGTTGGGTGACCCTGAAGGCTCCTCCTGTAGAGTGGGAAGGACCTTCTGAAGCCATTCCTGGCCCCACAGACATGTGGCCTAGATCTGGTGACCCTGGAGAAGCCCGGGCACCAGCAGGCATCCTGCCGTGTGACATCACCTAATGCAGAGCAAAGCCAGCCTCACTGTGCACTGAGGAGAAGCGATGGCCTTTCTGCACCAACCTGACCAGAGACCCCCCCGTCCCTCCTCCCAAAGAAGCTGGCCCTGGCTTTACAGCTCATTCCTTATGCTGCGTTCTCTGGGGAGGGGTTCCAGCATGCAGGCGAGCCTACAGCACTTGGAAACAACACTTTCTCCTCTGAGCAGCACTTTGCTGAGAGAACACTCAAGGGTAATTAAATTATTGATGAATAAAAAGCAGCCTGCCACCCTTTGTGCTGTTTGCTTTCTGTCTGGTTAGAGCTCCTCTTACTTCTCACACTGCCTGTACAGGCCCTTCCTCCTGACTTCCTGCTCACACTGCGTGTCCAGGCCCCTCCTCCTGACTTCCTGCTCACACTGCCTGCCCAGGCCCCTCCTCTGGACTTCCTGCTCACACTGCTTGCCCAGGCCCCCTCCTCCTTACTTCCTGCTCAAACTGCCTGCCCAGACCCCTCCTGACTTCCTGCTCACACTTTCTGTCTAGGCCTCTCCAGACATATGCCTGCCAAATCAGAGCTACCCCTGGCCCAGCCTGAGCTGAGGTTGGTAGAGTCAGGGAATGAACTGAACCTCAAGCATGCTCTCAAACCTGGTTGCACACTTGATCCTCCAAAGTATGTGTGAAAAAGTGCTGAAGCTAGGCCCTACCCAGGGAATGGAACTGCCATACCTAATTTTCAGGGGTCATACCTCATAAATGCTAGAGAGCAAATTGGACTCTGCTAGCAGAAGTTCAAAATAATAATTCTACTAGCTAACAACAGGTAAGAGGTTTATTTCCAGCACAGAGTCCCTCAGCGTCCGCGTCCCTGTCATATCTGCCTATTCCCACACCATCCCACGGACCAAGGCACTTACATTCCGGGCAAAGAAAAGGTCTAGACAGATGCCTCCCTTCAAGACCATGGCCCAGAGACAACACACGTCACTCATTCTCTATCAAACCAAACTTGTCATATGACCTAACATGGCTACAAGCGGATCTGAAACCCACTTTTCTTCAAGTTAGCCATGGACTGCTGGGGGGAGGGGGGACACTGTGCCTCTGCGGCAGGGTCTCTAAAAGCTCATGGCAAGGCCAAGTTTGTAGCTCTTTGTTATTGCTGGTGGGATTCAGACTCAGTGTCTGTCTTGTTATCGCTGGTGGGATTCAGACCCAGTGTCTGTCTTGTTATCGCTGGTGGGATTCAGACTCAGTGTCTGTCTTGTCACCATCTCTTCTCCCGGCAACTGTGCCCCTATCAACAAGGTTGTCTGGAAGGAAACTGCCAAGGGATTCTGGGAAACATAGTTTTTAGACTTCCAGCCTCTTTTTTGTAAGGCAAAAACTGTTTTGTAAAGCAAAAACAGTTTAGAGGCAATGTCTTAAAATTGGGGTTTCTATTGTCAAGAGACACCATAACCATGGCAACTCTTATAAAGGAAAATATTCAATTGGGCTGGCTTACAGTTCAGAGGTCTAGTCCATTAGTGTCATGGCAGGAAGCATGGTGGTGTGCAGGCAGATGTGGTGCTGGAGGAGCTGAGAGTTCTACATCTTGATCCTCAGGCAGCAGAAGGAGACACTGTATGCTGGGTGTAGCATGAGCATATATGAGACCTCAAAGACTGCCCCACAGTGACGCACTTCCTCCAACAAGGCCACGCCTCTTAATAGTGCCACTCCTTAAGGGTCATGCATTCAAACACATGAGTCTATGGGGTCAAATCTACTCAAACCACTGGAGGCAGCAGGTATAAATATATACCAAACACCATTTGGGTAGTTCACAAATTCCTGTAACTCTGGACCCATGGGATCCAATACCCTCAGAAGACTTCTGTGGGTGCCTGTGCACATGTACAAACATACACACAGAATGACACACACATACACATAAATGATAAAGATTTATGTGTATGTGTGGCTCACCACTCCCCTAGGACACCTTAGCCACCACTAGGCAAAGATGGTTTACATCCCAGTGTTTATTTGGTCAGCAGTTTCTATGGAGACAAGGTCTCACTGTGTTGTGTTACACAGTTTCTATGTAGACAAGGCCTCACTGTGTTACACAGGCTGTTACACAGTTTCTATGGAGACCAGGTCTCACTGTTACACAGGCTGTTACACTGTGTTACACAGTTTCTATGTAGACAAGGTCTCACTGTGTTACACAGGCTGTTACACAGTTTCTATGGAGACAAGGTCTCACTGTTACACAGGCTGTTACACTGTGTTACACAGTTTCTATGGAGACAAGGTCTCACTGTTACACTGGCTGTTACACTGTGTTACACAGTTTCTATGGAGACAAGGTCTCACTGTTACACTGGCTGTTACACTGTGTTACACAGTTTCTATGGAGACAAGGTCTCACTGTTACACTGGCTGTTACACTGTGTTACACAGTTTCTATGGAGACAAGGTCTCACTGTTACACAGGCTGCTGTAAGCGCTTGGACTTGGGGTACCTCAGCCTCCACAGGAACTACAGAGCCATCGTTCCCCTCATGCCCCGCTTCATTTTGAGGGGTTCATTCACAGAGCACTGTTGGTATCCAGATGGCAAGGGACCGTCAACACTTCTGACCTGGCTCTGCCTCTACATGACTGCAAGAGTGGACTAGAGTAGGGTTCTTTTCTCATGTCAGCAAAATAAGGGGCTGACCTTTGGTCTCTGTTACCCTAAAGCTCTGATGGCCAAGGGAAGAGGGGAGAAGTGCAAGGGATCTCAGGGGTTCTTGGCAAGAACCACACGTAGCAGCATCTACCGAGTGTCTGTCTAGCTTGAACAATTTATCCCATCTCTATCTCCATTGGCTGGGTACAGCAGGACCAGTCACTTGGATGCAAGCCCACTCTGAACAGAATAGCTCCCTGCTAGGGTGAAGCTTCATCATCCCACAGCCTAGAGAGTAGCACAAGCTCCAGGTTCTTGGTCTCTTCAGTTTCTGTACCCAGGGGTCACATAAAGCATTGTTCTCTGGACACATGCTATCCTCTAAGGCCCCACAAGCAACACACAGATACTTATGTTACATGGATTTAAATTCAAATTAAATTTCCAGTCTTGGACTGGCAAGACGTTCAGCAGGTAAAGGGACTGAAGTTTGATCCCTGGACTCCCTACAAGCTGTCCTTTGACCTCCACACACTCACTGTGGCATGCATTCTCCCACCTACCCTACACACAATAAATGTAATAAACTTTTTCCAAATGCCCAATCTTCAGTTGCAGTAGACATGTGTGGTCAATAGCTACATGTCACTCACAACCACCAGGTGATGGTTAAACTTCATTGTCCGTTTGCGATCTGGAATCTCCTAGGAGACACACCTCTGGGCACGTCTGTAGACGATGAACAAATGTGGGTGGTATCATCCCACGGACTGGAGTCCTGGGGAGAATAAAAACGAGAAAACAAATGAGCAGTCACCTTTCCCTTGCTTCCCAGCATGACTGCAATGTGACCAGTGACTGTCACTCTGACCAGTACAACTAGGGCCACTGACTCCTATTAACAGGACTTCCCCACTAGGAGGGTGGCACCCACACACCGTAGCCAAAATACACTTTCTCCCTTGAGCAGCTTTGTCAGGCACCATGTGCGACAGTGCCAGCTCCTGGTCAGCACAGGCTAGTGTGTCTGTCCTTCCAGAGGCTCTGTCACAGACGGATCGCTAAGATCAGAAGCCTGAACTCAGGGGCAACCTCGGGGCAGAGGAGCTGACGTAGATGTCTTCCTCCAACCCTCACATCCTACTGTGGCCCCCTCTACCTGCAAATGGCTTCTTCTCCCTTGTCCCCAGGAGGGTCCCAGGCAGTGTTCATCATATGCATCCGTACATTCACAACCATACCCCACAGCCAGAGTATCTGGTCACCCATCAATTTACATGAGTATAAATCCATAGTCTAGGGACATGACTGTCTATAATGGGAGCGTCCTCCCACCACAGCTGCCAAGACTGTGGGGCATGTATGCTTACAAACATGCCAGCATTGGCCATAGTACCCACACACATACACACACTCCATACAGCTACATAAAAGCCTAGGTCTAGGTGTCATTGAAAGACACTAAGCAGAACTTTATGCCCCTTCAATTCAGTCACTCACTGTGGAGTGCAGTGGCATGTTGTAGGAGCTGCAGTCTGTGTTCCTGCTACCCCAGCTCCTGGTCACCTGGCTAGCTTATGCCCCGAAATAACAACACACAAACTGTATTCTTTTAAACACTGCTTGGCCCATTATATCTAGCCTCTTCTCGGCTAACTCTTTTTTTTTTATTGAGAAAAGGAGAAAAAAAAAACAAGTTTCCACCTCCTCCCAGCCTCCCATTTCCCTCCCCCTCCCCCCACTCCTTTCCCCCTCCCTCTCCAGTCCAAAGAGCAGTCAGGGTTTTCTGCCCTGTGGTAAGTCCTAGGTCCTCCCCCCTCCGTCCATATCTAGGAAGGTGAACATCCAAACTGGCTAGGCTCCCACAAAGCCAGCACATTACGTAGGATCAAAACCCCGTGCCATTGTCCTTTGCGTCTCATCAGCCCTCATTGTTCGCCATGTTCAGAGAGTCCAGTTTTATCCCATGCTTTTTCAGTCACAGTCCAGCTGGCCTTGGTGAGCTCAATGGATCAGCTCCACTGTCTCAGTGGGTGGGTGCACCCCTCGTGGTCCCGAATTCTTTGCTCATGTTCTCCCTCCTTCTGCTCCTCATTGGGACCTTGGGAGCTCATCGGCTAACTCTTACACCTGGACCAGCCCATTTCTAATAATGTGTGTAGCACCCCAAGGTGCGCTTACTGGGAAGATTCTAGCCTACGTCCATCTTGGGTCGGAGCTTCATCGCGTCTGCCCAGAGAGGAGAGCTATCGAGTCTGAGCTCACTTCCTCTTCCTCCCAGCATTCTGGTCTGTTTACTCCACCCACCTATGTTCTAACCTATGAGGGCCAAGCAGTTTCTTTATTTTTTAACCAATGATCTTCCTCCATCAGTGGTAGAGAGGAACCCATAAAGATCCATTTGCATAATTGCAGGTGGAGGTAAATTAATATTGGCAAGGATCAGGTCATCCCATCATTCTCCAGCCTGCTGGAGAAACACCTCTCCTATGTGCATTCGAAGATCCAATGCAAGCATTCTGAGCCTGGGACTCTGTGGGCCCTTCCCAAGCCAACTCCCTAGGATGGGAGAGGCAGCCTTGGTCCTTCATCTTAAGGATGCACTCAATGACCAAACATCCACTTCAAAGGCCAAGGTCCTTATATCTCAGGTCAATATACCTCAGCACCAGGACAAATATACTTCCTGGCCAACTTGGGCCTGTCACAGAAACAAAGGAGCCTCCCAAAGAGGGAAAAAAGATGGGGTCGTACTCAGCCATCTCCCAGAGAAGGCACATGCAAGTGTAATGTCAAGTCGAGGAAGCCACGAGTCCACCTTTGTTTTGATAACAGAAATCTATTTCCTCCACAATATGACGTAAAGCAGCAATGTTTGGGGAGGGAGGAGACACTGCAGGTTTAAGCTATAACATAGTGAGTGTTTTCATTCACACTGATTCAGACCAGAGTCCCACTACATTTCTGAAATCAGGATTTTTCTGTATAACCCTGGACATCCTGGAACTCTGCTGGCCTCAAACTCAGAGATTCACCTGCCTCTGCCTTCCAAGTGCTGAGATTAAAGGCATGCACCACCATTGCCCAGCAACCAGTTTTAATATCTTGAGATGAGAACACAATCCTATCCAACTCTTTCTGTGTGGGGACTGTCTGCAGTGAACTTTATAAAGTGCCAAACAGTGTCCAGCACAGACAATGAGTACCACTTCCTTTCTTCCTTTCCTTGTGGATCCACAGTCCTTTCCTGTACCAAGCCTGATTATTCAGAACTAGTCACCCATTCACTCATCTATCCACCCACTGATGAAGGAGTAAGTCACAAACAATCCCACACCAATTTGGAATTATGATTAATGGGATGGTTATTTATTTAAGGGGGAAAAACTTACAGACCACCGTCCCAGACAACAGCTCTTAGTGCAATCAGGAAGGGAGCCTAATCGCAGGAAGCGGAGCCAGAAGCCAGAGAGTGAGCAGAGGAAAGTGGCCGCTTTTTTAGAGAGAGAGACCATGCCCCAATTGGCTGAAGGAGCGGAAGGAGCTCCTGCAACACCTCCCCCTTTTGTTTAAGTAAGAGAGTTCTAAACCTACTATGAAATTATATACAATAAGTACATATATCCTATTCTAACTAGCTTAAGTCTTGTGTAATAAATAAGTTGGCCAAGTCACGAGAGGAAAGTAACTACAATTATATAGTCTTTAACCCCATCAAAGATCTGACAAGGGAAATAATGTTACTTGGGTAATTAGGAAGTTACAACAACTTCCAAAACATGCATCAAATCACAGAGACAACTAGCTACCTGGGCAATCACCCAAAGTCATGTTTGCAGCATTGAAGCAACCAACTTTGGCTAAGGCCTAACATAACTGACATACCATTTTCAAAGGCAAGCAACTTTTCAAAACTATCTTACCCTGTCTTGGCAGGATATGACAGTCCTGTTTTATCCATTTATGAATACTCTGTATCTCTGTCAGTGGTTGAGGTATGGGCATTTCTTTGCCCAAAAGCCAGTTCTGCCAAAAAGAAAGGCTCCAGGTGGAGTGTCTTTGGTGCTCAACATTCTTTTGGGAATAGATCGGTGTTGCCAGGAGCAATTGTGACTCACTACCATGAAACTGACTTAGATTAAGGGCCATTCTCTACAGCTCTTTGAAGAGGTTGAAGATTATCTATCTATACTGAATATAATCTCTATGTATCTAAAGAACCTGATTAGTCTAATTATAAATGACAAACTTAGATGACTATTGATCTATATAATTCTCAATACCTATCTAACTTAAAGACTAAGACAATAAACAACTGTGCAATAAATGAGGACAATATGACCTCCAAATATAAACAATGTACAAATATACAGTGCAATATGGTAAATATATATCAATACATAAACAATATATAAGTATCTTAATCAGAGGTAGAAATGTACACTGCAATATGGTAAATATATACTATATATATTAATACAATATATATCAATATGTAAAAAATGTTTTAAACAGAGGTAGAAACATGCATGCATACAATAGTCAATATAATTTAACTTTGTATCAATATACAAGAATCAATACCAATATATTTGTCTAAAAACAGTAACTCACAACTACAAATCTATTATCCCATCATCCAATTATCCCCTTTTTTTTCGCAAAAGATCCCTGAGCTTATAAAATTCCTCCCCTAACCCCCCAACCCTCAACCGTATACTAATTATAATCAACCCTTAAATGATGTCCCTAAACCCAAAGACAAACTTTGGGAGAGGGGACGTCGTCCTCTAGAATTACTTCTAGCTGTCATGGGGGTGACATTCTTTCTGGGGGAACCTGTGAAAGTACAATGATGATTAAATTTCAAGATCAATGTCTTTTAAAATTGCAAATAGTCTTTGAGTATTATGTGCAGGTCTGGCCAGAATGTTGTACAGGATGTGCACCATTTCAGCTAACCGTCTTGTGCAGCTAGTAACCAAAACAGGTCTTGTAGTAGCACTATCATATCAGGACATCATATCAACCAGGCAGAGTTGTTGTTATGGGCTCCATCTTCTTCCTGGAAACTTCAAATGTCACTGTAGGAAAAACTCATTGTTCATTGTGAAAAACTTAAACATTAATCATATAGACATATATAGACATACATATATTCAATGAAAGGCATGATAGATATATTCAATGAAAGGTATGATAGATATGAAGAAAAGCAAAGATGTTTTAAAAACTCATGTTTCTTTCTATCCCATATCATGGCTCTTGACATGAGACAGAAACTCCAGAAAGTCTGGGTTTTTCTCTTAACAACAGGCTTGGAATTAGAGAGGGGCTGAGCCAGAGTCCAACTCCAAAACCAGCTCTATAAATTTAGAAATATGATTTAGTATATTTTACTTACGGAACCTCTTCAGTTTTCTTGATAGTCCCTATTGGGCAGTTATTTTTCCATCTGTCAGTATTCAAACATCCAGGGTCCCAAGAATTTTTCAAAGATGAATGTTTCCTGTGGAGATAAGAACAGAACCCTGCCCCCATTCTGCATGTTTTTCTTACCACCTGTATGAATATCATCATTGTGAATGAGCTGTCATTTCACCTTTCCAAGAGGTTTCCCCTCTTCAAATCGAACCTTTATTAATTTTGATGGTATCCACAATTTTTGTTCTCCTGTGGAACAAGAACAAAACCCCTTTTCCCATGTAGCACATCTCCTGGCTTCCATTGAGAGGTCAGCACATCTTTGAAATAAATCAATTGATTTAGTTCAGCAGACTTTTCCAGTATCCAATGCCGCTGTTGCTCCTTTTTCATCAGTATTAAGAAATTTCAAGGTTAATAAAGAAGTATGCAATCTATTTCTGGGGGTATTTTCCATCCTTGTTTGTTCAGCATATCCTTTATAGTATGATTTGATCTTTCTATAATTGCCTGACCTGTAGGATTATTTGGTATACCTGTAATGTGTTTTATATTATAATAATGAAAAAAGCGTTTCATTTTCTTAGATACATATGCTGGACCATTGTCTGTCTTTATTTGTGCAGGTATACCCATGATGGCCATAACTTCCAATAAATGTGTGATTACTGAATCAGCCTTTTCTGAGCTCAGGGCAGTAGCCCATTGAAAACCTGAATATGTGTCTATGGTGTGGTGTACATATTTTAATTTACTAAATTCCATAAACTGAAACACATCCATCTGACAGATTTCATTCCTTTGAGTACCCTTTGGGTTACTCCCTGCAGGCAATGGTGTTTGATTATAGAAAGAACAAGTAGGACATCTCTTTATAATGTCCTTAGCTTGTTGCCATGTAATGGAAAATTCTTTCTTTAGGCCTTTACTATTGACATGATGCTTTTTAAGAAATTCTGAGGTCTGCAACATGCTTCCAATCAATAATTGATCAATCTCAGTGTCACCTTGTGCTAGAGGATCAGGCAGACCTGTATGGGACCGGATGTGTGTTATGTACATCGGACAAAGCCTATTCCTGATTATGTCTTATACCTGGATAAACAATGAAGTCAACTCTGTATCATCTGGTATAAATTCAGTGGTTTCAATATGCAAGATAACTCTTTCTGCATATTGTGAATCTGTAACTGCATTAAGAGGTTCTTTAAATCCCTTAGCACCATAAGAATGGCATATAATTCTGCCTTCTGGACAGAATTATAAGGGCTTTGTTCCACCTTACTCAATTCATCCGACTTGTAACCTGCTTTCCCTGATTTATTTGCATCAGTATAAAACATACGGGCTCCAGTTATTGGAGCATTATGTACAATTCTAGGAAGAATCCAAAAAGTTCTCTTTATGAGGTTAAGTCTATCACTTTTGGGATAGTTGCTATTAATTTCTCCCAAAAAATTAGCACAAGCTCTTTGCCATGGTTCATTGTCTTCCCATAACTTTTTTATTTCCTCAGTAGTAAAAGGCACTATAATTTCTGCTGGGTCTATACCTGATAGTTGACAAAGTCTCAGCTTACTTTTTATAATTAATTCAGAGACTTTTTCCACATAAGTTTTTAATTTTTTACTTGGTTTATTAGGTATAAATATCCACTCTAAAATAATATCTTCCCTCTGCATTAAAATCCCTGTAGGAGAAATTCTGGAAGGCAATATGACTAGGATGCAGCTAAGATTTGGGTTCACCCTATCCACATGTGCCTCCTGTAATTTTTCCTCAATCATTGTCAGTTCCTTTTCTGCTTCAGCTGTCAGTTTTCTGGGACTATTCAAACTTTTATCACCATCTAAGGTTTTGTTTAAATGAACTATTAGATCAGGTGTTATCCCAATGGCTGTCCGTAGACTGGAAATGTCTCCTAACAATCTTTGGAAGTCATTAATAGTCCGTAACTGGTGCTTTTTGCATCCTAATTTTCTCTAACCATATTCTGTAACCTAGATAATTAATAAAATCTCCTTTTTTAATTTTTTCAGGGGGAATTTGTAATCCCCATTTAGGCAAGACTTTCTTTACTTCTTCAAACATCCTTTCTAAAGTATCTTTATTTGAATCAGATAACAAATGTCATCCATGTAATGATAAATTATGGACTTGGGTAATTGCTTATGAATTATTTCCAATGGCTTGCTTACAAAATATTGGCACAATGTAGAACTATTGAGCATACCCTGTGGGAGGACAGTCCATTGATATCTCCTAGTAGGCTGAGAATTATTATAAGTAGACACTGTGAAGGCAAATTTTTCTCTATCCTTTTCTTGTAATGGTATAGTGAAAAACAATCTTTCAAATCAATAACTATTACCATTTTTTTGGTAATAGAGAAGGCAAAGGAATTCCAGATTGTAGTGGGCCCATAGGTTGAATTACCTTGTTGACAGCTCTTAGATCTGTCACCATTCTCCATTTACCAGATTTCTTTTTTACAACAAACACAGGAGAATTCCAAGGGCTGGTTGATTCTTCAATATAGTGAGAATCTAGTTGCTCTTGTACCAGCTGTTCCAAAGCCTGTAATTTATCTTCAGCTACAGGTCACTGTTTGATCCATATTGGCTTCTCAGTTAGCCATTTTAAAGGTAGGGCTGTTGGTACCTCTAAAGGTTTGCTATTTGCTGTATGTTCTTGTACAGCCTGAATGGCTGGTGACCTTTTTCCATAATACCTCATCATATCTTTCCCAGAATTATGAGTTCCTAGAATGACAGGAATGTTAATCTGGGTATTCCATTGCTATAGCAGGTCACGGCCCCATAAATTTATTGCAATATTGGCCTTTGTCTTCCTATTTGCCCTTCAGGCCCTATGCATTCAACCCATTTTGTGCTTTGTTTTACATGAGATAGGGTTCCAATTCCCAGGAACTGAACATCTACCTCTTGAAGAGGCCAATTCGGATGCCAAGATTCTGGAGTAATGATACTTACATCCGCACCTGTGTCTAATAAGCCTTCAATAAAAATGCTATTTATATAGACTCTTAGCTTTGGTCTTTGATCATTAATAGAAGTCTGCCAAAATATAGGTTTACTCTGTCCTAGATTTTCGACTCATCCTCCACATGTAATTCATCATTTAGACCAGTATTACTATTTACAGCAGAAATTGAAGCCTTTAATTTTCTTGGTGAGGCACATTCTCCACTGTGACTGGGAATGACCGGGCCACTTCTGGCTTGGGGGCCTGCGAGAGGTTCCTCAAGGGGTTTCCCAATGGTATTGGGTTGCCTTGTCTGTCGGTTGTTGACCTGCATTCGTTGGACCAATGTCGGCCTTTACTGCATCTCCTACATATACCTGAAGGCTGAGGTCTCCTATTTTTGTCATTCCCAGAGGAGATATTATTCCTAGAAATTCTGTGCCTGCAATCCCTTTTCAGATGTTCTAATTTACCACAATTAAAACATCTGGCAGTTTCATGTCTCCTCATTGATTTGGAAATCACTTCTCCTACCCAAGATTCATCATTATAGCCAAACGTCCCAACATTCATCGTATGCTGAATCCATTCATCCATAGGTGCTGATCTAGGCTTTAAAGGCCCAATTATCTTTTTGCAATCTATGTTTGTATTCTCAAAAGCTAGAGATTCAAAAAATAGTCATCTAGCTTCTGGGTCTGTTACCCCTATGTCCAGAGCCTTAATTAATCTTTGCAAAAAGTCAATAAAGGGTTCTCTCTGTCCCTGCCTAATCCTGGTATATGATTCAACCCTTTTCCCTGGATCTTGTATTCTATTCCAAGCATTTAAGGCTGCCTTGTGACATAATGACAATACTTCTTCATCATAAAGAGCTTCGACCTGTGGATCAGCATACGTTCCTACACCAAGAATTTGATCTTGGGAAACCTCCACACCTTTTTCTCTTCCTTGCTGTTCCATATGCTTGAATTCTTATCTGAAATAAATTCCAAACATCAAGGAAGGTCCATCATCTAAAACTGCAGACACTAACTGATAGAAATCATGGGGGGTAGCTCTGACATTAGAAGCCTAAGTCCTTATCATTTCCTTAACATATGCAGAGTGCAAGCCATAATTAACAATAGCTTGCTTAATTTCTTTTAGATCATTCATTCCTATTGGCATCCATCTAGCTTCTTTGACTCCCTTTGAGCCTTTAGAAGTTGATGCTTTGTCAGAATAAAGTACAGGGTATGTCGCTAAAACCCTGGGTAAGCCAGTTCTAATAGCTGGTGGTGGCATTGTATCCTGTCCTTGTGCCTCCTGACTTTGTTCACTAGCTCCAATAATTTCTTCAATCTTTTCAAATCTTTTTATCATTGTCTCTCTTAAATCCTGAATCTCCTGACCTGCATGAGTTTCTAGTTAAGATTGTATGGTTCTTAGGAGTACCATATTCTTCCTTAATGATAGAGTGTAGTAATATGGACGGCGGCAGGGTTGCATCCCCAAACACCCCAGCCGCCTGCCCGGCTCGCTTAGCTTATGCCCCGAAATAATTACACGGACACTGTATTCTTTTAAACACTGCTTGACCCATCTCTATCTAGCCTCTTCTAGGCTAATTCTCACATATTAATTTAGCCCATTTCTAATCATCTGTGTAGCGCCCCTAGGTGCGCTTACCGGGAAGATTCTAGCATAAGTCCATCCTGGGTTGGAGCTTCATCACGTGCGTCTGCCTGGGAGCTGGGCATGGCGTCTCTCTGAAGAGTCTGCTCCGGAGAGCAGAGCTGTGGAGTCTGACCTCACTTCCTCTTCCTCCCAGCGTTTTGTTCTGTTTACTCCTCCCACCTATCTCCTAACCAATGAGCCAAACAGTTTCTTTATTGCTTAACCAATGAAATCAACAGATTGATATGACACTCCCACATCACTTCCCCTTTTTCTGTTTAAACAAAAAAGAAAGGCTTTAACTTTAACATAGCAAAATTACATATAACAAAACAGTTATCAAGTAAAGTTATATCAGAAACATTTATACATATAGCAAAATTGACCTTAAATCTCTATCAATAAAGCAAAATCTATACTAATGCAAATTATTCATACCTATATCATTTCCCCCTGTAAATGTAAAAGAACTTATAAACCATATTTGGGAACATGGGCGCAGTTTTTTCTCTCCAAACTGCTTCCTGCTGAATGGGGGCGTCGTTAATCAGATTATTTAGGGTGTAACCTGTGTGCCAGGTTTATCTCAGTTGTCAGTTGAGCAAAGCAATTTTCTGAAGATGTTCACAGCAACCCTTCAGGAGGACGTGGTCCATCATACCAAATCGGAATAGAAGAAATCCATAGGGTCTCATCCTCTGTGAAAACAAAAGAAGACTCTCTCCAAAGCATCATATCCTTAGACCCAAATTCTGAAATCGTAATACTCTTATATCCATTCTGGTTTAGCTTGGCAGCCCATGTAATGAAATGTCTCTCTGTACTTAGCTCCTTCACAGTCAAAAATTTTAAAGAAAACACAATAATGCAAAGAATCCAGACTCTCTGTGAATTTTTCATCTTTACGCGGCTTATTTTTACTCTATCACTTTACTTTATTCTGTCTCTTTAAAGACTTTACCTTTATTTTTTTTAAACCATTAACTTTATTCTCTATATTCTTTTTCTTCTCTGTCCCAAGCCTACGTACATTCATCCAACAGTGTGACTCATTCAGTGGTCTGAATCTGTCCTATTGTGAATCTGCAATTTTTTACTATCCAGGAGCACTTTTGATTTGCGCCTTTAAATCACTAGGCGCTTAAGAACCCAAGCTGTGACATTCCTAGATTAACTTTTTGCTTTTTGAGCACATATCTTTGACCTGGAATAACCCTGTAGACCAGGCTGTCTTTGAACTCTCAGAGATCCGCCTGTCTCTGCCTTCTAGGCACTGGGATTAAAGGCGTGTGCTACCACACCTTGAAGTCACAGAGGTCTATCTCCCTCTGCCTCCCAAGTGTTGGGATTAAAGGTGTGTACACACAACAACTCTCTTCCTTTTTTTTGTTTTTCGCTTTAAGAACTTCAACTTTCAGCTTGCATATATTTTTAACACACTTTAAACCATTCAGAAATTTTCTCTGTCTTTGACGCTCTCTTTACTGTATATCTCTCTTTTTCTGACCACATGAGCCTTTAAATTACTGAGCAATATCAGTAGGACTAAAGGCGTGGCTTTGACGGCTGGATCCAGCCCATTCCTTAGCTTTCCAGCCTCATGGCTGAGGTACTGGCTGCAAGGTCCCTGCCAGCCAGCGAGCTACAACAGACAACACTCAAGTCCTCTCTCTGTAGCCGGCCCTCCTGCCTCAAACAGTCAGAGTTTGCCCTGGCAGGATGGCCCAGAAAGCCGGCATTTTTAAACGGTGCAGCTTTTTTCCTGCTACGGCTGAAAACCGAAAAGCATGTGTTCAGCTTTTCGTCAACACCGTTTAAGTGTTTCGTGGCAGGACCTCTTAATGAGCTGCAGGCTTTGCAGCTAAAGCTGAGTCAGGAAGCCTCTTGGGGCTACCAGGTAGGAGCGGCACTCAGCACTTTAATTCTGAGACTGAGCGTGTAGCACAGAAATTCTTTTCATCCAAGTTACATCCAAATCTGACACGCAGAGCACTGTGCAGTCTGAAAACACGTCTCTGTATGGCGGCAGGAATCCGCCATGCTCTTCCGCCTGCCTAAGCCTGATTCTGCCTTCTTCCCAGGAGCAGGCGGGGAGCTCTGAGTCATCGCACGGTCTCAGAGCACTCTCCTTCCGATCCCAAGTGGGAACACAAACATAAAGCCAGAGTTTGCACTGGTGGCACAGCCCCAGGAAGCAGCGCTTTAAGATAACACAGCTTTTTTTCTGCTGCTGTTGCTGAATCAGGAAATCTCTCTACGGCACGCCACGAACAAACAGCAAAAATCTGTGTTAAACTCTCTCTCCATTATTTTTAAGCCTTCTCAGGTTTTTTAAGTGGGTTTAGTCCATCACGTGGGGCGCCATCTGTAGTAATATGAGCGGCAGCGGGGCTGAGTCCCCAAATCCCCAGCCGCCTGGCTCGGCTAGCTTAGCTTATGCCCCGAAATAATTACACGGACACTGTATTCTTTTAAACACTGCTTGACCCATCTCTATCTAGCCTCTTCTAGGCTAATTCTCACATATTAATTTAGCCCATTTCTAATCATCTGTGTAGCGCCCCTAGGTGCGCTTACCGGGAAGATTCTAGCATAAGTCCATCCTGGGTTGGAGCTTCATCACGTGCGTCTGCCTGGGAGCTGGGCATGGCGTCTCTCTGAAGAGTCTGCTCCGGAGAGCAGAGCTGTGGAGTCTGACCTCACTTCCTCTTCCTCCCAGCGTTTTGTTCTGTTTACTCCTCCCACCTATCTCCTAACCAATGAGCCAAGCAGTTTCTTTATTGCTTAACCAATGAAATCAACAGATTGATATGACACTCCCACATCAATAGAGTATTGAAAAGAAAACTGAAACCTAGTAACCAGTAGATTAAGTTATCCCCATAGTCATATAAACCTTGCATGATATAATCCATTCTATTAGTAAACAAAGCAGTAAACTTGCGTTGGAAACAAAAACTGCCATATTACCTATTATCCAGCAGGTGACGCTGTTGCCGAATCATGACTAGAACCGCTGCAAAGGTGATAAAAACTGGGTCCTGTTTCAGTGTCTGCCTTAGTATTTGTTAAAAACTGAGAAATACGAGTTGCTCAACAAAGTAAATGTAATTTAATCAATTCCATACACGGAACCAGAAACACAGAATCCAGGGTTAGAGAAGAGCAATCTGGAAGCGGTGTATGCCTCCATGTGACAGAGTCACCCCGAGTGGTTGTAGCTTCCGCAACCGCTTGCGCTCTGGTTTGCGCCACTTTTTTTTTTTTTTGGATTTTTCGAGACAGGGTTTCTCTGTAGCTTTTTGGTTCCTGTCCTGGAACTAGCTTTTCTAGACCAGGCTGGCCTCAAACTCACAGAGATCCGCCTGCCTCTGCCTCCTGAGTGCTGGGATTAAAGGTGTGCGCCACCACCGCCCGGCTTGGTTCACGCCACTTAAGCGCTGTGCTTGCCAGGGGATTTAAAAAATGACTCAGAAAAGAGCAAACCAGGCAGGCAGAGACTGTGTGGGCCTGTGGAGTTTAAATCCACATGGGGAGGCAGGGCACAGGCCATGGCTGAGGAAGGGCTTGTGCTAAACTGAGCTGGCAGCAGGCAGCCCATGGGGGGGGGGAAGGAGGGGTTCTAAAACCAAACGTTTGGGTGCCAGATGAAGGCGTAAGTCACAAACAATCCCACACCAGTTTGGAATTATGATTAATAGAATGGTTAATTATTTAAAGGGGAAAAACTTACAGATCACCATCCCAGACAACAGCCCTCTGCACAATCAGGAAAGGAGCCTAGTCGCCAGAAGAGGAACCAGGAGCAAGAGAGCGAGCAGAGGGAAGTGGCCACTTTTTTAAAGAGAGAGAGACCAATGGACTGGTATCTCAGCGGTTATTGGCTGAAGGAGCAGAAGGAGCTCCTGAACAGCATCCCACTACATCACAACATTTCCTACAATTCCCTGACTCCACACTTCCCCATGCTGTCCCCTGAGCTTTTCAATACTCTGCCTTCATTTCCCACTATTGAATTCCTACACAGTCTTCAGTCAACGCTTTCTCTATTGGGTGTGCTCAGAATCCCCTGCAGAGGAAACGGATCTCTCTGTCTTTTTTATTTTCCCTTGCACTTTCATTCTTGGCTCTTGTCACTACAGGCTGCAGTGTTGGAGCAGAAGAACAATTCTTTCTGCTGAATTTTGAGTTTTGCAACTTGTAAGCCATGTCTCACTTAATGCCATTTCCCCCAGAG
The DNA here is from genome assembly GCF_037038515.1 of Microtus pennsylvanicus. Classification (NCBI taxonomy): domain Eukaryota; kingdom Metazoa; phylum Chordata; class Mammalia; order Rodentia; family Cricetidae; genus Microtus; species Microtus pennsylvanicus. The sequence goes on along the minus strand of NC_134599.1, from coordinate 35,571,004 downwards.
TAGGTAAATGCACAGGGAAGTTTACTCAATGGTTGAAATAGGAAGAAACAGAAACTGTAACATCTAAAAGCTCTAACATTTGTCTGACTTACAGGACTGGCTTCAAGGTGAGGCAGTTCTTAGAAATTAGAATAACTTTGGGCTGGAGAGATGACTCAGAGGTTAAGAGCACTGGCTGTTCTTCCAGAGGACCCCAGTTCAGTTCCCAGCATCCATATGGCAGCTCACAGTTGCCTATAACTCCAGTTCTAGAGGATACAACACATTCACAAAGACACACATGCAGGCAAAACACCATTGCACATAAAAGAAAAAATTTAAAACGAAATTGGAATAACTTACCACAGAGATCATGGTCTTTTCTATATTACTCCACTAATTATTGTTTTACTGTTTTAAGTCAAAGGCTAAATTTTATAAAAGCCACAAAAAAAAGTTTTAAAATGAGAATCTGTTTCTACAACTAAACTCACAGAGTCTTTCAGATATAACCTGGGTTTTTCAATGTTGCCATTTTGCATGTTTGTTCAGCCAATACACATCTAGTACCTACATGATATGGTCCTAGCGTTCAATATACTGGATATTAAAAGAAAGCAAAATTAGGACCAGACGAGATTATTAAGGACTTGTGAACAGAAACGATTCTTGGAAGAGGAATCTGCCAGTCACAGATATATGAATAAGAGAAGAAATGAAAGCTCTTTCCAAGATTGGATGTAATCAACTCACTGAGCAAGAATAAGCAAATAACCATATAATGTAAGTTAGTGAAGAGCAGAAATGACAAACTGGGCAACCTATGCAGAAGACACAGCCAGGAAGAAGTAAAAAAAACATTGTAATAAGCTAATGACTATTTCTTCTCAGGGGAATCAGAAGAAAAGTGCTTAGACCACAGAAAATCCAAAACTGGAGGTGTGGGAACACAACATCCAGTCCCATAAAAGCCACTGAAATGCTTTATAGCCGGAGTTTGTGCTGGCAGCACAGCTCCAGGAAGCCGTGTTTTAAAATGACCGCAGCTTTTTTTCCTGCCGCTATTGCTGAAACAGGAAATCTCTCTACAGCACGTCCTAGCAAACAGCAAAAAGCTATGTTAAACTCTGTTTTTGTGTGTTTAAAATTAAGCTCTCTCAGGTTTTACATGGATCCAGTTTACCATGTTGGAGCGCCACTCTGGAGTTGGGAGCTGTGGGCTGCTTCCTGCCTCCCAGCTCCCAGCCACTGGCTAGCTTTACCCAAAATAATTACACGGAAACTGTATTCTTATAAATACTGCTTGGCCCATTGTCTGTAGCTTCTTATTGGCTAATTCTCACATCTTGCTTTAACCCATATTTAGTAATCTGTGAAGCACCGCGCAGTGGTGGCTTACCGGGAAAGATCTTAACCTGCGTCCATCTTGGAGAGGAGAGCTATAGCATCTGCCTCACTTCCCTTCTTCCCAGCATTCTGTTCTGTCTACTCCACCCACCTATGTTCTGACCTATCAGGCCAAGCAGTTTTCTTTATTAATTAACCAATGAAAGCAACAGATAGATAGAAGACCCACCTACATCACTTTCTACTATTGCACACCTCATTTTCTGACGATAAAAGATGAGAGAATCCAGTCCTTCTTGGTTTGCAAAAATGGGTCCTATTTACACAAGTAAAATTTTAAGGGGGCATTTTAAATAGCTACAAAATATAGTGAGTAGAATGTAAATATGGGTGACAGCAGACCATCAATGTGGGTGACAGCAGTCCATCAGTGTGAGTGACAGCAGACCATCAATGTGAGTGACAGCAGGCCATCAATGTGAGCGACAGCAGACCATCAATGTGAGTGACAGCAGGCCATCAATGTGAGCGACAGCAGACCATCAATGTGAGTGACAGCAGGCCATCAATGTGAGTGACAGCAGTCCATCAATGTGAGTGACAGCAGGTCATCAATGTGAGCGACAGCAGACCATCAATGTGAGTGACAGCAGTCCATCAGTGTGAGTGACGGCAGGCCATCAGTGTGAGTGACAGTGGGTCATCAATGTGAGTGACAGCAGGCCATCAATGTGGGTGACAGCAGTCCATCAGTGTGAGTGACAGCAGGTCATCAATGTGAGTGACAGCAGGCCATCAATGTGAGTGACAGCAGTCCATCAATGTGAGTGACAGCAGGCCATCATTGTGAGTGACAGCAGGCCATCAATGTGAGTCACAGCAGTCCATCAGTGTGAGTGACAGCAGGCCATCAATGTGAGTGACAGCAGTCCATCAATGTGAGTGACAGCAGACCATCAATGTGAGTGACAGCAGTCCATCAATGTGAGTGACAGCAGGCCATCAATGTGGGTGACAGCAGACCATCAATGTGAGTGACAGCAGGCCATCAATGTGAGTGACAGCAGGCCATCAATGTGAGTGACAGCAGGCCATCAATGTGAGTGACAGCAGACCATCAATGTGAGTGACAGCAGGCCATCAGTGTGAGTGACAGCAGGCCATCAATGTGAGTGACAGCAGATCTTTTCTTCAGTAACAGCAGAGAATAGTAGGGGGAAGAGATCAGTCTTGCTCCATAGACTTCAATTTTCTGTGTAGAACTAGAATCTACCTTAGTTTTAATGATTAGTTTTTAATTATCAAGAATGCTTAATTAGTAGGCTATAATTTCACATAATGACATTTTCTTTTAAAATATTCTATTATCCTTAAAAATTTCAGACATCTATTTTTTATGTTATGAGTTCCTCCCAGATCTATCTCATCTTCCTATCCCCCTAAAATTGTGTCCTCTTTTTTACAAAAATGACTCATCATATTCAGTTTGTACTGTCCTGTGGTAGGAGTGGCGGGCTGCATGCTGCCACCCAGCTAGCTTTACACCTGAAATAATTACACGGAAACTGTATTCTTTTAAACACTGCTTGGCCCATTAGATCTAGCCTCTTACTGGCTAACACTCACATCTTGATTAACCCATTTCTATTAATGAGTGTAGCACCACGAGGTGGTGGCTTACCGGGAAGGATCTTAACCTGCATCCATCTTGGAGAGGAGAGCTATGGCATCTGCCTGAATCTGCTTCTTTCTCCCAGCATTCTGTTCTGTCTACTTTGCCTACCTAATTTTCTGTCCTATCAAAGGGCCAAGGCAGTTTCTTTGTTAACCAATGAGAGTAACACATAGACAGATGACCCTCCTCCATCATTTCCCCTTTTTCTGTTTAAACAAAAAAGAAAGGCTTTAACTTTAGCATAGTAAAATTACATATAACAAAACAGTTATCAAGCAAGAATTACAGTTACAATATTTATATCTATTTTATCTTTGATCATAACTAAGGAAATATAACTATTTATTCTTTAATTCCATCAAAGACTCCAGAAGTATATAATATTACCTAAGTAAACAAGAAATAAGCAACTTCCAAACTCTAGAAATGACAGAGGCATCTCACTGCCTGGACAGTCACCCAAAGTTCTTTTGTACCGTTGGGGCATTCATCCTCAGCCTACAGGCCCATAGTATCCAGCAGACATTTCCACGAAGCAGGAAATTTCAAAGGCAGTTTAGTCACTATCTTTTGTGTCCTGCAGAATGTCTCACAGACTCTTTCATGAATCAGGAACCCCAAAAGATCATCTAACCTTTAAGCAAGTTCAGCAGTCCTCTCTTTGCGGGTTATCTCTGTCCAATTTATGCAACAGTCCAGGCAAGAGCAGTTTCTTGCCCAAATGGCTATCAAACTCTATAAGGAGCCTCTTCGATGCCCATCTTCCTCTTGAAGTAGATTGGTGCTGCCAGGAGCAGGCATGTCTCATTGTCATGAAAAGCCCTAAGTTATTAAAACATTAAATGCCATATTGATGGATATGAAGAATGTCTATCTAACTGAAATATATCTCTACATATCTAGAAAATCTAACTAACATAACTACAAGATTGACTATTATCAAATGATTATCCATTAACAACCTATATTAATTATATATTACATCTTTAAAAGAACTACACAATCACAATACCTTACTCAATATCAGAAATACATATACATATAACAAAATTGACCTTAAAATCCATACCAATGCAAATGATTCATACCTATATTATATCCCCCTTTAAATGTAAAAGAACATTTATAAACAATATTTGGGAATATGGACGCAGTTTTTTCTCTCCAAACTGTTTCGTGCTGAATGGGGGTGCTGTTAATCAGATCTTTCATGGTGTAACCTGTGTGCCAGGTTCATCTCAGTTGGCAGTTGAGTGAAGTAATTTTTGAGGGTGTTCACAGCAACCTTTCAGAAGGGCGTGGTCTATCATACCATATTGGGATAAAAGCAATCCACAGGGTCTCATCCTCTGTGAAAACAAAAGAAGAAACTCTTTTCCAAAGCATCATGTTCTTAGATCCAAATTCTGAAGTCATACCCTTATGATATCCATTCTGGTTTAGCTTGACAGCCCATATAATGAAATGTCTCTCTGTACTTACTCCTTTACAGTCAAAAACTTTAAAGAAAACACAGTAATACACAGAATCCAGGCTCTCTGAGAATTGTCCATTTTTACGTGGCTTATTTTTCTTTATTTCTTTTAATCTATAACTATCTGTACTCTGTCTCTTTAAAGACTTTACCCTTTTTTAAAGGCATTAACTTTATTCTCTATATCCTTTTTCTTCTCTCTCCCAAGCCTACGTACATTCATCCATCACTGTGACCCATTTACAGGTCTTTTATGTCTGAATCTGTCCTATTGTGAATCTGTAATTTTTTACTGTACAGGAACATTTCTTAAAATGCTAAGCAGTTCTTAAAAAGTTAAGTTGCACCATGTAGAGGTAATACGGTAGTGCCTGTGTCCTGCCCAGTCTAAACCTTAACTGCGCTGTTATTATGGTAATTATGTTAGATCCTGCCTGAGATCAGCACAGTTCAGCATTGGAAGTGAGCAGCTCCTGCCTCAGAGCCATTTGGTGCCCCTGAGCCGCGCACAGTTCCAGGCACACAGCAGTTCACATTGTCATCAAGCAAGCCATAGCACTTTACTCCAAATTCTCCATTCAAAAGCTCTGTTTCCTGCAGGAGCCAGACAGAGATAGCCATGGCAGCACAGCCCAGGAAATGGCGTTTTAAAACTGCAGCTTTTTTCCTGTTGCTGTTGCTGTTGCTGAGTCAGGGAAATTTCTCTACAGGACGCCCTAGCAAACAGCACAAAGCTGTGTTAAACTCTGGAGGTTTTTTTTGTATTTAAAATTAAGCTATCTCAGGTTTTTAAGTGGATTTAATTGGCCACATTGGGCGCCACTCTGTAGAAGGGAGCGGCAGGCTGCGTTCCACCTGGCTCCCACACAGCTAGCTTTGCACCCAAATAACAACACAAAAAGTGTATTCTTTTAAACACTGCTTGGCCCATTAGCTCTAGCCCCTTACTGGCTAACTCTCACATCTTGATTAACCCATTTCTATTAATGTGTGTAGTACCATGAGGTGGTAGCTTACCAGGAAGATCTTAACCTGCATCCATCTCAGAGAGGGGAGGCATGGCAACTCACTCACTGCCTTGTTCCTCCCAGCATTCTGATCTGTCTACTCCACCCACCCATGTTCTGACCTATCAGGCGAAGCAGTTTCTTTATTAATTAATTAATGAAAGCAACACATAGAAAGAAGACTCACCTACATCATTTCACCAAAGGGAACTTACCTGGTTGTTCACTGGCTTATTTTTCAGTCCAGGCTTGCTCAGGAGCCCCTGGTCCACCAGTTCCTCCATGACCTATTACAGGAAGGAATGCAGTTTAGATGGCTGCGGGAGGATACAGGGATGCTGGCTCAGCTTTACAATGATACAGGATGCTGGTAAATTTGCAATGAATCCACCATTACAAGTTTAACTAAAGCACGAAAAGCAAGTCTCAGTCCAGACCGTTGGTGCCCTCTGGGTGTTTCAAGCCCCATTACCCAAGTTCAAATAATGTGAAATGAGAAATATGTGAAGGTTTTGCACTCTTTCTGCTCTCTATTCATCCAAACCTGGGTCATCCACCAAGGAGGCTCTAGTCTGTGGAATGGCATCACTTCTGTGGGATGTATTTTAATATTGGTTGTTTTCTGCTATTGAGGATTATTAAACCTAGGGCCTCTCGTATAGGAAATAGACACTCTACCACTGAGCTTTATTATGGCCCATTTTAAAAACTTGTGATTGAAGGGACCCTGACCAGCTGGAGCGTCACCAGTGCTCTGGCAAGCCCTGCCTTTCCCCCCTTTATCTCTCTCTTGCTAAAAGTCATTAGATTACAATCCTGAAGCTAGCCATCAAGGTCTGTCTCCCTTATTTGGCCACTTCCTCCTCCTGAGGCTGACTACCAAGGTCCAGCTATCAAAGATTGAAGTCCAGCAATCAAAAGTACCCTTTGGCTAATTAGCATGCCCAATTAAAATTAAACACTTCATCCTAACATTGGGTTTCTCCTTGTGCCTTTATAAACTGCCATTTTCCTGTATGCCACATCTGTCTCCTCTCTATGCAGAGCAGTCCTTGTGTGTGTGCATGCACATCTGTCTCCTCTCTGTGCAGAGCAGTCCTTGTGTGTGCACACACATGTCTCCTCTCTGTGCAGAGGCAGTCCTTGTGTGTGCACACACATCTGTTTCCTCTCTGTGCAGAGCAGTCCTTGTGTGTGTGCATGCACATCTATCTCCTCTCTATGCAGAGCAGTCCTTGTGTGTGCATGCACATCTGTCTCCTCTCTATGCAGAGCAGTCCTTGTGTGTGCACACACATCTGTTTCCTCTCTGTGCAGAGCAGTCCTTGTGTGTGTGCATGCACATCTATCTCCTCTCTGTGCAGAGCAGTCCTTGTGTGTGTGCATGCACATCTGTCTCCTCTCTATGCAGAGCAGTCCTTGTGTGTGCACACACATCTGTCTCCTCTCTATGCAGAGCAGTCCTTGTGTGTGCATGCACATCTGTCTCCTCTCTATGCAGAGCAGTCCTTGTGTGTGCACACACATCTGTCTCCTCTCTATGCAGAGCAGTCCTTGTGTGTGCACACACATCTGTCTCCTCTCTATGCAGAGCAGTCCTTGTGTGTGCACACACACATGTGTATCCTTCCTCCCTCTCCTGACAACACCCCTGCCCCATTCTCTTACTCCCTTCCCCTTTTCCCTCAACCTCTAGTTCCTGTCTTTTTCTCTTATTTTCTACCCTTTGTCCCTCTGGGGCAAATAAATCTCCTTTGTGCTGAGAACTTGGTCTGAGAACCTGGTTTTGGGGGTCCTGAGCCAACACTTGTCCTTTCAGGGATAATATCTCTACCCAAACTAGCCTTGACCTTTGGATAACTCATTTTATGTCAACTTAACACAATCTAGGGTTATTTGAGAAAATGAACTTAATTTAAAAATCACCTTCATAAGATTTGCTTATGGATAAGTCTTTAGGGCATTTTCTTAACTAGTAATTGATGTGGGAGGGCCCAACCTATTGTTGGTGTTGTGAGACCTGGGCAGGTAGTCCTAGGGCGCATAAGAAGGCAGGTTGACCAGGCCAGTAAGAGCGTGACTCCGTGGCCTGTGCTTCAGTTCCTGCCTCCAGGTTCCTGCCCTGACTTCCCTCTGCAGTAGAATACGAGATGTAAATGCTCATCAACAGAAACCATAAGCCAACTTACTCTGCAGTCCAGCCAGGGTTTGAACTTGTGGTCCTCCTGCCTCTGTTTCCAGCTTGGCTAGGGTTATAGTCCTGAATCATCAGGACCAGCTGTGATTCTAGGGTCTAAGATCTTTCTTCCTTTACAACCACAGGTTGGCATGTAGTGGGGAAGGCCATTCAGATATCCTGGCCCTGGTAGGAGAACCTGGCCTAGAACTGAAGTGGGCCTGAAATTGGTCCCATTGACTGCTTGTCCTGCAAACATCCTTCAACCTCAAAGACCTAGGGTTTATTTTATTTTTTATTTATTTATATTTTTTGCCTGTAAAGAGCCTGTGGCAACCACAAATCAAACACACATTTATATTTTGTTTATTGTACATTCCTTTGGGGAGTTTCTGGAATGTAAAAAAAAAAGTAAGCAATATACTTTCTACTTGAGAGTCTTCTTTTTTTCCCCCAGAAGCTTAGTATGTAGACCAGGTTGGCTTTGAATTTATAGAATTCTACCTCCTGAGTCCTGGGCTTAAAGGAGTGTGCCACCACACCCAGCCAGCTTAAGATTCTAGCAGTTTAAAGTTCTAGGGGGCCCCTCAGTGAGCCAGCTGTGCCTTAGTGCTGAGGCTACCTCAGCTTCATTGACAGTTGACACAGCCTCAAGAATCAAGGATGGAAGGAAAGAATCCACTGGGTCCCAGAGGAGACATTAGAAGTAGAGTTCAAACTGGGCATAGAAAAATGCCATGAGGAAAGGCAGTAAACTCCTGAACAGATTGTGAAGAAGGAGGAGCAAGGGCTTAGAGGTAGGGATGAGCAGGGTGTGTTCAGCTGACACTGTCTACTGTTTCTCAATCGTGGATGCATCTCTGAAGGCTATAAAAAAACAGGTGTCTAGACTCCACTCCCAGGACTTCTTACTGACTTCCTTTGGGATGCAGCATGGATATTAGGATGTTCAAAATGCCCTCTGCCGATTTTTAATGTACCAGGATGAGAAGCTCTAGGGTGAGTAAGGAGTAAAGAAGACTTTACTTGGCAAGACAGTTTAACATTGATGAGATCTGAAGTTCCCAGCATCTTCCCAGTGGGGAGGAAACCAAGTGCTACTCTGTGACCTGGGTCGGATTTGCTATGGGTGTATGATCTATCTGTCCTTCCTTACACTTGATTCTCTTCCCCTATTATAGATTGTGGCCGATGAACTTTCTATTGGATTGGTTGTGGATCCATAAAACTACCCCATCCAGACATATTCCATTCTGCCAAGATCAAACCAGAGCAGTATAATATCTTTTTATGTCTGTAAAGCTTTTATTTAGGAATCATTGTTGGATTTATTCATGAGACAGCAAATCAGCCCCAGTATGAGATACTGCAGCAGAATTGTCATCTTAATATGACATCATTTAAGAGCTATGGTGAAAATGTTATGGAACAAACTTCAGACACACTAGTGTTCACATCACATAGTAAAATACTATGAAGTCTCTAATTAGTACCCTCAACTCACTGCTAAACGAGCAACGAAACCAGGCTGTCTGTGAGTCTTGGTACACACACTGCAGCATCGCTGATTCTGTGTACATAAGTCCTGTTGTTTGTTAAGCATCAATCAAGTGGGATCATACTATAGAGCCTCCTTATGGTTGTAGTTTTGGGGGTTAATATTTTTCCTTTCACATCTAATGCCTCATCCAGTCTTAAAGACCCAACCGTATGTACCCACGTTGTATCTGTTTCTATTTGGTTAAACCGGACCTCGTGCTTGCTCTACAAGTATTCTGCCAGAGCTAAATCTCCAACCTCCAGTTTCTCATCCTTCCAAATTCCTTGTAACAAATCTTCTGCTACTAGTGGGCAAATTTAATTATTCATTTGTCGAGGATAATTCCTTTAAATGCATTTCCAGGTTTCCTGGGGAAGATGAAATAAATGAACAAACATCTATTCACACCAGATGGAGTACCAACAACAAGCAGACCAAAGAAGAATTTTACCCAAGTCTAGTTCTTGAAACAGTGAGTTTAACTGGGCTAACTTAGGAGTGACCATACCCACAAAGAAAGGACATCCCTCAGCAGTGTGTGAGCGTCCTGTGAAGGTAATCACAGCCTCTGTAACTTCAAAACCAATAGCGGCAGGCCTTGCCCCCAGGACAGCATACTTCAGCACCCGGGGTTTCCAAAGGCTGCCCTGCTTTTCTGCTTTCACCCTCATTTGTCACATGGGTTTTGTGCTCTCCATTTTCTTACCAAGACCAGCTAAAGCTCAAAGTGACGAGAGCACTGTGCTAGTAGATGAGCACTTTGGGACGAACCATGGAAAAGTAACATTTCATCAATTCCATTCTCTCCAGAGAAGGCAAGTTTCCTAGAGGCAGAAACGCAGTGCCATTCGGGACAGCCTGACAAACAATACGCTAATTCTTGGAGTCTGTCTTTTCTAATCATTTATGACTTGTTCTTTCACTTTGTCCCACCTTTTAGCATTTATTTGCAAGAGGATAGTGGTTATGCGGGCTAGTTCTATGTCAACTTGGTACAGGCTACAGTCATCAGAGAGGAGGGAACCTCAGTTGAAAAAAGGCCTCCATAAGATCAGGCTGTAGGCAAGCCTGTAGGGTATTTTCTTAATTAGTGATTGGTAGGGGAGGGTCCATCCCACTGTGGGTGGTGCCATTCCTGGTGGTTCTGATCTCTATAAGAAAACAGACTGAGCAAGCCATGAGGAGTAAGCCAGTAAGCAGTATGTTTCCATGGCTTTTGTATCAGGTCCTGACTCCAGGTTCCTGCCCTGTTTGAGTTCTTGTCTTGACTTCTTTTGCTGATGAACAGTGATGTGGAAGTATAAAATGAATGCACCCCTTTCTTCCCCATATTAATGTTTCATTGCAGCAATAATAACCCTAACTCATACAGTGGTGAAAGTTATTAGAGACAAACAATCAAACTTTAATTCATTTTTGCATGATTATGCAAGTCAAGGCCTCAACTGGTCTAAAAAGCATGACACTTGTGTTCTCTGGTGTCCATGTGTATTTACTGCCAAGCAGGACACTCAACGCCTCGGTAGCTGCTGAGTCACACAGACCTGGATCCAGTCCAGACTGTGTCACGTGTTTTCTATATGACCTGATGACTTACAAGTCTTCTAGGTGAGGATTTTATATTCCATACATGGAGAAGCTAACAACCAATGGGCTCTTTGATTAAATTTCTATATTTTAGCTATTTTAATCCTTGCCACACCCTAACAATATGCATTATTATTATATATTATGTTTTTTTTAATGATGAGGACAGTGAGGCTTATGGGAGTTAACTTTTTACTCGAAGTTGCCCAATTATTATGAGCCCCCAGGGCATCCCTCTGTTTCCAGGATGGCGTGTTTATATCAAATTGTGATGCAATTTGTGTTTCCTGCCTCACTTAGATTTCAGTGTAAATAGGGTCAAAGGGAATCCCAATCCATCTGGTGGTGAGTAAGATGTACTGAGAGAATTGGAGAATTCAGTGATAAGATCCCATACAAGGCACATGGCCTGTATACCAGGGTGGAGTCAATGGGTATCTATCTGACAAACTTATCTCTTTGAGTACATTTTAAAGAAACCAGAACCTACCTCCCAAGCATCCAAGAATGTGTATTTACTGGTGATAATATCGCCTTTTTCATCTGTGGGGAAAAACTCCTTCCCAGGCTGTAATGCAAAACAACAGACCCATTGGAATCTGCTCAGAGATAACCACTCCTGTGGCGAGAGGTCTCAGGACAGGGCAGTAAGAACACCCCACACCTGCACAGCATCTCTTCAAGCTCTGGAGAACGCACATCAAAGGAGCCTCGGGGCTATCTCTGCTCAGTCTACCACAATAGGTATATCTTCTATTTCTGATGCTGCTGGCTTGGCTTTACAATCTGCTGTTAGTATATTGCAGAAGCCATCATTATCACCATGAAATTTAACCCAGCATACCAAGGCCCATATAAACTTGGAGGAAATTTTAACTTCAAGGCAATTAGGCAAACATCCAATAGGAAGGGCATAGCAGCAGCCAGCATCTATGGTCAAACCTGCCGAAATATTAGATTTGGAGTGGCATGTCACCATCACTGTAGCTGGTCTTGAGGAGAAAGGGCTAAGAATTCCATTTCCTCCAGGCTCTTGTGAGCAGGCAGGAGGAGGCCCCCAGCACTGCTTTTCCAGGGTAGGTTGACTGCCTCCCAGCATCAGCTGGTTGACAATGCATGAGTACACTTGGGCGAGCAGGATTGTTGAGCCTGAATACTATTCCAGACTCTTCTAATAGGTTCCCTAGGAGAGGACTGCTGGACATGGAGTCGATGGGAAGGTGACAGGCCCTGTCTGACGAGGATATGCCTGAAATTGGGGTTTGAGAAGCTTTATGGTGGAGCCAGGTGCCCAGGCACCGGAAGCTGGCCTGCTAGCCAGCCCAAGGCCCATCACCTGGGCCAGCATTCTGTCTGGCAACAATCACTCTACCAGGGCAGACCCATGCTTCAGTATTTCCGGCCAGAGAAGAGGCAAGTGAGAACACTGGGGTCAACTTTGTGCCTGTGACAGGAGGAAGGACATCTTTGTGTGGCCTGCCTCCTGTGTTCTAAAATGTGGGTAGGACCAGAAGTGGTGGCACCTGCCTTAAATCCCAGAATTTGAAGGCAGAGGCAGCCAGATCCCTGCAGTTTCCAGGTCGGCCTGGTCTATCTACACAGTGAGTTCCAAGACAACAGAGTTATATAAGGAGTCCCTGCCTAAAACAGAAAAGGTCTAAGATGTGGAAGCATTGGATGGACTTCCTGAAGTTGTCTTGTCCACGAGGTGACTTCCAAACGTGTAAGGGATGCATCGTGATCAAATCCATCCCCAGCTTCTCACTTCCACTCCCTGCAGGCACTTCCAGCCTGCCCCTCCCTACATCATGCCTTTTCTGTTTGTTTGCTTATAACCCTCTGAGTCCAACGGGTGCTGCCTGACTCTCTGGCGTGGTCTTGTGCCGATCACTATAACTGCTGTGCATTTTCGAGGCAGTGGCCATGTCGTGTCCAGGAAGCAGCATTTCACAGCCCTCTTCCTGTCCTCTAGTTCTTAAGTCTTTCTGCCTCCCTCATCCAGAATGTTTCCTGAGCCTTAGCAGAAGTCGGGGATATGTGGAGGCCAAAGGACAACCTTTGGAAGTCCTACTTCTTCTACCATGTGGGTGTCAGGAATAGAACTTGGGTTGTCAGGCTTGGCAATAAAAGCCTTTAACCACGGAGCCATCAGGTCTCTTGAATCCTTATTATGTCTGAGTTTGAAGACAGGCAGCTCAGTGGATGAGCACATATTTAGCACATGTAAAGCCCTTCCTTTGGACCTTAGCCTGTGTTGCATGCCTGTCTACATATGCACAAACACTCAAACAACAAACACTCACTTGCACTTATGCATGCACACATGCACACACACAAATAGCATGCTGGGGAAGCACACAGTGGAAAGCACAGCCCCTTCCCAATGCTGCCTCCTTCTTCATTGTCCCCAAGGGAGCCACTTCCAACCTTCTCCCTAGAGCCCTCTAGCTTTTCATCTCTAGTTTTCAGTAGCGTGCATATGTGGCTGTTTTCCAATTTTAGACATTCTCTTACAAAGAGTAGCAGGTTTGCATGCTCACACCCTTCCCCCAGTCCAGTGTAGTTGTTATCTTAACACTTGCTGATATTTACATTTGTGTGAGCAAATTAATAGAACTCACAGCAGACACGTGCCGTGCGGAGTACGCTACCGTGACCCAGGCTCACCACAAACCAGACGCCATTGTTATAAAGGAAACAATGGAGGCACAGAAAGAGAAAGTCTCCGGTGGCTTCACTCCCAGCCAACAACAGAGCTGATTCACGGAAGTGGATGTGGTGACCAGCGGCTTGGAGGCGCGAGGGAGGAAAGAGCTGGGGGAGGTTGACAGAGTTGATAGGCCAGAGCTTACTGCACCCCTCAACAGCACAGGGACTGAACATAGCAATTGTGGGCCGCATCTCTCAGAAGCAATTGTTTCTCAAAAAGCTGGAAGAAATGATTTTGAGTGGTTTCATCACAGAGAAAAGATAAGTACTTGGGATGTAGTTCGGAGGAGGAATGCTTTCCTGGGTCTGATGACCAGAAAAATTTTATGGGCACCCATGTTTAATATCATTTACAATAACCCACACATACATGCATGAAAAGATCACCTTCTGCTCTAACATATCCTTTATATGTTTTATTATTATTTAGGGTCCAGGTTTCCTTTTAGTTTGTGTGTGTGTGTGTGTACACATACACATTAAAATGAGACGAATACTTGCTGGAGTCTCTTCTCTTTCACCTTGTGGTTCCCAGGTATCAAACTAAGGACAGAAGGTCCATTTTCTTGGCTAATGGGCTTTTATTTTGTTTTATTTTATGAAGCTGGGGAATGAACTAAAAATCTCATGTAAGGCTGTATTCCAGAACCTATAGTTCAACCCTAATGTATTAATCAGGCTGCTCTAGAATCACAGACCTTATGAAATGAATATATATATATATATGTGTGTGTGTGTACATACATATGGAATTTATTGGAATGACTTACAAGCTGCAGTCCAACTAAGCCAACAATAGCTAGCTGTGAACAGAAAGCCCAAGAATCTAGTAGTTGCTCAGTCCCATGAGGCTGGGTGTCTCAGCTGGTCTTCATCAGATGCTAGAATCTCAAAGGAATGGGCTCTAATGCCAGTGAAGGGATGGATGTGCAAGCAAGGCAAGGGCAGCAAGGAAGGAGCAAAACTTTCCTCCATGTCCTTCCATAGGCTGCCAGCAGAAGGTGTGGCCAAGATTAAAGGTGTGTCTTCCCACCTCAAGATCCAAATCAGAGTTGTGTCTTCCTACCTCAAAGGTTCAGACTAGGAGTGGATTCATCCATCTCAAACCAGGCAGAATATCTCTCCCAAATGTGCCCTCCAGTTCTGAATTGTAATTTATTCTAGATGTAAGCAAGCTGACAACCAAGAACAGCCATCACACCTGGCTAGTGTTGTTTTACATTTCTGAATTGCTGTTAGGTTTGGGCGCTTTCTGTCCCTTACTCACTCAGCCCTGAAAGAATGGCATTTGTGAACCCTAATCATCTAGTCTTAGGTTACAGAAGAGGGAAGAAAACCAAGGGGGTGGAGACAAGTTTAAAAGTCACCCAGACAAGCAGGGACTGCAGACCAAGGCAGTCTTCAGAACAGGTTCCACTACTGCTCTCTTTAGTGCTGCTGTGCCCTGGCTCATGTGGCTCAGACATCAGTTGCACATATTCAAAGCAGAATAATTATAAAAAAGGCCAGGGCAACTCCCTCCAGGCTGGTTGAAGCTTTCTTAAGCTTGAGGAAGATCATACATGGCCTCCCAAGATTCGAGGACACCCCTTGTCTTGCTCCAAACACTGCTAACATTTGTATTTTTGCTATAATGATCTGTCCTGTCCCTTTAAGAGACAAGTCATGCCCACTTCCTTTCTCCCCCCATTTACCAAGGCAAGCTGATCTTCAGCTTTCAGTCTGAGTCCCTTCCTTTCTCTCTCTCTCTCTCTCTCTCTCTGCTCTTCTCCCTTCTCTCCTTCCCCTCCATAACCACTAAATAAATATCCAACTTCACTCTGCATGATGTGCCTATCTATCTCAGTCTCTCACCTGCCACATGGCTTCCTGCCTGGGACACAGCTGCCTTCATGGCCTGCCGTGGTCTTGAGACCCACTGCCTGCCACCACTCAGGGACCTGCAACATTTTACTTAAACCATTACACTCTCTATCATTGTCCATGCTTCTAGCTTTGAGGTTTCAAATTGCTGCCAATTCCCAGTTAGTTCTTTCTGCCTCATATATGTGTGGTGATATTTTGTTTATGCTATGCAAATAAAGCTTGCCTGAAGATTAGAGTGCAAAGCTAAGTCACTAGTTAGCCATAGAGGCCAAGCAGTGGTGTGGCACACACCTTTAATCCCAGCACTTCAGAGTTCAAAGCCATCCTGGGCTATACAAGATTGAATCTGTCTAAAAGAGAAACAGAGCTCACACAAAGGTAATTCCAGCACTTGGGATCACATGCCTTTAATCCCAGCACTAGGGAGGCAGAGACAGGGTTGATATGGCTGGGCTGAGAGGAATATAAGGCAGAAGGAGACAGAGCTCAGGGCAGTCTAAAGATTCATAGAGACTAACACACTCTGCGGTTTCATAGAGAGATTTAGTCTGAGGATTTGTAGGGACAGGACTACCCCTACGGTCTGAGCACTGGTAGAGGTAAGAACTCTAGTAGCTGGCTGCTTTGCTTCTCTGATCCTTTATCTTTCACCCCCTAATAGCTGACTCTGAGTTTTTATTATTCAAATCAATTGGATTTTATTCTACAAGCATGTGGATTGAGATGTGAGCTCTCAATATCATGCCTGCCTGCTGCCATGGTGGTCAGAAACTCTAACCCTCTGGGACCAAGATCCCCAAATTAAATATTTTCACATATAAGGTGTCTTGGTCATGATGTCTTGTCACAACAATGGAAATGTAAGTAAGACTGAAGTTGGTATCAGGAATTGGGCTATTGCTGTGATAGACCTGGCAGAGATATTTTTTTTTGGAGGGATGTGGACAACTTTGGGACTTTGGACTAGAAAAGAAATTGAGAGTAAGTGAAATTTAACAGGCCATTCTAATAGGAATTTGATTTTGTTTTTTGTTTTTTGTTTTTTTTTTTTCGAGTCAGGGTTTCTCTGTGGTTTTGGAGCCTGTCCTGGAACTAGCTCTATAGACCAGGCTGGTCTCGAACTCACAGAGATCCGCCTGCCTCTGCCTCCCGAGTGCTGTGATTAAAGGCGTGTGCCACCACCGCCCGGCTTCTAATAGGAATTTGGAAGACAGCAGTGCTGAGAACAGTCTGGACTATGGAGGCCTGGCTCAAGAGGTCTCAGAGGGAAACAATGTCTGGTCATGTGATGTTTTAGCAAAGAGTGTGGCTACTTTCTGCCCTTGTCCTAAGAATCTGCCTGAGGCTAAATGAAAAAGGTTTGGACTAATTCTGTTGGCAGAGGAGATTTCAAGACAGCCTAATAATCGGTGGTCACGCTGATGCGGGTCTATAATGGAAATGAGCAAGTGGGGCAAAAAGAAATAAAGTGTGCAGTTTGAGGAGCACCAGGAAATTTAATGTTGAGAGGCCTGCCATGAAATAGAATAATGGAAATGTTGCCCCAGGGCAAGACCCCACCCATAAGCATCAAAGTCCTAAAAAGAAAATGCCTAAGGAAGTGATGGAAAACCTATGCAAATGTGACTCAAGGAGAGGCCAGGCTCCATCCCAACCAGGCAGCCAAATTTGACAACATGAGCCATGAGGTTCTAGCTTTAGAGTCATATAGGATGCACAAGTAAAGGGGGCTGTGGAATCGTCCTCTCCAGCTAAGGGGAGTCGCTAAGGCCAGGCATGTGGCAAGAGAGCCCCTACATGAAGGCTCTGCGAGATCATTTCGCTAATGTAGCACAAATAATAAAAACCCAGAGACAGATATTGGGGTTCAGCATGAAGATCAGAGAAGCAAAGCAGCCAAGTCACTAGAGTTCTAACCTCTGTGAAATCTTCAGACTGAAAAGGAGCGAGTTCCTGATTCATCCCACCTTATATTCCTCCCTAGTGCTGGGATTAAAGATGTGCACCACCACCTCCTGGCTTCTATGGCTAACTAGTGTGGCTGCTGGAATTAAAGGTGTGTGTCACCACTGCCGGCGTGTATGGCTGACTAGTGTGGCTGCTTTGCATTCTGATCTTCAGGCAAACTTTATTGATTAAAATACAAATGAAATATCACTACACATGAATCTGTGAAAGTGAAGCCTGAGTTGCGCTGGACACCCCTGCTGGGTTTGGTGCTTGCTTCAGTCCAGTATTTCTTTACCATGTCTCTATTCCTCCTGCTTGGAATGGTAACATGTATTCTGTGCCACTGCATGTTAGAAGTATGTAACTTGCTTCTTGGATTTGACAGAGGGTTATAATTAAGAGATTGCCTTGGGTCTCAGAAGAGACTTTAGACTTCTTAAACTGTGTTAAGACTGTGGAAGACAGGGCTGGAGAGATGGCTCAGAGGTTAAGAGCATTGTCTGCTCTTCCAAAGGTTCTGAGTTCAATTCCCAGCAACCACATGGTGGCTCACAACCATCTGTAATGTGGTCTGGTGCCCTCTTCTGGCATGCAGGCATAAACACAGAATACTGTATGCATAATAAATAAATAAACATTTTTTTAAAAAGACTGTGGAAGACTAGGGAGTTTTGAAATTGGACTAGATGTATATTGTATTATGATATAGCCACAAGCCTATGGGGACCAGGGGATTGAATGTGGTGGTTTGAATGAGAATGGCTCAATAGGCACAGAATTGTTTGGGAAGGATTAGAAGGTGTGGCCTTGTTGGAGGAAGTGTGTCATTCAAAATTCCACACCATTCACACCTCTTTCTGCCTCATGCGTGTGGATCAAGATGTGAGCTCTCAGCTGAGTATGGTGGTGCAAATCTTTAATTCTAGCACTCAAGAGGCAGAGGCAGGTGGATCTCTGAGTATGAGGCCAGGCTAGTCTACATAGTTGAGTCCTAGAACTACATACTAAGACTCTGTCTAAAAAAAAAAAATGTACTCTCAGCTACTGCTCAGCACCATGCCTGCCTGCCTGCTGCCAAGCTTCCCATCATGATAGTCATGAACTCTGATCCTCAGGAACTGTGAGTCCCCAAATTAAGCATTTCATTTTATAAGTTGCCTTGGACATGGTGTCTTGTCATGACAATAGTAACTAAGACTATTGCTTAAGGAGTCTTTAGAGGAACCCCCTAAACAGCTAAAGTCCTTCTCAGACCCTCAGGAAGTATTTACTATGAACAATTTCTACAAATTGTGAATCCATGTTATGACATTAAGGACTCAGCATGGAGAGTCATTTTCTTGATAAATATGACTGAGCTAGACAATGTTCTACAATAAAACATCCCAGTATGCTTGATAGTAAATATTAAAACCTAAACCTAACCATTATGTAAAAAATGGAGGCTGGCCATATTGCTCAGTTGTAGAGTTCCTGCCCAGCACACACAAAATGTGCAGTCCCCAGCACCACATAAGCTGGGCATGGTGGCATAACCCTATAACCCCATCGTTTGGAAGGGGTTTGGCAGAAAAAGTTCAAGGTCATCCTTGTTTAGGTGGAAGCCCTACTGACATCCATATATACCTAAAAGCTTTGGGATGTTTGGACCCTCCAACTCAGAACCCCATACCAGACCCTGTAAGCAGAGACCGTGCCTTCATTTTCTGGCCACCCAGATCTGAATAATAACACAGAAACTATATTTCTACATAGATATCTCTTATATCTTAAATTAACTCATTTCTATTAATCTCTGTATCACCACAAGGCTGTGCTTTACTGGTTCTGGGTCTTTCTCCTTCTGCAGCTACATGGTGTCTCTCTGGCTCCATCTTCTTTTCTCCTCTATCTCTGCATGGATTTCCTGCCTTGCTATATTCTGCCCTGCCATAGGCCAAAGGAGCTTCTTTATTAACCAATGGTAATAAAACATATTTACAGCATCCCACATCAAGACCCCACCCTCAACACCCCGAGCAGCATCTCCCATGGAGCTGCCCTCCTCAAACTCTACCCCTGAGAAAACCTGCCAAAAGTCAGTCCCTCCTTGGGGCTACTCAAGACCACACCTAGAGGCTTTATAAGATGCTATATTTGCCATGTGATTCCTCCTGCACTCCTGAGGGTCACCGAGGAGTGCTTTGCTCTGTTCATTAAGCCTGGGTGCATTAGTTTGGTTTAATCAGCTTACTACATCAGTGGCAGTGGAATAACAGGGAATTCAAAACCTATCAATCCTCAGTTACACAGCAAGTTTGAGGCTAGCCTGGGTTACATGAAGCTCTAGGTCAATAATAAATGAATGAATAAAAGGGTCCTGGCGGTATATTTTAAACCTGAAGGGCAGTGACTTAACTGAAAAGTTAAACTGTCTTAAATTTAATTATTCTCAGTTGTGCGATTGATACACCTCCATCCAAGATAATTTGTAAATTTTATTAGGGCTGTATTTACCAGTAGATTCTGGACAATCAAATCTGTTACTGTGATCCTCTTTAGAATCAGAACTATTTACAGATAGTTTTTTTTCCTTCTGAATTTAACCACTTACGGGAATTTTTGTCTGTCTTTCTTTCTCTTTCTTTCCTTCCTTCCTTCCTTCCTTCTTTCTTTCTTTCTTTCTTTCTTTCTTTCTTTCTTTCTTTCTTTCTTTGCCTCATCAAGATGAATCAAGGACTAGAACATAGTGTCCTGGTCACCGAGTCTAGACAATGAGTGAGTTGGGTAGGGAAAGACATGTTTCACACCTATAATCCCAGAACTAGGGAAACTGAAGCAGAAGGGGGTCTCAAGTCAGAGGCCAGTCTGGGCTCAAGAAAATAAGTTAGGACCGTCCATATGAAGCTAGGTAACATTCCACCACCATCATAAGGCTCTCTCTCCCTCTCCTGACTGTCCCATATGACTGTTTAGGTGCAGGGGGGCACTTCAGGCTGGTCAACCCACATCCTAAAGTAAAGTGCTGACTGGAATCTGATTATGTTCGAACATTTTCGTAAACCGTAGGGATGGAAGGAAATGCTGTGGCCAGTGCAAGGCAAGGCTACTTCCCTCCTGAGCAAACAGGAAGATGGACTCCCCACAGTGGCTGTGTAAAAGGAGCTACCACCCCTACATTCTTTATGGGCTGTGCATGATGAGAGGCTTTCGGAGGGTGTCTCTGTAGCTTTGGAGCCTGTCCTAAAACTCGCTCTGTAGACCAGGCTGGCCTTGAACCCACAGAGATCTGCCTGCCTCTGCCTTCCGAGTGGTGAGATTAAAAGCGTGTGCCAGCACCGCCCGGCTGGTTTTAGTCTTTTGAAACAGTCTCACCATGTAGCTCTGGCTGGCCTCTGTGAGGGCCCACAGATGTTCCATCTTGACTGGAGGAGAGTTTGGGCTTATTTTTGCTCTCTCAAAGTTGTTGGCAGCAGGTGTGGCTACAAAGGAGAGGTTCTGACCTGGGGTGTGATTAATTGGTATTTTGGGTGTTAGAGACCGATCCATCCACCTGGACCAAAGGTCGGAGAATCCAAGTCTATTCCTTTCATCACATTAACGAAGCGTGTTGCCTCCCCGCCTCTTCCTCTTTTGGAGTGAAGTATGGAGCGTGTGGAAAATAAACAAGTAGGATTCAGTAGTCATTGTTCCTCTTGACGCTGTTCTGTGTTTCTGTCTCTTATTTCTCTTATATCTCTGTTCCTTTTGCTTAATAATTCTAATCCACATGCTCCTACCCTGGAGCATGTGAGTTTTGTCAAAGCTGGTCTTCAACAGGCCTCAAACTTCCTGTATAAGCACAGGTTGGCCTCAATCTTCCTATATAAATCCAGGCTGGCCTCAATCTTCCTATATAAATCCAGGCTAGCCTAATCTTCCTATATAAATCCAGGCTGGCCTCAATCTTCCTATATAATCCAGGCTAGCCTAATCTTCCTATATAAATCCAAGCTGGCCTCAGTCTTCCTATATAATCCAGGCTAGCCTAATCTTCCTATATAAATCCAGGCTGGCCTCAATCTTCCTATATAATCCAGGCTAGCCTAATCTTCCTATATAAATCCAAGCTGGCCTCAGTCTTCCTATATAAACCAGGCTAGCCTAATCTTCCTATATAAATCCAGGCTGGCCTCAATCTTCCTATATAATCCAGGCTAGCCTAATCTTCCTATATAAATCCAGGCTGGCCTAAATCTTCCTATATAAACCAGGCTAGCCTAATCTTCCTATATAAGTCCAGACTGGCCTCAAACTCAGGGTCCTTCTCAATACTGGGATCACAGGTGGTGACAGCCTAGGTATATGTTCTAAAGTGGAGCAATAGAAGCTCTGTTAGACACAGAGAAGGGGCATCGGGTAGGAGCTGCTCTTTCAGGCTGGGCTGCACGCCAGCTTCACGCTAAGGCTCTGCCATTCTGGGCATTTCCGTTCTCTTGCCTGACCACACACACCCCCTCCCTTAACCCAAACATACAGAATCTGTGTGAAAAGTCTCTTTACTCATTTGTTCTCCACAGCTAATTAACAATGTTTATTTCAGACCAGGGACAGGCTTTTCCTGACTATTCTGCACACCATTTTAATCAACAGAATGTAACTAACAAGCTTCCAGATCCATTCAATACTGAATCAGCAGCTCCTACCATATGCTAAGGGTAAAAACACACTTCCCCAAAAGAGCTAAATGCAGAAAGACCAAGGATAGAAGATGTATTTAATACTCAAGAAGTATCACAGGATGTGCTTAGTATGTGGAACACGGAGACTTGGAGGGGAACAAGTTATTCTTTAAATATACCTACCCTTGTCACCCCGCCAGCTAAGTTGGTACAGCTGGCAACTTAATGTATCTAAATACACACACACACACACACACACACACACACACACACACCACCTTCCACAATCCATTTCATTATATTTAACCCCCCAAAATATTTTTTTGAGGAAAAGTATAATCAATTACATAAATTACATCTTAGATGGATTTGGTGGGGCATTCGAGACAGGGTTTCTCTGTGTAGCCGTGGTGGTCCTAGAACTGCTTTGTAGACCAAGCTGGCCTCAAAGTCAGAGATCCACCTGCCTCTGCCTCCTAAATGCTGGGATTTAAGGAGTGTGCCACCACCACCCAGCTCTTAGGAAGGAATTTTACTGTGTTTTCTCTGAGGCATGGTTATACGCTAACAGATTTCCAGCTAACTAACATTGGGTTTGTAATCTTAGACATTAATAAATTTGCTTTCTTCCGGTTAATATTTCAGCTGTGTGGGGGGAACTCACTAAATTACAGCTAAAGATGTATATGAATTACCTTTTTAAAATACAGATTTACTTTTATGATTTTTTTAATTGTGCATGTGTACGTTATCTGTAAGAGTATGCAGACATGAGTGCAGTACCCTAGGAGGCCAGAGGCCTAGGAACTCCTAGAACTGGAATTACTGGCAGTGGTGAGCCTCCATGTGGGTGTGGGGAGTCGAACTCAGATCCTCTGGAAGAGCAGCCAGCACCCTTAACCACTGAGCCATCTCTCCAGCGCAATGCAGTCTTTGACAGGTGAGAACTCGGGTTGTTTTAGGTCCCAAAAGGAAGGGACCTCTAAGCAAAGGCCAGGTTGTTTTGTTAGCATGTGTAGGAGTCCAGCCCCAGTCCCTGGCATCCTAATCATTTTTCAAAAATATCTTAAAACTAAAAACGAAGCTTCTTTTAGATAAATGGAAGGAGCCTGGCTGTTAGAGCTTGACAGACTAAATGTTTTCTTGGACTCAGTACCAGCTCCTCCGTCTCTTGTAGTCCTAACAACTAAAACCATCATAGCTGATTTCCATTTTCAACATGCTTCCGTACAGCAATCTAAAAACACCCTTTCGCAGCCATCCAAGGGATGAAAATATTTCAGCTCAGTTTAAAAATTGCTTTTCGAATTATGTAAAAATTTCTGGCTGAGCCAGGCATGGTGGCGCATGCCTTTAATCCCAGCATTCAAGAGGTGGATGGATCTCTATGAGTTCAAGGACAGCCAGGGTTACTGTAGTGAGACTGTTGTAAAAACAAAACAAAACAAGCCCTACAGTTGGTCATGGCGTAATACTCGGGAGGTTGAGGCAGGGAGATCTAGAGTTTCAGGCCAGCCTGGAAGCTCCCGTCTCAAAATACAAACCACACACGTATTTTGTCCAAGTTGGCCTTCTTCCCGAGCTTTTGGTATTCAAAAAAGGAAAAGGCAGCATCCGTCAACGATGAAGAAAAAGAGCACAGTAAACTATTTTAAAGGTTAGGCTTCATTTTCAATTTCTCTTCACACTAAAGTTTACATGTCTGAAACAAAACTGCACGACTGAACAGTGATGAAAAAAGACCTGCGAAGTCACACTTGAGGGAACGCTCTCTCCAGACGCCCTGGGGAAAGGCCCACTCTGCCAGCGTGGCTCTCCCGGGGCTCACTTGACCGTTTGTTTCTTTCGTCGTACCCTGCAGTGGGCACACTTCCACACTTCACTCAGGCATTCTACACTGGTCTAGAGAGGATGGTGCAATGGTTAGAAGCACTTGCTCTTCCAGAGGACCCAGTTCCCACCCACGTAGTGGTTCCCGTCTAGAGCCTGAGTCAGAGGCTCCAACACCCTTGTCAGGACCCCATGGGCACCAGGCATGAAGTGATACAGACATCCATGCAGTAGAAACACCACACACACAAAATAAACAAATGATACATTGCATTTAAGTCAGGGCAAGTACTCTTTCCTGTTTCAAGGTCTGTGGTTGCTCCTTTGTGGGCTGTAGCTAATCACCCTCTTTCAGGTAGCACAAACATTCTAATGTCCCCCGGGAACAGGACATTTTAGAGAGAAAGCTGGGGCATGATTTGCATTTTACAAAGCTTATGCCCAGCAACAGTGTCCCCTCATATCCTGACCAACAGTGGGCACTGCCACTTGGAACTAGTCATGTCTGGAGGAGGATGCAGGAGTTAACTTGGCATGGAATTGTGTCTGGTAATTATAACACTGAGGGAGGGAGTCTGATCTCGTAGCTCTGGCCTCACTATGTGGGACGGGCTGTGAACTCAGATCCACTTGCCTGTCCCCATGTGCCACCACGACCAGCTGAAAACCTTTCTATGTTTACAGCCGTCTACTTACCTTGTCTTTTGGGCGAAGTGACCTTTATTCATATTGCTCAAATACCATGATTATCCATTTCATGTCTACAACCCAGTGGTTCCAGTGTGTTCACAAGTGTGTACACCCCGGCCTAAACTTGCACCTCACAAATGCTGAGCCCAAACCTCAGCCCCAGACCACTGCTTATCAAGTTATTTCTGGCAGGTGACTCAATGAACAAACAGGCCAAGTGTGAACCCCTGTGACTGGCTTCGCACTCGGCATTTTTAGGACTCGCCCAATCTTACCCATGTATCACTGTTTCTCTTAACACAGAGTAACATCAAATAGCCAGACCACATTTTATTAACACACTCACCCACTGCCAGGACACTGGGACGGCTTCCACTTTTGGTTACAATGAGAAATGAAAATCTTGATGCTTGTGTGCCAATTTTTGTTGTGATGTTTTTCTTTCTCTTAGACACCCAGGACAGGAACCAGCTTTTTACTGCTTGGGGGACCCTACCAGACTCCCACAGGTGTACAAGAATTACGTCTCCCCATGCCCTTGCCAATACTCACCTGACTCTAACCATCCCAACTCATAGTCAAGTGGGTCATGTTTTTTTTTTCAATTAAGAATTTTTAATAATACAATCTTGTCTCATTTTATATAGCTATCCCCTTCCCACTCCCTCCCCTCCTCCCGCTTCCTCCACCTTCCCCCCTCCCCACCTACCTACCCATCCTACTCTTCAGAAAGGGTAAGGATTCCCATGGGAGTCAACGAAGTCTGACACTTCACTTTGAGGCAGGACCAAGGCCCTCCCCCATATCTAGGCTGAGCAAGGTATCCCTACAAAGAGAATATGCTCCAAGATGCCAGTTCAAGGACTAGGGGATAAATCCTGGTCCCACTGCCAGTGGCCCCACAGACTGTCCAGACGATTCGGGTGGTTTTCCCTCTATGTCTCAGATCTGTCTCTTCTCACTAGCTTATCATCCATCTCATTTCTCAGGAAAGACAGTTATGCAGGTCTCTTGCCTATTTCATTGTCAATCAGTTATATAGGGATTTTCTGAGGCAGGGTTTCATTATGCAGACCAGGCTAGCCTCCAATTCTAGAGAGCCTTCTGCCTCTGTCCCCCCCCCCCCCCCATACTGGAATTAAAGGTGTGCACCACCATGCTAGGCTTAAAATTATTTTTTTTTTCAAGACAAGGTTTCTCTGTGTAGCCCTGGCTGTCCTGGAACTCGCTGTGTAGACCAGGCTGGCTCAAACTCCCGGAGTGCTGGGATTAAAGGCGTGCACCACCACCGCCTGGCTTAATTTTTTTTTAATTATTATGTATGTGTGCAGATATTCGTGGCCTTTTTTTGAGATGTTTTTGTACAAAGCCTATAGGTAGTATCAGTGGAGTAAATGTATACAAGTCATATTGCAAAGAAACACAAGGCACCACCAATTCTACAAACTATATGACTTTATTTATAAAATTCGCCATATTGCTTAAAGTTGCCCATGCCCGTTAGACCCAGTTACAGATCTCAACTTGAGAATATTTTAAGACGTTTTCAGGTAAAGCATCATTAAAAGCTTGGGTACACCGCTCTCCCAGTCCCGAGGGTGAGCACGGCAGAGCAACACACGGCGAGCTCATCCTCGCCCTCTCCGTGCCACTGGCGCTTTCTCATGTGACCTTTATCCGTGAAATGATTTCATTCACGAAGCTATTATTCTTTGCAACCACCTCGGCTTTCAGCTGCTTCAGCTTCAGCATGACGCTCTCCTCCGACATGTCAGTAAAGGGCACTTGCTTCACCTTGGACAGGAACTCCACAATAATCTTCTCACCTTGCTGAAAAACACCCATGTCCCGCCATCATTAAAACGTCTGTTTAAAGTCGCTTTCAGGGGCTGGAGAGATGGCTCAGAGGTTAAGAGCACTGACTGCTCTTCCAGAGGTCCTGAGTTCAATTCCCAGCAACCACATGGTGGCTTACAGCCATCTATAATGAGACCTGGCGCCCCCTTCTGGCTTGCAGGCACACGTGGAAGGAATGCTATACACATAATATAATAAATAAATATTTAAAAATAAATAAATAAAGTCGCTTTCAGCAGTAATGAACTTTCTTCTTATTCATGTGTCTGTATGACATATGCCCATGAGTGCCCTTAGAGACCAGAAGATGGTGTTGGGTTATAGATCATGACCCATGTGAGTGCTGTGAACCGAACTGGGGCCTCTGGAAAAGCAGCAAGCACTCTTCCTCCAGCCAGCCAGAACAATGAACTCTAACTTTGATCTAAATGAGCTACTCAATGTTTAGCAAACATTTTTATCATATTAAGTGTGCAAGCAACTCTTACTCACAAAACCCTTGGCTGCTATGAATGTCTCCAGAGCAAGTCATTAGTAAGACATTTCTACTTTTTGATTTTTGTTTTTCAAAACAGGGTTTCTTTGTGTAGCCCTGGAAGTCCTGGAACTTGCTGTGAAGACCAGGCTGGCCTTGACCTCTCAAAGATTCGCCCGCCTCTGCCTCCTGAATGCTGGGATTAAAGGCCTAGTGATATTTATATTTTATTCTCAGATGATAAGGAATTGAGATTTAGTAGTTCTTAAAGTCCTCTGCTTTAATTGACATGGAATTTAATCTCAGGGAAAAAGAATTTAAGGATTCTAAGGCACACTTTAGTATAAACCTGAAATTCTCTCTTCCACGCACACGTGCACACATGTGTGTACACAGGATGTTTCCATTTCTATTTACTGCTCTGTGTTGTACAAAGGACATGGTTGTTACTTAGCGGGCAAGCTCCTTGAGTCACACTCTCCATCTCTAAAACGCGGCTATTATCAACTTCAGACATCTGTCCTGAGGAGCCACGTGACTGACAGCAGGTCTGAAGGCAGGCGAGGCACTGTGTCATTTAGTGGAGAGGCACACAGTGGCCTTTATCAGACAGGCACCAGCAAGCATCTATAGGTAAGCGGCAGACGTCTAACTAGTAAGAAAGAAACACTTTTCCACTAAAAATCACGTAGACAGAGCTGGCAAGATGACACAGAGGGCAAAGGTAAGCCTGGCCACCTGAGTTTTTAGATCTCTGGGACCTACATGGTGGAAACTGAGAGCCAACCCTGTCAGCTGTCCCCTGACCCGCACATGTGCACCAGGGCACACACAATCTCTCTCTGTCCTCCTACCACTGCCCACCCCCGCCCCAGGGGAATTCAGACTCCTGCAAGTACTTTCTAAAACACAAAGACAAACCCTATACTAACAGCAGTAAGAATGTTGTCTCCTTTAGCTTTAAAACTTTTCAAAGCATATCTTATTAACAGAGGTACATGGTTTCGGTTTTCTTGGAAACCAGGAATTACACGGAGCAGACTGCCTGGTTCCAACCACCAGAATCTCTGAGTTTGATACATCAAGGAGAAGGAGGATTCAAAACCACTCCATGCTCAGGGTGGCAGCTTTCCACATCTAAAATAATGAGCAAGTTATGGCTGTCCTTTTTGTATAGCAACCATCTACCCCTAAAAAAATGCGCTGGGTAAAACTAAAGACACGCCAAGTCAGACATCTGCCGCAGCACTGCGTGAGCATCTGAATCTGACCACCAACTCAGAAGCCTCAACCAAGAGCCGCTCTGGGAACAAACATTCTGCCCACAAACGGCTCCTCAATAAGTCGGAGACACAGCCATTTCTCTTACTTGCTTAAATATATTCTAAACAAAATGAAGGGCAGGAACTGTTTCTGTTGTTTTACTTATTCAGTTTAGCTGGACATCTATGGCTGTAAAACTTAATCTAGACTAACATATATTCAAATTCTTTATATTCCTTATTTCTACAATCAAATCTAGTACTTTAAATGATACTGGGGAGCGGTATAGTGAGACAGGAGCTGGGGGCAGTGTGGGGTGACAGGGGCTGGGGGAGCAGTGTGTAGTGACAGGGGCTGGGGGGGCAGTGTGGGGTGACAGGGGCTGGGGGAGCAGTGTGTAGTGACAGGGGCTGGGGGAGCAGTGTGTAGTGACAGGGGCTGGGGGGGCAGTGTGGGGTGACAGGGGCTGGGGGGGCAGTGTGGGGTGACAGGGGCTGGGACAGTGTGGGGTGACAGGGGCTGGGACAATGTGCGGTGACAGGGGCTGGGGGAGCAGTGTGGGAGACAGGGGCTGGGGGAGCAGTGTGGGGTGACGGGCTGGGGGGGCAGTGTGGGGTGACGGGCTGGGGGCAGTGTGGGGTGACAGGGGCTGGGGGGGCAGTGTGGGGTGACAGGGGCTGGGACAATGTGCGGTGACAGGGGCTGGGGGAGCAGGGTGGGGTGACGGGCTGGGGGAGCAGTGTGGGGTGACGGGCTGGGGGGGAAGTGTGGGGTGACGGGCTGGGGGGGCAGTGTGGGGTGACAGGGGCTGGGGGCAGTGCGGTGACAGGGGCTGGGGGAGCAGTGTGGGAGACAGGGGCTGGGGGAGCAGTGTGGGGTGACAGGGGCTGGGGGAGCAGTGTGGGGTGACGGGCTGGGGGGGAAGTGTGGGGTGACGGGCTGGGGGGGCAGTGTGGGGTGACAGGAGCTGGGGGAGCAGTGCGGTGACAGGGGCTGGGGGAGCAGTGTGGGGTGACGGGCTGGGGGAGCAGTGTGGGGTGACAGGAGCTGGGGGAGCAGTGCGGTGACAGGGGCTGGGGGAGCAGTGTGGGGTGACAGGGGCTGGGGAAGCAGTGTGGGGTGACAGGGGCTGGGGGAGCAGTGTGGGGTGACAGGGGCTGGGGGAGCAGTGTGGGGTGACAGGGGCTGGGGGAGCAGTGTGGGGTGACAGGGGCTGGGGGAGCAGTGTGGGGTGACAGGGGCTGGGGGCAGTGTGGGGTGACAGGAGCTGGGACAGTGTGGGGTGACAGGGGCTGGGGGAGCAGTGCGGTGACAGGGGCTGGGGGAGCAGTGTGGGGTGACAGGGGCTGGGGGAGCAGTGTGGGGTGACAGGGGCTGGGGGCATTGCGGTGACAGGGGCTGGGGGAGCAGTGTGGGGTGACAGGGGCTGGGGGAGCAGTGTGGGGTGACAGGGGCTGGGGGCAGTGTGGGGTGACAGGGGCTGGGGGAGCAGTGTGGGGTGACGGGCTGGGACAGTGTGGGGTGACAGGGGCTGGGGGCAGTGCGGTGACAGGGGCTGGGGGAGCAGTGTGGGGTGACGGGCTGGGGGCAGTGTGGGGTGACGGGCTGGGGGGGCAGTGTGGGGTGACGGGCTGGGGGCAGTGTGGGGTGACAGGAGCTGGGGGAGCAGTGTGGGGTGACAGGGGCTGGGGGGGCAGTGTGGGGTGACAGGGGCTGGGGGAGCAGTGTGGGGTGACAGGGGCTGGGGGCAGTGTGGGGTGACAGGAGCTGGGACAGTGTGGGGTGACAGGGGCTGGGGGAGCAGTGTGGGGTGACAGGGGCTGGGGGAGCAGTGTGGGGTGACAGGGGCTGGGGGAGCAGTGTGGGGTGACAGGGGCTGGGGGAGCAGTGTGGGGTGACAGGGGCTGGGGGAGCAGTGTGGGGTGACAGGGGCTGGGGGAGCAGTGTGGGGTGACAGGAGCTGGGACAGTGTGGGGTGACAGGGGCTGGGGGCAGTGTGGGGTGACAGGGGCTGGGGGAGCAGTGTGGGGTGACAGGAGCTGGGACAGTGTGGGGTGACAGGGGCTGGGGGCAGTGTGGGGTGACAGGGGCTGGGGGCAGTGTGGGGTGACAGGGGCTGGGGGAGCAGTGTGGGGTGACAGGAGCTGGGACAGTGTGGGGTGACAGGAGCTGGGGGAGCAGTGCGGTGACAGGGGCTGGGGGAGCAGTGTGGGGTGACGGGCTGGGGGAGCAGTGTGGGGTGACAGGAGCTGGGGGCATTGCGGTGACAGGGGCTGGGGGAGCAGTGTGGGGTGACAGGGGCTGGGGGCAGTGCGGTGACAGGGGCTGGCTCCAGAGACTCCTTCTCCAGCTCCTGTACGTCCATCCATACAAAGGAAGACGGCACAGAAAATAAAGAGAAAAGCTGTGAGCCAGATATGGTTGTTCGCATGTTTAATCCCAGCGCTCTGGAGGCAGAGGCAGGTGGATCTTTGTGAGTTCTGGGTCAGCCCAGTCTAAACGGGGAATTCTAGCTATATGGTGAGACCCTATGTCAAAAACCAAAACAACCCAAACAACAACCAACTCGGGATATTTTTGGTTATGCTAAAAAATGAGAGTCAGTTAAGACGGATCAAAGAGCAAGAACTGAAATCCCATTGGGGGAAAGCCCAGCTCACTGTGGTCCCATTATCTACAACAGAAGTGCAGTGACTAAAGCCCAGAGTGACAGCCCCTCCAGAGGACCAACCTCTCTGTCCAGGCACCGTCTCTTGGCGGCTGGCTCCATCTCATCGCGTCCCTGTGAGGTTCCAATGTTCTGAAACTCCTCAAGTTCGAGAGCTTTCTGTCTGGCGCACTCTATTACATGCCGCGGGAAATCAGCAAGCTCAGCCACATGAATCCCAAAACTCTGATCACAGACACCTGCAGGAAATCAGGGTGGAAAGATACAGCAGTTATGCTAATGGAGTGTCCTTTTTATTGTTCTGTTAGAAAATGTATTTTAGATTATTTTAAATGCAATAGCCAAGCAGTTCAGGACACTCTGAGGAAACTTTCAATGATGTGACTCACATCCTCACTCTCACTGTGGCGCTAAGCGCACTCGACCTGAGGAACAGTGAGCTCAGAGGCTGTGCGTCTGCACTAAGGACAAGTGAGGCTACCAGTACAAAGCTGAAGCGCCTCAATTATGCACCAACTGTTTGAAAAAACTAGGTCTACTTATTTATCTCACACACTACCTAAAGCCGGACTGCTCAGTTGGACGTAAACAAGATCTGCTTGCACACCCACAACAAGGGTGAACTTACTTTTCTTTCTGAAGCCACTTCTGTAGTGCACAGCACACAGATAACAAAAGCAGAACCAGAGTTTCGTGCTGAATGCTACATCTACTACAAATACTGTCTTCTCTAACAAATATCAATAATGCAAACACAGTAACTCAAAGTAATTCCTATTCAGCAAAAACAACAAAGAGGACATCAAACTATGTGAGCAGTAACGAGAACAAAAACATGTTCATGGGAAGTCAAGTCAGACCTGTGAAAAACCTTATTGTGGTGACTAGTGAAATAACCATCCACTACGATAAAGAAGCCTCCTGGTCAGCACCATGGAGGGGGACCACACCCACCAGCTCTTCTAAACCTCTGCCACAACAGCAGACAGAGTACCACAGAGCCACTATTAACACTGTCAGTGAATCTGACTCACCACGTTCAAATGAGCGTGTTTCCAGAACACAACCTTAAAAACATGAAGAGCCAGAGATGGCTCAGTGGTTAAAACCACGGACAGCCCCTCCAGAGGACATGAATTCAGTTCCCAGCACAAGTCTCCTGCCGGACTCTGCCTGTATTCATGTGCACTAACCCATACACGGACAAGGCGCATACACACACAGTTCAAAAGAACGTAGATCCTTTGAAAACAAACCATGTCAACAGTTTCCTCCACACACATACTTCAAAACACAGCACCAACCTAAATCTGTAACTGGAATAAACCAAACCCTCTCCCCCTTTATCATTCTGATGCAGTAATGCAGATAATGTATACTACTCTTTTCTCTAGACATCCAGCAGTAAGTGTGTCCTTAAAAAACAACAATAACCACCGAGAATAAATAATGTGACAGACAGATACCACTTCAGGCAGTAAGTTCCCGCCTCGAGTTGCGCGTGCCCACCTTTTTTAACTTGGTAAAGCATAGTTAAGGTTTCTTCACTCGTTAGTGCAGTGACGTGCAAATTGTTCACGGTTGGTATCTGGCTGGCCAAAGCAGTAAGTTCATGAAAATGGGTTGCAAACATGCAGAAGGCGCCAATCTTGGTTGCAATGTACTCCGATATAGCCCACGCCAATCCAAAGCCGTCGTAAGTCGACGTTCCTCTTCCCAGCTCATCGATGATTATTAAGGAATCTTCGGTTGCTGATCTGAAACGCACAATTACAGGATATAAAATGCAGTTTGAAGCCTGGTGTGGTGGCACACGTCTTTAATCCCAGACTTTGGAGGCAGAGACAGGCAGATCCCTGTGAGTTCAAGGCCAGCTTGGTCTACAGAGTTCCAGGACAGTCAGAGCTGTTGGAGAGGTGGCTCGGTGGTTGAGAGCACTGACTGCTCTTTCCAGACGACCTGGGTTCAGTTCCTACCACCGGACACCCATGGCAAAACAACATGCACATAGAAGAACTTTAAAGAAGAGAAAGGATTTGAGTAGAGGACAAGAAGGTTCTAGGTGTTGTGAACAGTGGAGGTGAAAGCAGAGGCGACCACTAGGAACAGTAAGAACTTAGTATTTATTTTAGGTGGTGTATCTGTATGTGCTTGAGTGGATTATGTGCCCCACGGGCACACAGGAACACACGCTGGCCAGAGGCTTCAGAGGTACTACCTCTGCAACCAGAGTTATAGACAGCTGGAAACCACCATGTGGGTGCTGGGAACCAAACCAGCTCCTTTGCAAGAGCAGTAAGTACTCCTAACTGGTGAGCCGTCTCTGGTCCAAGAACTTTGTTTTTAAAAGATTACAAGCTGCTTCCCCGGTTCTGTTTTTGGACACTTGCTACGGAGCCCAAGATTGAGTCACTCCTTGTCTCCAGATTAGCCGGGACAGCAGGCGCCCCAGCTCCAGCCACCCTTTTAAGATCATATAAAGTACATACAGCTCACAGGCAAACAATCGCCAAACTAAGAAAGCCTATCTCGTTTACAGATGAATCCATCAATGTAGTTCACGCAGAATGGGGCCGCGCGTCACACACATACCTGAGGATAGACGCAGTCTCCAGCATTTCAGCCATGAACGTGGAGACACCTTTTAGCTGACTGTCACCAGCCCCAACTCGAGCCAGGATGCAATCCAAAATGGACACCTCTGCTGACTCGCATGGCACAAAACACCCGATTTGGGCCATGAGTACAATCACCCCTGTCTGACGAATGTATGTGGATTTACCGCCCATGTTGGGACCTATAAAATAAAATATATCAAAAAGCAAGACTTTTGATTTCTTTCACTAACAAGACACTGGTAGTTCAAAACTATAACTGAAGATTGTTTAAGTCACAATGATACCCAAAGCAGACACAAAAGCCATCAAGAACACATGCACAAAGTCGCTGTCCACAGCCTCCAAACGCTTCTACCGTTTCTACCAACAAGCCTACACTGAGCCCTTTAACAGGAGAGAGCTCGTGAAATATACAGCTAACCTGGAGTCTAACTGCGGCAAATCTACATGTATTAACCCGGCTAAAGATACCGGCAGACTAATTTAATGATGTCAAGAGTAGACCCAACCGATAGTCAATAGTATCAGTCATTAATAAGTGGGCTGATTATCCTCATATCACTTAAACGCCATGCTACACAAGCCTTCTTTTGGCAAATGTATGGTTTCCTTGTTTGGGTTAGGTTACACAATTTAAATACCCACTGAGGGAGGCGATAGAATGCAGTCATCACGTGCCCAGTACCTGTGGCACTCTAACTTCCCTACTGCTTTCTAGACTCCGGATCTAGTTACTCTCTCTCCAGACAGCTCAGCTCCATTCTAGATGGAGCTACCACAAGCTTTTCCAGCAAACAGGTCCAATCTTCAACACACTGACTCTGGTGAGCTTTGTGGGTGAAACAACCTTTCTTTTAAATGCTCCGAACAACTGAAACTGAGGGTTTCTATTGGAACAATATTGTCTCCTAAACTTTAGTCACCCCAAAGTTTTCCTTCTAATCAGGATCTGAAAGCATTACCAACCCGAGAATGCACTCTTTCTCTAACGTCAGAAACAGAGACTTCCTTCATCATTTACAACACATTTAGTTCCATTCCGGGGCTTTAAAGAAGTGTTAACTCTTCACACAAAGCCCAAAATATAGGTTTTTGGTTTGTGACTTTTCCCCTCTCCTTAAAGAAATTTTACCAGCAGGGTATTGTTGATTCACGCCTTTAATCCCAGCACTCAGGCGGCAGAGGAAGGTGGATTTCTTGTGAGTTCGAAGCCATAGAACTGTGTTCCTGGACAGCCAGGTTACACAAAGAAACCTTTCCTTGAAAGGCAAAAACAGTAACAAAAACCTTACCGGTGATGATGTGAAACATCTGGGCGCCCTTTTCAAAGTGCACATCGTTCGGGATAAATGCGACTTCATCTTGGACTTCAACACAAGCATGCCTGGAGGCTTTCAGAGTAATTCTTCCTTTTCCTTTCTCCAAGATAACGGGCCGGACGTAAGGAATGGGTGCTGCATTTGAGACGTGCGCGAAGCTGACGACGGCGTCTAACTGAGCTAGCACATCATTGAGCGTCTGCATCGGCTCTACGTAGCCTGTGAAAACATGAAGCAGGACATGTACACAGGACTATCAGACAGCAAAGATACACCTTAGAATCAAAGTTTAGCTCAAGACCATTTAAAAAAATTGACAAGTTTGCTATAATGAAATGAGCCTGAAACTTGGGGCTAGAAAATTGGCTCAGCAGTGAAGACCACCAGCTGCTCTTCCAGAGGACTCAGGTTCAATTCCCAGTACCCACATGGCAGCTCACAACTGCCTGCAACTCCAGTTCCAGGGAACCCAACACCTTCACACAGACAAACATACAGGCGAAACACCAATGCACATGAAATAAATAAATAAATCTTTTCTAAAAAAAAAAAAAAAAGTCTGAAACTCAATGTGGTGTTAAATGTTTTTCTAGCCTTATGTTCCCCTAAATGCTGGGGAACTTAGGAAAGCCACGATGACAAAGTTAGGATCACAAGAAATGTGCCAGCCACTGTAAGAATATTAGCTGAGTTTCAATTGTTCAACTGGTACACGCAGAGGATTTCTCCGTAATTTGACCCAACAGCCATTAGCACACATTTAAGTTCCCACTCTGCCATAGCACTAGAACTAAAAGCCATCACGACAACTCCTTAACACGGGCTAGAAAAAAGACGTGAAGACAGCAATGGCCAAAATTTCAGAATGGATTCTAAATGCTAATGGAGCGGAGTGCCTGACAGAGCAAATCCACCTGTCTCATGACCTATCATGTGATTCAATCCACATGCCTCATGACCTATCATGTGATTCAATCCACATGTCTCATGACCTATCATGTGATTCAATCCACATGTCTCATGACCTATCATGTGATTCAATCCACATGTCTCATGACCTATCATGTGATTCAATCCACATGTCTCATGACCTATCATGTGATTACCAATGACAGTGCTTCTGGAGAGTCCAGGAAAAAGTTCAACTTTAAGAATACATAAGATTTTCTGTTTAAATGGCTGGAGATTTGCTTCAAAATTTTGGTTTTCTTAGATATGCTCTTGCTGTATTAGGCCAGGCTGGCTGGCTTTGAACTCGGAGACCTGCCTGCTTCTGTCTCCCGAGTTATGAAGTTAAGAGTGTGTGCCAACTGGTCTGTAGTGGCACAAACCTTTAATCCCGGTAATCGGAAGGCAGAGGCAGGAGAATCTCTGCAAGTTCAAGGGCAACCTGGTCTACAGAGCGAGTTTCAGGACAGTCAGGGCTGTTAAACAAAGAAATCCTGTCTTGGAAAAACAAAAAAACAACAAAAAAGAGCATTGCCACCATGCCCCAACATTACATTTTTCATTATCTTGTTCTACATAAAAGTAATGTTTTGGTGATAATTAACTTAAAAATGGCCAAATAAAATAATCATCTCGTATTATAAAATTACAGTCCTGTTTTGCTGTTTGGAAGGAAAAGCAAGGAAATGAAAGCATCACACTGTATTATCAGAAAGCAGTAAGAACCTCTAGAAATTAATTAACCATTAATGTAGAACTTACTAAAATATACTTAATTTGAAATGGTAGGAAAAAAGCCGGGGCTTTGTGCGTGTTAGACGAGCTGCTCTTTATAGCTGTACCACACTCCCACACCTTCTTAGCATTTTAAACGTGTTAAGATGTCAACCACACTGGGGCTGGGGAGGGGACTTTGTGGTTGAGAACAACGGCCACTCCGGCAGAGGACCTGAGCTCAGTGCCCAGCACTCACACTGGGTAGCACCTGCATGCATGGTTGAACAGGGCTGTAATCTCAACACTTGGGAGGCAAGAGGGTGATGAACTACTCAAGGCTAGCCTGCAATGTATAAACTATCTCAAACTTTAAACTATCTTAAAACTATCTTTAAACTAATCTTTAAACTATCTTAAAACAAAATAAAATTTTTATAATTAAAAACTAGGCATTTATTATTGTGTGAGCATGTGCACATGCTCCACTGCACAAATCTGGACATCAGGGGACAACTTCTGGCTTTCCTCCCACCGTGTGGGGCCTAGGGGCCAAACCCAGGTCCAGCAGCCTAAAGCAACCACCTTCATCCTCTAAGCCATTCCAAAAGCCCTATAATTTTTGTAAAAGCATCTTTTCTCGACTTTGAGGCTAGCCTGGGTCAAAAACTGAACCCATAGAAAGGGACAGGAAAGGAATTTCTATGTCCACCGCATTTTAAAGAAGTCACATTAGTTCAGGCTGATGGCGAATGATACGAAGCCCCAGATTCAGAGACTAAAACCAGACCTCTACCAGCCGGGTGAAGAACAGCTTCTGTTTTGTTTTGGAGGAAGACTCACGGTTGAAATAAACAGTATCTATAGTGCTCTTCAAAATGTAAATTAGATTCAAGAACACAAATCAACTTAATTACTGTGCTTCTGTTACCTGATATCATAAGGCAAGAATATAATCTTCATAAACCACCCCATTCATTTCTGCACCAATACATGCAGCATATTAAAATAAACCTTAAGTTGTTTCTTTTGCTTTATTATGAACACTCAAAAAGTAAAACAACTTAGAGAATTAAACATGTATACAGTCTTTCAAGATTCATCATTCCTAAACAATTCAGTACACAGCCCTCAGAAAACACATCCTCCTGTTTTTCCATCCTGCCGTGAGTGAGCTCTTGACCACGATGGTGTCACAGCATCTTACAGGAGTGTTCCCACCGCCCAGATATTCTCAACTGCCCCTCTGGGCCTTTGACTTAGTTAGACTGTCCTTTCAGGTCTCCCTTAATCTTGAACAGAGCCTTTTCATGTCGCCTTCAGACTAACACACATCACTGCCCACCAAACACTAAACCCAGGCTGGTAACACATAGTGAGTCACGTTGCCCCTTCAAATAAAAAAATACCACCCCCAATGGCATAACAGGACTATGAAAATCTATGAAGCAGTGCACAGAATTCCCAACAGCTGGTCTTGTTTAACCTGTATTCACTTTTCAGTGATATTCATTTCCATACCCTACGGTGTGAACCTACAGCTAGATTTAACACAAACATTGAATAGTGGCTCACACCTTCAATCGCAGCATTCGGAAGGTACAGCAAAAGGACACTTCAGCTAAGGAGTGAGGAGACGAGCTGTGACAGGCGATACTGTGAGAGCCAGTGAGACGGCCGAGCAGAAAATGCCTGACCACCTGATCACTGTGGCTCAATCCCTGGCTCCACATAGCAGAAAAGAGAACCAACTCTTGCAAGTTGTCCTCTGGCCTCCACAATACAGATTAAATAAATATAACAATAAAAAATTAAAACAGAAGCAAAACTATCTTCAAACGTCCTGATGCTTTTCTATTAAACAAGAAAAAGCATTCAATGCTCTTTTAAATTTACCTGAAGAAATATTGACAATTTCTTTAACAATGGCATTCTGGGCCTCCTCATATTCGCCTTTATTTTTAGTATATTCTTCATTTAAAGAAGACAGCTCACTGCAAATCAAAACATGGCATTATTAAAAATATCAAAATGTTTGACAGAAGTAATGTGCATTACGCAAAACATTCATATTTGTCTTACGAAGCATCTGAACAATGAAAATTAAAAATGGAAATACAAGTAGAAAAATGGGCAACCAAGCAGGGTGTTGGGATGCACGGACGGGAGATCTCTGTGAGTTTCAGACCAGCTTGGTCTACACATGGGATGCACGGACGGGAGATCTCTGTGAGTGTCAGACCAGCTTGATCTACACAGTAAGCTCCTTCCTGAACAGGCTGCACAAAGAAACCCTGTCTGGAATAGCCAATAAAAAAATTAAAAAAAAAAAAAAGCAAGAAACTTTTTACCTATGAATAAGTCTATCCAAAACTTCCTAAGATCAGTTAAAAGAAAAAAAATTAAGTTTTTTTCAGCAGCAAACATAAAATAGCTATAATACATAGTGAATAGCCCCAGTAATACAGTTAAATATCTCCCTTCACTAATGTATACATTCAGCTGAAATACCAGGATTTTTTTCTTTCTACTTGGTAAATGATACTGAGACTTTCCTAGAAAAATAGACAGATGAGGGGCCAGAGAATGGCTCAGCATTTAAGAGCGCTTGCTGCTCCACCAGGACCAGAGTTAACTCTTGGCACCTACATCAGGCAGCTCACAGCCACCTAACACCCCAGCTCCAGAGGATCCAAGGCCTCTGGATCCTTATATACATACCCATTTGCAATCACACATACCTAAATATAACTTTAAAAACAGATATAAACTTTTTTTTAAAAAAAAAAAAAAGACAAAAATAAAGCAGAACAAGAGGAACTAGCTCAAAGAACACAGAAACATTAATTAATTATTCAACCTATCTGGATTTTTTTAGAAGACAATGAGACACCTGGGGAGAACAGTCTTTCTGTTTTTGTTGCTTTGGGTGGGATCTCATTCTGAATCAGATCACTCGAACTCACTGCGATCCCCCAGCCGTTGTGGAACTGGGACTCCAGACACAAGCATGCCTCCCAGCTAACAGAGCTGAATATATGATAAGCTTCTTGGAAAAAAGCAAAGCTTGACTCTTAGTTCTTGTTTAAAAAACAGTGAACAATAAAAGTAAAAACTCTTTGTCGAAGGCATTCAATTTTATCAGAACCCATCAACTACCAAAAGCTTGAAAGAGCATCATGTTCTCGGACCTGTTGGTGAACTTAACCCCGTTCTTCTGAATATCCACTGTACTGAAGTTCTTATTGTTGCGAAGGACTTTTTCTTCCTTGCAGGTTACACGAAAATAATATCCAAACTGTGCGCTGGAATCCAACTTAATCTGTTTGCCAGGGTCCAATCCTTTATGAT
Organism: Microtus pennsylvanicus; assembly: GCF_037038515.1. Taxonomy (NCBI): domain Eukaryota; kingdom Metazoa; phylum Chordata; class Mammalia; order Rodentia; family Cricetidae; genus Microtus; species Microtus pennsylvanicus. The sequence goes on along the minus strand of NC_134599.1, from coordinate 35,531,321 downwards.
CAGAAAGAACAATTAGGTCATCAATACATACTCTTTCCAGTGTAGATGGTCAAAATCACTGCATCTGAATGCAACACACTCATGACAGGGCAACATACCGCAAATTATCATCTGACTGGGAAAGATGCGAGTCCCACTTCCCTGGCAAACCATGCAAAATATACCTATGGAATTCTAACCTCTTACGAATGCTGGCCTCTAACATGAAAGAAGATGCTCTTTATATGGGTAAACCCGCCCAAGGGGGCAGAGGACCAGTCGTGGGCAGCACACAGCTCCAGATGTCAGATGCCGATGGAAATGGCTATGGTATAGTCCGTACTTAAGGAGTTTCGCACAGGGCTCTTTTTCGCACTGACTTATTTTCACGTGCGTGTGTGTGGAACTGTGTCACACAGTTCATGTGCTAAGGTCAGTGGACAAACTATGGAAGTCAGTTTTTCTTTCCATCATGCGGGTCCCAGGACAGCCACCAGGCTGCTTGGTGGTTTAGTGCCTTTAACCACTAAGCTACCGTCCTAGGCCAGGCTTCTCTAACCAAAGAATGTTTGAAAATTGGGGTAGAACTGAAAGTGGCCAAACGCAATTTCTAAACAAAACTGCAACTGGACAGTGAAAGTCTAGAACCAGGCTTTATTCTTGTTAAGCAGAGCAAATTTCACAGAGCAAGCAAACATTATGTATTGTAAGATTTGTGAAATTTTCTATCATGGCCTCTGCTCACAATTTTACTCAAAGTGATTATTAAACCACACTAAAAACCAAAAATACTATACAGAAATTTGTTGGCTGAAGAACAGCAACTGAATTTAATAGCAACAACGATGAACAGATCTCATCTGCAGAGAAAGGACAGCAGACAGCCGTGCGTAAGTAAAAATAAGGTCAATAACAGCATTAATGTTCCAATGTCCAACAGTCACCAGCTGCCATCAGCAAGGGCTCTCGGGGTGACAACGCCAAAGACTCAGGCACCAGTGTGAACACTTTAAGAATCATTCTTACCAAGCCCCCGGGCTGCGCTTATTAATGTGGACTGCATCTTCTTCTCCAGGCCGTCCATCACTTCCCTTAGTTCACTCAGGTTAGGATCAAATGAGGGCTTTACAAGAAACTCATGGTTTTCCACCTACAAACAGAACAAGGAGTCACCAAGTCATACAAACAAATGGATGAGGACAGATTTTAGGAGGTATGTCATTTCTTCCACCTACGTAAAGGTGCGACTGGCCACCCCTGAGTCACTCAGACAACACTGAGAACCTTCTACTCATTAACATTTTAATAGCCTAAGAGTTCTAGAAACACAGGAATTACCCATATGAACAGCTACATAACAAGATGACACACATCCAATGCTCCCCCCCTTACTACTAAAGGATGCTCAATTTCAGAACCATCATCAAATTGCAGCTTTTCCCAAACCAAAGATCTGAAGAATCTCAACTAACAGTTCTAACTCGGCACAGCACCCCATTTCCAATCACCCACAACAACCACGCTTAGAAAACCGTATCTAGCGAGTGCCGGCGAGATGGCTGGGTGGGTAAAAGAACTGCTACAAGTTACAGGCCAAGGCTGGAGACCTGAGCTCCACTCCTGGATTCCACTCAAAAGCTGACCTCTGATCAGCACGTTGGTGCTGCCCTCCCACAGATGAATACTCTCTCCCCCCTCCCCACAACCTTTACAACTGCCAGGTGTGGTGGCGCTGGTCTTTATTCCTAACACTCAGAAGGCAGAGACAGGAAGATCTCTCTGTGAGTTCAAAGCCAGCTTGGTCTACACAGTGAGCTCCAGGCCAGACAAAGTTTCACAGTGAGACTCTTACCTCAAAAAATTAAAAACCTGGCTGGGCGGTGGTGGCGCACGCCTTTAATCCCAGCACTTGGGAGGCAGAGGCAGGTGGATCTCCGTGAGTTCGAGACCAGCCTGGTCTACAAGAGCTAGTTCCAGGACAGGCTCCAAAACCTCAGAGAAACCCTGTCTCAAAAAACCAAAAAAACAAAAGAACAAAAAAAAAAAATTAAAAACTGGTTTTCTTCAGATTGAAGTTCCGCTGAGGCACTAGAGGGATGACTCAGTTATAAGAACACATCTGAGTCCCCAGTCCCCGCGTGTGCCTATAACCTGAGGGCGGGCCAGAAGCAGCCCTGGAGCTCATCAACATACACCACACCATACACACCAGATCAGTAAGATGCGGTGCAGCTGGACATGGCCGTGCACACCCGAGATGGGGGGCAGTCTGGCCAAACGAGACCCAAAGTTCATCCAGATTTCATTATTTAAAAACACATTTTTGGGGTGGGGAGAGAGTGAATGCTGGGTCAAACCCAGTCACGGCATTCTTAAATGCCGTTGTTGTAAGCTGGCTCCTACATTACTTCTTTGGAGACTGAGTCTCACTGTGGAGCTCTGCCTGCCTCTGCTCCAGAGGACTGGGATGAAAGGTGTGCACCACCATGCCTGGATTTTGCACCTATTATTAACTAACAAGAAACTGTAATGAAAAATGACTATCATTTATAAGAGCAAAGACCTACATGAAACTGTCAAATCTTTATTGTGAGAGACCTTTATAAAGGCAATTTGTTTGAAGATTAAGTAGAACTGGTTTCAAGTGATGGGCCCCATGGAAACGGGCACTTAAATCAGATGCTGAGAGCTCGTCAACCCTAATGACTGTTCTTTTTTAAAAAACAAATGACTAAAATTTCAACAAATAAAATTACAAAGGAACATTTTAAAAAGCAGTCTATCTGCACCAGGAATTAAAATTATTAAATAGACGATTATACATAAAAGCTTAATAGGAGAGTGAGTCAATTTTCTAAAACAAGATGACAAAAACATATTCACTAAATAAGACTGAAACAAATTGCTCCTAATTATTATCCACTTAATCAGAGCACATCTGCACATTCCTAAAGTGAACTACATAAGAAATAAAAATCAAATTACAGAAAGCTAGCAGAAAATGGATAAAACATTTAAAACAAAATGTTTCAACTATATAAAATACTAAAAGCTAAAATTCTGAATATTTTTAAAGATGAAAGATATACTATAGTTTTACTAAAAATATAAAAACATAAAGAATAAGATTCCTTTTTGTCAAGGCAGTTCTTTGCATATCATGCATTAAGGTCATTAAATGAACATGCATAAGTACCTAAAATGAGCAGCAAAGCAAGGGAGAGGGAAGCGCTGTAATGGGGTGTGAGTGTTTAAACTCTCGCTGCGCAGCGTTCCGCCACAGCTTTTTTCCCACCTCCTGCCCTCCCCCGCTCCCCCCCAAGAACAAGAAACAGCAGCAGACACTAGCAAGGCTTCACTGAAACCACACTCTGGTGAGAGTGGACACTGGAAGATGGCTTTCAAAGGGGGAAGGGACAGGTGGTGCGCATACTTTAATTCTCAGGAGACAGAAGCAGGCAGATCACTGAGTTTGAGGCCAACCTGGTCTACATACAGAGCAAGTTCTAGGGCAGCCAGGGCTACAAGGAGAAATTGTGAGGGAGCAGCTCAGCCAGGGTATTGGGGGATACTGGGACGTATGGGACAGGGTCTCAGGAATAGGTGGGTATGGAGTCGGTGAATGACAGACACAAGACTCAAAGGAATTGCATCTGAATGCATCTTTATTAGGCATGAGAGTTATCTGTTGTATAAGGAGCGGCAGGCCGCTTCCAACAGTCCAGCTCCCAGACGCCTGGCTGGCTAGCTTATACCCCGAAATAACAACACACAAATTGAATTCATTTGAACACTGCCTGGCCCATTAGCTCTAGCCTCTTACTGGCTAACTCTCACATCCTGATTAACCCATTTCTATTAATATGTATCGCCACTTGACTGTGGCTTACCGGCACAAGTCTGATCACTGTCCGTCTTGGGTAGGAGAAGCATGGCGTCTGTCTGACTCTGCTTTCTTGCTCCCCGAATTCCGTTCTGTCTACTCTACCCACCTAAGGGCTGGCCTATCAAAAGGCCAAGGCAGCTTCTTTATTAACCAATGAAAGTAACACATAGACAGATGACCCTCCCACACCACTTATCCTTTTTATAGAAAAAAATTGTTTAACTGCATGATACAGATTACTTTTAGAAACATTATATCAGATACATGAGAATAGAATTTCATCAGACAGATGTCCCCAGTGTGAGTCTGTGATTGGTCATGCTAGACATGGCTTGGCATTAGTTTTGATATAAATCTTTATTTAGGTCATGAGTTTATGGCATTTTGAGCTGTGGGCAAGCAGTCGATAGTTTTTATATATATATATTTTTTTGTAATCTATGTAGAAGAACTTTTTTTCCCCATATTTTTAACTCCTTTTTAAACTTTCCCCAAGACCAATCTCAAGACATTATAGGCATCATCTCTCTCTCTCAAATCACAAAACAAAACAAAACAAAACATACAGTTCTGAAAGCTGCTGGGAAACTGGAGAGATGGTTGGGCAGCTAATTGCTCTTGAAGGGGACCCAAGTTCAGTTTCCATCTCATTTGTGAGTTTGAGGCCAGCCTGGTCTAAAGAGTGAGTTCCAGGACAGACCGAGATACACAGAGAAACCCTGTCTCGGGGGGTGGGGAGAGAACAAGAAAGCTAGCCCTTCACGAAATCATTAGAGAACTCAATACAACATAGATTTTGCTGAAATCAAATTACCAGTATTGAAAGAATAGAAAGACTCTATAGAGGATGCATATCAAAAGATGAAGGAATAATAAAACTAATAAATATAAAAGATATTCAGTATCTTACAATACTTTTAAGTTTTATATATTTTAATGTTTTGTATATATGAGTGATTTGCTTGCTTGTATGTCTGTGTATACCACAGGTGCCTGGTGACCTTGGAAACCTGAAGAGGGTATGGAATCCCCTGGGACTGGAGTTACAGGTAGTTGTAAACTGCCACTCCATGTGGGGGCTGAAATCAAATCTGGGTCCTCTGCTGATGGAGGAAGGTCATTGGTTAATTAATAAAGAAACTGCTTGACCTGATAGGTTAGAACATAGGTGGGTGGAGTAAGCAGAACAGAATGCTGGGAGGAAGAGAGCTAAGACGCCATGCCGCTCCTCTCCAGGGCAGACGCAATGAAGCTCCGACCCAGGATGGACGTAGGCTCGAATCTTCCTGGTAAGTGCACCTCGTGGTGCTACACACATTAATAGAAATGGGCCGAGCAGTGTTTAAATGAATACAATTTGTGTGTTGTTCTTTCAGGTATAAAGCTAGCCAGTGGCCAAGAGCCGGGCAGCGGAACACAGCCCGCAGCTCCCCACTACACTCTGGAAAAGCATGTACCCTTAACTGCTGAGCCAATGCTAAGTGCTAACTTTAAAAGCTCCACTACCCCACAAGTATTAGATGAAAGATTATATAAGCATTCTTTTCCAAATAAATGAGCAGTTGGAGAATATTCCAGTCTAACTGCGGTCAAGGGAAGACTCTCCAACACACAATCGGAGGTTATTTCAAAATCTACTTCATGCCACGGGGCACGAGCCTTTAATTCTAGCAGTCTGGAGACAAAGGCAGGTAAATCTCTGTGCATTTAAGGCTAGTCTGGTCTTCTATACATAGCCAGTTCCGGAGCAGCCAGGGTGTCTTAAAATACAGTCCAGCAATGGTGCATGCCTTTAATCCTAGAACTTGAGAGGCAGAGGGAGGTGGATCTCAGTGAGTTCGAGAACAGCCTGGTATACAAAGTTAGTTCCAGGGCAGCCAGGACTACAGAGAAACCCTTTCTCAAAAAAACCAAAATAATAATAGTAAGTCCTGACTACTAACTAGGTTCCCATCAATTTGACACAAGCTAGAGTCCTCTAAAGAGGAAACCTCAACTGAGAAAAGCCTCTTTAAGACCCAGCTGTAGGGAATTAGTGATTGATGTGGGAGGGCCCGGCCCACTGTGGTGGCCAGGTGGTCCTGGGTTCTATAAAAAGATGGGCTGGGCAAGTCATAGCTAGCAAGCCAGTAAGCAGCCCCCCTCCATGGCATCAGCTCCTGCCTCCCTCCAAGATGCTGCCCTACTTGAGTTCCTGTCCTGCCTTCCTTTGATGACGAAGCTCCCCAAGCTGCTTTGGTCATGGTGTTTCATACAGTGATAGCAGCCCTGACTAATACTCAACAATGAGGAGAGTGAAGGCAGAACCCCCTCTACCAATAATGGGGTCTGGATAACAACTGCCTACAATTTATGCCGGCAAACAAAACCATGTTAGCTGCTGGCTTTTTTACTGTCCCTGCTTCTATTGTGGTCGAAATGATCTTTTTTTAGTAAAACATATAACTGAGATCAAAAATAATCTTTCCTAGCTTCCCTCAGAACCAGGTGTGGGGTTCTGAATCAATCCAGGCCAAGAGAATGTGAGCAAAAGCCATGAATACCATTTCCAAAATAAACGGCACATTGACGAGCTGGAAAGACCGTGAGTCCCCTTGCATCTGAAGATGGAACCGTGATGAGAAAAGACCCCTCAGGACTGGCCTGTAGGTGAGCCTGGTTTAGTCTGGAGCACCCCATCGGATAAGGCACAGCCACCTACTTCTAACTTCATTTCTAGGGGATGGAAAGCCCTCTTCTGGCCTCCTCAAGCACCTGCATGCACATGTCACATAAAATTCAGACACATATGTACACCTAAATTAAATAAATACATAAATTTTTAAAATAAGATTTGTACACCCCCCCCAAAAAAAGGTGGGTGGTGGTGGAACACACCTTTAATCCCAGCCCTCAGGTGGCAGAGGCAGGTGGATCTCTGTAAATTCAAGGCCAGCCTGGTCTACAAGAGCTAGTTCCAGGACAGGCTTCAAAGCTACAGAGAAACCCTGTCTCAAAAAATCAAAATAATAATAATAATTGTACAAATTGTCCTCTAATTTCCACATGCATACTATGGCATGCTTTTTGTGCGCGTGTGTGCGAGAGAGAGAGAGAGAGAGAGAGAGAGAGAGAGAGAGAGAGAGAGAGAGAGAGAGAGAGAGAGAGAATAAACCTCTGGGTGTACAGAAATAACATCTGGAACAAAACCTAACATCAGTAAGACAAATCACAGCACAGTATACTTACGGCAACTAAGGGAGAACTACAAACCTGGGACCACGCACCTAGGGGAACCTTAAATGTCAGGAATGAAAAGCAGATTTTCAAGCAACAAACCGATGGGTCTGTAACACCAGCTCCCAGCCTCAAACTCAGAAATCCCAATCAACGCAAAAGTAAGACCGGGGCTGCGTACACCGGTAACCCACACTGTGGGCTAAAGCAGAAGCCTAAAGTCAGCCTGAGCTGCCTTGCGGGACTGTTCCAGGGAGACAACGGGCAAGGAAGAACCAACAATTTGATGCAAATTCAAAGATTAGGGAAAGCACAAAATATGTCAATAGGCCAAAATGCTACCGAAGGGGCGCGGTGGGGCTACAGCCCCATCTCAGTGGTGGAGTTTGTCTAGTGTGTATTTGTTTACACAGGACCCTGGATGCAGCAGCCAGCGCTGGCAAACAAAAGAGCATGCTAACTCCAGAAACAATATCTAGGCAGAAGCTTTGTAACTTAAACCCTAAAGACTCACAAAGGCGGGGAAATCCTTTGGGTTTTGTTTCCAAGCTTATAATATGGAACGCTTCATGAATTTGCACGCCATCCTTGCACAGGGGCCACTCTAATCTTCTCTGTATTGTTTCAATTTTAGTATATGTGTTGTCAAAGTGACCATATAGGGGAAATTCTTTATCATGCCATAGACCAAGCTACTATCTTTTCTACTAGACAAAATCAAATCCAAGACAAAAATTATCACTCAAGATGCCATACCTAAATAATGATGAAAGTTCAACTGGTAAGAAACCCACATTAGCCGGGCCGTAGTGATCCACGCCTTTAATCCCAGCACTTGGGAGGCAGAGGCAGGCAGATCTCTGTGAGTTCGAGGGCAGCCTGGTCTACAAGAGCTAGCTCCAGGACAGGCTCCAAAGCTACAGAGAAACCCTGTCTTGAAACACCCCCCCCAAAAAAAAGGGAAAGAAAAAGAAACCCACATTACTTTCCCCAAAGCTAGAAAACATGCTCGATCTCGAGTGGGTGAAGAACGTTTGAAAACGGGCACAGATCGAGCAGATCAACATTCTTCTAAATAAATGATAATGGAAATCAACCAAATCGAGTAAATCATTCCTTCTTAAACCTGGGGAATGCATTCATTTAAAGAGAAACATTGAAGGGAAGTAAAATGTTAAACACTCAATAAACCTCCAGACACGCCATGCCCACTCCCCCACCACACAAATAAAAGGGGACTGGAGAAATGGCTCGGTGGCTAAGAGTACTCGCTGTCTTCCAGAGCTCCCAGTAACCACAGCAGGTGGCTCACAACCACCTGTAACTCTAGCTCCAAGGGATCCATGTCCTCTTCTGACTTTCCTGGACACCTGCACACAATACACTCAAAGTAAAAACAACAATAAGAGGGTGCAAAATTGGTAATGTTCGAAAATAATGAAAGAGAAAGACAACTTAGAAGAATTTTTTTTTAAGTCTTAAGTTCTCCAAACAGCTGAACTCCAGGGAGAGGGAAATGCTGGGGGAGGCATGAACATTTAATCAGAGAACATATCTTCAACAAGTACAGAAGCATCTTTAAAAATAATCTCCGGGGTCGGGAAGACAGCTCAGAAATCAAGGTGCTTGTTGCCGAGCCTGACGCCCTGAGTTTGAGTTGCAGGACACACATGAAAACTAATTCCCTCAAATTGTCCTCTGATCTCTACACCTGCACGCACACACAATATATAGAATGTATAATTAGCTAAATAATAAGGTCAAGCCAGTAAACATTCCAGCACGGATACAAGGGGTGCATGAAGCTCCCCAATAAATGAAGCACTACCGACAATCACAGCTACTCAAGAGGAAAGGGAAAGCCATTTGTCTTCTGGTGTGGCTTTTGGTAGGTCGCCACTGGATGGCGCCACACTCGCGAGCATGTAGGCAGGACTAACTAGATAGCAAAGACATGGGGTGGAGAGCCAGGGCAAGTGGAAAGACTTGGATTGGATTATGTTTAAGATAAATAGTATACATGGTCAAAATTGTCAAAAAAAAATCTTAAGAATTGATATAATTCACTAAAATACCAATAAAGGAAAAGTGTTTAGTTCTGTGAAAAAATCAATGCCTTCTTGAAATCTTGGCTTAGGATAATTTTGATCTACATTTATTTCAAAAGTAGGAAAAAAAAGAGGACTTATGGAAAGCAGCCACAGAAACACTTAGAAAGCTGGCGGGGAGGAGCACACAGCACACTGAGTAAATGAAGGCTCCTTTATCGCATGAACTCCTAGGAGCACAGCTGGAAAACAGTGAGGCTTTCAAAGATTAGATAGGGAAGTTGAAGAGTCCCGAGAGGATTTCTCAAAGTGGTTCTAAAAATGTAATTTAAATGCCTAAAATCATCACAAATATCTGTGTTAACGGTGAAAGCTTGAATTTGCCTTATAACCTGGGATAAGGTTAGAGGCGTGGGACATGGACACAGTAAGTTCCCGAGTGCAAACGGTGAGATCCTCCAGTTACAGCAGTCCTCCGCCCGTCTGGAGGAAGCCAACACTGTAAGCAACTGTGCTTAGCTCAGGCAATCATCACCATTACTCCCACAACCACTGCTTCAAACAGCCCCATCATGGTGCGTGGCAGGGCTCGGGACGCTGGCTCACCAAAAAGAAAACTGGCTTTGATTAAATTAAAATCATAGAGTTCAAGAAACCAGGGTCTCCCTGGATCTAGCAATTCTAATTAAAATCTATCCTATCTTAGCCTTTTAAAACTATAATTGCTACTTTACTCTTTTTAGAATATGCCCTCATACCTGCATACACACATAAATACAAACAACAAACATAACCTAATACGACCAAAATAAATCAACATCATAGAGCAAATTATTAACTCAAATAAATCTACAAGTACTAAGAACCATAGACTAACAATTTAGCCAACCAAATTATTACCCGCATTACCTGAATATCAATAATTTGAGTACAAATTTCTTGCATGGTCAATTAACTGGAAATTTAGCTTAGGTCTTTGGGGGCAGGGGTTCTGTAGCTTTGGAGCCTATTCTGGAACTCATTCTGTAGATCAGGCTGGCCTTGAACTCACAGAGATCCACCTGCCTCTGCCTCCCCAGTGCTGGGATTAAAGACGTGAGCCAGCACTGCCCAGGTTCTTTTATTTTGTGTTTGAGGTTTTTGTTTTTAAGTTTAGAAAAGTTTCAAGGTGGACAGTGCGTTGCATGCCTGTACTCCCAGCACTTAAAATGGAAGGCCAGGAGAACTGCCTTGAGTTGGAGACCAGCCTTGGCCAGAGGGAACATAAGACTCTATCTCCAAACACCCAAAGAAGGGCTGGAGAGATGATCAGTGGTTAAGAGCACCTGACACTCTTGCAGAGGATCCAGGCTCAGTTCCCAGCAACTCACAATCATCTACATCTAGTCCAGGCAATCAGATGGCCTCTCTGGCTTCTGTGGGGGCCAGAACATATAGTGTAGACGTGCATGCTGGCAAACACACACACACACATAATAAGTCTAAAAAAAAAACACTTATGCACATTTTAAGCACAAATTAACTCACCTCCCAAAAACAACTTCTCTACAGGAAAAACAGAAACGTTTTCGTTTACCCCTAACTTCTACTTTTTGAGACAATCTTACATTATAGTTCACACTGCGCCTAAACTCAAACACCATGGCCAACTTCTCCAGCAACTAAAATCCCTTCTATCTTAGAATTAAAATATAATTCACTGAACATTCGGGGTCACTTCTTTCAGTGGTGCACCCTTTAATCCTGCACTCTGAGCCGAGGCAGGGGACACTGAGTCACCCCCGTGCCTGCCCACACACACCCGACTCGTGCACCAGTACACACACAACAACAACAACAACAACCACTGCCGCAGCCTTTCTCTTCACTGAAGTGATTACTGGACTGGGCTGGATGGAGCACAGGGATAAGACACTTGCCCGCCACATTCAAGGCCTTGGGTTTGAGCCCCAGGACCGCCTATGGAATCCATTTCTTCCTTGTCTACCATTTAAATTTACATCGACTGGCTTCCAAAGGTGCCACACTTAAAAGCAAAAAAATAAATAAATAAATAAAAAATAAAAAAAAACCTCAAAAAAAAAAAAACTCAAGAGAAATTAGACATTTTTTTCTGATTTGCTCTTTTTAGCTTTGTTTATGCTTATTTTCTTTTCCAAAAATATTTTGCTGTGGGATTAAATGTAAACTGCATACCTGATCCATATCCAAAGTTGTTTCTATCATTTCTTGAAATTTTGAAAAATCAGAGCGAAGATCAGTAAGAGGAGTCACAAAAACTGCCGACAACAATGCCTGGTGTCTTCCTAAAACAAAGAAAAACAAAAATTTTAGCCCACAACAAAACTAAAATAATGAACACCATTTGAACCACAAAGCACAAACTGTGCAGGTCTCCAAACGTCATTCTGCTTTTTATGTTTTAATCAAGATGAACACCGCATTCATTCTACAGACGCGGAAATACTGCGCAGCGCCCACGCCTCCTACGAATGCACCCTTCCTGCGTGTCTGTCGTCTCCTTCATAAGTGATGCAGAAACATTAATTACGACTAAATGAACACTGTTTCTTGCAGATCTAATAAGACAAAGTCAAAGCCATTAAAATAAGACCTCTAATTTCCATTTCTAATTTCCTTTAACAACACGGTGTTCCAGTTAACAGGGGCTAAATCAAGCCAAGCATTTAAACTGAACTTGGATGTGTAAGAGTCACGCTGGAGAATTAAGAGAGGAGGGGAACAGGATCAACCGAGCTGGATGCCAGCCCCAAGCTTTCTGCCCTTTGGCTTTCTCATCTGCAACTTGGTGTCCCAAGCCTTCTTTCCCTATTGGTACAATGACGACCAGCCAGTGGCTGAACAGTCACTGTACATGACCACTAGGAATAGGTTGGTGTGGAGTAATCCTTCTGTACACGGTGTAAATATGTCACTATGATTGGTATAATAAACAAGCTGACTGGCCAATAGCTGGACAGGATAACAGCTGAACACCTTAGCGGGAAAGCCAAACTCAGAAGGATGGGATGAAGAAGAGCGGATCAGAAAGGACGCCAGCCAACTGCCAAGGAAGCAGGACATACGGAAAATGAGGTAACAAGCCATGAACAACATGGCAAAGCACAGGAAAGAAATGTGGGTTAATCTAAGTGTGAGAGCTAGTAACAAGCCTGAGCTATCGGTCGAGCATTTATAAATAGCACTAAGCCTCTGTGTCGGCTATCTGGGAGCCGGCGGCCAGGGCAGGAAAACCCTATCTACAATTACTACTTGGGACACAAAGATTTTTTTTCCCTCCTCATCGCCAATAAATTCTTACAGGAATTCTGCAAGTGATCCCTGGCACACTGAATTTATCACCGAAGTAATAAGTTTCAATTTCAGTAGCTCTTGAATGAGAATTATGAAAAGCTATCATGGAGTCATGTTTCATTATTAATCACAACAGCCTCTGACACACTGAGAAAATAGCACATACGTGTGAAACATTTAGACAGACTGTAAACAACACTTTGCCTACATAGTGTCTGTTGTGTTACAATGCCTGGCTCTTTATCCCCTTGGCTTAGAAACTACTGGTAAAAGGATGAATGGCAGCCAAGCAAAACAGTGATCCTGGATCAGAGAATGATTTTCTCCCCTGCTTCATTAATGTGTGACCCTGCAACCCAGCACTTTAGACCGAGGTGGGAGAATCACAAGCTTTGAGGATGCCCAGACTACACTAAAAGAACAAAAACTACTCCCATCAAGAAGGAACCTTAGCAACAAAGATCTCGCGCGTTAGTTTAATGTCCACGTTGCTTTCTGCTATGTTAAGATGTGCAGACAAAGGGTACAAAAGGTCTGCCAATGCCTGAAAGAAAAGAAAGCCTAGCAACGAACACATGGGCGGAATTCTGACCCTTAATGCAAATGTATAATTTACTGAAACTGGACTCTAGAAAAAGCAAACACCCTGCCATCGGGTAGGGTGGCACGTGCCTTTAATCTCAATACTCAGGAGGCAGAGGCAGGTAAATCACTGTGAATTCAAGGCCAACCCAGTCTATAGAATGAGTTCCAGGCCAGCCACCAGGGCTGTTACAAAGAGAAACCATATCTTAAAAAAAACAATAACAAAACAAAAAAAGAAAAGAAAAAAGAATCTGTTTTTTTTTTTTGGGGGGGGGTTGTTTTTTAAAGTAAGTGCCTTTTGTTTTTATCTTAAGGAGAGAGAACCACGCTAGATTCCTACCACTCTTGGTCAGTGTCTGGTAACTAACCACTTCCCTTAGTTCACTCCTTACACACATCTAACCCTGTCAGCCTTAAATGCTTCCTTGGCCAATACAGTAGTTCCCAGCCGCTCCCGTCTTAGAAGCTGGCTGTTTCATCATCCAAGTTCGATGTCAGAAAGTAATCTCTTTTTGCTCACTCTGTCCTGACTGCTCTGAATTCATGGCATTCCTCCCTCCTGCCTCAGTTTATCAAGTTGGGATTACAGCTGTCAGGCACTACATATATAACAACAACAATTCCTTTCTTCAAAGTTTAAAACTTTAAGTATATGGGTTTTCTATGTGGTACCCCAGGAAGCCAGAAGAGGGCGTCAGATGCCCTGGAACTGGATTTATAGATGGCTATCAGCCACCAAGTAGGTGCTGGGAATCAAACCTGGGACCTCTAGAGGAGCAGCCAGTGCTCTTAAGTGCTGAGCTGTCTCTCCAGTCCTGATAGAGACGCCAGACAGTAAGTGCACGCCTCTAATCCCAGCACTTAGAAGGCAGAGGCAGTGGATCTCTGTGAGTTCAAGGCCAGCCTGGTCTACTGAACTAGTTCCAGGACAGCTAGGGCTGCTGAAACCCACCGCACCCCCCACCAAAAAAAATAAATAAATAAATAAAAATCATAGATGCCTTTGACTGCACCTAGCATTTCCCTAGTTTTCTTTATCATATTTTACTATGCATTTGAAAGTCTCACTTATTTATTTCCTTATTATCTCTTCTACCCTTCCACTCTCAAGGACTCTCCATAAGAGAAAGGACCAGCTGTCACTGTTACTCAGTCTTGTGGTACCATAAGCACAAAGCAGACAGTTGGTAGTCACCTGCTAAGAGGGTACAAGCACAGGAAACATGAAATAATCAAGCACTGGCCATTAACTTTGGCACTTACAGTTACCAAATAAGGATTGTGGATTTCAGAGATCATGCTGGGAACTGTAAGTTTCCTAAATGAAGTGTGAAGTGTCAGGGTGGAGAGAGGAACTGAAGACACCCATGCTTGCAGACAGGCAGAACATCGTGAAAATGGTGCATTAAGCAACCTAAAGAGGGCGCTGGAGAGATGGCTCAGAGGTTGGGAGCACTGGCTGCTCTTCCGGAGGTCCTGAGTTCAATTCCCAGCAACCACATGGTGGCTCACAACCATCTGTAATGAGATCTGGCACTGTATCCTGGAAAGTGTATATATAATTTTTTTAAAAAAAAAAAAAGCAACCTAAAGAGGGGCTGGAGAGATGTTTCAGTGGTTAAGAGCATTGCCTGCTCTTCCAAAGGTCCTGAGTTCAAGTCCTGGCAACCACATGGTGACTCACAACCATCTGTAAAGAGGTCTGGTGCCCTCTTCTGGCCTGCAGATATGCACACAGACAGAATATTGTATACATAATAAATAAAATTTAAAAAAAAAAACAACCTAAAGATTCAATGCATCTCCATCAAAATTGCAACAGCAGGGGGCTGGTGAGATGGGTCAATGGTTAGGAGCACTGGTTGTTCTTCCAGAGGATCAGGGTCCGAGCCCCAGCACCCACTGTCTGTGATTCCAGTTCCAAGGGATCTGACCACCTGTTTCTAACCTCAGTGAGCACCAGTCACGAACACGGTACATATACAGACACATGTATATGTAACATATGTGTAAGCAAAACACAAACAAAATGAGACTTTTTAAGATAGTTGTAATATCTTAAACAAAATCGAGGCTAAATTGGGCATGAAATAATCTGTACACCTAGCTGGTGAGCTGTTTCCTGCATTTCTGAGATGACTGTGAGGGTGACCTCGTTTAGCACATCACTCTGCTGACAGAACTGGTCTGTTGGGACAGGTGCTGTGGTGGTTTGAATGTGACTGGCCCCATAATCACATAGGGAGAAGCACTATTAGAAGCTATGGCTTTGGTGGAGTGGGTGTGGCCTTGTGGAGGAAGTGTGTCACTGTGGAGGCGGGCTTGCAGGCTTCCTATGCTCAGGATACTGCCAAGTGTCTCAGTCCACTTCCTGTTGCCTATGATCAAGATGTAGCCAGTACCACATCTACCTGTAAGTAATCATGCTCCCCACCATGATGATAATGGATTAAACCTCTGAACTGTAAGGGAGTCAACCCCAATTGAACACTCCCCTTTATAAGAGTTGCTGTGGTCATGGTCTCTTCACAGAAACAGGACAGTAACGAAGACAGGTGTCATTCCTTCCCTACCGCTCCATGGGACCCCAACTAAAGCTATGCAGCCACCTTCCCCAAGAGCGAGGTGCTCTTTTGTCAAGGGTGTTGAGCAGCTGTATCACCCTGCTAGAACCTCCAAATAAGTCAGCAAGTGCCTATTTCTCACAGAGAAAACTTTAATCCCACAAATCTACTTTCCATACCGTTGCTGCCCCCTGCTGTCTGGGAATAGACATTACTTTCAAGGCTTTTTTTCTAGCCTGACAGTTAAGCCTAGAATTAATCAAAACTGGAATCACAAGATGACAAGTTATATGTAATTTCTAGAAATAATATATGCTAATATATTTTAAAATCGTAACTTTGCTCTAAAAATATTACACTTGTTTTATTCTTTTATTACAAATTAGTCTGTTTGGTTTTCTCTGTGAAACTAAGAAACTGTGCTCAACTTTTCAAAACTAACGGGGATAGAATTACCCACAGAACAAGACGGCAGCAGAGAGTCTACCAGCTGAGGCTGCATCTGCTTGCCAGACTTAGCAGCAAACATCTAACTCAGCAAATGCCAGCCTGGTCCCGTGTTCTAGGACAGAATTACGCACATGGGTGAAGAAAAGATGAAAAGCAGTGCAGGCTTTCAGAAACTCAAACAGGAAGAGAAAGAGAGACTGGTATCAAAAAGACACAGACTTTGTATTGATTTAGCTTGGGTTTTGTTTATCTTTTGAGACTCTCTCTACATAGTATCGGCTGTCTTAGAACTCACTCTGTACACCAGGCTGGCCTAAAACTCAGATCCACCTGCCTCTGCCTCCCAAGTGCTGGAACTAAAAGTGTGCGCCACACGCCCAGCCTTAGGATCTGTTTTTGAAAACAGGGCAAATGTAGCCAGGCAGTGGTGGTACAGGCATTTAATACCAGCACTCAGGAAGCAGAGGAAAATGGATCTCTGAGTTCGAGGTCAGCCTGGTCTACAGCTTGATTTCCAAAAAGGGCCAGGGATACGTAGAGAAACCCTGTCTCAGAATAAAAAAAGAAAAAGAAAGAAAATAACAGCAAACGGGAAATTTTTAAAGTGCTAGTTCACACAGAGAGATGAACAGCAGCACACGCCTTTTATCTCAGCACTCAGGAGGCAGAGGCAGGCATCTCTGCGAGTTTGAGGTCAGCCTTATCTACACAGCAAGTCCCAAGCCAGCCAGGGTACATGAGACCCTGTCTCAAAAAGACCAAAACAAATAAATTAGGTAACTGAATGGTTTAAAAAGTATGGGCTGAGTTGTCAGAAAACAAAAGGATATTTGTTTACTTTATAACGTGAGAAACACATAAAAAAACAGAGTCAAAAATAGCTGACTTTATTGTTTAGAGAGCCTTTCTCCATAGTCATATTGCATCCCTAATGCCTGTCAATCACCTTATATTGTTTGATGATCTAGTTGATTTTGATTTTTTGAGACGGAATTTCTCTGTGGCTTGGAGCTTGTCCCGGAACTCGCTCTGTAGACCAGGCTAGCCTCGAACTCAGAGATCCACCTGCCTCTGCCTCTGTCTCCAGAGTGCTGGGATTAAAGGTTTGCGCCATTACTGCCTGGTCCCAAGAACTATTTTAAGTTTCTAAAGGTAAGATAAAATTTAATGTGTATTTTGTCATCATGAATCTGAATTTAAATCTATCTGGAAAAGAACCAAATCTTTCCATAATACTAAAGATCTACTTCATAATACTGGGACTCAAACCCAGTCAGGCACACAAACCCTCCACTACTGAGCCCCCGAGGGGTTTGTTTTAATAGTTCTCAGAGCTGTTGATGTTTGGTTGAAACTTAAAATGCTTTACATATTAGAGACTTAAAAACACTCTAGAAACTGAAATTGATGCTGAAGAAACTTCCATTCATTTCAAGGTAAAAGCTACAGGTAGCCGGGCGGTGGTGGCGCACGCCTTTAATCCCAGCACTCAGGAGGCAGAGGCAGGTGGATCTCTGTGAGTTCGAGACCAGCCTGGTCTACAGAGCTAGTTCCAGGACAGGCTCCAAAGCCACAGAGAAACCCTGTCTCGAAAAAACCAAAAAAAAAAAAAAAAAAAAAAAAAAAAAGCTACAGGTAAGGACTCGTGTTCTATTTAACTCATGGGAGTTAAGCTCAAATGCTAGCACCCAAATAAAGAGTAAGGCATGCCTGCACCTGCCTATGACCTCACTGAGCAGTAGCGCAGGTCCCCAGAGCTCACCTCACCCCATTAGAAAGGCAAGTATCTGACTCAGAGAGAAACCCTGTTCCCAGGCAGGAAGACAGAGAGCACAGAAAACACCTGACATGTTGCTCTGGCCACATGTATGCATGGGTGCATACACTGTGTTTACATCCATAAACCACACTACGCGAACACACACACATTTGTCAAGTCAGTTGACTTTACTCACTAATATTCTACTTGTTTACATTAGTAACTTTTTTTTTGAGATAGGATGCTGTGCATTCTACGCTGACCTTGAACTCACATTAAGGGCTCCAGCAGGTCCTGGCCTGTGGACAGGCCTTATCCTTCCCCCTCCCCTTTCCCTTGCTAAATCCTTAGATATATCCCTAAAGCTAGTCACCAAGGTCTATCCCCTTATTTGGCCCCTTTCTTATGCCTGACTCATTCCTAAGATGGATCACCAAAGTTCACCAATCAAAGATCCCCATTTGACTACCCTAGTTTAAATGCCCCATCAGGACTTATCAGCCCATCTCAGCTCATTCCACTCTTTCCCTCTTAAAATTAACACTTGCAAAGCTATTCTGACTCGGTCACCTTGTCTCTCTGCCTTGCTTAAAAAGGATCTCTTTATATTTGGGTGTAGTCCGGGCCTAACCCAGGGTCCAATGAGGAGCACCCCGAAGTACGCGGGTCCCTTCACTCACTAATAGTCAAGGATCACACAAAATTCCTGGTCTTCCTGATTCTACTTCTCGGGGACTGGCTAATAAGCTTACGCCACCATATCTAGCTAAGAACTTCACTCTAACCTCAACTGTGAGAATACCAAGACCCTTTGTCCTGTCACGGGATATGCACTGGGAGTTAATTCTACCAAGTCTTAAATCAGCCTGTTGGCTTGCTGTTGAGATAGGGTTTTGCTGAATGGCCAGGCTGGTCTCAAACCCAAGTTAGTCCTCCAACCTAGCATTCGGAGGAACTAGGAACACAGATTCTGGCAGAGCCCAATTTGTCTGTTCCTTTTGTTAAGGCTCAAGTGTGCTTGTTAAAGCCTAACTATAATAAACACACAAACGTAAACATGCAAAGTGGTAGAATTTCAGAGTAGCCCTGTTGTGACGTTTAGTTATCAAACAGGAAAATGCTCCCTGAACAACAAATAAATGTTTGTTTGGCTTTGAGACAAGAACTCTAGCCCAGACTAGGCTCAAACTCTCAGCAGCTGAAGGTGGCCTTCGCTTACTTCTGGGAGTATGCCTCCACACCTCTCCTTCCGCACTGCTGAGGACTGAGCCCAAGGTTTTGTGCAAGCTAGGCGAGCACTCTACAATTGAGCCACATTCCTTTGCCCCCAGAAAACATCTTAACAGTCCGCATAGGACTCCACCTTGTGCTCTGTGGCTCCAAAGAGCAAGATATACACCCTGATAGCTCGTGTTCCTGCTGGGCTGTTCCCTTCCCCTATAGCCAGCTACAACTGTACACACTGTCCTATGAGTCCAGCAATGGCACTGTCTAGCCGCCTGCTACCATGAGACTAACCCATTAGTAATAATAAATCCAGTAACATAACATTGCTCTTTAACTGGGTCAAAGTACTAGAAACTGTGTGTGCTAGGCAAGTGCTTGACCACTGAACCACATCCCAGGCTATATTTTACCTCCTTTTCTTGGAGATAGGGTCTTCTTCTGTGGCTAGTCCAGGCTGGTCTCAAACTCAGAAATCCACCTGCCTCTACCTCTTGAGTGCTGGATCTAAAGGCTTGCACACCATGTCTGGCCTACTTTCTGCTTATTTAGGTGGTTGTTTTTTATGAGACAGGGTCTCGCTGGACAGCCCTGGCTGGCCAGAACTTGCTATGTAGAACAGGTTTGCCTCAAACTTACAGAGATGTGCCTGCCTCCTCTTCCCGAGTCCTGGACTGTCTGTTTGTTTAGCTGGAGGAATCTCACTGAAATGCCCTGGCTGATTTTGAACTTACTCCGTAACTAGGTAGGTCTTCTAGTTGCTATTTATTCTCCTGCCTAAGCTACACAGTAGCTGCGATACAGGACTGAGCACCAGTCTTGGTGAACATTCATTTCAAAAAGGCCAGTGTCATGTCTAACCCCCCAGTATTGCAATATACACACACAGAATGCTAAGTAGCGCACATTCCAAATTATCTCAAGACTTCCGGCTTCTGCCATAACGTACGGCTCAATGCAAACCTATGAGAAGCTCATCATCAGAGCGGGCACCAGACCTGCCTTTCATAAAGAACAGTACATCCACCCAGCATGTGAGAGTGAAGTAAAACAGGGTGGAGGAAAAGAAAAAAAAATCTAATAAATAAATAAAACAAGAGTTGTGGCTAGAGAGATAGCTCAGCGGTTAAGAGCACTGACTGCTCTTCCAGAGGACCTGGGTTCAATTCCCAGCATCCACATGGCAGCTCACAACTATCTGTATCCAGTTCCAGAGGACCTGACACCATCACACAGACACACATGCAGGTGAAACACCAATGCACATAAAGTAAAATAAATAATTAAAAAAAAAAAGCAAGAGCTAAGAAAAGCAAAGTTGTCATTACCTTGGTATTTCTTCAGAGCCTGTAGGACACTGGGGAGCTGGTTCACACCCTGATATATTCGGTAACAGTCTTGTAAGTTTGCTGCTTGTCTCTGAAATTTCTTGGCAAGTCGGTTAAGATCTGGAAATCGACGAAGTAAATCCTCCTGTAAGGTCTGTCTCAGTTCTGAATCTTCTACAAAAGCTTCCACTAAATTTAATCTGGAAAAAAAAATATTAGAGTAAAAGGTAAGATGGCTCAATAGGTAGGCACTTGCCATCAAGCTTGAGTTCCTGAGTTCAAACACCAGGGAATCCGCATGGTGGAGGGAACTGACGCCCAAGTTGTTCTCTGACTTCCAGGAGTATGCCAAACAAACACACACACACACACACACACACACATTCATTAAAAAAAAAACACACACATATATATGCATTTTAAATATATATAAAGATATATAATAGATAGATAAATAGATAGAGCGAGCCATGGGGTTGGAGAGAGATGGTTCAGTGGTTATCAGAAGAGCACTGGCTATTGTTCCAGAGGACTTAGGTTCAATTCCCAGCACCCACATGGCAGCTCATAACTATCTGTAACTCCAGTTCCAGGGGACCTGACACCCTCACATAAAGTTAAAATAATTTTAAAAAGGGGGCTGGAGAGATGGCTCAGTGGTTAAGAGCATTGCCTGCTCTTCCAAAGGTCCTGAGTTCAATTCCCAGCAACCACATGGTGGCTCACAACCATCTGCAATGAGGTCTGGCGCCCTCTTCTGGCCTGTAGGCATACAGACAGAACATTGTATACTAAATAAATAAATAAATATTTAAAAAATAATAATTTTAAAAAGAGAGAGAGAAAGAAAAGAAAACAAAGAGAGCGCCTTTAATCCCAGCACTCGGGAGGCAGAGGCAGGCGGATCTCTGTGAGTTCGAGACCAGACCAGCCTGGTCTACAGAGCTAGTTCCAGGACAGGCTCCAAAGCCACAGAGAAATCCTGTCTCGAAAAACCAAAAAGAAAAAGAAAAAAGAAAAAAAAAGAAAAGAAAAAGAAAACAAAGAGAGGGAGGGAGGGAGGGAGGGAGGGAGGGAGGGAGGGAGGGAGGAAGGCTCAAGGCAAAAATCAACACACTAGCACTACATATGGGTCTCACTGTGGCTAACTTAAAAAAGGAAAAAAAGAAAAGAAGTAGCTTTGAAAAATGAAGAAAGCTGGGTGGTGTGACACACGCCTTTAATCCCAGCACTGTGGAGGTAGAGTCAGCACTTGCGAGTTCAAGGCCATCCTGGTCTAAGTGTGAGCTCCAGGACAGCCAGGGCTACACACACACACCAAAAAAAAACAAAAAAAAAACAAAAACAACAACAAAAACCCTGTGGGGGTGGGGGAACGGACAGGAGAGGAGAGAATGGGGTGGGGAAGAAGAGGAGAAGAGGAGGAGGGAGAGTGTCTACAAAACTAACCTAAGAGAAGCACGGTAAGCCATCTCAAAATGCCTAGAAGGTAAAGGCCATCCCTGCCTAACAAAGTGAGTTACACGACACCTGCCTCAAAGCAAAACCTGCGCACTAGCACACAGCAATTGCAAAGCTCCTTCCGTCTGCCCCAGGATGAATTGCTAGTTTCAGAAGCTGCTCAGTAAACCACTTCAGAAGTAATTACAGTGTCAGTTTACATTTCTAGATAACAGTAAAAAGGGAGAGACTTCTGTCTCCTTGACAATGTCACTTTAAAAATCACAAATTTAGACATATCAAAGCTACCACGGGCATTAACAGAGTATAGCTATCAGTCATATTGAATTCAATCTCTCAGCTGCACAAAATTAGATATTATATTAAAATCACAATTTAAAGGGAATGCACAATAAATTTTTAGGGTCAGTTAATCCCTAAGATTCCAACAGAACTCTTTGGAAATTAATCATAAAACATGTTTTTTTTTAAATTATTACACTTATCTGTGTGTGTGTACTTATACATGTACAGCACACACATGGAGGCAAAAGGACAAAGTTCAAGAGTCAGCTTTCTCCCTCGGATGAACTAGGTCACCAGGCTTGGGAGCAACCACCTGAGCCTTTCACCAACTCAACATATGATTTCCTGGAATCTGGAGAAATGACAGAACAGCAAGAGCCCTGGCTACTCTTCCAGAGAAAGCAGTTTTGATTCCTAGTACCCATGTACCAGCTCACTAAACTGAATGCTGGGAGAAAGGAGGTGGAGTCAAAGAGAAGCCATGTAGCCCAGCCAGAGACAGACAATGTATAGAACCTTGCCGGTAAGGCACAGCCAATGGTGATACACAGGTTAATGGAAATGTAACATGTAAGAGTTAGCCAATAAGAAGCCAAAGCTAATGGGCCAAGCAGTGATTTAATTAATAGAGTTTCTGTGTGGTTATTTCGGGAGTCCAACTGCGTATAACCTGTTTCAGGATCCAACACCCCTCTTCTGATGGCCTCAGGAGCTCACACATACATGATGTGCATACACTCAGATAGAACCTGGATCAGTGACAGGGTCCCACAGAGGAGCATCAGTGATAAAAAAAAAATAGGAAAAAATTAGGAAAGTAGGGACCAGGAGGTCTTGTATAAGCCGATGGTTTATGTCAAATAAGCTTATTAAGAAGTAGAGTCATCACCAGGAGGTAGGTGACCCATGCTTTAAACACAGCACTAGGGAGGCAAGAGGCAGGCAGATCTCTGTAAGTTTGAGATCAGCCTGATCTACATAGTTCCAGGACAGTCAGGGCTACACAGAGAAACCCTGCCTGTCTTAAAAAAAAAAAAAAAAAAAAGCAAAAAAATAAAAAACAGAAAAGAAAAAAAAACAAGGTTGGTTGTGATAGGGCACACCTTTGATGTCAGCTCTCTGGAGACAGAGGTAAGATAATCTCTAAGGAGTTCAAGGCCAGCCTGGTCTACACATCCAGTTCCAGTCCAGCTAGGCCTACATAATGTCTCAAAAATCAACAGTATTCTATCATTTCTTTTAAACTAGTAAAGGCTAGAGAGTTAGATCAACAGTTAAAAGCACTTGGCTGCTCTTAAAGAAAACCCAGGTGGATTCCCAGCACCCACATGGCAGCTCAAAACCATCTGTAACTCCAGTCCCAGAGGATCTGATGCCCTCTTCTGACCTCCACAGGCACCAGGCACACATGTGGTACACAGACAAAACATTTATACCCATAAACTAGATAAATCTAAACACAGCAAGTCTGTGGCAGTGGAAGGCTCATCCAGAAGAAAAGACCTGAAGTCAATTCTCAGGATGAAGAGAGCAGGCCAAAGTACCTTGGCCTAAGTACTATCGTTTTGACTTCAGATTCTATTCTATCTATAGGGTGAAATCAAGTTCAAGATCCCAAGCTGTAGGAGAGCTGATCAACCTCCTCCCCAGACCATAGAAACAGTCCTTAGTTTTTCAGAAACATCATGGCTGTTCCTAACAACAGAAGGCTGGTCAGACTGAAAGGCTTGCACTGTGTGTCAGCTGACAACAATGGAAAACACAAGGAAAGTCCCCAGTTGTTAACTTCTGACCACTGTTTGTGACTTTTGTGCTCATAAACCCCACCTCTGCACCTGCTTGGGGCCTGCTGGGAGAAACAAGGCTCCGGAGTCCTTGTCCTGCTGCCCTGCTCCATCAGTGACCACTCGGGAGCCTTAAGTGGTATCTCACCTTCCTCGAAGAAAGGTTGGCTGGGCTAGGGATAGAGCTCAGTACAACACCCTGGATTGAGTTTCCAGTTCAGCTTCCACCTCCAGCACCACCTACACCAGTACCTGATAGACGGGGGCCAGGATGGCTGGGATGACAACGCTCACTGAGAAACCCGACTGTATCTGAGTTAGAACCCTGGAATCTACATTAAGGTGGAAGGAGAATGGACTCTACAGATGTATGTTCCACACCCTGTAAGCACCCCTCAAACACACACACACACACACACACACACACACACACACACTACATATAATTAAAATGTTTTTAAAGGTTAAAATTCATCCTCAACTAAATATGAGTTCAAGGTCAGTTCAGGACCCACAACACAACAAAACAAGAAATACACTGAGTGTGGGCTGGAGAGATAGCTCAGTGGTTAAGAACATTGCCTGTTCTTCCAAAGGTCCTGAGTTCAATTCCAAGCAACCACATGGTGGCTCTCAACCATCTGTAATGAGATCTGGTTCCCTCTTCTGGCCTGTAGGCATACATGCAGACAGACTACTGAGAATATTGTATACATAATAAGTAAATAAATCATTTTTTAAAAAAAGAAATACACTGAGTGCAAACTGTCTATCAGAATACGTGGCATTATCATACAGGGTCAACAGTGAATTGCACAAAGGCAGGAGAAGCACACACTAAATGCTATACCTCTCTTCTATTCTGTTCTTGTCCATGAGAGGCTGTTTAATCCACTGGTTAACCAATCTTTGCCCTTGAGCAGTTTTGCATTTATTCAGTAATGCAGCCAGAGACTGAGAGCCAGTGGTATCTTCAACAGAACCCTAGTAACACACGAAAAGAAAAAACCATCAGCAAAAACTTTATCCTGCCATGAAACAGAGCTGGAATAGTGAGCACTGCTCTCCAAATATACACTGGGAACTGCCCACAATAGTTCCTCTAAGGCGAAACCTGTGCATCTGCATTTGCAGACACACATTTCACCCTCAGCTGACTCACAGTGACTGCAGTGTCTAAAGAACTCAGAACAGGACTGCAAGGCCCTGTGTTAACACAGAGTCACCCGAACAACCAGGACAGTCTACACATATTGTCTGACACTAGCAAAATAAAATACAATAATTACAAACAACTTATGGGGGCTGGAGAGATGGCTCAGAGGTCAAAAGCACTGGCCACTCTTCCAAAGGTCCTGAGTTCAATTCCCAGCAACCACATGGTGCTCATAACTATCTATAATGAGATCTGGTGCATGTAAATGAGATCTGCAGAACACTATATATAATAAATAAATATTTTTTTAAAAAACTATCTAGTTTGGGGGCTGGAGAGATGGCTTAGAGGTTAAGAGCATTGCCTGCTCTTCCAAAGGTCCTGAGTTCAATTCCCAGCAACCACATGGTGGCTCACAACCATCTGTAATGGGGTCTGGTGCCCTCTTCTAGCCTGCAAGCATATACACAGACAGAATATTGTACACATAATAAATAAATATTTAAAAAAAACTATCTAGTTTAACTATATAATAATGCTACAGAATACAAATTCCTTACATAGATCATTATTTGTGAAAGGGAACTTTTTTAAAAAATTACTCAGTTTCTTGGTTTTTTTTCTTCCCTAAGACAAGATTTTTCTGTGTATCTCTGACTGTGCTGGAACTCGCTATGTAGACCAGGCTGGCCTCAAATTCACAGAATTCACAACCTGCCTCTGCCTCCCGAGTGCTGGGATTAAAGACCTGTGCCACCACCGCCCAGCTAAATTATTCAATATTTTTAACCCATGTTGTCTTTTTTACCTGGAAAAGATTGAGGGCTCTAACTGCTGCCATGTCCAATTTCATGTATTGGTTGAAGTCAAAAGTAGTCAGTTCAAACTGTCCAAAATTTGAATCATCTGACAAGAGTTCTAAAAACTTGATTACTGCAGATAATGATGAAACTGCAACCTAAAAATAAATATTAAATAAAAGATTCTTCCATCACCAAGACTAGAGACTAGGAAGGCAAGACAAAAGTAAGACTAACTGGGCATGGAGACATGTGCCTGGAATTCTAGTACTCGAAAGACCAAAAGAGGAAAACCAAGAGTTTGGGGCCAGTCTGGAATACATCGAGAATTTGGGGCAAATCTAGAATACAAAGAGAAACTTTGTCTCTCATGCCGGAGAGACGGCTCCACGGGTCTCATGGTCACAGCTTGATCCCTAAACCCACAGCAGAAAGAGGACTCCTGAGGTTGTCCTCAGAGCTTCACACACAGGCTGGGCACCCTAAGGACCATACACTCATATTCATACCCAATAATTAACATTTACATGTATGCGCACGTTTAAAGTGAAACTTGCCAGGTAATATTTCCCTTTATTTCCAGCAGTTGAAAGGCAATGGCAGGGGGATCTGTGAGTTCGAAGCCAGCCTAGACTACACTGTGAGTTCCAGGCCAGGCAAAGATACACAGTGATACTCTGTCTCAGAAAGGTAGGAAAACACAGTCTCTTGGAATGGGGAACCAGAGGGAAGATGGTTTCCATCTTCAATGGACAAGTGTTAGGAATCCGTCCCCAGAGAGACTGTTTCATAACAGATCTTCTAGGGAATAGCAGAATTTGCTGTTCTTTTTCTTTTTTCCTTTATTTCCCCCCGCAAATCTCTGCTTTCAGCAAGATGTAAAAAAGAAGAGGCTACGGGAGCTCCTCTGACTCCAGGTCTGATGGAAGAGGGCCACCAAGAACCACATAGAATAAGCTGCACCAGGCGTTGTCATGGCCCCTGCCCACCTCCAACAGCTGGTGAACGAGGAAGGTAACGTATGTCTGAGACGCAGACAACTAGGCATGCACCGAGAAGTGGAGAACAGCTCAAGCTGGAGAAGACGAAGGTGTCTATCTAAACAAGGACTGCTGCGTCCTTCCTCACAGATGATGAGGTCATGCTGGGAATTCCCGCTGGAGGAGCTGAACTGGCTAGCATGCAATTCTATAAACATACAAGTGTGTCCCCTTACCACCTTCTTTGTATAGTTTACTGAATTAATATAGCTTTATTAAGTAAACATTTTCAGGTTGCAAAACTTACATTTTTTACTCTTTATATAATTTAACGCCAATTCTCTGGTCTGGAAGGAATAAAGGCATGTATTCAGTCCTGTTAATGTCGCCTTTTTGCTGCTTCTTTGTTCTTTTTCCACGACAAGTGTTTCTCTGCGTAGCCCCTGCTGTCCTAGGACTCAATCTGTGGCTCAGGCTAGCTTCCAACTCAAGAGACAGCTACTGCCGGGTGGTGGTGGCACACGCCTTTAATCCCAGCACTCGGGAGGCAGAGGCAGGCGGATGTCTGTGAGTTCGAGACCAGCCTGGTCTACAGAGCTAGTTCCAGGACAGGCTCCAAAACCACAGAGAAACCCTGTCTCGAAAAACCAAAAAAATAAAAGAGAGAGAGACAGCTACCTATGCCCCAGCCTAAAATGGGCCCAAAGGATGCACCACCACCACCACCGGGCTGCCTTTCTACACTTCTAAAATACTGCTCCTAGTTATTTTACACTCGTTTATAAATAAACCACACCATTGTTTATTTTAGTATTTTTAGTATACATAGAAGTAGAAACCCTATCTCTAAAATCAAAATAGGGGAAGAAAGATATAAAAATATAGCCCTATAAATCATTTATATAAACAAACAAATAAAGGCAAACTAATCTATGCTGTCAGAAGTCAGAACCAGGATAGACCGCTAATGCAGATGAAGACAGTAAGGAAGTCTTAACGGGAAGTATAAGAGAATCTTAATGACACTGAGTCATAGATGCTAGTTAGTAACAAGCTGTAAGAATTTCAGTTACAAATTATCATATGGGCCTTGTAATATGCAAGACTATACAAAAATAAAGAACTAAACAAGTTTAAATTATTTATATTCTATGTTACTGGTACACAATAAAAAATTAAAACAGTAGTAAGTTGAAGACATCAAATCATGCCAAACAGTGATTCAAACTGCCCTTGAAGGCTAGCGAGCTGTTTCACTGGTAAGCGTTTCCACTTGGAGCACAAGGCTACTGAACTGAGGTCTCTGTGGACTGTAAGAAAGTTGCCTTCCGACCTCCACACTCATGCAACCACACACAAATAATACATAAACTATATCCGACAAGCCGGACATGGTGGCCCCTACCTACAAACCCACGACTCAGGCTATGAAGACAAGATCAAAGTTCAAAGTCCACCTTGTCTATATCGCCAATTCAAGGCCAGCCTGTATGAAACCCTGTCTCAAAACACTGATTCATTTTATATACTGATAATGGCCTGTGTCAAACTAATTAACAAACAAGGCTGTCCAAAGAAACTTCCCTATGTCACCAGGAAGCACACATCAACAGTCTTTGTTTTCGTTATGAGACAGAGGGACACTATGTGGCCCAGGCTTGTTATGATCAGTAACTTTCCTGCCTCAGCTTCCTAAGCACTAGGACCTAGTCAAAAGAAATTAACAAAAAACTAACTAGATAAATAAATAGATCCATGAGTGAATAAACGAATAAATAAAAATAAAAAGAGGAAAATATTGACTGGGCAAGGCGGTGGTGATACATGCCTTTAATCCCAGCCTAGACGAAGGCAGATTTCTGTGAATCTGAAGCCAGTCTGGTCTATGGAGTGAGTGCAGGACAGCCAAGGCTACACAGAGAAACCCTGTTTCAAAAAACAACAAACAAAATATATATAAACTGACAAGCAAAATATTACGACCTTTAGTCCCAGCACTCAGGAGGAAGATAAATCCGAGTGTTCCAGGCCAACCTGGTCTACAAAGTGTGTTCCTGGCCCTTTGTAGGAAGGGTTATATAGCAAGAACTGGTGAAAGGAAGGAAGGGAGGGAGGGAGGGAGGGAGGGAGGGAAGGAGGGAGGGAGGGAGGGAGAAAGGGGAGGAGGGAGAGGGAGGGAAAGAAAACTCCAAAATCCCAACAAGTTTCTCATTCTCAGCAAGGAAGACCGTTTTCTAACCCTTGAGATTTTCACTCATCCTTGTTTTTTTTTTTTTTTTTGCCTTTTTGAGGCAGTTTCTTATAGCTAACGAGGGCCTCCAACTCAACTCAGTCTATATTTGAGACTGCCTCCATCTCCTGACCACAACTAACACATGACGGCTCACAACCATTTATAATGAGATCTGGTACCCTCTTCTGGCCTGCAAGAATTCAAGCAGACAGAACACTGTATATATAACAAAATAAATCTTTAAGAAGAAAAAAAAAGTAAACAGCCAGGTGGTGCTGGCACATACTTTTAGTCCTGTCCCAGCACTCGGGAGGCAGGCAGAACTCTAAGCTTGACACCAGTGTGGTCTAGGAGGACAGCCAGGGAGGGATACACAGAGAAACCCTGTCTCAACAAAAAAGGGGGCTGGAGAAACGGCTCGGCGGTTAAGAGCATTGCTGGCTCTTTCAAAGGTCCTGAGTTCAATTCCCGACAACCACATGGTGGCTCACAACCATCTGTAATGAGGTCTGGTGCCCTCTTCTGGCCTGCAGGCATATATTGTATACATAATAAATAAATACTTAAAAAACAACAAAAAAGTAAAAAAATAAAATAAAAAATAAAAAAATCCACCAAAACAACAAAGAAAAAACACCTCCAACAACAATCCTTCAATGCAGACATATTTATCCTCATTTAACAGAACACTAAACTGTCTCTTAAAAAGACTAAGGGATTTATGAAAGACCCCCAGAACTGGTGCACAGCACAGCTGAGACACACGATACTAGGCTACGTCTCCTACTCAAGTGAAAGTAATCAGCTTCTTAACAGCAATTTCCCTTCTCTCTCTGGAAACACGGTCTCAGATCACCTGACCTGCCTCAAATCTGCTACAAACTTCTGACCCACCTTCAAGTTGCTGGGATCACAGGCTTCCATAGCAGGCTCACATGCACATGCAATGGTAGACTCCTTCCATACAGAAACTCCACAGAGATGAGCCATGTATGACCACAGGGGGCTGGAGAGATGCTCAGCAGTAAGAGCCGGTGCTGCTCTTCCAGAGGACCCAGGTTCAGTTCCCAGCACCCACATTAGATGGTTCACATCCACTGTAACTCCGTGTCTATCCTCCAAGGGCAGCACAACACCCCCACACAGACAAAAATTAAAAATAAATCCTTAAATATAAGACTATCAGGTTATGCTAAAAAATTTCCTGGCCATTTTCTTGAGTTTCCCCACAAACTTTATTGTACATAAATAAAGAGCATCACCTACGTGCCGTTTACACAAGCGTGGGCCAACAAGACGGCTCAGCAGCAGAAGCAGTCACTGCCAAACCCGGCAGGCCACCTGCACGCTGTTGTGTGCACGAGAACATACACCAGCCCGCGTGCTGCAGGATGTGTGGTCACACCATGAACCCCGAGACTGTGGTGTGGCTCAGCCTTAACGCACACCTTTAATCCAAGAGCTTTCTGCTTGAATACTGCAACCAGGATGGAATAAAATCAACCATAGGTCAAGACGCAGAGCAAGCACCAGTTGACAGGAAGTGAACATAGAATTATCAAGAAAAAGAAACACAAAAGAGTAAAGTGGAGTTAGGAGGTCTTGTTGAGACTGCCTAGGAGAAGGCAGGAGGCTTCTGGGACGCTGGCTGAGGAGGAAGGTCAGCGGGGCGCTTTCTCTGCCTCTCTGAGCTAGCAGGATTTCACCCAGCATCTGGCTCCCAGACCTTTATTGGTAAAATTGAACGACTGAGAATTTGTTAAAAACAACACATGCAACCACACATGTAAAATAAAGGCATTTTTTAAAGTGACGGAATTAGTCTTTTAAAATGTTACTGTTACGATTTACAAATACCTTCATGCTTACAACCCACATACCTGATTCTCCATCTCTGGTAAGACAGCGCTATTTATCTGTTCTCCTTTCTTGCCTTTTAATAACCGGTTGAGATCCTGGCATATGTCTTTAGAGGAAAAGTCGGCTCTCTTTCTTTCTGTGATCAGAATCCCTCCTCTCTGAATAACCTGATTACGGAAAACACTTCAAATCACTGAGCAAATCAATGAGCAAGGAAAAATCAATGAGCAAAGGGAAATTATAACATCACCAAATAGGAAGTAACGACTATGAACCTACAAGTCCCTATGAACATCTTTTAAATCTATGAACAAACTCTGGAGGCAGAGGTAGATTCCTGTCTAGTCTTCACAAAGAGTTCCAGGTTAGCCAGAGCTACAAAGAAAGAAAGAAAAGCAAAAAACAAAAACAAAAAAAACCTACGAACTATTAATTCAGCTTTAAAGTTATAAGAAAAACTTTCAAAAAAGTTCCTTGCTTGTTATGGTGATGCACACCTTTAATTCTAGCAATTAAAAGGCTGAAGCAGGATAGCAAATGGGACGACAACCCAAGTAACAGATTGAGACCCTTTTTGAGAGATGCTAGAGATAATCTCAGTACTAGAGAACTTGCTTGGTATGCTGGAAACCTTACCAATGCCCAGGATTCCAAGGGCAGTGGGTGTTATCAGGTCAGCAAGGCAGTACACGCCTACAGCCCTTGGGAGGCAGGCCAGGCTGGACTATACAGTTAGTAGATAGAACATCCCCTTAAAAAAAATACCTACCAGGGTTGGGGATATAGCTCAGTGGTTAAGAGCCCTGGGTGCTCTCCCAGAGGAACA
Source organism: Microtus pennsylvanicus (assembly GCF_037038515.1). Classification (NCBI taxonomy): domain Eukaryota; kingdom Metazoa; phylum Chordata; class Mammalia; order Rodentia; family Cricetidae; genus Microtus; species Microtus pennsylvanicus. The sequence continues at coordinate 35,499,582 of NC_134599.1, read as the reverse complement.
AGATTTAATTTCCAGCACCCACATGGTGGTTCAGAACCTCCTGTAGCTCCAGTCCCAAGAATCCAAAGCCTTCTTCTAACGTCCATGAGCATCAGGCGTTCATCATGTGCTGCATATGCACGTGTTCAGGTAAAGCACCTATGAATTTTCAGCTGGGCATGGTGGTGCAGCTTTAATCCCTGTACTTACGAGGCAGAAGCAGCTAGATCTCTGTGAGCTTGAGGCCAGTCTGATCTACACAGCAAGTTCCAGGACAGCCAGGACTACATAATGAGACCCCATACAGTGGTTTGAATAGGAATGGCTCCCACAGACTCATGGGTGTGAATGCTAGGTCACCAGGGAGGGCACTATTGGGAGGACTGGCCTTGTTGGAAGAGGTGTATCACTGGAAGTGGGTTTTGGGGTTTCAAATGCACAAGCCACTCCCAGGGTCTCTCTTCCTACTGCCTCTATAGCTACCTCTCCCGTACCATGCCTGCTGGGTGCCGCCATGCCTCCCACCATGAGGACGAGGGACTAAACTTCTGGTGTTTTCCTTTGTAAGAGTTACCACAGTCATGGGGTCTCTTTACAGCAATAGAAACCCTAAGACACTGTCTCAAAAAACGAAACTAAACAAAAAAAAAAAATCTAACTTTTTTTAAGTTCAATGTTAGGTTTGGCTATACAAGACACTATCCTAAGCAAATCTAAATAGTAAAAAAACTACACACACACCTACATACACACCTACACACACACACACACCTACACACACCTACACACACACCTACACACACACCTACACCTACACACACACACACACACACACCTACACACACACACACACCTACACACACACACACACACCTACACACACACACACACCTACACACACCTACACACACACACACACACCTACACACACACACACCTACACACACACACACACACCTACACACACACCTACACACACACACACACCTACACACACACACACACCTACACACACCTACACACACACCTACACACACACCTACACACACACACACACACACCTACACACACACACACACACACCTACACACACACCTACACACACACCTACACACACACACACACACCTACATACACACCTACATACACACCTACACACACACACACACACCTACATACACACCTACACACACCTACACACACACCTACACACACACCTACATACACACCTACACACACACACACACACCTACATACACACCTACATACACACCTACACACACACACACACACCTACATACACACCTACACACACACACACACACCTACACACACACACACACACCTACACACACACACACACACCTACACACACACCTACACACACACACACACACCTACACACACACACACACACACCTACACACACACACACACACACCTACACACACACACACACTCACACACACACACACACCTACACACACACACACACACCTACACACACACACACACACACACACCTACACACACACACACACACACCTACACACACACACACACTCACACACACACACACACCTACACACACACACACACACCTACACACACACACACACACACACACCTACACACACACACCTACACACACACACACACCTACACACACACACCTACACACACACACACACACCTACACACACACACACACACACACACCTACACACACACACCTACACACACACACACACACACACACACACACACCTACACACACACACCTACACACACACACACACACACACACACACACAAATGACACAAACAAAACTTTGATAAAGATTTAAAAAAAAAAATCAGAAGCCATATGTGGTGGCTTTTACCTGTAATCCCAGAACCCGGAAACTGAGGCAGGTGGCTGAGTTCTAGGATAACCTGGACTATCACGTTAAGACCATGACTCAAAAAAACTTTAAAAATTGGGACTGGAAAGATGGCTCAAAGGTTATGAGCACTAGCTGCTCTTCCAGAGGTTTTGAGTTCAATTCCCAGCAACCACAAGCCGGCTCACAACCATCTGTAATGAGATCTGGTGCCCTCTTTTGGCCTGCAGGCGTACATAGACAGAACACTGTATATATGATAAATAAATCTTTAAAAAAATTGTTTAAATAAAACTCTAGGTCTGGGTTGATACAGCTCAGTGCTACAGTAAGTACCTGCTTAGCATGTTCCTGGCCAAGTTTTCCCAGAAGTATGCAAAATAAATATATCTTAAATAACTATATGCTCTTTATAAACCACGCTAAATACAGTAATAGTTACTGTAATAATTATTTTCTTAAAGTGAAGACAAAAAGGGAGAGGGGAAAGAGATTTAAGGCAGAGCAAGTCTTATCCAAACACTGGTCTTGAAGACATTAAGAATTCCAAGTTTCTCTCAAAGCTAAATATCAAATGTGGTTCTCCAAAATTAAAATTTACAGTTTCTTGCCCCACAAATGAACCTCATCAGCTAGAATCACAGCTCAGTAGCGGAGCACTTACCCAGCATTCTAGAGATCCTGGCTTCAGTAAATATGGGGTAAGGGATATTAAAGATTTTCCTAGACTGGATTCCCTTACCTGCCTCAGATTCCCCATGTCGCCGGCAGTCTCTCCTCCGGGTAAAACACATTCCTTTGGTCCAATCTGAATCAGAAGGGCCTCAAGGTTGGAGAACTGGTCATTATCAGGGAACTCACACAGTCCCAGCTTCCTCTGGATGGAATCGACATACCCAACTCCAACCTGTCTCTGACCATCGACTGTGGACATTTTAACACCCACGACGCCAACGGACGATGACATGTCATTGTTACCAAAAAGAATGTCTTCAAACTGAGAAAGATTGCCAGGAGAAGCCTAAGAAAAATCAAAGCAATTTTTAAGAAATTTTGAACATATTTAAATTTTTTGCTAGTGAATAAAATATCTAAACTTGATGAATTTTGTTCTCTTAAAAAAAAAAAAATGCTTGTCGGGGCTGGAGAGATGGCTCAGCGGTTAAGAGCATTGGCTGCTCTTCCAGAGGTCCTGAGTTCAATTTCCAGCAACCATATGGTGGCTTATAACCATCTATAATGGGATCTGGTGCCTTCTTCTGGCCTGCGGGTAGGCATACAGGCAAAATACTATATACATAATAAATACACAAATAAACAAATAAATAACATAAAAAACATGCTGTATATCTTCAATTTCTTTGTGTGCGTGCATACGCACATGTGTATGTATGTGTTTTTTTTAATTTTTAATTTTATTTTATTGGTGTTTTGCCTGTATGCATGTCTGTGTGAGGGTGTTGGATCTTGGAGTTAGAGACAGCTGTGAGCTGCCATGTAGGTGCTGGGAATTGAACCAGGGTCCCCTGGAAGAGCAGTCAGTGCTCTCAACCACTGAGCCATTTCTCCAGCCCCCGCATGTATGTGGTTTTTCGAGGAAGTTTCTCTGGGTAACAGCCCTGGCTGTGCTGGAACTCACTTTGCAGACCAGGCTGGCTTCCAACTCCCAGAGATCCACCTGCCTCTGCCACCTGAGTGCTGGGATTAAAGGCCACCATGCCCAGCTGAAGTTACCATTTTCTCTCTAGATGGGCTTCCCTTGAAGCTTAGCCTGGCCTGAAAATAATGAACTGCCCTACCTTGAACACACAACACCATGCCTGGCTCCAAGTTGCTTTTGTAACTTAGACAAATCTAAAAACCATTCTGCCAAGGCCAAGTGTTGGTGGCCCAAGCCTTTAAACCCAGCACTCAGGAGACAGGGGCAGGTTAATTTCTGAGTTCAAGGGCCAGCCTTGGCTGTTACACAGAGAAACCCTGTCTCGAAAAAACAAAAAAGAAAACAACAACAAAAAAATTAAAAAATTATTTTGTTAAAAGTGATTTTCAAACTTCCCAGCACATGAGAGTCTAAGGCAACAGATGACAGAGCTCAATACAAGGCCAGCCTGGGCTATAGAAAGAGGCTATCTCAAAAAACCAAAAAAGAAAAAAAAAAAGAAAAGAAAAGAAAGAGGCTATCTCAAATAAATAAATAAATAAACAAACAAATAGTAAATTTGAAAAAAATCAAAACAAAAAAAAAACATTCCAGGCTTATTTGAATCTACACCTTTAATAAGAAATATATATATATAAAGACACAAATATAGTATTTATAAAAGAAAGATTAGGCCAGGTGGTAGTGGTGGTGCATGCCTTTAATTCCAGCACTCGGGAGGCAGAGGCAGGAAGATCTCAGTGTCTCAGTGAGTTCGAGGCCAGCCTGGTCTACTGTTCCAGGACAGGCTCCAAAACTAGAGAAACCTTGTCTTGAGAAAAAAAAAAAGAAAAGTTAGGGACAATGAAAACAGTCTGACACACTTCAGAAATAGTAAAATCTAAGCCAAATGGGGAAGAGCATGCCCATAACCACGTCAGCACAGAGGAAACTGAGACAGGACAACCAGAAGTTTGGCGATAAACTGCCTTTCTAAGAAAATAAAAAAGTGGCAACCTTTAATGCCTGAACACGGGAGGGTGAGTTAGGCACTTTTCAAGAATCACCATGGACCAACCCTAGGCCACCCTGAGCTACACAGTGAGGCCTTGACTCCAAAAGAAAAAAACAAAACTGGAGGCTGGAAAGAAAGAAGTCTCATTGGAGGTCAAGAGCACTGGCTGTTCAGAGTGTCTGACTCAGACAGCCCACGATTCTAACTCCAGCCCCAAGGGTCCAGCGCCCTCTTCTAGACTCCGGGCAACAAGCACGAAAGTGGTGCAGAGACAGACCTAACACACATTGAAAAAATTATTTTTCATTAAAAAATTAAGTAAAACCAATCCTTTATTTAATAATATTTATGTTCAATTTATTATCCAGTTATGTTTTATTTTAGGAACAGTGAGAGACAAGGTTCAGTGTGCAGAGACATTTTTTTTCAGAGACATTTTATAAGGACTACTGAACTTCTAAATTATGATTAAACTAAAAACCAACACTAAGCCAGGAATGGTGGCGCACACCCTTGATCCCAGCACTCAGGAGGCAGAGGCAGGCGGATCTCTGTGAGTCTGAGGCCAGCCTGGTCTACAGAGGAAGTTCCAGGACAGGCAGGGTTACACAGAGAAACTGTCTCAAAAAACAAAACCCACTATACCAAAATTTCACAAAGCATTTTGTTATCATAGCCTAGTTAATATAGTAACACATGCACTGGATTTTTTTATTTTCGAAAACAAACATTGAAAAGAAATATAATTACCTTAAATGCCAAATACCAATCGTTCTCCTTGGAGGCCTTATTTCCAGCTTTATTCTTATAAACTTCAACTCTATACTGACGAACCAGAAGAAGATCTTTTACAAAAGACTCAAAATTCATTTTACTAAGCACAACACTCTGCAGTGTCTTTGCCCCTAAAACAGACAATAAATAAATACAATTCAATGTTAAAGGTGAGACGCTGAGGTAACACACGTTCGAGCGCTCCACAACAAACTGTTAAATGAACAAACACACACTACAAGCCGGGCACTAGCTACCTGAAGTCTGAGGCTGAGGGAGTCCTTCAGATCAGGAGGGCAGCCTGGACTAAACAGCCAAAAACTATCTCAAAACAAATAAACACGGAGCTATCTGTAGATAACTCAGTGAGCTAAAGGCACCTGCCACCGAGGCGATCTTTTAATCCCTGGTACCCTCGGTGGAAGGAAGACCCAATTCCTGCACACCTACTGCACTGTTTAAACCCATACACAGCACACAAAATAAACGAATAAAAATAAATTTATGAAGGACTTTGGAGTTCTTTAAAATGAAATTACGAGGGCTGGAGAGATGACTCAGCGTTAAGAGCACTGGCTGCTCTTCCAAAGGTCCTGAGTTCAATTCCCAGCAACCACGTGGTGGCTCACAACCATCTGTAATGAGACCTGGCGCCCTCTTCTGGACTGCAGGCAAACACGCAGACAAAACACTATGTACAATAAATAAATCTTTAGAACAAAATGAAATTGCTCAGGGCTGGGGTTTATGGCTCAGCATTTTCCCAACACGGGTGACTCCTGGGTTAGATTCTCAGCAACACAAAACAAACAAAACCCAGTCACTCACCGCCTGTTCACAGAACTCAGGAGCAAAGGGTTCCCTTTTGCCCCTTCGCACAGCAGTTACAGGTTACAGACTACACCTTCAGTCTATACTGAAATGTAAATTTCTGTACTTCCCTTTTACATAACCACAGTCCACACACTGTTCCGCATCACTAAGTTTAATATGTGTGGAGCCTGGTCCAACAATACATAACTGACTTTTATGTACTGGTAGATATGTATAGTGATTTCCAATCTTTTCAGCATCTTGAAATACTTCATAAGAACTCTGGAAATGCTTCAGGCTCCCCATGGGTTAAATGTGATAAACTTTTATCAAATAAAATAGGATAAAAGTTCTAAAATCCAATTTTATTACATTTATTATTATAATAAACTGCCAGGCTACACGCATCTTTTGGTTATGAGTAATCTATTTTCCTACAATCAACACAGAATTCTCAGAGGGCTGGGTGTGACATATACCATTAATCTCAGCACTCAAAGCAAAATCAGGCAAGACCTCTGTGAGTGCAAAGCCAACTTGGTCTATATAGTTTCAGATCCAGGCCGGGCTACACAGTGAAGACTCGGTCTCAAAATAACAAACATGAGTTTTCAGGGGCTGGAGAGTTGGCGCGGTGGTTAAGAACACTGGCTGTTCTTCCAGAGAACAGAAATTCAACTCCCAGCACCCATATGGTGGCTCCCAACCATCTGTAACTCTGGTCTTAGGGGATCAGACACCCTCTTCTGGCCTCTGTAGGTATCAGGCACACAGATGGTGCACATACATGCAGACAAAATAGCCATACATGTAAATTTTTTAAGTCAATGTTTAAGAGGTCAGCCTGGTAGTGAATCCTATAATCTTAGTCCTGGAGAAACAGGCGGGTGAACCACTGTGTGATCACTCTAAGTTCCAGACCAGCCAGGGCTACATACTGTCTCAAAAGCAAATTCTCAAAAGCAAAGCAAAAAAATAAAAATAAAAAAAATTTAAAAATTGCCAGGCGGAGCAGGGCGGTGGTGGTGCACGCCTTTAATCCCAGCACTTGGAGGCAAAGACAGGCGAATCTCTGTGAGTTCGAGGCCAGAGCTACAGAGCTAGTTCGAGGACAGGCTCCAAAGCCACAGAGAAACCCTGTCTCAAAAAGCCAAAATTAATTAATTAATTAATTAATCAAAAAATTTAAATTATCAGTTTTCAATTTAGACAATAAAATACAGAGTGTAACTTGGCAAAAATATTACAAGAAACAAATGGTTGGTTTAATTCTGGAACGGCTGAGAAATCAATCTACAAGCATGTGCCAGAACTTGATCAGGGCTCTTTTTGTTTCTTGTTTTTTCCAGACAGGGTTTCTCTGTAACAGTCCTGGCAGTCCTGGAACTCGCTCTGTACAGCAAGATCCATGTACCTCTGCCTCCTAGGTGCTGTGATTAAAGGTTTGTGCCACACTGCCCAGTATGGTCAGGGCTCCTGAAACCCTGCAATGAAGGCTCATCGCTTCATGAAGCTCTCTCCAGATGTACAAGCCCCTCTGTTCTTTTGAGACAGGGTTTCTTTTGTAGTCCTGGCTACACAGACCAGGCTGGCCTTGATCTCTAGAGATCCACCTGCTCCCATGCCTGGACTGAAAGTGTGTGCTACCTCGCCCAGCTTCTGCTTTTATGTAGTTCTGGCTACACAGACCAGGCTGGCCTTGATCTCTAGAGACCCACTGCTCCCATGCCTGGACTGAAAGTGTGTGCTACCTCGCCCAGCTTCTGCTTTTATGCCTAACTACGTGCACAGCAATTGGCATCTACCAGTCACCAGCTAGAACCCAGAGAATTGTTTCTTCGTCTTTTCACAAGAGCTGAACTCACTGTTAAGTGCGTTGATTTCTAATGAATGGGAGTGAAGAGGTAAATGGGGTGACCCTCTCTTCTAATCCTAGCATCACAGAGATACACAGACTTCCCAGGCAAGGTGCTGCACACCAGGACGCTAGGACAGCAGGCTGAAGTCAGAGACCATCCCGCGCTATGCTAGAAACCATATCTCAAAAAACGCTAGCTGGCTGTCCACTGAAGACGCCATTTCTCTAGAAGGTGAAATACATGTGACACACTGACTTGTAGTGCACACCCCTGACCTGCGGTGCACACCCCTGACCTGCAGTGCACACCCCTGACCTGCGGTGCACACCCCTGACCTGCGGTGCACACCCCTGACCTGCGGTGCACACCCCTGACCTGCAGTCCATACCCCTGACCTGCAGTGCACACCCGCTGACCTGCAGTACACACCCCTGACCTGCAGTGCACACCCCTGACCTGCAGTGCACACCCCTGACCTGCGGTGCACACCCCTGACCTGCAGTGCACACCCCTGACCTGCAGTGCACACCCCTGACCTGCAGTGCACACCCCTGACCTGCGGTGCACACCCCTGACCTGCGGTGCACACCCCTGACCTGCAGTGCACACCTGCTGACCTGCAGTGCACATCCCTGACCTGCGGTGCACACCCCTGACCTGCGGTGCACACCCCTGACCTGCGGTGCACACCCCTGACCTGCGGTCCACACCCGCTGACCTGCAGACCTGCGGTGCACACCTGCTGACCTGCAGTGCACACCCCTGACCTGCGGTGCACACCCCTGACCTGCAGTGCACACCCCTGACCTGCGGTGCACACCCCTGACCTGCAGTGCACACCTCTGACCTGCAGTGCACACCCCTGACCTGCAGTGCACACCCCTGACCTGCAGTGCACACCCCTGACCTGCGGTGCACACCCGCAGACCAGCTGTGCACACCGCTGACCTGCGGTGCACACCCCTGACCTGCGGTGCACACCCCTGACCTGCAGTGCACACCCCTGACCTGCAGTGCACACCCCTGACCTGCAGTGCACACCCCTGACCTGCAGTGCACACCTGCTGACCTGCAGTGCACATCCCTGACCTGCGGTGCACACCCCTGACCTGCAGTGCACACCCCTGACCTGCGGTGCACACCCCTGACCTGCAGTGCACACCCCTGACCTGCAGTGCACACCCCTGACCTGCAGTGCACACCCCTGACCTGCAGTGCACACCCCTGACCTGCAGTGCACACCCCTGACCTGCGGTCCACACCCGCTGACCTGCAGTCCACACCCCTGACCTGCGGTGCACACCCCTGACCTGCAGTGCACACCCCTGACCTGCGGTGCACACCCCTGACCTGCGGTGCACACCCCTGACCTGCGGTGCACACCCCTGACCTGCGGTGCACACCCCTGACCTGCAGTGCACACCCGCTGACCTGCAGTACACACCCCTGACCTGCAGTGCACACCCCTGACCTGCAGTGCACACCCCTGACCTGCAGTGCACACCCCTGACCTGCAGGGCACACCCGCTGACCAGCATCTGAAGGGCTTGCCTGTGTGTATTCTGTTCTTGAAGAGCCAACCTCTATAGGGAACAGGGTTGATTTTTCTGCCGTAAACAAAGGAGCAGAATTGAAAACTACCCATGCTCTACCCAGAAGGAATACACTCAAATTCGTACAAGATTCTCCTGACAATAGTTTGAAACCCATACTTGCATTCAATTGTGCCAGGAAGTTCGATAAAGAGGAAATGGGTTAAACCGGGTATTGTGATGATGCACATCTGGAATTCCAGCATTTGAACTTGCGAGGGCTGGAGTAGGAGACTCTCCCAACCACAGGGTTTTATACTAATGGATCATCACACAATGACAATTAGGCAGGTAAAATGTCAATAAATAAATGCCAGATACAGGCTCCAGAGGAATATGAAAAACCAGCAGCAACCTATCTGAGCCCATGGGATAGGACCCAGAACACTGCAAAAAGCTGACTTACTTTTCTGCTGCACTGCTGGGAAGAATGGGTACACATGCAAATGAAAGTAAAAGTTCCAGAAGCTTGCACAGTTGAGTGTGGTGGTGGATGCCTTTAGTCCCAGTGCTCCGGGAAGCAGAGGCAGTGTGAAGTTCACAGACAACCTGAGAAACCAACTGGGTTCCAGGCCAGCCAAGACTAAATAGCGAGACCGCGTCTCACAAAAGCCAAAATGAAACAAATTCCCATGAACAAAGAGCTAAATAAAACGTGGGAAATCCACACAATTATTTAGCCACTAAAAGGAATGAAATACTGACAACACAGAAGAGCCTTGGGGGAAAAAAAAGACAAGATATAACTTCATTTCCATGTTACATCCCAGAATAAACATATTTAGACAGAATAAACTAGTGGCAAGGGCTAGGAAGACTGTGGCAGAAACTAATGGACACAAGATTGCCTGTGCGTGGGGGAGGGCGTGTGTCACTCTTTAACTCAAGGTAAGGAACGGAACAGCTGTCTAAAAAACAAATACAACCGGGTGTGGTGACCCCAGACTACACACCCAGCGCTGGGCAGGTAGAAGTAGAAGGCTATCTTTTATCTGTCAAGTCGTTTGCAAGTGACAGCTTAAGAATTAGAACTCACAATTCCAAAGTGTCCTAGAACGCTCTTTCATTACAACTGAAAGAAAAAGCAATGGGGGGCGGGGGTAGATAGATTATCTACCTAGCCTGCAAATGAGGTCTGCAACATTTTAGAGACAGACGGATGCTAGGGGGCAGAGCCAGGTGAAAGAAAACAATGAGCGATGTTGCTTTCCAACAGGCCCAACAGCACACAGCAAACGGTGGTAGTGTGCGGGAGCTGCAACTGAAATAGGGGCAGTTCAGCTCCAAGACAGATCCCCGCCCCGCCCCGCCCCGCCCCGCCCCGGTACTGACCACTTAGCAATACAACCCTTCAGCAATGGTCCTTCGCATGGTCTCAAGCGGGACGATAAAAAAAAAAATAGTAACTTATGTTGGCAAAATGAGGGTAATGAAAAGGAATCTCCCAAAAAGCCCACCACTCCTCCATCCTAGGCCGCTGACTGTGGTAAAAGATTAAAAGCTAAGCATGGAGGGACACGACTTTAATCCTATCAACTCTGGAGGCTGAAACACGAGGAGTCGGGAGTTCGAGGGCAGCCTGGACCAGGCGGTGTTTTGATCGTGTGCTCGACCGGGCCTAGCCAAGTTTGCCACCCGCTATGGGAGGATGGGCTGGAACAACACAGGTAAACAAGAGGCCCCGGGAGCCACCTCGCGCGCGCTGGGGGAGCAGCGCCGCTGTTGTCCCGCCGGTTGCAGGATGCGCGCAGGTTTCCGGCCCCAGGTCTCGGCGCTGCAAAGGTGCCCGCCGCGCTCCCGCCCCGAGCCGGTGAGTCGCCGCCGCTACCCTCCCTCACCTGCCGGACCCATGTACTTGATCACGCCCTGGGTCTTGAACACCTCGCGGGCCGCCAGCAGCGCGTCCTCGCCGTGCGCCGTGTAGAAGTCGCCGCGGTCGAAGAGGCGCACCGTGGTGCTCGGCTTCTCCGGCATGCCCTCGAAGTAGCGCACGAAGCCCACCTCCGCCGCGCCCTCCAACTGCAGCGTCTCCTTTGGCTGCACCGCCATTTCCGAACCGCTGCACACAACTCCAGCCGAGACTGCGCGACCCTGCGCCCGCTGGGTCGATTCCCGCCTCCCCTCCCACGCCGCAAGGCCACGGCGGACACCCCACCCCCCGGTGAAATTCGTCCAATCAACATGCAGCACAGGGCCAGGTAGGTGGGACTCTACCGCGGTAGCCAATCATAAGCGAACGAGGCCTCAGCTTCCCGCGTTCTCTCGGGCTCTAGCTCCTGCGCATGCTCGCTAGACCGGGGACCGGCATCCTTAAACATCCTCCTGCAGCGGTGCTTTCATGTCTGCACAGCAGGTGCCCGGGTGGGTGGGGGACTTGGGTGGTCGGAAACGTGGTAGGGAAACACAAAGAACTTGTAAACAAAGAACAGCTACTCTTTCTCCTCAACCCAGTCTTGAATGTATAACAAGACACAGTACTTTTCCTTTTTCCGCAAGCTGCCTACCTTAAGATTTCAGGGTGACCAGGCAGTAGTGGCGCACGGCTTTAATCTCAGCACCCAGGATCCAGAGGCAGGTAGATTTTTATGAGTTCGAGACCAGCCTGTTCTAAAGAGCCAGTTCAAAAACAGCTAGAGCTGTTGTTACACAAAAGAAACACTTAGGGGAGATGGGGAGAGAAAAGGTAGAAGGGAAGGAGGGGGGACTTTGGGAAACAGGAGGAGCGGGATAAAGGAAGGTTGGATAGGGGAGCACGGAACCACAATTCTTAGTCAAGGGACCCACTTTAGGGGGGGCAGGAGACTTGACTCTAGAGGGGCTCCCAGGTGCCCAAGCTGAGGTCCCCAGTTAGTTCCCTGGGCAACTGAGGATAGGGAACCTGAAATGACCCTACCCTAGAGCAATACTGACGAATATATTGCATATCATCCTAGAACTCGCATCTGGCGATGGATGGAGATAGAGACAGAGACCCACACTGGAGCACTGGACTGAGCTCCCAAGGTCCCAATGAGGAGCAGAAAGAGTGAGAACATGAGCAAAGATGTCGGGACCACGAGGAGTGCACCCACCCACTGAGACAGTGGAGATGATCTACTGGGAGCTCACCAAGGCCAGCTGGACTGTTACCAGAAAAAGCATGGGATAAAACTGGACTCTCGGAACATGGCGAACAATGAGGGCTGATGAGACGCCAAGGACATTGGCACGCAGTTTTGATCCTACGCAATGTGCTGGCTTGGTGGGAGTCTAGCCAGTTTGGATGTTCACCTTCCTAGATATGGATGGAGGGGGGAGGACCTAGGACTTACCACAGGGCAGGGAACCCTGACAGCTCTTTGGACTGGAAAGGGAGGGGGAGAGGAGTGGGGGGAAGGGGAGAGGGGTGGGAGGAGGGAGAGAAGAGTGGGAGGAAGGGGAGAAGAGTGGGAGGAGGGGGAGGGAAATGGGAGGCTGGTGGGAGGAGGTGGAAATTTGTTATTTTTTTCTTTTCTTTATCCTCCTTTTATCAATAAAAAAAATGGGGAAAAAAAAAGAAACACTATCTCGGGGATAAATAAATAATATTTCAGGGTTATCCTCCACAACCTCCCACTAACTCAGTTTCTCACTTCATACGTCCCGTTGACTAATTGATTCAAAAGACACTTTGGAAGCCAGGTGAGGTGGCACAAACCCTTAATCCCAGAACTCAGGAAGCAGAGGCAGGCGGATCTCTGAGTTCGAAGCTAGCCTGATCTACGCAGAAAAACCCTGACTTGAGAACAAACAACAACAACAACAAAATGACACTTTTGGGCACTGGAGAGATGGCTGAGCAGTTTCTCAACTTCATAGCGCTCTTACAGTTGCCTCCCAGAGTTCAGTCCCCAGCACGCAATGCAGCTCACTCCAGATTCTCAGGAGGAGGGGGTGTTACATAAGCAATAATTTTTAATTTTTTCTAATTTAAAGGAAAAATTCTACTTTGGAAACAAGTGTAGTGACCGATGCCGGAAAGCCCAGCTCTGAGGAGGTGGGAGTGGGAGGAACTAAAATGCAAAATGAGAACCTTAACTCAGTATCATCTGTGGCTACACTGTCTGAGCTCCGTGAGACTGTAAATTATTATCGCATAGAGGGGGAAACCCTGCAGTGTTATAAATCTTCTACAGGGCTAATCAGCCGACTAAGACGTAAGTGATTGCAGAGGGCTGAACTGTTGCAGGTCCAGCCTAATCATCCTGGACTAATTTTGGTCCCCTAGAGAACTGTTTAATGCCCACCTCTGTGTTTACAGCCTTATGACTGTCAGGTAAAGTCTTTGTAAAATGTACAGACCCCTTAGTTTCTACTGACTCAAGACTAAAACTGTCATCCGAGAAGATCTAAGGCCCGCCGCCCCCTGCTGTAACTTGCCTATTTGATGTTTAACCAATACATTGGAAAAATGCTTTGATTTATAACTTGCTTTGTTCTGTTACTGTCAAACTTCCTGAGGGCCATTGAAACAGCTCTGGGTAAAGTTTCTTGCACCAAGCCTGACAACCTGAATTCCTGGTATGGGGTAGCCACCAGAGAAGACTACTTGACATGGGTTTAAGCCAATAGAAAGTCTTTATTAGCTAACTGTTGACTACACTGGGTGTTCAGGATCCCAGTGTAGCTGAGCCTTTCTCAGGGTGTGCTTTTAAGCACAAAAACCGTGTCCTGGCTTGACATGCTTCAGTTAACAAGAGCAGTTAGGAAGAGGTGGAACTACAGAAGTCAAAAAGCAAGGTTAGTACATTTACAGATTTTCCCAGAACTCCAGACTTGGATGGATTAGGTCTTTGTTTTTGTTTTTGCAGGTGGTACGGTCTACCTGCTGAACTCTATGGCCTGACTCCTTACAAGGATGACCTCAAGCTCAGTGTATAGCTGAGAATGATGGTAGAGTTTTGATCCTTCTGCCTCCACCGTCCTAGCAGTGGGATTACAGGCATGAGCCGCCGCGCCTGACCCTTTCCCAGTGTGTTTCTGACAGCCGGCTGAATTTAGGCACTACTAGGCTCCATATACATTGGAAAACACAGAAGCGAAGATGATCTAACTGCAGACTCCCTCCCCAGCCACATTTCCTGGAGCTTGACAATAAGCTTGCCTCTTTCCCCAACCCCCATCCGAGGCCATGAGCTTAGCTTCCCCTGCCACTTGACAAGCTCTAGAGCTGTCCTCTCCTGGCCTTTCTTATGGAAGCTTCTGGTCATCCATGAATCCTCAGTCCAAATGCCTTCACAGGAAGGCCTACTCCGTTTCCCTACAAGTAATTAGTCTTCTAGTCTTCTTTCCTTCTTTTTTCTTTTTTTAAAAAAAATTTTTTAGGACAGGGTTTCTCTGTGTAGCTTTGCAGCCTGTCATGGAGCTTGCTCTGTAGATCAGGCTGGCCTCGAACTCACAGAGTCTGCCTGTCTCTGCCTCCCGTGTATTGAGATTAAAGTTGCTGTTTGTTCAGGGACTTATTACCATTTCTGATAGATGTTAGTAGATATAAAATGAAGAACTTGGCTAGCCTCAGACTCAATATATAGGTATAGCCTAAGCTAACCTTGAATCCCAGCCTGTAGGGCCCATGGGTCTACCCCTGCTCCCGGGGTTCATCTTGAGGACAGTTTCTGGCCAGCCAGCTAAACATCCTGTTTGTTCCAGTGCTCCCTCTGCCTCACCTGGTGGTTAGCTATAGGGCCATTGTTTACTCCACCTTGGGTGTGGCAATTTCCCACCTGCCTGGGGGGAATTCCATTGTGCAGCAGCTAGGTTTATAAGGATTTTCCTAAACTTGAATGAATGGCATTCAGCTGAACCCAAGAATGGAGAACCCAAGAATGGAGCAGGAGAAAACTCTCAAACCACCTTCTCAAACAACTGGGGGCTGGGAGGTTACAGATGCGGGTTAAGAGCACCCTAAATGTGCAGCACTCTAGAGGCTGAGGCAGGGGTGTTAGTTCGAGGACAGTCTGGGCTACTCAGAAAGAAAAACCAACCAGCGGGCTGGAAAAATGGCTCAGAGGTTAAGACCATTGCCTGCTCTTCCAAAGGTCCTGAGTTCAATTCCCAGCAACCACATGGTGGCTCACAGCCATCTGTAATGAGGTCTGGTGCCCTCTTCTGGACAGCAGGCATACATGCAGACAAAATATTGTATACATAATAAATAAATAAATATTTACCAAAAGAAAAAGAAAACAAAGAAAAACCAACCAGCCAAGAGCAAATGGCCCACACCTGTTCTTATTGGGTTTCATGGTCTAAGTTGATGAGGACAGCTGATCAGGTCTCTTCCTCAAGAGGGCGCCAGATCTTGTTACAGACGGTTGTGAGCCAGCATGTGGTTGCTGGGAATTAACTCAGGAAGAGCCATATTGTTAAATAATGTACCAATTCCAAATTCGCCCTTTTGGCCAGGTTTGTGCAGGTAAACATGGAGCTATGTCAACAGAGGGCACTAGAGAGGCTCAGCAAGGGAAAAAGGGTTGTTCCTTGTTCAGACAGATGCCCTGCTGCAGGTCCATCATCCAGCTCCTACTGGTGTGTGGCTTTTCTAGCTCTCACAGCCAGCAGCTTCTCCAATACACCTGCTAGTGCAATTTTATAGAATGCCATTTAATTAATTAACTAATTATTATTATTTTAGAAAGGATCGATGGAGAAAGGTAGCTCTCTCACGGCCGGGCTGGCCTCACACTTTCAGGGATGCATGTTTCTGTTTCCCAGAGCTGGCATCAAAGCAGGACCATGCCTGAAGGCTGCCTGTGGCTTTCAAAGTGGGACACTTCCTGTAGCTTTCTCCCAGTACTTCAGCGGGTACCACTGGCTCTGTGGCTGTTGCTGAACCGCTGCAGTCGTGTTCCAAAAAGCTTTGCTTATGTTTTCTATCATTTTCACATGCTAAGTAGCAGTATTCTGATCTTTTTCTCCGAAGCACTGAAAAGCACGAGTCTTAGTCACCCTTCCCATTGCTATAACAAAAAGACCCAACAAAACATCTTACAGAAGGAAAGGTCCAATTTGGCTCAAGTCCATCACGGTGATGGTAACCAGAGTGGTCAGCAGTGATCACTGCTGCAGCCTGGCTCATTTTCTGTGTGCACACATTCAAGAGCAGATCGAACCCAGGGCCTCTCACGTGCTAAGCATCTACCATCACTGAACCCGATACCTCAGCTCTAGGAATGTTACTGACGGTCAGGGTCTCACTGTGTAGCCTGGAACTCTGTATGTCTGCATAGCCTGAGCTGGCCTCAAAACCACAATCATGCCTTAGTCTCCCAAGTATTGAGATTTAGGCATGAGCCACAACACATCATCAGAGTTCATGTTTTGATTTTTATTTCTTTCAGATAGGGTCTCAGATAGCCAAGGCCAGTCAGTCCCTAACTGGATATGTAGCGAAGGATACCCCGCAAACCCTAATCCTCTAGGATCTACCTCCCAAGAGCAAGAATTAGAGGTTTGTGCCACTTAGCACAGAGAATTTTAAATTTTATTATCTAATATATGCATATGCTAGGAAATTTGACTCAAAACTTAGAACTCAGTTTTAAAATGTTTTATTTCATTAAAAAAAGTTTATTATGTACAAGACTCAGGTATATAGAAAGGCAGCTTAAATCAGAAAATGAGACTGGTCATCATATTCTCCCGTGGAATGTCTGTGACACACACGCTCAATATTAAGCATAAATTATTTTAACTATGCAGGCTAAGTTCTGAGCTCCACACTGGCCTGCATGTATAAGACATCTGTCTAATTTCAAGATTGGTAATGCCAATGTCAAGCTGCTTGTGTTTGTGAGTATAAATTTCACTATTACAAAGACGTGGTGTTAACTAACAGGACAGTAACCCTTTAAAGGTCTTCGTCTTGTCCCACGTCTGAGTTCTTTTGCCAGTTCTCCTTCTGGTAGTTCCAGTCTCAGAGCAGAGCAGTTAGGCATTGAGTTCTCTATGGATCTCACCCATCTCCTTTATCTGCAACAGAAAGGGAGGAGCATGCAAGAAAATGTAACTTCCAATTCTCCATTCAGAAAAGTTCTGCTCATCACCCCGCTCCCTCGAGGGTTTCCCTCTGTAGACCTAGACCTGGCTGTCTGGGAACTTGCTGTGTAGACCAGGCTGGCCTCGAACTCAGACATCCACTTGCCTCTGCCTCCCAAATACTAGGATTAAAAGTGTGGGACACCACCGTCCATTTTTTTTTAAAGTATTAGGAAGAGGTGGTGACTACTGCAAGACAGACATTCAGCACATCCCGTTCTCCGCTTACCTCAGCCTTCTCATATTTTGCTGATTTCTTCCTCGTAGTAATGATCTGAAAGAAAAACATTTAGTGCTTTAGAAACTACTACTCAGACAGAAGTGGCCAAAATGAACTTCTGTGCTTTGAACCCATATAAACACATGTGTACAAGTTTGGGGCAGGGTGTCTAAAAACTGATCATACAGAACCAATTCTTTTTTTTTGTTTTTTGTTTTTGTTTTTCTTTTTTTAAATATTTATTTATTTATTATGTGTACAATATTCTGTCTGTGTGTATGTCTGCAGGCCAGAAGAGGGCACCAGACCTCATTACAGATGGTTGTGAGCCACCATGTGGTGGCTGGGAATTGAACTCAGAACCTTTGGAAGAGCAGGCAATGCTCTTAACCACTGAGCCATCTCTCCAGCCCTGTTTTTGTTTTTCGAGACAGGGTTTCTCTGTGGCTTTGGAGCCTGTCCTGGAACTAGCTCTATAGACCAGGCTGGTCTCGAACTCACAGAGATCCGCCTGCCTTTGCCTCCCGAGTGCTGGGATTAAAGGCGTGCGCCACCATCGCCCGGCTCAGAACCAATTCTTTGAAGAGCTATATCAATAACATAAGTACCCTTCTGGAGCAAAAGCTTTTAACTGAGCGCATATAAAATGTCTCATGTATGCATTTACCTAACCATTCTCCAGATAATAAGCTCAGGTTGCTTCTAGATTGTTACAGATAACATAATATATAACCCTGAATGTGCTTCTTGGTTTTTGGTTGGCTGCTTGGTTCTTCTGAAACAGGGTCTCATTATGTAGCCCTGGCTGGCCTAGAACTCACTATGGAGACCAGGATGACCTCAAACTCTGATGCCTCCTCGAGCGAGCGCTGAGACTGAAAGTGTGTGCTACCACGCTCAGTGAAGCTTCTTTATTGAACTTCTACTTTGGTTTCCATTTCTGTCTGTTCTGTGTGTTTATTTGCCAACTGAGTTCCTCGTCTTTAAACTATCCCTAACTATTACCAATTTTTAATGAAAGGGAGGAGGTTGTTGTTTTAAGACAAGGCTCTAAGACATAGCCTAGAACCTTGACTTCATAATTCTCCTGCCTCAGCCCCCTTGCTGGAATAGGTATATGCCACCATGTCTAGCTTTGTTGCATTTATTTCCATTCTGTGTGTGGAGGCACAAGAACAACCCTCAGGAGTCAGTTCTCATTGGCCACCTTGTGAGATCAGGATTAAACTGTCCCCAGGCCTGAGCACGAATGCTCTACCACTGCCAGCCCGGTTGCCATTTTTGTAGGTTTCCTCATCAACTTGTAAGAATTCTTTACTTGTTAAGCATATATCCATTTTATTTTATGTGTCATAAATATTTTCCTGGCTTATTTCTATTTTTGTTGTGGATTTTTCGAGACAGGGTTTCTTGTGTAGCTCTGACTGTCCTGGCGTTCAGAGATCCACCTGCCTCGGTCTCCAGAGTGCCACCATGGCCAGCTATTTCTACTTTTTTACTTTTCAATATCTTTACCATGAAAATGTGATTTTTTTTTCTTGGTTTTTTCTAGACAGGGTTTCTCTGTGGCTTTGGAGCCTGTCCTGGAAAATGTGATTTTTTTTTTCCTTTTGGTAGATGCCTAAACCAACTTCACTCTCAAATCCTCCTACCTCAGCCTCCTGAGGATCAGGACTTTAGGCATGAGCCACTAAGCCCAGCCCAAGATGTTAAAATATTTAATTTTAGTTGAGCATAGAGGAACATTCCTACAGTCCCAGGAAAGTGGGATGATCAACCAAACCTAGGAATTCAACGCCAACCTAGATTCCCAGCATTAATCTGGGCCTCCATATGCACTCACACACCAGGGCATAGGCATTTGCACACAAATGTCACACCACACATGTGAACACATACACCCAAGCATACCACACACATACATATAAAAAAATAACATAAATAAGCAAACACATAAATAAAGGTATTTCTCCCCCTGGAACCCTTTTTGTTAAATCTGTTTGCACTGCTAGAAAACAAACAAACCCTGAAATAAAAATACACAAAGAAAAAGCTAGGTGTGTTATGACTCATACCTGTAATTCCAGCTCTTGGAAGGCTGAGGCTTAAGATTAGAGTTTGAGGCTGACCAGGGCTAGAGTTTGAAAAAGAAAAGGCGGATGCGAGGTTTGAATGAGGACAGCTCCTAGAGGCTCATGCTTGAATGTGTGGTCCAAAGTTGGTGGAGCTGGCTGGCTGGGAAGGATTAGGTGTGTCCACACCGTCTCTCTGCCTTGTGATTGTGGAGCAGACGTAAGTTCTCAGCTACGCCTACCTGTTTGCCTGCCTGCCTGCCGCCACGCTCCCCACCTGATGGTCTCTGGAACTCTGAGCAGGAGCACCCAATATACTCTTCATTTTGTGAGTTGCCTTGGTCGTGTGTTTTGTCCCGTCGACAGAAAAGGAAAAAAGACAACTGGAGGTGCTGAGAGAGCTCAGTGGTAAAGCACTTGCCTACCATATGAGGCCCTAAAATCTAATTCTCAAATAAGTATTAGTATATCCTTTTATGGATTTTAAGTTTCTTGCATTACATGGTTTCTTTTACTGCAAAATATCAACATTCCTTCTACTAATTTAATGTTATCTTTTCCATTCTATCCGGTAATTCATCTGGAATTCACGTTTGAACAGAAGTGCATTGCCCAACTCTTTTCATGTTCCCATGCCCTCACATGCCTGTCCATACATGTGGGTAACATAGGCAGCCCCCAGAGGGTAAAAGAGAAATTCAATGTTTCTTTTTATCAGATGGGAACAAGTGTGGTAACAATACTGAACTAAAATCAAAATGTCGCCGGGCGGTGGTGGCGCACGCCTTTAATCCCAGCACTTGGGAGGCAGAGGCAGGCGGATCTCTGTGAGTTCGAGACCAGCCTGGTCTACAAGAGCTAGTGCCAGGACAGGCTCCAAAGCCACAGAGAAACCCTGTCTCGAAAAACCAAAAAAAAAAAAAAAAAAAAAAAAAAATTAAAATCAAAATGTCATTCACCTTCAAATCTTGCTTTTTCTTAGAAAAAAAAAAAGATTTATTTATTTATTTATTATGTATGCAGTCTTCTGCCTGCATGTTTGCCTGCAGGCTAGAAGAGAGAGCCAGATCTCATTGCGAATGACTGTGAGTCACCGCGAACTCAGGACGATCTCTCATAGCCAGTGAGTGCTCTTAAGCATGGAGTCATCTCTCCAGCCCCCTCTTTTTCTTTATCTGGGGGCAGTGGAGCTTCGAGACAGGGGTTCTCTGTGTAACACACCTGGCTGTCCTGAAACTTATTTGTAGAGCAGGCTAGCCTCAAACTCACAGAGATCCACCTGCCTCTGCCTCCCAAGTGCTGGAATTAAAGGTGTGCTCTACCACTGCCCAGAGGCAGTAGAGATTTTTAAGATAAGATCTTGCTATGCAACTGTGGCTGGCCTTAATGCTCTCCCCCACCTGGGATTTTTACTTATTTTATTCTATGTACTTGTGTGCGTGGTACCTAGTACCTTTAGTACCTGGTACCTACAAAGGCCAGAAGGCATCAGTCAGATCCTTTGAAAATGAGTTACAGATGGTTGTGAACTTGGGTTCTGGGAACTAAATCCAGGTCGTCTTCAAGAACAAGTGTTCTTAACCACTGATCCATCATCTCTCCAGGCCCTGGCCTTAAAGTCTTGGTCCTCCTGCCTCAGCTTCTCAAGAGCTTGTAACACACAACTATGTCATCATACCCCACTCAGATTGATTTCTGAATTCTGATATATTGATGCCAAACACCCTTAAAGCCCTGGGATAGAGCTCCTTCTTTGGACCCCTAATACTCCTGCTTCCACCTCCCAATGCTGGGATTATGGCCACGTACCCAGTGCAGATTTGCTATTTATTTAGAATCACTGCTACATGTACTACTCTTGATTTTTGTGTTGTTTTGGGGTCAGGCATAGCTCAGTGGTATAGTGATAGCCCGGAATACTTGCAGCCTGAGCTCAGCGCTCCAACACCACCAAAACCAAAATCAAGTGTTGTGTTGACCGGCTCTGAACATTTGGGAGTTCTCTACTGTGTTCTGGCAGGAGCGCCCAATTCCTTGCAGAGGACTCAAGGCTACCTGCTGCTTGAAGGCCCTGGAACCAGGCCATGAGGTGGTTTATTCTTATGAGTAACCCTTTCTGACTATAGAAACTGGCTATTGTGTAAAAAAAGAACCAGAGATGCAGTACAGTCCTTCACTAACATTTTCAAACGTGGATAGTTTTTTTTTTCCTTTTTTGGTTTTCCGAGACAGGGTTTCTCTGTTCTGCCTGTCCTAGAACTCGCTCTATAGACCAGGCTGTAGATCTCTGTAGATCACAGAGATCCGCCTGTCTCTCCTCCCTAGTGCTGGGATTAAAGGCGTGAATGGCGCTGCCCAGCAGACATGGCTGTAGTCCTTGGCGCTCACCCGTAAGAACAACCCTTCAGCGAGCCCTGACTGGTTCTGTACTCACCAGCACAACCACCCCCGCGATGATTGCTAACGCCACCACCACAATGACAGCGATGATGCCGGCCGTGAGACCCTGCATTGAAAACTCGGGGGCCTTCTCATCAACATAGTAAATCTGGGTCTGGCCAGGGTCCAGATCAAGCTGTTCTCCATTGACTCTCAGGTCCATTTTCTTAGAAGATTGGAACAAGGATTCCCCTTTCACCTACAACAGAGGAAACAATGGAAAATGTTTACAAGAAGCAGCCGTGGGCACCAATGATCACATGCCAGTTATGTGCCAGAGGAAAACCGCTAAGAAGCTTTCCAGTTGAGGAGACCCCGGAGCCAGTGAAATGTTGAAGCACTTATTTCTTTGCTGCAGGAGTGTCATGCACTAAAGTGCAAACGAAGCCTGGTCCCACCCATAGCAACAACGTTCCTTCTTCTGTGGCTTCACCTCCCAGGCCCACCCATTCTAAAGTAAACCTCAAAGAAACATCTGACTGTAATGACTCCCACTACGGTATTATGTCCTTCATTTGTCTTGGGAGGCTGAAGCAGGAGGTCTACCCTCTGCCATGAATTCTAGGTCAACCCGGGCTGCTGTAAGATTCTGTCTCACACACACTAAAAGGAACAATAAGAAAACCCACAATAAATAAAAACATATGCTTATAAATAGTTGGCCTTGACCTTAGTCCTTCTGCCTCAACCTCCAGAGTGCTAGGATCCTAAGTGCCAGGATATAGTGTGCACTGTCACCTCTGGCTTTTACATAAATGTTTTTAAACCGGTGACTGACATCTTCCGTATCACTGCTGTTCCTAACAAACCACTCAGATGCCACCCTCCCAGACTGGACTCCCCAGTCCCTAGGAGAGTTATAAAAGGGTTCTCTCTGGCTCTTGAGTCGGCCTGCTCCCCATGCCATGCCATCCAGGGTAGATCTCTATTCTTTTATTTTACATTTGCTTTAGGTTTATTTTTATTTTTAATTTAGTTTCAGTTGACAGCTGCCTGATATGCTTGCTGGGGATCAAACGCAGGTCCTCTGGAGAGCAGTGCATGCTCCTAACTGCCAAGCCATCTCTCCAGCCCCACCTAACACCAAACGTTTCTACAAAGTGGATTCCGGAATCATGCCCTGTCCCTCCTAACACTCCCACCTCATAGCCCAGTCACAGCCCCATGACTGCATGGCCCCTCGCCTTGCAAAGCTCATTTCTGGAAAGCAAATTTCACATCACCTCCTTTCACGAATGGCTACTTCTCTTTATTCTTTAATAGGGCCCAGTACTTAGGACACGGAAGCAGGAGGATAAAGAGTCCAAAGCCAGCTACACAGAGCTCAGCAGCCTGGACTGTATGAGAGCCTGTCTCAAAAAGGAACAAACACCAGACATGGTGTGTATGTCTTTAACCCCAACACTCGGGAGGCAGAGGCCAGCAGATCTCTGTGACTACAAAGGATAGCCTAGTCTATATATACCTTTAGTTTCAGGACACCCAGGGCTATAGAGAGAGGCCTGTCTCAAAACAAACAAACAAATACTGGAGAGATGGCTCAGCGATTAAGAGCACTGGCTGCTCTTCCAGAGATCCTGAGTTCAATTCCCAGCAACCACATGGTGTGACTCACAACCATCTGTAAAGAGATCTGGTGCCCTCTTCTGGCCTGCAGGCACACATGCAGACAGAACACTGTATGTATAATAAAAAAATAATAAATATTAAAAAGCAGCAACAATCAGTCATAAACATAGTTTATACTTACATCTTTTTCAAAATAGTAAGCCACATCAGCTATGTCCACATCATCTTGAGTTTTCTGAGAAGAGTTTTGCATCAGATCGATAGTGATAACATTATTCTCATACTGGGAGGAGTAAAAAAATATAAATTAATATAATTAAAATATATGAAAATTTTGGTCAACAGTCAGAATATTTAGAATTTGATCTTCCATAATCTATTCCCACAGGAGCTCTTTTCATTGGTGAATAATTAAATGTATCACTGGAAATTTAAAAAAAATCTTTGAGAGGTGTTCCAATCTATCTTAAGAGACTAAAATAGCAATACAAACAATTTAAAAAAATATATTTATTTACTATGTATACAATATTCTGTCTGTGTGTATGCCTGCAGGCCAAAAGAGGGCACCAGACCTCATTACAGATGGTTGTGAGCCACCATGTGGTTGCTGGGAATTGAACTCAGGACGTTTGGAAGAACAGGCAATGCTCTCTCAATCTCTGAGCCATCTCTCCAGCCCACAAACATTTTTTTTTAAGAGTTAAGGAAAGGGCTAACTGGTAGGGTGGTTAGCTGTCATTGTCAACTAGAACAAACATTGAGGCACTTGAGAAGACCATCTCAATGAGGGACTGTCTAGATCGGGTTGACTGTAGGCTAGTCTGTGGGGATTATCTTCATTATGTCAACTGAGGTGGTGTAGCCCACACTGACCGTGGGCTGCATCATGGCATGGGCTGCAGCCTGGACTGAATGAAAAGAAAGGGAAAGAGGTGGTCAAGGCGTGTATGTATTCATTCTCTCTGCTCTTGACTGTGGACAGGGCTGGCTGCTTACGTTCCTCCTGCACTGACTTCCCCGCTGAAATAAACTCTTTGGGGGCTGGAGACATGGCTCAGCAGCTAATAGCACTTGTTGTTCTTCCTAGCTACTAACCATCTGTATAACACCACCTCCTTTTCTGAACTCCTGGGATACTGGGCAAACACATGGCGCACGTGGTACACATACATACACACATACAGGCAAAACATGCACACATGTAAAATAAACCTTTTCTCCCTAACTTGCTTTGTTCAGGACATTTTATCAGAGCAACAGGAAAGCAAGACACTGGGTAAGGACAGTCCATGGCAGTATGTGCTGAGGCAGTCAGTCACAGAGAGGCCCTCCGGGATAAGGACAGTATACGTCAGGCATAGTTGAGACAGTACAGGTTCTCAGGGGCAGTTGAGGCTTTCAAAGTCTATGTAATCAAGGATTTTTTTTTTATATTCATTTATTTATTATGTATACAATATTCTGTCTGTGTGTGTGTCTGCAGGCCAGAAGAGGGCACCAGACCTCATTCCAGATGGTTGTGAGCCATCATGTGGTTGCTGGGAATTGAACTCAGGACCTTTAGGAAGATCAAAGTCTATGGAAGGAAGGCAACTTGGGTTCCATATTAAGTGCCCAGGATTTAAACTGTTGCTAAAATCCATTTAGCTACCACTGAAAATCACTGGCTGTCTCAGGGGGTGGCGCACGCCTTCAACAGCACTCAGAGGCACAGGCAGGAGGATCTCTGATTTCCAGGATAGCAAAAGGCTGTTGGGAGGGGGGATCCGTGGCTGCTGTTTATACCCATACCTACCAACTTGCTGCTAAAGCTAACTTATTAACCAAGAAACAAAACCAACCAAACAAACTTACCAGAATATTCTTGATAAATGTTGGATGCAGTTTGTATCGAGATGAGAACGTATCCTGAAGTGCACTGCAAATAATTTAAAAGTTTCTTTGGGGAAAAGAAATTGTAACACATAATAGAACCTCTACTTTTTAGGCAGATAGACAAGAACTGTAAAGGGAGACTTTGCTTTGGTTTCTTGGCCGCCCATACCGGAATAATCACACATTAATTCCAACACTGTTTGGCCAATGGTTCATACATATTTCTAACTAGCTCTTACACCTTAAATTAACCCATGTCTACTCTGTTGTATTTTACCACAAGACTTGCAGTTTGTTACCTCTTGCTTCTTGGGCAGCTACATGGTGTCTCCCTGACTCTGCCTACTCTCTCTATACATCTCTGTTCAGTTTTCTCTCCTGGCTTTACTCTGCTAAGCCGTTGGCCCAAATAGCTTTATTCCTCAACAATATTAGCAACACATATACAGAAGGACATCCCACATCAAAGGACTGTTATTATTACTATTATTTTTTTTAAGAGATGATCTCACGGGGCTGGAGAGATGGCTCAGTGGTTAAGAGCACTGACTGCTCTTCCAGAGGACCTGGGTTCAATTCCCAGCACCCACATGGCAGCTCACAACTGTCTAAAGATCCAGTTCCAGAAGATCTAACACTTCATACCAATGCACATAAAATAAAAGTTAAATAAACCATAAAAATATTTAAAAAAAAAAAAAAAGAGATGATCTCACTGTGTATTCCTGGCTGACCTGGAACTTGCTATATAGACCAGGCTGGCTTTAAACTGATTGTCCCTGCCTCTGGGATGAAAGGTGAGCAACAGTGGCTAGGCTGTATAATTTTAATATCATTTTCCAACTATCATAGTGGTAAGTGGTTTGCGCCAGCACCAGCCGTTGCTAGAGCTGCTTGCTGAGTGTCAGTCTGAACTTCACAATGGAGAAATCTGGCAGACACGGCTTGTAAAAGAACAAAGGACATCATGATTTCCTGATATGAGTACTGAGAAAGACACAATGTCACTTACGTGGTTTTCTGTCAAGGGGCATCATATGCACTATGTATGTAATTACCGCCCAGGTGCATAAATACACTCGTGTATATGTAAGTACTTACGTCTTCAGACTCTGAAGGTTATAAGGGTTTTCTCTTTCTTTGTGTTTTAGTTCAATGATGATCCAGCTGTAAGACAAAATGGTTGACAGTCTTTTATGCTGTTTTCCAAAGAGGCAAATATTTAAATCCCAAAATAGAATTAAAGCTAACAGAACAAATAAAGTGTGGTAAATATACTTCACACACTCTTTACAGAAAACACACCCAGAAGGAACCACCCTTTCTTTTCTTTTCTTTGGGGGGGGGGGGGGGTGCAGGGGCGAGGGAAGGCTGGTTTCAAGATACGGTTTCTTTCTCTGTAGCTTTGAGGCCTGTCCTGGAACTCGCTCTGTGGACCAGGCTGGCCTCGAGCTCACAGAGATCTGCCTGCCTCTGCCTCACAAATGGGGGGATTAAAGGTGTGTGCCACCACCATCCAGCAAGTAACACCTTTTCTAATATTGACCTGCTGGTGACAATGACTAGATGTGAGGTCAACTGAAGTCAAGGCTAAGCTGGCCATGCTGGCCCTGTTCCAGAGAAAAGACAAAACGGATGGGCATGGTGGTGCCAGCCGGCACTGTGGAGGCAGAGGCAAGAAATGATCCAGATTCGAGGCAAGCCAAGATTCTAACATGAAACCATATCAGAAAGAGATGAAGGAGGGTGGTGGGGGATGGGGAGGAGAGAAAGAGAGAGCACAGAAACAGACAGAGAGAAACAATTGAACACAAGGTTTCAGAAGTCGGAAGAGACAAAGTGCAGACTTTGGGCCTGCTGCCTTTCCAGTTGCTTGTCCCTTCCAGTAATCTTTTTTGCTTAAGCAAGCTTGAGTGGGTTCCGTTTGTTTTCATTGGCCTCTCTCCTATCCCCTCACCACGCTAGGGGTTGACCTCCAGCTTTTCTACCACTTCTGTCTCCCGCCCAAACAGCTCATTTTTAAAACACAATAAATGAGTAAATACAGTTTAAGTCATTTATATTCACTTAACACTAATTCAACTTCAAAATGCGGGACAGAGGTTGAATGGCAAACGGCATCAGTACGTTACCATCTCTGTAAAACCTAGAGCCACCTATACAGAGGGAATTCATGAACCTAGAGCCACCTATACAGAGGGAATTCATAAACCTAGAGCCACCTATACAGAGGGAATTCATAAACCTAGAGCCACCTATACAGAGGGAATTCATAAACCTAGAGCCACCTATACAGAGGGAATTCATAAACCGGTTCTGGAAACAACGTCAGACTGAAGACAGCTGCCGTTTCATGTGCATTAGGGAAAACCTTAAAGTCACATCACTCCAAAGATTATTTCATGCGTCCTTCCATTTTCTCACACTTAATTACTGCCCAAGATAAGCTTCAGGCACCAGGTGATTTCCACAAAATAACACGGTTGGTCTAGCGCCAATAAAATTAGCACAATTGGATTAGGGCCAATAAAACTCAACTCAAAACTGGTGGCACCAGTTTTAGGAGGAATGGGACAGGATAGTCACACTTATCCCTTGATACCCTTTCCCCCTTTCTTGTTATGTTTTAGAGAGGATCTCAGCTCGCCCAGATTAGCCGCAAACTCACTGTGTAGACAAGGCTAGCCCTGAATTCTTCATTCTCCTGCCCCACCTCCAGAGCGCAGGGCTTACAGGTGTTTGTGACCATGCCAGCTTTTCCTAGCTTTTTTTTAAAATTCCAAACCACACAATCTTATTTCATATTCAAACCTAGATTTAAGCAAGCAAATGTGAACAGCATGAAAACAGCAACAAGAAGGAACACTCACTAGGTCCTCACTCGCTCGGAACACGTTATTTCCGTGTCTTTGTCGGTTCTCCGGACCCCTGCAGTGTTCACGCACCAGCACGTGGAGGTGCCATTGCACTGCTTGGCTTTAAAAAGCCCCTGCTCGTCACAGTCGGGATCGTAGATGCCGTCGTTGTTCTGGATCGCCCCCTCAGGTTTCAGCCTCCTCCCAGACTTGCTGTGAGCCATTTCCGCCTTCATCACCAAACATTTGGATGCCACTGAAAAGAAAACGTAACAACATTGAACTGAAAAGTAACTACGATTTCGTATGCACATGGGGAAAACATTTTAATTTAATGTCATAATCCCAGGCCAAAGATTACTTCACGATCCCTTCCACTTTCCCACACTCAAATTTACTTGCTGGAAATAAGAACCGTGAGTTGGATAATTTCTACAAAATAACACAGCTGGATCAGAGCCAGTAAAACTCAACTCAAGGGCTGGAGAGAAAGCTTAGCAGTGAAAAGCACATGAGTGCTCTTCTAGAGGTCCTGAGTTCAATTCCCAGCAAACACATGATGGCTCAACCACCTGTAATGAGACCTGGTGCCCTCTTCTGGCCTGCAGGGACATATGCAGGCAGAACACTGTATACATAATAAATAAATGTTTAAAAACAAAACAAAACAAAAAACTTTAAGGTGCCTCAATTTAGAAAGTATTATCAAGATTAAATGTCCAGGCAATAAGAATCTTTTACTCACATGTGGAGCACAGGACAGTATTCGATGTGCCAAGGGACTTACACTGGCATTCCCCTCTTTCATTCAAAACGCAGCCTGTCCCCAGCTTGTAGTTGTCACAGACACATTCTAGAAAATGTAAAAATTTAGTTTAAAATGTAGCTACAGCCCTCAACTCATTCAGTCAATCAATCATGGCTCTAGGAAGTGGGTCTGGGCCAGGTGTGAGCACACCTTCAGTTCAGCACTCGGGAGGCAGAGGCAGGAGGATCTCTGAGTTTGAGGCCAACCTGGTCTACAGAACAAGTTTCAGGACAGCCAGGGCTACACAGAGAAACCCCATCTCCAAACAAGCAAACGGACAAGAGGAGGAGGAAGAGGCTGGCCTGGGGGTGGTGAGGAGATGGCTCTCTGTTAACAGTGCCTGCCACCAAGCCTGATGAGCCAAGATCAACCTCTAAGCCCACGTGGTGGAGACGACAGTTAAACTCTTAGTGCTTGCGTGTCTACGCTTCCCAGTCTGTGCCGCTAGAACGTCTAACCTGCGTATTCCCACTTCCACTTTTTCTGTATGTTGGGTTTTTTGGGGGGAGCAGCATGAATTAAGGTTTATTAAGGGGGGGCTTGCACGCCTTTAATTCCAGTACTTGGGAGGCAGAGGCAGGCAGATCTCTTTGAGTTCGAGGTCAGCATGGTCTACAGAGCAAATTCCAGGGCAGCCTGGGCTACACAGAGAAAGCCTGTCTTGAGAAACAAACAAACAAACAAAAATATATTAAGGAAATATGACCAAGAACTCCCCAGACTGGGAGGAGCCCCAAGGGAGGAATAATTTGGGGCGGTACGGAGGATAAAGCCCGGGGCCCCATTCATACTAACTTAACCCCTCCCAATGAACTACACCCTTGGCCTGTATTTCATTTTTGTTGAGATAGCCCAGGTCAAACCCAAGATTCTCTCCTTTAAATGTATTACAATTATTAACTTTGGAACAGGGGCATCCTGTGGTATATTACAGAGGTCAAAGGATAAACTTCTAGAGAAGAACTCTAGGGTTCTGGGGATCCAAGTCTGGTCTGCAGGCTGATCCACGCACCTTCATTCACTGTCCCCAAACTATAATACCCTCGGACTCCTGAGTGCTAGGAAGAGAGGTTACTACCCATGGACAAGTTTGTTGTTGTTGGATTTCTTTTTATTTTTTAATTATTTTATTTCTGAGGCAGAGTCTTGCTTAGGAAACCCAGGCTAGCCTCAAGTTCACAAGCATCCTGCTTCAGCCTCCTAAGGACTGGGATCACATCACACCCATGTACCACTACAGCTGGTCATTTGTTCCTGACTATGCAGTCCTGGCTGGCCTTCTTCAACCCTTGCTAGGCTTGCCTTTACCACTGGCCCAGCCATAAGCCATAAACAAAGCTTTAAATACAGCGCTCTAAAGATCTTATCAGCTTTGCCTTTGCAATCCAAGGCTTTTGTTTTTTTTTTAAAGCTAACGTTTACCTATTTGCTTTATGCATTTAGCTATATATTTTGTGTGCGCACACACACGCACACACACACACACATACACACACACGCCACAGTTCAATGTGGAAGTCAGGCTGACGTGGGGAGTCTGTTCTCCCCTTCTACCTGTGGGTCCTGGGGATTTAACTCAGGAGTAACTTTACTCACTGAGTCATTTTAATGGCTCTGTCGTCTAAAAAAAAAAAAAATTTTTTTTCCTTCCTCTTTCAGCAATACCCTCCCGTTCTGGAAGAGTCTAATTCTACCGCCCAGGCTCACTACTGCCCTCTGGCCTCCTCAGCTTCCCAAGTGCTGGGTTTAGGACTGAAACGTCCTTTCCTTTTTTTTTTTTTTTTTTTTTTTTTGGTTTTTCGAGACAGGGTTTCTCTGTGGTTTTGGAGCCTGTCCTGGAACTAGCTCTTGTAGACCAGGCTGGTCTCAAACTCACAGAGATCCGCCTGCCTCTGCCTCCTGAGTGCTGGGGATTAAAGGCGTGCACCACCACCGCCAAGCTTCCTTTCCTTACACCCGGGTCGTTCCTTTAACTTTTCAGTTCCAAGTCTGAGATCTATGGACCCTCCCCTCTTATTTCTCTCTTACCCAGTTTTCTTAAGGAAAGCCTGCCTTGGGGCCCAATAGGTTTCTATTCAATCTTTTTCTTTATTAAACAGGGTCTCCTATAGCCCAGGCTAGACCCCATCACCTTGCCAGGCTAAAGATGACCTTGAACTTGCTGACCCTCCTGTTCCCCCTTCTCAAGTGCTAGGGGGTTACAGGTACACACACACCTGGCTTGTGGGGTGTTAGGGATCAAGCCCAGGGTCTGCCAAGCCAGTACTCTACAGTCCAGTCCTCAATCTACAATTTAGTCCCAGATTGAAGTTAGAAAAATATAAATTGATCAAACTGTGTTACTTAAAGTGTAATTAGTGAATATAGGCCACCTCTGTTGGTAGAGAACGAAAGCCTTTTCAGGAAACAAAGCTAAACTATATTTAATTTAAAAACTAGGAAGAAACCAAAGGAAGAATTCTTTCCAGCGCGCTTTGTTCAATTGTCTCCGTTTCCAGACACCATTTTAGAAATAAATCATAAGTCACGGTCAGCTCTATAGTAAGAACAACTAGGATCAAACGCCATGTCCTTCTCTCTACAGAACGTCCACTCACAGTTTAAGTACAGTTCATAAGGAATAAAGAAAGCGAGGGCAACGCGGAAGCTCAGGAGATAAAGGCCCATGACCAACTGAATTTGGGCCCTAGGACCGACGTGGTGGAAGGAACTGGCTCCCAAGTTGTCTGACTCCATGCGCGCATACACGCACACACACACACACACAAAATAAAAGACAAAAGGAAGTGGAAAACTTCCTTTATGAATGCTGGATCACGATATAAATCTACTTGTATTCCGAAACCACGAATATGCACAATTTTTAACGAGGGAATTCTTAAGAGTGGAAAGATTTTGGATTTTTAAAAAGATCCTTACAGTTTATATCTATCCTTCCTACAATAAACATTAGTCATGGTTCTTAGAAAAGGAAAAACACACCTCCGGCAGGTAAGTCCCAGCAGGCCCGCCTCCGACGCGCAGGTGCATAGCGGCCTCTGGGGAGCTACCTGTCCCCTCCCGGGGCCCACATCCGGGCACCGCCGCAGGTACGGGAGGAAGGAGGGAGAATCGGCGGGTCGCAGCGACAAAGGCCCGCGCTTTGGGACCTGGAACCCCAAGTTGGAGCCGCTAGACCCCGGGCCACCGGTGGCCGCTCCGTCATCCTGACCCCAGGTCCCATGTCCCCACCTGGTACCCCGCAGCTCTGCCTCCTCCGAGCGTAGGTCGGGCCCGCGCCGTCGGGTGTCGGGGCCACCCGGAGGTCCCCTCCCCATCCCCGGCCCGACAGGACCCCCACACCTCCGCTGCAGCTCCCCGCCTCACAATTACCTTGCTGAGCCGCGGCCAGCGTCGCCGTGACCACCGCGAGCAGGAGCCCGAAGGCTCGGGCCTGGGGGGGCGCCATGCTGCGCGCGGAGCGGCGGGGACTCGCGGGGGCTGCGGCACGGAGCGGCTCCGGGGACGGACAGACGCGCTGCGCAGCGGCCGAGGGACTGAGCGCTCTGGGCGCGCGGCGGGGCGGGGAGCCACCTGCGGCCTTGCTGCCCCCGGGCCCCGCCCCGCGGTGAGTCACCCTCCCCACTCCCCGCCCCCCTCCCCAGGTGTGAGCCGCCCCGGCGCTGCAGCGTGGGACGCGAGGCGGGGACAAGCCTGGATACCCTGGAAGGACCGGATGTCGCGGACGGGATGACGAGACTGGACGTGAAGCCGAAAGAGATAGCAAGTCAAACCGAGAGCTTCCCGGACCGAAAGACAGTAACAACGAACACCGCCTTGTCCTTGTGCTACGCCTGGAAGTTTACTTTCCAGGACTTATTCAAACTCTTTCAAAGTTTATGTTATGTGTACGAGTGTTTTGTCCACACGTATGCTCACCACGTGCTTACCTGGTGCCCGCGGAAGTCAGATGAGGGCTCAGCATCTCCAGGAACTGGAGTTAAGG
The DNA here is from genome assembly GCF_037038515.1 of Microtus pennsylvanicus. NCBI lineage: Eukaryota > Metazoa > Chordata > Mammalia > Rodentia > Cricetidae > Microtus > Microtus pennsylvanicus. The sequence goes on along the minus strand of NC_134599.1, from coordinate 35,466,147 downwards.
GTGGCTGCGAGCCACCTTGGGAGTACCTGGAGTAGAACGGGGTCATCTGCTAGAGCAAAAGTGCTCTTAACCGCCTAGCCATCTCTCCAGCCATCTCTCTTCAGCCCGATACGTTCTTGAAACCAAAGTGCTTCAGTTTTTATTATTATACATTTAAAATTATTTCTTTTATGGTTTGAAATTATGGTAGGATTACGTCATTTCCCCCTTCTTGTCCCTCCCTCGAGCCCTACCATATAACCCTCCTTGCTCTTTTTCAGAGTCATGGTCTCCTATACATATGAAAAAGAACAGTGCTGATAAAACCATTTTTTTTTTCGAAAATTTAGGGGACGTCTTAGAAACAAAGGACAGTTTATTTAATTGGAAATGAAGTCAAAAACATTTTAAGACTCTTTTTTACAGCCTTAAAATAATTGTGATGACCTGACGCGTTTATTAACTATTGAAGTGCTAATATGTGAACTGAAGATGTGTCTCATTTGGGAGAGTGAATGCCTAGAATCTTGCACAAGACCCGAGTGTGCTACTCAGTGCCCATATAATGGCTCACAGCCATCTGTATCCTCTTTCCAGGGGACTGGCTGCCCTTTTCTGACCTCTGCTGGGCTGGCACTGCACGCAGTTACCCTCAGGCAAGCACATAGGCATACCAAAATACATAACTTTTAAAACACGAATATATTTGTGGGATTTCATACCCAAATATAGTCCTAAAATCATTCTCAAAATTCAAATTTCTTTTCTAATAAAATAGAATTGGAAATGTGTAGATTTATTAACTTTTTGTGTGTGTATGAGTGATTTTCCTGCAAGGATCTATGTGCATCACCTGTGTGCCCAGTGCCCACAGGGGTCAGAACACATCAGAGATCCTCTGGAACTGGAGTTACAGATGGCTGTGAAACTGAGTGCAACCATCTCTCTCAGCCCCACCCCGCCCCACCTCATTTTTTTTGAGATAGGGTCTCTTTGTGGCCAGCCCTGGCTGTCCTTCCTCGGCCGGCAATCCGTTTGCCTCTGCTAGGAGTAAAGGCTGTTGTTTTCGTGACAGGAGTATATATAGTCCTGAGGCAGCTTACTATGCGGCTAAGGATAACCTCAGCTTTTGATGCTCCTGCATCCACTTCTCAAGTGCTGGGAGCACAGGTGTACACCATCCTTAGCCTCCTGTGAGCAATCTCTTCCAGAATGAGAATGCCTTGGGGGCAGGCAGGATGGCTCAGTGGATTAAAAACTTGCTCCTAGGTGTCTTGATCGGCTTCATTTTTCTCTGCCAATTAAAGATTTTAAAGGCAGAAAATATCTCGAGAGAGACACCACAGGGAAGAGGAGAGAGAGAGAGAGAGAGAGAGAGAGAGAGAGAGAGAGAGAGAGAGAGAGAGAGAGAGAGAACACAGAAAGAAAGAGCATCCGCAAAGTCGAGGGAAACTGGAAAGTCCAAAGTCCTACTTCTCCGGGGCTGGGTTGTAAGGGTCTTTGGGGGAGGTCCTCGTCCCCTAATTTGGGGTTGGTCAGTTTGAACAAAGACGGTGAGGTTGATAGGCTCACAACTTTGGGGCAAACTGTCCAGAGCCCTGTCTAGAACTCGTCAAACCGGTCCGCCAGCAGGGGGGCCTACTGGCGGGACGAAAAGGAGGCCAGGCCTCGGCTGGCTGCCTGGCTTTTGTCTCAGATCAGGAAAGTGAGGAAAAAGCCGGAAGTTTGCCATCTTTACCTCTATTTGTGGCCCCTCCCTAAATGTCTGTGTTTCAAAGATCTTCTAACTCCTAGTTCCTCACTGAGACCTGATGACCTAAATTCAGGCCCTGAGACCACCAGGTAGGACACAGATAATCCCTTTGATCCATGTACTGAAAAGTTTCTGTACCCCGATAAGCCTCTCCACCGACGCAACAATCCAAATCAGATCAAATCAAACCGAATTAGAAAGAGCCCAGGTTTAATGGATACAACACTCCGGGATGATTTGACAATCCTCCAGAGAGGAGTCAAAAACGGAAGACCTGTCTGTTTTTTGGAGTACAGTTTAAATACACTGTGGGCGTGGTCTTGAGCATCTCTGCGGGAGGGTTCATCATTTGGCGGGCTTTCTGAGGTGCAACAGGGTTTGCAGAGAGATGGGGAGGAGGCTTGGGGTGGAGCTTCCAGGAGAACATTCCAGACTCTGGGTATATGAATACTTGGGGTTGGGGTGAAGCTTCACCAGTACAGTGGTTCTCCCCACTAAAATGGGGAGGAAAAAAAAAGGTTTTACGGAAAGTATTAGACTAGATATCTCTACATAGAGCACGGATAAAATTTTGTATGCAATATTCTTTATAGCATTTCAAGGAGAATTTCAACTCACAACTCAGAAGAAGCTGAACACATTCCTAGCCCTCTGGGGATGAGCATCACTTAGGAAGGTAACTGGTCTAGCGTGCTTGAAGCTCTGCATTTGAAACCCTGGGTTTGGCCTCCAGCGTTTCACAGCCTGGGCTTGGTGGCACAGGTCTGCAAACCCTAGTTATGATGTTGGAGCCCAGCCTGGGCTATCTGAGACTCAAAAGAGAAAACAAAACTGGGCAAGATGGCACAGGTCTTTAATCCCAGCACCCAGGAGGCAGAGGCCGGTGAGTCTCTGAATTTGTGGCCAGCCTGATCTACACATTAAGCTCCAGGACAACCTGGACTACCCGGGGGGACCCTGTCTCAAAAACAAACAAGCAAAAGGCAGAGACATCCACTTCCCATGAAGGGTTATGTGGTGAGTCCTCCACTTTGCCACTGATGTATGAGAAAGGATTGAACGGGTGACAGCTTGCTTTTTGTTGTTGCTGTTTGTTTTGTGAAACAATATCTTACTTTTTTTTTTACTATTTTATTTATTTTTATTTTTATGTGTATGGGTGTTTTTCCTGCATGCATGTCTGTACACCACATGTATGCAATGCCCACAAAGGCCAAAAGAGAGCATCAGATCCTCTGGAACTAGAGTTACAGACAGTTGTGGGTGCTGGGAACTGAACCTGGGTCTTCTGTGCTCTTAAGCGCTGAGCCATCTGCCCAGCCCCAAGGAAGTGTCTTATGTATGGGGACTGCACTCAAATTCACTATGTAGCCCTCCTCCCCTTCCTCCCGGGTACTGGGATACAAGCATGTGTCACAGTGCCTTGCATGATTCCCTTTCTACTAAAGTATTTAGCAGCAGAGGAAACAGTGTGGGCATGAGGAGGGATGAAGTTGTTTCCATAACCAGAAGTGATACAGACAGACAACTGAAAGTTTTCATTTCTCATTGTTTTTTTTTAAAAATATTTATTTATTAATTTATTATGTATACAATATTCTGTCTGTGTGTATGTCTGCAGGCCAGAAGAGGGCACCAGACCTCATTACAGATGGTTGTGAGCCACCATGTGGTTGCTGGGAATTGAACTCAGTACCTTTGGAAGAGCAGGCAATGCTCTTAACCACTGAGCCATCTCTCCAGCCCCCTTCATTTCTCATTGTTGACATCTTACAAAACCATGCAGCTTTATCGAAACTAAGACGTTAGTGTTGGTGCAGTGTTACTTACTAAACTATAGATTTTATTTAGACTTCCCCAACTTTTTTTTTAAACTATTTTTTCCCCCTTTCCCCACATTAAAGTAACAATAAAGGCCTTTTTAGGGGAACTTCTGGTCAAGAGAATCAGTGATCTGGGTAGAGACCTACCGTTCCAATTGTGCTGGGCCAATTGCCTGGCCAAGAGATCACCTTTAGGAAGCGGGGGTTCACCTTAAGTATGGCTAAATAGAGAGGTGGAATATTTAGTCCTTTGATGAGATATTGTATTTTACTTCCCAGAATTCCCTTTCCCTAGTCCAGTCCTTACTAGCCAAGTCGCCATGAGGTTCTGCTGGGTCAACGGTGTAATTTTTTCTTTTTCTCTTTCTGTTGCTGGTCTGAGCCTAAGTATGCTTTTCATGAGACCTGGGACTTCCTTATTTTCCACACCTTGTGCTGCCAACTTCCATGCAGCTGACCCCTATGCTGGCTTTTTCCATTTCTCTCCTCCAACTCCTCCACGGAAAGCTGCCAAGATTTATAGCTTGCCTGCCCTGGGGTATTTTTTCTTTTAAACTCTAATAAAAGTGTCCTTGAGCTTCTGCTTGAATTCACTTCCCAAGTACTGGCATTAAAGATGTGAGCCACTACCACCTGGCTCCATTTCTCTTTGAGACTGAATCGATTTTGTGTAGCGCAGGGTGGTGTTGAACTAATAGAGATATGTCTGACTTTTTCTCCCGAGTGCCACCACTGCCTGGCCTCTAGTGTCTTAGCTCTGCACTCTGATCTTCAGGCAAACTTTATTTGTTAGAACACAAACAAAATATCACTGCACCTGACCTCGGTAATTTTGGGGGAGTTGGTTGGTTGGTGGATTTTTTTTCAAAACAGTGTTTCTCTGACTGTCCTGAAACTCACTTTGTAGACTAGGCTGGCCTTGAACTCACAGAAATCTGCCTGCCGCTACCTCTGGAGTGCTGGGATTAAAGGCATTCGTTTAGTTTTGTTTTAATGAGGGGTCTCACTGTACCAGGTTGAACTCAACTCCTGGCAACCTTCCTACCTCAGCCTCCTAATTGTTGGCATTAGAAGCATGAACCACCTTGCCTCCTACTGTGACTCGGGACTGCTAGAGAGGGAACCCAGGGCTTGGCACATGCTAGGCAAGCTCTTTACAGGCATCGTGTATTAGCGTGTATATCACCGTAATCTCCTCCAGTCCATGGATGTCTAGCTCTCGGTCTTTTTCCATCCCTTCCTGAGCTTTTGTTTTTGAACAGTGCTGTGTAGTTGGCAGCTGCTCTCTCATTTTCCAACTGCTCAGACCTGAATAATCACACGGAAACTATATTAATTACAGCACTGCTTGGCCTATTAGCTCAGGCTTCTTATTAACTAACTTTTATATCTTAAATTAACCCATTCCTATTTATCTGTGTATTAGCATGAGGCTGTAGCTTATTGGTAAGGGTCTGGCATCTGTCTCCTTCAGCAGCTACATGGCATCTCTCTGACTCTGCCTACTCTCTATATATGTCTCTTCCAGCCTGGCTATATTCTGCCCTGCTATAGGCCAAAGTAGCTTCTTTATTAACCAATGGTAATAAAACATATTCATAGCATAAAGGGGGGAATCCCACATGGGTGCTGGTCAGGTGTTTGAAATACTATTTCTCAACTAGGGTCTATCTCATGTTTTCTCATGAGTGGATTGATGTAATAATGGATCATAATATTTTGTTTGTAATCTAACAAATAAAACTAGCCTGAAGATCAGAATGGAGAGCTAAGCTACTAGTTAGCCATAGAGGCCAGGTAGTGGTGGCAAACACCTTTAATCTCAGCACTTGGGAGAAAAAGGCAGATGCTGGGAGAAAAAGGCACGTGGATCTTTGTGAGTTTAAGACCACCCTGGGCTACATGAGGTTCAATCTGTATAAAAGAGAAACAGAGTTTACACAAAGGTGATCCAAGCACTTGGGATCCCACGCCTTTAATCCCAGCTCTAGGGAGATGGAGACAGGAGGGAAATGGCTGAACGAGAAAGGAGTATAAAATGGAGGAGACAGGAGCTCAGATGCAGTCTGAGCAATCAGTCTGAGAATTCAGTCTGAGCAATCAGTCTGAGAATTCAGTCTGAGCATACATTCTGAGAATTCCGTCTGAGCATACAGTCTGAGAATTCAGTCTGAGCATACAGTCTGAGAATTCAGTCTGAGCATACAGTCTGAGCACACAGTCTGAGCATACAGTCTGAGCACACAGTCTGAGCAATCAGTCTGAGAATTCAGTCTGAGCATACAGTCTGAGAATTCCGTCTGAGCATACAATCTGAGAATTCAGTCTGAGCATACAGTCTGAGAATTCAGTCTGAGCATACAGTCTGAGCACACAGTCTGAGCATACAGTCTGAGAATTCAGCCTGAGTATACAGTCTGAGAATTCAGTCTAAGCATTCAGTCTGAGTATACAGTCTGAGAATTCAGTCTGATTACACAGTCTGAGCATACAGTCTTAACACACAGTCTGAGCATACAGTCTGAGAATTCAACCTGAGCATACAGTCTGAGCATACAGTCTGAGCACACAGCCTGAGCACACAGTCTGAGCATACAGTCTGAGCACACAGCCTGAGCACACAGTCTGAGCATACAGTCTGAGCACACAGCCTGAGCACACAGTCTGAGCATACAGTCTGAGGTTTTGTAGAGACAGCAGCAATCTGAGACCTCTTAGAGACAGGGCGCCCCTTCGGCATGAGCATTGGTAGAGGTGACAAGCAGGCATTCTTCTGTAGCTGGAAATGGTGACACAATTATAATCCACATTTAGGAGACTGAGGCAGGAGGATTGTGAGTTCAAGGCCAGTTTAGGATCCGCGGCTAGAGCATATCTCAAAAAGGAGGAAGAAAAGACAGAGGAGCGTGGGGAAGAAAAAGCAAGCCTCTGGATTGTGGTGCCTGTGGTGTCAGAGCAACAAGCAGTAGGCTGTGCAAGGGTGGTGGTGACAGATCTGGAGTTACCAAGGCCTCAGAGGGAGTCTGGGAGAGGAACAGAAAGGACTTCTATGGGTTTAGAGGAAGAAACAGATTAAGTATGCAGAACTGGTATTGGATAACTAGAAGACCCTTCAGGGAATAGCTAGAGCAAGAGGGAATATGGCACCGTGGGACTAGCATGCAGGGTTGTTGGAGGGGGATGGGAAATCTACTTCAACTGGGGGAATTTTGAAGGTTGGAATCTCTGCTGCAGAATACTGGGATGGTGGCTTCTACCTACGGAGAGTCAGGCAAGCCTGCTGAGAGCATCTGGTACTGGGAAGGCAGCTGGTGATGGCTCACCTTAGTGAGCTAGAAAGGTTGAGTCACACGTGATCATTAAGAATGATTAGAGCTGGGCGTGGTTGCGCACACCTTTAATCCCAGCATTCACTCAGAAGGCCAAGGCAGGATCTCTGTGAGTTCAAGATCAGCCTGGTCTACATAGAGTCCTAGGACAGCCAGAGCTACATAATGAACCCTGTCTCAAACAAACAAACAAAAAAAAAATCAAACAAATAAAAAGGGAATGATTTTTTGAAACTAGATGTGGCAGAGCAAGCACTTCAGGAGGCAGAGACAGGTGAACCGCTGTGAGTTTTGGGCCAGCCTAGGCTACATAGTAAGATCCTGTTTCAAAATAACAAAACAAAGAATTATCTACTTGGTGTAAAATTTAACTCTTCAACACTGTAAAAAGGATTTGCTGTCAGCCTGGCAGATCGAGGCTGAGTGAGAAGGATGGAGTCTGAGGCTTCTCTGAGCTACATAATAAGACTGTCAAAAAAAAAAAAAGAGTGGAGGACGGGCGCGGGGACAGAAAGGGAGAGGCTGCATAACCAGCTAAGGGCCCTTGCTCTTCCAGAGGACCCAACTTCCTAAGGCCCACATGGTGGATCGCAACCATGCCTAACTCTGGGCCTAGGAGACCTGACAACCGTTTCCCACCTCCGTGGGCACCAAGTCACACAGTTGGTTCCAGAGAGCGCTCTGACTTAGACAGAAGGAAATGAGAGTGCGGAACAGAACTGGACCTTCACCTTTGGCTTATCAGGATTGGAGAGGGTGGGTCTTTATGAAGGGTCATTTACAGCGCACGCCCTGAGGGAACCTGACACTCTTCAGACTGGGTAGTTTTCATGTTTAATGGCATCGCTGCCATGCATTTACAGGGAACTACAAGGAAGTTGCCCCTCTCAGTAGCCACATAGCAGCAAAGAACTGTGCCTCTGTGGTTTCTCATGAAGCTGGTTGAGAGCTAATGCATTGCCTGTTTGCAAGCCATAATAAGGAGACGAGAAATAAAACGCATGATTAGATGACTGTCCTTTCTAGAATAATCTGCCCCAATTCTTGAGCTGTCCCTATAAACCAAGATGTTTGTTAAGCATAAACATTACAGGGCTGGAGAGATGGCTCAGTGGTTAAGAGCACAGGCTGTTCTCCCAGAGGATGCGGGTTCAATTCCCAAGCCCACATGGCAGCTCCCAACTGTCTGTAACTCCTCACACAAACATACATGTAAGCAAAATACCAATGCACATAAAACAAAAGTAAATAAGTTAAGAAAAAGTATAAACATCACAAACTGAGTTTGCAGTGTTCCTCAGGAGGCCAGAGTTGTATGTCATAGTCCCGATAACCACATACAAACATCACTCTTTCAGAATATGTGCACTTGGCATGTCCCTGGGAGTCTGCCTGTCTGTCACTACCCTGGCTCCTGATGGGTAGTCCTTAGGAAAGGAAAGAATAGAGAGAATTAGAGAGAGAAGAGGAGAAAGACACCAAGAGTGCAGGTGTGCTTGTTAGAAGAAAGGACTTCTGGGAGTCTGGAGAGAAGTCTTGTTTGATTTCTGAGAGGGTCTTACTCTAAAGAGTTCAGCCTGGCTAGGGACTAGCTATATAGGCCAGGTTGGTCTCAACCTTGAAGTGACCCTACCAGGTTCTACGTTCCTTCCCCATACTGCCGTGTATCACCACATTATAAGTATGAACCACCAGGCCCTGCCGAATTTTTTTTTGGCAGTACTGACCTCTCTGTCTTACACCTCCTACCTCTGCTGCTTGAGTTCTGGGATTATAGATCTGTGCCTTTATTTGAAATGCTTCCATTTTAATGGCAATTAGGCAGTTCTGTGGGGACTGGGGTTCAATAAGATGGTATTCTTGTCTTTAAACATTTCTTAAGGAGTTTGTTGCTTCAGTGGCCAGACCCCAGTGCACAAAACAGACAGAACTGGTATCAGTCAGGCCGCTATCTAGTTCTAGACCATTATAATTCTTCTTTTTACTAAAATTTTTTTATTTTTATTTTATGTGCATGGGTGTTTTGCGGGTCTGTAAGTCTGAGTACCGTGAGTGTACAGAAGAGAATGTTGGATCCCCTGGAACTGGAGTTACAGATGATTTGTAGGTGGGTGCTGGGAACTGAACCTGGGTCCTCTGGAAGAGCAGCCAGTGCTCTTAACTACTGAGCCATCTCTCCAATCCCAAATAATTACAATTCTTAGTGAGACATACTCCTTTCCTTTATTACAGATTTTCTCAAAGATTCTCATGCCCTTGGGAGCAATGAGATGACTTAGCAGGTGAAGGCCATTGCCACCAAGCTTGAGACATGAGTTCAATTTCTGGGACCCTTCTGGTAGAAGAGAGAACTGATCTCACAAGCTGCACTCTGACCTCCATAGGCACACACAATAGCACAGCCGCGCGCGAGCGCGTGCACACACACACACACACACCAATAATTAAAATAAATGTGCTAAAAGTTAATTAAAAGGAAAAAAAGTTTCCCAGAGTGGGAGAGATGTTTCAGCAGTTGAGAGCATGCACTGTTCCTCCTGAGGACCTGTTACCCACATGGCCACCCATGCTAAGCAGCTCTGACGTTGAGCACCCCACAATGGCCTGTAGCTCCAGTTCCAGGACACTGCATGAAAGTAAATAAATAAAATAAAAAGATCCCCTGACCCTGGATTTTCAGGGCCTCATTGGCTACTGGTCAGAAATCTTTCTAAGCAGCGGGTCCACTCAGAGGAGTGTTCCTAAATCGGGAGGAGAAAGTGTTAGGTATGTTCTCATAGGAGTATTCCTAAATCCACTCAGAGGAGTATTCCTAAATCCACTCAGAGGAGTATTCCTAAATCCACTCAGAGGAGTATTCCTAAATCCACTCATAGGAGTATTCCTAAATCCACTCAGAGGAGTATTCCTAAATCCACTCAGAGGAGTATTCCTAAATCCACTCAGAGGAGTATTCCTAAATCCACTCAGAGGAGTATTCCTAAATCCACTCATAGGAGTATTCCTAAATCCACTCAGAGGAGTATTCCTAAATCCACTCAGAGGAGTATTCCTAAATCCACTCAGAGGAGTATTCCTAAATCGGGAGGAGAAAGTGTTAGGTATGTTCTCATAGGAGTATTCCTAAATCCACTCAGAGGAGTATTCCTAAATCCACTCAGAGGAGTATTCCTAAATCCACTCAGAGGAGTATTCCTAAATCGGGAGGAGAAAGTGTTAGGTATGTTCTCATAGGAGTATTCCTAAATCCACTCAGAGGAGTATTCCTAAATCGGGAGGAGAAAGTGTTAGGTATGTTCTCATAGGAGTATTCCTAAATCCACTCAGAGGAGTATTCCTAAATCCACTCAGAGGAGTATTCCTAAATCCACTCAGAGGAGTATTCCTAAATCGGGAGGAGAAAGTGTTAGGTATGTTCTCATAGGAGTATTCCTAAATCCACTCAGAGGAGTATTCCTAAATCCACTCAGAGGAGTATTCCTAAATCGGGAGGAGAAAGTGTTCGGTATCTTCTCATAGGAGTATTCCTAAATCCACTCAGAGGAGTATTCCTAAATCCACTCAGAGGAGTATTCCTAAATCCACTCAGAGGAGTATTCCTAAATCCACTCATAGGAGTATTCCTAAATCCACTCAGAGGAGTATTCCTAAATCCACTCAGAGGAGTATTCCTAAATCCACTCAGAGGAGTATTCCTAAATCGGGAGGAGAAGGTGTTCGGTATGTTCTCATGGCGTTCTCCTTCCCTCCCTACCTCGGTCTTCAGAATGTGAACACTCACCACTTATTCCCAATGACGTAAGAAAACTGGTTTCAAAGCTATTTTATTTGGTATGGGGACAAGGCCTGGTCCTAGGTCTGTGGACTCTAAAGCCTACAGGCACAAGCCCATGTGACCTCGCTGCTGCCAATCCAGAAACCTGTGTCTTGGTAGTCAGCTGTTAGAGAGAGAGAGAGAGACACATTTGTGCGTCTGATCCGCACCAGCCCCTAACCTACAGCAGAATCTACGAGCTTGTGGATCAGCGCTCAGCTTTCTCTAGAGCCTTTACTCTTCCTAACCACCCATCAGTATCAGCCTCTCTGACTTCCTGGCTATAAAACAGTTGGACTTTGCTTACCTCTTATAAAAAAAAAGTCAGAATGAAAGCAATAAAGAATAATAAACCTTGTAACCATAGGAACCTTCCCTGTCTGCTTCCTGCTAAGTGTTGTGGGAGGACACAGGATTCTGCCTGGTGGCTGTCACCAGCTCACTCCCTTCCGTTGTTGCTGCTGACTTTTTTTTTTTTTAGTTTTTCGAGACAGGGTTTCTCTGTAGCTTTGGAGCCTGTCCTGGCTCTTGTAGACCAGGCTGGCCTCGAACTCCCAGAGATCCGCCTGCCTCTGCCTCCCGAGTGCTGGGATTATGCTGCTGACTTTTGCCTTCTCAGAAAAACACAAGGCCTGTTGTTAACATGGCTGCTCTCCTCCTGGAACAGACAGACATGGGTGTGTCTGTGTATGGGCCCCAGCACTCAGTGGCCTTTTCAATCAGTTCCCACACGATTCATCTTCTTTCTTCAGACAAGCAATTGTGAATCACCTGACATAGATACTGGAAGTGGTCACCGTCCCTGAAGTGGGGTCAACTTTGTCTGACTCTTTCCCTGGACACAATCCTTGTCCTGAAATCCCTGATAGAAATTTGTCACAAAATTAAGCTGGGCAGTGGTGGCACACGCCTTTAATACCAACACTCAGGAAGTTTGAGTTCTCTGTGAGTTTGAGGCCAGCCTGGTCTACAGAGTGAGTTCCAAAGCTACAGAGAAACCCTGTCTCAAAAGAAACAAAACAAACAAACAAAAGCCCCCCAAATGTTTACACTTTTTATTGTGTGTGCATGCCTCTCTCTGTGTGTGCGCACACGCGCGTGTACACACACCACAGCACAATCAGAGGGCATCTTCTGAGAGACAGTTCTGTCCCTCTACCGTGTGAGTTCCAGGAATCAAACTTAAGCCATCAGACTTGGCAGTGAGCACTTTAGCCGTTGAGCCAGCACTCTTCCCTCCTTCCCTCAAGAGGGTTTAAAAGAAATGACCACAAACGGTGTGGAGTAGGATTACCTGTCTGTAACCCCAGATTGAAGAGACGACAGCAGGAGGCTCAGAAAGTCAAGGCCAGCCTGGGATACAATACGTGAGACAATGTCAAAAAGAAGAGAAAGAGCTATGTATCTATTAAGAGCAATAATACGATGGCCCAACTCAGAGTTCTTTCAGAAGACACCAGTCTGTGAACCAATTCCCAGAGGAGCGTTCAGAGGAAGTTAACAACGGTTCTTTCAGAGCTCCAAAGTTCGGCTGACTACACATCACCTCTGAGCACCAAAGAGAATAATTATTTTTTGAAAGTGTCCACAACCGGCCAATGAACAAACATTTCAGCTGGAAAAGTACTTTGGCTAATGATTAAACATCATCGTTACTGTTCTAAGTTTCTATTCATCTGTTTAGTAACTTCTAGCGATCTGTGCCTAGGAGCACAGCACTTCAGTAACTTGTGCAGTCATGGCCGGCGTGTGTGTGTTGACTAAGTTAATACTCTTGTCAACCCTATATTGATGTCTCAGTAGTCAAGGCTTGGAAAATGTTTGTAAATTAAATAAGAAGATCGATCCCAGCAGGACTTTGTGACTGGTTGTTTGTCTTGATAAAGGGACCTTCATACTGCCGGAAAGAGAGAGATAATTCATGTCATTGTGTTAGAAAACACGGACTGTATATTTGCTGATTTATTTCTTTATTTTTGTGGTGTTGGAGATGGAACCCGGGGTGTGCGCATGCTAGGTGAGTGTTCTCACTGAGTGACACATACATCCCCCAGAGGGTTATTTTTATCTTATTTATTTTGGTTTCGCTATGGTGTCACTATGCAGTCCCAGTGGGGCTCAAACTCCCAGTCCTGCCTCAGCCTCCCAAATGCTGGGATTGCAGGTATGCTCCACCACACACAGCAGGGTTACATTAAAAAGTCATTGATATCATGCTATGTTCTGATACTAACTCCACCTCAATTGACAAAATCATTTTCCAGAAAATCTAGACACGGACTAGGAACATAGCTCAGTGGTAAGAGCCTTGCCCAGCTTCTGCCAAACCCTAATGTCAATCTCCAGTGCTGGAAAAGAGAGACAGAAAGTTATTTGCTTTCTGGATGAGAAATTTCTACTAAATATAAAAGTAATGCAGTCTGATAGGTGTAACTAACTGGGTATTCAAAATAGGAAATCTGTAAATTAAATATAATATAATCTAAAATAGAACTGGAGAGATGGGTCAGAGATTAGGAGGGCTTGCTGCTCTTGCAGAGGAACGGATTCGGTTTCCCAGCACTTAGGTTGGATGGCTCACAACCGCCTGTAACTCCAGAGGGACCAATAGCCTTTTCTGGCTTCTGAAGGTATTCACAAATAAATGTGTGTATTTGTGAATCACACACAGGTGAGCACACACGCACACACAGACACACACACAAATAAATAAACGTAAAAAAATCATTTAAAGGTTTGAGAAATGCACTCCCCAGAGGTAGTAGAGTGCAGCGGACTTCTCGACCGGCGAGAAAGAACAACCACCACACCAGGATTCTACTCAGATCACGCTTTACTGGAGTGCCCTTGATTGATGGGAAGCAGGAAGCGAGAGGGGCAGGAAACGAGGGGCAGGAAGGGAAGGGCAGGAAGCTAAGGGCAGGAAGGGAAGGGCAGGGAGAGCATGAAGCGAAGGGGAGAAGGGCACTGAGGCAGCTGCTTAAATAGGGAATTGGCACATGGGTCGCCCTGTGATTGGCTGCCACCAACAGCTGACATCAGACCGCATTGGGATAGGCTCAAGGATCCTCACCCACCACGCATGCGGGAAGTGGGGGACATGCAGCTCTCAAAGGCATAGCCAAATATGGAGTTGTTTATTTCCAACAAGACAGGATGTCGGCGCCATCTTGTAATGGCAATTCTGTCCAGCTCACTATAGTAGAGTGTCCACTTAGTGTGCTAATGACCTTGGGATCTATCCCCAGAGGTAGTAGAGTGTCCACTTAGTGTGCTAATGACCTTGGGATCCATCCCCAGAGGCAGCAAAAATAATGCTAAAATAAAATTACCCAAGTTCTGATGTTTTATTATACAATAGCGTAATTACATATAATGAGAATGTGCTAATTTTAGGTTTATGTATTTTGCTTTATGTAATGCATGCTTTGCTGCCTTGTATGTATGTGCTTTACAAATCAGGTTGGATCCTCTCAGACTGGAATTACAAATGGTTGCCATCCAACATGCGGGTGCTGGGAACTGAGCCCAGGTCCTCTGCAGAGCAACAAGGGCTTTAAATCACCGAGTCATCTCTCAAAAACTCCCAGTCCCCATTTTTTTAAAAAAAAAGATAGAGTCTAAAACTACTGTGCTGTTGGGGCTGACCTTGATTCCTCCTGCCTTCATGTTCCAAACTCTGGGCCACCAGTTCTCAAAAAGTCACACAAAGACTTACTGTTAATTTTGAAAGCTCAACTGATAGCTTAGTCTAGTTTTAACTAGCTCTTTTTTGTTTGTTTATTTATTTGTTTTTTTGTTTTTTTTGGTTTTTCGAGACAGGGTATCTCTGTAGCTTTGGTGCCTGTCCTGGAACTAGCTCTTGTAGACCAGGCTGGCCTCGAACTATTTATTTGTTTCTTTTTTTTTATAGGAATTTTTTAATATTTATTTGTTTATTATGCATACAGTATTCTTCCTGCAGGCTTCATTACAGATGGTTGTGAGCCACCATGTGGTTGCTGGGAATTGAACTCAGGACCTTTGGAAGAGCAGGCAATGCTCTTAACCACTGAGCCATCTCTCCAACCCTATTTATTTGTTTCTTGAGACAGGGTTTCTCTGTAGCTTTGTAGCCTGTCCTGGAACTAGAGACCAGGCTGGCCTTGAACTGACAGAGATCCTCCTGCCTTCACCTCCCTCCTGAGTGCTGGGATTAAAGGTGTGCACTCCACCACCAGGCGCTCTTATAATTTACATTAACCCACTTCTGCCTTGTGGCTCTACTACCTCATCTCCATAGTGCCCATCCTGCTTGCTTTGTGTTTCCTGACTTCTCTACCTTCTTCCCAGCATTCTCTCTGACCCAGAAATCCTGACTAGCTGTTAGCCATTCAGCTTTTTATTAAGTGAGTCACAGCGACATATTTTCACACACTGTAAAGAAATATCCGGGGGGGGGGGGCTGGAGAGATGGCTCAGTGGTTAAGAGAATTGCCTACTCTTCCAAAGGTCCTGAGTTCAATTCCCAGCAACCACATGGTGGCTCACAGCCATCTGTAATGAGGTCTGATGCCCTCTTCTGGCCTGCAGGCATACACACAGACAGAATATTGTGTGTGTAATAAATAAATAAATATTTAAAAAAAAAGAAATATTCGGGGGACTGGAGGAAAGGCTTAGAGGTTAAGAACACTGGCTGCTCTTCTAGAGGTCCTGAGTTCAATTCCCAGCAACCACGTTTGGCTCACAACCATCTGTAATGAGGTCTGGTCTGACATACAGGCAGAACATTGTATATATAATAAATAATCTTTTTTTTTTTAAAAAAAAAGCAAAGGTTTTAATTTTTGTTGTTTGTTTGTTTTGTTTTCAAGACAGGGCTTCTCTATGTAGCTTTGAAGCCTGTTCTGGAACTTGCTCTGTAGACCAGGCTAGCCTCGAACTCACAGAGATCGGCCTGCCTCTGCCTCCCAAGTGCTGGGATTAAAGATGTGTGCCACCACTGCCCGGCAAAGGTTTTAACTTTAACAATGCAAAAACCGTTCCCAAACTCTGAATTGCTGCGTTTATAGATTCATTCTATATATTTTAAAAGCTAGAAAAAAAGATTTGTTTTTTATTTTTTATACATATGGGTATTTTCCTGGGGGTTTGTCGGTGCACCACTTGTGTGCCTGACAGGAGAGGCCAGGTGAGGCCAGGTGAGGTATCAGATCCCTCAAACTGGAGCTACAGAAAGCTATGAGCCGCCATGTGGGTGATGGGACCTGAAGCAGTGTCCTCTGGAAGAGCAGTCAGGCACAGGCACAGCAGGCACAGCAGGCACAGGCTCAGGCACAGCAGGCAACAGGCACATCAGGCACAGCAAAAGACCTTGTCTTAAACAAAACAAAACATAATTTTTGGGTTTATACATGCAGGGAAGTTGAGACAGGGTCTCTACACATCTTTGGTTGTCCTGGAACACACTGTGTAGAACAAGCTGGCCTTGAACTCACAGAGATCCTCCTGCCTCTGTCTCAGAGTGCTGGGATTAAAGGAATGCACCATTGTGCCAGGCACAAAAGCTACATTTCTTGATCAAGCTTTTTGACTTATCCAAGTCATCTCTTTATTGTTTGTTTGCTTTTTAAGCAAGGTCTCGCTAGGTAACCCGGGCTGGCCTGTTTCCTTCGGCTTCACTGTTAATTACGGGTGTGACCCACCAGCCTTGGCCCAATCACTCCTAAGATCAACCATGGAGCTAGTCACAAGCAATTCACCACAGATCTCAAGTTAGAAACCAGACTCCACCATACAGCAATATTCTGTCTCAAAAAAGAAAAAACAAAAACAAACAAACAAAAACCAGACGATAGGTAAACTCTATGACAAGTTCGGGAAACTGAAAGTGGCTAAACATGGCTAGATTATTACAGTGTCCGAAGAAGGGAGATGTGGCCCAGGGTAAAGGGCAGATGATCAGGAGCTTGGCTGTTATCTCCTGATGACTCACCTGGGGAGAGACGGGTATTCATTCAGATGTGTGGAGAAATTCCTTCGGTATTAATATGGAAGACTGACTTAGGGGAAGAGAAAGCTCACTGGACCTGAGCTAACACGGTGTGGAGATGGCCATGGAAACAGGGACCAGGTTTGAGAGTTGTTAGGAGCTTAGAGAGGAGATTTGGGATGACTCCCACTTCCCTGATCTGCTGACACTGTCAATTGTCCCACTCAGGAGGACAGGGAGTAAGGACGGGAGGAGCGTGGCTTGGAGATGAGAGTGAGTCTGAGGCCCTTGAACTACACAGAGACACAGATACTGGCATGAAAGACATTCTATCTGAGCCAGGCATGGCGGCCTGTGAGTTCGAGGCCAGCCTGGACAGGTGGATCTCTATGAGTTCCAGGACAGACTCCAAAAAAAAAATCTTAAATATAACTAGATAGCTAGATACAGTAGAATAGATTTGTGGCTGATGTTTCAAGCATGTATGTACCTTAAAAGAGAAGAAAGTTGATATCCTCTTCTAGGACCCATGAGCCCCCCACATGTAGTATACACTCCTTCAGACACACACTCATACACAGAAATAAAAATAAATGTAGGGGGAAAAAAACCTCCCACAAATAATCAGGCAAGATATGGTGGAAAAGCCTGTAGCCTTAGTCAGGTGGTGGTACACACCTTCAATCCCAGCACTTGGGAGGTAGAGGCAGGTGGATCTCTAAGAATTTGAGGCCAGCCTGGTCTACAGAGTGAGTTCCAGGACAGTCAAGACTCTGCTACACAGAGAAAAAGAAACCTTGTCTCAGGTGGGAGGGGCGTGAGGGTGGGGGTTGGGGAGGAGGAGAGCAGGGAGGAGGAGGAGTACTTCTTACCTGGGTGTGGCACATGCCAATAAATCCCAGTACTTTGGAGGCTGAGGCAAGAAGAGGAAGGAGTTACACAGTGAGTTAGAGGGCGGGATGAACTATTTAGGTCTTGTCTCGACAACAGAAACAGAAAACAGGAGCTGAAAAGATGGCTCATGGATTAAGAGGTTTTTTGTTGTTGTTGTTGTTTTGTTTTGTTTTTTTTTTTTTTTTTTGGTTTTTTCGAGACAGGGTTTCTCTGTGGCTTTGGAGCCTGTCCTGGAACTAGCTCTGTAGACCAGGCTGGTCTCGAACTCACAGAGATCCGCCTGCCTCTGCCTCTCGAGTGCTGGGATTAAAGGCGTGCGCCACCACCGCCCAGCTTCTTTGTTATTCTTGTAGAGGGCCTGTATTCAGTCCCCAGTTCCAAACGGAGGCTCACAAGCACCAGGAATTCAGTTTCAGAGGATCTAATGCCTATTGTGGCCTCCACAGACACCAGGCATTAGTGCAGTGTGTGCTTTCCCCCCTCTACATGCACGCGCAAAACACTCGTACACATAAAATTTAATAATCAATAAATCCCAAAGGAACCCCTCCACAAGCCCCACAGATACAGTAAACAAAGAACAAAGCAAAACAACCCCACACAAAGCTCTGCTCTTGCCAGCTCAGCAGATACGATGAACAATGACACACTGAAATGAGGGCTGGGAAGAGGCAGAAGCGGGGTTTGGACACCATGAAGGTGGAGCAGAGGGACGATAGGGGAGTGATGGGTGCAAGACAAAGTCATATTTGGTCAGGTGTCTAGGACACCTCACTGGGCCCTACCCTACTCTTCCTCATGGGCAGAGCACCTCACGCTTGGCACGGTGACCAGAGGGGAATGTGCTGGCTCCCTTCCCAAAGCAGTGGCTTCCCAGCGCTCCAACGGGGAAGCCCTACTTCTCAACACCCAGGATGTTAGCTTCTCTGGCCACACTGGACAAGGCAGGATTATCTTGGACCACATTAAATACACAAACACTGAGGAAAGCTGACTGGGGATGGTGGTGGTGTTAGTGTGTAATTTGTATGATATCTGCTACTACAAGTAAGCAAAATTTCCTTACCTAATAATCATAATTATGGGGCTGGTGAGATGCTCAGAGGGCAGAGGTGCTCATTGTCAAGGCTGTCATCCTGAGCTTGATTCCTGGAACCCATGTGGTGAAATGAGAGAGCCGACTCCCACAGGATGTCCTCTGACCATGCGCAAGTGCACACATGCACACGCACACACATTAAATAAATCTCTCCTCCCAAAAAACTCTAATTATGCAGCCCCCTTATTCAATAACAGTCTTTTAAATTATTTTAACTGATTCCCAAGTTTGTAATCACTCAGTACACCTGAGTAATGAAAGCTCACTGCTCGCTAGGCAGTGGTGGTGCAGGCCTTTAATCCCTGCGCTCGGGGCAGAGGCAGGCAGATCTCTGTGAGTTCAAGGCCAGCCTGGTCTACAAGAGCTAATTCCAGTACAGGCTCCAAAGCTACAGAGAAAGCCTGTCTCGAAAAGCCAAAAACAAACTGTTTGGTTGGAAGTATCACCTCAGCCCCTAACATCCTTATAACAAAGAGTCTGGAATGTTTAGGTGGGAAGTTCCATTCCAAGCCCTTAGCCCTGAGAGTTGCCTCAGTCCAGACTCCACCTCTGAGAAAGCCCGCCAAATGATGACCCCTTCCCAGAGAAGCTCAAGACCACTCCCACAGGGTATTTAAACTGCCCCCAGAGAACAAACACGTGGTTTTTCTGGTCTTCCTTCCTGTCTCTTCTCTGAGGTCTGGAATGCCACCTGGAAGCTCAAGTATCCATTAAACCCGGGACTCTTCTAATTTGGTTTGATTTGGTCTGATTTGGATTATTGCGTTGGCGGAGTGGTTTATTGAGATGTAAAAACTTTTCACAAACAAACAAAAGTATAAGAAACGCCAGCACAAGCCTAGGGAGGCACATGACATTGCATTTGGGATGCTAAGGTGTCTGTTGGACACAGGGGTGCGTGCTACTCTCAGGGAGTCCTGCAGCGCTCCTCACATTTCGGTTCTAATTTACCCTTGCTCTCATTTGGTGTTGCCAGAAAGCAACGATCTGACTTCTTCAACATTCAGACTCTGTGCAATGAAAATTGGCAGGTGAGCCTTTAGTCCCAGTACTCAGGAGGCAGAGACAGGTGGATCTCCATGAGTTCAAGGCCAGCCTGATCTACTAAATGAGTTCCAGGACAAGCTCCAGAGAAACCCTGTCTCAAAAAACAAAAACCAAAAACCTAAACAAACAAAAATGTTAAATATGGCCAGGTGGTGGTGGCGTATGCCTTTAATTCCAATACTTGGGAGGCAGAGACAGGTGGATCTCAGTGAATTCAAGGCCAGCCTGGTCTATAAAGCTAATTCCAGGACAGCTACGGTTGTTACACAGAGAAAACCTGTCTCGAAAAACCAAAAAATAAAAATAGTTACAAAAATGGCCAGTGTCCTATAGAACAGTAGAAACATAGCTTCTATTTCCACCAGATAGTAATTATTTGTGTCTTGCTGAACATAGCAGCACACGCTAGTCTGCTCAAGCAGGCTGAAGTAGGGTTGTCAGCATAGTAAATTCTCAGCTACAGAGTGAGGCCATCTTAAAACAAAACAAAACTTTTTTCATTGGTTGACGACCTGCAAATTACCATGTAACTTCAGGTATCTGGGCTATAATCACAGGAAATAGCAAAGTCACAGTGGATTCTTTGTTCTAGATACCGAATAACCCTTGGTGAGCCTGTCCAACCAGGCCAACCAACACTGAGGAGGCATGCGGTCATTGGCTTCGTCTTCAGGTCTGGGGTTCTCTCCAGCACCAAGGCTGCCTCCAGGGAAGCGGATGGGCAGGGTAACGCTCTAGGGGTGTAAGCCCAAGATGAGAAGGGAAGCCCAAGGAAGTTCGTGAAGTGAGGTAAAAGGAGAAGTGGCCAGATGTGGTCCAGGGAGGAAGGAAACAGGAGGAACAGGATTCTGTGTGGGAGAAGCTGAGGTATCTCAGTCCTGAATGTTTTAGCACGTGGGGCGTGCGGGGAAGCAACGGCCTGCTGGGGTTCCCACTTACAGAGCTATGCATTGCCCACATGGCTGCGGGCTTCTGGCTTCTGCAATATTAGTGGAGAAGAGGGGCTATGGTGAGCAGAGATTGTCGAACTTGTCGGGACTGTGTAGAATCACAACATTGGGGGAATTCGTGGAAAGCAGCAGGTGTTGCTTCTGTTTAGCCTGGTCACTGTAGATCATCACACTGGCAGCCAGGAAAGACAGCCTGACTCATGGAAGCAAGGACGTACGGGAAGCCAGGAGGACTGATTCTAGGCCAGGCCTGACTCTGGTTCCCTCAGAGCCTGACTCTGTGGGTACCTTGTAGTAGATGCTGACCTCCTTTACCTGGTGGGTGTGTGGCCCAGACCTTGGAAACTTGAGGAATTCTGTTAGGAGGTAGAGGAGCTGTGGGCCTGGTGTTGCATATGGGCTAGCACCCTAGGAAGACTGCCTATGGGACTGGGTGATGGCGCACACCTTTTATCCCAGCACTCAGGAGGCAGAGGCAGGAGGAGCTCTGTGAGTTCGAGGCCAGCCTGGTCTACAGAGCAAGTTCCAGTGCTACACAAGGAAACTCTGTCTAGGGTAGGTGTGGGTGTGATGGTGCATGGTTTTAATATCAACACTGGGGTGCCAAGGCCGGAGGACCTCTATGAGTCCAAAGCCAGGCTGGTTGCAAAGTGAGTTCCAGGACAGCCAGAGCTGCACAGTAAGATCCCATCGCAAAAGAAAACAACAATAAGGGGGAGGGAAATGGGAGGCGGTGGAGGGGAAGAGACAGAAATCTTAAATAAATAAATAAATAACAACAATAAGCTGGGCGGTGGTGGTGCAAGCCTTTCTTTAATCCCAGCAGAGCCAGAGGCAGGTGGATCTCTGTGAGTTCAAGGCCAGCCCGGTAACTCTGCCTTGAAAAGCCAAGAGAAAGAAAGAAAGAGAGAGAGAGAGAGAGAGAGAGAGAGAGAGAGAGAGAGGAGAGAGAAAGAAAGAAAAGAAATGACAAGGCAGATTAAACACAACACTGAATTGTAGAAATGAGTTTTTATTCCTTTCTGAAAAATTTAAATTCACAGTCTGCTCAACAGATTGTATTCATAAATTGCATCCATTTCGAAGTACAGAACTGTATTATGACAGCCACAGATATTCTAGATATGGAAATCGTAGATGTGAAGTTAGAGGTAATGGAGGACACGGGTCTCAGTAAGGAAAGCAGGTCCTGATTCATTACTATTCACTCACTGCCTGCCTCCCTGTGTGTCTCTGCTGGGGGCGGGCCCTGATTCTCGTCCAGTTTTCAAATCTCGCATTTTCCTAAACAACATCAAATATCTTTTCCAAGGTTTCCGTTGGTGACAACCATTTGTCATAGGGCAATGTAGTTCTCCAAATATATTAATGTTGAAGACAGAGGCGGAGAGGAATTTAGTCCAGACCGCTCCAGAGACGGGAGGCGACACCCCAAAGGAGGCTCTGGTCGCGGGGCTTGGGCGGGCGGGGAAGCCCCCTCCTCTAAGAGGGCTGGTGGGCAGGTGCAGCGGCTCAGCCTTTTTTCAGCTCGAGTTAATTTTTAATATTCTTTGGGTAAGGTAAAACACGAAGACAACTCAGATAGGGTGACAACTTCCTTGCCAGGTCTAGTTTCTACAGCCCTCGCTCGCTCTTTGTTCCCAAGTCTCCTCACTAGTCTTTGTCTGGGAGGAAGGCTCCGGGATGATCACGTGACACGCGGGGGTGGGGGTGCGGCGGTTCCTGGGTGTTGGGGACCAGGAATTCCCCTTTGTTTTGGTTGCTAATGTGGCTGCGTAATCGCAGCCCTGGAATTTTCTTCCCTCTATCTCCAGACACCAGTTTCTTAGCTCTCTGTGGCTTTAAGGTCAGTGAAAACTTTTTTAAAAAGCAGCGCTAAGCTACGAAGGTTTGACTCGGGAAAGCGATTTTTGTCCAGTTCTTTCTAAAGCTCGCACTCTTATAGTATGGGCCCCAGATGTTGAAAGAGCGCACACCGCTTAGTGTTGGTAGGAAAAGCCTCAAGCCAGCGCTGGTAGCATCCCCTTCCTTCTGCATCGAACTCACTGAGATTCACCTTCCTCTGTCCCGAGTGCTGTGATTAAAGGCCTGTGCCACCGTCTCCCTGCTGAAACAAAAGTGTTTTTTTTTTTTTTTTTGTTTGTTTTTTTTTTGTTTTTCCTGAGATGTTTGCCTCCGGTGAAATTGCAGGCCGACTGTCTCGGTAGGGCGGGTGGTGACAAGGCCCAGAGGGTTGAGGTAGTTGCTGCTGAGTCTGACAGCTCAGTGTTAGATCCCTGGAAGACACATACACGGTGGAAGGTAAGAACTGGCTCCCGTAGGATGTCCTGATGTCCTGTGACCTCCACACTGGTGATGTGGCCCAGGCTCAGAGTGGACCACAGTTATGGGTTATTTTTTGTCTGGAAGAAGTAAGTGGCTGTAATATGCTGTTTCTAAAGTCGTGGGTCTGGGGATGAGGTAGGGAGGGTTGAGACTTAGAAAACCATCTTCTGCGTAGGCCGGAGGGAGGCCGAAACACTTGGTAAAATATTCAAAATATACATCTCAGACCCTGAACATGACCGGTGAGGTCAGGCAGCCTAAGACTAAATTCTCCCCTACATAGAACAACCTGAGAAAGACGGTGCAGGGCTGGAGAGATGGCTCCGCGATTCAGAGCACTGGCCGCTCTTCCAAAGGACCTGGGTTCAGTTTCCACTACCCACATGGCAGCCCATAACTGTCTGTAACTCTGGTTCCAGGGCATCTGACCCCTCTTCTAGCCTCAGCAGGTACCGGTCATGCCAGGTAGTGTGTTGGTTATACATGCAGGCCAAAGCGCTTCAAACAACGTTCTCTAAAGTAGGCTGTGAGCCCGGCGGTGTTGGCGCACGCCTTTAATCCCAGCACTTGGGAGGCAGAGGCAGGCGGATCTCTGTGAGTTCAAGACCAGCCTGGTCTACTGAGCGAGTTCCAGGACAGGCTCCAAAGCCACAGAGAAACCCTGTCTCAAAAAAACAAAACAAAAAAAAACCTCTTCCAACTCTGCTTCATTGAATCCCACCCCCCCACCCCCACCCCCGGGAGTATAGCCTGGTGGCAGAGCACTGGCCTGGCCTGTGTGAGGGTGTGGGTTCCTCCCCACCTGCAGAAGTCAAATCAATCAATCATTTGGGGTTTGGTCCCATGGAGAGCAGTCTCTGTGCAGGGAATGTGCAGGGAGGTGTGGTGGGTGGCAAAGCTGTATGAGAAAGGGGATGGAAAAATCTAGACTGGAGCTTGGAACAGCCGACGGCTGGCCCCCTAGTCTGATAGTGCAGTCCCAAGTTCACCATCAAATTGTTTTATTGCTTCTTCTTTTTTTCTTGAGGTCGGTTTTCACATAATCCAGGTTGGTCTGGAGCTCAAACTACAGCTGACAACCGTGAACTCCTTGTCCTCTGCCCCGCCAAGTGCTGGATCTTAGGCCCACGACACCTGCCTGTTACTCTCATGTGTTCCTTGTAGACCTCCCATTGTCTTCTTCCACCTTCACATGGGTGCGTTCCCAGGAGCAAACTCTGGGGACTTCTTTTTTTAAGATTTTATTTATTTATTATGTATACAGTGTTCTGCCTACAGGTAAACATGCAGGCTAGAAGAGGGCACCAGATCATCTCATTACAGATAATTGTGAGCCACCATGTGGTTGCTGGGAATTGAACTCAGGACTTCTGGAAGAGCAGCCAGTGCTCCTAACCACCGAGTCAACTCTCCAGCCTGACTTTTTTTTTTTTTTTAACTTTATTTCATGCCGATGTCAGATTCTCTAGAACTGGAATTACAGACAGAAGAGCTGCCATGTGGGTGCTGGGAATTGAACCTGGGTTCTCTGGAGGAGCAGTCAGTGCTCTTAACCCCTGAGCCATCTCACCAGCCCCAGCCTGACTTTCTTTAGGAGAGTATTGTAGGATATTTTTAAGATTCTTGACTATCACCCACTACATCTTTTATTATTATTATTATTACTATTATTATTATTTAACTTAATTTTACGTGCTTTGGAGTTAGAGTCCCTGGAACTGGGGCTACAGACAGTTGTGAGCTGCATGTGGGTGCTAGGAATCAAACCCAAGTCCTCTGGAAGAGCAGCCAGTGTTCTTAACTACTGAGCCATATTTCCAGCCCTATGCTTTTTTTAAAGTATAAATTTATTTTTTGTTTGTTTATTTACTTATGTCTGTTTGTGGGTGTGTACACACATGCCACGGCGTGTGTGAGGCCAGAGGCCAGTGGGAGTCATTTCTTGCCTTGAATTTAGATCACATCAGGCAGCGCAATACATGCTTTGACCTTCTGAGCCATGCTGCCAGCCTTCTGGCTTATGTGTGGTGGGAAATGAAGGAGCACAACAAACTCCATTTTGAAAAAGAACTCCATTTTAGACAGGGAATAACTAGGGGGCAGAATGCGGTCCAGCAAAGTCATAAACATTCCCAAGAAACTGTGCTTGCCCTGGTCAAAGTGACCCACCAGGGTACTCAAACAACATCTGTTTATATCTGCTTGCTTCAAACGTCCTTGTAGGTACCTGATTAACCACATTTGCCCCTGCAGTTAGCACAGGGTTAGCAGATGTCTGGAGCACAGGACATAACCAGGGGGGCTATGCTATCCTTCTTAGATACTAATAGCCTATCAGGACTAACAGCCGAGCTTTACGTCACTTTTAGACAATGGTGATATAGGATAAGTAATTTTGTATTTTGAGACTGTAACCTTGTGACTACTTTGTGTTTTTTTGTTTTGTATAACCCCTTACAATAGTAGATAGGGTCCTTTTCCCTTCGTCTGCTGTGTCAGACTGGGAGGCAGAGGACCCGTGCTAGCCCGTACTTAATAAACGAAACCTTGCTTTTGCATTTGGAAGTGTGGCTCTGTGGTCAGGTTCTTGGGGATCCTTGGACTCAGGCACAATAGAAAATGTCTCCAAATGTCCCTCGATTGAGAAGTTCTTCCCCAGAGAAGTTTGCTCCAGGAATTTCTCCACACTGGGTAGTGGCGCTGATTGGCGTTAGTCTAGTGACCAGGACAAAATGAGGAAGTGATGTCAGTTTCTATGGAGTTTAGCCCTGTTTCCTTGTAGTTCTTGGAACTGGGGAGATGAGGTCTCCTTTGAGGCCCCAGGCCTCACTGAGTCTGCGTTATACTTGCTGTAGCCATGTTCCTTCTCCCGGGAAGAGTCAACAGGACTGTGCCCACCGCAGCCAGTGCTCTTCCCCTATACCACATTCTGGACACAAAAGTTCCCTGCGTGAGTCAACTCTACTCTCAAGATTTACAAGGCCTCCTCCTGGGGTCACTTCTCTTTACTGTGGGCCACGCCTCAGAAAGGCCCAAATGGGGCCAATAGGTGTGTTTTGTGTTTAGTGGTTGTCGTTGATGCTTTTAGTGATGTAGGTACAGCTTAGATATGCTAGCAATATTTTGAAAGTGTTAGACAAAGGCCTTCCCCCAGCCATTTAACAAAATGTAGTTGAGGGCGCTGGAGAGATGATTCAACCATTAAGGCCACTGGCTGTTCTTCCAGAGGACCCAGATTCCATTCCCAGCACCCACATAGTAGCTAACAGCCATCTGTGGTTCCAGTTCCAGGAAACCCCACACCCTCCTCTGGCCTCTGAGAATATTTCACATGTACTACATAGACTAAATACAGGCATTATACCAATATACATAAAATAAAAATAATTTTTTTTCTTTTGAGACAGAGTTTCTCTGTGTAACAACCTGAAACTCGCTTTGTAGACTGCTGGCCTCAAACTCTCAGAGATCCACCAGCCCCTGCCTCCAGAGTGCTGGGATTAAAGGCCTGTGCCACCACGACCTCCCTAGGAGACAGCACTAACTCACTGCCAGCAGAACACTCTTTGAACCCCTCGTCCCCACCACTCCTGGGTAGGTAGGTGTCTTCTCTGTTTGTCTCTCCATGACATGACACATAATGCTGCCCTCTCAGGCAAGGACTCTGGCCAGACATTGCTTAGTGAGATGTCGCCTCCGCAGGGAAGTGACTGGAGGAGATGCTTTCCCCAGGTGGAATGAATCACCCTCCTGATTCTGAACCCTCACAGCCTGCTGCTCCCATCTTGGCTAATTTCTGACCGATTACACCTGGCACAGGTGAATCTCCATCGAAAGGGTTCCTCCCAGGCAGAGGGCAGCTGACTCATCTCTGGCTTCCCCGGAGAGCAAGGCTAGCCTCACATGGGGCTGGATCAATGCCTTTAAAATTCAGTCCTTTGACTAAGTTACTGAGATCTGTGAGAAAGCCAGTGCGGTCAGCTGTGTCCTCTGCTTTCTCCTTGGCCAGATCCTGAGCGGATCCATTCTGTCAACATGATGCCTGCCAGCCCCTCACTTCAGTGACCGTGACATTTCTTCAACCTGGTAAAGACTGGGGACATCTGGAAAAAGGAAGATTTTTAAAATATTTTTATCTGTTTATTTTATATTTTTATAATGACAATTTCATTGACATTTTTATAGACATATAAAATTTTGATCATATTCTCCCTCCATGAAGCCCTCTTCCCACCCTCCTAGCTAATCACTCTTTGATGTGTGTGTGTCCCAAAGCTCAATGAGTTTCATCAGGGTGACTCATAGGAGCATGGATGAGGACAGTTTATTTATCTGAGCATGGTCACTTTACCCATGACCTCATCACTGAAGAAAATATCTCTCCCTCCCCCAGATCCTCAGGATGAGTGGTAGTCTCAGCGCCCCTCCCTGCCCCGCCCCGCAGCAGGATGCCTGCGGGGCTCTGTTTCCCGTTGGTCTGGAGCAAGTAACCAATCACAGGCTCTGAGTTGGAGAGTGGCCAGGTGGCAGGGGAAGACAGCGGTCTACCATGCTCCACCTCGGGCTTCAGCTCCCCAATTCTTTCCCTTCACTCCTTTGTCCTGTTCCCTGAGCCTTGGAGGGCTAATATAGGACTTCCTACTCGATAGTCACTTGGTCTCAGCACCTTGACCAGTCATGAGTCTGCAGTATGGCTACCTCCTGTGAAAGGAGGTTACTTCTTTTGGTTTGGTTTTGTTTTTCCAGACACGTTTTCTCTGTGTAACAGTCCTGGCTATCCTGGAACTCAATGTGTAGACCAGGCTGCCAGGCTGGCCTCAAACAGAGATTTGTCTTCCTTGTGTGTGCCACCACACCTGGTCAGCACACCACACCTGGTCAGCACACCACACCACACACACCACACACACACACACACACACACACTATAGATGGTTGTGAGCCACCACGTTGTTGCTGGGCATTGAACTCAGAGCCTCCGGAAGAGCAGCCAGGGCTTTGAACTCCTGAGCCATCCTTCCAGCTCCTTACTTTGTTTCTTAAGACAGGGTTTCTCTGTGTAACAGCTCTGGCTGTCCTAGAACTTGATTTGTAGACCAGACTGGCCTCAAACTCACAGAGATCCTCTTATCTCTGTCTCTGCCTCCTGAGTGCAAGGTGTAAGATACCGCTACCTTTTACTTATATATTATACTTATAATAATTTTACTTACTGTACACGCAGGCGTGTTTGCTTACATGAGTATCGGTAGCTAACAAAGGAACTGGATCCCCTGGAGTTAGAGTTACAGGTGGTTGTGAATTGCCCCACCTGGGTGCTGGGAACAGAACTCAGTGCAGCTGTTCTTCAAAGCCTGACACAGAACGGAGCACATCGTGACATTTTAGTTCTTGTGTACAACGGTAGTCAGGTGACAGTGGCATAAGCCACAGACAGGAGAATCAGGAGTTCAAGGACCAACTTCAATTCCTTGGTGAGTTCAAGGTCAGCCTGGTCTACAGGAAACAGTATTTAAACAAACAAACAAACAACACTAAAACAAACAAGCAAACAAACTGAAATCAGGTATTGATCAAATCAGGCCATTTAGCATAACTCCCATCTCAGATAATCCTTTGTGGTCTGAACATTCAAAACCTCTCTCTCTTGGTGATGTGGAACAGGGTCTCAATGTAGACCAGGCTGGCCTCACACTCACTGTCTGACTCAGGATTGTCTTAACTGCAGAGTGCAGTTTCCTTGTAAGGGTCTCAGGATTGTCAAACTAAAATGGCCCACATCAACACAGGTAAATGGCCACAAGGAAAAACCGGATGGGACGGGTTATTTCTTCTACAGAGAAGGCCTGGAAGTTCCCTTCAGCTTGCTCTTTTACAGGATGATAAACCTCGTCTACCTTCAGGGTTCCCGTGGAAGCTAAAAGAGACAGAGACGTCCATAAATGGCTTGGAGTTCCTGTTGAGAGTCTGTGCTCACATAAATATCACACTGAGAAGTTTACAGCAGGGACACACAATAAAGTCTGACGTGAGCCTTCCCAGCATGCAGTGCAGCTCAATGGAGCCCATTCAAGTCCCTGAGAAAAACACGGGGAGAGGCTGGAAGGAGTGGGTGGAACCAGAAGGTTCTAGGTCAAGGGTATGATCTACACCAGCAAAGTGAGGTATCATGGCCTTGGGCCCCACGCCTGTGGAAAGAAAAAACCTGAAACAGAGCTGAGGTAAACTCCATGGAGGTCAGCCCAGTGTACACTCGGCGCTGCTGAGGTGAAGCGAAGGCTTCGTGGGAGTCTGGGACCGGACACTAGAGTGAGGTCACCGCGAGTGAGCTAGACAGAAACAGTGGTTGGCAGAGGCCTGCCTACCAAACCTGGCCAGGTGTGTTGTTGTTCTCTGGGTACAGACACTTGGGTGACCCACTCACCAAAAGCTGGAGTCCGATTTACAGTTCGATGCCTCGGGGGCTTTCCCCTTATTAAATATGAACGTGTCATCCATCATGAATGGTGAATGGGTTTCTTTCCTCCCCTCCCCTCTCCGCCACTCCCCTCCCTTCTACTCCCCTTTTCATTCAGACTTCTAGCGGAGAGCATACCCTGCCACCTGAGCTGCAGAAGTCAAACCAGAGGAAAGCAGGCTGAATGGAAATGTCCCTTTAGCCACCCAAAGCGCCAGGGAAAAAGGCGCAGGTTCCAGAAGTGTCCAAAAGGCAGAGGGAGGCCAGAGTGAGCTCACAGTCCCCAAACAGCAGTGTCGATGGTCCAAAGGCGGCACTGGGGAAGGGCAAAGGAGAATGTCCGACACAGGAAATTCTCTGGCTCTTCTTACGTGGGGCAGTCCCGCAGGGCTCTGGCTACAGGTCTGGTTAGGAACAAGTCTGTACTGAGAAGGGGGGCAGGGCCGGGTAGAAGTGGGGGGAATCCAGGCGGGGAGACTGGGCCCCAGATTAGAGCTGCTTGTCTTTCTGGGACTAGGAACTCCGGAATCAGGAACTGGCTTTGACCAGACTTCAAGGAGGATTAAGAGCAGGTGTGCTAGACAAGCTGGGTACTTCCCGAGAATGTTTGCCCTGCCCTACTCCCTGATGCCTAGCATTCCTTCGACGGGGAGCCAAGTCTTGCGGGGCAAACTTAAAATGGCGTGGGAAGAGAAACCAAAGGGAGGAAGAGGAAGTGTTGTGCGCACGTGTGCATGCGTGTGTCTTTGCGAGTGGGTCTTTGCATCTGCCGTGTGGGATAGTCTGGTTTTGCTCATGCCTGTCCCTATGAGGAAATAAAGCGGCTTTCCGTACCACAGAGGAAGCAGAATCGTTTTCAGCTGGCTTTAGGTTTCCCAGATTTAGGCGGCAGAGGAAAACAAGGGCTTTTCCCCCCTGGGCAATATTATGAAACCAGAGCGCGGCGCCAAGTCCTCCCGTCGTTCTCTGCCGTCCTGAAATGCAGTGCTGCCCTCTGCTGGCCGTATTGCGGTATAGCGGCTGGAAAGCGCGGGGGTGGGGTGGGGCGGGAAAGTCGCACAAGAAACAGGACAAACACGGAAAGAGCCTCAGAGAACAACTCCGGGTGTCTTTTGTTTTGAATTTAAACAGGGACATCTAATTCTCTGGCTGGAGTTTAGCCGATTAGGTTCCAGGGCCTTGAATGTTCAAAGAACAACGGCTGCCAGCCTCACCCATCTCCTGGATTCCAGGTCCTGGGCAGCCTCCCAAAGCCACACCTGGAGATTCTGAAGTTCCTCGGGTTGTTGTTCGTGGTCTGGAGGGCCGTGCCACACCCTCGTTGCCCCCTAACTGCCTCTTAGTCACTTGCTCTGTAAACACAAAGAGCACAACATTAAAAGAGCCAGAAGTAAAAGCGAAACTCCTCGCTAAGCCCTGGAGGCCTGACCCAGTGGCTCCTGAGACCTTCAGCAAACAATTAAAGCCCAGTGGTTCCTCACCCCAAAGGGCCAAAGGGCCAGCAAGTGCCATAAAATTTACTACTTCAAGATCAAGAGCAGTCCTCTTGAGCCCCTTTCAAATATCCCACACAGAGGGCGCAGGAATCTAGCCAGCTAACTCCTCCCTCTCTCCCTCTCTCTTAGAGTTATTTATTTTATATAATATAGCTGAGTGTTTGGCCTACGTGTACGTATGTGTACCGCATGCATGTGCAGTGGGCAGACCAGAAGGAGGAGTCAGATCCCTGGAGCTGGAGTTAGGGATGGTTCTGACTCACCTTGCTCTCTGCAAGAGCAAGTGCTTTGAGATGCGGAGCCATCCCCTTCCCTGACTTGTCTTAACTGCTATCAAAGGACTTCATTACTTCTAAAAGGCTCTCTTCAGGTGTCCACAGTGCCTATTTTTTTCTAAAAATGTATTTATTTGTTATGCACACAGCGTTCTGCTTGCATGTATGTCTGCATGCCAGATCTCATTATAGATGGTTGTGAATCACCATGTGGTTGCTGAGAATTGAACTCAGGATCTCAGAAAAAGCAGCCAGTGCTCTGAACCTCTGAGTCATCCTTCCGACTAGTGTCTAGTTTACTCTTTATTTTTAATTAATTAATTAATTGATTGATTTTTATTTATTTAATTTTTTTGAGACAGGGTTCTCTATGAGTGGCTCTATAGACCAGGCTGGCCTTGACCTTACGGAGATCCGCCTGCCTCTGCCTCCTGAGTGCTGGGATTAAAGGCGTGCGCCACCATCTCCCGGCCCCAGTCTCTATTCTTTATTAAAACTTTTACATCAGTCTGGTCTGGTAAACTCTTCCCTTGTACCTCAGACGCATCGATCGGTCTCAGCAGGACACACTCCACTGAGGAGGGACTGGGACAAGGCGTTCTGATGGCTCTTGCTGAATGACTTGGCTGTTCCTTCCGCTCATCTAGACAGTTAACTGCTTCTAGTGGGTCAACAGGCAACCTACCCAACTAACCAACCAGTCAGCCAATATTTAATCAGTCACTCAACCATTAAAACACACACACACACACACACACACACAAATTTGAAGGCAGCTTTGCTTATAAATTTCCAATTATGCAGATATCCTAAAGTTTTGGGCAGAAGCAAAAGCATGGGTGAGCTGGGCTGGAAGGAAAAATAATGAAATAACCATAGCTGACATAGCCAAGGCTCATGTAAGCTCATCCCTGTGCCTCCACTGTCATGTAAATGTTATGACTAAGGAACCAGAGCATCAAGGCATAAGCAATCTATCCAAGATCATTCATGCGTGGTGAGAAAGTGCCACAGCAATAACAAGCCTTAGCCGTCTGGTTTCAGCATCAGGGGCATTAATAGCAGGATGAAAGTGTACACGTGACCTGGGTTTCCCTGCCCAGCCCCATGCAAGTAGGGAAAGGGCTGTGGTGTGAAGAACCAAAGTTCCTCCATTTTGTCCTCTGCCTCCATTTTGTGTCTTATGTAAGCTGTTTCCCCTAAAACATCCCAGTCCTCAGAAATGGCTGGGGCAAAAGTAGCAGGGTAGCCATCTGGAAAGTACAGATAATGAAGGTCCCCACCTGAAGGTCAGCCAATAAGAAAACAAGACAAGCAACAGGCGAGGTTTGAAAATAAAATTTCTGAAAAGTTCTTAGATACGAGTCAATCAGGATTGAACCCATCACCCCATACCATGCTAATGTAACTTTCCTGGTTTTAGCTTTAAATAATGCCCCCTAGAAGAGAATACCTCCTCTTGGTGCAGTTGCTTTAAGGGGGTCCTTGCTGGCTTGTAAGTGTTCACACAATAAACCTTTCTTTTGCATTTTGGTGAGCCAGTCTTTTGGGGTCCCTGTGGACTGGGCATAACATGGCGGAAGACAGGGAGAGCTTCACTCAGCTGACTGCATTCTGTATTTAGGGTGACTCTGCAGGAAGATCCAGCACTCATATGGTGGCTCACAACTGTCTGTAACTCCACTACCTAGGACTCTAACGTTCCTTCTGACTTTCCTGGGCACTGCGTGCCTAAGGCTCACAGGCATACATGCAAACAAAATACCCATACACATAATATAAAAATAAAGGAAAACTGAGAAGCCAGGAGCAAATCCAGTCCTGGAAGCCAACCCAGTCCCTGGACATTGGCTGACCAGGATTGAGCCAGAGATCTGACTCAGAGTCAGCGATCTCTACCAGAACTGGAGTGGGACAGAACCAGCTACCTAGGACAGAGAGTGAACAAGCTCCACCAGGGGCAGAAGCCAGGAGCAAATCCAGTCACAGGAGCCAACCCAGTCCTGGGGCACTGGCGGATCAGGACTGAGCCAGCGACCAGATCCAGAGTCAGTGATCGCCACAGGAACAGGTACAGGAGAATAACCACTGAGCTACTGAGCCAGAGCCAGAGACTGCTGAGGGTCCAGACGTGAATCTGGGACCTTCAAGGTAGTAGACCTAAGCCAGGACCCTGGTGGGTCTGGGCGTGACTCTAGGACCTCCCAGGAATTAGGCCTGAGCCAGGACCTCTGCAAGTCTGGGCATGAATGGACCTGGGACCTCCGAGGGAATAGGCAGGAACCAGACATTTTGGCAGGGCCAGGAGTGAGTCTGGGTCCTCAGAGGGAGTAGGCCTGAGCAAGGACCTCTGTGGGTCTGAGCATTGGTCTGGGATATCAAAGGGAATAGGCAGGAACCTGGAACCTCTGCGGGTCCGAGCATGAGTCTGGGACCTCTGAGGGAGTAAGCAGGTCCTCTGCAGGTCCAGACGCACCTGAGCCTGGGACCTCCGAGGCAGTAGACCAGAGCCAGAAATCTTTCCAGGTCCAACTCCAACCCAGGGATTTCTGTAGGAGGGAATCCAGACCAGGATTTACAGAAACAGGGCAAAGCCTGCCAAAGTAGGCCTGAGACAGCAAACTGCAAGGGAGCAGAGCAAAGCATAGGAGTGCTGAGCTATCTCCAGGAACATGGAGTAACCAACAGGGTAACTAGAACTGTGACACTGACTGTACCATTAGGAACAACCATCTGAGCTCTGGATTCACTGGCAGATTATTCAACAGAATCTCAGACAGCCCCAACCACACCTATTAGAGGAAAAGATGAGTAGAAAAGGTAAGATCACACACTACACCACAAAGAGCAACACAACACCAGTAAAACCTAAAGTCCCTACAACAGCAAGACCTGAACAACCAAATATGGATGAACCAGAAAAAAAATGAACTAAAAAGTAACTTCAAGAGAATGTTTGAAATTCTTAAAGATGCAATGAAAAATTTCCTTAAAGAAATTGAGAAAAAGAATAACAAAAAAATTGCAAGATATCAGCAAATCACTTAAAGAAAACCAAGAAAGAGAACTCAAACATATAAAAGAAACTATTCAGGACTTGAAAACTGAAATAGAAACAATAAAGAAAACACAAGCAGAAGTAATTGTAGAAACAGAAATCATGAGAAAAAGATCAGGAACCACAAACACAAGAATGAACAGCAAAATACAAGAGTTGGAAGAGAGAATCTCAAGCGCTGAAGATACAATAAAGGAAATAGACTCATCAGTTAAAGAAAACATTAAATCTAACAAAAGCTTAACCCAAAATATCCAGGAAATATGGGACACCATGAAAAGGCCAAATCTTAGAATAATAGGTATAGAAGAAGGAGAAGAAGTTCAACTCAAAGGCACAGAAAATTTATTTAACAAAATAATAGAAGAAAACTTTCCCTACCTAAAGAAAGATATGAAGATATAAGAAGCATACAAAACGTCAAATAGACTGGGTTCAAATAAAGAGTCCTCTCGCCACATAATAATCAAAACACTAAATATACAGAGTAAAGAAAGAATATTAAGAGCTGCCAAGGAAAAAGGCCAATTAACATATAAAGGCAGACCTGTCGGAATTACACATTATTTCTCACTGGAGACGATGAAAGCCAGAAGGTCATGGTCAAGCATTATACAGACATTAAGAGACCACGGATGCCAGCCCAGACTACTATACCCAGCAAAACTGTCAATCACCATAGAAGGACAAAACAAGATATTCCATAACAAATCTAGATTTCACCAATTCCTAGCTACAAACTCAGCCCTACACAAAATACTAGAAGGAAAACTCCAACCCAAGGAAGATGGGTACACCAATAAAAACACAGACAATTGATGATCTCATAACAGCAAATCCCAAAGAAGAAAAAAATGCACAAATTAACAATCCCAACAACGAAAATTAAATTAACAGGAGATAGCAATCATTGGTCATTAATATCCCTTAATGTAAATGGACTCAACTCACCTATAAAAAGGCATAGGCTAACAGACTGGATACGAAAACAGAATCCATCCTTCTTCTGCACACAAGAAACACATCTTGGCCAGGTGATGGTGGTGAACGCCTTTAATCCCAGCACTTGGGAGGCAGAGGCAGATGGATCTTTGTGAGTTTGAGGCCAGTCTGGTTCACAAAAGCAAGTTCCAGGACAGGCCCCAAAGCTACAGAGAAACCCTGTCTCGAAAAGCCAAAAGAAAAAAGAAAATGAAATACATCTCAACCTCAAAGACAGACATCGTCTCAGAGTAAAGAGTTGAGAAAAAAAATACCAATCAAGTGGGCCTAAGAAACAAGCAGGTGTAGCTATCCTACTATCTAACAAAATAGATTTCAAGCTAAAATCATTCAAAAGAGACAAAGAAGGTCATTTCATATTAGTCACAGGAAAAATCCATCAAAAGGAAATTTCAATATTGAACATCTATGCCCCAAATACGAGGGCACCCTCATATGTGAAAGAAACACTTCTAAAGCTTAAATCATACATTAAACCCCACACATTAATAGTGGGAGACTTCAATACTCCCTTCTCACCACTGGACAGACCAATCAGACAAAAAATGAACAGAGAAATAAGAGAACTAACAGATGTTATGACTCAAATGGACTTAACACACATCTATAGAATATTTCATCCAAACAGAAAAGAATATACCTTCTTCTCAGCACCTCATGGAACCTTCTCAAAAACTGACCACATACTTGGTAACAAAACAAACCTCAACAAATACAAAAAAATTGGAATAACCCAATGTACCTTATCAGATCACAATGGTATAAAACTAGAAGTCAACAGCAATACTAATTCCAGAAAACCCACAAACACATGGAAATTAAACAATGCTTACCTGAATCATCAATGGGTCAAGGGAGAAATAAAGGGAGAAATGTAAGACTTCCTAAAATTCAATGAAAATGACCACACAACATACCCAAATTTATGGAACACAATGAAAGCAGTATTAAGAGGAAAGTTCATAGCACTAAACATTTACATAAAGAAGCTGGAAAAATCTCACACTAGTGAATTAACAGAACATTTGAAAACTTTAGAACAAAAAGAAGCAAACTCACCTAAGATAACTAGATGGCAGGAAATAATCAAATTGAGAGCTAAAATCAACAAAATAGAAACAACAACAACAAAAAAACAATACAAAGAATCAATGAGACAAAGAGCTGGTTCTTCAAGAAAATCAACAAAATAGATAAACCTTTATCCAAACTACCCAAAAGGCAAGAGAGAATATCCAAATTAGCAAAATCAGAAATGAAAAGGGGGACATAACAATAGACATGGAGGAAATACAGAGAATTATCAGGTCATATTTTGAAAACCTGTACTCCACAAAATTGGAAAACTCAAAGGAAATGGACAACTTTCTGGATAAATATCACTTACCAAAATTAAATCAAGACCAAATAAGCAAATTAAAGAGACCCATAACTGCTGAAGAAATAGAAACAGTCATCAAAAGTCTCCCAACCAAAAAAAGCCCAGGACCAGATGGTTTCAGCTCAGAACTAATACCAATACTCCTCAAATTATTCCACACAATAGAAACAGGAGGAACATTGCCAAACTCTTTTTATGAGGCTACAATTACCCTGATGCGGCGGACTTCTTGACCGGTGACGGAAGAACGACCACCACACCAGGATTCCACTCAGATCACGCTTTACTGGAGTGCCCTTGATTGATGGGGGGCAAGGAACGAGGGGGCAGGAAAACGAGGGACAGGGAGCGAAGGGGCAGGGAGCACAGGGGAGAGGCAGCAGGAAGCGAAGGGGGAGTAGGAAGCGAAGGGAAGCAGGAAGCGAAGGGAAGGGGGTGCACTTAGGCAGCCGCTTAAATAGGGAATTGGCACACGGGTCGCCCTGTGGTTGGCTGCCACCAACAGCTGACACCAGACCGCATCGGGATAGGCTCAAGAATCTACATCCACCGCACATGCGGGAAGCGGGGAGCGCAGCTCTCAAAGCCATAGCCAAATATGGAGTTGTTTGTAACAAACAAGACAGGATGTCGGCGCCATCTTGTAATGGCGATCCTGTCCGGCTCACTACACCCTGATACCTTGATAACCACAGAAAGACAATACTAAGAAAGAGAATTACAGGGCTGGAGAGATGGCTCAGAGGTTAAGATCATTGCCTGCTCTTCCAAAGGTCCTGAGTTCAATTCCCAGCAACCACATGGTGGCTCACAACTATTTGTAATGAGGTCTGGGGCCCTCTTCTGGCCTGCAGGCATACACACAGACAGAATATTGTATACATAATAAATAAATAAATAAATATATAAAAAAGAAAGAGAATTACAGACCAATCTCACTCATGAACATTGATACAAAAATACTAAATAAAATACTGGCAAATCGAATCCAAGAACATATAACCATCATCCACCATGACCAAGTTGGCTTCATCCCACAGATGCAGGGATGGTTCAACATCTGAAAATCTTTCAATGTAATCCACCATATAAACAAGCTGAAAGCCGGGCGGTGGTGGCGCACGCCTTTAATCCCAGCACTTGGGAGGCAGAGGCAGGCGGATCTCTGTGAGTTCGAGACCAGCCTGTCTACAAGAGCTAGTTCCAGGACAGGCTCCAAAACCACAGAGAAACCCTGTCTCAAAAAACCAAAAAAAAAAAAAAAAAAAAAAAAAAAAAAAAAAAAATAAACAAGCTGAAAAATAAAAACCATATGATCACCTCATTAGATGCTGAAAAACCTTTTGACAAAATACAACATCCCTTCATGATAAAGGTCTTGGAGAGAGCAGGGATACAAGAAACATACCTAAATATAGTAAAGGCAATATGCAACAAGCCAACAGCCTACATCAAACTAAATGGAGAGAAACTTCCAGTGATTCCACTGAAATCAGGAACAAGACAAGGTTGTCCATTCTCTCCATATCTATTCAATATAGTTCTTGAGGTACTAGCTAGAGTAATAAGACACCAAAAGAAGATCAAGGGGATACAAATTGGAAAAGAAGAAGTCAAACTCTCACTGTTTGCTAATGATATGATAGTTTACATAAGTGATCCCAAAAATTCTACCAAGGAACTTCTACAACTCATAAATGCTTTCAGCAATGTAGCAGGATATAAGATTAACTCAAAAAAAAAAATCAGTAGCCCTCTTGTACACAGATGATAAAACGGCTGGGGAAGAAATCAGAGAATTAACACCCTTCACAATAGCCACAAATAGCATATAATATCTCGGAGTAACTCTAACCAAACAAGTGGAACACTTGTATGACAAGAACTTCAAATCTTTGAAGAAAGAAATTGAAGAAGACACCAGAAAGTGGAAAGATCTCCCATGCTCTTAGGTAGGCAGAATTAACATAGTAAAAATGGCAATATTACCAAAAGCAATCTACAGATTCAACGCAATGCCCATCAAAATACCAGCAAGATTCTTCAAAGACCTCAAAAGAGTGGTACTCAACTTCATTTGGAAAAGCAAAAAACCCAGGATAGCCAAAATAATCCTGTACAATAAAAGAACTTCCGGAGGCATCACAATCCCTGACTTCAAACTCTACTACAGAGCTACAGTACTGAAAACAGCCTGGTATTGGCATAAGAACAGACAGGAGTACCAATGGAACTGAATAGAAAACCTGGATATCAATCCACACATCTTCAAACACCTGATCTTTGACAAAGAAGCAAAAAATATCAAATGAAAAAAAAGAAATCCATGTTTAACAAGTGGTGCTGGCATAACTGGATATCAACATATGGAAGAATGAAAATAGACCATATCTATCACCATGCACAAAACTCAAGTCCAAATGGATCAAAGACCTCAACATAAAGCCAGACACACTGAACCTTATAGAAGAGAAAGTGGGAAGTACGCTTGAATGCATTGACACAGGGAACCACTTCCTAAATATAACCCCAGGAGCACAGACACTGAGAGAAACAATTAATAAGTGGGACCTCCTGAAACTGAAAAGCTTTTGTAAAGCAATGTACATGGTCAACAAGACAAAATGACAGCCTACAGAATGGGAAAAGATCTTCACTTACCCCACATCAGACAGAAGTCTGATCTCCAGAATATAAAAAAACTCAAGAAATTGGATACCAAAAGAACAGATAATCCAATAAAAAAAAATGGAGTACACACCTAAACAGAGAACTCACAACAGAGGAATATAAAATGGCATGTCTAAATGAAAGACATGTAAGGAAATATTCAACATCCTTAATCATCAGAAAATGCAAATCAAAACAACTCTGAGATTCCATCTTACACCTGAAAGAATGGCCAAGATCAAAAACACTGATGACAACTTATACTGGAGAGGTTGTGAGGAAAAGGGAACACTTCTGCATTGCTGGTGGGAATGCAAGCTGGTATGACCCCTTTGGATGTCAGTGTGGCGATTTCTCAGAAAATTAGGAAACAACCTTTCTCAAGACCCAGTAATACCACTTTTGGGTATATACCCAAAGGATGCTCAATCGTACCACAAGAACATGTGCTCAGCTATGTTCACAGCAGCTTTGTGTGTCATAGCCAGAACCTGGAAACAACCTAAATGCCCCTTGACCAAAGAATGGATAAGAAAAATGTGGTACATTTACACAATGGAGTACTACACAGCAGGAAAAAAACAACCACATCTTGAATTTTGCAGGAAAATGGATGGAGCTAGAAAACATTATTTTGAGTGAGGTAACCTAGACACAGAAAGACAATTATCACATGTACTCACTCATCATAGGTGGTTTTTAAACATAAAGCAAAGAAAGTCAGCCTACAAACCACAATCCCAGAGTACTTAGACAACAATGCAGACACTGAAAGAGACATACATGGATCTAATCTACATGGGAAGTAGAAAAAGACAAGATCTTCTGAGTAAATTGGGAGCACGGGGACCTTGGAGGAGGGCTGAAGGGGGGAGGGGAGGGGCAGGGAGGGAAGCGGAGAAAAATGTAGAGCTCAATATAAATCAATAAAACAAAAAGAGGACAAGAAAGAGAACGCAGTCATGCTCTCTGAATGGGGACCAATGTTGCTGACTCGGAAGGTGTGGTACATGGGAAAGCCAGCGGCTGAAATGATCCAAACACTCTTGACAACATACTTCTCATTTGTGCTATCGATTTGCTTTTCAATAAAGTTTCCTCCTACTCTGAAAAAGAAAAAGAAATTTTAATCTTGCCATAAAGCAGGAGCTAGCAAAAGTGACCTGTCAAGAGCTGGACTAGTTTAAGGTTTGCAGGACATAAAACAAAAGAAAAAATAATAAAAAATATATATTTATTTAAAGTATATAGTATGCATACTGCATTTCCAGCATGCCAGTAGAGGGCACCAGATCTCACTATAGATGGTTGTGAGGGGCCATGTGGTTGCTGGGAACTGAACTCAGGACCTCTGGAAGAGCAACCAGAGATGGTTCTTAACCTCTGAGCCATCTCTCCAGCCCTGGGATAATTGTTTCTAACTGTTCCAGGCCATTTTCACTACTGAGGAGAGGGACCGGATCAGAACAGAGACTTGGAAATCGGTTCTGGGCCCAGATGGAAGACTAGCCACCAATGCAGGTATGTTGGGTTATAAATATTGGGTGTGACATGACCCAGTTAGGATTTCAACATAGAGAAAGGTAGGGAGAGGCAGAAAGTCTACTGCCAGATTCTAGTGGGAGGGGGGTCTCTGGGCTGCAGTGAGGTGACCCACAGATTTGTCCAAAGTTAGCCAGGTATGCCAGGGGCTTGAAGAAACACCAAGAGCATTCTCAGAGAGGCTGATAGAAGCTTATAAGACCTAAATATCCTTTTGGATCTGGAAGCACCAGAGAACTGGTCTGCAGTTAGCCTGACTTTTGTTAACCATTTATTATCCACTGTAAGGTGCAGACTAGAAGGGTTCGAAAGTAAGAGGTTGGTTGAACTCATGCAGTTGCCAATAATAGGGAGACCCCAGAAGACAGACAGACTTAGGAACTCATGAAAACTTTAAGAAGACAGCTCCAGGAACTCACCAAAGTCCTTCTAGCTGCTACAAGCAGCCCAGAGGTTAGAAGACAGGCATTGGCCTTTGGAGACTCACAATGTGAAGGGAAAGGCCTAAAACAGGAATTGGCACAGTCTGCAAAAAGACCAATGTGTCTACTACTGTGGGAAGTTGGGTCATTGGAAGTATAAATGCCCTGAAAAGCAGAGCTTAAATGTAAAAGTACTGAAGCTGAAGAAAGAGACCTGGGCATTTTTGTCCCTTGCCGGTAGGCCCGGAACACTCCCCAGTTGCCAATTACCCCCCCCCCCATTACATGTACTCATTGCATGTGAGCATGAACTAGCGCACATGTGAAGTCAGGACAACTCGCAGGAGTTGGTTCCCCCTGCTCCCCATGTGGGTTCCAGGCATCTAATTCAAGTCCTCAGGCAGCAAGAGCCTTTAGCAGCTGGGCCATCTCATTAACCTTCGTAAATGGATACTGCTTTTTTGGTTTCCCAACCACCCAAACCTGAATACTCACACAAAAACTGTATTAATCACAACTCTGTTTGGTTGATGGCTCAGGCATATTTCTAGCTAGCTCTTACATCTTAAATTAACCCATTTCTATTATTTTATTTTTTTACCACGAGGCATGTGGTTTGTTTTCTCTTGCTTCTTGGGCAGCTACATGGAGTCTGCCTGACTCTGCCTTCTTTCCTCCTCTGTCTCTGTTTGGATTTCCCACCTGGCTATATTCTGCCCTGCCACAGGCCAAAGCTATTTTTTTTTTATGAACTGATGGTAATAAAACATATTCACAGCATACAGAGGGAATCCCACATCAAACCTTGCTCTGTGATTTCTATGGATTAGTCATTTTTCTCAAAGATAAGTCTATGGTATCTTAGCCCTGAGGACCCTGCTGAACCTGCTTCTGGGAACCCTATTCGTGCTTTGGTGACCTTCCTGGTGCCTGTCTGCCAAGAGGAGGGGTAGGTAGCTGAGAGTCACTTCACCTACCTTCAAAAGCAATGAGCATTTAAATGGTGTGCACAGAGCTCAGGGTACCAAAGGCCTGGTGGAGCTAGTGCCTGGAAACCTTCCTTCGGGTCCTTATGACAGACTGGAATATGTGCTTAAGTGATTTTGATAATGTCCCCTTTTTCTATGTTTTGGTTTTGTTCCTTTTTTGGGGGGGGTGGTTTTTTGAGACAAGGTTTCTCTGTGTAGTTCTGGCTGTTTTGAAACTCACTCTGTAGATCAGGCTGGCTTTGAACTCAGAGTTCCACCTCCC
Source organism: Microtus pennsylvanicus (assembly GCF_037038515.1). Lineage (NCBI taxonomy): Eukaryota > Metazoa > Chordata > Mammalia > Rodentia > Cricetidae > Microtus > Microtus pennsylvanicus. The sequence continues at coordinate 35,423,606 of NC_134599.1, read as the reverse complement.
TCTGCTCCCTGCATGATGGGATTAAAGGTTAATGTCCTATTTTACCCCAACTAGATAGCTCCCCCTCATCTCCCTGCCATTGTGCTTCTAACCTAGGATGGGACTTAAGACCTATGCCCACTGAGTGTTTCTTAATGGTGCTTACCCTCTGACTCTCTTCTGTTTTGCTTTGGATTTTTTTTTTGTTTGTTTGTTTGAGGCAGGGTTTCCCTGTGTAGTCCTGGCTGTCCTGGAACTCGCTCTGTAGTCTAGGCTGGCCTTGAACTCAGAGATCCACCTGCCTGTTTCCTGTTTCCTGAGTGCTGGGGTTGAAGGTGGGCACCTCCTGGCCTCTTCTGTTTTGCTGTAGAAAGTTTGGTTGTTGGCATTTTGCTTTCAACTCCTACTATTTTTGGTAGAGGTGGATGGGGGCACTGGAGGTCATGACCAAGTCTTAAAAGTTGTTCCTGGGCTAGTTAAGGTTGTGGGTTCACCAAGAGTGGTGTCACACACCTGTAATCCCAGTATCTGGGAAGCAGAGGCAGGAGGATTAAGAGTTTAAAGTCAGATGAAGCTATATGGTAAGACCTGTCTTAAAAGTTTAAAAAAAAATAGAGAGAGAAGAAAAAAACATAAAAGAAGTGATGTTCTCTTTCAGCCTAAAGTTCAGAATTCCCTGGAATTGAGTTTTTATAGTACCAGGGACAAAGGATTCTGTCATCTGAGCAGGCTTGAGTTTCTTTGAAGGGCAAATCTGACTTAGACCTTATAGAATACAGGGTGGGGCAGGAATATTTTGCTGCTTGCCATTCCGTGTTCATCCACCGAGGGGCAGTATTGTTCCACAAGGAAGAGCCAGACGATGCCCTGCCGGTGATGCAACTAGGTTCAAGGAGTGACACCTGCTAGTGTTTATCGACCGCCAAGAATGTGCTGACCTTTTAAAAACAGCAGGCAAAAAGATCCTACCAGAGAGGGGAGATGAAACATTTCTTCTGTTGTTGCTGTCTGCATTTATGAGACACCATCTGGCTGTGAAGTTTATTCCAACGGTGAAATTGAAACTCATGGGAGAGATTAAATGACGTTTCCAGGGTCTTATGACTAGTGAGTGAATGGCTCAGGATCCGGAAGGAACCCTGTGCTCTCCCTGATCTCAATGTCACGACTGAGCTCACGCTCGCTGCAGCCTGCCAGTGCTGTGCCCACGCGGCAAGCTCCTCTCTCTCATCTGGCCCAATTTACCATCTTTCGATAATCTAAATTAAACCCGGGGCCCACTGGCTTGCATCTAAAATTGTAAAATGGGTTATTGAACTGCCAGCCTGGAGCCCAGAGACCTCTGTTCTGTATGCACAAGGACCGAGGAGGGACAGCAGATGTGTCCTCCCGGGCCACTTTCTCTGGCGTGCATCGTGTCTTGTCCTCCCACGGCCTGCACAGCTGCCAGGGAGCATCTGTTCCTATGACTTTCACCACAGCCCTTCAGGAGTCCCTGCATCCCTGAGCCACCTCCCTCCCCAGGTGCCTCACGAGCTGGCTGGAAACAACTCTGCTTCCCTATTGGCTTGCAAATACCTGAGCCACAGCCCTTCAGCCCTTCACGGAGCTACAGTCCATTCCAGAGGGAAGAGGAGGCCACCTCTCACCCAGCTGTTGCTGAGGAGGAGAGAGCCCCCAACATGCAGCTGGCACACAGTGGAGACAAGCTGTGTTCTTTGCCCCGCCTCCCAAGCAGGCAGTGTTGACAAGAGCCCCTGGAAGCCCAGAAGAAACATGGCCCAAGACTCATTTCTCTCAGATGTGGAATCTGCCATTTCAAATCACAGGGCTTTAGACAAAGTAAACCACACATGGAGCAGCGAGCAGAAGATTCTGAGGGCTGGGGCCTGGTTAGGTTAGCCATATTCAGACACAGAAATCTGTTGGGCTTTCCCAGGATTCTGAATCCCAAGGGCAGCCTTGGCCTACTCGCTCTTCCCAGCTCCCAGGTTCATCTGTTTTTCAAACTCCAAGAGAGCAAAGCAACACTTGAGCAAAACCTACGCGGTGTCTTCCCATTCCAGAAACTAGCTTGGAACTCAGCCTGTTCCAGGAAAAGGCAGCTACATGGATTCTGCCCTAGGCTGGAACTCTCCCTGCTCCGGCTCCCTTCAGGCATGCCCAGGGAGTTCCAGCTTTCCCACATCCACCTCCACACCCAAACTACCTGTTCTGGGTTTGCATGCTAGGTAAATTTTCTGGTTCATAAACATTTGCCTATCCCGACCCTTTGGTCACCTGCTGGCTTGACAGTCATTCGTGTTCTTGAAGACTTATCGTTATCAGATGGTCTTTAAACACCGAGCACACACACGCAGTTTATTCTCACCTTTAACTGGTTCAGGGACATTGTATTCTTGGTCAGGTGACATTCAGGGTGAGTGACCTCGTGTGCCTTGTCTCCTGCAAAATCACAGGGAAACTGGTCATTAATTATTCCCATCAGGGATAGACTTCAAGGTCACCTGGCAAGGGAAAAGAGGGTGAGACCTCTGGACCCGTCCGTCAACACTTTACGATCCAGGGCTTTATCCAGGCTCTGTAATAGCCAAGGTCACATGCCCGTGTTTTACTGCTAGGGTTGGCAACTGCGGTTGCAGTGAGTGTGGGACATGGGTGTGGCTGGGCACAGCCAGGAGAGAGCTCCTGATGGGGATCAGCTACAGCATTGGGACTTTGGGTCCCTGGAAAGAGCTTCCTGTGTCTAAGCAGTAAAGTCTGATGGCTCAGGCTGAGAGACCTGTATGCAAGTCCACTCTGCTCCTTATGTGCTGTGTGAACTTGCATCTCTGAGATTTTTTTAAAAATGATTTATTTAACTTTATTTTATGTGCATTGGTATGAAGGTATCATAGCCCCTGGAACTGGAGTTACAGACAGTTGTGAGCTGCCATGTGGGTGCTGAGAATTGAACCCAGGTCCTCTGGAAGAACTGCCAGTGCTCTTAACCCACTGAGCCATCTCTCCAGCCCCGCATCTCTGAGATTTTATTTAATCTCGTTAGGTGAAGGTTATATAGAACCTATTTTATAAAGGATTACATTGCTTACTTGTCTTTTAGAGTCATGATATGTATGTGAGTGTTTTGCCTGTATGTATGTGCACTTTGAGTGTGTGTGTGTATGTGTGCGTGTGTGTGTGTGTTTGTGTGGTGCCTGAGGAGATGAGAAGAGGGTGTCAGAGTTCTTGGAGCTATAGTTATGGTTGTGAGCTGCTGTGTGGATGCTGGGAACCAAACCCAGGCCCCTTTACCTGCTGAGCTATTTAACCTGTCCCAAGGATTAAATGCTTAAAAACATATGCAAGTGCTGACTGAGTTTTCTGTCCTGCCCAGTTACTGCAGTTGTTAAGTCCTAAAGAATCACACAGAGAGGCCGGGCGGTGGTGGCGCACGCCTTTAATCCCAGCACTCGGGAGGCAGAGGCAGGCGGATCTCTGTGAGTTCGAGACCAGCCTGGTCTACAGAGCTAGTTCCAGGACAGGCTCCAAAACCACAGAGAAACCCTGTCTCAAAAAAAACCAAAAAAAAAAAAAAAAGAATCACATAGAGGTCTCATATAAGGAACTATAAACTGATTGGCCTAATGTCTCAGGCTTCTTATTAACTCTTATAACTTACATTAGTCCATAATTCTTGTCTATGTGAACCATGTGGTTTGGTACCTTTCTCGGTAAGGCAGTCACATCTTGTTTCCTCTGTGTCTAGGTCATGACTGCAGACTGAAACTTCCCTCTTCCCAGAATTCTCATTGCCTTGCTTCTACTTCCTGCCTGGTCACCCTGCCTATACTTCCTTCCTAGCTACTGGCCAATCAGAGTTTATTTAAATTACAAGTGACAGGGTACAGACCATTGTCCCACAGCATGTAAGTGCCACGGAGCATGTGTGGAGGCCAGGGAACAGCTATTGAAATCTGGATCTCTCCCTCCACCGTGGGGTCTGGAGTGGGACCCAGGTTGTCAGGCCCACGTGGCAAGCACCTTTATCTGCTGAGCCATCTTTCTGGCCCACAACCTAATTTTTTTGAGACAGGTTCTCCCACTGAACCCAAAGCTCACCCTTTTGACTTGACTGGGTTGCTACTGAGCATCTGGGATCTAACTCTCTTCACTCATCAGTGGTGGGGTTGCAGGTGTGGGCTAACACATCTGGCTTTTGTGTAGGTGCTGGGGATCCAAACTTAGTACTTTACCCACTGAGCCATCTCTCCAGCTTCCTTTTAAAGTTTAGCATTATTTTGTGTGCGCATCTGTACTTGCCCATACCGCAGCACGCTCAAGGAGGCCAGACCATGACTTTTGGAGTCCATTTTCACCCCCAGCATTTTCACCCCCAGCCTGACATCGATGCTCAGTGTGCACTAGATAGCCGCCGCCCCTGAGCTGCAGGGGTGATCCTCTGGACCTGCAGAGGCGAGTCTCCGGTCTCAACCTCCCATTTTGCCAAGGACACAGTGCAGGGAAGTACGAAGTGTGGGTCACCGTGCCTGGCTTGAATCTTTCTTTAATGACCGCTGCTTAAAGCGTTTTGACATGGGTGCCACTTTTGCAAGCAATAGCTACGAGAGGCGGTATTGTGTTTTAGGGTGTGCTGTGTTCATTTCTCCTTTGGGTTGGAAACATCTGAAGGGTAAAAACTAAAGTCTTAAGTAATAATAAATTTGTGTGGCACTGGGCTAAGCATTTTATATTTAATCTTCATCACCATTTTGGAAATAATTTCCATTTTCAAAGTGAGAAGACAGAGGAGACGAACAGGTAATTTGGGCAGTCACACAGCTGAGTGGGGCGGAGTTCCATCAACCCCCCACCCTTTTTTTTTAAGCTTTGTGTGTATGTGTGTGTGCCTGGCTGTATGTGGAAGAGCCCAAGGTTAGGTGAGGTGCCTGATCCCAAGGAGTTACAGACAGTTGTGAGTTGCCAGGTGGGTGCTAGGAATTGAACCCCAGTTCTCTGGAAGAACAGCTAGTGCTTTTAACCATTGAGCCGTGTCTCCAGCCCCTAGAAGTGGGTCAGAGTACAGATGCAACTACCCTGCCCTCAGCACCTGTCACGGGGCCAGGCGCACTGATGCTCTCTGTGGTGAGATGCCATGGACTTGGTGTAAGTTTGTGCACAGAGGACATGGCACGGATGGCCAGAGCAGAGACCATCCCCACAGGACAACCGTGAATTCCTCCCTGTCTCTCTTCTGCGAGCCTATCTGGTTATTCGGGGCTCTTATCTGTAAAGAGGCAATTTAATCCTCCTTCACGGAATCCTAAAGTCACTTACCCATTCCCCAGGGAGCTGGGGTAATAAAACAGAGTAAAGTTTAGTATTACTCTCTGATTAGAGACTTGTCCAAACAAGATCACACACAAAAGCCAGACCGATCCCCAAACCCTTTGCTCCCTGCTCCCCTTCCCCGTCTCCTGCTCCTTAGATTTTTGAGAGTGTGCAATCCACTCCAGGGTTGTGCTCCAGCTCTGGCTCCCGCTAGGTGCCGCTTTCAAGGACACACGTGTTTCCCACCACTGCCGGTCCCTCCCTGACCTCTCCACCTGAAGTAGAACACTGGTTCATTTGCATTTTGAAAGCAGAGCAAAGTTCAGTTCGGTGGCTGGTTCCAGTGCCCGGGAGTTGCCTGACCTGAGTTAGACAAAAGCAGAGAGCTGCAGCCAGAAGAACCCAGAGCTTCTGGCGGAGGGTTTCCCTCTGCTCAGTTCCTGGTGGCACCATAGTACAAACACTCAGGATGGTAATAGGAGAGAAAAGGCTGTGAAGATCCATGTGGCTGTGTTCCCTCTGTTTGCTTTGAATGAACACACAGATGAGAACCCTCTTCTGCCGCAGGGGTGAGGGCAGAGCCATGGGTTGTCATGATCTTTTACTGTCACGGGACATTGTCCCCCCAGGCCTTTCTTCTGCAGAGCTGTCAGGAATGGCAGTGTCGGGGTGACATTGCAGCCATTTGGGAGAATCAAATGAGGGTGCACATCTGTGTCCTTTACCAGGCTGGCCTTCTCACACTGCAAGTTCCGAGGCTAGCCCAGGCTGGCCTTCACAGACCACAAGTTCCCAGGCTACCCAAGGCTGGCCTTCACAGGCTGCAGGTTCCCAGGCTACCCCAGGCTGGCCTTCACAGGCCGCAGGCTCCCAGGCTACCCAAGGCTGGCCTTCACAGGCCGCAGGCTCCCAGGCTACCCAAGGCTGGCCTTCACAGGCCGCAGGCTCCCAGGCTACCCCAGGCTGGCCTTCACAGGCCGCAGGTTCCCAGGCTACCCCAGGCTGGCCTTCACAGTCTGCAGGCTACCCAAGGCTGGCCTTCACAGGCCGCAGGCTCCCAGGCTACCCCAGGCTGGCCTTCACAGCCTGCAGGCTCCCAGGCCACAGTGAGGACCAGAGTGCAGGTACCAGTGAAGGAAGGCGAAGCAGAAATCCCAGCCACCAGAAATGGCAGGACCCGGAGCTTCAGGCAGAAGGGCCAGCTCCCTTCCTAGTCTGGTTTGCTGGATTCTAGGCCAGGGTCCAGCAAACCCTTCTCATGACACTTCTTGTACACTCCACAGCATCTGAAAGGGCTTTTGTCTCCACGCCCGGAGAACAAACAACAAAGGCCTGATGTGGGCTGTAGGCCTGGAAAGGGAAACTTTTTGCCTGAGGAGCCCAGCTTTGCCTGTCGGCTTCAGCACTGATGTGGTCAAACAGATCAGGAGGAGGGTGGCTTCTGGTTCCCACACGTGTGTCTGCTGCCACATGCCCAACACACACGCAAGCGCGCGCACACACATAAACACACACATGCACACACACGCAAGCGCGTGCGCACACACACGTGCGCACACACATAAACACACACATGCACACACACGCACACACACATGTACACACACGCACGCGCACACACACATGCACATGCACACACACGCACGCGCGCACATGCACGCACATGGACAGACTTCAACCAACTGTTTCTGTCCACACTAGAAGCTATGGTTGTAAGGGCTATGGGAAGGCGGTCACCCCTTCAGGTGATGTACCACATGCTTGGTTTTCCTCACACGTCAAAGCACACAGAGATGATATGCTTTGATTTCCTTGGGGGCAATGTAGGCCCAGAGTGAGCTACAACTTGCCTTGATCAACACAAGCCTCACAGTGCCTACCCATGAGAACACGAGGCAGGTCTGGGGGGGTGTAGCTCAGGCATAGAACACTTAGCACGAGCAAGGTCCTAGGCTCAGTCCCCAGTACCTCAGGAAAACACACAAACCACACATGAACACACAATGACATACATACGTTAAAGTTCTACAGGCAACACTGAAGAAAGATCCGCTTTCCATAAATCTATCCCAGGGTCCCTTCAAATTCATGCCACTCAGAGTGTGTGGACAGAGATGAAACTCCAGGCCGCCCACAGAAACAAAGTTACACAGAAAAGCTCACTGTGATAGGGGAGAGCAGGATTGGGGAAGGGAGGTCTCCTCTTGCTCCGCCCTTCTCTTTCACGTTCTCTGGTGATTGACATAATGTGAAGCTGGGTGTTGATAGAGCTTTGAGATCCGTTGGGGGAGGGGCTAGTGAGATGGCTCAGTGAATTAAAGCACCTGTCACTGAGCTCAGTGACCCAGGTGTGATTCACGGGACCCACACAGTGAAAGGAGGTAACTGATTCTCCCCATTGCCCTTTGACCTCCATACACACGCTATGGGCATGTATGTATCCATCCACATCGTCTTCCTTATGGTTTCTATTGCTGTAGTAAACTCCATGACCAAAGGCAATTTGGGGAGAAAGGGGTTATTGCATCTTACAGCGCATGTCCATCACCCAGGGGGGTTACGGCGAGACCTTAAGGCAGGAGCCAAGGCGGAGCAAGTGAGCACATGGAGGGGTGTTGTCTACTAGTTTGCTTCTTATGGCTTGCTCAGCCTTGCTCCTTACACACGCACACACATACATATACACACGTGTTGTAATAGGAGCGGCGGGGCTGCATCCCCAGCACCCCAGCCGCCTGGCTAGCTCATGCCCCGAAATAACAACATACAAACTGTATTCATTTAAACACTGCTTGGCCCATTTCTATCTAGCCTCTTCTAAGCTAATTCTCGCACCTGGACTAGCCCATTTCTATTAAGGTGTGTAGCATCCCAAGGTGCGCTTACCGGGAAGATTCTAGCCTACGTCCATCCTGGGTCGGAGCTTCATCGCGTGTGTCTGGGAGAGGGGAGCATGGCGTCTCTGAGCTCACTTCCTCTTCCTCCCAGCATTCTGTTCTGTTTACTCCTCCCACCTATGTTTTAACCTATCAGGGCCAAGCAGTTTCTTTATTGCTTAACCAATGAAATCAACAGATTGATATATGACACTCCCACATCACACACGCACACACATACATATACACACATGTACATGCATGCACACACATAATGCCTAAAATGTAATTTAAACAATTTTGTGGGACTGGAAAGACAGCTTAATGGTTAAGCCTGGGTTTGATTCCTAGCACCCACATGGTGGCTCACAACAGTCTGGAACTCTAGTAAAATGGGATCCAACATTGTCTTCTGGACTTGAGGGCACCAAGAATGCATGTGCACAGATATTTATTTAAGTAAAATACCCACACGCAGAAGGTAATATTAAAATAAAAATTTTAAGCAGGGCATGGTGGTGCATATCTTTAATCTTAGGAGACAGAGGCAGGTGGATCTCCATGAGTTCAAGGCCAGCCTGGTCTACAGAGCGAGTTCCATGATTGACTCCAGATAGCTACTGGGAAACCCTGTCTCGAAAAACAAACAAAAAAGAAAGAAAGAAAGAAAGAAAGAAAGAAAGAAAGAAAGAAAGAAAGAAAGAAGGAAGGAAGGAAGGAAGGAAGGAAGGAAAGAAGAAAAGAAGGAAGGAAGGAAGGAAGGAAGGAAGAAAGGAAGGAAGGAAGGAAGAAATTTGTTAAAAGAAAAGCTTTTCTTGCCAAATGTGGTAGTTTATTATTTAGTAGTCATTTTATGAGACCCCACAAATAAATAGGATAGCGAACTCATTTCCTGTGCAGACTACTATCAGGACACCGAGCTCTCAGTGGTGGTAATTAGTGCGTCCTGGCATCGTCACAGACGCCTGACCTGGCATCTGTTCCAAAATCATAGGCTATCTTTGTGCTGTGTGGAAAAAAAAATCACAGACCCGAGGGAGTTGGGAAATCAAAGTATTGTTCCTGGTTCTGCCTGACTGACCAGTTCTCCCTAGGGTAAGTAAGACAGCCCCTCTCACCAGGCCTCCATTTCCTTGTTTGTGAACACTCTGAGCCTCCCAAACCTGCCTGGTGTGGAATCATCTGGCTAAACACACAGATGGCAGAGCCCTGGGCAGGGTGGAGGGGCGGGGTGAGGTAGGGGATGTGATGGGTAGACTCTGTGTTGGTTTGGTTTGGTTTAGTCTTTGGAGACAGATTCTCGTAACTTACTATGTATCCCAGGATGGTCTTGAACTCACAATATTTCTGCCTCAGTGACACCCCCTAAACCCTCCCCGCCCCCGCCAAGCACTGGGGTCACAAGCATGTGCCCATGTCTGATGTGGAGTCTCTACAGTTTCTCTTTCACTTTGGTACTGGGGACTCACTGGATCTAGGCCTGCAAGCTTGCCAGGGCAAACACGCTGCCAACCATTCTAGGTGGGCCTTTAGCAATCTGAGGATCGTGGGCCCACACCGCCAGGCCAGGGTGGAGTCTGTATCTTTAAACCAAGCAGCCCAGAGGATTCTTATCTGACACGTTTGGAAGCTGTGAACACCAGATGGTTGCTAAGGGCTCAGACTATGCTATGATCTGTAATTTATAAAAATAGTCTTCTAGAAAAAAACAAACCCTGTAGCTGGGAAATAGTTCCGACACAATGTCTCCTAGGACCCTCGGCTTTTATGACACACGAGGGGCACACTTTACAGTGCCCTTGTGAGAATGGAAACCTAGCCATCATTCCGAAGTGGTTTTGGCTGGAATTTTGCCAGGGCCCAGCCCTCCTCACACCTGCACACAGAGGTTGAAATTCTTTGGGGCTTCAGTCGCTGTTAACTCTGCTGTCCTTTGCGCTCAGTGAGGCTTTCCGTAGGACTATGGCTTGTGCCTGCTGTCCTCCTTTAGACTGGATTTTCTCCTTGGCACCATCTGATCTACCCAGTCTTGCATCTCTGTGCTATTTGTCGTGTGTCTGGTTCCCGCTGCGTCCTCAGCACTCATGCAAGAACAGAGTACTCACTGGGCATTTGTGGCTTCAAGGGAGGAGATACTCACTGGATGAACCGAGGATGAGCCGGTGAAATGACTCCTGGGAAAACTCTCGGTGTCCATGGTCACTGCAACCCCTTACCTCCTGGCTCACATATGGGGTAATGGCTGCATGCTGTGCCTGTGCCTCTGGTCTCCTCAGGTGCCTGGACCTGGCTTCAATTCCCAGCACCCACATGGCACCACACAACTGTCTGTAACTCCAGTCCCAGAGGACCCGACACCCTCACACAGACATACATGCAGGCAAAACACCAATGTGCGTACAAAACAAAACAAAAGAAACAACAACAAACCCCAGTGTGGTGGTGCATGCTAATAATCATAGCACTTGAGAGTTGGCACCAGGAAAATTGATAATTCAAGGCTGGCCTGAGCTACACAGGAATTTTGAGGCCAGCCTGGGTTACATAAGACCCTGTCCTTTTCTCTCTCCTTCCTCTTTTTTTTTTTTTTTTTTTTGAGACAGGGTTTTTCTGTAACTTTGGAGCCTGTCCTGGAACTTGCTCTGTAGATCAGGCTGGTCTCGAACTCACAGAGATCTGCCTGCCTCTACCTCCCAAGGGCCCAAACTAAAGGCTTGTGCCACCATGGCCAGCAAATACATTGATTTAAAAGAATAGGGAACAGAATGCATAGAGCAGATTAAAATACTTACCTTCTATCTGTGGGGCAGATCCCTGACACTGAAGAACCAATAAATCAAATAAAACACGGAGAAATTGCCGTTGGGATCCACCTCTCACCTAGAGGCACAAAAAGTGACCAACAGGAGCTGGGAAGAGATGGAATCAAGCAGGAATCTTTAACCAGAAATCCAGCTTTTTGGCTCCTTCATCACCATTGGCCTCATGCCTGACATAGGTGTCATGTGAGCTGGGGGAGAGTTACACATGCTCACCGCGGGAAGGTAACGGGAATTCAGTGCTCTGGCCCTGGAAACAACCAGCAGCATAGGCTGTCGTATCATGGAGAGTGCTTTTTAACTTTTCAATTTATTTAATTTGCCTACCAAAGATGTGCTGTTTCTAAAGTCAGTAGATAGTTCACATACTATATATGATCAGATCAGACCAAAACCCAAGCTGGGAGGTGGAGGATGGGGTGCTGGAGAAACGGCGTGACAGTAAAGAGCGTGTGCTGTCCTTTGGAGGACCTAGGTTTGGTTCCCAGCACCATGGGCAACTCACACTGTCTGTAACCCTAGGCCTCCAGCCCCAGGGGATCTAATGTCCTTTTCTGGTCTCCTTGGTACCAAGTACACATTTGATATACATCTATCCAGGCAAATACTAATACTCCCAAAGTTAAAATAAATAATTTTAAACTAACAACAATAAAGTAACAAATTGGGTATGGTGATGCATGTCCATAATCCCAACACTTGGAAGGTGGAGACAGGAGATCAGGAAATCGAGGTCAGTCTTCGCCACGGAGTGAGTGTCAGGTGAGCCTGGCTACCTGAGATCTGTTTCAACAACAAGGGGAGGGGTTGGGGATGTAGTTCAGCTGGCATGTTGATCGTGAATACACACACTTGGAAGCCCAAACAAGGTCCCCTTCTCTATCACTCTCTGCATATTCCTTTAAGGCACAGTTACTGCTCACCATACTGGAAACCAGTAAGCCCCAGCAGGTTACAGGTTGGTGCAGTGAAGCCAGACTTGCCGTGTGGGTGCTGGGGTTTGAACTCTCCACCCTTATGATTACAGAGCACGTGCCCTTAGCTGCTGCACCAGCTCTCTGGCCCCGTCTCCCAGCTTTCCGTGCTATTTTTAGGCTTCTGCATTTGGAAAGTCAGTTTTGATGTCAGATCCTCTTGTACTTTTTACAAGCATTTTTTTCCCTTTCCTTTTCCAAGGCATCCGAGTTTTCCTTTGATAAACCTGGGTGTGAGTTGTGCTGATGTTAGCCTGCTTTAGAGATGATGCACAGGATGGTGGATTACATGTGAATTATGACTACCACGTGACTGGCCCAGACATGCTAACACCTGTGACTCAAGAGAGACCCAGTGTTGGCCCTGAGTTGACACTTTCCCCTGCTTTTTTCCTTTCTGCCTGTGTTTTTATCTTATCTTTAGAGAGTAGAATTAACTTGCTTCCCTTTTACTGCTTACTTACGCATCCTAGACTGACCCCAAACTCGCTGTGTGGGCAAGAATGACCTTAACTCCTGATCCTCCCAAGTCTCCCTCCCCAGTGCTGGGATTACAGGCAAGGGCCTCCGTTCCCATCCCAGCTGCCGCTGTTATGCAGTGAACAGTTTGAACTGTTAGAAGAAATATGCCTAGCGAAAGGAACTCATCTAAAAAGAAAAACGAAAGCACTGGAGGGTGCCTTCACCTGAGGGGGAGTGAGGGTCTGCAAGGGAGAAAGAGAAAGGACCACAGAGGAGACCCAGGAACCCTATGGAAGCACAATGTCACCCCAGGGCACTGAGAGGAGGCTGTAGGACTAAGTATGAAAATTAAGCACCACCCCCGAAGCTGTGGCTCTTAGCTATCCCAGAAACAGCCAGGGCCCATCTGAACATGTGGGAAGCTGGGAAAATGTGGCTCCAAGGTACTTCTGTCTTCGCTCTGCCTTGCCCTCTCCTTGTGCTAGCCTTCCCTCCTTTCCTTCCCTCCTTTCCTTCCCTCCTTTCCTTCCTTCCTTCCTTCTTTCCTTCCTCCTTTCCTTCCTTCCTTCCTTCCCTCCTTTCCTTCCTTCCTTCCTTCCTTCCTTCCTTCCTTCCTTCCTTCCTTCCTTCCTTCCTTCCTTCCCTCCCTCCCTCCCTCCCTCCCTTTCCTTCCTTCCTTCCTTCCTTCCTTCCTTCCTTCCTTCCTTCCTTCCTTCTTTCCTTCCTCCTTACCTTCCTTCCTTCCTTCCTTTCCTTCCTTCCTTCCTTCCTTCCTTCCTTCCTTCCTTCCTTCCTTCCTTCTTTCCTTCCTCCTTACCTTCCTTCCTTCCTTCCCTCCTTTCCTTCCTTCCTTCCTTCCTTCCTTCCTTCCTTCCTTCCTTCCTTCTTTCCTCCCTCCCTCCCTCCCTTCCTTCTTCCTTCTTTCCTCTCTCCCTTCTTCCCTCCCTCCCCTGTCTTTGTTCTTTCTTTCTTTCTTTCTTTCTTTCTTTCTTTCTTTCTTTCTTTTCTTTCTTTCTTTCCTTTCTTGAGACAGGGTTTCTCTATGTAGACCTGACTTTCCTGGAACTCACTCTGTAGACCAGGCTGGTCTTGAACTCACAGAGATCAACCTGCCTCTTCCTTCCGAGTGCTGGGATTAAAGGTGTGCGCCACCACCGCCTGGCTCACTTTCCTTTCTCAATGCCCAGTGCCCTAGGGTCCTAGTGTCCTGCCATCCTTCATCCCGTTCTAGTTGACTGCATCATCTACAAAACGGGCTCAAAGATGTAGCCAGCAGGTGATAGGTGTTCACCAAATGGGCAGGTGATAGGTGTTCAGCAAACAGGCAGGTGATAGGTGTTCAGCAAATGCAGGCTCTACCGCTTTGCCCTCTGGAAAGGCTCTGCTTTCGCTGAGTCTCACTGAGTCCGAGTGGGAATTTGAGTCATCTCTCTGTTCCCATGTGTATGGGCTAGGATGTGTCATTAAATAAAATGTTGTGTGACTAGACCTTGGAGAATAAATAACTCACAGCCTGTTTTTATTTTTTAAATATTTATTTATTATTTGTGTGTGTGTGTGTACACGTGTGTGCACGCACAAATGTATGGCTATGGGTACCGTGCTGATTTTTCTTAGCTTAGATTAGCTTGGATTTCAGTAGAGGAGAAGCGTGAGAAATACACTTTGACATCTGTGACCAGCTGTGTGTGTGTTCTGAGTTTTCTTGTATATGCAGTCAGAATCTGTTGAGAGCGGCAGTGAGGGGCCGGTACAGGGTCTCACCATGTAGCCCTAGTTGGCCCGGAACTCATGATGTAGACTAGAACTAGTCTTGAACTCATAGAGATCCACCTGCCTCTGCCCCCTGAGTGCTGGGATTCAAGGCATGCGCTACCACGTCAGGCCTTCACGCTCACTTTGAGGAATGCGATCCGCTTTTCTTGCCTCTTTGAGAGTCATCTCCGCTTGACTATTGAGAAACCATTGTCTCTGTCATCAGCAGGTCTTCAGACACTCGATTAGCTTTGGCTTCGTGGCAACTGGTTTGCCGAAGCGCAAGGCCCATCTCATGCGCTCCTTCTCCGTTTCCCCGCCATCAGAGACTAATAGGTCTAGCCGAGAAACGCCTTCGAGAGTGGGGATGAGGTGAGGGAGGGAGAGCAACTGGAGCTGACTGTCCCTGAAACTGCAGTCCAGTGTCCTGTCGTTTGCACTGTGCCCATCAAGCACTTGAGCTCCACACACACGATTTCAAAGATTCAGTGATTTAAAAATAAAATGCACAAGACTTATTAACAATGTTTTAAAGCTGGCCATGGTAGTCCATGCCTGTGATTCCAGCACTGGAGAGATGAAGAATCAGGAATGCAAGGTCATCCCTGCTTTATAACAAATTCAAGGCTATCCTGGACCACATGAGACCCTGTCTGAGAAAACCAAAATAATAATAGCAATAGTAATGATAATACTATTTAAAAATTTGTTATATGCTGATATATACCATTATGTCCTGGCAATATTTTTTTTTGCATTGGGGCTATACAAAGCTATTAAAATTGATTTTTGCACTGGGGAGGTAGCTCAGTGAGTGGAATACTTGCTGGGTAACCATGAGGACCTGAGTTCAGATCTCCATGCCAAAGCTGGGCGTGGTCAGGACTGGTGGAGAAGAGACAGGCAATCCTGGAGACCGCTGACCTATCCTAACCAGTGAGCTCCTGGTTCCCAGAGAGAGCCTGTTACAAAACAAACAAACAAAACAAAACAACAAAGAAAAAAGAGGAGGAGAGTGATAGAGGAAGAGGCTCAACACTGACCTCTGGTCCCTAACCTCCCGTTGCACATCAGGAAAGCACATCTGCATATGTGTGCTCACACATAGAGTCCCACATCTGCACATATGTGCACACCATGAAGCCCCCACATCTGCACATATGTGCACACCATGAAGCCCCCACATCTGCACATATGTGCACACAGTGAAGCCCCCACATCTGCACATATGTGCACACCATGAAGCCCCCACATCTGCACATATGTGCACACCATGAAGCCCCCACATCTGCACATATGTGCACACCATGAAGCCCCCACATCTGCACATATGTGCACACAGTGAAGCCCCCACATCTGCACATATGTGCACACAGTGAAGCCCCCACATCTGCACATATGTGCACACAGTGAAGCCCCCACATCTGCACATATGTGCACACAGTGAAGCCCCCACATCTGCACATATGTGCACACAGTGAAGCCCCCACATCTGCACATATGTGCACACACATACAGCCCCCACATCTGCACATACACGCACACACACAGCCCCCCACATCTGCACATATGTGCACACCATGAAGCCCCCACATCTGCACATATGTGCACACACATACAGCCCCCACATCTGCACATACACGCACACACACAGCCCCCACATCTGCACATATGTGCACCCACATATGACTTCCCCACACTTAATTTCACTTTTGTCTTTTTCAAGAAGATTCTTATTTATTTTATCATTTTATTCACGTGTTCCTATGTGTATAAGCTCAAGCACTGTGCAGTACCCTGGGAGGCCAGGAGGGAGTAACAGATGTCTTAGCTCTGGAGTTCTAGGCCTTTGTGAGTCACCTGATATAAGTGCTGGATTTGAACTCCTCTTTACCTAACCACCAAGCCACCTCTCCAGCCCATTTTCTTTTTAGCATGTGGCTTCTAGGAAGTTGAAAGTGATCTATATATTCACATCCTGATGTTTAGACAGTAATGTCAGTCTGAAGGGCTGAGTGGCAAGTGACCAGAACATCGATTGAAGGTGTTACTGTACACTCGTATAAACATGGGTGGTGAGCCTGCCTTCACATAGAGCCAGGCTCAGATATGAACCAAATCACCACCACACTCAGGATGAGTTCAGAGACAAAAGGGCATGCCCACCGATGTAACTGGTTTTCCAAATTCTCCACAATTTTGCTCTGAACTTCAGGCTAGACGATAATAGAGTTTAAAACAGGAAGGGTTATTTTGTGGAGAGGAAGTCTCAATCCATGAGAGTAATGGAAGAAGTTTCTAGAAGGCTAGGGCTTAGTCATTGCCTTCTGTCATTGCCTTTTTGGTTGTTCTTTTCTTTGAATTCCAGCAGGCGCTGGTGGGAGGACTGGAGCCAGCAGAATTACATTATAAATGGGGGAAGCCCATCAAGTTGTTTAAAAACATCATCTTGAGGTTGGATACACAGAAATGATTTTATTTTCCTCCTATATCCATTAGGATTTTCTGACCCCCACTCCCTTATTTCTCTTTGTCCTCTCTCCAGACAGGGTCTTGCTATGCAGCCCAGACTGGTCTTGAACTACTGATTCTCCTGGTGTTGCCTCTTGGGTGCTGGCATTACAGACATGTGCTGCCATAGCTAGTGTATGTCCCATTGGGGGTTGAACTCAGGGCCTCCTACAGAGTGGGCAACATTTCCACTTAAATAGAATCCTACAGAAGGCTGATGAATTTCTAAATTTCTAACTGTAAATTAAGCAGCCACCAAACCCGCCTATAAAAATCTGTGGTAGTCAGGCATGGTGGCACAGGCCTTTACTCCCGGCATGAGGGAGACAGAGACAAGAGCTTCAGGTCAGCCTGATCTACATAGTAGGTTCTAGGCCCACGTAATTTATGTAGTAAGTTCTAGGCCAGAATGATCTATATAGTAAATTCCAGGACAGCCAGAACTATACAGTAAGGCATTGTCTCCAAAACTAATAACATTAACAATAATATATTATTAATAGGTACATATATGAGTAAGTAAATAATGCAATGTAGTGAGGCAAGAACTTTTAAATTCATCAGATGAGAAGGCCAATCCAGAATCTGAACTACAAGGAAGTCTGAGCCCTGTTATAATCTCACAGAGACCCTCCCTGCAAACATGAAGTGCTGGGTCTCCTGTAAGCCCACCCTCTTTCCCCACAACTTTCTTTCTCCGGTTTTTTTTTTCTTTCTTTTAAGTTTATAGGTGGGTGGAAGGAACATTATGTTCTCAACCATTTCTTTTCTTTAAAATCTCATGCACAGGCTGGTCTATAATTACCCGCTATACGTAGATAACTCCTACAAGAATCTTGCGAGCTCTCCGCTGAGTTCCAGGCTGGTACAGTCAGCTGCCCATGTTTTGTCCACTCCCAGAGTTCTCAAATGCACCCAGAGCTTAACAAACACAAATAGAAGCCATAGCTCCCAGCTCAGAGCTGTAGCGCTTCAATTCCTCCCAGGAAAAAGATGAAACCAACCAAGCCACGTGGTGTGCCTTCCCCCGCCACTCCTCTGCCATGCCCCTGCACCTGTTACCCACAGAGACCCCCTTAGAACACCAGCGTTAGTGTATTATTCTAAATGAGGCTACTGGGGTTTATGGGTGCACATCAAAGCCTTCTCCACGCTTACTTCATCTGAAAGTGGACACATCATCTGGGGGCCGGGGTATCCAGACACATCATCTGGGGGCTGGGGTATCCAGACACATCATCTGGGGGCCGGGGTATCCAGACGTTCCTCTTCATGCCAACTTTTACTGTCAAGAAAGACACCAAGAGTAAATGTATGTGAATCTCCCCTGCGGTGAGTGTTATAGCTGCTGAAGAATCTTGAAAGATTGCTGACCTACAAGAATAATCACAACTTTCTTACCTTTCATTCGTTTGTCTGGAAATTCATTTAGTCCCATAGACGCTTCTAACTTCCACCCCTTCTCCCTTCCTTGCAATGTTGGGTATACAATTCTCTGATTTTTAAAATTTTTAATAGTTATTTATTTATGTGTTTGGATGTGTTGCCTGCACGTGCGTCTGTGCACCATGTGTGTGCCTGGTTCTAGCAAAGGCCGGAAGACAGCATCAAATTCCCTGGAACTGAGTGTGCCGTACAGATGCTGGGAATTGAACCCAGGACCTCTGGAAGAATAGCCAGTGATCTTAACCACTGAGTCATCTCTCCAGCACCCACTTAAATAGTATCTTACCATGTAACCCAGGCTGGCATCAAATTCTTTCTTCTTAAGACATCTTTCTTAGGCCAGGCGGTGGTGACACATATCTTTGATCCTAGCACTCGGAAAGCTGAGGAAGGAGGATCTCTGTGAGTCTGAGGACATCCTGGTCTACAGAGTGAGACTCAGGACAGCCAGGGTTACACAGGGAAACTCCATCTTGAAAAACCAAACAACAACAACAACAACAAAACAAAATCCCAAAGGAACCCCCTCTCCAAAAAACAAAGCAAAAGAAAACAAAACAAAAAACAAAAACCAACCAAACAAACAAACAAAAATGTAAAAGGAGAATGTACCTTGGTTTCCTGGCTGCCCAGACACAGAAACTATTTTAATTACAACACTGTTTGACCAATAACTTAGGTGCATTCCTAGCTAGCTCTTATACCTTAAACTTACCTATTTCTATTAATCTGTGTATCACCACGAGGCTGTGGCCTACCGGTAAGATTCAAGCGTCTTTCTCCTTCAGCAGCTACATGGCCTCTTCCTGACTCTGCCTTCTTTCTCCCTGCATTCGGTTTAGTTTTTCCTACCTAGCTATATTCTGCCCTGCCATAGGTCAAAGCAGCTTCTTTATTAATGAATAGTAATAAAACATATTTACAGCATACAGGGGGAATCCCACAACAACAACAACAACAAAATCCCAACCATTTTTTCACAGTTGGGCATAGTGACACACTCCTTTATTCCCAGCACTTGGGATGCCCAGGCAGGCAGATCTCTGTGAGTTGAGTACACAGTCTGGCCTACACTGGCAAGTTCCAGCACTGCCAGGGCTACATGACAGAATCCTCGAAACAAATGTGTTTTTAAGATTTATTTTATTTTTATTTGTATGAGGATCTGCATGTGCACCTTGTGTATGCCTGGTGCCCAGAAAATCAGAAGGCAGAGTCAGAGTTCTGGAACTGGACTTACAGACAATGGTGAGCCATCATGCAGCTGTGGGAATCCAATCTGAGCCTTCTGCAAGGGCAGTAAGTGATCTTGACCACTGAACCATCTCTCCAGGCCCTGTAAAATGTCTTTTAAAAAATTGTATTATGCCAGGCGGTGGTGGCACACACCTTTAATCCCAGCACTCAGGAGGCAGAAACAGGTGGGTTTCTGTGAGTTAGAGGCCAGCCTGGTCTACAGAGTGAATAAATGTGTGTGTGTGTGTGTGTGTGTGTGTGTGTGTATACAGCGTATGAGTGTGCAAGTCATAATGTGAGTGTTCGGGTCAGAGAACAATTTGTCAGAGTTAGTTATGCTGTGTAGGTCTGAGGGTTTAAACTCAGAACTTCAGGCTTGGATGCAAGGGCCTTTCCCACCTGGGTTATCTCACTGGCCTTGGCCTTGAATACTCCATTCTCTTGCCTCAACCTCCAAAGTGTTGAGATTACAGAAATATATCCAATATAATCCTCTAATTTTAACCATTTAGCCAGTTTCTTCTTCTTCTTCTAACTTTTAAATTTTTTAATAGTTTTTTTCTCCTCCTCCTCCTCTTCCTCCTCCTCCTTCCTCTTTTTTTGCTCGAGACAGGGTTTCTCTGTGTAGCCCCAGCTGTCTGACTGTCCTGGAACTCGCTTTGTAGACCAGGTTGACTTCAAACTCACAGAAGTCCTCCTGCCTCTGCCTCTCTAGTGCTGGGATTGAGGCGTGGGCCACCACCGCCCAGATAGTCAGCCTTCTTCATAAACTTTTTACAAAGTGTGCATATGTACATGTGTGTGCAACTTCCTGAAGTTGCTCTCCTACTTCCCCCTTCTGTGGGTTGGGGCACGCTGACTCCAGTCCTTAAGTTTCCACGCACGTGCTTTTCCAGGCTGAGTCGGATGAGCTGCACAGTGGGCTATCTTTGTAAAGGTCTACAGCCTCACACATTAAAGAATTTTCTCTTCTTCCTGTCAGTTTGGCTTTTGTTGCTGAAGTTTGTGCCTCCCAACACTTCCTGATCTGCACACTCCAGCTCTACGGTTATCAGTGTCCTTGGCCACAGACCTCTTTCCCACACTTCTCTGCCAAGCAGGCTTCCCCCTCCTGCCGACTCCTATTGGATTCTGCTCATCCTCCAGAACCACAGACAAGCAGCGTCTTCCTTGGTAAACCTCCTCTGTCCTGCTCATGTCCGGTTTCCTCCACTTGTCCTTTATAGCACTATTCACACTAGCGATAAAAATGCCATTAGTTGACTAATGTCTTCTCCTCTAGTCGTCTGCAATGTCTTCCCCTCCCCTTTCCCTCCTCTCCCCCTCCCCTTCCCCTCCCCTTTCCCTCCTCTTCCCCTCCTTTCCCCTCCTCTTCCCCTCCCCTTCCCCTCCCCTTTCCCTCCTCTTCCCCACGTCTTCCCCTCCCCTGTCCCTCCTCTTCCCCACCTCTTCCCCTCCCCTTCCCCTCCTCTTCCCCTCCTTTCCCCTCCCCTTTCCCTCCTCTTCCCCACGTCTTCCCCTCCTCTTCCCTCCTTTTCCCCTCTCTTTCCCCCTCCCCTTCCCCTCCTCTCCCCTATCTTCTTTCCCTTCTGTCCCTCCTCTTTTTTTTCTTTCAGAGTGTCACCGCTAGTTTGTGCTGGCCTTGAACTTACTCTCAGGTTGCCATGGTCCTCAGGTTGCCATGGTCACTCTAGTGCTAGAAGAACAGGCATGGGTGCCCAAGCCCAGCTCAACTGTAAGTGTCTTGATGGTAAGGGTCCTCCCTGTATTTGCTTGATCTTGTATTCTAAGTTCCTACCACTACGTGGACTCATATGTACAAAATTACCGAATGAGGGGCTAAGGAACTGGTCCAGCGGTGAAACACTTTCCGAGAGTGCATGAGCCCTGAGCTTGATCCCCAGCAACAGCGCGAATTCCTGACTGCATGATTCAGCATGCACTGGATCAGAGTATGCACAGAAGATGCGAGAAACCCCACCTGCAACCGAACAGGAAGGCTCCCCTCACGGCACCCATTCGGCACAGGGCAAAGCAATCTCAAAATAGCCAGTGCTGGTGTGGGCTGAGTTGCTACTCTATCGGGGTAACCATCCTGGGTAGGGATTAGATGACAGGTTTACTTGAGAGGGGCTGACCCAGAAAACTGCCCTGCAACATGCATGAGAGATTCTGATGAAACCTAAAAATAGTGCTATCGCTGGCTTGGAAAACTTGAGTGATGATCTGTCCTCTCTCCTTTGCAACCCCTGCCACTGCGAAGCCTCGGCTGCCCCCCCCCTTTTTTTTATTGAACTGGAGAATTCCAGAGAGGGCTGCTGTTCTCCGCCAGCTGACTGGCTTTGCTATGCCCGCTTTACCTTTTGTACTTGTTGGTTTGCTTCTTTGAGATGGGGTGTCACGTAGCCCAGGCTACCTCAGATTTGCTTTATAGCCGAGATTGGCCTTGAACTCCTCATCTCCTGCCTGCTCTTCCCAAGTGCTGAGATTATGAGTGTAATACCTCCACATTACATGTTATTTATTTATTTAGTGCTGGGAGTCACACTCAGGACCATGGGCATCGTAAGCAAGAGTTCTGTTCTCCTCCAGCCCACTCATTTTAAAACGAGGAAACGAGCTTCCGAGAGGCCTGGAGATGACACGTGCTGGAGCCCGGAGTTTGGAATCCTCAGGCACGGATATGACCTGAGTATGACCCCGGAACCCACAGACACTTATAAAATAAAGCTGACGTGGTGGCTGCCTATAGCCTCAGTGCTGGGAGGTGGGCACAGGTGGACCCGGGGGCTCTCCAGCCAGCCAGCCAAGCCAATGAGAGACTCTGTCTCAAAAACAAGGTGGCACTCCTGAAAATGACATCTGAACTCCACCTCTGGCCTCTGTGCACACGCACGTGTACCTAAGTGACCAGGCTTCCACATGTACATATACATACACCACCCCCAAAAGAAGGAAACAAGCAAGTGAGCATGAGCGAGTGAGCATTTCCAAAGAAGGAAACGGACAGAGCTCGGAGAACCGCAGAGGTTCAGTGCCTCCCATGCCCCGCAGATTCGAACCTTTCATGGGTTTTTCTGTGCATTGTAACAGGTCAGCCTTGGCGGGGAGGAGCCTCCACTTTGGTTTCTTCTATGGGCTAATTCTGCCCTCACTGTATGCCTTACTCTTCTGCCTCAATGTTATAGGAGAGGAGACCGAAAACCAGACTCAAGGTCACACCTAGAGCTCAGAGAAACATTGTCATTGTCTATTCTCCAGTCTCATTCATGCCTTTAAAGCTTTTCTATTATCTCTGTTATGTATATGAATGTCTGTGTGACTGTCTGCCACGTGTGTGCCGGCACCTGCAGAAGCCAGAAATGGGTCTCGGATGCCTTGGAGCTGGAGTTATGGATGGTTAGGAGCTGCCCGAAGTGAGTGCTGGCAACTGAACTCTGGTCCTCTGGAAGAGCAGCAAGGTCTTTTAGCTGTCAAGCCATCTCTCCAGCCGCAGCATTCGTTTCTTTAAAAACCACTCACTGCCTGTTGCCTCCAATCCTGCTTCTCTCTGCTTTACCAAGAGGCTGCTTAAGCTTCAGCCCCCACAGCGCTTCCTTTGGGCTCTCGCGTTTTTGTGTGACTCCCAGGTTTACACAAATAGATACATTCGTTATAGCTTTTCTCCTCTTAGTCTGTTTAATGCTAATTTATTTCATGGACTAAAACAATTAAAGGTTGGGTGTGACCCTAGGCAGGTTCCAGATGTTTCGGATGCCGAGCTCATGTAGGTC
This sequence comes from Microtus pennsylvanicus, assembly GCF_037038515.1. Classification (NCBI taxonomy): domain Eukaryota; kingdom Metazoa; phylum Chordata; class Mammalia; order Rodentia; family Cricetidae; genus Microtus; species Microtus pennsylvanicus. The sequence continues at coordinate 35,400,465 of NC_134599.1, read as the reverse complement.
ACCTGAATGAGGGGCAGGAGAGAAGAGCTGCTTCCCCCTTCTCTTGAGCACTGCCACATTGGGAGATATCACAGCCAGCGTAGTCTGAGCAAGCACTCAAGACCTGATGAAGATAGCCAGAATGAAGATGGGAGGACCATGTGGAGGAGACAAGTTCCCAGTCAGTAGCAAGGTCTGAGCTCTGCTACCAGATGAGCGGATATGTTTGGGTAACACCCTTGTCTTTCTAACCATTTGCTAAGTAAGCTAGTATCCTTGTCACGTTTCGACTGCCGTGACAAAACACCCTGACGATAGCAGCTTATAAAAGACAACATCTAATTGAGAGTTCATGGTTCCAGAGTCCATGACTACCATGGCGAGGAGCATGGCAGCAGACAGACAGGCAGGCATGGCACTGGAGCAGTATCGGAGAGCTTCCTTCTTTATCTACAAGTGGGAGGCAGATACCCCCAGACACATGCCTCCTCCAACAAGACCACACCCCTGATCCTTCCCAAACAGTTCCACCAACTGGGGAACCAAGGATTCAAATATATGAGCCTATGGGAGCCGTCCTCACTTAAACCATCCCAGTTAGTAATACTAGCTTCATGGCGCTGTGCATCTAAATGAGACAACATAAGACCTCTGTCTGCTCCGGAACGCTGCCCTCTGTGCATGACATCTTGAAATTAGGGCAGATGCAACTAACCACAGGAGACCGTCCCAAGATAGAGGCTATTAAGACTCATTTCAGGCCAGAAAGATGGCTCAGAGAGTAAGTGACTGTTGCCAAACCTGGTGGATTGAGTTTGATTCCTGGGACCTTTATGGTAGAAGGAGAGAACCAACTCCACAGGATGTCCTGATACTTGCACGTGCACACTGCGGTGTGTGCACAGCCTGATCCAGTGCTCTATCACTCCTGCCGGGGTGAGCTTTTTGGTGGTAAACCTGCCCAATTCACCCGTGTTCCTGTAATGAACCCCAACAAGCCCCATGGATCCCCAAGCTGCACTGAGTGAATGGCTTGCCCTCTGAGGCAAATGGGAATTGACGCCCCAGGAAGAGCTACTCCACACTGGCGTTTGCTCAATGGATGGAGACACTGCTCACTTCCATTCCCTTCCAAACTCATAAACATTGATGGAAAGTTTGCTTTAATGCAAGAGATAATGACTTGGAAGAGCAAACTTCAGCCCTCCTCAAGAGACCTCTTCTCTCTTGAGCCATGTTAGTGTTTTAATCAGATTACAGCCAGGTCCTGCGGAACCTTTGGTAGTTTTGCCTATCTGTCTGTCCTCTGAGCCATTAGTCACAGGATTCCCAGCTCACAGCTGAAATCAGTTTTAGTTCCTTCATTACTGAATGCTCAAGCAGGCTGTACCTCCCAACTCCAAAGAATATAAATCACTAGGAACTTCTGAGCTGGGCATGGTGGCTCATCTCTGTAACTCAGCACTCTGAGGCAGGATGATTGCCACCAGTTTGAGGCCATCCTGGGCTACAAGACTAACCTAGACTACAATGTAAAAGCCTGCAGCAACAAACCAAATTTTCCAGGCTCAGAGGTTGGAGGTAATGGAAGAGATCCAGAAACAGTTACCCTGACTCATTTTCATCTGAAGGAACTGAAGTTATGGAATTCCTTATCTGCCTAAAGCCGAGAATTCAAGAGCCATAAGTCCCCTTTGTAACTGCTGAGAGACCCTAAGTTGCTCCATACTATATAAAAGATTGGTTTTTAGGCTGTGCCCTGCTCTGAGAGACTTCATTTTCCAAACAGATTCGGACTGGTTTGAGCGCAATTTCAGGGTCTAGGTATCTTATTGCCATAATGAAACGCATGACCAAAAGTAAGTTGGGGAGGAAAGGGTTTATTTCACTAATAGTTTCATAAGCAGTTCATCATCAAAAGCAGTGAGGGCCAGAACTCACACAGGGCAGGAATCTGGAGGCAGGAGCTGATGCAGAGGCCTTGGAGGGGAGCTGCTTACTGACTTGCTCAGCCTGATTTTGTATAGAACCCAGGACCACAAGCACAGGGATGGAACCACCCACATGGCCTAGGCCCTCCCCAATCAATCACTGTAGCAGACTTTCTTGGGCTGCCAGTCCCCAGAAGTCCTGCCTAGCCATTGGCCATTCAGCTCATTATTAAACCAATCACAGTGACACAGTGTAAAGGGATATTCAGTGACAAATCACTCATTAAGAAAATGTACTACAGCCGGTCTTAATGAGGCATTTTCCTAATTCATGCTTCCTTCTCTGAAATGACTGTGGTTTGTGCTAAATTGACGTAAAACTGTGCAGCACCCAGAGGCCACACAAACAGGACCCTCTGTCCAGCACGGCTTGAAGCCCAGAGTGATGGTAACTCATTTCTAAACATGGTAAGGGCATTACCCTGCAAACTGACCAGAGTGAGCTGGGCTGCGGGAGCACATGAATGCACTGTAATCACACCAGGAGAACCAGGCCTGAGAACCCACAGAGACAGCGGGGCTGTGGGAGCACATGAATGCACTGTAATCACACCAGGAGAACCAGGCCTGAGAACCCACAGAACACAGCGGAAGAAAGAGTATAGCCCCCAGGACCCTAGCAAAAGGAGGACTCCTGACACGGAACTGTCACCTGACTACCTGGCCAACAGAGACCTCCAACAGTCCCAGAAGCTTCAGCATGGCTTGGTCCCCACTGCAGATGTGGCCTGCTTGAATTGCGGTCTGTCTGTCTGTTCCTCTGTCTGAACCTGCTATCCGTCCATCTTCCTGTTCTTCCATCTGGACCCAGTCTTTACTTCATAGCCTTCATGGTCCCATGCCTGGAATAGGTTTCCATCTTAAGATTCAGCTCAGACCTATGACCCACGGGCTCGGCTCAGCTGCCGTAGCTCCAGGAGGATTAGTTAGTGAACTAACGCCCAGATCCCCAGCACGAAGATGCTCTTTCCATCCTTAACTTCTCAGCCTCTGCCTCCCAGGCTTCCGAACTCCTTAAGCCCTGACTGCTGTGCTCTCTTGTACGTTACCCGCAGGCACACGTATAAACACGTTTACCTCGTGATGAGTAGTGTGTTCCCTGGGAGTTAATATTAGTAACTGAGACCGGAACAAAAGAACCCGTGTTTGCCAACAGCTAGCTACCAGGGAAAACTGGCACATCTTGGCAAACTGCAGACAACAAAATTGATTTATTGTCAGACAATAAATTCTGACACACAAATGTGCTCGCCTATGTTTCTGGCATAATGTGCTCACGACAGTTTGTTTGTGTTTTCTCATGTTTTTGAAGGCATGATATTGTATTTAACCAGGGCTGAAGTTGTAGTGTTAAATTTTATAATCTGTTCATACAGCTATAAATCAAAACAGCAGTTTATCTGCCCATTTACGATGATATTTTGTAATTGAGCTTTTCATATCTGTGGTTGGGGGCATAGCTTGATTGGTAGTACAAGGAAAGGAAAGCCTTCTTTCTTAGCTAGAACCTATTAATTCGATGATAAAAGACAGATTAACCGAAATGCAGGTTAAATTGCCATTTTGAGCTTTATATGCAAGAACCACACAGAAAATCAATGCAATTCTAAAGAGGCAGCTAGGGTCTGACTTCCATGCCGTCTAACAAAGGACTAGACAAGCGTCCCTGAGAGATGGCTTAGCAGGCAAAGACATCTATTAGTAAGCCTGAGTTGGATTCCTAGGGACCCATGTGGTAGAAGGAAAGAACCTAATCATGCCAGTTGCCCTTTGACCTTCACATGCACATCATGGCTTAGAAACGAGGCCTGGGGAGATGGCTCAGTGGTTAAGAGCAGATCCTTGTGGAGGACCTGAGTTAGACTCCCAGCACCCACATCCGATGGCTCACGGCTGTTACTGTGGCCCCCGTGGATTCACTGCAGCCCTCTGACACACTTACATGCACAAGGTACCCACACACAGGCACACACACAATTAAAAATAAATATTCTTTTAAAGAAAAGAGAAAGAAAAAAGCTAAAGAGTTTGGGCTATGACAGAGCGAGTCGGGGAAGGTATATAAGGAGAAAACTCAAGGCAGATAAGGGTATTTCGCAATGTTTGTACTGCAGACCCGGGTCTCCTCTTCCCTGTAGGAGGAAATGGAGACCCTGGAAACAGACAAATGGAAATTTACATGTCTTTTACAAAGTAAAATGTACGCACTGATTTTATGATGAAGGCAAAGTATAAAGAGTTCTTGCTGAACCTGTCATTTCTTAATTACCTTCAGCTCAAAATAACCTTTATGCCAAAGCGACATATTTTAAAGCGGCATATTTTGACCGTATGGATCATCATTTGCTATAGGGATCTTGAGAGAAGGAAAAGAAATACAAATGTGTAATTACGCTGATAATTTGTTTAAGTTTATTCTTTAAATGTACTTAGAATTTGCTCTAATCAGGACAGGAGGCAGACAGCAAGAATGACTGCCATGAAGGAAGTTTGTATTTACAGACCTCCAGGAACAGGAGACAAGGCACATACAGGACCGCACGGGAAAGCACCCACGTGGGGCTGGAGGCAGAAATGGATTCCAGTCTCGACACTTTACTGGGGTCTTCACAGTCAGGAACAGGTGATGCAGGCTGGGTACCTTGAGTTAGTTTAAGATTAGATGGAAAACTGCGGGGAGGGGCCTCTGGGATCTAGGGATGGTATCGGATTGTCTAAACCGGCCATTAAGTGATTAAGGGCAGAAGGAATTTTGGTGAGAATGTAGAGTTAAAGGAGAAGCTTGTGTTTTGGAATTTTACAGGAAAACTCTACATCCGAATGTTTTCGTGGGTAGGCTTAGTCACCCATGCCTTTATGCCAGTCAAGGAGACAAGAAATGGCAAATGAGAGAAAGACGCTTTAATAATTGTGACCTATCAGAAAGACGGGGCAAACAGGCTCAGTTTTAAGGCGCTGACAGAACTCTGACACTTTCTATGAAAGTGAACTGTGGAGATAACGGGAACGCATCTCCCACAGAGTAGCCCGTCTTGGTCAGGTCAGTGAATCTCACCCATCACTGGAGAGGTGGGTACCGCGGTTGTCACTTGAGGGGAATGGCCTGGTTCTCCTGAGATGACAGCCGCTGCTCATCTCAGGGGCGAGGGGTGCAGCCTCAGCTCCCCGCTTGGGGATGGTCTCACTGTGGGATGACCCTGGGATAGTTTCAGTTTCTTGTCATAAGGAAGCCTATGAAGGGCCTGGAGAGCCAGCCGGTCTAGCGGTTAAAAGCACTGGCTGCTCTTCCAGAGGACCCAGGTTTAATTCTCAGCACCCACATGGCAGCTCACAACTGTCTGTAACTCCAGTTCCAGGAGGTCAGACACCTTCATACCAATGCACATAAAATAAAATAAAATTAAAATAAATTTAAAAACAAGATGTGTATGGAGCATTCCTGTTGTTCCTGGAATCCAAGATAACTATTGAATGCAGTGACTCAGGAGGAAAGTGTCAGAGGCAAAATAGAGCCAAAATTAGCCAGGAGGTGGTGGCACACACCTTTAATCCCAGCACTCGGGAGGCAGAGACAGGAGGAGCTCTATGAGTTCGAGGCCAGCCTGGTCTACAGAGTGAGTTCCAGGACAGGCTTTAAAGCTATAGAGAAACGCTGTCTCGAAAAAACAAACAAACAAAAACAGAGCCAAAATGGTATTAGGCTATGACTGCGCTCCCCTTTATTTCAGGGTATGGGATCTGGGTGGTTTGGTTTGTTTTTCCAAACTCAACTGTGGGGAATTGTTTCCTCTCTAGCAACTATGGAGGCCTAGGAGGAACAATCTTCCTGATATCAAAGCCCCAAATGCCAGATCATTAAATGTGGGCTGAGCAGTGACAGAATGCTGGTCTGGCACGTGATGTTGGGGTCAATCCTTAGTGCAATTAGGGGGAAAGGGCAACTTATAAATGCAAAAAGTGAAAAATGGGGGGCTGGAGAGGTGACTCAGTGGTTAGGAGTGCCTGCTGCACAATCTTGATGGCCGGAGAGCAGATCTTAACACCCAAAGAATGAGACCGGTGTCCTGCACATGCCAGCAACCCCAGCTCTGAGTGTGTGGAGACAGGAGGATGCTGGGGCTTGCTGACTCCCAGCCTAGTAGAGAAAACACAAGTCCTGTGTAGAGAGAGACCCTGCCTCACAGGAATATGTAGATGGTGATAGTTCACAGGAATATGTAGATGGTGATAGCTCACAGAACTATGTAGATGGTGATAGCTCACAGGAATATGTAGATGGTGATAGTTCACAGGAATATGTAGATGGTGATAGCTCACAGGAATATGTTGATGGTGATAGCTCACAGAACTATGTAGGTGGTGATAGCTCACAGGAATATGTAGATGGTGATAGCTCACAGGAATATGTTGATGGTGATAGTTCACAGGAATATGTAGATGGTGATAGCTCACAGAACTATGTAGATGGTGATAGCTCACAGGAATATGTTGATGGTGATAGCTCACAGAACTATGTAGGTGGTGATAGCTCACAGGAATATGTTGATGGTGATAGCTCACAGGAATATGTAGACGGTGATAGCTCACAGAAATATGTAGACTGTGATAGCTCACAGGAATATGTAGACGGTGATAGCACACAGGACTATGTAGATGGTGATAGCTCACAGGACTATGTAGACAGTGATAGCTCACAGGACTATGTAGATGGTGATAGCTCACAGGAATATGTAGACGGTGATAGCTCACAGGACTATGTAGATGGTGATAGCTCATCATACTACATGACCGGCCTTAAGTATTTACACAGGTATGCACATTCACATACCCACACACACACACACTCACACACCTAAATAAATAATGTTTTTGAGACGGGTTCTCACTGACTGACCCGGGACTTACTATAGAGACCAGGCTGACCTTGAGCGCACAGAGGTGTCCTCTGCTTTTGCCTACCGAGTGCTGGGGGTAAAGGATTATGCTGCCATGATTGGCCTTAAATAGATCTCTTAAAAAATGGGGAAAAAATGTACTCCCTTCTCTGAAATTGTTTAGTCTCATGAGTCTGGGTATGGCCTCAATCTCAAGCGCTCCTCCTGCTTCAGTCTCTCAAGCGACTAAGACCGCAGGCACAAACCACCACACCAGAATATGAGCTGGTTTTGTTTCTTTGCCTGTTTCGAGACAAAGTCTATTGTTTCCCAGGCTGGCCTCAACTTCCAGGTATACCCAAGAGTTCCCTTGGACTTCTGCTCCTCTCACCTTTACCTACTAAGTGCTGGGAATCTATAATGACTTATGTCATGCTGAGTATTGAACCTTGGCTTCCACGATACATGGAGCTACATGCTCTGTCCTCACATAAAGGTGGTTGTTGTTGTTGTTTTTTGTTATTGATGTTGTTTTTGAGGCAGAATCTCTCTACATGGCTCTGGTTGTTCTGGACTCACCAGGCTGGCCTCAAACTCAAAGATCCGCCTACCTCTGCCTCTCTACTGCAGGAATTAAAGGCATTTGCTACCATGCCTGACCACATGAAATATTCTTACTATTGATAAATATGGAATTTATCAAATATAATTTTGCTTTTAAAAGTCTTACATCTTTAGTCTGATTCTATCACAGGGACTGTAATGACAATGTCCACCTTATTTCCAATATAAGACTATATTGCGGGGCTGGAGAGATGGCTCAGTGGTTAAGACCACTGACTGCTCTTCCAGAGGACCTGGGTTCAATTCCCAGCACCCACATGGCTCTGCTCACAATTGTCTGAAGATCCAGTTGCAGGGGATCTGACACTTTCACACCAATGCACATAAAATAAAGTTAAATAAACCGTAAAATATTTTTTTTTTAAAAAAAGACTATATTGCAACCCCTATTTTTGCACTTCCTATTTTTGGTAATAGTTTTATGGATTAGATCATTGCTCTACCAAATATTTAAGATGATAAGAATGTTAGTGTGTGTGTGAAATGAACATGAGCAAACATGAGAGAAAATGAATTTCTTGCTGCAATGTCGGTCAACCCTGATGTCGGTCAACACTGATGCAAATCCTTTGGATTTTCTGACCTCACTTCCAGTGTCCATGGAAAAATTCTAATTGCTATTTCTCTGGCAAACTTCTGATATCTGCAATAACTGTATTGCTTCACAATTGCAATTTAAGCAAAATTCTCAGGATTCTCAAAGGACTTTCAGACCTTAGACTAAGATCTTAGGATGGTCAGTTAATTAATGAGAAATCTTTGACTTCCTGGCATATTTTTTAGAAAATTAAAATCAACAGACAAATAGAAAGAAAAGTTCTGGGTCACCAAGCATTATTTAGACTTTTTTTTTAAAGGCATACACAGAGAGGTAAATTCAGTACATACATTGTCTTGTAATCTATGAGGTTAACTATATATTAAAGCTAAGATTGGGATCTGGAAAGATAGGTTAGCTGTTAAGAGTGCCTGCTGCTTTTCCAGAGGACCTGAGTTTGGCTCCCAGCATCCACATGCGGATGCTCACATCTGCTCGGAACTCCAGTTCCAAGGGATCTAATGCCCTCTTCTGCCCTTCACAGGTACCTGTGCTCACATGCACAGATATTTTTTTTTAAAGGGCAGGCATGGTGGTGCACACCTTTAATTCTGGCACTGGGGAGGCAGAGACAGGTGGATCTCTGAGTTCAAGGACAGTTTGGTTTACAGATGGAGTTTTGGGACAGCCAGTGTTACACAAAGAGACCTTGTCTCAAAAAAAAACCCAAAATAATAATAATAAAAAATAAAATTAAAAAAGAAGACAGCCCTCAGCGCATCAGGAATGCTTTCACCAGAGGCTGAATGTGTAGACTCTGGTTGTTCTCTTCCCAGTCTCCAGAACTATCAACAAAGGACGTTTAAGGTACCTAGTAATAGCATTTCTGTTAGATCAATACAGACTGAGTAAGGCAACTGGAAATATAAATAATGATTTTGACCGTAGTATTAGATTCACTATAAATAAACCCAATGTCTACCAACCAATGAATGGATAAAACAAAATGTGGTGTTTTCATAATGGAACACTCATCAGTGACAGGACCTGGAGTAGAGCTTCAATCCACAGTGTGAATGAACCTTGGAAACATTACATCATGTCACAGGGGCCAGCCACAGCAGTCTGCAAAGCATATGACTGCATTTACATGAAGTGTTCAGAATAGGCAAATCTATAGAGACAGAGAGTGGATTTGAGGTCGCAGGGACTGGGACAGAGGGGTGGGAAGAGATGGATGGTGGTTTATGGGGGGAGAAAATTCCAGAATTAGATAGTGATGGTGACCACACTGTCCTACTGACACCACCACATGGCATACTACGTTTATTTGATTTTAACTTTTGCTTTTGTGGATCAGGGCCTTGTTACGTGGCCTGGAACTCACTGTGTAGACCAGGTTGGTCTTGGGTCACTCTCCTTTTTCTGCCCCCGGGGGTGCGTAGCTTACAGGTAATTGTCACCTAGATGATGACACATTTTAATTTTTTTTTAAAATTATGCTTGTTTATTTATTTCCTCTCTCTCCTCTCTACATCTCTGTCTGTCTGTCCGTCTCTCTGTGTGTCTGTCTCACAGGGAATACATATGGAGGTCAGAGGACACCTTTCAGGATTCTGTTCTCCCCTTCCATATCCAAGTGTTTGAGCGTATGGGGACATTCTCATTCAGCCAGCACAGGCCAGCTGCAGTGGCCGCGTGTGGAAGCTCCCTTCCACAGACCGGATGCCAACCCAAAGCCCGACAGCAGCGTTACAAAGGACAAACCATCTGCCACTTTGCCCAGGCTCCAGAGGACCGAGTCAGAATTACACAGGTCCTCAGAGAGTAAGGAAGAATTCACACTCAACACTCAGCAAAGAGAAGGAAGTGATCGTGATTGGCGTTTGACATTCAGGAATGGATCGAGCTCAGTTTCCTGAGTTATAGGAGAATAGCAAAGAGGAGGTCTTCTCAAAAAGCCAGAAGCTTACAGGGACTGAATCCTATCCACGGGGGACTGAGAATATATTCAATACCTTTCACAATGAACTCCCCCGCCAAGCCGTCATTCCTCCAAACACTTCCTCGATGGCCTCCCTAGATCACAGCCAGGTCCTAGAGGTGCCACATGCACAGTTTCTCAAGTGACACTGAACCCTTGTCATGCTGGAGTCCCCAGTGGCCTCATTAGGGCAAAGCAGCTGAAGCAACCTGAGTTACTCAGCCTGAAGCCATGTTTCCCTCCTCATTGTTTTTGTTGTTAGGTTTGGTCCTGAGCTTTCCTAAGTAACTAACTCAGCCTGAGACTCATGGTTTTTGTTGTTAGGTTTGGTCCAGAGTTTTCCTGGGTGGGGTTGTCTAACTAGGCAGCACCAGGCCTAAAGATCTAGATCAGTTTTGGGGTGGGGGTTGAAGCTCCCTTTCTCGTGTGACTGTAGCTTGAGGAGCTTGGTGTCTCAAGGAGACATGAGGTGCTTGTGTGCCTGTGAGCTTGTCTGTATGGGTCCTAGCTCCAGCTCCTGTTTCTACCCTGGACACGGAAGAGAAAGTTTACCAACTGTGGCTGAGTGCTGTGTTTATGTTTGGGATAAATATGCTGATCCAGAGACATGACTTGAGAACAAGGAGGGAACAGGGGAAAGAAACGGGAAAAGCCCTCATTCTCCCAAAGCTCCTGGACGTTCTCAGCTTGTGATTCCGGGTGATGGCCTGCTCTTTATGTCCCCACTGGGCCCCCTTTGTCCCCAGCACTGGGGTTTCAGCTCCTCTCCAGGCGCAGAGATGGAAATTACACTCTACTTTGCTGTGGCATGACTGAACTTGATCCTGAGTAAGGGACTAAAGAGCTGTGAGCAGTCATAAGAAAGTCCTGGGAAGCCTGGAATGGTGGCCCAAGGGAGGCAGAGGCAGGAGGATTCCAAGTTCCAGGCCCAATCTGGGATACATATCAATGCCTTGTTTCAAAAAAAATGTAAGGTAGGAAGAAAGGAAGGGAGGGAGGGGGGAAGAAAGAAGAAGGGAGGGGGGGTAAGAAGGGGTAGAAGGAAAGAGAGAGGGAAGGAAGGAAGGAAGGAAGGAAGGAAGGAAGGAAGGAAGGAAGGAAGGAAAGGAGGAAGGAAGGAAAGCAGGAAGGAAAGAGGGAAGGAAGGAAGGAAGGAAAGGAGGAAGGAAAGAAGGAAGGAAGGAAGGAAAGGAGGAAGGAAGGAAAGCAGGAAGGAAAGAGGGAAGGAAGGAAGGAAGGAAAGGAGGAAGGAAAGAAGGAAGGAAGGAAGGAAGGAAGGAAGGAAGGAAGAGAGGAAGGAAGGAAGGAAGGAAGGGAGGGAGGGAGGGAGGGAGGGAGGGAGGGAGGGAGGGAGGAAGGAAGGAAGGAAGGAAAGAGTGGGGTGGGGGGAAGGAAGGAAAGAAAGTTCTAAGTTTGAGTCCCTCTTCTTTACCAAACCCGAGTAGGGCTTTTAAGCTCACTCAACTTTAGTCTTGTCCTCTCTGGATGGGAACCGATAAGATCTGCCTTTTTCACAGCTTGTAGGGAGCACTCAGTGGGATCAGGAATGTGAAAATGGGATAGGTGTGGATGGCATTGGTCCCTTATCAGCTAGAAGCGCAGAGGCAGAGTCAAGGCACCAAGGGTGCAGCTGACCTGCTGTCTACTGCTGAGCCCTGCCCCTCTCATCGAAAAGAGCCGTCTGGGCCCTCCACCCGCTACAATAGTGGCTTCAAACCACAGGTCGCTAGCAGGGCTAGGTGCAGGTTCTGTGAAGCATGGGGCGTGGAGCTTACACAATTTGGGGATGTTTTCTGTGAGGAAAAGGATGTGAATATTTGGCTCGCGTGTCTCCAAGTAGGGCACTTAGATATTTCTGTAGCTTCGTGGTAATTCTGACTCTGGCATCTGTATTTCCTTCCTGCCAGGGCTCAGAGAACCTCTGAGGGCAAATGGGCATCCAGACAATGTTCTGTCCCCTGTATTATTAGAAGCTCCCAGGAGGAGCTGATGGGTCTCCCGGTGGTAAAGAGAAAGCCCACTGGGACACACTCTCAGCTGCCCCTGCCGGAGAGTTCCTTGACTCAGGTCTGCTCTCCTCTGGTAGTGACCTAGGCACAAGCACTCTAGCCTAGAGGTCCCAAGGAGGCCTCAAACTAAAGCCCTCATTTCATATAGAGGAAGTGGGCCCAGGAACAGGTAGTGGTTCACCTGAGGTCACATAGCCTGTGAATGGCCGAGTTTCAAGAGCAAAGTGGAGCTCCAGTTCCATGCGCTGTAACTCCTCCTGGAAGGGGAGTCTTCTTGAAGCACCCAGCCTCACCCCTTGTCTGCCTTAGGTTTCTATCCCTGCTGTGATAAAATGCTCCAACCAAAAACAACTTAGGAAGGAAAGGGTTCTTTCCAGCTTTCATGTCCTGATGACAGTTCATCAGGAAGGCAGGGCAGGAACGCAAAGCAGGAGCCTGGAGGCAGGAACTGATGCAAAGACCATGGAGGGACGATGCTTACTGAATTGCTCCCCTCAGCTTGCCCAGCCTGTTTTCTTATACCACCTACGACCTCCTGCCCAGAGTGGCACTGCCATAGGGAACTGGGCCCTTCCCCATCAATCACTAATTAAGAAAATCCCCTAACGTTGTGCAGTGGTGGCACACACCTTTAATCCCAGCACTCCGGAGGCAGAAGTAGACAGATTTCTGAGTTTGAGGCCAGCCTGGCCTACAGAGTGAGTTCCAGGACTACACAGAAAAACCTTGTCTCAGAAAAGAAGTCAAAAAGAAAATAAAGGAGAGAGAGAGAGAGAGAGAGAGAGAGAGAGAGAGAGAGAGAGAGAGAAGACAGAGAGAAAATTACCTATAGACATAGGCATCTGATAGAGGCATTTTTTCCACTGAGGTCCCTCCTCCCAGATAAGGTCAGTTCACGTGACGTTGACAAAAACAATCAACAAAAAGCCCAGCCAGGAACAGGAATCTCTTTCTTTCAGTAGCTATGGAGCCAGTCCTGGAACTCACTCTGTAGACCAGGCTGGCCTTGAACTCACAGAGATCTGCCTGCCTCTGCCTCCCCAGTGCTGGGATTAAAGGTGTGTACCACCATCACTCGGAAAATTTATTCTTTTTTTATTTATTTGTTTTTTTTTATTATGTATACAGTGTTCTGCTTGCATGTGTGCGAAGAGGGCACCAGATCTCATTACAGATGGTTGTAAGCCACCATGTGGTTGCTGGGAATCGAACTCAGGACCATTGGAAGAGCAGCCAGTGCTCTTAACAACTGAGCCATCCTTCAACTCCTTATGAATCCACTTTCTATGAGCCAGAATATAGTAGTTTTTGCTTCTAATCAGGTAATGGTGAAATTTCCTTTGGTCTAGTAGGTTGGCTTAGTGCTAGACCAGATATTCACTCCTCAGGGCCAACATGACTGTAGTTCCTTGCTAGCTCTTCCCAGGGGCCTGGCAACACTGACAAGAGGTCACCTCAGACTTAGCCATGGCCTTTGCTCCCTCATTGCCGGGGCTTCTCCAGCTCCTGGTTCTAGTTCCATGATAACAGCCCTATCTTTCTGTTTGTGTTTTCCAACTTCTTCCTAGAAGCTGATCCTTTAGGCTGACTTCATCTATGAGTAGCTTTAATCCCTGACCCCATATATCTCCAGTAAGCTATCTCCTGGGTACCCCTATACCTGCCACTGAACCCCAGAGAGAGCACCAGTTCAGACAAGACCCTACAACTCTCACAGGACTTCTATACTGAGGGGCAGTCAACATGGCTGAGTGTGTGCCTAAGTGTGTATACAGGAGACACCTGCTGTCCCCTGGGCAGGCTAAACTCTGCCCAGTCCATCTTAATGTCCCAAGATTGTAGGGAAGGTACGATCCTCAAACACTGATGAATGATTTCAGCCACACGAGGGGTTAAAATACAGGCATCCTTTGGTGACCACATGGGATTGGTTACTGGATTCTCCCTCAGATACTAAAACCCAGGGGTGCTCAAGTCTCTTATATATGGAAAAAGGTATAGTATTTATAAATGGCATATAACCCTTCCACATGTATCAAATCATTGCTAGGTCATTTAGAATACCTAATGCAATGTAAGTGCCATGCAGATAGCCATACTATGTTATTAGGAAGATAACGGCAAGAAGATGTCTGTAGAGGGTCGACAGACACAATGTTTTCCTCTTAATGCTACTTCCCCTGTGGCTGTGATTAAAGTACCTTAACAAAAGTCACTTAAGAAGAAAGAGCTTGCTTTGGATTAAGTGGACGGTGATGACGGTTAGGGTTAGGGCTAGGGTTAGGGCTTGGGTTTGTATTAGGTTGTTCGGGCTAGGGCTAAGGGTAGGTTTAGCATTAGTGTTAGGGCTAGTTCTAGAATTAGGTTTAGGTTTACAGCGCATCCACAGTGACAGAGAACAATATACTCTTGTGCCCAGTTAGCTCCCTTTTTCTTTCTTTTATTGAGACTGAGTCTCCCTATATAGCCCTGTCTGTCCCTGAACTCTAGTGCTTTTAGCATGGTACTCTTCGAGATCATCTGCCTATGTCTGGGATTATAGAAGTTTGCTTCTACTTCTGTTCTAGCTTCTTCTTTTCATGTGGCCTAAGACCCAAGCCCATTTTCATTTTCTAATCAATTAAACGTTTTTATTCCAGCCAGCTGGGCCTGCACTCAGGAATTCAGGACCCAAGTGCAGCCCAGTGCAGGCTTCCACAAGTAGTTCCGCCAAGAGTACCTCTCATAGTATAACCAGAGATTAACATGGTCTAGACAATCTCTCACAGGCAAGCACAGAGGTCTGTCTCCCCGTTGATTGTAGATCCTGTTAAACTGATGATGTAAGCCTTCAGGTCTAAAGAATTACTATCTATTGTTGGTTGAGTCCGTGGAGGGGAACCTGCATATGGAGCATTGACTGTACTGAAATGTGTCCTTTCACTGGTCCATGGCTGCAGCCCTTGAGCCTCAGCATCCGTGGCACTGTTGATAGCTTCAAACCTTCCACTCGTAAATGTTTTAGGTGCCTACTGTGTACTTCCCTACTATTGCCTGGCCCTTTCTTTCCATATCCAAAACAAGCCGAAACTAACGTCATGAGGATTTCAAGCCGAAACTAACGTCATGAGGATTTTTCCTTTTTGTTTACATCATAGAGCTTGACAGCTTTCTTTTACATTTGCATTATTCCTCTGTGTGAGGCTCTAGGCATGGTCTATCAGAGACGGAGTGGAGACCTTCAGTGGGCCGGGAAGGAAGAGTGGAGACTTACTGCTTTGAATGAGTTTGGAGTTTCCGACTGGTAGAATGAAAACGCTCTAGGTATGTATTCAGGAGTGCCCATACAACACGGTAAAGCTACCGCCTACTGCCAATGGCCTAACACGTCCGAGGCGGCAAATTTTATCACGCTAGCATGTCTGGCTAGGGAGTCTTCGTTGAACTGGTTACAGTGTGTTTCTGCATCTCTCATTAATTGATGGGTTACAGGCAGTCACTGACAGGTGCTCATTGGTATCTGCATAAGATTGGTGATTTATTTCCCTTTTAATAAGTGGTTAGCAGCTTAAATATCTGCTGCTTATGCTGAGGAAGCAATCAAAGGGCGGAGGAGGGAGGAGAGTGAGCAGGGCAGGGGTGAGGTAGGAGAAGGGGAGAGTACAACAAGACAGGAAAGGCCAAGGCAAGGACGGGGAGGGCGGGGGAGCAGTCAGTGTAAAGAAAAACAGGAGAGGGAGGCACCGGGCAGCAAGAGAGGAAGTGGGAGGGACAGCCATCCACCCTGTAACCATACAAATGCTTGCCCTTCTCTTGAAGGAAGTCTTTATTTTGACTCTGCCTTGAGAAGCTCTCTCTGTCCCTCAGTCGGAGAAGGAAGAAATTATTTTCTGCCTCTGCCGTTTCCCAGGTCACCAGTTATATTAAGTCAAAGTCCCTTGGTGGCTGCTGTCTATAATTTTCCACTCCCCACCCTTTTGAGTCAGATTGCAAAATAAGACCATTTTGAAACTTGGATTCCTCCTGCTCAAGGCAGTGGAGATGTGACAGAGGACTTTTCTGACCCCGTGGAGCTCAGGCAGGGTCTTCCTGGGAGGTGTGGCCTTCGGTCAGCAACCGAAGGCTAGGAGGAGGCAGCAGGGATGCCGGGACCTTAGGCTGGGCACCATGGGGGGACTAGGAGTTCATCCTACACCTTTCAGGGGTTAGACACAGACACTTGGTACCGAGACTCCTTCACTGGCCTGGCGGGGATCGGAGAAGTCAGCCATCACTGCTCTAACAAAACCTCTTCCTAAAATGATCCCCATGGGTCTTTCCAAACTTGCTCTCGGCCATTCCTGCCTCCTATCTGGGGCTGCAGAGCAGTCAGCTTACTGGCCACTCCCTGTTCTGCCGCTGGAATGCCCCCCCCCCCCATCGCTCTGACTCACGCTTTCTTTTCATTTCCACGAGGTGCTGCTGATTTTCTCGGGAGCTCTCACGTGTTCTTTATCATAGCACCTGTATTTACCCACAACACTGGCCACTCTGGCTTGTACTCACTTCCCCGCCCACCAGTCTGGGAGGACCACAGCCCAGGCTTATCCCTGGCCTTCCCAGGACCAGGCTTAGCGCCTGTCACATTCCTTAGCTCGCTTCATCGGCTTCTTGAGCCCTCATTATGTGTCAGGCTGCGCAGTGGACCAAACTGACGAAAGGCTACATTTTCATGGGCTTACATTTTGGTTGGAGAGACAGGCGATATACTAGTATACAAAAATAAATGCTATGTTGAACAGTAATAGGTGCTTGAAGAATCATATAGGAAGCTAAAGACCCAGAGAAGGGTGTTACTAGAGATTGGTGGTTTCTCTGATAAGATGACATTTATATGGAGACTGGAGGTGGGGTGTACTTGAGAGGGTGTTTATCGTAGTTAAGGAATAGTAGGTAGGCAATGTGACCAAGGAGAAGTGTGTGGCCAAAGCAAGGGGTCAGTGAGCAGCAGTGGCTCAGAGGTGTTGTAGGTGGCCCCCCAGTTTCAGCTTTCTTTTCCAGAGAAATGGGGAGCCTTTGAAGGGGCTGAGGAGAGAAGAGACTAGCAAGATTTAAAGCCCTCATGATCTTAAATGACCTTCTGGATACCCTACCGAAGGCAGACTGTTCAAGGCCCAGATTTTGGGGTACTCACAAAGATGATTGGTTATATAAGACCAAATTCGCAGGTACCTTGAGGAGAGTGGGCGCTTGTCCTTGACTGGACAGGAAATGAGAAGTTCTGTTCCTTCTTGTCTGCCCCCCCCCTTCCCCCAGATAAGTCTCCCACTGATAGGGCTTTCCGTCCCTGGGCATTGAACCGGCTGAGACTGCAGACGCAGGACAAAACATCAGAAACAGGCAGAGAACCCTGACCTGCCAAACTGAGCCGCGACCTTGCCCCTAACAGAGGCTCTTGAAAAGGAGAAGGTGGACTGCCTGGAGGAGGGAGGTTCACTACCTCGAGATAAAAAGAAAGGCAGGAGAAGCCAGCCCTTTCCCCGCGGCCTTCCCACGGCACGACTGTCAGCTCTGAGTCACCTTCAGATTGGCCCTGACACACGAGCGCTAATAAAAACCTGATTATGAAAAGTGAATGACTTCAGTCCTTGGCGCTTTCCAGGCTCTTTTTTCCCCCCCCTGCTTGTCTGAAAAAAAAATGCACAGCATTAATAACCAATAAAAGTTAAGAACGTCACCTCCCACCCTCCGGAATCCCTAACGCTGAAATTTCTGGCCTGGGGACGTCCCCGGTTGTCCCACTCAGGTAGGGGACTTCCGGGAACGCCTCCACGCGCTAAACGAAGGGAGGCTCTCCCCCACCTCCTCCCCGGGGAGGCGTGGGGACCCGCGGCTGGTGCGGAGGCCAGAGGGCGGGGCGGTGTCGCCTGCAGTGAGATCGGAGGCCGGCAGGGGGCGCAGGGGAGCCGCCGGATCCGGGGATGGCTCCAGGCCATCCGCCGTCTCCTGCCCAGCCCCCATCTGCAGCCTCAGCCCCAGGTGTATTTGCCGGAAGGTCACCCTCGTCTCCTATCTTAGGCCACCACTTTCCTTCCAGGAGTGGCCTTGTGAGAGATCGGTCAGAGAGAGAGGTCTGGAGGACGATTGTCAGCGCGAGGTTTGTGGCCGGAGAGAGTCCAGAGCCTACTTCTTCGCCCCCTACCCTACAGCTAATGGTCCCTAAGACCTAAGCCTAAGCATTGGGCTAGCCTCCTCCACCCCACCCCACCCCTGCCCCTCAGGACGCGGGCCCGGTTTACTTCTGCAGGGCCTGACACGTGATGAGAGCCAGGGCAGCTAAAGGAAAGGTCTTTTTTTTTTTAATATTTATTTATTATGTATACAATACTCTGTTGGCGTGTATGCCTGAAGGCCAGAAGTGGGCACCAGACCTCATTACAGATGGTTGTGAGCCACCATGTGGTTGCTGGGAATTGAACTCAGGACCTTTGGAAGAGCAGGCAACGCTCTTAACCGCTGAGCCATCTCTCCAGCCCCTGGTCCTTTTGCCTTAGAGCATCACCCTCCTCCTGCTCACACAGTTTGCTGCTTACCTGTGTCGTATAGTCGGCCTGTCCCCACCCCAGGCCAGGCCGGCTTCCCAGGCTTCACCTCAAGTGCTGTCACTGCTTAAGGGTCCTCACTAAGTGGTTGGGGTCCTCACTAAGTGGTTGGCCAAGTGCCTTATCGTAGCCTTGTGGCTGTGTTCCGTCCTACTGAAGGGTAGCAGAGCAGACCACCCCCACAAATGCCTCTTTAGCATAAGGACTATTTTGAGCCAAAAGACAACTGAAAAGGAGCATATGAAAGAAAAGCTCTCCCTCGCCCGTTTGTCTTAAAGCTGGGTGGAAACGTCGGGGGCTGTCCCCATTCTCCCTTCTAAGGTGAAGGACCAGGTGGAACACAGACGACACCTTGAGGCCCTCATCCACCTGGAAGTGGCACCAGAGGAAACCACACAGCAAGCATAGATTAAGGAGCCTTTGTGTCCCGTCCGTGTAGTCGTGTCCCCCCCCCCGCCCCGCCCATCCCCTCCCCCGTCCTTTTTATTTTATTTTTCTTTTATTTGCCTCCTGCAGTTTGCCGCCTCTGGAGAACCAAGATCTTGTGTTGTTACTGTTGTTCCTTGCCCCTTTCCTAAAATTTCACCGCTCTTTGCAGAAGTCCTTCCTTCCTCTGTCTCCCATGTGCACATTAATATTTGTTACAGAGAGTCTGGCTAAGAACCCCGCCCCCCCCCCCCCCACACACACACTGTCTTAAGATACTTGGCACAGTCTTTCACTTGAGCCTGTGGTCTACACTAAATCTATTTGTAAATCTGAACTGTCCTGATTCTGGGAGGTATCCTACCACCTTTTCCCTGTCAGGCTTCAACTCCTTTCTGGTTCCTTTAGGAAGAATTTTCTCAGCTCTGACCTGTAACATAAGCTCCTTGGATATTTATTTTTTTTGTACCAGTTATCCTTATGATTCTGGAGAAAATCAATGTCCCCTCTGGGGGTTCTTAGTCTCATTAACAAAAGAATTAAAGAATAAATTCAAATAGAAGCTTGAGAAAATTTTATTAACGTTTAAAAGATAAAACACCCCAAGGCCAACAAACTATAAACTTCAGCAGCTGCCTAGGAGGGGAGGTAAGAAGGAACTAGTCATGCCACTTGAGCTGGCGTGGAAGTCAGGCACATGGCAGGGAAGGGGGTATTACAAAAAGAACAAGGACGCCCACAGTATCAGAAAAAGCACTCTTGTTGTTGGGCGGTGGTGGCGCACACCTTTAATCCCAGCACTCAGGAGGCAGAGGCAGGTGGATCTCTATGAGTTCGAGGCCAGCCTGGTCTAAAAGAGCTAGTTCCAGGACAGGCTCCAAAGCTGCAGAGAAACCCTGTCTTGAAAAAAAGAAACAAGCAAACAAAACAAAAAAAGAAAAACACTCCTAGGTTCTGGCTCAGGCCTCAGAGGGGTAGGCTGACCCAGCAGAGCCTTATGCTGGCTTGTAAGGACTGTGCTGGGGGAAAGTTCCAGGAAGGAGAAGTCTAGTGTCTCATTCAAGGAAAAGTGAGTCTGTCTCTCTTTAGCTTGGCTTAAGGTAAACCTGTCTTCTGAGCGGTGGTCTCTTGGCCAGGTGATTGGCACAGAGCAACTGGAATGTTCGGTCTTTGTCCAGATCACTGATTCTGTTTGTTCCTTCTCCCCCTCTTCTCCCTCCTCCCCCTTCTCCTCTCCTTCCTCCCCTTCCTTCTCCTCTTCCTCTTTCAGGTTTTCAAGACATGGTTTCTCTGTGTAACCTTAGTTGTCCTGGAACTTGCTCTGTAGACCAGGCTGGCCTTGAACTCAGAGACCCACCTGCCTCTGCCTCCTGAGTGCTGGGATTAATGATGTGCACTACCATCACCTGGGTACTAATTCTGTTCCCTTGACCACAGAGCTTTTCCTTCATGGACTTTATTGCTCTGCCATATGACACTTACATAGCTGACTGTTCTTGCCCACTAAATTGTGAGCTTGGGTGGGCAGATTTGGTGAGGAACTTACCACCAAGCCTGATGACCTGACTTTGACCCCTGGGCCTCCCCACGTGATGGAAGGAAAGCACCAGCTCCTGCTGACCTCTGCACAGGTGCTGTGGCACAGGCATGCCCCACACCTTCAGGCTCATACCTACACATTTGCAAATAAGTAAACGTGATAAAAATCA
This sequence comes from Microtus pennsylvanicus, assembly GCF_037038515.1. Lineage (NCBI taxonomy): Eukaryota > Metazoa > Chordata > Mammalia > Rodentia > Cricetidae > Microtus > Microtus pennsylvanicus. Next base: position 35,379,771 of record NC_134599.1, on the reverse strand, counting down.
GACTGTAAACATTTGGGAAGTGGGTCCACACCTTGCTTTCCTCTCCCCTTCTGTTCATCATTCACCGGCACTGAGAATCCGCTGCATTCCAAATAGGAAATTCAGCAAATAGGGCTCTCTAAGTCCCTGCAATGAAGGGAAGGAAGGGAAGGTGGGGAGGAAGGGGCTTGAGGAAGGGGGCAGGATATGGTCTCCTCATGAAATACTAGAGAGAGGCAGGCAGACCCCCAAGTGATGTCCTAGGAGCACTCACCATCCCAGACTAGGAAGTAGTCTCATTCTCTGAGGCTTTGGCTGCCCATTCATTTACCCAGCTCCTCACTCATCCATTCATGTGACAAATATTCGATGATACCTACTTTATCCATGTGACTCATGGGATTGGTCATACCCTAAGGGGTGTGTGTGTGTGTGTGTGTGTGTATTGGGTACCAGGATCCTGGAAAACTGGTGGTGAGTCCCTTCTTTGTCAGTTTCTGTTCAGACAAGCTTCTGGAAATTTTCTCAGAGAAAATAGTATGTTCTCAGCAGAGGCAGGTAAATCTAGTATTTTGGAGGGCAGGACAACACTGGCCTCACTGAGGCCAGAGGACACTCTGTGGGTTACTTTGGAATCTCTTCCTCAGGTTTAACACCATGTTCCCTTTGAAGTCCATTATTTCTACGATTATTTGAGCCTAATCCAGGCGATTTGAGATTTCTTTGGGGTCATAGTTATGGCAAGAGCTGGGCCGCATCAGAATAGACAGCATTCTGGGCACTTTCTGGACCCTGCCTGCTGTATTTACATGTGTCCAGACGTCCAGACCTCCAGGCCTGATGAAGAGCTGAGGCAAAGGGAAGTGACCCTTGGGTCCCCATGGTAACAGAACGTTCTATTTTTCAGCCCTGACTAACTGCTGACCTCCGCTGCTCTGGCCCCTAGCACTTCCCATCCAGAAGTTTAGAACTTCCAAGTCCTGAGTCCCATTCCTCCCATGCTCTCTTTAACAAATACTTTTAATTTTGGTGCCAGGCTCTCATTTTGCGGCCCAGGCTGTCCTTGAACTTGAAATCTTGCCTCAAAGTCCTTAGTGTTGGTATTAAATGCAAGTATCACCATGCCTGGCTCTAAACTCTAATATTATTGCCCAATTTTAACTCCATTTAAATGATCTATTTCCTAATTCTAACTGGAATAGATCACACTTAAGGACAAATTGCCCCTCCCAAACTCTTTTTTTAAATTGTTTTTATTGAGCTATATATTTTTCTCTGCTCCCCCTCTCTTCCTGCTCCCCCCCACACTCTCCCATGGTCCCCATGCTCCCAATTTACTCAGGAGATCATGTCTTTTTCTACTTCCCATGTAGATCAGATCCATGTATGTCTCTCTTAGGGTCCTCATTGTTGTCTAGGTTCTCTAGGATTGTGAATTGTAGGCTGATTTTTCTTTGCTTTATGTCTAAAAGCCACTTATGAGTGAGTACATATTATATTTGTCTTTCTGGGTCTGGGTTACCCCTCCCAAATTCTTATGGGGGACCTACACCTTTTTCTTACGGTGTGTGTGACCCAGTGTAGGTCCAAGTGTCCCTAAGCAAGAAGAAGGACTGAGACGGCGACAGGCAGGTGGTGAAGGGCTGCCTTTATCACAAAAGCAATTCCTTTTTCCTCTCCAGGAATCCGGGGCAAGTGTCTCAGGCGCTTCTGGGAGGAAGGGGTGGGGTAGGAATTGTGCTAATTCTTCTAGATGTTTTCTTGAGAATCCTCAACAGGCAAGCTTTTCCAGTCAGAGGAGTCACTAATGGAGGATTGCTAGGACCCCAACCATTCATTCATTCAAGGAATGTTACATGAACGTTTGGCTATCCCAGGGCAAGCTGGGTGGATCAGATGTATAGCTCCTGCTTTCAGGAAGACTACGTTCTATGGGCAACTAAGTTTTCATTTTATTTGTTGGGTGTCTGCAGTGGGCTAGGTTCCTGTGTAAAGTACTTTTCCGTGTTAGTTTATTGAACTGCTCTTACTCCAGGGCAATAGTTCTCAGCCTGTGGGCCATGACCCCCTTGGGAGTCAAATTACTCTTTTACAGGGGTCGCATAGCAGATATTTACGTTACAATTCATAACAGTAGCAAAATTACAGTTATGAAGTACCAACGTAATAATTTTGTGGTTGGGGTTCACTACAACAAGGGTCGCAGCATTAGGAATATTGAGAATCACTTCTCTAGGGAAAACAACTATGGATCCATTTTATAAATGTAAGAACTGAGGTTCTGAGATAATAAGAGACGTGAAGCTCTTCGGCCTGCAACGCGTCTGGGTGGGGCAGGGGAGAGTTTCTTAACCTTAAAGTCTGTAAACAAGGCTGCCCAGAAGAACCTCAGTATTCCCAGGGAGTTGAGGAGCTAGAGGATAGGTTTTATTCTCTCCGAGGCCCGCCCACCTCGATGAGCTGCCCTATCAGGTTCTAAGTCTGGGGTGGATCTGTGAGCAGCCCCGCCTCTAGGTAGAGGGTAGTGAGGTGGCTCCCGGGAGCTGGGCCTTTGGTTCGGTTCTCAGGTGTCCGGGTGTCCTTTCCGCTTCCTTGTGGACCACTGGGCTGCTGAGTCACGGTCGTTTCTCGTTACAATTGGTTTGTCCACAAAGCCTCCTTGAAGCAAGTCGGCTTCCTCTTCACAGTTAATGGAAGGTAACTTGTGTCTCAGGGTAAGGAAGGAAACCTTAACTTACAAGGTGAGCATAAAAACAGTACCTAAAACATGCAACACCCAGCACCTGTGAAGCTAGCAGTTTACCGGATGCGGACGTTTTAAGACAGATTACCTCATTTATTTTTTAATCATTTATTTTTGTTTTATGTGTATTGGTGTTTGCCCACATGTATGTATGTTTGTTTGTCTTGTGTGAGGGTGTCAGATATCCTGGAACTGGAGTTACAGACAGTTGTGAGTCGCTGTGTAGGTGCTGGGAATTGAACCTAGTCCTCTGGAAGAACAGTCAGTGCTCCTAACCACTGAGCCATCTCTCCAACTCTCCAGATTACCTCATTTAATGCAGAAGAGCACCAAGGCAATTTTTCTCCTGCACTGTACATGAATAACATGGGAAGAGCTAGGGAGGGGGCCCATGGACTTGCTTTCTGCTTGAACCTTCCTGTGCCCCTTTCACAATGACTAACTTACTTTAAAGAGATGAATTCCTTAACTCCATCTCGGCACCCTCTTGGTGAAGCAGGGGTAAAGAGGTGTGGTCCTGTGTTGTGGGTAGAGAAACACAGGCCCAGAGATTAGATGATGTGATCGATGTATTTGCAACAGAATCTTACCCACATATTGGTCTTCTGTTGCCCAGCTTATGTCTTCCAGAGATGTTCTCTTTTGTGGTATCTGTTGTGGGGACTTGAGTTTCTCCTGGGAATTCTGAGGTTTCCAGAAGAAGGTTCTGCAGAGAGCTCATGGCTGGAGGCTCCAGCCCCTCCCATCCTTGGTGCCATCTTCACTGATGAGGCTGGGAGTTGAGCACCAGGACAGAGCCCTCCCCCAGTAGAGTCATTGGGCAGAATTCTTCTGGTAGGGAAGTACAGAAGTCGCTCTGAATGAGTTGCATCAATGCTGCTATCACACACCCCAGCACAGAGCAGCCACCCACTGGGGTGTCTTTCTGCCCTCCTGGGCTCCTCATATCCCTTCTTCCAAATTTGGAGTGACTGAGAACCCACCAGAACAGAACAGAACGGAACGGAACAGGAACGGCTGTAGGAATTGATGTGCAGGATCAGCAGATGCTAGAACTCAGCTTTAATAAAGCAGGCCCACAACGTTATTAACAATAACAGAACCCGTCCTCAGCAAGAGTCAGCAAACAGGCAATCATGACATATAAGACTGCCCGTCACTGAAGAAATTGCTCAGGGCTTGCTTAGCATGTGTAAGGTCCCGGGTTCAGTTCCAATCTCTCTCTCTCTCTCTCTCTCTCTCTCTCTCTCTCTCTCTCTCTCTCTCTCTCTCTCTCTCTCTCTCTCTCTTCCAGTATGAAAAACTACAGAGACACACTAAATGTCAAGCAATAGAGGGGTCATTGAATGAAAATATGACTTTTTGTACTCTGCAAATATGTTAGGGTCCATTAACAATTTTACTCTAAAATGGATGCATGTCGACACAGGGAAGGAACCATGTGTTGTTGTCAATGGCTAAAAGCAGGCCAGACTATCAGAGAAGGCCTCCAGGAAGAGGAGGCTGGGGCGGCTCTCTAGTGTAGTCAGACTTCTCTATAGAGTTTCAGACGCCACTCCTTGCCTCTCCCCTGTCCTCTCCCTGCACAGAATCCAGTCCTAAAGCCCAGTAGGAGATGGATCTCATGAACAATATGGGCATTCCTATGGGGCATAGCCAGGACTTTTGCACAAGCTGTTCTGGTCTAACAAACCATCGCATGGGTCTCTCTCTCTCTCTCTCTCTCTCTCCACCGCCCCCACTCTCAGCTTGGTCGTCATACCTAGGAAGCCTATCTTGATTTCTCTGACAGGCTAGTCTCCCGCTGGCGCATCCTCCCAGCACCAACCACACACTTCCTTCTGCAATTGTTATTTTGCATTTATTTCCGTGGCTGCCGGATGAGCATCGTTCTGTAACCATGCTGTCTCCCACCGGGATGACAAGCATGTCCTCCGTTGATGCTCTCTGCGCTCTCTCTCCCACTCAGCAGGCATCTTGCCAGGGAAGCGCTCGGTAAATAAATGTTGATGTACAGATAGGTGAGCAGCAGCTGCTGGCAGTGGCGGATTCGGAATCAGGGCAGGCTCTCTCTGCGCAGCTGAGTAGGTGGCTGCCTCGGTGTGATTTCAGGGTCAGTAGAAAGGCTCTCTCCCACCTCCACTCCAGCACCTGACAGCCTGACAAAAGAAGGCAAAGCTAAAGCTTCAGAGCTCAGGCCTAAATCCCGCAGCACTGAGCCCCCCTCCCCCAGAAGCTCAGTGGCATTCAATTGTGCTAAGGAGTCGATGGCTGATGGAGGCTTTTCTTGAGCGAATTATGATGGGGGAGGGAGAAAGGAGGAGAAAGAATTGGGAGCTAAGATGAGGAAGAGACACAGAGAGAAAACGACTCAGGGCCTAAGGCCAAGCAACCTTGAGCTACAGCGTTCTTTCGATCCTTTCTTGCACCCACCCTGCTCCTACTGAGTACTAACCGCCCTTTTTGGCACATCTGGTTCTGCGATATTTTACATCTGGAAATCTTTCAACCGAGATGGGGTTCGGGAGCCTGGCTCGGAGGCCCCGGGATGACAACCTAATTACATTCCTTTTAATAGTTCCTTCCCAAGTGTTCAGTCAGGGGCATCTGCTCTGCTGCCTGCACCTTCAGGGAGGAATATTTTTAACAGCACCGTGCCACAAAAGGAAACTTCTGAAGGCTGGATGAAAATGGCCTCTGTGTTCCCAGTGCCCCAGGCCCAGGTAGGGCCTGACGCTCTCCTTCAGCCCAGCCCCCAGCAGAAGCAAGGAGGCCCAGGATTGTTAGCAAACGGTTGTTTTTCTCCTTTCAGTTTTCAGAGGTAAATTTAACATGCCGGGCTGCCCTGGCTTTCTAGGTAAGCAGGTAAACTAACCTCGCGGGGCAGAGGAAACACCCCCTCCCCCATTCTGTCATGTGTTCTCTGGAACCCATCCGTTCTTGGCCACGGGAACTTGCCTTGTTGTAGCTGAGGGTCCCCACTCAGGTTCTTAGTGTGTCCAAGAAGGGCAGAAAGATAACAGCTAGGAACTAAAGGACTTATCGACTTTATGATTTAATAGGTCAGCTAGCTACGAACGTCAGAGGCTGATGCCCCGAAACAGATGTTCCTTTGATTCGTCCTTATTTTTTTCAGATAGGTTGTCTCTATGTAGCCATGGCTGGCCTGAAACTCGCTACACAGACCAGGCAGGCATGAACTCACAGACTTGCCTGCCTCTGTCTCTCTGGTGCTAGGGTTAGAGGCGTGTACCACCATGTCTTACTCATTTGCATTTTTCCTTTCCTTTCTTTTTTTTTTTTAGGACAAGGACATTTCTTTCTTTCTTTCTTTCTTTCTTTCTTTCTTTCTTTCTTTCTTTCTTTCTTTCTTTCTTTCTTCCTTTCTTTGCAGCACAACGTGGCTTTGATTTAACAATCCTCCTCCTGAGTATTGAGATTGCAGGTGTTTGCCACATGCCTAAGGATAGAAGAATGTGCCGAGAAAAGTCTTGGGATGAACGTTAGAAGTGCAGGAAGCTGTAACTCCAGATTGTCTTTCTTAGACCAGAGAAAAACAGGCACTTGCTCAAGGGGCTTGGTGTTTGGACTGGTTTCAGCCACAGGGTTCCTTAGTTCATCCTACCTCGTTGGCAGACCCTTGGTGGAACAGTGACCTGATTACGTAGGAAGCTAATTTTCTTTGAGACAGGAATACTTGTGGTGTGCCCTGGGGAACACCTAAACTGATGGCCCCTGGTCCCAGATGCCCACGTGCCCTTCAGGAGGGAGCAGCTGCAGAAGGCTGAGTTATGCTGCCGGTGAGATTTCCCAGCCACCACTTTTTGCGTGTTTTTATGTGCATTGTCTTTGTGAGGGAATCGGATTCACTGCATCAGGAGTTACAGAGTTGTGAGCCATCGCGTGGGTGCTGGGGATAGAACCCCGGTCCCCTGGAAGAACCCCTAAGCCATCTCTCCAGCTCCCTGCCCTCCACATGCTGTTGATTTTAATGACAGTTTCTTTTCTCTTCTGAGGTTTTTAGTGAGCCTCCTTCGTGCTCCTTCTGGTGCTTCAGTAAAGACAGAAGCATCCATTTTCCCTGACAGTGCCACAGCTACAGCGGAGGGCAGCTGTTTAATGAGGGGCTCTGGTTCCAGCCCCGAGACCCCTGGATATCGGATACAACACCATTTGTTTTCGTTCACCAGTGCATGCTGGTGCCTCTCTCAACAACTACCACGTGGTCAGCATAGTCATCACCTTCAGCTTCCAAGGCTATCCCACGTGTTCAAGTCCCGAAGAGGGTCTCTAATAGGCTCAGTTTGCCTCTGGCTTCAGGTGCCCTGACCTTGGGTCCCGAGGACCTTTGTGACCAAACCTGTTCACCTCGAAAGAGGGTGAGCCTGTGGTTCTTCCCTCAGTGGGGCTGTGGGCTCCCGTGAACATTCCGTTGCTATGTCTGAGTAGCATTTGAGTATTTTTCAGATTCAGGCAGCAATATGGCAGGCTAGGCAGAGGTAGAATAGGATCTTGGTTACCTGACCCAGCAGTCACTTTTAACACTATAGGAATAAATAATTAAGCCAGCAATAGATATGAGAAAGGTTGGGGAGGAGGTAAGTGCTCCAACTATGTAATAAGGCCAGTTCTTTGGTAAACTTGGCTTAATTACTGATTTTACCAAAGCCACGGCTCTGGTGGCCCAAATGGCTAGTTTGGTGGCTGCTGCCGCTAGCTAATACTGGATGTCCATACCAGATACTGGTCTAAGTACCTTCTGTTTGTTAATTGTTGTTGTTGTTGTTATTATTATTACAATTGGTTTTTTGAGACAGGATTTTTCTGTGTAACAGCTCTAGCTGTCCTGAAACTTGTTCTGTAGACCAGGCTGGCCTTGAACTCACAGAGATCCCCCGACCTCTGCCTCCTGAATGCTGGCTATAAAGGAGTGCACCACCACTGCCCCACTACTGTTTGCAAGATGTATTTTCTTTTTGTTTATGTGTCTGTGTGCGGGTATGCGTGTGCCAGTGCATTCACCCGCAGAGACCAGAGGGGATGTCCAGCCCCCTAGAACTGGTGTTAGAGGAGCCTAGGAGCCACCCCATGTGGTTGCTGGGAACTGAACTCCTGTCCTCTGCAAGAGCAGCAAGGGCCATTTAGGAGAGCTGGTCTTGCCCCTCGCCCCTCCCAGGAGAACTGGGCATGGGAAAGCTGCCCCTCCCCCTCACCAGTCACAGAGGGAGAGCTGGCTCCACCCCTCAGCTGGCCAGTGGCTATACCATTGAAGGAAACGTCTTTCTTCTCTAGCAGCCATTAACGGCCTCAAGAACCTCAGAGAGGGTGGGGTGAAGCCTTGTGATGTTTATTATTGTGAATGTGTGTGTGTGTGTGTGTGTGTGTGATGTGTGTCTATCACAGCGCATGCGTGGAGGTCAGAGGACAGCTGTCGGAAGTTGGTTCTCCTTCACTGTGGTTTCTGGGAACTGGACTCCGATTATCAGACTTACGTGAGAATCGTCTTTACACTCTGAGCCATTTTACCTGGCCCTTGTTTGTTTGTTTATATTATATTTTAATTTTGAGACAGGATCTTGCTGTGTAGTACAGGATGGCCTTTAACACACGCACCCTCTAGACTAATAATAAAAATAAGCTTTTAAGAAAGATGCCACAGGGGGGAGAAAAAAACCAATGCCACTGAATACCGAGGCCGGAAGAGCTGGCCTGAGAGAGAGGTGGGTGGGAGTGGGTGACTGCCAGAGGGAAACCTCCGACTAACCCACATCTCACAGCACACAGCAAAGCCAGGGGTTGTTTTGACCTCAGACTTGTTATTATCTTGCAGGATCTGTGTCTGTAGACTGTGGCTGGTGGAGTCTGGGCAAAGCACACGCTTGGGAGACAAAACAATTAAGTCATAAGAGCTTGTCCTCAGACTCACGCCTCTTCTTCCTTCCTTTTGCACGGTTCACATCTCCTTAAGCTGCCCAGAGGTCCCGGAACAAAGAAGGAGGACCCTACAAACCAGAAAGGAGTTCAATGGAGTAGCATCTCTACCCTAGAGGCTTTGTGAGCCAATATGAGGCTGCTACCAAAGAGGGCTACATCTCCAGGGATTCTGGAGAGAATTCCCAAACCAAGGGCCATCTGGGAACCAAAGAAATTACTTAACAGTAGAGGGAACACAGAAACCCAATCTTGAAGGCAATCTGTACAGGCAGGGGGAGTGGGATTCAGTGGGACCTCAGCCCCCTTAGCCTATCATCATGTATACAAAGGTACAGCACCCTGAAGGTTTGCCGGATCCCACGTCCCAGCCACTCCTGTTCAACCTCACCTTCCCTCTGGCTCAGCATCCTTCCTGAGATCTATCCCCTAGTTACCATCTCTTCCTCTCCTTTCCTGCCTGACATAGGACTCTAGCTAAACAAGTGACTAACGGAACAGAGATGATAGACTCGGAGTGTGTTTCAAGTGGTGTACCAAGCGGCAGATACAGATTCATACATTTAAAGTTTGTTTTTATGTTTATTTTTATTTTCTGTGTATGAGTGAGTGCTCATGTGTGTGTATGGATATGTACCACATGCATGCCTGGTGCCCTCAAAGGCCAGAAGAGTGAGTTGGATCTATTAGACCTGGAGTTATGAGCCACTGTGGGGCTGAACTCAAACTCAGGTTCTCTGTGGGAGCAGCGAGCGTTCGTAACTGCTGAGACTTCTCTCCAGCCCCCTGTTCGTTTGATTTGTTTATTTATTACAGACAACATCTCAGGGGGCCTAGATTGGTTTTGATCTGACTCTGTAGCTGGGATAGCCTTGAAATCTTGATCTTCCTGTCTCTCTTTTCCAGGTTCTGGGATTATGGGTATGTGTACCATGTGCCACCATACCCAGTTTATATGTTTAATTTGTGTAACAACCATGTAAGTTATGACCATTCTCTCTAGTGTCTTTTTTCTCTTTCCCCCCTTTCTCTCCATGTCTTTCTTCTTCTCTCCTTTCTTTTTTCTTTCCCTCTCTCTCTCCTCCCCTCCCTCCCCTTCCTTCTTCCTTCTTTCCTTCTTTCCTTCCTTCCTTCCTTCCTTCCTTCTCTCTATATTCCTAACTGTCCTGGAACTCACTCTGTAGACCAGTCCCTCCCTCCCTCCCTCCCTTCCTTCCTTCCTTCCTTCCTTCCTTCCTTCCTTCCTTCCTTCCTTCCTTCCTTCCTTCTCTCTATATTCCTAACTGTCCTGGAACTCACTCTGTAGACCAGGCTGGCCTTGAACTCACAGAGATCCGCCTGCCTCTGCCTCTAGAGTGCTGGGATTAAAGGCGTGCGCCACTATACCTGGCACCATTTCTATTTTCTAGGTGAGGAAACTAAGACATAAAGAGGCCAAAGACTTCCCCAAGGCCCACTGCTAATGAATGACAAAGCTAGATTTAAACCTAGGCCTGTCTGTTGCTAAAGCCTATGGCTTAAGTAACTGCCCGCCAAGCAAACACCTGGGAGTATAGCTCAGTGCCAATAAAACCTTGACTTGCCTATTATGCACAAGGCCCTGGCTCCAATCCGCATTATTAAGAAGGAAAAAAAGAAGAAAAAAAAAGAAAAAGAAAGAAAAGAAAAAAGAAGAAAAAGGGAAGTTGGAACAGAGACTCAGAGGCCAACATTTTGTTTGAGATTGGATAGTCTGTTGGTGGCAGAACCGGAATTTAAATCCAGGCGATCTGTCACCAGGCTATTTACCTGCTGTGTGCATTTTTTTAAAACTTGGTTTTGTTCTCTTTAAATATTTTACTTGCATTTGTGCGCATGTGTGTGCCGGTGTGCACCGAGGAAAGAAGAGGGCTTTGCATGCTTGGAACTGGGTGCTGGGAGCTGAGCTTGGGTTCTTAAGTGTTGAGACAGTTTTCCGGTCCCACCGTTTGTTTGAGTTAGGGTCACATGTAGTGTAGGCTGGCCTCTAACTCTGTGTAATTAGGGTACACATTCTATTGTCTGAGTTACACCCCAGGCCTGTTGTGTATACTCTCAAGCTGAGTTTCTGCTGCTGTCTACCCCTTGGCTTCCAGGAAACTCTCGCAGATCAAAGGCCTTCTCTCCTAACCATCAGGAACTGTATCCAGTTGATCTGGAAACTGGCCAGAACCATCTCATCTAGTGACAGTCTGTGTTAGCTCCACCCACTCTGCTGAGCCCAGAAGGCCTGGCCTTCTAGCTTACAGCAACCTGGACTATCTTAGCATCACCAGTACTTTTCAGGTTTTCTAACCAGAAGATCTGGCTGTAGGGAGGGAGATGAGAAACAAAGTAAACCTCATTGGCAGGAACAAGGGTGGATTTCCCATAAAGTAACTTTCAAGAGACTGGAGCAGGGGGAGGGAGATGGCTCCTCATTCCACAGAAAACTGTGTCTCTTGGCCTCACATTGACTTGTAGGCCCTAGATGCCGGGTCCAGCCTTCTAGACACTGCTGAGAGGATTGGAGGAAAGGCAAGTGCCCTGAGAGAAAGCCAGAAGCAATGCCATTTTTACAGAGCAAGGGTTCAGCACCTGTCCCCTCCAGCTGACCCTGGGCATAACCACAGTCCTGGGGAGGGTCCTGTCAAGAGTTGGGCTTGGTGGCTATAATGGACCATAAACTGTTATAGACCTGCAAGAGCTTTGGATTGAAAGCCTGACTTGGGAAAATAAGTTTCTTGAAGTTTTGTACCATTTAGATTTTGGCAGCCGACCCAGATGAAGAACTTTCTAGTACCATCTCCTGGTACAATTTAAGTAAGCAAGGATTTACTTAGCCCCTCCTGAGGGACAGCACTGTTTTGGGTACCAGCAGAGGAGATGTCTCCCTGCCCTCTGACTCTTTAATCCATGCTGATAGCTGCTGCATTTTCCGAGACAGCACCACATGGGACTCAGATGTTTTGTGGGAAGATAGACATGGGCTCCAGTTCCTCAGTGCTCCTGCATTCCATGGTAGCCCACTCTCGTGAGCCTCAGTTTCTGAATAACAAACTCTCAGCTTCGTAGGGTTGGCTGTGAGAAGTGAGGCTGAACATGTGCTTAAACCGGGGTCCATGGTCCAAGTCAAGATTTCCCCATGGCATCAATCAAACCAATAAACCAATAAAACCTAAAGCCTCCTTTCTCCATCAAACTATTCTTTGCTCTTATACTTCTCAGAATCCCCTAAGTTCTGAAGGACAAAGCCCTTGTAATGATATGCAGGATTGTGGATCTCATGGGGGGAGGGCAAACATGCCATCAGACAGCTTACACAGGAAGGAAGTTTATTGGGGAAGGGAGGGGAGAAAAGGAGGGAGAGAGAAAGAGACAGAGAGACAATGACCTGCCTCCTCAGAGAAATGGCAGAAAGAGAGAATGGGAGTAGGTGGGGTTTATCTCCTAAAGGAACCTTTTGCACCTGTGTACAGACTACACAGTGAGGTAACAACCATAGGACCCTGGGCACACCCTGCCAGGTGACAGAGGCCAGCACAGTGCCTGAATCCTAACATCCCCACCTTTTTCTTATCATAAAAAGGTGAGAAAATTAAAGGGGATGCCAGGTGGAAGAGGGATGGGGGCACAGGGTTCTCAAGACTGCCTCCTGCTGTTCTAGGGCATTGACCATCCTTGGGGGACCTGAGAAAGCGAGGATGCTGGCCACATCCTGAGGTAGCGGGTTCTTTCCCTGCTGTCCAGGCTCGGTGGAACTCTCTGATACCTCTTGGAACTGACAAGATGTTGGCAGAGGAGAGGTCAAGGTTAAGTTTAGGGAAACTTTTTTCTTTTTCCTGGTAATTGAGGAAGGGGTGCATCTGACCTGTTCAAGGTAAACCCTCCAAGTAGACTCCCTGGAACTTACAAGAATTCTTTTGAGTTTGTGAAAACATAATTTTTAGACACATTAGCATTTTCACTGTTTATAATTTGTTCTGAAATTTCCATTGTAGAAATGGCAGTATCTTTATAGCTTGTATTTACACACCTTAATAACGGGCATTTGCACACTTTAAAACACCTTCTTATCCCCTGAAACGTTCTTAGATCCTCACATTTTAAGATTTTCTATCTTCACATAAGTGAACCTTAGCACCTGTTCCTTTCCCATCATTATGACATCACCTCAGCACTCAGGAGAAATCTGTTTTGTGAGTGTGTCTCTTCTTGAGTCTGGTCGCAAGGTGAATTGTGTCTAGACGTAGCCTCGGCTCTAGAGAGTGAGGCCTGTGACCTGAATTTTACACAGAGAACTGAGAAGGCAGCTGGCAAGGCAACCAGTTGTCAAACTTCATCAGAGATCCTGAGAATGATACATTTTACCTGAGTTATTGATTTAAAAATGACACTTCCTTGCAGAAGGAGACGAAGCACAAGCAAGGAACTCAGGACCGCGAGGGGTGCACCCACACACTGAGACAATGGGGATGTTCTATCGGGAACTCACCAAGGCCAGCTGTCCTGGGTCTGAAAAAGCATGGGATAAATTTGGACTAGCTGAACATAGCGGACAATGAGGAAGAACGGGAACTCAAGAACAATCGCAGTGGGTTTTCGATCCTACTGCACGTACTGGCTTTGGGGGAGCCTAGGCAGTTTGGATGCTCACCTTAGGAGACCTGGATAGAGGTGGGCAGTCCTTGGGCTTCCCACAGGTCAGGGAACCCTGATTGCTCTTCGAGCAGATGAGGGAGGGGGACTTAATCGGGGGAGGGAGGAGGGAAATGGGAGGCGGTGGCGGGGAGGAGGCAGAAATCCTTAATAAATAAATAAATTAAAAAAAAATGACACTTACTTGATTGGCTTCCTAGACAGCCACCCCGGGGTCCTCCGTGGTCACTGAGGGCAGGTCTCAGAGCAACATTCATTTTTTAACTGGCAGAGGTAGACCTGCAAGGCCCCAGAAGATCCCACAGGCTTTTGTGGAGTAAGGACGCGTGGGAGGACTTTACCTTTGTCTTAGGCAACTTGAGGCAGTTGGTTCCCCAGTGTCCTGTTGTCTGTGATCTGAAGAGGGCTTTAAAGCAGTTGAAGTGAAAGACAGTTTGCTTCGTGGCGAGTACTTCACTACGAAGCGAGAGGTTCTTGTGTTCCCACCCATCTCCAGTGGGGCCTTCCCTTGTCTTCTCAGTTTCAAGCTCTTGACTTTTGTTAACATAAACTTTGACGGTAGGTGAAATGGAAAGGTCACTAGATGACACATGGACCCAAAACAAGGATCCTTCTAAGTGTCCCAGACATCTAAGGCCGCCCAAGGAGACGAGAGCGCTGTGTTAGAGAATGTTGAGGACCTTCTTAGTGGGAAGATCCTTGTAGGCATAAAGATAACAATATATAGTCCCCATAGCTATTCAGAAGCATCACCTGGATGGCAGCGCAAGGAGGTCTACTCTAGGGGACTTGTTTTGGTGGGTTCTGGCCTGGCTTCTGCAGGCCAGTGACCTGCAACTTCAGGATGGGGGCTGATGACTGTTTCTGCTGCTGTTGTCTCAGAGGTCTGAGCTGTTCAGGGCACAGACTGAGTGTATGTAGATGCTTAGGCAGGCATGATGGTGACGGAGACTTGGAAGGAAGCTGCTCCACATGTTGTGGGTACAGGATCATTGTTCTGAAAGAGATCGCCTCTTTAAAGAACCTAGAGAGGACAAACACACAAGGAGAGAGGCTCGAACAGGGATTTGAAAACCATCAAGAGATTCAGCCACTGGCAGGGGAGAGGGAGAGATGCTAATCTGATGGGGGGGTACTGAAGGGATATAGGGGGGCAGGCACTGCACAGTGCTTATTATATAAGACAGCAATTGTTCCTACAGGGAATGGGACCTATGCTTTCTAGGGTATAGAAATTCAAGCCTCTCTGAGCATTGGTCCCAAAGTTCCACAGCGTGGGCTGCACACGTCAAGGACACCCATTGCCCCTCTGCAAGCATTAGCAGCCAGGAAGACTGCCACTGCAGCATTCCTTAATGGAGCTCCCCAACTCCATCTCCCAGCCTGCATTATTAATGCATTATGTCATCGTGCCTTGCACTTGCTCTTGGCTGCTGAAATTTTTAGAGCAGTATTATTAATTGAATCAATTAGCACTGGGGCTATCAGCCCAGCCATGTCAGAAGACTGGAGACATACAAGGCAAGGATCTCTCCCTCTCTCTTTGTTTGCTTTGTCTATTTGAGATAGAGTCATACTCTCTACCCTGAAGTGCCAGGAACTCACAGAGGTCCGCCCCCTCCTATATCTCACTGCTGGGATCAAAGGTGTGCACCACCTCTCGGGACAAAGCATTGTTTTTGTTGTTGTTGTTGTTGTTTGCTTGCTTGTTTTGTTTTATTTTATTTTTTGAGACAACGTCTTGAGATATAGTCCAGTCTGTTCTCATATTGGCAATCCTCCTACTGAATGCTGGGATTACAGACATGTACCATTAGGTCTGGTCAGTCCAATTTTCTTAGTCCTTGAATCTTACCTTCCTTAGCAGCAGTTTGCCTGGAAATGGCCGTGTTGACTCAACACTGGGAGAGATACTTTGGAGGGTTCTCTCCTTCTTCAACAGGATAGTTCCCTGACTAGAAATGCTGCAGGCATCCTGCCACCTGGACTGTAGACAAAGCCCACTGGAGGATGGCAGAGGAGGAGAGAAAACTTGAGGTGCTGACCTCCTCACTCCAATCCTGCCCTTCCCTTGAACCTCTGCTAAGAGATAATCAACTCCTCTGCTGCTGATTCTGATTTGAGTTCCCTGGTTTGCTACTTGCTAACAAAAACATCCCAGCTGCTAAGTTCCTTTCTTAACACACACTATCTACTCCGACCTTGAGTTCACAACACTGTGCCTTTTATCTCTATTGTACTGTCCAGTGATGTTATTTTCCTAGTAATGTGTTTATATCCAGCTCTCCCAACTCACAGGATGCTCTCTAAATCTTCCCGGGGCTTCCAAACAGCAATCAAATCAGGGATATTGATGGAGTCCTATCCCGTGCTAAGACAAAGCGCAAGCAGTGAGCGAGGTAGGCGCGGTTCCCAGCCTCACAACAGCCTGTGGTGTGAATGAGGAACTCAGCTGTGAATCAGATAAGCTCTGGAATAAATCTCGATGATGACTGGGAAGAGTAGGAATGGAGGTACCCAACTCTGTGCCAGGACACAGGAAAAGATCTGCCCTCGCCTGCAGATCAGGTGAAGTGACCCAGAGACGGGATCTGAAGGATGGGGGAACGAACTGGGTGAAAGCGTAGACCACGCACACCACACACACCATTCATACCATGCACACCACACATACTATGCACACACCACACACCACACACACCATGCATACCACACACACCACGCACACCACACACACCACACACCACACACACACCACACACACCACGCACACCACGCACACCACGCACACCACGCACACCACACACACCACACACACCACGCACACCACACATACCACGCACACCACGCACACACACACCACACACACCACACACACCACGCACACCACGCACACCACACACACCACACACACCACACACACACACACCACACACACCACACACACCACGCACACCACACACACCACACACACACACACCACACACACCACACACACCACGCACACCACGCACACCACACACACCACACACACACACACCACACACACCACACACACCACGCACACCACGCACACCACACACACCACACACACACACACCACACACACCACGCACACCACGCACACCACACACACCACACACACACACACCACACACACCACACACACCACGCACACCACGCACACACACACCACACACACCACACACACCACACACACCACGCACACCACGCACACCACACACACCACACACACACACACCACACACACCACACACACCACGCACACCACGCACACCACGCACACCACACACACACACACCACGCACACCACGCACACCACGCACACCACACACACACACACCACGCACACCACGCACACCACGCACACCACGCACACCACACACACCACACACACCTTGCATACCACACACACCATGCATACCATGCACACCACGCACACCACACACATACCACGCAGACCACATATACCATGCACACCACGCACACCACACACACCACGCACACCACACACCACACACCACACACACCATGCACACCACGCACACCACACACACCATGCACACCACGCACACCACACATACTATGCACACCACGCACACCACACATACCATGCACACCCCGCACACCCCGCACACCACGCACACCACACACATACCACGCAGACCA
Source organism: Microtus pennsylvanicus (assembly GCF_037038515.1). Lineage (NCBI taxonomy): Eukaryota > Metazoa > Chordata > Mammalia > Rodentia > Cricetidae > Microtus > Microtus pennsylvanicus. The sequence continues at coordinate 35,362,772 of NC_134599.1, read as the reverse complement.
CATATACCATGCACACCGCGCACATCACACACACACACCTTGAACACCACACACATACCACGCACACCACACACACCACACACACCACACATACCCTGCATACCACACACACCGCACGCACACACACACACACACACACACACACACACACACACACACACACACCATGCACACCCCCTGATATAGACAGTGCGCTTGTCTCCCTCCCAACTGATCCTTTTAGATGAACTTTTCTTTATGGGCCACCAGCTCACAAAAAAATAACACCGAGACTTATTATTAATTATGAATGCTTGGCTGATAGCTTAGGCTTGTTTCTAACTAGCTCTTATAATGTAAATTAACCCATATCTTTTAATTTACATTCTTTTATGTGAGTTGATAGCCTTTAGTCTCTTACTGCCTGTTCTTTTTCCTCTGTCTGCCTGGTGACTCTGCCTTCTTTTTCTTCCCAGCGGTTTCTCTGCCTCCAAAATCCTGCCTAGCTATTGACTGTTCAACTTTTTTATTAAACCAGTTACAAGGACATATCTTCACATAGTGTAAAGGAATATTCTACAACTGCCACAGCTTAACTCAGGCCCACGACTTCTGGTGTGGACAATTCCTGTTGTCTCTTAACTGATCTTCCTGCTACTTGCAGGCCTGAGGAGTTACCTAGTGGACCATTTCGATGGCCTTGAGCATCTGTCCAGCCACCTCGCCAGCCTTATTTCCTCCCTCTGAGAACTTCTTGTTATTCTTCTTAGCCACACGAGACCATCGGATCTTCCCATACTGTCCTCTTGCCTACGTCACCTTCCAGGCTCTTTTGGAATGACTATTCTGACTCAATCCAGGTGGCATAGCCTGGATCGGGCTCAGTGACTTTCCTCCGCGTGGCTACCACACCCTTCCTGTGACTGACCAGCTAGAAATGGGTGTTTCCAGTGTGGGGACCGTGGGTTACTTAATTATTTTCATTAAAAAACAAAAATCCTTGTACCTCTTGAAATAGCATCCCTCAGGAAGCATTTGTTATACAGCTCTTCAGCACTTCCTGTCAATCCATATAATCAGTGTTATATTATATTATAGTCATATTACAGTCATATTATAGTCTAATGTTACTAGATTCGACCTCTCTTTCTGTGTGTATGTGTGAGTATGTGAGACTCTGTGTGTGTGTGTGTGTGTGTGTGTGTGTGTGTGTGTGTGTGTGTGATTGAGTGTGTGTGAGTGTGTGCTAGCGAGCACTCAACTGTCTACTAGAACAGGAGAACCTGGGAAGGGCAAGGCTTTCCCATCAACTTCTCTCTACTTGACCCCCACCTTTGTCCCTTAGGCAAGCATCTTGCTTTCTTAGGGAAGAAAAGCGATTCTCTTTCCCTCAGTTCGCCTGGATCTTCACTGCTAGAGGCCAGCAGCTCTTACATTCTCAGCAGTCATCACAACAGGGGGCACAGCAGGGCCCTGAATAGACACTAGGTAAGTGGGGAAATAACAAAGGGATAAACATGTAAATGGATGGAGTTAAATACACAGCCAAACAGATTGTTCCTACTCCTACTGAGAAACAGCAAAGGAACCTTCTCTTGTTGCCCCAATCCTTGCTAGCAGGCCTGGAGGAGGCAGGCATTCTAGCGCAGGGCCTCTCAGGAGGGAACCTTTATTGCTAAAGCTAATTCTAGCCTCCAGGCAATGTGGGGAGTGATAGGGACTAAGGGGCTCCAGGACTGCCTGGCTGGGCTTTCTGGAGGGAGCATCTCCATGCTAGATCTGCAAAGTTGTCCTCTAAGTAACTCTTTTCTTTCTTTTCTTAAAAATTATTTTTATTGAGTTATACATTTTTCTCCGCTCCCCTCCCTTTTTATCCCCTCCCCTTCAACCCTCTCCCATGATCCCCATGCTCCCAATTTACTCAGGAGATCTTGTCTTTTTCTACTTCCCATGTAGACCAGACCTATGTATGCCTCTCTTAGAGTCCTCATCGTTGTCTAGGTTCTCTGAGGCTGGTTTTATTTTGCTTTATGTCTAAAAGCCACTTATGAGTGAGTACATATTATAAATGTCTTTCAGGAACTGGGTCACCTCACTCAATATGATGTTTTCTAGATCCATCCATTTGCCTGCAAATTTTAAGGTGTCATTAATTTTTTTTTCTGCTGTGTAGTACTCTATTGTGTAAATGTACTACATTTTCCTTATCTATTCTTTGGTAGAGGGGCATTTAGGTTGTTTCCAGGTTCTGGCTATGACAAACAATGCTGCCATGAACATAGTTGAGCACATGTCCTTGTGGTACAATTGGACATCAGTTGGGTATATACCTAAAAGTGGTATCTCTGAGTCTTGAGACAGGTTGTTTCCTAATTTTCTGAGTAATCGCCAAACTGATATCCAAAGAGGCTGTACCAGTTTTCACTCCCACCAACAATGCATGAGTGTTCCCTTTACCCCACATCCTCTCCAGCATAAGTTGTCATCTGTGTTTTTGATCTTGGTCATTCTTACAGGTGTAAGATGGAATCTCAGAGTTGTTTTGATTTACATTTCTCTGATGACTAAGGATGTTGAGCATTTCCTTAAGTGTCTTTTAGTCCTTTTAGATTTCTCTGTTGAGAGTTCTCTGTTTAGGTCTGTAACCCCCTTTTTTATTGGATTATTTGTTCTTTTGATAAACAATTTCTTCAGTTTTTTTTGTATATTTTGGGAATCAATCCTCAGTCTGATGTGAGGTTGGTAAAGATTTTTTCTATTCTGTAGGCTGCCATTTTGTCTTGCTGACGATGTCCTTTGCTTCACAGAAGCTTCCTGGTTTCAGAATGTCCCATTTATTAATTGCTTCTCTCAGTGTCTGTGCTAGTGAGGGTTATATTAAGGAAGTGGTCTCCTGTGCCACTGCGTTCAAATGTACTTCCCACTTTCTCTTCTATGAGGTTCAGTGTGCTTGGTTTTATGTTGAGGTCTTTGATTCATTTGGATTTGAGTTTTGTGCATGACAATAAATATGGATCTATTTTCATTTTTCTGCATGTTGATATCCAGTTATGCCAGGACCATTTGTTGAATATGCTTTCTTTTTTCTATTTTATATTATTTGCTTCTTTGTAAAAAATCAGATGTTCGTAAGTGTGTGGATAGATATCTGGGTTTTCAATTCAGTTCCACTGGTTCTCCTGTCTGTTTTTATGCCAATACCAGGCTGTTTACAGTACTGTAGTTCTGTAGTAGAGTTTGAAGTCAGGAATTGTAATGCCTCCAGAAGTTCCTTTATTGTACAGGATTGCTTTGGCTATCCTGGGGTTTTTTTCTTTCCCATATGAAGTTGAGTATTGTTCTTGCATGGTCTATAAAGAATTTTGTTGGGATTTTGAGGGCATTGCATTGAATCTGTAGATTGCTTCTGGTTAAGATTTTAATTTTTACTATGTTAATTCTACCTACCCAAGAGCATGGGAGATATTTCCATTTTCTGGTGTCTTCTTCAATTTCCTACCTCAAAGATTTAAAGTTCTTGTCATACAGGTCTCCCACTTGTTTGGTTAGAGTTACTCTGAGATATTTTATGTTATTTGTGGCTATTGTGAAGGTTGATGCTTCTTTGATTTCTTTCTCAGCCTATTTATCATCTGTGTAAAGGAGAGCTACTGATTTTTTTGAGTTAATCTTGTATCCTGCTACATTACTGAAGGTGTTTATGAGTTATAGAAGTTCCTTGGTAGAATTTTTGGGATCACTTATGTAAACTATCATATCATCAGGAATTAGTGAGAGTTTGACTTTTTCTTTACCAATTTGTATCCTTTGATCTCCTTTTGGTGTCTTATTGCTCTAGCTAAAACCTCAAGAATAGAATATGAATATGAATAGATATGGAGAGTGGGCAACCTTGTCTTGTTCCTAATTTCAGTGGGATCACTTTGTGTTTCTCTCCTTTAGTTTGATGTTGGCTGTTGGTTTGCTGTATATTGCCTTTATTATGTTTAGGTATGTGTCCTTGTATCCCTGTCTCTCCAAGACCTTTATCATGAAGGGATGTTGTACTTTGTCAAAGGCTTTTTCAGCATCTAATGAGATGATCATGTGGTTTTTATTTTTCAGTTTGTTTATATGGTGGATTACATTGACAGATTTTCATATGTTGACCCATCCCTGCATCTCTGGGATGAAGCCTACTTGATCATGGTGGATGACAGTTCTGATGTGTTCTTGGATTGGGTTTGCCAGTATTTTAACGAGTATTTTTGCATCAATGTTCATGAGTGAGATTGGTCTGTAATGCTCTTTCTTAGTAACGTCTTTGTGTAGTTTGGGTATCAGGGTAAGTGTAGCTTCATAAAAAGAGTTTGGCAATGCTCCTTCTGTTTCTATTGTGTGGAACAATTTGAGGAGTATTGGTTTAGTTCTTCTTTGAAAATCCTGTAGAATTCTGTGCTGAAACCATCTGGCCCTGGATTTTTTTTGGGTGGGGGGGCGGTTGGGAGACTTTTGATGACTGTTTCTATTACTTTAGCAGTTATAGGTCTAATTAACTTGCTTGTCTGGTCTTGATTTAATTTTGATAATTGATATTTATCCAGAAAATTCTCCATTTTCTTTAAGTTTTCCAGTTTTGTGGAGTATAGGTTTTTGAAATATGACCTAATGATTCTCTGGATTCCCTATGTGTCTGTTGCTATGTCCCCCTTTTCACTTCTGATTTTGTTAATTTGGATATTCTCTCTCTGCCTTTTGGTTAGTTTGGATAAACGTTTATCTATTTTGTTGATTTTCTTGAAGAACCTGCTCTTTGTTTCATTGATTCTTTGTATTGTTTTGTTTCTATTTTGTTGATTTCAGCACTCAATTTGATTATTTCTTTTTTTTTTCTTTTCTTTTTTTGGTTGTTTTTTTTTTTTTTTTTTTGAGACAGGGTTTCTCTGTAGCTTTGGAACCTGTCCTGGAACTAGCTCTTGTAGACCAGGCTGGACTCCCGAGTGCTGGGATTAGAGGTGTGCGCCACCACTGCCCGGCTCTTGAGATTCTCTCCTCCATCTCTTATACTCTGCTGTTTATGCTTGCATGTGGTTCCTGATCATTTCCTCATAGTTTCTGTTTCCAGAATTCCCTCTGTTTGTCTTTCCTTTATTGTCTCTATTTCGGCTTTCAAGTCTTGAATCATTTCTTTCATCTGTTTGATTGCTTTTTCTTTAAGGGATTTTTTTGATTTCTCCCAATTTTTGTTTGCCTTTTCTTCCATTTCTTTGAGGGATTTTTTTTTTTGTTTCCTCTTTAAGGGTCTCAAACATTCTCTTAAAGTTATTTTTTAGGTGGTTTTCTTCTGCTTCATCTATATTTGGGTGTTCAAGTCTTGCTGTTTTAGGGCCACTAGTTTCTGTCAGTATTATGTTATTCTTTGTGGTGTTGAGTGTGTTCTTATCTTGTCTACCCATCTTTTTCTCTGATTGGTATAGTTGGGGCTGTGTCTTTGGTAATCAGTCTTCCAGATGCCAGAGGATCCAAGGCTCAGATGGTTGTTTCTCGTGGCACAGTCAGGGCCATGTTTCCAGTCACCTGGAAGTCACTTGGTGTTCACAGAGGTCGCTCAGAGCTCCTGGGTGTCAGAAGTCATTTGGGCCTGCTCCTAAGTAGGTTGCTTTCTTGGGGCTGTTTCTGCTGAGATCTCTGCCTTGGGCCTGCTCTGGTGGAGGTCACTGGTTAGGGCCTGCTCCCTTGGAGGTCCCTGACTCGCATCAGGTCCTGCAGTGTTCTCTGGCTTGGGCCTGCTCCAGCTGTGGCCACTGGCTCAGGATTACTCCTGTGGAGGTTGCTGCCTCATGCCTGTTTCTGCAGGTGTCCCTGGTTTGGCCCTGCTCCCTTAGCGGTTGCTCCCTTGTACCGGGTCCTGTAGAGGTTGCTGGCTAAGGCCTGGTCTGGTGGAGGTCGTTGGCTCAGACCTCTTTCCGTAGATGTCCCTGGCTTGGGCCTGCTCCCATGGAGGTCCCTGGCTTGGTCCCAGTCCTGCAGAGATCTCTGGCTCGGGCCTGCTCCCTGAAGGGGTCACTCCCTTGTACTTGTTCCTGTGGAGGCTGCTGCTTTGGGCCTGCTCCTTCTGTCTAAGTAACTCTTATAGATCATAGTTCCAGACACTGTGGAAGCCTTGAGAGAGGCAGATGTCTAGAGAGAGAATGCAGGCTGCTTGCTCACTTCTGGGATCTAAACTTAGGAAACACTGAGCAGGCCTGCATCTGAGGCAGTCCAGACAACAGGCAGCAGGTAGGTGGAGGGTTTGTTAAGTGGACTGTGTTATAGCCAGGCCCTGGGAGTCAGGCCCTGGAGGAAGAGCTGATGAAGGAGCAAATGAGTCCTCTGTGAGGCATTCCCCTTAAAAACCAACCATCTAGGACTGTTTGCAGGTAGAAGTGAGGCCTGGCCTGTTGCTGGATTTGAGGAGGAGGTACCCCTTGCAGGTGCCAAAGAGCCCGGCTGCATGCAGCCTTGCTTGGGCTTGAATACTGACCCCTTAGTCAGCCCCAAGAGTGATTTAGGCGACTCCTTATTGGCTCTGAAGCTCAAAGTGTCACAGGAGGGAGGGAGTATCTATATAACTTAGAGACATAGGCAAAACAAAACAGTGGGATCTCTTTTTCAAAACTGGTTAGGGATTCCAGTGTGTCGGCATCACAGCGCCAAACCAAGCATAAGACCCATCTAAAGTCAAGAACCCATGTGATTGCACAGGAGCGGCAGTCAGGGGAAGGGGAAGGACAGTGTTTTCCTCAAATGCATCTATATTCCTGACTTTTTCTCTGTAGGGGACAAAACACTATTCATCCACCCCAAAGGTTACAGTTGACACTTCTGTAACAAAAGACAGATTACTAAGAGAAAAACAGGACGACTGACCTAGCCAAAGTCTTGTGTGACACTGGAGCCGGGGCTGGGGAGACAGTGCAATGCGTAAAAACACTTGTTCCGCAACACCGATGAACTTACAGAGTACAAGAGCTGGATCTGCTGGCACACATCTGTAATCCCAGCACTCACCCGGGGACATGGGGAAGAGACAGGAGGATCCCCCAGCAACACATGCAGCAGCAGCAACAGTTAGAGAACCGCGCCTCAACACGTGGAAGGAGAGAGCCAGCTCCTGAAGACTGTGCTCTGAGCCCCACGTGTACAACACAGCACTACATGCGCGCGCGCACACACACACACACGCACGCACGCACGCACGCACGCACGAGCGCGCACGCGCATAAATGTAGTACAGATTTTAAAAATGAAACACCCGAGTCATGGTGGCACACTCCTGTAATCCCAGCACTCAAGAGTCAAAGGAGAAGGATTGTGTTTTCAAAGCTGACTTGGATGATAAAATAAGATCCTGAAATAAACCTAAACCAAGAAGAGTCGAAGACCCAGGAAAACGACTTTCTTGTGTAGGTAGAAGAGTGGACAAGAGGAATCTGCTTTAATGACCAGCATCTGGGAAGAGCTCAGCAGGGCCCGTTTGTTCAGATTCTTTGCATTTCTGAATCTTGACTCCTTTTCTCTGAGCATAGGGCTAGACACCTGTCATGGGCAAGGGGTCTTTATACTTTTTTCTTTTTTTTTTAATTTTATTTTTTTAAAAAAGAAAACAAACTATCTTTTTTCATTTTAGGTACCAATTCCAGTTCCTACTCCCTCCCCTCCTCTCATCCCCCTCCATCTCTTCCTAACCCCCATCTCCATCCATTCCTCAGAGAGGGTAAGGCACATAGCTTTGGGGAAGGTCCAAGGCCCTCCTGGGTGGGTCATTCTTTCCAGGAGGAGAGGAGACAGGTCAGAGCGGCTACCCCCTCACACCATTGCCACATTGTTATCATCCTCTATGCCTTGCAGGTTTTTTCCTTACTCCACTCTCCTTTGGTATCTCACTGCTGACTGGAGAAAACTGGGAGAGTTCTGGTTTAGCTGGTCTCAAATAGAGATTGCCTTCCCATGCATGAAGACCCTAGGACCTGGAATGTATGTTGAGATGGATCAAGGTAGCCATTATGTTATTGCTTTTGAGTTAAGGTGTCAGGAAGCACCCTGTCAGAATGTCAATAATCAAGAAGAGGAAACACACCAACCACCACCGCAGGGAGGGTGTGCTTGCTTGAGGCTGTCCTTGAACTTCTGGTCCTCTGTATTCAGAATTCTAGGATGCCAGGCATGTGCCATCACCAAATACAGTAAAACTTTATAGTTTTTTTTTCTTCAAATAAACCTACAAGGGAAGAAATTAAGAACCAATTTGGAGCCTGGTGTCACTGTGTATACCCTTAATCCCAGCACTCAGGAGGCAGAGGCAGGCAGATCTCTGAGTCTGAGGGCTATATAGAGAAACTCTCCTTTAAAAAACCACTTTAGGGGCTGGAGAGATGGCTCAGTGGTTAAGAGCACTGCCTGCTCTTCCAAAGGTCCTGAGTTCAATTCCCAGCAACCACATGGTGGCTCACAACCACCTGTAATGAGATCTGGTGCCCTCTTCTGGCCTGTATACTTAATAAATAAATAAATCTTAAAAAAAATAAAAATAAAAAACCACTTTAAAAAAAAAGAGGACCAATATGGACAAAGCCAGCCTGAGCTATGTAAGACTGTCTCAGTGGAGTATGAAGACTCAATATTATAAAGATTGAAGGTTAGAAGATAGTATCTCACATATACCATTTTGGTGGAGAAATAATTTTGAATCACAAGCAGAAACCTAAGTGGAAGTAAGCAGAGTTCTAATGTTAGCTTCTCTACCTAAAAGGAAGAGATAATGCTCTCATTGTAGAGACCTTCTCTACTGTGCTGGGGCTGGGAGGACATGCTCACAGGACATGAATCCAGGCTGGGAGACACCTGCACAGAAAACAGCCTGGAAAACAACTCTCATTTCCACAACCGGCTCCCTGGTCCCCTTCCCTGGCCTTGTCACAATTCCAGAATTTGTTCTGTGAAGCTCCGTCTAATCTCTCTCCACTGCTTCTTTTGCTTTCTCATTTCCTTCTGAGGGCTCCTCAGTCACGTCAGCCATGTTAAACAACGTCGTTTGCTGTGCTTCCTCTTAGGTCATTGAATTCTCAGGCTCAGCTACAGTCCCTGCAGGGTTAGAAGGGACAATTCCATGTCCTCGCCAGAGTGAAAGTTCCTTGTACTAATCTATTAATTGAGTGCAGTCCCAGCCAAACAGCAGCAGGGCTATCTTTGTTTTGAACTTGGCAGAAATAGTAATAAAATGGATTTGAAGGACTGGGCTTGGTGTCCCAAGTCTGTAATCCCAAAGTGGGAGGCTGAAGAAGGAAGCAGGAGAATGGTGAATTTGACTCCAGCCTGGGCTACGTTGTGAAGACCTTATTTCAGAAAACAAAACAAATGCAAATAGCGAAATAACCAAAGAATTGGCTCTGAAATATAAGCAGAGGAAGAGAAAGAAAAACATTTAAAATCAAATGTATTTTTTTTTTTATTTATCTATTTGTTTTTAGGCAGGGTGTCTCCATGTAGCACTGATTGTCATGGACCAGGCTAGCCTCCAACTCACAGAGATCCTCCAGCCTCGGCTTCTGGAGTGCTGGGTTTAAAGTCCTGTGTAATTGGAGGTTTCTCTTCCACTTTCCAGTTCCCAAATTCAGAGGCTTAATACTAATTATAAATGTTTGGCCCATAGTTCAGGCTTATTACTAGCTAGTTCTTACATTTAAATTAATCCATTTCTATTAATCTATATATTGCCACATGGCTATGGCGTTACCTCATTCTTTCTTCCTTGGCAGCTGCTGGCGTCTCTCAGTCTCTGCCCTTCTTTTCCTGCATCTCTACTTGGATTTCCTGCCTGGCTCCATCCTGCCTTGCCATGGGCCAAATCAGCTTTATTTATCAACCAATGAGAGCAACACATGTTCACAGCGTACAGACAGACATCCCACAGCAGGTGTGGGCCGCCATGGTCATCTCAAGAATATTTTAGAGGGATGGGTTGGTAAAGTCCAGACGGAGTTCAATACCTAGAACTTTGAAAAAGCCAGGTGTAATGGCATGTGTGTTTGCAATCCCAAAGTTGGGGAGACAGAGACAGGCAGATCACTAGGGCTAACTTGTCAGCCAATGTAGGCAACGTGGTGAGTGCCAGGCCAGGGAGAGAACTGTCTCAGAACACAAAGATGGACAGCTTACAAGGACGAACAGCCAAGGTTATCCTCTAACTTCCTTGTTTGCGTGTGTGTGTGCGCATGCGTGTGTGTGCACGCGCACATATGTATCTGCACACACACACACAGATATGCATACACACTCGAAAATAATTCTTAAAAAATAATAAAATGAGGTTGCAATCTTAAATACTAAAATGCATTCTAAAATGTATGAAAGAGTCTTTGGAACTTTCTGGATGACACACAGGTGTGTCAGTTTGGTGTGGGGGAGGGGGCTTCACTTCCGTCACGCTGTGTGAAGCCCTCTGGCTGAATTCTCCCCACCCCTGCCCATTCCTCAGAGGCAGTACAGATGTAGATCCTCCCCATGGTCCACATCTTATCACGGCATTTATTATTGTTCTATTAGTTAATATGCCGGTCCTCTGTGTTTGTCTTGCTTGGGCATCTTCTATCTCAAACCATGGATTTATGGAACAAGAAACAATTAGAATCAACATTTGCTTAAGGGGCTAGAAGTGTAGCTAGTTGATGGAGCCCTGGGTTTGATCCCCAGCGCCTTTTAAACAGCATGATGGCACAGACTGGCACATGAGAGGTGAAGGCAGGAGGTGAAGCTTCTGGGATACATGAGATCCTATGGGGGGGGGGTTCCAATGGTAGAAACTGGCTTCTTGGGGTGTTGGTGACGTGACCTCCTTTCCCGTCTCTCCAAGCCTTATTATTCCCACGGGTGGAGAGTGAGACCCCGTCCAGAAAACAATAGAGAGTCCAGCCACGTGGACCTTTTATCTCTGCCACTGCCTTCCTCCGCCCTGGGCTCCATTCCCACAGTGGGCTTCCTGTGTCTCTGTGAATTTGCTTTATGGGAAAATGGAATGTTGGAGGCAAAACCGCACCACAGTGTTTTCTCTCTTCCCTTGCAGAGGCTTCTCTCTGTTTTACCACATACTGGGTACGTAAAGCAAGTACCTTTTTTCTCAGTTGGGAGCCTGTTGGACTTGAGGTGGGTTTTTAATCTTTCCCTGCCTCTGCCTTTGGGGTGGCAGTCCTTGTCTTAGATTGAGGAGAGAAAAAAAAAACCCAGCAAAACAAAAACAAAAGCAAACACATACATTCGGTGGGGTGGGATCTGGAGTGTTGGCACTGGATTGAGACAGATCAGTCATTGCCGCAGATAAACCACTGATTTTAATTCTGCAGCGGGAAGTGAAATGCAGGCTCTTGCAATTCCAAGGAGGCAGGGGCTGGAGCTTAGAGCCCATCTGGCTCTTAATGGGTCCTCAGGCAGCTCCGGATTTCTTCTGGGAAGTGGGAGAGCTGGGGGCTTGCAGGGGACTACCGTCGCCCCTCCTCCGGCACCCCTCCCCCGCCTGCTGCATTGCACCGGTGATTTAGTAAAGACATCATCGCACCCCCTTCTGAGAGCTGCTGGCTGCTCTGCTCCGACAATTACCCTGGCTGCTGCAGAGAAGAGCTCATAGCCTCCGACATTTGGCTTTTTAAAGTGATAAATTGCATTAGCAAATTTCTTATTAGCTCTGCTGTCAGGAGGGAGCTCCTGCCACATTAGCTTGCTGAGGCTGATGAGCTTCCTGGCCACTAATGACCATGCCGAGGACTGCAGGGACTCAGGAGCTGGTGGGTGGGTGGATGGGTGAGTGGAGGTCCCTATTCTCGACCCTATCTCCCTCCTCCCCCTCTGTGGTGAAAGACCCTGAAAGACCAGATTTGATGAGCTTGGAGCTATCTAAGGTCTGATTCTGCAGTGGCCATAGCCTTGGGCTCCTGGTCTCTGTGGGCGGGGCATCGATGCTCTGAGACCACCCGGCTGCTTGAAGCTTGTTCTTCTTCAGGACCACTAAGATTGGAAGTCTGAAATCTGCACACCATCTCATTTGGAGCTGCATCTTCAAGGCAGAGGCTGGACTGAGGCCCAGAAAGGTGTTCTGGCCTCTCCTTGGGGTTTGAGGCCAGTGTTTCTCACGTGTCCTCGCTCCGCTCCAGACAGCTGAAGAGTCTCCTCCCTGAAGGTGACATCATGTCTTCTGCTTCGGTCCTCTCTTGGTAGCTATCCAGGGAACTGCATATTCTAGGTGCTCAACCCAGATTTCCACCAACTCAGGCTTCCCACTTACATGAGAATTACATAAAATGCAAGCATATTGAGGAGCAGAAGAAAGAGGAAATACATCCCGGTTTCTCATTTTGTTTACTCCCCCAACTTAATAAACATCTCAAGGGTCTCCGACTCCGTGGTAACCAGACAAAGGAAACGGTTTCTCATCTTCAGGCAAAATGCACAGCTGCTCCCTGGGAAGTGACCCTGCCACAGCCCCTGCCACACAGAGCGACACCAGTTCCTCCGGGATCTAAGACCGTCTGGGTGGAGGCCCCTAGACACACCGCATCACTTCTCCGGTTAAATGAAAAGGCAGAGAAATAGGTTCGGAGCTTGAGAACTTTGCCGGTCAGGTCTTTCTAACTCCTCGTTCTGAGAAACCGCGCCTGGAGGCTCCTGCACTTGATTTTCTGTCCCCATATGCTCTGGCTGAAAGGAGAGGTGGGAGAGGAGACGGAGGAAGAGGCAGAGGCAGAACAAGAAAGTTCATCAGTGGGTGTCGGGGAAGGTGTGTGTGGAGAAAGGAGGGGGAGGGGAGGCAAGCTCTGAATTCCTGATTATGCAGCCCAAGGCTGCTCGGAAGAAATCTCCTCAAGGCTCGTGGAGGTGGCTGGCTCACAGGAGGGATGTACCATCAGCAGTGGTTGCTGTGTTGCCCTGGGATTAGGGTATGCAGAGGAAGCCGCGACCAGAGAGGTCAGGAGGTGGAAAGACAGAGATCACTGGATATCGCCCTTTCTCTACTATTTAGAAACTTTCCAAAGCTAAGTGGATAAAAACCTGTCTCTGTTATTGCAGCATGCAAGGCCCCAAGTCCACCTGCCCGGCTCCCTTTGTGCCCTCACTGTCCCGGGGCTGAATATTTTCCAGGAACTGAGTTCTTGGGCATGTATCCTTTTGTGCTTATTTTCCCCTGGAAAGCCTTTGTCTATGCAATTAGGAACTGCCACTTCCTTGGTGTGAGATAGAATGAGCTCACAGACCCTGCCAGAAGCTGTCTGGCAGCAACCTCCCTTTCCTCTATGTCTGGGACTTCATCAGCACAGGGTGATGGAAAGTTTCTGGGCCCCGATAAACCTCTTTGCAAATGCAAAAATTTGAATCAGACCAAATCATACCAAATTTTAAAAAGCCCACTTTTAATGGATACCAATACTCCTGGATGGCCTTCCAGCCCCCCCCCCCCCACCAAAGAGGAGACCAGAAAAGCATGAGTTTGTTCTCTGAGATACAATTTAAATACCCTGTGGGAGTGGTCTTGAGCATCTCTGAGGAGGGGGTCATTTATTGTTTGGCTGGGGGGGCTTTCTTGGAGGTGGAGTCTGAACTGAGGCAACTCCCAGGGGAGGGGATTTGGGATAGAACTTCCACCTGAACATTGCAGACTCTTTGGATATATGGATGCCAGGAGCTGGGGTAATGTTTCCACCCAAACATTCCAGACTTTTTGGATATATGAATACCAGCGGCTGGGGTGACATGAAGCTCAGGCCCAGGAAGCTTGATCAACCCCTAGTCTCCACTAAGGTGCTCTGAGGTCTCGCAGTTGGAGACACCTTAATAAGCCTGTTTTCCCAAGGTGTCTCCCAGTTCAGAAACAACCGCGGTTGCTTTGTACTTAACATTGCACTTAAGGTTGCCAATTAATAGGTCTGAGCAGCATGTCTGCTGAGTAACTGGAATGGAGATGGTTCGACACCTATGAGACAATGGGTCTGGCTGGGTTGCAGGGGAAGGGTTGTTCTTCTCAGGTCCAGGGCACAGAGACAGGCTGACCTCACTAGAAAAAGATGGTCCTCACCTGCTCCCTTCTGTGGCCAAGAAACCAGGTGGGGACAGAGACAGATCAACCATCTGGGGAGGGTGGCTGTGAAACCAGAACCCACATCCCAAGCACCCCCTCCAGATCCAATTTTCCATCAATGAAATATTCAGTGGCTCCGTAGCTCCATCAGCTCTGTCTGCAAAGGAGGGGGAGGGAGTGAATCCTCTTGATCATGATCATCCCAGCTCAAACCACCCATCAGTCCTTGGCTGGGTCTTCTGCTGTCCTACTTCACCGCACAATGTGTCCCCCACCCTCCAAGTCAGGAACATCACTCCCCTTCTCCCTGCTAGATACCCCCACTCTGGGGCCCCAGTATTACCTGCATAGCACATGCACACTTGACTGTTGCAGCAAGGGGAGCTAGTTCTCGACAGACCCAGCCTTAATCACATGGGATGAAGAGCTTTGATGTGAAGCAGGGGCTTGCTGAAGATGTTGGTATCCCATGACAACTAGAGTTGTGGCTGGGGTCCTTAGTGGAAAGTAGAAATTGGGATTTCCAATGAAAACCCATGGGAAGTGAGTGTGCCTGGTGGCTCTGTAATCTCAGCATATAGGAGGCTAAGGATCTCTAGTTCCAGGAGCTAACTGAAGGTTCCAGAAAACAAACAAACAAGCAAACAAACCACACATGTATACACGCAAAAGGTCAAAAATTCTACAAGGTTGGTTGATTGATTATTGATTATGGAGAGCTGGAATACTGCAGATCCAGAGCCACTCGTCTCTGTGACTGACCACTAGCTTCTACGAACCCCAAAACAAAGAAATAGATACATAATGTCTAAAATCTATAGCAGAATTTCCCCTTTGCTATGCTATAACCTGCCTATCTGACATAGGCATATCTTTAGAAAACACTTTGATTTATAATTTTCATTTGTTCTGTAACTATAAAAGTTCATGTAACTGCTTCTACGTTGATACATGTTATTCAGAACAGTTTGGATCCTGGGTTCCTGGACCATGTGGTGAACAAGTTTGCCTTCATCCTAGACTTAAAAGCCATCTTATAGTAAAGACAAATTAGGTTCATTCCTATTTATGATTAACCTGTTTCTCAAGGACTGGGCTATGCCCCATTTGTAACCTTAACTACAAATTGTTAAGAATGGCAATTGTGTCTTTGTTTTAAAAGTTGTAATGACCATCTTGAGACCCTACCTTTGTTTCTCAAGGTTATTATGACTGCTTGTTATTATGACTACCTTGCTATGACTGCCTTGAAGCCATATCTTTGTTTCAGGAAGTTGTTAATGACTAACTTACTAAGCTTATGTTCTGCTCATATAACCCCACCTATTTTGCTTGCCACATCCCCAGTTTGAAAGCCCCCTACCCCTGAGCTATATAAACCTGTCTATCTCATGTCCAATGCTGAACTCTCAAACCCCACTTTAGGGGGAGGCAGTCCATGTGCCCAAATAAAAAAGCTTTTTTTTAATTAATTTGGCCATAATGGTTTGGACTGTGGTCTTTCTCCTCGAATCTGTGGGATTAACACATGGTGACCAACATTTGGTTCAAAATGAACTCTCTCCTACTTCCTTTGAGGTAAGTTTTTGTCAACTTCAGCTAACCTGAGCTACATGAAAAACCTGGCTAGACCCTATCTCAAAAATAAAAAGTAGAAAGGAGGCTGGAAATATAGCTTGTAGCAGAGTGCCTGCCAAGCATCCTGAGGCCTGACGTTCAATTCCAAGAAAGAAAGAAGGAAAGAAAGAGAGGGCGAGGGAAGAAAAGAACCAACAAGGGTGTTTTCAGAGACTCCTGCACATCCTGAACTCTAAAGTCTTTCCATTTGAACCAAAAACCATTCTCCAGTCTTATCTCTAGTCTAGAACATGGGCACGGAATAGTGGAGCAGGAATATTTGAGGTCAAATACGCAGCATTGCCTAGCCAGCATGTGTGACGGAAGTACAGTAACTGATGCTCCTTACGGTGCTAATTCCCAAGGGACGACAGTGAGCTGCCGGCTCTGAAAGAAAGGTCTGTGTGAGGGCCCGGGGCCAACCCTGTGCTGTGACTGTGGTAGAGTCTTGCTTTATACATCTTGAAATTAGGGATAAGTAAAATAAAACCCAATGTCTGTGCATACTATTCAGATGATTGTGATCAAGTGATTCATACACAGTGATACTGCCTGACAGTATCAACCTGAGAGTATTGTGTAGCCCTGGGGTGTCACCTGAGAGTGTTGTATAGACCTGGGGTGTTGACCTGAGAGTGTTGTGTAGCCCTGGGGTGTCACCTGAGAGTGTTGTATAGACCTGGGGTGTTGACCTGAGAGTGTTGTGTAGCCCTGGGGTGTCACCTGAGAGTGTTGTGTAGACCATGGGCAGATGATTTAGATTTGGGGTTCAGCAGATGGGACTTTGGATCTGAACTCCATTGTGAATTCAGGTGAATAACCACAGGCCACACCCCAACCTTCCCGAACATTTGCATTGGTACATGATTGTTGACTATGTGTGTGTACACATGTCCATGTCTGTGTTTAGCTCCACACTATCACAATGCCAAGCTTTTCCTCTTTCTCTTCTTTCCTTCCCTTTCTCCTTCCTTTCTTCTTTCCTTCCTTCCTTCCTTCCTTCCTTCCTTCCTTCCTTCCTTCCTTCCCTCCTTCTTCCTCTCTTACCCAGGGTCATTGAGTTATACCCCCAGGACCCAAGCATTTTCTTTCTAATGCTTTTATTTAGTCCCATAACTACTCTAGGAAAAAGATGCTATTATTCCATTTTATAGTTGAGTAAACAGGCGTAATAGAGAAGTTAAGTAATTTGCTATAAAACATTTACTAAATGTTTACTAAATTACTAAAGGGAGATTGGGAGTCCAACCTCAGATTTCCTAGGCACAGTGAGACTCTACATTTATATCGGTGGAAACAAAAAAAAAAAACCATCTTCCCCCTGGGAGTTCGATGAGCAAACGAGGGTAATCTGCTGAGAAGAGTCTTGCAAACTGTGCTGCAGTCTTTTCCAGAGGAGAAGACTCCATTCTTGCCCCCAAAGATGTCTGAAGTTTATCAGCTTCATCAGTAAGTGTTACACAGTGATTAGGTCAGTATGACCAACCGTGGGAACATACAGTGTGCACCTTAGCCAAGAGACCCAGCTCAGCATCACCACTGGCGGCACAAAAATGCACCTAAAATGTGACTCTGGACACAGGGCACACTGTGGGGAGGGTGCTGTAGCTCTTACTGTATATTCTTGGCCAACCAACCATATTTAATCTGAACAAAACAGTATAAACCCTGATGATGAGACATTTTATGAGAAAACTTTAAAACATGTCAGTGTTATGAAAGCAAACATAACACAATGACAAGAACACTGCTCTAGATAAAACCAAGAGACATGACAGTTACAGACGCTGTATAAATCCCAATTGTGTTCTGCCTTTCAGAACACTATGAAGGATAGTTTTTGGAGACTCGTGGAAATTGAAGTACATCTTCTAGATTAGCTAATAATACTGCATCAATGTGCAATTTATTGTATGTGATACTGACATTAAGGTGTAACAGGAATTATAAGATGTGTGTTTCCATTCTTAAGTATCTAAGCATCACCAAATCTGTGACTTTCAAAGCGGTTAAGCAAAATAACCTCTCACCATATATATCAACAAATACATAACTATCACATGCATAAGTGTGCATATATTGAAAGAGCACTTATGCATACAAAAGATGTGAATGATAGAAAGTGAATCTAGATGAAAGATTTCTTTTTCTTTTCTTTTTCTTCTTTTTAAGAAATGACTTATTTGTTTTTATGTGTATTGTTGTTTTACCAGCATGTGTGTCTATGTGGGGGTGGATGCCCCAGAACTGGAGTTACAGACAGTTGTGAGCTACCATATGGGTGCTGGGAGTAGAACCCGGGTCTTCTGGAAGAGCAGCCAGTGCCCTCACCCGCTGAGCCACTTCTCCAGCCCCAAAGATAATGGATTTCTAACCCTTCCTGTACCATCCTTTCAACTCCCCCCCCCATGTTTGAAGTTTTCCCAGGAAAAATGAAAATGTTGAACAACATTTAATAGAACAAGCAAGTAACCTACCCTAGAAAGGAATCATTGATGGATGGGTCCAGGATGCAAAGAATCCACAGGTGAACACTTCCAAAACTTAAACAAAAGCCATCGAAGTTCTGTTCTCTACACTTTTAGCAAGCAGGAGAACAAGAGAGGACCAGCGGTCCCTGAGAGTAAGGCGGTTTAGTAGGCTACGGTGTAGTCAAAATAATTGCTGGCTCTGGACTCCAGGCTCCTAGGAGACAAAGCTAAGCATCCTGTGGAGGCTGGGAAATCCCCCAAGGTACTGGGATTTCCATAATCTAAGCAACGCTTTAGTCCCGCCCACAGGCCACACCTGCCGCCCAGGAGGCTCCAAGAGGGCTAGGGAAGAACCTTCAGCTAATGTCTTTAGGGGCCTCCACCAGACCCCTTGTTTTATGGACCCTGTGCTATCACACAAACCAAGCTTGGGTCCTGGGAGCCTTTGTTGTTGTTTGAGATACATTCTTACTGTGAACTGCAGATTGACCTAGAACATACTATCGTGTAGCCCAGGCTAGACTTGAGTTTAAGGCAACCCCTTTCCTCAGTTTCTCAATTGCTGGAATTACAGACACATACACTCACACCTGGCTAGAACTTTCTCTTTTTTTTTTTTTTTTTTTTTTTTTTGAGACAGTTTGTAGCTCTGACTGTCCGGAATCCACTCTGTAGACCAGGCTGGCTTGGAACTCAGATATCTGCCTGTCTCTGCCTTCCAAGTGCTGGGATTAAAGGCATATGCCAACCCTGCCCGACTGTATTCTACGGTTCAAATTTTTATACAGGGGATCATGTAACTCAGGTTGGCTTTGAACTCATCATGACCTCTTCACTCCCTTCCCTTCCCCCCTGAGTGCTAGCTAGCATTACAGGTATGAGGCACCATGCCAGCTGGGACCTTCATCATAACCAGCTCCCCAGGTAACACAGCGGCACCCTGAAATTTGGGATCTAGTTTCAAGTCCTAATTCTGAACTTGGCCTTGCGAAGCTTGGTTTCCCTTCCTCAACAGCCAGGCTGCCAGGCTCCCTAGTGTGCCTCAGCCTCTCTCTCCTTCACTGCCCCTCCGCAGCAAGACTCCATTCAAATCCCGTGCTCCGGGCCTCCCTGACCACCACTCTGCTTCCCAAAGTTCTCAGTGTAAGGCTGAACGCCACATTGCCCTATGGCTTTTCATTTGCTTCAGTTACGTCGATGTCATAAGACGACAACCTTCGGCTTTTTATTTTAGTTTTTTTTTAAATAATAATGTGTGCCACTGTCAACAGCAGCCGTCACATCTCCCGTGCACCCTCCTCGGCGCTAAGGGGAGAGAAGGGAGGACTGGCGGTGGCTGTGTCTACGGGGCAAGGAATTGCAGCTGAGCCTGGATTCTAGGCTGCCTCAGAGATCTTTGCATTCGGGGGCTGGTGGCTTCCAGCTGTCCCTGCCCCCACAGAACCATTTGCATCCTAAATTTACATGAAGTTAACTCCCGGGAGAAGGGCTGCCTGCCACTTCTCCGAATTCCTCCTTTGTCATTCAAAGTCCTGTATTGTGACTCTGGAGGTGGTGTGGGAAGCGCAGCCAGACAGGATAACGTGGGCTCTATCCCTGGAGGACGCAGTTTAAAGAGGAGGTCTGGATTTCTTCCCAGGCTCTGAGTAACGGTCCCTACCTCATGGTAGTCCACCTACCCGGTACCCTCCTGGGTCCCCCGTCTGGTTGTATTTGAAGTCATTGAGACTGGCAGTCTGACTGTGTGGGAGCGTGGCTATCTTGGATAGGTCCCTAAACGGGACCTTCCTTGTAGGCTCAGAAAGAGACAATCTTTCTTGCACACCCTTCATGGATCCTCTAACACAGTGTCCTCTGGAGGTCAGGCTTCTTCGCTGCTCCTCATCCCTTGGCACCATGCCAAGACAGACTTAGATTCTGTTTCCTGTTTTCATGATACTGTTCTGCCTACCCAAAGGCTGGATATCCAGGTAAAATGGGAGCCAAGAGAACACAAGATCATATTCAGGTAAAAATTCAGAACTTGAAGTTGTCTCTTCTGTCTGTGTCACCCTGCCAATGAGGCTGGTGACTTGGAGCCTCCCACCAGGTGGAATGGAACCAGCGTGGTCCAGGTGGTAAGTGCTGGAGGAGGCTCAGAGTCCCCCAGGCTCCTCTCCGCTTTGAGCTGCCTGTCCTAGAGCGGACAAAGGATGTACCCGCCTCATTGGCCACAGGACCTAGTGAGGCTGGAGCCTCAGCTTCATTGGCCACAGGACGGAGTGAGGCTGGAGCCTCATTGGCCACAGGACGGAGGCTGGAGACAGGAACCCTGCAAAGGCAGCAGTCGGCAGAGGAGCGAGAAAAGGCCAGTGACCTGTGACGTCATAAGCACAGCCAAGAACAGAGAGCGAGGAACCCAGAGTTAGTTACTAATGGAGGCAAATGGAAAGAGGAAAATCAATGGTGTGACCACCTTCTCCAGTCTTTGAACAGCTGCACGGGCTGGAATGGGAGTTTGCAGCTTGGAATATATTAGCTGCTTGTTGGTGACCCCCGTCCTCACCGTTAGGAATATTGCCTAACATAAGTCTCTCTGCTGATGCGAATAATCCCAATCAGACCAAATTAAAAGATATCCAGGTTTAATTAGCTGCCTTTGCAAGGGGAACCCGAAAGCCACTAAAGCGACCGGAGAGGAAGAGGGAAGACCACGGGTTTATTTTCTGGAGGGCAATTTGAATAGCCTATGAGAGTGGTCTTGACCTTTCCTGGGGAGGGGGATAAGGTTCAACGGGTACCGGTGTGGGGACTCCAAAGAAGGAGGTCTGAGGCTGGATTACAATCATTACCAAGAGAGGGGTGGAGTTCCTATCTCCAGAAGCCCTTTAGAAGGTGGTTGATAGTTATGTACGGGTCTCTGGTTTGACTGGGCTCCATTTCAAGGCAAGCAATGAAATATGTGGTCCCTCCAAGATCCTCCTATCTGCCCTGGAGCAGGTTTCCACCACACAAGTCAGGAGGTTGTCTTGTAATTATTGTGGATGTATGCTTCCTTCACCATTAGAGAAAAACAGCAAAAGTGTCTAGCGATTCAGACCAAGCAACATCCTTGATGATTTCACTACTGACCTTGTCTCTCCCCCCTCATCTTTTATTTAAAATAGTCATAAAACCTCCAACCTCCCCCAAATCCTCTTTCAAGTCTGCAAGAGCGGTCTATTTAGCTTTTACTGGAAACACCTGCATTTCTCTCTAGTTAAAAGGGAACGGGCTGCAAAGGACTATTAATATGGAGCATTTAGACGAGGCTCTTAATCTGAAAAGAATGTGGGAATTAATGCTTGCGTTGAGTTGGAGCCGAATCATCATAGATAGATTTTTTTTATCCCTTTCTCCTTAATCAATTTCACCCTAATTAATTCTTTCTGTGGCTGAGTCTTGTTACATTAGACTGTCTGCTGATTATTTCCACAATCAAGAGACTGCATATTCATGTATTTTTAATAAGGAGCAATGGCATCTCTTTTCATAAGTGATCTCGCTGGCTGGCAGTTGAAGCGGCTAAAATAATTACAGAGCACATTTCTTCCTTCCACAGCATGGTTTGCTGTCTCCTCATTCTGGGTGACAGTGTGGAAGACCATTAAAGCCTGTCGTAGTCGGGCAGAGAGCTGGGTACTTAACTTCAATCTTCAGTGTCAAGAGCTGCTTATTCAGCGGTCATTGACTTCTAAAAAATAAACACAGGTGTAATTGGTTTGCTACAGCCTTGAAGGCCATGCTAATTGTATACTTGGTTTAAAACCTTGATTGATAGGAGGGACTCCTTCTGAAGGTTGACCTGTGTATCTGCCTCCGTTTGTGGCTGGCTCAGACTGGCTGTCCACATTTGATCCTTACTCCTGTGGTGGGGTACTCTCTCACACTTGACCTTGATACTGCTAGGAGCTTGCAAGCCAGAAGCAGCGCAGAGAGTAAGTCCAAATCTTCAACTGCTTCCAGCTCAGCACAGGAGACGGATAGTCGCTCTAAGGGAGAAACAATGATTTTGTTTTGGGAAAAAACATTTGGCCTTTGGTTATGTGGAATGCTTGAGACAACTCCAAAATGGGGCAGTTTGAGACAAGAGGAAACCAGTGGCCACGTCTGCTAATGTAAAAGGTCATGTGATTGAAATATCTCTGATGGGAAAGGTGCTCATCACAAGCCTGAAGATCTGAGTTCAAGCCCCAAGACCCACGTAAAGGTGGAAGTAAAAACTGGTTCCACAAAATTGTCCTCTGTAATTCACATAGACAGTGTAGCACATGTCCACAAGTGAACACACAGAGACAGACAGGCAGACAGACAGACAGACAGAGACTGAGAGAGAGGCATCAGTAATAGACTTTTTAAAGAGGCCACCCGGTTCCTGGTAGAAAAGATCCTTTCTTCTCCTCGCCTCCAAGCATAGATCGTGGGATCCTGGACTCCAGATATGGATGTTAGTTTCGGGTCAAGGGTCCTCTGATCTGGGAGTTGAGCTGGGTCTGCAGTTGGAAGGGAGGACTCCATGGAAGTGTATAGGAAGTTATTTTCTCCTTTGCCTACGCTAAGCCTTCAACCTTGAATATTACCCTTAAAAAAAGGTAGAAGACCCTGTAGTGTGCCTGGGAAGAGGGAGAGGGAACAAGGGTATGATCTGTCCTGCAGCTCCCTTCTTTAAAGTTTGTTCAGGGAAGCATGGTGGTCCTAGGGCCTGTGTGAAAGGCCACACATTAGCTGGGAAGAGGAGGAGGCTCCAAGCTGGGTGGTAGAGGCACTTTAATCCCAGTACTAGGGAGGCAGAAGCCGGCAGATCTCTGTGAGTTCAAGGCCAGTCAGGTCTACAAAAGCAAGTTCTAGGACAGCCAGGGCTGTTGCACAGAGAAACCATGTCTCGAAAAACCAAAACCAAAACCAAGCCAAACAAAACAAAACAAAAAAGGGGGGGAGGCTCGAGTGAAGCATAACCCAGGTCAGGGGCACAGGTACAGGGGTAAAATGAGAAATGAGACAGGGAGAGAGAGAGAGAAAGAGAGAGAGCTTAGAGTGGCTCTCAACCTTCCTTTAATACAGTTTCTCATGTTTTGGCAACCTTCAACCAAGATTATTTAGTTACTACTTGACGACTGTAATTTTGATACTGTTATGAATCATAATGTAATTATCTGATATACAGGATATGTGACCCCTGTGAAAGGGTCGCTCCACCCAGAAGGGTTCGCAACCCACAGGCTGAGAACCACTGGCTTAGGAGGAGAGGCTGGTGCCGGAAAAGTGTACCTACGTGGAGTGTTGGCCACTGCTGTTTGTCAGAGTTTGAAACGTTGTCCCGTCTCCCTGCTTGCCAAGCTAGCTGCTCAGCAAAGAGTCAGTTTTCAACCCTCAGCTCAGGTCTCAGGAACATCTGCCTGCCTCCCCACAGAGCTCAGAGCCATTAAGTTATTACTCTCACCCCTGCAGAAGAGGAAACAGAAAAAGTCTGCTGCAATTATTCTCTGCAATGAGATAGAGCCAAAGTGCCATCCTTGAAAGTGACAGGTGTGGCCGAGATGGAAAAAGCAAGACCTAACCGAAGCATTTGGCTTTAGATGGGACATGTGGCAGACTGCTTAAAGGTCCCAGGTCAGCCCCAGCTGCCAGTGGGGAGGAAATCTAGGCCCAGAGAGGTAATTTGTTCAAAGTCACTCAATTAATTAGGAAACAGTTTACATTTTAGGTCCCACACTCCCTAACCCTCACGCCAACAATCAGCATATCAAGGCGGTTGGCTGGTCCATCTTGCCAGCTTGTCTTGTATCTTGAGACCAAGCATTTGTTCGGCTTCCTCCTTTCTCCATTCCTCCAGCAGTTCTCAGGATAGCTCTTGGGATCATTTCATTGTAAATCAAAACTGCACCAGAATTCCAGCTATGGACATAACAATAGCAGGCTACAGGCTTGAGTTAAGACCTTAGTATATAGTGGGCAGTACTTGATAAATGTTTGCTCCAAAGGGAGCCTGGGGTTTTTTGAAAGCCTCAAAATGTGAACAAAGGAAGATGCAGCTGGGCATGCTGGTGCACACTTTAATTTTAGTTCTCAAGAAACAGAGGGAGGCAGATCTTTGTGAGTTCAAGACTAGCCTGGTCTACATAGTAAGTTTCAGGTTAGCCTGGGCTACATGGAAACCCTGTCTCAAAAACAAAACAAAACAAAAACATCAAAACAAAAGAAAACAACAGCCAAAACAAACAAAATAAAAATAAAACCCAAAAGGAAGCTAAGATTCAAAGTGGGTAAGGTTACAGAGGGATACTGTCAAGGAAAGGACCCTGGTCCCTAGCATGTCAACAAGCAGTGATCTCAGCTACTGGGAGAGAAGAAGCAACAAGATCCTGAGTCATTTTCCCAGATCAAAACATAATGACCACTCCACCCCGAGACCAGGAGAACTCAGTTCCAAGTTCTATGAACTGCCCTGCTTGAGCTGCGCCTCGGTGAGCAGCTGAGAACTGCAGCTTCCTTTCTAGGTTCAGGGCTAGGGTGCTTTTGTTGTGTGGAGGACTCGGGGCTCTGTTTCTTCAGAGCCCTGGGACCTTCGTGGGCTCTATGTAGAGAGCTGTTTTCCTTCATTTACCCCTTTATTTCTTGCACCATTCCTTTAAAATATTTATTTCTATTTATGTATATGAGCGCCCCGTCTGCATAGCCCTCTGCTCAACAGAGGAAGCATGGGATCTCACTACAGACTGTTGTGAGCCACCATGTGGTTGCTGGGATTTAAACGCAGGTTCCAAAAGAGATTAAGAGGTTAGGAGACACCCTTAACTGCTGAGCCATCTCTCCAACCCCCTTGTGCTATTCCTTCCTCACATTTTTCTCTTTCTCTAGTGTTTTTCAGTCCCTCACCCATGTCTCAATCGCACAATTTACCATAGGAAATAAAACTAGACAGAGGGTTGGGGCATTGAAGGAGACCTCTCCACCAGTACACCCCAGAAGTGATTTAACCCTACCAACGTGAGTCAAGCAGCCTAAATTAGAGAAAGAAACCTGCAGACCAATAGTTGTTTGGAAAGCTCTAGAGCCCCTAAAGATAGACAGATAGACAAAGTTCCATCCTAAGAAACAAACTTGACGCTCTCTTTGGTAGACTAGTGGGGCCTGAACTGCCTGGGAGAGCCAGGAAAGCCATCAGCAATCCCATCAATCAGGGCAGATGCTGGGTCGCATTACCATGTAAAGTGTTGAGTTGGGAGATCTAGACATGCGTGCTGTTTGAACTAGGGGTGGGCCTTGAACCTCTTTAAACTTTGATGTCTGACTGCCTCACAGGACAGGCTAAGATAATGTATGGTGACATGTTACACAGGTAGGGATCAGAGGACAACTTGCAGGTCCTGCAGTTGAACTCAGGTTATCAGAATTGGCAGCAAGCACCTTTTACTACTGAGTCATCTCAACAGCCCCTCATTACTTAAACCAAGCCAAAACAACAACAACAAAACCCCACAAAACAAAAGTACAGGCGCTCCCAGCTCCCTTCATGAGGCTTTGCGCAGGTGGATTCCACGTGTAACTTGGTCACTTCAGATTCTCTGCACGAGGTTTGTATCAGTCAGTTTGGACAAAGTTATGCCGTGTAACAATCTCAAGCACAAAGAATTACTTCCCACTCATATTACATGTCCTTTATCCAGCACTGCACGATGTCCCCTCTAATTCAGGCGGATGAAGCATGAATTTTCTGGGGACAAATCTCCCTGCGAAGACGGGAAAGAATGCAGAGGACCCTCCTCAGTGACTCTCACAGCTCTTGGATGGGATGCTCTCTGTATCTCTTGGGAAATAAGTCACACAGTTGACTCAGAGCAGAGCTGGTGGGTGGTACACTCAGTGAAGACAGGCTGTATGCAAGTCTGTGGTAGCTGGGCTTTCTGTTTTTGTGACAAACACGGAAGAGAAACAACAGGAAGAAAGTTCATTACGGCTCACGGTCTCCAGGGTTTCAGTGCTTGGTAGGCTTGCTCTGTGACTTTGGGTCTGTTTGTGAGCCCAAACTGTTGTAGAAGGGTGCAGAGAGGGAGGTTGGCCATTCACATCACGCTGAGCAGGAAGCATAGACAGGCAAGGCCGGCCTGTGTGAAGTCCATCCCCAGTGACACACTTGTTCTGGAGAATCCCCCCCAAAGTTGTTATATCCTCCCCAAGTAGTCCCACCAGCTGGCAGTCAACCCTTAACACAGGAGCCCAAAGGGAAGCATTTCAGACACAAACCATAACAGTGTAGTAGCACATAGTTTTGGATGAGTAGTATTATCTATCAGAGTGGTTCCAGGTTAAAATACTCTGTGGCTTTTAGATATGCTAATAGTTACGTAATGCCAAACTGTCCACTATGGAGTTTGTTTTTCATTAAATGTGTATGAGCCCTCTCTGTCTAACTAAATTTTATTCATCCTTCCACGCCTGTGTTGAACTCACCCCGTTCCCACACCCTTCTTTATTAACTGCAGGGTTTGTTGCCTCTACAGTTCATTCTGCCTCTTTCGCCAGCCTCTCACTGGCCACTGTCCCATATGAGTCAGAGGGACTTCTCACCTCTCTCAGGAGACCCTGAAGTCCCGAGAAAGAGTACTGCATTGTGCGTCCAACTCCCCCCGGGGATCTGTTACTTCAATCTGTCTATGGACCGTCTCAGCAAGAAGTTAGGGAGTGAAGTTAAACATCTTGGCATGGAACTTTATCTCTAGGGAGAAGCTCTGTATGCTGATGTGACATTTCCCACATTTACAGATGGGAAAACTGAGGCTCCAAAGAGTGTGGAAGATGCTCACACAGTCAGTTGTGGCCTCCCCGTCCTCTGAGCCCTCTGGGGTCCTCAGTGCCTAGCCTTCTTCTCAGCCCTGAATACTAAGCATGCCTAAAGCATACTAAATCTTTTTTGTGACTGTATGTGTACATGTGTGTTCATGTGGCTGTGCAGATGTCTTGCATGCGTGTGTATACATGTGTTGTGGAATATTATTTTAAGATGTGTTACACTTGTTGATACTGTGGAACGTTTGTTTAATGATACAAAGGTGTGCCGCATTCTCTTATGTTGCATTTGTTTAACTCTGTGAAGCAGTGATTCTTTGTCTAAAATTCTTGGTGGTCTAATAAGGAGCTGAACAGCCAATAGCAAGAGAGGAGAAAGGATAGGTGGGGCTGGCAGGCAGAGAAAATAAATAGAAGGAGAAATCTGGGAAAAGGGAGATTGAGGAGTGAGAAAAGGAGAGGAGGATGCTGGGGGCCAGCTGCTTCGCTATCCAGCCAGTCCCGGAGGAAAGAAGGAAAGGGAAAGGTTTGCAAAAATAGAAAAATAGCCCAGAGGCAAAGATAGACGGAATAATGTAAGTGAAGGAAAGCTGACGAGAAGTAAGAAGTAAGTCAAGATAGGGCCAGGCATTCGTAAGTATTAATAAGCTTCCATGTGATTTATTTGGGAACAGGGTGGTGTCCCCCCCCCAAAGAGCCAAAAGAGTAAAAACTACCACA
The DNA here is from genome assembly GCF_037038515.1 of Microtus pennsylvanicus. Lineage (NCBI taxonomy): Eukaryota > Metazoa > Chordata > Mammalia > Rodentia > Cricetidae > Microtus > Microtus pennsylvanicus. Next base: position 35,335,100 of record NC_134599.1, on the reverse strand, counting down.
GTGCATGTGTGGCAAGCAGAGGACACTTGGGAGGTGTTCTCGGGGTTAACCACTGGGTTTTTAGGAAAACATCTTGGTCTTGAGCTCATAGTTAAACAAGGATGGCTGTACCTACCACACCTGGATTTTATTTTATTTTCAGTGTTTCTAGGAATTGAGCTGAGAGCCTTGAGCTTACTTGTCAAGCACTTTACCTGCTAAGCAGTCTTCCTAGCCCATGTTTAATCTTCATGGATCCTTTCTAAGCCAGTTTCTACCTTTGACCGTGATCTGTATACCTGTAGTAGGGTAAGTGCTAACCACTAGAAGGCCAGCAGCAGGAGACATGGGAATGATGGGTTAAAGACACTGACTGAGCAAGTCCTTTAGTGAGTAACCTAGCAAGGACAAGAAGCAAGACTCTGGGCTGCACAGGCTTTAATTTATCTGTCCCTGAGGTCAGTGCCATTTTTTTACTGCATGCTGATAAATGCCTGGGCTCTGTTTCCGTGATTCTAGAGAAATTTTAGCTTCCTTCTCTTGGTAATAAAATGGAGACTCAATTTCGCAAGGCCAAAAGAGAATGCAATGGAATATTTCCCTCCTCCCATCATCTGCAATTTTGTTTTCCAAGACAGGGTCATGTCCTCTTCATCCTCCTGAGGCTGCTTCCCCTCATGATTGTATCTCTTCCTGAGACCACTTCCCCTTATGGCTGGGTCCTGCTATGGGCTATGCCAAGGTCTCACTGGGTCCTCAAAATTTAATTCCCATTGCGGTGGGAATAAGAGGTGATTTAGGAAGTGAGTGGGTCACAAGGGTGCTGCCTGTGAACTGTGAAATGCCTTGGATGTGTGCGGGTGGATTTGTCTCCTCTGCTCTTGCCACATGAGAATTCCAGAACAAGGTGTTCTCTTGGAAGCAGATATCAAACATCCTGCCTTGGTTGTGGAGTTCCCAGCCTCCAGAACTGGGAGAAGTAAATAAATAAATTTCTATTGCTTACAAAGTACCCAATGACATGAATTTTTAAAGTAAGAGCACAAATGGACTAAAGCAAACTGAAGGTGGACAACTTATCAGAAATGAACACTTCCCATGTTTAAAGTCAACAGAGAAGTCCCTCCCCTCAACCCTCAGTTCCCTACTTTGTCTCCCCCTGCCACTTCCTCTTACCTGACAGACAATATGTCAATCCACATGTGCCCAGTTCACTATGGGCTATAAATCGTTCCAGAAGAACCTTTTAATTCTGGAAGTCCCTCTCCAGTTCTCTTGGTCACACAGATTCCTTCTTTCCTTTAGAATCTTGTGTGAGAACTTTCTGAAGGCTGGGACCACTGTTTAGTATCAGAGTATTTGCCTAGTGTGCATGAGACCCTGGGTTTGATGCCCAGCGTGGCGAGGGCATCAGCTTAGCAGAGGATCCCTAATTTGGATTCTTCTGGATGCCATCGCTCTTGAGCAGTGGTTCTCAACCTTCCTAATGCTGCGACCCTTTAATTCAATTCTTCAAGGGTGGTGACCCCAACTATAAATTTATTTTGCACTACTTCAAAATTGTAATTTTGTTACTGTTACAAATTGTAATGTAAATATCTGTGTTTTTTAATGGTCTTAGGCAACCCCTGAGAAAAGGTTGTTTGACCCCCAAAGGGTTTGACCCAGAGATTGAGAACTGTTGTACTAGAGTATACTCTGATTTAGAGTTATTTGTTGTTTTTTTTAACATATTTTTAAATTGAATCTTTGGGAGAGTCATATCATCACCTCAATACTACACTCATTTCCCAGTTTTTACGTATCTACTCTCCACCCTTGTAACCTCCTCCTCAAAAGAAGATAAAAAATAAAAATTAAAATTAAAAAAGAAAAGAAAAAAACCCAACTAGTCAAACAAACAAACAACAAATGAAAAACCATCTAGCTGACTCCTCTGGGCAACACCTACTTCTCTCTAACCACAGACTTCTCCGCATCCTCCAGCTTTCCTGACTCTCCATCACGTCTTTATTTTAGTGGCCTTGGGAGCTGCGGTGTGTCACATGGTAAACCCTTTTGCAAATCTTCATTGCAGTGAGTTATTAGTCTAGTTCAAGGCCTTTGGTTTCTGCTCCACCATCAATACTAGAACCTCACAGAGACTCTCAGATACCCTGCTGTTGCCTTGAGTTGTGGAGATGCAGCTATGGCTCCTGAGGACTGGACCCTTCACCCACTCCAACAGCTCATAGATGGGGAAGATGTTGGGATGCCAACTTAAAGTCCTGGATCTGGACCTGGGTAGCAGTTGATTTGGTCAGCCCACCAGCTCTGCCTTCTCTCGGCAGAGGGATAGGAACAGGGCCATGGCCCTTCAAAATTCCTGCTTCATAGAAAAGTCTGCCATCCATTCTACAGGACACACAGGAAATTGCTGAACTTTGCCAAGACTAGGCAGAACAGTCCTTCAAAATTCCTGCTTCACTGACAAGTCTTCCAGATAGTCTAGGCCTGTAGGCTGAAGATTAGATGCCCCAATGTTTCAGGGGAGCCTTGGGTGACTGTCCAGGCAGGCAAATGCCTGTCATTTCTATAGGTTTGGAAGTGGCTTACACTGTACTTCCTGTTTACTAAGGTAATGTATCCTTCTGGGGTCTCTGATGGAGCTGAAGATAAGAAGTTATAGTTGCGTTTTTCCTTAGTTATGATAAAAGGTAAATTAGGCACAGAGCTTTGGACTCACCAAGATAGAATAAATCATGGAGTATTTTCCCCAAACATGTCAAATGCAGATGGACTGGACACTATAAATGTAATTCTTACCTGATAATCTTATGTTTATAGTTTTAATATGTTAGAGTGAAAGCCTTTCTTTTTTATTTAGAAAAAAGGGGGAAATGTTGTGGAATGTTCCTTTACAATGTGTGAAGATATGTCACTGTGACTGGTTTAATAAAAAGCTAAACAGCCAATAGCTAGGCAGGATTTCGGGCCAGAGAGAATGCTGGGAAGAAAAAGGGCAGAGTTTTGAGGAGATGCAGGGGAAGCATGACTTGTAGAAGATGAGGTAACAGCCATGAACCCATCCTGCACATAAATTAATAGAAATAGGTTCATTTAAGTTATAAGAGCTAGTTAGAAGCAAGCCTAAGCTATTGGCCTACCTTTCACAATTAATAATAAGTTTCCATGGTTATTTGAGAGCTGACTGGTGGGACAGAGAAAAACTCACTACACTGACTGGCCAATGAGCTCCTGTGATCTGTCTGTCCCTGTCCCTCAATGCTTGATGATGGGTATTTACAGAGAAGCCTGAATTTTTACATGGGTTCTGGGAATTTGCGCTCAAATGCTCTTAACCATTGAGCCATCTTCCCAGTTTCCAACTTAATAAATTTTATCAGGAACTTGCTCATTGTTAAATCATAAAGATAGTTATGTATACTATGAAACAGTCCTGCTATCCTTTAGATTGGCGCACGCCTTTAATCCCAGCACTCGGGAGGCAGAGGCAGGCGGATCTCTGTGAGTTCGAGGCCAGCCTGGTCTAGAAGAGCTAGTTCCAGGACATAAACCAAAAGCTACGGAGAAACCCTGTCTCGGAAAAAAAAAATCAAATTAGCAAAACTGCTGTTTTCTTTCTGAGACAGGGTCTCATTAGGTAGCCCAGCCAGGTCTGGAGCACGAGATCATCTCTCCTCAATCTTTGCAGGCATACCACCATATCCAGCTTTGTTATTCTTTTTTATCTCCACTTCACTGGTGGCAGAACTGAGACCCAGAGACTCAGTTGCTTATTTGCCAACATCGGGTAACAGATAGATGTCAGCGGCAGAATTCAAATTCAGGACTCCTTACCACGCTGTTGATCAGCAAGCTTTCCCTGCTCTTAACTACCCTGCAGGAATAACTGAGTTCTCACAACACTCTGGGAACACAAACCTGCCAGCCTTGTCTGAGCCTAGAGTCTTTCCAGGAGCACCTGTCTAATTTTCCCTCACCCTTCAGCCCTCCGAGAGCCCACTCCGGCAGAGTCTGCCGTAAACCCCTCAAGGAGACTTCATGAGTTTCCACCTGGAGTCATTTCAATGCCCCACCAACAGTGCTGTCCAAGGACTCTGCGGTCAGTGTTGAGTGACATGCTGCTCAGCATTTTTGGTTTGGGTTTACCTTTCTTGGCTGTGAGCACATCCTTATTACGGGCAGCCTGACCTTTGCCGGGGACGGCTGATGATCTGGGTTGGCAGAATGCCCTTTGCCTTCCCTGGCCTGTGTCAGGCAGGAGGGACCTGCTTCTTTCTTGTCAGTGTGAGTGCACAGTGTTTACCTAAGTGGAGGAAGGGCTCAGGGGTGCTGTGGGGAGAGATTAGGAAGCCATGTTTCTGAGGGCCCTCAACTCTGGCATCACTTGGGATAATGGCAGCAGTGGACTGTGTGGTCATGTCCGGCATCTTGACTAAAAATGAGAGGAAGCAGAGCTGGAGACTGACCTTGAGGCTGCCTGCCCCTGCTGGAGTGACTGACCAGTTGTTGTATGGACCTATCAGGCGGGTCCCAGGGCAGAGTATGATCGAGATTGTGACTCTCACAGGGCAAGGGCAGAGTTAAGGGAGCCAACCACAGCTCTCAGGACTAGAACAGCAGGGAACCCTCACCTTCCTGTAACAGGTCAAGGACTGGGAAGACTTTGACTAGATCTGAGGCAGAAAACTGGAAGTGCAGTGGTGGTGCTAATGTCTGAGAGATGCGGCCACGTCCGGGACCAGTTTCCAAAGAAAAAAGGAAAGGAAGAAGAAATGCCCTCCCCTTTTCTCCTACCCTTCCAAACCCATCATCACTCGTCCAGAAGGCTAGGGAAATCCCAGGTGAGGTCTGTAGCAATCAGGGCCCCAGGCAAAGAGCAAGGGGGTGGGTGGGGGCAGGGCTCAAATGTGTAACCAACAGCCCAGGGGAGCTGCTAGGAATAGGTGCGCTTAGCTGAAGTTCTTTCAAGCTGAGGCCTGTCCCACCCGGCAGCACCTTCTCAGAGACAGAGGCATTCACCTGGCTCTCCCGAGTATCAGTTTGATGTGAACAATCCCCTCTCTGCTTCTTTTCTTATCTGTACTTCTATGAGAACATCCCCCAGAGACTAGGATTACCCAGGCCTACACTTTCAGTGTGGGCTTCTTTGCTCCCACAGTGGCTTCTGGAGCCAGCTCTGTTCTCTTCCGGTCAGTCACTTTCCTCCATTACCCCCAACACTTGTTTTCTACTTCCGAGACAGGGTCTTACCATGTAATATAGCTCTGCTTGGGCCTCCTGCAGGCTGACTGATATGTGACACACAGCAGGCCAGACTTACTTTTCAACTTCTCACCGGGCCCTCTGCCTCTGCTCACCTCAGTGTTGACCACTACTCTGTTTTCATCTGACCGGGGTTCCTTTTGGCAGCTTTGATGCTGGTGATGGTAGATGTCGTGGCAATGGTTATTGCGGTGGTGATGGTGGTTGTGATGACCAACACGTACCAATCTTTAGCTCTTCCAAGTACCTTACAAACACTAGATATTTTGTCTTAACACTATTATTCTTCTCTAACAAATGCAAAGAGCAAGTCTTAGAGAGATTGCATGATTTAATCAGGTAACACAACTAAATCATAATCACAAGTAGGTATGGTGGTTTGAATAAAAATGACCCCAGAGACTGAAAGGATGCCTCAGCATTTAAGATGGCTGCTCTTCCAGAGGTCCTGAGTTCAATTCCCAGCAACCACATCATGGCTCATGACCATCTATAATGGGATTTGACCCCTTTTTCTCTGATTCCTTCTTCTGTAATGCAGGCATACATGCAAATAGAGCATTTATATACATAAAATACATGAATAAATAAATCTAGCCATGATCCGTTGTTCATGGATGGGAGAGAGTGAATTTTCTTTCTTCTTTTTTTTTTTGAAAAGGCTTTATTAAATCATTATGAGCATATAATGAACTACATATATTTAAGAACACAATTTAATGGGTTCAGGCATATAAATCACCCATGTAGCCATTTCTACAATTAATATCATTTATGTATTTGTGGAGTTTTGAAAGAAAATGACCCTAAAGGGAGTGACAAAACTAGGAGGCATGGACTTGTTGGAGGAAGTGTGTCACTGTGGGGGCGGGCTTTGTGGTCTCTTCTGCTCAAGCTTCCTTCAGTGGGACTCTCAGTTGACTTCCTGTTGCCTGTGAGATGTAGCACACTCAGCAACAGCACCACATCTGCCTGCACACCACCGTACTCTTTGTCGTCATAAAGGACTGAACCTCTAAAACTGTAAGCAAGTCACCCCAATTAAGTGTTTTCTTTATAAGAGTTGCCACAGTCCTGGTGTCTTCACAGCAATAGAAATCCTGACTAAGACAGTGTCCATCATCCCCCAAACTTCTTTATGTCCTTGGAAAGCCACCCTTCACTCTCAGCCTCACCCTGATCCTAGGCAAGCAATTTCTGCTTTCTCACACTATAGATTAATTTGCATTTTAGAGTTTTATATATGGAAATGGACAGCATGCATTCTTTTTCCTTTTCTTTAAGTCAGCACAATTATTTTGAGATTCATCCCTGTTTTGATAACATAACATGTAACAATAGCTCATTCCTTTCTGTTGCTGAATAATATTCCATTGTATGGCAATATGAAATACATATGCTTATCCATTCACTTTTTTGTTTGTTTTTGTTTTTCGAGATGGGTTTCTCTGTGTAACAGCCCTGGCTTTTCCTGGAACTCTATTTGTGAATCAGGCTGGCCTCAAACTCACAGAGATCCAACTGCCTCTGCCTCCACAGTGCTAGGAAAAATGGTGTGTGCTACCACGCCTGGCCTTTGTCAGCTTTCTAAGTTTTCTTGCCTCTTTCATTTTTGTATCTTTTCATGAACCAAGGCCTTTCTTTTCTTTCTTTTTCTTCTCCGTTTTGGTTTTGGTTTTGGTTTTGGCTTTCCTACAAAGCCCTAACTGTCACAGAAGTGTCTATACAGACCAGAATGGCCTAAGACTTGCAAAGAACCTGCCGCCCACTCCTGATGCTTACAATCACAAGCAAGCACACCCGGAAGAAGTGTAATTTCAATAGCACCTAATATGCTGACGGGGTGGGGTTCATGTTCATGCCTTTCCCCTCCTGGCAAATACCAGAATAAAAGATATTCTGGTGTGGGGGGGCAGAGGGTAAATATAGATAACATAGCACCCAATATGCTGACGGGGGGGGTTCATGTTCATGCCTTCCCCCTCCTGGCAAATACCAGAATAAAAGATATTCTGGTGTGTGGGGGGCAGAGGGTAAATATAGATAACATAAATTTTACTGTTTTAATCATCTTAAGTATACAGTTTAGCGGCATGAAGTATGGTCACATTATTACACCAAGAGTTTTTTCCCTCAAACTCAAGGAGGCTAAGGTTTTTCTCTTATGCTCTCTTCAGAGTTTCAATGCTTATAGATCAATTTCAAATTAATTGTTCTGTTTAGGATGAAGACTGGTTGAGGTTCATGTTACATATGTTTAAACACTCACTCCTACATCGTTTGTTGACAAGAGTACTCTTTCTGCCAGGTGGTGGTGGCACGCACCTTTAATCCAAGAACTCAGGAGAGGCAGATAGATCTGTGTGAGTTTGATACCAGCCTGGTCTAAAGAGCCAGTTCCAGGACAGCCAAGACTATACTGAGAAACCCACTGGGGGGAAAAAAGAGTACTTTTTCCCTACTATCTTGCAGTGATAACGTGAGCAAATATTCATCGGCTGGAGTTTTTGCCTATTTTCAAAGTTTGCTTTCAGCTCCATGATTTCCATATATTGTCTTCCTAGACAGACTCCCTTCCCGTCACTCTATGAACCTAGTTCCCGACTTACCCTCCCTACTGGCTGACAGATTCCCAGAGTTAGCGTGTTTGGTTTTGGCTTATTTGAGACAGGGTCTCCCCATATAGCACACACTGGCCTAGAACTCACTATGTGGTCCAGACTGGCCTTAAACTCTCCATCCTCCTGCTCCTACTTTTCCTAAGTGCTGGGATAACAGATGCACGTTATCACGGCCGGCTTGTATTCCAGATTTTACTGAGCGCCCCATCTATCCCATAGGCTGCATTCAGCCTTGCTCTAGCCTGGGCTCTGTGCCCAGCACCTGAGTCACACTGCAGCCAGCAGCCTCATGCCATCAAAGCCCTGGAGACAGAGAGAGACATATGGTCCTGCTCAACTCCAGCATAGCAGGTTTTTCCAGCTCCTCATCCAGAAAACCCTGACGCTGGAGACCACAGACCCAACCTTCACCTCACTGGTAGCCCAGTTGTGAACTTCATTAGATCTAGAAATGAGATTTGGCAGAAAAATAATATTGATGGATGATAAAGCAGAACAAAAACCCAGCCCAGCCTTGTGGGCTAGTATTCTTCCACATGGAGGGGAAAGCCTTTAAAACGTGACTATTCAGGGGTAGCGCTATGAAGGTCACGTATGCTGTGAGATTTAAAGAGGCAAAAGAACCAAACAGGGTCTTCTCTAGTTAATCACCCACTGCAAATGACAAAGACAGCCTCGCATTAGCCCAGGAGTGACTTCCTTGTGTTATTTAGACTCCTCTACCCATCTGGAAGTGGGCAAGTAGCCCTGAATTGCCCGGGTGTGTTGCTATCCCTCTATACCTATCGGAGTGGATAAACAGACTCTCAGTCTTCGCTTTGGCATTGGGGTCCGGACCATTTTTCTAGCCACCAGCCATAAGTCAGTTTATGCCTTTTCAGGCCAGCAGACCCAGTGAACAGGTACACAGGCATGGGATCAGGGAACTGTTTTGGGATTGTCTTACCTGGGTCATTAGAGGTGACCTCATTAGCACTAACTTCTTACCAACTTTCCCATCATTCTTGGAGGAAGTCAAACACCCACTTTGGAGGAAATGCATGGCCTACTCCTCTTGAAGGCTGTGACGAACGACGGAGTATCTGGATCTGATGGGCGAGGAAACGCAAGGGGTGGGTGGGACACGGCTGAGCAACACCATTACTAAGCAGACACTCAGCCATGGGTCATGGTCTAGAAGAACACAGACTGAGTGTCGTTTTCTTTCCCGGGCTCACTCTCGGGCACAGGAATAAATCAAAGAGGCTTATGCAGGAGCTTGCCTCTGACATCTTAGGGCTCCAGGGACTCTCTTCTCTTTACAGGCTGTCACTTCCCTGACAACAAGATGCTGTAAGCAGCAGCTAGGAGAAACAACCTCCATTGCTCTGGGAGGTAATGAGGGAGAAAACTGTGATGGATAGGCTGCTCATGTTGAAGAATTCTTATTCAAAATAAACATGTTTTTAGTCTTGCTGTGTAGCCCAGGATAGACTCTAACAGGATAGATCCCCACAAATATAGGGACTGGAGGGTACACCACCACCCCCAGTCACAAAAACAAAGAACTTAGGCCAAGAAGATGGTTTACCAGTGCTTCTCAGTCTTCCTAAGGCTGCCACACTTTAACACAGTTCCTCGCGTTGTGGAGACCCCAACCATAACATTATTTTCGTTGCTGTTTCATAACTGTAATTTTGCTACTGTTATGAATCGTAATGTGATATGTGACCCCAAGGGGCTTGTGACTAAACACTGATAGTTTAGCCAGCACAATTCCTAGTAAAAGTCAGGCATGGTAGGGTGTGTCCCTGGGAGTAGAAGGATTCCTAGGGCTTGCCCAACAACCAGTCTGGTCAAATTGACACCAACCCCTGGCTTCCCCATGTGTATGCACTTGCGTGTGTATGCAGACACAGACACAGACACAGACAATGGTTTTGTTTTGCTGATTTTGGTTTTTGGGGGTTTCTCTGTTGTAGCCCTGCCTGCCCCTATTGACAGTTGGCTTCAAACTCAGAGATCCTTCTGCCTCTGCCTTCCAAGTGCTGGGGGAATTCAAGGTATGCTCATCATGAGAGGCGCAGATAATGTTAAGACAACTTTTCTGTGTGCTCAAGTCTCAGGCTAAAGTCAGATTAAAAAGAGGTTTTGTGTTTGAAAATCAATGTCGCGCCACCAAGCCTTTAACCCCAGTACAGAGACAGAGGCAGGTGGATCTCTGTAAGTTAGAGGCCAACCTGGTCTACAAAATGAGTTCCAGGATAGCCAGAGCTAAAGAGTGAACCCTGTCTTGAAAAAAATCAAACCAAACCAAAAAATCAAATGTTGCTATGAGAAAAGCTATTCTTCGAAGACAGATATATCTAGATGAAAATCTTAGCCTGATCCTTGTATTTGAGAGAGTTTGAAGAATTACATTTTTTTTTTTTGAGACAATGTCTCTCTACATAGTCCTGGCTATCCTGGAGCTCACTCTGTAGACCAGGCTGCCCTCAAACTCACAGAGATCTACCTGCCTCTGTCTCTCTGCCACCTAAGTGCTGGGACTAAACACCACACCTGGCTTGAAGAATTACTTAAGTGTTTGTTTATAAACACCTCCTCTCCTGCACCCCAAACCCACTTCCCCACCCCCTCACAGAGATCCTTTGTATAGCCCTGGCTGGCCTGGAACTCAAGAGATTCACCTGTCTCTGCCTCCTGAGTGCTAGGATTAAAGGTGTGCGCCACCAAAGCCCGGCAGTTTGTTTCTTTCTTTTTAAAATTTCTGTATAAAATGATGAAATATCTGTCTCATTGGGATATTATGGAGATTATTATCTTTAAAGGTAACAACTACTTTTATTTCATTTTTTATAAGACACTGTGTGTTACTATGCTGCCCACACTAGTTCTAAATAATGAGTTCAAACGATGCTGTTGCCTGGGCCTCATGAGTATATACAGGCACGCCCCACCTCCCCCACCTAGCAGTTAACTTAAACAGAAATTGTTTGTTTGTTTGTTTGATGTTTGGGTTTTCATTATGTAACTTAGATTGGTTTGGAACTTGCTATGTAGCTTAGGCTAGTCTCGAACTCTCAACCTTCCTGCCTCAGCCTCTTGAGTATTGAAAAAATAAGGTTTGGGTCAGCATATCCAGCTTCAATTGAGTATTATGTGCCAGATACAGTGCTAAGTACTTTACATGAGTTGACTCATTTGAACCTGAGCTCCTTCTTTAAATTGTGCAAAGAACCTAGTTCAAGGTAAGGTAGACAGTAGATGCTGAGCAAATGGTATTTGGTGTCGTAATATTTTGGAGGTAGAGAGGTACCCAGTGGGGCTTCATGGGTCAACTGGGGACTTTATGTACATTTGTTCTTTTAGAGCTGATTGAATGGGGGTGAAAGGTAAGATCAAGAAGAGCCAGGAAAATTTCAAGGAGCACCTGAGGCCAGGGAGAGGAAAGTCTCTGGGCCTGGGAGGGCTGGGGTTAGGGTGACTCTGCGCAAGGGCTGTGACAGTGACCTGTCTCTGGACATTCTCTGGCTACTTCAGCTCCTATCCTTCAACCGTGGGGTCACTGAATTGGGGACTCTCTGGTCCTACAGTACTGTACGGTCTAGGGACCTGACACCCTCAGATGAGTTTGCAGCTGGGACAGCCTGTCCTTCAACGCTTGCCTCAGGCCCCAAACTAAACTGAGCTTCTTATAAAAATATCCTGGTTTTCTGTTTTTGTAACTTATAGTGTGCTTCTTCCAGGAAGCAAACACCTTCAAGGGCAAAAAATAGCAAAACTAATGGAGCTCTCTAAGCAAGGCGGTAAGTACTGAGGCAAGTCAGACATTTCTGAGAAAAGGTCCCAGGAATCTGTGTAACAAATCTCCAGGGTTCTTACTTCTAACCCAAACAAACAAAGCAAACCCTTCCTTGCTAAGGCCACTTCCTTGTGAACCTGGAGCCTCACACATACACACACACACATGCACGCACGCACACACACAAATACAAACAAACAAACAACAACAAACAAAAATTATAAATAAACTACTGCTTTTAGGGTTACATTACCTTGGCAACATTTATATTCATATGTTTAGGCATTGTGTATGACTGACTTTTTAAATTAAAGCTTTTTGTGTCTGCACGTGGGGGTGGGGCTGGAAAGATGGCACAGTGGTGAAGCTTCTCTGCTACTCTTACAGAGGACTCAAGTTCAGTTCCTCACACTCACGTCAGGTGGCTCACGACCATTGGGAACTATAGCTCCAGAGATCTGACACCTGACACATACTCACACACACACTGTACATACATACTGTCTTAGTTAGGGTTTCTGTTGCTGTGAAGAGACGCCATGACCACAGCAACTCTTACAAAGGAAAACATTTAATTGAGGTGGTTTGCTTACATTTTCAGATTTGGAGGTGTAGTCCGTTACCATCATGGCAGGGAGCAGGGCAGTGTGCAGGCGGACATGGTGCTGGAGCTGAGAGGGCCACGTCTCTCAAGCAACAAGAAGTCAACTGACAGTCACACAGAGTGAGGCTTGAAAAATGGACCTCAAAGCCTGCTCCCACAGTGACACACTTCCTCCAACAAGGCCACACCTCCTAATAGTGCCACTCCCTTTGGGGGCCATTTTTTTCAAATCACCACATGTACATACATACATACATACATACATACATACATACATACACACTCCCCAGTACTGAGGATTGAATCCAAGGCCCCACACATGGTGGACCAGTGCTTTACTATGAAGGTACATTTCTAGCTGTGTGTGTGTGTGGCTGTGTGTGTGTGTGATGCCAAGTGATTAGGAGTGCTATATGAGTTCTGCAGTGCTAGTAAGATTCGATGACAGACAAGGGAGCACCGCCTGTGTCCTCAGATGGGCTGTTGGTCTCCCACCCCACCTAGTCAATACAGAATCTCCAGCTATTTTGACATCAAGTATAAAGCTCAGCTCCTACAAGATCACAAAGGGTTCTTCTGAGTTCTTCTGGGAGGTTATGCAGCACCTCACAGTCTTGAAGGAACAACTTTTAGAAGCAGATTCTGAAAGAATGTGCCTGGGGCTTTCAGGTAAATGCCCATCCCTGAGACAACAGCTGCAGGTCTCACCTCTGGAAGGAAACCTCACTGAGAGAGCAGTGACCTACTTTGGGAGTCTGGTATCAGTGCTCGGAACCAGAAGACTGAGGGGCGCTTCACCTGGGCCAAAGTGCTGGGATTAGAGAGAGGGGGCAAATAAGCATTAGACAGGAGAACCCCAGAAGTGATTCCTCTCAACTCCAGCCCCGAGTGTAGGAAGTAAAACAAAGAGCAGGAGCAGGTTTTGGCTTACCAGGAAGAAGGCAGGAAAGTTGGCCAGGAAAACCAGGCTGAGGCCCCCTCAACCCACAAACACGCGGGCACGCGCGCGCGCACACACACACACACACACACACACACACACACACACACACTACCCCTTAGCTTAACCTCTCTGATCTCAGCAGGTTCATTTGGTCAAAAACAAACGCTGTAGATTGTGTTTTGCCCAAGGATCGCCTGGATGATTTCTCTGCCTCCCTCAAAAACAGGGCCTTGACCCGTGGGAATGTTTGTGCGGCTCTTTGAAAGGTTGAGACTAGCTGAAGGGGCTGTGGGGATAGTGCCAAAGAAGGGCTTGAAGCAGAGCGAAGAGCCAAGTGAGGCAGGAGCAAGGGCAGGAATGCTACCCAGAATGCCCAGCTCTGCACAGGCAAGACCCCAGAAGCCTCAGTCTCTCCCACTGTTCTCTCTCCTCCCTCACTGAGACTAAAGAGGCCATTCCTCTGCGGGGTTCGATACCCAGGGATTTCTAGGCATCAAGACATCGTTGGTCACGTCATCACCCTGAATTCCTCACTGGCTGTCTGCCTTGCCCAGGATTTGCCCTCAATCCGTGCTCATTTCTAGCCTCCTCCCCAGGCCCACTTAGGTTTCAAACCATCCTCGCTAGCGCTTGATTACATATTGCCTGCAATTGTTCCCCAGCCCACTGTGATCAGGGCCTCCTCCTCCCAGCCCTCCCACTCGCAACTCCCAATGTGCTCAGCTTTCCACCTCCTCAAATCCCAGCTTCTCTCTCGCTCCTGCCATGCGCTGTCAACACCCTCCCTCCTCCCCACACACTTCACTTCCTTCCCTGTTAGCCTAGGGTTCACCAGCCCCTCAGCCTCCCACCCCAATTCCCAAACCATCTCTCCCTACTCGGTCCCTCTGCCTCAGCCCCTCCCCTGCACGGCTGCACCCTAGCTTTCCATACCCCAGCTCTCCACCCTGACATCTGGACTCCCAGGCTCTGGAGCTCTGCTGGAGAAAGATCACAGCCCACGCAGATTGGCGCGCCTACAGTCAACTGCAACCTCAGCGGGCTGCTGAGCAGCCTGGACAGCTTTGTCGGACTCCCTGGCAGCAAGTTCACCCTTTCCCACATTGGCTTTTCTGAGCATTTCCTACCCTTGAATCTCACTGGGAAAACGAGGGGTGGGGATGGGGGTGGGGGCAGGTGGGAACACTGGCTTCTCTGGTCCAGCAGGGAATGTATCTTCCTGTTTCGTAACCCCTGCGCTGGATCTGGGAGAAGCTGGTGCCTTCTCACGTACCAGGGCACACTGAGGGCTCTACAGCCTTGGCACCTCTGCCGGATCCCTTCTGTCTGTTCGGTATCTCCATTCATCTCTGCTGTCTTTCTCTTGGGTACATGAGTGCCCTGTCCCTCCAGAGCCGTGTTTTGGTTCCTAGCCCTGCTCCGCTCTAAAAGCCCAGCATGACCATAAAACAAAACAACAAAACAAAACAAAAGCAAACAAACAAAAAACCTGAGCAGAGCTGAGAGTGGCTCTCACTGTCCAGTCCATGGCCACTTCTGGCCACTTCCGACCTCCGTCTTACTTGCTTTTGCTGAAGCTATGACCCCAGTGACCACTTTTCTTCTCTTGAATTTTCTTCTTTTCTGGACTTCGGTGGAACGCTCTGTTCTCTGAGGAAGGCTGGCTTAGCCACACGGTGTCTGTGCATTGCTTTGCTCGGTCTGGAGGACTCTTGTGTTCCTTCCACCTTGCAGGGAAACTCCTACTCACGGCTTAGGAATGCGCTCAGGTGTTGCCTCATTCTCCAGGGGTATTCCAAATCAAACACCCTGAGCATGTCTGCATCTTCTCACTTAACACCCGGTATTGAAATCACCTATTATTCTGGACCCGATTGTGTATGCCTGTAATCTTGTAATCCTCATACTGCCGAGGCTGAAGCAGGAAGATCATAAGTTCAAAACTAGTCTGGGATAGATAGTAGAACCTGTTCTAAAAATAAAAAAATAAAAAAACATGCATTTTGTGTCTATTCCACTAATCTATTAGCTCTTTCAGGCCAGGAAGTGGGCATTTAATTCTCCATGAGCTTGATGCTGCCCAGCTTGGTACACAAACCCTCCATTCATGTTTGCTGAGTAAATAGGTTGGTATTACCCCAGATCCCCAACCAGTCTACTCTAGGGCAGTAAATGTAAATAATCTTTTTTGTACACATAGTTATTTATTTATATTGTGTGTGTGTGTGTGTGTGTGTGTGATGTCAAGGTCAGAGGACAACTTACAAGAGTCTGTTCTCTTTCCCCAGGAATGGAACTCAAGTGATCATCTTTGACAGCCAACTCTTTTACCCATGGAGTCATCTTCTCTGGCCATTTTCCCCTTTAAATTATGATGAAACCCACACTTATCATTTCAGCCAATTTAAGATGTGCAGCCCACAGTCAGTTGCTATGTTTTAAATGTTACGCAGCTATCACTGCTTTCTGGGTCCAGAAATTGATTAATTGATTGATTGATGACTGATTGGTTATTTTGAAACAGGATCTTGTACTCCAGGCTGGCCTTAAACTTGTCTTATGTCAGGCTCCCTATAGAGATTTCTATTGGCCAAGACTTACTTATTTAGTGTGTATGTGTATCTGTCTGTATGTATGAGCGTCATGTGAATGCTGGCGTATTCAGAAGCCAGAAAAAGGTATTGAATCCCTTGGTTCTGAAGTTCCAGACAGATGTGAGCCTCCTGGCATGGATGCTGGGACCCAAACCCGGGTTCTCTGAAAGAGCAGTCCACGCTCTTTCTGCTGAGCCATTCTTTCAACCCCACTAACGACACATTGTCATCCTCAATTCCTTTGTTCCCTCGCCCTCTGGCTTTCTGTTTCTATGGATCTGCCCATTACAATATTTCATAAGATGAAGTTGTATAATATGGGGACCTTGGTGTGTGTGTGTGGGGGGGTCTAATCTCTTCGACTTAACATGGTGTTTTTATGGTTCATCTATGCTTAGCATCCACTAGTACTTCTTTTTATGATTAAATAATACCCCACCGAATAGCTATTATCACTCTTTGTCCATTAGTTCATTGATGGGCATTTAGGTTGTTTGTACTTTTTGTCTATGGTGAATAACGTAGCCATCAATGTTTATACACAAGGTTTTGTTTAAATAACCGTTCCCAGCTCTTTTAGATATACACCCAGCAGTAGAGTTGTCAGGGTTTGTGGCGAGTCTGCATGGTGACTGTGTTGTATTAACTCTCTATTTATACCACCATTTCCATGACATGGGGGTTTCCATTTCTCCATTTCATTGCCAGCATTTCTCACTCTCCATTTTATTTTCATTCTGAATAGAGCCCTGCTAGGAGGCGTGAGCAGTAGTAGATGTGTTTTGAGGTATCCACTTAGCTTAAATGATCCCTATCAATAGGTGTCTCACTGCCTCCTCCAAAGGTGGTTCTCTGGAGCTACTTGAAGCAGCTCGCTCTACCCCTCAGCATAGCTGGTTGGATCAAGGTTGCATTGTGGAGTCTATATTAGAGGACAGTAGGTATACCCAGATCACGTGATTGAGAAGTAGGAGAAGGTGGGTGTTGTTCCTATGACTAAAACGTGAATTTTGCAGTTGTAAATGTCTTGATTTGGTCTCACTATATAGCTCTTGAATTCAGTATGTAGCTCCGACTGGCGTGGAACTCACAGAGGTCTGGCTGCCTCTGCCTCTTAAGTGTTAGGATTAAAGGTATGTGCTATCATGCCCAGCTTTTCTTTTTAAGTTCACTTTGGTTAGCATGCCGAGAAAGAAGTTCACTCTGACGTTTCATACACATGTGTGGTTACACTGTGCTGTGGTCCCTCTTAGTTCCCAACAATTGGTAAGTTCCTAGCTTTAGTCTTTGCTTGGAATGAACGGCACTCCTGTCTCGGGGTCTATAACTTGTCCTTTTAATCTACTATGGTTAAGCCATTTCATGGAATTTTTTTGCAAGTAAGTAGAACCCAGGACAACAGACCTACTCTGTCACCCTCACAACCCGCTTAAGAGGGACTTCAGACTATGAGCAAAGCACAAAAGCTCTCTTCACCTAAAAATCCTTTTGTGGGATTTTAATGACCTTGTCTCCCCATCCTCCGCAGTGGAATTTGGAGGCAAATTTTAAGTCAAGGTCATCCAGTATTCATGCCGAATCCTCAAGGACAGAGCAAGCAGCCCTCAGCTCCCACCTTCTTGTGATTCTTGGCATCTGTTCTAGATTCTTTTTCCTCCCTAATAGCAGAACTTTTTTGGTCAGCCTGCAGGTGTCATGTGTTGTTTTGGCGTCGCTGGTGACGTCCCCCACCCCCGCCACCAGAGCTCTTGGGAGAGGGCAGGGGAGGGCATCCAGGCTATGCAGTGTGGAGGAAGAACATACAACTGGGATTTCTAAAGCACCACATTCTGCTCTTGTTCCTGCCACTGGCTTCACTCTGCAATGCTGAGCGTGTCATGAGACTAGCTATTTTCCCATCTGTGGAAATAGGAGAAAAAAAATCATACTTTCTTTGCCTGCACAGAGATTCAAGTTAAAATTGGGTCATGGATATGAACAATCCATTAAGCAAAAAATATATATGTATATATATAAATTGCTGTATCCACAAAAGCAAAACAGTAGGTTCCCTTGATGTCTAGCCTGCTTCCAGACACCAAGTTCAAAGTACTTGCTCAATAATTCCTAGAATTTAACTCTTATTACTAAAATATTACTAAAAATTTGAGCTCTAGTCTCAAATCCTGGTCTTGATTCCTCAGCATCCTGAGTACTGATGCTACAGGTGTGCAGCATCCTTGGACAGGCATGATGTTGTATTTCCTTTTGTCCTATGTGTGTGTGTGTGTGTAGTATGCATGTATGTATGTATTTGTTTTCCCATGTGTAAATGGAGACTGCATTTTAGTTTCCTGGCCCCCTAGATTCAAATAATTACACAGAAACCATATTAATTATAACACTCTTTGACCAATGACTCAAGCGCATTTCTAACTAGCTCTTACATCTTGAATTAACCCATTTCCATTAATCCATGTATCATTACGAGGCTGTGGCCTACTGTTAAGGTTCTGTCATCTCTCTTCTTTGGCAGTTACATGGCCTCTCATTGACTCTGCCTACTCTCTATATCTTTCAGCCCAGCTATATTCTGCCCTGCCATAGGTCAAAGCAGCTTCTTTATTAACCAATGGTAATAAAACATGTTCACAGCATGCAGAGGAGAATCCCACATCACTTGTGTGTCGGCTTACATGTGTGTGTGCACTTTCGTGTGTCTGTATGTGCAGACGGAGGCCCAAAATTGGTTTAGGGTGTCTTCCAGGGTCCCTCTTCATTTTTTTTATTGAGACAGGGTCTCTCATTGAACCCTGGAGGTCACATATTCCAGCTAGTCTAGTTAGCCAGCTTGCCTGGAGCATTCTTTGTCTCTGCCCCCCAAGTGCTAGGATTAGCAATGACTGCCATGAGTTTCTGTCCTCAGGTCCACAAGGCAAGCACTTTGTTGACTGAAGCATCTCTCCAGCTACCTCTTGCAATTTCTTAATGATCATATTTATTATTCTTTAGAGTAAAACCCCACCCCCTGGTTTCTAAAATGTCTCTGCTATGCATGTTGACCACTGACAATGGTTTCCAAATGTATTGCACATGGCAACCAACAGAGGCTTTGAAAAATTCTCATGTCCACGAATCACTTCTAGAGATGGTGACACGCTTGGTCTGATTTGTCGGTTGGACTTTTAAAGTTTTAAAAACACCCCCTAAAAGCTTCAAATGTACAAGTTTGGGAATAATTACCTTTAAGGCTCATTTTAGAACAAAATTTGACTCTACTTATTTTTAGGTTAATTCTCATCTGGGTTTGCCCTTGCACCACTTCCCTTGTAAAATGTGGTGAGAAACAACAGGAGGTTAGCCTGAAACCCTTTATTCCTGCTGTGATGGCCCTGGTCTCCATTAGGGTAATTGAAATCTAAGTGAGGGGAAACCATTAATGGAGTCTTCACAGATCTGCATTCCTGTTTCCTGTTCTGGTGGGTGTTCCCTCTAGCCAGCTGGGTCAGGGTCTCTCTCTATCTCTCTCTCTCTCCCTTCCTCCTTCCCTCTTTCCCTGCACCTGACAGGCCACACAGGTGTTTGACTTCCTGCTATTTTCTCTTCTTCATTGGCAACATCTGGATCCTGTCACCCAGTCGCTACTAGAGCGGTTCAGACTTCATCACAGTTTCAGATATCTTGCCATTCAGATCCTGGCCAGCCTGACAAAGCAATTTTGCATTTTTGGTTTAGCTATTCCTGCCTGAGTAGGGGCTCTGCTGTTATTGAGGAATAGAAGCAGACCCTCTCAGGGATCTTCCACTGGTCTAGCTGACAGTGTATGGGCCATCTTTGAGAGCCAAGGTGATCTGAACTTGAACATGCATTCCCTTGGGTCATTAAGGCGACCCACTGTCCTAAGAGAATATGTCCATAGCTTCAAAGCTGTAAGAAGTGTCAATGCCTGAAGTAAAAAAAGGACTGCGGTTTCACCAGGGATATCGTCCCCATTCAGGGTGAATCACTGTCATCTGCCCTGGTCTTCTCTAGGGACAGGAACAGGAGTGGGTACAACAAAAGAATAAATACTTTCAGTCCAACGAGCATTATAGAGTCCTGGGCTTTTCCAGGCCATACGGTGCCTATGACAACCTTCACTGCCTCTCCTCTGCTTGTCAATCTCTCCCCCTTCCATTGGCTCAGCCACAGCATCAATCCCAACTGAGAGGAGGCGTCCAGGCTAACTCCTAACATCAATAATGGCCTAAGTCACTCTCATTCTCTAAGAGAGTCTTACTTCCTTAAGTTGTTTAAGTTCTTTTCTCTGTTTCTTTCTCTCTCTGAAGATATCAAATTTTCAAAAATATTATCTGAGATGTTTCAAAGAAGTGTGTTGTCCATACCCAGTACTAAGAGCTCCTTCCCACTTTACCTTTGCGCAGGTAGAAATCCAGCCGGGGCAACAGTTGCTCTGCTGGGATCCAGGGGTCATTTTTCTTGTGTATTATTAATGCTGCATCACCATTAATAATGACTGAACCTACTGAGCATTTACTGTGTGGCAGACACTATGCCAAGCCGTTTCCATAATTCATTTCGGCTACTCCTTGCCCTGCTCCATGGGGGGTAGGTCTTATTTATTCATTTCACCTTTGAGACAGTGCGGTCAGAGGTACCGAAAGGCTTGCACGGCTAGTGAATGGAGGTTCCGGTGCAAACCTGACGTGATGACCACAAAGTTTGTGGTATTTATCGTCACAGCTTTCTGAGGTGACCTTTTCTTGAGAAACCATTGGTTTTAAACCCTAGTAACAGCTAGATGTTGTGGTGCAACCTGTAATCCCAGCAGAGGCAGGATGATTTACTCACAAGGTAAAGGCCAGTCTGGTCTCCATAGTGAGTTCCAGGACAGCTAGGGTCTAAACATAGACCCTGTCTCAAGTGGTAGTAGCAGTAATAGTAATAGTAGTAGTAGTAGTAGTAGTAGTAATAATAATAATAATAATAATATAGGCCACTGTGACAGCTTTGCTTGTATGACCTGAACTTGATTTCAAAATCAACAGTGGAGGGAGAGAATTAGCTTATGAAAATTGTCCTCAGACCCCATACCAATGTCCCCCACACACACACCAGAAAAAGCACAAACAAATAAATCCAGGTAACATGGATTTCTTATTCTGATTTTGAAAACAAAGATCTATAAGATTATTAGAATTATAAGTATGGGGGTACAGTTTTATACATTTGTTCTCACTAGAAACATCATGATTGATGGGTTGATTGACCAATAGCATTTTGTTTCTTCAGTTCCCAGGAAGGGTTCTGGACATAAGGAGGTGATGGGAAAGGAGCCATTGTGATATCCTGGGAAGAAAGCGCAGATACCTGTTCAGGCACCTTTGCCCTGATCTTGCTCAGTCACTGTCCCCTCTAAAAGTCTCCTATTTCACAGATACCAAACACAGTGATGGAGGTGCCCCACGCGGCTGAAGCTGCTGGGGCTTTGGAAGGAAAAGACAGTGATTTCCAGAAATAATGAGTCCTGTGGCTTAGAAAGAAATCCCGAACTCATGATGCGAGCTCATCTAGTTCTAGTCTACTCAAAAAGAAATAGAGAAGATGAAGACACAGAGAAAAAAGTTCCTCTGAGGTGCCTAAAAAGGATGTGCAGGATTCTTTTCGCCCTATAGAAACTGAGGCTCCAAGAGACCCGAGGCTACACAGCTCGTCCACACACCATGACTCCACGTTTTTCTGTCATTTCTATTCCACGCCTTTGTGATTTTGCTTCATGTCCCTTAGAAGAAGAAAGAGGTGGGATGGGGAGAAAGAGAGAGAGAGAGAGAGAGAGAGAGAGAGAGAGAGAGAGAGATTCTGCTTCTGCTTCTTAAGAAAGGCCAACGAGAAGCTAAAACTTTTAAAAATGATGGGGACTCCAATGATGTAATGTAATTTCAGGAATAACCTTGATTTTAGTAGACTAGGGACTGAAGGAAGACGCCCTCCAAGGCAAGGTTCATTTCTGCCATCCACAAAAGAAGAGAAACAAATGTTGGCTCAGTGGAGGTTCGGGTTATAACTTACTTCTTCATCTGTTTAAAGAAACAACCGAAATTCTTTTTTAGAGAAAAAAGGAATTGAGCTCAGGGCACCAGGTGTGTTGGTAAACCCCTTACCTCTGAGTCATATTGGTGCCCCCAAATGTAGATGGTACTCAAAAGAGAAATTCAGAACCAACAAGTTCCTAGTACTCTTGGTCGGGTGTTATCTGTGCAAACAGGCCACAGGCTCTGCCCAGGCAAGCTCAGAAACCCAGCTTGAGAAGTGGTTTCATTCTAGCAACAGAAAGGACTGCTCTGCCCATGTTAAAACAAAAACAAACAGCGTTATCCATTATGAGATCTGATCCAGGCCAGTGCCCATCAGATCAATCAACCCCCTAAAAGTCTTTTTAGAATAAATATTCAGCTATAGCCATGAACTAAAGATATGAGGGAGAGAAAAATAGATCACAGGTCCCAATGTTAGGATGGTGTAAAATTTGTTTTAACTTTGATTGTTCTTACAAAAGTTTAAAAAAAAAAACAACTTGATTTTTTTTTTAATGACAAATAAAGAGGGAAATTACTTCATTGGGACAGGGGAGGCAAGTTATAGCTAAATCACAGTTAAAAAGAACAATAACAAAAATCCAGAATTTTCTATTTTCTGATACTATATCTGATTATGTCTAAGAAGTGACTTAGTGGAAGGTTTTACTAATCTGCCTACAGATATACTTCCAAGTCTCTGATGACCTACCCCTGTCTCCATCTTAGGCTTGAAAACTATCTTATAGTAAAGACAAGCTAGGCTCATTCCTGTTTATGATTAAACCTCTGTTTCTCAAGGACTAGGCTATATCCCACCTGTAACCTTAACTACAAATGGTTCTGTACTACCTGTTCCAGGAAATGACAACCATGCCTTTATTTCAAGAAGTTTTTATGACCACCTTGCAACCATGCCTTTGTTTCAGGAGGTTGTTATGACTAACTTGTTATGCTTATGATCTGCTTCTGTAACCCCTCCTATTTGCCCACCAAATCCCCCCTTTGGAAACCTTTTACTCCTGAGCTATAAAACCCTTTGCTTACCCAAGCCCAGTGCTGTTGTCTTAAATCCCACCTTTAGGGAGAGACATCCTGTGTACACAAATTTAAAAAAGTTTGCATTATTTAGTTTGGCCATGATGATTTGGGTCGGTGGTCTTTCTCCTCAACTCTGTGGCTAATCGTCCCTAAGTCATGAAATCTGTGTATGTGGAGGGGCTGTGGAGGTGGTAAAGGGTGGTAGCCAGAACCACTGGATTACTTTCTGATTCTATAAATTCTTCAAAATTTTTGCAGGTTAGAGATATGCCCAAAATGTCTGAGAACAGGCGACAAGCGTTGTCAGTGTAGCGCTGGACTTTAGAGTTCTATCCTTGGATTCTCTGCTGCTGTTGCTGTGGTACAGAGTTTCATGTGGTCCGGCTCGACCACAAAGTCACCATGCAGCAGGAATGCGGCACTGCATTTCCAGTCTCCCTGCCTCAGTCTCCTAAGCCTGCGATTCTAAGTGTGTGCCCCAGCCACACCTGACTGCCAGCAGGAAACTCTTGTTATTATCTTTGCATCTGTGTTCTGTAAATGAAGTCTAATGGGACAATGGAATCCTGACTTCCTTGTGGTCTCGTCTCAGTTCTCCAGGATAAACTCGGACTCTCTATTCCCTCTCCTCTGACATCCGGGCTCTGCCAGGTCTCCTTCCTTCCTGCTAGGCTGTGACTGCTGTCACCCTCCACGTGAGATGGTTTCTTAGGGTTTTTTTGTTGCTGGGAAGGGACGCCATGAACATGGTAACTCTTACAAAGAAAACATTTGCTTGAGGTGACGGCTCACAGTCTCAGCGGTTCATGACGGGGAACATGGCAGTGTGCGGGCAGGTGTGGTGCTGACTAAATCTTGACCAGAAGGCAGCAGGAAGTCAGCTGACAGTCATGCTGATTGAAGCTTGAGAAAAGAGATCTCAGAGTCCACGTCCACAGGGACACACTTACTCCAACAAGACCACACCTTCTAAGAGTGCCACTCCCTTTGAGGGCCACGTTCTTTATCAGCGGTGGTGGCAGGGGCGTAGCAGCGGGGTCTGTGTTCTGGGCACAGCACAGGGACATATGGGATTGGATGCGTTCCCCATGTCATCCAAGATTAGAACAAGTGGGCAGCAGTCCCTGTCCTGTGGTGGCAATGCCACCGCACATTCGGCTGGTGATGAGGCTATGCCTTACCCAAGTACAGAGTTGCTTGTGAGCTAGCCTGGGGCAGAGGGACTCTGGGAATGAGGTGGCTGAGTAATTCTCATTCTGGACCTGGGCTCTACACCATCATTCTGCAACAGAGCTTCTTGAACAGTGGTCAACTTTAAAGACTAGGGATGGGGAGTAGGGGAAAGGAGATTTCCTGTTTAATCCAGTTTTTAAACGTATCTAGCCTTTCCCAGGCAGCTGTCAAAGATGGCGGAGGGGCAGGTTCTGGTGTTGGACAGCAGAGGCCATCTTCTGGGTCGCCTGGCGGCCATTGTGGCCAAGCAGGTACTGCTGGGCCAAAAGGTGGTGGTTGTTCGCTGTGAGGGCATCAACATTTCTGGAAATTTCTACAGAAACAAGTTGAAGTATCTGGCCTTTCTCCAAAAGCGGATGAACACCAACCCCTCCGGAGGCCCCTACGATTTCCGAGCCCCGAGCCGCATTTTTTGGTGCCCTGTGCGAGGTATGCTTCCCCACAAGACCAAGCGAGGCCAAGCTGCCCTGGAATGCCTCAAGGTGTTGGATGGGATCTCTCCACCCTGTGACAAGAAAAAGCGGATGGTGGTCTCTGCCACCCTCAAGGTTGTGCGGCTGAAGCCTATCAGGAAGTTTGCTTACATGGGACATCTGGCTCATGAGGTCGGGTGGAAGTACCAGGCAGTAACAGCCACTCTGGAGGAGAAACGGAAGGAAAAGGCCAAGATGTATTGTCGGAAGAAGAAGCAGCTCTTGAGGCTACAGAAACAGGCAGAAAAGAATGTGGAGAAGAAAATCTGCAAGTTCACAGAGGTCCACAAGACCAAAGGACTCCTTGTGTGAGCCCAATAAAGACTATTTGTGCCAAAGAAAACCTATCTAGCTTGGCACAAACAATGAGGTTTCCCCAAATGAAGTGGAACTGCAGAATGAGAGTGGGAGGAAAGGCAAAAGTCCTGATCAATGTGCTTCCAAAGGTCCTCATCACAGCAAGGGGACGGCCCTTGGCCTTCTAGCATAGGCTGACTTGATGAACGCAGAATACTTTTGGCTCCAGGCCATTGTTCCACAGTGTCCTGTGTGTGTAGGGGGGGGTTAGAGGGGGATGATTTTGGCAAGAGAAGAAGATGTAGGTAGGGACACTCACGGCTAACACAGACCAGCGAGGACAGAAGAGAGGAAGATGTAGGGACACTCACAGCTAAACACAGACCAGTGAGGACCAAAGAGAGGAAGATGTAGGGACAATCACAGCTAACAAAGACCAGCGAGGACCTGGCCCAACAGAATAAGTGGTGTGGGATTAGTGGCCTTCAGGCTTCTTGGAGGACTGTCTGAATCATGGCGGGTAGAGAAGAGAAAATGGGCCAGAGTCTCTAGGGTATGTATACTGAGGCACACAGCAGGTAGGTATAAACACCACAGTCCGCACACAATCCTCCTCAGGTCAGCAGAGAAGGAGACAAGTGGCCTTGTACTTTGGGCAGGGCGGAAAGAACTCGAGTGTCAACTGTGAGCTCAACGATGAGGGAAGAGCAGATATTCTCTGGTGAGGGTTGACTTCATTGGCCGTTTTAATAATTCCCGAGTCTTTAAAACATTCTCCAGGTCCAGAGCTCGGATCCTGCTCCCAGCGTTTAGCTCTGGGTTGTTTCTACCACAGATTGCGCTGCCTCACGGGACAGCCAGGAGTGAGCCTGGCAATAAGAGGGCTGCATCAGGCCAGCCCATGTCCAGTTCTTAACCCTTTGGGGTTCAAAGCCTCTTTGAGAATCTGGTGAAACTTCTGGACCCTTGCCCTAAGAAGATCACATGTGCTTACAACTCAGGGCTCAGCCGTCTCCCCAGAAGTCCCCTCTCTTGAACCCTCGCTTAAGGATCTCTGATTTAGATCATTTTTGATTCTATTTTTAACTCGCCCCCTGGCCAGGCTGTTAATCTGCCACTGCAACGTCGTGACTCTTCGGGTCCGCAGGTTTGCACCAGTCTCGTGTAGATATGTCTGCAAAGTGAAGAGTGCATAACGTCATCCTTGCTCATTAGGCTGGAGCAATGCGGATGCAGAAAACAGAACCGAATGAATGGAAAGCCATGAGGCAGCTCCCTCCCTGCCACCTGCTAAAGAGGCTGCCTGCTGAAGCCCACAGGGTGGGCCTGGGGTCAGACAGCCTGGGGCCCTTGACTCTCAGCCTAAGTGAGTTCTGCCTGTGATTTTTTTTTTGTTTCGTTTTTGTTTGTTTGTTTTTGTTGTTGTTGTTTTTTGAGACAGTGTTTCTCTGTAGTTTTGAAGCATGTCCTGGAGCTAGCTCTTGTAGACCAGGCTGGCCTCGATTCGCTTCTGCTGGGATTAAAGGTATGCACCACCACTGCCTGGCTTCTGGCTGTGTCTTTTTTTTTTTTTTTTTTTTTTTTGGATTTTTCGAGACAGGGTTTCTCCGTAGCTTTTTTCGGTTCCTGTCCTGGAACTAGCTCTTGTAGACCAGGCTGGCCTCGAACTCACAGAGATCCGCCTGCCTCTGCCTCCTGAGTGCTGGGATTAAAGGCGTCTGCCACCATTGCCCGGCCTGGCTGTGTCTTGAAGGAGCATCTTAACCACCCCAGCCTCAGTTTCCATATTTGAAAGCTAGGACTAATAGGATGTAGCCTGTGTCCAGATTTGGAGGACCAGGCTGGTTCAGTTCTATAAATGCTTTTGCATGGTACTTGTGAAATGCCATAAACTCCAGAACACTGCATTGTTAATGCTGGGGGAGGGGGCGCACTGCAGAGGGACCAGAAACTCTGGGCCGAAGGCCTGTCCCCTTCCTCTCAACTAGGCTAAGGTCTGAACGGGTAGGGGTGCTGTAGGGGTGCTGGGGCTACAGAAGATTCTGTTGTCACAGCCTTGATTTTTTACCTTCCATACGGCTGAGGGGTGTGAAGGTATAAGAAACACTGAGAAGGGGAGATTGTAGGCTTTTTCTGGCTGCAAGCCTGAATGCCCCAGAGAACGCAGCGGAGAGGAGAGAGAGCTAGCCAGAGCCTTGCTTCTCTTCTATTTCAGAAAGCTCCTGGAGGCGGAGAGACTTGCTGCTGGTCGCTCCCAGGGAAACATAGAGCCAGCAGCTTGGTAAGGTGTATCTCCTGCTCTCCTGGGCCTCACAATGCTGACGTGGAAACGGGTCTACCCGGAAAAAGGAGAGGGCTGGATGGATGACAAATATCCCATCCTGTCTAAGGTCTGGGACTGTGAGGTCCCGGTGGAGGGGGACTTGGTGCCAAGCCACGTGCGCTAACCCTCATTCTCTTAGTAACACTCCAAGATAAACATTATTATCCTTCTCTGCAGATGAGGAAACCTAACTTCAGAGACCAAGGGATCTACACCAACCAAGACTGCTAGCCTCTAAAATCCTTTTCTCCTTCCCTACACCAACTCAACTAGGCAAAAGGGGAAGCCTCGGTAGAGCTAATTCTAGGTCCTGGAAAGCCATCTCCAGCTGCGTACAGTGCTGTGCATAGAGTCCCAGCTTGGTAAATATTTGCCCCGTGACTGAGACAGAGAGAATGCTCCTTTCTTGGTCCTGGGCAGCTCTTGGCAGTTCCCAGGCACTGTTTACCTTTCCTCCCACATTCC
This sequence comes from Microtus pennsylvanicus, assembly GCF_037038515.1. NCBI lineage: Eukaryota > Metazoa > Chordata > Mammalia > Rodentia > Cricetidae > Microtus > Microtus pennsylvanicus. The sequence continues at coordinate 35,307,422 of NC_134599.1, read as the reverse complement.
CCCCCTGAGGAATCATCTCCCCACCCTCCTTCCTTCCCTTCAGTCTGCTAAACTGAAAGCAAGGCACGGTGGAATGAAGCAAAGTGCCTGGCATATACAAAGCCTGTCTCAGATCTGTCCCATGTGGCCTCAGATAGCCTTCCTAGCAGCAAGGATTCTAAGGAAGAAAAACACTTTCACATCATTTAGTCAAGTGGGCATAACAGGAATGGGTGTCCCGGGAGTCTCCCAGCCCCACCCTGAGGAAAATGGGGCGGGGTGGGGGTCGGTATACAGTTCTAAGTGGAAGGTATTTTGGATTTCCCGGGGAAGGTGCCATGCGGGATTGAGAGTGGATCAGTAAGTAGGAAGTTCTGGAGCAGGGAGCAAGGATGTTCAGCCCAGCTGGGGCCTCTGCTGAGGCTGGGGGAGGGGGCCATGGGACTTGGTTAAGCTGTGTTCTGGTTGGTTGGCAGCTGAGGGTGCCAAGTACAGAGTTCAAGACCTCCACCCCTTCCAGCCACTGACTCCATGATGTTGATGAGCCATGACTGTTAAATGGAGGGCTTCTCTATAAAATTCTTGCACGGCTCTTTGTTTTTTAACCAAGCCCCCTCCCTTTTTTTTAGCATGTTGGTTGGGTATGACACGTTCCCCCGGGGTCAACTTTCTATTTTATTGCCATTTTAAGAGTATCTGAGCATGTGTTTAGAATTTACATCTAGATAATAGATTTCTGGATGGAAACAGCGTGTATTACTACTTACATTTGGTAAAGTCCCCTTGGATAAGAAGAACCAGCATAATATTAATTTTCCTTGCTGTCATTTGACAATATGAATTGGTTTTATGTAAGAACCGGGAGCTCATTGGATTGAATTTAGGAAACGGGTAAAACAAAATTGTCTTTAGTGGGTTTGAATGATTACAGTATAATAAACACACACAGGCTGAAAGGTTAATTTATCATTGCTTTCAGTTTTATTTATTCGAAACTCCATCATGGGGATAAACAATCTTTATTAAAGATTATGAATCCAATTTTCAAATGAGCTGTAAATGGCTTTCTATAGAGAGATTCCTTGATTTGTTGTTTTCTTGAATAAAACATGCTTTTGCCCTGTGGGTTATGGAGCCTGTATATTAATATTGGAAGATTATTCTGTTGTGCTTGGCATCTGTGATGTGGAATGTTGGATTTGCTCTCTGATCTATCTGTCTTCACTCTCTTTAATAAACACTGAGCTCAAATGCATAACCTCTTAGGACCTGCACTCCAGTGAATCATAAAAGAATGCCTGTCTGTATGGCAGTTTATCATTGGCGTGATAATTCTGGTTCCTTTTAGAAATGCGTAAGTGTCTGCTCTTCAAAACAGACTGCGGTGGAAGGCTGGGAAGATGCTGTGGGTCACTGCGGGGGGAATCATAATTGACCTCTGCTTTCGTCACATAGTAACGGACTGACAGGGTGTTAGATCATTGCATACCGCTCAACTACCAAATGCTGCCCTGAGCTGGGGGTTGAGGGGAGGACTTTGCATTTTCAATTTAGAAAATTCCCTAGAGCAGACCCTTGAGGAGAAGCAGCCTGCAGGAGAGCAGTGCGCCCGGTACTTCCTGGAGCGCTGCACGGCACAAATACAAATATTGCAAAGGGAATCAGTCTCTGGGTGGAGTATTCCAGAGTGCTGGGGCTAGGGGGATCTGGGGAAGACCATTTTTTTCCAACCCCCTCAAGCTGTTGTCTGTTAATGTATTAAAGCTGTTGTCTGAAGGGCTAGAAAAGTGAACTCTGAAGAGATCCTACTTCCTCAGAAAGTTCCTTGGGTTGCTACTTTATTGTACCATGGACTCCAGAGTGAAAGGGCTGAGTTCTAGGGGCTGGGGGCCACCAACGGATGTCAGTTTCAGAAGCAATGAGTCCCTTCTGCTAGTGACAATATTGTATCTAGCCTATAATGTAACAACTTTCAAATTTTAAGGTTCATTTTTATTTTTTCAATTTTTTTTTCTCCCACCAAAGGATCTCTGACTGACTTAGAACTGGCTATGTAGACCAGACTGGCCTCAACTTTCAGGTTTTTAGCCATTCTCAGTCTCCTGGAGAGCTGGGATTGCCAGTGTGCCCCCCCCCCCCCCCCAGCTAGTTAAAGACCTTTAAAGCAGTCTCTAACAAATATCTCAGGGCCCAAATTAAACCAGGCCACAGCCCAGCCTTTGAAGTTAACTGTCATCAGGGTTTAAGCTGCTTCAATAATCCTGTAGTAAAATACACATAGTTAAAGTATGTGCTCTTGAATATGTTCTGGCTCAGGAATGAGTCAGCCTAGACTAGTCCGAGACATCAAGTCAAGCTAAGGTCTTAAGGGGGCTGACCTCTTGACGCAGAGGGTGAGGGAGGCCTGGAGAATGTCTGGCATACGTTTAAGTCTTCTCTTCAAACCCCGAACTCCTCCTCTTTTCTTAAACCCCCAAAGGAATTCAAGTTATCATTTCTCCCTTCCATGGAAAATAATTCTCTTCCTTCCAAGATGGTTCAGATAACCATCCTTCTGATCACATCTACAGCCAGGTAGTGGTAACACTGGACCTGTTCCGTGGATGCAGGAGGACAGTGCAACCTCCCAATACCAATACGCTGGCATGTTTTATTCAAGGAAGCAACTCAGGGACTCTCTCTATAGAAGAACATTTACAGCTCATTTGGATTTGTAATCTTCATTCTTTTTCTTTTGGAGACAGGGTCCCTGACTGGACTCAAACTCACTGCATAGCCCAGGCTAGCCTTGAAGTCTTGATTCTCCTGCCTCTGCGAGGAATTTAGGTATGTGCTACTTTCCCCTGCTTGCATGCATGATCTTTAATAAAGCCTGGCTTTACCTCTGTCAGGATGGAAGGTCCTGGTTTTCATCTTTGTCTTTATATTTGTAAGTGTCCACTCCTATATTTAGCATGTGGCATATATAAAAATACTCAGCTTTTATATTCACTGATAGATTATTAATACATATATAAATATGACATAATCTATAATAGCTTTTTTTTTTTTTGGTTTTTCAAGACAGGGTTTCTCTGTGGCTTTGGAGCCTGTCCTGGAACTAGCTCTGTAGACCAGGCTGGTCTCTAACTCACAGAGATCCGCATGCCTCTGCCTCCCGCATGCTGGGATTAAAGGTGTGCACCACCATCGCCCGGCCCTATAATAGCTTATTTTAGTGGGATGTGCAAATTTTGCATGAACTTAGGATTTCAGTTTGACTCTCAGCAGTAAAACTACTTTTTAAACCTAACTTCTACTTTCTACCTGACAAGAGATTATTTCTCTTCATTATTTGTCTCAAAATTCCATCCTATCCTAAAAAGTATGGATTTTTTTAAATTTAATTGTGTATTTATGAGTATCTTACCTGAATGTAATGTATCTATGTATATGGAGTACTCACAGAGACCAAAAGATGTTGGATCTCCAGGGACTGGAGTTATAGATAGTTGTAAACTGTCATGTGAATGTTAAGAACCAAACCTGGGTCCTCTGCAAGAGCAGCAAATGCTCTTAGCCGCTGGGCCAACTCTCCCACCACCAACCAACACCAAAACAAAATAAAACAAACAAACAAAAAAATCTGAATTTAAATCTTGCCCTTCAAAGTTCTTAGTCTACCAACACACACACACACACACACACACACACACACATACATGTGGATTTTTATGCTCTGAATTCCAAAATCATACATGTTACCTTGACTTATACTCCAGTTTCATATTGGTAGAGACTTTTGCATTTACATTTAGAATAGGAGCTTCCACTTCTGTTTTCTTTTCTTCTATTTTCAAAAAAAAGATTTCTTGAACTCCAAAGTAAAACAGGGCCCCTGCTCTCCCCCCAGCCCCTTCTGCTCAATAGGAAGAGCAGAAAGCATCAGTGCTGTGAGTGTGGTGAGAGCAGAGGCCGTTCCGATGCACCTGCGCATGGAGGGCCACGCCTGTTTCCCCTCAAAGCCCTGCCCCTGGAAGTCTACTTCTACCAGTTTCCCGTGGGTTTTGTTTTCCAGTTCGGTCCAGGGTTCTCAAATGAGACAGCATGGGCAAGGACTGGAAAAAATGCTCAGGGCTACACAGAGATAGCCTAGAGAACAAGGCACCAGGAGGAAGGCTGTGTGAAGGAGAATTTCTGAGGACTGGTGGAAAGCCAGTCCGGCATTTATGAGCAGGCTGAAAATAAACACATAATGATGACTTTCAATGTGTTTAAAATGAGCGGGGTGGAAGATGCAGTTAAAGTTCCAGAGGATCCTTGAGTAAGATGGTTGCTTACAGGTGTGGTTGGAGAAAATACAAGTTACACTGGGGACATTTGGTACCAGAAAGCCAAACGGAACTCCAAGATTGATAAGAGTCATGGCGAAAGGACATAGGAGTTGATCCGAACTGCTCATACTGGCCAAATCTGGTATGACTTGAGCATCAAAAGCTAAGACACTGGAGCTGGAGAGATGGCTCAGTAGGTAAGAGGACTGGCTGCTCTTCCAGAGGTCTGGAGTTCAATTCCCAGCACCCACATGGTGGCTCACAATCATCTGTAATGGGATCCGATTCCCTCTTCTGGTGTGCATGAAGACAAGACAGGTTACTCATACACATAAAATAAATAAACATTAAAAAACTAAGACACTGACAGAGACAGAGAGCGGAGAAAAAGAGAAAGAGAGCGAGAGAGCGCACCAAAACAGTATCATTCAGTAATAATGTTCACATAAGAAGAGAAGGGTTAAGGAGAATATTTCTTTACAGAAATTTGAGGTAATACATATAGACTGATTCAACAATAGAAAACTTAATTTTGCAATCCCAAGTGTAATTATTGGTTTAGACAAGAGCCATTACTGGAAATTAAAATCCATAGGTGAAGAGTTATAAGAACACCAGATATTTATACAGGGACAGAGTGTTTTCCCACAAATTGCTTAGTAATTGAAAGTGGAACGTATATCCAGTGATGAGGTCTGCCATGATGAGGTGATCTGATCTACCATCGTGGCTAGTAGAAGAACGCTCTCATGGACTCTTCAGATTACACCATGTGAAGCATATAAATATACCTGTGAAATATTTTTCCCAGAGTCTTCAACTTGAAGCTTGTCAAACTTTTGAACTATATTCTAGGTTATCAGAAATTCAAGAAATAGGGGGCTGGAGAGATGGCTCAGAGGTTAAGAGCACTGACTGCTCTTCCTGAGGTCCTGAGTTCAATTCCCAGCAACCACATGGTGGCTCACAACCATCTGTAATGAGATCTGGTGCCCTCTCTGGAGAGTAGGCATATATGCAGACAGAACACTGTATACATAATAAATAAAAATCTTTAAAAAAAAAAGAAATTCAAGAAATAGGGGCTGGTGAGATGGTTCAGTGGTTAAGAGCACTGACTGCTCCTCCAGAGAACTGGGGTTCAATTCCCAGCATCCACATGGCAGCTTGCAGCTGTAACCCCAGTTCCAGAGAATCTGACATTGTTATACCAATGTACATGAAATAAAGTTAAAGTTAAAAAAAATACAAGAAATAGAACAAACTCAAATGATGCTATAAGGAAATGAACAGACAAGCCTAGAATACAGATATTTTATAGGTAAACTGAATTGAATATTTCAGAAATATCACTGTTGGGGGTTAGGGGTATGGCTCAGTTGGTAAAGTATTTGCCTAGCATAGATGAAGGCAGAAATATCAATATTATAAATAGAAAACACAAAATGTCCAATTCAGAAGGGGACACTGGGACCCAGGCCCTTCCTCTCTGTGTCTCTGTGCCCTGGCCAGCCTGAAGTCAACAGATATCCTTGGCCATGAACTCTCAGGGTCATGAAATATTCCAAAAGCAATGGGGTCAAGTGGCTGTGGAATAAACCCTGGAATCAAAGCACACCTTTCCTCTGTGTAAAGCAGTTTAGTTAGAACATTTAAAGCTTTTCAGAGCAGACAGCCATCTCTCCCAAGTTCTATAAGGGGAGCCTAGAAAGATCGGCTGGGTATTCAATGAGAATGGAAAGGATGAGAGAGAGGAGAACAGTCTCCAATAATGCCAATCTTTAAGTCCTGAGGACCAGCTGCCCAAGTTTTACCTGTCAGTCTTAAAGTATTCAAAAACCAGGCCAATCCAAAGAAAGAGAAGTAAAAATTTGAGGTCCATTTGCAGAAACTTCACGTCTCCATGAAGTCTTCTGTGTTGCTAATGATGCAACAAAATCAATTCTGTGCTGCGCAAACATTGTGAGAATAAAAGCACAATTTAGTTAAGCTTAATTATCTGATGGTTAGTTGCTTTAATGCTTAATTTCATGATGCTAATATATTCTGTAAATAAGACGAGAGGCAAAAACAATTAAAACCCCACTTTAGAAATATCATAAACAACATTACACAATGACTAAAAAAAAACCCTATGAAAGGCGGGGTGTGGTGGTGCACATCTTTGATCCCAGCGCTTCCAGTACTTGGGAGGCAGAGACAGGTGGGTTTCTGAGTTTGAGTCTGGTCTACATAGTGAGTTCTAGGACAGAAGAGCTACATAGCAAGACTCTGTCTCAAAAAAAGAAAGAAAGAGAAAGAAAAAGAAAAGCTGTGCACAACCATGTCTAGCACACTTGTTTTGTTTGAAACAGTGGTGGTTTTCGTGTGTGTGTGTGTGTGTGTGTGTGTGTGTGTGTGTGTGTGTGTGTACCTAGAACCTGGAGGAAGATGTTGGACGTCCTTCTCTGTCATTCTGCCTTACTCCCTTGGAGATAGGTCTCTCACTGAACCTGAAGCTCATGTTTCAGTTAAGCACCTAGGACCTGCTTATCTCTTCTCCCAAATGCTGGGGGCATCATGACCATGTCTTGCTTTTATGTGGGTCCCAGGGAGTCAAATGAGGCCCTTGTGCTTGTGAAGCAGGCAGCCTTAGTCACTGAGTCTGCGCCAACCCAAATGACAGATCTCCTCTTGGCATTTTCATCAACATGTCATAACGGGTTTATCTCACTCGTGGTCCTTCGCTGCCTTCCATGTCTCCTGCCCCCTTCTTCTGGTCCCCATCTTCCCCGAGTAGTGCCTACAAGAATTTCATTATCTTCTCTTTTTCCCTCCCTTCCTCTGTCCCCATCTTAAGAGCCCTTCTGTATTCATCTACACTTAAAAGACACTTTGAGAAAATGACTATTTCTCTTTGGACTCACAGGGCAGGGATGGTGGAGTTAGGAAGAAATAGTGGATCCGGATAGGGGTATAAGCCAATGACATGAGCCAATGACCACTAGGAAGGAAGCAGGAAGCAGACACTTTAGAATGAGTGACAGGGTGAGGTGAGAGGCTTCTTTCAATGACACTGGAAAAGACAGGTCAGAGTGGAACATCATGGGTTCTCTTTGGGATACGGTTGTTTTAGGGCATCTCTCCTCCTCCCCCTACCCCACAGCAGATGCCCAGCAGCATTTTCAGGATTTCTAGACAGGGCCTCCCTTTTGAGGGTTCCAATCTGGTCTCCCTCTAGCCACACCTCCCCACAGCACTGAGGGGCTCTTGCTATCCAGATCACATCCTACCATATACACCTTTGAGGCTACTCCGTTTCCCCAGGACCAGAGAATTCCCTACTCAAACGGCCAAATGGTAGGCTCCTTCCTCAGTCTACCCTCCTAGGGATACACATTCGTTCTCTGAAGGTAACGTAGTGATGGAAATGACAATGGTCACATCTCCCATTCCTTTGTCTTTTTATGAGGGACCTAAAGCACCCCTTCTTCTCTCCTTTTCCACTTCCACCCAGATTCCTGCATGTGACGATATGAATGTGCCCTCTAAAAACTCACATGGGAAAATTTAAACCCCAAATTCATGTCCCTGGAAATTTGAGGTGTGGTCTTTGGGAAGTCATCAGTATTAGATAAGACCGGGAGGCCTTCAGTGGCTGTGGAAGACAGACAGACACAAACTAGCTTGCTCGGTCTGTCTCACGAGGGGAAGCCCTCCACCATGCTATGATGTAGCAAGAAGGTACTTAGACCATGCAGAGTCCTGAAACCATGCTCGTGGACTCCCAGCCTCCAGAACTGAGAGATGCATTTTCATTCCTTGTCTTAATCTGAAATATCTGTTGCATCAACAGAAAGTGCACGAAGGTACTAAGGGTGACACTGTCTAGAAAGTATCTCCCGTGCCTGTTAATTTATCCTGCGTGGCTTCCCACGTCCACTTTCATCACAATGCATTAGAGTGTCTAATAGGCTATTGGTATTTATTGAATAGTGGTCAACGTTTTTAAATGAGTAAACACCCCAGTTTTCCTGAAAGTGTCTGGATTTAGCACTGAATATTCAACATTACCAGAAAACCATCAGTTCTAAGCAACCCTATTGGAAGGGCACCCTAAACTAATATTTCAAAGACTTTTTTTTGATGAGCAATAATAACAGTATGCCAATGTCAACAATGAAGGCCTCAGTCTTTCCTATGTGTGCAAGCATGAACCCTACAGGGTGATGTGATGGGTCAGTTCCTTCCATATACTCTTTAACTCTCATTGAGCTGAGAAGGCAGTAGCAAAATATGATCTGGCTGGATTCCTCTCTGTTAGCATTTAGGCTTTTTAGTGTGTGTGTGTGTGTGTGTGTGTATTCTTGCATGAATATGGATGTCTGTGCCTGTGATGGCCAGAAAAGGGTTCTCTGAAGTAGGAATTGCAGGCAGTTGTGAGCTGCCCAATGTAGGTGGCTGGGAACTGAACCCTTGTCCTCTGAAAGAGCAGCTAAAATACTTAACTGCTGAGCCATCTCTCCAGCTCTGGATTGGACCATAAATATTCTATAACAACTCACATGTGGAGGGCTTGGTATACAGGCAACATTGCTCAGAGTTGGGACCTTTTGGCGGCGACTGTACCACAAGGGCTCTGACCTCAGGAATAGATTAATTCATTCATGGCTTCATGGATTAATGGGTTTTGGGGGAGTGGCTTGATCATAAAAGCAAATTCTCTTTGCTTCTTGGCTGCCAAGGGTAGCTTTGCTCTGGCTCCTGCTGCTTCCAGGATATTTTCTCTGCACCAGAGGCCCAGAAACAACAGAGCCAGGTGACTGTGAAGCCTCAGAGCAGAAGCTGTGGCTCTCTCTCCCTTTGGAGAGGGATTCTGACACAGTGACGGGAAGCTAGCAAATACATCATCTCAACCCTGCTTCGTTAAAGAAAAATCAGCTTAACTTTCCCAACCAGGGCGCCTAGTCTCTGAACTGCAGAAGAAAATAACTTGTGTCCTATCTTCCCAATTATTCCAAGGTTACATACCTAGTACACAGTCTAGATGCAAAGAAGAGAAGTTGAGTCGTTGCATATGATCAATGCCCTGGAAAATTTAGGACTTAAATTTTTCCATTTGTTGAGAAACTCATAGACCCTATACTCAAGAATGTCATTGTGACCGTCCCTCTGCTCTTGTTCACTAGCAAAGTTGGCTAAAAGAGAGAAGCCACGGGAAGGAAGCTGTCCAAAGATAAGACTTGTGTTATCTCAGTTCTGCAAATGAGGAAGAAGAGGTGGAGGGAGGAAGCACATTCTCTTTTTTCCCAAGATGAACGATGGTAGAGGACTCTTAAGTTCTCACCATGGGAACCGGACAGAAAAAATATACTGCCAAGGCTGACAGGGTGGTCATCGCTGACTTCACTGCTCAGCCGGCTACTGCCAGAGTTAGGCAGTGCTCTATGTCATGTTTCGGAAGACAAGTGCTCTATAAATAAATCAACTTGGAACAGTCTCAGATACACATAAACCGCAATGGCTTTAAATGTAACCCTTGCCTTTTATTTTCTTTCTCTTCTTGAGGCAAGAAAGGTTATGCAGGAGAGGTTTTACCAAAATCTACCTAAAAACCTAAAAGAACTCTCCTATATCTTCTATTATTATTTTTATTACTATTATTTATCATTATTACTATTATTTGACACAGGGTTTCTGCTGTCCTGGAACTCTCTCTGTAGACCAGGCTGACCTTGAACTCACAGAGATCCACCTACCTCTGCCTCCTGAGTGCTGGGATTAAAAATGTGTGCCACCATCATTGACTCCTTTATTCTTTTTTTTTTAATTATTCCTATATACTTGCTACCAAGCATCTGGGCACCCCCATGCCTCTCTATGCACACTTCTGTATACTAGACTTATACAATATGCACCAATCCTCTTAAAAATCTCTTCCCTAGAGAAGGCGATTATTCATTTTGTCATTCAATTTTCCACCACTAAAAATTTCCTATGTAAAATCACTGCATGCTAATGGGGCGCTGTGTAAAGAGAGAATATTTTTAGTGAGTCAGCTGAAGGGAAAAAAATCATTAGTAGGTCTTCTATCTGAAGATCTGAGGGGGAGTCAGGGACAAATTTCTGAGGCATACCTTGGAAAAACCTAGAAGTTACCAGAATGCAGTGTTCTTAAGTAGAGGTTCCCATTTTAAAGTAATAGTCTCACTTAATGAACTTTATTCCATTTAGGATAAGGTTAATTAGTTCTCCTTCCTTCCAATATCATTAGCAAGGACAACAGAAACAGCTGAGTTGTTTTCTTTCCTCCATTGAGTGGGCATTCCTTTGAAAGGGTCTCAAGTTTGTCAAAGCTCATTAGAAGGCCACTTACTGTCTGATTTGTGTGATCGAAAGAGGGCCCAACTCTGGCTTCGGTTAAAAATATGTTTAAAGGTGTGAGGGAACACTTAGTTTGGGTGACGGAGGTTAAAGTCAGCTCAAGCTCTCAAAGTGAGTGCAGGTATCTGCTAGCATGGAAATGTTCTTGCCGAATAGGAAACGATTGCAAAGGCAGGTTTCTGTTCAGTGGGTCAGCTTTCGTTGTGGCTTGACTTCTTAAAAATATGTGTTCTTTAGGTTTCGAGGGTCTGCGTGGATGTGTGGGGCTTTTGTTTTTTTGGGGGGAAGTTCTTTCTGACTTCGCCATCTTCGGAATTCTTTTGGGGCCGTGGTTGAGCTATCAATCTCCTCTGGGCACTGTATTTTGAGTGTTAGACCCTTATTTCCACTTCAACTTCCTGCATCCTTTCCCGGACTGTCTACTTTGGGCTTCTGATTTCAAAGGGGCTACTTGGGGAGACCCGCAGCACAAGCTCTCAGATACTCTGGGTCTCAGTGGCTTTCTAATAAATTACCGCAGGGCAAGGAAAGCAAAGGGGAAGCATAAACGGAAGCCCCTCTCGGATTAGTCTGTCAGCTGAGCTGCATGGATCTGCACCACCATGAAACGGAAAATGAGCGGCTTTCACGAGGCAGCAACACTGAGAAGTTGGGCGCCTGGTGGGCGTTTACGGGGCGGGGGGGGGTCCCTCAGCTTTATTTATTTATTGGCTTAGCTTGGTTTCGTCGACACCTCCATGCGGGGCGGGAAGGTGTGTATGTGCCTGTGGCTGGGAGGACCGAGTGGAGGAAGGTCCTTCAGCCAAGCGCAGAGCGAGCCACGCTGCCGCCTGGCGCAGTTGCCAGGACAGCGCGGCCCGAGCAGCAACAGCAGAAGCAGCACCGGCTGCGAGAGCAAGTGACGCATTGCAGGTACAAACCAGCCAATCAGAAGCTAGCTCAACGACTATCGGCGTGCCCCTTCCCTCCGCGGTGCTCCTCCGCGCCGCAAAGTAGCGCCTCCCAGGCGCCATTCCCCCGGCCTTCTAACGGCTTGCCTGGCAAAGAAGCCCACTTACGTCATCCGTTCCCCTGCTCCCCTTTATAATCTTGCCTGGTCTGCCAAGTGACTGTGGTGAAAGGGGGTCTCCCGGAGAGTCCGGGAGGGGGGGCGGGGGAGGGGGCTAGCCGGGACTCGTTCGCTATGTTCCGTTATCTGGCGTGAGGCGGAGGGATCTGGCGGAGGGAGGTGTTTATGAGGAGCTGGGGGCAGAGGCGGAGAATTAGTCCGAGCGGAGCGTGCGAGCTGAGTGGTTGTGTGGTCGCGTCTCGGAAACCCGTAGCCCTTGCAGCATGGTGAGTGCGTAGCCGAGCTGCCGGTGGGGAAAAGATGCTGAAGTCGATTGACTAGAGAGGGGACCTTCCCTTCCTGACACCCTCGAGGAGCCGACTTCGCCAGACGGATGGCGCAAAAGAGGCCAGGGGGGCCCTGCGGCGGTTATGTCGCAGGTGTCCCCCGCTCGGGGTCTCCCGGGTTTCCTGAGTCGGGGGACCGCTGCGGAGCTTGACTGGGGAGGCTCGATCGGGGGGGAAGGGGAGTGCGTGGCGGTGTGGTCCGCGGGGAGACCGTGCGGGCGCGTAGCTGCTAACTGCTCGAAAGGTCAGCCCCGGGGGCCCGGATTCAAACCGCCAACGGCCACCACCGAGCGCGGGCGCCAGGAAGCGCCTTTGTCCGCCCGGCCGCCATGCGTCGAGGGTGGGGGGAGGGCGGGAGGGGAGCGCGGGGCCCCGGGGCGAGCGGGCGCCGTTAGCCCGCATCCCCGCGAGGAGAAGCGAGCCGGGCCGGGGGCGAGCTGTGTGGGTCGAGCCGGTGCGGGGAGCAGCCTTGGGGAGCCGGGGGGGAGGGCGGGCGCGCGGAGCCGGGAGCCGCCGCCCGGCTCGGCTCGCGCCCCAGCTGCTGCGCTGGCACCTGCAGGACTGCGGAGGTCTGGGCGGCCCGCGGCGCTGCGGGGATGGACGGGGGAGGGGGGCCCTGCAGCTTTCCCCCTCCCCCCGCCCGCAGTGCTGCTTGTTCTCCATCTGGTGCTGTCTTCCAGCACCAGACGATGTTTTTTTTTTAATTGTTTATTTAGTATTTTACTATTTTTTAGTTTATCGACGAAGAAAGCCAGCTTTTCGCCCGAAAGTCGGGCGCCCTCTCCAAATAACACAGCTCGTAAAGCAAAAGCAACCAACTTCAGTTAGGGTCTCCAAGGCGTTTTCCACCTACAGCCGAAGCAAGCTGGTGAAAGTGTTAAAGTAGCAATTTAAGGGGCGAGTCGCTAAATTCTTGAGTGCTCAGGTGCACTCCGGTTCACCTCGACCACACGCGGCGTTCCTTGAAAACGACTGCTGTTCGGTGTCGAAGTTGACGTCCGGTCTTAGTTCTTTTCTACGGTAATACAGTAAAAGAGTATACAGGAAAGCAGCCGATTTTAGAAAGGATTTAAAAAAAATAATGCTGGAACCTCCTGTTTCCTGTAAAATAAAAATTAACGAAGGCGATAATTTGCAATACTTATTTTACTCCCTCTGCCAAGTGGTTACAGCAATGGGTGTGTCCAGGAGGCAAGGTGACATCTTAAACACTAGTTGGGGATTCCTGCCAACTGAAACCTGTTTGGGTGTGGGGAGAGTTCACCTTGGAGAGAGCTAGCATTCATTTAAGTTTGGTGAATTCTTTGTGTTTTGATATATAACTTATGAATTTTATATGCTGGCTGAGTTTGTTCTCTGTAAGGCGAAATAGGATGTGAATTATAGGCATGTAACAACACTGCGAATTGTTGATTTTAAGTTAGCAAGATATAATTTAAAATTTTATTGGAAAACTATAATTTATATCTTACACTGGTCCTTTTCCTCAGTAAGTTTTTAATAGTTAAATGCATCATTGATGCATTGAGGGTTTCTGTTAAATTAACAATTGTTCTGGCTACTTCATAATTTATAAGACATAGATTGAGGACTCTGATAAAGAGAAAAATTATACTATTGGGACAGTGAATATAGAATTGGTTACAAAGCTCTTGAGTTACACGTAATGTATTTTTATTGAAATTTTTTTTATTGGAAGGAATATGTTTTATTGAGGTCAGGGTGATAAAAGATGTGACGAGGTAGAAAATATTTTGAGTGTATTTAAGTTGTTCCACTAAGCCGAAAATAGTAGAATTTGTTTTGGCTCCATTATAATATAGAAATGTCTAGCTTCAGCTAGAATTTAGGATTTCAGTAAAGATCCTAGTTTTTGTGAAGTTGGTTCCATTGGTTTCTCTTAGTGCCATCTGTCAGAATAAAGACCTTTTTTTCCTACAGAAATAACTTAGACTGGTTTTGATATCAGGTAATGAATAATTCCTATAACTGAAGAAAATATATGAAGCATTTGTTGTGTACATAAGTAGAATTTGAGGAAATGAACAGAATGAAGATGCAGCATTTGTGTTCACTTTAAAGTCCATGGAATCATAAATTTATTCAGATAATTATGCCAGATGTTTTTTAAAAAATTTCAAATCACTTCAGCCTTTTTGAGTGCTATTTAGAACGTGTACCAATGCATTGAGTTCAGGTGACTTTAAAATGCAGATGGATTTCCTGATAAAGATCTACACTGGTGACCCAAAATGCAGGATCTAGTTCAGTAGGTTGGGGTGGGACCTGAAAGTCTATTGGAAATCTCTGGAACGACTACAAGAACAGCAGGAGGGATTACATCAGTGGTTGCAGAAGTAAGAGAGTTAGGACCAGAGAGTCATCTCTCTGGTGAATAGTCTTCACCTTATTGAGATAAACACATGCTAATGAGCTGGTATTTTCCCAAAAGTCTAATTTTGGTTCTAAGAAAATGGCACTCTCCATAGACGGAAGAGAAGTTGGAAAAATTGAGTGCCAGATAGTTCTAAGCTCTTGATTTTAGGAATAAAATTTAAAAGGAATAAAAATTCTAGAACTTACTGGTGAAGTTTATGTTAAAACCTTAAACTCAAGAAAGACTTTTCATGAAACCTTGGAAGCAAAATTGAGAGGTTTTCAAGTTGTCTGAAAAACTTAGTTTCTGTGTGCCTGATTCATTCCATGAAGGTGGTATTTGTGCCAGGTCCTAAGATTGTTTGCTAGGAGACAGGGAGAACCGAACTGGACTGTTTGGGGGCATTAAATTTTGAGTTTGTAAGCCAACTTCAGACTCTTAGAAGATTGACTTACTGTTAGTGTCTTTTGACCCAACCTATTGCAAGTGAAATCCACGTTGTCACTGGCTGCTTTCCTGCACTAATTCATAGCATACATTCCTTCCAATTTCCACACACTACGGTGCCTGCTACACAGTTAAGCTTAACATTTTTAGGCTTAAAATAATTTCAGTTGATTTCACTAGCCTCGTTTTGTTTGTAGGGTGCTACTTGTGCCTTTTGGTTTTAGTTTGTGCAAGTAGATTTTCTTTGCTTCAAGTAACGGGGTGCTCGAGGATTGGTACTTAGGGAAAATACATTTTTTATCTTAGGATCTTGTACACTTGAGCATAACATAATTGATGACATTTCAATTTTAAGTCACCCAACTCCTTGACCCCCCCTTTTTTTTCTCTCCTTAATACTAGGAATTGAACCCAGGACCTAACATGTTTGGCAAACACTGTAGTGATGAGCCTACATCCCTAGCCCTTTTTTGTTTTATTTTTTTCAAAGAGAAATAAATTAATTCCATTTATATTGTGCTTAAATTGAATGTTGCTTTTTAAATTAAGATCTTGCTGAGTAGCCTGGACTGGCCTTCAACTAATGACCATGGTGCCATGAATCAAAATTGTTGAGAAAGAAAATTATCTTTTGGATTCCCTTTCAAATCCTTATGCTGTTCACTAGAGAAATATGTGAGGTCATTCCATATAAAGGTTCAACCCTTCCCCAGGGATCTGTTCACTTAAAACATGAGGGAGCAGGCTGTTTTTCTTCCCTTAACAAGATAATGGAGTAATCATGGTACATTTAACCCCATGTTGGTAGGGATTTTATTTTTGATACCGATCCACCCCCCACCCCGCTGCTCTTGCTGTCCTGGAACTTTCTATGTAGACCAGGCTGGCCTGGACTCAAGAGATAGAGTACAAGCATCTCAAGCAGTCAGAGTCATGTGCACCATTGCCTGGCTTCTTGGTGTGGGATTTTAAATTAGCAGAAGACCACATACTAGGTGTTAGATGTGTGCACAGATGTGTATTTACAGGTGGAGGCTGTAACAAGAAACCTGTGTATTTTGTTTAGAATCTTTGCACTTGCCTGCCAGTCAGGGGAGTAGTAAAAGTGGTGGTGGTGCTTCTCACCCCTTTGCTCCATTAGGTTTGGGAAATCACTTTTGTGTCGGGGTTGTGTTTAACCATTTATGGTAGTGACTTTCCAGTTTGACATTCTTAAGTCATTGAATGGCAGTTTTTAATAATTTGATTTTTAAAAGCTGGCATGGGAGGTTAGTTTAAATTTGGGTAGTCTATGCTAGGTGGTGGCACATGCCTTTAATCCCAGGACCCTGGAGGCAGAGACCAGTGAATTTCTTAAGTTCGAGGCCAGCCTGGTCTACTGAGCTAGTTCCAGGACACCCAGGGATACATAAGAAACCCTGTCTTTCCCCTCCTGCCCAAAGGGTAGTCTAATTGAAAAAGGAAACTGGTTTTATTTTTGTGTTTAAATTTTTAAGTTTCAAATCATTCTGAGATATCTGGCGTAATCTTGGAGTCAGACTTGTTTAGCTATGAATATAAAACCAATGTGTACACATTGTGCCTACCCATTGTGTTCTAGGGATCATTGAACTGAATGAACCTTGAAAGATTTAAAACTTGTTGCTGTAGTTGCTAATTTACATACTTGTAAGTCATTAACCCACCTTTCTGATCTCTTGGTAGGCTGACCAACTGACTGAAGAGCAGATTGCAGGTAAGAAATACCCTGGTGAATTATATCCTTTGGGGTTTATTATAAATTGAATAGCAAAACTCAAGATACTTAGATGAAATAATTGACTTTGATATATGTCATGAATGGTAATAAATTGAATGTATTATAAATACAATAATTAGTCCTGCTTTGTTAGGTGTGACTGTGTGTGTGTGTATGGAGGGAAGGAGGGAGAGAGAGAGAGAGAGAGAATAGATACCAGCTGCTGGTGGTGGGTTTTCTTATTTTTTGTGTTGTTGTTTACTATCACCCAACAGGCATGAAACTTCAAGTCGGTTACCATATAAGGGGGGAGCGGTGTATGTACAGTAACTAAATTACATTGAAATATAGTCAGAAAAAATGAACATTGAATTTACACGGACTTTAAATTAGTTGGTGTTTTTTTCATTTGGGTTAAATACAGATTAAGCAGCCCCTTATGTCTACAAGACTGGTTCTCCAGAATCCAAAACTTGAGTGCTAACATGCCATGATTGTGTATTCTACCTCATCCACAGATGGGTTGTGGTCAGAATGACAAGACACTATATAAAAAGGGACTTCTAGTGTGTATAAAGGTGTATATGACACAGGAAATACTTTGCAATTGGAAACATTTCTGGTCCCAAGCATTTCAGATACACAATATTCAGTCTGTATAATAGATTGGTGAGTAACCTTTTCCCTAGAGAAACACTTAACAAATATCACTAGTATTCTGGTTCCTTTTCACATTTTCTAACTCTTAGCTTTTACAAATGCCACTGTAGTAATTTGAATTTTGGCTTTAAAAGCCTGACAGCTATTGAGATGAACCTTTTGAAAGGAGTAAATGAATTTAATGCATACAACCCATTGTCTTTATGCTGTATTATTTAACTGGTTTTATTCTGATATTTTGAGATGACTGGCTAATTCTGAAATGTTGTGGAAGTTTGCCAGTTGTGTTCTTTCTGTTTCTGAAAACAAGGTCGGTCCTGTCAGGAAGAATTGGCTGGACTTGAACTCATTTAATTCTGCCTCTTGAATGCAGGGATTATCGGCATCACCACTGTGCTTGGCCTCATAAGATTTGTATCTAATTTAACTGTTTCCGTGTTCCCAATAATTCAGCAGCAGTTTGCTTTCTCCTTCTGGTGCTGGGGATTGGGCCTAGGGCCTTCTGCCTACCTGTGACGCGCTCTGGCACTGAGTTACATCCCTAGCACTTGGATTTTTGAGACAGTTTAACTGTATCATTCAGATTGGTCTTTAGCATCCTATGACCCTTTACCTTCCCCTCTTGAATGTTCTAAGTTTATTCTTTTGAGTTGGTTTTATTGAGGAACTAAAATTTTATAAAGATAAATCCAGGAGCAGGTGGACTAACTGGCTGGTTTTTACAGCCCAGTGCCTACCATATGCTAAGTACTAAATAAATGGCTTTTGAAAGGATAAATTGTATTCTCCAAGCTGTGACACCAAAAGGAATCAGAACACTGCCTACAATCCCAGTGAGGCCCTTCCTCCTCAAGTTCACCGTCTGCTTTAGAGGCACAGTTGTTGTTTTTCCCCTCATAACTGGTAGATTACTGGTGGACAATAATATTTTGGAGTCTTAAGTCACTTGTCTTTTCAGAAAGAAATGTTGACCAGATGGGGACATATAAGGAAACATTGTATGAACAAATGAAGTTATTTTAATCCTCATACTGTAATAGTCAATACTACAGATTTGGTTAGAAATTCTAACAGTAAATAACTTGGTCTAGAGAAAAAACTACTTGTTCAGGTGAAATAGTTACCCAAGTCAGTGTATATTGCTTTATTAAAGAATACCCCGTCATAGTATGACATCAATAACCAGTTAATTTTGTTACAGCTCTGTCTGTACTTCATTGTTCTACATTCGAAAGACTGGTAGGAAAAGGTACTTTTTTAAAAAATGAAATCTACCTCAATCTTAGACTTTCAAGGTCCAGATTTGATTAAAATAACTTTCTTATCCAATTTATAGTAGTAATTAACATAATGATAAAGATGTGCTATAGAAGATAGCTATGACAGTATTTTTACTGCATGCTCACATTTTAGCTCCTGGATTTGTATTTATTATCATTAATGGGAATTAATACTTATACTAAAATGCATCTATGAGTGTACAGATTGTGCTAGTTTTGAAGATCAAGTGAACTGTAAAAGCAGATGGGATATAAAATATATATTTTGAGATATATCTTAAAGGAGTTGTTCATATCTCTGAGTCTAGCATAAAAATAAGAGTCTTGGGGCTGGAGAGAGAAGGCTCAGTGATTAAGGGCACTGGCTGCTCTTCCACAGAGGACCTGGGTTTAATTCCTAGCACTCACATTGCAACAACTGTCTCTAACCACAGTTCCAGGGAATCCAACACCTCACACAGATATGATTGCAGGAAAAAAAACAATGCACAGAAATTTTTTTTTAAAAAGCTTTCAAGTATTAACAACAAAAGGTGGTGACGGCAGTGCACCCCTTTAATCACAACGCTCAGGAGGATCGCTAGTGAGTTAGCCTGCTGTTATTCTAGGGGAGTTCTAGGACAGCCAAAGCTACACAAAAACCCTATTGAAAAAAAGAATGGAGAGCCTTTAATGTATGACTATAAATTTGGCCTTTAAATAATGTCCTTAGTTCTTTTATTGTATTTGTAAATAGTAGGTATAGCATGGATAATCAATTTTGTTTGAGAAAGGGCCCAGGCTGGTCTCTAGTGCATGATTCTCCTGCCTCCCCAGTGCTGGGATTATAGGTACACAACCACTGTGGGGTGTTTTATGAATGTTTTAAACCTTTGAGATTTAGAATACCTAAACTTAAGCTGTTTCCTACAATTTAGCTTAGTTAAACCATATAACAATAGCTTGGTTGTTCCATCTTAAACACTGGGAATTTATGCACTTACTGATTTTCATAGCCAGATGTATGTAGAAAATGTAGTATAAATAAATACATAATTCTAAATATTGAACTCTTTAATAATTAAGTAGGTGGTAGTTTGTGCCTACACTGATTATTTGTGAAAAGGCACTTAGAACTTTAAAAAGTATGTAAATTTAGTGAATTAGTCTTTACCAAATCCTGTTTGTAGGTAGGGAACACCTTGATTTGTTTAGTAATTAATTAGGTTGATCTAGGTTGGTGCTGTGTACAATTACTCAATTATTGCAGTCAGTTCCTAAGCCCTGATTGATAGTAGATGGGTTCCTCAGGAAATAGTAATATTTAAATGAACTAGAAGTGTCTGTGCTTGGAGAGACTCACTAGAGTACAAAGAAGTCAGCGATGCCTAATCTAAATAAGAAGCTGAACAATTGTTCTATGCTGAAGAAAGTAACTTGCCTTTCCAAAAAGGTTATAGTATCTGGTAATTGTGGGTAATTTTCAGAAAAGAACCCAATTAAGCATTTTAATATTATAAGCAAAAGATGAGTGGAACTTTAAACCAAAATACTAGTTACAGAAGAGGAAAAAAGAATGAGTAGCATTTAATACAACTTATTTATAGGCTTCAATTGAAGCGACTTCCCTGGAGTTGCTGAGGATTATAGATAGGATTTATTTATTACATATCTTGTTAGCCAAGGGGAAGCTGTTTTATTGGGCAGTCAGAAAGGTGAGTTAGATGCAGGTCTTTGCTGTAAGTGGGCATAGATGAAATGACCAGGGAGTAAAAGGATAAGGCTGGTAGCATTTGACCATAAAATGAGACAAAAACCTGAGCCTTGTTAATGTAGGGTGGGAAAAAAATCAAAATGCTCTTCTGGAAGCCAAGAGAGTTTTGAACTTTGACCTCTCATTTGGATGGATGTTAAGCTGGTTGAAGTTCAGTTGGTGCATTTGTGTTGCAAGTACTGTCAGTAAGGGGCTGATTGAGAGCGTGGGTGTGAGTAGTGCTGCTCCAGCTTAAAGTGACCATGTGTGTCCGTGGACAGTCAGTGGAGATAGAGGTGTGTCTGGAGATGTGCGAACTAGAATTGGAAAGTACAAACTGGGACAGAAATAGACAAGCATTGCACTGTGCCATCTCTTAAACATCTTCATGGAGCAGAGTTTAATGTACTTAGAAAATACCTGACTTGTAGAGGAGTGGCTTTTTTTAGTATCCATTGGTATGACCTTGGGAGTACTATATTTAAATTTATTAATTTCCCACCAGAAGATAAAATTGCTGTTCAACATCTTTCCTGAAATGTTTGATTTAGAAGGAACATAATTACAACTTCATGACCTTAAAGTCTTTGAATGAAGAATTTCACTTTTATAAGCTTGAAGTTTTCTATTCAAAATTGCCTCTGTTCTCCATAGTACTCCACTTAGATTGAAGTGGACTTTAATAGCTTGATTGGCTCATTTTTTTTATAATTTATTTTTATTTTGTGTGCATTGGCGTTTGGCCTACCTTTATTGTCTATAAGGGTGTCAGGTTCTCTGGAACTGGAGTTACAGACAGTTGTGAGTTGCCATGTGGGTGCTGGGAATTGAACTGGGTCCTGGAAAAGCAGGTAGGGCTCTTACCCGCTGAGCCATCTCTCCAGCCCCATTCGACTCATTACTAACATTGTTGGATGGTAGGCCTTTCTTGCTGCTAGAAAACTGACCCAGTTCATTGTTTTAGATGTTCTTGCTTTGAATTTAAAGAGAAAATGATTATAAAATTTGAAATTTTATATTTATGAACATGTATGTCAGTGGACATATAGTGGACATGTAGGTGTGTCTAGAGATGAAATTAGAAAGTATAAATCGGGGCAGAGATAGACAAGCATTGATACCATTTTTTTAAACACTTCCATTGATTTTAGACATAGCTTTAACCTTTGAAGTGACCTCTAAACACATGTCTGTATATTGTATTTCCTGAGATTTTTAAATCTCTGGTAGCTCAACGTGAACACAGTGGTCTGTTTGACCAAAGATTTTTGACAGACTATCACAAGGTATTTCCACCTGACTTGTTAGGAATCAAAGCTTCATTTGAAATGCTGTATATTTTTTCTTTTCTGAAGAGTTAGTACTTTTTTGAGACAGGGTTTCTCTGTGTAGCCTTGGCTGTCCTGGAACTTGATTTGTAGTCCAGGCTGACCTCAAACTCAGATCCTCCTGCTTCTGCCTCCCCAGTGCTGGGATTAAAGGCGTGCGCTGCAGCCACCACCACCTGATGAGTTAGTACATCTTATGGGGAAGTGTTTTTTTTTAATCTGCACGTTTGGATTTTTTGGTCTTCCTGACAGAATTCAAAGAAGCCTTTTCACTATTTGACAAGGACGGTGATGGGACTATAACAACAAAGGAGCTGGGGACTGTGATGAGGTCTCTTGGGCAGAACCCCACAGAAGCAGAGCTACAGGACATGATTAATGAAGTAGATGCAGATGGTAAGTCTTCAATTTAGGGGGTGTGGAAGGTGCGTTGCAGAGGTGTTGACATTCTAGTTCATGTTTGTACAAATGATTTTCAGGTAATGGCACAATTGACTTCCCTGAATTTTTGACAATGATGGCAAGAAAAATGAAAGATACAGACAGTGAAGAGGAAATTAGAGAAGCATTCCGCGTGTTTGATAAGGTAAAGTTCAAGGAATGAATGGAGAGAATGAAATGGAGCTAATGGGACCTACATGTATTCTTTGAAGATGGCTTTTCTGATGACTTCAGCCAACAGAAGTGTCAGGCTCTTAAGAATTGAGTGTGAATTTGGGTTTCCAAGTCATGACTCTCCTTGCAAAGGATACATTATGTGCCTTTGGATTATAGGGACATCCTTCTTAATGACATTTATAGACCAACTAAGCATGGATTCTCTTCACTTTATGTGAATAGTCTACCTTCCCCCACCCTCAAATAGGGTTTCTCTGTAGTCCCGACTGTCCTAGAACTAACTCGCTTTGTAGATCAGGCTGGCCTTGAACTCACAAAGATCCACCAGCCTTTGCCTCCTAAATGCTGGGATTAAAGGCATGCACCACTACCACCCCCAATTTATGTGATTTTTCAAAAATGAAATCATTGGTTAATACTGCAATTCAAATATCACTCAGACATTTATTCCTACGTTTTTGTAGGATGGCAATGGCTATATCAGTGCAGCAGAGCTTCGTCACGTGATGACAAACCTTGGAGAGAAGCTGACAGATGAAGAGGTTGATGAAATGATCAGGGAAGCAGATATTGATGGTGACGGGCAGGTAAACTATGAAGGTGAGTCACAATTGCTCCATACTTCAGATTGCTGGAGGTGTTACATAGCTAAAAATCAGTAATCTTCACCTCCCAAAATTTGGGTGCTAAAATAGTTTTCACTAAATTTTATCATTTAAAATACTTGCCAACAAGACTACATCACTCACCTACGAACTCAGAGTGTCAATTCTACACCTGCACCTAGGAAATTGACCGGAACTGTACAGTTTCTTTAGAAGGTAGAGGGATAATTTTACTGTGGATTCCCTAAAATAAAATTAATAGACTTTGTATCTGACTAGATTCTTTTTTTTCTTTCTGACTCCTGTCTGAAAGTGTCTGAAGTCAAAAGTATCTAAGGCCACTTGGAACTTGAGGACGCCCATTTTAGGGAGTGCAGCTTTAGACATGGACTCTAGGGAATTGATTTTTATAAAATAGTTACAATATTGACTGCTGACCCAGCAGATACAGAATTCAAGTCTAAACCAAGCCAAGGTTCTCCCATCAAGTATATTCTGGGCAAGCATTCCACCAGTGAGCTCTGTCCATAGGCCTAATGGCAATGGTCTCATGTTTAAGGATCCCAAATACAGTGATTTATGAAGTTCCAGCTTTGGCCACAAACTGCCTTTCTTGTTTCTGTGTTTCCAGAAAAGGAGTAGAAAACGCAGAGTTTAGTAGTTATGATTGCTTATGTCCTTTGTCTTTGACTCATAATTTTGTGTTTCTTATTTTTTCAGAGTTTGTACAAATGATGACAGCAAAGTGAAGACATTGTACAGAATGTGTTAAATTTCTTGTACAAAATTGTTTATTTGCCTTTTCTTTGTTTGTAACTTATCTGTAAAAGGTTTCCCCCTACTGTCAAAAAATATGCATGTATAGTAATTAGGATTTCATTCCTCCATGTTTTCTTCCCTTATCTTCTGTCATTGTCCTTAAACCTTATTTTAGAAAATTGATCAAGTAACATGTTGCATGTGGCTTACTCTGGATATATCCAAGCCCTTCTGCACATCTAAACTTAGATGGAGTTGGTCAAATGAGGGAACATCTGGGTTATGCCTTTTTAAAGTAGTTTTTAGGAACTGTCAGCATGTTATTGTTGAAGTGTGGAGTTGTAACTCTGCGTGGACTGTGGACAGTCAACCATATGTTCTTCAAAGTTGCACTATTGCAAAACGGGTGTTTTATCCAGGTACTCGTACACTATTTTTTTGTACTGCTGGTATTGTACCAGAAACATTTTCTTTTATTGTTACTTGCTTTTTAAACTTTGTTTAGCCACTTAAAAATCTGCTTATGGCACAATTTGCCTCAAATCCATTCCAAGTTGTATATTTGTTTTCCAATAAAAAAAATGACAATTTACCCAATTGTTGCTCTGAATCTGAGTGATTTAATGCCTGTTGGTGTAATAATTCTGGGACAACTGTGGAATTGCTTTCTCCTTGTGTAATTCATCTGTCTTTTGAGATGGATTCTTGCTAGAAAATGCTTCTCTGCCTTGCTCTTAGAAAGATTATGGCTTGGCGTAGTGGCACCTCCTTTAATTCCAGCACTTGGGAGGCAGAGGCAGGTGGATCTAAGAATTCAGGAGCCAGCCTGGTCTCCACAGCGAGACTTGTTTCCGAGAAGAAAAAAGAAAAAATTCCTTTTGTAAGGAATTGGCATATGCACATATTTAGTGTTTACCATCTTTTTTAATTTAAAAGTTTTGGATTTGTGTGAGTGTTTTTGCGGTTATATGCACCATGTGTGCCTGCTGCCCTCAATGGTGAGAAGAGAGCACCAGACCCCCAGAAGTAGAGTCACAGATGGCTGTGCACCACCATGTGGGTGATGGGAACCAAATCTGGGTCCTCTGCCAGAGCAGCAAGTGCTCTTAACTGCTGAACCAGCTAACTATTTTGCCTTGCTTCTGCCTCCCACTGTAACTAGTGGGAGGACATTGATGACCTTTGTTTCTTAGTTTGTCAGTAAGCTCTAACCAGGGAAGTCTCAGCTGTGATTGCTTATCTGCCCGCAACGTGGTCTACCAAAAGGGTCTAAGATAAGCAGCTAACTAAACTGTGCTTTAGATTTTGCTTGCTTCTCCCGTTGCTTTCTCTGTAATTAAGCTCAAAATGTGGTTTATCAAGGTTTTTCTTGTCTAAGTGCCTTTAAAATACCTAATTCCATAGCAAACCAGAGCAAAGATTGAAACACTGAGTGTAGCTGGTACCTGCTTATTGTGGCCCCCAGGTTTTGGGACTGCCCCAGAGGGTGGGGCATCTTTTTACACAGTGGAGTCACTGCCTCATGCTCTAGAGGGAGGGAGGGAAGTTAGACCCTGCTGACTGCTGGTCCTATTGTCAGGTGTGAGAGCTTTGTTGAAATAGGTATTCACTTGTGAGTTTTCACTGGGTGGTAGAGTCTAGCCTCTAGCAGTATTTCTGCCTGGAACATACTTTCTTAGGTGTTAAAAGGGTGTTGATACCACTGATTTTCAGGTCTGTTATCTGAGTTCTAGTTAACTGACCTGTGAGATGCCATTGCGGCATCTAACCTTTGGAAAATGGCCAACACTCTTTGAGCATAGTGTCTGGTCTTTTGGCTAAAGTGCTCAGCCAGTGGTAGCAGGTGCTGCTGGAAAAGGAGAACCTGAAATTAATGGGATTTCTCCAGGTAACAATCTGGAAGGTCAAATTAATACCAAGATACAGATAACCAAGAATAAGGTTAAAGGGAGAATACCGTGGGGGTTGGGGGGGAAGGAGGGAGAGCATGCGCACACTCACACTAGCTGGACTGAGACTTAGCCTTTGCAGTCTCAGGGTTGAAATTACAGGCAGGTATGTGCCACCACTTCTGGTGTTCCTTTCCCCAGTGCTGGGAATCAGTGCTATGGAGCTACAACCCCAGCCCACCTGTGCCCTAGTTTTTAGTAGATTTGTGTTACAGACTGCAGAAGACAGAAAAGAGGTATTCTGATTTTGTCGAAGGATATTGATGTATAGAACAGATTGTTTCTGTGATCTCGGCTGTTCAAATCTCCGGAACTACTTTGTAAGCAATCATATTTGAACCCAGGGCTATGATTTTAAACTCTCTCCAAGTCTCTACCATGCTACTAGTTTTAGTTTAGCAGGATTATGATAGTAGTTAATTCTTTGTTTTTTTTTTTTTTTTTTTGGTTTTTTGAGACAGGGTTTCTCTGTGGCTTTGGAGCCTGTCCTGGAACTAGCTCTGTAGACCAGGCTGGTCTCGAACTCACAGAGATCCGCCTACCTCTGCCTCCCCATATGTTTGCTCTCAGATTTCTTCCAGTAAAGCACTTTAAAAAAGGAATGGCAGGCGTGTCTGCCTCTCTTGCATGCAGTACCTGTGGAGGCCAGAAGATGTCAGGTGCCCTGGAGCTGAAGTTAACAGTTTCTGCACCGTGGGTGCTGGGAACCAAACGTGGGCCATCTGCAAAAGCAACAAGTGCTTTTAATAGTGAGCGGACTCTGAGATTTGGGAAATCACTTCTGTGTCAGGATGTTTTGTTTAACCATTTATAGTAGTGTTTTTTCAATTTGACATTCTTAAATTCATTGAATGGCAGTTTTTAGTAGTTGCATTTTTAAAAGCAGCCATGGGAAGCTAGTTTAAATTTGGGTTGGTCTAACTGAAAAAAAGAAAACTGGTTATATTGGATTTTGTGGCTTAGAATAACAACCCTACCAGAAAGACAATTATCATATGTACTCACTCATAAGTGGTTTTTTAAACATAAAGCAAAGAAATCAGCCTACAATTCACAATCCCAGAGAACATAGACAACAATGAGGACCCTAAGAGAGACATACATGGATCTAATCTACATGGGAAGTAGAAAAAGATCTGAGTAAATGGGGATCATGGGAGAGGGTTGAAGGGGAGGAGAGAAAGGGAGGAGAGCAAAGTGTATAGTTCAATAAAATCAACTAAAAAAAAAAAAACCCTAAACTTTATTGTGTGTGTGTTGTTTGTTTTTCCAGACAGGGTTTCTCTATGTATCTTTAGAGCCTGTCCTGGAACTCACTCTGTAAACTAGGCTGACCTTAAACTCAGAGATCCGCCTGCCTCCTCCTCTGCGTCCTGAGTGCTGAGATATATTTTAAATTGTGTATATATGTCTTAGGTTTTTTAAAGTTACTTTCAAAACATTCTGAGGTATTTGGCTTAACTTGAAGTCAAACTTTGTTAACCTTCAGAGTTGAAGATTATCTTTGGGAAGTAATGTATTTTGGTAGTCTGATAGCTAACAGGCATTGTTGAGCACTGAACAATGTGTTTCTGTATTAATACCTATTGTTAACCAGGAAAGAACTCGTGGTCCTATATATACAATGGCAGTTGGTTTGTTTCCCCTTTTCAGACTCCTGCTCCTCCACCTCCAAGTTCTCAGTCTCTGTCTCTGCCTCCCAGGCACTCCCCATATCCTGGCTATGTGGTGCTGGAGGTAACCGCAGGGCTGGTGCATGCTACCAAGTCCTCTCCAAGTGAAGTCCCCCCCCCCCCCCCCGGCGATTTTTTTCTTAGCTAGGTTGTTTTACAGTGAAAGTCCTTGAAATCATTGACCCGTGGTGTTTCTATTTTTGAGGCAAACTGCTCTTTTCATCTGAGTGTTCTCTTCACCTAAACACCTCGTGTGTGTTTCCAGACTTCTCTGTACCTCATATTCTTTAGTCTCTAGGGTCTCAGTCCCTAGTCTACTGAGCCAGTTTTACAGGCTCAGCCGAAATAAGAAAGTGAAATGAACACGGGGTGGACTTGATTAACCTGTTACGTTTATTTCCATCTTAGCCATGTAATTCCCATTCATTTTAAACTTGGTTTCTGGTTCTTTTAAAGAATAGTAAATTGAGAGGCCAAGTGTGGTGCAAATGTCTGTAACCTTGGCACTTGGAGGCGTGGAGGCCTGGGCTGCAGGAGACTGACAAGAATCCAGCATTTGGGAGAAATTAAATTAAACTAGTTTCTCCAGGTTGCCAGCAGAGTTGCTGAGGAGCTGGGGCTGGCCGCTGTGCAACAGGTAAACTGCTCCGGCCACAGGAGCCTGGGAGCTAGATCCCAGAACCCACAGGTCAATGAAAGGAGAGACTGGATATCACAAAGATGTCTCCACACGTGCTGTGGACACAATGTCACACGCGCGCACACACAGAAAAGCAAATCTTAAAACAGGCCAAGTTTTTCTTAGTTCCTGTCCTTGGATTGAAATCAATTTTCATTTTAAAATCACAAGATGTTTCAGGAACATCATTTTTTAAAAAATTTCTTTGATGGGTGTTTTTCTTCCATGTATGTCTGTGTACTACGTGTATACCTGGTGCTCCGGGAGACCATTTCCCCTAGAACTAGAGCTACAAACAGAAGTGAGCCTCCTTGTGGGTGCTGGGAACTGAACCCAGTTTCTCTGGAAGAGCAGCCGGTGCTCTTAACCACTGAATCATCTCTCCAGCCATGAACATCAAATTTGAAAGGACCCACTGTTAGGTTGGTACTGAGATATAACTACTCTTATAAATACTTAGGATCCTCTTGTGTTCTGATTCTGTTTTGATGATACTGTTTTTATGTGTGTGCGTGTGTAGCCAACATTTAAGTAGAGGTCCCAGGACAACTTTTGGGACAGGTCTCTGCCCATCATGTGGTTTCAGGGATAGGAAACTCAGATCAGCAGGCTTGGCAGCCTCAAGTACATTTCTCCCCCCTCAGCGCTCTTCTGGCCCTGGGAATATTACTTTAGATCAGTCTATATGTATGAGTGTTTTGTCTGCATGTATGTATGTGTACCACGTGTGTGCTTGGTTCCTGCAGGGTTCAGAGGGAACGGGAGTTACCAGGATGGTTGTGAGCTAGCATGAGTATTGGGAACCCATCTTGGGTTCTCTGGAAAAGCAGCTAAGTTGTCTTAGCTGTGGAGCCGTTTCTCCAAGCCTACACTGAAGTGGTTTTTAGGAAACAATGGAATCCCCTCGCTCCTGAAAGTTGGTGACGGGAAACAGAAACCTCGAGCTGTTGAGGGATTTGAATTCTTTGCAGTCAGTGTGGCCGTGTCCTCGGTCTCCAGATGGAACTAATCAACACCTGCTTGGCAGCATTGCGAGGGTTACCTGAAATGTAACAGATGTGAAGTCCTTGGAACACAGTAGGTCCTCCATAAAAGGAATTAAAGTTGAAAAGTCGTTTTAAAAACTAATCTTTCTGAGAAACCCTGTCTCGAAAAATTAAAATCTTTCTAGGTTAAGAAGCTACAGCCAAGAGAGGCCCCGAGAACAAAAGGCCTAAGAAAGAGAAGGGTGATCTGCTCTCACAGCTGGTGTTCAGGATGGCCCCACCCACCCCGGAAGTGGATGTTAAGGAAGAATGCTCATCTCAAAACTAAACACGCCTACCAGTTTCCCTTTCTAGGATGTGGGATTAGGGTAATTTGTGAGGGAATGGTAGAAACTGTGGGTACCATCAGGTACGGGTAAGCCGGCCTATACACACATACCCACGAGTCAGAGCAACTTCATAGTCCCCGACACTTTATGACACACACGTGACTGTCTCTAAGATGCCCACTGAGCCAACCCAGTGCATCACTTCCCTGTCCCCAACAGTGGAGGTGGACCTGCAGGACTCTGCACCGGTCTTTCACACGCGCAGACTCAGAATCGGCGGGTAGCAGGGGCTCCTAGCAACCGGCTGCCAGCCCGGGCCTGGGGAGAGAGGAGGTCGCAATGGATGAGCCAGCCACCGCTGCCATCAACCCCTCCGAAGTACCAAGAGAAGACCTGGGACACGGAGAGCCACTCCTCGAGGCCTCGGTAGGATAGTCCGCCCGCCCGTTGCGGCCCCCACAGCCTGGTCTCACCGCACCCGGGGCCTTTTCCGCATCCCTACTCCCCGGCCTGTTTGCTGCTTAGTTCTTACCCGGCCTGCACCTGATTTTCTTCTTTTTATTTGATTGTGATTTGATTTTTTTTTCCTGCCGCCTCCCTTACCTTCTTCCTCCATCTTCCTCTTTCTCCACCTCCCTTTTATTTATTTATTTATCTATCTATCTATTTATATTTATTTATTTTCCCCACAACCAGTTGCTTCAGTAGAGCAATTAGATTTCCTGCCCTTTCTCATCTGTTAAAGGATGAACTCTTTGGCAGTTCTACCATATACCAGACGTGGTCCACCCTGCCTCCTACCTGAATACTTTAAAAAGTAAATTTGGGTGAGGGTGTTTAGCGTATCATTTATTTTCTCCTTTAAAGTGAACTTAAAACGATCCGTGGTGGGATTATAGATCACTTGCCTGAGCCAGAGGGACAGCGCCTTTCTCCTGGGCTGGTCCTGTTTCCGCACCTCGCCACACCACACCGGCTCACTTCTCTGCTTCGGAGGAAGATGGGAGAAACCTGTTTAGACCTGCCTGAGAGCATTCTCTGACCGCAAAACGAGCAACTGAAAACCAGCAGGGATTTAATAAAAGAGCATGCTGGGTGGGAAGAGGTTGGCTCAGTTGTATAGAGCGTGGCATATCAACTGTGGGGATTCAGATGTATAGCGTGGTATATGACACCTTGGAAATCCTCTTGTCCTTTAGAGAAACGCACGTTTCATACCAGCACTATAGAACTTGGGAAGCTATTTCAATTAGAAGAACGTGAATTCCATCTATCCTGTTTACCAGTTGTTCATTTTGGTCCATTCTTGCATGAGATAACCCTTACTTCATAGCGAATATTATAAACCGAAAGTAAAGTTTGATGTTTCAGTGATTTGTAATATCACAAAAAAGAAAAACTAAAGAGCTGGGTTCTGGGCACAGTGGGGCTGAATTTAGCAAATGTGGACTCTTCATAAGTCCGTATAGAGTGTTTGCTGCAGAAACCACCAAGGCAGATGAGGTGTTAAAAATAAAACCAACCATTTCTCAAGCAGTGATTTGGTAAGTGTGGTTGTGGGTGTGTGTCTTTCTCTCCTGTCCCTACCCCATCTCGAGACAGGGTCTCACTATGTAGCCCCCTGGCTGGCCTCCAGGCCACTATGCTGACCAGGCTGGCCTAGAACTCACAGGGATCCACCTGCCTCTGTCTCACTGATTAAAGGTGTGCACCACTACCCCTCCACATCCAGCTAGTGCGTATTTTTATATTTCTGTGAGAAAGCACAATACATGAAGATTGGTTGAGCGGCTTTTCCCATGTGCCCTTTAGCCACTGGGCAAAGGAACGGGGGCCTAATATCAATTTTTTAAAAATATCTATTGTTCTTAGAACATCTCCATGAGATAGGGATGCTCATTTTAATTTCACCAAAGAGATTTTAGATACTTAGAATCACTTAATAGCTTAACACTTTAAGGAAATAGTATGGGTGAAATGTATCATCGTGTATCTCTGATTTTCATTAGCTCGGTAGAGGTAATTTAGTTTCTTCAAGGAAATACTTTATCTGTCATATGTAATGTCAAGAGATCACCTTCTAGAGAAATAAGCAGATTTTGTGTTTGCTCATAGAAACAGATCCGGAAGAGTCCATCTCTTGCTAGAGAAGGATGGTGGAGGGTAACATTAACGGTGTGTATATTTCCACTCCTTCCTCTTTAAACTCTTTCTGCTTCTGTTAAGGTTTTACTTGGTCTTCCTTTTTAAGTCAGCAGCGCCCAACACTGAGAACGCCGTCTGTCCAGACCTACACAGCTTACCTTTCCTACTTCTAATTTTAGGATTAGCACATTATGAGAAATTAGCTTTAAGTGTTGGACCAAGTGAGAGTTTAGAAGTCAGGGTTCCTGGTCCTTTACTGGGTCTCCAGGTAAGGCCAACCATGATCTTATGGTCTCTTCACATCCAGTGTGAGGGATTTGGCTTCCGATTGTATCACTTATGACAGAGAAGCCAGTTTGTTAACATTGTGTTCTTAGTTAGGGTTCCCATTACTATGATGAAACACCAGGGCCAAAACTACTTGGGAAAGAAGGGGTTAATTCGGCTTACGCTTCTAGGTAACCGTCCTCATGGAAGTAAGTCAAGGCAAGAATTCAAACAGGGCAGGAACTTGGAGCAGGAACTGATGCGGAGGCCATGGAGGATGCCGCTTACTGACTTGCTCAGCCTGCTTTCTTATAGAACCCAGGACCACCAGCCCAGGGATGGCACCACCGATAATGGGCTGCGTCTTTCCCCATCAATCACTAATTAAGAAAATGCCCTGCACACTGATCTCCAGCCCAATCTTACGGAGGCATTTTCTCAACTGAGGCACCTTCCTTTCTAGCTTGTGTCAAGCTGATTGAAGGCTAGCCAGCACAGGTGCTCAGGGTGTAAAGGGCATAAAAACAAGCTGGCAGCGTGTGAAAGAATGGCCAGTTCAGCTTTCTCGAGGGGCAGTTTCTGTATTGAGGGTGTTTTCTATCAAAATGCTTCAACAATAGAGGTAAATTCCAACTGAATTAATTTTAAGAGAAGAATTGGGATGAGCTGGAAAGATAGCCATAGGAGAGCAGGAACTGAAACTTCAGATCCAGCCACTCAGCCACACTGTGGTCATGGTTTGAAGTACCAAATCTCTTCTTGGCCTATAGACCCTGTCCTGTGCGAGTTCACCCTCATCCCGAGGCTGGTGGTAAATTTTGCCTTACTCTCAAAAAGCCATAAAAAAAAATCATACCAAAATCTTAAAAAAAAAAAGTAGTTAAAAGGGGCTAGAGAGAAGGCTTAGTGGCTAAGAATACTGACCGCTCTTCCAGAGGACCTGACTTACTTCCCAGCAACCTCATGGCAGTTCATGACTGTCTGTAACTCCAGTTCCAAGGGATCCGACACCCTCACACAGACATACATGCAGGCAAGACACCAATGTACATAAAATAAAAATAACTAAATCTAAAAAAAAAAAAGGCATACCTGCTTTTAGGGGAGCCTTTAACTATCTACGAATCTGCTTGGTACTCACTGGCCTGCAACCTATGGTCAAAGAATGACAACTATATCCTTGCCACTCTTCAGCTAATTAACTTTGGGCTAGCGAGAAGGTTCCATCCCCAGTCCCCATGCGGTGAAAGGACTTTTGTCCCCTGACCGCTACATGTACACTGTGGTACATGTCAGCCCTAACTCCACATACACAAAATAAATATCTAAAAGGAGATTATTTTTTTCTTAGATAGGATCTCATTCTATAGCCTCGACTGGTCTGGAATTCTTTATGTAGACCTATTTTTTTCTTAGATAGGATCTCATTCTATAGCCTCGACTGGTCTGGAATTCTTTATGTAGACCAGGCTGGCCTTGAACTTGCAGAGTTCTGAGATTAAAAAGTCATCTGTAATGAAGTTTAAAGGTAGCTTTTAGCTGTTACCCTTGTACAGCGTTCAGCAGTTGCTTCAGAAAGGAAACTAACACAAATTTTATGAAATATTTTTCTATCAAGACTGTTTGGGGGTGGGGTGAGGCTGGAGACCTGGCTCAGCAGTTAAGAGCACAGGCTGCTCTTCCAGAGGACCCGGGTTCAATTCCCAGCACCCACATGGCAGCTCACCATTAACTCCAGTTTCAGGGATTTAACACCCCATGCTAGCTTCTGTATGCACTGCACAAATGTGGCAAAATACCCTTATGCATAAAATAAAATTAAATCTTAAAAAAAAAAGTCTGTTAGGGGCTGGAGAGATGGCCCAGCAGTTAAGATCACTTGCTGCTTTTGAAGAGGATCTGGATCCAGTTCCCAGCATCTTCACAGTAGCTCTCCATTGTTTATAACTTCAGTTCCAGGGGATCCAACATCCTCTTCTAACTCCTGTGGGCACCAGACACACCTGTGGTGCACAGACATCCATGCGAGTAAAATGCCAATACACACCTTCCATCTAGCTCTTGGGAGGCAGAGGCAGTCAGACTTCTGTGAATTCAAGGCCAGCCAGGACTACAGAATGAGATCCTGTCTCAAAAATGAAATTAAAACAAACAAAACACTGATTCACATAAATAAACTCAGAATATTTGTTCAAATTGATAAAAATTTTTCTTAAATTTAGAGACAAAAACTGGCACGTAGCCGGTGCTTTCGGGGATGTCAGGGTCTTATGTGTGGTCTTACAACCCATGTCCATTTCCCACAGAATACTCCAATACCTGGCACTTATCACATAAAGACTTTTATTGAAGAGTCCCTATTAAATCCAGTGAAAGCAACCTACAACTTTAAAAACGAAGGGAGGAAAAGGATACCGCTTGTGCAGAGAAACGATCCAGTCCCCACCGACCTCCCGCAGTACAAGCCTCCCGACTTCCTGGAGCTGTTGAAGAAGCAGATGGCCTCCTATTCATTCAAAGACCAGCCTCGGCCAAACCCCACCACACTAGTTGACAAAGACGAGGTAAGGCGCTACTATCAGATAGTGTTCTGTGAGACAAGGTGCCAAGGGTACACTGGGAGAAAGGTGTTGTAATAGGAGCGGCGGGGCTGCGTCCCTGGCACCCGGCCGCCCAACTTATGCCCCGAAATAATTACACGGAAACTGTATTCTTTTAAACACCGCTTGGCCCATTATATCTAGCCTTTTCTCGGCTAACTCTCGCACCTGGACTAGCCCATTTCTAATATCCGTGTAGCTCACGAGCTGGCTTACCAGGAATGATCTTAACCTGCGTCTGCCTGGAGTGGGAGAATCATGGCGACTCCTTGACTCAGCTTCTTTCTCCCAGCATTCTGTTCTGTTTACTCCGCCTACCTAAGGGTTGGTCTATCAAATGGGTCTAGGCAGTTTCTTTATTAATAAGAAATCACTCCCACATCAGAAAGGTGCTTTAGATGCAGAGTATAAACCCCATCTTCAAGGATAACCCTGGGATAGCTCATTCCCTACAGAAATCGAACAAGGCAGAAGATGGCTCAGCGATCTGAACACTTGCTGTACTTCCAGAGGACCTGAGTTCGGTTCCCTGAGCCCATGTCAAGCAGCTCGCAGCAGTCCATAACTCCAGCTCCAGGGAATCCAGTGCCTCGGGCCTCCTTGGGCATCTGCAGTCACATCTGCATACCCATGTGCACACACGCACACACACACCTTAAAAAATAAAATCAAAGAAATGTAGAGATGGAACAAGGGCTCTGGGACTTGCAAATGTGTCCAGAGAGATCTTTCCTGTGACGTCTTAACCCAGGAGAGGGCTCAGAGGCACATGGGGGCAGGTCCCCTCCCCTGGGGGACCTCTGGATCTGGCCATGTGCCACACACTGGTCTCTGGAAGTTGTAGATACACTGGCTCCTCCTAAAGACTTTTAAAACCCTCTCTCTCTCTCTCTCTCTCTCTCTCTCTCTCTCTCTCTCTCTCTCTCTCTCTCTCTCTTTCTCTCTCTCTCTCCCTCTCTCTGATCAGCCTTCTTAGTGCCTAAGCGAAGCTTTTAAACTCTCTTCCCCTCTCTCAGCTGGGGTGGAACTCAGGGGTGGAGCCCACATTCCACTCTCTCAAAACCCTGGAATAGCTTGACCCTTAGCACCAAAACCAGACAGAAGTGAGTCTGTAATCACAGAAGGGTTCAGCTCCATTCTCAGCCCCACCAGTTCACTGACGGCCCTGACAATGGAGCAATACTGTGCTTAGGGACTAAGCTGAGCCGAGGGAAAGTGCTTCTGGTCTAGAATACTCCAGTAAGGAGACAAGACACAGCATATCAAGAGTGCAGCGGGGAGAGCTCAGTGCAGGCTGGATGGAAACTGTCCAGTTAAGCAGGGTTTAGCGACCCTTGATTGATAAACATTTTCTTCTATGTGACTTTTTGTTGTTGTTATTGTTTTGGGACAAGGTTTCCCTTTGTAGCCCTGGCTATCCTGGAACTCACTCTGTGGACCAGACTGGCCTTTGAACTCATAGAGATTTGCCTGCCTCTGCCTCCCAAGTACTGGGATTAAAGGTGTGTGTCACCACCACCTGACATGACTCTTATTTTTGAAAAGAATATTTATGATGTGTGTCTGTGTGCGGGGATGAGAGGTGTGTAGAGCTCCCTGGAGCTACAGGCGGGTGTGAGCTGACTGGCATGGGGGCTGGGAACTGAGCTCAGGTCCTCTTCAAGTGCCCTTAACGACTGAGCTGTCTCGTCAACCCCCTCTTGTGACTCAATGCTTACTACAGGTGTCCTCAGATTCCCTTAAGCTAAGAGCCCCGAAGAAGGTTGAAGAGATGTTGTTTCCATTTCGCCTGCAAGAAAATAGCGGTAAAGAAGAACTGAGTAACTCATCCAGGACACACAGTAAAATAGAAAAGGGAGCTCCTCCTTCTTTTTGTTTGGAAACAGGGTTTCTCTGTATAGCCCTGTCCTGAAATTAGCTCTGTAGACCAGGCTAGCCTCAAACTCAGAGATCCACCTGGCTCTACCTCTTGGGTGCCGGAACTAAAGGTGTATGCCTCCAGGCCCTGTTCAAGGCAGCACTTTTAACCGAGGGTTTTGACCATAAATGCAGCCCTCTTGCCCATCTATCGTGGACTCTACCCACAATGATGGGGCAGGCAGGGTTTAGATAGCTGGAACCCAAAGGGTGCACTTCCAGGTCCTTGCATGGCCTTTTTTGAAGGAATGTGTACTAAATGGGTCTCTTAAAGGAGCTTTGACTCTTTGTCCATTTTCAGTTCTCTATGTCTTAATGAAGAGAAGTTACCATTGGTCCTCAAGGCACATGGCCTCTGGCTGAGCACAAGAGGCTGGAGCTGGGTACAGTGGTATATGCCTGTAATTCCAGACTGAGATTGAGGCAGGAGGATCTCAAGTTCCGTGATAGCTTGGGCTAGATACTCTGTCTTCAGCCAGGCGCCATACTAGGCAGAGGAGGCTGATCTCTGTTGGAGGTCAGCCTGGTCTACGTAGAGAGATCCTGTCCCAAAACAGGACAAAACAGACAAAAACTCCCTTGTCTTCAAAAGCAAAACTAAACAAGAAAGAGTTGTGATTGCCAAGTGAACTCCAAACTTTCCCCCAGAAATGGACACACGCACAATGGAGTTGTTGCTAATGCTTCACTCATCCAAGCGGCGAACAGAACAGACTGGAAGGTTTCTTGGGTAAACCCGACTCTTGTCTGCTTCAGTGAACAAATACAAACCCTGGGTTATTCTTGGCTTTACGGCTTGTTATCAGGTATCCACGCTACGGGCCAGCCAAAGGCTTACCTTGGAAATATCACACAGAAGGTTGTGCCGGGCACAACTAGAAGCCTTAATTAAAAGACCCACAGGTTTAGCTTACCCAGAGGGCTGGACGAGCATTCTGCAAGCACAGTCTTCCTGATTGTTTATTGTCTTTTCTCCTCCCCTCCCCGTGGCCCACAAAGGATTAAGTTCCAGGAGCTGGGAGTTGAGTGTTTTCCTATGTGAAGGTATCTGAGAATTTGTCCAGAAGAAGTGCTGTCTGCTCACCTGAACAACTCAAATTCTGACGTTTCAGTAGCCGACCTCGATGGAATAACTTGGATCGGGGCAGGCACAGTATATATATATACATCCATGCCATTTGTTAAACTAGTAGGGCATTCTCAGTTTTAATAGCGTATCGTTCATCCATATCGGTGGTTTTTTTGTTCTCATTTTTGGTACTCTGAGACATAAAAGTGTGGTCTCTATTCCCCCAGCCTGCCTTCCCATGTTGCAGCTAGCCACATTATTTCTGGAAGAACTTGGCTTCCTTTGCTCACGGTCCATCCCTGCCACTCCCACAGAGATGACTTGCCAGCAGCCTAGCCTCTTGGTTTCTTCATCTCTCTTCTCTCAGTAACTCACTTGGTTTTTCTTCCTTAAGACTCATTGTTTCAACCCTCCATGAGTCTTCTCTGACTGCAATTTAGCAGCCCTACCCGTGCCCGTTCCTCTTGAACACGCTGATTCTTCCCCTTTTACACAGCTTTCCTTCCTCCCATGGTTTCACAGGCTCAGATATCATAGTCGCGGTGCCCTCTCCCCATGTTCACTGTGGTCATCCCTCACTGGTCTGGCAAAGCCACACCTTGGTTAAGCCTATCTGTGTGTCTAGGAGCTGTGTTCATCTTATTAACGAACATTTCAATTTTTTTTTTTGAGACAAGGTTTCCCTATGTAGCCTTGGCTGTCCTGAAACTCACTCTGTAGACGAGGCTGGCCTCCAACTCACAGAGATCCACCTGCCTCTGTGTCCCGAGTGCTGGGATTAAAGGTGTGTGCTGCCATTGCACACATTCTGGTTTTCAAATGGGCAGTGGACAGCAGCTAACGGCTCATGGCAAGATGACTGAAAGAAAAAAATGAGGCTTGGCTTCAACAAGTAATTCTTCACAAAGGCATAGACGAGAAAGAGAAATCATTGCCATTGCTAATGTGAACAGCAGTTGGTAACGTGTTTTGTAAGGCAATTTGGCAACCTAGAAATATTTTTTAATACAAGTCTTTTATTGTTCACAAAGACACCCTGGATCGTACTTATAATCCAGGATCTTGATTCTGGAGTGGGGTAACTCTGGTCTTACTCACCTGCCTGTTACGCTGGTCCCTTTTCAGACACACAGATGCCACCCAAAACTTTCTGATGGCCTTGTTTTTAATTGTTGAGGCTTGCTGAGTCAAAGCTGCTGAATTTGAATCAAGTTCAATATCATTTCCTTCAAGGGTTAATTCATCCCTCTGGGCTTGAGAGACAGAACAAGCAATGCCCGACCTCATCTGAACCTTGCGGATGTATTTTTTCACCCCCCAAAATTCAGATTTCAACCAAAGACCCATTCTCCTAAATAACGACATCGGTCGAGAAGCAAGCATACTCAGACGGCATGCTGAAACGGAAGCCCGGCATAGCATCTTTGATCATGTTCTGAACGTGACTGCAGACAGTTCAGACAGTGACCAGTTCCCTTCTGTTACCCCACGGGAGACTGAGCACTACACTGGTTGATGGAAGTTCCTCTGCAGGGTTCCTTGGGACCCTTCACAACGACTGTGTGTCCCTTCAGAGCAAGCGATGCTGACATTTTTCTGGAATGTTGACCGTCTGACAGCTGAATGGTCTTCATTCTCGCTGTGGATGGGGCAAAGAGCAGCCACCTAGAAACAGTTAAAATACAAGTAGCCTGAACCGTGGCGGCACCAAGTTAGGTGGTCTAGGGAGCATGCTCGGTTCGTGAGATCTACAGCTCACTAGACCATCGAGTAGTTATGTAACACGGCAGCACCGTCTGCATTTCATGTGACAAGAAGACTGACATAGACACCAGACGCCCATGTATCCATGGGGCAGCACACTGCTAGGCACCCTACTCCAAACAACGAGGCGCTGACATGAACGCGCCCCGAGTTATCATTAAGTGGAGAAAGGCATATAAAACATTTACAGCCTAATCCATCTGCAGATGATCGGTGAGGTTTATCTCTCCTGTTTCACCAGCGGTGACTCCCACTGGGGAGTGGGGCTAAAGGGCACAAAGAGACACCCTCTTCGTCTTTCTGAAGGGCTTGGGTTCTTTCTAGAACGTGAGTCCTGCACGTTCTCAATTGTACTCATTTGTAAAACAAACAAACAGAAACAAACCAAAACCCCCTGCTTTCCTCCACAGCGCTCTCACTCTTCCTGTCTCTAGGTCAAAGATTCTTGATTTCACTTCCTGGCTCGGGGATATGTCCATGAAAATAACAATTAAACAAATGAAGTTGAAAATGGCCTGAAGCATCTGTCTTGATCAGTGTTTGTGTTGCCTGTGAGAAACTCAGGTAACGACCAGGACATGAATTGGTGATACTGCAGAAGGAGGCAGCCAGGCCAGAACCCTTTCCTGACCAAGTCGATGGAACCTGGTTAGGAGGGGGTCCCTCCACCACAAGAGCCCAAGTGGTAACAGCTTGAGTCGGATCCGGATTCCATCGCTGGGAAGAGAACTGACGCCTACAGTTGCCCTCTGCCTCTCCACGCATGCCACTTGGTATGTGCACACCACACTCTCACACACAGACACACACACTCATACCCACCCACCACACACGTGTGCAATGCACACATGCACACACCACACACATGCGTGCACACACATGCTGTACACACACACCACACGTGCGCAATGCACACATGCACTGGGAGCAGGCGAGGGAGTCGGAATTTGGATTGGTATTTTTTTTAAGTAATAAACAAATTAAATAAACAAAAAAAAAAGAGAGAAAGAAAATGTAAAGTAGACAAAGGCTGCCTGTCAGGGATTTACTGCTGGAGTGGACTTGCTGCAGGAAGACTCTGAGCCTGGGGCTGTTTCAGCAATACCCTCCAAAGCTGAGGAGAAAAGAGAACAAAGATAGAAAAACTCCAGAGTATCCAAGCACCAAGAAATGTGTTGGATGAATCTGAGGGGAAGTGGAAGGAAGGGAAGAACTATTAAAAAAATTTTTCTCACAGTATTTGGTATCAAGCAAAACTCTGAAAGAAGCTGAAGGTGAAGAAAACATCCACGGAGGAGCCAAGTCAGGTCCTCCACCGTCCTCTTCTACAGACCCTGCCAGCAAGGAGAGACTGGGACAGAGAAAACAGAACAAAACCACCAACCTAGACTTCTGGGCTCCAGGAAACTGCCTTTCAAAAGGGATGGAGAAATAAAAACTCAGACCAACAAGAACTGAGGACATGTATCACCAGTAGACTCTGCAAGAAACATTTAGAAAAAGTGTTGGGGGCAGGGGTGATGGTTTAATGTGCTTCTATTCAAGCAGGAGGACACCCCCACCTCAGGCACATGGTTAGGAGCTGTGAGGGTACAAACTTCACGTCTATATCCCAGTTCTGGAAGGCAGACACAAGGAGCATTCTTGCAGTTCACTGGCTAGCCTGCCAGCCAATCAGTGTGCTCTAGAGTCAGAGGGAGACCCTGTCTCAGAAAAATAAGTGGAGAGCCACTGAGGAATCACGTGTATTGACCTCTGGTATTCTCTCTCTCTCTCTCTCTCTCTCTCTCTCTCTCTCTCTCTCTCTCCCTCTCCCTCTCCCTCTCCCTCTCCCTCTCTCTCTCTCTCCCTCCCTCCCTCCCTCCCTCCCTCTTTTCCTGTCCCCCGTCTTCCCCCCACATAAACATTCCACACACACAATCACATTTTAAAAGAAGTTTGTTGAAAAACAATCCCACAATGATGCAGGTCAGAACTTGAGTCTACATTAAGAAACAAAGAGCCTTTAAAGAAGGACTATGTCAAGATCAAAGTCTTAAACATATTGTTTGTTTAGTTTTTTTGTCTATTGACTAGCTTTTGTTTATTGGGGTAGAGTCTTGCTGTGTGTAGTCCAGGCTGACCTTGAACTCATGATCTCCTGCATTTTCCTCCCGAGGGCTGGGGTTACAAGTGTGTGCTATCACAACAGGCAGTTGTCTAATTGATTTTTTATTCCTTTTTGATACTTTGAGACAGAATTTCTCTGTGTGGCCCTGGCTGTTCTGGAGCTTGCTCGCCTCTGTATCTGGTCACTCATATGTATAATACATATAAACACCGTATGCATGGTGTGCTTATCTATGAGGTACAGGAGGGAGGAAGTTGTTTTAACTTAGACAGGCTCTCTCCATGTAGCTTGGGCTGTCCTAGAACTTACCGTAGACCAGGCTGGCTCAAGCTCATAGAGATCCGCCTGGCTCTGCCTCCTATGTACTGAGATTAAAAGTGTGTGCCACCATACCCAGCTTATTTATTTATTTATTTACTTACTTACTTACTTGCTATATTTCATTATATTGCTGGCTTTGATTTATTGGTCCTCCTGTCTACAAGATAGCATAGTGTTATCTGAGAGTGTGCCGGGATTCCTCATGAATGTGCTTTGCAGAGGTCAAAGGCAACCACTAGCCAAAGTTAAAGAACAAGACTAAAGGTGTTATGCTAAGGAAGGGGGGAAAACAGGAGAGTAGAAAATGCTCAGAACTTAGAGGGGAGAAGAAAATGGAAAATTAGAAAAAGAGAAGGTATTTTCCAAAATTAAACCCCATTTATGATAAAAAAAAAAAAAACAAAACAAAGCAACAACAAAAAAAAAACCTCACTGTAAGTAGGCGCTAGGGAGGTGCCTCAGAGATTAAGAGCACTGGCTGCTCTTCTAGAGGACACAGGTTCAATTCCCAGCACCCACATGGTGGCACACAACTGTCTGTAACTCCAATTCTAAGGGATGTGGTGCCCTCTTCTCGCCTCTCTTGGTGCCATGTATGTATATGGTACACAGACACACATGCATGTAAAATACTCATACACATAAAAAAATCTAATAACTAAAATAAAATAATACGCGAAAAACTCCTAAAACACATCAGTAAGAAAGTAGCTCAAGGCTGGTGAGATGGCTCAGTGGGTAGAGGTACTTGCCACCCTGACTCGTGGATGGTGTCCTCTGACCTCTGCACTCGTGTGGTGGCACACAGCTGCTCGTGAAGGTAAAGAGAAACCACTCGATCAAAAAAAAAAAAAAGTGGGCCAAATACCTTAGCAGACATTAAAGACAATATGCAGGTGGCAAATACGTTTGTATGCCATCAGGAAAATGACAGTCAAAATGTTAACCTTGCAGTGTGGTCCCACTGTTCCCCAAGCCAGAACACAGACACCACCAAGTACCAACAGCAAGAACTACTCTGGTCCGTCGCAAGCGGGAACTGACGGTGGTGAAGCCATGTTAGAAGAGTTTTCCCGCTGTCTTACATTACCCTACCATGAGATTCAGCCATTCCATGCCTTATGTCCTGTAGGATTTGAAATCACACGCACACACACGCACACACACACACATGCATACACACACGCACACACACACGTACACACACGCACACACATGCACACACACACGCACACACACGTACACACACGCACACACACACACGCACACACACACTCACGCACACACACGTACACACACACACACACACGCACACACACGCACACACACACACACGCGCACACACACACGCACACACACACGCACACACACACACACACGCACACACACGTACACACACGCGCACGCGCACACGCGCACACACACGCACACACACGTACACACACGCACACACACGTACACACACGCACACACATACACAC
Organism: Microtus pennsylvanicus; assembly: GCF_037038515.1. Lineage (NCBI taxonomy): Eukaryota > Metazoa > Chordata > Mammalia > Rodentia > Cricetidae > Microtus > Microtus pennsylvanicus. Next base: position 35,264,538 of record NC_134599.1, on the reverse strand, counting down.
GCACACACACACGCACACACACGCACACACACGCACACACGCACACACACGCACGTACACACACGCACACACACACACGCACACACACACACGTACACACACGCACACACACACGCACACGCACACACACGCACACACACACAACTCATCTGCTGTTCACAGAAGCTTTACTCATTCTTGTCAAGACTGAGAAGCAGCAGGATGCTCTTCAGTACGTGACAAAGGTGTACTGTGCTACATCCGGACAACAGAATAGCATTCAGCTCTAAAATGAAGTGAGTTTTCAAGTCATAGAAAGACATACAGAAAACCTAAATCTATATTAAGTAAAAGAAGATGATCTGAGAAGATGGCATCCTGTGTGATTCGAATTATCATCAGCTTGATGTCAGTAGATTTTATTCCACTATTTATTATTTTCAGACAGTCTTGTATAGCCCACACTGGCCTGACCTTTAAGTTATCCCCACCTCCTGAGTGGTGGAGTGACAGGTGTAACCTCATGGGATTTGTGCTGTGCCAGGGATCGAACCCAAGGCTTTCTGCGTGCTCAGCAAGCCCTCAACCTCCTGAGCCACAAGCCTTATTAGATATTATTTTGCTGGCTCTGAGTGTTTCTATCTCAGCCTTGGGTTCTTTTGCTTAACTCAGGACAGAAACCAGGAAAGACAAGAACCCCATGCAAATGAGGCTTTTCTGGGGCCGTGCTCATGCATGATTGATACAAGCGTAGAATTCTCCAGCCGGTTATTAAGGATGCCAGGAGCAAATCTTTACAGACAAGAAGGCATCGCACAGGACTGCAGGATTCTTCACACAACTTGTCTATACTTCAGCCTAGGCTATTGTTGATCTTGTCCTTGACATGACAGTCTGGGCGTATGCATTGTTTTGATCTGTGTCTAGCTCACCACAAAGGATGGTAGAAATTCTCACAACTGTTACCTCAGAAAGATCATAACATAGTGGTCAAGACAAGTTGCCTATGCCAATTATTGCAAGAAAGTGTGGAGGAGGGGCAGCGGCTCCCGTATGTGGTCACTCACCTCTCTAAGACAGCTTACATCCTAGAGACAAATCTCAGCAAGAGTGGTAGTACCATTCTGCTCTGTCTCACTATGACGTGGGTCGGGGGAAGCAAACTGTGCAGGCGGTAATAGCTGTGGCTGCCAAGCACCAGGAGGAGAAGAGCGCGACCAGGCAGAGCACAGATCTCAAGGCAGGAGAAATTCTCTGTGTCATCTATAATGGTGTCGGTGAGTGTGTCAACTCTTGTACGTTTGTCTAAATTCACAGAATGTTCAATGCCAAGATTGAACCCTTGTGTCACGATGAACCTCTGGGGCAAACCATGTGTGACGTGGGTTCAGCAGCCTAAGCAAGTATATTGCTCTGGTGGGGGTGCTGCTGATGGGAACCCTGCGCATTTGTGCGGCAAGGGAGCTGTGGGGAGCATTGTGCCTGCTCAATTCTATTGTGGACCAAAAAATTCTATTAACAAGGTTTTAAACGTATGTAGCTGGGGGGCAGGCATAGTACTACACGCTCTTAATCTCAGCACAGTGAGGTGAGTGTGGCAGAGGCAAGCGGATTTCTATGACTTTAAGGCCAGCCTGGTCTATACATCGAGTCCCCACACAGCCGAAGTTGCACAGTGCGAGCCTGTGTCAAACAAACAAACAGACAAACAAATGACATACGTATACGTATATGTGAAAAACAAATCTATGCTGACTGTCTGGAAGCTCCGCTTTTGAAAGTGCACCTTTCCCAGGAGTAGGGAAACCATGGAGGAAATGCCGTGTGGCTGTACTGTCAAAGGCTGTGGATGAGGAGAACGTGGCAGGCACACTAGTGAGCTGTATTAATTTGTCGTGTCTGTCCTTCTGTGCAGTCGCTTCAGCTTTGCCCAGGACAGTATGAGTTACTCCCCGCGCCTGTTCCCAAGAGTTCTTCCAGGTAAGCCCACGGAGCGACTGTGGAGTTCACACAGACCTCAATTTACATATGTGATATGTACATATGTGATTATGTACATGTGTGATCATGTACATGTGTGATTATGTACAAGTGTGATTATGTACATGTGTGTTACGTACCTGTGTGATTATGTACAAGTGTGATTATGTACATGTGTGGTCGCATACAAGTGTGATTATGTACAAGTGTGATTATGTACAAGTGTGATTATGTACATGTGTGGTCGCATACAAGTGTGATTATGTACAAGTGTGATTATGTACATGTGTGATTATGTACATGTGTGTTACGTACCTGTGTGATTATGTACAAGTGTGACCATGTACATGTGTGTTACGTACCTGTGTGATTATGTACAAGTGTGATCATGTACATGTGTGTTATGTACCTGTGTGATTATGTACAAGTGTGATCATGTACATGTGTGTTACGTACCTGTGTGATTATGTACAAGTGTGATCATGTACATGTGTGTTACGTACCTGTGTGATTATGTACAAGTGTGACCATGTACATGTGTGTTACGTACCTGTGTGATTATGTACAAGTGTGATCATGTACATGTGTGTTATGTACCTGTGTGATTATGTACAAGTGTGATTATGTACATATGTGATTCTGTACATATGTGGTCGCATGCATGTGTGATTATGGACCAGTACTGGTGCCTTTTGAACTTCACCATGCACCTCATGTCCAGATTAGTGTTTTAAAGAAGTTAATGAGAGATGAGAAATGAATTAGCAAAGATCTTCACTTTAAGAAACCAGATTTAGAAAACCATATTTTTAATTTTCTTTTTTTTTTACATATAGGAGTTTCGTATTTCGTTCAGCAGTTCAAAGATTCCCACCAAACTATTTCACACCTGTAAGTAAAGCGTAGAGCGTGCACGCAAAATGGATTTATTGCTTGCTCCTAATGTATTATCATTTAGTTCACATAATAGTAAGCTATGAATGAATGAATAAGGCAGTTGATACAAGTTATACATGTTAGCTACATTCTACATATCTGTAACAAAATACCTGCCCAAAATAACTTAGGTGGGTGGAAGGACTTCATTTTGGTCCAGTTTCAGAGGCATCCTGGTGGGAAGGCTTCCTGGTGGGGAAGGAGGGCATTCTGGTGGGGAAGGAAGGCATCCTGGTGGGAAGGAAGGCATCTTGGTGGGGAAGGAAGGCATCCTGGTGGGAAGGAAGGCATCTTGGTGGGAAGGAAGGCATCCTGGTGGGGAAGGAAGGCATCCTGGTGGGGAAGGAAGGCATCCTGGTGGGAAGGAAGGCATCCTGGTGGGAAGGAAGGCATCCTGGTGGGAAGGAAGGCATCCTGGTGGGAAGGAAGGCATCCTGGTGGGAAGGAAGGCATCCTGGTGGGGAAGGAAGGCATCCTGGTGGGAAGGAAGGCATCCTGGTGGGAAGGAAGGCATCCTGGTGGGGAAGGAAGGCATCCTGGTGGGGAAGGAAGGCATCCTGGTGGGAAGGAAGGCATCCTGGTGGGGAAGGAAGGCATCCTGGTGGGGAAGGAAGGCATCCTGGTGGGAAGGAAGGCATCTTGGTGGGGAAGGAAGGCATCCTGGTGGGGAAGGAAGGCATCCTGGTGGGAAGGAAGGCATTCTGGTGGGGAAGGAAGGCATCTTGGTGGGGAAGGAAGGCATCCTGGTGGGGAAGGAAGGCATCCTGGTGGGGAAGGAAGGCATCCTGGTGGGGAAGGAAGGCATCCTGGTGGGAAGGAAGGCATCCTGGTGGGGAAGGAAGGCATCCTGGTGGGGAAGGAAGGCATCCTGGTGGGAAGGAAGGCATCCTGGTGGGGAAGGAAGGCATCCTGGTGGGGAAGGAAGGCATCCTGGTGGGAAGGAAGGCATCCTGGTGGGGAAGGAAGGCATCCTGGTGGGGAAGGAAGGCATCCTGGTGGGGAAGGAAGGCATCCTGGTGGGGAAGGAAGGCATCCTGGTGGGGAAGGAAGGCATCTTGGTGGGGAAGGAAGGCATCCTGGTGGGAAGGAAGGCATCCTGGTGGGAAGGAAGGCATCCTGGTGGGGAAGGAAGGCATCCTGGTGGGAAGGAAGGCATCCTGGTGGGAAGGAAGGCATCTTGGTGGGAAGGAAGGCATCCTGGTGGGGAAGGAAGGCATCTTGGTGGGGAAGGAAGGCATCCTGGTGGGAAGGAAGGCATCCTGGTGGGGAAGGAAGGCATCCTGGTGGGAAGGAAGGCATCCTGGTGGGGAAGGAAGGCATCCTGGTGGGGAAGGAAGGCATCCTGGTGGGGAAGGAAGGCATCCTGGTGGGGAAGGAAGGCATCCTGGTGGGAAGGAAGGCATCCTGGTGGGAAGGAAGGCATCCTGGTGGGGAAGGAAGGCATCCTGGTGGGGAAGGAAGGCATCCTGGTGGGGAAGGAAGGCATCTTGGTGGGAAGGAAGGCATCCTGGTGGGGAAGGAAGGCATCCTGGTGGGGAAGGAAGGCATCCTGGTGGGAAGGAAGGCATCCTGGTGGGGAAGGAAGGCATCCTGGTGGGGAAGGAAGGCATCCTGGTGGGAAGGAAGGCATCCTGGTGGGGAAGGAAGGCATCCTGGTGGGGAAGGAAGGCATCCTGGTGGGAAGGAAGGCATCCTGGTGGGGAAGGAAGGCATCCTGGTGGGGAAGGAAGGCATCCTGGTGGGGAAGGAAGGCATCCTGGTGGGGAAGGAAGGCATCCTGGTGGGGAAGGAAGGCATCCTGGTGGGGAAGGAAGGCATCTTGGTGGGGAAGGAAGGCATCCTGGTGGGAAGGAAGGCATCCTGGTGGGAAGGAAGGCATCCTGGTGGGGAAGGAAGGCATCCTGGTGGGAAGGAAGGCATCCTGGTGGGAAGGAAGGCATCCTGGTGGGAAGGAAGGCATCCTGGTGGGGAAGGAAGGCATCCTGGTGGGGAAGGAAGGCATCCTGGTGGGAAGGAAGGCATCCTGGTGGGGAAGGAAGGCATCCTGGTGGGGAAGGAAGGCATCCTGGTGGGGAAGGAAGGCATCCTGGTGGGGAAGGAAGGCATCCTGGTGGGGAAGGAAGGCATCCTGGTGGGGAAGGAAGGCATCCTGGTGGGAAGGAAGGCATCCTGGTGGGAAGGAAGGCATCCTGGTGGGGAAGGAAGGCATCCTGGTGGGGAAGGAAGGCATCCTGGTGGGGAAGGAAGGCATCCTGGTGGGGAAGGAAGGCATCCTGGTGGGAAGGAAGGCATCCTGGTGGGGAAGGAAGGCATCCTGGTGGGAAGGAAGGCATCCTGGTGGGAAGGAAGGCATCTTGGTGGGAAGGAAGGCATCCTGGTGGGGAAGGAAGGCATCCTGGTGGGAAGGAAGGCATCCTGGTGGGAAGGAAGGCATCCTGGTGGGGAAGGAAGGCATCCTGGTGGGGAAGGAAGGCATCCTGGTGGGGAAGGAAGGCATCCTGGTGGGGAAGGAAGGCATCCTGGTGGGGAAGGAAGGCATCCTGGTGGGGAAGGAAGGCATCCTGGTGGGGAAGGAAGGCATCCTGGTGGGGAAGGAAGGCATCCTGGTGGGGAAGGAAGGCATCCTGGTGGGGAAGGAAGGCATCCTGGTGGGGAAGGAAGGCATCCTGGTGGGGAAGGAAGGCATCCTGGTGGGGAAGGAAGGCATCCTGGTGGGGTGGGAAGGCTTCCTGGTGGGAAGGCTTCCTGGTGGGGAAGGAAGGCATCCTGGTGGGAAGGAAGGCATCTTGGTGGGAAGGAAGGCATCCTGGTGGGGAAGGAAGGCATCTTGGTGGGGAAGGAAGGCATCCTGGTGGGAAGGAAGGCATCCTGGTGGGGAAGGAAGGCATCCTGGTGGGAAGGAAGGCATCCTGGTGGGGAAGGAAGGCATCCTGGTGGGGAAGGAAGGCATCCTGGTGGGGAAGGAAGGCATCTTGGTGGGGAAGGAAGGCATCCTGGTGGGAAGGAAGGCATCCTGGTGGGAAGGAAGGCATCTTAGTGGGGAAGGAAGGCATCCTGGTGGGGAAGGAAGGCATCCTGGTGGGGAAGGAAGGCATCTTGGTGGGGAAGGAAGGCATCCTGGTGGGAAGGAAGGCATCCTGGTGGGAAGGAAGGCATCCTGGTGGGGAAGGAAGGCATCCTGGTGGGAAGGAAGGCATCCTGGTGGGAAGGAAGGCATCCTGGTGGGAAGGAAGGCATCCTGGTGGGGAAGGAAGGCATCTTGGTGGGGAAGGAAGGCATCCTGGTGGGAAGGAAGGCATCCTGGTGGGGAAGGAAGGCATCCTGGTGGGAAGGAAGGCATCCTGGTGGGGAAGGAAGGCATCCTGGTGGGGAAGGAAGGCATCCTGGTGGGGAAGGAAGGCATCCTGGTGGGGAAGGAAGGCATCCTGGTGGGGAAGGAAGGCATCCTGGTGGGGAAGGAAGGCATCCTGGTGGGGAAGGAAGGCATCCTGGTGGGGAAGGAAGGCATCTTGGTGGGAAGGAAGGCATCCTGGTGGGGAAGGAAGGCATCCTGTTGGGGAAGGAAGGCATCCTGGTGGGGAAGGAAGGCATCTTGGTGGGAAGGAAGGCATCCTGGTGGGGAAGGAAGGCATCCTGGTGGGGAAGGAAGGCATCCTGATGGGGAAGGAAGGCATCCTGGTGGGGAAGGAAGGCATCCTGGTGGGAAGGCTTCCTGGTGGGGAAGGAAGGCATCCTGGTGGGAAGGAAGGCATCTTGGTGGGAAGGAAGGCATCCTGGTGGGGAAGGAAGGCATCTTGGTGGGGAAGGAAGGCATCCTGGTGGGAAGGAAGGCATCCTGGTGGGGAAGGAAGGCATCTTGGTGGGGAAGGAAGGCATCCTGGTGGGAAGGAAGGCATCCTGGTGGGAAGGAAGGCATCTTGGTGGGGAAGGAAGGCATCCTGGTGGGGAAGGAAGGCATCCTGGTGGGAAGGAAGGCATCCTGGTGGGGAAGGAAGGCATCCTGGTGGGAAGGAAGGCATCCTGGTGGGAAGGAAGGCATCCTGGTGGGGAAGGAAGGCATCCTGGTGGGAAGGAAGGCATCCTGGTGGGGAAGGAAGGCATCCTGGTGGGGAAGGAAGGCATCCTGGTGGGAAGGAAGGCATCCTGGTGGGGAAGGAAGGCATCCTGGTGGGAAGGAAGGCATCCTGGTGGGAAGGAAGGCATCCTGGTGGGGAAGGAAGGCATCCTGGTGGGAAGGAAGGCATCTTGGTGGGGAAGGCATCCTGGTGGGGAAGGAAGGCATCCTGGTGGGGAAGGAAGGCATCCTGGTGGGAAGGAAGGCATCCTGGTGGGAAGGAAGGCATCCTGGTGGGAAGGAAGGCATCCTGGTGGGGAAGGAAGGCATCCTGGTGGGGAAGGAAGGCATCCTGGTGGGAAGGAAGGCATCCTGGTTGGAAGGAAGGCATCCTGGTGGGGAAGGAAGGCATCCTGGTGGGGAAGGAAGGCATCCTGGTGGGAAGGAAGGCATCTTGGTGGGGAAGGAAGGCATCCTGGTGGGGAAGGAAGGCATCCTGGTGGGAAGGAAGGCATCCTGGTGGGAAGGAAGGCATCCTGGTGGGAAGGAAGGCATCCTGGTGGGGAAGGAAGGCATCCTGGTGGGGAAGGAAGGCATCCTGGTGGGGAAGGAAGGCATCCTGGTGGGAAGGAAGGCATCCTGGTGGGAAGGAAGGCATCCTGGTGGGAAGGAAGGCATCCTGGTGGGAAGGAAGGCATCCTGGTGGGGAAGGAAGGCATCCTGGTGGGAAGGAAGGCATCCTGGTGGGGAAGGAAGGCATCCTGGTGGGGAAGGAAGGCATCCTGGTGGGAAGGAAGGCATCCTGGTGGGAAGGAAGGCATCCTGGTGGGGAAGGAAGGCATCCTGGTGGGAAGGAAGGCATCCTGGTGGGGAAGGAAGGCATCTTGGTGGGGAAGGAAGGCATCCTGGTGGGGAAGGAAGGCATCCTGGTGGGAAGGAAGGCATCCTGGTGGGAAGGAAGGCATCCTGGTGGGAAGGAAGGCATCCTGGTGGGGAAGGAAGGCATCCTGGTGGGGAAGGAAGGCATCCTGGTGGGGAAGGAAGGCATCCTGGTGGGAAGGAAGGCATCCTGGTGGGAAGGAAGGCATCCTGGTGGGAAGGAAGGCATCCTGGTGGGAAGGAAGGCATCCTGGTGGGGAAGGCATGGCTGGGTTTACGGTGAAGAAGTATGCAACACTGGCTCGGGCACATCACGGTCATAGTCACTGGCTCGGGCACATCACGGTCACAGTCACAGGATGTACAGTGGCTCGGGCACATCACGGTCACAGTCACAGGATGTACAGTGGCTCGGGCACATCACGGTCACAGTCACAGGATGTACAGTGGCTTGGGCACATCACGGTCACAGTCACAGGATGTACAGTGCCAAGTGTGAGCCCTGGTGTCATTTCACACCATGGGTGCAGAAATAGCGGGCCAGAACCAGAAGTGGGGACAGGCGTCAAAGGTTTGCGCCCAGGAACCTGCTTCCCCCAGCCAGGCCTTACTTACCTCCTAACGACTCCACAGCCTTCAAAATAATGGCACAAGTTGGGGACTGGATATCTAATACACGAGTCTGTGGGGGCCATTGACTTTCGAGCCATAATATTCCGGTTCTGGACCCTCAAGACTCATGGCCGTTTCAGAATGCAAAATTAATTTAGTCTAACTTCAGCCTGTCCTGACCACTTTGATAGCCTCAGCAATTCCAACACTGTTCAAATATTCAATGTCTTTTTGGATGCTCAAGACAAACTCTTAGATGTGAGCCCCAGTAAGGTAAAAATACAAGTTATGTATTCTCAACATTCAATGACAAAGGAAGAATCCCACTCCAAAGGGATGAGTGGAGACACGGGGGAAAATCAGACCAAAGCAAGACCCAAGCCCGGCAGAACAAACACACTGGGCACATAGTGGAATCATCTTGGCTCTGATGGCCCTAGAGTTCCCCATTTATAGAGCTTGACATTTGCAGCCTGTGCGACCTTAGTGCAGCCCCGTTGGGTGCCTGCAGTTTCCCTCGGTATTCTTGGCATCTCCAGCATCCCGGGGCCTCTTTTACAGCTCAGGCTTCACTTCCACGACTCTCTGCACAGTCCTGTCAGGGGCTACCTGCAGGAAACACAACCTGGCTACACATTGCCTGGCCTCCCGGGCTTTTCTCTAGAACCTTGGTACAAGCCTTGCTGATCATCCCTTTTGCCATCTGCATACCCCCAAAACCAGAGCCACGTGGATACTGCCAAGCTTTTCTAGCAGCTCCAGCTGGGATGCTGCTGTCTGGCCTCCGAGTACCTGTGTGCTAAACCCGCGGGTAACAGGCATGCACACACATGTAGGCAAAGCACTCATACGCTTAAATACGTCTACAAATATTTTTATAAAAAGTAAATGAAAAATAAACTTTGTACCCCATTTCCAGCAAGGCACTCTGAGTCTTTTTAAATGCGAAGTCTTTTGAATGTGTTTTTAGTTTTACTTCCTGGCTCTTTCTACAGTTGGGGTCTTGTCCCCAGGGCATCTCTCCTATTGTCCCAGTGGGAAGTACGTGATGTCTCCTGTGTCTCCGATCTTTAACTGCTTCTGCTTTGTCTGTAGCACTTGCTTTGCCTACAGCTTTAACAGTATCCACACTTCTTTTTCATCAAACTACACATTTTCCGAAGCCTCCTGCTCACCCCCTTGCACGCTCTCATTGTAAATGCAGCAAAAGTCAGCCAGCAGCCATTGTGCCGCAGTCTGGCTATTGTTTGGAAATTTCCTTTTCCTAATTGATCAGTCCATTTTTTTCATCTGGTCTCACTTCAATTTTCAGGACGTTGGAAGAACACAATAAATTTTTAAAATATTAATTTTTCTTTTGCCAAAACATAATAGAATGACCATAATCGGACTCCTGACCGACGCTTGTTCCCTCTGGAACCCGCCTACTGTCTGCATGTCTGCCACCTTCTAGTGTTTCCAGCTCTCACCAGAATGGATCATCATGCTCTGTGCACAGATTCTAGGGTATCTGTAGCTTCTCCAAGTTCCCACATTGTCTTTAAGAATCAAGCCCAAAGCCGAGGACTGCAGGACCTGGTTTACCTCAGCCATTGCTCTTGGTGCTGATTTTCTGGGGGGGGGGGGTTGTTGTCTATTTTTCTTTTACTTTTTATAAAAATATTTTAGACACACACATACACACACACACACACACATATATACACTTAAATACACACACACAATGTAATTTGGAACTGTGGACTTAACTCAATGGTACAGTGCCTGTCTGGCATATGAAAGGGCCTAGCCTAAACCATCGGTATCTAAAAAGGAAAGAAAGACAGAAAGAAGAAAGAGAAAAAAATATTGATTCGCTGTACAATATCGTGACTTTAATTAATAACAATGCACTATACTGTTGAAAATTATCAAGAAAATACTTTGTTTTTATACAAAATGATAGCTAAGAGGTAATGTATTTATTAATTAGCTTGTTTTTTAAACAAAATTTTATTTATTTATAGTTATTTTTTATTTACACTGTGTGTGTGTGTGTGTGTGTGTGTGAGAGAGAGAGAGAGAGAGAGAGCACACACACTCACATATGTTGGAGTGACCATGGAATACAGAGAAGGCGTCAGGTCTCTGGAAGCGGGGTTCCAGCTGGTTGTGAGCCGTCTGATATGGGAGCTGAAAACGGAACTCAGGTCCTCTGGAAGCACAGTAATGGGTCTTCCCAGCTGAGCCGCAATTACACAATGCCAATATTACATGGATCAGTGTAAAAAACCAATCTTCTAAAGAACATTATTCCTTATGCAATGCCAGAGTATGAGTGGTCATCAGACTGGGGAAAATGGTCAAATGTGATTTCTTAAAGTATTTTTATTCTTGCTGAAAATAATACTCATATGTTAAATGTCAGTTGACGCCATAGATCATAACAAAAGACAGGGCCTTTCCCTATCTCTTCCTCCTATTTCCACTTCCTTGAAGCTAATCATCATCAATTATCTTAGCTATTTCTTCTGGTATCTTCATCCATATTTCTTATACAACTACTTTTTAAACCCTTAGGCATGATGTCTCAGTTCTCTCTGTGTGGAGTGTGGACTTGTAGCTATCATTAACTCCCCCCCCACACACACACATAACATTTGATACATTTTGATTTTGCTTCTTGTCAAATAATATATTCTGGAACTTTTCATTCTCTTGCCATCAACAACTGCTTTAATTTTGCTTAGTTTGTTAAGGACTCCAGCTTCACAAAACAAAACCAACCAACCAAACCCAAAACCCTAAGAACTTCTTAAAAACACTGGCAGCAGCAATTCATCGGTGGCTTTCTGTTTCTCTCCTCTGCAGAGGCATCCCTGCCACACCCACAATTCTCTGTTGTCCTCTTGTAGTGTAAATAACGCCTCTCAGCCTCCTGCGCGCTCTTCCTGGAACACTCCTTCATCCTCACCTTGGCTACGTCTTGCGGCATGCCAATATCTTGATAGGACACACTGGTTCCCCTCCTTCTAGACCTGAAGGTGGCTCCTTTTTGGAGGCTTTACGTCTCCTAACATGAGATGTGGAGACTCCGTGTCTGTGATTCTACAGCCAGATGAAGGCATGAAGTAGCACAAGACACTTGACTAACATTCTTTGCAAGTATTCTGGAATGTTGCTTTTGTGGAGGTCCTTGCCCTGGTCTCTTCTCAGACACTACTTTATCCATTCCATCTTCTGAATAAAATCATTTCGCGGACTTGGAGCATCCCGACCTTCTGAAAAGGGAAAAGAATACTTTCAGGGAAAATGTTCATAGGCAAAGAATTAGCCTGGGGCTGTGATTCATGTCTGTCCTGAACACACATTCCTAAAGCAGCTGTGGCTTTGGTTTAGACCTATAAACTTGTAAGTTGCCTAGAGCAAAGTCTTTTGATCCCAGTCATGGAAGACAATGGCCTGTGGTGTGAGTGTGCAAGCAAGGATGCTTGTGAGGTATGAGCGTGCAAGCACAAGATGCTTGTGAGGTGTGAGCGTGCAAGCAAGGATGCTTGTGAGGTGTGAGCGTGCAAGCACAGGATGCTTGTGAGGAGAACTGAATATCAACCTTCTGGTAGTAAATGCAGGATAAAGTCATAAACTCTTCTTCTTAGACCATCATAATCCAGTTTCTTATCTGAAAAAAAATCATGTGGCTGACTTTATCATTTAATTTAATTTTCCTAGAAATTACCATGAAAGTTATAGAACTATTAGGGACGCAGACCTGGAAGTATCTTCAGAAGTTAACTGTGCCTTGGTTTCTGGCTCCAGCATGGTCTTCTGTATTGGCCATAGACCTGGAAGTATCTTTAGAAGCTAACTGCCTTGGTTTCTGGCTCCAGCATGGTCTTCTGTATTGGTCATAGCCTGTCTCATTCACTCCTCACCACGCAAGGAGGTAGCATTTACTTATCTCTCTCTGGTAAGCAGGAATTAATTGTGGAAATTTCTTGCCTAAAGTCACATGATTACTAAAGAGAGAGTTAAGACTTAAACCCAGCCCATAATGATCCCAAAAACATGAGCTGAAGGCTGAGGGAATCACCATGATCTTCAGGCCATAGAAGCTGATCCGGGCCACAGTCCATTGGTTGCTATGTGTTTGTCTGTCCCCTAACATTATGTGGGAGCTAGGTGTTTGGAGGAGTGGAGTTAGTTAGAACTGTGTGCAGAGGAATTTGATCTGGAACCTACCCCCTCCTCATATAAAATGCTGGCCATTGAACCTTTCCCCTTGGGCAAAAGACTGGTGAAATTAGTGAAATGGCATATGCTTAGAGTCCCAGCCACTTGGGAGGCAGGAGCAAAAGAATTGCTTGAGTCCAGGAGTTCAAGACTGGCCTGGGTTATATAGAAAGGATATACGGGGCGAGACGTATGTATAGGTGAACGGTAGGGTATTTGCCTAGCTTGTGAAGTGAAGGACCGTGGATTCAATACTCAGTGTCCTTCTACCCCACCAACCACAAAAAAGAAAGAATTTAAAATAGTAATGGAGTGTATCCTCTGGAACAATCTCAGTAGAAGCAGAGGGAAAACAACCACACTTGACCCCAGGAAGCGCAGTGCAGTGCTGAGGAACGGGCTGACCTCAGTAAATCTGTCTTAGGGTTTTATTGCTATGAAGAGACACCCATGACCACAGCAACTCTTACAAAGGAAAACATTTAGTTGGGGCTAGCTTACATTTTCAAAGTCCATTATCGTCATGGCGGGAAGCATGGCGGCATGCGGGCAGACATGGCGCTGGAGAAGGAGAGGAGAGTTCTGCATCTCGAGTCCCAGGCAGCAGGAGGAGACTGTCCACACTGGGCATGGCTTGAGCACAGGAAGCCTCACAGCCCGCCTCCACAATAACACACATCCTTCAACAAGGCCACCCCTCCCAGGAGGGCCACTCCCTATGGGCCAAGCATTCAAACATACGAGTTTATAGGGGCCATTCCTATTTAAACCACCACAGTATCCCGGACATGCGTCCGTGTTTCTCTCAGGCAGATGAGATAAGTGTGGAAACTTTAGACAGAATTTTGTGAACAGCAGAGGAAGATTTTCTTAGTAATACAATTGCTATCCACGGTGAGATGAGAAAGATTGCTAGCTGTCAGTGCAGGAGTCTACGTCCAACCAAGATAGCAGGCAGGTGTGAATGAGATAAAACTGTCTCCAAACATGGTGGGGCTGAAGGGAAGACGTGGTGAGTGACGCACGCACGTGCCGTGCAAACACTTAAGACCCAAGTTTGGGTCCTCAGAACCCAGGGAGAGCTGGGCACAGTAGTGCACGTCTTCAACCCCAGGGCTCCTAAGGCAGAGTTTGGGATGGAGACTCGAGAATCCACAGAAACCTGTAAGTCAGTTTGGCATATGGAACAGTGAACAGCAAAGATGTCTTAGTTCGGGTTTCTGCCGCTGTGACGAAACACCATGACCAAAGCAACCTGAGGAGGACAGGGTTTGTTTGACTTCTATTTCCATGTTACTGTTCATCACGGAAGGAAGTCAGGGCAGGACCCTGGAGGCAGGAGCTAATGCAGAGGCCGGGGAGGGGTGCTGCTTCCTAGCTTGTTCCCCATGACTTCCTCAAGCTGCTTTCTTAGAACCCAGGACCACCAGCCCCAGAGTGGTACCACCCACAGTGGGCTGGGCTCTCGCACATCACTAACTAAGAAAATGCCCTACAGGCTTTGAGGGGAGGCATTTTCTTAACTGAAGCTCCCCCCTCTCAGATGACGTTGACTTGTGTCGAGTTGACATGATACTGTCCAGCACAGAAGAAGGTGAGGATCAGTGCTCTAGGCTTCCTCTGACCTCCACAAAACACTTCCAAACATAAAAAACACAAGACCTCCCAAACACCTTTAAAAAAGATGCTCCAAGTGGTAAAATCAGCAAAACAAGGGGCATATCCTGGAAGAAGGCGTGGGACCCAGAAGAACAGTGAGCAGATGTGCAGCTGGACCACTCCGCAGCAAGCTGAACAATTTCTATGGAGACTCATCGCGGAGCACACCCAGGGGACTGCTGCTAAGGAAAAGGGAGCTGGAGAGGGATAAGAAAACATGCCCAGCAACTTGCACAAGTGAAGAAAACAAGTAACAAAACAACAAGGACCCCAATAACTCCAAGTAAAACAAACGGCTGGGAAGAAAAAGAGAAGAGAGAGAAATCACAGTGTTACTTAGCCCTGCCAGGGGCAACGTGCATCTAGTAAACAGGTGACCACTTCTGTGTTCCGTGGGCGGAGGGGTGAGAGCCACACTCCCATGCATTCCAAGAAGCAGTCAGTAGGTAACTTCTACAACAGAAGTCAGGAAATAACAGCAGAACCGCACCACTGCCCGGAGGACAGCTGAGACCTAAGCAAGCTGGTTTGAGGTTCTTTAAAGGACACGTGGGAAGCTGTTTCTGAGAGTTAGTCATGAGATGGGGCGGCTAAGTGTGGCGTCAATGAAATTCTGCACTCACCTTTCTGGGCTCCGTGTCAGATGCTCTTAGAAAAGAAAAACAAAAACACGCCTCAGGCAATGAAATTGGAGAGGCACTGGGCTAGACTTTTGGTTTTCATTATAAGGCTTTTGCTACCAAACTTTTTCCAAACTGTTTTTATTAAATTCACATTCTCAAAAAAAATGTTTAAAATTACGTTCACTTGTGTGTGTGCACGTGCACTTGTGCATCCATGTTTAAAGGTCTGAGATCAGACCCAATTTGTAGGAATTGGTTCTCTCCTTCCACCATGAGGACCCTGGGGACTGTACTGAGATTGACAGGATGGTAGCAAGTCCTCCCCCGCCTGCCCG
Organism: Microtus pennsylvanicus; assembly: GCF_037038515.1. Classification (NCBI taxonomy): domain Eukaryota; kingdom Metazoa; phylum Chordata; class Mammalia; order Rodentia; family Cricetidae; genus Microtus; species Microtus pennsylvanicus. The sequence goes on along the minus strand of NC_134599.1, from coordinate 35,249,272 downwards.
CAAAGTCATGTGGTCAGACCCAAATTGAAAACTTAGTGAAGGTGTGAGAACAAAGAGAAATGAGTGGGCGTCCAGCCTTTCTGATGTTTGTGATAGCATGATGATGTCTTTGTGTGAGTCTGGGCGCACCTGTGGGGGCCACCTGTGGGGGCCACCTGTGGGGGCCACCTGTGGGGGCCAGAGGACAAGTTCTGAGAATCAGTTCTTGCCTTCATGGGTCCCGGGGATTAAATCGGCTCTCCAGGATTATGTGGTGAGTGCTCCCCCCACCCCATTCCCCCAGTCATCCCATGTCTCTGTGTTTTGTAATTCGATTTTATTTCTGAGAAGGGTTTTACTTTGTAGCCCAGGTTGGCCTTGAACTCTTGATCCTCCTATCTGAGCGTTCTGGTTCCAGGATTACAGGTGTGTGTTGTGTCCCTCCTTCCCCACGCACATTTTGTATTTGACCTTAGGAAAAACAAAACACCCAATAAAAAACCCACTTGAAGTTACATTTTCCTAAAGGCTCTCTCAGTAATCTGGCAGTTCAAGTCCTTCTTTTTTGAAATCCTAATAGTGCCAGTAATCTAGTCTCTCCCCATCTTTAGCATTCGTTGGCCAGTCTGTCTGCCAGTTCTCAGGGGTCCACCAAAGGCTTTCCCTGCGCGCCTGCGATCTGGGGCTTCACCATTGCCTCCCTTCAGGGGTTCTGTATTTCATGGGAAAGCCATGTTTCACTTCGAAGTGGGTTTGCATTTTGTTTTCAGTGAGTGCTTGATGATCCTTCCAGCACAAGGGAGAAAAGCTGACTGACATGCCAGCCTGCCCGAGCTCATGGGTGCTGGGGAGATGTTTATTTTTGAGACAAATTTTCATGCCGCCCAGGTTGGCCTCCAACTTTGATGTAGCTGATGATGATCCCTGACCTCCTGCTTCCATCTCCCAAGGGATGGGTTACACCTGTGTGCTGCCTCACCCTGCTCTTCACTCTTGTCTTCTGTCTTAGTTCTATCACTGTGAAGAGACACCGTGACCACGACAGCTCTTATAAAGAAAAATATTTAACTGGGACTGGCCTACAGTTTCAGAGGTTTAGTTCATTATCATCATGGCAGGTGCTGGAGTAGCTGAGTAGGGAGAGAGAGAGAGAGAGAGAGAGAGAGAGAGAGAGAGAGGGAGAGGGAGAGGGGAGAGGGGAGAGGGGAGAGGGGAGAGGGGAGAGGGGAGAGGGGAGAGGGGAGAGGGGAGAGGGGAGAGGGGAGAGGGGAGAGGGGAGAGGGGAGAGGGGAGAGAGGAGGGGAGGGGAGGAGAGGAGAGGAGAGGAGAGGAGAGGAGAGGAGAGGAGAGGAGAGGAGAGGAGAGGAGAGGTGGGAGGCAGGAGGAAGGACTTGAGGCATAGGCTTTTGAAACTTAAAGCCCGCCCCCAGTGACACACTTCCTCCAGTAAGGCTGTATCTTCTAATCCTTTTAATCCTCTGAAGTAGCATTGGCTGCTCCCTGGCATCTAGCATTCAAATGTTCAACCCTTTGGGAGCCATTCTTATTTAAACCATCACAGTTTCCTTTTGGGAAGGATGTTAGGATGTGCAGACTTCAGGGAACATTTCTTACTGTTTTTTAATGCCACCATCCTTCCATGATCAGTCACCAGGTGAGTTTTATTAGTATTTTTTTGCTGTCATTGATTTGTATTAGCTCTAGGGCAAAAGGATATTAACATGTATATTTTCTGAAGGTTTTGGGGATTTTGCTTTACTCTTTAGGTTTATTTGTACAAAAGATCAAAACACAAAATTTTTATGTCAGCAAATTACTGTTACCTCCTACTGGCCCAGAGGCCTCAGGGAATAAGAGGACTGGCTTTGTTCCCCACACCTGACTCTTCAGACAGTGTTTAGATGTATCAAACAGAGGGATAAAATCTATATTCCTTTCCCTTTTTAAAACTACAGATTTAGATTTAAATTTTGATTTAAATGTTTTTTAATTTCCTTCTAAATTTTAATTTTTTTTTTTAAAAGACAGAATCTTATGTAGTCTTGGGGTTGGCTCAGAACTTTCTATGTGGACCAGGCTGGCCTCAAACTCAGTGATCCCTCTGCCCCCTGAGTGCTGGGATTAAAGACATGTCCTTCCACACCCAGTTAATAAAACATTTAACTCTCTAATTCTTCTCAGATGTGTTTGGGTCTGGTTACATGGTAAGGTCACAGTGCCGCCTGAGCCCTGTTGACTCAGCACAAGTTACCGCCTTGTGTGTGAAGCCTGCAGTCACCAGAAATACGACCTGCAGACCTCAGCCGGGTCATCTTCTCCTTTTTAGAACAAAGTTAGGCGTAAAATACGCTTGCGTGGCTGTTTCTCCTCTCGACGCGGCTTGTTCACTGACTGTGGATTATATTCAGCCCCTAGTAAAGCTAACTGGAGCCACAGGAAAGCAGAGTAGATTATTTTACATGATTTTATTTTTTAAAATATATAATGGGTGAACTTATCCTGTTACCATCGTGAATTCACAGCATATTTGATTATGCTTCTGTAAAATTGATAGACAAGTTTTATCCCGATTACTGATTTTTTCTCTTCCTGCCCACACTGCCAGGCCTTGCTGCTGTGGCACTGCCCGCCTCTTTTGTTTGTTTTGAGACAGGGTTTCTCTGTGTAGCCCTGGCCATTCAGGAACTCAACTTTCAAGTCAAGTTGTACAATTGCTAGGAAAAGGTTTGCGAAAACTAAAACACCATGTGCCTTGGTGCCATGAAGCCCGTGTCACAGGCTCAGAATGCTGTCTGCCAGTAAAGAATATGAGTCCACAGCTTTAAACTCAAAACCAGGACCAGAGAATGCTTTCAGTGGGCATCCTATGCCCTTCAAAGGCTAGCCAAAATCCTACATTTGATAAAATATTTTTAAATGCTTTACTTTTTTTTCATTTTTTAATTTGATCTGTATTGATATTTTGCCTGAACATAAGTCCTTTTCCATGTGTGTGCAATACCTGTGAAGGACACTGGATCATTGTAGGACTGGATTTGCGTCCATGTAGGTGCTGGGAATTGAACCCAGGTCCTTTGAAAGAGCAGCCAGTACTCTTAACTATGGAGCCATCCCTCCAGCCGCTGAAAAAGAAAGTTTAATTAGCATATGTTAATGACACATAACAATGGATTTCACGATGACATTCTTATCCATTTGTCCCCTTGTCCTCTGTGTCCACTCCAACTCCTCCTGACTGCCTTCCCCTACCCACTAGCCCCACCTTCCACTTGTCTTTTTTTATATAAGAAAAACCATGTTAATGAGGTTTGTTTTGTAGTTCAGTGGAGTTGGGGCCCTGGGTTCAATCTTTAGCAGCAGAAGAGAAAAAGTGTAGAAGCAAGGAAAGAAGTGAAGCAAGAGGGAGGAGGGAGGAAGGAAGAGAGGGAGGGAGGAAGGGAGGGAGGGAGGGAGGGAAGAAACTGAAAAGAAAACAAAGTAAATTGACTTTGAACTTGAAAACCAAAGGCATCCAGCATGGAGAAGTCATTCTCACTGTGCTCACATGCATGCACACACACATGCACACATGCACACACACATGCACACACGCACACACACACACACGTTGCAGGTTTCTTATTCTGTGTCAGGGGATTCAATAAGTAAATGCTTATATTTCATTCCCGAAGTGTGGGAGTTGCTCAGAAGTAGTATTTGGGAGTTTGGTTGGAAAATGTTTTTTAACCTCAAATCACAGATATAAGATTGTGCACCTATTGATGGTTTAGTTGTTAAAATAATGACCCCTAATAGATCGGTGTGGTTCTTTTGCCCCAGGTAAAGAGGGTCTTGAAGTATGTTTTTGGGTAGATGCCAGGGGACATGAGCAAAGGGCCTTTTTTCACCCTCGGAGAGATGATCGTGTTTTGCTGTTGGCACTGTGATAAAGACCAAGCACTACACACCCAGGACTAGAGGAGCAGTTCCTTAGACCAAGATGTCTAGAGAGACACAGCACTGAGACCATGTCATCCCAGTCAGGGACCTGAAGGAGGCCACTGTTGGTTTCCGTGGGAGCGTCTTCTCTTTAACCATCTCATTGGCTTTACAAATGACCTAAAGAAAACTATTGATCTAAAAATATTCATAATTATATCCCATCCTGACTGTTTCAGAATGTGGGCACACATATCAGATATTCTGACAACTGTTTTGGATGTGTGGAGCTGCTGATAGCTTTATTTAGTATTCCTGTTAGGGAAATTGGGGGTAAGGAAACTTCCATTTTTCTTAAAAAAAAAAAAATCCTTACTGCCCGCTTGGCATACAGGCTGCAGCAACCCAGAGTTTCTTTTGTCTGCCACTGTAGGGTGCAATATCAGTGCAACCCTTTGTAAAACTTAGTGACTGAGCCGGTGGTAGTGGCATGCACCTTTAATCCCAGCACCCAGGAGGCAGAGGTAGGCACATTTCTGTGAGTTTGAGGCCAGCCTGGTCTACAGAGGAAGTTCCAGGGCTATATAGAGAAACCCTGTCTTGAAAACAAGCAACCAACCAAACAAAAAGCAACAGCAAACTGTGACCAGCGCTAGAGAGACAGCTCAGTGGTTAGAAGGACACAGGTTCTGTGCTAACACCCACCCAGAGGCTCAGAACTGTATCCAGTTCCAGGGTGTCTACACAGTTTTCCAGCCCCCCCCCCCTGGCACCAGGCATGCATGTGGTTCATGTACATAAGTGCAGACACCCATACCTAACCACACACAAACCAACCAACCTGTGAGAGCATGGGTTTAGTTCAGTGGTTCTCAACCTTCCTAATGCTGCAACCCTTTATTACAGTTCCTCACGTTGTGGTGACCCCAACCATGAAATATTTCATTACTGTTTCACAACTGTAATTTTGCTACTGTTATGAACCATAATGTAAATATCTGTTATGTAGGATATGTAATCTGTAACCCCTGTGAAAGAGTCATTTAACAGTCCAAAGGGGTCTCCCACAGGTTGAGAACCTCCAGTTGAGCTCAATTGCATGTGGGAGGGCTTAGGTTTGATCCCCAGGACCAAAAGCCGTACCAAAACAACCTCACTAATCCCACTTAGATAGTCCTTCTCTCAGATACAGAAATAGCCAATCATACAAGTATATTATCAAAGGAGCCGGGCCTGGTGGCTCATGCCTGGAATCCCAGCACCTGGGAGTTGGAAGGAGGACTACCAAGAGATAAGATAAGATAAGATACCAGTACTGGGTACATCAAAGTCCCAGACCATCCTAAGCTAAATAAGACCCTATCTTTTTTTTTTCTCCCCAAGACAGGGTTTCTCTGTGTAGCTCTGGAGCCTGTCCTAGAACTCACTCTGTAGACCAGGTAGGTCTTGAAATTACAGAGATCCACCTGTCTCTGCCTCCCAAATGCTGGGATTAAAGGTGTGCACCACTGCCTGGCAAGACCCTATCTTAAAAGAAAACAAAAATGAAAAGGAAACTAAAACCCAAATACACCGTCAAGGAATTGTTTATAATAATAAGTCAGTTGCCAGAAGAAAGGAATCGATCTTTAAATAATTTTATGTATCCCCAAATGATTGCTTGAAGTCATTTTAGTGATTACTGTGAACATTATAAAATGGCATCCCAAACTTTGATGTATTAACGTACAGTTTAAAACGCCAGCATTCAGGAGTCAGAGGCACACAGACCTCTGTGAATTCAGGACCAGCCTTGTCTACATCATGAGTACCAGGCACCCAGGATTTTGTAGTGTGACTCTGCCTATAAATAAATAGATAGATAGATAGATAGATAGATAGATAGATAGATAGATAGATAAATGCAGTGGACAGTCCTCGAGAAATAATGACTTAGCAGTTAAGAGCAGTGGCTGATCTTCTAGAGAACCAAAGACTGATTCCCAGCACCCACAACTGTCTGTCAACTCTGGTTCCAGAAGCTCTGGCGCCCCCTCTTCTGGCCTTCACAAGTACCACATGCACCTGGTGCACACACATACCTCAAGCACACATACATACATATAAGTAAATCTTTTTTAAAAAGAAAAATGCAGCGTACAAATAATATACAAATTATGGGATTAATGTGGAAGAGATATGAAAAGCCAGGAAATATGAGCCAAATTGCTTTCTCCGTCATTGGGAAAGTCTATAACTTGGTAAAATGGTTGGTTATTTTGCTGGCATTGCGGAAGTCTATGACTTGGTAAGGTTTTCCATTATTTCGCTGCCATTGTGATTCTGTAACTCAAGGAGGTGGTTATTTCTTTTCTAATACCTTATGATTTTAAAAAATACAATTTTTGAGGACAGAAAATAAATAATATCTTGTTAGTGGAAACACATTTGATGTCAAATGACCATGATTTCTCTATTGATGTTGATCATATTTCCAGTCCTTCCTGTAGTTCTTTAACTTGACAGCCCCATGAGGAGAAAGGAAGGGATTGGAGAACAGGGAAGAGCATAGACAAGTGATAGTTTTATGTGTTGAGAAAATGTCCTGGATGTGAGTACCTGAGTGTGGCATCCTCCATATTAAAGGAAGCTGGCTCATCCCAGGTGTTCCTGGATTTAAGGAATGAGTTCAATTAAAAACTGAGCTGGCAGCTTGAGATTCCACGGGGAACAGAAGGTAATTAATAAACATGGTCAGATTGAATAAAGTAGAAAATTGATTTCTGCTTGGATGGAACTTGGAAATTAGGGTGATTGAGGCAGATTCCCAGTTCAGGCTCCATGGAGGAGCTGCACTGTGGATAACGGATTTTGAAAAACACTTTTCAAATATAGCCACAGATCTACTATGATTTAAAAATAAAATGTCTATCCTGGCAGGTTCTTTTCTTCTTGAAACGTGGTCTGTGCAAGTCTTCCAGTGGTGCCAGCCTCAGCAGGGTGGTTTCCTGTCTAGCGGGGAGTGGGAAGCCGTTCCAGAGCCACTTTCTTATAATATCACCTGGCCAGAAAAGGGGAGAAAAGATGGAGAATGAAAAAGGACTTTCTTTTTCTGTTGCGAGTGACAAAAACCCATCCCAAGTTAGCCTGAGCAAAACATAAAATCAAATGTAAAGGTCAGTGGTGTCTTGGTCGGTTTGCCAGTGCTACAGCTAAACACCACAGCCAGGATTGGTCTTGTAGAAACAGGTCTTAAGCGTACTATTGCTGCGACGAAACACATGACCAAAAGCATATTTCATTCACAGTTCCGTATACAGTTCATCATCGAAAGCAGCGAGGGCAGGGAAGTGAAGGCGGAGACAGGAGCTGATGCGGAGGCCATAGAGGATGCCGCTTACTGGTTTGCTCAGCCTGCTTTCTTTTAGAACCCAGGACCACCAGCCCAGGGATGGCACCCCCAGTGGGCCGGGCCCTCCTCCATCAATCACTAGGAAATGCCCTACAGGTTCCTATTGTATAGAGGCGTTTGTTTATTGTTTGTTTGTTTGTTTGTAGCCAAACTTGAGGCAATCTTTACTAAATACTGGCCGGGACCCTGGATATTAGCCAGGTCCATCTCCAGAATTCCCAGACTTTGGTGCTGAACTACATTAGTCAGGGACTTATAAAGATGCACAGGGTATGTACTTCCTGCCTTCGTTCAGTCAGGGCAAGCATGCGTCCTGAGGTACTTCCTGCTTAGTACTTCCTACCGTGTGATCAAGCACACAGCCTGTGAGCTGGGTCAGTCAAGCTTGTCTAGAGAAGTGAAAACATTCAGTTTGTCGTCTTACGTGAGCAGCCCCCCCCCTACATTCTGGGAAGCATCTCTCCTTGGGAAAGTGGGGCTCACAGGTTAGAGGCATTCTTGTTGTGGAGGTCTTTTCTTTTTTTTATTTATCTATTTATTTATTAAAGATTTCTGTCTCTTCCCCGCCACCGCCTCCCATTTCCCTCCCCCTCCCCCAACCAAGTCCCCCTCCCTCGTCAGCCCAAAGAGCAATCAGGGTTCCCTGCCCTGTGGGAAGTCCAAGGACCACCCGCCTCCATTCAGGTCTAGTAAGGTGAGCATCCAAACTGCCTAGGCTCCCACAAAGCCAGTACGTGCAGTAGGATCAAAAACCCATTGCCATTGTTCTTGAGTTCTCAGTAGTCCTCATTGTCCGCTATGTTCAGCAAGTCCGGTTTTATCCCAGGCTTTTTCAGACCCAGGCCAGCTTCTTAATTGAGGCTCCCTTCTCTTAGATGACTTTAGCTTGTGTCAAGTTGCTATAAAACTATCCTGCACAATTGACTGACACATAAACATATCACCATTAAGCCAAAACCTTTCCTTTCTCATTTATCCCCAAGATCTCACTCTAAAAAACATAATTTTAGAAGTCCCAAGTTTTTACAAATTCAAATGCATGAAAGGTTTAGTCTCTCTAAGATATACAATTTCTTTAAAAATCCAAAATCTCTCTTAAAAATTCAAAGCCTTTCAGCTGTGGGCTCTTTTTTTTTTTTTTTTGTGGGCTCTTGTAAAAATCAAAAATTAAGTCAAATACTTTTTTCAAACGGGAACAACCAGGGCACAGTCACAATCCTAACAAAGCAAAACCAAACTCCCAACAGAATAAACAGCTCAATGTCTGATTATCTGGGACTCACCATCTTCTGGGCTCCTCCAAGGGCTTGGGTCACAGCTCTGCCCACTGCAGCTGCTGTTCTTGGTGGTTATCCCGTGTTACCGGCATCTCCAAAACACTGGGGTCTTCTGCTGCTACTGGGCTGCACTTCTGCCAATAGCTCCCCCCCCCCCCCCCGGGCTCTCTTCATGGTGCCAAGTCTCAACTTCTCTGCACGGCCCCTCAATCCTGGGCCTTCAACTGCTATTGGGGCTGCACCTTCACCAATGGCCTCCCCTGGCCTCTCACAGCGCCAAGCCTCAGCTGCTCTCCATGACCCCTTCATGCTTTCAAGACCAGTTCCACCTGGGTGACTCTTACCCTACCAAGTTCGGCTACCAGTATGAAGTACAACCTTGACTACCCCTGGAGCATGGCTTCTGTGTGCTAACATCCCAGAAGATTTCATTCGGTGACGCTTGTCCCTTCTTAATCACCACTAATTTCTCAGCTCCAGCCGACCAGTTTCAATTGTCCCAGTGTATAAAGGTTTTACATTAGTGTGTCTGGTCTCTTGTTAATCACAGTTGATTTTTCAATTCCAACTGTCCAGAACCGCAGATTCTTCATACAAATGACCCAGCAGAGGCCTTGCGTCCCTCTGAGACTTTACAAGCCAGGCCTCCATCATCGGCACTGCTCTCAGCATTTGTTGCAAGGAGGTTGTTTGTTTGGTTCCTGGCCACCCGGCTACCTTAGACCTGAAATAATCACATAGAAACTGTATTAATTAAATCACTGCTTGGCCCATTAGCTCTAGCTTCTTACTGGCTAACTCTTACATCTCAATTTAACCCATCTCCATTAATCTGTGTATCACCATGAGGTTGTGGCCTACCAGCAAAGTTTTAGCACGTCTATTTCCATTGGCGGATCCATGGCATCTCTCTGACTCCACCCTTCTTCCTCCCAGCTTAGAGCCTAGTTTACCCCGCCTAGTTCTGTTCTTCCCTGCCATAGGCTCAAAGCAGTTCTTTATTCATTAACCAATGAAAGCAACACACAGACAGAAGGACCTCCCACACCAAACATTCTTGCCCTCAAAGCTCTGACGGAGAAGCCCACTGAGCTCTCAACGCTCAGTGACTCTTCTGGCTCAGCGTTCCAAAGTCCTTCCACAAATCTCCAAACATGGTCAGATCTGTCACCTTACTATCCCGTACCAGCTTCATTGAGGCTCCGTCCTCTCAGATGACTTTGTTGTGTCAAGTTGACATGAAACTAGCCAGCACAGCAGGTTTGATTGTTGTTGTCCCCTCCTCCAATTGTGGCTCTTTAGGCTTGGAGGTTCACGGTCAGGGGGGCAGATCTGGGGGGCACTTGTCACCGACGTGGGCTCTGCTGTCATTAGGTAGCTCAGGCATCATGTGGTAAGAACATTCTTGCTAAGGGGCCTCTTTCACTCAGGAAATGAAAGTCACATTGGATGAGGACTCAATGCTTATGGCCTCATTTAAACCCTAATCACCCCAAAGGCCCCAGATATCATAGATTAATATCTCACAGTGGTAATGAGATCCTGACATGAACTTAGAAGGAGACGCACCATGGTGGCATTTATTGGTGCACTTACCTGGAAGAGTATCTGGGTGCAGCTTTAACTTCTTCCCCATCCTTCTGACTTCTTTCCTTCCTGAGCTAAGACAGCCACAGGAGACCGACATCTACGTTTGTGTGTTTTTTTTTTTTGCCTCCTCACCAGGGGGGTGTGAAAAGGCAGGCTCTTCTGATTGGTCAGATTAGAGCATGTGACTGCCCTAGGGCCAATTACCATGACCAACAAGGAACAGGGGGTTCTCTCTCAGAATCGGGGTTGGAGAGAGAGGCTTCATCTGCCCAAGACATGGGAATGTGTTTAGAATGGGCCACGGGCACCGGTCCTCCTGCCACACCGCTGAAAGAACACAGATAGCTTTTGCTGTCTTAGAGAAAAGACTCAACATGTGCCGGAAGCAGGAAAACCGGGAGGGGGTTTTCCAGGCTTCGTCCCCTTTGGGGCCTTTGGCTCCTTTCCGTTTTACTTCGGTGAAGTCGTTTTCTAGTTCAGCAGCAGGGAGAGACGTGTGGGCCCCCAATGCCACTGCTGCTGATGGGGGAGCCAGCCCGTGCAGTTAGTCTTGGCTGTGATCATGGTATAAGCAGGGGAGATGGTTTCTGCCAGCAGCCAGCCCCAGCAGCCCAAGTTCCAGACCAGAAGAAGTACCAGTTCAGATCCTAGGTACCAGTGAGACCCCTCCTGGTATCCTGTTCCCCTAGAAACAAGGAAGGGCTGTGCTGAAGAAACCTCTTTCCTGAAATGACCCTGTCTGTGTTATTCAGCTATAGCAACGGAGAACGAAGTAGAAGCTGCCCTTCTGCAGACACTACAGCTCCTGCTTTTTTGTTTTTTTATGTGTATTCTTCATATGGACTGTTTCCTGGACGTACCCTGACTGCCCGGAGCTCACAGTCTCTGGTAAGCCTGCCCAGGTGTGTGATCCCTTGGCATAGCCCAGCTTACCTGCCTAACCAGAAGCTCAGGCCTCCTCACTTCCTGTCTTGTTCAGAAAGCAGTATCACCCAGGTGGACCTCAGAACTGTGGTCAGATTCTATTTTTAAAAAATGTGTTTGGCCCCTGGCAGGTTTGCTTCAGTCCCCCCCCCCACTCCACACCTCCCCCCACACCAGCAGGCATGTCTCCTCCTCTAGCCAGAATTTATAGAATCCCATCACTTCCCCCGACTTGGATCAGGCCAGTCACAGGCCTCCTGAATTCACCAAGGCCTCCAGCCTTCTATACCGCCTCCACCTAGGAGTCTCTTCACTGGGAACACAGTGTTCCTTTTAGGGCACACACTGCCCGACATACATCCCAGGTAACAGTTCCAGCTTTTACTAGGTTTCTGCATGTATAAATTGATATTGGGGCAGGGGCCGGGAGATGGCTCAGCAGGTAAAGGCACCCACTGCCAACCCTGAGAGCCTGAGTTCAATCCCCCAAAGAACCAACTCCTGCAAAGTGTCCTCTGGCTTCCGTGCTCATTAGACACACAGATGACAGGCAGACTCAGACATGCACGTGTGTGCACACACACATTAAATGAATAAAGTATGATTTTAAAATAGACACTTTATTTTATTGGGACCACATATCTATTTCTGACCCTTTCTTACTTCAGTGTGGTCATCTGAAAGTTGTGCCCAGAAAAAGACAGGGCACCGATACGTGTTCGATTCCTTTCTGCTATGATAAAACACGCAGACCGGAAGCAACTTTGGTGAGAAAAGCATTTGTTGGTTGACAACTTCCACCGAGGGTCCTGCTTGCTGGCTCGTTCTATCCCTGGCTCCCTCTCAGGCTCGTGCCTACCTAGTTTTCTTAGATAACCCAGGACCACCTGCCCAGGAAGCAGCACTGCCTGCTGGGCTGGCCCATGTCAACGAAGACAAGACAGTCCTTCACAGACAAGTCCACAGACTAACCAGATCGAGACAGTTACTCACTGAGACTTCTGACTGTCAGGTGATAGTGAGTGCTAACTAGGACAGCCGTGGGCTTTTTACGAAGACTCTTCTCCCGCACCACTCTCGCAGACCTGGTACGCATCACGTATGTAGCCTATCCTGGCCTCACGCTTGGTAAATCCTGTTAGCTTCCTGCGTGCTGGGATTACAGGCGCTCACCACCGTGCTTGGTTTGAGCTCTTCTTATTTTTTATTTTATTTTATTTATGTATTTGGGTTTTTGGTGGTGGTGGTTTGGTTTTTTTTTTTTTTTTTTTTTTTGAGATAGGGTTTCTCTGTGTAGTCCTGGCTGTCCTGGAACTCTCTGTAAACCAGGCTGGCCTCAAACTCAGAGATCCGCCTGTCTCTCGGCCTCTGAGTGCTGGGATTAAAGACATGAGCCAGCACTGCCCGGCTGCTGAGCTCTTTTCGTTTTAGAGAGAAAGAGCTTAGATTTAAGCGTTTGTATTTCCAGTGCTGTGCTCCTATGTCTGGGTGCTGAGTCACTCAGTCTAGCCTTTCCGAGCCTCTCTTTCTCACGGTCAGTGGAGGGAACAGTACCACCTGCACCGGGCTATTGTGAGGGTCAGATGGGGGCAGATATGTGAGGAGACTCTGCCAGCTAGGAATGGCAGCAGGGATGGGGCAGCACTCCTGGGGCACCTATGGTGGGCAGTGGGGTCTGCTGAGCAGGCTGGAGAGAAACCCCAGCTGCCTGCAGAAGAGAAGACTTCGCAGTGACAGACTGGCAGAGACAGGCAATCCACGGTGACGCTAAGCTAAGTATTTACATCGCCATCCAATGGTGAATACCTTTCTCAGTGTTCATAGGCACGCAGAGCAACTCCTGAGAGCTGCCTACTTGCTCTCTCTCGTTCCTGACCGGAGCATTCGCCGAGTGTCTGTTAACGGGCACCTTCTGTGTCGTGGTAGAGACTTCTCACCTGAGATGTGACATGTGTATACTTTCTGGGAAAAGATGATGTCATGAAAGGGGGCTTGGCAAAGTCAGATTGATTACTATAGCGTAAGATTTAGCTATTTATCTCATATCAGAAGTTTTGTAGCTGGCCAGTGATATCACAAGTTTTTAATCCCAGCACTCAGGAGGCAGAAATAGGCAGATATCTAAGTTCGAGACCAGCCTGGTCTACAGAGCAAGTTCCAGGACAGGAAGACAGAGAAACCTGTCACAAAAAAACAAAATAAAATAAAAGTACTTTGTTATATTGCTTATTTTTCTTATGTACTTATATATTCTCATTTATCTTAAAATTTTAAGTAAAATACCGAATTTTGTAATTTATAATACAGTTATTTCTTGCTGTCCATTGGGCACTAGTTCCAGGAGCACCTCAGACTTGAAATTCCATGGCTGCCTAAGCCCTGCTGTAAAATGGCAGTGTCTGCATCCCTCTGCAAACAATCTCCCATGTGCTGAGAATCATCTCCAGATTCTCTTGACTGCTAATACAGTGGCAACGCTACCCAAACAGTGACGCACAAAGATGCCGTGTCGCCTAGGATACAGTGAACAAAGCCTATGTGTTCAGCACAGACACATTTGGGCAATCCTTTTGATGCTCCGTTTGCTGACTCTATGGTATGGGCAGCCTGTGGAGACAGATGCTCTCAGGAGAAGAAAACGACTCCAAACCCTTCTTGCACGCTAGCATGGGTGTGCCCTGTCCAGCCTCTAACACTCGCCCCTGTTTGATTGACTCGTAGCTGTCTCTCCTGTCTGTCTATATTCTGCTTCTTCAGAGCACAGCCCCAGGGCCCTGTCTCATTGAGTTTGCCACAGGCCCCACCCATCTCAGTGGCCTCTCCCTACACACTTCTCAGTTCTTTTCTAAATTATGTCTCCCTCCCCCCGTTTTGACATGTGTGTGTGTGAGTGTGCATGTGTGTATGTGTGTGTGCATGTGTGTGAGTGTGCATGTGTGTATGTGTGTGCATGTGTGTATGTGTGTGCATGTGTGTATGTGTGTGCATGTGTGTATGTGTGTGCATGTGTGTATGTGAGTGTGCATGTGTGTATGTGAGTGTGCATGTGTGTATGTGTGTGTGCATGTGTGTATGTGAGTGTGCATGTGTGTATGTGAGTGTGCATGTGTGTATGTGTGTGTGCATGTGTGTATGTGAGTGTGCATGTGTGTATGTGTGTGTGCATGTGTGTATGTGAGTGTGCATGTGTGTATGTGAGTGTGCATGTGTGTATGTGTGTGTGCATGTGTGTGAGTGTGCATGTGTGTATGTGTGTGCATGTGTGTATGTGAGTGTGCATGTGTGTATGCGAGTGTGCATGTGTGTATGTGTGTGTGCATGTGTGTATGTGAGTGTGCATGTGTGTATGTGAGTGTGCATATGTGTATGTGTGTGTGCATGTGTGTATGTGTGTGTGCATGTGTGTATGTGAGTGTGCATGTGTGTGAGTGTGCATGTGTGTATGTGAGTGTGCATGTGTGTATGTGAGTGTGCATGTGTGTATGTGAGGGTGCATGTGTGTATGTGAGTGTGCATGTGTGTATATGTGTGTGCATGTGTGTATGTGTGTGTGCATGTGTGTATATGTGTGTGCATGTGTGTATGTGTGTGTGCATGTGTGTATGTGAGTGTGCATGTGTGTATGTGTGTGTGCATGTGTGTGAGTGCACATTTTGGGTGTGTCTGCAAGTGTGGAAGTCTGGGATTGATGACAAGAATCTCCCTTGATCTTTCTTCCATCTTATCTATTGAGGCAGGGTCTCTCAAGCAAACCCAGAGCTCTCCAGTACAGCTGGTCTCACCAGCCAGTGTCTGCTAGGGATCCCCTGTCTCTGTCCTTGAAAGCTGAAGTGACAGGCAGGCTGCCACAGCCACCAGCATTTATTCGGGATTTGGGAATCTGAACTCTGCCCCTTACTGCTGAGCCCGCTCGCTAGTCCGCATATTCCTTTTCCACCACAGCTTGCTTTATTGTTACTCTTGAATCTTCCTTCTATTATTTAGAGGGAATCAGTCTCCTTGCATTTAGATCGCAGCATCCTGTGGTCAGTGTTCATACACTAATGTTTCCGATAGCTCCCAGAATCTCTCACAGTAATAATACCTTGTGCACAGCAGGCTACAGTGAGCTTTGTTTGGCGGAGATTTGATAGGCGCATCAGCTCCAACTCCTGGGGCTGATACATGAATCTGAAAGGTAAACAGAGCCCTTCTGTTTACGTGCGCAGAGCGAGCTCTCCCAGGCCTGCTAACCTGACTTAGAGTAGCACAGACCAGTTTCTATTCCCGTTCACTCTTATACTGGGGTTGAAATGATCAGTACACCCTCTCTATTTGCCCTTTTGCCCTGCCTTGACCTTCCTGGCCGCGGTTTCCTGTGCCAACCCTTCCTTCAGCTGTGTTGCCTTGCAAACGCCTCCTCTTCTTCCGTCCATCCCAGGTCAGATATAGCTCTTCAAGGGGCTTCTTGGGGACCCCGGGACCAATCAGTGCACCTTCTTACATCACATCCAGCCCTTTGGGTGACATACACATTATATATAATATTCATTTTTTTCTAGTGAGGTGGATGTTGCTCACTAAAATATAAGCTATGAAAATAAGAAATGTATGTCTGAGTTCAAAGCCAGCCTGGTCTCTAGGACACCTAGGGTCACACATAGAAATCCTGTTTTGAAAACAAACAAGCAAAAAAACAAAAAACCCAAACAAAAAACAAACAAAAACCCAAAACACTCTGTTCTTGTTGAGAACTGAGTCCTAGTTGGCAATAAAGACATACAAACAAGTGTCCCATTTTTAACAAAGGGCCACCAGTCACACTGGGCATGTGTTCCCCGTGAGGATGAGATCTCAATGACATAGACCCTATGTTCAAATAAAGTCATATTCTGAGGTCCTGAGAATTCAGAATTCATAGAACTTAAAAATGCCCGAGGTATAGGTAGAGACAGCATGCACCATTCAGCACAGTCAAGCACAGCAAGAATTCACTGGCTGTGTAAGTCGGGACAGTGTGGTCTGCCGCAGCACAGGCTCCAGGCACTGGACATGGCTGCTCTTACTGCCCCTGAGAGGCCTCTGCAGGCAGATACAGCTGTCCTATGCTCTTAGCCCAGAGGAACAGTACTATCTGGGAGGCTAGGGGTTACTAAAGGTCTACCATTTCTACAGTGCCATCGGCCATTGCAAGCCAGAATCAGTCAGCCAAGCTTCAGGGTCAGCACTCCAAAAAAAATCCATAGAGCCCCTGCATTCTGAGTCTTTTGCTCCTGCCTTTGGTTTTATATTATGGCCGTCTTGACAGCACAGCCCAGGGCCACCAGGGCCTAGCTCCTAGATGGGCCCTCCCTCAGCACCAGCCCTGCCAGGAGCTTCATCCATTCTTTCCTGATGTGCCCAGTTCCGTCTGTGACCTTCTCCCATGTATAAGTTCCTCTGAGCTCAGTCCAGATCATACTGCATTCATCTGTGTAACTCCCACAGCTGCAGCTGGCAAAAGTTGCCCTCATTAGAAAGCAAAGGGGAGGGTGGATACTGTTATCATCAGGAGGGGATGGAGGCCTCCCCCACCCAAGCAGAGGGAAGTGCATCACAAAGTTTCCTGTGCTTTCTGCTGGCCCCAAGTTCTAGGATGCCAAGCCAGGTGGCAATTCTGTCCTCCCCTGGGGCCAAGTGTCAATAGTCTATTGTGCTGGCTAGTTTTATATCAACTTGACAGAAGCTAGAGTTATCTGAAAGGAGGGAACCTCAGCTGAGAAAAGGCCTCCGTAAGAGTCAGCTATACGGCATTTTCTTAATTAGTGACTAATGGGGCAGGGCCCATAGCATTGTGGGTGGTGCCATCCCTGGGCTGATGGTCCTGGGTTCTATAAAAAAGCAGGTCAAGAAAGCTATGAGGAGCAAGTCAGTAAGTAAGCAGCACCCCTCCATGGCCTCTGTATCAGCTCCTGACTCCAGGTTCCTGCCCTGTTTGAGTTCCTGTCCTGACTTCCTTTGATGATGAACGGTGACCTGGAAGCATAAGCCAAATAAACCCTTTCCTCCCCAACTTGCTTTGGTCATGGTGATTTGTCACAGCAGTAGTGACCCTGACTATGGCATCTCTACAACGGTCGGCTTCGGGGAAACTCAAGAGATATCAAAACACGGCTCTAACAAAAGCAAGGCTTAGGGACCATTGCTTCTGCTTATTCGAGAGGGGCTGACTGCTGTGGCTCAGCCACGTACTTGCCTTCTTGACCACAGGGCGCACCAGGGAAGCCAAAGTTCCAGGTCACCTTCTAGGAGGCAGTGATCTGGTGGCCCTCCGTGTAGGAGGTGTCAACTTCAGAAAGGTAGGACACACTGTAAACGATTACTTTAAAAGCCTCTTTGAAATGGGTCGAGAAATGCATACCTCCTGCACTCCTCACCCCTGCTGTCCTTGGGGAGGGCTGGACAGGGGTCTGCTGGAGCCACTTTCTGACCAGTCTCACCTGGTACAGTTCCGGCTTTCCATGGCATTCCCGTGGCTTTGGAATATGCTTTGGGAACTATATCCACTTCCCTAATGTTACACAGGAGGATTCCATCTGTCACATGTGGCATTAATTTCTTCCTGTTTCCTGCCTTAGCCCCTGTGATTCAGATGACCCCCCATTCAGGGCAGCTGCAGGGTGGCAACAGGAACAATGAAGTCATTGCTTCATCAGGGTTGACTCTCAGATTCCCAGGGGATTAAAAAAAAAAAGCAGTTAGGCTTAGGGAAAAGAGGGCAGGAGGCAGCTCTTCCATTATCCCAGGTGCAGAAAGGATGCCACACTCAGCATCATCTTTGGCCGGCCACTCACCCGGCTTGAAAGTCTCAATGGTCACAGCTAGAAAAAGAAAAGACCGAAGAAATGGTCTCTGCCCAATTCTCAAGGCTGTTACTTCTTTGTCCCTGGTCCTTCAATGCAGGCTCAGGTAGAGGTGACACCATGAGAGACCTTCTCCCTAAAGATGACCTCTGTGGCCTGTGTGCATCAGTTTGAGACATTAGGGCTTTCACCTCGGCTGTGATTTATTAAAATGACCGCTTTCATCACCAGTCCCTCGGTGCTCACACTTGTCCCTGGCTATTAGTGGCAGACTGCTTGCTCTCAGGGCAGAATAATTGAGAGTGGCAGCCCTAATTGCACTGCTGTTGCACCCACCAGCTGCACAGGGGCCTTGCTCAGAAGTTCCTTGAGGATCTGTGGTCCAGGCACTTGTTTTGCCAAGTCCCTGGGGCCCACTTGACAGAGTCCTTACCCAGGCATATCTGTGTTCTGGCTTTGTGCTGACTTAGCTCTCCTGTTCCTCCTTCCCTTTATCTAATTTCCATATTCACTTATATATATTCTAGTTATGTTTTTTTTTTCATATTTTGAGAGTGTTTGTTCATTGTAGAGAAATTAGAAAATATAGATTATTGCCAGGTGGTGGTGGTGGTGCACACCTTTAATCCAAGGACTCAGGAGGCTGAGGCAGGTGGATCTCTCTGAGTTCGAGGCCAGCCATGTCTACAGAGTGAGTTCCAGAATAGCCAGGGTTACACAGTGAAATCCTGTCTAGGAAAACCTTGTAGCTAAGCCGGGTAATGGTGGCGCGCACCTTTAATCCCAGCACTTGGAAGACAGAGACAGGAGGATCTCTGTGAGTTTGGGGCCAGCCTGGTCTACAAGAGCTAGTTCCAGGATAGGCTCCAAAGCTACAGAGAAACCCAGACTCGAAAAAACAACAAAAAAGAAAAAAGAAAAACCTGCAGCTAAGATCAAGTCTAACATCTGTTCACATCAGCTTACTATCTGACACATCTGGGGAAAGTAACAGAAGCCAGTTTGGCCCACTCCACAGTTTGGCTGTCCTATCAGTGATTCCGAGAGTGGTGCTCTCCTACCTGGGGCTTGAAAACTTACATGTTGGACCTGGTAGCCCACGTCCGGCACTCAGAGGCCAGCCGAGGACTGGGAGTTCGAAGCAAGTATGGTCTACATATTGAGATCCTGTCTTGAAAAACACAACAAATACAAAGTTATTTTATAGTCATAACAACACTGAGTTAAATTATTCAATCAGGAAAACATTACCGGTCACTTAGTTTATTTCCAACTCTTTGCATTTGGAAGCAGCGTCACTGTGGACATCTGTGGCTCCATCTTCACATACACACATTCACGTCCTTTCTTAGGATGAATGCCTAAGAGTAGAATGGTTAGGTCAAAGGAGTACACATTTTCTAAAAAAAATATTTTCATCTTTTAAAAGTTATGTGTGTGTGTGTGTGTGTGTGTGTGTGTGTGTGTGTGTGCACTCGTGAGTGCAGGTGCCCTCAGAGACCAGAAGAGGGCGTCAGAGCTTCTAGAACTGGAATTACAGGCCATTCTTAGCCTCTGTGGAGATGCTGGGAACCCAACCTCAGTCTTCTGCAAGAGCAATAGAAACTTCTCTTTTTTAGTGTTGTTTTATTTTTTTTCCTTTTCCTTCCTCCTCCTCCCTCTTCTCTTTACAGTACCCACCCTTAAACACTGAGCCATCCTTCCAGCCCCTTGGTACTGGTTTTAATTTCATACTGTGAACATAGGGCTTATGGTTTGGTATGTAGGTCTATGGCAGATGCTCACCTAGCATCACAAGGCCCTGGGTTTGATCCCCAGCACCACAAAAAAAACAAAAAACAAAAAACAAAAACAGCATCCATACCTGGACATGCAAGGGAGACTATTACAGAGAATCCTCCTCTGCCTACTCAGCAGTGATTAGCTTCTGGACATTTCCCTGCTTTCTCTCCCATTTTCAACCCATTCCTCCACTTGTTTTAGGGGTACAGCCAAGACATTCTGCCAGAAAGACTCTTCTCTGGGTTTTAACCTACTCCACCCTTGAGGCAACAAACACTGGCAACTTGAAAATGGGAGAGAGATTCCTGCAGTCCCACCCAAATACCTCTTTGGATCTCTTTCTCCCCACCTCGGAACTGGCCTGTGCATTTTAAAGTCATTTCAGATCTTGACAGCCTACTGCAGAAAGTTTTATCAAATTATACTGAGGAGTGTTCATGCTTGCTAATCTTCAGGTCATTTTCTTTCTCCCTCCTTGCTTCTCTTTTTTTTTTTTTTTTTTTGAGACAGGGTTTCTCTGTGGTTTTTAGAGCCTGCCCTGGAACTAGCTCTTGTAGACCAGGCTGGTCTCGAACTCACAGAGATCCGCCTGCCTCTGCCTCCCGAGTGCTGGGATTAAAGGCGTGCGCCACCACCGCCCGGCTTCTTGCTTCTCTTTTTATCTATCATCTATCTGTATCTATCTATCTATCTATCTATCTATCTATCTATCTATCTATCTATCTATCTATCTATCATCTATCTATCTCTATCTATCTACCTATCTATCTATCTATCTATCTATCTATCTATCTATCTATCTATCATCTATCTATCTATATCTATCTATCTATATCTATCTATATCTGTCTATCTATCATCTATCTATCTATCTATCTATCTATCTATCTATCTATCTATCTGGATTTTTTAGGCAGGGTTACTATGTGTAGCCTTGACTGTCCTGGAACTAACTCTGTAGAGCAGGCTGGCTTTGGACTCATAATGATCCACCTGCCTCTGCCTCCTGAGTCCTGGGATTAAAGATGTGCACCACCTCTGCTCAGGCTCACCCATCCTTTCTCCTTTTTCAATTCTTTTTTGTGGAACACAAGCTATGTAAGTGTTCTCTGTCCTTGAAAGAAAATGGTGCTCAAAGGGAGTGGCGCTGTTCAAAGGTGTGGCCTTGTTGGAGGAAGTGTGTCACTGTGGGGCGGACTTTGAGGTCTTGTTTCTCAAGCTTCACTAAGTGTGACAGTCAGTCAACTTCCTGTTGCCTCTGAGTCAAGATGTACGGACTCTCAGTTCCCACACCACATCTGCCTGCATGCCTCCATCCTCCCTTCATGATCATAATGGACTGAGCCTCTGAAACTGTAAGTGAGCCACCCCAATTAAATGTTTCCTTTAGAAGAGTTGCTGTGGTCAAGGTGTCTCTTCACAGCAACAGAGCCCTAACTAAGACAACCACTGACAGTCCTCTTTTTCATTTGGGAAGAATACCACTGTTAGCAGTTTTAGTTGGAAGTTACCTGGTTGTGAATGAAGTTTTCTCGTTGAATATTTGCATTTCTGTCTTTGTGAATTATCTTTTCTTAATTTTCCTGTGTGCTGTTTTTTAAATCGCCATTTCTGTTTATCCAATAGCATCGTGCTTGCTCCAGCAAATTGCTGGGAGAACTTTTCAGCCAAAAATAACAGATGATTGCTCTCATACAAAGTCAGTGTGTTTTCTAAAACCAATATCAGATCAAATTCACAGCTCATGCTCAGATCAACAAGCAGGCTGGCTGACTGGAGACGTGTGGATGCAAACGGGGTACGGAACATGGGACAGGAGCCTGCAGGAGCGAGGCAAGAAGACATACCCTGTGCTGACTAGTTTATGTCAACTTGACAGCGACTAGAGTTATCTGAAAGGAGGGAGCCTCAGTTGAGAAAATGCCAACGTAAAATCTGGCTATAGTGCATTTTCTTAATTAAAGATTGATGGAGGAGGGCCCAGCCTATTGGGTGGTGTCATCCCTGGGCTGGTGGTCCTGTGTTCTAGAAGAAAGCAGGCTGACCTTTGGATGTCACTGTGGCGATTTCTCAGAAAATTAGGAAACAACCTTCCTCAAGACCCAGTAATACCACTATTGGGTATATACCCAAAAGATGCTCAATTGTGCTACAAGGACATGTGCTCAACTATGTTCATAGCAACTTTGTTTGTCATAGCCAGAACCTGGAAACAGCCTAAATGCCCCTTGACTGAAGAATGGATAAGGAAAATGTGGTTATATTTACACAGTGGTGTACTACACAGCAGAAAAAAAATATGACGTCTTGAAATTTACAGGCAAATGGGTGGAGCTAGAAAACATCATATTGAGTAAGGTAACTCAGACCCAGAAAGACAATTATCACATGTACTCACTCATAAGTGGTTTTTAAGCATAAAGCAAAGAAAACCAGCCTACAATTCACAATCCCAGAGAACTTAGACAACAATGAGGACCCTAAGAGGGACATACATAGATCTAATATACATGGGAAGTAGAAAAAGACAAGATTTTCTAAATAAATTGGGAGCATGGGGATCGTGGGAGAAGGCTGAAGGATAGGGGAGAGGCAGGGAGGGGAGCAGAGCAAAATGTAGAGCTCAATAAAAATCAATAAAATTAAAATAAAAGAAAGCAGGTTGAGCAAGTCATGAAGAGCAAGCCAGCAAGCAGCTCCCCTCCATGGCCTCTGCATCAGCTCCTGCTTGCAGGGTCCTGCCCTGCTCGAGCTCCTGTCCTGACTTCTGTCAGTAAAGAACAGCGGTATGGAAGTGTAAGCCAAACAAACCCTTTCTATCTCACGGTGTTTCACCGCAGCAACAGAAACCCTAAGACATACTCCTAGGCCACCCAGTCTCTCCTCCTCTCGTGGTTATACCTGGGGCAGCTGAGGCAAACAGCACACAGACGACTCCAGTTCCTTCTGCCTTTAGATCACACCCATGTAAGACCCTGCAAGCCCCATCCGGGAACTTTCTATCACAGCATTGGTTATGTGTTTATCTGTAGAAGGCAAACAGTGCCTTAAAATACACCAAACATTGGTGAAAATGAAATTTCTCCCCCCACCCTGCTCTCTTTTTAAAAATATTTTTCAGCACGAAGGTCCGGGACCAGGTGAATACGACTTGAAAGCACCCCCAGTAGGCTCCGTCACCTCTTGTTTTCGATCCAAGGTTCCCCGATTCTTGCCTGTTAGTTCAGTAAGTATGCTAAGCCAGATACCTATGTGTGTGTAGGGGGGCGGGGGCGGGGGTCTTAGGATTCCACGTGCTCAGATGGGGATTGTCACGCACGACCACGATGGAGGTTGTATTGAAGTCCCAAGACTTTGGCTAGACCCCGAGCTGCTTCTGTCTTAAAGGCAGGCCACTGAAGGCCAAGGTAGGCCATGTCCAGGAATGATTTCAGAAAATAACATTGTAATCATCTCAGAGGCCTTTTCTGTTTTACACGGAAGCCTCCATCCTCCCTGAGAAGTGTCTGCCAAGGCTGGGAGATGTTTGGAGGAGTCTGCTTGCTAGCCTTTCCCACGGTGAATGCTCTGTCCCTGGGTACCAGAGGCTGCAGGTGGTCGTTCAAGGGAGACACATTTCACGTGCTGGACTGCCTCATGTAAACCTCATCCTAGAAACAGCTTTTTTTTCCCCTCAAAGTAAGTATGTTTTCCTGTCCTGGGTGACAGAGTTGATGCAGGATCTCCAAGACTTTCCACTGCAGAGCCATTGGCAACAACAGTTGGTCCTCTCGACACTAACCACCGCCACCCTGCAGGGACTAAATGCCACCCTGCCATTTCCTCTGAAGGATCCTCGGGTCTCTCGAGAGGCAGCAGGAACCCTCGCTGGAGGACAGGGCTTTCTAGGTGTCCCATGTAGCTCTTGTGACCTCAGAATCTGTCATCCTATTTCCTCTGGTATTGGGTTGTCCCCTTTCTGACTGCTCAGGACAGTGGATCACAGCCACTTGGGTGGGTAAAGGGACCACTCTTAGAAGCTTGAGCATTTCTTGGGAATGTTTCACAGGGTTCAGGTCCCAGACATTCTTGGAAGCCATCTTTGCTTCCAAAGGGTGTCTTAGGCATGGAGGACAAGGAAAGCATCTTTGGAGTCCGTGTAAATATTAACTCTGTTTCTTCGGGACCATTCTAGAGCCCGAGTGAGAACCATCAGCTCTGCTAACTGAGCCCTTTAGTTTCTAGGTATTGGTCCTGATTCAGGTACCTTGAAGCCAATGACTATTGCATATTCTGCATCCTGAATTCCCTCTTTTTCAAGATCTTCCTCTGTGTAGAGGACCAAGTATTGCCAGTGGTTGATCTGAGAGATTGGGATGAGCTGCACACCTATCCAGGAGGACTCCTCACCAAAGTGGGCAGGCTCCCCTTCCTCTCCTGGGAAATTGGGATGAGCTGCATACCTATCCAGGAGGACTCCTCACCAAAGTGAGGCTCCCCTTCCTCTCCTGAGAGATTGGGATGAACTGCATACCTATCCAGGAGGACTCCTCACCAAAGTGAGGCTCCCCTTCCTCTCCTGAGAGATTGGGATGAGCTGCATACCTATCCAGGAGGACCTCCTCACCAAAGTGGGCAGGCTCCCCTTCCTCTCCTGGGAGATTGGGATGAGCTGCATACCTATCCAGGAGGACTCCTCACCAAAGTGGGCAGGCTCCCCTTCCTCTCCTGGGAGATGAGAAGTCTGTTACTAGCCAGTCAGAGGTTTCCACTGTTTTTCGAAGGTTTATGGACCTTACAGGGAGAGCCAAGAGTAGACTTTTGGGCTCAAGGATTAGGAGTTGAGTGGCAGCAGCTGCCCACAGGTACCCAGGTTAGCCCTTTGCCACCCCACCTAATTTATTTCTGTATCCTACAGGCTGAGGATAGGGGCCTCGAGATGGGCAATCACACCCAAAGCTGTGCCCTGTCTCTCAGTTACGGACACGTGAAATTTGGGCTGAGGAGGTAACCCTAAGACAAGGGCTGGCGCCTTCAAAATGTCCACTGTAGAGTGGCTGGGCTGTAGGGACCATTGTTTGGAGATGTGATGCAGACGCGGAGTCAGTGTGATTACAGACAGACGGACAAGTGGCTGGAGAACTTCCATACTTTGGTGGCATCAGCAGTATTCAAAACAGACATCCGACTGGGTCTATAGGTCAGGCCTTCCTCACGATAACCAAACTCCCGAGAAAACCGAGTAGATTGCTAGAAAGGACAGTGTCCACTAAGTAGGGGCTGGTGTCTGGAGTTGTTCCTTTCTCTTAGAGAAAAAACTTCAAGATCACCTGGTGACAGGAAAATTAGGACTGGAGAGTTGTACTGGATGTTCTACAGTAGGATGACAGGGCCACAGCCGGCAGCCTTCCGAGGGGGCGGCTTTGTGCGCGCGTCCCCTTCGGCCTTCCAGTACTGCACGCTCCTGCTGCGTCCCCATTAATAGCGCTAATAAAGGCTTCCGCTTCCCTTGACGTGTGGCCAGGACTTGATTAGATTTCCAGGCTGCTCCTTTGCTCTTGGCCAAGCAAACATCCTGCCTTTAAAAGGCAGCTTTTGTAGGCAGCTGATGTCATCTGCCAGGCTGACTGCTCGGTTCCATGCTCAGGGGTGATGCTCTTTCCACCCGCTGCCTCTCAAAGAGACAGACTGAGCAAGGAAGGGCAGGCATGACCAGGAGTGAGAATGCTGGATGGCAGTGATGGAGCCAAGACGCCAGGGGCTGGCTGGGCAGAGCACTGTCTGATTTGGCAGGGCCCCAGTGAGCCTTGTTTCCCCCTGCCAGGCAAAAACACTGTACAAATTGGTGGCTTGGGGCCATACTGGGTACTGGCGCCAGGACTCAAACCCAGGTTTGCTGGATTTGGAAGCCTTTATCATTGATGTTCTTTTCCTCCTTTTTGTTTGTGTGTGTATGTGGCTGTGAAGTGTGTGTGTGTGTGTGTGTGTGTGTGTGTGTGTGTGTGAGAGAGAGAGAGAGAGAGAGAGAGAGAGAGAGAGAGAGAGAGAGACAGCATGTGTGTGGACCAGAAGAGGCACCCCTGCCTTATTCTTTTGAAGCAGAGTCTCTCCCTGAATGCAGAACGCACATATTTCAGCTAAGAAGGCAGCCAGCAAGCCCCAGAAGTTGTTCTGTCTCAGGGGTCACAGCACATTCAAGATCACGCTTGCCTTGTTCTCTGGGTGCTGGGGCCTCAACTCAGTCCTCTGAAGTCCCTCTCTCTCTCTCTCTTAGACACAGTCTTACTGTATAGTCCAGTTGGGTCTTGAACTCATGATCTTTCTGCCTCCACCTAAGTGCAAATCACCATGCCTGGAAAACCCTGCCCCTGACCACTACACTGGTGTTCTTCCAAGGGGCCTGAGATGAAGACAACTTGGCTTTCGAGAATGTGTACATCTTCAACATGGCCATCAGTGACCAAGAACTGGTCTCGGGCTGAGGAAAGGGCATTCATTTCTGCTCTAAAGAGAGACTTTGACTGAATACTTTGGCAAAATGTTTTGTTTAAGAATTTCAACAGCCAGTTGGTGGTGATCCACGCCTTTAATCCTAGCACTCAGGAGGCAAAGGCAGGCAGATCTCTGTGAGTTTGAGGCCAGTCAGGTTTACAGAGCAAGTTCTATCTAGGACAGCCAGGGCTACACAGAGAAACTTTGTCTTGAAAAAACAAAGAAAGCGGGGTGGTGGCGCACACCTTTGATCCCAGCACTTGGGAGGCAGAGGCAGGCGGATCTCTGTGAGTTCGAGGCCAGCTGGTCTACAAAGTGAGTTCCAGAACAGCCAAGAATGTTACACAGAGAAACCTTGTCCTGAAAAGGAAGAAGCAAATAAGAAAAAAAAGTCAACAAAATGAACACATGATGTCTAAAACTGAGCACTCAGGCTGGAGAGATGACTCAGGCTAAGAGCCTAGCAGAGGACTCGTGAAGGAGGCTCACAACCATGCCCATGTGCAAATGCCCACAAGCATACACACAATTAAAAGAAACAATGAGAGTCACGGAGTCCACAAATGGGGCTAAGATACACCTCAGTCTGTCATACTGCCAGTGATGGGAACACGAGAACCAATTGGGGCTTTTGGCTTAAACATGTAGTTGCAGAATCCAGTCTCTCCAGCCACTTGCCACTAGACCAGGGACAGTAGTCAGGAGGAAGATGGCATCCTCTGTGACAGGAACTGCCTGGGCCAGTGCCACTGGGAGAAATCACACTTGGAGGTATCTGGAGAGGGTAGCCTGCCCTCACCCCCAGCAGGTGTCCGTGGTCCGTGGCTTTCCTGCCTTTGTCTTGGCACCTCCCAGCCTCCCAGCAAATCCAACAGAAGCCCCTCCAGGTCTCAAGACACACTCTTTATCTCCACCTGCAGGGAATGATTCAGCCACAGCTCATCCAGCAGCTGGACACAGGAGCTAAGACTGTCCGATCTCACCAGCCCCTCCCCTCTTTTTTGTCTTGTTTCAGAAAACACCGGGCCCGGGAGCATACACAGCTTCAAGACAGTTCCCTAAGCAGTCCCCAACCATCGCCAAAATGGGTAGAGAACACAGCCTCTTCTTCAATAACACAATTGGCTTTTAAAATAAAGTAACATTGGCGCCATGCTACTTTGAGCTTCAGCAAGGTCTTATGTCTGGAAAGAGCTTTCCCATTGTGACCTTGCCCGTTTCTTGTGGGGACTGACCTTGAATCAGTTGCTTGGGTGACCATCCTGTAGGGTCCTAGTCTGAGCAATCAGTTGCTCTGCTTAATCCAAGAGGAGGGCTGTCCCAGAGACCGGTCCAGGCTATGTGCAGTGTGACCTTCTCCATTGTGCTAATGTTAGAAGATCTCCAGACCCCCTTGAAGGCTTCTATGGGTCGGCTGCATCAGCCCACAGGTAGACTTGGCAGGCTCCCAAAAGGTGACACTATTCTCTCTTCCAACTTCCCGAGAACAATTTGACTCAGCCATGTCTATGCCACACAACAGATAACATCGTGGCCAGTGACGGATTCACATGACAGTGGTCTCGAGACAGTACAAAGGAGCAGCCTCTATTGCCTGTGATGCTGTGGTGCACGGTAGTACAAAGTTTGTGTGCTGTGTTTAGTACACAGTTTAATCATCAGTATAAACCAAGCCATTGGCCTGTCTGTTGGGACTGTGCAAGTATGGTACTTCTGGGACTGTCCTCTCAGGCACCGTCGTCACTGTCTGCCTGTTGACACGGATGTTCCCTCAGGAGGAGGGGCCTGATCATGGGTCCCCTGAGTATTCACCATGCCACCCGGCCACTTATGTGCAATTCTGTCCTAGTCAGACATGGCCTTAGTGGGGAGTGTCAAGGGGTGTAGATGGGAGAGACTAGGCAGGGAGTCGTTATCTACACAGCCACGCGGGTGCTAGCAGCCACACTGATTGCAGACCCTCCAGTGTGGCTGCCTTAAGGCCACCCATGTTTTTTTTTCTGTCTGTGAATCCTCATCCACTACGGTAAGCAAGCCTAATAAACTGGTTGGTTTCCCAGAGTGAACTTTAGAATTTTACCTTAGTTTGTCATCGGAACCTTAGGAGGGGTGGGGTAGATATTATTTGTATCTTCCTCAGGAAGGAATTTTAGTCATAGATACATTATAGCTATTGTACAGAGAAAATGCCTCATAGTGGATGGCTATGTTACTGGTTTAATTATCGTAATATGGATTTACCCCCTTCTCTTGCCTTGTATCATTTTCTGTATGTTAAACCTGTGTGTGCACGTGTGTATGTGCGTACATGCATGTGCACATGCATGTGTGTGCATGTATGTCTGTATGTTGTGTGTGCGTGTGTGTATGTGGGTGTGTGCATGCATGTGTGTATGTGTTATGCATATATGTGTATATGTGTGCATGCATGTGTGTGTGTGTTGGGAGTCACACACAGGACCTTGTGTATGATAAGCATGGGGATTATTACCAAGCCTCAGCCCAGCTCATTTATCGTTAGTTTAGAGTGTAAGCCTTTTACCTATTAAAAAAACAAGCAAGTTCACAGTAAAACAGTATATTATGGGATAGGGAGATGGCTCTAAGTAGGTTCCAGTGCTGGAACCCACATAAAAGCTGAGCATGACCAAATACATAGAACCCTAGCGTTGGGGTAGGGGGGCAAGATGCAGCAGGAAGATCCCAGAATTCACTGACTGGTCAGTCTAGCTGAAATGGCAACCTCCAGACTCAGTGAGAAACACGGTCTCAAAAAATACTATGGAGAACGATAGAGGAAGACACTCAAAGTTCTCTCCCATGCAGGCATGGGCCTGTGTGTCCATGCACACCAGTGTACACACACGCACAACTATCACACACATACACAAACACCCCAGTATACTATGTTGTACCCATAGCAACTCAGGCATCTCGTGTTCACTCTTGATTGCATCATTTTCATGTACTTGATTTAATCTTATGTTTTGTTCATTACGGCTTTAGAAGCATAAGCTATTCCAACATCATAGGTGTTGCGTATATATGCATATATATCATATCATATTACATATGATATCTAGGTTTCCTTTTGCATACAGTAGCAAAATCAATCAGTGAGTGTGCATGATCCCATTAAGTGCCCATGACTATGTTTCTGATTCCAAGGCAATGAAAATCTTGAGTATCTACTATGTGCTGGGTGCTGTGCCCAGGTTGAGGGGCTTGGGACAGAGGTGAAGGGTCATGGGATTGAACTTGGCAGGGCAGTAAGGGAAACCAGGCCTGAGAGGGAGTCTAGGAGCTATGCTGAGCAGCTCCAGAGAATCCCTGGGTTCAGAGGCTTCAAGAATGTCCTCATGTGAGTGACAGCTCTCATGCAAAGACCAACTCTAGTCTTTGAAAGATGCCAGACCACTGCCCGTGCCCAGAGGAGGACTATGACCTGCCACATGTGTGCAGTGGAGGCAGAAGGCAGCAGAACCAAGCCCCAACACATGCAGACGGGGAGCCTGGCCAGTGCCCCAGAGACCCAGGAGATGAACAGGGAGAAAAGAGGAAGCTGATCGGGCCAAGGACCACCATCTGGGCAACGTTTGCTGAGGGAAGCAGCAAGGGAAGCGTGGCTCTGCAAAAGTGACGGGGGAGGGGCACGGGAGGGAGCACAGCCGTGGGTGGGCAGAATGGCAGAAAGTCCTTTCCTAGGTCCAGGAGGATCACCAGATTGGCCCTACGGAGGACAGCAGGACTCAGATCCTACTGCTGGGTGGCTCTGTTAGGTTTTGGTGGGAGCGTGCTTTATGTTTCTGTGGTTGTAATAAAATGCACCTTGAAAAGCAACTTAAGGAAGAAGGGCTCATAGTTCAAGTACAGTTTAACTCAGTGAATGAAGTCAAGGTGGCAGCTTGTAGTCACATCCACAGTCAAGAGCAGTGTTGTGGTTTGAAGGGAAAGGGCCACATAGGCCCATACGGATGGCACTATTAGGGTATGTGGCATTGTTGGGGTAGATGTGGCCTTTTTGGAGGAAGTATGTCAGTGGGGGCGGGTTTTGAGGTCTCAGATACTCAAGCCAGGCCCAGTGTCACTTTCTCTTCCTGCTGCCTGAGGATCTGGATGTAGAACTCGGCTGTTCCCCCAGCACCCTGTTTGCCTGCAATCTGCCATGCTTCCTGCCTTGACAATAAATGGATTAATCCTATTAACTGTAAGTCAGCCCCAGTGAAATGTTTTCCTTTATAAAGTTGCCATGGTCATGGTGTCTCTTCACAGCAATAAAACCCTAAGACAAGCAGAGACAATGAGGTAATCTATGCTTATTTGGTGGGGGAAAATGGTCTGTATTCTGTCAACTATATTTTAAATAAATGCTAATTGGCCCATAGCCAGGCAGAAAGTATAGACAGGACAACCAGACAGAAAGTAGATGCGGGTCAATGAGAATAGAAGCATTCTGGGAAGAAGGAAGCCCATTCTGCAGTCCTGTCCCAGCCACAGAAGAAACAAGATGTGACTGCCCCACCAAATAAGGTACCAAGCCACATGGCCAACACAGCTAAGAATAATGGGCTAATATACGTTGTAAGAGTTAATAAGAAGCCTGAGCTAATGGGCCAATCAGTTTATAGTTAATGTAAACCTCTGTGTGATTTCTTTGGGACTTAACGATTGCGGGGACCAGGCAGGACAGAAACCCCCGACAACACTTGTTCATGCTCAACTTGCTCCCACCATTTGTGCAACCCAGGTCCTAATCAACACAGGTCTGTCTTCATCAATTAACACAAGATAATCCTCCACAGGCACGCTCGGAGATTAATTTCTCAGGTGATTCTAGGTTTTTTTTCAAGTTGAAAACACCAGCCATCACACTGGATAATGTCTTAGTCACTGTTCTATTGCTGTGAAGAGACACCATGATCAAGGCAGTTTTTAAAAGAAAGCATTTAATTGGGGGCTTGCTTATAGTTTCAGAGGCTCGGTCCATTCGGTCCATGGTAGGGAGCACAGTGCCAGCTTGTAACTGTTTGCTTGATTCAGGAAATAACTGGGCCAGCTTAAAGATAAACAATTATATTTTTAATTGTTATAAAGGGAAACTCATGCCACAAGAATGGGAAGTCTGAGTTCCGCTGTGTCCCGCGGTAATCACCCAGAGAGCGCGCGCACCTAGTCTATCCCAGTTTTCTTCCTGGGCTCCAGGTAGCCATGCCTTAACTAGGTTCCACTTCTTAAAGGTGATTGGTTAACAGAGCTTCCCCCACTCCCCGCATTATTCAAGGGTTTTAATAGTATACCGAGAACAACTTGGTTGAGCATAAAAATAAAGGATCTGTCATTGTCAGATGGTCCAAGTGTCCCAGAGTCTTATTGATGAAGATCATGGTGTTGACGGTGCTGAGGGGGGTCCTGGTGTTGACGGTGCTGATGGATTTTTTGTTTGGCACAGGCCTGTAGTCTCATCCACTCAGGAGGCTGAGACAGGATATTTACAAGTTCAAGACTAGCCTGGGAAAGTTAAGACCTTGTAACAGAATAAAATATAAGAGGGGCTGAGGGTAGTCCAGTGGTAGAGCACCTGTCTAGCATGTGCAAAGTCCTAGATTGATTTTTTAGTTTAATTTTTTTATTAAAAAATTTTTAATTTAATTTTAATTTTTTAAAAGGTACAAGCCCTGTATTCTTAGTACTGTCACAAACTAAGTAATAGTAGGTAAGACATAATGATCTCTTTCTTGGGGACAGAGCCTCCCAATACTCCCCACAAGTTTGTGGACTACCAAAGAGGTGATTAGCAATTGATTAGAAACAGACACATGTAACATGAGGATCTGTTTGTTGGGGTTTCTGTTCTGCCCTATTTCCACAGCCAATAAGATCCCAAAGAAATTACAGAGGTGGCCATAATTTATAAACTGATTGACCCATTAGCTCAAGCTTCTTATTAACTCTTGTAACTTGTATTAACCCATTATTCTTATTTATGTTAGCCATATGGCTCAGTACCTTTTTCAGCGGGACAGGTCACATTCTGCTTCTTTGGTGTCTGGACAGGACTATGGAGAAAGTTTCCTTCTTCCCAGAATTCTCCTGTTCTCATTGTCCCGCCTCTACTTCCTATCTGGTTATCCCGCCTATACTTCCTGACTGGCTCCTGGCCAATCAGCATTTATTTAAAATGTAATTGACAGAATACAGAATTGTCCCCACCAGACACGCAGGAACTTTCCAGGCTCATGTGTCACTGTAAGGATTCTGAGAAGTCGGTTCAGTTGCTGGAATTGGAGAGGCACAGGAATGAAATGGAGCCTGAGCTCCTGCCTTCCTGGTGCCGTTGAGAGCACAAGACCTGCCTATCTCCAGACCCAAGAGTTCCCCCTTGTAGATATCCATCTGCTCCTCACTCTGCTCCTGTCCCCCAGGTCTTCTCTTCTGTCCTCTCTGCCATGACTTCTGCTGCTCTTTAGCTTCTTCTTCCACCAGGAGCAGCATCCCTCTGTGTCCTCTGGTTATATGAAAGTCAGACCTGCTGCCTCCTCTCGTGATGGTAATGGCCAGAGGAGGTAGAGAGGGAGAGACTAGAGAGAGCAGCTAAAGGGGTTCTGGGATCCTGGCCACCAGAAGTACTACTGTAAAGAACACTAGTGCGAAGTGGGAGGATGGACAGAGGACCAGCTGGGAGTGTTAGGTCAAAGGTAAGACAGCAAACTTGGGTTTGAAAGGCACCCCAAAGTGTAGAAGACTACAAGGGCATGGTTTCTATGCATACTTACCTCGAAGGGTTCAAAATCAAATAGTGGTTTAGAAGATACTGAGTGACAGCTCCCCAAAGTCTAAAGACATATTTGAAAGTGGGAAGAGTCATGATGGAGAACAAGGGGATGATGACAATCTGTACCTGGATTGGTTCCCTGTGTGTGTGTATGCCCAGTCCGTCTGCCAGCCTGTGGACCAGCATATGGACCCACACCGGTCCATCCAGTCAACTGGACATCAGGGTTCTGGAGTTCCACAGCCCGACACACAGTTCCCATACCTCCAGCTGCCTGGCATCTTCTGAACCCCATCAGTGTTTGGGGAGTCCACACTCCTTGAGTGACATTTGCTTAAGGAACTACTGCCCTGGCTTCAGAGGGGCTAGGTGATGAGTGGTATGGAGCTCTGTCTTGTCCCCTTCTTGCCAGACATCCTGGTGACACTGGAAGTGGTAGTGGGGAGGGCGCTTCCAGGTGCACAAGGTCCCTGGACTGATGTGACCTTCTCAGGACACTGTCAGAGAAGACTCCTATGGTGCCAGCGTCCAGGAGCCCATTTCCCTTCTACTGTGGCAGTGAGAAACTTCTTGTCTCTGTTCCCAGAGCCCTTGAGCTCTTTGTGTCTTTAGAGATGGCAGATGACAGAGTACAGACCCTGGATTCTCAGGCAAGGGTGGATAAGACATGATAATCTCTTTCTTTGGGACAGAGCCTCACTCCTACCAAGGCTGTGAACTACCAAGGGGGTGATTAGCAGTTGACTGTGAGTCCAGTGTCATGTAAGTGGCCAAGTGCTGGGCATGGATGTGTATTACGGTCGTCATCACCGCCTTCATCCCAAGAGAGGACCTAGGAGGAGAGGCACCCACCAGTGCTCCACAGGTAATGAGGACAAAGACGCAGCTGGGTGTGTTCTCTGTGTGCCCCTCCAGAGGGATCCTTGCTGTACCCATTAAACAGAAGGCCTTGCATAGGAAGGACTTAGCTGGTGGAACATCTCAGAAGGGAATAGAATTTTAATTACATAAGCTGCTATATTTTGTGTCCTGGGGGTTGTGTCACAATTGACTGGATCAGGGCAATACACACCCCCTAGTGAAGCCAGTCTATAGGATGCCAAGTGACCCGTACAACAAATGACCAAATGGATTTTCTTGCTCAAGAACAGACTGCTCTGTGGCTTGGTGCTGTAGGAGCAAGGCAGGAGACAGTAGGACTAAGGGCCAGTGTGGTGGTGTCCAGCCCAGAGTCCTCAAAAATGTTTTTTATATAATCATAATCCACAAAGCAGGTGCTATTCCTTTGCTATTTTGCAGATGAGAAAGCAGGTACAGAGAGGTTAAGCATCTTGCTCAAGGCCACCCACCCAGTGGAGGACAAAGAGAGGTTCCAACTCAGTTGGTAACTACGGTGTCACTGTCCTGTCTCTGTCAGGATAGGATGGAGGCCATGGCTGCGTTAGTCCCAGGTCTCTTGTTTCCAAGTGCTTGACCTACGGCTCCTTGGAGCAACTGTTGCCTGGCGCATTACCTTCAGGGAACCCATTGTCTTTACAACCAAAAGCACTTGGTGACAGTTCCAGAGGATCTCTGGCAGGGCACAGCGGAGACTTTCCAGGCATCTCCCTAGACCCCTAGGCTCAGCACTGTGGGGTGGGCAAGTGGGAGGCTTGTTTAGTGGGAGGATTCCCAAGGCCAAGAGACATTTGCATGGTGATGATATTTGAGTCCCGGGTCAGGGTACGGTACAACAATGAACACTTTGGTACCCAAAAAAAGAGTTGGAGTGATGGTAGCTGAAATTCCATTCATATTCGTGTCTACAGATTGGCACTGTTAATTCAGACACCCACATGTGTGTCGGGGGGGGTATGCCTTAGAAAGTGGTGGGTGGGCTTGAGGCCCAGAGCGAAGCAGTGCAAGGCACGTCTCAAGCCTTGTCCTCAGACTTAGGCAGACTTATGTCCCCTTCTGCAGGCACAATGGGCTTGCATACAAAACTGACGTTCTCCAGTGAGGGCTGTCAGCACAGGGTCTGTGCACTGAATGGGGTAGGGCGGGGGTGTCAGGAAATGCCCAGATTCTGTGAGTCTCCACTGCCTGACCCTCCAACATTTCCTGAGTTCCAGGTCAGCAGGGCAACACTTTCTCAAACGGAAGGCTGAGCCTCCGCTCTTCCCTCTAGCCTTTCTCCAGACTGGCAGACACCACCACTGTGTCTATGGCAGCCCTTAGGGCCGAACATTGAAGGCTCAGGCATGTAACAAGTGACATGAAATCCACTGTCAGTCACTAGAGTGTGTGTGCTGCCCAAGGAAGAGCTACGGAAGGTGGTCCGTGGTCTGCAGAGCTGGCCACAGCCCTGCATACCTGCAATCCTAGCACCTGGGAGAGACAAGGGGATCCAGAGTTCAAGGTCATCTTGGCTATATCCTGACTTCAGGCCAGCATAGGCTACATGAGATCCTGCCTCTGAAGGAAAGTTGGGGGAGGGCTGGGGATGTCGTTCAGTGGTAGCGGTCACATGCATGCTTGCCACGCTTAAGGGCCTGGGTTCAATGTGCAACCCCACTACTGAATGGGGGAAATCTCAGAAACAGTTGGGCTCCCCCAAAAGCCCTTCTTCTCTAGGCTACCAATGCCATGTTACAAGGTCACGGTAGAGGTAGGGAGGGAGGGTAACTGCAGTGAGAGCCTGGGACAGCAGAGGGCACTGGGAAAGTCACATAATGGCTGTCCTTGAAGTATGGGGTGGCGGGGTGCAGTGTTGGGGGTGTCTGCCACTCTAGGGTGCAGGAGGCAATCCCTCGGGGTCATGATAACGCAGAGCCTCCCTGAGAACTCACATCATTCTTTGAACAATTTTGGTGCACGTTTTGTAGTAGATTAACTTGTACTTTTATAATTATATAATGGCTGAGGTATAATTACTTCAGATGCATTATTGTGAGCTTCTCAGCCACAGGTCCATCTGGATGTGGCCCAATCACCCCCAATCCTAGAGGTTCACAGCTCACCCGGCAAGGCTCTCCTATTGGAGATCCAGACCTTGGAGGCTGGCCTTCTTTTTCTCTGCCTCACCTCTCCTCCACCACCTTCCCAGGTTCCAAGTGCAGCCTTCAGAGCCTCTCCTCTGATGCCACCCTCCTCTCCACTATACTGCATGCCAGAAGAATGAACACACTGCTCCAGACAGTCCAGTTTCCCCTTCAAGGGTCATTTATTCAGTTTCCAAGGTTACTGGGCCCTGTCCCCCATGGCCTCCAAAGAGGGAATACTTAAGTCAGGATGCATTTGGTGTCTTTCCCACTGCTAAGACTAACCATCTCTTCAAGATATACCAATAGTATCTGCTTAGTTTTTACTCTTTTTCTAACAGAATTCCATAAAAATATACATGTTTAGCATATATATCTATCCATATTTATATACACACATACACATAGAGACCTTCAACCAAGAGACCAAGTACCGAATATCTTCCCTCTGGCCTGGGGCTGTGACCAGGGGATACCAGCTCCCTGGGGACAAGAGGGGACATGCAGTGCTAAGGCAGTAAAGGATAGAGCCAGGCTCCAATGGTCTGCTCCATCCAGGAAGCTGTGCTGGCCATGGTAAACCAGGCAGCTCTCAACACCCTACGTTCTCAAGCGAGAGCAAGGTGAAACTGAGGGAGACCCAGCCAGAGTGCAGGGGAGAGGGGGACTCTCTGCCACGCCATGGCAAAGTTCCGGAGGCAAAGTGGCCGGCTGACAAGTCAGCGAGGGACATCTGCCCGGCCCCTGGCCCTGTCCCGATCCTCCTCCATCCACCCAAGCACGGCCTCTGTGGGGCTCTGGAAAAGGGGAGCTTAAAGACCAAGCTGGGGTATGGGCCACTCAACAAAGCCCAGCATGAAAACTGGGCTGGGAATGAGGATGTGTATTGGGGGGAATCCTAGAAACTGTCACTTCCATGTCCCTCACCCCAGAGGGACCTGCACTGCAGGGAAAGCCTTGAAGAAATGTGCACTCAAGGCGCTAGAAATGGCTAGGTCAGAACCCTGCTTTGTATTTCAAGGCCTACCCTAGAGGCCATTGGTATAAGGCCCATGGAGCCTGCTGGCTGGGGCATGTTTCCAGGGAGATGGGAGTGGTGAAAATGGAAGCCTTTGGGAGGCCTGGCCTGATATGAGCCCCAAAGGCACTTGGTGGCACACAGAAAGTACCCGTAGCTCTCAGGAAACCTCCCCACAGAGGCAACACTGGGCATCAACGGTGCTAATTCAGTCTCACAGGAACCCAGGAGCCCACTTTCCTCCCTGTATCTGGGACCTCAAGCTGTGGCTGTCCTGGGCAAGGCCCAAGAACAATCTCCAAGCTTGCACTGCCCTGGGATTGGATGGGGGAAGTGTGTCCAAGGTTCTCGGCATGCCACAGCTCTGGAAAGTCAGATTTAAGCCAGTTTGTCTCCCAAGGTACCAAGAAAGGCCAGGAAAAGCCTGGCTCAGCCAGAGGGCAGCTGGCAGATTCATCTCTATGGGAAACCAACTCAAGATCAAAACCAGGAAATCCGGGGAGGGGGTATCGGGGATCTGACGGTGGGGCTTGGGTCCAAACACACCTTTTATCTAAAGGTCCCGTCCCCCCGCCCCGCCCCGTGCTCAGCAACACCACAATGTTGGCCTCCAGGGAGCAATGCATTTGCTTTGGATGCAAATCTTGTCCACCCAGCTTCAGATGGCATCTCAGGCCTAGTTGGCCCTGCAGTGGGGGGGGGGAGGTGGAGAACTGGCATCGGAGCCTGTGGAAGCGTTCACTAATCATCTATTCCCTGAGGCCCACACCTGAGTGCAGCCGTCCTTCCCTGCCCCCTGCCTATGTCTGCTGTGCGCACTGGACGGCCGGCAGCCTCTGCAGAGGCTCACAGCTCTCTGGGGATGATGGAGAAGGGGAGCACGGGGTTGCTGGCCTCCAGCTCCAGGGCAGTGAGAAAGCAATCGACGGCAGCCTCATTCTGGCCCTGGTCCTGCAGCACCTCACCCAGGCCCTGCCAGGCTTCGTGGCAGGTGCTCTGTCTCTCCACAGCATCCCGCAGCACCTTCTGAGCCAGGCTCTTGTGGCCCAGTTGACTCAGCATCAGACCCTAGAAATGAAGCAAAGGGCAGGGTTAACAAGACCTGGACAGAGGGAGCCTAGCAACCAGAGAGGGCAGCAGCCACTTGCTCCTGGCCACCAGCCAGAGAGGCCCTAGGTCTGGCTTGGCCACAGACAAATGACCATGTCCTTTATTCATGCAAAACCTCTCTGTCCCTGACCAAACCCTGCTTTAGCCCTGGAGGAATTAGGTTCCTTCAAGAGACAGGCCTGCAAGTCTAGACCTGATTTTGAGTGGCTCCATGTGGGAGATTCTGGGCCCTCAGTTCACTCTTCAACAAATGGGGAAGAAAGTTAACGAAAAATATCCCAGCACGGCTATTTCGGATGACGCAGCTCAAATGAGTCAGTGGAGGCAAAGCTGTCCAAGAAATGCGGCCAGGAGCATGCCTCCTGCAGCAGGGAGCTGCCCCTCACCCCAGAAGCACCAAGAGCGAAGGCACATCTAGTTTGTGACAAGGAGGGGAAGCTTCTCTGCTTGCATCAGAGCCAAGCACCCAGCAGAGCCCACGCTGGCAGCTGAGGGTCACGGGAGGGAGAGGGTTTAGGGACAGCAGCTGCTGAGGGGATGGATGAGTTAGAAGAGGCTCAGGGATGTAGAACCTGGAAGTCCAGGTCAGGAGGCGGGAAGCGCGGCCTTGCAGTTTAGCTCAACCGACTATTACCAGAACTAGGGGAAGTGCCAGAAATTGTCGCAAAGTGGGGGGGAGGGGGAGAAGTGAAACTGGCAGCCTTGAACACTCTCCCCCCACCCCCAAACACACACTGGGTACAAGGGACAGGGTGGAGGGGCATGAGGAAGGCTCAGGTCCCAGAAAGGCTATTCACTGATATCTGGCCAGGCTCTGAAGGCATCCCAAGATACCCAGAAGTAGGAGTGGAGGTAAATCTCCAGCTCTGACTTCCTGGGTAGGCAAGGGACCAGGGTGAGTGTGGGGAGCTGACTCTGTGCTTGAAGCCCCCTCTCTGCAGCCCGCCCACTGACGGCCATGTACATTTTTAGCTGGATTATTTTCCTCCTCCCTAAGCTCCAGAGAGTTAGGCCTTTGGTTGCTATGGAGATGCACCAGGAAAGATGTACATGGCTGACTTCATAAAGTCCTAAGAGAGCTTGGAACATGACCAATTAGGCAAGAAAGATGGTACTCAGGAAAACTGGGAAAAGGCTAGAGGTGCCGGCTGGAGGTCCTGGGGCCAGAAAGCAGGGAGGCAGAACTGACTTCCAGCATGGCACCTTCCTTTGACCCTAGCATAGACACGCCCAAGGAAGGACTTAGCAACCTCAAGCTGTAAAGAGCAGGTGGGGGCAGGGCGTAGCCTCCAAGGACTCTGCAACTAACCAGATACACACAGCTTGCTGACTCAGGGTTGCCAGAACCAGGGCAGTGCCTGGCTGGCCAGCAGTGCTCCAGGCCACACTGTTCCGTCCACAGGGCCCGGCCCGGGGCAGGACCTTGAGTAGCTCACGATGGAACAGGGCCCATAGGGTGGAGGAGGAAGGTTCTAGCAGATGGCTGCCAGACACCAAAATGGGAGGCCTGATGAGGCCTGTGAATGCTGACCACAGAGGCCGGAGGTGGCCAGCAGGGCCTACCAGAGAGGGCACTCTGAGCTTGCTTGATGGCACTCTTTTGCACAGCATGTTTTACTGGCAAGAAGAGTTCCATCGCAGAGGAGTTTGAAGCCCCCTGAATTTCTAGCTGAGCCTGGTGGTACAAGCCTGTCATCCCAGCCAACTTGGAGGCCGAGGCAGGAGCATAACAAGTTCAAAGCCTGCCTGGGCAGCAGAGTTCTAGGCTACCCTGGGGAACTTAGTGAGACCATATCAAAACAGAGGGAGCTGGGGGTGTAGCTCAGTGGTGTAGCACTTGCCCAGTGTGTGAGAGGCCTTATATTCAATCCCAGGACAACAGAGAGGAAAAGAACAAAAAACAAAAGCATGTTGGGAGGTGGCAGCGCACGCCTTTAATCCCAGCACTCAGGTGGCAGAGGCAGGCGGATCTCTGTGAGTTCGAGGCCAGCCTGGTCTACAAGAGCTAGTTCCAGGACAGGAACCAAAAGCTACAGAGAAACCCTGTCCTAAAAAACAAAACAACAACAACAACAAAAAAAACCCAAACCCAAACCCCAAACCAAACCAAAACAAAGGAAAGGTATGGGTGTATGGGAAGGAGCCAGAGTGTCTGCTGGCTGAACGTGAGTCTCAGAAGAGGTCAGAGGCCAGGGCTCAGCAGCCAGAAAGCCTGGCTGGGTTGAATCCCAGCTCTGCCATTGATGTCCTGTGACCCCCAGCAAGCATTCATCAACCTTCTCCTTATCTGTGAACTGGGGGATGGGACAGTCCTTCCTCACAGGGCCCTTGAGAATTCTGGAAGGAGGGATTTGGAGAAGGCACAGCCAGCTTCTCTGGAGGGGTACCGTGGGTGTGGGGCAGGGAAAGGCCAGCACTGCCCATGTCTTTAGAGGCGGGGAGACGCCAGGATCCTCTCTGTGAGGAAGGGCTGCGCAGTGGATCTGGCTCCTGCCCTCCTGCCCCAACATGCTGACCTTAGAACCTGAAAGAAGACACCAGGCCAGGCTGGGGTCAGGCGAAGGCTGGAGGCCCAAGGCCTGTAACAGAATCTGTGGCCACCTGCCCCTGACACCAGCAGCACTTGTGTTTGGTAGCAACTCAGCACTGTTTGCCGCCTGACAACTGGGTGGGACCCAACCACAGGAAGATGCAAGGTCTCACCTGCTGTCCCCAGCCTGGCTCTGTCCCCAGGGTCCATCAGCACCCTCCCGGCACTTTACTGGCTGTGAGAACAGGTCTCCAGGGAGATGGTGGGAACACAGAGCTGGTGTCTCAGTTCCGTCCCATCCACACACGTCCCCAGTGGAGTTGTGTGTCATCCCCTCCGCCCCCGCCTGTCCTTCATCTGCTGAGAGCCATCTAGTCCTGTAAGGAGGCCCTTAGCTTCTGACCCTTCACTGTGGTGCCATGACTGGGATTTGGTAGCCATGTACAAGTTATCTGTGACCATGGGATACTACAGTTGCAAGGCACACTTAGGCTAGAAACAGCCACCACTGGTGAGGGACAGGCCTAGGCTCAGTCTCCAGAAATCCCTGTCTCTAGTCCCTCTTTCCCCAGCTCTCAGGGTGGGTACCTCTGCTCTCATCCACATTTCAGGTCTCTGCTATCCTAGGAAGCCTTTCCTGAGATTAGCAAGCCTTAAGAGACACCACCTGTAATGGTAAAAATAAAACACTGCAGGTCCCTGAGTGGCGACAGTGGGCAGAGGGCACAAGACTGACGGAAAGGCACACCATGCAGAGTGAAGCCGGATTATTTATTTAGTGGGTTATGGAGGGGAAAGGGAAGGCGGGGGGGGGGGTAGAAGGGGAGAAGAGGAGAGAGAGAGAGAGAGGGGGCGGGGGAGGAGAGAAGTGGGGAGAAGGGAGTAAGGCAGAAGCTGCCTTTTGGGAGAGAGACGGAAGGGAAGGGGCTCAGACTGCAAGCAAAAGGTCAAGACCTCCCCACCCCAGCTTTTATCTTTCCTACCTTCTACTTTTCCTATCTTTCTAAATCCCTGGCACTTCCTCCTCCGGGCCCTGCCACTGAAGAATGACCTGCTGCATCTGGTCACTGGTGTACTTCAGAAATAGTTCTGATGATATCTTTGCTGTAAGTCTCCCATCTGCCTACGCGGCTAAATTGCAGTCTCCCGTCCCTATTTAAATTGTTCAAAG
Organism: Microtus pennsylvanicus; assembly: GCF_037038515.1. Taxonomy (NCBI): domain Eukaryota; kingdom Metazoa; phylum Chordata; class Mammalia; order Rodentia; family Cricetidae; genus Microtus; species Microtus pennsylvanicus. The sequence goes on along the minus strand of NC_134599.1, from coordinate 35,207,498 downwards.
TTTAATGTGGCACCTCTCGAAGAGGCAGCTTCTGCCTCGCTCCCTTCTCCCCGCTTCCCTCTTCTCTCTCTCTCTCTCTCTCTCTCTCTCTCTCTCCCCCTCTCTCTGTTCTTTCCCCTTCCCCCTTCTTCCTTTTCCCTTCCCTTCCATAACCCACCAAATAAACACTCACTTCCTCTGCCCACCCATCTCAGTCTCTCACCCACCAGGCAGCTTCCTGCCTGGGATCCAGCTGCCTTCGTGGCCCACTGTGGTCTCGGGACCCGCTGCCCGCCACCACTCGGGAACCTGCGGCATGGTCTCATGGCCCACTGCCCACTGCTGCCACTCAGGGACCTGCAGCGTTTCTGCTGCTGCACCCCGCAGGGAACCTGCAGCATTTTACTTAAACCATAACACCACCTCCATACCACGTTAGGTCACTGTGGGACTCTTGTGTGCCTCTCCTGGCCTGTACTCTAGGGTGAGAGGAAGCGACATTTTCCTGCCAGCCTTTCTGCTCTAAGCGGGATAGCAGCTCAACAGAAGCCAGGTAGGAGGGACCTGGACACAGAGCCAGAGACACCTGGCTCAACCTTAAGGGCATCCTGAGGGACCTGTGCCTTGCTGAGGTCTGCTCAAGAGAGTCTGGAGACTGAGAGTCTAAGGGCATTTCCCTGTTAGGAGCCATGCTTTCTGTTGAGCTACAGATTAGAATTGAGGCTACAGTTTGGTGTAGAGAGTATCTTACTAGCCTTTCTAAGCTCTGTCACTTAACACTGTCTCATCCCCATTGATCCAGTGCCCTACCATGAGGTCTCCTAAAGTAGGGGCACAGCAGGAAGACCAGGCAGGGTTGGGCATGGCTCTATCATTTCTTAGGGAGCCTACCCTGGGAAGCAGTACTTAGTTCTAGGCCAGCTGTGGGACAAGCAAACTGTTCCTCCCCACCCATGCCCTAAAGTATTTATAGAAGCTATTTTGGGAATTTTCTTTCTGAGCTCCAGGCACATTCTTGGAATTCTGTAACAGCCTTTCCAGCTGGGAAGCTGGGAATCAGCTGGGAGGCTGCTGGAGACAGCAGCTCCCCGGTGGCCCTGTGTGAAGACGCTTCAGCAAGGAGGAGCCATTGCACTGGAAGGCGCCTCTTCAGGAGACTTGGGGAGGCTGCCTGCTTCCAGGTCAGTCCTGGCTCCAGGTTTGATCAGGGGTGTCACCTTCAGCCTGCCCAACCAGACTGGGGACACGCCCTTCTGTCCCACACCCCTTCCAGAACTAGAGTCCTAGGCCAGTTCCACTTCCCTGTTGGAAGCAAAGGACACAACTCTTCCCAGGTCCACCTTGTGTCCAAGTGATATACTAACCCCATGTCTCTTGAAGAGGCCCTTGCTGAGAAAGTGCCCAGATCCACTGGGAGCCCAGCCTAGGAGGGGTCTTCTAGGGTAGCTGGTGGCTGCTGCCCTTGTGTTGCCAAGCCCATGCCCATTCCTTTCTCTTTGTGGGTCTCTGGGGTGCAGTGTCCTAGTCTAGAGACCCAGCTGGCCTCTCTGACTGAATGGGGCTGTCTTCAGAGAAGCCTCTAGGCTAAGAGGCCAAAAGCACTGGACTGCCCAGAGGCAGGTCATATCTTGTGACTCTGGCTTACAGCAAACCAGGAAATGGAAGCCTTTGCCAGGCTCACCTCTGGTCAAGACTGGCCTTGACTCATTTCGAAGTCCCCAGGGGTAGAGTAGGAGGCTGCGTTTTCAGTGGAGTGAGAAATAGCCATTTGAGGACAGGGTGGCTTATTGGACAAGGGGGTTAATTAGCGGTTACCCTCTGTCGTAACCCCAGACAGTCTTTCCCATTCCTTTGTTGATAAAACGGATTCTGGAGCTAAATCGAGTCAACTGTGCCCAACTGTCATCATGATCTGAACCTGTGCCCAGCCAGGCAAGCTGGGCAGGAGGGGTGGGGGTGGAGGAGATTCTAAACCCTGGCCTGTCTGATGCTGGGGAGGTAGCACCTTGGACTAGCACCTCGCCCTCCGCTTCTGCTTGCTACAAGGAGCATGCCTCCAGGGAGACGTGGAGAGGAACTTCCAATGAAATCACCTCATCTGGGGATCAAACGGCCAAGACGGTCCTACTGAATGAACTTGTCTGCCAGACAGAAGCTTCAATCGATGGTTCCCCAAGCGCAGCCTCCACAGCCCCCCACCCCACCCCCATTCTCCCCAAAGACAAAATTTCTGGTCTTCCCATTTCCTCAGTTGCCTGTACTCCTCAAGCCATCCACTACCGCTCCCCTGAAGAGCCATTAGCACCCCGCTTTGGCCCCTGTGACCCAGGACACATGCAACCGAGGCAGATGGGTCTGGGGGCCCTGAGGTCTGGCAGATGGGTCTGGGGGCCCTGAGGTCTGGCAGATGGGTCTGGGGGCCCTGAGGTCTGTGTCATGTGTCATTGCTCTGTCCAACTTTAGGGGACCTTTACAAATGGCAGGGCACCAAGATTGACTTCTCAGCCTCTCAGCCACTCTTCCTCTGTAATGTCAACAGATGCTGAACCAGCCTGGCAGGGTGACAGCCCAGAGCGCAGGGCCAGGAGAACCAGCAGAGAGCCTCGCCAAAGCCTGCCACCACGGCACCTCTTCAACTACCTCAGATCAGCCAAGGTAAGAGACTGCAAGGCAAGGTCACAATCCCCACCTTCCCCCGGCTTGGGGCCTCTTGGGAGGCATCCACTCCACTCCTCTCCTTAGCTAAGGTCTGCATGGCCTTGCATTCTGTTCATTCGGCCCCATTCACAGGGTACGTGGGACCTGTGTCCTGAACACCTGTGCCTCGGCCACCTCTCTCTGAGGTACTTGGTGAGGAGCAGATTTGGTGCAACATGCCTCTGAGCTTGGCTCAACTGAGAGCAGCTGGACATGGCCCAGGAACTCCACTTCAGAGTGAGAAAGACCTTACGTGATGACTTATGCTCATTCTAACAGCAGCCTATATACTAGGCAGAGCCATCCCCATTTCACAGACAGGAACATTGAACCTCTGGAGAGGCAGGAACCTTGGCCAAGGTTAAACAGTGAGCAAGGCAAGGTGAACCTCAAGTGCAGGTCAGGTGGGCTTGAAAGCCACATTCAAAACTGGAGCCAGCTGCTGTACTGGGATCTTAGCTAACCAGCGCTAGAAGCAGTTCCAAAGGGAATTCTGACCTCTGTCTCGGCCTTCCTCTTCCTCCTTCCCTCCTCAGCTCCCAACTGATCATCAGTTTCCCCTGAAACTACAAGGCAATTTGCACCGAAGACCCTTACCCCACACTGATATGATGAAGTCCAACAGAAGCAAAGGCAGGACTAGCTCAGGCTGCTACCACTGTGGGACCCCATGCTGTCTGCACAGCTTCCAGCTCCTCTGAGCCCTAAAACATGCTTTGAAGTCACAAGGGCCAAAATTATATTCCCTTTGATATAAGAAAGAAAAAAGAAAAGCCTAGCAACATAATACCTAAGTTTTCTCATAACTTATGGTTGGACAAGGCTGGCCATCTCTGGTTTATCACTCTGAGAATCTGGTACCACCCCCCTCCAGGACTGGGAGAGCTTGGTGGGGATGCTCTACAGGCTTTTACAACCAGAGTCCACCTCTCTGGCCTCAGAACCCTGTTCTCAGTGCGACAGGGCGGGGGAAAATGTGCAAAGACGTCTCTGGGGCCACAGCCACTCCCGAGCCTGTCACGCGGCTGATACACACTGAGGAGTAGATCAATGAAGGAGAATAGTTTACGTCACTGTGCCATCAAGGAGGAGAGAGGTGGCCACACTGCTATCTCCCTGCCTTCCCAGGGCAGATGGAAGAAAACATCTGCATCCCTGGGCATTAGACTATGAGCCAAAGCTGGTACGGAAGGGTTTCCCACTATGACTGTGGTGCCCAAGGAGGAAAGGTTCTGGGAGAACCTGCAGCTAGTCCCCAATAAGAGAGCAAGAATCTGTGTCTCTGAAGTCCGTCCCTGGGAGAGCAAAGCAGGAGCTACCCACAACACCTTGCGTGCCCCCTCAGGGCTGAGTGCCTTGAGTTGTCTCCAGAGCAGAGAAGCACCTTACAATCCAAGGCAAGCCAAGGGTGGAGGGAGTGGGCCCACCTGTGGCCAGAGCTTGAGTCTTTAGTGGAGCTGAGACTGCAGAACGGACTAACATATGCCGCTTTGGCGAGGAGGCTATTCTGAGCTAATAGCAGCTGAAAAGAAGCAGACACAGGAGAAAGGTATTTACAAAGTCCCCTTCACCGCTACAGAGGGACAAAGGTTGGTTACAGAACTCAACATCAGGTCCACCATTAGCGTCCCATCTGGCCTCCCCAAACCTGCTGTCCCCAGAGTGTCAAGGTCCTACTCCTTTGCCTTGGCACCTCTCTAAGACTGTGGGTTTTCTGCTGAAGACTGTCTAGGAGAGCGTTCCAGACAACCTCGGAGACTGTCACTTCCCCCAGCCCCCAATCATTTACTACTGTCTGCTTCTTCTGTTCCTTTGACTTCTGTATGGTGGGGTGGGGAGTGAATGCGGCAACTCAGAAAGACGGAGGAAAATGATGTTCTCCTTCATTGTATTGGGAAATGGAGTCAAACGTCAACCTCAGCCTCAGGAACTATCGATGACCCTCCCTGTTAAGGTGTCAACGTAGGAACACCCTCCTGAGAGGGCTCTCACTGGCTTGGTCGGACCATTAGCCACTGTCTAGGCTCCTGTATCCCACTTTGTTGGAAGTGTCCAGTGCTACCGAGGAGTTCTGTGAGAGAGATGAAGGGTAAGAGCTTGGGGTTCCTTCCTGCCCTCTCTGAAGACCAACCCTCCTTCTCCGTGGACACTGACAAAGACTCTGCTTCTGTACTCATACTACATGGGGCACACAACGTCAACTACAGCCTTCCGCCAACACACGGAGTGCAAGTACTCTAGCCGAGGAGGGTTTCGGGTGGTGGAGGAAGGTGGAGACTGCCTGGCAGACACTCCTACTACCTGTGACAGCCTCTAGGACTAGACGGATCAGGGATCCTCTTGCTCTGGATTCTGCTGTGGGCACAGTACAGCGTTATGTCCCTGTCATTCCTCTCCCCCACCACCTCAGACGTAGAACTGCCAAGGAGGCAATGCCTTCATGCGAGCTCCCCCATCGCATCTTGGGAGGAAGACGGCAGACAGGGCAGCAAAACACCTGTCCCTGTCTTAGACACCTTCGCAGGTGTCTTCCCTTCTCCTGGTGTTTGCCAGCCCTGCCCTATGATGTGGGTTCAAACCTGGCCCCTAAACAGTACCCTAGGAATATCCCCACCCTCCTCTTTCCACACTCTGGGCAAGGGGGACTTCCCCATGACTTCAGAAGAATTTTCCAGCCCAGGCTTGTATGTGGCTGAAATCCCACGGGAAAGGATAGCTCTCCTGCTTGCACCCACGATAGGCAGTGTTTCTGTAAAGGCTCAGTGGTGTTGTACAGCTACAATGTCTTCCCTAGGAACCTGCCTTGGCAGTGACTTCATGGTGGGGGACCAATACCCTTCTTTGTACTTGTCTTTGGATAATTCTCTAAGGATGCATCTATCCCAGAATACACAAAACAATGTCTCTCTCATTCTCTGAAGATGGTTTTACAATCAATTCTTGGTCGAAATATCAAACTGGCCTAACCCACTAGAAATACTTTCCACTGTGTTATATCATATTTTAAAGATCCCAGGCTCCACTGATGTTTCAAAGCAGAGCTATGCTGTGATTGATTACCAATGTCTGTCAGTGAAGGGGCCTGGAGAATAGTGGTCTGTATGCTGTCTAAACCTCCTTTCCTATTTCACTGCAGACTTTCATGTGCATGATCTCATTTGATTAGAAGAACACTATAGTCTAGGGACCATTATTATCCATTTACAAAAGGGGGCATCGGGGACATGGAAGTTAAGTCTCCTTAAGTCCCCCAAGTAAACCAAGGCCAGACCCAGGATGAGAGCCCTGATGTCCCGAGTCTCGGGTCAGCACAAGGAAGACATTTAGATGAGGGGAACACTCGAATCAACATGCTAAAAGCATTCACACGTCTTTAGGAAAATATGCTTAGTAAATCTTCTCCAGGCTTGCAATTTGCTATTCTTTATGCATATGTGTGGGATGCTGGCAGGAACAAAGCCTGTGGAAAGGGGATGGGCTGCCCACGCAGGAGCCGACTGCCCCTCTGCTTGCTGGAAACTGAGGGTGGGCAGGCCTGGCTCCGACTTGCTCCAATTTCATTAAATCAGCAAGGCACCCCAGGAAGAGAAAAGGGACCATTTCAGTAACATCTGCAGGGAGCTACTCTGGACAGCTATTCAGTTACCATGGAAACCCATGGTTGGCAACTGCTTCAGTTTCAAGAAAATAGCTACAAACAATAATAAGCATAAATGAAAAATGGTACGCTGTTACTTCCAAATTGTTCTTGTTATTGGATTTTGCTGGGCTTGAGGGTTGAGACTGCAGGCTCATATCCGTGAATCATGCCAGCCCGGTCTTCCTCAGTAATCAGGTTTTCTGGACATGACCCCTAGTGAGGCATTAACCAGCTAAGCTGATGTCTGAAACGCAGGAGAAGGGGGATGTGCCTTGTAAAAACACCAAATGCCAGCTGGGCTGTCCACAGGATGGGAGGAAGCTATGAGAAGAGACAGGGCTGTGTGATGTGGCCTGCGATTTCTTTATCTGGGGCTCAAAATTCAAACAACCCAAGAGGAAAGCTGACAACAGGAGCGAGGGCTGAGCAGGGGATGTTTGCTTGGTTCTGTTTTCAAGGGCTACTGGGTAGAAATAATAGAAGATGCTTTGGTCTCTCAAGTGATTTCTTTAGTATACGCCTAAACTCTTTAAACCCAATTTGAAACCCAACCCTTCTGGCTTCTTGTCGGGGCTGCGTCCCCTTCTGGCAGTGGGAACCCTCTGACCACAGGAAACTATTCCCATCCTTGTGATCTCCCTGTGCCGGAAGTCAGGGGCACTGCAAGAACCATCCTCAAGGTGAGAGGGCAACCAACTGGAACCCAGACCTCAACAGGACCTAGATAACCATGGGCTCCGAAATGGTCCTTCCAAGACCACTCGTGCCTCTGCAGGTGGGCTTGCTTCCTGCTACTCCATCTGTCCTGATTTCCGTTCTCCAGAAGCAGCTACAGAAAGCAAGGGGAAGGTCATCTTTGGAGTCTAATTCTACAGGGTAAGAATCACAATGATGCTTCCCAGGCCGTAGAATCGTCACTGTATGGATAAGCAAAATCAAGGTTCAGAGACAGTGACTACCCATGATCACCTAAGGTAAAAGGTAGCTAAGACAGGCTACCAAACCTCCCTACCCGCGGGTGTTGTAGGTGTGCCACTGTGCCCTTGGTACCCGGGTCCGGAATCCACGTTCTAGAACTGGCGTCTGATGACCCAGGGCCATTTGCAGTATACACTCATGCTAGAACTGACGTGGCTCACCCTTGAGCACCCTAAGGAGACAGAGCTCCTATGGAATGGAAGAGGCAGCTCAAAGGTTGGGGAGAGTCTGAGGACCCTCATACAAGGCATTTGGGGAAATGTCTAGAGTCTGGGTTAGCTCCCAGGGTCAGGTTCTAACAAGTGTCCATGGAATCTTTGGATGTAGATCACATAGAGAATTACACAACAACATGGAAGCCACAAAAAATGCCAACCACAACCCTTCTAGATTTTTTTTCATCAATGTAGACTCTGATAGGAGGGAAATAGCTCACACCTATAAGACATATAAGATGCCTCTCACAGCAGAGCTGGCAGGAAGTCACTTTCTAGAGACGCCCAGTGGCAGCGGCGGTAGCAGCAAGGTGCTAGTCTGAAGGGTGAAGCGACGGGCAAGGAGGGAGGGTGACTCACCAGGCTGCACATGATGCACACGCCGTCCGGGTTCACTGTGAGCGCCTCCTTGTACAGCTGCTTTGCCTCTTCCAAGTTGCCCTTCACCTCAGCCAGCCGGCCCCGCATGTAGAGCACCGAGTGAGAGGTGGGGAAGAGGCCAGCAGCCTCCTGGATGCAGAAACCTGCTTCCTTGAGGTGTCTCTGCTCCATGAACAGCTCAGCTGTGAAAACAGAAGCCGAGGGAAGTGTGAGTGGGGGTTTAGTCAAAGGGAGCGGCCCCAGCCCACATCCCTGAGCCCAGAAAGCTGAGGCTGAGCCAAGGAGTCACGACCCAGGGCTGCCTTGCTGTGAAGTGCTCTAAGTGTCCACTCTGTCTGTCACCATGCGGGGTACAAACTGCCTCAGCCAAGGCCACAGAAACCCTAGAGAAAGTACTTTCACCATCCCACTTTAGAAACCCAGAACCACAGAGAGAGCATAAGGGATGGAGTTCATGTCAGGCTGCCTGACTTTAGACCCAGCACTGGGGAACAGTGTGGCCCAGGGTTAAATGCGTGCTTGCTTGCACGTCTTTGACACAGGTCTCAGTCTGTCCTCGCTTTTGTTCATTGCTTCTCTGGGCAGAGGGCAGGATGGGAAGAGACCTGGTGACAATCCTGGAGGCCTCTCAGTCTCGAAGCAGAGTAACTGAGGGCGTATACTGGGCCCTGGCGTGCTCAGGATGAGGTGGGAGCGTGCTTGGAGCCCAGGAGAACCAAATGCTGTGGAGGACGGGGACAGAGCGATCGGGGGGCCTCTGCTGAGGACACGAAGCTCACGTCAAGTGGCACAGGGGCAAGGCTACCTCCTGGTCTGAAGGAGGCAGACTGGGGCTTGCCAAGCCCCAACCTCACAAGCTATTCTGTCTCATTAACCCTCACAGGCAGGCTCAGAGGGAGGCGTGCGTCATTAGGGTTTTCACCATAAACAGCGAAGCTGAGGTGAGGAGGGCCTTGCTCCAGTTCCTCACAGAGGAAGGACAATTGCAGAACCGGCTTCCCCTCCCCCCACAGCCTCTCTCTCTCTCTCTCTCTCTCTCTCTCTCTCTCTCTCACACACACACACACACACACACACACACACACACGCACACACACGGCCAGCAGTCAGCATCAGATCTTCATGAAGGGCTAGGGGAAGAGGTGCGGTTTCTCCTGTCTCCAGGCAGACCACAGAATTGTGCATTCAGCCCCGCACCGCACAGGCGTTCGCCCACTCCAGACGCTTTTAGACACGCTGCTTGCTGGCCCACTTTGTCTTCTTTCCAAGCGGCCCCCAGGGCTCGGCTGCCCCCTCCCGGAGCCGGTGCCCATGCGGAAGTCACAGAAGGATGGCAACACAGATGGGGAGCGCGGGAGGCCAGCAGAGTCTGCCTTGCGGCTCTGCCAAGAGCTTTTCCTAGCACAGGCTGAATGCTGAGGTTACACCAGTTCAGAGCATGTCTGGGGGTAGGGACGGAACTCCCAGGAAGAGGTGGACAGACCTGGCTCTGTCAGGAAGACAGCCTAATGAACTGCAGTATACAGTGGGAGGGGTTCTCAGGCAGGAAGGCTACCTCAAGTTCATTGTATAATCCAATCAGCTTGCCTCATCTCAAAATATTACAGAGAGCATTTGGAGCACTTTATTTTTTTCCCCAATGATGGTAAGGAGCTGTGATAATCTGAGAAAGAAAAATCAGAGGAAACAAACTCTCATGCTGTGGTTAGAGGGACGGGTAGACATTCAAGGCCCCTATCCTCAGAGGGAGTGGCGAGCCAGGATCGGGCGGGGCTGGTCAGTGGACAGGGATCTGGCCGTCTCCCTATCATTCCCCTTTTCTACTCTCCTATTGAGCCGCTACCGGGGCCTTGGCACAGGCTCTATTTATAATGGAGTATATAATGCACAGCTCTATCAAACACAGACTACATGTCCAGTCCACCCATAAGGAAGAAAACAGGGGAGTGGCAGTGGCAACTGAGTCCAGGACAGTGAAATGACAGGGACAGGCTGGGCCAGGTCAGTGCCACAGGGGTGTGGTCAGGAAGCTTTTTCTAGAGGAGTTCACATTTGAGCAGGTAGAGAGAAGGGAGGACTGTGTTAGAAGCCCCAGGGTACAGTGGAAACGGGTGCGGTATAAGGCTTGGTGCGGGTGGATGCCTACGTCACACACACACCAGCAGCTGTGGGTGAGTTCTCCGGGAGGCGCTCTGAGAATCTAGGGTCAGACTCTTCATGCCCACATCTCGCTCAGCAGCCAGCCAGGCTGGGCCCACTTGGCTCTGTCGTGTCTCATTAAGCTGTTTACAACTTGCTGCTCTGCCTCCAAGTGCCCAGGAGACCGTCCCTGGTCCTCGCCTTGGGTACTCCTCAGTGTGTTCACATCAACAGATTTCAATTAGTGCTGGGGGCCCTGGGGCTTTCTGAGGCCCTGGGCCCTGCCGAAAAGCCATATACCAAGGACCCCTCCCTGAGAAGTGGGCTCCTCTGCCCTCTGATGGGTCTCTTTGGCACTCAGGCAGGTCTCCTGAGGGCTCTGGCCACAAGGCCTCACACAGGTTCTGGGGGCTTCAGTGTACCTAGCATGTCTTCATAACCTCCGTGTCCCTGGGCAGGTGCTCCTAGCTACTGCTTGCTGTTTTACCAAACATGGTGCTCTTAGCCAGTCAGCCGGCCAGCCGGCCAGCCAGCCAACCACGACTGCAGCAGGAGCCTGGTGGCATGGTGCCCACCACTGCCCGGATCCTCTACCTCAGACGGCTGTCAGGCCTGCCACGCCCACACCCATGTGCTCCCCTGGCCAGGGCTGGGTTAGCACTCAGTGCTTAGCCTTATCTATGGCAGTGCGCAAGCCTTTGTTCCTGCCTGTCAAAGTACATTCCGCCCCCAGCTCCTTTTCTCTCTTCCTCCCTTCTTTTCCCTCCCTGCCACCGGCTCAGGCTCAGCCTCCTCTTCAGTCTTGGCTCTTGGTTCCCTCACTACCCTCCTCTGGGTACAAGTGGAAAACAGCTGCTCCCTGGAGCTTTGCAAGTCCCTCTTATTGTTCTCAGAGGCAGCCTGGCTTAACCCTGCACCCAGAGCTGGTTCAAGTAGCCCCGCCACTCCTGCCAAAATGAGGGCTCTAGGCCCCAGGCTGGGGGCTCATTTCACTCTCTAAGGCCTTTCCCGTACTCTTGTGCAACAGGGAGGGTCTTGTCCTCAGGCTGGCCCTATGCTGGGAAGCAGGGGACCCTTCCGGGACCTCAGGGCCTTTTCAGGTGAGAACCTGTCAAGACCTCCTCCGAAAATGGAGGGAGCTGTGCATGGCCTGGGACAAGAGCGAAATAGATAAGGCTCTAAAACAGTGCTTCTTGAGCCGGGCGGTGGTGGCGCACGCCTTTAATCCCAGCACTCAGGAGGCAGAGGCAGGCGGATCTCTGTGAGTTCGAGACCAGCCTGGTCTACAGAGCTAGTTCCAGGACAGGCTCCAAAGCCACAGAAAAACCCTGTCTGGAAAAACCAAAAAATAAATAAATAAAATAAAACAGTGCTTCTTAACCTGTGGGCCATGACCCCCGTGGGTCCAACGGCCCTTTCATGTGTCAGATATTTATATTACAATTCATAACAGCAGCAAAATCACAGCTATGAGGTAGCAATGAAATAATTTTATGGTTTGGGTCACTGCAGCAGGAGGAGCTGTAGTAAAGGATGTAGGTAGCATCAGGAAGGTGAGAACCACTGGTCTAAAAGGAATCTCCCCTGCCTGGCCTTGACCTCCAACGGTGAGGACATATTCATCCATCTCAAAGAAGGTAAGCATGGCTCCCCATGAAGCAGGAGGTGTGGACACTCAGGACAGAACAAAGGACTGTGGGAATGGGGCAGAGAAAAATCAGAGGGTCACAGAGGATCCCAAAGAAGAACACGCCCCCTCCCAGCACTGAGCCCCCCCAGCACTGAGCCCCAGGCAGCACAGGTGTGACAGTCAGGGCCCAGGACCCCACTGTTCTGAATGTGGGAAGGAGGGGAGAATAAATGTTAGAGGAGCCCTCCACAGCACCAAAGCAGGAGGAGCAAGAAGGGTAGGAGCCAGGCAAAGAGTCAAGGAAGACAGGAAATGAATGAGGAGCAAAGATGGATAAGGGGAGGGAAGGTTGAAGCCAGGCAGCTTTTGCGGCCCTTTTTCTACCCCATGCTCTCAGCCTGGCTCTGCCCTGAAGGTCAGGGTCCCTCCTAAGAGCTGATGTAACTATAGTGAACATCAACTCTCTCTCTCTCTCTCTCTCTCTCTCTCTCTCTCTCACACACACACACACACACACACACACACACACACCCGCAGTGGCTTACACGTGCAGGATGAGGTCCTTAAAGCTCTCAGATAATATGACTTACTGGGGTTTGGAGGCTAGGTCAGCTTCCTACAAATGCAGAGAGCCTAGAGCTGTCTGGGAGTCCTTGGATCTTCAGGGCAGGGGAAGTCCCTGTGTGTGTCCTTACCCTTCTCTCTGGTACACTGTAAGCTGACAGAGATGCTCTCAGTAGTGAGTGTGTGTGTGTGTGTGTGTGTGTGTGTGTGTGTGTTGCTCTTACGGAAAGGACCTCTGCACACTGAAGATTCTGGAACACACAAGGGTCTGGCAGCAGCTTTCTCATTCTAACAGACCCATAGCCCAGGAAGCAGGACCCCTACTGCTAGCCTCAGTGCAAACCCTCCTGGAATCTGGGGAGCCTGAGGGAGTGGAAGAAGAAAGGAAGTGTGGGAGAGAAAGGGCGTGACGTTCCCAGTCAGTTTTCACAGTGGACCTGATTTGACAGATTCGGCTGCAGTTTATCCCAAACCAAACTTAGCTCATTCAGAAGTGATGGAGAATCCCCCCCCCACACACAATATAGTATCTGTGAGCATTAGTGTGTGGAGGGTGGGAGTGGAGGGGAGAGTATGTATGGGGGGTGCTGACCACAATACGCTTAGCCTGGGCCAGGTGGGGCAGTGTGGGGACCTGGTCCTGGCAGCTTCCTCCAGCAGGTATTCAGGACATGCTGGTGAAGATGGCAGCCCAGGGTCAGAGGGTACAAGTGGGTCCTGACATGATGAGGTGCCGAGGACACATTCTCTCACTCCCATTGAAGCTGTACGGCTGTCTATTTCCTGCTTCCGGAAGAACGGATCTCATGATTCATAGCGAGGCTTGGGGACATGCGGAATAATGTCAGAGTCCTTTGCAGTTAGGGACAGTCAAATAACGGAGCCCCGGCCAGTGACTCATAGGGTGAAGGGATACATGGAGATTCTACGGTGTGTCCTTATGAGAAGAGGGAGGGGACTTTTCCTCCATGTTTATCTCTTGCCTCAGAATGTGAGTGTGGCGAGGAGCCGCTGTGAACCGCAGGGATGTGAGCAGTGCCCTAGAGAAGGCAGAGTGTCACTCAAGGTTGCCCTTTCTGTATTGTTGAAGCAGGCTTCTCCCTTGCAGAAGGCACCAGAGTTTTGGATCTGTGACCACACCCGCTCAATCCGCTGTGACTATGCTTTCTTCTGTGTCCAGAGGCTGCTCTCAGACGTCTCTGTGCAGTGACATCAGGATAATGTCCAGAGCAGAAAGGCTGACCCGTGACTCACTGAAGGGCATGTGTCCGTAGTGACACACCACGTTTTGCTCCAGGTTCCGACAGGCCTTTCACCTTTCCCTTTTCTTGGAGTTAACAGGCAATACACCTGGAAACCCAAGGTGGCTTCAGATGCACCCAAGTGCAAATCCCAAACACACCAGGAAAACAAAAGGCCTAGAGAGCTACCGTCAGAGGGCCATGTGGCAGTCCGTGGAGCTCCCATGACCATGCTGACCCGGCAGCAAGGGCTCTGTTCCACCTCTCAGAGGCTGGGATGGCTTCACTGTTAATCGCACCTCTCCCTCCCTCGACATTCCCTTTCCGAGTGCCGCCCAACCCAGAGCAACCCTGAGATGCGAAGTGGGGCAGTATTTGCATTACATTACAGTCACAATGCTGTTCTGTCTAGGCTTTCTATGAATCCAGGTCCATTCTTCTTCTCTCCAGATTCAGAGTCCAGGACCAGAGTGGGGACAGGCTGCACACTGATGTGTCCACATGTGGAAAGCATGCCACGGGTAGCACTGGGTCCTCATCAGTGAGCATTCTGACTGACTGCCATCACCACCTATCCAGGGAACTGCCTATTGCTTCCTCTTGCTTTCTCCTCCATCCCCCTCCTTGGGGACGATTAGCCCACTCCTGTGAGAACAGGAAGGAGGATAAGATGAACCCAGAGAAAACAGGGCCTGGGGGCCCAGTCTTCGGCAGTTTGGGAGCCTGGTAGGCTTAGGTCTCCTCTCATCTTCTTGTACTGTGTGGGAGACATATTAGTCTCCTATTCGGCCTTATTCTTTTCCCTGTAACCCTTCACACCACGGTCAGGTTAAGTTGCCAAACACCCTACAATGTGCCACTCCTTGGCATTTCTGGGCCAAACACACACTCGGTAGGTGCCTCACAGCCACACCGTGAACCGGAAGGAGGCTACCGAAGCCATGTCCTAGCTGCCGAGCGCCCATGATGTGCCGTGCTGACTGCTCTAACTTGTGAGTCATTTCAGACCAGGGCTAGCCGGTTGTCAGCCGGCACAGGATCTGATCTGGGTGACCTGAGCCAGGGCTTCCGGAATCCTATCCCTCTAGCACTCATTTGCCTGTGGGAACAGTGCTGGCCGGAGCCCGAGAGGTATGTCACCTGGACAGCAGTCTCCGTGCATTAGCCCTCTCCTGACCTCAAACCTCGCCTATCAGGGGGCTTCACCCCACTGGGCAAAGAAGAAAATCCACAGCCAGCCAGACAAGAGACAAGCAGAAACCTCAGAGGAGGAACATTCTTCTCCTGGGGCCCTAGACAAGATGCTAGGATCTGAATTCTGAGTGCAAACATTCTCTGAGGTTAGGAGGGGGAGGCTAAAGCGGGGAGGGAGGAAAGAAAGTGAGTTGGGAAACAGAACTATAGAACTAAGAGTCTAACTTCATAAGCCTCCTCGGAAATCTCATTCTCCCCATCATCCTCAAGGACAAGGCCAGGTCTCTGGGCATCGGTGGCTCAGGGGACACTCACCGGCCTGGAGCCAGATCTGTTCCAGTGTGGTCCATAGCTGCATGGGGCCCTGCTTCAGGACTGAGGTTGTTATGGTCAGCTCCGACATGGCCTCCTCCAGCCTCGAGGCTGCAATAGATGATGCCCTCCGAGAGCCTGCTGAACAAGAGGGCAAGGGCTGAACGGAACTCAGGATAGGACAGCTGCCACACACCAGCTCACAGACCCTAGGGAGGGTCTTCTTCTGCCTGTTCCTCTCCCCAGGGAGCAGCGTGCATCTGAAGAGGTAATTTGGCAAAAATCCCACTGAGAATTTATCCCGGGGAAAACAATCCTAAGTGTCCGCAAAGATGCTCACTTGACTCCTGCCTTTAATATGGAACACAGAAACCCCCACATGTTCAACAACAGGGAATGGGTAAAGCAAGTGAAAGTGTAATCACGCAAGGCTCTGAAGACACACAACCAACACGCCGGTATGGCACAGTTATGTAAGGGCCTTCACGTTCTCCAGGTGAGTGGAGACCACTTGTCACAACACAGTCACCCTGAAACAACTAACTGTAGGCGTGCCTCAAAAGAGTTCCAGAGATTTTCCAAGTAGATGGCAGGTAAGAGGAGGGATGATTTTTCTCTTCTTTGGTGATCTTGACTTCCTGTCTTTGAAGTACACACTTTTCGCATATGTTAAGACCCTATCCATCTGAAGCTGGGAAGCCAAAGATCCTTGGGCACTGGCTCGCGGCTAACCTAGGCCCTCAGAGAACCTTTCTTGCTGTGGCCGTAGGTGGTGCAGGCCCTGCTCGGGATTTATAAGCTGTTGACATTTGAAATTCCCATGCAGGTGAAACAAGAGCATGTTCTCTTCCTCAGAGGCAATAAAGGCTCCAATAAACCCAGGAGGCCTCAAAACAAACCACAGATGACTGGTTTACGAGACAAGAGCATGGGAAGCCCTGATAACTGGACGTGATTCTCTTTAATTATAAGGACCCCCACCCCCACACCATGCCCTTCCTTGGGGACAGTGGGTCCCCAAGCAGCCAGGCACTGTGGTGGTGTTTCTGGCGTCAAGCCCTGGGCTTGCTTAGTGAGATCTACTCCATCTGTCTTAACAACAAAGCCTAGCTTAACTCACATCCAAGGATCTGTCCCATTCTCCCAATTCACTCTGCTGAGGAGGCACGGGCTTTCTTCTGTTGCCCACGATGGGTGGCCACCACCCATCTTTGGGCCAATTGCCAGCCCCACCCAGAGCCAAGATCAACCCCGACCTTACCGGATTCTGCATCATGCGCATCTGGCAGGGTCAGGTGAATGCCGTTCTGCTTTTTCACTGTGAGGCCCTCAAAGCTGCCATCCCTTTCCAGGCCTCTGGAAGGCAAAGGAGGGCAGAATTCCATGACGCAGACGACCGGCACCCCCAGGTCCAGCAGGGAGCAAGAGGGAACCCCATCTCAGCAGACTCTGAGGCCAAAAGTTCAAGCTCAAGAAATAGAGCAAAGCCAGAATGGTAGGGAATGACAGAGACAAGCAGGACAGACAGACCAGCATGGGTCCAGGACACACAGGTCGACGTGTACACACCACAGTGTCCATGCCCTCTTTTAAGGTGAGGCCTCTACCCCTGGGCACAGGGACTGCTTGCTGGCTTCTGTCTGAGGACGGCCTGGGTGAAAGTCCAGGAGCCACCCGCTGCAATGGAATCCTCAGACTGCCCAGTAGCCCCAGAGGAGCTCCGACTGGCAGGCAAACAAACCTGGTGGTCTCATTTTGGTTTCCATCCATTTCTCTAAGCTCCTGCACCTCCCACCCCATAGGGGGGGCTTTCATTTTCTCAGGGTGGGAGGTGTGGGGAGCCAGTGAGGTAACTTTGCTCAGAAAGGTAGCTGCTGTTGCATTCTTGGTCAGGCCCCCCCCACCCCCACCCATGGCCAAGGAAGCCAATGGCACTTGGCATGGGTTGAGGAAACTTCAGGAAAGCCACTACAGAAAAGGTTCCAGAAGGTGTCTTCCCGCTGGAGGTACACTAAGATGCTGCCTCCAAAGATGATGGAGCCACAGTCCAGGGGATCTTTGTTGTCCTACCTCGGGTTCACACTGGTCCTGACATGGTTTGTAGATGCTCAGCCATCTTAAATAGGCTTCGGAGGAAACCATCTCTCCAACATAGCAGATCAGGGATGGTTCCTTTCCTTTGCCACTGTGGTGGTTTGAATAAGACTGGCTCCCATAGGCTCTTATATTTGAATGCTAGTAGCCGGGGAGGGGCATTATTTGAAAGAATTAGGATTAGGAGGTGAGGCCTTCTTGGAGGAAATGTGTCACTGAGGGAGGGCTCTGAGGTTTCAAGCCCAGTCAGTCAGTCTGTCTCCTGCAAGCACTAGCTCTCTCTCCCTCTCTCCCTGAAGGTCAAGATGCAGCTCTCAGCTACTGCTTCCGCACCATGCCTGCTTGCCTGCCTGCCTGCCTGCCTGCCAGTATGCCTCCTGCTCTAATGAAAATGGACAAAGCCCCTGAAACTGTAAACCAGCCCCCAACAAATGGTTTCTTTTTCAAAGTTGCCTTGGGTATGGTGTCCCTTCACAGCAACAGAACAGTGACCAAGACTTTCTTTTCCTAATTCTGGAAGCACCTGAGTGGGGAGATCAATGAGCCAGGGACGTGAGGCCAAAATGATGTCCTGCTCCTCCTCGCCTGACTTTTCTCATGGTCCTTTTCTTCTGTAACGCGCAGAATGTGTGGCTCACAAGCTAAGAACGGACACCTGGACAGGAGCCTCGTTTAGAGCTCAATTCCATAAGTGCTCATCATACTTCTTCTCTTCTCCCACAAGCGATCCTCTCCTAAGGCATCGAAACACTGCATTCTGGGGCACTCTGCTGCACAGTTTAAGGCTAACATGGCACGTGTTACTTCAAGTACCCTATACCAGGGGGCTGGAGAGATTGGCTTAGCAGTTAAGAGCATTGCCTGCTCTTCCAAAGGTCCTGAGTTCAGTTCCCAGCAACCACATGGTGGCTCACAACCATCTGTAATGAGGTCTGGTGCCCTCTTCTGGCCTGCAGGCATACAAGCGGACAGAATATTGTATACATAATAAATAAATAAATAAATAATTTTTTTTTAAAAAAAAAGAAGTACTCTATACCAGATAGGGAGATGTGCCAAGCTAAGCAAGCCATCAAGACTATTACAGATAGGGCTGAGCGGCTGCTGAGAGGCAGTAGCTTCACGAAGGAGGGACTGGGGGTGATGAGAACATCGGGCCAGCAGCATGGTGTGTGCAGAACACAGGGGTGCTGGGTGGGAGTGGTGTAGGCTGGCAAGGTCCATGGGTGTGTAGATCAGACCCTCGCACTGCGCATTTTGGTCTTGGTTTATGATTGCCCAAAATTAGATTTTCCAAGCACTGGCTTCTGGTTTATGGCTCTAGGTATCATAGAAACCCTCCTCCCTGTCTCCTGGGGCAGCCAGGAAGGGACTGGATCCAGATTTGTCCTGCTATATGTTGGAGTGAGAGTTGTGGCAGCTTCCTGAGGAGGTGCTCTGCACTGTGAGCTCCACCAGCCTCCCGGGACAGAATGGAGTATGTGCCCCTAGGAGAACACCTGGCATCTGCACAGCCTGCTTTCTGAGTCAAAGCTACCAGTCTCTGGGTCCTTGTCTAGACTGGCCACTTGGATGTGCAGCCTACCCGCCAGCCAGATAAGGAGCAGCCAGCTCCAGGGCCACTCCTCTGCGAACTGAGTCAGGCTTTGCTGTTCCAGCAAAGGCATTTGAATGCAAATCCACCTATACCGGAGAACAGTGCATGGGCTTACGGTGCTCATCGCCAGGGAGGAAGGTTTCTACTCCTTACGTGAAAAATCCATCACCCACAGCTCTCTGGAAGTTTCTACCCATTCGTTCTGCCCTGCTCCAGAATCTCCCAGGCCTGGGAGCTTGCAAAGGTAGGGCTGTCTGAGGTTTTTTAACTCCATGCTATTTCCCTGGTCCTCCTCTGACTTCACGAGGAGAATGGAGGACTTCTAGGTCCCAGAGTCCTGTGCACATGCTCCATGGTCTGGAACTCAGGGTTTGCCTCCCAGTACTGTCATCTGACAGGTAAGTGGCAAATTAGACAAAGGCTCTGAATCTCAGCCTCGGACAACACAGAAGACATAAGTGGCTGATATGTCACATAAAGCAAGAAGCCCAGGACCTGACTCAGGGGCTCAATGATGGCTTTTCTACTTTCTCACCACCCTGAGCTCTATCTTCTAACCAGGGCTTTGTGTGTGGTACAGAGGATTGTCAAGGGATTAAAACTGAGCCATGAATATAAAAATCCCTGAACACTGAGTTTGACATCTCCACCCAAACCAACAACCATGTTTTGTAGGTACCGTGGCCTTCCAGACAACTGTTAGCCTGGCAGCCACCACCTGCCAACCCTGCCCTCTAACCTGGAGCAACCCAAGGGGCAATGACAGCACTTACCCCAGCTGAGAGAAGTTGTAGAGGGTCTGCCACAGCCTCAGCATTTGCCTGCAGGTCACGAGGGCTTCCTCCGGCCCTTTCAGAACCTGCTCCAGCTTCACCTTGGTGAACATCAGGCTATGGGGAAGGAGAGGCACAGTCAGCAGGCCCTGGTGAGGCTTGCCTCCAACGATGGGGCTGACGGAGGGGGTGGTGACCCCATTGCTCACTTCTCCAGCCCACAGCAGGCATAACCTCTGTCCCACCCATCAGACATTTTCTCCATGCCTCCATTTCTTCCCATCTTTACAGCATTTGCCGGTGCCCCCCCTGGTCACCCTAGCACCTGCCCTTGATCAGACACTATCATCTCTCAAATCTGTGACTCCCAGCCCCAGCCTGGTGTGTTCTGCCCCTTTACAAGCTGAGCTAAGCAACACCTTGAGTCCTACCAACACATGGCTAGGATTTCTACTTCTGTGCCCAACGAGGCAGAGGATGGACCCTCAATAAGAGCCACACTTAGAAAGCAGGCTTTTAGCTTGGGTGTTTTGCCTTGCATGTGTGTCTGGGTCACACTCCTGCAGTCAGAAAGCAACTTTGCATCACTACCCCGAGCACATCAGAGAAGGTCGAAGCATTCAACCCAGATCATTAGCACAGTTGCTCACTAAGGACAAGGAAGGGCCGGAAGCTCTGCTGTGTCAAGTGCTAGCCCTTTCTTGTTAGGGAGGTCCGCCTGCGCCGGAAGCATGGCCAGGCAGCATGGGAAGTATTGCAGTGTGTTGGTATTCTGAGATCAGTACACTGGCAATACTATTATACAGCAGCTACCAGGGCAGCCTTTGCAGAATGGCTGAGTCGCTGAGACCAGTACAAGACTGCGGCCTAGTTCCCAGAGTGGTCAGCAAGCAGTGAGGCCACCTCTGCTGAGAATCACATGACCATAGACTTGGTCACCCATGTGGCTACACCTGCCTGCTCCAGGAAAGGTGAGCTGTGTTGGGAACCCCACTTGAGGTGTCTGAGCCGCGACCTGATCCAAGGATGGCGAGCCTTACTCTTCTCTGCACAGAGACCTGGGTCTCCACATCTCCCCCCAGCCCCAGCTTTTCACCTCTTTTTAGACTGTGACTGGAGATGGTGGAATTCACCCTCCTGTGCATTTCAGAAGAGGGCTCTGGGCTCACATTTGTTCCCACTTTCCCTCGAAAATGCCTTTTGTGCTGCTGCATACAGCAGCTGCCCTCTCCCTACCCGCGCTCACCTCTCCAGTTTCTTTTCTTTCCTTTCTTTTCTTCTTTCTTTTCCTTCCTTCCTTCCCTCCTTCCTTCCTTCCTTCCTTCCTTCCTTCCTTCCTTCCTTCCTTCCTTCCTTCCTTCCTTCCTTCCTTCCCCCAGCTTGTCCCTGCCTCTTTGATATAACCACCAGTATATTTTAAACTTGCTCCAATTCATGACTTTCTCTGCTTTGTAAAACTCTAAAACCTTTTAAAATGGCTTCCATGTTGGAACATGGAATTTGGGGTAACCTAATGTGTTCCTGAAACCATGGTCACTCAGAATGGTTTCAGAATAAACTAGCTCTTGACCCCTTTAATATGAGAACTATGGTTTTCATGTCAATACTGTTTTGTGAGGTGTTAGGGATTTACCCCGAGCCTCTTTTTTTTGTGTGTGTGTGGTTTTTCGAGACAGGGTTTCTCTGTAGCTTTGGTGCCTGTCCCGGAACTAGCTCTTGTAGACCAGGCTGGCCTCGAACTCCCAGAGATCCGCCTGCCTCTGCCTCCCGAGTGCTGGGATTTAAAGGCGTAAGCCACCACCGCCCGGCCTACCCTGAGCCTCTTGCATGTTATAAAAATCTCCTACCAGTCTTTTGTTTGGTTTGTTTCTTGAGAGAGGGTCTTACTATGAAGTCCTGGCACACCTGGGATTCTCGATGTGGACTAGGTTGGTCTTGAAGTTGTGGGTGAACCACTTGCCTCTGGGATTACAGGCATGGACCACCATGTCCAGCTCAACCTAGACTTCAAACCCCACTTTCCCCAAATCTTCTGCAACCTTTCTCGACCCATCTTCTGCTTATGAGGTCCTGAGGGCCCCAAACTAGGCAGAACACAGGGCCCAGCTGGGGGGGGGGGGAGCTGCAGGGAGAATGGGTGCTGTCCCATCTGTCCTTCACAGATCCCCACAGAGCACAGTATGCCAATATTTGGAGGTGCCTCTGCTTTCAGGAATACGAAACAGAAGAGACAATTGCTGCCTTAAGGTAACAATTACAGTGCTATAAATGTCAAATTGCCCAGAGAATCAAATGTTGTGTTTTTGGATCTGACTCCAATGCAAGGAAAGGAACGTGGAAGGGGGCTCTTGCTGGAAGAACGAGTGTGGGAGAGTGACGGAAACTGTGCTGGGCCGGAAGACAACAGCTCTTAGAGCAAGGGTGTTGTTGGGAAGGGGCGGGGGTCAGTCTAAGCCAACCTTCGCTTAGGGAGCCAAAACAGCAGCGTTCTAGGGCTGGTCAGCCCCCAGCTTTCTGGGGCTCTCCATAGACAGCCCTCTAGCCCACTGCTGTTAAGGAGTCACACCAAAGCCCCAGAGTCAGAGCCAGAGGTACCATGTGCCTGGGATAGCGAAAGCTGAGCTGGATGAATAGCCTCCACAACACAGGCTGTGTCCTCCTGGTGGCTGACATTCCACTCGCCTGAGTAACCTGGAGTGGAATTTCTCAACCCAACCACATCCTCTCTGGGTTGAGCAAGAGCTCCAACGATCACCCTTGGGTGTGAGCCTAAGGCTGAGGGTCCCGACGAGGCTCCAGATCAGCTCCTGAGGAGACTTCCTGGGTGGGTAGTAGAACACTGCCGGAGGGAGGGATCTTACAACAGAACTTGTCCTGCCTGACGTCCACACCACCAGTTTGGCCTCCTGTGACCTTGGGCTGGTGACATCGGTGTCAGCAAATCCTTGACACTTTTTCCTGCTTTGTTCCACATTGTGGTCTCTGCTGGGGCTCACCCCTCCCCGTCACATCTGGCCAATTCCTACACAGATACCACCCTCCAACTCTTTCAGTATCTCGTGGGGCTGTGTCTTAGGATTTCTACTGCTGTGAACAGACACCATGACCACAGCAACTCTTATAAATGAAAACACTGCAATGAGGTGGCGGCTTACACACAGTTCAGGGGTTCAGTCCACTATTATCATGGAGCAATATGGTGGCTGGGAGTACGGTGGCATGCAGGCAGACATGGTACTGGGGAGTTCTACATCTTCATCCAAACTCAGACACTGGCGGAGTTCTACATCTTCATCCAAACTCAGACACTGGCTGGTATCTTGAGCATATATCAGACCGCAAAGCCTACTTCCACAGTGTCACACTTCCTCCAACAAGACCACACCCACTCCAATAAGGCCACACCTCCTAATAAGTGCCACGCCCTTTGGCGGCCATTTTCTTTCAAACCAACTGTAACGGGTGCTATGTGCACCCCTTTCCCGTATAAGGTTTCACAATGTCTGGAAGTGTGCACTGTTGGCCTGGTCTTGAACTCAGGGGGTCTACAAATTCAGGTCTGTAAAAAAACTTGGATCCAGTTCTCACTACGACATTTGTATCTAGCCCAGGAAATGCACTGATTCTTTCCCTACCCAGCTATTAAGACAGAGCCCTTGGCAAACCACTGTGACTGGCTGGAGTTTTTATGGCCATGAGTTCATCAGAATCCTGTGTCATATAGATGAGTCTAAAATGGCTTTGCGTAAGTAACTATAAGACTTTAGTAAAAAGTTCCAAGGCCCAGGACCTCTTGCAAGAAGTCCCTGTGGGACTGTGTGTCCAGCTGGCACCTAATATCATGTTGTGTCTCTATTGCTCAAAAGTTTAATAATGAAGATAAGTTCGCGTAAAGTATTTTTTACCGGCTATTCCAGGAACAAGTGTGCGGCCAGTCCTGGCGTAGGTGGGAAAGTCACCATTTATCTTTGTGTCCCCTCAGTTTGTGCCCCACCTGCTCAAGAGGTTCCGTCAGTTTGCTAATGTCCCTCAGCAGCAGTGTGCCTTGCTTCCCCTGTTCCCGGGTGGGTACTTAGCATGTAGTGTGTGCCTAGCACGGGAGTCTGGTCACTTGAGTCCTTATAGCTGCAGTGGGGGGGGGGGACACGCGACACTAGGCAGGCAACACACTGGTCAATTCCATTCCAGCCTGCTCACAAACAGGGTCTGACCTCATAGGACAGGCTCTGAGGAGGAGTCACATGTTCTAGGTGTGCTATGTGGGTTCTAGGTGTGGTGTGCGGGTGTCTGGCTCTTTCTGACTGGGGCTGGGGGTGGAGGGTCATCCTCTCTGGGGCCAAAGGTAAAAATGTCTAACTGAAACATGTCTCTAAGACTGGAATATCACAATCTACTGGGTACCCTGACCAAAGCTATTCCAGGGGAAGGATGGTCAACTTCGACATTATTGTTCTTAAACTGCACCATGAATCCGGGCTTGGGAGACAGAAACTTGAACCAAAGTCTCACCTCTGCTGAGCGTGTCACAAGTTCCACATCTGTAAACCAGGAGGGAAATCACCTCCTCACATATTCCCCGTGAGGCTGAGCCCTGATGAGCTTGGAGCAACAGCTGAGAAACCCCAGGGAGGCACCCAGCTGACCGCAGCTCAGCTGCCCTGATGCTCAGGGCAGGCTCCTGCTTTGAGGCGGAAATCCTACGTGGTTCAGAAGACATTTCTAGGCCAGCTGCCTCTGAAGGCTCTGCAAAGTGCCTGAGCTCCCTGGCATGTTCAGTAAGGTCTGTAGTGTCTGCGATAAACGGGAACAATCCTTGGTTGCAATAACTCTCTTGCAATGTCTGCTCCCAGCAGAGAGCTGGGGTGCAGACAGAAGCCCACTGTCCAGCTCAGATCTCATGAGCATGTCCCAGGCCCCCTCATGCACATCTTAATTCTTCACCTCATGTACTGCGATGAGGTAAGGGAGTCACCCTGGCTGGCCCTGGCTCACTTCCTGCCAAATGGGACCCAGGGATACTTCATCCTTTCCAGCTCATTTTGTGTGCCCCAGCCTCTCCAAAACAGCCTATGTAGCCGCAAAGCAGAGATGGCAAGACCGAGGCTGTCCAGTGCCTGCACACGGTTCTCCTTGAGAACTGTTAGCTGTCGTCCTCGGACCTGTCTTCTTGCCAGGCCTGGGTTTATCTAGGCTGGGGTCAAGCAAGCTCTTATCTTCCAGTGCTTTTCCTTTAAACTCAACATACAAACCTAGGTCAAAGCACAGAAGAATGTAGTCTGGAAGGATTCCTCAAGGCCTAGAAGACATGGACGTCCCCAGGGCCCGGAGCAATTTGAAGGAAGCGAGGCTTCAAGGAAGCTTCCAGAACATTCCATTCTCACTGGTCCCACTGGTTTCCGCTATGCTCCTGAGGTCTTGGGAGGCTTTTCTTGCTCTCCCGGGCTCCTTGAAGGGTGGCAGCAGGTGTGGCAAGTGTAAGGAAGGGAACATTATCTCTTTAAAGGACAGTAATTAGTAATTCTAGCTGGGCCTGCTGCGCTGTTTTAATGAAGAGTTCTATTTTTACAGAAAACATATAATTGAGTGAAAAAGCAGGCTATTCTCTGAGTGAGGTGGCCCGCACTCTGTAGAGTCTGACTCCTCAGGCCCCACGTGAAGGGTTTTCCCTGATTTCCCCAGCTCAGACACAGAACGCTGAGCCGACTGATGGACGACTCGAGCATCTCTGCTTCTAGCCATGGAGCCTGAGGTAAGACACCAGGATTCGGCGCCTCATCCATGTCCCTGTGTGTAAAGTAGAAACAGCAACAGTTTCTATCACTCTTAGGGTTGCTGGGAGGGGAACAGGAACAGTGGAGCCGGGCGGTGGTGGGGCACACCTTTAATCCCAGCACTTGGGAGGCAGAGGCAGGTGAATCTCAATGAGTTTGAGGCCATTCTGGTCTACAAAGTGAGTTCTAGGAGATCCAGGACTGTTACACAGAGAAATCAACAAACAAACCAAAAAAAGATGGTGCTGTCCCACGGGTTTCTAGCATGTCATGGTATCTAGCTATTGCTGGAATATGGAGTAGATTCTAGACCCTACACTGGCCCTCACAGCTAATTAATCTTGATTGATGTATTATCTAATCTTTCCATCAACTTCTTCATATAAGAGTTATAAAGTCAAATCCTGGTGGGTGTGGTGGTACACGCCTGTAGTCCATGCACTTAGGAGGTAGAGGCAGGATGATCAGTAGACAAGGCTAGTCTAGGCTACGTGAGAGCTCATTTTACTAAAACACCACCAAACAGAAAGTCAAACCAAAATAGTTAAGCAGGACCAGGGCTGTGAGATGCCCAAATCCTCCATATGTCCTCCCCTTCTCTTCCTTCTGCCCCACGAGTTCCCTGTCCTGCCAGTCTGAGGGTCTCTTGAGGTATATGAGTGCCTTGCACCCATTGTCCACCCTCCACTGGGGTAGCAGACAGAGGAGAGGCCACAGTCTCTGCCACAGAGAAGCTCTCAAACCCAAATAAAGCAAGGGGAAAAGTCAGCATCCAGTCTTCAGTGGGGGTAGTTTTGCTCCAAGAACAGGGAGTCTCTGGGGACCAGCAAACTTGAATGCCCGAGAAGTCAGAAGGGTAACCAGGAGAGCCGAAACGCAGGAATAAAGGTGCTGGAGTAGGCACAGAGGCCCCTGTCTCATTCAGGATGATAGGGTGGGCACAAGGATGGAGGAGCTATATTCCCTACCCACAGCACTAGGCCATCCTCTTGGTCCTCAGTCAGCCTGTAATTACCCGGCTCATTGAGACCTGGTCTGGGATGCCAGGTCAGACTAAGCCATGCAGGGCTCACTGGATCCTCTGAACCCACTGCTCTGGGAAAGTCACGAGGGCAAGGACTGATCACACATGCTCACGTTCTTGGAGGGTGTGATTTTTATAGGGACTGTAGCAGAAGTGGCCTCCCTGAAAGGAGGCGGGGCCATCCCTAGTCCTAGTTTTATTACTCCCCCCCCCCCAGATGAATCGTTAACACTCAAGGGATCCTCTCTAGTAATTCTTAACCCCAAAGCTAGTGATTTTTCTCCTGGTGTGGAGGGTTATTGTGACCCCTGTTCCCTAACCCTTGAAGGCCCATGGTGATCCTCCGCTTCTTAATGAATTTAATTCTGAAGCTTTAAAAAGGAGTGGCCCCAAAGTCCCAGCTTCCTGGAGTAGCTCCTGTCCTTCAAAGGCCCCTGCTCCACCTGTGAGGAACCTCAGCCTGCAGATCTGGCACACCGCGCCCTGTACTGGCTATTCCCATCTGTGTGCAGTGCCAACTGCTGCCTGACCCTACCAGTCCAATGTCCCCACCTCGACTTCCTTCTGCCACAGGCCACCTCCAGACAAATTCCTAATAATCTTGCCAGACATGAACATAATAATCTCGCCAGACATGAACATAAAAGCACACAACACAGGGCCTTGCCATTTCAGGGAGACTGTCCGAGAAGCTCTTAGACAGGACAAGGGTAGGTTCCGGGCTGATAGAGCCTTGGTTCCTATCTATCATCTTTGTCCAGGGAGTTAACCCTCAAAGACCTGATGACTTCCCATTAAAGAGACAGGCCAGCCCTGCTCTTGCGGGCAGGGTCCTCTCAAATCGCATAGAGTAGGACCACAGAGGTGCTCATGGGATGGAGGAGGGGAAACGCTGAGCCAAGGAGGGGCTGACCTTTGAGAAGGATCTTACAGTGCCAGTGATTATGCCTGGCTTAGCACTTCCTCGGCCACATAGCCAGCGAGTCCTGGCCGCTGTCCCCACGCGCTGTGGCAGCCAAGCATGTTTAATGAACCCAGCAAAGTGATAAACTATGTTTGTGCTAATACCTTTGATTCCAACCCCCCTCCATGAGTGCTGGTATTTTAAGCATCCTTTTGATGTGCCACGAGCCCTTAACAAGAACAATCAAATAAACACACTGGGTTTAAGGCAGAAATGCTAACAGGAGTCCCAGGACTCTGGATCCCTTTGACTTGGTGGACTGTACCTCCAGAAATATGTCACATGTAACTTGAAAAATAGGTGAAGGGGGCCAGGTAGCTCAGAGAAATGCCCTGGAGGGTCAACTTTAGCCTCGACTGGATCTACCCACAGTCTGGCTCCAGCGGATACCTAGTTATTTCATCTCAAACATTTTCCAAAACAGCCCTGGTTTCCTGGGGCAGATGGCTGTAGTGATGCATTTGTTTATCTGGGGCGAGAAGAAGCTTGTGGAGAGGGCTATGTTGTTCCTACCCTGGCAAGTGCCTTTGGGACGCCAGCACACCTTCCCTAGGGGCTGGGCCAGCAGGGGCTCTCAGGAATGCCTACTCTGAGATAAGAGGTAGGTAGGCAGCCCTGCCCACTGTGGAACAGGGAAGAGAACACATTTACTCCTGTGTCACCTTAGGTATGCCCAGGGCCCTCAAAGTCAGCCTGGCAGGCTGCCAGGGCTGGGCAAGGGAAATGACTGACAGCCCGGTTATTGGAATGCTCCCATCATTAGCCTAGGAGCTTTGTTTGGTTTCTATGGTGACCTTTACTACAAGAGCCTGACTAAAGCTGAAGGAATGTGTTACCTAAAACCATCGCCCCAAAGTGCTCATGGCTTCAAGGAAGTATACTCATCAGCGATCTATTCTCTCCACCCCATATTCCTGTCCCTCCTGGTCAGGCTTCCCAGCTGCCTCTTTCATGAGAAGGAAGGACCCGCAAAGACAACTCTAGGCCTGCTTCAAATTCTCACATTCCCCACAGGAAGCCTGTGGCCCGCCTGGCCTTGGGCCCCCTGGCCAGCTGGCACATGTGTTTCGGGCTTAGTTGGAAGCCTGTGGGATTTCAGGAAACTGCTGGGGGTATCTGGTTCCCACCATACCAGGTTCACGCTGTCCCTGACGAGGCATCGTGTCTGCCTCATCACGTTTCTGCCTTTTTGAACCTGAGCTGCACTAACCAAAGGTCCTCTCCAGTCTGCTTCCTAATCTCTGAGTCAGAAGGGTTCTCAGAAGCTGGACTCCACGAGATTGGGTTCTGCTCTGCATGCCTAGATGGTGCCTGGTGTCCATGGGGAAATAGTAATCTCTCTACAATGAGATCCACAAAAGCTTGGTTCTGCTCTGCAAGCCTAGACGGTGCCTGGTGCCCATGGAGGAGCGGTGGCCTCTCCATAAAGCTTTTGACCTGCTCCCCCGAGCTGTGTCACTACTTAACCCAGCCGCATCCCCTTCCTTCAGTCCCAGGTGTCAATGAGACTGTGGCATTCCCTCCACACTCTGACCTTAGACATAGTTGTCCATCAGCCTTCTTTAGCCTGTGTCTCATGGTACACTTCAGAAGCAGAAGAGGCAGGGCAGATGTTCATTTTAAGGAGGCACAAGTTGATGTGGTTGGCATGGGTAAGAGTCAGAAGTTACTTACAAGGGCAAGTCACCTGACTGGCTCTCACACTAGGATAAAACTCATTAAGATGGGGGTTCACTCGCCTGTCAGCTTCCTCCTTTGCTTAGGCTGCTCCCAGGCGGTGCCGAAGCAGGTACCCCTACACAGGACCTGCTGGCTTTCCTCCCTGGGGGACAGTTCTTGAATCCCCTGCACTGGTAACTTTGCAGAAGGGAAAAGCCTTTAGAAGGCGTGGCCACCAGGATAATGGCTGCGCAGTGCTTGGCGGGAGACAACCTATACCATGGTCCTCTAAGTATCCCTGGAGAATAGACTTTGCTAAGAACAATGAGGTCAGGCCAAGGGGGGTCGGTCTGGGTTGTTTTGCTGAGTGGTATTTACTGGACTGGTTGTCTAACTGCTAGCAACAGCTGGAGCCACACATGGCTTGTTCCCAGCTCAGGGAGCAGCTGGAGAAGCAGGGGCACACAGTCAGTCGATGAGCAATGGTATTTGTCAGTGATCCCTGGCCCGTAATGGACTCAGTGACATTTCCTGCTAATCCATGGGTTTTTGTACTCCAAGGTTTCATCTGTGGGGAATAGTATTGACTTATTTGCAAAGGGATAGGGTCTCTCAATAGAGCCAGGAATATATATGTGTATAATTTCTTCTCCTTTAAGAAAAATTTATTTTTTCTCACACTCTGATGGCCTGAATCCCACAAATTCCTGTTCTGGTTAGTTTTGTAGCCTTCTAGGGCCAGATCAGATCACAGCGGAGCTCCTAAGTCTGAGAACTGATGGACTCATGATAAAGAATGACTTTACCTCATCTGACCCTCCCCCGAGCAGAGCAGGCTGAGTGGGGGATGTCTCTTCGGGGTAGAATACACTTATTTCCTGCCACTCTGCAGAACACTCTGTAGCGACAAGGACCAAGAATGTGCAGGATCTCACACCCTAGAGCTCCTGCTATCCCTCAGTGCAGCATGATGTCTCTGGAGATGAGCAGATCCCATGGCATACGCTGCCCCCTGAAGGCTCTGCCTGCAGAAGCAGACACACCATTTTTCTAGGCAGCTCCACACCAACATGAGGGAGGGAGTAGAAGGAAACACCAGGGAGCAGGCACGGTTAGGCTGCACAGCAGCAAACGGCGCGGTCTATATCCCATCCCCACCACCTCTGCGGCCCATCTAAGAACCTGCTGAAAACTATCTCCTTACCTGCAAGTAGAGAAAGTTCTCATTCATGGATACCCATGGGGGCTCCTCTTGAAGGGGTGGGGTAGATGTGGTGTGAGCTTGAATTGGCACCAAGCTCAAAGCCAAAACCTCTCTATCTTATTGTAAGGACTCTCAGGGGAATAGGGAACACCTAGGTGAGGTGAAAGGAAGGTAGAGAGGGCACAGCTGGGTAGAGCAGTGGGGCTCACTCACACCTCAAGGGAGCCAGGGGGGCTGCCCGAGCAGCCCCAGAGTAGGAAGATGGGAAGGAAGCCACTGGGTGGAAGCATCTTACTGGAGTGGCTCAGGGAACCAAAGGAATGGATCCCATTATACCCTAGTACACTTCCCACTGCTTGGGGTTCTGTCAGACTTTCAGCCAAGGTGCTAGCCTTCCACAGCACGCCAGGGAAGTGCACAGGGCTAGAAGGACATGTGAGGCCATGAAGAGATGCTGAGGAGCAAAATGGGAGACCCAGGAGCAGAAGGGCATTGCCCTGCTCCTCTCTGCTTCACATTATGGTTTCCATGGAAGATCTCATGGACTTGGGGCTAAAACATTTAGCACTGTGGCCCTCCTGGTACCTTGTCTCTTCAATACTCAGCCCTGGCAGTGGGCAGGACGTTCCTTCTCTCCTTACCCAAGGGCTCTAAGCTTTTCTCTTTGAGAATTTCTTTTTCTACTTCATGCCAACTGCTAGAGTAAATACACATGTGTGCACAGGCACATACCGATACATGTGCAGGCATGTAGAAAACACACATGCCAGCAGCAGAGAGTCAGGACCTGCTGGGCAGGTAAGGATGGAGCTTGGAAAAAGCAAGATACCACTGCAAAAAGTAGAGGCCTTTTTTTTTTCTGGACTTTTACTATATATAAAAATCATAAGACTGGGAAGCTGACTGAGTGGGTGAAGGCACTCGCTGCCAAGCCTAAAGATCCGACTGAGTTCTGTCCCCAGGACTCAAAAGATAGGAGAGAACTGATAACCTCAAGTTATCCTCAGACCTCCGCACATGCCCCATTGCATACCCTCTGTGCACCATTGCATGTGTGTACCATCCCATATAAATGTAATTTTTTAAATCTAAAGATAAAATAAAACATTGCCACCGGTACTGCTGCATTATACTTGGGATTCCTGTTGTCCACACCCGATTAATTTGTGTTTTATAAATTCCTGGATGGTGCGTCTTATAAAATGAATAATTATTTCTCCAAGGCTGGAGCAAGGTTCAAAACTGTATTCTTCAATACAAGGATGGACTTGTCCAAGTGGACACACACTTTAGTTATACCTGGCTATGAACAGCTGGGACCCACTGGGGCAGGATAACGGGGTATGCGTGAGGAGGATCAGATAGGATCAGGAATTGGGCTGGGATAGTTTAGACTGCAGACAGCAGTCTTGGCAAGGAGAAACAGGAAAAGGCTCAGAGGTCATCAAAACATGACCTCCCCCTCGATCCCGGCATAGCCACAATGGCATTTGCCTTGATTAGCCCTGATGTGCCTTTGTGATCTGAGGGGAAGGAGATCTAATCCTGCTCCCCCTGCTGCTGCCCTCCCACTGCAGTGTGAACCCTGCTCTAAGAGGCACGGCAAGTGATTGGTGTGATAAACATGAAGGGTCAGGACCACCTTGGAGGAAGATCACTGTTTCCCCAGCTTCCAGGAAAGGATGCAGTTGGGCAGGTTCCTCTGTTCTTTAGCCAGCGTTAGAATTTCATCCTCGGCCGGCTGTGTCAGGATCATGATCATGTCACATGCCTTCCTTACCAAGTGGCCTACCTGAGGGCAGGAGCACTCTGGGCTCCCTGGTCCCCACCAAGGCCCCTCTGTGCATACCGCCACAGCCCTTGCCATTCCTACACGACCTTGTCCCTCTACCCGGGAAGTGTCTAAGCAACGGACACTTATTCCCTGTGTACTGACTGCAATGTGACAAGCTGAGGTGTGCACAGGCGACTATGCACAGCCCTTCACCCAGCAGTGAACCCAGGAGACTCACTTGAAGTTCTCGGGGTACTCGGTGACGGCCATATTGATGACATCCAGGGCGTGCTGGTAGTGCTTCTGGGCAGAGAAGAGCAGCGCTAGCAAGTGGAGGGCATTGGCATCATCCCTGCTCACCGTCAGGGCCTCCTGGAGATGCTCCATGGCGCTGGAGATCTGCCAGGAGAGAACGCCAGTTTAGGGACCTTACCCCAGGACTCAGATTCCAGCCACGGCTCAGCTCAGCCCAAGTGTGCCTGGAGCAGCGGAAGCAAGGGCATTAATAAAACATTTCCTGTCAGACAGCCTGGCAAGGGATTTGGGGAGACGAAGGTAAGCATTTTGAATGGGAGGAGTTGGAAGCCTCAGGCAAAGGCTGCCTGTCACATGTGGAAGGCCCTTCTCAGAGTTTTGCTGACAGGGGTCAGAGTCCCACTCAAGAAAGGTATGGGAAAGGGAGTGCTCTAGGAAGGTGGGGACCGAAGGCAGGAAGGCAGCAGGGATGAATGGCAGAAAGGAAGGAGTGTCCTCAGAAAGAGCAGTGTGGGGCTTAGCTAGAACGGAGGCTTGGTTTTTGTATTGGGTGTTTTTCAACTCAATAATTATTGAGAGTAGTTCTATAGGAAGATTAGATAGGAAGATGAGGCCAGCTCACACAGGGCCAAGAAAGCCACTGAGAAGCCACAGGTGGTTCTAGAGTGAAGCAAAGCCTTCCCCTCAGGTGCAGCAGACCGCTGCCACATAGAGCCCTGGAGTTCACAGCTCAGGTTTGCCTCCCTTCCTGGTGCTGAGTGGAGGAGGGCAGGTCCCCACTGCTCTGGGAGTCCTGCAGACTGGCAAGGAAGACAACACACCTCTGGCCCTGCTATCTTGCCAAACCCTTGCTCCTAGCAGGACCTGGGAAAACTCTGATGGTCTCTTCTGTTGAAAAAGGTGGGTGGGGGGAAGCACGGTTCAGGGGAGAACAAGAGATCACCCTGGATGCGTCTCTCTCTGTCCTGTTCTCCTCCAGTGCCTCCACACGCCCTTGGCTCGGCCACACAGGCCAGTAAGCACAACGGACTCTCCTCACATGGCCTAGGGACGCTTGGCAGAGTCTGGGAAGTTTCCACAAGTGTTTAAGAGTGAAAGAAACTCTGGTTGTCACTAATGGGAACACACTCCTTCAAAGGAGGTTGGGCTGTGCTAGTATGTGCAGCGACTCCTTAGCTGTCCAGCGTGACCTGCTAGGTGGCCCTGCATCGCCTCCACTACCTCCTCCTCCTCCAGCAAAGGCATGCAAGATGGTCTCTTGTTCCCAGCCCACCTGCCACTTGCTATCTAAATCTAAAGAGCATGCTCTTTGGAGGACTATTTGGGTGTTAGAAAAAGCAATACCTTATTTGTGAATTTGAAAGACCCGGGTCTCTTGTCCCTGGGAGCTCTTGCCTTTCGGAATTCTATGTCCTACACGTTAGGCATATGGCTTACCTTAGATGGATTAAACTGGTAGGGTATGTACAATTGGACATGCTCGGACACCTTCTAACCCTTTGTCTGCTCAAGCATCTCCAGCCTGAGAGGCTGGCATTTCAGCACTGGTTGGCATAGGCTAAGCCCACACAGCCTGCTGATGCTACACTAGGTGAGTGAGGGGCTCAGTATAGGCTGGTGGTTCTCAACCTTCCTAATGCTGTGACCCTTTAATACAGTTCCTCACGTTGTGGTGATACCCCCCACCATAAAATTATTTTTGTTACTACTTCATAACTGTAAGTTTGATATTGTTATGAATCATAACATAAAATATCTGATATGCAGGATAGCTAATATGTGACCCACAGGTTGAGAACTACTGATGTAGGCCAATTCTTAAGCTGCAGATTTAGAGTGCAGTACGGTAATGTCCAGCCCATAATCTCCATCCTCAGGACTTCTGGCATTCATTCCAACTTGGCTCAGTGGCTCAGAATGCATGAGGCTTCTTCTCCCTGCAGCCTAGTAAATGGCACTGTCATCGCAAGGCTCTGCTTCTGTCGAAATGCCCACCCATTCCCCTGCCTTCCCCTTAGCTACCTACCCATTGTGTGTGTGGAGGCTGTGACCAGAGGAAGGACTGGGAGAGACACAGCACCAGGCAGGAGGGAGGGGGGTGAGGATGGCCTGTTTGGACAACACACTAGCTATGAGCTCAGCAAGGCCGGGCTCTACTGTTACTCTTGTCATGCGTGCCACAGTGTGGTAAACACCTTCCAGAACACTGATGGAGAAACACCCCCTCCTACCCACATCCTCACAGAGTCAAAAGCTTTGACTCCTGAGAAGGATGGAATGTATGGACCTCAGCTCCTCCACTGCTCTGCTGGTACCCAGGGCAAGGTAGCAACACCTCTCTGGCCTGCTTTTCCTTTGTAATAGGATGCGGCCAGGCTCCCGTGGAAGCTCCAAGGCTTAGGTTTGAGATGGCTCGGTGCATTTCCCAAAGCCTGTGTTCCCAGTGAGTCCTCAGGAGACCCCACAACGACAGAACTGTAGGATTCCTCCCCCCAGTCCGAGGGCATGTGCTTGAGGCGGCTGTATCCATTCTGGCCACTCTGGCCACACCAGGGTCCTCTGGTCTGTCCAGGGACGAACCCAGGGTGTCTCACTTGCCAATCTGCGCTCTGTCACTGACCTGTGCAGGCCTTTGTCTTTCTCCTTAGCAGACCTAAGACCCCAGCCTCTCACGTTCCCTTTGGGGCTTTGCACTCTCAGTGTGCCAGGCCTGTCACAGTGTCCCCTTCTAGCCACTAAGTGCATAGGTCAAGGAGAGCATGAAGCACCAGCTAGGGGCTACCACTGAGTGGATGTGACTCTCCGAAGCTGGCCCTGCCCAGTGACTCACCAGAACAGACCCCACTACCCTGGGAGGGGTGTCCAAACACCCCAATATCATAGCTCAGAGCAGCCAGCCATGCTCTAGGCAGAAAGACCCAGAAGGAAGGTCACAGAGACCCAAACAGGTCTAGCTTAAGAGTCTATTCAAGGTCCTCAGCCCTCTGGAACTTTCTAGACATCATGTCCCCAAGGAAACTGAGTGCCAGACTCCATTGATCTCACAAGCATTGTTTTCAGAAGATGGGTGCTATTTATCAAAGACGGATGAATAACTGAAGAGATTAAAAAATGCATCACCGAAGGCTTATCATCAACGTGACTGGCAAGGGAAGCACCGGGCTCCTTTACAGAGAGCTAAAAATAGAGTGGTCTCAGGTTAACTTTCCGTCTGTTCCTAGAGGCTGAGTGATTTTCCAAGAGGAGCGGCACACAGAGAGCAGGCCTATCGCTAGGATAGCAGCCCCGGGCCAGGGCCCAGGGGTCAGGATCGCAGCCCCGGGCCAGGGCCCAGGGGTCAGGATCGCAGCTATGGGCCAGGGCCCAGGGGTCAGGATCGCAGCTATGGGCCAGGGCCCAGGGGTCAGGATCGCAGCTATTGGCCAGGGCCTAGGGGTCAGGATAGCAGCCCCGTGCCAGGGCCCAGGGGTCAGGATCGCGGCGGCTATAAGGCCGAGGTGGCAGAGTGATGAATGAGTCACGGGGAGGAGGTGGTGTGAGGGAAACAAACAGAGGAGCAGGAAGCAGGAGGAAGGACAGCGGGACCACTGGATAGAAAACAGCTGAGACGGAGGTGGTGGAGACGGAGGACCTGGACTGGCAAATCAGGCTGCACAGGCACCGCTAAGAATCCCGGTGTGAGGCAAGAAGGAGCTTCCAGTAGTGGGGCTACCACTCAGTGAGAAGTCAAGAGGCCGGAGTCCCACTACTCCTGGGTCAGAGGAAACAGCTAGCGTGGCTGCTCTAAGGTCAGGTGTGATAATGGGACCAGCCTCCTGGCAGGGGTCCAGGTTACCCAAGGTCCTATCTCCAAATGGGCCAGAGCCTCTTTGCTGGGGCAGAGTGAACTTCTGGCCACAGTGTGAAATGAGGTCATGTTGACCCTGCAAGGGAAATGAACAGGACTGCCTCACTTGTCCATGTATGAACGTGGACTTCCTTTTTCTCGGTTGCTTAGTTTCTTGAGACAGTGTCCTGTTGTGTACCCCAAACTGACTCACTCTGTAGCCTAGGCCGACCTCAAACTCAAGAATTCTGCCTTAGCCTCCTATGTGTATCAGGACTGCAGGAGCGCGCCACCACGGGTCTGGCTGTACACAGCGCCTACGAGGCTTCTCCCAGCCAGTGGTTTTGAGCTTAACACGTTTCCCAGTGGCAGGAGAGGAAAGCTGTCCTGGGGCCTCAGGCCACCTATAGTCCCCCAGCGTCAGCATGTGCTGGGTCAAGGCCACCAAAGACGCCCAGGGTGCTAGCCTGAGGGATGCAGGATGCATGGGATCAGAGGAGATTCTGAAAGGCATGATTTAGGGCAGTTATAATAGCTGGGATCCCCTGTCCCTACCTCATGGGTCACTATCAGGAAAAGGTGGCTCTACCTGGAGAGATATAAGTGGTCATGGTGGTGATGGTCTTGGTAGGGCAAGGATGGCTACCCCACTGAACCCCCCCAAGATCAGGAGCCAGCAGTGGTGTCTTTGGGGTCACACAGAAACCCATCCAGAAATAGCTCCCCATGCCAATCACACTTTCCCCAAGTTGAGGGTAGGGGGCAGGACACGAGCAAATGATGCTGTGGTCACTTACCCATGTCTCAGGAAACTGCAATATTCTAAGGAAAGTCAGGACATTGAATAGCCCTTCCTGTGTGCCCATCACCAGTGGGCTGAGGTAACCACATTAACCAAATCCTCACTAGACTCCTCACACAGATGCTCACATGAAAGACAAGGGCACCAAGAGACAGTCGGTCCCACAGGGGAGATCAGAAGCCCCACAGATCTGAGGGTTAGGAACCGTGACAACACACCTGTCGGACGAGGGCAAGCTGCAGGGAGACATAGAAGATAATCTGGGGGTCATCGGGTGCCAGTTCCTGGGCTCTGCAGGGGAGAGGAGCCAAGAGTCAGTTACTGTCAGTTGAGCAGCCTGCCAACCTTGTGCTGGGGGCTGGGGGCAAACAGCCCTTCTCAGATGGCGGCTGATGGCTCAGTCAGGTCCACAGGCAGCTCACGGCACAGAACAGTGGCTCAAGGAGGGCTGGGACAAACTGAGGTAGGGTATCTCCAAGGTGACAGACCTCAGATGAAGGGTAGGACGGGGACGGGGAAAGACAGCGTCACATCTGTGACTGACACCCTGGCTGTTTCTCTGTGGACAGCAGTTACCCTGACTGTGTCTCTCTCAAAGCACACTCACACTGCCCCGAGAAGGAGGCAGGGCCTCTCAACTGCCAGTCTGAGCAAGGAGTCCCGGGCGCGCAGCACTGGTGGAGAGGTGGGCAAGACTGAAGGCCGGAATAGCTTGCTTTTTTGGTTGGGGAACAGCCTGACCCAGAGGGAAGCTGGTGTGTCACACACTCCAGTGGTACAAGGAGTCCTAGCCAGGTCCTCCCTAGTAACATCCCTCTGTCACTTCAATGTGGGGGATGGGGCTTAGTGGGTCAGGCCAGGGGAGGGAGGCTCAGAGGGGCTGGGTCTGAGCAAGGCACTGGCTCCCCCCCCCCCCCCCCGCCCTCCCGACTCCAGGAAATCTCTGAAGTTGTGGGTGGGAAGTTCCTGCAGCTCTGGTGTGGTCAGGCTAGAGGGCACCGACATCACTCTGGAGGCCCTGCTATCTGAAGGATACCACGTAGCAGCGGCTCTCAACCTTCCTGATGCTGCAACCCTTCACTACAGCTCCTCATGTTGTGCTGACCCCAACCATAAAATGATTTCATTGCTACTTCATAACTGTAATTGATGCTGTTATGAATTGTAATGTAAATATCTGATTCGTAAGATACCTTGTATGTGACTCCCAAAGGGGTCATGACCCACAAGCCTGAGAACCACTGATGTACAGGCTGCATTTCCTGTTTTCTGTCCAGTATCAGAACACCAGCAGAAGCGTGGGAGTCCCAGGAACAAGGGTTGGGCCTGGCAGCAGGGGCCCCCAGTGCCCAGCGCTGAGGGCAAGGTTACCCAAAACAACAACCTACTCCTGCCTGCTGGGTGGCCATCTGGCATTATGATTTCCTTATCCATGAGAGGGAAGACAGAGACATCCATTTCAGAGAGTGGGACTTCATTGTGGGACCCTCCACTTTATCGCCCTGCATGCGAAGAAGCAAAAGATTATAGGCGTCTCCTCACCGCTCAAGTGTCTGCAGCGCCTTGCGGTGCAATTCATCTTGCTTGGACTTCAGGGTGGCTGCAGGAGACACAATGGATTGTGTGTGGGTCACAGAAGAAGTGCATCTCTCCAGTCCATCCCCAGGGCACAGGAACTTAGCCAGAAGGAGCCAACCAGGGTCCTGTTTACAACCCTCAAGGTCCAGTACCTGGGTTCAAGGCACTGAAGACCGCTGTGAGAGCAATAGCAGACTATAACTAAGGGACTGGTGGCCACTTCCTGAGCCCAAGCAAGGATGATGGTGCCTGAAGTCCCATGACCTTGGGTCTGAGAGGTAGAAGGGCATTCAGTACTGGACTGTCCTATATGGCTTCAAGGGTTCCTTGAACCTACACATAGGGGCGGGCACTAGGGGGCATGGGTGAAGTCTGGGTGGGGGTCATTGCTCCCTCCCTCCCAGACTTCAAGGACACAAAAGCAGGTGTCTCTCTAGTCAATGAGGAGGCACTGGGCTGAACTGGGAAGGCTAGGAACAGAACACCAGGCCTGAGGCGGGAAGGGTGAGAATCTTATGAAACTCCTGTAGGTACTTGATACTGTGACATTCTCGAGGAGGGATTTCAAGGACCCCAGAGGGCTGCTGCAGAGCTGAGGGTAAAGGCAGGTCTGTGAGAAGTGGAAGGAAGCCATGGTGGGGTGGAGGGCTGATGACACTGCAGATAAGAGTACCAGGATATCACAGAGGGCAGTGAGGACTGGGCAGGGCCTACATGGGTCAGTGAGGAGGAATGGCACATTGGTGGGTGTCTGAGTGAGAGTGGAAACTCTTGGAACTGAGGGAGGGGTGTGTGTGTGTGTGTTTGTGTATGGGGGGGGTGTGATAGCGGGGGTGTGTGTTAGGGTGTGTGTGTGTGGTGGTGTGTGTGAGTGTGGTAGGGTGTGTGTGTATGTGTGTGTATGCGTGTGTGTGAGTGTGGTAGGGTGTGTGGGTATGGTAGGTGTGTGTGTATATGCGTGTGGGGGGTAGGGTGTATGTTTGTGTGGTAGGATGTGTGTGTGTATATGTCGTAGAGTGTGTGTATATGTGTGTGTATGTGCGTGGGGGGTAGGGTGTGGGTCTATGTGTGTCTATGTGTGTGTTAGGGTGTATTGGTGGGGTATACACATGCATATATCCCAGAGGAGGGCTGTTATCTGTGGGGAGTACCAAGGGCTCACTAGTAGAATGAGACACCTTGGAAACATCCCACCCTCAGGCAGATTCTCTGGCCTGACACTCACCGTCAGTGGCCTGCAGACTGTAGGTGAGACCCAGGGCCAAGTAGCCTTTAGGCAGGAACTCTCCTGCTTCCTCTCCAAGGCCGATCACCACCGTGGCAAAGTGTTCTGCCTCTTCTAGCTGCAAAAAGGAAAGGTAGTGGTCACTGGGGTGGGCTTGGCGGTCCTGAGCAGGAAAGGGAGGATAGTAACCAACCTGGGGCAGTGTCAGCCCCAAGTATAAACAGAACAGTTCCCAACACTGGAACTGTAGGTAACGTGACTTATCCAGGCCCTACAACTATTGAGGAGGAAGTATCTCCCTGTATGTAGGAGCCAGTGTTCAAGGTCGCAGGTGCCAGCTCTTCCGGACAAACAGACAGACAGACTCCCTGCCTGGGAGAGCCAGCTCCCACAGCCTTCTGTGCTGAGAGCATGAACTCCAAACAGGCCACGTGTGGCTCCTCTTCACGTGGTCCCTGCAAGCAGGGCCTGCTCAGCAGACAGAGGGGAGCCACGGCTGGCTGGGCCTTGTTGAACATGGCCAACCCTGCAGAGTAGGCAGGCTGCCACACAGGCTAGTCTGGAGCTCACTCCCTCCCTTCCTGAGCAGGAGCCAGTGAGCTTGAACATTCAGGGGAAAAAGGCCCTGGGCTGTTTTTGTCCTGGGAGCAGGGGGACTGTTCCAGTTGGAAAAGGTCCAACTGGCATGGGCCATGTGAACACACATCCTCACACACAACACGGGACACAGGGAGAAGGCACATGAGGGGGAATTTATGGATACTTTGCGGCACACATAACAGTGAGGCTGGCTGGGGTGTAGGGCTGGGGCTAAGGCTGTGTCCATTCTCATGTGTCTCCACCAACTCTTTCCCACGTGTCCCTAACCTGCTATGTAATGCATAGCAATATGTCTATGTTTTATCCAGAATATTGACTCCCAGGGCCGCTTCCTTCAACATCTCCCTCCCACTCACACACCACTTCCGACAGACAATGGATGGGCAGGCAGACAGACAGACAGACAGACAGACAGACAGACTACAACTATGCCCCAAGCTCAGGTATCCCATCCAGCTAGAGAATCACAAAAGCAATCCAGTGGAGGCCAGAGCACACTCTGGCTGGCTTCCAGCCACGCCCAACCCTACTGATATCCTGACTTAAGCTGGTTTGCCCAGGAGGAGTTGGGTAGCTCTGACTGTTGGCCACAGCTGTGGAGAGTGTGCAGGTAAAATCTTTCTCCCTGAAGTGTGGCGGGATTGCCTGAGACAGAGGCCATGGAGAAATGAATGGGCCGAGTCCCCAGTTTGGACCCAGCTATGAGGAGCCAGGTGAAAATAAAAAAAGAAAAAGAAAAGAAAAGAAAAAGAAAAAAAGAAAAGAAACCCCTCCAAACCTGAAGGAGTAGAGCAACACTGTGGTGCAAAGAACAGGACTCCTGAATGTACCATGTTCCCTACAGGGCCAACACTATTTTGAGTTCTGTTGCCCCCCCCCCCACAAAGCAGCCCTTCTGCATGTGGATTCACTGCAGTAATTATAAAGGAAAAATAGTATTAATTCCAAGTAAGTTAATGTACAATACAATAATTACACATGGTATTAATAGACACGGGCGCTTTAGCTAGCAAATGGGGAGGGTGCTGTCATGGCAAAAATGAAAACCAAAGAAAAACAAAACCTTTTACTAGGCACACTGTCCCTCTTCGTCGAAAGCAGGTGTGCCACACGGAGAGCCTTAGAATTCGGCTCTGAAGGGCTAGGACCCAGCCAGGCTCCGAACCAGCCCGACCCCCAGGTCAGTTCTCGTCACAGAGACAGAGCACCGTGGGGGTGACAGCAAAGATGAGCACCTTGCTTGGACTCCATTCCTTTGAGGTTATCTTGTGGGCCTCAGTTCCCTCTTCTGTAAAATGGGGACAGCAGTGTCACCCTCAGAGGGCGGCTGGGAGATGAAGACCAGCGATTACATGTAATATACACACATGCCACAATTACTGCACATATATGTGTATATAGGTATATATTAATCACGCATCATCACGCTGGAAAATCTGCAAGTGGCATCAACGGAATCCAAAGGAGATGCTAGTCCTGCCTGCCTTTTGTCTGTGGGCCTGGCTGTTCTTAGAAAAGTGTGATTGCACCGGACAGGCAGGCGCCGGCCAGAACTGCCAGTCAGCTGCTCAGGTTCATGTCACCAACCAGATCTGAGGTTGAGGGTACACCTCAACCACCCCTCACTCACCCCTTGCATAGGTGATACTACATCAGAATATTTTCCACTCTATTATCTTATGATATATTCCCTTTTTTTTCTTCCTACGTGTTCTATTCTACAACCTTTGATCCACAATCTGAAAATGCTGTTTTAATCTGACTGTTCTCAGCCGCCCAACACTATTTCTACCAAGTTCCCTTGCCAGCTTTTCCTGCTGGGGACGTCAGGTCCTCCTGGAGGCTGTTGTCTCTGCCACCAGCTCAGACTGTGGCATGAGGTCCTCTTTCTTACCAAATACACCTAGATGAGGAGTTCCCAGTGTCTCCTCCCTCACCCCACTATGGTACTGTCTTGAAATGCCCTCACTCAGAGCATCCAGGTGAGCTTGCCTTGGCCACCTAGGGAAGGTCCTCCCTCCCTGCCCCTGTTTCTGAACAGCCTGAGGCCTGACAACCACATCATAGCACCACGGCAGGTTAGGAGGCATGGGGAGTTTGTGTGATATCCCCACCTCCACGGTCAGCCATTCAGCCAGCAGTACATCTGTGACCCTTGCCCTCAGGCTGGCTGAGGGCTTCATGGCTGCCCTCTGCACTTTCTTGGTTTTCTCCTCCCTGACGCTTGGGAAGCGCACTACACTAGTAGTACAGGGAACTTTCCTTCGTAAGTAAGAAAACACTCTGTGCCTTCCCAAGTCCCTTGGTATCCGAGGCTTTCCTAATTTGGTCCCTGCACAGCAGACTCAGCTGAGTTGGCACACTTGCTGGGGCTCGGGGCCGCCTGCCATCGCGGAATGAGGGACAGCCTCGTTCACCTGCACTCAGCAAAGAGGGTGCCACCTCTGGCCCTCCATCCACTCTCTTCCCAATGACTGGAGAGAGCCCTCTATTCAGAGACTGCAGGATTCTGCTGACAGACCTCCAGTTCTCCTGAGCCCCTTCCTGTGGGCCTGGAACTACTTTGTGGAAATGTGCTTTTTCCCTCCTTTTCTTCAAGGAGTAACAGGTACTTTCTAACTTCTGTAAGCTGGTGGCGAGAGAGCTGGCGTTCTTCCTTGCTTTGTGAGCAATCCATCTTCCTGGATTTGGAAGAATGAAAGCAAAAGCACCCTTCCTAAGTGCTCACTACTGTGAAGGTACTGAGAAGAATAACGGCATCCATTTGTCATATAGCTGCAAAGGGCCATGCAGACACACACCATTTCCTAAGGCTCACCCCCTTTTAGGGAACATGCCAGCTCCCAGATTATAGATGAGGAAACTGAGGCACAAGGAGAGTGAATCACTCCCTCAAAGTCACACAAGCTAGTGAGTAAGGTAGACCACAGGACTTGAACCCTATCTGTTCTCCAAGCTGATGCTCTTT
Organism: Microtus pennsylvanicus; assembly: GCF_037038515.1. Classification (NCBI taxonomy): domain Eukaryota; kingdom Metazoa; phylum Chordata; class Mammalia; order Rodentia; family Cricetidae; genus Microtus; species Microtus pennsylvanicus. The sequence continues at coordinate 35,164,414 of NC_134599.1, read as the reverse complement.
CCAGTACCATGCTGCCCCGTTGGGTGATATGAAGCCCGAGACACACAATACAAGTCTCTGCAAGATGAGTTCACCTACGTCTGATTTCCCCTTTTCACACCAGCTGTCTGTGTGGCATACAATATACAAGCATGCCCTGCCCTCTGTGACTCCTGAAGGGGTTCCAACTTTCTAAAATAAATCAGTTTCAAATAACTGTGTTTGGAGGGATCCAAGAAAATACCTACATTGTCTTTTCTATCTGCTCCCCAGATTTGCCTTGTGGCTAGAGTGCAAGGCAAAGGAAGTGAGGAAGCACTTAATCGGAAACAAAGCCCACACCAGGCAAGGTCACAGTGAAGGACAGAGTTCCTGGAGGGCAGGGGCACTCACCAGCATTGCCCACTGGCCTCAGGAAAAGACAGAGCTATGCCTTGGAGAAGCACAGAGGGTCATACCACAGTTCAATCCACATCCAGGGTGAGTACAAACCAGACTTTATGAGCTCCAAGAATGGGTCTGGGAAGATGGCTCAGCAGTTAAGAGCACTGGCTGCGCTTCTAGAGGGTCTTGGTTAGATTCCCAGAGCCTACAAGGTGGCTCAAACCTTCTGTAACTCCAATCCCAGAGGATCTGATCCCCTCTTCTGACTTTTGTGGGCATTACACACACATGGTGCACAGACACACATGCAGGGGAAAACATTTAGTCACTTAAAATAAAAACAAAGGAAAACTAATTTTAGGAAAAGAGGAGGGGGTCCAGGGGAGGCATCTAAGTCTCCAGCAGCTCGCCCTCATCCCCGTTTACCTGCAGAGCCTTGTTCCCACCTGCGTCTGACTCCCCATCAAAGTTTGACCAGGTCAATACTCAGACTATTCTCAGCCCCGGGTACCAGCCCGCCTCTCTCCCCTCTTCTGATGACAAGTCTGCATGTTTAAGCTTCCTTTTGGGCTTTTCTATTTATGTTGTCATTGATTACTTTGCTCCTAACTCATCTGATTTCAATTTGGACTGATTTGATCCTAATTTTATTACCATGTAATCTGAATGCACATAATCACTGTAATTATGCTACAGAGGGAAACAGCTCCTCCATGGTGGGAAGATCTAAATTTAGGGCTTCCTGGCAAGGGCACCAGTGGCTGGGTGGACTCTCAGCTCCTTGGAGCTGGCAGCTTGGGGGAGCACATATGCCCTCCCCAGCCCTGCTTCCAGAGACATGGGGTATTTTAGGCTTCAGCTAAGGGATAAGCCCAAGGCTTCCTCTCAGAAGTCTTGGAATAAGAAGGAGTCTGATCTGGGGATTGGGTAAGCGCCCTCTGCACCTTTAGCTCCCAGCACTCTTTGCTGCAGAGGTTTGGCTTGGTACTCTACAGGCTGCAGCTGCATGCCACCTACAACAGAGTGGGTGCTTGCTGTGGATCCAGAATGCAGAGGAAGGAATGGGGGCTACTTTGCCTGTTGGAGAGGATATGTGGGGTACAAGATGACAAGTGAGAGGGACAAGGAACTCGTTCTGTGTCACTCAGAACATAGGAGGAGGACTCTCCCTTTCATCGGGAAGCTGATCTGGATAGTTACCAGTAGAGATAATATTACAGCAGTACTCCCTAGGAGCCAGTGCCCTGGGTCTGAGCTCACCAGAGACCTGGGGCTCAGGGCTCAGGGCTCGTTTTTCTCACCGTTTCAAGCTACTGGTCTTCCGAAGGCACCTTCATGAGCCCCTAGTAAAGACTATCAGCTCAGAAGTTACCAGTTGAGGTGCAGTCCCCTAAAAGCCGCCTCGGTAGAGTGTGGGGAGCAGACGGCAGGACCGGGGAAAGAAGCCTCAGGGTGCAACAGAACAAAGAAGGGACTGCAAGGAGGCCATCTTTGTTTGTCTCAGGTTAGGGCTGAGTTTGACCCCTCCCCTTCTCTATTAACTATGACGTCATCTGAAGTCCCTTTTCTAATAGGCTGGTCTAGGTAACGGAGGTCTTGCCTACCACCCCGACCACTTTCCATTTGTTGGACTCTCTGGAGACCCCATTTCCAAGGGCCATGCTGTCAAGATCAAGGTTGGTGGGTCCTCAGAAACTCTCCTCCTGGTCCTACACGAAGGTGGCACCCTTTCTTCTATTGCAAACATTCCCCACCTTATCCCCCTTGCTGGGGTCCTCCCCAGGAGGTTTTGAATCTGGGCCCTGCTTGCTCTACCCCCACAGCTCACTCACCCAGTGCAGGGACCCAATGCAGACCTTGGCAGCCATCAGGGGCACTGTGGGGTTCGAGGGCTGCAGCTTCATGCATTCCCGGAGCAGCGACACGGCGTAGGCTGACTGCGGAAGCAAGAGCAGGGAACACCATCACTTGACCACCCTAGGTGCCCATGCCCTCATGGGCAGTTCTCCCAGCAGACCTTTCCTTCTGAGAACCAGGAGGAGAACCCAGTGGGAGGAGTCCAGGTCACAGTCTCTGCAGGCAAGTCCTTCTCTGAGTTTCGTTTCCCTCCTTTGGAGAATAGAGGCCATGAACCTCACCCTCTGGAGATGTGACAAGCGCTAACATTAATACTGAACAGAGCCTTTCCAAAAAGAATTCAGATCAGAACCAGAAAGATTTGAGAACTAGACAGGGGCTCCCTAAACCTGTACTCAGAGGGGAAAGCTGGTGACAGGACTGGACAGGTGTATAAAGGCTGGGAAGAAGGCGAGGAGGTGGGAGGGCCAGAGAGAACCTTCAGACAAAAGCCCACGGGGCTTCAGGACTCAACCAGAATTTGCTGAGGACAGGTGGGGAAAGGCCAGAAGGGAAGGGCATCCAGGGCCAGACAGGTGAGCCATCTATACCAAGAGGAATGCCAGCTAATACCCCAGATCTTATAAACGTCCCAGGCAGTCTTTCCTAAGTCAGGGGCTGCCAAGAGAACCTGCAGGCTGAACCTAGCCCACTGTTTGTTTCTGTGAATAAGGTCTACTTGGAACTCACGCCTGTTTATATGCTATCTGTGCCTGCTGCAAGATACCACACTGGTGGAAAGGCTGAGAGAGACCGGCTATTAATAGTCAGAACTGACTGCCCGACCCTGCGGAAAGTCTGCTAACTTCTCTATGAGAGCGTTGGGTTTTCACAGCATCCCCACCAGATGGGCAGCTTTACAGCCGAGAAAAGAGAGAGGCTGGCAGGCAGACAGTTTGTTCAAAGTCACATAGCCCGAGAATGACCAGGCAAGGGTCTGAACACAGCCTGGACCTAACTCTTCACCACCACCCTGTGTGGCCTCCATGGTGATGACCTTGGCCAGAGGAAGCTGGTTTCCTGGAGAGAGGTAGGGGGTGTTTGTGCGTGTGTGCTTGTGTGAGCATGTGCGTGTGTGAATGGGTAGTCTGGAACCTTCTGCTTTCTGAACCCAACACTTTCTGAGGGAACCCCAGCATTCACTGTCCTGGCACGTAAGGTGATCCTCAGGTGTGTGTCACAGGTCAATCACCAAGTCCTGGGTCCTACTGTGAGCTGAGCTCCTCCCTTTAACTTAGCCTCCTCCTTCCCTAGCAACTCTGGGGGTGCCACTAAGGAACAGAGGGTGCTGGCAGGCTCCTCTGCCTGCAGAAAGATATGATTGGAATGTATGCATCCCCCGCCTCCAGCTCACCTCTCCGTTTCCCACCATCTATGGAAGAACGTTCTTCCACCCAGTCTCACAGTCTCCGTGGGCTCTCATGGAGCTATGGCTTGCACACATTCTGAGTGTGTTCTCCAAGAATCCGTATGTCGGAACTTGAACCTGAGTGGTTATCCCTGAGAAGTGATGGTGTCTAGTGGAACCTGGTTAGGCCATTGTGTGCACTAAAAGGACTGGCCATCTTTCTCATCAGTTCTTACAGGGGTTGGTATAAAGTGAGCATGACTCGCTCTTCTCCGCCTGGCTCTGTGTCTTGCTCTACAGTGTCTCCCACTTGCACACACTCCTGCCACGTCACCCACCTTGAGGTCTTCACCAGAACCAAGCCAGTGTGGGTACCCTGTCCTTGAGCTGCAAAACTATGAGGCCAATAAGCTTCTTAGCATTATAAATTCTTCTACCTCGGCTGCTTTATTAAACGTAACAGAAAATAGACCAATGAGGTTAATGAAGGTATCTTCATTCAGGGCCTGTACTGGCCTCAGTACTGGGCTGGGGTGATAGAGTCAGATGAGAAGGTAGATGAGACCCTTAAGGAGGTCACAGAAAGCAGGGAAACAGGAGGGACAGATGCCCAAATCCCTATCATTCTAACAGTAAGAGAGGACAGGACAAGCACAAGAAAGGGCCAGAAAATGACAGGCCCACAGCGAGCACCCAGCTTCGTGAGAGCTGCCAGGCCCCACCTCCTCCTCAGAGTCCCTCTCCTGGAAATGCCACACTGTGTCCCTTACCACTGTCCCTCCACCCGCACACCCCAGGAAGCCTCAGGCTTCTCCTCAGCTTTCCTTAGGCTGCTGACCTTTGCATCCCGGATTCTCTAGTCCTGACCCTCCATAGTCCACCCACTCCTTCCCACCCCACCCCTTCCCACCCCACCCCCATGCAGACCAAAAAACACTGCTATTTAAGGAGCCGTCTGAGGACCCAGCAGTAGGAGCAGCCGGCTTCTTTTTTTCCCCCTGTCATGCTGGTTACCTAGCAACACAGCCACTGCAACTGCCGCATGGAGACTGAGAGAGGGAACGACCTAAATCACGCTACAGAACTGTGGTTCCTGTGGGGTGAAACACCAGGCATATTTCTATCTCCCCAACCGCACCTTCTGGAAGGTACAGAACCTGGATTCCCATTTTGGGGCTCAGCAAAGGCAAGCTCTGGTCACTCCTCTGAAGTCTGCCAGGGCAGTCAGGCAAATGGTTTTGGCATGCAGGATTCCCAGGGGGCAGTTGGAGAATGCCTTCCTTACACAACAATCTCACAGTGCACCAAGTGCATGGATGGGTGGAGCCTCACATATATGGAACTCACTGACCACTCCAGCGCCCTATGCCTACCTTGTGGGAGCACGAAGGGACCAGAGTAGGGAATGACTTCCCAAAGGCCAGATGCCAAGCTGCCTAAACCACTTAGGGTCCAGCTTCTCCATAAGGAGGTGGAAGACTCCTCAAGTCCCAGACAATCATGATGCCTTTTCCTGAGGCTGGAGCCTCCAGGAACTCCCTCAAAATTCAAGCTAACTTCCATGGATAGTTTTGTTTTTGGTTTTATTTGTTTGTTTTTGATTTTTAAAGGGGGTAGCTTTAAAATAAAACCCACAGAACAGTGTGCATTGCTCTAGGCCTTTCTTCTTCTCCTCTGCTATTCTAAGGCTAATGGTGTTTCCTGTTTGGGGGAGGCAGGAAGAAGTTGCTTAATGCTGCTGTGTGTGGAGGATCCGCCTAAGTTCCAGCCACACCTTCCCAGCCTCCCGTCAGTAACCTAGTTAGTCACCTAGGTATTAACAGGCTGCTGCCTTCAAGTCCTACACACCTACTCCCCTTGGTTCACGCTGCCCCCTCTGCCTGGAGTTCTGCTCTTCTCCTGCCTGGTGCTCGGGAGTGCCTCTAATCCTGCTGGGCCAGCCCTGTCTATATTCTCAATTCTCCTTAAAATCTGATAGCACTCGCTGGGCAGAGCCAGTAGGTCATGCTGTGACTTCAAGGTGCTCTGGGAGGTGGCCCACGTGATAACCAGCAAAGGATGCTCAAGGAGACTCCCCACTGGTTCTGCTGTGCTCCCAGCCTGCCCTGGCAGTCTGACTGCGGCACCTGGTTCTCCCCCCTCCCCCTCCCCGCCAGGCCCTGGCCTGTCTCACTGCAGAGACCCAGGGCTGCCTGGCACTCCTTCATCTGTGGAGGCGGCACTGGCACACTAGAAGGGCCCTCCTCAGAGACGGCTGTGGGGCTAGAAATGGAATATGGCACAGATGGGCCAGGGGACGAGGGATTCCCTCAGCCCCATGCAAGGGCCCTGGGTATTTACAGCTCTTGGAACCATCTGCAAGCTCATGGCACCTTATTTCCTGCATTCATAGCATCCTCAGCCCCATCTCCCTCGGCCCCCAGCTCCGGAAAGGTTTTCCTTTCGTGTCGCTGCTTAAAATAGAGGCTTACATAAGTGTAGTTCTGATCTGAGAGAAAATCAGGGGTGCTGGAGCAGGGGCCCGGCAGATGGAGGGCGAATGCCTACCTTGGTGCCGTGTGCTCTGGGCAGTGCTGGCCTTTTCTGCTGTTCCCACCCAGGTACTGCTAACCACCACACAGTCTCCCCTACAGGTTCCCGTGTGTGTCGTTGCTACTCCACTCCACCGCATATCTCTCCTTCCACCTCACAGGCAGGGCTCTCTGGGGCAGGAACAGCTTTCCTCTCTCCCAGAGCCACACCAGATGGGCTACGATGACCTCGTGGTGGACCGTAAGAAGAGAGAAGCATCTAAACTCATACCTGCATGCGGGCAAACTGGTCATCACTAGCACGCATTACTTAGGGCCTTCCCCATCCATGCTCATAGACAGTCATAGCAATACCGGGTCAGTTCCCAGTCAACACAAATCTCTCCAACATCTAGCTCTGAGAAGCCCCTGGGAGGGACCAGAGGTTTCTCAGAACCCATAGAAGGCGTAACCCCCACCCCCACAGCCCTGGGCCTTACCTTCCCACAAGCTACCATGGAGAGGGCCACTTGGTACCAAAGGTGAAATTCTCCAAATGCATACTTCATGGCTCGCTCTAGGCACTGAGGAGGAAGAAGTGGTCAGCACTGGCCCCCTCCTTGACAGGGTAACCATTCCCCTCACTGCCTTCAGAGAGCTGCAGGAAACACAGGGGTGATCCAGTCCCTGCCACGGCATGCTGAGTTGTACCTAGTCCTCTCTTCCCACCTCATAACGCAGGAATGATTTCAGAGGGCCATTTTGATAGGCAAATGAAACCAGATTTGTGAAAATGTTTTGAAAGAACACAACCCAACAAAAATAACAAGTAGTGTTGATTATCATGGGTAGTGGTAGGGCTCTCCACTTTTTGCGTGTATCAACTCATCTATTCTTCCTAACCTCACGGAGGTGAGGTCTCTAATAACTCCCATTCCACAGATAATGGATCTGTGACTGAGGCTAGGGGGACATGCCATGGTCACTAGCCAAAGCCAGTAAAAGGCAGGCCAGCCTGAGCAGAGAGTGGGAAGTGAGGAAGGCTGGGCAGCTGACCCTACCTCAGAAAGCATGGCGTACTGGCCCCGCCTGCCCAGGGTGATGCTCAGGAGGTCATAGATGGCTGAAGCATTCTGCAAGCTCACTCTCCGGTCCTCCTCCTGCTCTGGTGCCCGACTCAGTACCACGTCCCGAGTAGCCTGCGGGTGGAATGCAGGTGAGGACCTAGCATCACGGGGCCCATATTGCAAAGCCACTCACTGTCCCATTTCACTGCTCTTACAAGCCAAGTAACTGACCACACTCTCAGAAATGCCCTCTCCTAACCCCACAAAGCTCTCTCCAAAGACAGAAAACCCACGGTCCAGGTGTGTGTGCGGGGTGTCATCCTAAGGCTCAGGGTCCTGAAGTTGCAAGGACAGTGCCATGGCCTCCTGCCTTTCATCTGAATGTGACACCTGCTGACACTCAGAACCCCCCACCCCACTTCACTTCAAACATACATCATCAATGCTCTCTCTCATTAACACTCAGTCTTCCTTCTTCCAAAACCTAAGAGTCACTACTCAGTGACCAGCAGAGCACCAAGCGGTGGTGGCACATGCCTTTAATCCCAGCACTCTGGGAGGCAGAGGCAGGCGGATCTCTGTGAATTTGAGGCCAGCCTGGTCTACAGAGTGAGTTCCAGGACAGCCAGGGCTACACAGAGAAACCCTGTCTCAAAAAAAAAAAACAAAGATAGATAGATAGATAGATAGATAGATAGATAGATAGATAGATAGATAGATAGAGCTACACAAAGAAACCCTCAAAAACCCAAAAAGAAAAACATAAATAAATAAATAAATAGCTGCCAAGCAGGAACATCTACAAAGCAGGGGTCTGAAATGACTCTCATACATTCTCGGGACTGTGCTTGGCAAAGCTGGGCTCTGGCCCCACATGCTTGCTGATGACCCCAGCATGCTCCTCTCTGACCCCTCTCCTTCTGCCAAAGGAGTCCTAGTCTAGCATCCTCCCTCCCTGAGACTGCTCTGCTCCCAACTGGCTGTCAGCCAAGGACTGGCCTGCTAGATAGAAAAAAAGGAGCTATTGGCCCTGAAACCTACATATACTACCAACTCCAAGGTCCCATCCTGCTCACCAGTGCTCCTCACTGCCTCCTGCACAGAGCCCCACCCTCCCTCCTGTAGGGAAGGCGCAGGAGCTACCCTGGGCCAGAGGGTGAGGAGACACAAGCCCCATTGCTTGTAGGCTCTGGGCTAAAATGGGCTCCTTTAGAGGCTCCTATTAGCTAACAGGTCTGCTAGCCCCAAAGAACAATCCACTTAGGGGCATCTGAGGCAGGGAGACAAAGTGGGGGCAATGGATCTGGACAGCTGCCTCTTCAGCCACGATTGTGATAGGTGTTCCTCCTCCTCAAGAAACACAGATGGCCAAGGAGGGGATGCCTGGGCTAGAATGCCAGGAACGGCAGGAAATCCTCACAAAGATCAATGCTAGAGCCAACCTGATAAACGGAGCCAGGAACTGCAAGCAGCGAAGGCAGGGAAAGCGCCAAGAAATCCCTCTCCCTCCCAGAGAGTTCCACCCACACAGCCACGTGGGAACACAGCCACGCTCCGTCCCTCACACTATACCTCCCCACTCCTCCACCTCCAGCAGCAGCTCTTGGCTCCAGGCACCCAATGGGGACCGTGGGTGAGTAGGCTTCTCCAGGCAGCAGAGGGAAAGGAAGGAGGGGACAAGACCGGAGATGCAGAAGGGGGCTACGGGACGCATCTGTGCATTCCTACGACTTTTGGTAGGAGGAAGAAATCAGGATGGAAGGGATAGACCAGGTATTCTGTAGGGGTGGCTTCTCTTGAGGTAGAGGGAGCCTTGCTGGACACATTCCGAGGACTGAGAAACCTTCCCTGCACAGAAGCCATGTTGGGAGAGGGATAGTGAGAACGAACCATCACCGCTTCCCTCAGGGTTACACTTAAACTCCTTTCTCTGGCTGCCTCCTACCTGACTCTTCAGCAGCCACCCAGCATGCCCTGCTGTTTCCCATCTTCAAGGCTCGCCTGAGTTTGGTCACTTTGCAGTTCTCCATATCAGCCTGCTGGCAACTCCCAACTCAGAGGGCTGTAGCCAACCTACCCCTCTGCTTCACGGGCATAACCTGGGCCCCAGCAGTCCTGGCTGGCTCATCACCCCTTGTAGCGGGGCATGCCATTTCTAGACTGAGCTCCTTGAACCCAGAGCTTCATAAATCCACCATTGTGGAATGAGCAATACCCCAGGAAGACGGCTCTGGGCTGGCACAAAAACCCCTTCTTTGTCTACCCTAGACCTTGCCCTCCAAGAGGACAGGCCTCTGGGTGTGTCTGGTGGAAAGGAGGGGTGGATTTTCAGAACTGAGTGTCATTAGAGCAAATGAAACCTAAGACGGGGCAAGTCCTCCACATGACCTGGCCACTTAAGAGCGTGCTCTTACGGGTCCTTGGTGCTTTTGTACGAGGGGCGAACATGGTTCCCACTGGACAGCCTGAAGTAGATGTCTGCCCAGCTTTTGGCATGGCTTTGTGGGCAGGGTTACAAGAAAAAAAAAAGTTGGGCTAGTGTTGGTTGCTGGGCAGTGCCTGTGTATGTAACCATGGTAATGGGTTAGGGTGGGGAAACTGGAGCAGAAAAAAAAAAAGGAAGTCTTAGGGCTGGCTAGTTAGCCACAAAAGAGCATGGATTCGTGTGTGGCTCAGGAGCCAGAACAAACCTCAGAGGCAGGGGGCACCACCACTAGGTTTACCAGCTCTCCCCAGAGGCGCCCCAGCCTTCCCATCCCTCTTCCCTGGGCTCACACAGGCCCACAGGCTTCCCAGGGAGCCCGTCCACTCAGTCCTAACCACACTCTTTCCTTTTCCTGTGCGCACCGACGGCCTCAGACGCCCGCTTTCATCAGACAACCCCAGACCAGTGCAGTGTGGTGAACGCACTTGTTAGAGTAAATACAAGCCCCTGAGCTGGCTCTAGGCTCTCCCCACTGCCCCCAACTGTCCCCTGTGCTGTTCGTGGGATAAAGGTGAGTATTCTCCCTGGGTTTTCTCCCTACCCATCCTGCCTACTTTGGGCACTGCTTTGGGCTGTCCTGTGAGAGCGAACCATGCTCCCCTCTGTACCAAAGCCCTAAGGACCCACAGGAGTGCACCCTCACTGCTGTGACCTTGACCTTGCCCTTGGTTCCCACTGTGGGATGATCTGCCCTCAGAAGCCAGATAGGACTCCCAGGGGCTTTCCTACTCCTCCCCTTTGTCCCTCTGGTGCCTCTCCCAGAAGAACCTGATTCAGACTAGATCTTTCGGATTGTCAAGAGACTAGCCACACTCTCTCAGGACTCACCACTGCTCTTTGGACAAATGTCCTCCCTGAGACAAAAATGGGAATCCTCCTTTCCTTCAGCAGGCACAACCCTTGCTGAGGCACCCTCCCTAGGTGCATGACCTTCTCGGAAAGAGAATTCTCACACCATCAACTTATCTGGCCCATGAACCCTAAGGGCAGCGAAAGAAGTATAACCTTCCGAGGGGGGGGGGCTCTGAGTCTCCAGAGATGGACATCCAGAGCCAGTCCAGACTTGAGGCTTTCCTGAGCACCAGGTCAATTATCCTGGCAGTACCCAATCTCTGCCAGATGTGGCGCAGCTGGCATCTCTGCAGAGCCCCATCCTCCACTTAATCCTGGACCTAGATAGAGTCCCCGTCTAAGTGGGGGAAATGGAACACTTTCTAAGTGGCATCTGATTGTCCTCGTGCCCTCCTGCCCGGTCTCATCCTACTTTACGGAAGACCAAGGAAGGCGGAGGAAGACTAGGGGAGACTGGGGGAAACTGGGGGAGACTGTGGGAGGAGGCCAACACAGCTTTCTTCAGAGGGCAGAGACCCCACTGAAATCTGGACATCCTGGTGTCACCCTGGCTGCTTCCCTGGTTTCAGATTTCTCTCGGAACGTGCCTAGTCGTCTTGATCAATACTATCAGAGGCCTTGGGCTGGCTTTGCTGAAGAAGGAACCAAAGCAAAATGTGGACAGGGTCTCCCTGGTGAAGTCTTGGGTGCTGTCTCTTTGCAAGGAACAGGTTCCTGAAGGAAGATGCCCAGAGCCCTGCTCAGAGGTTTCACAGAGACAGCAGCCTCTCATCAAGCAAGCGAACCCGCCCCAAAAGTCACACCAGAAAGAAGGACCTAGGAAGCATCTGTGCCCAGTGATGCTCCCCTTCCCCGGAGGACACTGTCCTGGGCAGCTCCTGCTGGTTTCCCTGCTGGCAGACATGATTACCACCAGCTCTTGAGTTCACAGAGCCAAGAGCTTCCGTGCTCTGTGACAGGCTTCATCTACCCAGCGACACAGTCTTCCTATCACGGGTACTGAACCACCAGCTCTGAGCTGGCAGCCTTCTGCAGAGCAAGGCCTTGCATCACAGCAAAGCTGGTGCCAAAAGCTAGGACGCCGTGTGTCTCATCCGCCAGTCCCAAATGGAACCATGCCTAGGAAGCCCTTTTCTTTAAAATAGCAGACTAATGCCCTCAATCTCTCAACTAGATTAAAGCCTACACGTTTTCAAAGGCAACTGAGTCGGAATCAAAGCCTTTCCCGCCCCCAGGACAAAAACAAGCACTGAACAACCCAACGAGATAGCTTTGTATTTATTTTCTTATTTAATTCACCCAAACTCCTTCCGCAGAGGCCTTGGTAACTCCATCTTACAGATGAGCAAACAGGTTCACAGAGAGAGACTTTCGCTCAGCTATGAGTAACAAATACAAGAACCATGCTGCCAGGTGCCTGGTACCGAGTATAGTGCAGAACTAGTTTCTTAAGGTGCAGGGTCCCAGTCCCAAAGACACCCCCAACCTCCCACACAGGTTCCCTATCTAGTACCTTCCTGAGGCCACACCAACAATGAATTCTTTCCCGGCTAAACAGAAAAAGGATCGGATTTTGCTGGCTTCCCTGCACTACGTGGGAGTGCACTGGAGATAAGGGCTTCAGGCTGTTTCGTTGTTTTATGTATGGTGTTGAACATGTGGTCCAGCACAGTTCAGCTGCTCTGTAAGGAACAGTGTTGAGAATGGTCCAGCTCAGGACATCTCGCTTTCTTAACCTATACTTCTCAGATGCATCGTCTAAGAAACCCGGTTCTCAGCTGGCAGTCCCAGCTCGGCAGCACCGATGGACTCCAGAGTTGAAGAACTTGGATCCAGTTGTGTGGATCCAGCTGTGTGGACATACCTGCTTACCCCTGGCTTCTGTAATCCACATTTTTGAGCTTCCCTTGGTGCAAGAGGTCCATCCTTCATCTCACACCTCTACCGCCAGCGGACCATGCCATGCCCTCCTTCCCTTGGTGCAAGAGGTCCATCCTTCATCTCACACCTCTACCGCCAGCGGACCATGCCATGCCCTCCTTCGAGGAGCCTCCAAAGTACTCTGAAGACACGGCCTAACGCTGTGGTCACCACGGGCATGTACGCATGCACACTATCACATATGCATTGCCCAGGGTATGGGAGATGGGTCCCCATGGCCTTATTTTTCCGTAGTAAGCAAACAGGGATGACAGGGATAGCCCGGACACTGGGATCATCATTCACTACTACTTTACCACCCCTGACCAAAATGTGAACTCCACGAGGTCAGGGGCCTGTCTGCATTCTGCTTATTGCTACATCTCTGGCTTCTAGAATAGGCCCAGGCCCAGGACAGATAATCAAGAGTTGTTGCAAGAACATGAATTCTATCCAAACTTACTTCTGAGTTACCATCATCATATGAGGAGGAAACTGAGGCTCAGAATGTCTGAATGCTTTGTGCCCGACCCTCAGCTAATCAGCAGAGCCCTGGAGCCCCAATTCAGGTCTTGTGCCTCAAAAATGCATACTCCTTCCTTTCCTTGTCTGTTTTTATATCAGTCACAGCACCTAGCTGCTCAGTGCACACTGCTGCCTAGTGATAATCAAGTTTTGTAACCCAGAAAAGAATTTCACATACACTCAGTCTCTACCTACTTGGGACAGACATTGGGTCTCTCATCATAGCCCAGCATAGCTAGCATGGCCAAACCCAAGTGCGCCAGACTTGCAAATGTGTGTGTGTATCTGTGTATGTGTATGTGTGAGTGTGTGTGTGTGTGTGTGAGAGAGAGAGAGACAGAGAGACAGAGAGACAGAGAGAATGAGAGAGAGAGAGACAGAGAGAGAGAGAGACAGAGAGACAGAGAGAATGAGAGAGAGAGAGAGAGAGAGACAGAGACAGAGAGAGAGAGAGAGAGAGAGAGACAGAGGCAGGCAGGGCCAAGAAGCTTGCACCTTCCTGGGAGGCAGAGCTTGACTAGGCCATGGGTAGCCTGCATCTACCTATGCCAACACTCTCCACAAACCCGGTTCCCTGGGGTCAGTGGTGCCTGGGGCTTACCATGGACTCACTGATAAGCAGCAGCAAGAGCGCCTCCTCTATGTTGTCTTTGGGGCAGTAGAGGCTGGAAAACACAACAGCATTCCTGGTTGCAGCCCAGCCCACATCAACAGTACCTCTGCCTCCCCCCTCCCCAAGCAGCCCTTGTGCCCCAAGTCAACATCGACCTGGTAAGTTGACCCTTCTCCTGCATAATTCACAGGCACTGAATACCTAGAACAGCTCTTAACTAGCCCCAGAGTTCTGAACCTGAAAGGCTGCTACCATCCTGCAGAAGAAATGGCCCATTCACCCACAGCCTGAGGTGAGGCATGGGGAGAAGCCGCTGGTGACTACAGACTCCACCTTCAACTGGCACCTCAAAGGGGTGTGTCAGGAAGACAGGCAATCTCTGAACGTGTGGCTTTGGGGAGCCATGAAGCATTCTCCCCCAACCCCATCAGAGACCATCTTTTCTTAGCCTCTAAAATGTCTGTCTGGCATTGGGGCAGGGCTGGGAAAGCAGGGTACCGTGAAGAGACACCAGAAGGTATCAGAACCTGTATTCATGGCAAAGCCAGAGCGGGACACCAGGGCAGGCGGCAGGCACTCACTTGTCTCCTTCATAGAGGTGAGGTTTCCGAAGGGTCTGGGTGATGAAAGAATTCTCCTCCTTGCTCATGAACTCAGGCAGAGGGTGGGACAAGGGGCTCCAGTAACATTCCTCACTCAAGGAATGCAGCAGGACCCCTGCCAGGTGCTTGGCTGCCACCTGGCAAAGAGGGAGAGACTCAGGCTGGGGTAAAACGTCTGCAGCTTGCCTATGCAGCCCTGGTTCCCAACTAGATCTGCCCACTGCATGATGAGCTGCGCCTCTGGGGGCCTCACATTCCATTCCCAAGTCCCTAGGTCCTCGGTCCCTCCGGCACAGTAGCTACCACCTCTCCCACGGATGACATAGCTCTACCCCATCTGATTTTGGAAGAACAAAGGTACAAAGGCCTGAGTTGGGGCACGAGAGGAGAGTCAATGACATCTATTAAGATCATGAAGAAACGAGCCATACCACATATTAGGATAGTTTTGCTCATGCAAGGGATGGCAGTAGATTTCAACTCTATTCTAATGCTAGGAGTCATCTTCAGTGCCCTGATGAAGAAGATGAGATGAACAGGGTGCTTCCCAGGCTTGGTGGGAAAGCATTCTGGGATGGATTAACAATGTCTGCTGAGAGCAGAGGAAGGTGAGCATAGGCATGCATGCGACATCTCTAGGTCAGGGGCCTCTTGCTAGGGCTTGTGTTGTCTCCCACCCTAAGTGGCCTTTGCGTAAGCCAGCCCCAGCCAATAGTCACATTACCACTTTGAAGTTTTGCGTTGCTTTGGTCTCCACAGTCCTCAGAATCTCCCGGAGCTCCCTCATGCCTTTCACGATGTTCCTGGAAGAGGACAGCCAAAGTGGGACCATTGCTCACCGAGCTCCACAGATCCCCTCCTAAGCCAGCACCTGCCGGGTGGTCTGTATGGTGCGGGTATGCTTTGGATACCTTCAGTCAGTGGAATGAAAGCCAGAACTGTGACTCCAGGACACTCCAGACCCAGGGCTGACTGTGCTGCAGCTGACAGCCAGGAAGCCCACTGCTGCCCACCCCCAACTCCTCAGCCCCCAGGGGCTTGGTAGTCTGGGAACTACAATAGGACAGTATTGTGCAGGTCAAGTCCCTTGCCTCCAAGGAAGCTCAGGAAGCTACAAGCTTCCAGGGTTACAAATGCAGGCCTTTCTCTGTAAGCCTGAGAATGCAGACAAAGACACCTGGAGTAAGGTCAATCGGGACTTTCCCTGACCAGCCCAGGTCGCAGAAGAAACCGCCATATAGAAGGCAGGGAACCTCAGCCTCCAGATCCCTCGGTCCTGTGTCAGGGAAGCAATCTCACCTCTGTGGCCTACAGTCTCCCCTAGTGTCTCCAGATTCCCTGTGGGCATGCTCCTTTCTCCAGTGTCCCTACTAGCCCATGGCCATCATTATTCTTTATGTAATATTTCTGCTTCTATCTCCTTGTCACTTACTAGCTATCTCGCTTTAATAAAAAAATACTTGAAATCACAGGTTTGTTGTGCTAGTAGGTTTTTGTTTTTGTGGATTTTTTTTTGCAAAATATAGTAAGTGCCAAAGTATTTTTAAGCACAGAAGTAATTTTTACAAGCTCGTGTGTGTACTACTTAATTCCACTGCACTTATCACTAAAAGTTCTCAGCCTACACGCAAGGAAATGATGACTCAGAACAGAGCTCTTCAGAGTACAGTCAGTTCCTGGACCAATGGCAACACTATCCCAAGAACTTGCTAGAAATGAAAGTTCAGAGATACGGGAGCATGTGGGAAAGGCCTGTAAACACCGAGAGGCCACACGCGATCACAGCAAGAGTCAAGTCCCCATGATCACACTGCAGAAGCCCGAAGACACTGACTGTCCCTGTGTGGTGGTGTCCTGCCCTCCTAAGTGCAGCGTCCAGACTCTTCTGAGAAGCGAATTGAGTGCCCACTTACTTGTCAGAGCGTCTACGCCCCCAGCACCTGTAGTTTTAAGCGCTATGGCTGCGTTTTTTTCAGGGTACAAACCAGCGGATCAAGGCCCAGGAGGCCAGCTCCACAGTGCAGCATATGAAGCTGCTGGAAGCAGTGGAGCAGCTCCCTGGAGAAGAAGCTTTCCTTGCGGCAGAAGGAAAGCGTTGAAAAAAAACAAGAGCATACAAAGTTTGCACAATCAGATATGTAGCTTTGAAACTGAAATTGAGAGACAAAAGGAGATGCTTCGAAACAATGAATCCAAAATCCTTCATTTGCAGCAAGGAAAAGACAGCCAAGCAGAGAATCTGAGAGAACTCAAGGAGATCCGCCCCTTCCGGCAGAAGTGGGAGGAAGCAGACAGAGTGAAGAGCAGTGTGGAGACCCCCAGAACCGTGTGACTGAGCTGGAAAGTGGGCACAAGAGTGCAGGGTAGGCGGCTCGCAACACAGGCTTACAGGGATCTCAGCTGAGCCGGCAGGAACAGATGCTGATATGGACCTGCGGTTCCAGGTCCTCGAGACCACCAGCTACAACGGTGTGCTGATCTGGAAGATCCATGACTACAAGTGCCGGAAGCAGGAGGCTGTCACGGGGAAGACCCCGTCCTTCTACAGCCAGCCTTTCTACACAGGCTATTTTGGCTGTAAGATGTGTGCCAGGGTCTACCTGAACGGGGACGGAATAGGGAAAGGGACACGTTTGTCTCTGCTCTTTGTCATTATGCGTAGAGAATATGATGCTTTGTCGGCACGGCCATTCAAGCAGAAAGTGACATTCCTGCTGATGGACCAGGGGTCCTCCCGATGTCATCTGGGAGATGCATTCAAGCCTGATCCCAAGAGCAGCAGCTTCAAGAAACCCACTGGAGAGATGACTATTGCCTCTGGCTGACCACTCTTTGTCGTCCAAACTGTTCTAGAGAATGGGACGTATATTAAAATGATAAAATTCTTATTAAAGTCATACTGGATACTTGGGATCTGCCTGACCCCTGACAAGTAACTGGGGAGGTGGATTCAGCAGGAGGTAACTCTGAGGTCCTCGCCCTCAGAAAGGACCGTGTGGAACAGGGTAAGCACCCGGAGGAGGAGGATGCGTGGCTGGCAGGAGAAGCCACACGTGAAAACAGACCCCAATGGATTTCCTAATAGACTAGCCATACTCACTCTGAAGAATTATTTATCCTTCAAGAGATAAATATTGCTGTCAGAGAAGGTTGTCATTTTTAAAGATCTAGTTAATTAAGGTGGAAACATATATGCTAAAAAGAAACATGGTTCTTCTTCCTTAACTTGAACACCAGAAAAGAAAACACACGTGGAGGTAGCAGGACGTGTCAGCATGTTAATTTAAAAGGAGAACTTTTGAAATAATAATACAATTCTGATATATTCTTCAAAATAAAAAAAATGAAAGTTCAGAGTTTGGAGAGAGGGCTCAGTGGTAAGAACATTTGCTCTTGCAGAGGACCCAGGTTTGGTTCCCAGCACCCACAGGTGACTCACAACCATCCATAACTCCAGTTCCAAGGTATCTGAATCGCCTCTTATGACCTCCATAGGTTAACAGAGTAGATATACATGCAGGCAAAACACTCATAACATAAAAATAAATGAATCTAAAGAAATTAGGAAGAAATAAAGGAAGGAAGGAAGGAAGGAAGGAAGGAAGGAAGGAAGGAAGGCAAGTCCTATGCCATTACACCCCACCCTACCCCACAAGGAAACTCAGGAACCATTGCCAAAGAGAAGACAGAAAGATAGTAGGAGCCAGAGGTCAGGGAGGACCAGGACGAAGCAGTATTTTCTAGATATGACAGGACCTCACACTCATGATATCACAGTGGCAGTGGTTGCCGGCAGATCAAACCAGTCAACATTCTATTGTGGATGGGGAGGAGCCCATGAGCCCCACTTCTGAGGACTTACTGACAGCTGGTGATTCTGGAGAAGGGAGAGTCAGTTTTCTTTAAGGGTGTGGCTCCTGGTTTGGCCCACACCCAGGAGTATACATTCAATACAAATTGGACTCGGTGGATTGTAAAAGAAAGAAAAGGACATGGGGGGGGCAAGTTAGGGAGAAGGGTACCTAGGAGGAATTAGGGGGAGGAGAAGGTGAATAAGATCAAAATATATTGTATACAATCTATAATGGGAGACTCAGGTGGGAATCTGACTTTGGTCAAACCAGAGAAGTCAGGTTTCAGAAGGGCATGGAAATGCCACACTCCTGGGAATATGGGGTGGCCTCTGTATGTCTTCCTGGCTCTAGGAGTACTCGTTTCTCTATAGAGCTTTTGGGAAAGTGCTAAGTATGCCCAAATAGTCCAACACATGCAGTGGAGGGCCGTTATGAATACTTCTCTTTTCTGCTAGCTGGCATTCTGAAGGCTATGCTCCTGACATTGTAACTCTCTCTCTCTTCTGCTAGGGGGCATTCTGAAGGCTATGCTCCTGACATTGTAACTTTCTCTCTCTTCTGCTAGGGGGCATTCTGAAGGCTATGCTCCTGACATTGTAACTTTCTCTCTTCTGCTAGGGGGCATTCTGAAGGCTATGCTCCTGACATTGTACCTTTCTCTCTTCTGCTAGCTGGCATTCTGAAGGCTATGCTCCTGACATTGTACCTTTCTCTCTCTTCTGCTAGGGGGCATTCTGAAGGCTATGCTCCTGACATTGTAACTTTCTCTCTCTTCTGCTAGGGGGCATTCTGAAGGCTATGCTCCTGACATTGTACCTTTCTCTCTCTTCTGCTAGGGGGCATTCTGAAGGCTATGCTCCTGACATTGTAACTTTCTCTCTCTTCTGCTAGGGGGCATTCTGAAGGCTATGCTCCTGACATTGTACCTTTCTCTCTCTTCTGCTAGGGGGCATTCTGAAGGCTATGCTCCTGACATTGTAACTTTCTCTCTCTTCTGCTAGGGGGCATTCTGAAGGCTATGCTCCTGACATTTGTAACTTTCTCTCTCTTCTGCTAGGGGGCATTCTGAAGGCTATGCTCCTGACATTGTAACTTTCTCTCTCTTCTGCTAGCTGGCATTCTGAAGGCTATGCTCCTGACATTGTACCTTTCTCTCTTCTGCTAGGAGGCATTCTGAAGGCTATGCTCCTGACATTGTAACTTTCTCTCTTCTGCTAGCTGGCATTCTGAAGGCTATGCTCCTGACATTGTACCTTTCTCTCTTCTGCTAGGAGGCATTCTGAAGGCTATGCTCCTGACATTGTAACTTTCTCTCTCTTCTGCTAGGGGGCATTCTGAAGGCTATGCTCCTGACATTGTACCTTTCTCTCTTCTGCTAGGGGGCATTCTGAAGGCTATGCTCCTGACATTGTAACTTTCTCTCTCTTCTGCTAGGGGGCATTCTGAAGGCTATGCTCCTGACATTGTACCTTTCTCTCTTCTGCTAGCTGGCATTCTGAAGGCTATGCTCCTGACATTGTAACTTTCTCTCTTCTGCTAGCTGGCATTCTGAAGGCTATGCTCCTGACATTGTAACTTTCTCTCTCTTCTGCTAGGGGGCATTCTGAAGGCTATGCTCCTGACATTGTAACTTTCTCTCTTCTGCTAGGGGGCATTCTGAAGGCTATGCTCCTGACATTGTACCTTTCTCTCTTCTGCTAGCTGGCATTCTGAAGGCTATGCTCCTGACATTGTAACTTTCTCTCTTCTGCTAGGAGGCATTCTGAAGGCTATGCTCCTGACATTGTAACTTTCTTTACTCGGATGCTCAAGAGCAACAATAACCATTAGTAGAAAGCAGAAGTGCTTCAGGGACAGGGCATAGTTTCACAGTCGTCTCCCATCAGCCCCCAGCAAGAACAGTTTCCCCAGGAGCCAGACCACGCCCATCACAAAAGGAGGATGAAGACAGATGGGGGCTCCCAGGAAGAGGAGATAACCATCCTGACTGTAGAGTCCACAGGCTCAGGCAGGCTGGTCCCCGGGACCCAGAGGAGGCAGGCCACTCCTGGGGCCAGTGGGTGATTTTCCACTCTATGGGCAGCCTGCCAGCCTCTTCTCCGGCAGTCTGGCCCAGACTATGACTGGGAGGCTGGAGCCAAGAGAGCCTGATGCCTCTTCTTCCTCTGCCACAGGAGGGACTGCCACCTCGGTCACTGCCAAAGTCTTCACATTCCTAGAGCAGCAGAGACGTCGCTCCTGGATGCTGCGGAGGGGACACCGATGTGCCGCACTGACCACTCCGGCACACATTTAAGGAACTAGTACCGCATTCTAATGCAATCTTATATTCCAAAGCTTTTTGTTTGTTTGTTTTTTAAATAATTTTCAGATCTATAAGGGATCTGGGCACATGAACAGGCTCCCGGGAATTCTTTCGCAGAGTAAATCATCATCCTTAGGTGTGTTTTGAGTCAATCTCAATTTTTATTGACTGTCTTTAAAGAAACAATCCACACAAGAGGTTCCAGTGGCCACGGCCACACAGGGAGAGTTGGAATCCTAGCCTAGGTTGCCTGGCTCTGCTGTGAGTGCCGAGAATGGCCCCTACCTCAGCTTGCCCCTCCAAGAAAGGCCTAGGTGGAGGTTCTCAAATGGCCCAGATGGCCACAGCCTGAGCCATCCTAGCCCAACCTGCAGCTGCCCGCGCCAGGTGGAGCTGGGGCTTTCCCCAGCTCTCTCTGGTTGCCCCGTGAGGAACCAGCTTGAAAGATCTCTTTGTTCTGATCTTTCCCGCTGACCTTTCTGAGCCAAGCTGCTCACTTTTAACAATATCCAAACAGAGTCTCAAACAAACCTTGGCCAGAGACAGGCTGCACAGGGAGGAGCCAGGAAGCCATTTGTTCTACCTAAAGTCAAGTCCAATTGGCCGAGCGGCGGGGTGGAGGGCTCCAGGTGGAGGTGGACCCTGCAGCCAGGAAGCCCCGCAGCCCCCGCAGCCACACCGAGGAAGCCCCGCAGCCCCCGCAGCCACACTGGCGCACGTTCCCAGAGCCTGTGACTGCGTTCAGTCTTCACAATTCTTCACAAGACTGCATCACGCCAGTCTAAGCAGAACACGTAATGTACGCAATGCCCTTACGAGATGACCACTGGGACAGGTGGAGCTGGCGCACGCCTTTCATCCCAGCACTCAGGAGGCAGAGGCAGATGGATCTTTTGAGTTCGAGGCCAGCCTGGTCTACAGAGCGAGTTCCAGGACAGCCAGGACTACACAGAGAAACCCTGTCTCAAATTATTATTTAAAAAGAGAAATGAGGGCTGGAGAGATGGCTCAGTGGTTAAGAGCACTGCATGCTCTTCCAAAGGTCCTGAGTTCAATTCCCGGCAACCACATGGTGGCTCACAACCATCTGTAATGAGGTCTGGTGCCCTCTTCTGGCCTGCAGACATACACACAGACAGAATATTGAATACATAACAAATAAATAAATAAATATTAAAAAAAAAAAAGAGAAATGACCGTTGCGGGATAGGCTGTAACTCAGAGCACTTGCCAAGCGTAAAGGTAATCCATCCCAATACCATCAAATATAACTAATATAAATAAAATATTCCACTCTAACCCTCTCTGATGGGAAACTAAGGCCTGAAAGGTACTTGTCTTTCTGGGCATTACCTGCGCAAGGCCATAGGCTGACACAGCACTTTCAGCTCCGAGACCCCGCGACCACCTCTACCCTCCCACTTTCCTCTCCTGGCCATCTGAGCTCCAGAACTCCTGGGACTCAGGTCACTGTGTCACCACAAAGTGCCTTCTGCATGCTAAGTACGTGGTCAGCGACCCCGTTTGCAACTGGCAGCCAGTGAGTCACTGTGGCATAGATGAGGAGAGGCTGAGCGAGTGCACAGCTCACCCGTGGCCTTGCATACAGGCATCTGTGGGCTGCTAACACAACCGCTCCTGACTTTGTAGAAACTCATCGCAAGGGTTTTGTACACAGTAGGTGCTTAAGTACAAGGGCGTTGATTTGAAATAAAATGATAAATTAGATAGAACTGACTGAGAGGAGAGTGGTGCCCACAGTCCTAATGGAAGTCCCCATCTGAGGGCTGGCACTGTACACGAGAGATTTCTAGTCAAGAACCCAGAGGAGCATTGCAAAATGGTAGACCCCAGTCAGGGAGGACAAGGCCAGGTAAAGTTCAGCAGTTACACAAGCTGTTCATTTTCACCACAGACCCAAACCATCTGCCGCAAAGTCAAAATTTCTACCTTCAGAGTCAGGCCGAGCATGGAAAACAGGGATGTTGGATGGGGAGTTCACCCAGGCAGTGAGTTTTCTTCTCGTGTGAGTGGGCACAAGGACGAATAAGAGCTGTGCCTGCAGAGAAGCCTGCCCCCCAGAGCAAAGCACAACACAGAATACTGGGGTGTTGAACCTTTTAGACCCCTGAACTCCACTGATAACAGCGCTGCCCCCTTCTGCCAGGCCCTGCAGATACACGCACGCATGTGGCTGCCAAGAACCAGACAGCATTGCCATCAGCAATCTAAAGTGACACTTTGCTCTCAGATCAGCCCCTGGCAGACAAAGTAGGGCAATTTGGGGGGAAGGGATTGACTGATTGACTACAGGACTTTAAAGGAGCCACCTAGCCAGGAGTGGGCGGGAGGTGGCTCCCTTGGAACACACTCCTTTCTCTCTTGGTTGGAATGCAGTGTAAAGTAGATGTTGCTTTAGTAATCACAACAATGTACTATAAAGAATAAGTAAAAAGCACACAGCCCACTTGGCTCAAACTCACCCCAACCCTGAGCAGAGAATGGGCTCTGCCAGCTCTAGGGAGAAGGATGGGAACACCAAACCAAAGAGAAACAGCCCTTTGCCCACGCTGCATGCAGGAGCAGAGTCGGCTCCAGCTCCCGTTCTTGGCAGGTGCCTGGGACCCTCAGAACCACTGTGGTCGGAGCACTGATGGGGGCACCAGCTCTCTTGGTTCACATTGCGTTACCTCTCCCTTGCCTCACTCCTGAAGCTGCTTCTCGGAGACCCAAGCTCCTTCCAGAGCCTCCATAGGCAGAATTCCGGGTCCAGCATTCATTCTCCTGGAGGCCCAGCTGCCACAGAACTGCTTGGGGCCAGGATCCAACTGGAATCCACGCCTGCCCTCTAGTGGCTGAGTTGGGGAAGTGACGGCGCCCAGGCTTCCTGGCCCCTATCCTGTTCACAGGGCCTTTTTACATTAACTTAGGTAGGAACAATATCACCACAGCACAAAGGTCAGGAGTCACCAGGAGGAATTAGCTGCTAAATAAACAGGGCAAGGCCTCTGGAAAAAGGGAATGTCACTCAGGCCCATGAGTAACCGGGCACCAGTCTCAGACTTAGCCAGCATGAAAGAGGCCTAGGTTTCTGGAAGCTCAAAATAAGAGGGAAACTGGAGATCCAGTGAATGTCACCCACTGTGTGAGTGGACAAGACCAGTCTCAGGAACAATATCAAATCTTTGGCTTGGCAGGGGTAGCTTTTGCTGAGGTAGGTGTTTTGTGGGGACCAGGAGGCACTGCTCAGTCTGGCCCCACCCCTTTCTCAGCAGAGGCCCCTCTTCCAGGACTGAGCCACTCCTGCAGGCCACCCCATCCCAGGCAGCAGCCCACCTCCTGCCCTCTTGGGCCCTGCCTGGACCTGTCCACAGGTCCATCCACAGCTGCTGGGGCGCATTTGTCTACACTGTGAAGATGCATCTTTGCCAAGGCCACTTCTGATTCCTTTAGTAAGGAATTGAATGGCCAATAGCGAGGTAGGAAGAGGTTGGTTAGGCGGGACTTCTGGGGACAGAGAGGACACTGGGAAGAAGAAAGGCAGAGTCGCCAGCCAGACACAGGAAGGATACAGGACGTGCAAGAGGGAAGAGAGATAATGCCACATGGTAGAACACAGATTAATATAATGTGGGTTAATTTATGCTATGAGAGCTAGTTGAGACAAGCTTTTATAATTAGTAATAAGTCTCCATGTTTATTCTTTGGGAGCTGGCGGGACACAGGAAGGCTCCTTACATACCGCGGATACAGGGCTCTTTGGGAATGAGCTGCCTGGGCTGGTCTCGGGGCTGTCTAGGCCCTTACAAGTGTTCTCCCCCTGATCTGGACCCCTCCTGCACACCGGCAAGGATGGCTCTTACCTTCCAGACCCCACAAACTCAGATGTGCAGGGCTGTGATTTAACCAGCTGCAAATGCAATTCAGCCAGCCCTCCACCCTAGAACCTTCTGAACTCCCTCCTACCCCAGCATTCACCATTGCCTGGGAACGTATTTTTGGTTGTCATTCCTGGTGGAGATGCTTCTGGCATCTAAAGGGTAAAAGGCCAGAGATAGAGATGCTGATAAAACCTACCGTGGCCCAGACTGTCCCCCAAATTAACACAAAAAAACTGAGGCAGAAAAATTATGGGTTAGGAGACTAATATATTTAAGAACAAAATTAGAACCGGTGTTTCCCCAACCTTTGTACTTTAGCCAAAGGACAATGACAACATGTAATTACAAAGGTCACTGATGCAGACCTACTGTGGGCAGGCTATGCTGGGCTGGGATTAGGTAGTGAGCAAAGCCATAGGTGGAGGGGTCGTATGGACGCCCCTGATGTGCCTGTTTCCAAGGCTTGGCCACCAGACAAGTTTCTTCCCTCTTCGTTTGGAAGATGGTGACTGTATCTGTTCTTCCCTCAGAGGCCTACACAGAAGGGCGACCCCCTTCTGCCTTTCATGCGGTGAGCAAACATAAGCTAGTAGTAGGAGAAAGGGTTCCGAGGAATAACCTGTCACCAGGTGAGCCCAGAGCACTGCGACCCTGCTTTAAATCTGTCTGTAAATTCGGGGGCCGTGTCTGGCCTGCGTGAGGCACAGGGAACCGACAGGGGACGGAGTAACTGCCATGTGTCCTGGGGACTTCTGCCCACACTCGGAGACTTTAAACATTTGGGCTGTTTGCTTGGCAAGAAGTGATGATTAATTTCCATTCCGCTTGATGTGCTGTGGCCAGGGTGGAGCCAGTGTCTCGGCTTCTGGGGCTGAAATGTGCCCTTGGGGGAGTGATGAAGAGATGGGAGCCAAGTCAGCCTGAACAGAAAAACATCTGAACTGACTTGCCCTTTTCCTGAGATCGTAGGCAAGTTAATGCCTCTACCTGCTGGAGGACCTCACATGCCCAGGCTCTCACTCACGATCTTCCTGCCTGAGTGTGCAGCCTGCAGGAGGGAGCAACAGGCAGCTTGGGTGCGGTGGAGGAGGGAGGACCCGCAGTCAGAGCCATCCTCTGATCACGTGACAGAGGGCAGAAGGAACCAAGTGAGTGTACTGAAGATCCGCTCATGGCCCTGATTACCAGATCAGGGTGCAATCCTCCACACAGTATCCAGAGGGCAGAATGCCTTCCTGCACCCCAAACCTTGGAAAGGGACTGGGGCTGAAGGACAGGCAGACCTGTCCTACAGTCTTGGTGGGTGGGGTTGAGCCAGTGACTCAGGAGTGAAGTAGGACTGTGTGACCTTCTTCAGAAGACACGTGGTCCAGTCTGGCACCCACCAGACGCTCGAAAAACCAAATACTCTCTCTTTCCCTCCTGGCTCTCCTTGACACTTTGACCTCTCTACGCCTGCAGAAGATGGGGGTGGGGTGGATAGAGAGAGGGCGTCAAGGTGTGTGTGGGGAGGGCGTAAACAGCAGTGTCTCCCACAGATAAAGCCTGTTCCTTCCCTCTCACTGAGCCCTCACAGTCCCTGGACGGCAGAGGACGAAGAGAAGAGGGAGTAGAGACAGAGTAAAGGAAACCTCAGTGGATTCCCAGTCCACTCACTCGTGACTTTCTCTAACGCCCACTGACTTTTCACAGCAGGTGCCCAGCATCAGCCAAGCGTGCACAGGCTCTGGGAAACCACCGCTAAGCTGCAGGCTTTGGAGGGCTGGGCAAGGTCACAGTCAGAGGACTTCTGCTAGGAGCAGCGCTGGGCTGTGGCTGCAGCTGGGTTGGTAAGAGTACTCACTCGGCATGCGTAAACCGTAGGTTCAATCCCAGCATCACAGAAACTGGCTGTGTGGCACACACCTATTAAGACCGACACTCAGGATGCAGAGATGGAAAGATTGGAAGTTCAAGATCAGTCTCGGCTGCATAGAGTTCAAAAGGAAGGCAGGCTCCAAATGTCAATCAGACAGATCCATGTGTCAGTCAGAGAGATCCATGAGCTGATAGCTCCAGCCAAGACAAAGTTACTTTTATTCTCTGCCTCTGTTTCCCATGAGAAGTAGAGATACTAACTACGATCTCAGAGAGCTGTTGGAAGGACTTAACTATACAAACAAAGTATTTAACTAGTATCTGACTAGTTAATCGCAACACTAAGGAAGCAGAGGCAGGTGGATCTCTGAGTTCGAAGCCAGCCTGGTCTACAGAGTGAGTTCCAGGATAACCAGGGCTATACAAAGAAACCCTGTCTTGAAAAACAACAACAAAAACTTGTCTCGTGGAAATTCAGCATGTAGTTTAAGTAGCACAAATTATTAGAAGGATTATTTACTAAATGAATGGTTGGAAAGAGAATATTGAAATTAGACCTGTCCCTGTCCTACAAGTTTTATTCCACAAGACCTCCATATATAAGAACATCCTCTTTCACTGTGTCCTGAGGCTCCCGGAGACTCCTAAGCTCTACTTAGGGGTCAATAAATTGTCTACAAATATAGACGGTAAATATAAGCCAGGCGTAGTGGCACATGCCTTTAATCCCAGCACTCAGGAGGCAGAGGCTACATCTCTGTGAGTTCGAGGCCAGCCTGGTCTACAGAGGGAGTTCCAGGGCAGTCAGGACTGTACAATGAGACTCTGTCTTGAAACACCACTACTACCACCACCTCTACCCCTCAAAATGATAAACACAGGGTGTGTGCAGAGAGACGATTCACAAATGAATGAATGAGTGTGGCTGTTCTGATGACAGCTTTATTTACAGAAACGGGCAATGCCCTTCTGCTGTGCAGGCTCACACGGGGCTTCATAAAGGGCTGACAGCCTTAAAACAAATGACTCTGACCTTTCCCGCAAAGCTCCAAGGCAGGGGTCTTAAGGTGTCATCATCTTTTCTCACCCTTGAGGACTTCTACCTAGCAACTAGAGATGCTCCTGAGTGGAGGGGTGTCAGAAGGCCTCTCAGACACAGCAAGGCCAGGAAAATGGCAGACCCAAGCCACGGTCTCTAGGCAGTGAAAACAGGAACCAGATTGTGTCTCTGAAACCGATGACTGTCAACTCAAAAAGCACCAAAACATAAAAACAGATGTGGCGGTGGGTGGGGACAGCTGGGCTCCTCAGTGCCTCTGTGTACTCTGGGTCCCCCCTCCATAGCCACAGGTGGTCTAGGAAGTCCAGGGCTGTGGGCAGCCCCACCCTGAGTAGTAACCGTCTGGGCATTTAACCACATCTGTGTTTAAATGGGGACACCATACTGCCTGGCCTTGTACTCATGAGACTAAAATAAGAAAAATTAAAAGTGTCAAATTTATACCTAGGCTAGCAGCTTATTCAACCATGAACTGAATGAAAAAAAAATACTAAAACCAGCTGACAATGTTCCTGGTTTTGATGGTCCAAGAAGTCGTGACACCAGCAGTCTGGGTTTGTAGGTTTAATACCCACAATGCTATGAGGCAGGCATGGTCCTCCTTGCTATTTCACAAGCAAGGAAAACAGGTTTGGAGAAGGGACACATTCATGGCCTCACAAGCACTGGCTGCAGCAAGGGCGGTCAATTTTTATGAAGGCCATTACACAGCCATGATTGGTCAAGGCTGGTGATCAGCTTATACGGAGGCCACTACACAGCCATGATTGGTCAACGCTGGTGGTCAGCTCAACCCCTGCCCTGGATAATCACCAGGGATATCTTGAGGTCTGCTGGGTGTGTTTTCTAACAAACACACATGAGTGGAATAATGCTCCAGTACACTGTGAAGATGTGTTGTTCTCACTGTTAATGAAAAGCTGATCGGCCAATGGCTAAGCAGGATTTGGGGGACAGAGAGAATGTTAGGAAAAAGAAAGGACAGAGTCAGGGAGTCACGAGAGTTGTGAGCCAGACCAGGAAGAGGCAACATGGGACGTTCATAGATGAGGTAAACAAGCCTCAGGGCAGCACACAGATGATAGGAATGGGTTCATTTAAGTTGTAAGAGCAGGCTGGAGACAAGCCTAAGCTCTCAGTCGAGCATTATAATTAATAATGAGTTTCTGTGTGGTTATTTAGGGAGCAGCTGGTGGGATAGAAAAGTCCACCTACATATACCTACATATCGATTTATCTCCCCCCTTCTAAAACCAACAAGATGCTAACGTACATGCTGCTGGGGATGTGAGCCTCTCGTGTTCCTGGCCCCCTTTCACTCCCAGGAAGTTGCCTACAGTGGGAGTGGAGGGGAATATGGCTGAGCTTACTGCTCCTGAAGTCAACCCAGGGCTAGGTGGGCACAGACACACAACGACCCATGGCCTGCGGCTAGGAACAGCAGGCTTTCGCTAGGCCCTAGATAGAGACTCAGAAACTAGGAATGGCCAATCTTTAGGAAAGGGTTCTGGCCACATCAGCTTAGGAAACAATGAGTTGAAAGACATAGACTTTTGAGACAGAGACTAAACCTCTCAGAAGAGGCAAAGGCTGTAAAGTTCTCTAGACCTCATTTGATCTCGAGCCCTTGTTTGTAGGTATCACTTTGTGTATGGGTGCTCCAAGTGCCCTGGGCCTCCAGCACAGCAGGGGGCCAGTGTTCCTAACAAGGGTGTTCCCGCTCAACCAAATGTCCCTGCACAGAGCTGCGCTTTCCGGAGAGGGATGACTCTGAACTCCGTCCTCAGTGCCTGGAACAAAAGTGGAGTTCTTCCCCAGATTTTGGAGCTTGGCTCTGTGAAGCCGCTCCTAGGAGGTAGAAGAAGCTGAGATGCATATAGGTAAGCATGTGGCCTGGGCCTTGGGGAGACCTATGCCCCCGACGCTTGGTGATAGGGATACCGCAAGAATTCCTGAACAGAATATAGGGTACCGAGGTAGAAACAGTTTACCTCTGTACATTCCTCATGTCTGGCAGGGTACCAGGGTTTGAAGTATAGTCCTAAGGGCGCTATCCTTGGGAGAGAATCCACACTCTGCTGCCAGAGTCTGTGTGACCACGGGCAAGTCCCCAAACTCTCCAAACCTATTTTCCTTGCTTGTGAAATAGCGAGAAGGACCATGCCTGCCTCAAGGCATTGTGGGTATCAACCGTAAGTGAGCACCTATCAGGATGCTGGTGTCACAACAGAACATCCCAAAGCACCAGGTCTAGGGAGTTTTCAGGAAGCAGGACATACGGGGGGGGCGGTGATTCGTTGAGATGGCATGGAGCCTCCGGGCCCTGCTACTGCATCTCCTCCTCTGGATCACTGTGTGAGAAGCAGGTAATCTAGGAAATGAACCATTCCTACGTCTGTGGACTGATCTAGCAAATCACTGAACCTGAAAACAGGTCATAGAAGCTGTAGTTTGCAGCTAAGTGAGACAAAAGTTTTGGGTGGCCTGGCACCTGCTTTGTGAGTAGATTGATAGATAGTCTTACGGCTCTGAGCCTATTGGTTAATGTCAAGATTGAACTAAATTGTAAGGGACACCCCCTTACAGAGCTCGCCCAGAGTGGGGGAAACCCCACCTTTTATCATAGATGTAGTCTGTGTAGAGCACGAGAGTAGAGAAAAAGTGGTGCTTGGTTTTCTAACTAAACAGATGCCGTGTGCAGGAACTGATCTGCTCAAACGCACATTAAATAATAAGAACAAAGCGACACTTTCTAGAATGTGTCATACCAAAAATGACACAAGGACTTTAGAGTCCCTGTGAGAAGGAAGTCATGTGACCATGATCTGACCCTTGGCCACCTTGAAAGAGAGGTAATATCTTTGTAATATCTACTGGCTGGCTGTGAGAATGAGGGAGAGGAGGGGAGACACAAGACATGCCTTCTCTTCCCTGGAAACAGGCTGCACGCAGTACACAAGTCCCGTCGGTGACATCATCCAGCCCCAATCCACAGTGTCCAGAGGAGACTGTAATGATGCCAAGAAGCTGAGCAAGCCCCAAATCTCTGCTGCAGGGGCAGCCAGGAACCCCTACCTCCACCTGCACGGAAGCCTGCAGGCTCATCTCTGAGTCATGCTTGTCTGTAGGGTGCCCTCCTGATTCTACAGCTCCCTTAAAAGGATCACCCACCACACACCAGAAGCCACCACTCTCAGCCTGGCACAGAACACCAGCCACCCCCTCATTATTCACAGAAACAGATGACGAAGACTAACATTTTGGGCCACAAGGCAATGCACAGGAATACAAGCTTCCTGCTCCCTCTTTGAGGATGGCTCCTCAAAAGAATGTTTTCACCCTCCCCGCCCTTCACGCCTTTATGATCCATTGAAAACTTAAGTGAGCAAGAACCAGGCTAAGAAAAATGAAATGACTTTGCCTATAACTTCACAGTGACCACCACCCTGTGGGTGCTGGCTGGTGAGCCCCTGCCCCCAGCACCAGCTTCCAGGTTTGGGGCTCGCATTGGTTCCTTTGAAGAGAACCACTTCTGGTTCTCCACAAATGTCTGTCTGGGCTCCTCCTGTTCATGCCCAGGTTTTACTGCTTCAATTGTTCCTACGACATGGCATGGCCTTCTGAACACTCCATCCAACATGAGCATGACCCAAGCAAGTTAGCTCTAAGTAATTCTCTAGAAGAGTGAACATACATGCACACACACGTGCACACATGCACAGGAAAACATCCGGAACCGAGTAAGGCAGGTGTGGAAAGCCCAGGCCCAGAGAGAAGCATCCAGGGCTTCCTAGACCAACAGCACCTACCCTTTCTTCAGGTTCTTCACATATGCACTCTGGAGGGCAGCTTCCAAGAAGTAAGTGAGTTCATAGTCAGCTGAGGGGCTGCCTTTTAGGTGCCGAGATGCGCTGTTGTTTGAAGTCTGAGGAGGAAGAGTAAAGGTACGGTGTCATCGAGGAGTTCAGAGGAGGCTTGCCAGGACATCAGGGGAAAAGCGCATGATGTCTATGAAAATGAGAAGTGGAAGGAGCTCCTGACATAGCTGTCCATCAGCGATCCCAGTGACCTTTGTGAGGGTCAACTCAACCAAATCTCTGAGCAGCCTCTGCCAGAAAATGGGTACTGAGGCCTGACTGTAATCTCTCCTCTTTTCTTGATAGCCAACCAAGTCAAGAGACTCCAGGGCAGAGAGATTTGGCCCTCAGAGGACATCTGGTTGTTCCAATTTGGGGTGCGAGCTGCTAAAATCATATAATACTAGGGTGGCTCTCATAGCAAAGAAGATTCCAGACTCAAAAGTCAATAGCACCGGGGTCAAAAATCCCTTGATTAATGACATGATTGACCCAAGGTAGACTATTCTGGAAGGGCCAATTCTGAGAACTGGTGGCGGCTAACTCTGCCATTTACACAAAGATGTTTGGCTATCGTCTGGACTATTATGGGTCTCTGTTCCCATCCACCCCTTCCTTCATGCACCAATTCTAACTCACTTTGCTAAAGAACCTTCTATCTGCCGGGTGATGGTGCTGCATGCCTTTAACCCCAGCACTCAGGAGGCAGAGGCAGGCAGCTTTCTGAGTTCAAGGCCAGCCTGGTTCACTGAGAGAGTTCCAGCACAGTCAGGGCTACACAGAGAAATCCTGTCTCGAAGGTGGGGTGAGGGGGAGCCTTCTCTCTCACATTGACTAAATGTCCACAAAACATAATTTCTACTTGCGTACCACAAAGCTACACACAAAAGTCAGAGATTAGGCCCTGGCATCCCTGCCAATGCTGCTCACTGACTGCATGAACTTTTCTCTAATCCTGACTCTTCGTCTATAAAGTGGGAATAATAGCAGCACCTATTGTATCCCCTGTCCCTGGGGGTTAAGTGACAGGATGCATGTAAAGCCCTCAGAGCACGGCATGACAGGAGAGTAGTTCCTCAACACAGGGCGGAGCTGAGATCCCCCACGAGGCGCACTGGGGATTGATGCCCTGTGCAGTTAAGACAGGCCCGCCATGGGAAGGCGGGAACTGTGGCGCTGAGAACTCGCTCAGATCCGGCTCATGCCTCTGTCCACCTCTGAAAAGTTTGGAGAATGGGCACCACAGCCCATCTTCCCTGGACTTCAGCAAAGCTCTCCTGAGGTGCCAGGAAGCAGGGAAGGATGACAAAGGGCAAGAGTCAGCACGGCCCTGTGCTGTCCAGGAGCTCCTGACATAGCCAGGGTTTGATCTCTCTAAACTTCATTTACTACAGGACTGCCTGTGGCGCCTCTGCCCCAGGGCTGCTGTGAGGAGTGATCAAGTGGAATACATAAACAGGCTGTCACATCTGGCCGGCACACAGAGCTCACCGTGGGGTTCTCGCGTTGACACGGACCCACTTGTTTATTAAAAGTCTCCCCTGTGGCAGAGTCCCTAACAGAACCAGGGCACCATGATGAATTCTCCAACCAAAGGAGTGGCATGTCGGGAGCGTAGGTGCCTTCTTCTAGTACCCAGTTTGTGGTCAATAGAGAGCAGCTGCTTGTATAGCACCCCTATTCCCAGCTCACCTTCTCCAACTCCTGCAGGAACACCTGAGCCACCCAGGAGGCCCTCTCAAAACAGGCAACCACTTCCTCCTCCCGCTCTGTCAGGCGGATGTGGGAGGCGATGGAGTTGGGCAAGCGTTCCAAGGAGAGGCCTGCAGAGAAACAGAAAGCCTCAGACCTGCCCTGCTTAGGCCTGGACTCCAGGTCTTTCACGGGCACAGGGTAGGTACATCTGAGGGGATGCATGACATGGGGCAGCCAGTGGAAGGCTGAGGTCCACGGAGGGTAGGGGAAGCTGGAGCAACAGTGGTGTTAGCAGCAGCTGGGAGCAAGCAATGAGCCAAGAAAGGGCACTGGGGCCCTGTATCATCACGAGCCACCATCTTGGTCCTACCGTGCCGCCCCTGCCCAGTGCACAAGTCCAGCAGAAGATCAGTCCCGAGGAGCTCACCGCTCACCTGCAGGCAGTTATCCGTGTTGACATGCTATCTGCTTGCAGCGGATACCTGCGGCTCTGGCCCTGTCTTTCAGCAGCGACAACCCGTTTTTCCTCTGACCACCAACTAGGGGTAGCAACATGGCTCCATGTGGGCCAATAGGAACCAGTCTCCCAATTGCTACTCATCTCACTGGCACTGTTAAATGGGTGCTAGTGGCTAACCTGGGAAAGGCTAGAGAAAAATCTGCCTTCAAAAACGTCTTGGGCTAAAGAAACTGGCTCTTCAATTAGAAGCATTTGTTGCTCTTCCAAAAAGCTGTATGGCATCTCACAATGTTCTGTAACTCCAGTTCCAGGGGAGCCAATGCCCATTTCTTACCTCAGTGAGCATCAGGCACGCACGCACACAGCACATAGACATACATGCAGGCAAAACATTCATACACATAAAATAAATAAATCTTTTAAAAAAACCTGTTTTATATCTAGCCATACTGGGTGACACATGCTTATAATCTTAGTACTCAGGCAGTACTTAGCACTGTGGCAGGAGAATCACGAGTCTGAGGACTACCTGAGACAATTTACTAAGACCTCGTCTCAAGAAAACAAAAAACAAAACCAACCAAACAAAACAGTGTCCACACAACGTGAATATAAATGACACCACTCAACTGCATACATAATTAAATTTCATTGTCATGTCATTTTCTTTGCCGCAGCTAAAATGCCTTTAAAATTAGTTAAGCATATAGCTCCAAGGGTCAAAGAAAAGTTAATAAACCAATCCGCAAAAGACAAAGAAGGAAAAGCATTCTTAGACTGTTGGGGGTTCGGGAGAGAGAACGACGCCCACATAGAATAAGGACCAGACATATCAGAAAAGTGCAGATTCCAAAACAGTGTTGGGACGGCCAGGACGCCACCTTCTCTGAAGCTCCACCGCCTAGAAAAGTCCATGTGCGAGCCAACATCCATCCCCCCACATACGCTCTTTTTTCCTTTCTTTGCTTTGTCAAAGTCGCTTTACTGAACCATGTCTGCTGCCTGCAGCTAACACAGACCTAACTAGAGAATGCCGCCCCCGGGACTTGGGTTTCTCAATGGGCAGAACCAGTGTGTTTCTCCTCTCTGTGCCTCACGTTACCTTGTGTGTAACAGGTACCCAAGACAACTTAGTCATGGGAAGGATTAAGTACCCAGTCCTCTAAGCCTCCACCCACTTCTCTAAGCTGCATCTCTCCAGTGGGTGGCCACAGTAGCCTACTACCTGCGGTCTCGCTTCACTCTAACCCAAACTGCTTCCAAGGGGACCTTTCCAAAGTCCCCAGGGGTTCTTCCTGCTACAGAGGAGGTCTAAACTAGGGCTGCTTCACCGGATGTCCGCCATGAGCTATCCAGATCACCTTTCCAACATCTTATCTTACTCTACCTGCTTCTTCCACCCCAACTCCCAACTGCGGGCAATGCTTCCCACCTGGATTTCACCACCCCACCAAGTCCATGAAGCTACTGATCATCCTCTGACCTACCGAATGCCACCTCCTCTATGAGGTTCCTCCAGACAAACCAACTATTCTCTCCTCTCGGTCGTGGCTTATACTTCTCATGCCTCACTGTTTCTTACACTCATTCTTCATATGATCTCCCAAATAGACGGTAGTAGGCTCTTCCTAGCACCAGTTTAATGGTGTTCACCTGTCCTCCACCTGACACACAGTAGGACCAGACAAGCACAGGCTGTCTGGGTGGGAAAAGAAGCCAATCGTGGCCCACAAAGTACAAAGTGCTCTGCAAATACAAGGAAAGAAATTAGCATTGTTTTTCTTGGCTACAATATCAGCACATACAGATTCAAGTGACCTCGCTCCCTTGCCAGGCTGGGGTGTGACCACGTCCAAAGGCCAGGAACCTCAGCCTGGGGGAAGGTAGGCACAGAATGTGAAGGCCATTGCTCAACACAAAGACCCAATCACCCAGGCCACGAGTGTCAACATGGTGTCTGCCAAGTGACTCACTATGGAGAGCAGAAAGATCTTCACTGCAGGACCAGGGAGGAGGAACAGAAAAAGGAGGCAGGAGGCAGCAGGCTCCATGACCTCTCCTACAGCTGGCCCAGACCTCCTTCCCAGGTGTGCTGCGTGCCACCATACAAGAACAAATTGTTCAAGAAGGCCAGCCCAGAAGACTAAGTGCAGGTGACAGGAGCCGGCCAACACGATGAGGCACAGAGTGGATCTGCTCCAAGGCAGCAGCCGTATGGCACCAGAAGATGGGCTATAGTGGACTTCCTTCCGCACACTTCCTGCTCAGGCTGCTGAAGTCTCCCATGATCTGGCTGCTGCAAAGGTGAATTGAGGACACTGGTATAGGGCCTCCACCTTCCTCCCTGTGCTACAATGGTCCCCACTGCCTACCTCCCCATCCCCCACCCCAACCCCCAGGGCAAAGCTTACCACCATGCTTTTCCAAGATACTAAGCCCACTGTTTCTAGTAAGCGCAAAGCAAAACTACCTCCTCCTCGAGACCCCCTGTAAATGTTTTCAGTATTGATGGGCAAGGTGATAATGTCATCCACAACTCTGAGCACATCCGTGAAAAGGATTTTCTGGACTGGGTAAATGGAGGTAGAAAGACCCACCCCAAATGTTGGCAAGACATTTGGGGTGGGTCTTCTAATGGGCTGTGGTTACAGAACAGCCTGGGAGTGTAATGTGACCAGCAATGCCTTCCTTCCCTTGACATCACGGATTTCTGCTCAGACCTTAAGCTGGAATAGGTTCTTCCTAACTTGAGTTGCTGTTGTCAAGGCTCTGTCTCAGCACTGAGGGAAGTCGCTAACACCCTCTCCCTCTGACTCAGCAGAGAATGTTAGCTGCATTTCCGCTTTGTGTTTCTTTTTTTCTGGGTGGCTCTGGGGATGGAACCCAGACAGGCACGCTCTAGGCAAGAGCACTACCAATGCTGGACATTACCAGCCCTGTATCTCCTGCTCATATACTTTTATTCTGGGTGGTCACCGAGCTATTCCTGATGAGCAAAGCCAGGCAGGCTCAGTTAGTGCCTGGCAGGGAGAGGTTCAGCCCTCCATTACAACAAACAAACAAACAAACAAACAGCTCTTGATGAACCCACTCACAAACTGTGGCAGAACCCTGAGGCTTTGCCAGCCAGCCTAATCTATTTGGTGAGTTCCAGACTGTCCCCCACCTGGCACTATTTGGTGAGTTCCAGACTGTCCCCCACCTGGCACTATTTGGTGAGTTTGGGACCCTGTCTCAAAAGACGCTAACTGGCCTCGAGGAAAAAGACCCAAGATTGTCCTCTGGCATGCACATGTATCTGCAGAACACATATGTGTAGTCATGAAATACACACGTGCACACAAACACAGACACACATGGATATACGCAAACACACACAGAATAACGTCTTATAAGTTATAATATTCAAATGAAGCAAGCCATCCAAAAGTACACACTATATGATTTTACTTATATGACAGTCACCATATTAGCGAAAGAGAACCAAGGGTCACCTGGGAGATGGTGGCGAGGGTCAGCTGGGAAGGGTGCTGGGAAACCTTCTAGGGTAGAGGAACTGTTCTACTTACAGCATGTTGGCTATGCGGGTATTCAGACTAGTTCAAATCATCAAATTATACACTTACAATCTATATGAGCTCACAAATAGGAAATTTTGTTTGAAAATAAGGAGATGATGTCCTTTTTAAAAAGAAATATAAGGTAGAAGTTAAGCAGATGTGCTCATTGAGGTGATTGATCTTCTACAGGATACCTTTCTTTCTTTTTATTTATTTGTATTTTATGTGTATGTGAGTTTTGCCTGTGTGTGTGTGTGTGTTTGTACATCATGTGTGTGCCTGGTATCCAGGGACACCAGAAGAGGGTGTTGAATCCCTTGGAACTGGAGTTACAGATGGTTGAGAACCACCATGTGGTTGCTGGGAATTGAACCTGGGTCCTCTGGATGAGGAGTCAGTGCACTTCCACTGAGCCATCTCCCTCCAGCTCCTGTAAGATAACTTTCAACATGCTTAAGACCAATAAGGTTCCCAGAGCCAGAAATCCTGGGATCTAACGACTAAGAAGGCCTACTTCCCGTCCACCGTGTTTGGAAACTCACATCAACCCTAAGAGTTCCCTCCTCCCGATGAGTCCTTCTACACAACAGCACAGCACCAGGTCCAGGGGGAGACAAGCAGCTCTTGAGCCCACCCCAAAGGTTCCTGGTGGCTGTGAACCAACCCTGTGGTCTAGGCAGGAAGCCAGCAGTTCCCTGGCTCTGCTTCCTGTGCCCCCTGGCCGATGGGGACTTTCTGTGAAAACAACATCAGCAAGCCAAGGAGGGCCCCTTTCAAAGGAACTCATGAGCTCCACATTTTCCAGGTCCAGCCCTGGCCTTAGCACCAGGCTGGTTGCAACGCCTTCAGTCTGAGATGAATCATTATATCCCTGTAGCAGGCCTTCCAAAAAGCCCCACCCTTGGAGCCTCGAAGCCTTGGGCCCTGGATACAGAAGTGGAGTCCAGAGCAAAGGAGGCTTCCTTTGCTAAGAAACTTCCTCTCCAAAAAGGTAACATTCTCTATTCACCCACTCTGCCGGTGAAAGGGCACCACAGCATGTACAGAGGACGTTTGATCTTGGGTTTACCAAGCATGGGCACCCTAAGTGGCTGGGGAGAAGAAAAGAAACCCGATTTATTCTTTAATCTGAAGGTCAGGTGGGCAATGGTTGTCACAGATCATACTCAAAAGTGGGCAACTTCTGGGCAGTGGTGGCGCACACCTTTATTCCCAATCCTTTGGGAGGTAGAGGGAAGTGGATCTCTGTGAATTTGAGGCCAGCCTGATCTACAAGGTGAGTTCTGGGGCAGCAAGAGCTGATACACAGAGAAACCCTGTCTTGAAAAAACAAAAATAAACAAACAAACAAAAAAAGTGGGCAACGGTGGGACTAGGAAATGGAAGTAAATAGTATGGGGCACCTTGCTAGCAAGTGGTATTACCAACTCCAGGATCCTGGACAAACTCAAAAGAACTGAGATCTGGGTCTGGAAAAAAAAATTTATATATCCAGATTCACAGTTCTATTATTTATGACAGCCCCAACAGGGAAATACTCCAAGTTTCCATCGACAGATGATTGTACAATTTTATCAGCTGGACACAAAATGATAAATATACCCGGGTGGTGGCGGTGCACACCTTTAGTCCATGCACTTGGAAGGCAAAGGCAGGTAGATCTGTTAGCTCAAAGCCAGTCTGCTCTACCAAGCGAATTCCAGGGCTACACGCAGAGAAACAAGCAAACAATCAAGATAAATACTATGCAATTCTAATAAAGTGAACTCAAATTCATAGAATACAAAAATAAAAGGCTGATCACCAGAGGTGGGAGTGTGAGGGGTGGAGGGGGAAAAGGAGGCTGATCCCCAGAGGTGGGAGTGTGGAGGGGGAAAAGGAGGAAGTATTGTGAGTGGTACATAGTTTCAGTTTTACAAGAAAGAGTTCTGGAGACAATTACACAGCGCCATGTGAAAATGCATGCTTTGTGTTTTCATTGTTTTTTTTTTTTTTGAGACAGGGTCTCTGTATTTCAAACTCTGTCTTGCTATGCAGCTGAGAATGGCCTCAAACCCTTGATCCCCTTGCCTCTCCCACCTAAATGCTGGCATTACAAAAGTATACCACCATGCTCAGCTCTTGGGATTGTTATGATATATATGAACCTATGTATCTCTAATATTGGGGATTAAACCCACATATATGTGTGTATGTATGTGTACAATATGTGTGTATACACATGTGTTTTAACACAATTTTTACATTGTCTTTTGATCTCAGGTATCCCAGGCTAGCCTAAAGGATAACCATAAACTTCTGGTCCTTCTGGGTCTACCTTCGAAGTGCTGAGAATACAAGGATGTGCCACCAGCCTAGTCTTATGTGGTGCTGGGAAACAAACCCAAGCTTTTGTATATGCCAAGCAGGTAACCATTCTACCAACATCCCCAGCCCTAACATTATTTTTTAAAAGATTTATTTATTTTTATTTTTTGTATATGTTTTGCCTGCATGTAGTAAGTGCATGCCTGGTGCCTATGGAAACCAGAAGAGGGCATCCGATCCCCTGAGACCAGAGCTCCAGGTGGTGGTGAGTCACCGTGTGCGTGCTCAGAACAGACTCAAGGTCCTCTGCAAGAACAGCAAACGCTCTCAACCACTGAGCCATCTCTCTGGCTTCTCATAAAATGGTTTTAAAATAATTTTCAGACTGGGTCTCTGTGTTGCCTAAATTGGCAAATCCCCTGCCTCAGCCTCCCCCAGCAGCTGGGATTGCAGGTAAACATCATTGCACCTTGCAAAATATTAGCTTTTAACAGTAGATGTCAATGCATAGCTTATGGACTTATAATGAAATGAGACTGGAAGGATATGTCTCAAAATATTTAAGGAGACCAAGGTCCTAGTTTATTTAAACAGAAACAGGGGCTTACTGATAAAGACCAGCTCACAGAAAAACCATGCTAAGTAAACAAATAGAATATTATAAAGTGCTTTGCTATGATGCTCACAATGTCCTCCTAGTAAACACAATTTTCTCCAGGCCCACAGGTCAGAGATCTAACTCAGGGAGAACAGATTCATTCCAAGACCTTTAGATATAAGTGCCAGAATCGAGACCGGATGCTGGTCCTCTGGCTTTAACTCTCCGCCTAGCTCAGATTCTCGCGTCTTCTTTGCTCTTGGCATCCACCAAGGCTCTCCAAAGCCCAGGCTCTTCTCTCATCTGTCACTGGAGCATCTGATGGCTGAGTTACAGCTGTCTACCCTGCTGGTAGGGTAGACACAAGTGTGCAAGCTGCTTTCTCAAATACACGCCCTAAGCCCTAACTACACCCACACCCCCAACTACTTCCAAGGTAAGGCTTCGTGGACAGAGGAGAGGGGCTCTAGGCTGCGTGTGACAAGCGCCCCACAGGCTTGTGTGTTTGAACACTTTCCAAAAGCAGGTGGTGCCATCAGAAGGTGTGGAACCTTTACCAAAGGAGGTCTAGGTGCCAGACACAAATCACTAGGGCTGGGCCTTGGGGATTCTAGCCTAGTCAACTCTAGCCCAGCTCTCTCAGCTCCAGTGTGACAAGAAAGCTCTGTGCCATGGACCAAGCTGTTCTGCCACATTCTCCCTTCCGTGACAGAGGACAAGGCACACATCTCCTTTAGGTTGCTTCTGTGGGGCTACCAGGACACAACACAGGAAAACCACATGCTTTCTGCCTCCCCAGCCCAAGACCGCCTTCCTGTGGGGCCATCTTGCCTTAACTGCCACAGCAGCAGAAGATAAATCTCTACCGTTTGTGGTCTTCTCACCCAGCTGGCATTCGGTGTAAGCTTGGTGAACTGGCAGTGAACACACCCAACCTTGTCCTGAGATGCCTCCTCTCTAGTTGGAAGACAGCCTCTCATTCTGAGGCCCACAACCTGGGGCCCAGGTAGCAGCATACGGGGTGCATCCCTTCCTCACAAGCCAGACAGCCTACACCTTGGGAAAGGAGCCAAAGCCAACACCTAATTCCTGCCATACCAGGGCAAAATACAGCCAAACAAAAACCTGTTATGCTACCATAGCCTGGCCCAGGAGCGGCTGGTGCTCTTTTATTTTTAAAAAAGTTGAATAAGCCATTAAAAAACAACAGAATACTTTAGGATTGCCCTGGCAGGAAGTGAATAGAAACCACCTTCCCACACCTAACACCCCGAGGAGGAAAAGGCTTAGGCAGCAGAGCTGCTCGATTTCCCTCTCCCAGAGTTAACTAGATGTGAACAAAGGTCACATTTCTTCAGAGCTCACAGGCTGGTCTTCCCAAAGCTGGGCAGGAAAGATGAAACCAGCTTGGCTGAAACAGAGGGCAGCTCTGGTCCTGAAGGGCCCCTACCCCCTACCCCAATTCCATCAAGGATGGAGCCACAATGGTTCCAAATTAAGAAGCAATAACTAGGTCTGGAAGGCTCCAGGGGATGCCTGGAGACGCAGGGTCTCTGTGTCATCAGCACACTGAATGTACCAGAGAAATGGACGGCACAGGCATGAGGAGAAGGAAGCTGCACACAATGGCCCTCTGAATTAGATGTTGTAGTCTGGTGCCAACTACTTCAGGCTCAAGATGTTGAGAACAGGTCTTAAAGCAACTTGGAGTTGGTCCAAACCTCAGGGTTTAGACCCACAGAAAAGAGGACAGCTTGTTACTCTGGGCCCACAGAGGTCCTAGACCCAGACCTTTGGAGGGCGAAGAGGCTATGGAACACTTCATAGTGCTGCAACCCAGGGTTAAAACTCTAGGACACCAACCATGATACCTGACCCCTCTGCCAGCTCTCAGTTCCCAATGCCCTCTCAGTGGGGCACCTGACCCCACCCAGAAGTCTCATCTCTCCTATACTCATCCACTCCTATATTTCCTATACTCCTATACAGGGTGTGATCCTCCCCACTTCCCTGGGCTTTATTCTTCTGCTAAGCCAGCAATGGTTTGCTCCAGGCTCAGGTCACTTTCCAAGCTGACTGGAAAAGGTTCTCCAATCAGGTAGGGCCCATCACTTCCCTCTCTCACAGTGGCTCAAGTGTACTGGTACCCCTTGAGTATATGGGATGAGGCCAAAGCTGGAGTCAGAGAGCTGGGCTCACATCCTGCCCCTGCTGCTCAGGGTGTGACCTGGCAGGAGTCACAGCTCCCTGGGCTCCAGGGCTCTTCCCTCAATGCCTTTTAACTACTTTGGTACCAGCACTCTGCTCTCCCTCTGAAAAGCCATTCCTATCAAGCAGGCCATAAGATCAGATAATGTCACCCCTGGACCATGCCAGCATTATTGCTGTGGCTCATCATAATGGTTCACCAAATGCCAGCTTGGCTGAGCCAAGGAATGGAGGAGCTGTAAGGATGTTGCCAACTCTCAGCCGAAAAACTGGAACTCCAGATACACAGCCTCAGCTCCGGAATTGAAAAGCAGCCCCTTACCTGCAGGTGAGAGCTCGAAGCCACGGGGCCCCTAGTCCCACCTACAGCTTAGCTGTTTAACTGAAGGCTGAAGGCCGAGGGAAGTCCCAAGGCCTGCACACCCCCTCAGGGTCTGAAAGAGATCCAAGCACTTTGAGAAACATAGTCTGTGGCTCAGGTTCCTCATCCACAGATCCTACGCCAATTGTCAAAGGCAATGACCAAGAGTTCTAGGGAGTCCCAAAGTCAGAGACAAGGCCTCCACCAGTAGAGACCATAAGGCCATCTGAAGTATGCCCCTCAGCAGCAGCCCGTTCTTCACAAACCATCCCCTTAAATGTCCAGAAGGCTGAGAGTCAGGCCAGAGCCCTCACCCTCCTGGAATGCCACCAAACAAGAGGATCACTTGGCCCGTCCTTATTGTTTCTGAATGAAACAATACCTGAGATGGACAATACCCCCTTTTACCCTTAGAGAAGTTGAATGGTCATGTATTTCCCATCCTATAGACACATACATATTAC
Organism: Microtus pennsylvanicus; assembly: GCF_037038515.1. Lineage (NCBI taxonomy): Eukaryota > Metazoa > Chordata > Mammalia > Rodentia > Cricetidae > Microtus > Microtus pennsylvanicus. Next base: position 35,121,766 of record NC_134599.1, on the reverse strand, counting down.
ACATGATGCCCTTTGAAAAACAGAATCCTTAGACTATAGGCAGCCCTCTCTCAAGGTACCCAGTGAGGTTTAAGGTCAGCCCCTCTGCCTCCCTAGAAACAAGAGCCCCAGTCCGATAAAGAAGTGTACCTTATGTCCTAGATGCTCTGAGGGTCACACTGCCAAGTCCCTCTGCTCTGAAGAGGAACACGGTGAGTTGGGTATGCTTTCACGTCTTTGGGGAGGGGTTAGAGAGATCAGAAGCCTGTCCTGAACCCCAGAAGAACAGCTGCTCATACTTGATCTCATCAGGTCTGTCAGGCTGGTGAGTTCAGGCTCCCCTCTAACACAGCAGCTCTATGCTCTCCCTCCAGTCCACGTGTGCACTGGGTAGCCTAGCACCAAATGGAACCCCCACAAAAGGGTTATAGAGCTGTCATCCTGGGCTCGGCAAATAGCCCAGTGATAAAGGACTTCCTGCACAAACATAAAGACCAAAGTTTGGGGCTGGAGAGATGGCTCAGAGGTTAAGAGCACTGACTGCTCTTCCAGAGGTCCTGAGTTCAATTCCCAGCAACCACATGGTGGCTCACAGCCATCTATAATAAGATCTGGTGTCCGCTTCTGGTATGCAGGCATACATGGAAGGAATGTTGTATACATAACAAATGAATAAATATACATATGTTGTATACATAATAAATAAATAAATTTTTTAAAAAACACCAAAGTTTGAATCTCCAGAACCCACAGAAATGTTGAGTTGGCACATTAGCCTGCCTGCAATCCCCAACTCAGACGGTGGGGACAGGACCCTCAGGGCAAGCTCTGAGAGACCCTACCTCCATGAATAGGGCAGAAGAACAATTGGGGATGATTCCCAACACCAACTCCAGAGCCCCACATACATGCATACACACACACACAAACATACATCCACACATACATGCATGCAACACACACAAACATGAGTAGACTAAAATGGAAAAGGAAAAAGGAAGTTATAGTATGACAGCCAGAAGTTCTGGAACTGGGTGGGTCAGGCTGGCTCATTCAGAGGCCACCCAGAATGAGAAAGAGGCTGGCAGGCCTCTGGGGTACAGAGGGTGCTAGTCCCAACAGACGCTAACTCAGGTACTGGGTAAATGGCTTTCCTTCCTCAGTTTCCTTATCTATAACACAAGGATTTGGTCTAACTCTTTTCTGCCTAGACTTCTGAGGACTACATCAGAGGTTGTCTATGAGGTCTGGCTGTCTAGGTTCAAATCCTGTGCTGTGAGCTCTGGCAGGAGCCACCAGCTCCAGCCTCAGCTACTCAACTAGAACATGGGAGGAAGAAAGCACAGACCCAGGGTTCTGCAGACCCAGGTGAGGTCATACCTGACTTGGAGTGAGGATGCAATGGCTATTAGTACAATTCTCAGTGAGTTCAGGGCTCTTGCTGTCACTACTCAAATGAAGTCAGTCCAACCACCAGCACTTCCCATTGCCTTGTGCGCCCTCTGGGTGAAGAGACCCCCCCCAGATCCCACAGATTCGGTGAAGCTATAGCAGACACACACTGATGGCCTTGTGCATGGTCTCGAGCACACACAGGCTCAGGCAAACCCCAACATGCCAAGCAGCAGGTGTGGTCACTGCAACAGGACAAGCAGAGAGGAGTCAGGGGGGACAAGCAGAGAGGAGTCAGGGGGGACAAGCAGAGAGGAGTCAGGCAAGGGGTAGGGGTGGACACATGCAGTCGCTGAGGGATGGGGGAGCCTGCAACTGAGCAGCCCACACGAGCAATGCCGGATCCTTACCTCCCTGGCAGGACCTCTGACCACCAGGACTGTGTTCCCCCAAGAAGCTGGAGGCATGCTGGAGAGAGGAGAGAGCAGGACACAGAGAGCAATGTGTACTGAGCAAGGCTGATAGGAGGAAAGACTGAGAAGGAGACCCAAGAGAGGACGTTCAGTTCAGGACTTCCACAGCTGAGGTGCTTCCCAAGTAACCCCCGAGACCTGAGCACCAAAAACTGACCACTTCCCAAGACTGGCCAGTGCCCCAGGCACAGAGGGAGGTGAGCAAGCAGAAGGCGAAGACCCTTACAGTCTGCGCCGTACCATGTGGGCACTTGCCCTCCAGCCCGCCTGCCCAGGGACACCAACGTGGTAGGCTTCCTAGGATGATGGAAAGGACTCGGGGACCTCAGGGCCCCTCCAGCCAGAGTCCAGGTCATCTCCACGGTTACAGTTGCTCCTGTGAGGACCCACAGCCCACCGAGAAGTGTGTCTGTGTTGGAACAGGGAGGGAACGCACGTTTTCCAATGCCAGCATCGCAGACAGGAGGCTCTGGTCCTCACTCCATCTGGGTAACTTTGGGCAAGGTACTTTTCTTCTCTAGGCCTCAGTTTCCCCCATGCAGAAAGAGGGTAACACATACTCGACTAGTGCCAGGTTCCAAATCCCATTAGGAATACAGGTGGCTTATCTAGACTTTTCTCTGAGGGTTGATTTTACTGGAATAGAGCAATGTCCAAACGTCTCAGAATTTCAACAAGTCTGGGAGGAGGGGATTTCACTGCCACTGAGGCTAACAGCAGGCACAGAGTGGGCTGTGTGTGTGCTCTCTGTGTGTGAGTGCGTGTGTGTGCACATGTGCTCTGTGTGTGTGTGTATGCGGAGATCAACACAGCTAGGAACCAGTCCCCTTCATGAAATTCCTCTCACTGATCCTGTGTCCCTGAGTTTCTTCTTGAGTGTTCTTTGCCCTGGAAGGGTTGAGAGCTCCTCCAGGACAGGAAGTCTTTATCCCTGGATCTTGGCAGCCCCTCTCTGCTCACAACAGGGGCCCCCACACCTGGGGAGTGACAGATCCCAGCAGTGTCAGTCACTAGAGCAGGCCTGACAAGAGCTAGCATGCCCTTTAAGGTTTTCTTGACCTAGTTATATAACTCAGCTGGTCATGAGAACACTGGGAGGGCTGCTATCGCAACCTCCCTTTGCAAATAAGTCAGCAGAAGCCGAGAAGGGTGAAGAGGCAGTTTGCCCAAGGGCATCCAGTTTGGTAACACACAGTTGTCAACAAAGCCCAGGTGAGAACCTGAGTCCACAGCCTTGAGATCCAGGCTGTCCTGAAAGGGAGTGTGTAACCAGGGCCTGGCTTAACATCTGGCTGGACATGAGCTTGCAGGTCCACCCTCATCACACCATCCACTGCCCTGTGCTGCTGCCTGCTCTAGACACCTGGGCGGTGGGGGAGGTCCAAACAGCTGTGCACAACTACCTTTGATGACAAATGCCTCTGACAACAACCGCATCTGATACAGGGGCTTGTTCTCCACGGATATGTCATCAATCCCGGCCCGCGCATACATGCTGATGGCGTCCCGGTATGAGCCCTCCACGTAATGCAGCTTGCCCAGGATCAGCATGGCCTCACACATGTACTGTGGCTGCAAGTACAAAGACATGTTAGCAGGTCCCTGCTCCACCATGCCCATCCTCCTGGGTACCTAGGATGAAGATACTCCTCCCCTATTGAGCCATAAACCATGAACTGCCTAAGACCCTTTCCTTGCTCCTCCGGTGTCTTCCGTGATGCCTGTGGCCCCCCTTGCCTCCACAGCTGAGTCCACTGCCTGCACTGTGGCTCTTAATGCAATGCTTATGACATATAGCTTCATATGTGTGCGTTTGTGTCCTGACTTCAAGCTGCTGCAGAACTGGGCCCTGTCTCCTCTCTCTTGAAGCCCCCACAAGGCTCTGATCTAGTTTGGTTCCTCAGGAATTCAATACTTATTCTGAATACTCAAGGGAAGGGAATGAGCCAAATTAAATGTGTGCATGCAGGTATGCTTGTGTGTGTGTGTGTGTGTGTGTGTGTGTGTGTGTGTGTGTGTGTGTGTGTGAGGTGGAATTAGAGAAATTAGGTGAAAGCTTTAGAAAGAGCCCACGAGGACCCTGAAGTTGGCACCTACACCCCTGCAGCAGAACTTTTAGAAGGGGGACCAGGCACATTAGCAGCATGGGACAGAGGACCAGAGGTGAAGTGAAGGCCGGCTGGGTCACCATCCTCATCTTAGCAATAGCAGGGTTAAGTGAAGAACCTGGGAGGCCCAAAATACCTACTCCAAACCTGCTCTCTGCAGTGCTGCTTACATGCAAGTCTCCACCACTCTGAGGACCCTTAAGACCTCCTTAGGGACTCAGCTGGTCTGCTCGGCCCTGGCCAAGCACCCTAGCAGAGGATGTGCTCACTGTCACTTCAGCTAGTACTGCTGAGGAGAGAGGCTGAGCTGGTCTGGTTGGGCCATAGTCCGGAGCTCTAAACTCTAGCCTTAGATGTGAGTCTACTTTACTCTGAAGATTTTCACCTCCTAACAGCGCTCGCACTGGGCGGTGGTGGTGTACGCCTTTAGGCCCAGCACTTGGGAGGCAGAGGCAGGTGAATCTCTATGAGTTCAAGGCCATCCTGGTCTACAAAGCAAGTTCCAGGACAGGCTCCAAAGATACAGAGAAACCCCTGTCTCCAGGGGAAAAAAAAAAGAGCCTAGCACCTTGTGCCTTGTGCCTAACTGGCCTTTTCAACCAGGCTCTGGCCATTGCCCTTGGCACAAGGGCACTCTGGAGATGAAGTTCTGGTTCCAACCCCTAACCTCTCCCGCTGGCATGAGGGTGATTTCCCAGTCTACAAGTCTTGATCCGAAGGTGAGCCTCCACCAGTCTCACCATCATCCTCCCTTGGAGAGACCAGGAACGAGACATGGTATGAAGCAAAGCCAAGCCCCATGGAAGCCAACTGCTCCATCTCCACTCGTCTCTCTGGTTTTGGAGAATCCCATTCCTTCATTATCTTCGCCTAACTCAAAACCTTTCCCATGCTTGTCCACATTGTCATCTACTCCCTCGGCCCCACCTCCCCCTAGAGAGGCCCCCAGCTCCCAGGAAGTTCCCTTCTGTTAAGTTCCCACAATGCCTCGCACCACCCTGAGGAGCCCTGCCCTATCTCCTCTTCTCTCTGACCACTTTTTTTTAAAAAGCCATTTGTTAGTTTCCCCAAGAGGCCACCCATTTCCCCAGTCAGGGTCACAACAGGCGACACATCCCCAGAGGGATCCAGTCCACATCGCTTCTGAGCTGTGTTGGCGTCTTTGCTCTTCCATGTGGTGGTCTCAAGTTATAGGTTCAGTTCTCTCTACTCAGCCCAATCTACCTTGTGAGTGAAGGAGAGATAATGACACCCGTTCCCCGCTTCCCATCCTAGGAAGCCAAGGACATTCACAGGACATAGTCTAGAACACAGCTCTGAACTGCCCCCTGAGAGAAGAGCAAGATAAATACAGGCCATGAGCAGTGATTACAATCACACACAGGGCAGCAAGACTCAGAAGGACACATCCCGGGAATGATGAGTGGGTGTGGCGGCTGGTGGACCCCTGTGAACTAATGACAGTTTACAACACAGCATCCACTAAGCTGGGGATGGGGGAAACACAGTGAATGATCCCTAAAATGAAATGTTTGCTATTTTAAAAGCTGCTCCTGGGGCCAAGAAGTATATCCATCCCGACCTTCATTGCCAGGGCGTCTCTCTCTCTCTCTCTGACAGAGAGCAAAGGTAAACTACTGCTACATTGTGATTTTTTTTCCTAATGTCTTTGCTTAGCAATATTAAAAGTCAGCTACCCCAACTCCGAATTTGAAGTGTTCTTGGTCTGTCAGCCTAATCAGTCAGAAACCCAGGTGCTGGCCAAGTGGAAAGCTGCCTATAAGACATCCTCGGCTTAAGATAAAGATTCCTGTGCTAAATAGGTCTTTAGTCCCCTGTCCTGTCTCTGCCTCATGTCCCTGTACCCTCGCAAAAAGCCCAATAGGAAAGAATGGATGAGAAAGCATTTCACTCTGAGACTGAAGCCTTGTAGATGTCTTCCTCCAATCAGTCTCCTGGCCATTGTATCTATTCTATTCTTTGGGAGTCAGCCCCAGAGCTTGAGATGTCATAGCAGCAGGAGCCATATTTGCTAAGCAACCACCTTTCCCAGGTCACAGAAGTGGGGTTAATGGCATTCCACTGTAAAGAGTACCTGGGAAGCCTTGATGAAATGCTGCAGTTCCTGAGCCCAGGGGGTAGCAGAAGTTAGCATGGTAGCTAATGTTCACTCATCTCCACAGAAGTGGGCTAGCTGGGACTTCAAGGACCGCCCAGATTGTAAGGTCGAGATGACAGGAGGTACCTCAGAACTGCCTGCCCCTTGTCTTCTCCATCAGAGGACTCCACCCGAGCACACCTGCTGCCTAGATACCCCAGCCCCACCCTGACCTTTGGAGCAAGATAGCCAGGAGACTCACCGGCAGCCTCCCATTGTTCAGGACGCTGCTCAGATGATCTTTGGCTTCGGTTAGCCTGGGCTCATTCTTCTCCAGCAAAGGGATGGAGTCTTTTATTTTGTTGTGGTTATCCTTCAAACACTGCTCCAGAAGGGCCTCTGCTAGCAACAGCTTCCCAAAGTCATCTGGAAAACAGGACAAGGATCCTTGAACACGCACCATAGACATCCTGGGCCCCTAACTGCTCCTACCCAGCACATGAAAGGCTCAGGTCTGTAAAATGAAAGATGCATTTCCCACGAACCTACATAATCTTTGAGGCCTGCGGGGAGTTCTAAGCCAGTCTGGGTGACAGAGCAAGAATCAATCTAAAGAAAAAAGCACCCGGCTAAACCATGGGAGAGGGAACTTAACAACACATTTCACTCTCCTAGTTTCTGGAGTCGAGTACAGTTGGTTAGTGTGGCATGGGATGACCTAGCAGCCAGAGCAAAGAGTGAACATTTGATTAAAAGTGAGACCCCAGCCCTCTAACACCCCTATATCCAAGGAGTCAGGGATGAATGATTGGAAGCCTCACCCCAGCCCCTGGCCTGGGAGTTGTGTTGGTCCAACTCCAACTCCCAACCTGCCAAGCCCTGGCCCCTCCCCCGGGGAGGTCAGGACCACTCCAACAGGCTTTTTAGGCTCAAGTGGGGCGGGGGTGGGCGTGGGTTTTGGGTTTTGGGTTTCCTCTCCCTGCCATGCTGTCTTGGTCCACCCGAGAGGACCACATTTATTAAACACGGGCATTTTAATTCGGTCTAATCTGGTTTGACTGGAGTTCTTTGCATTGGCAGAGCAGCTTTTCTTAAGATTAGACCAAACCGCGACTGCGGCTTGCACAGTTTCTTGTGCAGCAGGGCAGGTCACTGAACATGTCCAGCTCTTTCCAAGAGTTCTCTCGCACAGGCGCTCACCTGCACACCTCATAACCTGGCAAGTAGCTTTAGACTACTTGATTGTGCTTCCCCTTACCACCACAAAATTCCAATCTTGTCCTGGCCACATTCCTGCTGCATGTGACAGAGGGACACACACACACACACACACACACACACTCACACACACTCACACACACACACACACTCACATACACACACTCTCACATACACACACTCACGCTCACACAGGGGAGCCAGAAGTCTCGTGTGCAAAGCTTCAAGTCCAACAGCCTGGAGGGGCTGTGCTCACAGCCTGCCCGTCACCCAGGATGAGAAACCACTCTATGGAAGTGCATAACAAATGCCTGTCTGGTGAATCAGACCCCAGCTCTCAGGAGAGGAAGCCAACAGACACACAGCTACAGCTGTCACCCTACTCTGTCCTGAGAATAACGGCCTTTGCTCAGTCACCCTCTCTGAAAGACAGAGCACCCTGACCCAAATCTCAGCCACACAGTCCCATGAGGCTTTTGCCCCAGGGAGGCTTCATCAGACCCTTTGCTACCAACCTCGAGATTTTAGAAATTAACATTTTGAGGACTTGCCTATAAAAGTACCCCCTTTCAAACTACCATCCATTGCTAAGGGAGCATAAATTGAAGAACCTTCTAGAAGGGGCAACTTGGCAACATCCTACAGATGTTTGCATATGTAAAACAACCTACTCCTAATTCCTCATTCAGTAGCACTTACACTAGCAAGTGGAGTGTATGTCCATCAATGGGTGGCTAATTAAAATTCTCTACATCTATAAAAGGGATGCCTTTCATCTACAAAAAAAAAAAAAAGACCCAGGATGCTTTGCATGTACAACTGTGGAAGAAACTTAAACTGATAACAAAGCAGAGTGAGGAAGAGGCAGGCAGATCTCTGAGTTTGAGGTCACCCTTGTCTACACAGCTAATTCAAGACCAGCCAGAGTTACATGGTGAGCCCCTGGTGTTGAAGAAACAAGCAGAGTGAGCAGATCATGGGAGTGACGCCAGCATTAGCTCTCTGCAAGTTTCAGGCTTGCCTAGCGCGTACCAAGCCAGCTAGAAAAAAAAAGAAGGAAGGAAAAAAACAGTGCACACAATAGTGCCCGGCAGTCATAAGCCACTGTATATTCTCCATGCAAGTGATAGAAACACATGCGCGCGCGCGCATACACACACACACACACACACACACACACACACACCCGCCAGAAAACCTTGGGAACAGGCTGGAGACGCAGTGGGCTTTCCACTCTTGGGCACCTTTGGTTTGAACTAAGTGAATACACCACCTACTCAAAAATAAAATTTAAATCAACCCAGGGCTGGAAGGCGTCCTTCATTTTCAAATCTCAGCCCCAGAGAGTGGCGGACATCTAGCAAGGATGCAGGTTGCTCAGGGCTCTGCCCTTCTGTGTAAAACCCACAGCAGGGTTCCAAGCTAGCTCTGGGGAATTGTGTCCCTTGGCAGGCTCCTTCTGTGAGAGGGTCCCGCCCCTCAGGAACCTCTCCACCCTGTGACGTTTAACTCCCCACCTCGCCACAGTGCCAGCCCCTTCTGCAGCTCACCTAGTCCTTCCAGAGTTCCTGACCCTCATCTTGACACCTTTCCTGCCAAAAGTAACTTGCTTCGCTCCCGGAAGGCACCCCTTTCCACAAATGAGCGCGCCCTCAGAAGCTGTGCCGCCCAGGGTGGTGGCACCAGCACAGGTCTCAGCTTGTGACAACCCCACCACCATCACGTGGGCAAAAACTTGAGTGCACGTGCAGAAACCAGCCAAAGCACTGTTGAATTGACTAAATCCAATGATTAAAAAAAAAATCAGAAAGGGTGAAAAACTAAAAATTTTTTTCTACCATTTTTTGTAGGGCCTGGGTCTTCTGAGTTTTTTTTGGGGGGGGGGAATCCTAGCAGATAAAAACCAAAAACTCTCCCCTCTAAAAAGTGTTTGACGAGCACTGCCCTAAACTCTGAAGGAAGAGGACTGTGAAGGAACGCTAATGTTCCTACGAATGGGCCTACGAAGTGACAGTCATTTTATCATGGGTTTTTGTTCTCATTGTAACCAACAACACAACACAGGCAAATACGAATGCCTCTCCTGCACCTCAGAGCAGAGATCTAATAAAAAGAAACAAAAACAAACAAACATTTACTTCATGTGGGTGAGGGGTAGTAGTCACAGGCTGGGGTGCCCACTGGCCATGTCTGGCTTGCGGAGGTCCGAGGACAGCCTGTAAGGAGTCCACTGAGTTTCGCTTTTCACCAGTGGGTACAGGACAGAAACTAGCCTTCACAGCAGGCACCTTGAGCCCCTGAGCTACCTTGCCAGGCTGATAGGTGAAACATAAAGAATAACCTGCAATCTTAGATGATTAAGCCAGGAGCTAACAGTAAATCCCACAGCAGGGGTGAGCGGCTCTCACTTTCCTCCGGGGGTAGTCAGCATTGTTTTTGTGTGTGGTACTGAAGGAGCTTCTGCCAGAGCCCACCTCCAGGCCCTCTGGTTTCCCAGGGGGAGGCTTCCCTCCCTCCCAGTGCTCCCTCCCAGACTGTGGGTTTAGCAGACCCTCACTCAGCAGGTGTCAATCTTCGCTCACTTCCCCTTTCCTTAATCCCTCCCCTTCCTACGGTTCTTCACTGATAATTCCATGAAACTAAAGGGCACCTGGAAATCCCAAGTCCTCGATTTTCAGTTGTCAAGTAATAGTTTGGGTGAATAACCACACCACTGTCTTTCACAGGCAAAACCTGCTCCCGGTTCAGGCCTGGGGCAGAGAGGGTCCAGTTTCTCCTGTCAGGGCTGTGAAGTCTTCCTGACAGACCCATGGCACTCCCAACCCCACGCTTGCCCTTAGCAGAGGCAAGCAGGCCTCACTGAGTGGTCACCTCTCCTCCCGACCTGTTCTGAAAGCCTGCAGCAGCAACTCTCCTCTCAGGCCCCTGGATCTCTCAAGGGGCAGGTTCCAGCACTTCCCCCTGGAAGCTCCTGCCTCCTGCCTGGCCCTCACATTTGGCCCATTTGCAGCTAGGGAGTGTGAGTCAAGTCAGCCCCCTCTCTCCTCCAGGTCAGTCTGGGAAAGGAGTTTCTGTGGCTTCTATCCCAAAGATTCACAGTGACTGAGAGGCCTTTCAAGCCCGGCTTTGGGAGGGCAAGGTGAGAAAGAACACCTGCTCAGACATTAAACTGCAACTGTGTTTAAAACAACCTTCCCTCTTGAAGAAACAGATCATTCCGCTAAAAACCAGAACCAAAATGGGGGTTCTGAAAGACGATAATGGTATAGCAGTTATAGTTTTAATGGGTTCTTACTTCATAAATGCATACGGAATTAGTGAAGCGTGGGAGAGCAATGGGCTGAGGAAAAGAGTTGGTGAGGATCATCAAGATGGCTCAGCAAGTAAAGACGCTTGCTATGGAGCCAAGCAGGGGGTTTGATCCCCAGGACACGCATGGTGGGCGGAGAAAACTGACTCCTGCAAGCTGTCCATTGACACACACACACACACACACACACACACACACACACACGCACGTATACACACTCGCACACACGCGCACACACGCACACACACGCACACGCATGCACACACATGCTCACACACGCGCACACACACTCGCACCAAATTAAAAATTTTAAAGAGTGTTCATGAGTTCAAAACCACTGAAGCCAGTTGCTAATAGGTGAGCTTCCTTCTTTTTTCTAAATGTATTTTGTAAATGTCTCATAATAAAGTGTTAACAAAGTTAAAACACTGGATGACCTGATGACCCCCAAACCTAAACAGTGGAAGCAGAGAACTGGCTTCCTGCAAGCTGGTCTCTGCCTTCCACGTGAACGCTCTGGCTCACACACACCTGCCCCTCAAGTAAAATAAATAAAAGTAATGAAAAAAGTTATTGAAAAAAAATCAAATCAAAATACTGGACGGTTTTGTTTTCAGCGACCAGAGACCACATGGCCACAGGAGATAACCTGTAGTTTCCCTCTCTCTTGCTCACCGGATGTGAGTTTGAAGAACACACACAAAGGTAGTAACTACCTCCCCTTGGCAGGAGCAGGCGCCTCTGACAGGAAAAAGGCCTGAGGTTCTTCTGCTTGGGCATCTGCCCCTTCCCTCCTCACCTCCTGGTATCTAGGTTCTGAGGTCACTCTAGTCTCTACAGAAAGCTCTAACACAGCAGGACCCCAGTAAAAGGGGACCTTTGGGGTTCAGCCACCCCCCCTTAGTACCTTCTGCCCTCTTCCCCATTATGCCACCATCAGGTCACCAACTCAAAGAGTCTGGCAGTACAAGTGAGGTGGTTTTTTGTTTGTTTGTATGTTTGATTGGTGTTTGGTTTTCAAGACGGGGTTTCTCTGTAGCCCTAGCTGTCCTGGAACTACCTCTGTAGACCAGGCTAGCCTTGAATTCACAGAGGCCCACCTGCCTCTGCCCCCCCCCCCCCAGTGCTGGGATTAAAGGTGTGCACCACCACCACCTGGTTTGACAGGTGAAGTTTTAATACTCTTCTCGGATGCTGAGACTGCTCTATGGTTGCAGGGAAGTCAGCTTTGGTTCCCAGTACCCACATGAGGCTGCTCACAGTGCCCGTAACTCTAGCCCGAGGAGATTCAGCCTCTTCTCCAGGCCTCCGTGGGCACTTCCACTCATGTCCATACAGCTGCACGGACATATACACATATTAAAATACACAAAATTAAGAATAAAGATTGACTCCCCCCCCCTTTTTTTTGGCAGGGTCTCACTATGTAGCCCAGGCTGATCTGAAACTCATAGAGATTCTTCTGCCTCTGCCCTATTCCCATTGCTGAGATTAAAGATGTGTGCCATTACATTCACTAAATAAACAAATAAATAAAAATATGATCCTTTCTATGCTGTCCAGGAAATTAGCACCAACACTATTCTCCCCGCAAATAGGTTCCCATTCTCTTGAGTAACTATGGAATCCAAAGAAAGAGAAGGAAAACAGAGGTCAATCTAAAAATGTTCATGCCATTTGTTTTCCTTCCTCTTGCTGATGATGCACACATATGCGCGCATGTGTGTAGGTTGGGATGTGTATCCCACAGGGCTGAGGAGAGGCCACCTGTGTTTACTGGTCAGTCTCCCTGCTGATATCAGTCAGTTCTCACGTTAAAGACAACTCAGCTTCAGGCCCAACTCGACCACGAGTGAACACAAGCTCTACCAATGTGCTCACGATGTGACCTCTTCACCTTGGCGTCCCCACATCAAAGATGAGGAGAAAAACGCCTAACTTCCTCCGAGGGTTATTAGGAAGAATTAACTGCTGCTAAGCCTGTTTCCCAAAGGGGTTCTCTAACAGGTGGTCCGCTTAGCTTTGGGAAATGTGGTCCTTGGCCTTCACCTCACATTGGTGAGCACATTAGGATCCAAAAAGTCAAGCCAGGCGATGATGGCGCATGCCTTTAATCTCAGCACTCGGGAGGCAGAGACTGGCGGACCTCTGAGTTTGAGGCCAGCCTGGTCTATGAAAGCTAATTCCAGGACAGGCCCCGAAGCTACAGAGAAACCCTGCCCCGAAAAACCAAAAAAAAAAAAACAAAAACAAAAACGTCTTGGAAATTTATGTTGCTCCTGGTTCCCATTGGTGCAGGGCATCAAACCCAGCGACTCCACCACACAGCTCTATCGGTAGCTTTGGGGTTTTTTTTTTGTTTGTTTTGTTTTGTTTTTTGAGGAAGAATGTCACCAATACACACCCCTGAATGGTCTCAGACTAGAAACTGCCCTCGGCCTTTGCCTCCCTCCCCGGTGGTGGGACTACTGACGTGGCCAGCAGTCTTCCTGCTGTTTGATTTTAAAGTCCACCTTTGAATCCATTCTTCCCTTTCCCTCCCCAGCCTTTTCCTCCCGGGATACTGATTAGCCAAGGGCTGAGCCTCCCTGAAATCTCTAGAGAACAACGTAGCTTTAAAAGGAACTCCTCCTCAGGGTGGAAGAAGGCCCTGATTTCTGTCCCTGCTGAGCAAGCTCGGTGGAACCAACCTCTCTCAGATTCCCACACCTTCCTCAGGAACCAACACCTGTGGGCGTCCATTCTCACTCCCACCCTCACCAGCCCCACCAGAAGGGATTCCTGCAATTTTCCTGCTCAGCCTTGCTCAGACCTCTTGGCCTCTGGCGGATCCCTGCACGCAGCACTTTTCCTTGAACAAACACCTTGCCCTTCCCAGGAAGGCCTGCCGCTTCTCTGAAGCCCTTTGCCTTTCTTCGGAGCTCCACAAACTAACCCATTACTGCGCACCCATCCTGCCTCCTATCCACTCTGGGCGCTCTGCAAGGATGGGCATCTTGGAAGACAAAGCACAAATGGAAAGATGTACTCAGGATCTTGGGTTCAGATTTCACAGCCTGCTGCCTGAATGACGAAGTTATTTACCTGTAGAGTCTGGCAAACAGGAATAGTTATGAGGAGTGACGATTTGATTCAACTCCTGAGGACTTGTCTGATACACAGTAAGCAATGGCTTACTTATTCCTGCTATTATAGTCATCCCATCTCTCCCACAGAGGCGTCCTGGGCTGGGTGATTTTGGGAAACTCTTTATATCCAGACTTTATATCTGCTTCTTTCGGAAAAGGTAGATGTGTACACGCGGAGGGAGGAGGGCTCTGAGCAAGGCACCCAAAACAGGATCTGGGGCTGGAGGCTGGGTGGGGTTCTCCCTCCGCCCCATCAGGGTGCTTTCCCGCCCCAGCCCCAGAGCCCAGCCCAGCTAAACCAGCCCTACTGCTAAAGCCACTGCCGGGGCTGGATAGGGCCAGTGTTAGCCACTGCAGATGAAACTGAGGCTCGCCGGCCTCTTCTCCGACCTACCTAGGCACTCAACAAGCCTCGGTCGAAGTGGACAGAGCTCGATTCCCTACTTTATTTGAAGGGATAAGAGGAGGAACAAACTCAGCATGAGGGAGTTTAGGCAGTTTAGGGTGAGTCCCGTCCAATGAACTTCTCTGATACCTACAGAAACCTCCATTTTCACCGTAGGGTTACCTACACGACCTTAAAGGGCAGAAGCACAGCTTTTGGGATTTTCCTAACTGCCTCGGCTGCGGGAAGGTAGCGCCCAGAGCCGCTCGGGACGGTCGGTCGAGCAGCGCTTCCTGAAGGAGGCGGTGCTTTTCGCCCACTCGCCGTCGGCGAACCTGCCCTTCTTTCACTCACCGGTGTCTAGAGAGCTGAACCTGCCGCTCGGGCTGCTTCGCCGGTTGCTCCCGCCGCCGCCGGAAATGCCCAGTGTCTGCAGATGCCGGACCAGCTCGAACATGCGGTCCCAGTGGCCCTCAGCGCGGCAGCGCTCCACCTCGCTCTCCACCTTCAGGTGGGAGCCGTGTGCGCCCTTCGCAGCCATCTTCGTGCGGGAGCTGTCATGGGAGGTGCGGCGGAGGACTGGAGACCAGGCCGGGGGCGGCGTCCAGGCTGGGGCACACTCTCCGGCAGAGTCAACTGAAGTGCAGACGGCATCCGGGGTCCCGGTGGCAGCTGGGGCCCGGGTAGCAGCCGGTGGTCTGCAACAGCAGCAGCGGCCGCAGCAACAAACGCACCGCCCAGAGCCTCCGGACTGGGGCTGCGACTGCGCGACCCCAAAGAGTCCAGCAGCAGCCTCCGCCGCTGCTGCAGCAGCTCCTGCCGCTGCTGCCGCCGCCGCTGCTGCAGCTGCTGCCACAGCCCCCGCCCCAAGCCCGGGCGTCGCCAGCTGCGGAACCTCCCGGGGCCGCGGCTCCACCCCCGAGTGGGCGTGGCTATCCCCCGCCGGGTCGGGCGCGCGGGCGGCCAGCGAGGCCACAGCAGCCAGGCGCGCGCCGGGCGATTGCGGCCTGCCCTCCGCCGCGCCCCCGCCGCTGTCTGAGTGCTCACTTTAATGCTGCGGGGAGCCGGGGAGCCCGGGCGCCCGGGGGCGCCTCGCTCCCCGTTTCCTCCCCATCCCGTCGGGACTCTCGGCCTGGGGTCCTCCTCCCGGACCGCCCGGCTTTGTGTGGTGGCCCCGTCACCGCCACTGCCTCCGGCACGTCATAAATCCAAGGAGCGGCGGACAGGACTACCCCAACCCCAAGCTCCTGGGGATCGCGGCTCGATGCAACGCGCCGTGCCCGCGGGGCTGGGGACAAACTGGCCGGGCCAAGTGCCTAGGCTGTTCGGACGCCCCCAGCTTGGAGAAGGCTTGCGTTTGTTTTAACTGCGGGACTCCTCTTTCCACTGGACTCCTGACTCTAGGCGGCTGGGTTTAATCTGTTGCTCTGGGTTCTTAAACCAGCAGCTTTCTCACGTATTGCTACTTCATTTTGGTGTCTAGAGACTGATCAGAGCTGCGGGGAGCGCCCGACTCCGCTCAGCTTGATTCAAGGCAAGCGGTGCCCAGAAGTTCTTAGGACTCGGGGCGGGGCTTGGAGGGTGGAGCCAGGGCTAACAAGGCCTGATGGCTAGCTTCATCACCTCGCCCTCCTTGAGACTGGAGCTGCTAGTTTTGCATGGAAATTGAGGATGTCACTCAAACCACAGCCAACACCGAAAACCTCCAAAGCCCGTAGTTAAAATTAGTTGTGTGGCTCAGTCCGGAGATTTCCGAGGTTAAGAAAAACTTCTTAGTAAACTCCCAGAAGTTCGAAATTGATCGCTTCCTACCTCTCCGGAGTACTTCCCACTCCATGTTCTTCATTGTCGGGAAATTCACCACTTAAAGTTTCAGAACAGACTAAAGACTGGAAGGTTTTCGGGTTTATTGGAGCCCAGCCTCCCGACGTCCATCATCACAGGGCCCATCCCGACCCAAATCCCAGCTTCTCTGTGGATATCTTCCCTGGCATCTAAATGCAGCCCCTTCCTTCCTGGAAGGCAAGATTCCCCGCCCCTATGTGCAGCCCTGAGTACCTGTCCTAGAAAGCAGCTCTAGGTTTCACCGAGGAGGGAGGAGGCAGAGAGTGTGAAAGACTGACTTGGTTGGCCTGAGGACATAGTCAGTTTGCCCAGTCAGATTGTTCCTGGCAGTCACCCCTGGGGCAACAGTGAGCAGAAGGATTGACAGAATGGGGGGGTAGTATTAGAGAAACAAGGAACCCCCCTCTTTCCTTCCCACTCCTTTGTCAACCAGGGCAGCAAGTATTAGGGGACTGGATGTAGAAAGCATCATTGCTTGTCTCTCTTACCCTGTCTTTGGTTTGTGTGTCAGTATGGGGGAAGACACGGAGTTGATGCTTCAGAATTATTGCTCCTCCACGTGCCTGACCCTTTCTTGGCACTTCTCCAGCAGAGCCACTACCCTGATCTTCTAAAAGAACAAAGATCAGCTGGGATTGTATTAGTAATCTCTGCTGAGAACAAAGGCAAATAGCAAAGAGATGTTTGTTGGGTGTGGTGTGAGCACCTCTTATCATAGGCCAGGCCTAGGCTACAGTTCCAGGCCAGCCAGGATACAGTGCAAAAATCCTAAAAAGAAAAAAAAAGTGTCCAGACAGTGGTGGCAGCATATGCCTTTAATCCCAGCACTTGGGAGCCAGAGGCAGGTGGATCTCTGTGAGTTCAAAGCCAGCCTGGTCTACAAAGTGAGTTCCAGGACAGCCAAGAGCAGTTACACAGAGAAACCCTGTCTCAAAAGAAAAAAGAAAGAAAGGAAGAAATGAAGGAAAAAAAATAAAAAAGAAAGGAAGAAAAAGGAAGGAAGAAAGAAAATGAAGTACACGGAAGGAAGTAGGGTAGGGATTAATGTTTTGTTTGAGACAGGTCTTACTATGTTGCCCTGTCTGGCCTGGAACTCACTGTGTAGATCAAACTGGCCTTGAACTTACAGAAATTTGCATCCTGAGTGCTGAGAATAAAGATGTGTAACACCACAATGGGCAGAAGTGGGTATTTATTTTTGTGAGCAACAAAAAGACTATGGCATAAAGCTTAAAGCAGACCTGAAAGCCAATCTGAGTGTAAACTTAGTTGCTATCTCTAGACAAGGGAAAGGGTTTTGACCCTGAACTTCAAGAAAGGCTGTAACAGGATACTGATGGTACTTATGAAGGTAAGGATACTAATGAAGGTAAGGATACTGATAAAGGTAAGGATACTGATGAAGATAAGGATACTGATGGTACTGATGAAGGTAAGGGCCTCATATACTTGGACCTCGAAAGGTTTATGATACTTAGGTAGGCCCAGAAATGCACAGTATTGAGAGCTAATCCTAACTCACAGAAAGCCTATTCACACTTGGATCCACAGCAGAGAGGTTCCTACGGGCTTGGTTAAGTCAAATTAACAACATAGAGATTTCTGAAAAGTTGGGATCCAAAAATTACCTACAATGGTCAGTAGGAGCCAAGAACCCTCATCATTTTCTTTTCCCTAGTTCGTCTGGGAACATTTCCAGTGCCGGTTTTACCTCTCTGGAATAAATCTTGCCTTTCTTACAACTTAACAACCTGTGTATGGCATTCTGGGATCCTCTCTCAACTAAAGAAGTAAGAGGGATGAATCAGGTTTACAGCTCACCTTCTTGGTAGGGTGCAGGAAAAGGTCACCTACATACTGAATAAGAATAGATTCTGAGGGAAAATTGGCTCTTGGGCTCTTGGTTGGGCACTTAGGAAAAGGAGAGAGGTACCTCAGTGACTTCCAAGGCACAAAAACCATATACAGTGCTGATTTCTTCTAGAGAAGAAAAATAGAAGTGTAAAGGGTTTTGTTTGTTTGGTTTTGGTTTTGTACCTATGTCAATCATGAATTTGTAAGATTATCTTTTAATCTTGAGAGACAAGTTTTCTTCTGAAGTTTAAGGATAAAATGGGAACTTGAAACCCTCACTTGTGACTTGCCCCTCCCCACCCCCACTTTCAGTTTCCCAGTCCTAGGGCTCTTTCAAAATATCCTGCCTTGTTTGGGAAGTCTAGCTGTTTCCCACTCTCATTTCTGCAAGCCCTGGAAGAGTCTCTCTCTCTCTCTCTCTCTCTCTCTCTCTCTCTCTCTCTCTCTCTCTCTCTCTCTCTCAGCTAGTCACGCAGGCAGAACTTCTAGAATGAACACAGCTGCTTCTAGACCCACTGAGTGTTCTCTCATCAGGTTCCAAGGGCCTCTCCCGGAAGGCTCTTTTGGAAACTGCCAGAGCAACTTATCAGCAGACACGTGGCACCTCAGACCTTGCCCAAAGGACTGGTTCCCCAAAAGCTAATTGGCTGACTTGATTCCCACAACAAAGTACCAACCAGCAAGTGAATTAATTGGCATATATCTTGAAGATGTATTCTCAAAACAATTCTAAATTCACAATTAGCAATGGCTTTTAACTGAGAATGAAAACAAAATGTAACTGTACCCTTGAGATATTTCCCCCTCTCTTCTGGTGGAAGTTTATTTTTAAGAGGTAAGTGGGTTTGTGGTAACTGGCTGTCCAAGAGAAAGGAAAGGTTGGAAGGAAAAATAGACAGGGGATGGAGGCAAATATGGTGGAAGGAGAAAAAGAACAAAGGTTTGAGCTTTGATGTGGAGTGGCCTAAAAGCTGAGTTTATGCTGTTCATGTTTTTTTATTTCGCTTTGGTCAAGAAATCCATTCATGAATCATTTGGAACCTGATTCCTTCTGGGTGCTAATAAAAAGAAGGAGGAGAAGAGGAGAATGAAGCAGAAAGAAAGAGAAGAAGAGGAGGAGGAGAAGAAAGAAGACGACAACCAAAGATGACATTGATCCTGGGTGTTAGCATTTTTGTTTCCCTCTGTTCTAAAGCACCTCTCAGATGAATTTGGTTCATTTCACAAGTTTGTTGTAGTAGCCACTGTATTTGGGGGGGGGGAAGATCCTAAACTATTGTATCATAGAAGGTTGTTATTTAGAAAGTTAAGTGCACACATTTTCTTTTTTTAATATTTCTTTTTTTATTGATTTTATTGAGCTCTGGTCCCCTCCCTCCCTCTCCCCTCCCCTTTAACCTTCTCCCATGGTCCCCATACTCCTAATTTGCTCAGGAGATCATTTTCTACTTCCCATATAGGTTAGATCCATGTATGTCTCTCTCTTAGGGTCTTCATTGTTGTCTAGGTTCTCTGGGATTGTGATTTGTTGGCTTTATATTTTAAAACCATTTATGAGTGAGTACATGTGATAATTGTCTTTCTGGGTCTGGGTTACCTCACTCAATATGATGTTTTCTAGCTCCATCCATTTGCCTGCAAATTTCAAGATGTCATCATTTTTTTCTGCTATGTAGTACTCCATTGTGTAAATATACCACATTTTCCTTATCTTCAGGCAAGGGGCATTTAGGTTGTTTCCAGGTTCTGGCTATGACAAACAATGCTGCTATGAGCATAGTTGAGCACATGTCCTTATGGTATGCTTGGGCATCATTTGGTTATATACCCAAAAGTGGTATTGGTGGGTCTTAAGAAAGGTTGTTCCTAATTTTCTGAGAAATTGCCATACTGATATCAAAGGGATTGTACCAGCTGGCATTCCCACCAGCAATGGAGGAGTGTTCCCTTTACCCCACAACCTCTCCAGCATAAGTTGTCATCAGTGTTTTTGATCTTGGCCACTCTTACCAGTGTAAGATGGAATCTTAGAGTTGTTTTGATTTGCGTTTCTGTGATTGCTAAGGATTTTGAGCATTTCCTTAAGTGTCTTTCAGCCATTTATTTTATTTTATTTTATTTTATTTTATTTTTTTGGTTTTTCGAGACAGGGTTTCTCTGTAGCTTTGGTGCCTGTCCTGGAACTAGCTCTTGTAGACTAGGCTGGCCTTGAACTCACAGAGATCGCCTCCCTCTGCCTCCCAAGTGCTGGGATTAAAGTCATGTGCCACCATGGCCCGGCTTCTTTCAGCCATTTTAGATTCCTCTGTTGAGAGTTCTCTGTTTAGGTCTGCACTCCTTTTTTTTTTTTAACTGGATTATTTGTTCTTTTGATGACCAATTTCTTGAGTTCTTTGTATATTTTGGAGATCAGACCTCTGTCTGATGTGGGGTTGGTGAAGATCTTTTCCCATTCTGTAGGCTGCCGTTTTGTCTTGTTGACCGTGTCCTTTGCTTTCCAGAAGCTTTTCAGTTTCAGGAGGTCCCATTTATTATTTCTCTCAGTGTCTGTGCTACTGGAATTATATTTAGGAAGTGATCTCTTGTGCCAGTTCATTCAAGTGTACTTCCCACTTCCTCTTCTATGAGGTTCAGTGTGGCTGGCTTTATGTTGAGGTATTTGATCCATTTGGACTTGAGTTTTGTGCATGTTGATAGATATGATCTATTTTTACTCTTCTACATGTTGATACCCAGTTATGCCAGCACCATTTGTTAAATATGCTTTCTTTTTTTTATATACTTTTTTCTTCTTTGTCAAAAAACAGGTTTATAGGTGTGTGGATTAATATTTGGGTCTTTGATTCGGTTCCATTGGTCCTCCTGTCTGTTCTTATGCCAATAACAGGCTGTTTTCAATACTGTAGCTCTGTAGTAGAGTTTGTAGTCAGGGATTGTGATGCCTCCAGAAGTTCCTTTATTGTACAGGATTGTTTTGGCTATCCTGAGTTTTTTGCTTTTCCGTATGAAGTTGAGTACCGTTCTTTCGAGGTCTGTGAAGAATTTTGCTGAGACTTTAAAGGGCATTGCATTGAATCTGGTAAGATCGCCATTTTTACTATGTTAATTCTGCCTACCCAAGACCATGGGAGATCTTTCCAATCTGGTGTTTTCTTCAATTTCTTTCTTCAAAGATTTAAAGTTCTTGCCATACATGTCTTCCACTTGTTTGGTTAGAGTTACTCTGAGATATTTTATGCTATTTGTGGCTATTGTGAAGGGTGATGTTTCTCTGATTTCTTTCTCAGACCATTTATTATCTGTGTACAGGAGGGCTACTGATTTTTTTTGAGTTAATCTTGTGTCCTGCTACATTGCTGAAAGTCTTTATGAGTTGTAGAAGTTCCCTGGTAGAATTTTTGGGATCACTTATGTAAACTATCATCAGCAAATAGTGAGAGTTTGACCTCTTCTTTTCCAGTGTGTATCCCCTTGATCTCCTTTTGTTGTCTTATTGCTCTGGCTAGGACTTCAAGAACTATATTGAATAGATATGGAGAGAGTGGACAACCTTGTCTTGTTCCTGATTTCAGTGGGATCGCTGGGAGTTTCTTTCCATTTAGTTTGATGTTAGCTGTTGGCTTGCTGTATATTGCCTTTATTATGTTTAGGTATGCTAGTTGTATCCTTGCTCTCTCCAAGACCTTTATCATGAAGGGATGTTGTATTTTGATGAAAGCTTTTTCAACATCTAATGAGATAATAATGTAGTTTTTATTTTCCATTTTGTTTATATGGTGGATTATGCTGACAGATTTTCATATTTTGAACCATTCCTGCATCTCTGGGATAAAGTCGACTTGATCATGGTAGATGATGCTTCTGATGTGTTCTTAGATTCGATTTGCCAGTATTTTATTGAGTATTTTTACATCAATATTCATGAGTGAGATTGGTCTGTTATTCTCTTTCTTAGTAATGTCTTTCTGTGGTGTGGGTATCAGGGTAATTGTAGTCTCATAAAAAGAGTTTGGCAATGTTCCTTCTGTTTCTATTGTATGGAACAAATTGAGGAGTATTGGTATTAGTTTTTCTTTGAAAATCTTGTAGAATTCTGTGTTCTGAGCTGAAACCATCTGGTCCTGGGCTTTTTTTTTTTTTTTTTTGGTTGGGAGACTTTTGATTGCTGTTTCTTTTCTTTAGCAGCTGTAGGTCTGTTTAATTTGCTTATCTGGTCTTGATTTAATTTTGCTAAGTAAAATTTATCCAGAAAGTTGTTCATTTCCTTCAAGCTTTCCAATTTTGTGGAGTATAAGTTTTCGAAATATGACCTAATGATTCTGTGGATTCCCTATGTGTCTGTTGTTATGTTCCCCCTTTTCATTTCTGGTTTTGTTAATTTGGATATTCTCTCTCTGCCTTTTGGTTAGTTTGGATAAAGATTTGTCTTTTTTGTTGATTTTCTCGAAGAACCAATTCTTTGTCTCATAAATTCTTTGTATTGTTTTCTTTGTTTCTATTTTGTTTGATTTCAGCTCTCAATTTGATTATTTCCTGACCACTAGTCCTCCTGAGTGAGTTTGCTTCTTTTTCTTCTAAAGTTTTCAAATGTTCTGTTAATTCACTAGAGTGGGATTTTTCCATTTTCTTAATGTAGGCATTTAGTGCTATGAACTTTCCTCTTAACACTGATTTCATTGTGTCCCATAAATTTGGGTATGGGTATGCTGTGTGGTCATTTCCATTGTATTTTAGGAAGTCTTTAGTTTCTCCCTTTATTTCTTCCTTGATCCGATGATGCCTCAGATGAACATTGTTTAATTTCCATGTGTTTATGGGCTTTCTGGAATTAGTGTTGCTGTTGAATTCTAATTTTAAGCCATGGTGATCTGGTAAGATACTCGGGGTTATTCCAGTGTTTTTGTATCTGTTGAGGTTTGTTTTGTTACCTAGTATGTGGTCAGTTTTTGAAAAGGTTCCATGAGGTGCTGAAAAGAAGGTATATTCTTTTATGTTTGGATGGCATGTTCAATAGATGTCTGTTAAGTCCATCTGAGTCATAACATCTGTTAGTTCCCTTATTTATCTGTTAATTTTTTGTCTGACAGACCTGTCCAGTGGTGAGATTGGAGTGTTGAATGAAGTCTCCCACTATTAGAGGGAGGGGTTTAATGTATAATTTAAGCTTTAGGAGTGTTTCTTTTACATATGAAGGTGCCCTTGTATTTGTGGTATAGATGTTCAGTATTGAGATTTCCTCTTCGTTGATTTTCCCTCTGACTAATATGAAATGCTCTTCTTTGTCTCTTTTGATAGATTTCAATTTAAAGTCTATTTTGAAGTAGATATTAGGATAGCTACACCAGCTTGTTTCTTAGGTCCATTTGATTGGAAAAATTTTCCCCAACCCTTTATTCTGAGGTGATGTCTGTCTTTGAGGTTGAGGTGAAGTGCTCACGTTTTCATGTAAGATGTCTGGTCCAGGAAAAGTACGGAGCAAGGAAGGCTTGCACAGGGACAAGTGCCAGAGCGCCTGCCAACAGGGAGCTGGTTGCCCTAGGCATGGTATGGCTCGGGGTGCAGGAGCTCACAGACTATTATTTCCACAGTGTCTGGTAGTTCGCTCCAGCAGGCATATTTGGAAAGATTCTCCAGGGTATAAAGACAACGACAAGATTTACCCCATGGCAAGTTAGGATTGACGAATTGGGTCCACACTTGTCCTCTCTCCTAGATTCTTTCCTTGTGGATAAGCAATAAAAATGGCAAGAACAGGCGGTAGAGACGCAGTAGAGCTGTTAATAGGGCAGATATCCTATTGAGAAACAATTTTCCTATCAAGTTAGGCGTCAACAAGATCCTAGGAGATCTTAGGAGACAATGCAATCTCACTATTAGAGGAATGTTTTTAAATTTAAAAGGCGAAAGGCGCTTGGGACCAATGCAAGACTCCAATCCTGCAAAGTTTCAGTCAGAAATACTCCAGGCAGGAGGTCCCAGGGCCTCAGAGAGAGACACTGTTTCTGAGTCAGGAGTTTTAGGCTGTGTCCTTGTTTGAATCTGAAAGGTCCCCACAGGTTGTGTCTCGAAGGCTTGTTCCCTGACAGGTGGTGGTGTTTGTGGGAGATAGGGCATGGCAACTGAAGCTAGGTCACTGGTGGGGGCAGATTTGAAGGTTATAGCCTGGGCACTAGCCCTAGCTGCCGTCTGCTTCCTATCCTGACAGCCTGTGGATAGCTGAAGGTTATCGGATGTTGGTCATTGTGCTGCTCCCCTTGCCCCATCCAGTCACTCTGTACTGGTGGGAAGAGTGGCTGCCAACAGTGAGGCCAGAGGCCAAGTGCCCCAGTCACCTAGTAAAGGAGCAGGAAGGCCGAGCGTTCGCTCTCCTTAGCTCTAGGCCAGCCTCTTCTGACACTCCTGCATGCATGAGGGCCCTCCATGTCAACCGGAATGGTGACCAGAGCTCCACCTCTCATGACCTGCCCCCACTTTCTGTCATCCTAAAACCCTCAAATGTGAATACGAACGGGAGCTCGGTTTCCTGGCCATTGTGTGAGCTCCTCAGGTCACCAGTATACGGCGTGGCACACACGGCAGACTGCTTTCCTGTAGTTTCTCTTTCCTCAGGGCTGCACGCTGAGCCCAGGGCTTCATGCTTTTTAGGCAAGAACCGCAGAGCCACACGCCAAGCCTGCTTTCCCAGTCTCGTGCTGTCTCACAGCTTGTGACCCATTCAGAAGTGGCATTCAGGTCCATTCAGGTGACACTCAGAAGTCACCTTGTACTACCGGCATGACAGCTAGCTCACAGCACTCCTGGCCCACGCTAGCTGGTGTCTTCACTATAAATGCTGAAAAACCTTCTCAAGAGGTTGACATTAAAACTCCACGGCGGACAAGGGGAGGCTGGAGAGGTGTCTCAGAGGTCAAGAGCACTGACTGCTCTTCCAGAGGACCCTGGTTCAATTCCCAGCACCCACATGGCAGCTCACAACTGTCTGTAAACTCCAGATCCAGGGGACTGACAGACATACATGCAAGCAAAACACCACAAGCAGGCAGAACACCAATGCACATAAAAATAAACAAATACAACAACAACAACAAAAAAGAAATGCCACAAGGTCTGAGTCAATGGTCAGCAGTCAGGAAGAGGACGTGTAGTCGTTAGACCAAGGGTTAAAGTCTTACATGGGCAAGCTTCAAAACTGTCAGTTACTTTGTGGAACAGACACTTGGTCACTGTTGTGTTAATTTCAGAATGTAAGATGTGGTAGGCGCACCCAAGCCAGGGAGACCATGCTCTGGAGTTTCTTTTGCCTTCACCCATTCACTTCATGACTGAGAACACCTACACCTCCCTCCATGCCAGGACCCTGTCCCACCAGCCCAAACCCTTCTGTTTCTCGGCATCTCAGTGACTTCTCTTGTGCAGATTATCTTACAAGACTGATGCCAGTCTCTGTCTGAGAGCATGGCCCTGTTGTGTCTTCCCACCTTCTTCTGAGGGGTGTGGGGAGGGAGAGAGATGGCCTGAGGGAGAGGAATCACTGGGGTGCTCAGAGCCTCTTCAGCGTCCCTTTGCCATTGGTTAATGATTAGTCACAGGGTTCTTCAAGCCAGCTCTGAGAGCTCGGCTTTCCCGGTGACAGCAGTTTGCCTCGTAAAACGTCTGTTTCCCAAGTCTCGTTTTCCTAAGCTTGGTGACGTAGGTCTGTAATCACAGCAGTTGGTAGATTAGAGGAGGAAGGCCTTAGCACAAGGTCACAGAGTTCAAGGCCAGCCTGAGATTTAGTGAGACCCTGCCGTTTCCCCAAAAGGCTGGAGATGCACATTGGTGGTAGAGAGTTTGCACTGATGGTTCTGGTTCCGTTCCCAGTGCTGAGAGGTTAATGGTTTTTGCAGTGAAGGAACATCGCAGTTAAAGGAGAGTGCATGAAAGATAAATCTTGTGAAACAGTTATTAATCTCCCATGAGAGTAAAGAAACAGGTTTTCTACCAGCATCCTAGGAGCCTCCAGTATGTCCCTTCCCAAACAACCTTCTGCCTCTTACAGGCAGCTGTTGGATTTATGGTAACTATGCTATTGCTTTCTGATACCTCTATCAAACTGAAGAAATCTTTTTATTCCCAGTTTTAAAAAAATTACTATTGAAATTCAATTTTACAAATACTTTGCATTTTCAGAGTGACTTTTCTGCTTTAAATCTACCAATGTGGATTTTAGATGCTAAAGTGTCCTGGTATTTCTAGTATAAGGTAAATTTAGACATATTCATTTCCTATGGCTAATGTAATAAATTCACAAAAAAACCCATACATTTCTTATTGTAAAGTTGGGAGCTTAGGCCCCAGCCCCTTGCATCTATCCTAGCCCCCTGACCCTGAGAGTTAGCACTCTGGACTCCAAATCCCAGCAGGCCAGGTCCTGACCCCTCCCTGAGGGGGGGGCTCAGGACCACTCCCACAGAATATTTAAGTGAACTCCCCAAAGAGGAACACGTGATCTCTTTTTTTCCCTCCCGGTGGTTAGTGGTGGCATTTGCACGGGGCTTCCTGGTTCCCCCTTGGGGCCACCCAAGAGTGCAGAACTCCCATTAAACCTGGATATCTCTTGGCTTGTTTTGATTTGGCTTGATTGGAATTTTGTGTCGGCAGAGAGCTCACATTAGGAAATATTCCTAAAACTTATAATTCAAAAGTCCCGAATGAATATTATGGACTCCATTGGCAGAAATGTATTCCTTTTAACGTTATTTCATTTATTATTAGTGTCTGTCTCAGTTAGGGTTTCTGTTGCCGTGAAGAGACACCATGACCATGGCTATAAAGGAAAGCATTTCATTGAGGTGGCAGCTTACAGTGTCAGAGTGTTAGTCCATTATCATCATGGCATCGAGCATGGCAGCATGCAGGCAGACATGGTGCTGGAGAAGGAGCAACAGAAAATGGACTAACATATTAGATGGTATCTTGAACATCTATGAGACCTCCAAGCCCGTCTCCACAGTGATACACTTCCTCTAACAAGGCCGCACCCACTCCAACAGAGATACACCTCTTAATAGTGCCATTCCCTTTGGGGGCCACTGTTTTCAAACCATCACAGTGTGTATGTGAGTGTGGGCATATATGTCCACAAACCAGGTACCTGAGAAGTCAGAGTGTTGAATTCCCCCTGGAACAAGGGTTACAGGCATTTGTGAACTACTTGTCCTGGGTGCTGAGAACCGACCTGCAGTCTTCTGGAGCAGAATTCATTCTAAACTGCTGTGGCATCTGTCAGCCCCCTCTGAAAATTTCCTATCTGCAAACAATATATCTTGGTCAAATCCAGCCCCCAAATTCCTCCATCCACTTCTCCCTCCTCTCTCTCTCTCTCTCTCTCTCTCTCTCTCTCTCTCTCTCTCTCTCTCTCTCTCTCTTTCTCTCTGTTTTGGAGATTATAATTATATCATTTCTCTCTTCTCTTTTCTCCCTCTAGACTTTCACAAATATCCCTCTTGTTCTTTTTCAAATTTATGGCATTTTTTAAAAAAGAAATGTTACATACATATATAGATATGCATATACATATATATGTACATATATATTTATATATCTATATTCCTAAATATAAGCTGATCAGTCTCAATAATGTTTCTCATATGTGAATTAAAAAAGAAATTAAAAGGAAAGGAAACTACATGACTGCTCTCAGGTATGGTGGTTGTGGTAGTTTGAATGTATTTGACTCCCATAAGCTCAAAGCTTTAGGTGTGGCTTTGTTGGAGTGAGTATGACCTTACTGGAGGAAGTGCATCACTGTGGGGGCAGGATTTGAGGTTTCCTAGGCTCAGAATACCACCCAGCGAATCAGTTGACTTCCTGTTGCCCGCAAGAGCACTCTCGGCTCCAGCACCGCATTTGCCTGCACGCTGCCGTGCTTCCTGCCATGACGATAATGGACTGAACCTCTGAGCTGTAAGTGAACCACTACAACTAATGTCTCTTTTATAAGAGTTGCTGTCATCTTGGTGTCTCTTCACAGCAACAGCAACCCTAACTAAGACGATGGAGGAGAAAGTTTATGTAGGCATATGGAAGAACATAGTCAGGGGCAGGGACATCTGGGGGAGTCCAGTGGACATGACCCTGAGCCCTGTGAGGACAGCAATGAGGGTGGAAGAGGGAAGAGAGGGGAACCAGGGGCAGCAGTCAGGAGGACAAAGGTACAAAAGGGGCAGGTACCCAAAATGTCTGGATTATAGAGAGCCCAAGCCCTGGGCTGGAGCGTTCAGGGCAGAGGGCAGGGCTTGTCAGTCATACCTTGTAACAGGTAGGACTCAGGGTTGCTGGGAGAACGTAGAAGCCAGGTCTGCTTTGATATGTTAATTAGATAGCTTGGCCATTTGCCTCCGATTTGAAACTTATATGCATGTTACGCTGACTATTTGATATTGGATAACCAATTGGTGTGCCTGTCCTTGGAGAATCTTTCAAGATCAGCATTTCTTAGCAGCCTGCAGTTTTTTTTCTATAGAGTTGAGGCCCTGTGGCCTTTTTCCTGTCCACATTAGCATGTCTGCTGTTGCTGTCCTTGTTCAGCTCCTGTTTAGCCGGTCATGTTGGTGAGTCTTTACGGATGTAGCTTCTGACTTCACAGTCTCATAGCAAACTCCTGAATCCTCCGGTTCTTATAACCTTTCTGCCCCCCCCCCTTCCACAATGTTCACAGAGCCCTAGGGATGGGAGTGTTTTGTAGAGGTATATACTGGGGTGGGGCGCCACAACCCTGTACTCTGATTTGTTGTGGTTTTTTTGTATGGTCTATGTTGCAGGAGACGTTTACTTAATGTGGTGTGAGGACTGCACTAACTGTATAAGGACAAATGTTTAGAATGTAGTTAGAGATTGTGCTGGTTTAGTAAACAAAGTAATGAGTGTAGATTCTCTTCCAAGATCTATGATTTCCCAACTTCTGAGAAGCTGCCTAGGTTTCCAGTACCAGGCATGGTTTTCCTTTTGTTGAACAGTTCTTAAATCCTATTAAAAAGAGCTGTTGGTTACTGCCGAGGTAGGTATGCCACTACTACACTCTTTGGTTATTATGCCATGCTGGTTGTGATGGTTCTTAGCACCATAGCTGGGTTGGTTACTGCCGAGGTAGATATGCCACCACTCGCTCTTTGGTTATTATCCCACGCTGATCGTTATGGTTCATAGCTGCCATGGATGGGCAGGACTGTGGGTTGCTAGTCCACAGAGAGGTGGCATTCAGGTCATTTCCAGCTCAGGGACCTCTGGGCCATGTGTCTTGAAGTACATGGTGTCTTTAGCAATGCAGACTTTCTGGGGGGCAAACGAGGGCAGTAGCAATAGGCTGTATACTTTAGAAGTCTCTTGAAGAAACCTGAAAAACAGCTCAAAAGAGCTTCTCATGCCTGGTACTGGGGATTTTGCTAAGTGGCCTTTGGCTCTTGGAGGGAGCATTGTTAGCCCCGATAAGAAACTTTTATTTAAACTAACTACTAACTACACACACACACACACACACACACACACACACACACACACACACACACATACACACACACACACTTTTTAATTTAAACTATTTATGTATATATTTACACATATATGCAGTATATAGCTGTAGTTTAATACACACACACACACACATATATATACAGAATTACATTTATTCTAGTCTTTTTTTTAGATAGTTAACAGTATGATTCCTTATGTTTTTTTCAGGTTTAATCCTCTTTATTCTGTATTTGCTTCTCCCACCCCCAAAGAACTATCCTCAATTTTTACACTCCCCAATCAGACCTTTATCTCTGTCTTTAGTTTGGTAACTCATTTGGTCCAGTTAGTGCCCTGCTGGATGCTGACTGATCTTGTTAGTTGGATCTTGTGCTGGTCACCTAACTACAGCGAGGTCGTGTGTTCACTGGCCATGACATGTTCAGAAGAGAACATTTCAGAAGTTCCTCTCTGTTGGTGGAAACTGTATATTTGTTTCCTGGTGGCCCCGACCTGAAATAATCACACAGAAACTCTATTATTATAACACTGCTTGGCCTATATTAGCTCATGATTCTTATTGGCTAGCTCTTATATCTTAAATTAACCCATTCCTGTTATTTTATATTTTACCACGAGGCTCGTGGTTTACTGGTATTGGTGTGGGCATCCTTCTCCTCCATTGGCTACAAGGCTTCTCTCTGACTCTGCCTACCCTCTCTTCCTCTATCTGTATGGAATTCCTGCCTTGCCCTATTCTGTGCTGCAATAGACCCAAAGAAGATTCTTTATTAACCAATGGTATTTACAGCCTACAGTGGGGAATCTCACATCACCTCTCCATCCTCTGGCTCTTATATTTTTTTTACCCCCTCTTCCAAGATGTTCCCTGAATGGATGCCCCTGAGCAGAGGTCCCTGAGCAGAGGTCCCTGAGCAGAGGTCTCTGAGCAGATAGATGTCTCTGAGCAGATAGATGTCTCTGAGAAGATAGAGGTCCCTAAGCAGAGGTCTCTGAGCAGATAGATGTCTCTGAGCAGATAGATGTCTCTGAGCAGATAGATGTCTCTGAGCAGTGGTCTCTGAGCAGATAGATGTCTCTGAGCAGATAGAGGTCCCTAAGCAGATGTCTCTGAGCAGATAGATGTCTCTGAGCAGTGGTCTCTGAGCAGATAGATGTCTCTGAGCAGATAGAGGTCCCTAAGCAGAGGTCTCTGAGCAGATAGATGTCTCTGAGCAGATAGATGTCTCTGAGCAGATAGATGTCTCTGAGAAGATAGATGTCTCTGAGAAGATAGAGGTCCCTAAGCAGAGGTCTCTGAGCAGATAGATGTCTCTGAGCAGATAGATGTCTCTGAGCAGATAGATGTCTCTGAGAAGATAGATGTCTCTGAGCAGATAGAGGTCCCTAAGCAGATGTCTCTGAGCAGATAGATGTCTCTGAGCAGTGGTCCCTGAGCAGATAGATGTCTCTGAGCAGATAGATGTCTCTGAGCAGATAGATGTCTCTGAGCAGTGGTCCCTGAGCAGAGGTCTCTGAGGAGATAGATGTCTCTGAGCCAAGGTCATTACTTGACCAGTTATAAATCTCTGCATTAACTGTTTGGTCCCCAGGATTCTTGTTCACTTGAGCCACCCTATGAGGATGGCTCCTCTTGCCTCTCTCCCATCTTCCTCAGGATCAGGCTGACATACATCTCCTGTATCGAGGGCCATGACATAAATCTTTGAAGACCCTCCCTAGAATACAGAAGACAGAATTAGGTAGCTTTAAAGAATTTTTCAAAGAAACAAACATACTCCAAAGCATACTCCATGGCCTTTCCCTCTTTGACTTTTTGTTTCCTGTGTCTGACGAAAGACTCCCTGGCCAAAAGAGATGACCAGACGGGGAAACTTTCATTTGAAAATCTGCATCTTTGCCATTTGCTATATCCCTTCCTGCATGCTTCTAGCTATCCTGACATCTCCATCAAACCTTCAAGCTTAGGATCCCATAACATTTGTGAATTTTTCTAAGTACTATTTTTCTGGTTACAAAATTATTGTCTGCTCTATATAAATTGTGGTTTGAGCCTCCAATGTCTGAGATTGGGAAATTCAGTTCACACTAGATATGCATCTTGTTCAAGCTTTGTATTGCAGCACTGGGCCAGTTTTCCGAGATTTACCACAACTCGTCATGGGTGCAAGGTGATCCCTATTCCATCCCCATCTGTGAAGAGAAAGGGTTGTAGCAACCATTGTCTCTTATCAAAAAAGCAGATTTCTCAAGTTCTGTGTACCATGCCTAGAACTTCATCACATGGCTCTTTAGCTGGAGAGAAAAGATGAAACAGCATTTAATGTGTTTTGCTTGTCTTGCTGAGATGGCTAGGACACGGGGGGGGGGGGGTTGAAAATGCAAACTATGCTACTACCTAGGGAAGTGTCAGCACGTACCTGCTGCTGCTCTTTGCATCGCTGAAATTCATGCACACTTGTTTTGTATGCACACATCCTCTGTGGAAGGAGTGGCAGGCCTGCTTCTCGTCCCGCCTGACTCCCGCGTGGCTAGCTTTATACCCAAAATAACAACACACAAATTGTATTCTTTTAAACACTGCCTGGCCCATTAGCTCTAGCCTCTTACTGGCTAACTCTCATATCTTGCTTTAACCCATATCTAGTAATCTGTGTAGCACCACGAGGTGGTGTCTTACCAGGAAGATTCTAGTGTATGTCCATCTTGGGCTGGAGCTTCATTGCAGCGGACCCAGAGAAGAGAGGCATGGCGATTGCCTCACTTCCTCCCAGCATTCTGTTCTGTCTACTCCACCCACCTAAGGGCTGACCTATCAAATGGGCCAAGGCAGTTTCTTTTTTTTTTTTTTAATTTTTATTTATTATGTATACAGTGTTCTATCCGCATGTATGCCTACTCGCCAGAAGAGGGCACCAGATCTCATTACAGATGGTTGTGAGCCACCATGTGGTTGCTGGGAATTGAACTCAGAACCTCAGGAAGAGCAATCAGTGCTCTTAACCTCTGAGCCATCTCTCCAGCCCAGGCAGTTTCTTTATTAACCAGTGAAACTAACTCCTCCATCAATCCTCAAAGGGGTTAGCCTCAATGTCTCATCAGCTCCTACATACGTTGGGAGTCCAGTACCTTGCACATAAAACACAGGCCCCTTGTTTTAGTCTATCTTATGTTGCTAGAATAAGATTCCCAAGTCTAGGTATTTTATAAAGTTTCTGGCTCATGGCTCCAGATGTTGGGAAGTTCAAAAGTATGATGCCACTGGTGGCCTTCTGCTGCTTTACCACGAGACAGAAACTGGAAGACAAGCGACAAATTGGCCCATGCAAAGGAAAAAAAAAAACATGAGTGCAGTCACCAGCTCTCTCGAGTTAATTAATCCAGTCCCACAAGAATCAACCCATCCTCCAAAGATGCTCATCTTGCTTAATGACCTAACACTTCTTAAAGGTTCTTCCTCCTATCGTTGACACAGGGGTAATTAAATTTCGGCATGAGCTCTATAGGGATAACCCATGTTCAGACCACGGCACTCTTCCTTCAGGACCAGCTATGGCTTCTGGCAATTTAAGCTAAAGAGCAAATATCTTGTTAACATAAAAAAGATAGAAAGTGCCAAGGGTTGTGGAAATATGAAATAACAGAACTCACACGTGTTAATGCAACCACCCGGAAACACTTTGGTTGTATGACAGAGAACACCTGTTTCCCTGTGTGTCACCCGTTCTCCTCTTAGTAAAAGTCTAACAGAAATGTAAACATGTATGCAAAACAGACATACATGCTCTGTAATGTCTAGGCGTTATTTGTAACAACGTAAAACTGGGAACTTCCTTGGGTGTTCATCAGTAGTACAAGAGTATATAATACATGTTGATCCCATGTATTATATTTCATGAATTCAGAAATGAGGATGAATTCTTCTAAACTTCTCTAACAATGGATACAAAAGTTGTGCTGAATATTTGAGGATACAGAATACACCTTTACTCCCAGCACTTGGAAGGCAGACACTTGTGGATCTCTGTGAGTTCGAGGCCAGCCTGGTCTACAAGAGCCAGTTCCAGGAGAGACTCCAAAGCCACAGAGAAACCTTGTCTTGAAAAAACAAAAACAAGAACAAAAACAAAATATTCTGAACAAAAGAGCCATTGACAAAAGAGTATGCAGTGTGTGATTCTACTTATGTAAGAGATAAAAACTAGTAAAATCATCCTCTATTGTTAGAGTCGTGATAACAGGTACCTTTGAAGAGGGTGGTATTTGGTTTTGTTTTTTCCAAGACAGGGTTTCTCTGTGTAGCCCTGGCTGGCCCGGAACTCACTCTGTAGATGAGCCTTAAACTCAGGGGTCTGCCTGTCTCTGCTTCCTGAGTCCTGGGCTACAGGCCTCTGCCACTATGTCTGGCATGTTGATAACGTTTTAATTCTTGTTCTGGGTGCTACTTATGTGTATGTATTCTCTGAAAACTCATTAAGTTGATCACTCCTATAATTTTTGTTGTTTTGTTTTTCGAGACAGGGTTTCTCTGTGTAATAGCTCTGGCTGTCCCGGAACTCACTTTGTAGACCACGCTGGCCTCACAGAGATCCTCCTGCCTCTGCCTCCTGAGTATTAGGATTAAAGACATGCACCATCACTGCCTGGCCTTTTTATGTGTATGGGTGTTTTGTGTTTTGAATACATGTCTGTTTGTGTATCACGTGTGTGCCAGCGGCGACCAGAGGACAGCGTCAGGTCTCCCAGAAACTGCAGTTACAGATGGTTGTGAGCCCCCACTCCATGTGGGTGCTGGGAACTGAACATAGTTCTTTTGCAAGAACACAAGCTCTTAACCATGAGCTGCCACTTCAGCCCCATTAAGGTATTTTTTGATGCACATGCTTTTCTTCAAATATATATATTTCACACTAGTCAGTGTGAAATAGCTCACCTTAAATTGCTTTGTGTTAAATATTTCAATTCATTTTTTCCGAATGTGAACAGATATGCAACAAGATACATGTTTAAAGTCGTACTGTCTAATGGCTTCCAACTGGATTTTTCCCGTGTCCACCAATCATACATTTATATATTTTGAACACTCATATCAACACTAAGAGTTGAAAACTGAAGTATTATTTTCATCCCATGCTCGCCCACCCTGGAATCCTCTCCATGGATAAAACATCATTTTCAGGCCATTGAAAATCACACTTGGGGAAGGAGATGCGCGATGCCACCTACTTGCTATCTACTTGCTACTCAGAGCCTCAGTCTTTTCTCATAATAAAGTTGTTTTTGTCTTTCTCCACTTGTGTTGGTTGGAACTTAAGCGCACAGAGGAAATGGGTCATTTAGATCCCACAGCAAGGCTCCAACTCATGCGGCTCTTGGCCAGTTCAGTTAACAGGCTATGGACCAAGATCCTCTTTAATCTGTGCTTTCAAATCCAACCGTTTCTAACCTAGATTTGCCATTCCTTTGAAGGACTTTGTAGGAAGCTACTAACAAAGGTCAGTATTCACAAATATTCTAGATAGTTCTCTTAGAATACAACTATGTTTGGCATGGGGACTGTGCTCAAGGTACAGCAAGTGACAGCCACTCGGCAGTTTTACTATTGTTAAAAGAGGGTCACCAGGTTTTCAGTTTGGAAGGGAGACTTTTTCGTGCCAGCTCTCTTGGTCTAGTCAGATTGGTCACAAGGTACAGAATAGCCGTCTCAGAATCAGAGGTCGCTTCTCAGTCATGGACCAAGCTTGGGCAATAACAGGTGGAAACAGACACTAACTGGGGCCTCCCATAGTGGAGGATGGGTCCTTGGAATAGAATCACAGGAAGTAGGAAGAGGTATAAATGTGTTTTAAAGTCTTGTCTTGAAATCACAAAGAGATTTGCTGAAAGACTATAGACAGAGGTGATAGGATCAGGAAGACCTTTCAGAATTTTAACTAGTTGGGTGGTAGTGGTGTAAGTCTTTGATCCCAGCACTTGGGAGGCAGAGGCAGGCAGATCTCTGTGAGTTCAAGGCCAGCCTTCTCTACAGAATGAGTTCCAGGACAGTCAAGGATACACAGAGAAACCTTGTCTCGAAAAACCAAAATAAAATAAAAAATAATAAAAATTAATAGAATTTTAACTTGAGCAACTGAATGAATATCAATGACATAGCTATAACAGACAAGACTGAGAGACAAGACTCAAACACAGGTTTGAGGGAGAAAGTCAAGATTTTGGAAGGGTTGGTTAAACTAGAGATGCCAGTTAGACATTCATATGGGAATAAGAAGGACGCAGCTATTTAGGGGAACTGAAAATGATAAGGGGAGGTATGTGATCTGTAGATAAACAAATATGGAAAAGAAGGTTCAGTTGGGAAAGCACAGCCATCCAAGCAAGAGGACCTGAGCCTGGACCACTAGCACCCATAGGAAAGCCTGGCAGGGTGGAAAGTGTCTGTCATCCCAGTGCTGGGGGAGGGAGGTGCGAGACAACAGGATCCCTAGAGCGCACTGGCTGCTCATCTAGCCTTGCCAAATTGATGAACTCCAGGTTCACTGAGAGAACGTCTCAAAACATAAGAGGAAGGTATTCAATGCAGATTTATGGCATCCACACCTAGGTACACACACACCCCTACATGGACACATATAAATACATCACATATACACATATAAAACCCTTTTTGGGAGTTTATCTGCATGCAATTGGGCTTCTGAGCACAGGACTAGTTGAAATCACACCGTGTTGCTAGAGAAGGGCACTCAGGACCTTGACACATTTTTATTTGTACATTGACCAGAGGATGTGAAGCCAGAACAGCCAAGAAAGAACAACCAGTCAGATAAGAGAACAAAGAGCGCAGGTGTCATAAAACAAAGGGAAATGCTTCAGGGTGTGTGTGTGTGGTGAACAGTGTTGGGGAAGTAAGCAAGCCAGAAGAGACCACTGGCTTTGCGTGGAGATTGCCATTTCTATAGCACTGTGGGAAAGAGAAGACAAGCTCATATGCTGATAAGAATGATGAGGTAGAAAGAGAGATGACAAACGACAGCATTCACAGAAAAGGGGAAAGAAGGGAAGTGACTGGTTTGGTGGCAAATGCCTACTTAAAAAAATAGTCTGGGAGTGAAGGAAGGAGGATTAGGAGTTCCAGGCTTCTCTCACCTGCGTAGTAAGTTCAAGGTCAGCCTGAGTTTGCTGAAGTCCTGCCTCAACGTAATGAAAAGAAAAAATAAGCAAGTGTTGGTTAAACAGACTGAGGACATAGTTATCAGTTACTGGCCTTCTTAAAAGAAGGTATTATAAGTTGCCTGTATTTGGCGCTCCCAGGACAGGGCCTCATAGGTAGAAGATGGATAGACGGCAGATTCAGGGTACCCAGAATGAACTGGATCAAATTAATCTAAACTTAAAAATGAGATGGAATGTTGTGCTAATAATCTCTTTAGAGACTCTGATACTTTTTTTTCTCCCTATGGGATAATGTTGAGATTTTAATCTTGGATGAAAGAGGGGGAGCAAGACAAAGACAGTATTGGCCAATTTTTAAGGTCTTAAGGAAGGAAGGCGACTTTGATACAATCTCTCTACACAGTTACTCTCTCCCCTTTTTGATGTAGGCACATCTGAAAAAAAAAACTGATTGTGTATCTTTATGGATACACATAGCAGAAGAATTTTAAAATGTACAGTTCCAGGCTCATACATGTGGTCTATACACATTCACTGAACAATTTTGTGTAGAAGAAAAGGGCAGGATCGTTTTTCAAATGATTGCATCTTCCCTCAAACAATAAAAACAGACGCTTTCAGATACTTCACAAGCTGGGTCATCCATAAAGTCTTGGTGGAGCTTGTGAGTGAATATGTACTGACGATGAGGAATGAAGCAAAGAGAAAATAGAAGTAGGCCAATCTGGGAAACGGAGGGGCGCAGGCGAGCACCGGCATCTTCGGGCTGTTTCATTAGGACAGGAATTTGGGGTTTTACTCTCTTTAGACCCAGTTTGCAGTGAGGAACCGCAGGAACCAAGAACGAAGCCGAAGGACAGAGAAGGGGTGGCTGGTCAGCTTTGGAGTCCGCCCCATCCGGATCCGGCGGCCCACAGCCCACGTCGAGTCACGTCCCGGGGCTTCCGGGGTTGCCTAGCAACTAGCGCCCCGCTGGTGCTCCCGGTGGCCGGAGCAGCCGGGTGTCGCCCTCAGGAGGCGGGTCCAGACGGACCAGCCGCGCAGGACACGTGGACTCAACGGAGCGGTTCGCGCAAGGGGCGTGGCCAACGGGCCCGGTGGGCGGGTGGGAGGCGGTGCGCGTGCGCGGCTGGGCGGGGGGCGGGTCCGGCGGGCCGGGAATAAGCGTCGGGGGACGGTAGCTGGCAAGGCTCACGCTGGAGTGCTTCGCGACTGCGTCGGGGATTGTCAGGGTGAGTGAACCCACGGCGGGAAGTCTGGCCCTCAGGGCAGAGGTCAGCGGGCCTTACCGAGGTCTGAGGCTCGGGATGGGAGGCCGGAGCGGCGGGGTGGAGGGCGCCGACCATCCGGGCGCAGCGGAATCTGTGGTCCATGGCAGCAGCCTGTCTTCTGAGGGGGCGTCGGGGTCAGAAGTGTCTGCCCGCAGGGCCCGGCGCTCTGCCCCTAGTAGGGAGGGGAAGGTGTCTTAGTATCATGCTATGGGTCCAGCTATGTGGGCTGGACACTGACCCCGGCTGGCCTGGAAGCACACGGGCCCTGGGCTCTACTCCTTCTGCCCTGGCTCCCCCATCGTCCTGGGGCAGACCCACAGGTCCTGTTGTCCAGGCGGGGTTGACTAGTCTGAGCCTGGGCGGTTGTAAAGACAAGGGATGCTCGTTTTTCTTGTTTTCCCTCTCTGGAGCATATGGCACCTCCATCCACACAGATGCTCAAAACTAGAGGCCTGGGCGTTATTCTCACCTGCACTCCTTAGTTGCATCGAACCCATTTGGAACTCTCATTTTCCGAACACCTTCTTGCCCCAGGCAATTCAGCCTCCCTTTCTGCTCCTTTGACTGTTTCCTGAGCCTCTTCTGTTCATCCAGTACAGGAGAGCTAGAGACGCAGACTTAAATCTCATATGTCCCACCACCCCTGCCCCATTCCCTTGCCCTTCTGTGGCTTCTCATTGCCCTTTCAAGCTCTTTCTTGCACAGGCCTGCAAAGCCTGTTGTGATTCAACCTTCTTAAGACCCGTCCCTCCGCAACTGATTGATTATTCTGTTCCTACATGGGATCCAAGTCTTGTCTGAGTTTAGGTGTTTACTGTCGTATGTTCCTTCTTCGAGGGACACAGGTTTTTGGTTGAAATATTTCTTCGCATGCTTCCTGCGTCGTTCCAAGTGTGAGTGGGGGATTGTGTGATACTCTTGGGCACCTCATTTAGTGACCTCTGTTTTTCATTAGCCTGTGATCTGTGATAGAGGGGTCAGCCTGAGTCCACAGCCCTGTTCTCCCAGCCTTTGCAGGTCTGCTCTTTCTGTGTTTCTAGGCTGTTAGTTAAATGTATAAGGGTAGTGTGACTTTTCTTTGGCTTCCCCCAGTGATCAGATAGATCATAATTAAACGCCAGCCTGCTCAGGACAAGTTTTCAGCCTCAGCCCATGTAGAGGTTTCTTTAACCTGGAGACTTACTGGTTACTTTTACTTCAAGAACTTGGAGCTGGCAAAGTAAGAAGCAAGCGCTGGGCAGTTTTCTTTGGCATTGACTCTGGGTACAGGATATCTGTATGTTGTCAAACGTGGCTGCTTTGAATGTAAATTCTTAACTAAGAGCCCCAGGACTTAGAAAAGAAGCTATGAACAGCTGCTAAGAGGAAAGCTAGGAGGAAAGAAAACTCTCTGATAGGAATAATGATACAATTGGAGGGAAGGGTGGGCCAGCCCTTCCTTCCCAGGAGTGGGAATGCTTCAGAGGAGAGTTCAAGCTTAGGCCAGAGATAAAGGCTGACATATTGGTGTGCCACATCTCATCTTATTCAGGCCAGCTCAGCATTGTTCAGTACGCAAGGTCCTGGCCTTTGGAAGGGGGAAAAGAAAAGTAGGAAGGAAGAAACAGACCGGGAAGTAGGCGGTGCTAGCTGCAAGAGTCTTTGAACCATGCCTAGAAGGGATGGCGAGATGCAGTCAATGGAAACAGAGGCTGCAGGCGCAGTGAGAGGGACCTGGTGGAGTCAAGGCTTTAGGGAGGCCAGCACGGCCTTACCAGACGCCTGCTGCTCCTGTGACAAATGCTGAGGCAGGGGTCATTTCCTGAGCCCCCTGGATGGGAGCCTCACCGCCTGGGCTAAGGGGCTGATCTGTTGGGCTTAGCAATGTCCTTTTCCTCCTTCACTGCCATGTGCGGGTCTCTCCCAAAGTGCGTGTTCCGCTGAAGATGATCTCCCCCAAAGTGAGTAATCAAGAGTGTATGAGTAGTTGTTAACCTAACCTATAAATGAGCCATTTATAGGAGAACCTGACAGTCAAGTTTCCAAGACTTCAGGCCCATCAGAAGAAGACTCCATATGGTAGTTGGCTTTTTTTATTAAACTCTTTGAGGGCCGACCACCCAGCTCCCAAATAAATAACACGGAGACTTATTCTTACTTATGAATGCCCGGCCTTAGCTTGACTAGAACTTAAATTATCCCGTTTCTCTTTAACTACATTTTGCCTCTGGGCTTTTTAGGTAAAAAGTTTTATTCTATATAGCTTAATTTCATTACTCCATGACTGGCTGGGTGACTCGCTGGTCCCTGGCATCCTCCTCTCCTCTTTTTCTTGTTCCTTGTTCTTCTCCCTAGATTTCTCCTGTATTTATTCTCTGCTCACCAGCTCTGCCTATTTCTCTCTCCTGCCCTAGCTTCCACAGCATAAACGAATGTAACACATCTTCCATTAATACTCCACAACACCACACATGGGTGTCTGCCCGTCTTTAGGAAAGGAGAATCAGTCAGTTAATCAATCTCTTCTCACATGGATTTTTCTCTAGCTTGGCTAATGCAATTTCCTGAAAGCCAGTGGGCTTGGGAATTCCCGGGGCTTCTCTTCCAAACTGTATGCCCATGGCCTTGAACTGTGTAATCGGAGTGTGGATGATGCAACTTGTTCTTTGGGCGGGATGGAGCACTCTGTTTGCTCTTGACTGGGAGCATTTAATTTCCCAGGTGGCAGTGAGTTACCTTTTGTCATTATGGTGCTTGTGGGATCTTCCTTCTGGTTAGGAGCCTGTGGCAGTATGCTCAGTGGTTTCTTGGCTTTTATGGTGTGTCATTTGACAAAAGGATAATGTGGACTCACGGTATGTTTATTAATAACTTGGTTACTCTTTGGTATTACCTGAGTAGAAAGTATCCCCATAGATACACATCCCAACTGGATCCAACCATGTTGGTAGAGGAAACCACAGATTCAGTGATCACCCAACTCAACTATCTGTCCAGTGGACAGCTTCAAAGTTCTACCCTTAATTACACAGATGTCAGAACTTGGCTGCAGATGGCATAATGGGTAAGTTGCTTGCAGCTTGAGGACTCAGTTTCCAATACCCACCATCCACACCAATGCCAGGTATGTGGCAGCTGCCTATGATCTCGGTGATTGGGAGGCAGAGATAGGGGTTAGGCAAGCTCGCTAGCTAAACTAGCTAAATCAGCAGCTTGGCTTCAGTGAGAGATCCTGCCTCCATAGAGAGCAATTAAGCAAGACACCTGAAACCAACCCGATCTCCACACACACTTGCTGTGTAGACCAGACTGGCCTCGAATTCGTAGAGATTCATCTGCCACTGCTTCCCTAGTGCTGAGATTAAAGGGTAAAAAGAATCACAATTTAACAGTCTTCGTTAAAACAGTGTACTTGTGTGTGCATATATATTTACTTTACAATATGAATTTTGGGTAGACTTTTGGCCCCAGCTTAGGCTGCGGTGGTGGCAGCAGCAGCAGCTGCAGCCGCAGTGAGGGAAGCCAAGGGGGAAGTGAGCGGGGAGGGCTATGGGGCTCTGAGCTGAGTGCCAAGCTGGGGCAGTTTATGCCCAAATGGCCACGGCTGGCCAGAGCTACCAGAGACTCTAGTGGCCCCACGAATCAGGCGGCAGGTGTTGCGAATTAGGTCGGTACGATAAATAACCAGGCCAACTCAAGAATAACAATTATATTTTCATGGTTATAAGGGGAAACTCACGCTACAAAATTGGGTGGTCCGACTGCACAGAGAGAGCACGCACCTGAGTCCTCCCAGTTTTTCTTCCTGGGCTCCAGGTAGCCACGCCTTAACTAGATGTGATTGGTTGGCAGAGTTTCCCCATCACTCTATATTAGAAGCCTTGTGCAGAATGACAGCTGTCATGTTGTCACCGCACATGACTGTAGT
Organism: Microtus pennsylvanicus; assembly: GCF_037038515.1. Taxonomy (NCBI): domain Eukaryota; kingdom Metazoa; phylum Chordata; class Mammalia; order Rodentia; family Cricetidae; genus Microtus; species Microtus pennsylvanicus. The sequence goes on along the minus strand of NC_134599.1, from coordinate 35,080,111 downwards.
CAGGCTGGAGACTGCTCTGTTGCACCCTGAACATTGTACCTCCCAGTGGTTGCCGCTCCCTTTGTAGGGACAATGGCAGGAGATGGGAAAACTTCGTAAATGTCAGAGGATGGCAATCTCTCAGGTCCTCCTTGAGAGCTTTAGGGTGGGTGAAGGGCTGCCGTGCCACCGCTTCCCAGCCGGGTACAAGGAGGAGATGGCGCAGCTTGGGAGCTGTGCTGAGTTTACGGACTGTTGAGGGGGAACCTGAACATTATGGCTGAAGGTTTGGGGTCCTGCTACTGTTAGTCATGGTGGAATGGCTCTGCCTTTTGAGATGGGAACACCAGGCTGTATTTGAGGTCCTGAGTTGTCTTCACCTTCCATTTTGAGGTGAGTCTCCCATCGAAACCCAGAAAGGACAGGACTTTCCAGTGAAGCAGCAGGTAATAGAGACCTACCTAAGCTGCGGTGCCAGCATGTATGTGACCTAAGTTGGCCTTCAGGGAGCTTGCCAGGTGGCTGAATTGTCTTGTTGATCTTAAGTCCAAGTGTCATTAAGATGTAATCTGAATTTCGGTGGAACTTCCCTTCCCAATGCTCTCACATGTTCTGTTATGAACCCCTTCCAGGGCCCTGGCGAGGGGATAAGATGGGGTGATGGACTCTTCCACATCACTGCTTTGAGGTTGCTGTGACCAGCCTGATGGCTTCCCTCAGCTCCCAGGGTCCTGTCTCCAGTCCTGCCTCCCTCTACTCCTTTCCGCTGAGCCACGAGCCAAGTCGGCCTGAAGCCAGGCCAGCCTGTGATCTCATCTCTGTTCTCAGGAAATGTCAGCCTCCTGGCTCAGCCTGTGTAGCTCGTTCACCTTTACACCTGCCACCGCTCTTGCTGCCTGCCACGAGACCAAGCTCCTTGCCGCACCTTCTCCTGCTTGGCTGCCATCCTTCCTAGACCCAGTGTGCCCGCCGTCTGCCCAGGCCTAGCTGAAGCATCAGCATGTCAGTCCTTCGCCTGTGGGCATCTCAGACCTCCCAGGGGTTTTCTGTTTTGAGAACTCACGCTCCAGTGGGCAGCGCTTGTCTTCGTGGGCTGTCAGCATGTGGACAGGTCTAGGCTTTGGGTCCTGTTAAGCTCGCGTGTGCCTGCTCAGCCCTCTGTCATTCCATCAGAAAATTGTGGACCTCTACTATCAGAGAGTGGTGGGAACCAGGAGAGCTAGTAGCAAGGCTGGTGGTACTGGGTATCGAACCCAGACCCTGGTGCAGGCTGGGCAAGGGCTCTGTCCCTGAGCTCCAGCTCCAGTCCCATAGCTGATCTCTAGCCAGTTCTAAGGGATCCTGCCTGCGGTCTCCCCACCTCCCAGGCTTCCCAAGAGCATATGCTGCCAGCTGTTAGAAGGGACCTTAGCTCTAGGGCTCTGCCTTCATCGTCTGTGTCTCCCACCTCCCAGGTACCAGGAACCATGACAAACCTGCGGCTGCTCGGTGCTCCCTTCCTGTGCGTCCTGCTCTGGACCTTTTGTGTTCCACATGCTAGGGCCCATGACCCTGGGGCTGGCACCCATCAAGGCAGCGTGGGCCTGGACAAGAACACAGTGCACGATCAAGAGTATGTATTCACCGGGGGATGGGGTTCGCCCACAGGGCACCCCGCCTTCTTTCTTTTGGTACCAATTTATAGGGCTCCTGGACATTTTTCAAATATGGAGGTGTTATGCCGAAGTTTCTGGTCCCCAAATGAATTCACGGAGCCAGATTTCTGATACAAATTACATGAGGGTTTTTAATAATATTCATATTTATACTCGAGTTTGGACCACACCTCCACCACGCCAATGCAGTGGGTGAGGGAAATGCAGCCCCAAACCTGGGGAAGGGGAGAACGTTTAAAGGGAAAACACCATAGTCAGGGGAGTTGGAGTCCTGTCGTCTCGGATTGGGTGAGGAATACATAGGATAAGGTAGTTTCTGAACCCGTTGGTCAGAATGGCCCTAACAAAGAGCCATTAATAACTGACAAGATGTCTTCAAGGGCAGGATGCCTCCTAGGAATATCTGGACCTCATTAAATTTATGGTCCTGCTCCCTATCTTCTTGATTGACCATTTTTAGGGTATTTGTTCAAGTTTCAGCACATTTCTGGAGCTGAGATTGCACACCCCCCAACTCCTTATATGGGGTTTAAGATGAAGGTCCTTCTTTAAAACGGGGTTTGCAAAGTCAGGTCCTCACAGAGGTTGGCCCTTTGGGATTCCTGGTTGTATGGTATTCTGTCTTCACCATCTCATAGGTGGAGGATCTTGAAGCCTAAAAACAGTGAATTATTTGTTAGAACTTGGTCGTCTTCTTTAATTCCCCCCGCCCCCAATACACATGTAGTAGCAGAATCCAGAATATAATTATGGCTTCCTGATTCTGACAAGGTTTTTTGTGACACATTCAAATGTCCAGCCCTTCTTGGTGAGTAAGCTTCACACATTATACTTTGTATCTACTTTTTTGGAGACAGGGTCTTCAAATGTAGCCCTGGCTGGTCCGGAACTTGCTGTGTAGAACAGGCCTTGAACTCACAGAAATCCATCTGCCTTTGCCTCCTGAGTAGGATTAAAAGCATGTGCCACCATGCTTATTCTAATCCTTATTTTAAAAATTACTTTTTAAACTGGTAGCTCAAAAATACTGTGAGCAAATTCCAACCGGAAAGAGAAGGCATTCTGGTTCCACTCTGATGGGCGACTGCGTGTTTTTCCGGTCCCACTCAGACAGGCAGCCTGCGTGTTTTTCCGGTCCCACTCAGACAGGCAGCCTGCGTGTTTTTCCGGTCCCACTCAGACAGGCAGCCTGCGTGTTTTTCCGGTCCCACTCAGACAGGCAGCCTGCGTGTTTTTCCTGTCCCACTCAGACAGGCAGCCTGCGTGTTTTTCCTGTCCCACTCAGACAGGCGGCCTGCGTTTTTCTGGTCCCACTCAGACAGGCGGCCTGCGTGTTTTTCTGGTCCCACTCAGACAGGCGGCCTGCGTGTTTTTCTGGTCCCACTCAGACAGGTGGCCTGCGTGTTTTTCTGGTCCCACTCAGACAGGCGGCCTGCGTGCTTGGTCACTTTGTGGCCCTGACTGTGTGTTGTGTCCTTGAATGTGGTCTGTGTCTGAACTGGATACAGTTTTACTTTTCAGCGTTTTTAAAGTTTTGGCATGTTCTGACTGTTGGTTTTCAGGCATATCATGGAACATCTAGAAGGTGTCATTGACAAACCAGAGAAGGAGATGTCCCCTCAAGAACTGCAGCTCCACTATTTCAAAATGCATGACTATGATGGCAATAATCTGCTTGACGGCTTAGAGCTCTCCACGGCCATCACTCACGTCCATAAGGAGGTAAGTCAGGGAGTTCAGGCTGGGCGCATCTGGGTCATGCCTGGTCTAGGCGACCGGTGCTGTCCTTGTCCCTCAGCCGTGCGGCCGAGCTTCTTCCCATCTAGTGCCAGCCTGCCTCTCCTCAGCTCCCCAGAGAAGCAGAGCTGGCGGCCCAGGCTGGGCCCACTTCGGCATTTCCACTGCATCTAGAGTTTATGGGTCCAGCCTAACAGACAGACCAGGTTCACGATGCGGGTTTGAGAAGAATGGTGGTGACTCTAGGACCAAGGGACAGAGAGCTTTGGGAGGGGTTGGGGTTTGTGTGTATTGTGCGGTGCTCGCTGGTGTCCCAAGGCACTTCCATAGCCAGCCTGGGCAGGGGCAGACACTGTTATCCTCTTCTAGCTGAGGGACTTGAGATCCAGACTGAATGTTTTCCCCTCTGCTGCAGTGAGGGAGAAGGAGAGAGGAGGACCACCACAAGCTCAGTGTGGGTTCTCCCTGCAGGCAGTAGGGAGCACCAGCAAGTTTTCACTGCAGTCTTTTTGGGGAGGCTTCTGTGTGGTAGGGATGGGGAGACTGGTGCCTGGGGAGTTAGGGCTCAGCAGCCCTGGCACATGAGGTGGTGGCAGCCAGAGATGTGACCAAGGGAGAGCTGGCCACCTTGACAATGACAGGTTCGCAGCTGGCACAACCCTCCCACTCCAGCTTCTAGACGGCATAGTGATTTCAAAGGGCAGACATGCCAACCGTTGACAGTGTTTTCTTCCTCGTGTCCTGGCCCTGAGGTGTCCAGTATGTCACCGTTTCCATTTTTTTAGGCGACTTGTTCAGAGGGCTCAGGCCCTGAGAGTTTTTCTTAGGATGAGTGTATAGGTTATAGATTTTGACAAACAGTTCTTTGTAATCCAGACCTGCCCGACTTTTTGCAGTGGCTGTACATTACTTTCATAACTAAAAAAAGAGTAAACAGTAAGTTTCTAAAGCAAAAAAGCAAGGATCTGTTTTGGTCACATCTTTCTTGTAACTAGCATATGTAGTTTCCCACGTGGATCTTTTATAAATTGACACTCTCTGCTGTATGAGTCTAGATTCCTAGAAGTGACCACATATTACCTTGAAAGCTTCTAGTAAGTCAACACGGAACTTTTAGGCATTTGCTAATGCGCCTTTGTAATTCTGCACCTGTTCATCTCATTTGCCCTCTTGCAGGAGGGGAGTGAGCAGGCCCCAGTAATGAGCGAGGATGAACTGATTAGCATAATAGATGGCGTTTTGAGAGATGATGACAAGAACAATGATGGATACATCGACTATGCTGAATTTGCAAAGTCCCTGCAGTAGCTGTTACATGCAAATATGACCCTTGATAATGTGATGGACCTTGTCTGGTAATGCCAAACAACTCATTTCCATCCTCTGCCGGTTGGTTCCACTGGGGTGGGGAAGAAGCCAAAAGTCCCCAAGTGCTTTTAAACTTGTCGGACTGGAGCTGGACAAGACTCTTCAGAAGGGTGTTGGATATTATTCCCAAGCTCTCAGGAACTTGACTGTACAATGCCACTCTTAATTTCTTGATGTTAATTCATGCTACCTGGAAAGTAAAGACATCTGCTGTGCCAAGTGGACACTCTTCAGTAACCGTGGAGGGAACGTGTGCACACCACACGTTTTCCCTGGCGGGTCCTGTCTCTAGGCAGATGTGGTCAGGATTCTGTTCCCCTGCATCCAGCATCACTTTGGGCAGGTGGCTCTATACTAGCATATATTAAAGCCACAGTGTAAGAAGACCGTCACCTATTGAGTTCACCCGGATGCAGAGACGTAAGATTCTGTGTCCGTTGGTGTTTTGGAGATGAGACACCACTGGCCTAAGTAGTGTTTTCCAGTTCTTCAGTATTTTATACAACTACTGCCACCCCAGCCTGGGAGACCTTAAATTTGAGAGTGTTTTCTAATCACTATCTACCGTTTGAGTTCCCCTAATCCTTGTATTCATCCTTGCTTCCAGGGCTCCCTTCATGGAGTATGAGCTAATGACATGATTTTGCAGGTTTGAACTATCAGCTGGTCTAGCCTGAGCGAGACCCGAAAAGATGAGTCGCTCAGAATGGTGATTAACCTCATTGAAGTTTTGAAGGAATGTTTTAAAAATTACCTCTTTGAGCCTGAATATGAGAATTTTTCCTTTCGGGGGAAGCTCAGAAAAGGAAGCCTAAAGCCTTTTAGCATTGTGATTCCTAGTAGAGGCTGAAAGACACGCAGCCGCGGGGTGTAATTTGCTTTGTGGGATGTGGCAGACATTACTATAAAAGAGAATCCAGAGTGATGGCAGGACCGGGAAAAAAACAATCAAATTTGCTTTAAGACCTATAGAGACTTATTTTCTTTATTGAAGTATTCTTGTAAGAAAACGTATGTATTTGTAAGACAGTTTCCTGTGTTAGGTATTTGTGCAATCAGAGCTGACTTGTAAACTATTCTTGTAATATCTCATTATTTTGAAAGATTTATATAATGAACTCTGGCTATCTGATAATAAACGGCTAAAAAAAATAGGAGCAGCCCATTATTTCTTCACAGCCTTTTCCCAATTGCATAAAGGCGCATTTAACACAGAATTTATACATCCCTGCCTTTTTCCCAGGAACAGAGACACAGTTGCCTGGACCCTGTTCCTTTCTGCAGACTAGATTCTTAGTGTCCAGAGTCACTTTCCCTGTTAGGCATGGGTCTGTTTTTATCCTGAATGAACTCACCTTTGACTCTTCCCTCTCCAGCCACATTCAGCTTGAGACTCTAGGTCAGTAAATACAGAGCTTCCCCTGGAGTCCGGTAACTTTTTCAATTAGATCACGTTATTGAGTGGTCCCAGGTCTGAGTGTCAAGCACTCACACTTTCCTGTTGGCAAAGGTTCCCTCTGCTTCCTCCCCCACAGAGACTCTGGACTGACCCTTCTGGAAAGCTGCCCCTCTGGAAGGATCTTGGGAGTGGCAGCTGGGAAGGAGTCATCGAGGACGAAGGAAAGGTCCTTCAAAGACAGAATTGGACCCTTCCTCGATGGCTGGCTGTTTGTACTTACTTCATGTTACCCCCATGGTCCATGCTTGCCTTTCCTGACGGGAGAGGGTGTGGAACTTTAGGGTTCCTCACATCTCCTAGGCAAGGCTTGACCCTCTCAGCCTGTGAACACTGGGGACATCTGCAAACTGCCTTATCTCCAGCATGGAGATGGTGTGTGCCCAGGAGGGCAGCCTGGTGCAAGGATTGAGGATGAACTGAGGTTTGGATTCAGGCCAGCTGTCCCTTATCTGTGAAGTTCTAAACTTCAGTTTCTCATCTAGAAAATAACTAAGAAGGGAATTAAAAAGCCACAAATGAATTAAGAAAATAAACAAAATCAGAGAACTGGGACTGGGAAGATAGGTAAGTTGGTAGGATGTGCATTGTAAGTGTGATGACTCCAGCATCCACAAAAACACTGTGAGGTGTGCAGTTGGTACCCTGGCGTGGGGAGGCAGAGACGGGACTGCTGGAGCCCTCCGGCCAGTCAGCCCAGACGAATCGGCAAGCTCTGGATCCCAGTGAGAGACCCCGTCTGTAAAAACAAGGTGGTGCTCCCAAGGAACAACACCTGAAGTTGACCTCTGACCTGCGCGCGCGTGTGTGCACCCATGTGCCTGTGCACTTAAACACACAAACCTGTCACATAAGACAAAAGTGCAGCACCTCGTATAGTACCCCTGTAGAGCATGCGCTAGTCAGTCACCTGCTCCCCAGATGGCTAACGGGCCTGTCAGTTCCTGTTTGGAGCAGCTGTGAGCTCTAAAGCCCCATGTCCTTGTGACTCCTGGAGCAGGGACCAAAGGAGCCCTACTGCCATTGTTCACATCTGTGCTGACTGAACGAGTGACTTCTCACGGGAGAGTCTGAGTCCTTCATGTCAGATGCAGTCATGAATCACTTCTTGTGAGCGGTGACTTCCCTGGCCCACTACAGTCACCCCACTGCTCCTTCTGAGCAGAGCAGTAGTTAGGTCTAGGAGAAGGTGTGCTGGAGAATGTGTGGGACAGTTGTTTCAACACCTGGCTTTCCAGTAGATTCCATTCCGCTAGGGAGTCTTGGACAGGTTTAAGAAAGCAATTAAGACATTTTAAAAAAATCAAATGGTGCAGGGTGGTGTGGCAAACACCTTTAATCCCAGCACTTGGGAGGCAGAGGCAGAGGCAGGTGGATCTCTGTGGGTTCAAGGCCAGCCTGGTCTACAGACCAAGTTCCGGAACAGCCAGAGCTATTACACAGCAAAACTCTGTCTCAAAAAAAACCAAAACAAACAAACTGGGGAGATGGGTCCACTTCCAGGGATTTGTTTCCCTCTGCTGACCTCCGTTGCTCTGGGACTACAGGTGTCCAGTGATATGCCCAGATTTTTGCATGAGGCCTGGGGATCCAAACTCAGGGCTGAGCCACTCCTGGTCCCTAAAGTGTCCATCTGTGGGCTAACAGAGATTCAGGAACCCCTCAGTCACGGCTCAGCAACCTAACTTTGGGTTACTGTGGAAGGCACTGGGTGGTAAGGAGAGCAGGAACAGAGGCACGGAAGTCACCGCGAGAGGCCTAGTGCCAGGCTGGTAGCACCCCAGCTTCCAGGAAAGTGGGTTTGCCTGCCATGTCCCTCCTGACCTGAAATCAGGGTTAGTCCAGTCAGGACACTGACCCCTACAGAGCAGCACGTTTTCTCTGCAAGGAACAGGGAGGTGTTGGGGAATGTGCAAGGCAGAACTCTGCACGTACCCTTGGTACTCTGTGAGCAGACAGACAATGAACGCTGGCTATCAGGCCCGACCCAGAGCAGGGGAGGCAGAATCCACTTGGTAGCAGGTTCTTTTTTTTGTTGTTTGTTTTTTGTTTTTCGAGACAGGGTTTCTTTGTGGTTTTGGAGCCTGTCCTGGAACTAGCTCTTGTAGACCAGGCTGGTCTCGAACTCACAGAGATCACAGAGATCCACCTGCCTCTGCTTCCCGAGTGCTGAGATTAAAGGCGTGCGCCACCACTGCCTGGTGGTAGCAGATTCTTGGTAACATGTTCACTGCAGTCTGAGAAGCATATCCTCGTGCCCTGTTGGCAGGAGGCCTAGGCCACCCTGCTCCCTGTGCTCTGACAAAGGATTCCAGCAGTCTCCTAATGAACTACCTCTTTCTAGCTTTGTCCAACTTGGTTTCAGTATTATTTGTAACTAAGAGAACCTCATCCACACATATAGCTCACCTGTATGTGGTGTGTGTGTGTTGGCAGAGGTTTCTCTCCCACCAGGTCCCGCAGTCGTTCCGTCCCCAAGAAATACACAGAGGTCTACATTGATCATAAACTGATTGGCCTATTAGCTCAGGCTTCTTATTAACTCTTGTAACTTATATTAGCCCATAATTCTTGTCTGTGTTAGCCACATGGCTTGGTACCTTTTTCGGCGAGGCAGTCACATCTTGCTTCCTCTGTGTCTGGATGACTGCAGACTGCATCTTTCCTCTTCCCAGAATTCTCCTGTTCTCATTGCTCTGCCTCTGCTTCCTGCCTGGCTACTGGCCAATCAGCATTTTATTAAACAAGTACAAGGAACAAATCTTTACATGGTAAAACCATTGTCCCATAGCATGTGTATGTGATGTATGTGGTATGTGTGTGTGTGTGGTGTGTGTGTGGCGTGTATGTAGTATGTGTGTGTGATGTGTGTGTGGTGTGATGTGTTTGTGGTGTGTATGTAGTGTGTGTGTGATGTGTGTGGTGTGTATATAGTATGTGTGTGTGTGATGTGTGTGTGTGGTGTGTGTGTGGTGTGTGTGATATGTGTGATGTGTATGTAGTATGTGTGTGTGTGGTGTGTGTGATGTATGTGTGGTGTGATATGTGTGTGGTGTGTGTGTGTGGTGTGTGTGTGGTGTGTATGTGTGGTGTGTATGTGATATGTGTGTGTGGTGTGTGTGGTGTGTGTGTGGTGTGTGTGTGTGGTGTGTGTGTGGTGTGTGTGTGGTATGTGTGTGGTGTGTGTGTCTGTGTGTGTGGTGTGTGTGTGTGTGGTGTGTGTGTGTGGTGTGTGTGTGGTATGTGTGTGGTGTGTGTGTCTGTGTGTGTGGTGTGTGTGTGTGTGGTGTGGTGTATGTGTGTGTCTGTGTGTGTGTGGTGTGTGTGTGGTGTGTGTGTGGTATGTGTGTGGTGTGTGTGTCTGTGTGTGTGTGGTATGTGTGTGGTGTGTGTGTGTCTGTGTGTGTGGTGTGTGTGTGGTGTGTGTGTGTGTCTGTGTGTGTGTGGTATGTGTGTGGTGTGTGTGTGGTGTGTGTGTCTGTGTGTGTGTGGTATGTGTGTGGTGTGTGTGTGGTGTGTGTGTGTGTGGTGTGTGTGGTGTGTCTGTGTGTGTGGTATGTGTGTGGTGTGTGTGTGTATGTGGTATGTGTGTGGTGTGTGTGTGTATGTGGTATGTGTGTGGTGTGTGTGTGTGGTATGTGTGTGGTGTGTGTGTGGTGTGTGTGTGTGTATGTGTGTGGTGTGTGTGTGTGTGGTATGTGTGTGGTGTGTGTGTGTGTGGTGTGTGTGGTGTGTGTGTATGTGGTATGTGTGTGGTGTGTGTGTGTGTGGTGTGTGTGTGGTGTAGTGTGTGTGGTGTGTGTGGTGTGTGTGTATGTGGTATGTGTGTGGTGTGTGTGTGTGTGGTGTGTGTGTGTGTGTGGTGTGTGTGTGTGTGGTGTGTGTGGTGTGTGTGGTGTGTGTGTGGTGTGTGTGGTATGTGTGTGGTGTGTGTGTGTGTGTGTGGTGTGTGTGGTGTGTGTGTGTGTGGTGTGTGTGTGGTGTGTGTGTGTGTCTGTGTGTGTGGTATGTGTGTGGTGTGTGTGGTGTGTGTGTGGTGTGTGTGGTATGTGTGTGGTGTGTGTGTGTGTGTGGTGTGTGTGTGTGTGTGGTGTGTGTATGTGGTATGTGTGTGGTGTGTGTGTGTGTATGTGTGAGAGTGTAGGGATGAGATGGCTAGTTGACCTTGCCCTGTCCACAGGATCAGCTCTTTGTGCTCATGAATCTGAGTCCTTTAACTGAAAAGTCCTCCTAAAATTACATTGTCTGTGCTTCATGCAGCTTTTAGTGCTAGGCAGTTTCTCTGACTCTTCCCCGCTGGACCTCTCACTGAGCTGGTCATAGACACCTTCTTGTTTTTACACTTCAGTGGAAACAAGGCCCAGCTTCCACAGATGAGACCAGAACTGAATTTGCCCTAAGGGCCCACAGGGCTTTTTGATTAGCTCATGGTTGAAGAGTCCACTAAGCTTGAGGCTCATGAAAATAAAAACGCATTTCCTTTCTTCTCTCAAACTGAGGGCCCCGAACACTATCTAGAAAGTGCTGGAACTGAAGTTAGGAAGTCTTGCTCTAAGAGCCCAGGGACATCACGTCCATCACACTCATTACAGCTCCGAGACAGTGAACACCCCGGGGTGCAGACCCAGCACCTTGGCTCCTGCTCCTCACACACAGTATTTTCTTGGGGTGCTTGGTTGATGTTTGCAGTACACCCAGTCTGTCATCTCTTGTTACCTTAATGCCCTTCAAGAGCGTGGCAGGAGTAAACTAGTAGTGATTTTTATTTATTTATTTATTTAGCCCTTAATGATAGTCTTCCTGTGATTGTCAACCCTGTGTGACCCTTTGGATAGCAGAATTTTAAGAGTGAGATTTTATGGACCTTGATGAAAGTAAGATTTTTATACTTCACGAGTCCATTTTAGACTTACCCGCTAGATGGCAGCAGTGTCCCGCGGCGGGAAAGAACGTTCGTTCTCTCAGCCCTTTGCTTCATTCCTGAAAAAACCCAACTCACTTTCCCACTCTCTGTTGCCCTCCCCCCACCTCCCGTGTATTTCGGAAGCTGTCACAGTGCAGTCGTTTGTCGCCGCAATCGGCTGGGCAGAGTGGAACACAGGCAGCGCAGGCAGAGAGCCAGACTTCTCAAGGTCACATACAAAATGACCTGACTCGTCTGCGGAGAGAGAGAAGTCCCTTCTCCAAACTAACTGAGCACCTCAGTGAGTCACAGCCAGGCGGCGCTGCAGGCACAAGGACCCGCTGCCGGCTACCACGAGTCAAGGGAAAGAGAAAGCTGTGGAGCGGATTTCAGGGAATGGAAAAAGGCTAAGCTGGCTGTCCAGGGCGCTGTGAGACCCAAGTCTGAGAGGGACGCCCTGCTGCAGTAGGATTGCAGTGTGCACTTGGGGAGGATGGCTATCAGGACGAACTCAGTGGCTATGATGCAAGGGGGATACCCGCGTAGGAATGGCCATCAGCTGGGTGCAGCGACTCATCCTGGAGAGACTAGAGACTCCTAGAGACTCAGGAGGCTGAGGTAGGAAGATGTGTGTTCAAGGCCAGTCTGGGCAACGTAGTGAGGCTCTGTCTCAAAATAAAGAGTATGACTCAGCAATAGAGCACTTGCTCAGCCTGTGTTAGGCCCTGAGTTCAACTCCCAGTACCCCCCTTCACACACACACCGTATAACAAATGTACACATGTCTATGGATACATGCTAGGTATCATGGTTCTGGAAAGATGTGGGCCTTCAACTAGTCCTAAGTTTATTCAGAAGGGCCAGGCTTGCGGGTTGTGGTTCGGGTGATGCAATTGGCAGGAACACACAGAACCCTTCAATGTAGGGCTGGCTACTTTGATCCTTCAAGGTAAAACCAGTCTTTCAGCCTTCAGAACCTACAGGCAGCTTGGCTGACATCCAGTGCTTCTTCTGGTATTGGCCAGCAGAGGGCGCAGCCCAATCCCGTGCACTCCCTTCCCCACAGGTACCTGATATGACAGGTACTCCTGGTCACTGTGCTATGTCCAATGGTCACCTGAACACACCACATACACACACACGGGGGGAGGGAGTGTGAAACACATCAAAAGCATCTAATCATATGAAAAAGAACAAAAACACGGAGAGTAACTGGATCACTGGGGGAGAAGGCCTTCCAGCTTTCTCCAAATTGCAGAAGTCGTGGCAGGAAAGTGTCAGGAAGGGCACTGCTGTGACCTTGAATTCTGGTGAAGGTGTCATCTGTCATCTTTTGTGCCCTCCTTCCTCTAGGTATTTCTCCCCCCACCCCTCCACACAGTGCGTGCAGATTCATTCCCAGACCCCACCCTGGTTGCTAGGATCCGAGGAGCACAGAGTTTCTGCACCTTTCATGGGTTAGCACTGCAGGGAACAAGACCACCCAGAAGTTGCAGGAGTTGGGAGGACGGGTGGACACAAAAAGAGACAGACTTAACAACAGTGTGGGTTTGGAGCACCAGGAGGAGAAGGGCCACAGGGAGCGCGCTGTTGGGGCCTTGTACTTTGCTTTCCCAGGAGAACAGGAGCCCTTCAGGTCTGAGCCCACAAGCCCTCCACAGTCACCAGCACCGAGGAGAACTTCTGGCTGCCATTCCCTCTGGAGGTCTGAGAAAGAATGGGGTGAAGGGGGCATTTCAGACCTTAGGTCCCAGTTCCAGACAGGTTAGCTGGCTTCTGGAATGTCAGCTGCCTTAGAGGAGGGTTGTGGAAATTACACACAAAGTGATTGGGGGTAGCGCCTAGCGGTGTCACAGATGATCAATCAATAAATCATGTATGTTCATGCATTTCTGGCCTTGTCTCCTTTTAACTAAATCTGCTGACCTCTGAGGACATAAAGACAGAATAGCTTCGACCTCTGACCACACAGGGAAGTGTGGAAGACACTTATTGGAAAACTTGGGGCTGCAGGAAACCATCCACCCAGCTAGATTTTATTTCATGAGCTCACAGAGATCCACCTGCCTCTGCCTTCTTGGGGCTCAGATTAGAGGAGCATGCAACCACACCCGTGACCTTTTGCTGGTTGGTCTTGAGACTAGCCCTGAAAATCGTCCTAAGCCTTCAGGTTTCCAACTGAATAACTGTTTCACACCTCACAGAGGTGAGGAATAAATAATTCTTCAAAGAGGCAAACACTCTGAGCCCAGTGTTAGGCTCCATCAATTTACAGTTTATTCCTTTGCTGCTCAACGTCCCTACGATGGTGTCTCCTTGGAAACTTGTTGGAGGGAGGATGAATCCAAATGAGCGTTTTGTGAGGCAGGCCAAACTTCAGGTGGATCATCAGCATGTAACCAGCAAGGACAATCGTAGCTGAATTTAGATGACTCTAACCAGCTTTGGTTAATGTGACATAACCTTACTTTATTCTGTACTTTTCAAGATTCACCGGTACAAGTGACTCGCTCAGAGTCATGTGACTTTTAAGTCAGTCTTTGGTTGTATACTCTGTGTAAGCGTTGGAACTCAGGTGGACAGGGATCCTGCCAGCCGCACGGTAAACCTAGCAGCATACAGCTCTACTCCAAGGAAGGTGTTCCGGTCCTGCTATACGGCTCCAGTGAACATCGTTACAGCTGGTCTTGGTGCCAGCAAAAGTGTCACACCGCACAACAAACCTCACTCAAGAGATTTATTGGGAAAGAAGAATCCAGCGGGGTGACTGACTCTAGGGTGAGAAGCAGCAACAAACCGCACAGAAGACAGAGTTTGTATGGAGTTTCTTGGCGGGGAGAGGGCAGAACTTTCCAGGGTGGCTTGGGATTGGTGGTTTTTTGGTAGTTTGATTCTGGGGCAGGTTAGGGATTGGTGGGATTAGTGGGATTCTGTGCTCAGGGATTGGTGGGATTTCATGATCAGGGATTGGTGGGATTAGTGTAATTCTGTGCTCAGGGATTGGTGGGATTCTACAGCCTGACTCTGGGGCAAGCTCAGGGATTGGCAGGATTTCAAGGCCTAATCCTGGGGTCAAGTCAGGTTCAAGGTGTTTTTCCTTGCCCCCCCTTTTTTGTTACCATACATTTTGTGTTAATTATTCCCCTGATTTCTATGATCAACTACCTAACAGAGATAACTTAGTGGAGGAGGAGTTAGTTGGACTCGTGGCTTCAGGGGAGCTTTATTCTCTCACCATGAGGAAGGTAAGGTGAGTGAGGTCTGTGGGTGTGGGGCTACATGATGGAGGTCTTCCTGTGACTCCTGGGCCAGGAAGCTGACAGCCAGATACAAGATCATCTCTGCCATCTAAGCATCATGTCCCCAAGGTCCAGCACCTCCCCAAGCAGCATTGTCAGCCAGGGACCAACTGTTGAAATACATGAGCCTGCAAGGGACATTTTGTTCCCAAGGCCTGTGCCCGGCTCACAATGCAGACTGCATCCAGCCTAACTTCAAGAGTGTGGTTAGTCTTAACAGGCTCAAGACTATTCAAAAGGCCAGACTCTCAGGCCAGCAAAATGGCTCAGCAGGAAAAGGCGCCTGATCCTGAGTTTAATCCACAGAACATGGTGGGAGGAGAGAGCCAGTTTCTGCAAGCTGTCCTCTGTAGCTGGAGTTTCTTATCCTGCCTGGTCCCGCAGTCACGTTTAAAATAACCACTAACCACTCAGTTTTCCCTGTTACCAGACTCAGAAAAGAAAAAAAAATTACAAAAGAGGTATGAAGTATATAAAGTTGAGAGACATTAAAAGATAGTTTTGATAATGCAAGTTAGAATAGAAAGCAAATTAGGTACAACCTTTTGGACTCATCAAGACAGGACAGATAGTATTTTCTCTGAATTTGTCATTTTCTAATGGACTAGACATTGTTGATGTATTTATTGCCTGTATATATTATATATAGTTGTTGTACTTATGGTATATATTTTTTATATTAGTTATAACATTCTTTTTTATTTTAGACAAAGAGGAAATGTGATATTTTGTTTGTGCTCTAACAAATAAAGCTTGCTTTAGATCAGGGGGCGGAGCAAACCATTAATTAACCATAAAGTCTGTAGGTCTGTACAGAAAGACAATAAGTGATATTGCTGGGTGGAGAGAGGAATATAAGGCAGGAGGAGGCAGGAGCTTAACCCTTTTTTGCCTGAGAAGTTAGCAAGATAGGAGGTGGGCTGTGGCTTGCTCCTTTCTGTCTCTGATCTTTCAGCATTTGCCCTGATATCTGGCTCTCGGTTTTTATTATTAAGACCAATTAGAATTCACACTACAGTCCTCTGACCTCCACACAGATGCAACCCCCCCACACACAAATAAACAAATATAAATAATAATAATAATAAATTAGTGTTTGAGGTTTCTGTTAAGGGTCAAGGCAATCTCTTAGTTGTAAGCTCCTATAAAATGAGAAAATAAACAAGAAAAAACCCAACCAAACAAGTTAGGTACTTTCAATATACAACGGCAGAGTAGTCACTCCCATTCCAAAAGGGAGAAAGGAGGGCCTGGCAAGGAAAGACCGGACCAAAGCAAGACAAAAAGGCCACAGAATGAGCACTGAATGGCCTGACTCACACCCAGCTTCTTTGACATGTGTTGGCGATGTCTGAGCTCCATGGGTTTGGTCAGGCCTGCCCTATGGCCCTGTCATTTGGTTATCTCTCTTGCATCAGCACCACTGGGTACCTGCAGATTTCCTTGATAGACATTCCAGTATCCAGACTCTCCAACATTCTAGGGTTTTGTCATGGTTTGATTGTCAACTTGACACAACCTTTACTTACCTGGGAAGGGATTCTAAGTGAGGGATGACGCCGCTGGGTTGGCCTGTGGCAGGTCTTTGGGGAATTGTTTTGTCTGCCTACAGTGGCATGAAAGTGGATGGCACCACTCCCTGTTTGGGGGTCCTAGACTATAAACAAGTAGAGAAAGCTAGATGAATATTAGACATGTGTTTTAGTTAGGGTTTCTTTTGCTGTGAAGAGACACCATGACCACAGTAAACTCTAATAAAGGAAAACATTTAATAGTGGTGTCTCGCGTACAATGCAGAGGTTCAGTCCATGATCATCATGACAGGACATAGCAGTGAGGAGGCAGACACTGGAGAAGGAGCCCAGAGGTTTACATTTTGCAGGCAACAGGAAGTGAACTGTCTCACTAGTCATGGCTTGAGCATATAAGATACCTCAAAACCCACCTCCACAGTGACACACTTCCTCTGACAAGACCACACCTACTCCAACAAGGCCACACCTCCTAATAGCACTCCTCCCTTTGCGGGCTGTTTTTTTTCAAACCACTGTGACGAGCAGGTACCCATTCTCTCCCAGCTGTTGACTGAGGATGTCACATGACCAGCCCTTTTGCTCACCTGCCGCTGTAAATTCCCTGCAGTGATAGACTTGACCTGGGTGCGTCAGCTGAAACAATCCTTTCTCTTCTAGTTGCTGTCTGTGGGATGATAGGGGTACAACTCGCTCCGTAGACCAGGTTGGCCTTGATTTCACAGAGATCCGCCTGCCTCTGCCTCCTGAGTGCTGGGATTAAAGGCGCGCACCACCAGCTGGCACTCCCTTTTCAGACAAGTCTTCCAGTTTTTCTCAGTTGTGTACCCTGGAGTCCTTACTAAGTGGGGTCTTTGCAGTGTGGTGCCTTTGTTGCCGTCCCTTTCCTTTACTGTCGTGGGGCTGGGCCTGGATGTCAGACAAACACACGCAACCACACATCTGTATCCTCAGCCCTGATAGCCTCAGCTCTTTAATAATGCTGATCTTTTTTTAAACACTTGTAGCCAGGTGCAAGTTATCCGCCCTTGCTTGTCTGCTAGTTTAAATGCACCCAAACCTCCAAAGTGCACAGTTTCGCGTCTTTCTCATCTGCACTTCCTCCAAATTCTTATTATAAACCTGCCTAAAAGCAACTGCCAAAAACAATGCCGAGCCGGGCCGTGGTGGCGCACGCCTTTAATCCCAGCACTCGGGAGGCAGAGGCAGGCGGATCTCTGTGAGTTCGAGGCCAGCCTGGTCTACAGAGCTAGTTCCAGGACAGGAACCAAAAAGCTATGGAGAAACCCTGTCTCGAAAATAAAAAAAAAAAAAAAAAAAAACAATGCCGCGGTTTGTCTGCTATGTTTGTCTTGAAATTTCCTCTGCCAGATAAATCAGTCCATCACTTTTGAGTTCAGCCTCACTTAAACTTTCTCTGCTAGAATGCGATATGAATAGCCTCCACAGCAGTTTCCCAAACATCCTCATTCCCACTCGTAACCTCATAAATACCTACACCCCGCCCCCCCCCCCCACACACACACAGGGTTTCTCTGCGTAGCTCTGGCTGTCTTGGAACTTACTCTGTAGAGCAGGTTGGCCTTGAACTCTCAGAGAGCCGCCTGCCTCTGCTTCCCAAGTGCTGGGACTAAAGGCCTGAACTTCCAGCGCCCAGCATGAAAACAGTCTTATTCTCTCTGCTTGTCCATCAGTATTCTGATCCTCAGAATGGCCCCCTAAGCTTGATTTAGACTTTCCTAGGGCTTCTCTCAGCTGCATCTTCAAACACCCCTCCAGGAAAGCAGCGGCAGAGGCTCCAGAACCTCATGGTCAGGGCCATCACAGCAAAAACCCCACTTGTCTGGAACCAGGTTTTCTGTATTTCCTCCCTTTACTCATTTTAAATACCCGATGAGGACAGTTTAAATTGGGGGAGTTTCAGTTTTCAGTCCATTGTCCTGATAGGGAAGCCATGGGGCCAGGGGTGTGTGGGGGAGATATTTACACTGCTGCCAGGCCACAAGCAGAGGGCTTAGACCAGAGCCGGGGTGGGACTAGCCTTGGGTAACCTCCATCTACCATTTAAACCCCGAATCTCCTCAGAGTCACTAGCTAGAACCAAATATTTAAACATATGAGTGCATGGGGGGTGGGCAGCTCACATTGAAATCATTACAAACCGCACATTGTCTCATCCCATCTCGTGGAAGCAGATCACTGTGGGGAGTCTAGATGAACAGAGGGGACTCAAACCAAATCCCAGAGCCAACGAGGTTCTTGTTCATAGCTTAAAGTTCAACCGGAAAATTTAAGCAGCCCCAGAAAATGATGAGAATGATGATAAACAGCCCAGGAGACGGCATCCCTGAGGGTCAGTGCACACTTCCGTGGGGGACGAGACGAGATGGCCTGAAGATGCGCAGCTGACTGTTGGCACTACCCAGATGGCTTCCCCGATGCTATCATCTGCCGGCACAATGCTTACCATCCTCTGGGCTCCAGTGGTGTGGGAAGAGGCAGCGCTCAGACTGAGGGGCATTTGGTTCTCATTCTCCTGGCTCGCTTTGGCTTTTGGTTTCCTCCAAGACAAACACCAAATGCTTGAGTGCTGCGAATGTCCACCCTGGGTGTGAACGCAGATGGAGAGAGAGAGAGCTTGCCTTTGATTCCTCAAAGTGTGGCCTTTATTGCCCAAGCTGCTTATTGACTTATGCACTGATTAAAAGGAAGGAGAAAACCCTCTCCTGACAAACCTCATTCCAGCCCTTTCCAAGGTTTAAATGAAGTTCAAATCCGAGGCAGCTTGGCTCTATTGAGGAAAGCCAGTCTGAACCAGTTTAGCTTTCATATGACAAGGAGCTAAAAGCAGCATCTTATATCTCCAGGGAAGATAATGTCTTCCTTTAAAAAGGTAGAGGGCAGAGAGATGCCTCAGTGGGTAAGCATTTTTGCCCGGTAGGTAACTGTGTAGCGCCTGTGTAAGGCTGGGAGTGGAGTGTGGCAACAATCCCTACTCTCCCAAAGGGAGGTGGGGACAGGGACAGAGAGGGGACGTAACTTTGGTGTTGGTCTCAGATAAGGCAGAAGGTGAAGACTGGCACCCACGGTTGTCGTCTGACCTTCATATGCGCACTGGCACGCATGCACCCACACACACGCCTGCAAATGTGTGACCATACATGTGTACACACACACATATGTTGGTTCTCTTAATTCTGGGGTTTGCTGTAACTAAAGAAATGGCCTTCCCCTTCCCAAAACGTGTCATTGAGACAGTCTGTACCCATGACTCTGTGCTGCCCCTGTGCCCACCTTTACACTCCATAGAATGCCTTAGACACTCTGGGATTAAGATACCTGTGGTTCATTCCCATTTTTTAAAAAAAGAAATGTTTATATATTTATTATTTATACAGTGTTCTGGCTGTATGTATTCCTGCAGGCCAGAAGAGGGCACCAGCTCTTGTTACAGATGGTTGTGAGCCACCATGTGGTTGCTGGGAATTGAACTCAGGACCTTTGGAAGAGCCGTGGAGCTAGATCCCCGCCGCTTCTATGTACGCTTGACCTCAGCTCACTACCAAAGCATCCCGGGACCTTCCTGAGTCAGCTCCCTGATGATCTGACTCACTCCCTGCGTAGCAAGAGTCATATGACCCATAAAGACTATGCTTCACTTCCCAGGAGCGGTGCACTGCCCAGAACTCATCGCCTGCCTGATACTTTTACCCACGTTTGTAAATGGAGTGTACGGATGGACGGGGACCCGCAGGACATCTGGCACACGGCCCAGGCAGAAGACTAGAGGATGTGTGTGCCTGTGATGGAGGCGCTGAGGCCATGACGGGGCAACAGTGGGTGGGCCAAGCAGAGTTAGTTCCTAGAAAGGAAATTACAGCTAGCGAGGGGCCCCGCGAGGGACACTAATTGAGCCCACATGTCAGGGTTGGTCACAGCCTGTTTGCTGGGCTGGGTATAGCTGAGGGCAGTGAGAAAAAAAAATAAGCTCAATATGGCTATCAGTAGCACCAGGCCTCTGGACTTAGACCAGACACAGCTGTTGCTCCCCTAGGCATCCCAACCTGCCTCTTGGCCTCTAGCTAGAACCTCTTCTGTGGCCATCGTGAATGAGGCTCCGCTGGGCAGAACCGGCCTAGTTTCTGGTCTTCCCTCGTCTTTACTAACAAACAGCTTCACCATTTTAGCTTTTAACTTGCTTGAAGGAGAAGCCTTCCGACCATTTTTCAGAACTCTGGGGGCTTAGGTTCTACACAGGCAGTCGCCTCAGAATCCCAGAGATGGGTCTTAGCCTCTGCATCCGTCAGAGCCTCCCTTCTGTGCCTTGCCCCCACCTGGGCTGCAGCCAAGCCCCGAGTTCTCCCTGGAAATCCTTCCCCAAGGCGTAGTGTGCAGGTGTGAGGTGCAGACACCTAGGCCATCAGCTGTCTGGAAATGCTGCTTCCAGCTGTGTAAGACGTAACCATGGTCACCAGCCAGCGCCTGCTGGTTTCTCACGAGTGCAATTTATAGGCAAAAATTTCACTCTTCGTAAAAAGGTCCCACGCTCCTGTCAGCAAGGGTAATTGTGGCTTTTAGCTGCCTGGGCCACCGTCATTATCCATTTCCTCATGTGCTTAGTGGCTACTGCCTATGGGATTTAGGTCATAGCCTTGGTTAATGAGTAAAAGAGGATATGAGGTGGACGTCCAGGCCTGGTGACTCAGCTGGGCCCCGCGGCCCCGAGAGCGGCTCTTCCCAGACCTGACCTTGGTTTGTTCACGTTGGCTGTGCCTCGCCTGGGGACAAGGGAGAAGCATGAGTGGAATGAGCTCCCAAACTGTTGCTTTCGTTCCTCTTGCAGGAGAATCACAAGGGCCACAGGGGTCAATGAGCTGGGAAAATCTGGCCCATGGTAACCATCTTTATCTGGGCCACGTGACTCCTGTATCTACTGGTCCTATATCTACTGGGTCCCGTGGGGGTTCAAGTCCACACAAACACTGTTTTATCTGCGGCAGATGCTGAATAGACGTTTGAGACAATTCCAAACAGCTGTGGGTCATAGACTACTGTGGGATTTCAGGCCACTCCCTCCCTTCACCTGACCCCACCCTTGTCCATTTGGTTTGCACATTCCATCAGCAAAAACACTCCTCTTTCTACCTGAGGTGGAGCCTGAGAGAGACACCTCCCTCCTCCTTACGCTGCTTCCTCACCTTCCCAGCGACTGTGTACGTGGTTAGACCTGGAAATTAAATATCTATTCTTCCTGATGAGGAGGAAGGTTGACTCAGAGAAGGCCGACTATTTGTCCAGGTTACAGAACTAACTCCTTTTTCCGAGGCTCAGTGTCCAACAGTGTCCTAGGTTCTCAGGTCTTCTGCACAGATGAAGGTACCCCCTAGAAACAGAGCCTTGGGAGAATACAACAGGTGCTTGGAGCCTGCACCCCTGACCCCTACCCTCTCAGGTTACAGAGCCCAACACTCAGCCCGGGGGATGAAGGGATTGGTACAGGCCAAGACTTTCTGCTCCGATGCAGCTCCAACCTACTCACCAGGAACAAACAGCCCCTTGACGACAAGTAAGTGGCTGCGGTTCTCTGGAGAGAGTCCAGTGAGACACCGGCAGTGGTGGGGCTGCTCCTGGGAAAACCCCATAACCTCAGCACCCAGAAGCCAGATGTCAGGAAGGTCCAGCATGGGCGGGAGGTTGGAGCAGCACAGGTTCGGAAAGGTTGCCACATCTGGCTCTGCGTCACCAGCTGTGCTCCCATGTGTACATGTGGACAGTGTGTTATAAAGACTGAGCTAACAGGTGAAAAGCACTTGTGGATCTCCTGGTCCAGAGTAAACCTGGGGAGCATATGTTAATGCTATGAACGCCAGCCTGGGGACGGTGCTCAGAGTTCAGTTGGCCTGACTTCCTGCTCCCTTTCCAGGGCCTTCTGATCTAGGTGCAGCCTCCCATTCTCATCATCATGTCCACATCTGAGCTCTGCTTCCATGAGACATGCAGTGTGGGTCGGCAGCATCAACCAGGCATGCAACATGGATCTGCAGCTTCAACGAGGCATGCAGTATAGGCCTGCAGCGTGGGTGGGCAGCTTCAACGAGGCAGAGGCATGCAACATGGATCTGCAGCTTTGACAAGGCATGCAGTGTGGGTTGGCAGATTCAACAAGGCATGCAACATGGATCTGCAGCTTCAACGAGGCATGCAACATGGATCTGCAGCTTTGACAAGGCATGCAGTGTGAATCGGCAGCTTGAACAAGGCATGCAGTGTGAATCGGCAGCTTGAACAAGGCATGGAGCTTGGATCAGCAGCTTTGACAAGGCATGCAGTATGGAATGGCAGGCCATGTGCAATGTCGTCAGATACTAAGGACATTCCATGTACTTTTGTTTGCATTGTTTGACTTTTCTGACTTGGATAAAATACTGCATTTCTTATTATTAATACTACTACTACTAATAATAATAATACTGAATTAATAATAATGACGATGTATTGTTTGTTTTTGTTTTGTCTGTGTCGTATTATCTCACCAATCCAGCTCGAGTACAACATCGTATTTCTTCTGCCTTAATTTTAATTTCTCTGCAGACCATTCAGGGGAGAGTCCTTCTTATTTTTCTGTTGTTGTTGTTTTTTTTTCATCTCAATGGAGAGGCTACATAATTTCGAGCCACAGGTAGGGTGACCTCATAGTTCATAAACGCCCTCCCAGACCTGTCGATTGGCAAGAATGAACCCAGTGCTCCTATAGGAGATGGAGGTTTGCTCTCTGTCTCCCTCTCGGCAATGTGGAAAGAGAGGCCGACAGTAAAGCAATCCTGAGACACGTGGGGCCTTGAAGAGACTGAGGTGTGTGTCCTCCTGTGGAAATGCAAACATAGAGGAAAGGCTCTATTCTTAATATTATTTCAAAATATGAAACGATGTTATTTTTTTTCTAAATTGTTACCCTGGTGTCACCTGAATGGCCACCCTCAACAGTTCAAGCCTTTGCTCATTTAAACCATAATTTTTTTTTTGTTTGTTTTTTTGAGGCAGGGTTTTTCCTGTGTAGCCCTAGCTGTCGTTGTCCTGGAACTTCCTTTGTAGACTGGTGTGGCCTCAAACTCACAGAGATCTGCTTGTCTCTGCCTCCCAAGATAAGTCATACTTTTGTTATGTTAGAAGCAAAACTGTTACCATGGGGGCAGGGAAATTTTATTCCTTTGAATTATTTCCTTGGAACAAATGGACAAAAATGAGATCAGGGACTCAGGGGGTATGGATTTATGACTTTCTACTCTCTTTGGTAAAAGTCATTATCCATAAATATATCCATTTATTTCTTTGTTCATAATCCAACCATTCATCCACCACCCATCTATCCATCTTATTTTATTTCCTCCAAGCCTTAAACATATTGCAAATTGTTGTGAAGTAACCGTTTTGTACACTGTGAAGAAGTGTCACTCGGGTTGATTTAGTAAAAAGCTGAATGGCCAATAGCCAAGCAGGATTTTCAAGGCAGAGAGAAGGCTAGGAAGAAGAAGACAGAGTCATCAGCCAGATGCAGAGGAAGCAGGATGTGCAGGGGGAGAGGTAACAGCCACGAGCCACGACGTAGGTTAATAGAAATGGGTTCATTTAAATTATAAGAACAAGTTTAGAAAAAACCCTAAGCTATAGGTTGAGCTTTCATAATTAATAATAAGTCTCTGTGTGCTTATTTGGGAGCTGGCTGGAGGGACAGAGAAAGACACACCACAGCAGACATCTTTTTGTAAAAGTGTGCACTAGCACATGTGTAAATGTGGATGTGGCAGAGGAAGTCCCTACCATCTGTCACCCCCCAGCGTCCACTCTTCTTGTGGTAAATCCCTGCTGTTGTTTATCTCTAAACCACGAGCTCTAATCCTACTCTTCACACGACTAAGGGAGAGCGAGCAAGTCTCGTGGACTCGCACGTGACAGAAGCTATACAGCAGAGTCCACCTTCCCCAGGCCCTGTCTTCTGGGAAGCCAGCTTGTAAAAGGAGGGAACATAAATCTTTTATCAAGGATAGGTGGGTTTTTCTTTTTTAAAAGGCGAGGTCTCACTGTGTAGCCCCGGCTGGCTTGGAACACACAGAGAGCTGTCGGCCTCTGTGTTCCAAGTGCTGGGCTAAAGGCCTGTAGCGCCATGACCATGAACGGACTCTTTG
The DNA here is from genome assembly GCF_037038515.1 of Microtus pennsylvanicus. NCBI lineage: Eukaryota > Metazoa > Chordata > Mammalia > Rodentia > Cricetidae > Microtus > Microtus pennsylvanicus. The sequence continues at coordinate 35,055,999 of NC_134599.1, read as the reverse complement.
AAAAATACTTGCAAGGTCACAGAACCCTGCACTGGTGAACCGTGAAGGAACATGTGCTTTCAAAGGCCGCTGCAGAGGGGGGTTTCAAAGGCGAGACAGCGCGGGGGTCTGCTCTTCGCGGTGTGCTACTGTGAGTGCGTCCACATGCAAGGGAGATGATCAGAGGTGTGGGTAGCGGTGTTCATTCGTAGCCTGCCTGCGGTGTAAGAGTCAGCCAAATGTCTCCCTCGGGGCGCCTTCACCAAGCTCAGGCTCATCTTTCTCTCAGAACCACAGTTGAGACTCTGAGCAGACTGGTAACCAGCGCACGTCAGTGATGGACATCTAGGTTTGTTCAGATGGAAGGGTTTCCTATGTATCATTGAGTAAATAATACGGGTTCCAAATGAGGACACAGACACCGTAATTTCATATTTATGAAAGCTTAGGCGCACTAACATTTGTATAGCAAATGTCCTAGGCAGTTACTGAGGCCTTCTTCCCCTGGATTAAGGGCTAGCCTTGATTCTTTACACAAAGTCCCCTCAAGCCACCTGCAGGGGACATTTAGTTACTGTTACACACACATGGTAACTAGCTCAGAAGTGAGTCCCACCGCTTTTGAGTTTATGCTCCAGAATGCTTCCTGGCTACCACACCATTGGGTCAGAACATGGAAGTTCCTTGCCTCAGTTTCCTCAGAATAGGGAAGCTTGTGAAGAGACCAGTGTCCGAGTCCCCATAAGCCAAGGGGAGGCTGGGCTTCCACAGAGGCAGGAGACGAAGGTTAAATCCACTCTCTCCCTACAACTGTACAGGGAGCCGAGGGCACCTAGTCAACAGTGGCCATAGGACATGGCTGTCTGAACTCTCAGCCCCAGGACACAGACAGGCACTGTTCTGTAAAACACCGGGTTCTGGGGACGCAAAGGTCAAGATCCAGGCTTCTTGCCCTGAAGGAGCTCAGGCCAGGGGGAAAGCAAATAATGCAAGCCTCCACGTGACTGGCAGGAAAGGTGACCCAGCCAGGGAGGAGGTGCCCCTGTGCTGGACCTGAAAAAGGGCTGTTGTAGAGGCAGCGCGAGCCGCATGGTCGGAGGAGGCAGCTCCCGCGGGGCTCCTCTGGGCGGCAGCTTCATTCTGTCCCACAGTCTGTCACAGTGGCCCGAAGGGCCAGCCTCACGTCGTTTCCAGTCAGGAGGACACTGGGCAGAGGCTGGAATTTAACCTCTTTCTGCTGTGTGCCTTGGCCTTGTACACCGTGCCCATGAGAGGAAGATCACACACAAACAGAGGCCCTAGGCAGCCAGCTGAGCAAGTGATGGGCGGAGGGCATTCCCGGAGGATGGAGTGAAGTCTGAAACCCTCAAGAACGACTCCAGCCAGCAGCACCATAGACCCCCAGCCCTGATATCTTTGAGACACAGCTTGTGGCTGAAGGGCTACCGCAAATGTGTTTAGAAAGTGTGGCCGCCTTACTTTTGTGGGTGTGGGGAGCCATGTATGCGCACATCCCCTGGGAGGGATGAGACAAACGGCTTCCCTGCTGTCTCCTGCTTCCACTGGGTTCATTGCCAATGATTCGCAGACCCACGGTCCTGAGGTTCCTGCTGGCAAAGGACAGGTGTCTTAATGTCTTTATAGCCTCTGAGATGAAGGTTCTCCCTAGCCTGGCCTCCACCCACGTGAGAGCAGCCTACTCCTTTAGGGAATGATGGCAGGGTGTTCTTCATGAAAGGACTTACTAAAGTTGTATTTCTTTTTTAAAAATTGATGAATTATTTGTGTGTGTGCACATGTGTGCACGACGCATGTGTATATGTATGTGCATGATATATGTGTGAGTGTGGGGGGCGCGAGAATGCCATGGCACCCTGTGGAGGTCAGAGGACAATTTGCAGGAGTCATATCACTCTTTCTGCTGTGTGGGGATGGAACTCAAGGCACCAGGCTTGATGACCCATGCCCCTACCCACTGAGCAATCTTTCCGGGCCCTGAGGTTGTCCTTCAAAGCAGCCCTCTACACTGAGCATGTAAGTGTAGGGACAGCTTTTCCTCCAGGGTCCACCTTCCCCACCCTGGGCTCAGGGCTAGATAGGGCTGTGGTCCTTGGGTATAGATTGTTTTCTGATGTGAGGAGGAAATTGTTCTGGAAACTACAATTTGTTCCTGGCCCCAAGGACTCAGCAAGCCCCCTTGAGCTCTGAGAAGGTCTGGGAGTTAGGGAGGCAAGAGGGACCCATGTGCCCAAGAAGATAAGACTCATATGGGGGCTGCCTAGAAAAGGGAGGTTTTAAATCCTTAGGGTGGCGACAAAGGTGCAGGCTAACATTTTCCCCACAAGGGGCAGTTGGTTGAGCAGTTTCAACAAAGAATATTTATGTATTTTATTATTTAAAGAAATGTTCTCATGTAGACCAAAGTGGCCTCCGAACAATCATGTGGACGAGAGTTCCCGATGTCCTTGCTCTACGTCCTTACTGCAAAGATTGCAAACTAGAACGCACAGTTCTGGGGATTGAACCCAGACCCTTATGCACGCTAGGCAAGCCTGGGCCAACCGGACTACGTCCCCAGCCTCATGCAGGCATTTCAGAGCAGGTGCCAACAGCTGTGAGGAGGTCAGAGGTCGAAGTGCAAGGTGAGAGCCACCACAATCACAGAAGTTGTGACTGATCCTCCCAGGCGTTGGGATCCAGCTCTAAGGATACAGGACCTGCGTCACCATCTCCCATTGTCATGGAGACAAGGAGCTTTGTGGTTGTTCTGTGCAGTGGCGGAGGTTAAATTTTCATATTTAGCCTGTGGCCTTCGAGGGAGAGTGAAGGCCTGCTCAATGAGATTTTTAAGCAACTAAATTAAACCAGACCGTATTAGGAAGTTCCAGGCGTGAGACCCCAAGACCTGGAAGGACTTCGGTATCCCTGGGAGAAAAATCATTGGAAAGCAAGGAACTCCAGTTGCTCCAGGGAGGACCTGTCTCTGGGCTGTTGTCTATTACATAAGAACTGTAGCCATAGCAGTTCAGGTCTCCCTGGTATAAAGTCCACAACTCCAGAGAGACTTACAGTACACTCTGAGGACCCTTGGTCACCAGGGAAGGTGGGGAGGTATCTGTTTATTCAACAAGGATGGCCACAGGAAGAACTGTATTTAAGGAGGAAGAAAGATGATAGATTTGAATAATCAGATTAAGTAACTGCTCCAGTTTTTTTTTTAAAGATTCATTTACTTTATTTATGAGTGTTTTGTTTGCATGTATGTCTGTGCATGCAGTGCCCCCACGGAAGCCAGAGGGTGTCAGATGGTTGTGAGCTGCCATGTGGGTGCTGGGTATTGAACCCCAGTCCTCTGGAAGAGCAGTCAGTGTTCTTAACTACTGAACCATCTCTACAGCCCCTGAACTTTCTAGTTTTTATTGTTGATTTGACACAAACAAGAGTCACCTGGGAAGAAGGACACCCCCCCCACTTGAGAAACTGTTCCCGTCAGATTGGCCCGTGAACACATTTGCGGGCATTGTCTTGATTGCCGGTTGGTGTAGGATGGTCAGTCTTGGGCAGGCCGTCCCGGGGTGCCTACGAAAGTCAGTACGAGCAAGCCAGAGAGCGAGCCAATAAGCAGGGGTTCCACTACAGTTTTTGCTTCAGTTCCTACTTGAATTTCTGCCTCTCTTACAGATTGTGACCTGGGAGTGAGTGTGAGCCAAATAACCTCTTTCCTTCTCAGATTACTCTGGCTTGAGTGTTTTATCACAACTGGAAGGAAATGAGGCCAGCAACCCTGCAGCTAATTGCACATGCTTGGGAGCGAGGACTCTGAAAATCTCCATCCTGCCAGACTCACAGGCAAGGTTCAGAGGCTTCAACAACGTGAAAGGAAACTGGGGGTGGCTGTAGACTCATTCTGTACCTCGAGCTGACCAAGAGACGTGCTGGTTGGCCACACATTTTCAACCAGGACAGGCCTAGGTATGCTCCATGACAGCTAGAAAAATCTCAGTAGTTTAACACAACAAAGGGCCCCCCCTCCCCACAATTACTTGTCAAGGCCTGTCCTTGTGTGTCAAAGAAACAAGCGGCTGTGACTTAGGCGGTTGCGTGAAAAGTGCAGGCACAGATGGTACCTGGCCATTGTTGGTCTGAGAGTTTCAGTTTATGATGATTCAGAGGTGATACTTCTCAGTAACAACTGTATTTGGGTCCCTGGAGTGGGATCTCTTCCTGAGTGAGGGAACATGAAGTGGACTTGTCTTGCTACTGAGCAGCGACACTGGCTGGAGTTCCCAGGGGCCCTGGGATCTCAGAGCAGTGTTGTGTGCTGTGCAGTCAAGTGTGTCCAGCATCTTTGCAGACAGTGTCAGGACCTGCTTCGTCTTAAGTTCAGAAGGGGCTGACTTTTTTATTTTTTTACTTTTTTTTTTTTTGAGAAAGGGTCTTTTTTTTAAGTTTTAAATTATACTTATTTATTTATTTTAAAATTTATTTATTTTCATTTTTATGTGCATTGATGGTTTGCCTGCATGTATGTTGGGTGTAAGGGTGTCAGATGCTGGAGTTATACACAGTTGTAAGATGCCATGTGGGTGCCGGGAATTGAACCCAGGTCCTCTGGGAGAACAGCATGTGCTCCTAACCACTGAGCCATCTCTCCAGTCATCTTGAAACAGGGTCTTACGTAGCCACGGCTGGTCTTGAACTTGATATGTAGCTGAGGCTTGTTCTCACGTCCCAATTGCCAGGATTACTGTGTTGAGCTCCAAGAATCCACCTGGAAGAAGCAGTTAACTGTTCCTACTCACAGGGCAAATCCCATGGCCCATGTGGCTTCGGGTGGTAAGAAGTCACCCCTTCCCAGTGCCTAGTGTCATGAAGAGTGCCGCTGATGTCCACACTGAGAGGACACAGCTGGGGCATGCTTCTGGAGAATACTCTGATGGCTTCTGACACCGTGAAAGGAAGACCTTAGCATGATTTGATTCAATGACATCTCCCTAGCAGAGATGAGGTCTGAGGTTAGCCTGCAGCCTAGTGGCAGATCTGCCTCTGGATAGGTCAGGGGAACAGCCTGAGACAGAAGATTTGGAAGGGTTCTGTTCTATCTTCTCCTGACTCTGGTCTCTTGCATGCTGCAGGTTCCCAGGGGTGGAGGAAACAGGATATCTTAGGGTTTTGTTGCTGTGAAGAGACACATGACCACAGCAACTCTTATAGAGGGAAACATTTAACCGATGCCAGTTTATAGTTCAGAGGTTCAGTCCATTATCATCATGGCGGGAAGTGTGGCGGCATGCGGCATGCAGGCAGTGCTGGAGAAGGAGTTGAGCATCTGCGTCTGGATCCTCGGGTTGCAGGAAGAGAATGCCACACTGGGCCTGGCTTGAGTATTTGAGGCCTCAAAGCTTACCCCCAGTGACACACTTCCTCCAACAACACCACACCTACCCCAATCACTAATAGTGTCACTTCCTATGAGCCTATAGGGGGCATTTTTATTCAAACCACCACACAGGACAAGATTGGGCTGGGAATAATCAGAGGTGAGAATGCTGAAGGCTGTCATCAAGCATCTGTCAGACCAGGAGAGGAGACTTGGCAGGGACTTGGCAACCTTCATCTATGCTAGGCTGTCTGACCCTCAGTGGTTTTCTCCAGGAGACAGTTCCATAGTCAGTTCATCCCCACATTCTAACAAAGAAACATTCTGGGGAGGAGATAGAGAAGAAATGACCCCTAGGCTGCTGCTCATTCAGTCAGAGAAAGCTCCAACTGTGGTTCTTTTCATATGACGCTCCAATCTGAGAGCTGATAGACTCTGGAGAGAAGAAAGAATAGGCCTAAGTTGGGGCCAGCCCAGTGTGCAAAGGCTGTGGGCCTTTACAACACCTTCAGGGAAGGTTGTCATGGCATTCCTGGTCTTCCAGGAAAGCCGGACCATTTGCTTCCCTGTTGACATAGGTTTCTGTCCTGCCCGGTTCTACAGTCGTTCAGTTCCAAAGAAACACACAGAGGCCTATATTAATTATAAACTGGCTGACCTATTAGCTCAGGCTTTCTTATTAACTAACTTTTACATGGTACATTAACCTGTAATTCTTGTCTGTGGTAGCCATGTGGCTTGGTACCTTTTATCAGCAAGGCATTCTTATCTTGATTCCTCTGAGTCTGGGTGACAACTGCAGACTCAGTCTTTCCTCTTCCCAGAATTCTCCTATTCTGGTTGCTCCGCCCATACTTCCTGCCTGGCTACTCGCCAATCAGCATTTTATTAAACCAGTACAAGTGACAAATCTTTACAGGGTATAAGACCATTGTCCCATAGCACTTCCCACTTCCCATCCTTCATGACACTGTCAGTGGGACCCAAGGTAGGAAGAGCATGGCAGCAGGAATTCCAAGAACTCCACTGTTCCCAATTGAAGCTACTCTAAGGGGAGCCTTACTGGGTCCTATCTATCTGTCAAGTCTTTGCAGGGAATAAATGAGTCCTGCGATGAGAAAGCACTAAATAATGAAAACAGCATTTTATACCAAATCATTTACAAACCTGAATGTGTGGATTTAGTTGGTGTGGTGGTTTGAAAGAAAATGGCCCCAAGGGGAGTAGCACTATTAGGTGTGGCCTTGTTGAAGGAAGTGTGTCACTGTGGCTGCAGGCTCTGAGGCTTCTTTTTCTCAGACCTCCCTCAGTGTGACAGTCAATCAATTTCCTGTTGCCTCTGAGTCAAGATGTAAGGACTCCCAGCTGCAGCACCATATCTGCCTGCATGCCTCTACCCTCCCCTTCATGATCATAATGGACTGAGCCTCTGAAACTGTAAGCAAGCCACCCCAACTAAATGTTTTTTTTACAAGAGCTGCTGTGGTCATGGTGTCTCTTCACAGCAATAGTAAACCTAACTAAGATAGTTGGCTTCATGTCAAGGTCCCAAGGGTGGCTCATAACCCATATTTTTCCTTCCATTTAAGAATTGGTTCTTTAACCATTGATAGTTTACATAGCCAGCTTCCAAAGAGAAAAGTCGAATCACAGGACACAGGTGAGGAGTAGAGAATTTGTTGGGATAGTTAGGCTATGTATTAAATGGGAAAGGGTAGGGATTGAGAAGCCTAGGACCAGGGAGGAGATGGAGCGTATTGGTGGGAGATGGCCCAATAATTCATCCTAAGCTGATCAGTTACTGTCTTAGATGTTTTTCCATTGCTGTGATGAAACACCATGGCCAAGGCAGCTTAGAGGAGGAAAGGTTTACTTAGGACTAACAGTCTCAGCGGGCTAGAGTCCATCACCATCATGGTGGGGAGCACGGCACAGAAACAGCATCTGAGAGATTATATCTTGATCTATAAGCAGGAGGCCATGAGAATGATAAAAGCCCTTTGAAACCTCAAGCCTGTCCACCCCCATTCCCAGGAACACTTCCTCCAACAAGACCACACCCCAATTCCTTCCCAAGCAGTTCCACCTATCAGGAACCAAGCATTCAAACATACGAGCCTACAGAGGACATTCTAACGTGAACCACAGTCACAATTCCATTGACAAACACTAGGATCTTGCATCCTGACCCATGAGGATCTATGACAGAAGCCTGGGCATGGAACGAGATGTGTGTGACTCCACGAGCAGGGACATCTGAAGGAAAAGCCAGTTACAGCCTGCAGAGGTCCCTGGGGACCGTCACTCTGCCCAAGCCAGCCTCACTCACTTCTCACCAAGTGGGAAGTCATGCAAGCTTCTGAGGCATAGGCTGAACTTGGGGTACAGTTTGCTGATGAGAGGAAGGTGGGGGCAAGGAGAAACAGAGGCAATGTTAGGCACACCACAATCTCTCTGAGGACTAGACCTGGGCCCAGACCATTCCCTTTCCCAGAGCTCTGTGTTGGGCATGAAGAGCTGGTTGAGCCTTGGAGTGGTGCACAGTTCAGCAGGAGGAATAAGATGGCCTCCCCACTTCCTGCCACATAAGGAAGGGGTCACCCTAAACAGATTCTAGGTGGGTCAAAAATATATACTCCAATTATTAGGGAGCACTAAAGGCCTATCATGGAAAAGCTGCCACCTCTTAGGGGAAAAAATCTACCCCAGGTAGAGGAAGACATGCCTTAGTCCCTACTTAAAGAGTTAATTGAGTTGGGCAGGTCAATCACTGGAAAAAGGACCATTTCTTAGGAAGGCAGGTCTGCTTTAAGCTGTGCTAAAGAGATAATTAGCTCTTTAGTGAGACTGTATACTTTTCCTTTTTAGAATCTCCACCTTTGGGGCAGTCCTTCTGAACCCCAGGAACCTCTGCCGGCTCTGGCCTTTCTGAGTTGTAACTCACATACAGCTTTGCCTTCTTTTCCTTGTCTGCTTCTTTTCCAACGTTGGTCAAAGCCTAAGTGTGCTTTTCCTTCTTCTTTTCCAACGCTGGTCAAAGCCTAAGTGTGCTTTTCCTGGCATCCTCACCCTGTCTCTAACGCTCCTTTCCCCACCATGCAGCGGCTCATCCCCTATGCACCTGATCTCCACCCAGTTTAACTTGGCAGCGTGGCTTTCCCTTCTCTTCTCCATTCTCCTCTTCTGAGACTTACAGTTTGCTGCCTGCCTTGGGGTTTCTCTTTAAACTCTAATAAAAATGTCCTTGAAGTAGCCACCTGCCCAAGTGACCGGACAAAGTGTGCTCTATTGTGTCTGTGATGCTAAAGAGTAAACAAGGATGTCGCACAAGGGAGCAAATGTCCCAGAAGCCTCAAGGTTGTTGACTGAGGGTGGGTTATGTCTCTAGGGGTTGTTGGCCTAGAGGCCCCCAAATCATAGAGGCTACTATTGCCACTGCTATTGGTTGCATGCTAGAACTAGCTAAACCCTGGCGCTGAAGACATCACATGCTTTAGTTGAAGGACTTGGAAAATTAAGGCTAGGACTGAGCCGGAAGCCTCTCTTCCTTGCTAGCTTTTGTAGTCAGAAGTCACTAAGGTTGCTTCAGAGAATTGAGGCCAAAGCTTCCACTCAGCTATGGATCCTGCATTCACCACAGTGGAAGCTCCAGACAAGATGTGCCGGCTAGTGCGACAGTGGCCTGAGTCTAGGTTCTACCCTCGAGAGCGGCCTCGGGAGGATTCCAGGACTCTGTCCCAGACCAACAAGTGAGGTGGGCTCCAGGCCAGCCACTGTATGTCCTCCTCTGCCTATGGTGGCCTCAGAGACCTCAGCCTTTCTAAGCCTCATCTAGGCATCCGGGGCTGGAGAACTCTGGGGGATAGTAGCATCCTACACATTAGCGGATGCTCAGGAGAGGCCCCCCAGCTTCTGTCCCCCAGGGTCACTAGCATTCTTGTCCCCACAACCAGGGCACACAACGTTGGCCTCTAGTGAAACTAAGGTCTGTAATGGCAGGTTCAGGTCAAGGAGCCCGTCTGGAAGCAGCAGGATGGGCCCACGGGCCTGTTCTTCATGCCTTCAGGCTATCAGCTGCCTCTCTCTCACACTGTTTTATTTTTTTTATTTTTTATTTTTGGTTTTTTCGAGACAGGGTTTCTCTGTGGTTTTGGAGCCTGTCCTGGAACTAGCTCTTGTAGACCAGGCTGGTCTCGAACTCACAGAGAGCCGCCTGCCTCTGCCTCCCGAGTGCTGGGATTAAAGGCGTGCGCCATCACTGCCCGGCTTCTCACACTGTTTTATACACTCTCTTCACCTCTGCAGACAAATTCTGGGCCTGATCCCTTTGCTGATTTCCTACGCACTCTTCAGACCCAACACAGGAACGACTTTCTGTGTAACATTTCCTCATGTCCCCCATCAGCAAACCGTTCCCTTCATTGACAGGCTTTCCGGACCTCTTCTCCACGAGGTTTTATTGTCTGTCTCAGCTAGCCCAAGAATTCCTGAGGGTAGGCCCTAGAGCCAGTGGTGATCAGCACAGAGTCAAGGTCATGAGTCAGGCCAGGCAGTGTTTGCCTAACCGTCTTCAGCATCAGGGCAGCAGAAGCTCTGCTCAGGAGCGTCCTGTCTTACAGGAAGAAGAGGTTGCCCTATCTTACCAGGCCTCTGAGAACCAGCATGCTAGATTAGGAGAAAGGAGGCTGAACCCCAAAGGTATTCCAGGGCCTGCCCAGCACCCCTTGGGTTTAGCATCTCTACAGGGATGGAAGTATAGGCCTCTGTGACCCCAGTTTGGGCTTGTGCTGCCTCATGGGCATACTGGCCTCTTGAGAGAGTCCAGCCCCTCTCTGAGTACACACCTGGGCTAGCCATTCCTACCTCCAGGGAGTCAAGGTGGTCAGGAAGCATGGTACCACACAAACAGTATGTCTTTACACAGGCCAGTCCTCTGTGTTCTGCACGGGGGACACGAGGCACAGAGAGTCATACAGTTTAGAATCAGGAAGTCTGTGGGAAGCAAGAAGCTAGGCCTTAGTGCTGGAAATGCCATTTGCTGATCTCACCGAGTTTCCAGAGGCTGGGCTCCTGTCTGCCTCTGCCTTTCCCTGAGCTAGGCCACACCCACAAGCACGCATCATTCCCCAGGAGTCACCCATCCCCAGGACACCCCCAGCATCCCACCTCGCCTGGCCAGCTGGGCTTCTGCCTTGAGAAGGGTCCCCTCTCTTAACTGTGACTGGCTTCTCAGGCTTCTCCATGGCAACTGTGGGGACGGGCAGAGTTGGGATGGCAGGACTTCCTTGGACTTCATAGGAGACTTGGTGTTTTGTTAATTCCATCCTCACAAGTCACAGCCTCTTTCCTAGGGTAGTGTGTCCCCTGGCCTCTAGTCTCTCTCTCTCTGGCTTGTCTGCTTCACTAATTAAATGCTTTCAGAGTTAGCGCTGCATGTCAGGGAAGTGCGTGGGCCTCTCTACATATTCTCCAGAGCCAAGAGTACATCTTCTTTATCTCCAGAGGCTCAAGGGCACAAAGCCATCTTCTCCCTTCTCCTACCCCTTCTCATCTCCATGTCCCTGCTCCCCTCCCCTCTTCTCCAGTGGAGCTGGGCCCATGCAGCCTGGAAGTCCTGGTGAGAAGGGGAACCAACAGAAAGGAGAGGAGATGGAGAATTGTCCTCTGTATCCTTTTCCCACCCGCCCAGCTAGCCTGTTCTGCTGTGTCCCATAGCCACGGGCCAGCCTCTCTCATTCCGAGGGTCCCTACAGAGAACAAGAAAGCACGAGCGGCCAGGCTTACCAGTCCCCAATTTTTTCCTTAGAGAAGGCCTGATGACTGATGACTTCTGGGGCCACGGCACCGTGTCAAAACTGGGGTCCCCTCTCGTTGGCATCTCAGTATCCCCAGATTCCTTAGGAGTGGAATGCTCAGGCGTATTTTCCAGGCAGAGGGTGGGGCGAGAAGACGTGAGCTCCAGCCTCAGATCTGCCTGCTGTTTTCTTTCTCCTACTCACTTGTGGGGAGACCTTGAGCCCTTTTCTGGTAGCCACAGCCTGGGTTGTGAGGATTGCTAAACTCCAGGTGGAGACAGATCACAGTGTGGCGTAAGGAAAGCATCACAGGCAGTAGACTAATAAAAAAACGAACATGGAGAGAATGTCTCGTACGGCACACGGCACACTAAGGACTGCAATCTAACCTTCAACCCTGAGAAGAGCTTCATGGACACATGCTTTTGTGACGGGGTGCAAACTCATCAGCTTGTGAGGGTGGGGCCCTTACGACTGGATTAGTGCCATGTAAGAAGAACCCAGAGGTCTAGCTAGCCCTGTCCACGCCCCCACCCCGTACCCCGTGTGAAGATACAAGGAAAGGCCGGATATCTGCAGTTTGGAAAAGAGCCATCATTCATTCCACCCAGCCGTGCTGGCTCCCTCATCCCAGAGGTCAGCCTGCAGAACTGGGAGAAACGAATGTCTGTTGAACAGGCCACCCAGGCTATGACATTCCGTTTCAGCAGCCTGAATCATCATTATCCCTGCTTAGGACCCAGAGGGATAAGTAACTTGCTCAAGGGAGGCAGCCGTGAACCTAGAGACACAGATCCTGGACTGGCTAGTTCAGAAAGGGTAGCCAAAGGAGCGGAAGTGGAGTTGGTCTGTTGTAAGCATGGAGACTCTGCTGAAGCATGTGGAAAGATTCCCCGGGCAGCGTGGGCTGGATGGGTAACCCATCTCCTGATTGGAGACTTGTCTGAGTCAATACGGGCAAGTTTTTGGTGGAGGGTCTTCATTCTGGCCTTTCAGGGTCTCTGTTGAAATAGGCCCTTGACCTCTTGCCCATTCTGATACCAGGCAAGCAGAAGGAGCAAGGCCTGGGCTGGCATCTTCTGACCTGGAGTGAAGGGTCCCTTAGGAAACACATGCTGGGGACTTGGCTGTTAGCATCCCTCTGACCAGTGAAAACATCCGGTGGCCTGCAGGTTGTGTGAAGGGGAGCTTGTAATTACAGCCATAAATCAAATGCGGACAGAGGAAATGCTGTCAAACACTCGGGAGTATTTTGTACAGAAGAGAGGAGGAAATGCAGCTGTGGTGTGGATTCGGGCTGGCTACACACGGATGAGGGGGCTCATGGCTATAGTTAGAGCCTTCTTGCTTCAGATGACAAAATAGCCAGTCACCTAGAGAACGAGGCCCTTCATCACGGCACCTGAGCCAGATCATTTTAGCCTTAGCATTCACATCCTCTCTCTGGACTTGAGTTCCGACCCTACTGCGTCTCCTCTTTGCCCTTTGACAAAGCACTTAAGGAAAATGACTCTCTGTGTTGGTGTTCGCTGTTAGCTCCCTCCATGGCTAGCCTTCTCGGTTATTTATCTTCTCAGTGATTTTTACTCAGGCTCCACCTTCTCCTTCTCGGCTCAGCAAGGCCCATTTCTAGCCCTTGAAAGTCTAGATTGAGACAAGACATTGACAGGGGCCCAATTCTTCCCATCTGCCATTGGCTTAGGAATGGGTATGTGACCCAGTTCTCATCAGTGAGATAGAAGAAGTCTACTTTTTTTCAGGAAGAAGGAAGACCAGAAACTCAGAGAGCAGCTTCTAGGTTCTGCCTGGCCCAGTACAATTCATGCATTTCGGGGGAAAGCTAGGTGTTTCCTCATCTATAAAGTGGGGTGTCTCACAATGTCTCAGGGTGTGCAGGCATGATAGAAGAGATGGTCCATGGGGTACACTCAGATCAGTCTTACGGTGGGTGTTCACCACTGGGAGTCACTATTGTGAGCTCCTGTCACCCAGGGCATCTCTGTGGCCTATCTCCCCCAGAGACCTTTATACTCGAGCTGTGTTGGGGCTTACCTCACCTACTTGCCAGACGCACCTGCCCTTTTGTCTAATCATAGGCTTGATTCTTAGTCTATTCTAAGTTATGAGGTCGGTAATGGACCTTTAGAAGTGAGGGAAGTTTGAGGAGCAGCTGAGCATGTGTCCCCACCGCCACTCATGTAAGGAGGACAGATATGTCTTCAGAACATACCTGATCTAGATACCCGAGGTCCCTATGAAGACAGATAATGGCATCCTGCACTTCCCACATGAGAAGAGCAGGCACTGGAAGTCGTGGGGTAAGCAGAGATAGGCTGGTAGGAGAGTTCACTGGTCAACACCCTGAGCCCTGGAGGGAAGGCTCTAGCCGTGTGGAAGGAGGAGGGTTGTGGCAAATAGGGAGGAAAGCCTCATGGCTCAAAACCCAAGTCTAGGTAAAGCTGAAGCCATGGGTGGAAGCTTCCAGGACTCTGTGGAAGGAGTGGGACTTTCCTGTACATTTACTTTTTGCTTGTTTGTTTTTGAGACCGTTTACTATAAACTCTTGATCTCCTACCTCCATCACCTGAGTGCAGATATTATGTATGTCCCTTTGGGGGCCTGGCTTTAAGGTGTCAGGCTTGAGGGTCATCTAGGTCAGCTCTCCAAGACTGTGTTCTCTGGCCTGTGCCCCGGGTGCTGGCTCATGTGTTAAAATGGAATCCAGAGCTGGCGTTATCACCCATCATACCTCATAAAGTCCCGTTCTGGCTCTCTGCGTCCTTGGTCCTTCACACCACCCTATGCTCTGTCAATTTATAACCCTGGTGTCAGGATCCTCTGCCGCCCTCCATGATTCTCCAAGTTCTGTTTTGTTTTTAATTTTTAATGTGCATTGTTGTTTAACCTGCATGCATGTCTGTGTAAGGTGTTGAATCCCTGGGAACTGGAGTTGCAGACAGTTGTGGGCTGCCACGTGGGTGCTGGGAATTGAGCCCGGGTCCTCTGGAAGAGCAGCCAGTGCTTTTAAACTCTGAGACAACTCTCCAGCCCCAACCCTCCCGGTTTTATAGACACTGTCTCTCCTGCTCTACTCTTTCTCCAATCTCCTCTGAACCTTGGAAGCTGGCACCTGTGGACTGTACCCACTCACTTCTATGTCCCCCGGCATTGGTGGGGTTCATAAGGAGCACAGCCAAGGATTACGAGGAAGAAGGGTGAGGTCTGAATACTCCTTTGTTGTATTTGTCTGTTCCTGATACTGTAACAAAGCAGGCTGTGGGCCTGAACAATGGGTAACTGTTCTCATAGTGATGGGAGCTGCAAGCTCAAGACGAAGGTGTCAGCAGATCGGTTTCTTCTGAGGTTCTCTTCTTGGTTTGCAGACAACTGCCTTCTTGGTTTACCTGTGTGCTGTGGGATATTACTTTAACTAGATTGCTACATTTGTTTATGCTGCACTTGTTTAATTATGCAAAGATGTGTTGCTGTTTTACCTTGCCTGTCTAAAGCACCCGATTGGTCTAATAAAAAGTTGAATGGTCAATAGCTAGGCAGGAGAGGGATAGGGAGGGCTGGTGGCCAGATAGAATAAGCAGGAGGAGGGATCTAGGCTGGAAGGGAGAGAACAAGGGGGAGAGAAGAAGGAGTCGCCCACCAGCCAGTAAGACATGGAGTAGGACATACATGAAAGAAAGGTAAGAAGCCCTGAGGCAAAACAGATGAAGAGAAACAGGTGAATTTAAGTTATGAGAGTTAGCGGGTCAAGCATAAAATAAGGCCCAGAATTCATAACTAAGAAGAAGTCATGATTTGGGAGCTGCCTGGTGGCCCAAAAGAAAGCCGGCTACACTTGTTTTTGTGTGATAAAGAGTCAAGAGGAGGGGAGCAAAGAGGGAAGGGAGAACTGATCCTGATATCTCAGTGCTTAGACTTTCTTTTCTTACAAGGTCCCAGTCAGGTGGGATTAGGGCCTCATCTCAATTCAACCACCTTGCAAAGTTTCTATCTTCCGACAGTACTAGGGAATTAAGACATCAGTACATGGATGTGGAGGACAGCCCCATAGATCTGTGAGAACCAGAACAGCTCCAGACAGCTTTCTCTGCCTCCACTTGCCTCAGGGGCTTTAACCGTGCTGGGCCATTATCTGTTTCAGGGCCAACAGACCCTTGCGTCTCCACACAGCTGACCTACATCTTTATAACGGCCCCTTTAATTGGCTCTGCTTCCTGCTGGTGAAATAGCCCTAAAGAGTTCCTATGGGGTAGGGATAAGACCTACCCTTGGTTTAGCTCCTTGCAGGGGGACACTGGGTCCTGGTCACTTACCAATGTGGAGGTGGAGAGAGGAGGTTGACCATATAGCACCCGATGATGATGACGACTGTACAGCACGCGGCTTAGAGTGGCCCACATCCCTCTGATGGCCCCAGCAATCCCTGATGGCTGCTTCTCCTGCCTGCCAGCTCCCACCTCTTGAAGCCCCAGTCCCGGTCCTCAAATCCCTTCTCTTTCTTTTGTGCTCACTGGTCAGGGACTGCTGCCCACACTTTGTGTTCCCACTTATCCCAGCCAGGCTTTACCCAAGGGCTTCTCGTTTCCTTCCCAAGAGTCTCCCTGGTGCTGTGTTGGTCAGAGGCCCTCTCTCGGCGACCCTGACGTCATCTGTAAAGTGACTGTTTCTCCTTGGTCCTCTCCTTCTGTGATGGTCAATCTGAGTGTGCTGTGCTCACGGTATTCTGACGGAGTAGTGAAGTTTATCTGATCTTCCTTATAGGCCCCTTTTGTCGCTTACTTTTTTGGAAATACTGTGGATATTTAAATAAACATTTAGAGCCAAATCCTCCCTTCTTCGTTGCCTAGATCTCAGCTGTACATATGGTTAAGATAAGGAGATGATCAAAGTATGAGTTCACGTGGTCCATTGCCAAAGGCAAATTCTTATTTAGGTTCATAACCCTTTAAAGGGAGAGTAAATGCGAACAGCTCTCCCAGGGACACACATAATAAATGAAACTGATGGTTAATCTTGCCTGTCAACTCGACGGGATCTGGAATCCACTGGATGAGTCTGTCAGGGCATTTCCGGGAAAGGTTAAGTGTGGAGAGCATGGGTACCTTCTGTTGAGTGACCTAGATAGAAAGAAGCCTGAGCAGAAGGCTGAGATGCGTGCCCTCCTTTGCTTCTTCTGAAGCAAGCGTATCTATCCTGTGACTGCCGCTGCCATGCTGTATCGGACCGCAGTCCCCTCAGGTTCCAACACGGACTGATAACCAATCACTCTCTCCAGTCATCGCTGGGCACCTCCAACAGTGACTGAGCCTGCGGAGGCCTCAGCTTTACGGACAGAACAGCTACCCATTCCTGAGGTTCTCTGGCACCCAGATGGCCCACTAGTAAGCCATCCTAGTGACCCCCCACCCCTGCCATGGTTGGTTCTGTTTCTCTAGAGACTCTTGCCAGACTCAATGAGGTACATTATTCATAACGTGAGTTCCAAAGTTATTAATCTGTTGCTCACTGAAGCAGGGTTCTGTGAATGGCAAGCTGTAATTAAAGCCTGAACTCTTTATATCAGGCACCCGGGAAAGGTGACATCCCACACAGGGCAGATTTACAAGGGCTCGAAAAGTCCCTGCATGCTGGAAGGTAGGGCTAGGGTTTGAAGGAAAGGTTCCCAAGTTCACAGTCTTACAGGTTATGGCCTTGACATGGAGCTCTCAAAATGTCTTTCGAATTCTTCAATTTTATATATGATTTGAATCTGGTATCTTAGACCACTTGGTCATCCTGACATCCTGTGTGTGTGTGCGCACGCACACGCATGCACACACACACACACACACACACACTTATTTTTTGAGACAGCCAGGCGAGGCTAGCCTGGAACTCAAAGATCCTCCCGCCTCTGCCTTCCAAGTGCTGGAATTAAAGTATGTACCACTCCCACCAACTCTATATTTTGAAGTGTTGGAGGTTCGTAGCGCACGTATAAGGTCTGGGAAGTTATGCTGGCACACCCTCAAGGGAGAGATTACCCCGAGTCTCCTATTTGGGGCTGACAAAAACTCACAACTCGGGCAGGAAGCCAAGTACATACATTGCAAGTTCCTACCACAGCCAGCGATGCCCCCTGTAGAGCAGTTGTGTGAGTTGAGTCATTTCAGGGCTAGAGAACACAGAGATGCTAGGCTTGTGTTTCTGGTGACCTTCTGCACAGAAAGATTTGATTTCTGAGTGACTTTGAGCAATTGCCCATAGCCGGTGCTAGCACAGAACCTTAGGCTCCAGGCTTCAGAGGGGCCAGAATACGTATACAGCGTTCTGTCTGCATGCAGGCCAGAAGAGGGCGCCAGATCTCATTACAGATGGTTGTGAGCCATCGTGTGGTTGCTGGGAATTGAACCCAAGTTCTCTGGAAAAGCAGCCAGTGCTCTTAGCCTCTCAGCCATCTTTCCAGCCCCAGAATATTTCACTTAAGAGCTCAGGGCTCACCTGAAAGAGAACAGTCAGTGTGCTGACGAAAGCAGACTTTGTGGTAAGAAATAACAGGAAAAGCTTTGCCACAGGACAGTGCTCCAACAGTTGCCCCGGCTCTCCAGACTTTCCTACCTCCCATCCTAAGACCCAGGAAAACAAGACCACATGCACCCCTGCTATACTGAACCCTACAATGGTAGACAAGCCGCACGTCTGAATGTCTGCAGTTCTGGGCCCCGCTTTACCACACGCCCCTTTAGAAAAGTCTTAGAATCGTGAAATACAAAAGCATTCATCTTTATAATCCAACATTTCCCCAAACTGATCCGGCTTTTAAAAAATATAACACTAATTAACATCTCACAAAGCCTGAGCTTCAAGGACGACACTTTTGGAAACATCGCCCTTGAGCCTTTAAGGATCATCTAAATAAAAGAGAAGATAGAATTAGCCAAGGCAGCCCTTGCTTTATAAGCCTTTGGAAAATGCTAAAACAGAAAAGCTAATGGCAGCAGGGTTGGGGGGTGGGGGTAGTAGCAGGAGGAGTAAGGAAATGTAACTTCCTGTGCCAGGCCAGATCCTGAGTGCTGAAAAGAGTTGACAGACAAATTAGCAGGAAAACAACAGACAAACTTATTAGTTTGCAAGCACATAGGCATCTCAAAAAGTATGGAACTCAAGGAGGGAAGGGCCAGATGTTTGAAACTTGAATACCTTCTTCATAGGGGAGAGAAAACTGGTGGATGCAGGCAATTTTAGAGAGAATAAATGGCCTTGAGGGAGATGAATGGGCCCAAAGCACCAAAAGTTGCCCAGGACAGAGTTCCAAGTTCACCCAGGCTTATATGGATTGCATCAACTTTACTCTTTCCTTCTGGATATGCTCTGGAATATTCTGAGGTCTGGATTGAGGAGTGTTATAATGGCCTAAGTCTTACGGAGTTTAAACTTTTGTTATTTATGTGCATGTATGTGTGTGTTTGCATGAGTGTGAGCATTGCAATCTGTGTGGGCTCACATGTGCATAAGTGGGGCTGCACATACGTGCTCATGCATGTGGAGACCTGAAGTTGATGTCAGGTGTCAGGCTCTGCCACCCTCGCCCTATATACTGAGGCAGGATCCCTTGGCTGTGCGGGGAGCTCACTACTGGCTAGCCTAGCCAGCAAGCTTGCCTCTGCCTTCTGAGGGCTGGGATTACCGACAGCTGCTGGGCTACTTGCCACACCTGCCCTGCCTTTACATGAGTTCCAAGGATCAGAAGTCTGGTCCTCCCAGCTGCATGACAAACAGTTTATCCTCTGAGCCATCTGTAGTGATATTTTGTTTGTGTTTTAATAAATAAAGCTTGCCTGAAGACCAGAGTGCGGAAGTAAGCCATTAGAGGCCAGGGAGTGGAGGTACACACCTTTAATCCCAGGATTCGAGGACACCCTGGGCTACACAAGAAGATTGAATCTGTCTAAAATGAGAAACAGAACTCACACAAAGGGGATCCCAGCACTTGGGACCCCATTCCTTTAACCCCAGCACCAGGGAGGTAGAGACAGGAGTAATATGGCTGGGCAGAGAGAGGAGTATAAGGAGTCTGAGGTTTGGAGGCAGTGCAGTCTAGGCAGTCTGAGGATCGCCTCTTATGTCTGAGCATTGGTAGAGGTAAAAGGTCTCTCTAGTGGCTTACGGCTCTGTTTCTCTGACCTTCAGCTTGAACCCCTATACATGACTCTGGGTTTTGATTAATTAAGACCAACTGGAATCTATGCTGCAGCCATCTCCCCAGGCTCTTAAGGACTGTCAGGACTCGGCTTGTTTGACCTGAAGCCGTATCCTTACCTCCTCTCCCTTCCAGCCGGATCCTTACCCTCCTCTCTCTTCCATCCACCACAGATATTCTTTCCTGCTCTGACTCAGGATCTTCATTCCCGTCTGCCTCCTAAACCAATTCTTTTTTGACTGTCACTGACAATGAATTCCTTTAAATCATCTAAGGAAACATGTGTAATCCGCTGGAAATTTCAAGGCAATGAGTCATCACTCTCCTTGTCCCCCTCAAATTCCCGTCTTATGTAAGGCTGAGTCACTTTTCATGAGGTCTGGGCACTTTGGAAAAGAATTGGAAAGCTCTCAAGGTGTGTGTGTGTGTGTGTGTGTGTGTGTGTGTGTGTGTGTGTGTGTGTGTGTGTGTTGCGCATGCACGTGTGCAGATTTGGGGGCTGGCAGCGGCTCTTTCTTGCCATGAGACCCTACATTCTCAGAATTCACTCTCTCTACTTCATTTTCTATCCAGGGAAGTGTCTGATGGAGTTTGCAAGAGTGAGCTGCTGTCTTGCTCCCAGACTTGGGAGCACAGGACCAGGCAGAGGGAACTCCTGCTCCATCCCCACATGCTCCCTGGAGACCGGCTGGGTGTGCACCTGTGCTCTGTGCGGAGTCCAGGGACAGGTAAGACATGTAGGGGCCTGGGCTCCAGTTGGTGCTGGTCTTCTCATAAAAATGCAGAGGATACTGAGCAGAATCTGACAGGATGAAGAATGGAGCATTTGGGGGAGCAGAACGGGGAGCATTCCTTGGACGACGAGGTGGTTCATTGTCACACAGAAATCAAGCAGATAAAGGCAAAGTCATCCTTAAAGGGAACAGAATGACTGACAGGTCTAATGTTAGTGTGACATGTCTAAGGCTACAAAAGAGGCGTAGAAAAGAGCTGCTCCCTAGTCACACGACCAAAGCCACCTCACTGTGTGGGCACAGGGATGCTGGCTAACTCCCCCAGCAAGGAACCTGTTTCTGCTGGAGAGATGGGTACCTTGGATTGCCAACTGCCTTCAGTAGAGACGGCTCTTTTTCTCTGAGGTCAGGTACCCAGGATTCAAGAACAGTGTCTCCTGGGAAAAGGGTGGGGAAATACTCAGGGGCTCACTTTTCTGATGAATGAATGATGCCATCCTTGGGTCTGATACGGCAGCCCTGTGTCCCTGCCTATCTGAATTCACCCCTTCACTGCCAGAGATGACCATCTGCCAGAGGTGACAGATAATCAAAAGTTCAGACGGTCATGAAGCTATCCAGTCCGTGGGCCTCCCAAGGGAAGTGCCCAGCATCAGCAGAGACCTTGCCTCACGTCTCCTAACTCCATGACCTTCCATAAAGATGCCCACTAACCACATGGCTCATTAACCCTTCACGTGTGGGCAAACTGCTGAGAGCATCAAAGACCTGTGGGGTTTTTAAAGACTTAGTGTGAAAAAAATGTAAGCACAGCACATCAAATGATTTTCCAGACATCAAAGATTACATGTTGAAATCATAATTTCTAGATATATTGGGCTAGATTGCAATATGGAATTAAAATTAATCTCAGTTTCTTTTTAGCCCTACCCAAGGCCCACAAAATGAAAAAGGGACTGGGACAACAGAAGGATAAATGATAGCAACAGAAGAATCATGGGGGACACTCAGATGGATGTGGGGTCACTGACTTCAGCAGCTAGGTAAGTCTAAAATGGTGCCTGGGCTGAGCTGTGTCCTCGAGTCTCGCCATGACCTCAGAAGATGACGTCATTGGGAAATAAAGGGTCTGTGCAAGGTAACTAACTGTGACAAAATCTTACTGGTTTACAGTGGGTTATGAGGCAGTGTAGGCAGAGACTGCTGGCTCATTTCCCAGCCTCCCAGACCCGAATAATAACACAGAAACTGTATTAATTACAGCACTGTTTGGCCAATTAGCTCAGGCTTCTTATTAACTAACTCTTACACCTTAAATTAACCCATTCCTATTAATCTGTGTATTGCCATGAGGCTGTGGCTTACCAGGTAGGGTTCTGTTCTGACGCCTTTTTCCTTTTTCAGCTACATGACATCTCCCTGACTCTGCCTACACACTCTCTCTCTGTCTCTCTCTCTCTCTGGAGTTCCCGCTTGGCTTTACTCTGCTAAGCCATTGACCAGAACAGCTTTATTCAGTAACCAATAAAAGCAACACATACACAGAAGGACATCGCACATCAAGTCAGAGGTTTCCTCGTAAGAACCATGTTAGTGCCGACACACCCACAGGTGATGGGAAAGGGAGCCTGGACTGACGCAGCCACAAGTCAAGCAGTACTGTGGGTTGTCCCCAGCCACAGACGCTGGGAGAGGCTTGGAGGGCGGAAAGCCTTCTCTGGAGCCTTTGGAGGAAGCGTGGCCTTACCCACATCTCGATTTCTGACACCCAGCCTCCTCAGCGTGGGAGGATCAGTTCTATTGCTTTAAGCGACCCAGTCTGCGGTGCTTCGTTGTAGAAGCTGAAGGGAAACTATGTGCTCACTATGGAAAAAATACCTTATCTGTAATTCCTACGAACTGTTGAACAATCATCCAGTACGTACTGAATATGTTCGATTGGATTAAAGAAGATTTAAGACACAGCTAAGTTGCCATCATGTCTCATATGGCTTACATTATGTTTGTATGGGGCGATGCCACTTCAAGAGTAAACAGAAGTGTGAGACCTTGGCTCCCTGGGCTCTTTATTTGAAGAGAGAGTGGAGAGGCCCCGGAGCAGAAGTCACAAAGGCAGAAAGGAGTGTCTCATATAGTCTAGCAGAAGCAAGAGCAGCAAGTTAAACGTGCATTTCAGGCCGGAGACCAGAAGGCCAGAGAAAGTCATCAGGGAATTAGGGTCCTTTCCACACAGGATCGGAATCTTGCCCCCCACCATCACAGCACCCCCCCCCAGTGGGTCTTGCCCAGGGAAGGGTGGGTGAGATGGAGGTGTAGGGCGGCCACAGTGAACACCCAGTCTCTCCTGAACTGGCTGGAGTTAGAGCCTAGTATTCTACTTCCCAAGGCAGTGGTTCTGGTTTCAGTCAGTGCGAGGTTCTAGACCTCTGCTAGGGTGAGGTTCTAGACCTCTGCTAGTGTGAGGTTCTAGACCTCTGCTAGGGTGAGGTTCTAGACCTCTGCTAGTGTGAGGTTCTAGACCTCTGCTAGGGCGAGGTTCTAGACCTCTGCTAGGGCGGGGTTTCTAGACCTCTGCTAGTGCGGGGTTCTAGACCTCTGCTAGTGCGAGGTTCTAGACCTCTGCTAGGATGGGGTTCTAGACCTCTGCTAGGGTGGGGTTCTAGACCTCTGCTAGTGTGCTCTGCTGACTGTAGGCTGTGTGGAATGGGGTCTGCAGTTGCCCAAACAGCTCATTGGCATAAGAATGCAATGCTAGAATCCAGCTGTTACTCAAGCCTCAATCTACATACATCCGCCTTTCCCTCACAGGGACATGACAGGCACCCCACCGAGACACTGTCAGGACTCCTTAGCTTACAGACTCAAGGAGCCAGGATCTCTCACCTGGGGAAATGAGTTTACTTCAAAGTGGGTACTGGTGGCCAGGCACCCTGCTCCTAACCTGGGAGTCGAAGAGCCTGTCTACAGGTTGTGCTATGAAACATCTTCAAGCCTCAGAAAGATGTAAAAAAAGACTCCTGCCACACCGGCCCTGACTTCACCCTTCAGACCCTTGGCTAGGACATGTTTGTTGCCGGTGCTGGGGGCATGCTGTTGTTTGTCTACCCATGGCATTAATATCTCTTCCAATAAACCCCCCGCCCCCAGTAATCTGTCCCTCACATCCCAGATCTCCCTGTTGTCTCCAGAGCTGGTGGGATGGGGTGGAAAGTGGGCACGAGAGAAGCCAGCTGGTTCCATGTTTTCCTTGGCTGGAGCCAGGATTCTATTTAAGGTTTCTGCCTGGTGATAGTGGCGCAGCTGAGCTGGTTGCTGCATGTCACTCTGTCCAGGCCAAGCGGGGACCGAAGATTGGTCACAGAATACGTAAATGGGAGGAGGTCTTCCTGGAAGCTTGCCATCCTGGAAGGGCCTGCATGTGTTCAGAGGTGGGAGTTCGAGAGGTAGGGACCTGATGGGGGATCCCACCTGCTTGTAAACAGAGGCCTATAGATCAGTCTGATGTGGTCATTCTTCCAAGATCTAAGGGACCACAGAGGCGACTTTGAAGCCACTCTCCAGAAGCCCTGTCAGACAAGCCTCTCTCTTCTCTGTATACTAGTTGCACCTGCTGTTATTGTTGTTACGTCTGGTGACTTTTTCCTAATAACACCTCAGACAGCTCACACAAGCTGTCCCCTCCACGAGCCACCTGCCTCTCTTCAGGCTCTTGTGCTAACTCTGAGGCACACCTGGTGTTCTCTCTGCTTCTGAGACTGCTTGTTCAGGGAGCTGGCTCTGGCTCACAGCTCAGCCACTGCAGGAGCTGGACAGCGAGCCATTCTTTCTGCAGATAGTTACTGAGGGCTGCGAGCCTGCATGGGAGCACACCCAGTGGCGCAGCTGCTTCGTGCCCCTTGGCGATGGCGTTCACTCTGCCTGTCTTCCTCTCTGGACAAGTGCTGGGGGCACCTTCAGAGTTTCTGATCAGTGGCTGAGCCAGGGAATCAGGCTGTAGCTCTTGAACCCTATCGTGCAGTGTTAAGCAAGGCAAGGGGTCCTGAATATGTGTCAGCATGAGTTCCGGTAGGTTTAGGTGTCTGCCTGCTGAGTTCCCAGGCCTCATCAGCCTTCTCCTCCTTGTCTATTCCTTATCTCTGACTCCAGTGAGTTTTTTTTTTAAATGTCATATTGAGTAGTCAGGACTGCTCAGAGCCCAGATTGAAATAAGTTTGCAGCAGGGGATGGGGCTCCCCCAGGATCTGGCTTCACAGCCTGCAGCTGGACAGAGTCAGAGGGGTTCTTGGAGAGGAGGCATGCTGCCACAGGCTGTTCCTGGCCTCCCAGCCAGCCGCCTCAGCCTCAGCTCAGGGAATTGGAGATTAGTGGTTATGATAGATGGGGGCAGAGAGTGAGAGCTTCCATTGTCCCAGCTTCTCCCACCAGCATTTAAATAGGAAATGGAGGGACAGGGTTTCTTGGTTGGAATAAGACCCACTGGTTGCTTGGAGACCCCTCCCAGTGGGCAGTTGAGTCAGCATCCTTGGTGTTCTGGGGTGAGAGATCACTGGCTGACTCCACCCCCCCTCGCCTGCTGCGCTTCTCTTAGATTCCAGAGGGACCCAAATCGCTGGCTCTTTCAGGATCTTGGCTGCTTTCCAGTTCCCACGAGGACTAACCAGAAGAAAAGGACTTCCACCCTAGCAAAGGGAAAGTAGCTAGGCCTGGTGTGCGTGCGTACATGTGTGTGTGTGTGTGCATACGTGCGTGTGTGTGTGTGTGTGTGCATGCGTGCACACACGCATGCCTGCAATAACCAGGGCTGTGACAGTTTCCCCAAGCTGAGTGTTCACAAACCAACCTCTCCCCTTGGGCTTAGGTGCACACTTAGGAGAGAGCCAGCCAGAGACAGGTGTTTTCTCTCTCTTTCCAGCCCCATGGCTTTTATAATTAGACCTAGGAAAACTTTTTTCTTTCTTTCTTTGGTTCTTTTAAAAAATCAAGAATGGCTTAAACACAAAGTGATCATTTTGGTCTTTTAAAGGTAGAAAAGACAGGCGGGGTGGGGGAGATGACCTTTCGAGGGGGTGGGGGAGATGACCTTTTGAGAATAATGCTTTATTTCCAGCCGGCCTCCCACCCCCATAGTTCCCAGCTCCTCTTGGTTAGAAAAATGCTTTGCCTGTCTTTGCCTGGAGACTGGAGATGAGATAACACCCCTGGGGTTCAAAGGCATTTCCCCAAGGGCCCAGCTGCTTGCAAGGCCTCTGAGGAAACCTTGGCCAACCTCCTGGCTCAGCAGCTGGCCTCAAAACCAAGGTTGCTTGGCCTGTCCCGGAAGCCTGTGAATCCCCAAGTCGGCCAGAGACTGCAGTCCGGGATCACTCTGTGGCTCAGATGTCTGGCTGCAGGCCCTGGGCCGGCCTCAGCCAGGCTAGAAGTTAGTGTAAATAGGCACATTTATCTCATACAGACCTCGTTTTCTGAGGAATTGTAGTCTCCTGGGGGTGGGGTGGGAATCAGCCATCAAAAGGTCATTGCCCCTGCAGGGGGTGGGACGCGGCTCTCCCCACCTGACACGTGGTGGTTGATTGATGGCTGCTCTCATCTGCACAGGTTTTAGGCATCAACGGACATTTTAGTAGGATGCTAATTTCTTTGCCCCAAGGCAGAGGCAACAGCTCTCCTCAAACCGTTTGACCGTACCTGCCCGCAAAGGCGAGTTTGCATGCGTGTAGACAGGCGCTGGGAACAGAGCATCTGGAGAGGTGGACAGTTGGACATCAAGTCTGAGAGAGAAGAGGGAGTCTTCATCTAGACAGAGGACAGCCTGGGGAAGCCTCAGGCCCTGAGATCTTGACACCAAAGGGCAGCCAGTGTGGAATGTGGAGCCCTACCAAAATCTCGCATCAAGGTGTGGGGCAGAGGCAGCCAGATGCCTTGCCAGACACTGGCATCATGGGTGGCAGGAGAGTGGTAGATAGGGTCCAGGCTGTCCCACAGGGCTGGAACATGCCAGAAGAACAGCTGTTTACAGCTCTAGCCCCCCTTTGCAGCTCAGCGTGGCCCCAGGCCAGCCCCCCGGACTCAGTGTCTTAGCTTCTTCCTCTGTGGTAGAAGACGGGGATGCTGAAGTACAGGAAAGAAAGACATACACAGGGGTTGTGCAAAATTGCACCAGGCAGGGTCCACCTGAGACTGCAGGACTGTTATGGGACCACCAACTAAGTCTCACCAGCTGAGTTTTTTCTTGGGTCACAGAGGCAGGTTTATTGCCCAAACCCAGCCTATTCCCAGTTGAGCAGGGCTAGTCTGCCTGCTGGGGATCTAGAGAGTTCTTGGTGGACGGAGGCTGCCTTGGGAGATTGTGGCTGGCCCTGTCCCTCTTGCTTGTGTTTGGGAATTAACCTTTCGTTTTTCTAGCGAGATGGGAACTTGGTGAGCAATATGTTGTGGTCATACGTGAGATGCTGGCTCCCTGGGTGCTGGAGCTGGGGCAGGCAGAGAGAAGCTGAAGAAGGGCAACTAGGGGGCCTTGGGCTCTCACCCTTTTGGTTCCTTGGCTTTTCTGTTAAAAATGATGGGATTGGCTTGTAGAGCCTGGCTGGTCTGAGAGTCCAGATTGGAGAATCAGCGTAGCTCTCAGGAAGCCCCTCTTCTCAGCTCTGGAATGACCTTGCATGTACACAGGAAAGATGAAGTAGGAGGCTTCAGGGTCGTGACTCTGCTCTGCCTCATCCACTTAAAGATGTCCTCACAGGACACAGAAGGCCAGGGACCCAGAGTCACTACAAACCAACCTGATGGTCATGACTACCCTTCTGCTTGGCCTTATCCACACTCTCGGTTGGCATTACTGGGTCATGCTGGAGCAGTCCACAGAACCCTCTGGAAGGTACCCGGTGCCTTGATATTAAGTCTCTCTGCCGACACAGTAGTCCAAATCCAAACCAAACTAAAGAGTAAAACACCAGGTTTACTGGGTAAAGTGTTCCCAGGTGACTTTTCCAGCCCTCCAGAGGTGAGCCAGGGAAAGGAGACCAGAAAAATCACGTTGCCGCTCTCAAAAATGGTTTAACTACCCTGCAGGCACAGGGTGGGCCAGCTGAACACCCTCTGCCAAGGTAACCCAGGGAATTTCCCTCCCTCCCCCTCTGTTGTTTGTCTTCCCTCCGACAGTTCCCACCGCCCCTATTCTCCTGCATCTTCTCTTCAGAGACTTAGCAGAGAAGGGACAGCTTGGGATGCGGGCAGACCCGCCTCCTCCAGCCTCAGGCTTCTGTCTGTGGTGTGGGGACAAGGAAGATCTTACCATAGGGCTGTGAGAAGATGAACTAGAAGCCTTTCCCCACCAAAACATGACTTGGGGTTGCTCAGAATGCTAGAGGTCACTTAGATATTTGAAACATACAGGGTTGTCCCACCCCTAAAACACCAGGAAGTGCAGAACTGCAGAGAAGACATGGAGAGGGACCATTTTTATCTTCACAGTACCAACAATATAACTGCAGGAGCAGCTGCCAGGGAACTGTAAATACAATATATCTGCTCGGAGGAGCTCAGAGGGAGGCTTTGCCTCATCTCCTGCCTTCTAAATACTGTGGACGCATGTCTCACTGCAGAATGTAAGCTGCGGAATATTATTTGAGCTATGTAAAGATGTGTAACATTTGTTTATGCTGTATTGTGTAAAGGTGTGTTACTTTTGTCTAACAAAGTTAACATTGGTTTCACCTTGCCTGCCTAAGGCACCTGAGTGGTCTAATAAAGAACTGAATGGCCAATAGCTAGGTAGTCAGGAGAGGAATAGGCGGGGCTGGAGGGCAGAGAGAGTAATCTAGGAAGAGAAGGAATGAAAAAGAACAGAATGAGGGACATGCCCAGGGCAAGAAGCCAGGCAGCTACCAGCCAATCAGACACCAGAAGTAGTGAAAGTACTATCCAGAAAGAAGAGGTTAAAATCCCCGAGGCAAAATGTAGATGAAGAGAAGCAGGTTAAGTTATAGAGCTATCCAGAAAGAGCTAGGATAAGGGTGAGCATTCAAAACCAATATTAAGTCTCCTTGTCATGATAGCACAGGGATACTGGGAGACAAGCTTCCGTGCTCTGGTTCTCAATTCATTGGCTTTCCCATGTGACATGATGCCTTCCTTGTCCCTCAGCGGCATTAACAGGAACAAGGGGTTCACACACCACTGTGTCCAAGGAAGCAGGGAGTGGGCACAGGGACACGGAAGTAGAGCGGCATCTGCTTGCTGAGATCTAAATAGAGTAGTTTACAGCAGCACACTGTGAAGCCCCCTGAACACACAGAAGACGACTCTAAATATCAGGAGACAATAGCTTCAGGGGGTGGTGGTGGGGACCGAGACAATCATTTGGCTCTTAAAGGGGCCATAAGTATAATAGTTGAGGAGGAGACCTGACTCTGAACCTCTTGGCTTGCCACTAATCCTAATAGGCAGGAGACAGAAGCAGGATCCAGAGTTAAAGGCTAGCCTAGGCCACAGAGTGAACTCTGTGTGTGTGTATGGGAGAGGGAGAGGCTATGGAGATGGCTAAGTGAATGGAGGTGCCTGCATGCAGCCCTGACAATCTGAGTTTGATCTCCAGATCCCAAGAAACAGGTCAACCTCTGAGAGTTGTTTTCTGACTACCGAATGTGTGCACACGTACTACACACACACACTGCCAAAACTTAAAAAGAAAAAAAAATCAAAACAAAGGACTTGAGCAGTTATTTTTCCAAAGAAAGCATATAGTTGGGCTATCAACACATGAAAAACACGGGGCATCACGGGGCACAAGGGAAATACACATCAAAAGCACAGCAAGCTACCACTTCACATCTAGTGGGATGGTTATAAAATAAAAATCAACAAAATGATAGGTAACCATTGCTGCTGTGGAAGTAGCTTGGTATAACCACTGGTTCCTTAAAGCATTAAACACACCATGAACCCCCACCCACTCCCAGGTATCTATCCAAGAATAAGGGGCAGGAACACTGGAACTGACAGCCACTTGTAAATCAGAATTCACAGCAGCGTCCACAAGATACAAAGGAGGAAACAACCCAACTGCCCATCTCCAGGATAATCATAAAGAAAAGATGCTACGTCTACCTAGTTGAAATCATTGAGCCACAGAAAGAAATAGAATTTTGATATATATTGCAACGTGGATGGACCTGAAATAAAATGGACGCAGAGGTAAGGAATACCGTGTGATTCCACTCAGACAAGGTGGTGAGGACAATCAAGCTACAGACAGGGAGTGGAACAGATGCTACCAGAGAGTGGGAGGCAGGGAAAAGGAGAATTATTAGTTCATGTATGCACAGTTCATAAGAGGGTTGATGAAAAAATTCAGAGCACAGATAAATCTATCAATCATGTAATAAACACACACCTTCAGTGTGATTGATTCACCTGATACTGTCACCAAGTCAGTTGAAATATTATGTTTTATACTTTTATAACAAAAAAATGTATAAAACTCAAACAGGAATGTGTTGTTACAATTATATGTTACAAACCCCACAGTTATTCATTCTGCCATTTTAAAAAATGTGTGTGTGTGTGTGAGTTTGTATGTACCCTTGAGCATAGGTACCCACAGAGACCAGAAAAGACAACAGGTCCTCTGAAGCTAGAGTTACATGTGTAGTGGGAACTAAACTCTGGTTCTCTGAAAGAACAGCCTGAGCTCTTAACCACGGAGCCCTCTCCCCAACTCCACACCCTGCTACATTTTGTTATGGTCTGTCCTTTCTTTCTTTCTTTCTTTCTTTCTTTCTTTCTTTCTTTCTTTCTTTCTTTCTTTCTTTTCCTCCCTCCCTCCCTCTCTCTTTCTCTCTTCTCCCTTCCCCCCTCTCTTTCTTTCTTTCTTTTTTTTGGTGTTAGCTTCTGCTTTAAAGGTCGCTTTGCATTCTATTCAGTGGCAAGGGCAAAATACAGCTAGCCACTTCTCTATTCTAGAGCATGTCTTTCCATTCAACATTCATTCATTCATCCATTCTTTCTTTCTTTTAAAATAACACTGCAGAGGATTTGTGTGTATGCATACAGTCTTTCCACATTTTCGAATTCTTGACACAGTTTCATGGGGTAGAATTACTGTGGATGAGAACAAACATTTTTATAGTCTCCAATCTCTGTCACCGTATTACTTCCCTTGAACATAGCAAGGATTGATTCAGGTCCTGGCAACACACAGAGCCGACTATGTCATCATGCTTTCTGAGTCCCTGAGAGTCAGTGGACAAACTTCTTTCTATTTAGCTTTGCGTTTTGTTGGTGAATCTGTCTACAGACTGTAATTTGTTGTATGTAAATTGCTTCATCATCCCTGCCCCCATTTACAAGTTAAGATTTTTGGTTCTTAATTGTCAGTTTTTATAAACTTCTGACTTAATACTCCTATCTTAAATTTTTTTTTTTAGGAAAGAATACCAACAAATGCAGATTTTATGTGTGTGTGTGTGTAATACCAACAAATGCAGATTATATGTGTGTGCATGCACATGTATGCACACACATATGTTCTACTTTAAATGTTCTAAATATTTTGCCCTTTTTCATTCTTTGCTTTTGTTTTGATAGGATCTCATGTAGCCCAGGCTGTCCTCAAACTCTCTAGGTAGCTGAGGAAGACCTTGGCCTCTCTGATGCTGCTGCCTCTGTGTCCTGAGTGCTGAGTTCTAGGTGTGCACCACCATGCTCAGTTCGTGCTTGGTCTCAAACCCAGGGCTTTGTGCATGTAGGCAATCGTTCTACCAATGAGCCACATCCCCAGTTCCAGTCATTTGTTTTAAATACAGAAACTTTGCATTACTTTGTGGTCAAACCTGTTAATCTCCTCTTGTGATTTAATCATCCATTTCTAAGTATAATAAAAGAAATGTTCTCTTCAGTTGAATGTTCAAGTCTTTCTCAGTTTGCCTTGGCTTTTAAAAGTATGGCACTTCAGTCCATGCAGGACTCTCTGTAAAATCTGCCTTGGCCTGAGGAAGAGATGGTTCCCAAACCCCTCTCTTTGAGACAGACTCTTCCTGTGTAGCCCGGATTGGCCTGAAGTTTGCAATCTTCCTGTCTCAGGCCCTGCTCAGACACATGCAACACTACGCCTGGGTTAGGAAGGGATGGTTTCATGGCATAAGATTGTTAAAGTCTTGGGTTCCGTTGATCTGGATTTCTTGTTTGCTATGAGGACTGGGCCCAAGCCTGATCGCATTCATCGGTGCAACAGTGGTGGTAAAGGAGGGACTCGGGGTTGAGCTTGGACTCTGGCTGTGTGTGAATGCTCCTCCTCCAGCTGACCCCTGCAAGTGTGTCAAACCATGCCTGACTGATGGCATTGTGAGGACAGTAAGGAGAGGCGTGAAGGATGTCCTCCATGAGTACCTGCTCCTGTTACAGACCCTTTTGGGGCCCTGGGTCAAGTGTTGTGAACAAAGGTGACTCTGAGACCCCTTGCTCCCGAAGCAGTCAACAGTGTAGTGTCTGCTTTACTGAGTGAGATGGCAGAGGACCAACCAGGCTGTAGGGCAGGGGGTGGAGTTTTCAACCTTTTTAATGCTCCAACCCTTTAATATAGTTCCTCACGTTGTGGTGACCACCAACCCATAAAAACTACATTTGTTATTACTTCATAACCGTAATTTTGTTACTGTTATAAATCTCATGTGCAGGGTATCTAATGTGTGACCCCATGTGAAAGGGTTGTTCGACCCCCAAAGGGGTTGCAACCCACAGGTTGAGAAACACTGCTCTAAACTCTCCCTGTATTTGCCCACTACCTCAGCATCTCAGCCTCCTGTGTGTAAAACACAGCTAGCTCTACTGCTGAACGGTTATTTGATGATTAAGAGAAAGGCTCTGAAAAGGTCATGGAAAAATCCAGAGGCAAGGTAGAATGTCCTTGGATGGGTCAGCCTGCTCCTCTCTCACCTGGGGATACAGATGAGGCCTCTGTGCAAGTTCAGAGAGACTCCCACCTCCCGTAGTCTGCTCCCTAGGAAAACCACACAGAGACTCTGTGAAGGCCCCCGTTGTGCCCATGGCTCGCCCATCAGGAAGCCTGGGGCTTGGCGGAGGCCCCAGGAAGCAGGGCCTGGGAGGTGGGCCACACCTCAGATGCAGCTGTCCCAGCTTGGCACGACTTCTGATGTCTGTGAGAGCTTGGGTGATGAGGAGTCTCGGGTCATTCGGGTGCTCCCATGGCCCAGACGTGAAAGCCCAGGCAGGCAGCCAGTTAGCAGAGAGGCAACATTTCTGTTGGGATTCAGGTTCTCAGTCCGGAGCCTCCACAGGAACACCCTCTCGGGAAGGACTCTTCTGATCCTTCTGGAAAATTCTCGGCTACCGCTCAGTGTCGGGAAGATTACAGCATTTGACAAGCGTGGAACTAAGAGGTGCCTCCACAGTTGGGAGCGCAGTTCCTGGCGCTAAGATGGCCTCCAGGAGAGAAAAGTGTGTGGAGAAGGAGACTTGGCTGTAGCTGGAAGATTCTGTGGGCCGTGGCCTCCAGCTGGCCCAGGTGTGTGGGGTTGGGAGTGGGGGGTTGGGGGAAGCCACGTGACACCACCAAGACACCCTGACAAGTTGGCATTTAAAAATAGGTACTTTCTCTTCTTGCTCGCTTTCTTGCTCTCTCTCTCTCTCTTTCCTTTCTTCCTTCCTTCCTTCCTTTTCCTTTCTTCCTTCCTTTTCCTTCTCCTTCTCCTTCTCCTTCTCCTTCTTCTTCCTCTTATTCTTATTCTTTTTTAAATAGAAGCCACCCAGCTCCTGCCATGGTCTGAGGAGGAGCCGGTCCTCAATCCTGGATGCAGAGAATGCCCAAGGCTGCTTCTGCAACCCCCACAGCAGTGACCTGAGAACTTGGCAGAGCAGGGCACATGCGTGAGTGCATGCAGGAATGTGATGGGTGTGTGTTGGGGGACATTGGGCATCAGTGTCTCTGAACACTTCTCATTCTTCTGAGAGGCCCTGACAATCTCCAGGGTGGAGTGGGTATATAACTGTGTCCCAGGAACGTTAAAGGGAGGGCTTTCCCCCTCCGCTCCTCCATCTCTCTTCATTAATCTTATTTGCTGTCTTCAGGGCCCTACCCAGGTCCTCTAAGGAGCCATTCTGAACATGGAGTATCTGTTTTCTTCAAAGCTAGCCAGCTGGTGGCCTTACCAGGGACTATACCCACCTGTAAATTGCTTGTGACTGTGATTATTTCTGTTCTGAGTCCTATGCATCACCCCCCACCCAAGAGGGGAGAGCCCTGAGGGCAATACCTCCCAATCCATACTTCCCCTCTGCGCCCCTGGTCTGCCTGAAGACTTTAGAGATACTTATAAAGCAAGAATTCATTGCCTCCACCCAGTCACACTCAACACATTTAATCCTGACACTGCTATGGAAGATGAGACTGGATTTTCAAAAATATATCCATTTTTATGGTTAGGATCAGCGAAGCACCATGAAATCGATGTCTTCCGTAAGGTCAGAGAGAACTGAGGATGCCCAGCTCCCTTCCCGATTACACAGTACATGTAACTAACAGTAGGGATGTCCCCAGAGCAGGCAGGGATGTCCTCAGAAGGCCATGTGCGAAGGTCTGTTTGGTTTTAAGTTCTTGGGACCAGGGTGTGGTAGAGTCTCAATCTGCTGGGTGTTTTGTCTCCCGGAGGCACTGGGACAAAATGTCTATCTAATAAGGAAGTATTAAACACAATTATATCTCTTGCATCCCTTTTAGAGGAAGAGGGCAAGCTGTTGAGGCAAAGGGGGAGAGTCTGGGGAGAGAACACACACACTGTATACCATGTTCCCCTCACAGGAGTGCGAAGGGCTGTGTCTTACACTGGAGCTGGGAATTCTAAGTATCAAAGGCTGCTCTGGCTAGACATGAACAGAAAAGACCACAGGCAGAAGAAAGGCAAAGATAAAGTTGCTTGTAATGCCACCAAGAGTTATATTTGCTCAGAGCTCAGTTCCATCCAGAATATCAAGGAGAAGGGGTGTGGGGCCAGCAAAGAAACGTTCCCCTAGACAACGTAGGTGGTCTAGGTTTCTTATTGGATATCCATGGAGACATTCATGTTATCTCCATGGATATCCGGAATCTGGGGTAGCATCCTCCATTTCCATCTGTGAATGGAGGGGCAAAAAAGATTGATTAACTTTCCCAGGGTCATAAAACCAGTGGCAAAGCAGAGATGTGAGGCCAGGCCTACCTGGTCCTGCTGCCCCACGCTAATAGAGGGGTCTCCTCCCTGGTTCTATAGGGGTGTCCCTAAGTGTTCCAAAGAGCCTAACCCAGGCTGACCCTCAGAAGATTCAAGCCAGAAGAGCCTCCTACCCTCTGCTGCCTAGCATCTTACCCTGCTCTCAGGGGTGGCAGAGGAAGAGATGTGGGCCACTCTTTCTGTGGAAGCTCGACCTTAGTGGGAGATTCTGGGCATCCCAGAGGCGCTGGGATGCTCTCCCTCTGCAGACTTGTAGGTTGCTCTGCAGGGTGACTCAGACAGCTAATAGGGAAAGACCCTTGTGTGAACTCCATGCAAGGCTCAGCTAGGGGAGGGAAAGCAGGGGTTTGGGGCCAACCAGGACCCAGAGGTGATAGTGCACCCCTGAATCGTGAGGACAATCAGGCAATTGCCGTGAGCTATAGAGGACAGACAAGTCTCTGCAGGACTCTCCCGCCCTGGGCCGCTGAACTCCACCCATCTGTCTATGTCTCCCTGGCTTCGCGCTCTGGAAAGCCCTCTTGCTCTTCTTCTTGGTCCTCCTCTGCGTCGTGGCAGGGCTAGATGTCCCCAGCATAGCACTTGTCACCTGCACGGTAACTCTGCTTGGTGCTCATCTTCCCCACTGAGTTCAGTGCACACCAATTCTCTCTGTGTTTCCCCCCGCTGTGGGACGATAGCCTGGCACAGGAAGGGCAAGTCTTGAACTGGACAAGAAGACTGCATTCTATGAGTCAAACAGGAGCAGGGCCTCCAGCAAGCAGCACTTCCCCCTCATCAGGGTCAACAGAGAAGGCAGGCGAGTCGGATGGCTGGAGAGTCAAAGGCGACCGCTGCTGAAGGCTGGGAAGGTTGTCAGGTGACCTGGCTCCTGTTCTGTAGCCCTAACGCTCACTTACCTTGTCAGTCTTTAAAACTTTTAGGGTGCTCAGACATTAAGAGCACTTGCTGCTTTTGCAGAGAACTGGGAAACAAGTCTCAGCACCACACCAGGCAACTCACAATGGCTCGGATCTACAGTTCCTGGGAATCTGACGCCCTTTTCTGGTCTCCTTAGGCAATTGCATGTGTATGCACACACACACACCCTCCACACCACACACACCACATACATACACACATACAAACCACAACACACATATACACATACACACCACACATACACACACATACCTGATGTGTGATTCCTCTCTGTATGCTAGGAATATGTTTTATTACCATTGGTTGATAAAGAAGCTGCTTCGGCCTGTGGCAGGGCAGAATATAGCCAGGCTGGAAAAGATATATAGAGAGAGTAGGTGAAGTCAAAGAGACTCCATGTAACTGCCGAAGGAGTCAGACATCAGAACAGAACCTTACCCAGTAAGCCACAGCCTTGTGGCAATACACAGATTAATAGAAATGAATTAATTTAAGATGTAAGAGCTAGTTAATAAGAAGCCTGAGCTAATAGGCCAAACAAATTGTAATTAATATAGTTTCCATGTGATTATTTGGGTCTGTGTGGGTGCAAAATATAAGAGCAGTCTCCTTCTACACATATCCATATTACACCACACACACACACACACACACACACACACACTCTCACACACACTCAGGCCTCCATACATACACATAAAAGAGAAAAATGAAGTCTTTAACTTAAAATTTATTTATTTTAGGAGATAAGATCTTCTTATGTTGACCAGGCTAGCCTGGCATTCCTGGGCTAAAGCAATCCTACTGCCTCAGCCTTCCAAGTGGCTCAGACTACAGGCTCACACTAGCATGCACAACCTTACCTTGTCATAGACGGTGTGGGGCCTGAGAGAAGTCAGTAGTGGGTGCTGTTGCCTAACCACACAGAGAGAAAAGCAAGGAGGAGCCGCCTTCACAGTGGCTGGTCTAAGCCCAGGAGGCAAGTGGGGCACTCTGTCCAGTGGAAGACTCAGCCAGGGTGGAGAGGCTGGGATGCTATCTACAGCCAGGGTGGGGAGGCTGGAATGCTATCTATAGGGGGCACTCTGTCTAGTGGAGGAATCAGCCAGGGTCGGGAGACTGGGATGCTATGAAGAAAAGATGGAGTCTTTGAATTTCATCTCTTGTTTGTGTATTTTTGTCACCCTCTCTGCGTGAAAGTCTGGACCACCTTCTGCTAGATGACCTTGATCACGTGTCTTTATTCCTTTCAAGGCTGAGTTCTACTATTTAAAAATAAGTGGAGATAAGCAGGTGAAAATGTGGCTCAAGCCTGGCCTCCCACTGACTCCATGACCTTGGGCAAGCTGCTTGTCTTCTCCGTGACTCAGTTTCTTCTCCGTTAGCTTGGATTTGCTCCCACTGCCTGCAGTTTCTGTTGTTGTGTGACCTGTGCATGCCTCAAAAATCACCATGCCATGCAAAACTGCACACCAAAGGCCACAGGGCTTACTTACTGTTGCTGTATTCAAGAAACTAAGAACACAGAAAAATTAATCGACACAATACAGAAAGCCCACAGCTAACATCATGGCCGGAAGATGGAGAACTTTCTTCTAAGCTCAGAGCAAGGCAAGAATGCCTGCTCTCACTTCTGTCCAATTCAATTAGTAAACATTGAGTAAGCTGATTTTTTAAAATGTGCAAATCATTCAAACACACACACTTATCCAAATAGCCAACACACATATGAAAAGATAATTGCCACCCTCAGTCTTCAGGGAAATGTGCAGCATGCCATAAGGAGACATCATCTTACACCCTTCTGGATTCTACCATAGAAAAAAAGAAAAAGGAAAATACCCAGTGTGGTAAGGAAAGGGAGAAACTGCAGCCCTTGTGTGGTGGGGTTGAAAAATGGTGCAATCACTCGGGAAAACAGTTCGGCGGTTCCTTAACATGTTCAGCATACAATTACCATATAACCCAGTAATTCCACTTCTGGGGATAGATGCCAAAGAATTCAAGCAGGGTCTGCAGGGTCTGGAAGAGATACTTACATGTTCGCAATCAGAGCAGCAAGGCTCCCAGCAGCCAGGAGGTGGAAGCCACCCAAGTGTCCATCAGAGGAAGAATGGATAAGCGGAATGCGGGTATCCATGTCTTTGTTTGTTTGTACTGCTGACATGAAATACCCAAGGCTTGGTATTTACAAAGAACAAGAACTTAGGCTGGATGTGGTGAAACACGCCTGTAAACCCCAGCACTCAGGAGGTGGAGGTGAGAGGATTATGGTTTTGAGGCTAGCCTGGGTTACGTAGTAAGACCCACAGACCCCAATCAAATCAAACCGAACAGCAAAATCCACCACCCCAAAGAAAGCATTTCAGAAATTCATTTTTCTCTGTTCTGGAAGCTGGAAGTTCAACATAAAGGCCCTGGCAGAGTCAGTGTGTGGTAAGGGTTACTCTCAACTTCAAAAATGGCTGCATTGCTGTGCTGTCAGGGCAGAAGGGACCAACCCTGTGTTCTCGTGTAGTGAAAGGGCAAAGGGAGATAAGTCCTACTTCTGTCCCTTCATAGGATCACTAATCCCACATGGAGGTGGGACCCTCACGGTTTCAGAAGTTCCCCAGTGTCCCACCTCTTAGTGCCACCACCATGGGCTAAATTCTAACCTAACAATTTGGGGGATAGACATTCAAGCCATAAAAGTATAGAGAGAGTAATATTAGCCTTAGAGGGGCAGAAAGTCTGCCAGGTGGTGGTGGCGCTCACCTTTAATCCCAGCACTTGGGAGTCAGAGGCAGGTGGATCTCCAAGAGCTCGAGGCCAGCCTGGTCCACAGGAGTGAGTTCCAGGACAGCCAGGGCTATTACACAGATGAAACCCTGTCTAGAAAAAAAAATTCAATGAAAAAAATTGTGGAGAGGTTTTACAAGGTGAATTTATTTAATACTCCTGAATCACACACCGAAAAACGGTTACTTTTATGTTATGTGATTTTTTTTATCACAATAATATGAATTTTAAAGACTATCACAATAGTTATTGCAAAATGAGATAAAACGCATTTTAAAAATAATTCATCGGTGACACATAGAAAAAAAAGACGTGACCATAATAAAAAGGTAGTTTTAAAAACATTAAATGATGAGAATACATAAATACTACAATAAATATATTTTTCCTTGAAAAGGCTCTGAAGTTGGTCTGTTGGAAGGGAGCATTGGTGCAAAGCGGGGGAGACTCCCTTGTGACTGGGCAGGTCTTAGCCATCAGAGAAGCCGTCAGTGGACTGCACGGTGGTTGGGGAATGATCTGTTTCTGGAAATCCCCTGGAAGACTCACCCAGTGGGATGCTTTACTGGGACTCACTCAGCTCAATTGAGTTGACAATCAAGATCAACCATCACAACACACAGCCAGGTTCCCACAGACTCCTTCAGAAGCCTGATAGACTTTCAGCTCTGCCGAGCCATCTGTTCACAAGTCTGCGGTGTTGTAAAAACAGCCTTAAGTCAGCGGCGAATGAACCAGTGCTGTGTGTTCCAGTGAATCTTTATTCATAAAAACTGCCCACCAGCCAGCAGGTTGCAATCTGTCAATCACTAGCCGAGCGTTTCCCATGTGGAAAGTCACACGAGAGCCAACTGAGATTTACTTTATACTCAAATTATCCCCTAAATGTACAGTTGGGTGGGAACAGAGGCACATTTTCAAAACACGTTGTCAGAGTAGAAATGAAAGAACCTATTGGCTGTTATGGGGTTGGGGAACTGAACTATGGCATGAGGTCCCTAGGCATTGGTACTTCCACAGAAATGGACATTAGAAATCACTGGCTCTGTTCCAGGCTGCTATTGAGAACACTTTAGATTAGTTTTGTAAAGTACTTAGAACACTGTTTAAAGACTCCATTCTTTCTTTTAGAGCAATTTTAGGTTTACAACAAACGTGAGGAAGGCTCAGAGATGTCCCCAGCCCTCGGCCGTGCACAGCTCCTGCTGCAATCCCTCAGCCCACGTGCACAGAGTGAGCCCACACAGACACATCACAGTCGCTCAGCATCCACGGTCCACCTTAGGGCTCACTCTTCATGCTGGGTGTCCTATTGTTGTGAACAAAATATGGTGGCAGATGTCAACCGTTATAGTATCACACGGAAGTTTTCTGCTCTAAAAATACTTTGTACCCCTCACTGACTCCTGGCAACCACAGATCTTTTCAGCATCTCCATAGTCTTGTTTTTTATATGATACTCTTGCAATCACATGGCATACAGCTTTTTCAGAACGACTTCTGTCACTTAAAACTCAATACTTTCTGAATAAAAGCAGTCATCATTTCCAAATATAAAAATTATATTTAAAAAAGAATAGGCGTGGTGAGAAGGCTCAGCGGGTAAAAGCGATTGCTGTGCAGACCTGGTGACCTGAGCTCGATCCCTGGAACTTTCATAGTGGTGGAAAGACAGAACTGACGCCACAAGGTTGCCCTCTGACCTCCACACTGTGCAAACCGCTCCAACAAACAGTGCACACACACACACACACACCACATACCAATAATAAATACAACTTTTAAAAAATGGGATAAAATGCACATAATATAAAATGTACTGTTTTAACTGGAGCACACAGCACAGCATGAACATTTGGCACATTTGTAGTGCTGTGCTATCTTCATGACACTCTAGGTCATGAAGCTTCTAGGAGAGGAAGCTCATTCCTTTAGGCAGTCAATTTCCATCCCATCCTCCTCCAGTATCTGGAAAATCCTTAGAACATGCGCGTGCAAGCACACACACACACTACACATACACTACACACAAATACCTCCCACACAAACATACATACATACACACCACACACAAACATGCAAACACACACACACTCGGATGTGCAAATGCACATGCACACATGCTCTCTCCTGGCTGAGGTAGAGCTGTGCTTACAGTCAGGAGTACACTGTATTTGCTGTTTGGGTAAGCACAATCTTGGTCACATTTTTAAGTGAGTCTTGTGCAGGTTTATGTGTTACCTATGCTTGGTAACGGCCATCTATCTAAGGTGCCTTCCAGAACGCCGTGCTTCAGCAGAGAAATGAATTGCTGGGCCTGAAGAATGACGGGCAGAGAGGGAAGACATACATTTGTTATTAGTGAGGCAAACATCCGTCACTGGAGGAGTAACTGCGGCCGGCGTCTTCCCAAGCAACAAGCAAGTGTCCTGTGGGACGGGAGAGGAAGACACAGATAGACAAAGCTGGGTTAGGTTTGGTTCCTGAGATATATTTAAAAAGATGGCCTGCCACATTGCAAGCAGCCAGAGGCAGGGGAGATTGTGAAATCCCCTGGAATAAACAGGGAAAAAATGTCCAATAAATGAAAAGCATGGCCTGCGTGTCATGTGGGACTGTTTCTAGAGCACTGTGACTCAG
Organism: Microtus pennsylvanicus; assembly: GCF_037038515.1. NCBI lineage: Eukaryota > Metazoa > Chordata > Mammalia > Rodentia > Cricetidae > Microtus > Microtus pennsylvanicus. The sequence goes on along the minus strand of NC_134599.1, from coordinate 35,015,353 downwards.
TTGAACCATGGTACCATCTTTCTCCGGTGTGTACATAACAGTGCATCTTCCCAGCGACAGCCTTGAAATGATACTACATAGAATTATCCAGCTGCCTCTCTCCATTAGCTTGTCTCCTTTCCCTCGGACTCTCAATGCTTGTTTGTTGTTTTTAACTGGTGGTGGTAGCTTTGGCTTATATAACAGGATGCTCAAAATAATGGTTGCACCAAGACAGAGGTTGATCACACCTCAGATAGACAGGATGTGGGAGCAAACACCCCAGAGGGTAGGGCAGTTGGGTCACCGGAGTCTTGAGTTTTAGTTCCCTGCCATCACAAACATGGCATCCACCTTATGGTCCTCAAAGGCCTCTCTAACTCAAGCCATCATGCTACTGTGGAGGAAAGCAGAGGAGGAAAACTTTTATGACTGCTTCTTAGAAGTCATAAATGACGCCGCTGATTACCCTGTTGGCCGGAACTTATTACACGAGTCTAGATAGAAAGTTCAGGCTTCTGTCTAGACATCATGTGACTGACGAAGACCCATGGGTCCTATTACTAGGGAAGGAGAGAAGGGGTATTGAGGGAGAAATGCCACAATTATTAAATGTCATAGTGCCAATTCAAGTGCATTGTGGGACCTAAGAGGGTCCGTTCCATACGTGCAATAGAGCTCTTGTGTGCAGAAGGGGTGTGAGCTATGCAGAACTTAAAGGGAGAAGAAAAATAGACAAGGGAGCAGGCTTGGTGGCATCCACCTGAAGCCCCAGAACTTAGGAGATGAAGGCAAAGAATCATGAGTTCAAGGCCAGTCTGGGCCACACACTGAGACTCAGTCCCAACAACAAAATAGACAAAGCTATTTGAGGCAGAGGATGACCAAGCAAAGGCCCTGGTGCAGAAGGGCTCTAAGGGAGGCTTGAGACCTGATAAAGTTGTCTTGGTCGGTCAGGGGGCGGGTTGTGTCCAGAGAAAAGGGCCCCGCAGACAGCTGGCTAGCTGGTGCTCAGGCTAGGGGGGCTTCCTGTGGTGTGTGATCAGCACGAACTCATGCAACCCTCTGAGTGTGTACTTCCTGTTACGCACATCATGCTTGTCATGAGTATGCACCAAGGATCTCACGAAATGAAGCAAGAGGAAGCCCTTATAAGCTATCAGCATCCCACATGACTCTCTTGCAAGATAGTTGAGCATCTGCCACCAGGATGGGCTGAGGGTGGGCATGGGAAGGCATGAAGTGTGGCCTTCATGCCTCAGTCCTTCTGCAGTCTACCTATCTCCTTGGGTGGGAGGGGGACTTTGGAAAGAAGAGGCAAAACAAACTCAAAGGGACAGGAATTTTTAGTGGGACATGGCCAAGACACACAAGTGTTCCTAGGATGAAAGACAAGGGCAGGTAGAGTGGGGGAAAGACAGCTCTGGGTTGTCATTTTCTCTCACTTCTCCAGGAAGCACAGTGGCCTGTGATAGCCAGAGACCCATTCAAGGACCAGGGCTCCCTGGAGTCAACCTGCAAGGTCCTACATTCCCGGGTTAGAACAGAGCGTGCAGGGGGAAGCGAAGCACACAGCTTACTTGCAGAGCTCTGGGGAGTGGGCAGGCCTCACCTCCCTCTGTCCTTCCCTCATTTCCTCCTTCTGTCCCTCCATCCTTCCTCCCTCCCTCTGATTGGCTGCCACATACAGTCTCAGGCAGTCACTGTTCAGAGTGAAGCCCTGGGCACAGGCTCGGAGTTGTCATGGGGAACATAGCTGGGTCTGCACAGCATCGACTCAGAATTGGTCCCTCCAGCAGAGTGGGATAATAGCATTGCCCTTTGTAAGTAAAGATGGTGAAGACAGAGGCTAGAGCTGAAAAACGTTACCCGAGGTCAGCTGGTCAAACCCTCACAGAGTACAGAGCGGAGCAAACCCTGAATTCAAAGCTACACAGCCAGGCTTGACTTCTGAAGACCCCCTTGTCAGCGTCTTGAGTCTGACTTCCCTGAGTTTTTCAAGTGTTTCCTCCGTGGCACTCACAACAGTACTGGGTGTAGGTAAGAGAATTCCTATTCGTAGGGAAGCCGAGATTGGTCAGTGTCTCATTCACGTTCACGGGACCACGTGAGGTGGAGCTGGAGTTAGAACTGAGAAGGATCTAGATTTTCTTTCTCTGCTATGTAACTTGGCACCTTGCCTTCCATGGCAGGAATGATATTACTCTGTTAGGCCAAGATGGCTGCTGCTCTTCTCAGCTCCCAACAGCTATGGCTGGATAAGGGGTCACCTTAGCATCCCTTGAATACCTTCCTGACCCGGCTGGTGCATCCTTGACTAAGACAGTTTTTTTCCTGGTAGGAGTCTTGTTTTCCATGGGTCACTCTTTTTAATTTATGTCCTCTTCTCACCCTCTGCCCCCAAGCCACCTCAGTTCCTGACACCATAGTTTAGATGGGTGTGGCAGCCACTTGGTCTCCTTCTGTAGAAGAGGCTGCGGGCAGTTGCTACACAATGCCATGTGGTCTGATGTGCAATATGAATATCTTAGACCTGAGTTGTCCTGCAGACACTGGAATGTGTGGTTGCCAGAGGCACGAGGACTCTGGTTCTCCCATGATAGGGAGGTAGCAAAGATAAGTTGAAGCGTGAGAAAGACGATGGGTTGGGGAGAGGACACTAGCAAACTCCTAACTTCCTCAGGGCTGCTGTTGGAAGATGGTTGTTGGGCTTCAAACATAGGCCAGCCCCTCTTTGACCCAGAAACTCCTCCCAGCTCAGGCCCCTGCTCCCAGCATGTCTCTGCAGCAGCAGCAGCAGTAGTAACTGTGCATGTCTCCATAGTTACCCCAGAGAGCCCGCTCTACCCTTAGAGCACGCTAATGTTCCCAATGCGTCTCGCTTTGTCAGGAGGCATCACTGTAGGAGAGAGGCCAGCCATGAAACTGTCAACACCACTTAGGCAGGAGGACCCCAAGACAGCAGGCGTTGAGAGGACCCCAAGACAGCAGGCGTTGAGAGGACCCCAAGACAGCAAGCGTGGAACTCGTCAGCCAGCTGCAAACATGTCGGTCTGGTGTGCTGCTCTGGGAGTGACGCTCAAAGGAGTGGCCTAAGGTGGCTGGTGAGAGTCCAGAGACAGATGGCTGCCATCAACTATTATCCTGATGGCCCCTTAGCTTGCCCAGAAGATAAGTGGAGGGACCTTCAGGGCCAAGGTGTCAAAGGTTAAAGGGGCTGTGCTTCTCAGACTCTGAATGCAACTCAGTGTCCTTTATGACAAGGCATTCTCCTATGTCTTCTCTCCAGGCTGCCACTGCCCTGGCCAGTCAGCACCGCATCACACAGGCTATGTGCACTGCCCTGGCCAGTTAGCACCGCATCACACAGGCTATGTGCACTGACCTGGCCAGTTAGCACTGCATCACACTGGCTATGTGTACTGACCTGGCCAGTTAGCACCGCATCACACAGGCTATGTACACTGACCTGGCCAGTTAGCACCGCATCACACAGGCTATGTGCACTGCCCTGGCCAGTTAGCACCGCATCACACAGGCTATGTGCACTGACCTGGTCAGTTAGCACCACATCACACAGGCTATGTGCACTGCCCTGGCCAGTTAGCACCATATCACACAGGCTATGTGCACTGACCTGGCCAGTTAGCACCGCATCACACAGGCTATGTGCACTGACCTGGGCAGTTAGCACTGTATCACACAGGCTATGTGCACTGCCCTGGTCAGTTAGCACTGTATCACACAGGCTATGTGCACTGCCCTGGCCAGTTAGCACCACATCACACAGGCTATGTGCACTGCCCTGGCCAGTTAGCACCACATCACACAGGCTATGTGCACTGACCTGGCCAGTTAGCACTGTATCACACAGGCTATGCGCACTGCCCTGGCCAGTTAGCACCACATCACACAGGCTATGTGCACTGCCCTGGCCAGTTAGCACTGTATCACACAGGCTATGCGCACTGCCCTGGCCAGTTAGCACTGTATCACACAGGCTATGTGCACTGCCCTGGCCAGTTAGCACCACATCACACAGGCTATGTGCACTGCCCTGGCCAGTTAGCACCACATCACACAGGCTATGTGCACTGCCCTGGCCAGTTAGCACTGTATCACACAGGCTATGTGCACTGCCCTGGCCAGTTAGCACTGTATCACACAGGCTATGTGCACTGCCCTGGCCAGTTAGCACCACATCACACAGGCTATGTGCACTGCCCTGGCCAGTTAGCACCACATCACACAGGCTATCTGCACTGCCCTGGCCAGTTAGCACCGCATCACACAGGCTATGTGCACTGCCCTGGCCAGTTAGCACTGTATCACACAGGCTATGTGCACTGCCCTGGCCAGTTAGCACCACGTCATACAGGCTATGTGCACTGACCTGGGCAATTAGCACCGCATCATACAGGCTATGTGCACCGAGCATATCAGAAGAGACCATCTCCATTCCTGCCAGCTCCAAGACTCTGCCTACCTACCCCGTCAAGGATGGGGTTAGACTCAGGAAGGAAAAGAGGACGTTCGCCTGGACTGTAGCTAAGCTGTGGTTGTGGTCTGGTAAAACAGTCGCTGGTTGCTCATGAGATAAGCACAGACATTCTGAGTAAACACTTAGAAACGGTCACTGCAGTTTTCCACCAGGCCCGAGACACGATCATCGTTCTAGAGATTCATTTGGATTACATTTCATAAAAGCGTTGATCCATGAATAATGGTGAGGTCTTTTAAAAGGGGTCCTTCACCGCTGAGAGCTTGAGATGCACACCCTGCAAATGCCTGGTGGTATCTTGTGGGACGTATGTGGGCCTGAGAGACCTTGTTGGTCTATTTCCTCACCCATTGTTGGGACTGTGACTCCTAGGAAAGAGTGCCAGAAGAATCTGGGGGAAATGCAGACGTCCCCGGGAAGACAGAGCTGTGAAAGCCGGAGGGCAGACCGAGCTAGGGAACAGCATGCTCCTGGAATGGTTCTCTCCCTGCAGATAACCTCCACATCCCGTGTGGCATCTGCTCTCAGCGCCCTGCTGCGCCTGATGGGCCTCCACACTGAGCTCCTGCTGTAGACGCTGTAGACTGATCTGGGGCTAGCTGCTCTGAGGCAAACCAAATGGAGACAGTTTGTTAAGCACTCACTGAGATGAACTCATTTGTTTTCCCCATGGCCTTGTGAGATACGCTCTATTTTTAATCTTCAATCTCAAGACAAGATGTCTTTTCAAAAAATCAGTCTGTAAGTAGCAGGAGTAGGAGCTGGCTTCCAGACCGCCCATTCCAGGCCCAGGATCCAAACCAGCTTTTGACATCATGACCCCACCTTTCAGGGGCTTAGAGATATGTATGAGGCCCCTGTCACCTTGTGCAGTAATGACAGGGATGAGTGACTGTCAGTGCCTTAACTCCTCAGGCCCTAGCTCCCCTCACCATCCCACAACCTCTCAGCTTCAAGCTGTCTCTTTTGCCTGGGCTTGAGTGCAAACGGGAAATGGCTGGGATAAGTCTTTGCAAGGGTCTATGGGGCTCTGCCTGGCCTGGCTTCTTATTGACTCTAGGCCTGCTCAAGTCTTGCTTGGCCACCATGGCTGAGCTGAGGCCGGCTGCATCCAGAGAGATGTGCCCGCACTGGTGTGGACCCTTCGGATGGGTCCTAGGGAGCCGGGGCCACACCATGCAGCCCCACCATCACGCTGGCCATCCAGGCCCCGGTTCACTCTATTCCTGACTTTGCTGTAGCGTTTGATGGCTTCCTAAGTCTTTCTACTGGGATCAGCAGACTTGGGGTGGGGGGTGGGGTCTCTTAACTACCCAGGAGATGGCTTGAGGAGCAAGTTCTTGTTATTCTTATTACACTAGTGAGGAAGAGACATTGAGAAAATTCAAAAAACCGGGCCAAGGCCACAGAGCTAGTTAGTGGATTTTACGGGCGTAGTCCACCCTCAAGCTCTGATGTCCAGGGTGTTCTGCAGCCTGCCATGCTTGTCCAGAGCACCCCAAAGCCAAACATATGTATCACACTCATTCACCCCTTATTTTAGTCTTTCATTAATTAAGAAATTTCATATTAGGGTACATTATACATGGGTCCTATCCTGTATAGATTCTTATTTTCTCTTCTTTTTGTCCTTCTTCCTCTTCCTCCTCTTCCTTCCCTTCCCCTCATCCTCCTTCTCCTCCCCCTCCTGTCCTCCTTCTCCACCCCCTCCGCTCCCCCTCTTCTCCTCCCCTTCCTCCCTCTCCTCCTCCCATTCCTCCTCCTCTTCTTCCTCCTCCCCTTCTTCCTCCTCCCCTTCCTCTTCCTCCTCCCTGTCTCCAGGCACCTCTTCTGTTCTGGCATCTGAGTTTTCCCCCAGGCTTCCCAGAGCTGTGGTTCCCCACCAGCCTCTGAAAGCCCCCTCGGTGAGGTTGGTGGGGAGAGAGTCCAGCCAGGGCTGCTGAGGCAGACCTGTATCCTCCATATGTCCTTGGGATCTTGGATCAGGAGGGCGGGGCTGTGTTCTTGGCAGGACAAACAGTCCTGGTTCTGAAGGCCCCAGAGGCCAGGCCTGAGTTTTAAATAGTTAGTGCTGGGCTGATTGTGTTGTCAGCGTTGACTGAATCAGGTTTAATTGTTAGTCGGTGCTGAAATGATGAATGGGAGGAGGCTTTAAATAGGAACCCTCAGCGTTTCAGCCTCACCCTGGGTGGGAGCTCCGAGTGTGTGCGGCTCCTGTTCGGAGTGCCCTGGAGGCAGAGGCTGTGGAGGGCTGCCAGGCCCAGCTCCACCTGCTTTGTAGGGGTGGGGTCTGGAGCTCCTGGACAGAGATCCAAGGAGGGCCTGATGCGCTTGATGATTTAATAATCCACGGATCAATCCAGCCCCCCATCTGTCATTTTTCTCACTGAGCCCGCCTGTCACAGGCCCCATGGTGGCCACCTGCTGCTTTCCTGGCTCCTCTTTTACCCCACTCGTCAGCAGAGCGTCTGCAGAGAAAGCAGGTTTCTAGTCGGAGTTTGAACTCAAATGTCTTGGCTCCGTTCCCAAACTGGCTGTCGACATGTTCCCAGGCTCCCTTTGCTGGCCAACCTGAGGAATGGCCTAGCTGACCCAGTGAAGGCCAGGAGAAGAGGTGAGGTGGCCAGGGGAACACCAGCCCTGTGCCAGAGAAACGTTTGGCTTGCAAATGGGTTCTTCAACTCCTCCTCCACCTCACGGGCTGCTGGGACTGTTCAAGAGAAGGCTCTAGAAGGAGGGACAGTGAGCTTGGAAGAGCGGGCAGAGCCGTCGTGTGTGTGCTTCTGATTGAAGCGTGGGCCACCTCGGCACACTCCTCACACCACTCCCAGCCTCCAGCCACATCCTTGTGGTGTTCCTGGACCCGTCTACACCCACACCCTTGCTCCCCTTCTCTGTGTGCCTTTGAGATGTGTGCCTATCCTTGGCCACAAACCCCCATATTTAGGGGGTTCACATCACTCTTTTTAGATCACTGAGAATGTGAAGACTGAGCAGGCCCAAGGCACATGTAAGGGTACAATGAGGAGAGGGTCTCCTAACGTCGGGGTGGCTTCCGAAATGTCGCTGGTCCATCTGCTAAAATAAGCTGACAGTAGATTAACAAGAGGAAAGGCACAGGACTCAGAACATGAGATGCCAAGAAGGCTGGGTGGGGCTGGAGAGGTGGCTCCGGGGTTAAGAACACTTGCTGTTCTTGCAGGAGACCAGGGTTTAGTTCCCAGCAGCCAGATGGTGACTCACAACCCATCTGTAACTTCAGTTTCAGAGGATCCAACGCCCTCTTCTGACCTTTGTAAGAACTGCATGCATGTAGTGCACAAACATAAAAAAACGGGCAAAATACCTCCCAACACATACACACAATATAAATAAATAAACCTTATTTTTTAAAACAGGGCTAAGTTTAAACAGCACTCTGATTACAGAGGATAGACTAGGAGCTTGGGATGCTAGGCAGCGGGCAGAAGAGGGGTGCTACAGGGTGAACAAACGCTGTCATTTTAGGGGGGGTCTCTGCATAACAGCCCAGGCTATTCTGGAACTCGCTCTGTAGACTAGGCTGGGCTCGAACTCACAGAGATCCACCTGCCTCTGCCCTCCAAGTGCAGGGATTTAAGGCGAGTGCCCCCGCCACCCGGCTAGATGTTGTCTTCAGAATAGAGGGCACTGTAGCAGGTCTTTGTGGGCAAACTGGTCTGTGGTTCCCCCTTTCCTTTGGGTTTAGTAGGGGACCAGGGAGGAGACTGTGCTAACTGTGACAACTTCAACTCCCCTGGAGCCACCTCTCTCACAGTTGAGGAGACTGTAGAGAAAGCCTCTTCCTGTGCTCCAGGAGGGAAAAAAGAATAACACAGGCCCAGCAGTGGTGGCACACGTCTGTAATCCCAGCACTCAGGAGGCAGAGCCAGGTGGATCTCTGTGAGTTCGAAGCCAGCCTGCTCTATAGAGTGAGGTCCAGGACAGGCTCCAAAGTTACAGGGAAATCTTGTCTCGAAAAACAACAACAACAACAATAACAAAAATGCATGCCACAGGAGCAGAAATTAAAGAGGCCAAAATACCACACTCTGGAGAATTTTCTGAGTCCCAACATCATCTTTAGGTTTTTGTTTTTGCTTTGTCTTGTATCAAAGGCTCCAGGAGCTGAAGGTCAGACGTGAGGCTTTTTGAAGAGAAGAAGTCAAGACAATTCTGCCAGCCCCGGTGGAAGGGTGGGACGATGATTAGGGACAGACAGGATACTGCACAGCTAACCAGGGTGGCTGTACTGTGCTGTGGCATACAGAGCCCTCCCCAATCTGTCATCACCTGCTCCCCCAAACTCAGGAAGCTGGCATTACCGGAACACCCACTTGTGATGAAGGAAGCAACTGAAGTAGCTGCAGTCTGTAGTGCCCACCCAGAGGCTTAGAGGGACTCACAGAGATGGAACAGAGGTCGGTACTATGAATGTCGCCACTGAGCGGTTGATCATCCGTGGGCAGTGGGTGAAGAGTTCTAGAATCCTCCTTTCTGATCCTTAACCACCCGACACAGGAGATGCAATCCTTCCCCTTTGATAGAAACCCCAAAGTACTGAGAAATGTGCTCACACATCCCACGGCTAGGAAGCGAGAGGCCAGGCTGGTCGCCCACACCCCACTGGTCCCAGGGTTGGAACACGCATGACAGAGGGTCACCTGGGACCATCTTCTCATATCTAAAGGACTGTCACGGCCAAGGGCAAAGATAGGGATTTCTTCTCTTTACCTGAAGCTAGGTTTAGGATTTGGGTGATTCGTGGGTAAAAATGACAAGGGGGCAGATATTAGTTTAACTCCCCAGAAGCATCGCACATAAGCTTTCCTTAGATTTAAGGACTAGAGATGGACTCAGACAAAGTCTGGAAGAAGTTCCAGCCCAAGTGCTTTGGAAAAAAGTCCCATGCCTGGGGACTGGCAGGGCCTGGACTCAGGCCACATCCTGGTCCTTTCACTGACCTGCCCCTTTGTAACTTTGATTGACTGCTTATCCTCTCTGGGTCATCATTTCCCTGTTTGCAACCACGGGAAAGCCAGGCTTTTGCGTGAGGGGGCTGTGGGACTCTGAGCTCTGAAGTGTGGAAGTCCTTCTGCAGTGGCATTCCCAATGTGGGCAGACGCCGGGAGCTTGGACCAGGGGACACTAGTCATCCCTTGTAGCTCAATGCAACTTTACTCATCACACTGGCTACAGGCCCTGCCTTGTGGCATTTGCTACAGGAAGTCAAACACATAGGTGGGATTGTGCCAAAGTTGGGGAGGAGAAGGGGAGACAGCTATCTACGGGACTGACTGCAGCTCATGGCGTCAGCTGCACTTGTTTGGAGGTGAGCCCTGAGAGAGGAGAGGAAATCTCATGATGTGTCTGATGGCACACTCTTCTCTCATTCCCTTCTCAGGGCTCCACACACTGAGGCTGCGATGGTGCCGTGTGTGCGTGCGTGCGTGCGTGCGTGTGCGCATGCTTGGGAGGGTAACGGGAACGGACAGTGGCCTGGGCCACGTTCTCTAGTACTCTTCCCACAGAGGCGTCCCAGAGCAGAGGAACTGGCCCTCTCTGCAGTGCCAAAATAAACTTGCTTTGCTTCCAAATGCACAAGAGGCCTCAAGTGAAGTGGTGTTTGCCAAACCCTAAAAGGAAGGAAGACTGAGGGAGTGGAAGGGGTGCCTGGACCAGGGTGTGGATCCCCTGCTGCCCTCCCACCTCTAGCTCTCTCCCGGCTTTCAGAAAACTCCAGATAAGCAAAACCTAAGGCAGATCCTAAAGGACATTGGGAAAATCCAGGCCTTAAGGGGACAAAGAAGGGACCATCACCCCCTTTCATTGAGGAACAATTACCTGCTCAGTACTTGGTTCCACAGTCATGTGACTGTGCTTGGATATATATATATATCCAAGCACATATATATATATACACATATATATATACACATATACATGCATGCATATATACATACGTACATACACACACACACACACACACACACAATGACTTCAGTCAAATGCTGAATCTGCTATTCATTTGCTGTGTGGCCTGGGCAGACAACTCACTTCTCCAAGTTTCTGTTTCCTGGAGGAGAAGTGGAATCATAACCGCTGTATGTAGGATGGCTGTCCTGAAGGCTGTCAGGTGATACAGTAAAGGGCTTAGTGCAGTGCACGGTGCAGAAATACACTCAGCATGTGTTATTTATTGTGTGGTTGGTAGTAATTATAACATTAAAAAATCCTTTCTGAGCAATGCCGAGAGGTAGTTATGGTTACGTAAAAGCGTTACAGGAAAGTGAGGGTCAAGAGGAGTAGCGGCACCGTTCTCGGTGGCAGACTCTGAGACCCATCCCGACAGTACCTCATCTGAGATGCAGGTCTGACTGGGCTTCCTGGTTTGGCTGCCAAGTGGCTCTGAGACTGGGAAATGAGAAAGCATCAGAGGCCATGAGCATCTCCCTAGACTCCATAGGTTTGGCCATGATTTATCTGGACCTGGCTGACCACCAAAGTCTTCGCCTCCTATTGCCAGCTCCAGGCTCCCTTGTCTCCAGATCATCTGTCTGGAGTAAGTGCCTGCAGTGTGGGCCCCACTCCGAGCTTCATCTGCACAGGTGGCCCCCAGGCCCTGCACAGCTGGCCTCCCTGTGAAGCTGAGTCAGAGAGGCCAGGCATAGACTCCTGGCTCAGTCACTCACTAGCCAGGTGACTTGTGATGAGTTTCTGCCCTCCCTGAGCCTCAGTTTCCTTGTGCACAGCTCTGAGCCTTCTATCCAGCTTCCCGAATTCCTGCAGGACCTACTGAAGACAACACAGGCCAGCAGCAAGCGTCTGAAGGCATTAGCTCCCCTCCTTCCTCTTCCCATCCTGAGATGGGCGCTCCTGACCCTCCCACTTGTTCTTGACCACGGGACCATGCATCTTGGGCCGGAGCCTATTTTTCATTCTGATATGTATTTTCTGCATGCCATCCCTAATGAAAGACGAATAACTCATGTGTTTGTTTCATTAAATGCTGCCCCCACAAAAGTGTGGGCTTGTGTAAGCTCCAAAGACTGTCAACTGGAAGATATCTCAGGATTCCTCGTAAATCACGGTTTCACTTTGCTGCCAAGCCTGTCAACTTTCTCTGCCTTGATTAAAGGGGGAGGTGGTGCAGGGCTCGGGTGGAGTCTGACCTGCTGGCTAGTCTGGGTCCTGCAAACATTCCCGTGTCTCCGAGCCCCGGGGTCCGCTGCTACAACTGTGTGGCCTGTGTCTGTTGTGCTCTGCAGGATTCCTTTCCTTTCCCAGTTTTAACGTTCTGAACTTCCTCTTTCCTTTGGCTGTGCTCCTCTCCCCACCCCAGCCATCCCCCCCCCATCTTGTAGTCCCTTTCCCGTTCTCTCCCCCCTGCCCTCCCGCAAACACTATCTCTTCAGTCAATCAGGTCAAATCAGCTTAGACTGTGGAGAAAACAAAACAAAACACATCTTTGCATTCCTGGCAGACAAAATCTTCCCAGTGCCCCTTACTGAAAAACAGCCCTTCTTTGGGGTGGAAAGAAGGGCAGCCAAAAATCTGTGGTTCTGTCTTGGGGTTCAGGAAGGGGCACGGAAAGCTTTGTTCATGGAGCCGAGGAGAGAGAAATGTAGGAGCCAGAGCCAGTCTCTTCGCTGGTTGTGGCTTTAGAAAGAGCTCCCAAGACAGCTTGAGAGTATCTGGGTCAGCCAGGGGAGCACAGGGGTCTGCAGGCTGTGGGAGATGAGCATGGAGTACACAGAGGAAGATCTCTGGGGGTGAAGCTCTGGGAAGGAATTCCCTCCTGGAAACCAGTTAGAGCTGGTTTCTAGAGGAAGGAAGGACTGAGGGTGAGAGCTATAAACAGGAGATCAGAAAGGTTGTTGAGAATGGGGGTTGAAAAGGAGAGGGATTAAGAGCAAGAGATAAGGACAAGGCTGGTGGGAGAGAGGGGGAAGGAAACCAAACAGAAGAAAGAGGGGAAGATGGGTAGAGACAAAGGAGATGGGGGAAGGAGAGGAGAGAGGATACAGGAAGGAGGGGAAGGAGGAGGGGGAGGAGGGGGAGGAGGGGGAGGAGAGGAGTGGGGTGAAGAAAAAAGAAAGAGGGAGCCTGGTGAGGCCTTTAATCCCAGCACAAAGGCAGAGGCAGGCGGATCTCTATGAGTTCAAGACCAGCCTGATCTACAGAGTTCATTCCTGGACAGCCAAGGCTGCTCAGAGAAACCCTGTCTTGAAAACAGAAACAGAGGTAGGAGAGTGAGTATCTAGTGCTGCCCTAGTGACCGCCCTCCATGACAGGTTGAAAGCAAACACGAAGCAGCACTTTAGGGACTTCCCAGCATCCATACCATCTGGTGCATGATGCTCATTGCTCTATTGGCTCCCCAGCAAATGTGGATTCAGAACTTGCCATCACCCTACTCAAAGAACAAAAGGAAAATCAGAACTCTGGAAGTTTTCAAAGATGTGGAAGATCTCGTGTGGTTGGCAGGGTCCCTGTAGCATGGTTAGACTTGGACATGATAGAACTTAAAAATACAGAATGTGTTACTTTTCCCATGAAGTCATTCAGTATGCTATAGTCTTGGGATGCACCAAATCTATATAGAGACTTGGAGAAACTGACTTCTTTACAATACCAACAGAATACAGGTAGGTGTACTATGTTCATGGAGACATACTACATGGAATATACTGCATCCCAATATTTCTAAGAATATCTTTTAATGACCACCCTTGAAATCAAATCATTTTATAGACATACAGGTTAAGCTTGGGCACATACTTAACTTTTGTTGCAAATATAAATGATCACTTTAAAGCTTTTCTCAATGCTTATTGGTAATATACATATTGACTATATATCAATGAAAACATATTTTTGCGTGCCACTTTTATACCCAGCAATCTTGCTAAACTTGGGCTAACCATATTTGTATATACTTAGATTTTTCTATTCACAGAACGATATTTTTTATTTATTTTATTTATTTATTTATTAAAGATTTCTGCCTCCTCCCCGCCACCGCCTCCCATTTTCCTTCCCCTCCCCCAATCAAGTCCCCCTCCCTCATCAGCTCAAAGAGCAATCAGGGTTCCCTGCCCTGTGGGAAGTCCAAGGACCACCCACCTCCATCCAGGTCTAGTAAGGTGAGCATCCAAACTGCCTAGGCTCCCCCAAAGCTAGTACGTGCAATAGGATCAAAAACCCATTGCCATTGTTCTTGAGTTCTCAGTAGTTCTCCTTGTCTGCTATGTTCAGCAAGTCCGGTTTTATCCCAGGCTTTTTCAGACCCGGGCCAGCTGGCCTTGGTGAGTTCCCGATAGAACATCCCCATTGTCTCAGTGTGTGGGTGCACCCCTCGCGATCCTGAGTTCCTTGCTCATGCTCTCTCTCCTTCTGCTCCTGATTTGGACCTTGAGATTTCAGTCCGGTGCTCCAATGTGGGTCTCTGTCTCCTTTCATCGCCTGATGAAGGTTAATAACGATATTATCTATATATACTTAAAGTTAATTTTCTCGGCCTTTAAAATGTATTTCTTTCTTTAATGAAATGGGCTGGCTAATATAGACAAGGGTTTTGAGAGTAACTGCCCTTCTTTGTTCTCCACCCCAAAGGCAGGGACTTGACGAGATGCTCCCTGGAGCCCTTCCCAGGAGAAAGCCCTTGTTTGTCTCCATGTTCATCTTTCTGTCTAAGGCAGTTGCTCTTAGCTTTATAGGTTTCTATGCTGGTTCAGGATGAGAATCATAGTTTATATCCAGTCTTTTGATACTTACATGCTTGCAGCCTAAATAGGAGACTCTGAAGTCTGACCGATTGATTATTTTGTAACATTTTATAACAGTTGAGTCATTTCCTTCCCAAACTTTTAAACCATCTCCAGTTCACATTTTGGAGCATGACTAATCTTCACAAGAACTGTGATAACTGAGATTGGCTCTGCCATCTCCTTTGGACTCTCCCAGGGTGGGAGAGATGAACTCTGGCTTTGCTTCTGTATTCAAACCTGTCTGAAAGACGCAGTGCCCACCGGGCTCCTCTGTTTGTGCAGGAGTGTCCGGGCTACTCTTAGGTTTCAGAATACCAGCTATGGCACCACCAGGCTTGCCAACATTTTCCCTCCCTCAGCAGAGAAACGCCTGATGTTGTAGTAGACTTTTCTTGAGAGCTGGTGAGACAAACAGCTGTGGGAAGCATGTGTGTGGGGCTGCAGACAGTATTCATGTTGTTCAGTGCTTCCCCTATGAGGACCACAGAATGTCTTCTGGAACTGAAAGTCAGCACAACTGGATGCTCCTACCGGACTTCTCTTTGTGGGATTCCACCTCCTGGGATGATTAGCAGATAACCCATTGCCTATAAACACTGCTATTCTGGGTGTTGTGCTCATAGAAGAGATGCTTGATTTTCAGATTTGGGAAAGCAAGCTATTGTCAGGAAAAAAAAATAGGGACTTATTATATAAATGATTCTCATTTAATGCATGAAGTGTGAGGGAGGCCTGAGTAGATCTTGAGATAATGACGGAAGCCTGATCTTGTCGTTATGATCTGTGGGAAGAGGGAAGGGAGGGACCAGCCAGATCAGGCCTGAACTCTTTTCTGTCACTCCACCCCTCCCTTCCCCAGGAGGTCAGGGCAGAGCCTGGCAAGTTGGAAGTTTTTGAAGAATACAGAGATATGAATGTGACAAGGGCATCTGAGTTAGACCCATAGATGTGCTGGGTCTACTGGAAGCTCATGACGGCAGGGAGCTAGCTTTACCCCTCACTCAGAAGATAGTAAGATGCACAGGAGAACCCAGACTGCCTCCCCCAGCTGCATCCCCCTGAGTCATTTGCCATGCTGGGGCCCAAGGGATATTCAAAGGGCTGACATCCAAGCCACCCACAAACGAGGATTCTCAACTGCTAAAGCGGACCAGAAGTTTGTCAAGTTGGATAACAGTTCTCCCCATGCGTCTACACAGAAAGAATAGAGAAGGGAAAAAATTGAA
Organism: Microtus pennsylvanicus; assembly: GCF_037038515.1. Taxonomy (NCBI): domain Eukaryota; kingdom Metazoa; phylum Chordata; class Mammalia; order Rodentia; family Cricetidae; genus Microtus; species Microtus pennsylvanicus. Next base: position 34,999,859 of record NC_134599.1, on the reverse strand, counting down.
AGCATATTCCCCCATAATCACTTGGTACATACTGAGAGCGCTGTGAACTCTGATCTCACTGTGGTGGCTTTTTAGCTGAAGAGCTGGTGTCTTCCAGCGTAGGCGAGATGGGCCTGAGTGTGCGACCCAGGCTGCACAAGGTTGGTGACCCCAGGTAATTAGACAGTTGTGAGCCTCTTTTCTCCCCCCCAAATAAAATATGGTTTTGTTGGCATAAAGACTGGTTCATTAATAACAGACATTAATTCATTTTTTCTTAACCTAATTGTTCTTGTTAAATTCTAGTTCTAAAGGAAATTTTTATTTTCATGATCTCTAATATATGATAAAATAAAGTACGTAGGGACCCGAGTGACCTGCCTTTCCCTCAGTTCGGGCCATCCCTCCTCGCTCCTGTTGCTCTTCTGTGCCCTGGAACTGCTGGGAAGAAGGGCCTTGGCATGTGTAATAAGGAGCACAGGCTTCCTTTCTTCACTTCCATGGGTTGGCTATTCAGTTTTGAACTCAACGATCTTGCTTCATATGTGGTTTTCATTGTGAGTCACCTTTAAAATTCTCTTTGGAAGTAGGTGGGGTATAAATTATAAATAAGAATTCCTTTTTACTCCCTCAGCGTTTAGCACAATGCCTGGCTTTGTGTTCTCTGCCCTTGTTTGTTGACTGTGCCTGCCGGTAAGCGGTTGCCTCCCCTCCCAACCTCCACCCACCATGTCCCACCAGGCCTGACAGAGTCTGGGAGTATGACCCTTCCTTTCTTCCTCTTCTCTCCCTGGAGAATTCTCAGTTCCTGCGGCCTGTGCTCTGTTGGCTGTTAGAGGAAGCACCCACTCACCGTCAGGCAGACTGGATGTGAACCTGTGGTCTAGGGAGCTGGGGCTCAGCAAGAATGAACTCTACAGAGTGAGCAGCAGGATGAAGGCTGAGTCTGGGTCCCCTGACCCACCAGGGCAAAGTGAAGGGTGCTGAGCCTCTGAGAGATCAGACTGGATCTGGTCACAGCTCAAGTCAAGCTCTATCTCCTTCTCTGGAGGTGTGTGCTCAGCTTTGCCCCAGTCAGGCCCCACCACCCACCCTGCTGGGAGCTTGCACTGAAACCTTCCGCCACAGTGGAGGGAGGGCGTCAGAAGTGTGGGTGGATAACAGAGTCTCAGAGAGGGGACTGGGGGTTTCAATGGGTTCCTTCTTTATCCAGCCCTTGGAGCACTTGTTACCCAGCAGGCCCTGGGACCTTAAGAATGCACCAGCGCCTTCGCGTTGGCTGCTGGTCAGCACATATGTAGAACCACTTGCAGGGAGGTGTTCCTGCATTTTGCACCCTCCAGGGCTGCCTGGTGGAAAGAGGCAGTGTGGTGGGGGGAAGCATCTTTCCACTTACTCAGGAGAAGGCAAAAGTTGCCCCATGGTGGGGCAGAATCTGCAAGTTAAAATGGGAAACCTATGCAAGTCTATTTGCGTCCTATTACACCAGCACCTCCATCCTCCACCCCAGCCAACCCCCTCAATCTGCTGCATTCAGGGATCTGGGGCTCCGAGCCTTGGAATGAATTAAGCGGATTCAATGACATGTCAGGGTCGGGAGGAGGAGGAGGAGAAGAGAAAGTGGGCGAATAAGATGGAGGGCTAAATTAAAAACACAACCAGGTGTTGGGAATCAATTCATGAATCTCCTGCAGAGGAGATGAGGTCAGCCAGAGAGACCTGGATCGTTCCAGTTGGAACAATCACAATCATATTAATAACGGGGCACATTTATTGAAAGCTTCCAGGGTCAGACACTGTTCTAAGTCTTTTACATAGATTAGCATGTTTAATCTCCCAGCTGCCCATGGAGTCAGCTCTCTGTTGTAAACCCCAGATTATTGGTGAGAACCTCTCTGTGCTCAGAGAAAGGAAGCGACTTCATCAAGGTACTGCTGCCAAGAAGCAACCCCTCACCTGGAGCCCTTGCTCATCCCGTGGATCTATACAGGTGCCCGGGTCCCTGTGTGACAGGGGAGGGCAGGGTGCGGTGTGTGCCACCACTGTGGTTTCAGTGGGCCTTAGGGTAAAGGGTATGGAGTAGGATTGGGGGGAAGTGTGAAGGATGGCCCACCATTCATAATTCTGTGACCTTGGACAACCTCTTTGACTTTCCTGTATCTCTGTGTCCTTAAAACTGAGGGCTCAGGAGGGTGATAATGACTTGTCTGGAAAGATTTATATGACTCTGTAGCCAGTGGGCTAGGGAATTGTCCTGGCAGACCCACTGATAACAACATCACTTTCCTTGAGATATCAACTGGCTTCAAAGGTGAGGTTTCCTTTCCCCCACCACCTAGGTTTTCTAGATACCCTGTATTGTCACCCTAGCTCTCCCTGGGGGCTTCCACTCTTAGTACTCTCTACCGAGGGAGGTGGCCTATGTCACACACTCAGAGTCGTGGAGAGATGATGGTGAGCATATTGAAGCTGTCAATATTCCAGCACTCAGGAGGCAGAGGCAGACCGATGTGTGAGTTTTAGGCCAACCTGGTCTATATAACAAGTTTCAGACTAGACTACAAAGTGAGTCTAGTCTGTCACAAAATAAAAAAAAAATTAAAAAGAGCATATTGGAAAATTAGACCATGTATGGCTGAGCTTGATGTATGGGATCACTTTGGACATGGGCTGTTTGCAAGGGGCCAAAGAATGCTGGAGGATATGGGCTAGCCTCTGCCTCCAGGTGGATACGGGCTAGCCTCTGCCTCCAGGTGGATACAGATGACTGGGAGCAGAAGATCTCTCTGCAAAAACCAAGAGAGTGTTTCCCAAGGGACATTGCAAAGTGTGCTCTGTTGTGGAATATTAATTTAAGATGTGTTACATTGGTTTATTCTGTGGAATATTTGTTTAATAATGCAAAGATGTGTTGCATTCTTTTATGTTACATTTGTTTAACTCTGTAAATCTGTATTACTTTGCCTGCCTAAAATACGTGATTGGTCTAATAAAGAGCCGAATGGCCAATAGCTAGGCAGGAGAGAGAAATAGATTGGGCTGGTGGGAGGAGAAATCTAGAGAAGAGAGGGAGGAGCAAGAAAAGGAAAAGGAGAGGAGGACACAGGGGCCACCCAGTGACAGAGCCAGCCATGGAGTGAGAAGGGAGGAAAGATACAAAATAAAGAAATATAAAATGTAGTTAAAGAGAAATGGGATAATTTAAGTTAGAAAAGCTGGCTAGAAACAAGCCAAGCTAAGGTGGGGCATTCATAAGTAAGAATTAGGTCTTCCTGTATTTATTTGGAAGCTGGGTGGTGGGCCCCCACAGAGTTAGAAACCCAAGTCCTCCTAGCTATCAAACAGCGGACTGTCAGGTGAGCTGGGGCTGAGAGCCGGCAGGGGCAAAGAAAGTGGTGAGGAAACCGGAGAGTATTGAGGATACCATGGCGAAAGGATGCAGCTCAGCCACCCAAGGATATCTTCAGATATTGGTCCTCCCCTGCAGTGGGGCCTCCAGCTCAGCCTCGCATGAATTGTCTTGCCCCCACTTTCTCCGTTTAGTAGAGGGTGACTACGGCTGTGTGTGAGATCCACCAGGTCAGAGCTGCTCTGGGTGGAGCTAACCGAAGCCTGTGTGTGCAGGGCTCGTTCTGGGGGAGGACACTGAACATGCCGATGCCAACAGCTCTTTAGAGATGTGTTTGTGTGCCTGGTCCGTCCCACCTGCCCCAGAAGAGGCACGGTGACCATCTGTCAGACTCCCACTTCCACCCCTATGTTCATTTTTAACCACAGCTTTTCACAGCTTGCCTTACTTATTTAAATGTTATTTGGGAGGACACGTGAATCGCTAAGTAAGGCTCTCGCCCATTGAAACCTGTTCTATCCATATTCTGGTAGCTGGCTGTGGTCCCTTCCATAAGAGACTCTCAAGCCTGGGTGTCCCTTAACCAAGCTAGAATTAGGAATGGGTCCTACCTGGGCTGTTCAGAGCTTATAGCATTTTCCCCCAAGAGTAATAATGTGACCACAATTTCCGGATCTGTATTGTGGGGAATGGGACTTCTGTTGTTACCCAGGGACAGTATCATGGTGTTGACATTTGATACTCTTTATGTTGTGCAGCCGGCCACTAGTTCATTTACTTAGCAGATACTATATGCCAGCCACCTGTGATGCCTCAGGATGAACACTTCTATAGAGAAAGACAGATCAGTAAGCCGAGGACCAACTGTGTTAGATGTTATGGAAGCAGAGACTACGACGGAGGGAGTATAGTAAAGATGGGGGATATAGTGTCATCTGGAGGAAGACACAGAAGTGGCACCTGGGGGAGGAAAGATGGAGGGGGAATTATGGAGAGGAGTCTTACATCCCTGGTGAGTGAGAGAAATCTGGCCCCGAGCCTCACTCTCCTCTCTGCCTAGAGGACCTCCTGCACTTCCTTCCCCGCTGTTGTGGCTCCTTGGGAAAGGCCAAGCTCAGAGCCCTGCCCAGCATCAGCACCGCCGGGAGTGCTTTGCCTGCCTGCTTACCCAGCCATTTATCTGACCAGAGTCTCAGAGGCATTCCAGACCCTCCCTAGGCACACCAATGTTGTGAAATCATATCAGTTGAAGATGTGTTACATTTGTTTATGCTGTGGAACATTTGTTTAATGATGCAGAGATGGGTTGCATCCCTTTATGTGACATTTGTTTAACTCTGTAAAGCTGTGATACTTTGTCTGCCTAAAACACCTGATTGGTCTAATAAAGAGCCAAATAATCAATAGTAAGGGAGGCGAGAAGATAGGTAGGGTTGGCAGGCAGAGAGAATAAAGAAGAGAAATCTGGAAAGAGAGATCAGCAAGTGAGAAATAAAGGAGAGGAAGACATCAGGGGCCAGAAACCCTGCTGCACAGCAAGTCACAGAGTAAGGAGTAAAGAGAGGTGGATGGAATAGAGAAAAATAAATGCCTAGAGGCAAAATGTAGTTGGGATAATTTAATAAAAACTGGGTAGAGTTAAGCCAAACTAAGGCCAAGGCATTCATAAGAAAGAATAAGCCTCCATGTGATTATTTGGGAGCTTGGTGGTTGGCCCACCCAAAGAATGAAGAGTAAAACAAACAAACAAACAAAAAAACAAAAAACAAAACACAAAACTGCACACTGCTTCTGCACACTGCTTCCCCCAAACCTCATCCTAGTGGGTGTGACCTACTGCCATCTCTGGCCATCTTGCGAGAGCCTAGTCACTTTGCTTCTGGCAAAGCCACAAAGGCCACTCATTGTCACCCCTCAGCCCCCATCCTTCCTGGATGCCCCCATTCTTCCTCTTTGCTTCCTGGTGACATGTGGCAACCGTTTTCCGGACTTCTCTCTGCTCTCCCCATTCCTTCCCTCCTTCCTTTCTGCTCTGTTTTTGACACTTCACTGTAAGATCACTGCTGTGGTTTGAATGTGACATGTCTCCCACAGGCCCATGTGTTTGAGCACTTGCTTACCAGTTGGTGACACTATTTTAAAAGCATTTTTAGGAGATGGAGCTCCCCCTGGAGATAGTAGGTCACTGGGGTGAGTTGTGAAGTTTTGTAATTCAGACCTATTTTTTGCCAGCTTGGCATCCTCCACAGAAATGTGAGGAGCCCCAATTCTACACGTTTGCCCCTATGGAGTTGAGTGTCATGTGTCCCCTCAACAATGGATTGTATCTCCTCAACTTGTAAGATGAAACAAAGACTTTCTCCCCAGAGCTGCTTCACGTCCGATATTTGTTCACAGCGAAAAGAAAAGAAACTAGTATACTATTACTGTTAATCTCTCTCTCTCTCTCTCTCTCTCTCTCTCTCTCTCTCTCTCTCTCTCTCTCTCACACACACACACACACACACACACACAGAGAGAGAGAGAGAGAGAGAGAGAGGAGTTTCACAATGTTGCCCTGAAACTTATGACCCCCCCTCACCCTTCACAGTAGTATGTTGCTGTTTGCTAACGAAGAGTGCACTGTCAATAGGGTTGTTCATGGAATCCTTCACGACCCATTGGAATAAGGAACTGCATTCATTCAGCCTCTATTTAAAAATTCTGTCCCTCTTCATGCTTATTCCATATGCCACTCTTTAAGTGGTGACCTCTTGTATGGGTAGGAAGGCAGAAAAAGGTTCCAGGATTTATCTTCCATCACACCCAGACTGGACGCAGTTCTGAGACAGTCTTTCCTCAGACTGTCTAGCCTAGAGCTCTTTGGCAACATCAGAAAGTTGAGTCAGAAAGAGCACATTTCTCGAGCACTCTGCTGAATGGTGTTGGCTGCATATACACTCTTGGATTTATATCACCCTCAAAATGTCTGTTTTAAGATGGTGTCTCAATGTCTGTCATCACGGCCTTGGGGAAACTGAGGCAGAGGATTGCTGTGAGTCGAGGACAAAAATAGTTTCAGACAACCCTGGGACATAGGGGTAGATACTTGTGTGAAAGGGTGTAGGGGGTAGAGGAGATGGTGGGGAAGGAGGAAGGAAATGGAAGGGAGAAGAGGAGGAGGCCCCGTAGCTTCTGGCCACCTATTTGAGAAGCTTTCATTGAACCCCTACTGGATACTGAACTTAGCACCCCGGGAAACACCAAAAATTCAAAGCCTTTCCTTCATTATACTCATAATTACTCAGGGGAAAGGACCCAGAGTATTGGCAAGTAGAGAAGGGAACTCAGTGTTGGACAGCGCGTCCTGTGAGCAGCGGTGGAGAGGTGCAGAGGAAGTGGGTGGCCTGGAGCAAGGAGCTGCCTCTGAGGACAGGTGACAGCTGGATATCATGCCCACAAGCAAATGTTTCTCTTCCTCATTTGTCAATAGCAGCGTCAAGGAGTGCAAATGCTGTCTCTTCAAATGGTGGATGCCTCATCCCAGAGGGCTCTACACAGGGCTGCCGGCTTTTTCCAACTTAGTTAAATTCAGCTCAGTTCAACTCCTCTGCTCAGCCTTACTCTTCATTCACATGACCCCTGGGAAGGGAGCAGCAGTGTGTGACTCCTGCCATAGTGGGAAAGCTAGGACTCTGGGTAAGGCACACAGAGCTTTCTGTCTCCTCTCAATCACAAGTGTCAGCGTTACCCCTTATATAGCTCATCCCAGATCCTCATAAAAGGAACCAAAACAGGCCACTGAGTGAGAAACTCTTCCTTCATGTGGGGCTGCAGTGAGCCAAGAATCGGGGGGGGGGGGTTCTTACAGACTGAAAAATCAACAAGCACAAAGTGGTAGACGGAACAGTAACCATAGGGTGAGCCCCCCGCTGGGTGAGCCCCACTTAGGTTAGCATCCACCAGCCATTAAATATTATTTCTGGACTTAATATCTCATCACAGGTATTTTCATATCTCTGTTCTAGAAACAAGGATACTGGAGCTCAGAGATGAGGCTGGCTGCCTGATGCCACAGCGGTCAAGCACCGAGTGCATAGCTAAACAGCCCTACAATATTCGTCTATCTGAACATCATTTGCAGAGTGTCTCCACGTGCCAGGCACTGTTCTAGGCATCGAGAACATGCACAGCTACAAACACATGGACAAACAGCTCTGCCATGTTCCCAGAATCACAACTGTCATGGAAACTGAAGTGATTATGCCCAGATGGAGAAGAGAGGCCCAAAGATCCCGAGTGGCATGCTCGTGGTCACTCAGAAAATCACCAGGCTGAACCAGGTGTCCTGACTCTTGACTTCTCTGTCGTTCCTCCCAGCTTTGAAAGCCACCTTTCCTAGGTAGCCAGAAGACCTTTTCATTTTCTGGGTTCCCTACACAGTCCTCCCCATCTCTTTGGAGGAGTCTTTTTTTTCTTGCCTGCTGGGACCCTAGTTCATGAGCTTTAGCATGCAGAGCTTCCAGAGAAGTGTGGTTTGGGACATTTATTTTCATTTGGGGGAGATATGGAAATGCCCAGCACGAATTTTTTTAAATGCATGGTATTTCTGAGGGCTTTTCCCCTGGGGCTGCCCCATGTTCTGAAATGTGAACAGGGCAAGCAGGATGGATACATTTTTAGCACAGTAAGTGTAACCAGATGTGGGGATGGGGTTGAAGAAACACAGCACGCTTTTGTAAGGGCTACAGAGCTAGAGACCTGGCCTGTTTCTCTCGTCTCTGGGGAATGAATTTATGACTGGAGAAACCCTCCAGACCAAGGTCTGCTTTGGATAAGGATACAGGTTCTGTGACCCCTGCCAGATCTGAGGGCCTGGTCCTACCATCCACCCAGCCCTCAGTAACAGCAATAACCAGGTGTTTGACACAATCCTCTCATCTTGTGCCAAACGAACCCATGGAACTCGCCCATGAGGGGAAAACAGCCGGAGTTTGGTGGACAGAGGGCATGGCTGCGGTGGAAGCGGCAGGGTTGGGTTGGAAGCCTATTTCCCTTCTGCTCCACATCTCTTTAGATAAGTCTCCATGTCCCAGATGCTTATGTCTGGGACCAGTAGACCTTTAGGGAACCAACAAGGCCAAGATAAGAAGTTCCACCCTGGCAACAATGAGAAATCTCTCCTGGTTTTCTATAGCCGTTCGTGATAAGGGTTCAAAATGGTGCTCAGCCCTGAGTTTAAAACCAACGGAGAAGCAAGATGCAGATGCATTCAGTCAAGCTGGGAAAGGCACACGCCAATAGTCAGCCTTGATGGATTCCAAATAAATAAGAGGTGAATACTTGCAGAGCTCCAGATTGTGGCCTAGGGAGCATTTAGGCTGGAAGATTTTAAGAGGCATCCAAAAGATGGAGGAATTTAGAGAGACAGAGGCACAAGAGAAACTTACCAAGCGAGGAGTATAAAAACAGCAGAAATGGAAAGGGAAAGGAAAGCGGTAGCCTGGGAAGATGAGAGACAGCATTTGCGTGGACCTTTTCTTTTCTTTTTTTTTGAGACAGGGTTTCTCTGTGTAGCTTTGGAGCCTGTTCTGGAACTCCATCTGTATACCAGGCTAGCTTCGAACTCAGAACTCTGCCTGCCTTTCCTCCCTAGATCTGGGATTAAAAGTGTGCTGCCACCACCCAGCCCTTTTGTGTATTGTGAGTGGTGCCGAGGGGGATTGAACCTACATTTATTTAAACTGGCTACATTTTAGTTTTAGTTACTGATAAGAAAAACGTACACATTCTAGCTCACAGGTCGGTGAGCTTGGATAAATGCGTCTATCTTTGATGAATGCTTTCAGCACCGCAATCACTGTGTACGTTTACATGACCCCCGAGAACACCCTCATGACCCCCGAGAACACCCTCATGACCCCCGAGAACACCCTCATGACCCCCGAGAACACCCTCATGACCCCCGAGAACACCCTCATGACCCCCGAGAACACCCTCATGACCCCCGAGGACACCCTCAGTATCTGTCTGGTTAGCTGCTTCACCCACCCAGCCCATCATTAATCTAATTTTCATCACTAAAGATTTAGGTTTGCTTTTTCTAGACTTCAGATAAACAGAACTGAACCTTGGCTCAGCCTGTGTCACTGCAGGCATCTGTGGCTGCTCCTTTATCTTACTAAGTAGAAGTTCGTGTTCGGGTCACATGGCATTTGCTTCTCCTCTCACCTACTGGTGAGCATCCGAATTGCTTCCATCTTGGGCTGATGATGGATAAATTTCCATGCACATTGGTGTAGTCGTTTTCATTTCTCCCGGATGAATACGCAGAAGGAGAATTTCTGAACAGATGAGTGTGGGCTAACTTTCATAGTAAATGAGTTGTTTTCCAAAGTAGTCTCACCGTGTGGCGTTTCTAATAGCAACAGTCCAAACTGTCGCACCTACACGCCAACACTTGGTATCGTCAGTCTTTCAAATGTTAGCAATTCTAGTGAGTCTGCCCTTGCAGCTCACCGTGGCTTGAATTTGCATTTTCCTGGTGGTTGCTGGTGTTCTGTGTCATCTCGTGTTTATTTGCCACCTGTATAACTTTTATGTAGCATCTGAATTAGCTTAACACACTTTGTCCTTTTTTGTGTGCTGAACACCTTGCTTTTCACTTCTCACCTGTGCCATTTTAAGAGCAGAAAAAGTTGACTTTTTATGAAATCCAATGTTTTATCTAAAGTTGGAAAGATTTCCTCCTATATTTTAGTAGAGCTGTTTCAAAGTTTTAGCATCTATATTCGGGTCTATAAAATTCAGTCTCCCAGAACTGGAGTTACAGGTGATTGTGAGCTGCCAGACAGGGGTGCTGGGAACAGAACTTGGGTCCTCTGCAGGAGCAGTGTACTTGACCCCTGAGCCCTCTCTCTAGATTGCAATACTTAAAAGCTTTTCTCTTTTTTTTCTTCCTGTTTTCTAGATGTTTGATTATATTGTATTTAGTAACAGATACTTGGTGCCATCAGGTTTCTGAGGTGATTCACCATTTTGGTCGTTGCTATCTCATTTCTCTTATCTTCCAGGAACTTAACTTTATAGGTATTAGACACTTTGGTATTGTCCCAGAGGGCACTGTGACTCTGCAAGATTCCTCCCCGCATCCAGACTGGTATAACCTTGGCTCTCCTGGAGCCTGTTACATAGACAAGGCTGCCCTCGAACTCACCGAGAGCCTCATGCTCCTGAGTGCTAAAATTAAAGGCCTGCACCACCAAGTCCAGCTCCATTCCCTCTGTCTGCCCTTCATTTTCAATACTTCCTCTTGCCGTATCTCACGAGAGCGCTCTTCCTTAGCATCACACCTGCTACTACCATCCACAGCAGCAGCCGACTTTTCACTTCTTAGGTTTCCCATTTCTTCAAGTTCCTTCGGTTCTTCTTTATATCTTCTTTTCCCTATCATTATGTTCATGTTTTTCTTTAACAACTTGAGTTTGTGTATAACTCACAAGAGCTACTCTAACGCTCCGTGTGCTGATCTTATTTCGCGGCTATTTATTACCTGCTGACTTTCTCCCTGTTGTTACTCAGTTTCCGTGTCCTTGTAGTCTAGTATTGAATGCTGGGCATTGTGGGTTTTCTCTTACACCATGCTCTTTACTTTACTTATTCATTGAGAGACAGTGTCTCGACTGTCCTAAAAGTTGCTATATAAACCAGGCCGGCCTCTAACTCACAGAGATCCACCAGCCTCTTCCTTCCAAGTGCTGATATTTAAGGCGTGCGCCACCACTGCCAGCCGATGCCATGGTTTGCTTCTGTTTCTCTAAACATTCTATCAGCTTGAAATGAAATGTCTTAGTCCTTTGTGGCCACGAGGAACTATTCAGCTTATCTCTCCCTGATAATTCTTTTTTAATCTCAAGGAATTTTACCCTATTCATGTTCTGTTGACCGTTCAAGAATGAACTCAGGCAGAACATCAGGAAGGTCATGGAAGCTTCCTCAGTACAGCTCTCTCCTCCCTAGTAGTTTGCCCAACTTCAGATCTCTGTTTCTTCAACTCAGAGAGACCACTGTTCTGTTTATAATTCTCTCTCCCTGCAACATAGTCCCAGAAACTGCCTTAAAATAGAACATTTGGGGCAACTATAGAACTTAATCTTACAGTTTGGATTTTAATTACGCCAAGTGGCCACATGGTTAAAAACTTTGTTCCCAGAGCTGGAGAGACAGCTAAGTGATCAAGCACAGGGACCTGCACTTCCAGAGGACGAAGGTTTGATTCCCCGTACCCACATGGCAGCTCACAATTGTCTATGACTCTAGTTCCAGGGGATCCAACAACCTCACATAAACATATATGAAAGGAAAAACACCGATTGATATAAAATAAAAGACAAAACCTTGGTTTGGTTTGGACACTGTAGGAGGTGGAGCCTTGTTGGAGCAAACAGGACATGGGGGCATGCTTTTGAAAAACGTGCTTTGTTTTGTCTTCTGTTTTGTTCTCTCCATTTCCCTCTTTCTTTTCCTCTCTCTAGCTGGGGAGAAAGTGGAAGATTCCATATAGGCGTGCAAAGTTACGAGCAGGGTACAGAACGTATCCTCTGGAGCCCTGACGGAGCGCACACTTCATTGCCATTGCTCACTAATTAAGAAACTGCCTTACAGCTGGATCTCATGGAGGCATTCTCTGCACTGGGGCTCCCTCCTCTCTGATGACTCTAGCTACTGTGGTTTGGGTGTGGATCGTCCCCACCCAAATTCATGCGCCATGTTACTGCAATAAGAAGACTCTGGGAAGTGGGGCCTTTCACACTCTTATATGACAGAGGTTCTGCTCTTATGGATGAATTCATGTCTTCCTTGAGACACTGTGCTGGCTGACAGTGTCCTAAGTGAGGGTTTCTTTCGCTGTGACGAAACACCAAGCCCAAAAGTAAGCTGGGGAGGAAAGGATTTATTTAGCTTCCACTTCCACATGGTTGTCATCTCCAATGGAGACCTGGGCAGGAACTCACTCACACAGGGCAGGAACCTGGCGGCAGGAGCTATAGAGGCCATGGAGGAGTGCTGCTGACTGGTTTCCCTACCCTGGCTTGCTCAGCCTGTTTTCTTATAGAACCCAGGACCAGCAGCCCAGGGATGGCACCACCCACCATGTTCTGAGTCCTCTTCATTGCCATTGCTCACTAATTAAGAAAATGACTCACAGCTGGATCTCATGGAGGCATTCTCCCCACTGGGGCTCCCTCCTCTCTGACGACTCTAGCTTCTGTCGAGCTGACGTAAGAGTCAGTCACACACAGGGATGAGGTGGTTGAAAGTGGGTTGTACACTTGCTCTCTCTCCTGTGTCTACCACTTCCACTCATGTGCATGCCCCTGCTGTGGGGCAGCATCTGCCTATCAGCGTATCCACGAGGGCCTGTGAGAGGAGGCTGCCTAGACTTGAACATTTCTGCCTCCAGGACTGCTATTCCTCATAAATTATTCAGCCTCTGGGATTTTTTTAATTAATTTATTTATTTATTAAAGATTTCTGCCTCCTCCCTGCCACTGCCTCCCATTACCCTCCCCCTCCCCCGATCAAGTCCCCCTTCCTCATCAGCTCAAAGAGCAATCAGGGTTCCCTGCCCTGTGGAAGTCCAAGGACCACCCACCTCCATCCAGGTCTAGTAAGTTGAGCATCCAAACTGCCTAGGCTCCCCCAAAGCCAGTACGTGCAGTAGGATAAAAAACCCATTGCCATTGTTCTTGAGTTCTCAGTAGTCCTCCTTGTCTGCTATGTTCAGCAAGTCCGGTTTTATCCCATGCTTTTTCAGACCCAGGCCAGCTGGCCTTAGTGGGTTCCCGATAGAACATCCCCATTGTCTCAGTGTGTGGGTGCACCCCTCGTGGTCCTGAGTTCCTTGCTCGTGTTCTCTCTCCTTCTGCTCCTGATTTGGACCTTGAGATTTCAGTCTGGTGCTCCAATGTGGGTCTCTGTCTCTGTCTCCTTTCATCACCTGATGAAGGTTAATATTCAGGAGGATGCGTATATATTTGTCTTTGGATTCACCTTCTTATTTAGCTTCTCTAGGATCGCGAATTATAGGCTCAATGTCCTTATTTATTGCTAGAAACCAAATATGAGTGAGTACATCCCATGTTCCTCTTTTTGGGTCTGGCTTACCTCACTCAGGATAGTGTTTTCTATTTCCATCCATTTGTATGCAAAACTCAAGAAGTCCTTGCTTTTTACTGCTGAGTGGTACTCTAATATGTATATACTCCATACTTTCTTCATCCATTCTTCCATTGAAGGGCATCTAGGTTGTTTCCAGGTTCTGGCTATTACAAACAATGCTGCTATGAACATAGTTGAGCATATACTTTTGTTGTATGATAGGGCCTCTCTTGGGTATATTCCCAAGAGTGGTATTGCTGGGTCCAGGGGTAGGTTGATCCCGAATTTCCTGAGAAACCGCCACACTGCTTTCCAGAGTGGTTGCCCAAGTTTGCATTCCCACCAGCAATGGATGAGTGTCCCCCTTTCTCCACAACCTCTCCAGCAAAGGCTATCATTGGTGTTTTTGATTTTAGCCATTCTGACAGGTGTAAGATGGTATCTTAAAGTTGTCTTGATCTACAAGAGCTAGTTAGTTCCAGGACAGGCTCCAAAACCACAGAGAAACCCTGTCTCGAAAAACCAAAAAAAAAAAAAAAAAAAAGTTGTCTTGATTTGCATTTCCCTGATCGCTAAGGAAGTTGAGCATGACCTTAAGTGTCTTTTGGCCATTTGAACTTCTTCTGTGCCCCATTTTATAATTGGGTTGATTAGCCTTTTACGGTCTAATTTCTTGAGTTCTTTATATATTTTGGAGATCAGACCTTTGTCAGTTGTGGGGTTGGTGAAGATCTTCTCCCAGTAAGTGGGTTGCCTTTTTGTCTTAGTGACAGTGTCCTTTGCTTTACAGAAGCTTCTCAGTCTCAGGAGGTCCCATTTATTCAATGAGGCCCTTAATGTCTGTGCTGCTGGGGTTATACGTAGGAAGTGGTCTCCTGTGCCCATGTGTTGTAGAGTACTTCCCACTTTCTCTTCTATCAGGTTCAGTGTGTTCAGACTGATATTGAGGTCTTTAATCCATTTGGACTTGAGTTTTGTGCATGGTGATAGATATGGATCTATTTTCATTCTTCTACAGATTGACATCCAGTTTTGCCAGCACAATTTGTTGAAGATGCTCTCCTTTTTCCATTGTATACTTTTAGCTCCTTTATTGAAAATCAGGTGTTCATAGGTTTGTGGGTTAAAGTCAGGGTCTTCTATTCGATTCCATTGGTAAACTTCTCTGTTTTTATGCCAATACCAAGCTGTTTTCAATATTGTATCTCTGTAATAGAGTTTGAAGTCAGGGATGGTAATGCCTCCAGACAATCCTTTATTGTATAAGATTGTTTTGGCTATCCTGGGTTTTTTGTTTTTCCATATAAAGTTGATTATTGTCTTCTCCAGATCTGTGAAGAATTTTGATGGGATTTTGATGGGGATTGCATTGAATCTATAGATTGCTTTTGGTAGAATTGCCATTTTTACTATGTTGATCCTCCCAATCCAAGAGCAAGGGAGGTCCTTCCATTTTCTGGTGTCCTCTTCAATTTCTTTCTTCAAAGACTTAAAGTTCTTGTCAAATAGATCTTTCACTTCCTTGGTCAGAGTTACCCCAAGATATTTTATGCTATTTGTGGCTATCGTGAAAGGTGATGCTTCTCTGATTTCCCTCTCTGCTTCCTTATCCTTAGTGTATAGGAAGGCAACTGATTTTTTGGAGTTGATCTTGTATCCTGCCACATTACTAAAGGTGTTTGGGATTTTGTTAAAAGGATGGAAAGTGAACTAATAAAAAATGAGAAATGAGAACTACCACCACCCAGGGAACGCACTGTTTTAGACAATAGTCCACATTTTCTGGAAATGGTCTCCTCTTCTAAGATATGCTTTCCAGGGTGAGCAGCAGAGTCAGCTGATGTGGCCCCTAGAGGTGAGAAACATTGGTTGTTCCCAGCTGGATAGTGACTTCCAAGCCAGAATCTTCTGACATCGATCTGAAGCGTGATTGACAGCTCTTTGCAAAAGGAGCTGCAGGCTGCCAGCCTTGTAACTTTAGTCCATCAGAGGGTGGGCACCTGAAGAGGGACAAACCCCAAAGATGGAAAGTGTTTCATACCATGGCCAAGAACCCGGTCTTCCTACTCCAGAAACACAGCCAAATGCCCACCCTTGGAACTTATGACACATTCCATTTTGGTTTTTTTTTTTAAATCTTCATTTTGTGTTAGTTCATTATGAGGGTACATTCTCAATATCTACACTTCTGTGTCCCCAGACTCAACAGAGATGGAACACATGGGGGTGAGCACCACATCTGTCCTGAACAGACTTATTTCTCTTATTGCTATTTCTTTAAACAATAGAACAATGACATACATAGCCTTGATGTTTCTTAAAGTATTTAGGAAAGCTAGAGATGACTAAAGCATATGGGGAGGTTGGGTGTAGGTTTTGTGTAAACATGTCATGTCGTGTAAGAGATGACTATCTGTGGATTTTAGTATCCATAGGTGTGGGATCCTGCCACCATTTCCCATGGATCCCAAAGGATGACTGTACTTAACAGTAAAGAAATCCGTATCTGGTCTTCCGTTTTTTTTTTTTTTATTTTTTATTTTTCGAGACAGGGTTTCTCCGTAGCTTTTTGGATCCTGTCCTGGAACTAGCTCTTGTAGACCAGGCTGGCCTTGAACTCACAGAGATCTGCCTGCCTCTGCCTCCTGAGTGCTGTCTGGTCTTCCTTATGACAAAAGTTATACATGTACTATTTAAGCCCCACAGCATCCCCACTCACTCAGTGGCAAGACAGGAGTTGAGGTATAATCAAAACTTAGGATGTATGAAAAAGTCATTTGGAAACCTGTCATTTTATAAGCTTATTAAAAATATCACAAGAAGAGATTTTGAATGGAAGTACCCTCCTTGGATGGATAATACTTTCCCCATAGTCATAGATATTTAAAAATGAAATCCCATTGCCAGTTGTGGGTACCCCATTGGTCAGGGATGTTCCAGAAGCTCTTCCAAATACAGGCTATTGTCATCGCTCTCCCAGAATTTTGTCAAGACAGAGCTCTCTATGTAGCTCTGGCTGTCCTGGGATTCACTTTATAGTTCAGGCTGGCCTTGAACTCGGAGTACCACCTTCCTCTACCTTCTGGGTGCTGGGATTAAAGGAGTGTACTCTTAATGCTGGCTTTGCCTATGAAAATTGTATGTTAAGTCCCATTGCTAAAGTCGCAGGCATGAAGAGATCAAGCTGGAACTGATCTGGAAGCCTCCTCCCTCCTGGCTGACTTTAGATTACTAGGAGATGTTAAGTAGCCTGTTAGCGGCGAGACGTCACCAGCTATGACTCCTGTGACCCATAGTAACAATGCTGGCTAAGACCCACCCTCTGATGCAACAGTGGTATGTCTGTTAGTGGAATAGCAAACTCCTCTCTGATTGGATTCGACATCTACTACACAGGAGGGAATGCATGCCTAGTGAGGTAAACCCGTTCAAGAGCCCTTAGCTGAGGAGGCGTCAACAGGCCCCAGTATGGAACACACTATTATTATTTTGCTAAGTGGTCATGTTGTCAAACTGCCTTCTAAATATGCTTACATATCCATAGACTAGTGCTGCCTTTATCCTTCGTCCGGGAAGCTTTGTAGGCAACAGTTAATGCAGGAACCCATAGCTAACCAAGTGCCTAGACTAATTAATGATGGTAGAGTCTTCTTCTCAATGGGACATCCATACCATCCTCTCCAGCGCTTGGAGAATATGGAGGAAGAAGGGGAGGGAAGAATGTAAGAACCAAAGGATGGAGAGATATGCAACCAAAAAGTGTCCCGTGGACATGACATAAGCATTACATCTATGAACTTAGAGCAGCTGTGCTATTTGAACAAGACCTGCGTAAGACTGGGTCCACCAATGGTTCACCAGAGACGGGGAAGAACCACAAGGCCCACTTCCCTATGGGAGTAGGGGCAGTTAATGGTTACTGGGGTAACATAGTAGCCATTGAGGAGTTGCTATACTTCAGTAAATAATCTCCATCCACAGAGGTGCTAGAAACCAATTATGAGCTCAGTGGGTCACCAACAAAAAAAGAGGACATGAAAGTGGAAGCGGTGGGGTTTGTTGGGAAGACAGTTTCAGTAGGAGAGAGGAGGTTGGGGTGAAAATGACAAAAATTCATTACATTCATGTATGGAACGGTCAAAGAATAAAAAGGGGGAGGAAGGGGGAGAGAGAGAGAGGTTGGTTAGATAGATTCCCTTGCCAGCATAGAGGCTTCCTATAGGCAAGAAGTGAGCTGTGTGGATACAATGTGACCAGCTCCCTAAGGTCCTGCTGTAGAGACTTCTCTGCTGTGATGGGCTAATCTGAACTGCAAGCCAGAATAAATCCTTCTCCCTTTAAACTGGGTATTAGGGTTTTTTACACAGCTACAGGAAAAGGAACCAGTGTATTTCTGTTCTCAGTGGGAGACCTGGGGCTCCCTTTGAGATTCTGAGACTCCCCATCTGTGAGGCAGGCTCCCTCCTGCCAAGGGCTGAGCAGCAGGAATGGGCCTGGAAAGGGCTGGGAGTTTGAAGAGTTGCTGCTTTCAGTGCACAGTCAATCTCGCCAGGAAGACATGGAGCAGTTCTCTGGTGTGTCACCACCCCTAGGAAGCACCCAACAAAAGGTTCAGAACCAGGCCATCAGAACTGTTGGAGAGCATCTGAATTCTGCCAGACCCAAGACCTTTTCTGATACAGACAAGGAGCAGACCACCTTACCGGTGCGGGTCACAGGGTCATGAGGAGACCACACCTGATTACCACTTCCCTCATAGTCTTGCAAAGTGACACATGCTTTCCATATTCCCTGTCACATATGGAGGACTTGGGAGGCACACACACACACACACACACACACACACACACACACACACACACACACACGGGTCACGAGTCTAACCTTTTAGAGATTTAGAGATTCAGGCAGACTTTATACCTTTCTCTCACTTGGTCCTGAGCTCAGCTCCACATAAGGCCAGATACTGCAGACATGAAGGCTCTGCTGCCAGCCAGATTCCAAGGTTCCAGCCAGGTGCCGTCATCTCCAGGACTAGGACATTGGCATCTTTGGAAAGACAGTGTTGTGTTACGAAGGCTGGCCAAGAGGATACATGCCTAACAGACAGGTCGCTGCCCCCAGGGGGCAATTCAGACTACTCTTGGAATCGTGCTGACTTGCCTAGCAAGAGGCCTGGCATCCTTGGAGTTTCTGCCACAGGGTGAAGCCACACAGACAACCTGTGCTCCTAGGACAATGCCACCTCAGTCAGGTCACTGTGGGCACCTTAGCTTTTGCTTTGGACACAACACTTGCTTCAGCCTGCAAGTGGATGGGCTCTGACATAAACACGTAATGACCGTCCTTGAAGAGCTTCCTAACTGGAGAACAGATTTCACTAACCATAAAAGCCCAGTCTTCCTTAAGAGGGGGAGACAATGGAAATTCCAGGACAAAAATATTTTTTGCACCCATACGCAGACAAACACTCCCACACACACAAAGACACATGCACACACAAACACACAGATATACATACACAAACACTGAAATATTGGACCAGCACCAAGCAACAGATGACATCTCCAACTCTAACCTTAAAAGCCTTGACTAAGAGGAAGGAGGAAAAGACAAGAGTTCCTGAGTAAATTTGGAGCATGGGAGTTATGGGAGAAGGTAGAAAGGGAGAGGGAAGTAATGGAGGGGAACGGAGAAAAATGTATCGCTCAATAAAAACAATAAAACAAAGATGAAAGGTGGGCGTGGTCTTCCTGTGTAGTAATATGAGCGGCGGCAGGGCTACGTCCCCAAATCCCCAGCCGCCTGGCTCGGCTAGCTTATGCCCCAAATAATTACACGGACACTGTATTCTTTTAAACACTGCTCTGGCCCATTTCTAATCATCTGTGTAGCGCCCCTAGGTGCGCTTACCGGGAAGATTCTAGCCTAAGTCCATCCTGGGTTGGAGCTTCATAGCGTGCGTCTTCCCTGGAGCAGGTAGCATGGCGTCTCCCCTGCGTCTGCTCCGGAGAGGAGAGCTGCGGAGTCTGACCTCACTTCCTCTTCCTCCCGGCATTCTGTTCTGTTTACTCCACCCACCTAAGGGTGGGCCTATCCAATGGGCCTAGCAGTTTCTTTATTGCTTAGCTAATGAAATCAACAGATTGATATATGACACTCCCACATCACTTCCCCTTTTTCTGTTTAAACAAAAAAAGGAAGGCTTTAACCTTAACATAGCAAAATTACATATAACAAAACAGTTATCAAGTAAAAATTACAATAATCTTTATCATAACTAAGGAAAACTATAACTATAACTAACTATTCTTAACTCCATCAAAGACTCCAGAAAGATACAATACTACATAAGCAAACAAGAAAAAAGCAACTTTTAAAACTCTAGAAATGACAGAGACATCTCGCTGCCTGGACAGTCACCCAAAGTTCCTCTGTACCGTTGGGGCATCCGTCTTCAGCCTTTAGGCCCATGGTATCCAGCAGACATTTCCATAAAGCAGGAAAATTCAAAGTCAGTTCAATCACTATCTGTTGTGTCCTGCAGAATGTCTTGCAGACTCTTTCATGAATCAGGAACCCCGAAAGATCATCTCACCTTAGGCAAGTTCAGTAGTCCTCTCTCTGCGGGTTCTCTGTGTCCAGTTTATGCAATAGTCCAGGCAAGAGCAGTTTCTTGCCCAAATGGCTATCAAACTCCATAAGGATCCTCTTCGATGCCCATCTTCCTCTTGAAGTAGATTGGTGCTGCCAGGAGCAGAGTGTCTCATTGTCATGAAAAGTCCTCAGTTATTAAAACATTAAATGTCCTATTCTGTAATCTTCGAAAGACATGAAGAATGTCTATCTAAACTATATCTCTATATATCTAGAAAATCTAACTAACATGACTACAAGCTTTACTATTACTGATGATTATCCATTAACAACCTATATTTCTTAATTATACAGTACATTTTTAAATGAACTACACAATCACAATACCTTAATCAAGATCAAGAAATACATATAACAAAATTGACCTTAAAATCCATACCAATGCAAATTATTCATACCTATATCATTTCCCCCTTTAAATGTAAAAGAACATTTATAAACTATATTTGGGAACATGGGCGCAGTTTTTTCTCTCCGAACTGCTTCCTGCTGAATGGGGGCGTCGTTAATCAGATTATTTAGGGTGTAACCTGTGTGCCAGGTTTATCTCAGTTGGCAGTTGAGCAAAGCAATTTTCTGAAGATGTTCACAGCAAACCTTCAGGAGGACGTGGTCCATCATACCAAATCGAAATAGAAGAAATGAACAAGGTCTCATCCTCTGTGAAAACAAAAGAAGAATCTCTTTTCCAAAGTATCATATCCTTAGATCCAAATTCTGAAATCATACCCTCATGATATCCGTTCTGGTTCCACTTGGCAGCCCATATAATGAAATGTCTCTCTGTACTTAGCTCCTTCACAGTCAAAAATTTTAAAGAAAACACAATGTACATAATCCAGACTCTCTGTGAATTTTCCATCTTTACGCGGCTTATTTTTCTTTATTTCTTTTAATCTCTTAACTCTCTGTACTCTGTCTCTTTAAAGACTTTACCTTTTTTTTTTAACCATTAATTTTATTCTCTATATTCTTTTTCTTCTCTCTCCCAAGCCTACGTACATTCATCCAACAGTGTGACTCATTTAGTGGTCTGAATCTGTCCTATTGTGAATCTGCAATTTTTTACTATCCAGGAGCACTTTTGATTTGCGCCTTTAAATCATTAGGCGCTTAAGAATCTAAGCTGAGACATTCCTAAGTTAACTTTTTGCTTTTTGAGCGTATATCTGAAAACCAGGCTGTCTTTGAACTCTCAGAGATCCGCCTGTCTCTGCCTTCCAGGCATTGGGATTAAAGGTGTTTGCTACTACACCTTGAACTCACAGAGATCTGTTCATCTCTGCCTTCTAGGCACTGGGATTAAAGGCGTGTGCTACCACACCTTGAAGTCACAGAGGTCTATCTCCCTCTGCCTCCCAAGTGTTGGGATTAAAGGTGTGTACTAGGACACACAACAACTCTCTTCCTTTTTTTTTTAAGAGCTTCAACTTTTAGCTTGCATATATTTTTAACACACAGTAAACCATTTAGAAATTTTCTTTGTCTCTGAATCTCTCTTTACTGTATATCTCTCTGTTTTTTGACCACATGAGTCTTTAGTTTACCAAGCAATCTCACTCAGTAGGACTAAAGGCGTGGCTTTGACGGCTAGATGTAGCCCATTCCTTAGCTTTCCAGCCTCATGGCTGAGGTACTGGCTGTAGCCATGTTTATAGCATTTCAAGGTCCCTGCCAGCCAGCGAACTACAACAGACAACACTCAAGTCCTCTCTCTGTAGCCGGCCCTCCTGCCTCAAACAGTCAGAGTTTGCCCTGGCAGGATGGCCCAGAAAGCCGGCATTTTTAAATGGCACAGCTTTTTTCCTGCTACGGCTGAAAACCGAAAAGCATGTGTTCAGCTTTTCATCAACACCGTTTAAATGTTTCGTGGCAGGACCTCTTAATGAGCTGCAGGCTTTGCAGCTGAAGCTGAGTCAGGAAGCCTCTCTTAGATGAGGCGCTTGCTTGCCTCTAGCAAGCAAAGTAGACCAGAGAAATTGTCACAATCAAGAAAACATGCTTTACTCTTTCCCAAGCTTTCTCAGGCTTTCAGTGGACTCAGTTAGCCACACGTCTGGGCGTCATTTGTAGTAATATGAGCGGCGGCAGGGCTACGTCCCCAAATCCCCAGCCGCCTGGCTCGGCTAGCTTATGCCCCAAATAATTACACGGACACTGTATTCTTTTAAACACTGCTCTGGCCCATTTCTAATCATCTGTGTAGCGCCCCTAGGTGCGCTTACCGGGAAGATTCTAGCCTAAGTCCATCCTGGGTTGGAGCTTCATAGCGTGCGTCTTCCCTGGAGCAGGTAGCATGGCGTCTCCCCTGCGTCTGCTCCGGAGAGGAGAGCTGCGGAGTCTGACCTCACTTCCTCTTCCTCCCGGCATTCTGTTCTGTTTACTCCACCCACCTAAGGGTGGGCCTATCCAATGGGCCTAGCAGTTTCTTTATTGCTTAGCTAATGAAATCAACAGATTGATATATGACACTCCCACATCATTCCTGGCATCAGTTCTCTGTGGAGAGGAGCATCCCACCCCTAACCCTGCAGATACCCACTGTCCTCATCATCCCTCTTCCCACACATCTGCCATGCTGGGCTCCAGAGCAATAGAACCAAGAAGGACTAGATAAAAGCAGATTGCTCATAAGTGAATGGCCCACGATTATGGAGGCCACAGAGTTCTGCAACTTGATATCTGCAAGCTGAAGGCCCAAGAAGGGCTCGGTGCCATTCCAGTCTGAATCTGACGGCCAGAGGAGCAGGTGTGAGCATCGTGATCCTGAAGACATCAGGATCAAGAGAGCAATGATAGGGTCTCCATCTAAACCGGAAGATTCGGGAGCAGGGACTCCGGGTCTCCATCTAAATCGGAAGGTCCGGGAGCAGGGATGCTGATGTTTGAGGATGGCAGGAGATATCTGTAGGCAGAGACTGCTCATTTATTTCCAGACTTCTCAGTCCCAAATAACCACACAGTAACTGTATTACTTACAATGCTGTTTGGCCTATTAGCTTAGGCATATTTCTAGCGAGCTCTTACATCTTGAATTAACCCTTTTTATCCATCTGTGTGTCGCTATGAAGCTGTGACTTACTAGGTAAGGTTCTGGCTGGCAACTTTCTCCTTCAGCAGCTACATGGCATCTCCTTGCTTCTGCCTACTTTCTCACTATATCTCTGTTTGTATTTCCTGGATGGCTTTACTCTACAAGCATTGGCTGAAACAGCTTATTTAATAACCAATGGTAATAAGACATATTCATAGTATACAGAAGGGAATCCCACATCAGATGTCCCAGCTCACAAACAGAGAGCAAGCTTGCACATCCTCCATGACCTTGTTCCATTCAAATCCAGCAGACTTGATTGCTGGCACATACTGCTTGGGCAGGTCTTCTTCACCCAGTAATCTTTCCCAGAAACACCTCATACCATTCTTTCGTTGACTTAGAAACTGTGATTTTGTTTTAGCTAACTGAACATCTCCTCACCGAGGCAAGGCAACCCTAGCTATCGCAACATGCAAAAGCTTTGCCACTGTGGTATAGGTTCATAGATGTATTCCTAGAGTAGAGCCAATCATCCTTTGTAATTTATGTCCTGCAAGAAGGGCTGGAGAGATGTCTCGATGGTTAAAAGCAATTGCTGCTCTTGCAAAGGACCCAGGTTCAGTTCCCATAGCCTTCTACCCTCTTCAATCCTCCATAGGCACAGACACACATGTGGTCCACAACAGCTGGGCAAATACTTACACACATAAAGTAAAAAGAAATCCTAAAAAGTCCTACAAGCCAATCTTATTTTTATTTTATATGATCAAATTTATAAAGAAGTTTAAAAAAGCTGGGCAGTGGTGGCGCACGCCTTTAATCCCAGCACCTGGGAGTCAGAGGCAGGCGGATCTCTGAGTTCGAGGCCAGCCTGGTCTATAAGAGCTTGGTTCAGAACAGGCTCCAAAGCTACAGAGAAAAACTGTTTCAAAAAGCCAGGAGGAAGAAAGAGGAGGAGGAAGAAGAAAAGAGGAAGAAGAGGATGAAGAGGAGAAAGAAGTTGAGAGAAAAAAAGGGAAACAATTACCTAGGTTAATACTATTTCTTGTACTCTACTCCTTTCTATATTTGAATTTAATTCTGTTATTTTCCTTCTATCTGAAAAAGAAATCTTCGGATTTCATGATAGCAGGGATTGAAACAAGGGCTTTGCACATGCTAGGTAAGCAATCCAGCCCCAAGTCTCTGCCCAGCCTTTTAGCATTTCCTTTTGAATGCCTGTGGTGACATTTCTCTTACTTTCATTTGAAAACATCTTTATTTTGCATCCACCCTTTAGAAGACTTATTTTTTTTACAGATCTAGTATTCTGTATTGATATATTTATTTTTTAGTGATAGCTTAACAAGTTCTATTCCATCCTCTCCTTCTCATGTTGTGTCTGACGAGGCAGCCGTGAGAAGACATTGTGCATCTCCCTGTGTGTTGGGTGCTGTTTTTCCCCTGCTACGTTTGCAAGGTTTGTCCTTTGTATTTGTCACGTTGTAATGTGTGTGCGATACACTCTAAGACATCCTACTTATTAATTCAAAGTTAATACTCTGAATCTATAGATTTGGAGGTTCATGATTGCTCACATTTGAGAAATTCCCAGCTATTGTTACCTCGGCTTTCGCCTGCCCTATTATCTTTCTCATTTCCTTCTGGAATGTTAGACGTACATATCTTAGACTGCTTACTATCTCTCAGAGGCTCTGTTCTTTCAATTAAAACAAATCTCCGTTCATTATATTGGATAATTTCTATGAATCTATGTTGCTCTTGTTTACGCTGCGTTTGTTTAACTCTGTGAAGCTGCGATTCTTTGCCCGTCTAAAACACCTGGTGGTCTAATAAAGAGCTGAATGGCCAATAATGAGGAGGAGAAAGGAGAAGTGGGGCTGGCAGGCAGAGAATATAAATAGGAGGGAAAACCTGGTAAGAGAGGAAAGGAAGGAGCAATGAGAGAACAAGGGGAGGAGGACATAGAGGGCTGGGCACCCAGTCAGCCAGCCACAGAGTAAAAGTAAGATACACAGAAGTAAGAAAAGAAAAAGTCCCAGAGGCAAAAGGTAGTCAGGCATAACTTAAGAAAAACTGGCAAGCAACAAGCCAAGCTAAGGTTGGCATTCATAAGTAAGAATAAATTTCCATGGGATTTATTGGGAGCTGGGTGGCAGGGCCGTCAAAAGTCAAAAGAGTAAAAACCTAACAACTGCAGATCTATCTTCAAGGCTCCTTATTTTTTTTTCTGTCATTTCCATTTGATGATAAACCTAACCAGTATAGTTTTTAAACTCACTGGTACCTTTTTTCCTGTTGTTTCTGCTATTAGCTAAAATTTCCTGCCTCAACTTATTACAAGCACATTTTTAAATTTTTAATGAGGACTTTTTTTTTTGGTAATTGCTACTTAAAAATTCTTCTGCTAATCCTACATGCAGCTCCCGGCTTTGTTCTCAGTCGACACTCTTTTGGAGTACCTTCCATTTCTTGGCTGTGCCATATCCTAGACACTATGAATGCTAAATTACAGTGATTTGGGACTCTGTGTTTCCCCTTAGGGGTATTGGTTCCCTCCCTCCCTCCCTCCCTCCCTCCCTCCCTCCCTCCCTCCCTCCCTCCCTCCCTCTCTCCCTCCCTCTCTCCCTCCCTCCCTCCCTCCCTCCCTCCCTCCCTCCCTCCCTCCCTCTCTCCCTCCTTCTCTGTACTGGGAGTTGAATCCAAGGCCTTGTGCACACCACATACTTACTCTACTGACCTAGAATCCAAGTTCTTCTTCCTAGATCCCAACCTACCTTCCTCCTTTGTCTTTCTTTAGAGCAGACAAATATTTTTATTGAATTCAAACTACAAACTTTTGGCTAGGACTTAGGATCTCCCTCCAGACCTTTTGTCCTCAGCTGGGCTCCTCTGAGTCTATTTTGCAATGTGTGATGTAGGAATCAGGAGAGAGGGGAAGGTTGAATTGGAGCACCCTCTTCTAACCCCGTGTCCTCTGTATGTCTAGTCCATGCGAAAGGCTCCTGATGAGCCCTACCCTTGATAACAGCCAAGCCTTCGGCACAAGGAAGAACAGAGATGAAAGAAATGTCACCAAGAGCTTCACAGTGGCACTAACACCCCGGGGCTGCTGGCCTTCCCAGTACAGAGCTCAGAACACAGCTGATCCCCAGAAAAGAGCCAAAGCACCCCCCTTTTATCTCCAGACTCTGAGCAGCTGGGCCCCACATGCCAAGGCAGGAAGGCTTCTGGGTGTAGCATGGTTAATAAAAACCCAGGGACAGAAATTGGGGTCCAACCTGAAGGTCAGAAAAACAAAACAGCCAGTCACTGGCTCTTACCTCTAGCTCAGTCTGAAATGGCGAGCCTGCCTCCAAGAAGCCTCAGAATGAAATTGTGTCTGTGAGCTGTCTTCTCCCGTCTTATAGTCTTCTCTAGGGCTGGAATTAAAGGCATGCACTGCCAGGGTTCTACGGCAAATAAGTGTGGCTACTGGGATTAAAGGTGTGTCTCACCACTGTGTGGTCTGTAAGGCTGATCAGTGCAGCTGTTTTACTCTCTGAACCTTATTTATTAAAAGCTTTATTTATTAAAATACAAGCGAAATCTCACTACATCTTGGTCTGCCTCTCCCTCTCTACATCTCGTCCTGATCACCTGAAATCAACAGGAGTTGGTGGGGAAAAAAAGGGCTTAGGCTGGTCAAGGGCTCCTTGCACTAACAATAGCTTTAGTGTTTCCGTTCTGGGCACCGAGAAATATGATTGGCATATGGTTCGTCTGGGGATCACCCATTGTTGGGGATGATGTGACCAGGAAAAAAAAGCAAGCAAGAGCCAGGCCATGGTGGTTCACACCTTTAATCCCAGCACTCAAGAGGCAGAGGCAGGTAGATCTCTGTGAGTTCAAGGCCAGCCTGGTCTACAGAGCGAGTTCCAGTACAGACTCCAAAAGAAGGAAAGAAAGAAAGCAGCACTTTTAGAGACCCTGGGTTTAGAGTTACAAATGAACTGTCCTATATTAATGAGGACAAAACTAATGGGAGCATGTATCTGAAGTTGAGTATGGGCCTGAAACACTTACATCCCACCCAAAGTGGGTTCTGGGAGCCTCCTACTGAAGGCCCCAGCTGTGCAACGGAGCTAGGGCCCACAGTGATTGGTCGGTTGGTTGATTCCACCTGTTTATGCCTCTGTGGTGTGGGAGGTCCTCCTGTCTGTGTGTTGCTTTTATTGGTTAATGAATAAAGAACTGCTTTGAGCCTATGGCAGGGAAGAACAGAACTAGGTGGGGAAAGGTAGGATGTATGCTGGGAGAAAAAAGGGCGGAGAGAAGCCATGGAGCTGCTGAAGACAGACGCTGGGAACTTTACCCAGTAAGCCACAGTCACATGGCAATATACAGATTAATAGAAATGGGTTAAATTAATATAAGAGTTAGCTAATAAGAAGCTAAAACTAATGGGCCAAGCAGTGATTTAATTAATACAGTTTCTGTGTGATAATTTCGGGTCTAAGCTAGCCAGGCGGCTGGGAACCAACAAGCGGCTCTCCTCCAACACCTCTCCTTGCTGTTCTGGTAACAAGACATGTATCTCAAAATGAGCAAAATTTGAATTGGTATTAGTTGAAAAATAGTTTTGACATCATAAAACACTTTTAGAAACAAGACCTGAAGGCCAGGTGGTGGTCCACCCATTTAATTCCAGTACTCAGGAGGCAGAAGCAGGTGGATTTCTGTGAGTTTAAGGCTAACTTGGTTTACAGAGAAAGTTCCAGGACAGTCAGAGCTACACAAAGAAATCCTGTCTTAAAAATCAACAATAGCAACAAAAACTTACCTCTATTTCACTAGGAGAAGAGAACTACGTTTGGGATAAGTAAGCCAATAGACTGAAAACACAGTTTCCAAAGAGCCGAGAGAAAGTGTACTACTGATGGAGGAGAACAATTCAGAAATATCACACACACATGCAAGTGTGTGCATGCACACACACACACACATACACAAATGAAAATATAGGAACTACATAGTTAGCTCTGAAGAAGTCCAGATAATAAAATATCATGTCATAGTTGATGTCTAAGTCAGTGTTCTATTGCTGTGAAGAGACACCATGACCATGGCAACTCTTACAAAGAAAAACATTTAATTGGGGCTGGCTTACAGTTTTATAAATTTAGTCCAGTATCTTTCATCATGGTAAGAAGCATGGCAGCATGCCATAGGCAGACCTGATGCTGGAGCAGTAGCTGCGAGTTGGATGCACAGGTAGCAGGAAGAGAAAGACTGGGCCTGACTTGAGCATTTGAAACCCCACAGTCCACCCCCAGTGACACACTTCCTCCAACAAGGCCACACCTACTCCAACAAGGCCACACCTCCTAGTCCTTGTCAAGTAGTTCCACCCTCTAATGGTGAAGCATTATGAGCTTATGGGGGCCATTATTATTCAAAACACTACATTGGGAGCAATTACTGTTCAAATCACCACAGGTGAATTCTCTAGAGGGGCCACTCGTGTAGAATTTGCTACTCAAAATACATTTAGGACTGGGCACTAGTGAAAGGGAGAGAGAAGAAAAGGCGGAAGAGCTGAATCTCAACCAAAGCACAGGTTACTGTGGTCCTGCTGCCAACATCTGGGCATCCTGCCTCTGATACAGGATGCTGTGCACTGGCGCAAACACGGCCTTGAGCGAGGCAGCCCTAGGAGGGAAAGGGGAGAGGTTATAATGGAAGAATGGACAGAACACTGAGAGAGCCCACAGCCAGGTGTCAGAGGGAACAAATGGACAGAGCGACAGGGCCTGGAAGGCAGGTAGATGGGGGCGTGTGCAGAGGAAGGAAGCTCTTGGCGGGGAAGGGAAGCCAATCTTCGAAGGAGCTCACGCTGACTGCCCACTGGGTTTCCTGAAGGTCAGGCGGGAAGCAAGCGGATTCTGGGAAGGGACCTAGATGGTGCAGTTCACATTCACAGACAACTGTACCCCGTGTTCTTGGACATTTTAATTTTGACAACCTCTTTGTCCAAGCCTCTGTTTCTCTTGGGCTATTTTCTGTTCTTCTTGTTAAATAAACAAAGGGCGGTTTGAAGGTAGGGTGATGAAGCAAAGAACCATTCAGGTCTTTTCCCTTCACCTCTCCAGCAGGTGACCCCCACCAGTCCCTGCTGCCACCTGTCCACTCTGCTGCTGCACCTCCTTGCAGTGTGTTTAAAGTCTTAGGACAGCGAAGTGAAAAACTGAAGACCAAACCCCAAATCTCTTCATGATTTCATCTGTTCTCCCTGCAGCCTGTGGACAAGCGTTTGCTTTCATCTGAGGCAACACTCAAACTTTTAAAAACCATTTTGTGGGGCTGGAGAGATGGCTCAGTGGTTAAGAGCATTGCCTGCTCTTCCAGAGTTCCTGAGTTCAATTCCCAGCAACCACATGGTGGCTCACAACCATCTGTAATGAGATCTGGTGCCCTCTTCTGGCCTGCAGGCATACATGGAGGCAGAATGTTGTATACATAATAAATAAATAAAACCCATTTTGTTTCATGCAATGGGCTCCTCGGCTGAAGGGCTAGACACAGGCTCCTTCTGTGTTCTCTGAGGTGTCTGGATAGCATTGGGCGCGGGACATGTACTCGTGGGTTCTGGTCCTAAATCAAATGCAACTTCTTTGGGAAAGAACGTTACAAATGCAATTAAATTACAACCATATATAAACACTTCTCGCTGCCGTGGTTTCCTCTTTGAAGGGAAACAGGCAGTCAATGAAGGGACGAGGGGGAGCTGCATACGAGGACTCAACTTCATTCATCTACAGAACGGGGAGCAGGGGCTTTCTTTCCAGCTTCTCGGGGTGGACTGAATGGTACAAGGACTTAATGGATCCAAGTTAGGATCTGTGACTCTTGAACCATTAAGCCTCAGACCACTCTCAGGTCATTCAAAGCATTAGCAAGCCCTGCAATCTACCTTTAGGTTTGCGAAGGGGCGTCAAATAAAGGCGGTGTGGCATCCTCCCGCTTAGCATACTTCAGGTGATTGAAAGTCACCGGAAACGGAGAGCTCCTCAGACAGGTGATTCACTGAATGGAGGACTCTGGGAGCGCCAAGAGCTTCTCGAGAAGCCCAGGAGGCTAAAGCTATTTTATCATCACACTGAGGCTTTCGTCACCTTCTTTCTCTCATGAGCACACAGCAGAGTTTCCCAGAGGCTCTGTGGACTATGACATTGTTACAGTGGTATAAAATGGGATGAGGGTTTGTGCTCCATTGGGTTTCCTACAATTAAAAAAAAATTAAGTTGTGCATATATGTGTGAGTGGGGGGGGGGTAGGGACAGTACTGTGCAGGCACCTGTGGTGGTCAGAAGAGGGCATGGATCTCTTGGAGCTGGAATAAGAGGCTGGTGTGAGCCACCCCACATGGGTACTGAGAATCAAACCCCAGAAAAGAGCAGTACAAACTCATGAGTGGACCGTGTCTCCAGTCCCAATCCTACTATTTTTTAAGGTGGTGCACTTTCAAAGGTAACTCAGTTTGATTTCAGTATTTTGAGAACATTCTTAGTACCTTTCATTTTAACCTCTATAATTTCTGTACTTTGTCACTGTGCCAAAGTTGCTTGGTATTTATTTGGAAGCACCACCACCACCACCAACAAAAACATACTTAATATTTTAAAGAAATATTTTTTCAAAAATTAAACAAATATAAAATTATCTAAACTTACTACTCTAAGAGTCTATAAGAAAATTATTGTATATTTAACTAAGAGGTAAGACTAATTTTCTTAAGTCACACTACATTTTAGATGATGAAGACAAACTAAAAGCGCAGAACCCTTGGCCCAGGGAAGAGGGGTCAGTGTCGTGGAGAAAGCCGTCTTCCGTCCACCTCTAAGGACATTAGTAATTCGCCACATGTGTCTTACACAGCAAAATGATTTCAACGTCATTTTGAAACTGATCAGAGTTTGAAGGAAAAGGTATATGTCAAAGGTAGATACGATGAAATCTTTAAAGGCTAAGGATAGCTCCATGCTTTCCAACTGGAAGTGGAACAGATCTTACATGTTGTTATCATATTGTACTGGCTAGGAAGGCGCGTGCACAGCAAAGAAACAAGGGCTTGCCTGGCCGACGTTGGTGCACGCTGGCTGCACGAAAAGCTACGAGAAAGACACCATTGCCAATTCCCTACAGTGTTTTAATATCACATTTCAGATTTCAGATAAACACAAAGATTCAGGTAGTATGTCATTCACAGGTTTGCTCCTGTACCTTAAAAATAACCAACTGGGGCTGGAGAGGTGGTTCCAGCACCTAAGCAGAGCACTTAAAAACAGTGTATTCTCCAGAGGACTGAGTTCAGATCCCAGCATACATGTCCAGTGACTCAAACCCTGTGTAGCTCCAGGTCCAGGGGTTTCAGACACACACACACACACACACACACACACACACACAATTAATTTATTGTTTTTATCTTTTTTTGGATTTTTTAATTGATATTTATTGAGCTCTACATTTTTCTCTGCTCCCCTCCCCACTTCAATCCTCCCCCAAGGTCCCCATGCTCCCAATTTACTCAGGAGATCTTGTCTTTTTATACTTTCTACTTCCCGTGTAGATTAGATCTATGTAAGTCTCTCTTAGTGTCCTCACTGTTGTCTAAGTTCTCTGGGATTATGGTTTGTAGGCTGGCTTCCTTTGCTTTATGTTTAAAAACCACCTATGAGTGAGTACATGTGATAATTGTCTTTCTGTGTCTGTGTTACCTCACTCAAAATAATGTTTTCTAGCTCCATCTATTTTCCTGCAAAATTCAAGCTGTCGTTATTTTTTTCTGCTGTGTAGTAATCCATTGTGTAAATGTACCACATTTTCCTTATCCATTCTTCAATCCAGGGGCATTTAGGTTGGTTCCAGGTTCTGGCTATGACAAACAAAGCTGCTATGAACATAGTTGAGCACATGTCCTTGTGGCATGGTTGAGCATCCTTTGGATATATACCCAAAAGTGGTTTTACTGGGTCTTGAGGAAGGTTGTTTCCTAATTTTCTGAGAAATCGCCACACTGACATCCAAAGGGGCTGTAAGCTTACATTCCCACCAGCAAGGCAGGAGTGTTCCCTTTTCCCCACAACCTCTCCAGCATAAGTTGTCATTAGTGTTTGTGATCTTGGCCATTCTTACAGGTGTAAGATGGAATCTCAGAGTTGTTTTGTGTTTCTCTGATGACTAAGGATGTTGAGCATTTTCTTTAGTCTCTTTCAGCCATTTTAGATTCCTCTGCTGAGAGTTCTCTGTTTAGGGCTGTACTCCAATTTTTTTTATTGGATTATGTGATCTTTTGGTGTCCAATTTCTTGAGTTCTTTGTATATTTTGGAGATCAGACCTCTGTCTGATGTGGGGTTAGTGAAGA
Source organism: Microtus pennsylvanicus (assembly GCF_037038515.1). Classification (NCBI taxonomy): domain Eukaryota; kingdom Metazoa; phylum Chordata; class Mammalia; order Rodentia; family Cricetidae; genus Microtus; species Microtus pennsylvanicus. Next base: position 34,967,290 of record NC_134599.1, on the reverse strand, counting down.
TCTTTTCCTATTCTGTAGGCTGTCGTTTTGTCTTGTTGACCGTATCCTTTGCTTTACAGAAGCTTTTCAATTTCAGGAGGTCCCATTTATTAATTGTTTCTCTCAGTGTCTGTGCTGCTGAGGTTATATTTAGGAAGTGGTTCCCTGTGCCAATGCGTTCAAGTGTACTTCCCACTTTCTTTTCTATAAGATTCAGTGTGGCTGGCTTTATGTTGAGGTCTTTGATCAATTTGGACTTGAGTTTTGTGCATGGTGATAGATATGGGTCTATTTTCATTTTTCTACATGTTGATATCCAGTTATGCCAGCACTGCTTGTTAAATATGCTTTTTTTCCATTTGCTATTTTTTTTGCTTCTTTATCAAAGATCAGGTGTTCAAAGATTACACACACAATTTTTTTAAAAAATCTGCTTTTTAATCGACAAATTGGCTGGAAGTGGCCAAGTCTTTAATTCTAGCAATTGGAAGGCAGAAGCAGGTGGATTTCTGAGTTTGAGACCAGTCTGGTCTACAGAGTTCTGCTTTCTGCATCCTTGTCAGGTAGTTCACAAATACCTGTAACTCCAGCTTCTGGGGTTCTGCTGCCCTCTATGACCTCTGAGGGGACTTTCACACACATATGAACATGTATACAGACACATATACACACACAAGTCAATAATAATTTTTTTAAAAGTCGTTGATAATACAATAAAAATTCTTCACTAAATTTCAACTCTTGAGCACACATCATCTTGTTACTTAAGAACAATGTAGATTCATATATATGTATATATATATATTTATCAAATTTTCTTTGTTGTTATTCAGTCTGTTTTTTTAGGTTATTTAGTACTTGTTTGTGAAACGGTCCTACTATGTAGTTCCAGCTAGCCTGTGAACAACTCCCTATGCACTTCCCTGTGTAGGCAGGCTGGCCCCGATCAAGCTCATAGACATCCAGCTGCCTCCCAAGTGCTCGGATGAAATGGGCAATACCACATGGGGCTCGTTTTTAACATGTGGAGAGTTCCCATAAAACATCCATCGATCCTGACCTACAATGGGCGGCTCCAAGAAACACCCGTGGGATTGTGTAGGCTGCGAGCTGAGCATTGTTTTCATCTGAAGAACCAGTGTGGAACTATGGCTATCTGCTGGGTACATTGCCTTTTCCCCTTAATGATGCTCACGGAGAGTATCTGGTAGCACTGGCAGACAGGACAACAATTATGTGTTTTTCAGGAAAAGGAAAAAAAAAATTTGGAAAACCTTCCTTCAAAAATAGTGTCTCAACATTTCAGATCCGTGGAGCTGCTCTCAGATGGGACTTCTCATATTGGCTACTGCAAAGGAGCGCACATGAGGAAGTACTCTACCTCAGTGAGCCAGTACCTCCCGGGTGATGGATGCATGCACTCTCACAGTCCCGGGCAGGGCTCAGCTCTCACTTGCCACCAACCCCTAAGAAACAACCCATAGCCAAAATTTTGTTCTAGCATCAACAGAGCATTTCCACAACTATTTGAAAAGTCTATTAAAATACTCCTCTCCTTTTCCAACGGCATATCTACATGGAGCCAAGTTTTCTTCGTATTTTTTAAGCAAGGCAAAATATTGGAGCAGCTTGAAGAGAGAGACAGATGAGACTCTCCAGCTGTCTCCCACGAAGGCAGATGCTCGGGAGACGGGCAGAGACGCAAACAGCCCTGCTCCTCTCGCCGCAGTTCGCCTTAAAGAGGTTCTTCCTCCCCCAAAGGTTATCCGGGTGGCATGGTTTTTGAGTTAGCACATATGTCTCCTGTTTTATATTTTTATTTCTAATATAGTAAATATTGGTAGATAACTCTTCAAGCCTGGGTGGGGAGTAATCGATTCTATTATAGACTACCATGGGGCTTCTACAGGAAAGTATTTAAGAAATGCTGTCCTGGATGGCTGGGAACCTGTAAAGGCTGGGAATGGGCTCAAGTGATTGGCTGGGAACCTGTAAATGCTGGGAATAGGCTCAAGCGATCCGCCATATGGGCATCCCTAGAGAAGGAAAGGAATTCTCCCCGATTCCATGAAGAGACAAGAGGAACAGACATAGGTGAAAAGCCACATGGCTGTCACCCTTGACTCCTTTTGGTACAACTGGAGGGGACTGAGCTGAGGTTTGGCCATGACTGGACCACTTCTCCTTAGAGAAGTCACTAAATTGGACACAGCCAGTGTCTGGAGACATGAAAAGGGACTTTTATGTAGGGTTAGGAGGTCCCAAATGGGTATTAAAAAAAATACTTAGTACATCTAACCAAAAGTTTCAAACTGTGTGTTTTATTAGCCGTGAGATTTTATTCTTTCATCCCAAAGCAGAACAAAATAATCACAGGATTAAAAGCCTACCTGTGGTATCACACCTTAAAGAACTAAAGCCACCAGAGAACAGACCAATGATAAAGAGACGAAAGAGACACTGTCACCCATCCCTTTCCTTAAGGCAGTGGGGGTTGATGCCCCTTTCACAGGGGTCATCTAAGACCATTGAAAAACACAGATATTTACATTATAATTCATAACAGTAGGAAGATTACAATTGTGAAGTAGCAACGAAAATAATTTTATGTCTGGCAGTCACCACAGCATGAGGAACTGTATTAAAGGGTCGCAGCATTAGGAAGGTTGAGAACCACTGCCTTAAGGTTTCTGGTTTATGTACGTGAACATGGCATTAGCTAGTGACTTCTCTTTCCCCTTCCCGTCTTCTCCCCCACTCCTGTCTCTTTCATCCCAGGCTGGTTTCACACTCACTATGTCACTGAAAATGGCCTTGAATTTCTGGACCCCCTGCCTCGATTTCCCTAGTTCTGGGATAAATGCTGTGTGCCATCATGCCCAGTTTATTCAGGACTGAGAACCCAATCAGGGCTTCATGCATGCCAGGGAAGCACTTTACCAACCTGCTTGTACCCCAAGGCCAGCACCAGCTTTCTTGAACTGGGAGGAGGATGGAGTGATTTACAGTGGAATTGAACTTGGCTTCTAAGGATGCTGAGTGGAGTGGGGTGGAGTTCCTTGTTCACCTTGACTGAGCTGAAAGGAGAAGTGCGTGCCTTGCGCTGATCTAACTGTGCCCTCTTACAGTGCAGGCCTGAACACAACACAACAGCAGCAGAGCTTGGAGAAGACTGAACTGGGAAGACTCCAAGCATTGCCACATATCTATCAGGATGCAGAAATGCGAATTTCCAATCCTGGTCCTATTGATTACAAAACAAATTCTTCTACTTGGTGGACAGCAAAAAAACACTTTGTGAGCATTAAATAAACCGATGAACAGGATTATGGTGTGTTTTACTGTTTCCTACTAATTTTCTAAGTGAGAACTTTTATTCTTCCAATGAAGATCAGTCAATGTTCTAACATTCTGACTTCTGTCCTTCTGTAAAACTCCGTATTAAAAGCACACAGTCCACAAAACTACAGGTTCAGTTTACTTTTAGTGAAGCCTGTTGTAGAAGGAAGGCTGGATGCTTGGTTAGGAGCTCTGGATTCCAGTATTTTATTTTCATCAGGGGACTGATATGTGCAGATGGGCACAGGAACACAGAAAACAGCTAACATGTGCCAGACACTTTGCTGTGCACATCTTCAAGACCATCGGCTACCGTGTCCACAGGCACTGTTGGGCAGGCGGGGGAAATCAGGTCTGTTAGAAGCAGGAGACCGACTGGTGAACAGTGGCTGAGTCACAACCCGTTCAATCTGCACAGCTATTGAATAATGTTGAGATCTCTGGAAGAAAACTCTTTTCTACCCTAACAATTAAGGGTCGCAGTTGGTACCTCCTTGGTAGAGCCCTAGCCTCAAATGCACAAGACCTGGCTTGGAAGCCAGAAGCACAAATTTTCACAAGTAAGTTGCTCTGACACACTAGCTGCTATTTGATTATACAATGTCTTTTTTGGTAATGTCACAGAATTCTAAAAATCACTGGTGGTGCTTTGTCTTTCCTCATCTGAGGTAAGGTCCAGATGTGGGTCTGTGAGGAGAGCATCATTTGGTTATTGGCAGGAAGGAGAGATGGCTCAGAGGTTAAGAGCACCGGCTGCTCTTCCAGAGGTCCTGAGTTCAATTCCCAGCAACCACGTGGTGGCTCACAACCATCTGTAATGAGATCTGGTGCCCTCTTCTGGCCTGCAGGCATACATGCAGGAAGAACACTGTATACATAATAAATAAAAAATAAAATCTTTAAAAAAAGACCATATGAATGGCAAGCACCTACCTAAATCCCAGAACCTAACCGATGCCATAGCCCCACCTTCCTAGGATCTTATAAACACACAGATCATTGCTGGTTTTCATTAAAGATTAAATGACACTCAGTACCATGGAACTTCGGATCTGAGATTTCAGTTTTAGCTGCCCTACCTACATTAAGGCCAGCCTTAGGGCTCTCCAGAACCATCTGCCTTATCCTTGGATTTCCTCATTCTCCATAAAAGTCTCCAAGTTCCTTATTTCCTGCATCTTTTTTTAAAGCTAACTGGATGGTCAACTTCCTGCTCACACTGCAAGAGAGAGCACAGTGCCCACCTCTATCTTCAGTCCGCTGGATCTCTTCACTCAGTAACTGAGGGTCCAGCAGAGGCCAAGTTTAATGAATGATTGAAGCCGTAATCACAAACCATTTAAAAATCACACCGTTCTTTGAAAATTTCTCCATTTCCAACACACCGTGTCACTGTTTACTGAAGTCCTATGTTGTTTCAAGGTGTTAGCATTGAAGAAATTATTTTCATTTTCTGTGTTTGTTAAATGCAAGGGCACACATATGCAGACGTCTGGTTTTGTGTATCCGAATTCTTAAGTTATCCACAGAGCTTTGAAAAATAAATAACATACATACTTTACAAATCTCTTGACTTATAAAAAAGGAATATTATTTGGATACAAATGTACAAGAATAAGACTGGGGAAGCCACAGGCCAAGAAGGGAAACACCAGAGATTGGTCCATTTGCTTGCAGAGAACACGCGACCCCACACTCCGGATATTCGGGCAGGAAACACACCTGTGACCAGCGGCAGCGGTGGCGCACGCCTTTAATTCCAGCACTCGGGAAACAGAGGCAGGCACATCTCCAGAAGCTTGAGGCCAGCCTGGTCTACAGAGTGAGTTCCAGGACAGGCTCCAAAAATTCCGGAGATACTTGGTCACGAAAAATCAAAACCCAAACAAATAAAAAATCCCAACCAACCAACCAACAAATATCCACATCTCTGTTCTTTACATGAAACCAACACCTAAGTGACTTCCAAAATTCACATACAGCATGCGTGATAGCTGTGGTTGGTACTAGCTGTCACCTCACCAGGATCTGGGGTCACCTGGAAAGTGGGGCCCTGTGCTTACATCTGAGGGATTATCTTGATTGGTGCAGGGAAACTATCCTAACTGTGGGCAGGAGCATTCTCTGGGTGGGAATCCTGGACTGCAGGAAAGCAGAAAGTGAGCTGAACAATGGAGGGCACACACCGAGCGTCAGCATTCCTTCTGGGCTCTGGCTGCAGGTGGAATGCCACCGCTTCCTTGGTTTTCCTGCCACTGTGGAGTGTGCACACTGAACTGTGAATGAAAACCCTTCCTTCCTCAGTGCCTTCTGCCAGCTCATTTTATCACAGACAGGAAGAGAAATTAAGACGCGTTGGATTTCAAGGGAAAAAAAAATCTTAGTCCGACTTAAAAAAGACTCTAATTGTAATTGACTAGCTATGGCCGTCTAGGTCACTGTGGGTGCAGGCTGGCCTGCAGGAACCACTTCAGAGTGCTTTGCTGAGCAGCGGTCACAAGTTCAGAGTGCATGACTCAAACATAGTGACGCAGCGATCGCTTTCACCCAACACGTGCACACACGCAGGTGGGCACAATGGCCAGGCCTGTGATCCCGGGACTCAGGAAGCAGAGGCAGGAGATCCCGAGTTCCAGGCCAGCTGGACTACCTAGCTGAGTGCCGCCTCTAAATAAATAAGCAAACAAACAGAGAGGTGTAATCACATTTGAGATGAACAGGGAACAAAGACAATAAAATACGATGTCGATGGATGAGGAAGAAGTCAACAATCTACTTCCTGTTCTGCTTCTAACCCATTTCTGTGAAAAGCAGAGCAAGGGTGAAGGACGACAAGGTCACTGTATGTATAAGCATCGGACACAGATTCCTTCCCCAGAGAACTAAGACTCCAATAAAGTACCCAATGACTAAAGTATCAGGATGTTTACAGAAGATAAAGGGCACACAGGTGACGAGAGAAGCCGCTGTGCCCCAAGTGGGGGATGGGCTTCTCAGGCTGTAGACCCGTGAACTTGACACGCTCCTAAGCCACAGTCTGGGATGGAGCACCAGCAGTAGAGGGTATGAATTGGAATTTTCACGACCCAGCCCGGGGTCACCAGGATAATTTCTGTCAGATTAACCTGACCTTGTCTCAGAGATTAAAAAAACAAACAAAAAACATAAATGGGAAAATTAGGGAAACATATTGGACATGTCCTTTAAAAAAGGATACGTAATAAAATTCCCATGGCGTTTTTTTGAGGTTAGGATGGCAGAATCAATACAAATGGATTTTAATTCACTTGTTTAGAATCTCAAATACCTGTTTGGTAATGGGTAACCATCCTAGGCACTGAAAATAAAAAAACAGCAAAGGATATAGATATGGTCTTGCTTCTCAGGGGAGAAAGTCACTACTCCAAAGCTGAAATAAGCAAGGTATTGACAAGCTTTTATAATATTACTATGAGGGAAACAAAGGCAGGGTAGAGCTGATAACGGGGGAGCAGCTCCGTCAGCGGGCAGGGTCAGACTGCTACAGAGTGGGAGGGATGAATGGCGCTCCCTCGCCCTAGAAAGAGTCGGGGAGATGAGTTTCAGGAGGGGACAGGAGGGGCATCTTCTTGAGGCAGAAAAGGCACTGGAGTGTTGTCCCACAGGGTCAGACCAAGTTCGAGAGGTTGGCGGGGACACACCAAATCACAATATGGAGACTAAGGGTGAAGGCTGTTATGGCTCGCCCTTTTGACACATATGTTGATGGTTTAGAATCTACTTTTGCTATTTTTTTCTTTTTAATCTATTTTGTCGGGCTGGAGAAATGGCTCGGAGGTTAAGTGTACTGGATGCTCCTCCAGAGATCCTGAGCTCAATTTCCAGCATCCACATGGTGTCTCACAACCATCTGTAATGATATCTGGTGCCCTTTCCTGGTGTGCAAGCAGAACAGAGTATACATAATAAGTAAGTAAATCTTAAAAAAACTGTACTGTCATCTTGGAATACAACTGACGAGGACAAGCCAGTGGTGGTGGCGCACGTCTTTAATCCCAGCACTCAGGAGGCAGAGGCAGGTGGATCTCTGTGAGTTAGAGGCCAACCTGGTCTACCCAACAAGGGCCAGGGCCAGGATAGCCAGGACTGTTTCACAGAGAATTCCTGTCTCAATCAGTGCCCCTAAAAAAAAGAGGACAAAGGAGATACTAAATTTGAATTTAAAAAATGAGAACTCCAAGAGTATAACAAATAAGAGATTGGCCTCTGGCCTAGACTCATGTTTGAAGCCTGTCTCTGGCATTCCCGCAGTGACCTCAAACAAGGTACACTGCTCCTCTAAAGTAGGTACGAAAGACAAGGGGAGGATTAGACACAAGCAACTCAGATACACCCTGTCCCGTGGCATCTGCCACTATGTCAGGTTAATCAAGGCCAGCTGTGCCAGAAACCGTTCCTGAGCTTCCCTGCCTGGTTTATCCTCGCACGCTGCCCAGCTTCTAAAAGAACTGGTTATAGATCAAACATAGGTCCTCATTCTTATTCTGCTATTACCAGTAAGTGATGTTCTCAGATTATCTGATTTTTCAAAAGATTGAGAAGTTTAGTACAGTCAAATTCTAGAAAATAATTTGAGACTTTTAGATCTCTTATCAGGGAAGAAATTGCTAAAAGGTGAGATGGTATTTCAAAGGTACGATTTATGAATTGTCAATGTTAGATTTACTAAGCCAACTGTTTCTTTACTCTTTCAGAGGGATTAAAATTCAATACTGGCTCAATTACACTTAAGGGCACAAAATATTTGTAAGACAATAAAACTTTAAAAGTATCAAAGTTCAGCTGTTTAAAAAAATGACTTTAAAACATTAAAGAATGTTTTAAGAGAACCAGAAATGAAATAATGTATCCTGTAAAAGAGTCAGGATAAAAGTTCCATATAAGTGAATAATTGCATCCATTTCACAAAGAGGGGGAAAAATACAAAACCATTCAACATAATGACAAACTTACATTGTTAAATGACAAAAAGAGACTGCCTGGTAACTGCACAACCAAGCACTGCTTCCTGCACCAGGCCTACGTACAGCTCCCAGGAATTCTGCTCCAGAGGTGCAACCTTTCCCAGGCTCCTGCAGCAGGTGGGGACCATAGCATACCTACGCCACTGGGAAGTTCCTACTCAGTCCCACGGGGGAAAAGGGACAGCTTCACCCCACCAAGACATAGTCCTGTCCTGAGTAATGTAAGACCTCTACTGAAAGAAGAAAAGCAACTGAACAAAAAGAGACGGTCAACCAACAAACTACCTCAGACCGGAAAATCCAAGTCCAGAAACAAAAGCAAAATAAAAAAAAACAAGACTTGATGCTTTCAAAAGTGACTAATCCAATCATGACGACATCATCTCGACTCCACTCAGGGCAGTTTTGCTTTCCCTTTGTTACAAGTCTTCCATTTGTAATTACTTCTTACTTCATGTATTTCAATTCCCGTTGTATTTATCCATTGGCCCATGTACCACTCTACTCTCAAGAGAGGTGACGTTCCTCGTCTTTGCAATCGATGCTTATTTCCAAAGGCCCCTCCGTAACTAGACAGCACAGTCATCGAATGGTTTGCCCATGACTCAACAGTGACATAAGAAAACCTAAGACTTGGTGCTGGAGAGATGGTTCAATTCCCAGCATCCACATGGTGGCTCACAGCTATCTGTAAGCCCAGTCCTGGGGACTCCAATGCTCCTCTGGTACACACATGGTACACAGACATCTAAGCACGCACTCAGAGTGCAGCTGAGTACCTGTGCTCTGCAGACTGACTCAGGATCCCATTGTCCCCTCTTCTATTCAGTGTGTCACGCACAGTTTATTAAATTCAGCCTTTGTCACTAAAACACCAGGAGCAGTGGAAGGGGGTGCAGCCCGTGGTTGTTGTGATTTCCTCTGAAAGATTGGAAAATAGGAAGGGTACAGGAGTTCAGAACCGTTCAGGTTTTTGTTTTTGCTTTTTCTTTTTAACTTCTTTGAGACTAGGTCACATTATGTACTGCTGGCTGACCTAGAACTCTCTATGTAGATCAGGCTGGCCTCTGCTTCCCAAGTGCTACCATGCTTAGCTTGTTTAGAATTACATAAGCTTGTGTTTATAATGTTAAAGTTTGTAGAAAAATAGGTACATAAGCAAACCTGATATGGAGAGTTAAAATTCAATGCAAGGCTTGACTATACTTTTTGAAAACAAGGTATACGGTTAAAAAACAAACAAACAAAAAACGAACTGATACTGTATATCAAGAAACCAAAATGTTACTTCCCTCACAGAAATACTTCATGCATGGGAAAACCCTGTTCCCTAAACTGTATTCAAGTACCCAACTGTGCACTCAGTCTCCCATTGGGGTCAGAGAACCTCAGAACTGTACACATCCAAGGCAAGATTTGATCCACTGTCCAATTTGTTCGTTTTTCTAAAATCTCGGCCAACAGCGTCATTGTCCTCGTTCCTATCAAAATCTGAGTCATTTCCTTTTCCAGACAGATTGTCTGCTGACTTGCTAGGGTGCACTAGCCAGCTTTGAACTCATCAAAACCCTCCTGCCTCCACCTCCCTAGTGTTGGAATGACAGGAATGTGACGCCATGTCCCCCCCCCCCACTTCTCTTATGCACAACACCCAATTTTTTTTTTATTTAACAAGAACTTTTTTTTTTTTTGGTTAAGAAAATCTTTTTTAATTGAAAAAAAATTTCTGCCTCCTCCCAGCCTCCCATTTCCCTCCCACTCCTCTCCCCCTCCCTTTCCAGTCTGAAGAGCAGTCAGAGTTCCCTACCCTGTGGAAAGTCCAAGGTCCTCCCCACTCCATCCAGGTCTAGGAAGGTGAACATCCAAACTGGCTAGGCTCCCACAAAGCCAGAACATGAAGTAGGATCAAAACCCAGTGCCATTGTCCTTGGCTTCTCATCAGCCCTCATTGTCCGCCATGTTCAGAGATTCCAGTTTTATCCCATGTTTTTCCAGTTCCAGTCCAGCTGGCCTTGGTGAGCTCCCAATAGATCAGCCCCACTCAGTGGGTGGGAGCACCCCTCACGGTCCTGACTTCCTTGCTCATGTTCTCCCTCCTTCTGCTCCTCATTTGGACCTTGAGAGCTCATTCCGATTCTCCAATGTGGGTCTCTGTCTCTATCTCCATCCATCACCAGATGAAGGTTCTATGGTGATATGCAAGATATTCATCAGTATGGCTATAGGATAGGGCCATTTCAGGTTCCCTATCCTCAGCTGCCCATGGAACTAACTGGGGACATCGCCCTGGGCACCTCTAGGTTCAAGTCTCTTGCCAACCCTAAAATGACTCCCTTAATTAAGATATATACTTCCCTGCTCCCATATTCACCCTTCCTTTATCCCAACCATCCCATTTCCCCAAGTTCTCCTCATCCTCACCTTTTCACTTTTCTCTCCCCACCTCCTCTTACCCTCTTCCCAACCCACTCCCAAGATCCCAATTTTTTGCTCGGCAATCTTGTCTATTTCCATCCATTGCTGGTGGGAATGCAAACTTGTGCAACCACTTTGGAAATCAGTATGGCAATTTCTCAGGAAATTTGGGATCAACCTACCCCAGGACCCAGCAATACCACTCTTGGGAATATACCCAAGAGAGGCCTTATCATACAACAAAAGTATATGCTCTACTATGTTCATAGCAGTATTATTTGTAATAGCCAGAACCTGGAAACAACCTAGGTGTCCTTCAATGGAAGAATGGATGAAGGAAGTGTGGAATATATACATATTAGAGTACTACTCAGCGGTAAGAAATAATGACATCTTGAATTTTGCATGCAAATGGATGGAAATAGAAAACACTATCCTGAGTGAGGTAACCCAGACCCAAAAAGATGAACATGGGATGTACTCACTCATAATTGGTTTCTAGCCATAAATACAGGACATTGAGTCTATAATTTGTGATCCTAAAGAAGCTAAGTAAGGTGAACCCAAAGAAAAAGATATAGTTATCCTCCTGGATATGGGAAGTAGACACCCAATTGTTTTGTCACCAAAATACACCCTGACTTCTAGCCACAATCACCAAGCCTCCCAGGCTCCCACAGTCAAACCTAATAAAATCCCCATCTTCTCCACTGCCAGTTCTCCATCCTCCAAAACAATGGAAAGCAGACCATGCCACTCCCCTACCCAGAATCCATCAGGTCCAGAGAAAATCTAAACTCCTTAAGTGCATAGCCCTAAATGGTCAGGATTTTTGCCAACTTCAGTGTCTTACATTTTCCCAGCCAATTTGTGGGTGTTTTCTCTACATGTGAACTCACTCCTGTTTTGGGAAAATAGCTTTTATTTTCTCTTCATCTAGGATGCTTTGCTTTTTAGTCTTGGTGTTTTTTTATCCCACCCTTCAAGGTTATTATTCCTCAGTGATCCTATCAACACCAGACTCTCCTCTCAGGTTCTGCCTCAGCCTGCTTGGTTTTTGAGACTGTATTTCTTCGCTGTCTTCCCTGCTAACAAGCAGGAAGCCCAAGAAGGAAGTAGTTTACTTTGTATTTTGATATCTACCCATTCCAACGACTGGTACATGAGCCATCGGTGAACACTGAGGAAAGAATGACTGAGGTATTTAGTCAAGATTCTCAGGCATGAAAACAACTGCCTCAGTGGACGCAATGGTAACGGCAGATGCTATGCTGCCTGCAATCCGTCAATCACCTCCCACAGAAATCCCACTCAGGACTCCTGGAGCATTTCTCCATTCTCTTCCACGGCTGCTGTTACAGTAGGAGAAAACCCCACTCTCTTATATTGGCGATGTCCCCGTCCCTCTCCCCATTCCCAGTTCTTCTGGTACCTAACATTCTCCCTTCTCTGGATCAAGTCAGCCTGTGTGCACATTTTCACTGTGTTTGACGTAAGCCAAGGAGGACACACATGGAGTATGGCGTACGTGAACAAGCCTGTGTGACTGGTCTTAGGTGAACACTCTCAGAGATGCATCTGCTCTGGGTCTTAGGGTTCTGACGCACTCACAGGCCAGGACTCTCCCAAAAGGGTGTTTTTGGTTTTTTGCTATTTTCTATAAATATAAGATTTAGGGCCAGCCTCAATAAAAAAACATCACCAGGCTAGTGATAGTGCCAGGAAGCAAAGCAGTTTTAAGAGGAGAATAAATAGCAACCAGATCAAAATGTTAAAAAAAAATTATAAACCTTGGATTTGGTCAAACTGAAGCTTGAAATTTAAGTACAATTTTTATCCAGCTACTGCCAGTCATCAAAATGTCTAATGATGTTAGAACAGATTGGTTTATAGAGGATGATTTGGGCTCAATATTTTATCTAGGACTATAAATTTAATTTTGACTTACAGTTGTATTTAAAGCAACTATTTCTTGAATTTTTTTTTTTTACTGTTTCAAGCCAGAAAATAAAATACTGATAAATTCTCTCTCTGTGAAGTGACTGTATTATAGAAAAGACAATGGTGCCATCGCCAAACTTTATGGAAAATAACGAAATCTGAATGGTACAATACTCAGGATCTACAGAATAAATAATCTTAACTTAGATGGCAGTATCACTGTTTAAAATATGACCACTGTGGGTGTCTAAACATGCATCTGTATAAATGCATATTACAGTGCATATAAGTATGTATACTGCAGACACAGAGAGGGGAGGGAGGGTGGAAGGGAAGGGAAAAGGGAATAAAGAATGAGGACACGAACTGAAGCATCCCCCTTAATGTAATTATGTCCACTCCCTTCATGTAAAAATGTACCACAACTTTGGAAGCATTTCTTGATTTGGAATAAAATGTGCTACCCCCAAAACATAAAAACACGAACGTCGTCAAAAGGCTACAATGGGATTCAGAAAAATACACAGTGAAGAAAGACTTCGGTGCACTTTCATGCTGGTGATTTTTTTTTTAAATGTAAGCTACTAATATTTTAACAAAAAAATTTAACCCCAAAGTTGCATATTTATATTGTACATAAACTGAAACGTGCCTTTTAGCACAGTGTAACACATGCTTACACAAACTCAAGTCACACACTTAAAACAATTTGCATAATAACACAGGAGAACTTCTGAAATACATAAAAGCATTAATATTTTCTATAAAACTCTAGTGAGAACATCAGTTTGCTCCACGCATATAAAACCAGCAAGTCTTTCCCCGCGTTCCCGTGTTCTTCACGGCGTCACTTGCTCACAGTTCTCTCCGATACTCAGCATGGACTGCCTTTTCCTCAAGAGGTTTACTTTCCAGGTACAGTATAAGCTCAAGAAAACAGACCCAACAATTATGCAATAGAATTATGTCATAACAACTTAATTGCACATTATGCTTTGAAAGTAGGTTTGGATGAAGTTCTCAAACACTTTGGTATATGTTCTTCAGGGACTTCTACTACAAGTAACAGAAAAACCTAAGTTCCTTCAATCCCCGTTTTGCATTAAAATGGACAAGTCTTTGGTTAAAGGTCCACATTTTGGGCATTTATCATCAATTAAAATGGTCCCCAAACCGCTAAATGGTGCTGTGTCCCGGTTCACACACCTCATGGAACCTGTTTCTGATGCAGCTGGATGCACTAATGTTCCTCTGCTAACGCTACCGCCAGCTCCAGTCTTTGACTAGCAACAGAGAAATCACCAGGGTTTCACTCCTGAGTTTTCTGTCGTAAACTGTACACCAATTTGCAGTTAACTGCAGACACTTCCACAGAATGGATTAAGGTTAGAGCGCTAGAGAGCATTCGCTTTAGAGTTAGCTTATTCTGACAGGTCAATATTAGGTTGTAGATGAGTCTGTGTTAACTACAGGAAGTTGCCAGGTAATGCTTATTGTAAAACCCCAAACCATTCCACGTACAAGAGAAACTGTGGCAAATGTATAAAGCAGCAGATATACAAGGCGAACACCAAACATACTTTATTAGCACAAGAAAGCAGCCAGAACAAGGCACAGCAAGCAGAGACAGACGCTAGCAGTCAAAGGGTCAGTGCTGCATACAAACATAGCGTTTCTTTTCAGTAGCCCCGGCGATAGCCAGAGGGATATAAAATAGCCTCTGCAGCAGCTGGCGTGGACCCCAGAGTGCTCACCAGCGGGCACAGAGCAGTCACAGACAACAAGAATGGACTTGGTTACTGTAGTGCAAATGTCTAGGACAGAGCCGAGAACTCAGCCCAACACTGAGAAGCAACACTAGAATCTGACAATACTTCCCAAAGCGCTCACTCAAGTTGTGTTACGTACTATTCTAAGTGACAAAAGGTGCCAAGTGACGTTATTTACAGACATCATGGTTGTACAGTACCTTTTAAATCTGCAATTTAGGTTTTCTGTGAAGAATTAACTGCACTAAAATGCTATAAATTGTACTTAAGTAATTCAGCTATGAGCTTACAACAAAGAGATAAATACTGCCGTCCAAATGATTAATTATAGTTTAACATAACTTGACATCAGCAACCAGTGGAGTCACTATTATCTGATATGTCTGGGCATCTGCTAGACTCATTTCCCTCCAGGTTCACAAACTCAAGGGCACAGGAAAAGATCCAATTTTGATGAAACAATGTGTGGACTGCTCATGTCAACTTAGAAAAAAACCCATTCGAAACTCCAACTGTGTGCCTGTATGGAGTCACAGCACTCACCACAAATGAACACTGAGGGCTTTGAAACAAGACTCTACTACTAACCTTTAAGTCTGAAGTTTTAAGAACATCTTAGAGACCTTTCTCATGAGTCTCTTTCTCTGAGGAGAACAGGAGACTAGCCATAAACCACATTGACACTGCACAATGCCCTACGACCAGAAAAATTGCATTTTTTTTTCTCGAAAAGGCAGGCAGTCTTTTCTTTACTTATTTGTTTTGGACTTTCAAAGCTTGATTTATAGTTAACTACAAACATCACTACTTTTGGAAGGTTATAGAAAAATTCTTAGAAAAAATAATTTCAAACATTAGTCACACTGTTGAAATACCCATCCAATATTAATAATTTGTTCTTCAGTAAGAAATAGAACTCTTCATAGCAAATGCCCCAGAGCTGCCTCACTCGGTCGTCACAGCCATTTAAAACCAAACCGCTTGTTAACTAGCTGTGTCTTCCCAGCCCGCACACCGGCAAACCATCTGCTGATTCTAGGCACCTTTGTCTGTGTAACAGAAGATCCCATTGGATAGAGGCTAAAGACTAAGCTCACATTCTGGGTGAAAACTCCTAGCAGCCGACTCTGTGCTTCCTATGGCTGTACTGTCTGATGCACACGAGAACAGACCTAGGTAATGCCCTTTGGGGACAGGGGTTACTTTGCCTTGACTGGTTCTCGCTCTAACCAGCGAACCCTAACTTTCTGTTTATAATGATACTCTTTTAAAAAATCCTGTAACACTGATGGCAGAGGGAGCCCACCGATCCCATCATAGGTAGTGCATCTGCAGATCACCGCACGGCAGATATACTGCAGGCTGAAAGGAAAAGTCCTATTCAGTGATATCGTAAGCAATGGTTCAAAAAACATGCAAGAGCTGGGGTCTTTATAGTGTTCCAGAAGCCCAGTGACAGTGGAGGAGTGGAACACACAGGGGTCGTGGGCATCGAAGCTAAAGTTGTGGTTCCACTGTTCGATTCGGGCGTGCAGAGATCTGTTGTAGCGGCGGAAGCTCACGGAGAAGAGGTAGTCCTCCTGCGCAGAGTCCCTGAGCAAAAACGTGCCTTCAGGTTTCCCTTCCAGAAGGGCTTCTGCTTCATACCGGTCCATCACACCCCAGTAACAGGGATTCCCTGTGATCTGAAGCAGATCTGGCACAAGGCAGTGTATGTAGTCGATCTGCGTATGAACCTTCCAAGCTCCCTGTCTGCTAACGTGTGAGTGGCTGTCCCCGGACACCTGACGCTGCTTCTGCCTCCGTGACTGCAGACACAGGGTGGTGGAGTCCTCTTCTGAGTCACAGTTCGTTTGTGGAACTGCAGAACCATCTCCACTAACTTCCGTCATCCCAGGGGCTAACTTTGGTCCCAGTTTATACAATGGATTGACCTGTGCAGTAGCTTCAAATGTGTGTATTTGTGCATTGGGAGGGGGGTCCACCCCTTCTTCGATACTAAGCCGTCTTCTCTCTCGGAGCCTATCTTCTTCATCTTCTGTAGACACCAGTGAGGGATCAAATGTATCAAAAAATGTTGAATGTGGGCTCACAGGAGCTGTATGCTGTTTAATCAAATGCCACTTTTGCGCTAAATCTGAGCCAGCAGGAAAAGGGCATTTCTCCAGCATTAATTCAGAAAGATGAATTTTTCTCTTATTGGAAAAGAGAGGCTTTGACTGCTTGCTGTAAGTTCTCATGGGGAAACACAAGCCCACGGTGTCCTGGAGCCTCTGCCTCAGAGAGCGGCTCCCGACTGCCCGGCTGGATACACTGTCCATGTCGTGCATGGAGCTGACCCCATAGCGCCGTTCTCGCCTCTGAAGGCCGCTCCGAGTTCTACCAAACTTCTTCTCAGTATCCAGTGAGCTCTGGGTCTTTGTGGAACAGGAATGTTTCTTCTTCCCTCCCCACGGGGCGTGTCGAGAGTAGGAGTCTCTTCGTGCGAGCCTTGTTCCTGGGGTGGCACAGGAGTCGCTGTCCTTCTCGATGCTCATCTCCACAACCTGAGGGATCTCTGCGGCACAGTTCTGGTTTCGTCTTGAGAAGGCCTTTGAAGGGCTCAGGCCCAGCTGTAAGGCAACATTTTCTCTTAAGGGACTGCTCTGTTGCTGGGGAGCGGGCTCGCCCAGATGGATGCTTTTCTCGTTGACAGACAGACACCTGCTGGAGTTCATGTCCACAGTCTCGCTGCGGCTTCCTCCTTCATGGCTGAAGAGAGCCTGGCACCTGTGTTTCAAGTTGTTCCACATTTTCCCCACTTTATCCATTGATCAGAAGAGCTAGAGAAACAAACAGAAAACAGAAAAAACCTGTTAATCTGAGAGGCCTGGGCAGCTGGAAAGGCGCTGCACTGGGAAACACAACAACTGGGTCGAGAACGGCCTTACAGGCACCTACAGCAGACCACACTCTGGCAGCAGCGAGGTCCTCAGTGCACTCAGGCCAACCACACTTTTCCACCACTTTCAGAGAGAAGTCAAGTTAACTGAAAGGAAATAAGCTCTCCCGAACTATGCCTTCTTCATTTCTTAGCATTAATTAGGCATCTTCCTGCTCATTTCTTATAGAATGGGCTTCTGGATCAACGAGGTTCTTGCTCTAAAGGCAGCACCAGCATAGAAGGTGCTCTCAGAGGACTATGTGAAGGCCTGTGGGTGAGCCTGCAGGAGGCTCCCAGGAAAGCCAGTCGGCCAGGTGAACTCAGTCAACACTGACACCCTGTGCTGTGACTGCCATCATCACTCCATCTTCTAGTTAAGTTCAGAGTTCGGTGCTCGGCTCACGGGTCTAATTTCTGCCGCATTCTTGGTGACTCTATTACCTTTTCCAACACCCCAGCCCTCTCCTAGCTTTTCCTTTTCATTTCTTTATGGATTTAAAAAGTTTTACCCAATTCATAGTTTCAAGTTCAAATTCTGGTAGAAGGCTTGTTTGGTTTGAGGCTCATTATGTAGCCAAGGCTAGCCCTGAATTTGTGGGAATCCTGCCAAAGCCTTCTGAGTCCTAGGACCGTGGGAGGAGACCGCCTCACCCTGCTCTAAAGAGAGTTTAAACTAAGAAATATCGCCATTAGCCACATTCTTCTATTCCTGCTGCCCATTCCCAGAGATTCAAAAATAAATAAATAAATAAATTCTTAATTAGCTGTTTCTGTAGATATTTTTGTGTTTCTATATAACATGTCTGGATTATTACTAACTAGCCTTTTAGTACCAGAGATTATCTGGGGACTGTAATTTGAAGATGGTGGGCTTGACCTTTCGATCATGGTATCAATAAACATTTTCCTTTAACCTTCCTTCCACAAAAGAGCTAAAGCCCAGACCCTAAGAGAGAGATACATGGATCTAATCTACATGGGCAGTAGAAAAAGCCAAGATCTCCTGAGTAAATTGGGAGCATGGGGATCTTGGGGGAGGGCTGAAGAGGAGGGGAGAGGCAGAGAAGGGAGCATAGAAAAATGTAGAGCTCAATAAAATAAAAAGAAAAGACTAAAGCCCATTTTCTGGTTAAATAAGTATTTTTTTTTTCACCACGAGAGCGTGAATGTTGTCTAGAGGTAGACCATTTCCTCTCTTATACCAATGTTTCTTTTCCCTAGAGGAGCTGTCTCTCATTTGCTCAAGCTTCCCGGTATCTACTAACTGCTCAGCAGACAAGGCTTCAGCACCGTCCTGACTCCTTTACGTTGCTCCAGTTTCTTTTCCTTCTATCATAAACCATTCGATTTCATTATTGTTTTTCAGTCTCTCAGGATAAAATCCTGGCTCAGAAATAATCTATCCTGCCGGGCGGTGGTGGCGCACGCCTTTAATCCCAGCACTCAGGAGGCAGAGGCAGGTGGATCTCTGTGAGTTCGGGGCCAGCCTGGTCTAGAAGAGCTAGTTCCAGGACAGTCTCCAAAGCTACAGAGAAACCCTGTCTCAAAAAAAAAAAAAAAAAAGAAAAGAAAAAAAGAAATAATAATCTATCCTGGCAAGTTTGGGGCATCACCCCACTATTTTCCAGTTTCAAGTTTCTCATCTTCTCTATGTGACACGTGCTGACTCTCTGAAAATAAGATTACCACTTCTCAGTGTAGAAGCTTCATGTTCACTGTGCTAAGCCTTTCACTGCCCGGTGCCTTTCTCCTTCCCTTCTCAATAGAATATATTGAAATATCCTTCCTTTTACACGTTCTGGCAGCTATGGCTTCAGTTTCCAACTTCTGCAGTGGAGGTGCAGTCATCCTGAACAAATGTGGCCTGTGACCAGGATTTGATCTAAAGATGATTTTAAAATATTTTAAATTTATTTTTATTTGCAATGTGTGTGTCTGTGTGTGTCTACATGTATGTCTGTGTATTTGCATATGGCTGGTACCCACGGAGGCCAGAAGATGGTGTTACTGAGACTGATGTGAACCACCATGTGCCACATTGTTAGAACTTTTTGGGGTTGGAGTAGACAGGCAAAACATGGACCAAAACAAAAGCCCCAAAAAAACATTTCCCAGAAATTATATGTAACATACATACAAAAATCAAAAATTTTTTTTCTGGTCCTTTTCAGAAAGTTGATTGAGCCCTAGTTAGACTCTAAAGCTGTCAGATAACAATGAGGTACTAGTCTAAACACAAAAGGAGTTATACTCAGGAAACTCCAAAGTTGAGCATTTTTCTGTGTTTATAGATGTTGTTGCTTTCTAAAGGTATTTTCCTATCACGTAAATTATATAGGAAAGGTGACTATTTTACAAAGAAGCCAAACACAAACCTGTACATCTTTACAGACTGCTGTTCACAAGTGTCACGGACAATCAGGACGTGCAGAACATATCTATGCTCACCAGGGCATACACGTATTGTCTGACAAAACTTTTCCTGGGAGACCCACCATATACACCTACTGAACCCAGAAAGGAACTGTTAATCACAGAACCGAAGTCCAACTTGGCAGCATTACCGGGGTTACTTATAGGAGCAGGAGTAACACAGAGACAGCAGCATGTATCCTGCGGTTAGGAGTCACACTGCATACCAAACTACACAACGGGATTTATTAGGAAAGACACAGAAGGTGGTTGCCTCGGCTCTGGTGAGATGCTGCAGAGAACTGAGTAGGAGGAAGGCTTATGGCGTGGGGTTTTCTAGGTTGGAAATTTCTGGGGTAAGGATTGGTGGGATTTTAGGGGCTTGGGCATTTTCAAAACCAGGAACTGAGCACAGACTTTTACCCTACAGGCAAGGGGCTACTTAGGAGCAGAAATAGCTCACAGACAGCTGCATCATCAAAGCCCAGCCCAGCACGGGTGACGGCTCATAAAGCTGGGAACCCAGAACACACTGCACAGCCTGCAGGCAGCACAACAGGCCTGAGAGTGTTCTTTCCAGGTGCCTCAGCTGGTCTGATCTCAGCTTTCACTGAAGCTCGCTTGTCTACTAAGTCTTCTCTGCAGCTTGACTCCAATCATCTGGGGGCAGAGAGTCAGTTTTTATTGCTTACTCCGGCAAGGCGGGGTCCAAAAAATCTGGTCAGTTTCAGGGACTTCCTAAAGCTATTCTGAGTTATCTACCTTCCTGCTTAAGGAAATTCCTACAGGATGGGATGTTTTAACCTCAGAGGAAACTGTTAAGACAATATTCCATCCCTTCCTCCTGTTCTTACATTTCTTCTGCACCCCCACCCCCGCCCCCAGGCAGATGATCCCTGAGTTTTGGAGAATGACTACAAATGTCCTCCTGTGGCTAAGAAATAGGCCATCATGTCAAAGTAACAGTCTCTTGCTCTCTGGAGTGTCACCAGTTGGATATAAACACGCTTAGAAGACAGCTTGGACAGTTTGACAGGCACATGACACCCATCTAGAAAAACCACAGAAGTTGCTTCCCCACTGGGATCTATGACTCTCCAGGCACAGGTTTTTGTTCTGGTTTACAGTACCAGACTTGAACTCCCACTTGTGGAGCAGGCTTTAAATCCAATATGAAGGCTGCTGTTCTTACCCACGATAGGCAGGCCACTATCACACAAGCAAGCACACTCTGCCAGGCATTCTGATGCTTCAGCATGACAGGCCCACAGCCAAGCAGGGATGTTTGTGACAGTTCTCCACCAGCGAGCAGCCTGCATGGCCCCTTCCGGAACTGTGAAAGACAGTCAGTAGGGCGGGAGTCTCCAGTCCTTCACGTCCTACAGTGGAAGCGTGCTCATGTGGAATCTTCAGCAGTAAGGCTTACTGGCTAGCTCTGGCATACAGACAAAAGCAGTAGCTTTAAAGGTTTGTGGAGCCACAGGGGCTGCCCTGGCCAACAACTTGGGGTTTCCGTTCAATAATCTTATGGCCTCTGGGAGTGTCCTTTTCCACCCATGTAGTATATCTTTTGGATTTTTTTCTCCTTTTAATTAACCCAAGCCCAGTAGGGTTGTAAGGTGGGCAGAAGTACCAGTGCTCCTGGGTACTCTCTCTGGGTGTCTCTCAAACCACTCAGAGATTAGCATTACATCATCTCCATAACAAGGTCTTTTCCAGAGGATATGCAGGACAAGGCAACATCCTAAACCACCATCCCATAACAAATGGTGGAGGCATACAGATAACCTTGGTGAAGCGTCTGGAAGTCTGCCGTCACCTGTTCTCAGCAAGTGACAGGTGACCCCAGAAGCACACAACTAAGAAGGCACTAGAGTTAAAAATAAGCAACATGGCAAGGCTCCATCCATCTGTATCACTGCTTCCTCCACAGATAAAGGTTGGGTACAAAGCATGGCCAGGCAGAGTTAACTTAGTTCCCTACAATCCTTACTCCTTCTCTCTGAACCCTTGTGTTTCCATATCCTGGAGTCCTTCCAAGGAGCCTCCCTGTATTTCTCCATACCTAAGGAACTCAGGCCAAAGGGGAATGTGGTCTTTCTTTCACCTATTGCACCTGCTGGCTCTGGGGCAGGCAGGCCTGGTTTGTGGATATAGTTGTAGCTTCTGCCTCCTTGTTCACCACACAGGGCTGCTGAGAGAGTTCCCAACTGGGCAAACCATGTCCACCCCTAACATAACTTTTTTTCTGGAGGGAAACATACCCTCCTTAGTCTGGGGAAATAACTATCTACCCTGGGACATTGATCATTTTCACCTGTATTGTTCTATCATGGATGTCTTCTCGGGCTTTAAAGGCCTTCCAGAAGCCCCCGTGCACACAATTTGACTTACCAAATTTTTCCTTAGGAACACTGGCTGGACACAAATCTTGTTACATTTGTCTTTGAGGAACCCTGGCAGACCTCCTCCTATGTTTTATCATTTTCCTTTCTGTTTCTTTCTTTTTGGTTTTTCAAGATAGGGTTTCTCTGTGTAGCTTTGGAGCTTGTCCTGGCCTCGAACTCACAGAGATCAACCTGCCTCTGCCTTCCCAAGTGCTGGGATTAAAGGTGTGTGCCACCACCGCCTTATCACCTCTAAGGTTGTTTTCTTAATCAATGAACACTTTTTACATACTGGTTTAAGTTACTGACAGCTTAAAATCGTTTCTATTTTATAAAGATCTTGCTCCACTGAAGGGCTCAGCAAGACCACCTAAGCTCCACACCAGTCTGGAGGTTCCCACTGATCCAACTGCGTCTTAACTTCTCTGTGGTGAACACAGTTCTATCTTGCTTGGTTGAACTGGGATTGAAACACAGCTTCTCCTTTCCTAGTTTCCTCAAAAGTGCCTATCCCTTCTCTATAGTCCCCCCTCCATGCTATTTGCAGGGATCTCAGATGGAGATAACCAAGTACTTCCAATGGCTCGAATAAGCCATTCTATCGAGTTCTATGAACCTCCTTCATACAGTCTCACAGGCTTTGCCTTAAGAGGGATGGGTAGTTATATCACTCAGTTTTTCTGCCTCCAAGCAGTCAGACTGATCCCATCTGCTGCCATGTTCCACAGCTCACAAGCCAGGCTGAGACAGGCTCTTTATATGCTTAAATCTTCCCTGATTCCAGCAGCTCAGGTGCTAAGTATTTTCTGGCCATTCTAGCTTCTTATACAGGACCATGGGTAAGGTCCCCATCTGCATGCTGGATCAGATTTTTGCTTTATATACTAAAGATTGGATTTGAGGGCTCTTCTCCCACTTTTACCACCTCTCATCCTTTTGTTCTTCTACTTTACTTGCCAAGCCAGAGGCTAAGATGGAGGATGCAGCATCTCCTTGTTGCAAGTATTCCTTTACACAAACAAGGTCCTGCCTGGCCGCTACCTTGACCTCAGGTGCATTTCTGACTACACAACACAGAGGCCAGGCAACTTGTGCTGTGGCTTGCTGACAATCTCTGACCCTCCTGCACTAATCTCAAAGACTGTTTTCAGGGCAACTCCATGTTCACATGGTGCTCCCACTCCTCAAGCAGGCACACTACCCCATACCACAGAGATGAAGGCTGCCATCCTGGGCTTCCTCCCACAGACACTCCTAATCCTGATGGCTCAGCCTTAGTTGTGTGTCTCACTACCCAGGGTGAGACTCACGTAGCTGCTGTTCTAGCACAAAGGCACACTAACACACCAGTCAGGAAAGGGCGGCACGATCAGAATTTCCTCCACGGTCACTCAGCCTCAGGAGCATGCCCTGCTACACACAGCCAAGGGTAAACACTCACTCTTCTCTACCTCATCTTTGGTCCTGTTTGGGAGGGTGCCAATCATGTTGTGTGACTAAACTTTTCTTGAGGAGACCCAACACACATCTACCTTACCTCAGATATCAAAACAGATACCACCAAAGTCCAACTTGGTGAAGCATGACTTTTACTGGGGTTACTTACAGGAACAGAAACGACTCTTAAGACAGCTGCATCAGCAAAGCCCACCCCAGCACAGTTTACAAACCTAGGAAGCTAGAGCACACTGCACAGCCTACAGGCAGCTCAACATAGAAAGTGGCCTTTCCAGGTGCTAAACCTCCTCCAGACAGCTCAGCCAGTCAGGTCGCACAGTCTTCTTTGCAGCCTGGCTCCACTTATATGAAGGCTTTCAGTTTTTATTGTTAACTACTGCTTCCTCTGGCAATGAAGGGCCTAGTGAATCTGATCAGTTTCAGGGACTTCCTGAAGCTTTTATGAGTTGTTTTCCTTCCTGCTCAAGAAGCTTTTCATAGGATGGGATGTTAAAACACCAGAGGAAACTTACACAAGGTAGCTTCTAGCACTGAAGCCCTGGGGGTTCCACAGATGGAACAAATAAGTCAATTCCTTTTTTTTTTAAATTTCATTTTCAGAATAACACTTTATATGTAATATTTTAAGATAAATTTAAAATTATGTTTATACTAATGGTTCCAAATTTACAAAGTGTATCATATTTTATAGGGAAAAATAAAAGTTGGCTTTACTCATAATCTTTAAAAAAATTCAATTGACAAGAAGGGGCAATTACACTGAAAGGCATTTTTAAAGCCATAATGTAAAGACTTAGTACTACAGAAGCATCCTAAAATACATACATGCATGAAATGAATCTATATAAGGTCACTATATAATGGGGAAGACAAAACTATAACTAGACGTTTTATGTCACCAAGTAAAATCCCTATTGCTAGGAATAGTTATGTTTAGTTGGGTAGGTGGTCATAGACCTCAACCCTCTAAAACATTACAGACTATTTCCAAGGCTACTGGTTACACTCAACAACCTATTGGTAAGTTCTACTGCTGAAGATACCACTTACTCATGACACTGAACACAAATTGGGCAGGTACCTAAGAGCTCCTCTCCTACTGGCAAGTCAGTTCTTTTAATATGGAGACTCTCAAGACTGCACTGACAAAACTTCCCTCTTTGAGGAAGAAAGTGGGCCCTACTTTGCTCCGCTTTTGTTTTTAATGTGGAAATGCTGTGTGTGTGTGTGTGTGTGTGTGTGTGTGTGTGTGTGTGTGTGTGTGTAATTTAAAAAATGCTGATAGTGACTTATAGTTGAGGCAAAAATCAAGAATGCATTTCAAATATCTTAATGTCACATTTGAGTTTTTGTGGCTAAATTTCTGGAAATGTATTTAGTCTAGAGCAGAAATCTTTTGAGATGTACATTACAATCCTATTGCCTTGTGGTTTCTCAATGAAGTTGCACGGGCTCAGAAGAAAAGCACTAAATGCCAAGTATCTACCAGAATGAAAGTGCGTGTCTGTTACAGTCTTTCCCATTTCTACACACGCTAAGCTATCCAAACCAATTTTCTAGATAGTTATTACTTTCCTCAAGGAATCATAATCTGAAGCTGGTTTTATAATGCTTTTGTAAGTTAAATGGCATTTGTTGAAAACTTCTATTTAATAAAATAATAAATCAGAATTAAGGAAAATCAGGTCAAATTCTATTACTACAAAAATTGACATAAAAAACTAGTACAGCAAAGGCTCTCTTTATACCAAGTAGTACCTACTATATGTTTTCTATAAAACAGACTAATTGAAATAGTTTGCAGGAGTGCATTGCAATGGGACTTATGAGAAAGAGATTTCATAAACCCTGGGTTTTATGAGAAATAGATTCAGTAAGTTTTAAGACATTGTATGCTACAGTTGGTAGGAAGACTCCAGCCCAATGCCAATCTCTCCTCTGCCGCTTAGCACAGCCAGCCTCTGCTCAGTAGATCCTCTCACATATGAAGCACTCCCATGACAGTAAGGACACTGGGTCTTGTGACCGATTAAAGTATTTCTGTCAAGTCAGTTTTCTGCTAATCTTCACGCATTTTAGTGTTTAGGAAATAATACAATATATTAATACTACCATTAGGGCTGACCCACAATTCTAGGGATATATGGCTGTCATATTTCTAAACATTTTCGAAGAACTTGAGAACTATATAGAAAACCTTATTTTAAATTACCTAAACACTATATTGTGACTTGGTCTGTATATTTATTAGACGGCTACTTATCACCGATGCCGCTGTCTAACATCAGGCTGAAACACATGCAACAGACCTACATAAAAGTTGTTTTATGAGTTTAAATGACCATATTATTCAAGCTCCCAAGTTATACTACTACAATGTACACAATGTATCAATAAAGGGGCTGTATGTTCACTCAAAACACTGTGGAGCCCTGGCTGAGTTATACTGTTAAGTTATGACGGGTTCCAAACCACTTATATTAAACTATAGGACTTAATTAATGGTGATTAATATAATGGAATGTCGGAAGACTGGAAATCTATATTGAATGACTTTGGAATACTCAATGATTATAGTTGAATGAATTGAAAAATCTTATAGCAAAGACCCATTAAGTTTCTAAATTTAGAATGTATCAAGAAAGTCTAGTTTAAAACCCCAAACTGGCTTCTTACACGTTAAGTTCAGATAGAGTTCTGTAAGATCAGGTAGAGACCTGCAAAGAGATATCCTCATCTCAACATAGGACCAGCTCCCTAAGCAAAAGCTGACAGCAATGCAATTACATTTGCTAACATAAGAGCTACATTTTAATGTGTGAATCATTTTATTAAAATCCACAAAGAACTGGTCCAGGCTGTGTCAGATAAGAGACTTCCTCAGCAAACATTAGGTCTAAGTGATGGCAACATTAAATAGTACAAAGTCTTAACCATCACAGCAAGACAGCCCTTTGGAGTAAGTGAACGGAACCGCTGGGGAGGCGATAGTCAGAACTTTGTCCTGAAGAAGCGATGAAGAGGAATGAATTAGGACAGAGAGAAGGATATGTAAATGTTCTGAAGTGAGACCGGCCTTGGGGGGGGGGGGTGAGACAAAAAACGTGCTGAGAGAAGGATATGTAAATGTTCTCAACATGAACAATTGCTGAAGTGAGAACGGCCTTGGGGGGTGAGACAAAAAAACGTGCTAAGAGAAGAGGCCAAGAAGTAGGCTTTGTAATCCACTCTACAAGAACACAAGACTATGCTGGCAGCACACTGGAGACAAACACAGAGGTCTAAACAGGAGCTGAGAGGTGGTGGTACACACCTTTAATCTTAGCACTTAGGAGGCAGAGGCAGGTAGATTTCTATGAGTTCAAGACCAGCCTGGTCTACAGAACTAGTTCTGGGACAGTCAGAACTACACAGAGAAATCTCTTCTCAAACAACAACAACAACAAAAACCCCCAAATTAGACAAACAAAAAGCTCACTTAAGAACAGAGAAAGAAGCTGGGCGGTGGTGGCGCACGCCTTTAATCCTAGCACTCAGGAGGCAGAGGCAGGTGGATCTCTGTGAGTTTGAGGCCAGCCTGGTCTACAAGAGCTAGTTCCAGGACAGGAACCAAAAAGCTACAGAGAAACCCTGTCTCGAAAAAAAAAAAAAAGAACAAAGAAAGAGAGATGTTCACAAGTCAAATCTACAGGGACCTAGGATGCAGAATGAAGTGGGAGATGTCAAAACAACTTGGGTAGATTTCTAGCTTGCGCAAATGGGCGATAAGATGCTTTTTCAGAGAAAGGACAAGTAAGACAGAATAGCATCAGCAAGTTAGGGCTTGGAGAAAGATAATAAATTCAACTTTTGAAATGCTGTAAATGAGATTATTAGACAACCATGTAAGTGAACTCATCAGTCCATACAACATATATTCATATAATAGAATATTATAGGAAGGAGATGATTTCTGTCAGTATGAAAAAATCTCCAAAATAGATTAAGAACAGATTAATACCTACATTATGAATAAATTTATCTTTCAAATAGTCTCTAAAATGTATTGTTTAAACATACACATGTGATGGAGGAGGGTCTAGGTGTTACTTTCATTGGTTAATAAAGAAACTCCCTTGGCCCTGATAGGACAGAAAATTAGGTAGGCGGAGTAGACAGAACAGAATGCTGGGAGGAAGAAGCCGGGTCAGGCAGTCGCCATGCCTCTCTTCTCCAAGATGGACGCAGGTTAAGATCCTTCCTGGTAAGCTACCACCTCGTGGTGCTACATAGATTATTAGAAATGGGTTAATCAAGATGTGAGAATTAGCCAGTAAGAGGCTAGAGCTAATGGGCCAAGCAGTGTTTAAAGAATACAATTTGTGTGTTGTTATTTCGGGTATAAAGCTAGCCCGCTGCTCCTCCTTACTACACACATGTAACAAAAGAGTAAAAATTAAGAGTATGTTAGCAAAGTCAGGACAACAGCTGCCTACTGGGAGAGAATACTGAGAATTAAGAGAGCCACCAGGGAGGTTTCTAGAGCACTGGGTAAGCTTCCTTTTCTTAGGCAGGGGAAGGGGCTCATGTTTCTTTCTTATTAACTATATTCTTTGGATAGCCCTTCAAATTTATACATTTTCCTTATATACTATGTAATAATTTAAAAATCACATAGTATAACGATTATGCATGAGCGGGATCTTGGTGCGGGTGGGTCCAAACCAAGCAGGACACACCATGCAGACAGAGCTTAAATGGAGAGTTTTATTGAGATAAAGGGAGTGAGGGAAGGGGAGAGAGAGAGGCAGAGACCTGCTTGCCTCTTCAGAATAACAGAGGGGAAGAGAGAGCGGGAATGGGCAGAGCTTATCTTGTCTCTTAGCGGGGCCTTTTGCACCTGTGTATGGACTACATAGTGACTTAGCAGCCATAGGACGACCCTGGGCTGGCCAGGGCACTTCCTAAGTGCATCCTGACAGATGGCAGGCCACCATAATGCCTGAAATCCTAATTCTTAGGTAATATTTTTTTAAGAACAATAACACAACCAGATATCAACTAAGAACTAGACCAGCCTGGGCTAGATAAATAGCAAGACCTTGTCTCAAAGCAAACTATTTGGAAAATAGTATACTGATATTTTGTTACGCTGTTCTATATGACCAACTAAATGATATCAAAATGCTCTTTTAAACTTGGTAATTATCCCTCACATAGCTTCTCCAAACACAGTGATGTGGGGTTGAAATAAGGCAGCTAAATCAGGTGGGGGATAAAGTTCTTGCTGTGTGCCATGAAGACTTGGGTTCAGGTTCCCTAGGGCCCACATACACACTAGTGCCATGGTGCGTGCCTACAGCCTCAGAGCTGAAAGACAGACACAGGCAGATTTGGGGGAGGGGATCAGTAGCCATCTAGTCTAGCAAAATGGTGAGTTCCAGGTCCAGCAGGAGACCCTGTCTCAAAGAAAACTGTGGGGAGCAAGAGCAGACACCTGACGTGGACTTCTGGCCCACGCTTGTGCTTCTACCATTAAAATGTGTCAAAGCAAACTCCTGTCCTATGAATCGATCTTCTCACAAAATGAATCCAGACTAAACAGTGTTATTTAGAGCCCTACTATGGATGGTCTTGATTTTTTTTCTGGTAATGCTGGGGCAGGATGTTCTTCAGTGAGATCATTCCCAGCCATGAACGTTCTGGTTTCTATTCTCTATCTACTATAAATGTGTTTGCTACCACACGCCCAGCTTAAAGAAATGATAGCTAAGACGTTCCTGTATTTCTCTATGCAGGTCAAGGGAGGGAAGGAGGGAGGGAAAGAGAGAGAGAGAGAGAGAGAGAGACTGACAGAGACCTAGTGTTACATAATAATATCCCTCAGCTACAGGAAGACAATTTAAGGTCTTTTTTTTTCTAATTTAAAAAATAGGTAATTTTACATTTTTCATTTCTTAAATTTTATCTCCTAATTCTAACTTGCAGTGTCCAAGTGGTAGGAAGCTCTAGGCCCCCCACCTCAAACCCTATTCTTAGGTCAAACAAGCACTTTGACTCTTGACTCAGGCAACAGAATAAAAAAGGTGCAGGCTAGAAATGGTTAAGCACCGAGGGCTGGGGAGGAGTCTAAGTGCCTTTGCTGTGAAGAGGCTGACATCTCCATCAGGTCTGATGTGAAGATTAGGAACCACATCCATAAAGACTGTGCTCCCAGAGCACACACAGCAGAGGCTGGGGAGGAGTCTAAGTGCCTTTGCTGTGAAGAGGCTGACATCTCCATCAGGTCTGATGTGAAGATTAGGAACCACAAACATAAAGACTGTGCTCCCAGAGCACACACAGCAGAGGCTGCCGTGCTACAACACTGCCTTGTGTCTTCAGGGTTTTCTTTTCCTTTTTAAAAAACAATTTTCCTTTGCTTCTTCTGGGTCACACCACAAACATAAGCATCTTCCTAAGTCTAATATCGGCCAGACTGGGATTTCTATCAATCATTCAAGTGCCTACATCACTTCCCAGGGAAGGGTGCCGAGACTTCAGTGTTCCCTAGCAGCCAGAGCTACAGCTCATCGACAACATAACTAGGGACGGCTAATCTGTAGAGTCCTGGACACGGTCCAGCAGCACAATCCCTACTCCTTTGAGTTTTAAAATTCCTTTTTAGTCTATAAAATGCTGCTACAGTTTAAACTGTATTCTACGATACTGTACATTTAGAAAACCATAAAATCCTAACTTCATTCTCTATGGAGAGGTCTCTTGTGTGATGTACTAACAAACATACCAGTCTCCCTGGCAGATTCTAGGCTCTAACGCAAGTAACACGTGTTTTAGATTTAGCTGGACCCAGTGTCACAGTCAAGCATTCATTAGCTGTGTGAGATGTCTCAACTTTGCCATCTAAAAATAGGAACAATTACCACCTCTCTTATGAGGATAACATGATATAAGGCAAATGCAGCTTGGGGTTCTAACGTGGCAGCGTCTGATGCACAACCAATGCAAGAGGAGATGGCTGTGTTAATAATAGAAGCAAAAGGCAAGGCTGCTGCATATCCAGGAGATTACTAGTGAGGTACTCTTGCCTTTGTTTCCATCTGCAGGGAGGAAGCAAGCGGTTTCACTGAGCACTAGATCTAGGTGTGATTAGTAGGACCATCAGTCCTGCCCGCTATAAGGTCATTCACCCCAGGGCACAAGACACCAAGGCCACCTCACATCTCATTTCACACCAAAGGGCAGCTAAGCAAGAAAGCATATGGACAAAGCAAGCAACTTTCCGTAGAAGAATTCAGGGAGTATCTTAAGCCCAGAAAAGTGCCTAACCTGGGAAACTGTTTCACAGCGAGCTCACTGAGCCCTTCCTGCTAACTCACAAAGAAACACTGTGGAATGAGTGTGCTCCAACTGTTTCCTTCCTTCATAACGCCAGTGACCCAAAGTGTCAAGAGAATCACCTAAAAACTCAAGAGCTTCTGAGGACACATTCCCTTTTCCTTTTCCCATAAAACTACTTAGGATACATTTACCACTCATTCACATAGTTAAGGACAACACTCTTCTGGCCCAAATTTAATTCTAAAGAGAAATAATGAGTTTCAAGTCATTTGACAGCTTGCAATAAATCAAAGGAAGAAACCACTCAGGTTTTTTCTTTTCTTACTAATTTACAGGTGATCTAGCTTCTCTCCCACATAAGAAAAAAGTAAATGTAAATACCTTCAACTTAGTCTGTTCTTCAAGGAGCTGACTGAGAAAGGTATTGGAAAGGCTAAAAGCCTTAATATGATTTTCTTAATACGTGTAGAGAAATATACTAGCTAAAATTACAGATATAAATCCCAAGTCAAATATCTTACTTTACTTTATCCATTAATACAACAATTTTATTCTGAAACAGGACAATCTAAAACCTTTAGTCTGTTAACAGAATCAAAATAAAACTTGACCCATCCAATGCCGAGAAGTGACCGAAAATCACTGCTTGTCAAGACTAGACCTTGCTATGTAGATGAGGCTGGCCTCAAATCACAGAGGCCCACAAGTCTGTGCCTCCATGTGCTGGGCCAGTTTTCAATCACATTTGACAACAAAGGTTTTTCTAAAGACCAGCCATTTCTTTGAGCTCTTTAAGGTTAAATGTGTATGCTTACAGTTGTTCCTAACAATTTCTGACAAATCTCTGTCGTTTGTCCAAGTGTTTCCCTCTTTAGCCTTGGGCTGTAGTTTCTGGACCTAAGTTCAGAAAGATTCTTTGTGACATGTGCCAGAATTCTAATGTATTTTGAAAATATGTAAAGGAATAATGAAGAAAATAAAAATTACCTATTATTCCACCCCAACAAAACAAATGTTTGGGGTAAAGCTGTTACACACTTGGAAAGTTGACCTTGTTGTTTACTAGAGTGTGTGATGTTATTTAACAAAAATGGAGAAATGCCCTGTATTATGGATTTACCAGATAACCCAAACACAGTAGCTGCTTCTATCTGCTTCTATCTGCTTTACCCCAAACATTTGTCCCTAAGTGTTATTCCCCAACCATATGTTAGCAACCACAAAGACATTCATCAGTTTTTAAAATTCCTATGACCTTGACAGAGTTAGTTAAAAGACTAGCTAATCAAATGTGAGATATTTTTATGAGAGGGCAGAATGGAAGAAGAAACTAGAACGAGGGAGGCTTGTAGTAAGCATACACACGCAGGCAGACAGTTACTATGAAGATCAGAACTTACCAAGCTCCTCCTTTTCAAAGTTTTCTACTACCAGCAGAAGCCTAAATGGAAGTCCTCAGTCTAAATTTCTCTTCCTTTCTCCTATCACCTGAAACTTCTAAAATATTTAGAACTTTTGACCAATTACAGTAAATATCCAAATTCTGGTTTGTCAACCACTCACCATCCTTCCTGAAGTAGAAAGGGACAAGTTTTCTCAAAACCCAAGCAGGAACTGTTGTTAGGAATGGTGAGAACTAAAAGGATTAGAATAACAGGTAAATCTGCCACTTAAAAAAAGTGGTAACAAGCTGAGCGTGGCGGTACACCCCTGCACTTCCAGCACTCAAGAGGCCAAGGCATCAATCACATCAACTGCTACAAGGCAAGATCTTGCTTTAAAAAAATTAAAAATGTTAAACTTATACTTGTAAACATTAGAGATGGAAGGCATCTCAAAGTGATGGGGAAACCTACTGAGCCAAAATGCATTAGAAAGAAATCAAAAGAAAATGAGGACCAGAAAACCTAGCAAAGCTGGGACTGTTGTCTGACGCCTGTAATTCCAGCACTCCAGAGGTTGAGGACCAATTTTATCCTGCTGCCTCGATAAACAGCACGACCAAGGTCACTCTTAGCAGAGTTAAGTCAGTTTGGGCTGACACTGAGGGGAAACAGCCCACCGTGGCAGGTAATCCTGGAAGCCCGCCTCGAGTGACTCGTTCCCTCCAGCAAGACCCCTTCTTCTTCACCTCCCAAGCAGTGCTGTCCACCAGGGGCCAGGTGACACTGGGGACATCTCACACAAACCACTGATGTAGATTTAAGACTTCTGCACAACCACACATGCCCTGAGCAGAACTAGAAGGTAGTAAAGTAGTACAAACATTTCAACATACGACAAAGAGTTAAAATACTTAACTCATTAAGGGGAAAACCCCAGAAGAATGTGTGTAGAAAAAAAAAATCACAAATCAGATGTATACTTGATAAATATGAAATAAGGTCATTAGATATGAATTTATTAAAGATGGCAATTAAATAGAACTATTAAGTTATAATAATGAGAATTTAAATCCACGTAACATTTTGTATCATATATTAGAACTTCAAAACTATGCAGAACTTTTTTACTTGCTGATTCACAAACATACATTTATCTAAGAAACTAGTCAGATAAGGATTTAAGATTTATACACAAAAGCCATTCGCCACAGCGTAGCAGCCGAGTGCTCCAGTGGTGTGTAATAGGTTCTGTTGTGAGGTGCTTTCTTGGACTGGAATGCCTGCTTCAGGATCATCAATTATCCTGGAAATGTTCATGATATTAAAAGAAAATCAAGAACTGTGCATCTAAGCTAGTTTTAGTACCAAAAGCACCTATACACAAACATTTAAAGTCCTTATTGTGCATGTGAGCACAAGTATGATGTCTATGCGCAGGCCAAGGACACGTATGTGGTGGTCGTAGGACAACCTTGGTAGTTGGCTCTTTTTCCTCCAGAACACGGACTGATGAATCAACCTAGTCCCGAGGCTTGGGCAACAGCACTTGTACTGCACGAACTACCTCCCTGGCCCATAAATCTATTTAACAAAACTTACTGATAGAGCTGAAGGGATGGCTCATCAGTTAAGAGCTCTTGCTGTTTGTGCAGGACCCAGATTCATTTCCCAGCACCCATTTGGCAACTCACAAGTATTTGTAACCCTAGTTCTAGGGGATCCGATGCCTTCTGACCTCCAGGCACCAGGAATACATGTGCTATACATACAAACATGTAGGCAAAACAGTTATGTACATGAAATAAAAATAAATTTAAAATATCTTTAAACTTATAGACAAGGAACACCACTGTGAAGATCTCTGCACAGTTACTGATTACTATAATTTCATTTTTTCTTTCAAAAATATCTAAACATTTGATTCAATGTTTATTAATTTTTAAGTTGAAAAAGTACTATTTAAAACAAGTAGATCTTGGGAAATATCAACCTTATAAATCCACAATTATATGTAAAATACAGAATAAATAAAATTATAAAAACTTTTGAAAGAAAAGGTGGGAACAGAGAAATTAAAGAGATTAACAAGGGGTGAGAGTTAAGGACAATTAATGGAAAAAGTAATGAAGATTCCAGTCCCTGCGATGGTAGCTTAAGTCTCAAATAGCCCCAGGGTTTAGTGTTGAGTTACAGTGAATTGGCAAATAGGATACATGCTTCTAAAGAGGCCAGCTCTGAATTGTATTCCCTTGTATACAGATGAGATGCCGCAGAATATGGACAGCAAGGACAGCCCAGGGGCTAAATGACAAGTCCAAGACCCTGCCCCAAATAAAACAGGCAGAAGGCTCTCATTCTCCTGGACATTTTATCTACATCTTGTATACTCTAAGATGCTATTCTGTTCTGAACAACACAAATTTTGTCCCCATTCTACACATCACTAGTTATGTGAAGAAATCAGAATTCCACTCCTTTATTTAGATGTAGGAAAGAAAACTTCAGTTTTCTGGGAATGATGAACTTTATTTAATAAAATTCACCTAGTTCCTTAAATTAACAAGGGACACCCCCATTTGTGTACGTGTGTGCACATGGAGACCAGACACTGGTCTTCCTCAGTTACTCTCTCTCTGCCTTACCTTTTTAAAGATCTCACACTGAACCTGGAGCTCAATGACTTAGAATGGCTGCCAGCAAGCCTTGCAAATCCTGTCTCTGCCTCCCTGGTACCTGGGTCACAGGTACAAATTCCTACACCCTGGTTTTCCTTTTCCTTAATATGATGCTAGGGATTCAGACTCAAGTCTCCACACCCATACACAAATGACTTGCTCAATTTACCTGAGTGAGCAATCTACCCAGACTCCCAAATTAAAAATTTAAGAGTTTTACCAATGTCTCCCTGCCCCCCCCAAACCATCTGCTCGGGTATTTACAGTGTGAGTGTTTGAAGGCGAAGTCTTGCCTCCTTGAGTAAGCTAGGTGTGCTTGGGAAAGGCACCTCTAGGTCACACTCACAGTCACTCTTCAGTCCACCAGTAACGTCAAGTCTGTCCCAATATGGTGTTCCTCATTGTACATCAAGTTCAGTGTCTAAACTAACAATCCCACAGTTTGTAAAAACGTCCTTTTCCTCCACTCAATACCATCTATATGGCCTTATTCAACAGCCCTTTCCTCCAATGTCTGTCTCTCAAACCGACCTTTCTCTCCCCGTTTTCACAGCCAGTAACCTTATGGAATCTTTACTTTTTCCCCTCTCTCTCTCTCTCTCTCTCTCTCTCTCTCTCTCTCTCTCTCTCGTTTTTATTGAGACAGGGTTTCTTTGTGTAGCTTTGGAGCCTGTCCTGGAACTAGCTCTGTAAACCAGGCTGGCCTCAGACTCACAGAGATCCGCCTGCCTCTGCCTCCTAAGAGCACTGAGGGCAGGGATTAAAAATGTGCACCAGCACTGCCAGGTTAGCTTGTGGAATCTTTAGAGGTCTACTTCCCTAGACTTCTCTACCATCTAAGAACACTCAACAGACGAAGCACCTGGAGCCCAAGAGTCCCTACCGCCACCCACGATGCTCATTCACAGGAAACCTAACTTCTTATTCTGGTGTCTCTGTTGATTTTTCAAAAAGAATTTACACTATTACAATTCATTACTGTTTTTTCAGAGCATTTCAGAGATACCAAATTCTTCTCCACAGGAAAAAAAATCCAAAGTGGAAGGACAGTCATAACTTAAAACACCTGGTGAGGCATTGGACTTTACAGCAAGCAAAGGGCATCAGAGGCAAGCACTTGGGCTCTGGTCTTAGCTCAGGCTCCCGATTACAGCTATGGGCTGCTACAGCCTCAGAGGACTCCTCTGTCTGCACCTGATCTGGACAGACTCGTTAGCAAGAGAAACCCGCTGCTCTCTGCACTGTGCCTACTAGAAAGAGGTCCTGAAACAGAATCTTCTGGGCATGAGGCAAACCACTGATGATCCAATTTTCAATAATTACTGTCAGTAATCTTCTACCTGAAAGCCAAGGAATAAAGTTAATTTCATTTTCTTACCTGCTGGAAAAAATTATTCTCTTTAACGCCAGAGAAATTTCCATAAGACAAAACCATTAAGCTGTGGCTGCCTTCTCCTTCTCAGTGTCTACTCCTGGTAAACACAATTCCCAATGACCAGGGAAGTATGGACTGCATCCTGTATCTTCATGACATAATCCACCAAGCTCTTAGAACCTGTCTTGTGAAATGTCCTGCTGGGTTCCCCATTTCACCCTGTATTCACCTTTCGGATGGTAACTATCATCACAATTTCAATGTTATCGTCCTTTATACTTCAGAAAGTGTAACTGGAAGACCCAGTAAAAACGTCCAGCAAAGAAGTTCTTAATGTACACGATGGTTTTAGCTCCATGGTCCTTAGCTTCATTGTACTTTAAATATTTTCTTTTGAAAAGGTATCCTAAGGAGAAGGCTTACGTTTGGAGGTAACAAACATCACCAATTCTTTAAAACAAACATTCTTGACAAATACTAACAGAGCTTTTCTGAGAGTAAAACAATCTGTGCAAAGCAGCACCACTAGAGAATAGTCACAAAAATCAAGCAGTATTAGCATTCGGTAACAGTTTGTCAGCAATATCTGTAATAAAAGACAAAGCTAGAACAGATTTAAGTTTCAGGCTGAACCTTCTAAGTAGAAGAAAACAATCTTCTTTCAAAAACGCACAATTTCATGTATGTAAACAATGTCTTGATCATATCCACATTCCAACTCCCTGCCTCCTACGTCCCCTGGACACCTGACACATCTTCAGCAAACAAATAATCTTAACGATTACTAAACAGCAGCTAAATGCAAAGCACTACCCGATTTAGTTCTCACGACTATCTTCCGAGACAGGGGGCTAATGACACGGGCTGGTAGTCCAAGCAACTAGGGAAGCTGAGGTAAAACGGTCACAAGTTCCAGGCCTGCCTGGACAACAAAATGAGTTCAAGAACAGCCTAAGCAGTTTAAGTGAGAGCCTATCTCAAAGTAAGTAAAACAAGGGCTGGGAAGAGCTGGGGATACGGTATTTTACACCTTGGCGCTAAGGAGACAAACTCAATCCCAGAACCATAAAACCAAATAAAAATCTACACAGCAGCTGCTTCTGATGAGAAAATTGAGGGGCAAGATACTAAACAACTTGCCTACAACTGCATAGCTCTTCACAAAGTCTACCGATAAATAAAGGAAACTGAACCACTGTCTCCAACCTTGAAGACAACAAGAACAAGTCGTGAGAGCTGGCAGACAAAGCTGATAAGAAAGGTGCAGCTACTAGGCCACTGTGCTTCGACACTGTGCAATCTTAATAAAAAAAATTGAGAAATAAGCTGTCTCCTATATTAGTCTTCTCTAAATTTGCTTAAGCCAAAACCTCCTCCCCAAGGTCCTTGGACTCCCCATAGGGCAGGGAACCCGGTCTGCAATTGGGGGAGGAGAGGATATGGGAGGCAGTGGCGGGGAAGAGACAGAAATCTTTAATAAATAAATAAATTAATTAATAATAATAATAATAATAAACCCAAAAAACCAAAATCTCCTCCCCATACACAATGAGCTTCTGGATCTGCAGGTGCTAAAACAATCCATTCTAGAGCACTCACACTGAAGTCATTTCTGGTCCAGTGGATGAAGGTGCCACCCCAGAGTCTACGTCATCAGCTACATTCATTTGTTTGATCTGTGTCTGGTTTTGGTTTTTTGAGACAGGGTTTCTCCGTAGCTTTGGAGCCTGTCCTGGAACTAGCTCTTGTAGATCTGCCAGCCTCTGCCTCCCGAGTGCTGGGATTAAAGATGTGCAGCCGGCTTCTCATCAACTACATTCTATCATCTCTCGATATTAAACATTCTAAGATGGTCTATGCATGGCAGATATATATAAATAACTTTCTGAAGCATCTCCAGGCTATGTGCCTGAGGCGCTGGAGACAGACTTGGGGTCCTCTACTTAGAGGATGAAGGTGAACTGTAGCTCAGTGAGAAAGAAGGGCATGCCAGAGTGCAGGGCCCTAGGCAGAATCTCCAGCACCAGAAAACAAAACAGAGAAACCGAAAGGAAAATGAGGGAGTCTCAGAGCAGGTGAATGCAAGCCCAAGGTCAGCCTGGGCTTTGCTAATTAACAAAAGAAAAAAATTAGAGAGCTACACTTCCATTCCCAGGGACTGGCCAGACCTCCTTCATGACAAATGTAAGTTTAGGCCCTATATAGGGCCCCGAATTATGATGGTGCAATTTAGGCTTTTCTGACTTTACAATGTCAAAAAAAAAAAAAAGTCTCCCATTCAGCAGAATCTATACTTGCAAGTTTGGTCTTTTCTTGGGTTAGCAACACTGAGGGACATTCTTCCCATGTCAAAAGTGAAGGCAAGAGATCTGGAATAATGAGTTCTGGAAGAGTCTTCCCGGTGGTGATGGAACAAAAGGACACTTTGGAGGCTAAAAAACAGATGACGCGAAACACAATCCCTGAAAGGAGGACAAGGACTCAGGTGGGGCTAAGCAGCCACAGCTTATGGCCTGTGGGCCTAGGACTGCAGCAGCTGATTGCCTGGAATCTCAATACAAGAGGGAACCAGAAGGCCAGGGTGCCTGACCTGAGTGAGATGCCAAAGCTCAAGCAGAGGTTTGTGGTACCCGGGAGAAAGCATGCAGGGCAGATCATAAGAGGAGAAAAGACTGCAGAAACAGGGATTAGAAAGTAAAAATATTACAGATTTCTTAAAAATACTTCCACAGAAAATATACAGAAGAATTAAATAAACATATATAATATATATTATGTGTGATATATACATATATATGTGTATATATGTATGTATGTATATATATACCGTTGCTACAGAGGACCCAGAACTCTAACATAAAAGAAAATACTAATAAAATGAAAGACACCATCATGAACAGGCAAGCCACAGACTGAGCCACAGAAAAAGCTAAAATTTAGTAAACAGACAACCAGCTGTTTTGAACAAAGGAAAATACGTGCATGACAGAGTACTCAATTATCAATAATTGCCACAAAGGTAAAGTTCAAACCACAAGAGCTACCCCCACTAGACCACAGTGGGGACGGACGAGGTAAACAGTTCTCAGACTGCCTGCTAATGAGAGGGTATGTCAGTCAGTTTTGCGTCCCTGTAACAACTAACCCAGGGAAAACACCTTAAGGCAGTAGTTCTTAACCTGTGGATCATCACCTCATAAGACTATCTGAAAACACAGATATTTACATTATGATTCATAATGGTGAAAAAAATTAGTTATGAAGTAGCAAAAAATAATTTTAGGGTTGGGGGTCACTACAACACGAGGAACTGTATTAAAGGTTCGAAGTATTATGAAGGATGAGAACCACTGCCTTAGGGAGATCCATTTGTTGTTGGTTGTTTTATTCTTTTGGCTTTTGGGGGGGGGTGCCACACAGCTCCCAAATAAATCATACATGGTGTCTTACTCTTTCTTATGAATGCCCAGCCTTAGCTTGGCTTCTTTCTAGTCAGCTTTACTTAAATTATCCTTTGCCTCTGGGGCTTTTTCCTTTTCTTACTTCTGTATCTTACTCTCACTCGTACTCCATTGCTGAATGGACCCTTCTAGCTGCTCCTTCGACTCAATCTCTCTCTTTCCCTCCGTCCCTCCGTCCCTCCCTCCCTCCCCAGATTTCTCCTATTTATTCTCTTCTCTCTCCTTGATCCTGTCTCCTGTCTTGCTTTTGGCCAGTCAGTTCTTTATTGAAACAATCAGGTGTTTTATACAGACAAAGTAACATAGTGTCACAGAGTAAACCAAATACAACATAAAAGAATGCAACACATCTTCGCATTATTAAACAAGTGTTCCATAGCATAAACAAATGCAACACATCTTAAAATAATATTCCATAACATACAATTATTTTAGATTATGGTTTCATCCCACCATGGCCAGGAGGACATGGCAAAGCAGTATATACAGTTAATGTCTTCAGAAGGCACCTGACAGAGACCCCCATTCTCCTCTTTTAACATCCAGAAGCTAGAGGATAGTGATGCCCACATTCAGGGTGATCAACCGTAAACAGTTCTCCTGGTAGATGAACCTCCTCATCTCTGGGGGCTTTCTTGATCCAATCAGGCTGATAGGTTAACCACCACAGACTGTAAAATGGTGAAGCCACCTCAGAAGCTGTCTATCTCAGCAGATCCACTTCTAGCATTCCCTGAGGAGAAACAGGAACTCTGCCTGTAAGAAGATACAGCCTACAATGCTCACTGCAGATTGTTATTCACCACCGTCAACAGCTGGGAACAGCCCTTCCACAACAAATCACACAGTATCATTCTAGCTTGCAGCTGGAAGAAAAACAAAGAACTACCATCATGTGTAACACAGGAGAACCTCAAAACATCACCCAAAAGTGCACGCTACCATCACGAGTAACACAGGAGAACCTCAAAACATCACACAAGAGTGCAAGCTATCATCACATGTAACATAGAACCTCAAAAAAAAAATCACACGAGTGCACTCTATCATCACGTGTAACACAGGAGAACCTCAAAATCACCCAAGAGTGCACTCTACTATACTTCTTTAACACAAATTCTACAGCAGACAAACTTAATCTTTTTTC
The DNA here is from genome assembly GCF_037038515.1 of Microtus pennsylvanicus. Taxonomy (NCBI): domain Eukaryota; kingdom Metazoa; phylum Chordata; class Mammalia; order Rodentia; family Cricetidae; genus Microtus; species Microtus pennsylvanicus. The sequence goes on along the minus strand of NC_134599.1, from coordinate 34,926,301 downwards.
TGTGTATACTTGGTGTGAGCACCTGTGCACGTGTAAAGGCAGATACTGATCAGGTACCATCCTCTATTGCTTTCCAGACCTGAAGCTTGCTCTTTTATCACGACTGGCTGGTCATCAAGCACCTGGGACCCACCTGTGGGGTTACAGTCACGTATAGTCACACTTGGCTTTTACACAGAGGTTAGCGATCCAAATTCAGGTCCTCATCATTGTTTAGCAAGATTATGCCGAGCTACTCTACACAGCCTTCAGAATCATTTTATATTGTGTGTGTGTGTGGGGGGGGAGATTAAAACATTGACTGAAGGGAGGGAAAAAAGAGAAAAAATCTGAAGGAGCACAGGGATCCTTTGGACTGATGAGAACTGTGAATTACATGATCTATAAATAGTCAAAAGTACAGAGCTGAAGGTGGACTATGGTGGCTCAGGCCTGTAATGCCAGGGTGGAAGGTAGAGATAAGGGATCAAAGACCACCTGATATATGAGACAGGTTAAAAAACAAAAAAGCATACCAGGCATGTTTGTATTTTACTGCATGTATATTGTTCTTCTGGTTCTTCTCACGCTTTTTATTTTTTAACAGGAAAACAATGACCAAAATCTGTGATTCTGTCTTCTTCGTGCCTGCCTACCCTTTAGAACGGTTCTTTGCAATCTCTGGACTGAAGATCGTGTGTATCAAGATCACTGGCCCTCCTCTAACTTACCAAACCAGAATTTCAAAACCCATAATACTCTCAAGTGCAGGAGCTTTTAAGAACCAATGTTACAGGGATGCATAATAACAGGATGAAGAGAACACATGGGATTTAGATTGTACACAGACAATCGGTGCTGTCTAGACTACAGACAGGCATCACAAACAGAATAAATCTAACCGCTATTTTAGTGCTAAACTGCTTTTTGCTACATTATCTTCTCTGTTCACGTTCAGTTTTCTACTAAATTGCTCCTGGGAGCCCCAACTCCAAAATTTAGTTTTCAGTCATTGACCTATTCTAATTTCTCACTAACCCCAATTCAAACTGCTTTAGTTTGGATTAAGAATGCCCCCCAGGGCCAGGTGGTTTTATCCCCGCAGAGGCTGAGGCAGAGGCAGGTGAGTTTGAGACTAGCCTGGTGTACAGAGCTAGTTCCAGGACAGCTAGAGCTGTTACACAGAGAAATGCTGTCTTGAAAAACCAAAAAGAATGTTCCCCAATCAGGAACATGGCAGAAAAACCCGCAGAAACTACTAGCCTTGCTCATGGAACTTGAGAGTCCTCCTGATAACAGGAGCAGAGGCTGTCTATCCCCGGTGCTTTGACGGGCTCTTGGGAACCTAATCCTCATGCTGGATTGTCTTGTCCAATCTGAATATTAGCGGCGGGGGAGAGGGGTGCGTTTGGCTTTACGGAAGCTTGATATGCCATGTTTTGCTGAAGCCCACGGGAGGCTTGCTCCTTTCTGGGAACTTCTGGGCGATTATGAAGGAAGAGTGGATTGGAGGGAGGGGATGAAGGAAGGGGGCAGGGAGTGGAAGGCTGTGGTCAGGTGTAAAAAAAAAAAAAGTTCCCTAAAGGCCTAGGTGTTAAGGACCTAACCTCCAGGTAGCAAAAGCTTCAGAGGCAGGTCTGGGGAAGGTCCTTAGAGGTCACCAAGGGCTTGCCCTCAAGGGGAATTGTGAGATCTGATCTCTTTTGCTTTCTGGTCAAAAGATGGGCAGTTTTACTCTGCCACTTACTTCCACAAGATGTGTGATATCTCTACAAGCTCGACACAATGGGGTCATCAATCACAGACTAGAAACCTTTCTCTTTATAACAAAATAATTTAGGTCCTGTGTTACAATGACAGAAAGCCGGCCTTCACCGTCAGTCTCCTCTAATTCCTGACTTTCTCTTGGCACTGTGTCCCCCCTCACCAATGTCATTCCTTTCACTGCACGGTCCTGTCTACTTCCTTTAAGGCGAACCTAAGTTCCTCTTCTCCATTCAACTCAATCACCACCAGACTGAGCACTTCCTCTCAGCGCCTGAAGCCCTTGCTTCTGACAGAGGTACTCATTTCGCTGAAGCCCAGCATCTCCATCTTCCTGACTCATCAACTCCGTACCCTGGAGAACCCTCCACTGGGGGGGGAGAAGCTGCAAACTCCCAGCACTCTCCAAGGTCCTCCTCTCAGGGCCTCAAGCATTAACGGGCTGCAGGGTGAGCTCCAGAGGAAGAGGAAAATGCAATGGCTCAATTCTAGAGTTGAAAAAGCCTTCATGCTTCCTCCAAGTCTGCTGGGAGGACCAACAGCCCAAGGCAACAAAGACCCTGAAAAAGAGCAGATTTATGGCCAGTGGCATTTTAATTCCCAGCACTTGGGAAGCAGAAGCGGGAGGATCTCTGTGATTTTGAGGTCAGGCTGGTTTGAATAATGAGTTCCAGGACAGCCAGGACTATAGATAAGACTTTTGAGTGACGGTAACAGGTAAATATTTTTAAATGTTTATATTTTTGTTTCCATGACTTTTTATTCTGAATGCATTATCATTTAGAAACTATGGTTATTTGTCATAGTTCATGATTTTCAACAATAAACTAATGCCTCCCAATTGTATATATACCATGATCAGGCTTCGATCTAGACCTGATGTCAATGACATCTTGACTGTGTCCTTACTTAACTGTGTATACTCAAGCTCAGCATTGCCCTCTCTCGAGTGTATGCATGGAACTCTACTCTGAACTAGCCTATCCTCAACTTCTACCACCTTCAGAACCAGCCCAAGCCCAGGGACTCAATTTCTTGCATTTCCATTCTACCACAAACTCCTTGATTCAGACTCCTTCGTATAGACTCCTTATTTAAATGGCATCCGTGATCACGATCTCCCGGTGAGGAGCCAGACAGGCATGTCTCATTTACTCACTCGTCTTGCCATAGAAAATAAGTACTGAGTAAGGTCTCCAATCTTCTTCCCTCCAAACTATTCTTTTTATTATCTCTATGACCACTTTTCTAAAATGTTGGACAGTCCTACTTCTCTATGTATACAGCCAAATAAAAATTCAAGTCACTCTAGTACGACACAGAAGACTCTACCTTGGATCTACTCTAACTTCTTCATTTTTTTATACTCATTCAGAAAACTCAAACTTTACCCTCCTTTAAGCATACTATGCCCTTTCATTTTTAATAATACAGAGTAAACAGTAACCCAGCCCAGCTTATTTTATTCTTATGAGCTCCCTTATAGTATTTAAAGCCACTAGCTAACCCTGTGCAGAAATGAGTGAAGAAACAATCAGACAATACAGCTAACTTTCAATTAGCTATTTTCACAGCCATATTAACATCTGCATAAACTAAAAAGAAAAGTGGAAACGATATGCTTCAACTATATGCTTTCTTTCTTACAGTAATGACAAACTCTGTTTCATTGTTAACTTACAGATTTATGACTTTCAATGCACACTTAATTCAAACTTGTTCATATTTGTCTCCTGGACTGGGGGGCTTTTTTTATAATGTTTTAAAAGACTTATTTACTTATTTTGTTTACAGTGTTCTGTCCACATGTATGCCTGCAGGCCACAAGAGGGCACCAGATCTCATTACAGATGGCTGTGAGCCACCATGCGGTTGCTGGGAATTGAACTCAGGACCTCTGGAAGAGCAGTCACTGCTCTTAACCATTCAGTCATCTCTCCAGCCCTGGCTTTTTTGTTTTGCTTTGTTTTTCAAGACAGGGTTTCTCTATGTAGCCCTGATTATCCTAGAACTTGCTCTGTAGACCAGGCTGGCCTTAAACTCAGAGATCCACCTGCCTCTGCCTCCCAAGTCCTGGAATTAAAGGTGTGTGCCACCACCGCCTGAACTTTTGCTCCCCTTCCCTAGTGTGTTTTCTACTTGTTTCTCCTGCCTGTCTTCCCTTCACAAGAGCATCACTGCTTCTTTATGCAACATTCTTATGTGCACAACACTTAAAATTTACAAAATATTTTCATATACACTAACTTGGTTACTATAAAATCACTTCGACATGTAACAGTATAGATGTGTATATATAAATAACCATGTAGAGGACTGGAGAGATGGCTCAGGTTAGGTTAAAAGGACTGACTGCTCTTCTGAAGGATTCAGGCTCAATTCACAGCAACCATATGGCAGGTGATAACTGTCTATAACTTAAAGATCTGACACCCTCACACAGACATACATGCAGGCAAAACACCAATGCACATAAAATTAAAATGAACAAATTATATTAAAAACCATGTATAGTGACAGCTGTCTTGGTACTTTCTTGTGTTTTATCTTAGCTCTGAGACCATTCTGAGCTTGGTGATTCATCTAACAATGCTGTAATCCCCTTGCATCCATCACCACCTGCCCTGCCCAAGTCTTCTTTAGTCTAGGATAACTTCGGCCTGCCCCAATGCGACCCCAGTGCATTTCCTACTAAACAACATTTCAAAATTAAAGTCAAGCAAACTAATATTTTAGGGGTGACCAAAACCAACCTTCCAATTTTAAAGGGCAAACCTTCATAGCAAAACATCCCTAGTTTTTCTTGAAAATCATTTTTCCTTTTTTAAAGACATTTTTTAAATTTAATTTTCTTATTTTATGTGTATGTTTATTTGTGTTTGTATATATGTTTATTTGCATGTTTGTCTGTTTGTGTGCTATATATGTCCATGGTACTGAAGAATGCCAGAAGAGAGCATCAGATTCCCTAGGATTGGGGTTATAAATGGTTTATGACCTCTACTAGAAATCGATCCTGGGTCCTCTGGAAGAGCAGCCACTAAGCCTAACCACCAGGCCATCTCTCCAGCCCACTTTTCTGTCTGTTCAAAATTTTGTTATGGCTATGTCGCTCTTAGGCTGGAGTCAAACCTGTGCTCTTGCCTCAGCCTCTGAATATTAGGATTATAGGCCTGTCTTTCCATGCTCCTAAAGGCCCAAAAGTCAGGGGTCTGAGGCAGGAAGATCTTGAATTCAAGGTCACACTAGGCTACAGAGATTCAGGGACAGCTTGAAGCTAGAGTTACACACACACACACACAGACGAGAGAGAGAGAGAGAGAGAGAGAGAGAGAGAGAGAGAGAGAGAGAGAGGGAGAGAGAGAATATATATAATTTAAATACGACTTACAAATTCTCTCAAGGTACTTACATATACTCCTTATGCAAGGAGTTAAAAGTACTTCTTAAGCCCTAAATTAAACTATTAAGAGATGTTTTTAATATCCTGAGATATATGCAGGATTAATGATCAAAAGACTAGAGCCCTGGTCCCAAATCCACCACATAATAGCTGTCTTGGGAAAGTCACTAAATGTCCTTGAGTTAATTCATCTGTATAAATTGGATAATGCCACTTACCTTTCAGAATTGTTAGCAACTGAAGTGAAAGAACAGCTGTAAAATAACAGCTAAAAAATGGTGACCTTTGATAATTACTATTATGTACAATACTGTTTTTGTTTTCAGAACCATGCCCAACAACTCTCAATATATCGGACTTCCTGGTCCAACAGCAACCATGATAAACGCCTTCAAGGAAGCCATCTATATAACTTTTGGATCCCCTTCCTGGGTCACAAGTCAGGTCCTATAAATAGAATCTGGAGTATCTTCCTCTGTATGTATTATCTCTGTGCTTCATGAAAACTCACCACGGGATGCTCCTCAAACTCCTCCTTGCTGGCTTGGCCTAACTACCTGGCACCAGCTACACATCTGGCAACTTTCACTACAGTCTTTTCAATCACTTAAACACGTAAAATGAAACGTCCTTGTGCTGATCAAAGTGAAGCACAAGAGTCAGACTATAGCCGTGTGCAAACATGAGATGCTCTAGTTAATGTTTAGATATCCTTTAGATCAGTTTCCTAGGGGATCAGCTCCCAGGATCCCCCCATACAGAATGCACAGATGCTCAAGTACACTTATTCAAAATGGTGCAATATTTGCATATAATCTATATACATCTTTCCATTTCCTTTTTTTTTTCTTTTTTAAAGGTAGGGTTTCACATAGCTTAGGCTGGCTTTGACTTTCACATAACTGAGGATGACCTTGAACTTGTTATCTTCTTTCTTCGGCCAGGTTTAGCAAGCACTCTACAAACTGGCTGCAGGCTCGGCTGCTCTATAATACTAATAAAAGTAAAAGCAATGTGAATCGCTGTTATACTGTATTGTTGGAGGAAATGACAGGAAAAGAGTCCATACATATTCATTACAAATATGCTTTCTCTCATAATATTTTCAGTGCAGGTTGAATCTAAGGAAGATGAAGAACCTGGGACTTAGAAGGGCAAACTACACTTACAAGACAATACAGCAGAGAAGGGCCAAGTGACTGATGTTTACATAGTACCCTAAAGTACAGTAACAAAGAGGCTTGGGGAGGTGGTGGCAACAAGTCCAGGGAGGCTGCAGCAGAGCAATGCAGTTAATAACAGGTTGTGTTGCAAGGCAGAAAAGACTCCAAGGAAGGTGCTGAATGGGTGACAGCCTGTGGCAAGCTATCTGAGAGAGGTGTAGTCCTCTAATCTCTCTTCCATTGATAGGATCTTTCCTAGATCCTCCCTTAATTTAAGGAGATAAGAGAGGCTCATAGAAGACTCCTTTGCATCACTGTTTACTAGTGTAGATTTCTTTTATAGATGAAATTTCTTCTACAAAAAGACAGCTCTTTAAAACTATCCCAGTGTCGACAGTTTTTCTAAATATGCCAAAGAAGTGTATTTTAGGGTGGCATATTTTGGTTCTCCACAGTGTTAAAACGCATATATGAACGTGTGGAAATGGAATAGTGTGGTTATGGTCTCTGAAATCATTTATCTGAATTGTTCGCCTACAGATCAAGGCAGGCAACTAATCTTCACTTAAACTACTCAAGTAAAATTTACCCAGTATTACCATGTGCAAACAATCTAGACTCATTACCCTTCCGAGATCACCTCTGCTCTATCCAAATTCAAAGGCCCCTTTCCTCCTGAAAACTAAGCCAGCTGGCCAATGCAGATGAAGAGTTTATTATGCTTTATACTGTCCTTCGTATTCTCAAACATCCGTACCGCGGATAAGACAGCATTCTGTTCCACTCAGCCCACGGACTCTAACGACAGACCATTGTTGATATTTACTAGCACACATACTCTCTTCAATCCAAAATAAAAAAAAACTGATCTAATGTCTATTATACCTTAATGATAGTATTTTTGATGACTTCTAAAATTATATTTAACTAAATAATGTATTCACATAATTAGAATATGTGAAGATATAACAAACCCAAAGAAAACCTGTTTTGCTTCTACAGATTCCAAAAATATGTCATGAATCCAACAAGTGTTCCATAAACCATGATAACATCATTTTGTTTATAATAATCAAAAGACTGGGAGCTGGTCAATTTTCAAACATTAAAATTCTATAAAAGTGGAAGACAACTATAACCCTAACAATTTTTGATGGTTCCAGGTGACTCTCGGGTAACTTTAGTGATTCTGAGCCTGCTAACAATAGATAATAATTGTCACCATCTGAACAGAACAAGTTAAACCACAAGGTCATAATACTAGCTGGGCCTGAGATACAGCAAATTAAAAGAACTCTACATCTTGAAGTTGGAATTACACAAATTTATCACTAAAACCTAGCAGTTTAATGAGCAAAGCTACAAAACCAATTCAATGGATAAGGCCAGTGAGGTGGCTCAAGAATGACTGCCGACTGCCGGCTTGAGCTCCACTCCCAGGACTTACACAGTAGAATGACTCCTGCGAGCTGTCCTCTAAGCACGCGTCAGCCCAGGCATGCACTTGCTCATACACACAGTGCAGTAAATAAGTAATATGTTGATGAGAAATTAACTTATAGAAAATAGAATTCGATGATTTTTATCATGATTCCATTAGCACAAAGTAGTTGCAATCAACAATGGACCTTATAAACTTGATGTCCTTATCTAAACTCACTTAGAAAGCTCTAGAACTCAGAATTTCTTCAGAATACCTGCAAAGCAGCAAAATACCTTTCCATTCTAGAATAATGAAACTGGAATGAGGGTTTCTCGGAGAAAGAGAATTTTCTTCCTAGACCCAATGTTTGGTACTAGGGTCTATTAAAAAAAAAAAAGCAATAAACAGATGAGCAAGAGAAAGAGGAATGGCACACAAATTTATAATTTGCATGCATGGGTGCCACACAAAAGATGAAGTCAAAAAAAAAAAAAAGGCCAGAACCAAGTAAGTAACTGGTGGAGTGCTGACCTGGTGTGCTTGAGGCTCAGGATGGATTCTCAGTCAGCACTGGGGATTGGAGGTGGGGCAGGCTTACAATTTTGAATGACAGAAAGAAACAGGGGCTTGAGAAACTAGGGGTGAGGGTAATAGGTTATGGGAAGGTGAATAGAGGAGATGCATTTCAGAAGAGAGACTGTCTCATACAGACAAAAGTATCTCAATAAGAGCCTCAAAAGACATGTGGCATCCTCAGAGTATATGACACTGTGGTAATATGGGAGAAGGTGGATGGATCACCCATTCTCTCCTAAATCCAGCTAGGGCAGATAAAAGAGCCTTCAGGAGGCTGAATAACTGTTTATTTCCCTAAAAGATTTTCTTTCCAGATAGATAAATTTCTCCCCCACACTAGGACAGCTTTTCAGAGCTACTCTTTGCATGAACGGCCACTCAGAAGAACCACCTGGAAACATGCCAAAAGAGCACACTTTGGGGGAGCACTATTTAAATGTCCCCCCACCATTCAGAGAAATGTACACATCAACTCTAACTTGATATGTAGATCCAGTTAATGTCCATGATAAGCCGAGACAGAACAAAAAACATAAGCATGCCATTTCCTCCAAATGCCCATTAAGGCAAATAACTGTTTGTATATTTATCTAGGATTTAAAAAAAAAAAAGTCTGGAAGAATGTAATAATAGCAAGGGAAAAAGAAAGAGCACACATCCTAATTAAACCTAACAAAACACAGAAAATAATGCCTAATATTTATTGTGCCCTTATGCACATAGAATCCTCACCAATATGCTCTAAGATAGGTACTTCCTTTTTCTTTTCTTTGAAATGGGATTTTACCATGCAGCCCTGGCTGGCCCTTAACCAGCACTTACCCTGCTCCCTGCCCCTACCTCCCAAATGCTATGATTATTGATTACTAGTGTACCACACCCAATCAGGGCAGCTTCACTTAAGTGGCTGAAATACAACTCCTGTCTCTGTTACAACTATAGCATAAATTATGTTTTCACAATTATGTAATCCTACTTCCTTTTAAAGAAACTAAAATCCACTTTAACATAAGAAAAACACCACACTTAGAAAATAATTTTCACACAATTCACTTAAAAATACAAAAACCCTTTTGAATTCTAAAAGTCTCAACTAATTTTAGCACAAAAATAGAACATTAGTTTAATCTAAGATGCTCATTTAATATTTTAGTCTAGATGAGTTTTGTCTCGAAAGGAAACAATTAGCATCTTCATTGGTAATGCAGCACAACACTTTAACTTTTAATAAAAGCTTGTGCAGTTTTGCATCACGTATAAAGCCTTCAAAGTTCTCTATCGTTACAAAGGAACAATATCACAAATAAGCCAAAAATTATTTATAGTTGGCACTAGAAGGCTTTAGAAATAAACAATACAGATGTGATAAAGTAGGAAAATAACTGAACACTCCAGAGTCAGGCCCACCAATCCTGGCTCCGATAGCAACTGGCAATTTAGTCCCTTCAAATGCTCTGGGCCTTGGTTTCCTAATCTACAAAATAACCATCTCCACCTTCTCCTCTTCCAGCTCTGAAAGAAATGACTCACCGGCATCTCTTCCCCAAGCCTCTCGTTCTCATTTTGTGTAAGTTATTACCATTACTTCACAGCCAGTAAACTTGCTTGAGGTCCACACTCCTAGGAAACGGCCCACTCCAAACAAGGTGAAAAGGGAAAGAAAGCCTCCCTTCCCCACTAAGGGTTTGCCACAGATGGTTCGCGAGGTGAATGATGTAGAAGCCATTATAATGTCAAAAGGTGTTAGGTTTCAATATTTTAAGCTGCTGTTTTGTATGCCAGTACATTCTCCCTAAGGACAAATAGTAAAATTCAAGGACAATAGGAGAAAAATATATAATTATTCATTACTTATTCAAGTACTTAGAAGGTCAATTAAAAACACTAGTACCTTTTTGCAGAAATGTTTGAATTAGCTGGCAAGATCTGCTCCGGAATTTTTTTCCCTAAATCTTAAGTACTCTCTAATCAAATGAGTTTTCATATTGTAAACCACAGACAATTAAACAAATGTATGAAATAAGTAATATATAGATGTGACGTAAAAAAGGCTAAAGGCTAATCATGCTTACTCCTTTCAATGGAAATGAAAATGGTAATATGCCTGCAGGACAGCTCCAAAGGTGAACTCTGGACATCAGCCATTGCCTCATGTTTGTGTCTCGCTTCCGTTTCTAAGGCAGTCTCAAAATCGGACCATGAATACGAAACAATATATTAAGATTAAAGTACGCATCCGACCGAGATTCCCAGCTGTTAGAGCACTCTTTCTAATACCAGCATCTTTCCTATTTCAATACTGAAAGAAAAACCATCTTAAAACTTCTATAGAACATGTAGCTCAATTTTACACGGCCTTGTAAAGAAGCAGGGAAAAGCAAGCATGACTTATTCGTCTTCTAGGATAAACGTCAGAAAAATCACAATAGTACAGTCCAGCCTAATGTTAACTTTGAAAGAAGCAAGCCTCCAGTGTGGATGGAGAAGCTGCTACATTTAAATGTGTAGTTTTAAGAATGTCCAGGAAAACTGCTAAGTCCCCAAACCCATCAAGTACATACAAACAATTGAAAATCCAGGATCACCGACAAAGTCCAACAGCAAGCCACCTTTTGCTTGGAACGTCAAAATGTCAAAACCTCGTGACTGATTTCCCCAAGCCTTCAAAATTGAGAACCAAACCAAGGGGTACTTACGCTGTTTCTTAGCATCCTTCAGTCAATGCAACTCCCTCTCCACAAAGTCAGTCCGCTTCAGCTACTCGGATGCTCAAACCCAGCACCAAAGAATCATTTATTAAGAGTCCAAGGACTTGAAGAGGGGTCTTCCTTGCGACCACCTCCGCATCCTGTACTAACCACCCCAGGTTAACCCCCAGGAGATGCTCCAGTCTTTTCCCGCATCCACGCTCCCCGGCTCCTTCTTTCATCTCCCGGTAGACCTTTTACCGTCGACCTTGAGGACCCTCAGGTCGGAGCTCTGGAGCTCCAGGTGAACTAGCTGGTTCCCTCTTCCCTTGCATTGGGTACCCGACGACCTCCCCCACCCAGTCCCCGAGACCCCGATAACGAATGCCCTCCAACCAGCCCCAGATGACCCCTTCTTCCCCTTAGGTGCCCTGACTCCAAACGAAAAGCAATTCCTCCGAAACGTACCGACAGCCTACTGCGCGCAAGCTCCCACTACGCGCGGTCCCGTGCGCAGGGGCTCAAAGCCCCGGCTTGTCTTCCTCTTCCCGGTCGCTCCATCCCGGCCCAAGGGCCGTGCCGCCTCGCCGAGGTGCGGAGGCGCCCGCCCGAGGAGGACTGCGCCGGGCGCGGGGACCCGGGCAAGGAGAGGCTGCCGCTTGCGGGCGCTGGGCGACCGCGGGGGACACTCGGCGGCCGGGGCACGCGGGGCGGCCTCATCCAGGGCACCTGCGGCCAGGCAGGACGAGCCGGGGCAGCGCAGTCAGCGACAGGGCGAGTCCGAGCGCTCGCCGAGTCCCGTCCTCCGCTCCTGCCCGGCCGGCCAGCGCAGTCTCGCTTCCTCCGGACGGAGCCCGGGGACCCCAGCTCGGCCGGATGCCCCCGCCAGCCCCCACCCCTTCCCGGCCGCCTCCCCCTCGTCACCCTCTCCCCTCCCCCCGCCCCCCAACCCCCCACCGGAATGGAAAATACCTCCCGGGGCGGGGGGGGCGGGGCCACGCCTCTCTGAAGGGCAGCCTACCGTGACCAATGGCAGGCGGAGCTCTGGAGGGGCGGGATTCCCGTCGGCCAATCCAGAGGCGGGTAGGTGAAGGCCCGAGGAGGGAGGCTGGGAGCGAGAGAGGGGAGGCCGGCGAGTCAAGGAGGTCCGGCCGCGCGGGTGCGTGCTGTGCGCGGCTGCCATTTTGGAGTAGGGCAGCTGCGACAGCGGCCCGGTTCGGCAGAAAAGGGAGGAGCCAGTCAGGTGGGAGAGAGGCTGTCACGTGGGCGAGGTGGGCGGAGTAAAGCCGGCTAGGGCTCGAGGGGAGGGGGCGAGGCCGGCGAGTTTAGGAGGCTGGCGGGGGGGGGGGGGGGGGGGTGTCACGTGGCCGCGGCGAGCGCTCGCGGTGGGCGCGAGGGTGGAAGGTCAACCTGAGGTGCGGGTGGGAAGTAGCTTTGTTCTTTTGGACTCCGTTAGAGAGACTGAGAGGAAATTGCTGAATGGAGGTGACGAGTGCCGGGTAGGAAAATGTGAATGAGTCTCCCCAGCTCCCTCCAGCATGGAGCCATCCAAGTCACTGAATTCCAATATTCACGGGGAACCGGGCACCTCATTGAATTCAACTCTTCCCGTCCAGCCTCTCAGCTGCCACGAAGATGACTCATACCCGGGGGGAGGGGTATTGTAGCTCCCTCTCTTTGCCTGAACTCTATGTGAATCGCCCCCGCTATCGAAATGGCTGCGAGGACAGAGAAAGTGTATCTGGGTGGTTGTGATGCCCGCGAGACTCCTCAGCTGGCCTTTTAGAAACTTGGTCACCATTCGTAAACTAACCGACCACTTGTTCTTAGAGATACCTGCGATCGCTTTCCAATACTCTTCCCGTTTACCTCATGATTGAAATACAGTCTCTTCTCCCTGCGAATCTACTGATAGTGGTCCTCCTTTTACCAGTAACATCCTTATATCCAAGTTCAAGGGTCACTTTTTAGTCCTGTTTATTTGGAACAGTCTCACAGCCTAGGCTGTCTTGGAACTCAATGTGCAGCCCAATCTGGTCACTATAGTCGTGTTCCTACTTTAGCTGCTCAATATTGGGATTAGTGACCACTTAGTCTTTAATGTCTTGCCGTGGAGACTGCAGACTATATTTTTCTTGAAGGCTTTTCTTAGATTCTTTCAACCCCCACCCTGCCTTAGCACTGTACACCCTCAGATTGTCCTTTTCAGTTATTTTTAGTGTCTGTTCTCTATTGACTCTTTGAAAGTCCCAGGGTCTGACCCTCAGACCACACTTTGTATTGTATACTAGCTGATCTAACCATTCAGCTAGAATCAACAGTTGGTCAAGGGGGTCCAGATGTGCTTACGTAAGGGACTTTTAGACCCTTGACTTGTCTATTCCCCACACTGGAACTCATGCCTTCTGAAGTCCTCTTCCCCAGAGCTCCAAGAACCCGAGGACCATCCTCTATCCATTTTCTTACTACTCCAGCATCTGTATCTGCTATAGTTTGGATCTCCATAGGCTTACGAGTTACTCTTAGTCCCTGGCATAAAGGTGATGGATTGTGGGAAGCTTTAGGTTATTGGGTGCCCTCACAGTGCATTGTGAGACCCCTCCATCTCTTTCTTTCCCTTCCTGTCCATGATGTGAGGAGTTTTGTTCTGCAGTACAGCCCTAACCTCTTCCAGTTAGCTTCAGCTGATCAGTCTTCCATTTGAGAACCCCCTCAGATAACTGCTGCCTTGATCAGATTGACTCATGGTCATTTTCTTGATTGATCATCATGTAGAAGGCCCAGGCAATGTCTGCAGTGCATTCCCTAGGCAGTGTGCCTAGGCTCCATAAGAAAGGTAGTTAACTGAGTGGGGACCTAGGAGCAAGCCAGTAAGCAGTTTTCCTTTGATTCCTCCTCGAGTTCCTGCCCCAACTTCCCTTGATAATGAACTGTAAGATTAAATAAACCCTTCCCTCCCTGAGCTGTTTTTGGTGATAATGGTTTTGACCGCAACAAAAGACAAAGGAGAACGTGCCCCGATGTGCATGCCCTTCACCCCACGAAAGGCCTGTAAAGAAGAAGCCCACCGATCAGTATTGGAACTCCATAACTGAGCCAGAATAAACTCGTTCCCTTCATAAGTTGGCTGCTGTAGTGACATTAAACTACCTGACACACTAATACTTCTCGTGGTGTTACTTAGACTATTTGCTAAATTCTCTCCAACGCCACTGTCACTTCCTCTTTTGTGCCATTTAATCATTAGGCCAATATTTATTGAGCATTTTTAGTATTGGCTCAAGATTTAATGGTCAACAGAACTGACAAGGCTGCTGAATGAGGCAAGACAAACAGTATCAAGTAATAACTAGGTAAGCCAGGGATGACATGCATTTCAAAAGCTAAAACAAGGGAGGCCTAGCAGACCCCTCTGCATTTGTTAACCAGCTCTTGACTGCACTTGCAGACTGCACTTGCCCTGTGGCCCTCTTGCTTCTCTTCAGAGCGTACTGCCTTGGCCTTTCACCTGGCCATGGTTCGTTTATCTACTGAGAGCTTGTCCTGTTTCCTGTTACTGCTGTCTAAATGAAAGTCTTCCACATAGAATCAGATGGGGCACTTGAGGGTTTTTGTTTGTTTGGGATTTTTTTTTTTAGAGGTGATGGTTTGTTTTTATTTTTGTTTTTTCAGTTCGTTTTGAAATGGGGTCTTACTCTGTAGCCCTGATGGTTCTGTCTCATCCCAAGTCCTGAGCCACCATGTCCAGCAGGAATAATGCTATACTTCTTTGTGCCTGTACAGTGCTCAAAGTAGGTGCTCACAAGTGAGTGTTAAGTGCAATTGGTGAGTCGTCAGTGCTTGAATCCGGCTACCACGAAAGCAGACCTACCCAAATTAGAAGGCAAGGCCAGTGAACTCACTTAGTTGAGTGTGCTAGAAGTGATGTTTAGAGGTAAGAGATGGGATTATGAATGATACCACCCGCTTTGATACCTTCTAGGCCTGGGATTCCATGATGTTGTACCCCCTCATGTGACAGCATTTGCTTCATAAATACTGCTTTACTGCCAAGTGCATGTGGGCAACTTAAAAGTACTCTTTGTTTCGCATGATGAGCCCTAGACCCGAAGAGCGCTGGGTGAGTTGCCAGGATGGGCCCTGCAGGAGGCTGCAGTCACCACTTCACTGCGGATCTCCAAGCCCTTGGGTACTGCACCCCAACAGGGAACAAGCTGTTGCCAGTTCCGTCATAGTCTTTGTAATTAAATCCAAGTCTGGCAGAGGGCAGTGCATAATTATGAAGTATTATTATGGTTTTTATCATTATTAGGCACCCAGCTGCCCAGCCCAGGAAACCACAGTAGTAAAACACTGAGAACCAAGCTCCTCTCCCAGCTGGCATGAATAAATACCAGGTGTATTGGCACAGAGTTTTGCAGCTCTACATTCATCAAGATGAGACCTTCTGTCCCCTCCTTTTGGCAAGATACAATTTTAAATGAATGGGAAAAGGAAATGCAAAGAAAGACCTTTGCTGCCACCTCTGAATCAAATTCATTTTTTTCCATCTCCTAAGAACAATTTCTTCTCATCTACATATTTTCTGCATAAATCTTTTCCGACTTTATCCTTGACATGCACACTTCCTAAAAATCAATCTACAGTATCACCTGAGGGCATACGGAGTTTGTGAGGGTGCTTGCAGAGAACACAAAGAAAAAAATGCCCAGAAAGTATAGCCGTGTATTTCTTGAGCTCCTACTCAGTGCTGTGCTTGGCACTTAAGTTAGCCGACTCAGTCTTCAGCCCCTACAAGGTAGGTTTCATCACTCCTACTTTCTTCAAGGTCACAAAGACTTAGTAAATGACAGACCCAAGATCCCAGAACAATCACAAGAAGTTGGCGATCGTGGGCGATGGTGGCGCACGCCTTTAATCCCAGCACTCGGGAGGCAGAGGCAGGCGGATCTCTGTGAGTTCGAGAGCAGCCTGGTCTACAGAGCTAGTTCCAGGACAGGCTCCAAAGCCACAGAGAAACCCTGTCTCGGAAAAAAAAAAAAAGTTGGAGATTATTCAAAGTAACTTGTTCACACTGGTAGCTGAATGGAAGGGTCAGATTTCCCTCTTTCTATCAGCTTAAAAATGGTTTCCTGTACAAAATGGGTTTTAAGTTGAGCACTGAAAGGACAGTTCGGAAATGATGTTGAGGGGATGGTGCCAAATGAAGACACTATATTGGCCATAAGCCTAAAATCAATCAATAAGAAAAGATTTTTGTATTACTCAGCGATGACTCATGTTCTATTCTTCAAGTACCTTCACTGTCTCGGCTGCTCCGAAGTGGGAAAGTCAACAGGATGACACTGGGCTGAGAAAGTGTGGGCCAAGGATGGACGTGGGGTAACTGGGGGTTGGATGCCCCCAATGTAGAATTCCCCAGATGAACCAGCACATCCGGCCTTGGCTTCTGAAGCAACTACAACTATGCAGAAAGCTGCACTTGTTTGTGACTGCCGTGTGCCTAGCAGCCTCCTGGTTCATTTTTACTAAGCCAACTGTTTAACAATTTCTTAATAATTTGTTTAGTACTCACTATATTTTATAAGGAACTATGCTTCTGCTATCTTGAGTGCTTTTAATGGGGATTTAAAATTCAATAAAATATACTCATTTTAAGTATACTAGTTTGTTCTGTTTTGAAATATATATATATATATATATATATATATATATATATATATATATATCCCTTTGCAGCCACCACCATTATCAAGATATCATGCATTTTCATCATTCTGTGGAAAGACTTCCATGCCCATTTGCAGCCGGAATTTTAGTTCAACATGGTGTGTGTGTATGTGTGTGTAGAATCTTTCTCTTCCATCTTCCACCCACACGTCAGTAGGTAAATCTAGTGCCCGTAAACGTTCTGACTAGGTCTTCCCCATTGCCACTGTCCTCACTCACTTACCTCATTTGCACAATCGCATGAAATTGTGCGACTCCTTTCTTCACGCTCCAATTCATCCACCAATCTGCCACTGTCATTTTCTTTCAAAAACCCAGATCTGTCTGTTTCAATTTGGTTTCCAAAGGCTGCCCAACAGCCTGTAAAATAGCCCTGAATTTTTGCTTCTATTTATTTATTTTTTTGCTTTTCAGTATTGCCCTTTATGGGTAAGCTCCCCTTCCGGACTTTCCTGTTTCTCTCTATACATTTTTCATTTTTTTTTCCTGTTTGTCATTACATCTTTACCCTAATTGCGCCTTCTTGACTTGAAAACTATCCATTTGACACAGCCCCATTTAACCGACCTTCCCCCCCTCTGTGAAGCCTTTGCCCTGAGACTGTCCTCTCTATCATGTGCTCGCTCTTTCCCAGAAGGATGCCAGCGAAGGAGAGCAGGGGAGCTTCAGCAGAAACCTTGGTGGAAAATCTTGGTGCTCATTAGTTGTGCTATCCTGCAAGTCAGAAAGCATCTCCATATCTTGGTCCCTTCACGTGGAAAATGACCGTTAAAACAGCTGAGGCTAGAAAACTGTCTCCTGATGGATTTTGAGCAGTGCAAGTGCCAACCCAACATCTGGATATGTCCCCCTCACTTCCTGTGTGAGCCTGCCTGTTCTGTAGACTGCTGTATGACGGAATTTACTTTTTTTACTTTCCCATTTGTTACCTCAGTTAACTCTCTCCACCCATTTTCTGTACTTCTTCAAAAGCCAAGCACGATGGTCTCTGCCCTTTTTATAATTATTTATTGGTTTTATAATTAAGTAGTCACATAAAAA
Source organism: Microtus pennsylvanicus (assembly GCF_037038515.1). Taxonomy (NCBI): domain Eukaryota; kingdom Metazoa; phylum Chordata; class Mammalia; order Rodentia; family Cricetidae; genus Microtus; species Microtus pennsylvanicus. The sequence continues at coordinate 34,908,535 of NC_134599.1, read as the reverse complement.
GTTCTCAGAATAAACAAAATGAATATTTGTGGTTTGTTTTAGAAAGCTTTATTTACTCAACTTTTCAAAGCCATTATCTGCCAGCCATGTTCTAGGCACTTGAGCATACAAAAATGAACAAGAAAATCTGTAACACATCATAGGTGTGGGGGCAACACATACAAACCGTGAGAGTTTGTAATCTGTATAGTTAAAAGGTACTAAAGAAAGCTCAGTTGATGTAACTGCAGTGATTTGGATAAAGCATCCCCGAGGAGACAGCACTTGCTCAGAAGAAAGCACACAAAGAACAGGTGCAAGAACATGTCAAGGAAAGGCAAAGACACTGACAAGCCCCAAGGCAGGAGCAGAAACTTCAAGAACACAAGGAGGAAGCCAGAGTGTTTGTAGAATTATACAAAGAAGCAGATGAGTCCGGTTTTATCCCAGGCTTTTTCAGACCCAGGCCAGTTGGCCTTGGTGAGTTCCCGATAGAACATCCCCATTCTCTCAGTGTGTGGGTGCACCCCTCGCGGTCCTAAGTTCCTTGCTCGTGTTCTCTCTCCTTCTGCTCCTCATTTGGACCTTGAGATTTCTGTCTGGTGCTCCAATGTGGGTCTCTGTCTCCTTTCATCACCTCAGGACAGGGACCCTGATTGATCTTTGGGCTGATGAGGGAGGGGGACTTCTTTGGGGATGGGGAGGGAAATGGGAGGCGGTGGCGGGGAAGAGACAGAAATCTTTAATAAATAAATAAATTAATTAATTAAAAAAAAGAAGCAGATGAGACCAGAGGGTCAGAATGAAGAGTTTAAATATTACTCTAAATGGAATCATAATCCTTTGAAGACTTTTGAGCAGAATTGTTTGTTTTCTAGGTCACTTTTAAGTGTTTATAGGGAATGCGTTCTCAGGATGGTGGGGCAAAGGATCGGAAGGCAGACTAGTTGCTTTGGTCTAGGCTACAGAAGAGACAAAAACCTGGATTAGGGTGGCAATGATGGAGAGGGCATAGAAGAGAAGATTTAAAGATATTTTTCCAGGTAGAACTAAACAGTTCTACTGATGGATTTAGCTGTGGCAAGGGGAAGCCGTCAAATATAAGTAATATGTGAAAATTAAGTTTATTGAGTATCAATTCTGTGGCAGGTACTGAGGTTATAAAACTTTATAAATAAGACACAGCCCGTGCCCTAAACAAAATTCACAACGGGAAAGAAAACATAACAGTCTAGTCACATCTGTAGAATGTTCAGGCATGAGTTGTGCACAGATTGCTGTGTGGCATAGAAGGATCCCTGACACAATTCAGTGAAGTGGCCAAGAGTCCCATCTTCTGGAAAAGATAGATACCAAACTCTCAGCATTTACAATTGTATGTAGCAAACCACATTTTGAGGAAAATGTTGCCTTCACTGATTTCTGTGTTTTGGCTTTTTTGAAACAGTCCTTCCTCAGACTCCTGAGTGTTGTGGTTACTAATCAGAACACAATTACTGAAAATAGAATATTCTACAATTTCTGATTGATTGATTTAAGAAAAGAGGAAAGAAGGATATTTAAAAAAAAAACTGAAGATATTGGAAAAAGCAGTCTGTGCAGCTATGGAGAATGAAAGCCAATATGGCAGAGACGTCTCCTGCAGCTTACGGCTTGAGTCCCACTAGCAATATATTTTGGATCACTGATTTGGGATTTTTTTTAATTAATAGCAACTATAACTTTTATGAAATTGCCTTATACCTCCCTAATGATTTCTCTTAAACATTTCTTTTTAGTACAGATTTATGATTGATCAACTTTCTCATGTGTCATGAATTAAAACAAAATAAAAAGGTATAGAATGGTCTCATTTTTAGCCATCTCCTCTTACTTAGTTCTCAGTTACCATTATGGGTAGAGATAACTATTTAGGTTGGTCCTCTGTATACTCCATGTTTCTTCAAATACAAGCACCTTTTGTGTATATTTTCTCTTCTCCCACATGAAAAGGGACAGGTTGCGTTTCTTATCTGTGCACTGTTTTCCCTCTACTGTTGTGACTTGGTGATCTCACCTATCAGTTCGAACAGAACTTCCTCGTTCTTTTAAACAGCTGTATAGTATTACACTGCAGGATATGCCACAGTTTGTTTAACCACTCCCCTATTGATGAACGCTTGGCTTGTTTCCAGTCTTTGCTGTTGATTACAGACAATTCTGCAGTAAATAACCTGGCATGTATAAAAGCAAGAATAGCCTTCAGATACATTCTCAGAAGTCTCCCAGACTGTAATAAACTTTAATAAAACATTCTGAGGAAATGTTCTAAAATGGTATGACAGGGTTACCAAACTAGAACCTCTGCTTTCCAAGGATTAGCTTTGACATTTCATCAAGAGTACTTCCTTGTTCTTGGCCTGTAAATGATATCTTTGTGTTCTTTCCAATAAGGAAAATTTCAAATATTTCAACTGCCTTTCCTGCAACAAACGATAGTTGAGATGATGCTTTCAGAGAAGAATCTGGAGAGAATGCGATGATCTGAGCATGCCTCCGTGACTGAATTGTAAGCTGTCGAGCATCTTCGTTCTCTTGATTCATCACGGGAATGCAGTGTCAGGTAAGGATGCTAGGTTTGGAACTGAAGACTTAGGAATCCTGATCCAAACAGCGCTAGTATCACCATTGCCCAGGGTCAAAGAGCCTTTGACATTTTTGTTTTTTGTTTTGTTTTTGTTTTGCCAATGCTTCTCCTTTCCTCATAGCTGAAATGCCCTTCTCCTGAGCAAATGTCTCACTTAAATCACATTCTATTCCCCTTTGGCTATTACATGGCTCCCACCACCTGCCAAGAACAGTGATATTTGATGGGATTTTGTCTTCCTGGTTTCTGATGTCTGTAGAGAACATCATTCTATTGACTACTCTTATGCTATTTGGGGGACTGTGGCACTTTATTCTCAGCCTTGAGAACAGGGATGTGCCAACCCTACTCAGCACCTCCTTGCAGCAGGAATGAAGCATATGGTGTAAACTGTACAATATTTACTATTCCCTTGGCTACAGTGAGCAATTCTAAACGTTCTAAACTGAGTCTCCATTGAAATTGGAGTAACTTGGACACATGCAGGGAAAGCCAGCCCAAGAATGGAACTAATATCGAAGATGCTTAATTGAAAATGCTTAAAAATAGAACCAATACTAAAGATATTGAATCTCAAAGTGCGTAGAGAGAATTAGGTAGGCCCTGGGTGCAGTCTATGAAGCCTGTCCAAGCTTCATCTGAACCAGATGCTAAAAGTTACTCATATTAGGTTGTGTTAGCTACTTTTCTGTTGCTGTAATAGAACACCATGTCCAAGGCAGCTTATAAAAGGATTACAGTTCCGGAGGGTTAGATCTCATCATGGTGGGATTCACGGCAGCCAGGGGCAGGATGGCAGCAGGAACAGGGTGCCCAGAGCTCACATCCTTCACCGCAAGCATGCAGCAGAGAGGGCAAACTGGAAATGGAGTGGAGCTTGTAATCTTAAAGCTCATCCCCAGAGACATAACTCAGCAGCAGGCCAGCAAACTTAGCCTTTACTTTACTTTATCGTGTGTGAGTGTATGCGTGTGTAAATATGTATGCGCATGTATGTGGAGAGCAGGTATCTACCCTTCGTTGCTAGCTCTCCACCTGATTTTCTTTCTGATATAAGGCCTTTCACTGAGGTCTTAACTTACTGATTGGCCAGACTGTCTGGACAGCAAGTTCCAGGAGTCTGCTCATCTCCGCCTCCCCAGCATGAGGGCAACAGGTGTATGCACCATGCCCAGTTTTTATGTGGGCACCGGAGACCCAAACTCGTCATCGTGTTTATGTGGCAGGTGCTTTACTCACTGAGCCATCTCCGCAGCCCCAGGTTTACCTTTCTGATTAGGCTAGTTTGGATAACATGTTTTTTTCTCTTTAGCTATCAAGTAATTTTTAGTTAATACAATATTTTCAAACAGAATTAGATGAACTAAGCTCATGTTGTGGTCCATAGTTGGACTAATGATTTTCCCCCAATTAATTCCTAGAGTCCTCTATTCTTGGTAAGAGTGATGCTACCATTGGACCATACCCAGGGGTTGACACCAAGCCAGAGTTCTCATCCCCTCCCCCCTTTTCTTCTCTTGAAGTCTTTGCATAAGCCCAGCTCACTGGTAAAGCTGAAAAAATGAAGGGAAATAGTGATATTCTGAGGGAATTACACCTGTTCATTTGAGGGATCAATTCGAGTTCACTTTCAGGAGTGAACGAAATTGTCGGACTCCGTGTCTAATTCAAACCTAATCATCTGGACTGATTCAGGGTTCATATGGGACAACTTCTTGGAGGGTTCCAGTTTTATTTCCATTGTAGAGAACCGTGCATCATGGAATCAGGTAGAGCCTGTTTTATTAGACTTTATTAGATATTTTGTACTAGAAAAGTTAGCATCTGTACTGGGCAGAGGGGGGCTGGCTAATATTTTTCTTTTTTGTTAATGTGTTAATGTGTTAATGTGCATATATGTATGTGTCCCGGGCTGTGGGCACCCATGGAAGTCAAAAGATTGTATCAGACCCTTGGAACTGAAGTTATGGGTGGTTGCAAACCTCCATGCGGGGGCTGCAAGCCCAACTGGGGTTCTCTACAAGAGCAACGAGTGCTCTTAGTCACCAAACCATTTTTTTTTACATTCTCTCTTCTTCAATATTTTGAGGCAATGTCTCAAGAAATATATAGCTCAAGCTGACTATAGCCTAGCTGTTTATGTTATAGTCTCCTCAGTGTAAAAACGACAGGCATATGCCACCAACCCTGAGTTTTGCCTCCTTTAAGCCAAATTTTTCAAAGATAAAACACTTACAGCTTCTATTTGAAAACTTGCTGGGCATAGCGGCACACACCTTTAACCTTAAGCATTTGGGAGGCAGAAGTAGGCTGATTTCTCTAAGTCTGAGGCCAGCCTGGTCTACATAGTGAGTACCAGGACAGCCAAGATTGCATAGTGAGACCCTGTCTTGGAAAAAAAGAGAGAAAGAAATTTATTTCAAACTAGAATGTTATTCTGTCCAATGTCTTGAGGCATTAGGATATAAATGACCAGTTTTAGGACAAAATTATTCTCTAGAAAATGGTCTTTAAAATGTAGGCTCAGAACATTAATTGGATCATTTCAAACCTAACTAATCAAATGGATTACAGGCTCTGATATGAAATATCCTTTGTTTCCTTGTTTCCATTCAAAAAATTCAACACATAAAATGCTTAATTTGTTCTAGGTTATGTTTTGAGAGTGGGTGGTATGCAAACCAAAGGTGAAGTGACAGATGCCGCCGATATTTCACAAGACACCTCTTCCTCAGGCATGTGCACCTGAGAAATGGATGAGCCTGGAACAGGTATCTTATTCAGGCAGACACCAGAGCAGGACACAGCTGCCAAAGTGGACGGGCCTTAAGAGCAGCTCTCATGAACATATACGCATCAGTCTGGTCTTCTGTAAAGAAATTCACCTAAGTCAGTTTAGTTCTCCCTAAATTCACGACAGTCTGTGGCCACCCAGATGGACTGCATATTTTTCTGGGCTCTTCTGGGTTTGTCATGTTTCTCCTGACTGGCACTCAAAGTTAAAGGCTGAAATGCATTTACTTAGGTCTGCAAAACACCATAACTGTAATTAATTTTATAGCATTAAATTCATTGGCCATGTGCTTTGCAAGGAATAAGCATGTGTTCTGCAAACGGGCTTGGCTACACAGAATTTCAATGCTTCAAATGATGTAATTTTCTATAATATTTAGCCTGCCATTTTTAGTTCAGTGTTCAGATAATAGGAGACTTCGAAGAAAAAGCTAAAGCGAGACTGATTTGCCTGGTAGTACTTCTGTTCTTTTGTTCTTTTAGAATCTAAAATTAGCCAACATCTGCAGTGTCAACAAGGACTCCATATGGCATTCCAGTCCGTGCTTCTCCTAGAGAATGCATCGAGGCCATGCAATCCGAGAGGAATGCTGAGGTGATGCTGGATGGACTATTGTGTGCTGTGTAGTGCTTCAGAGTTGAGAAATGAGTTAACACATAGGACCGTAGCTAATCCTCACCACAGTGGTAAGAGGCGAGAGACCAGCTATTCATGATAGTTGGTTTATGCCCACTGACCAAATGAGATTTCAGAAATACACAGTGCCAATGAGGCATGGTAGTGTCACCAACCTGGAAAGAAGCAGTGTCAGAGCATAGGCAAGGCCACCTGATTCCTAAGACGTGCCCTCTCTACTGTTTTACCAGGGTCACGTTATTGGCAGTCCACGTCAAGATAGAACATTTTCATATGAATAGACTCCGCACGTAACGGCCAGGAAAAAAAAAAACGGAGAAGGAAAACTCAGTACCAGAAACTAAATAACTAAGAAGCATATCTGAGTTTTAAAATTAGACCTCGTCTGATCCATTAAAATTAGTCAATTTCTATAGAAGTTCGTCTAGTTACCCCTCTGGTTTTCTCATTTACCATCGAAACAAAAGTTTTCACCCAGATATTGTCTGTCTGGAACTGTCCCCCTCACATCTGCAGTGGTCCTAGCTAGACAATCCAGGAACCACTGCAATGAGGTCTTTCCTTTCCGTAATAAGTACGACTCGTGTCTACCTGAGGTTTGTAGCACTTTGTTTCCATTCAGACATCTGTAAATTTTTGTATCATAGCAATCTTTCAGGTCGCCTGTGAAGTTAAAGGATTACAGCTTGAGGTTGGAACATAGGCAAAGAGTTGGAAGGCCCCTTGTGGCCAGGTGGTGGTAGCACACGCCTTTAATACTAGCAGCAAGAGGCAGAGGCAGGCGGATCTCTGTGAGTTTGATGCCAGCCCTGTCAACGGAGCAAGATCCTGGACAGCCAGGGCTACACAGAGAAACCCTGTCTCAGCAAACAAACAAACAAACAAACCAGACCCTTGCATTTACTGTCTTTCTTTATAGAATGTCTCACCTATGTTGTATAACTGCTTCTACATTAAGAAGCAGCAAGATTCAATCACTATCCACTTCTTGGAATTTAAGGTTTGAAAATGTCTGAATACCGGCCTTGTAGAAGTGGGACACTGGGTTTGCAGCATCTGAAAGGTGCTGACATTCTTCAACACTGACAGGCAGATATACTTCCAACAGGTGGAAACACGGGACAACATTGGCAAAGGATCCACCAGCAAGAATTTTAATAAGGGTTTGGCCCAGCCACTGCCAGGTCTGTGGCTACTTCACAATGTGCATCTTTAGGAAACATCGTCCACCAAGTGGAAAGTTGGCAAGAAGCAGCATTCGATATTATTGACAGCAGAGCCACCAGCTTCCTTAAAGCCTTAAGAGAACCCTTTCCATTAGTTGTTTGGATGGATTCAAGGAGCCACACAGAAAAGCAGTGTTTAATTCTGGTGGTGTCCAAACATTCTTGAGACTCTAATAGGCTACCCAGTCTCTGTCAGAGATTTGTGGAAAAAAAAACTAAACGTCCCTGAAAATGTTGCTTAACCTGAAACAGAAAGTTCTCTCCACATGTGGCTGTGGAATTATAAAAAGGGACCGTGAGAGACAAAGGAGTGGCTTGTGCCAGCAACCATTAGTGATGGACTGTTGTATGGAGACCAGGACACTGCAAGGACTCACCCTATGACAGTCCTCACTTCTTCAGCCTGATTGCTCTTGGTGTTTTGTGCTTCCTTTTTGTTTTTGGTTCCCTTTCCCTGCCATTGCAACAAGAAAAACATGTGTCCACAGGCTCAAGTGTGTTGGATTTAGGCTCATTCACACATCGAGTCGTGCAGATTCGGGAACTGGCAATCGTTAGTTAGCAGTGATCTCAGCACTAATCAATCAGAGTTGGAACGATAGGAATTTGTTCCCACTCATGACCTGGGGTCTCTGTGTGTAATGTGGTCTCTTGGCTAGTCTGCTGCTGATAATAGATGATAGATGAGAGAGGATTGGAAGGACTCCCACAGCTCCCACAATATTCCACCTCATCTCTGCCTTAATTTGTGTGTGTGGAGGGGGCTACTACGCCAAGTCAGGTTAGCCAACACTTGTATTGATGTTTGTGTCTGTCTGAATAGTAAATCACGATGGTACTTCCTGTTTTCTCCAAGCTCAGTATTAGACAAATGAGAAAGGATGCATACTGGGCCATGCCTAGAACACGCAGAATAACTGGAAAACAAGGGCATTCCTGCACTGGCCAATGACACCTTTCATTTGCACATTGATGCAGTAACAATTCTCAGTACTTCTCTAACTTCCTCTCCTTGTTTAGATGCAGCTGAACAGTTACTCTTGGAGACTCTGGGAGAAAGACATGGCCTGGACAGCTAGGTGATGCTGAGAAAGACCGCAGATTCCCCCCGACACCAGTAGTTCACTAACCTGCCTTTCCCCTTGTGGCTGCTCTGTATGTATCATTGCAACAGGAAGAATTGGGTCCCCTAACGGTCATCCTTGGTGTGTTTGTGGAGGGTGATTGTGTCTCTGAGATTTTGCCTTGTACCTACGGGTGACCTTTTAGGTCCTGGGCACTCTGAAGGATCTCCTTCTCCTGTGTGAGAATATGGATCCAGGAGGACAAAACCCAGTGTAATTTATCCCTGAGTCCTTGTAAGGTCTGCTGTCCAATGCCACAGAAGGAAGTCAGCCTTGAGTAGACCCACAGTGTTTAGTGATATCAGTGATACTTTCTGGCTGTCCAGATGATTCAGTAGGTTGAGGCACTTGCTGCCAAGCCTGGCAGTGGGAGTTAGATCCACAGGAGCTATGGTAGGAGAGAACTGACTCCTGAAAGTTGTCCTTTAATCTCCACATGTATGCTAGGGTGCACACACGCACACACACACACACTAAATAAATAAAAATGTAGTATTATTTTTTCTTTTTGAGGCAAGATCTCACTATGAAGCTCTGGCTGGCCGGGAGTTCCTCATGTAGACTAGGCTGGACTTGGACTCATAGAGATCTGCCTGCCTCTGTTTCCCAAGTGCTGGCATTAAAGGTGTGCTTTCCCATTCCTGGCTAAAGAAAATACATTTAAAAAAACTTTCAGATGTTTCCAGGACTCTATTCGGGATCTCTGTGGGTCGTGGGACTCAGTTAAGAAGGCAGATTGAGGGGCTGGAGAGATGGCTCAGAGGTTGGGAGCATTGCCTGCTCTTCCAGACGTCCTGAGTTCAATTCCCAGCAACCACATGGTGCCTCACAACCATCTGTAGTGGGGTCTGGTGCCCTCTTCTGGCCTGCAGGCATACACACAGACAGAATATTGTATACATAATAAATAAATAAATATTTAAAAAAAAAAAAAAAAAAAAAAGAAGGCAGATTGAAATTGGAGCAGAGGTTGGGAGTGGAACCTAACATTAGGATATAACAGGGACAGCCAGCTCCGGAGCAGCCAGCTGGAGCCTTCGGCTTTTTTGTCCCTGTCTCAGTGACCTCAGCTCTAAAAGGAGAATGGTAATGCAAGGAGTTCCATTTCAGAGATGACTCTGAAGGAAATCTTTGGAGATGTGTGCCTATGTTCTCTCTTTCCTCCTTCCCTTTTCCATTCTAGCTGGCTTTGTGTGTCATTGCCCCAGGAGAGCCCTGTGGCTAGAGTTCCAGGATTTAGTTCTGAATAAGTCTAGCAGGGAGATTTGTATTATTTACCCAAACTAAAAAAACAAAATCTATCATTTCAAATGCAACACGGACAACATCTTACCTCTTGGCAGTACCGTGTGTGTGTCTGTGTGTGTGTATGTATATATGGATGTGTATGTGTGTATATATGTGTATATGTATGTATATGTATATATGTCTGTATGTGTATATGCCTCAGAGATTCTGGGTCTTTGCCAGAACCCCTCTTCTCTAGAGATCAGCAGAGGGGTGTACCCAAAGGGACTGCATAGGCTGGAACTTTCCCTTGTGATGGGAAGACCCACCAAATGGTCCCTGTGCTTCTTAAGACACCTAATCCGAAGGCTGCTGATATAGCCCAAGGGCAGAACACTTTCCTAATATGCACAAAGTCATGAGTTCAAACTCTGCCACTCCCAGTCACACACGCTGGACACCTAGTCCTTCGTAGAGCTCTCTCAGATGTCAAAGAAGCAATTTAAGGTCACGCCACACTATAAGAGGCCCAGGTCTTAAGTGCCCTTGTGCTCTGGAGCCATGTATTGTTAAAGGTTACTGATAGGTAAAATGAAATATGCACATTGAAATCTGTGCGACTATTTTATTGCTACGGCTATTGAAGGGGAGGGGATTTGTAGCATCAAGACTGTGCTGCAGCTGAGAAGGGGCAAATGCTTTGTGAAATTCAAAGTCTAGCACAAGGATGGCCATCTTCTTTATCTCAGAAAGTGTTCATTTGACATCAATCCTTTTTCAGCTTTTTTGTAGAAGACATAAATAATTACCATGTTCTTCTAAAGTAATTTTCCTGCTGTAGCTTGCTTCCTAAATATTTCAGGAGGAAGTGTAATGTGCTGTTTGTTGTCTTGTGTGGTTTAGAAAGCCTGTACTCTTGATTCAGTTAAAATAATCCTCAGAGCATTTTGTATTTCGTGCCAAACACAGAAATGCCACACCTGGATAACAAAGTAAGTCGGTGCACGCAATCCTTGTCATCTTTCCCACTGCATCATACTGGGGTGGTTTTTTGGGGGGGTCACTAATTCAAGGTCTCCAAAATATGGATTAGTTTTCCATTTAATCTGAAATGTCTACAAAAATAAATGCAAAATTATTTTCCAAATAGAAACTACTAGCTGGGTGGTGGTGGCACTTGGGAGGCAAAGGCAGATGGATCTCTGTGAGTTCGAGGCCAGCCTGGTCTAGAGAGCTACCTTTAGGACAGTCAAGGCTACACAAAGAAACAGAAACCCTGTCTTGAAAAACCAAACAAACAAAACAAAAACAAATAGAAACTACTAAAAATAGTTATACAATTTATATCTTAAAACAGAATTTGCTCATTTTTCTCCATTCAATAAGAAATAAAAAGGATGCCAGGCAAAGCTTTCAGAGCAATAGTTTGAATATAAAATACGTATTTCTAGTCAGAGACATACATGGGTACTGACATGCAGAAAGGTTGGGGGAGTTGAAGATGGAAACAATATGAGGTTCCTCTTACTCAGCAGCTTATCCTGCAACCAAAGCTGAAGAATGAAGAAAAATTCTATGGAAAGGTAAAGGAATGCAGACAATAGAGAAAAGCAAATGGCTATAGAAAATAATTATATATGTAAAATAACATATATTATATGTTATTATATATAATATAATATAATAAAAATAACAATGTCTAGAATAATTCTTAATGAAATTGCTTTCAAATTAAAGTTGGTTTTTAAGTCAAAAGAGCCTGGAAAAACTCATTGCCAGAAAAAAAGTAACAAGATTTTTTAAAAAAAAAAAACAAAAAACCATTTTCACTAAGCTTTGTGAAGCAAAGTTAGATCACTGGAAAAATGAAACAAAGCCAAGGGACACAATGCATCCCAACATGGCTTTGCCACCTTTGCCCATGTGAGTCATAATGCTCCCAAAGGCATTACCTTGCCTATGTAATCTACTTCCAAAAAGACACGAGTGCCTACTCAACCATATTGGTTGCCTGTTGCCAGGTAACAAGCATCTCCAAACTGGAATCTTAAAACAGCATTCATCATCATTCCTTTCTCCAGCTGCAGCTTGACTGGCTTCTCTGCTTCACACTGAGGCTCTCTCAAGATTGCAGTTCTGGTATATGCTGGAATCTGTGGCTATCAAGAGGCTCAGTTGGCTCAGGATCTGTGTTCCAGGGCACTTCTGCTTCAATCGTACACAGGCCATTGGACCCAGGACCAACTGCCGATCAGAGGTTGCCTCAGTTCCACGCCATGTGTCATGAAGGCCTCTCTCCAGCTCCTATGATGTTGCAGCTGGCTTCTCTCCAAGCAAATGTGGGAGAGAAAGCCAAGACAGTGTGAAATGAAGATGGAAAGTCACATTGGCCTGTAACTTAATGGAGGAATGGACACCCTGTCACTTTTTCAGTGTTTATCTGATAGAATCAAGCCACTAGGAGCAGCTCACACTCCAAAGGAGAGAGTTTTCCAAGGGTGTGGACACCAGGAAGTAGAATCGTTGGGAACCTTCTGCAGGGTTCCTACTACATCAACCTTCTTTTCATAACCTAGTCATAATAATCAGCTACTTTGAGATTTAAAAAAGTCTTTGGAGAATAATTCTCCAAAAATCTATGTGACTCATAATCTTTTATATACATCAGTAAATTCCTTTTTTTTACTTTATATGATTCATATGCCACTGAGATGACCAAATCATCTCACCTGCAGCAAACTATTCAAGTCAGTGAAGAAACTACTCAGTTATGTGGTCAACAGGTGGGTCAGCTCTCTGAGGACAGGGCCTTATTTGTCATGTTTTCTGTTATGTTCCCAGTGCCGACCTCAGAGTTTGATACCACTATACATCAACAGAGAGCTAATAAATGAATGGCTTCAACTATTTTTATTATAGACCTATGTCATATGCTGTGTACTTGCCTAAACTCCTTTACAAAGTGAGCAGCAGAAATATTTGCCTTTGTATCAAGAGCAGAAGGAAGACATTGTTAGAACTTGGGGTTTTCAAATGCAGCCCCAGCCTTGAAGTTACCAGCTTGATACTGACTCGAAGTATTTAGTAGAAGGAGTGCTGACTCCATGTGGAAAGTAAAGCTTTTACAGAGTGAGAGCTTTTACACTGCTCTCACTTCTAACAATAGACTCCATTGTCTATTGTTATGACTAGATTCCATGCGATGACTAGACTCCATGTCATGACTAGACTCCATGCGATGACTAGACTCCATGTGATGACTAGACTCCATGCGATGACTAGACTCCATGCGATGACTAGACTCCATGTGATGTCATGACTAGACTCCATGTGATGACTAGACTCCATGCGATGACTAGACTCCATGCGATGACTAGACTCCATGCGATGACTAGACTCCATGCGATGACTAGACTCCATGCGATGACTAGACTCCATGCGATGACTAGACTCCATGCGATGACTAGACTCCATGCGATGACTAGACTCCATGCGATGACTAGACTCCATGCGATGACTAGACTCCATGTGATGACTAGACTCCATGTGATGTGATGACTAGACTCCATGCGATGTGATGACTAGACTCCATGTGATGTGATGACTAGACTCCATGCGATGTGATGACTAGACTCCATGTGATGACTAGACTCCATGCGATGACTAGACTCCATGCGATGACTAGACTCCATGCGATGACTAGACTCCATGCGATGACTAGACTCCATGCGATGACTAGACTCCATGCGATGACTAGACTCCATGCGATGACTAGACTCCATGCGATGACTAGACTCCATGCGATGACTAGACTCCATGTGATGACTAGACTCCATGTGATGTGATGACTAGACTCCATGCGATGTGATGACTAGACTCCATGTGATGTGATGACTAGACTCCATGCGATGTGATGACTAGACTCCATGTGATGTGATGACTAGACTCCATGCGATGACTAGACTCCATGTGATGTCATGACTAGACTCCATGTGATGACTAGACTCCATGTGATGACTAGACTCCATGCGATGACTAGACTCCATGCGATGACTAGACTCCATGTCATGACTAGACTCCATGCGATGACTAGACTCCATGCGATGACTAGACTCCATGTCATGACTAGACTCCATGTGATGTCATGACTAGACTCCATGCGATGACTAGACTCCATGCGATGACTAGACGCCATGCGATGACTAGACTCCATGCGATGACTAGACTCCATGCGATGACTAGACTCCATGCGATGACTAGACTCCATGTGATGACTAGACTCCATGTGATGACTAGACTCCATGCGATGACTAGACTCCATGTGATGACTAGACTCCATGCGATGACTAGACTCCATGTCATGACTAGACTCCATGTCATGACTAGACTCCATGTGATGTGATGACTAGACTCCATGTCATGACTAGACTCCATGTGATGTGATGACTAGACTCCATGCGATGACTAGACTCCATGTGATGACTAGACTCCATGTCATGACTAGACTCCATGCGATGACTAGACTCCATGTGATGACTAGACTCCATGCGATGACTAGACTCCATGCGATGACTAGACTCCATGCGATGACTAGACTCCATGTGATGACTAGACTCCATGCGATGACTAGACTCCATGCGATGACTAGACTCCATGCGATGACTAGACTCCTGGTCATGGCTACACTCCATGTGATGGCTACACTCCATGCGATGACTAGACTCCATGTCATGACTAGACTCCATGTGATGACTAGACTCCATGCGATGACTAGACTCCATGCGATGACTAGACTCCATGCGATGACTAGACTCCATGCGATGACTAGACTCCATGCGATGACTAGACTCCATGTGATGACTAGACTCCATGCGATGACTAGACTCCATGCGATGACTAGACTCCATGTCATGGCTACATTCCATGTGATGGCTAGATTCCATGCGATGTGATGACTAGACTCCATGCGATGACTAGACTCCATGTCATGGCTACATTCCATGTGATGACTAGACTCCATGCGATGTGATGACTAGACTCCATGTGATGTGATGACTAGACTCCATGCGATGTGATGACTAGACTCCATGTGATGACTAGACTCCATGTGATGACTAGACTCCATGTGATGACTAGACTCCATGTCATGGCTACATTCCATGTGATGGCTAGATTCCACGTCATGACTGGACTCCATGTGATGACTAGACTCCATGCGATGACTAGACTCCATGTCATGACTAGACTCCATGCGATGACTAGACTCCATGTCATGACTAGACTCCATGTGATGACTAGACTCCATGTGATGACTAGACTCCATGCGATGACTAGACTCCATGCGATGACTAGACTCCATGTGATGACTAGACTCCATGTGATGACTAGACTCCATGTGATGACTAGACTCCATGTGATGTCATGACTAGACTCCATGTGATGACTAGACTCCATGTCATGACTAGACTCCATGTCATGGCTACACTCCATGTGATGGCTAGACTCCACATCATGACTGGACTCCATGTCATGGCTAGACTTGGTTGCCAATTTGAGTATATCTGGAATTAACTAAATCCCAAGCTGCTGGGTATCTCTGTGAAGGATTTTTCTTAATTAAATTATTTGAAGTGGGAAGATTCACCTCTAATAATCTGAAGCTTTGAGCTGGGAAATTCACCTTTAATCTGGGCCACACCTGCTGCTGGCAGCCTGTATAAAGGACGTGGAAGAAAAAAGTTGCCACTTTGTGCCTGTTGTTCTTCCATTCCTTCACTGGCATTAGAGTCTACTTGTTCAGGATTCCCATGTATACTGAAGAACAGCTAAGCCATCCAGCTTTGTCTGTTCCTTCTAATACACTGGCCAATACACTCCATTTTCTCATAAATGCAGACTGATGGTTTCTTCTGTAATGAATTTCACCTCCTGTGTCCTATCCCCCATTCACTGAGATGCTGGCAAATGACCACAAATTTGAAAACAAAACAACAACAAAAAAAAACCCAGAAAAACAACAATGACAACAAAGCAGTTGACTTTTAAAAACATACAAATAAAACTCAAGTATTTTTAAAATGTATTTTTAAAAATATAAAAGCATAGACAATCCTTACCATTTGAGTTCATCCCCTGTCCCACTTTCAAAGGTAGAGTTTAGCAGTTTCTTAGGTAGCCTTCCAAATATTTTCACATGTAAATGTTGTCTTTTTATTTTCACATTTGGTATATAATAATGTTATACACTTTGCTCCTTTGATCTTTAATAATACATTGGGAGGGCTGGGAAAGCAACCTAGTGGTAGAATGCTTACCTAGAATACTCCAAGCCCTAGCAGGGTGGTGGTGGTGGTGGTGGTGCAAGCCTTTAATTCCAGCACTCGGGAGGCAGAGGCAAGCGGATCTCTGTGAGTTCAAGGCCAGCTTGGTCTACAAAAAGCTATGTCCAGGAACAGGCTCCAAAGCTACAGAGAAACCCTGTCTCAAACAAACAAACAAACAAACAAACAAAAAAAGAATACTCCAAGCCCAGGCTTCAGTCTCCATTACCACACACATAAATGGTATGTTTGCATAGCCATATAGATCTGCTTCAATTTCCATGCTGCGAAAATATCCCACTGTATGGATGCACCATGAATTATACAGAATCCTTATCTAATAGGCATTTGCTTCTACTTCCTCTCAATTCCTTAGCCCTTATAATGGACACACTCACCTTTGTGCATTTGAATAGGCTTGCCTTATTTTTTTAATATTTTATTATTTTATGTGTATGGATGCAATGGTGGGCAAGTGCATGTGTGCCTGGTGCCCATGCCAGGTGAGGACACAAGATGTCCTAGAACTGGAGTTGCAGATGGTGGTGAGCCTTTATGCATATACTGGGAATCAAACACTGGTCCTTTAGAAGAGCAGCCAGCACTCTTAACTGCTGATCCATCTCTCCATCCCTGGGTTTATTTTATACATAGATCCTTAGCCACAGGCAAGTTAGGTTGAAGAATGAGTATATTTTAAAACCTCTTTGTAAATGAAACAGAATATAAATATGTAAAAACAAAGAGAACACAGAGTTTAGTGGGTTGTTCTGAACCATCCCCAGCTCAGGAAATAGAACTGCTGTCAACTGCATCCAGAGCTTTCTTCATGTCCTGTGATGATCATAGCCGTCTCCCTCGGCCCCGAAATCACTATTTACTGGCTTTGGGAATCACTTCCTTCACTTTGTGGCTTTTCTGTCAACTAACTAACATTTCGAAAAAGGTTAGCTTCGCTTTGCCAGTTTTTAAAAACTTTGATGTCTTTTGACTCTTTTGGTGCCCACAGTTTTCCCTGCAAATTTCCCAGACAATTGATCTGCTGAAGCCCTCGAAGCCGGAGTTTGAGCTACAGCTCCCTGCAGTCTCTATTAGCCTGTTCACTTCTCCATGGTGTGGCTTAACATGCTTCTCTGTCCTCTGTATTTCCTGCAAATTTGCAGCGGGGTGGAAAGCTTCATGAGACTCATTGTGATTCCATGGCATTGCTACGATGGTGAACCACCAAGAAGCACATGGCAGCTGGTTGTCTCTTTGTGACTTAAGATGTCTATGCTAACTGCCTAGGTCTATTAATTGTGTGGGATATAAACTATTCTAGTCTGCTACTTGTTAATTTACTTGCTAAAAGAATTGTGTAAGACGATGCATCTCTTCCTCTGTTTGTTCAATCAGTGGTGCAGTTCTCCCAGGAAAGGCAAAGTAACTGCCTGCTTCCTTCCTCGTATTTATAAGTTAGCAGTTATTGAACGCTTCTTTCACCACTCAAAGCTAACGCGGCTTGTTCATTTTGAACTTTACATATATGCATGTGCTCACACATGTGTTTGACATATCTTATGGGGTTCAAACCACTCGGAGTTTTGTGTGTCTCGTGTTTGGCTTCTGATAGCCTCTTCCATTGGCACTTGACTCCTTTTGAGACGTCCCAGCATTCTTGAGAGAGTCCTCACTATGTGGTAGGCACGGTTTCAGGGTCACCTTCAACATCTCGCACCACAGATCTGAGCCTGCCATTCTCCCGACACTCCCTGGTTTCTTATGTGGGAAAGAGTCTTTCAAAACCTAAATTCAGATACAAAGTATGTGAATACCTATTTTTAAAGATCAAATAACTCATTCAGGAGTGGTGGTATATACCTCTAATTTCAGCGCTTGGGAGGCAGAAACAGGTGGAGCTCTGAGTTTGAGGCCAGCCTGGTCTACAAAGTGAGTTCCAGGACAGTCAGGGCTACACAGAGAAACCCTGTCTTGAAAAACCAAAAATAAATAAATGAATAAATAAATAAAATCATTTGATAGTTTATACTGGTATTCCAATTCAAATTAAGAACTGCTAGGTTGTCACAAGGAGCGTTTCTTTGTCCAGGTTTCGGAGTTGTAACGAAGGTTGTTCAAGACAAGTGTCTCATATACTTGTAATTTTGTTGTTGTTGTTATGTCTCTTGCTGACCAAACCTTCTTTACAGCTCTGAAACCTGGACAAGGAAACGCCCCTCAGAACAGCGGCTGAATGTGTTCGAGATGGCATGTCTCGGGAGGATTCTAGGTGTCACACGAAGAGATAGGCTGCACAACAATGACATTAAGAAACATCTCCATCTACAGAAGGAAGTAAACTACAGGATACGGCAACAGCACTTGAGAAACTTCGGCCATGTTATGAGAGTGAATGACAGCAGATACCCGAAGGCAGCACTGCTTGGAGGAGTGCACGGGATAAGACAGAGAGGAAGGTCCAGAAAACGCTGGACAGACAGCATAGAGGAAGACTCTGGAACCTTGGGTCTGACAATAGCACCAGAACTTAGGACTGCCAGGATAGGAGCAACTGGAGAACCACCATAAACGGGCTGCCCACGCATGCTTAAGCAATGCTGGGATATGAATGAATGAATGAATGAATGAATGAATGAAGTTTTCACAAACGACTCAGAATAACAACACTGCCATTCCTGCAATCAAATGGATGGGTAGATGGCACACTTTTTCACTTGCTGTCTGTATTTGCCTTTATTTTTTGAAAAGTAATTTTTACTATGTCCACATTGTCTGAGTATATGGCCAGTGTATACAAAGCATGCTCCTTATCGTCCCTCACTTAATCTTAATTCCACAAGTGGTTACGTATTAAATGTTCCCTGTTAGCCTTAGAGCTGATATTTCTGGTTATTTTGGCTTTGCTTCTGACATGTCCACAGGGAGACTCAGAGGAACTCAACTCCCCGAATCTTCCATGTTGATAAGAGTCATTGTCCTTTGTGCCTGGCAGGGTTTCTTGCATATAATACTCTGAGCCTGTATCTTCTTAAGACCTGACAATCATTGCTCCCCTTCTCTTTAACATTCTGAAACACCCGGAGCAAAGCTAATTTTCTTTCTCTCCCTGGGATTCAGTCTTCACAAGCTCACCCGAAAGTTCCCAGCCATATGAGCACGTCTTAATTCATTCTTAAGTCAATATCCTAGATACATGTTCTGTGTTCTTCCTAAAGACAGGTGTCCCATTGCTTAGTTTATTTGGATGCCAATGACTGAACTTGGGCTTTGTACATGCTCAATAAGCACGTGTCCTTCCACTGAGATACATCACCAGCCCCCAAATATATATGTTTTCATTTTAAAATTTTATGTGTGTAGGTGTTTTGCCTGCACATTCTGTGTGCATGCCTGGTGCCTTTGGAGGCCAGAAGAGAGAGCCAGATACCACGGGACTGGAGCTATAGACAACTGTGTGCTGCCACGTTGGTACTGGGAATTAAACCAATGTCCTCTGAAAGAACAGCCAGTGATGTTAACCACTGAGCAATCTCTCCACTCCATCCCCTCCATTTTTTTGATTCAGTAAAGATCATTAGATATTTTTAAAGAAATAGTCTGAAGCCAGGCATAAAAGTCCACACCTATAATCTCAGCACGTTGAGGCTGGAGCAGGAGTATTGCAACCTGGGTTACATAGTGGATTCCAGGCTGGAGTAAGAGCCTGGCTCAAGACAGGCAAACTTGGAGAATGAGAAAAGACAGACAGGAGAGAGGGAGAACAAGAGAGGAGAGAGGGGGAGAACAGGAGAGGAGAGAGGATATTTGTACTGCACTCTTTCTGTGGTTTTATTTTTTACGGACTCCCATAGTTGGATGATAGATCTTCTCCTCTCATCAATAGTTGCTACTTTCTTTTATACATTTTAAAATAGATTTTTAACATCCCTTTTGCTTATGTGTATGTGTGAGTGTCTGCATGG
This sequence comes from Microtus pennsylvanicus, assembly GCF_037038515.1. Classification (NCBI taxonomy): domain Eukaryota; kingdom Metazoa; phylum Chordata; class Mammalia; order Rodentia; family Cricetidae; genus Microtus; species Microtus pennsylvanicus. Next base: position 34,888,641 of record NC_134599.1, on the reverse strand, counting down.
GGTTATGCCATATGCGTGCAGAGGCTGGAAGAGGGGTGAAATCCCCTGGAGCTGCCTGATGTGGGTGCTGGAAGAGCAGCCAGTGCTCTTAACCTTTAAGTTACCTCTTCAGCCCCCTTTTGAATCTCTATTTTAGTTTTTACAGTTCCCCTGATCTTTTACTGTGTGTGTACATAAGTGTACTATATGTGGACATAAGTGTACATAAGTGTACTGTATGTGGACATAAGTGTACTGTATGTGGACATAAGTGTACTGTATGTGGACATAAGTGTACTGTATGTGGACATAAGTGTACTGTGTGTGGACATAAGTGTACTATATGTGGACATAAGTGTACTGTATGTGGACATAAGTGTACTGTATGTGGACATAAGTGTACTGTGTGTGGACATAAGTGTACTATATGTGGACATAAGTGTACTGTATGTGGACATAAGTGTACTGTATGTGGACATAAGTGTACTGTGTGTGGACATAAGTGTACTATATGTGGACATAAGTGTACTGTATGTGGACATAAGTGTACTGTATGTGGACATAAGTGTACTATATGTGGACATAAGTGTACTGTTGTGGACATAAGTGTACTGTATGTGGACATAAGTGTACTGTATGTGGACATAAGTGTACTGTATGTGGACATAAGTGTACTGTATGTGGACATAAGTGTACTATATGTGGACATAAGTGTACTGTATGTGGACATAAGTGTACTGTATGTGGACATAAGTGTACTGTATGTGGACATAAGTGTACTATATGTGGACATAAGTGTACTGTATGTGGACATAAGTGTACTGTATGTGGACATAAGTGTACTGTATGTGGACATAAGTGTACATAAGTGTACTGTATGTGGACATAAGTGTACTGTATGTGGACATAAGTGTACTGTATGTGGACATAAGTGTACTGTATGTGGACATAAGTGTACTATATGTGGACATAAGTGTACTGTATGTGGACATAAGTGTACTGTATGTGGACATAAGTGTACTGTATGTGGACATAAGTGTACTGTATGTGGACATAAGTGTACTGTATGTGGACATAAGTGTACTGTATGTGGACATAAGTGTACTGTATGTGGACATAAGTGTACTGTATGTGGACATAAGTGTACTGTATGTGGACATAAGTGTACTGTATGTGGACATAAGTGTACATAAGTGTACTGTATGTGGACATAAGTGTACTGTATGTGGACATAAGTGTACTGTATGTGGACATAAGTGTACTGTATGTGGACATAAGTGTACTGTATGTGGACATAAGTGTACTGTGTGTGGACATAAGTGTACTGTATGTGGACATAAGTGTACTGTTGTGGACATAAGTGTACTGTGTGTGGACATAAGTGTACTGTATGTGGACATAAGTGTACTGTATGTGGACATAAGTGTACTGTATGTGGACATAAGTGTACTGTATGTGGACATAAGTGTACTGTATGTGGACATAAGTGTACTGTATGTGGACATAAGTGTACTGTATGTGGACATAAGTGTACTGTATGTGGACATAAGTGTACTGTATGTGGACATAAGTGTACATAAGTGTACTGTATGTGGACATAAGTGTACTGTATGTGGACATAAGTGTACTGTATGTGGACATAAGTGTACTGTATGTGTACATAAGTGTACTGTATGTGGACATAAGTGTACTGTGTGTGGACATAAGTGTACTGTATGTGGACATAAGTGTACTGTATGTGGACATAAGTGTACTGTATGTGTACATAAGTGTACTGTATGTGGACATAAGTGTACTGTGTGTGGACATAAGTGAACATAAGTGTACTATATGTGGACATAATTTACCGTATGTGGACATAAATGTCAGTCATTGTGTTCACTTGCTCTTGTGTTCCTTTTTAGTTTTGTTTCTGAACTAAAATTTCCTTTAATTCTTGAGTCCTTTCCCATCCTTTGTAAATTTTAAAACTGTGTTTATATTCTCCTTTCATGTGTGTGTAACTTTCCTAATGCTTTTCACTTCCGTTTTGTAATGGTAGGTTATGGTTTTGAACTTGTGTGAGGACGTAACCTTATTTAGCCCCCATTCTCCCTTTATGAATAAGCTTTTATGCAATTGACCCTGTTCCTTTTCTACTGTTTGTTCCTGTGTGAAACGTGTTGTCTTGAACCTTTAGCAGAAGACATGCTTTAGCTGAACATCATGCCTCTGATGGCAGAAAAGCCAACTTCACCAGGTCCCTGCCTAGTGGTTTGTGTGATGTTTGAAGGCCTGCGGTTTCCTGGCTCTATTCTTCGCCCTTGCTTCTCTTCCTTCATCTCAGCTGCTACAGTCCAGTCGGTTTTAGTTCTGCTTCCCTAGTGTGGAGCACTGGCCTCTTAGTTTCAAGAGTTCTTAGGGTCTAGAGACTGCTCCATACCCCATCATTGCTGTGAACTCAAAGCCCTCACCCAATGGAAAAACATCAAAATCCCTCCAGATCCAGCGGCTGTTAGCATGTTGGTCCCTGTGTTTCCCAGTCTTTGCCAGTTGGAGCTTTTCTTGTTCCTAGTTCCATTAGGCCCATCCTTCCTCTACTTTGCTTCTTCCTGCCAGGTATGGATAGCATGTGACCCTGTGACTCTTCCCTTCTACTAATGTTTTGAAGTTCATGCTAATGTCCATAAAGTATACATACATACATATATGATTTATTTTTGTGTATCTCTGTGCATGTATATATACGTGTGCATGGTTGCCTGAGGAGGAGCAGAAGGTATCAAATCTCCCTGAACTGGAGTCACAGATGACTGTGATTGCCCTTTTCCAATGTGGGTGCTGGGAACTGAACTCTGGTCCTCTGTAAGAGAAACAAGTACTCTCAACTGCTAAACCATCTCTCCAGCCCCATGAACTATATATTTTTACCAAAAAATTTATAAAAAATGTTGGTCTTTCTTCTCAAATTACTCTTTTTGTGAAGGGTGCTAGGCAAATTTCAAATAATACCTCCTCCTCTGCCATCTTTCCAGAACCCTCTTCAACTTTAGGATGCAGGTATATGTTGCTAAATTTCTTGATATGTGTCTCAGTTACTGATCTATCGCTGTGAAGAGACATCATGACCAAAACAACTTATAAAAGAGAGCATTCAATTGGAGCTTGCTTACAGTTCAGAGTTAGTCCATTATCATCATGTCAAGGAGCATGGCAGCAGGCAGCAGGCAGCAGGCAGCAGGCAGCAGGCAGCAGGCAGCAGGTAGCAGGCAGCAGGCAGCAGGCAGCAGGCAGCAGGCAGCAGGCAGCAGGCAGCAGGCAGCAGGCATAGTGCTGGACAGGTAGAGACTGAGCCTGGCATGGACTTTGAAACCTTATAGCCCACCCTGAGTGATACATCTCTTCTAACAAGGCCACACCTCCAAATCCTTCCTAAATAGTCCACCAACTGGAAACCAAACGTTCAACTATATGAGCCAATGGGTGCCGTCCTCAGTTTCAACAATATGCTATATGTAGGCATTTTATTTATATTAATAGACTTTCTGTTTCCAAACAGCATAGGAAAATGGCTGAGCAAGCTTGGAAGCTTGGAAGCCTATGAAATCTCCTGAACCAAAGTCTGGGACTAAAGAGTTTGGTAAGGGAGGGTGGCGGGCTTTGGCAAACTCCCTCCAGGCTGTCCTGAGACAAAGCACCTGGAGGACAGGGGAGCTTGCCGACTTTTGGAGACCCAGGCAGGATACAGATTCATAGGAATCCTTCCGGGAGCCACATTTGAAGCAGAAAGTGCAGATAGCCATAGGCCAAGTTTGAATCCAAACATGTTGGAGAAGTTTATTTGGGCATTTCTCAAACCACAGGTCACATGTCTGTGTTACCTCAGATTCCTTAAGAAATCAAATCCTCTGAGAGGACAGTTGTTTGTATTTATTCCTCTGTTTCAACAGGCGTCTCATTAACAGCAAGGAACTTTGGACATTTTTAGACTGTATACTCACATTATTCGTATGCCATATGAATAAACCCAACGCCTCTGAAAACTAGTCATTGACTCAGAATCATGCTGTAGAAAAACAAAACAGTCTATTTTGGACTTTATCTTCCAAACTGGGGTGTGGATCAAGTCTAGTTGCTGGCTAATTACATGTTTTAGAATACTAGATTCATCAGGCCCTGTATGTTTGTGTTAACATTTGCTCTTGTGAGTTTCATGTTTCCTCCCAACTCCCTGAACGTGATGCATGGCCTGATCGTGTTGGGGTGGGAACCCCACCTACTTCTCCAAACTGTCCTGTTTGTGCTGTCCCTGTCATTAGGAGCCTTAAGACAAAAACTCAGAGAAAATTTTTTTCTAGGACTTCTAGGCTGCTTAATCCAGACTAGATTAAGATTATGTGGAACTGATCAGTTCAGTGTGAGATCAAAGGGTATGTTGAGCCCCCACTACCAATTTTCTTTTTTTTTTGTTTAAAGTTTTTCTTAAGTAAAATGTTGTATTTTGCAAAGACCCATGAAAGAATAATAGAATAGCTATTTTTAGACATCAGTAACAACTGAATCTATACCACTGCTAAATTTATGTGAATTTTACAGAATACTAGCCCACAGGCCATCTAGATCATTAATAGTTTCCAAATACTATTACTCCTATAAACTATACACTGTCCTGTACCTTCTAAGTCCATCATGTGGCTTCCATCTATTCATTAAAAGAATTCATAAAATTATTCAAGCTTCCACCTATCAGGCATCCACATAAAGTAAGACCTAGGAGACGGTGGGATATTTCTCATGGAGGTATCAGAGTAAAGCTCACTGGGTGCTTACTATACACTTGCTATCCACAAGTACCATGGTAAACCATATACAGTTTCAGAGTAATTAACCCCTAGTAAATGCAGATCTCTCAACTGGCATTTGTGAAGTATGAAATGCCAGAAGCTGTGTGTTTCAGTTCTTCACATGAAGACACTGTTAATTGCCAGAATTTATGTAGCTTGAGAGACCTATCTATTCCTCCATTGCATTAGTTACACTTTAGCTGAGGAGGAGGGGTGTTTTCTCTTTACTGTGTTTAAACATATCCAACATGGAGGAGAGAACTTTAACAGACTATAGTAAGAAATGGGACCTAGAAAAGTAACTGGACCAGGTTAAGGAGATGGCGTCAGCGGGACAAAGAGAGAGTTTATTACTTACTTCTTTGCAGGAAAAAGAGATGACATGTTTTGGTTTGCTCATTTTTGTTTCAAGATGAGCAAGAGGTTCGTATATGGAAAACCAGACTCAGGGAAGAGAAGGCGGCAGTAGACAAAGTTTCTTGGAGGACTGTGCCAGCTAGATGTTTGTTCAGTATTATATTTTGGTTTTGAATAATAAGTATCTGGGCCGGGCGGTGGTGGTGCACACCTTTAATCCCAGCACTTGGGAGGCAGAGGCAAGCAGATCTCTGTGAGTTTGAGGCCAGTCTGGTATACAAGAGCTAGTCACAGGACAGTAACCAAAGCTAAAGAGAAATCTTATCTCAAAAAAACCCCAAAATATAAAAGAAATAATATCATGGTCTAGGAATATCTGAGTAAAAACACAGGTATGTGAGATACTGAAGTCTAGCGTTTTATGTCAGCATCAACATGAAGACACTTAGGGTCACAGTAGTCTACACAGCACATGCTCATTGGCTCCTTTTCTAGCAAGAAGGCACCACTGAAGCCATACAGAATGTAGAAATGGTCGGAAAGCCTCAGCAATGACCTGGAAATGAGGTAGTTACTGGAGGGGAAAACATTATATAAGGAAGACCAAACAAGAGCACAGTTGCATTCTTTGAAAATGTGCCGCTTCTGTACTGTGCCACCAGGAAGGGTTTACCAGATGATCCAACGTGAAAACGGAAGGAAAGCGCCCTTGAACTGTGAAAGAAGTAAGTTTAGCACATATAAAGACCTTCTACTTTACATTTAAGTTATAAATACATTCTGCAGAGTTATAAATACACCATAGCAACAAGCATCAAGGCAAACAAACGCTGTAGGGATAAAGTATTCACAATGAGTTGTTAGGGAGATTAGAACCAGTTAGCATGTGTCTATACTTTGTAAACCTGATGTACTGATGATCACTTTGATCTTCCCATCAGACATTTCTTTCTTTGTCTATCAGCATAGTCTTCTAAATGACCAAACAATTTAAGATCTCATACAGTGACACCCAAGCAGAGCACTTGATGGACGGGAGGCTCTGGGGCTTTGGGTTGTTGAATCCTTTTTTATACTTTAGAGAAATACCATCTTCCAAATGCTGATGCTGATCTTACCTCATAGTACTTAAATTCGGATGAGTAAGGTATTTGAGGAATGTAAACATTGTCATCAATAAATAAGCCCACGAGATGCATTGCTATTAGCAATGTGATGTTAATTTATGGGCTACGAGACTGGGTTGAGACTTCTAGGTTCTACTGTGGTTTGTGCTACTGTGCAGGGAGTGGCTCTTGTGTGTGTGTGTGTGTGAGATAAAAGGCAAACAGACACAGGTAAACAAGGTTGGACCAAGACAGCTGTCTTCTTAGGCTGATGAGGCATTGCTTCAAACTCTTGAAGCATGTATTTTTTATTTACTTAAAGTTAGCTTGGGAAGTCCAGGAAATGAGGATGGGATAGGCGTCTTCTCTGTTGGTTAAACAAGTTGGATCTGTTTCTGCTCACCCAAAGAAGGTCTGCAGTTAACCACACAGAGCCTTCTTTGAAAGCAGGTGATTGAAATTCCCTTGCTACCTGAGAAGATCATTAAACTCTGTGAGGTCTGAGAACCACCTGAGAGGTAGCGAGAGCGCTTACCTAGCTTTAGTCTACAGGTTGATTGTATAGCACACAGTCAGGGCCTAATATTTTTACAGAATGACAGCATATCACCCCCTTCATTTCACTCTCCAGCTAAAAAGAACAGTGAGAAAATTTAGTCTGTAAATTTGAGATCTTTTTGACTTAAATTATTTGCAGTGCCCATGGATGGCCAGTCACTAAGTTGGTGCTCCATGAGGGTACAGATGGTATTTCTATAACCACATCATCTAGCCCAGTGAGGGCAGGTAGTGTTTGAAAAGGGGGCCGCTAGAATCTGATTTAAAGACTATAATGCTGGTCCACTCTCTCATTGTGCTCTTGGTGTTATCCTTGAAGGTACTTTATGGCCATTACATGTAATCTCACATTCCTCAAACTGTCAGTCAGCTCAAGCTTATGAAAGGAGGAAGCCACACCGGGAGGAGCCGCTCACATCATAGCAGCCAACGACACAGGAAGTTCAGCGGTTCAAGTCCAACAATTCAAACTACTCTCCCAAAGAGCACACTCTACATTGGATTAAGTTGTGCTATGTAAAATAGCCTATGCTCAGCTGTGCTGGGTCTCGAGGGAGGCTAATCATAGTGGCGACCTAATTTTTGACAGTGTGGCTTGGGAGAAATAATGTGGGAGACTAGTTCTGGAGCTGTAAATTCAAGTTTCAACATCATCTCCTTTTGAAAAAGCCATTTATCTTCCATGCGTTTCATTGACTGCTTCAAAATATGAAGTTCTTATCACATGCAAGATTATAGGGAACTTTAAGATGCGTGAAACACTTATTTATGTCTTCTTCAGGCTCATAGTTTACTGGCGAAGATGAAATTCACCTGCCAACCAGTAATCTATCTGCAAGGCAGAACACAAAGAACCCACAGTTGCTCATATATATATATATATATATATATATATATATATATATATATATATATAAACTGTATCCTGAGCAAGATAAATGACTTCCTGCTGCAATAATCAGGAAGGCACTATAGAAGCCAGTTGAGCTGAGGATTAAAGGATGATTAAATTTCATTAAGCAGAAGACTGGGGGAGGGCGGTTCAAACAAGCGCTTGGGCAGCAGCGAAGGTGCCGAGCTGGAGACTACAGAGCTATTTTGGTATGCTTCGACAGATGGCTTGTGTGGGTGGCCCATGGGAGATAAGGCTCGTGGCCTGCTTCATCCGTGTCATGGAGTGGCCAATTTCTGCACTGGAGAAACTGAATAAGGAAGATGCCTCAAGAGACCTCAGCTTCGTCACCACTTCTCTGGACTTTCTTGGTCATATATATCACTAGGAAGTTATGTCTAGTGGGGAGAACTGACTGTTCCTACACGATCCGAAGAGTTAAAAGGACAGAGTGAACAGCAGGGAGGAAAAGGCAAAGGAAAAATGGCTGTGTCTTCCCAGTCAGAAGCAGCTGGGAGTGGAGGAAGCTGAGTACTCTTGAGAGTACTAAGTACTTAGTGTGCAGTAATGTAATTCTTAGGAACAGGGCAGAGAAGCTTGGGCAGAGTGCAAACTGGGATCGCCTGGGCTGACCATGCATCTGCCAGTCTCTCAGATGGAGGCATGCAAGCAGCGAGTGTAATATCAAATGGAAGGCTCACTGTGGCAAGGGAAACCAGGGCCAAAAGGCTCCTGGAAGTAGGAGATTGGGTCAGATCTGAACCCCAGGGACATCCTCAGAGAGCAAAAGCCTTCTGATGTACCTGCAGTTCATCAGCCGGCCAGTCCCTCTGCTCCAGGGAGGGTACAGAACAGGAAGAAGCAGTTCTTTCCTGGCCAGTAACTTACCTGGAGCCAAGCTACTCTGGCATCCAGACTCCAGACAGGATGGGTGTGCCACCACCTCAGCTTCCTGGATGAATGAATCCTGCTCTTTTCAACCTATTTCCTCTGCTCTTAGATTCCAATGAGGATTCTACCAACAACAAGTCCTGTGTTTCCCAAACAAGAGTTGGTTTAACAATTCCTCCCTTGCCTACTCGGGTCAGGCTAGATGCCCGTTGAAACATCTCAAGTCCGGGTTCCAGAGGCTGTGGCTTCTTTTAGTGTCTGGGCTCTGTGGGTAGGATAAGGCTATCAGGTGGGCCGATCTATCAATGTGGCACTGTCCATAAAATCACAAGGATGAGTATCAACCTTCTGGGGAGTTTTTCTTGAGACTCCTCATCAAAATCACAACATCTGTCAGCTCAGTGATGAAATGAGCCTGTCACCTCTAGTGTGGGCCAAACCCCTGTGACACAGAGCCTTCAGGATCCCACTTTCTGTCCTGAGTATGTGCCCAGGTGTTGGGAGCGGCAGACCCCTGGCTCCTTGACTTTCTTTGCCTGCTTCAGACCCTTTGCCTGCTGGAGTGAACTGAACAACTTGTTTTCCTGTGCCTGCAGCTGCTCTGAGCACCAGACCCTGATGGCAGGGGAGTGGGTTCTGGAGAGGCCTGCAGCTGAAAGATCCTGAGAGCTGGGGTGGCTAAGGCCCTATATAAATTGCCCCTGAACACAATAGAATTGGCATTCTTGTATCAAGGATGACCCGTGTCCCAGTCCATTTGTGTGCCTGTGTTTTTAAGGCCCCAGCCTAGTTCCCGGTTCACATACCACCCCATAGTGCAGGCAATACACCCAGGCACCTTCTTTCTAAGCCAACATTTGACTTTCCATCTAAGGTAGAGCTCGTGGGAAGATGAGGGAAAATGAAGATCATGGCCATGGAATCTGGTTCTGGGCAGAGATGTACTTTCAAGACTGCAGATACCCACAGCCACCGCTCACTAGGCAAAGTGATTTGGGGATGATCTCAGGGGTCTGGGGATCTTGAGCTCCTTCATTCTGCCCTGACCAGTGGCAGGGGAGAAAGGGAAGGTGGGGAATGGTCAAAAGGAAGAATTAAAGCAAGAGAGCATTTGTCTGAGTCGCTTGGGAAAAAAAAATCAGGTGACAAAAGGGACATCAGCCCAGGAAAATTATTTTCTGTATCAGTCTCCTGCTCTGTAAAACATTATGAAGATATTCTCCTTTAAACCTAGAGGGGGAAAATACCTGTCATGTCTTTGTGTGCTTGCCACAACATTATTTTAGTGGGAATGGTGGGTGCTGGTGATGTGTTCCTGCTACCACAAGTGGATACGTTTCAGAAAAGTACTGTCTGCGGTGTGTGAGGGTCTGCCATGTGTGAGGGTCCGCCATGCTGTCACAGTAAAGGAAGACAGCGGTTAGACCTTGTTTCTGGCTGCAAGTGGACAGGAGCAGAGTTCAGTGCTGAACTTGACTTTTCACATCACAGCTGCTGTGATGGGATCAGGGGTGTTTGGAAGCCTAGGAAAGCTTTTGCCAAAACAGAAAGGGCCTGATCCTCGAGGTGATATGTTTGCATGCTGAAGCGTCCAGGAAGACCAGGATAATAATAGATCTCTTGAGTAATAAGAGTACCCATGCTTTCTTGTGACTTCTGCACACATAGAGTAAGGAATTAGGAATGTGTGTCTATGCTGCCTAGAGATAGGTCACTACTACATGCTTGCATGTGTTTGTTTGTTTATGAGCTATTTTATATAGTGATATATAGTACACATCTATGCACTAAATATTATTTGTTCTCCACGTTGACTCAGGAAAGATTTTAGGAAGCATGTTTTTGAGACAGGATTTCACCATGCAGCCTAGGCCAGCCTCAAACTCATGGTTCTCCTCCTTCAGTTTCCTGTTCCTTGAGAGTGCTCGTGCACACGACCAAGCTCAGCTAGGAAGCATACTTTATTCTATGATTTGTAGTTCATAAGGCTTTGCGATACATAGTTGTCTGCCTTTATCTTTGGGGTATATGTTCCAAGGTCCCTAATGGATAGATATTTAAAACTGGGGAAGTACCGAACCATATATATATATATACACTGTAATAGGGTAGTGGCTAGTCACATGACCAAGACAGCTAGCTGCTAAGTGACTAGTGGCCAGGGAACATATGAAACATGGGTATGTTGGATATAGATTTGATTCACATTCTGGAATGGGTGGAGTTGGCAATATATTTTATCACACTACTCAGAACAATCCAGAATGTAGAACAGTATTTCTGGAAATTTCCACTTAATGTTTTCAGGCCTTGACTGCTGAAAGGGGGAGACACTGTGTGAAAAGCCATCTCTACTCTTCAGCAAGTCAACCTGGGGGAGTAATTAGATACGTCCAATATCATTTCACAAAAATCAGAGTTCAAAGGGAGAAGAATGGAAAGTAACATGCTTGGGTATATTTGTCCCTGTAGTAATAAGGAGCGGCGGCAGGGCTGCGTCCCCAACACCCCAGCCGCCTGCTCGGCTAGCTTATGCCCGAAATAATTACACACAAACTGTATTTATTTAATCACTGCTTGGCCCATTCTGCTCTAGCCCTTACTGGCTAATTTTGATATCCCGATCAACCCATCTCTAATAATCTGTGTAGCTCCGGTCTTACTGGGAAGGATTTAGCATGTCTGACCTGGCGGCTTGCTTCATCGTGTGCGTCTGCCTGGGAGAGCGGAGCATGGCCTCTCTTCTGAGGCATCTGCCCCCGAGAGGAGAGCTGTCGAGTCTGAGCTCACTTCCTCTTCCTCCCGGCATTTTGTTTTGTTTACTCCACCTACCTATGTCCTAACCAATAAAATGGGCCAAGGCAGTTCCTTTATTAGCCAATGACCTTCCTCCATCATGTCCCTAGATTTACCTTGTATTTGGCTATTAGATCAGATGGGATAATCTCTTTTAACAACTTTTTTTTCTCTCCAGATGACCCCAACCTGCTCTGTTCACCGGTCCAGCCTGTCTCCAGTAGGTATGGACTTCTTTCTTTGAAATTGCTGGTGCTCGGTGATTGTCTGTCTTCTGGTAAGACAAGCGCTCTAGGATCAGGGCCTGCTGCTTCATAAGCGAGGGCCTGTTTCCCAAGGAGAGTTCTGTGCTATCCCACCGTGGTCACACACAGGGCAGATCTCCCTGCTTCCCCAGACCAGGTCGCTTGGAGAAGCTGCTGTTCGCTTACTGAATTCAGTCCTAGTCGGCCAAGTGGTGGTAACAGGACCTCAGGCAAAACGGGTTTGTGCTGCAGAGTAGAGAATTCCACCACAGCCAGGGGTTGCCCAGTGCAGAAGATACCGTGTTTCTGAGTGGCTCATTCGTCTTCTCCTTCTCTTTGTTCTGTCACATACTCTTCCAGCACCCTCTTTCTGTCTCCTGATTGTCTTCTATAACCTAGTCAGCAAACCCTCGACAGGGGAGGAGGTCTTCCACATCTGCCTTATATGTTTTACACAGGATAAAACAAAACTAAACAGTAACACATATCGCAAAGTCCTGGCATTGCCCCAGAGTCTCTCTAGTTGACAGCGTCAACTAAAGGATGAAGTTGGGAGGTTTTGGGGGACAGTAATTAGCTGTCTGTTGGAGAGTTTTAGAGCCCCTTCTCTGGGCTCCACCATATCATACAGTCCCAAATTATTTGGGTGAATCTATTTGGGTGCAACTGTTTGGCCTGAAGTTGTCCCCCAAGTGCTTCAACACTCATGTGTATACACACACACACACACACACACAACAGCAACAACCCCCCTCCGAATCCCAAATTGGCTCCATGTAGCAGAGAAGAGTTAGTGTTTTTAATAGATTGAAAATGATACCCAGATGCTCAACACAAAGGAGGAGGCCCTGCCCTCCAGTTCTGAGCTGGCCACAGTGCTCCTTAGCCTGGTCCCTCCCATCTGGACAGCTGCCCTGAGCCCTCTGGGAGGCTTCCTTGGGAGACCGCCCGGGAGCTCCAACTGGCCCCAAATCCAAAGAAGGCAGGCAACCCATCTGGAATGCATTGTCCAGATGAGCTCTGCACTGCCAGGCACCCTGACAGCTTCTTGGGTCCATGTGACGCTTGGATTGAATCCACCCAGCTCCCCAGACAGAGGCTTCCAGACATCTCTTTGACTCCTTTCAGAATCTGGATTCCAAGAGAGGTACAATTAGACCTGCTAGTCACTTCCAAGTCTGGCTTTCTCAGGGAAAGGACCAAGGTGTGCTCTGAGAAACACTTTCCAGCAGCTCTTGGCCTAATAACAAATAAAGAAAGGGAATGGTTTGGGCAGGAGGCCTCTCTCCGTTTCCTTTGTATTCCCACTGTAATATGCCAACCATCCATCCAGCCCTGACAACTGACACTTATTTGGAAAGAAAAAAAGAAAATAATCCCATTCCACGACACTTGGTGGGGGGGGGAGCTTTGTAAGTGGCAGTCTGTCTTTCGACACCATGCAAGGTCTGCTTGGGAGAACTAATGGGATAAAATCTGGGGGAGGGGAAAGGATTGGGAAGGCATTTGGAATCGTCCTTAAATCAAACCATCAAAAAGACTGAGGGCTTATTTTTTCTTCTTTAAAATCATAAATCCCCGAAAACAATAGGTTGATTACAGTTTTTCTTCTAGGACAATAAATGCTTTGTTGGCGTGTGAACAGTATTAAATTACTCCTTCCCAAAGCCTCTGCCATCTCCCTTTTCCTTGTTTCCACTCCTTATTCATTTCTTCATTGATAAGAAAAATGCATAGTTTCTCCCAAATCTCTCATCAGAGAGCAGATTCCTAGGTAATCGGGCCTATGTTGAAGAGAATCTACTGTGTCTCAGACCAATGCCCTCACACGACCAGAGTGACGGTGAATCTCAGAATTATCAGCATCATTTCAAAACTGCTTTCGAAGCTTCCAGTATGTTTCTCTAACAGGGATATGTTTCATGTCCTGACCTGCGTCACATCCCTGGCAGTGCCCCTTCCTGTGTCTCACAGCACCACCCACTCTCCTGATGCCCACCACCTGGCAGCAGGTGCCAGCGTAGAGCTGAGGTGGAATGTTGTGAGCTGCACACAGGTCTCAGCAGATGTGAGTTGGAGCAGGTCATACTATTCTCTCCACCTCCACGTCAGCACCGCAACAGCTGCGCAGGAATATCAATATTTGGAGCCAGGGGAAGTCAAGTTGTCCCATAGCAGACACGCTGAGCAGGGAAAGGCCTCTGGCTGCTCTATGGAAGGAATCCTTTTGTGGCGACTTTCTCAGCTCTGTGCCACTCAGACTACTCTAGACCTCCCCAGGACCCTCATTTGTATTTTCTCCATCACCTCCAGCATCAACCAGTCCTTTCCTTAAATTTTCGTGTGTGTGTGTGTGTGTGCGCGCACGTGTGCATGTGATGTGTGTAAATGAGTGTAGGTGTACATGAGCCAGTGTGTGTGTGGAAGTCGGCTGTGTGTGTGTGTAAATGAGTGTAGTGTACATGAGCCAGTGTGTGTGTGCATGTGATGTGTGTAAATGAGCCAGTGTGTGTGTGGAAGTCAGCTGTGTGTGTGTGTGTGGAAGTCAGTTGTGTGTGTGCGTGTGATGTGTGTAAATGAGCCAGTGTGTGTGTGGAAGTCAGCTGTGTGTGTGTGTGGAAGTCAGTTGTGTGTGTGTGTGTGTGCAACTTTCTGGAGTTGGTTCTTCCCTTCCACTATAGTATTGAACTCAGATCATCAGGCTTGAGTGGCAAGTGCTTTTGTCTGTGGAGTCATACTGCCAGCCCAAACAATTCTTAATACAGAATTATTTAGCTGAGGGCTGGAGAGATAGCTCAGTGGTTAAGAGCATTGCCTGCTCTTCCAAAGGTCCTGAGTTCAATTCCCGGCAACCACATGATGGCTCACAACCATCTGTAATGAGGTCTGGTGCCCTCTTCTGGTCTGCAGACATACACACAGACAGAATATTGTATACATAACAAATAAATAAATATTAAAAAAAAAAAAAAAAAAAGAATTATTTAGCTGTGTCTGTCTTGTTCTGGACCACCCTCTTCCAAGTCAAGGGAGCCATCCGAGACATGACTGTCGATAGAGCTCGTTTATTCCTTCTCCACACCGAGGAGAACCTCTTGGATGAAGCACGTGTCCTCTGCAGGAAGCCTTTGTGCCAGATCTCCTGGGCACAAAGAAACGGAGGATGTGGTGGCGGTGGGATGGGCTGGGAACTGCTCCACTGCAGACACGAGCACTGGAAGTGACAGTGCCAGGCAGGCGGGCAGCTTAAGGCCAGGCTCACCTTGGATGTCATGCCAGCTCGAGTCTGAACTTTCCAGTTTGGTTGGCAGGGCATAGCCCAAGAGAATTAAGAGGCCGTTAGTGACTCAGAAATCCTCTAGGTACACAGATACCATGGACAAGTTTGCTTGCCAGATGCAGGGCATAGCCGTAGGGGTTGAGTATAGGTGAATGTTCCACCCCAGGAATGAGACCAAGAGGAAAGTTCACCTTCACCAGCCACTGCCCACCCCCATGAATGAACATTCAAAGTAGCTTTCAAGAAAGGCAGGGCAATAAGGAGAAATGTTAGACACCAAGGTCAAAACTTTCAGTAAACACGGGGGCTATAGAAAGAGTGATAGCTCAGGGCCAAGGGGTGTTACTCAGTAGTCAAGGCAGAGCCCTCAGATCACCAGTTCACTAAGTAACAACGACAGCAGGACAGTAAACTAGATGCACGGCCCTTCGTAGTGGACACCCAGCTATGGCAATGCTCTCTGACTCTCTGCCCTATTGGGTCGTGAATAAAGGACCAGAGTGGGCTATTTATGTACCAAGGCCAGCGGAGCCAGCTATGTTGGACTAGGGAAGGCAGAGGAAGAGGAGCCAGCATGTGGGACCGGCCATCTTCAGTCATAAAGGGTAACATTTATGATTAAAATGGTCTTGTGCCAGCCCGAAGTGGTAGAAGAAATACCACAACAAGAGTTTAGGTATCTCTGGGGTAGTCTGGCTGAAACGATCCGCCAGTTTGGGACCCCCTAGATATGTCTTTTTATTAACTATAATGGGTTCATTTTCCTCGTTTGTAAAAATCAGGAAGATAAGCTAAACTAAAGGTTTTCCAAGCGTCCTCCGAAACTGGCAGTATCAGCGTCACCTGGTGGCATATGGGAAATTCTTGGGCCCTACCTTAGTTCCGCCAGATCAGAAACAATGAAAGTGAAGCCCAGAGACCCCTGCTTTCAGACGTCCCTGGGTGGTTCTGAGCCCAGCAAAGTCTGAGATGCAATGGCCTAAATAATTCTGAATCTGTGTGCCCAGATGTCTCTGCCTTTGCATCTGCCAGAAGAGAAGAAAGGCGCCCGCCCCTGCTCTCACACGCACAGACGCCCCCAGAGCAGGTCTCGGTACACAGCCTTTCTCTTTAGTCTGTTGCTAAGCCAAGGTTGTCTCTGCAAGGGGTGGATTAGTGCGCCAGCCAGCCAGTTAGAGAGGATGCAGCGTTCTTGTCTCCTTTACCTCCTGCCCAATTAGCCAGGGGTAAGTTAGGAAGATTTACTCTTTTCCACAAGCAAGGTCACAAGCTGAGGTTGTCATAGAAGCCGGTTTCCACCCTGGCTCTCCCGAGGCTGCAGCAGCGGATTGGCTAGTAGGCAGATGGCTCTGCCTGGTAGCAGGGATTTAATAGGCAAAGCGATGCAGGGAGGAGAACCAAAGGGGAAGAATAGCTCTGCTAAGCCTGTTGCCTTCTGCTTAAAAAAAAATTTATAGGTCTATTTATAACCTGTCTTGTTCCACAAAGGGTTTCAGGCGGCTACGTTCCTTGTTGGAAAATCCTTGATGCCAATATTTGGCATCTGATACCAAGGACTTTCAGACCCAGAGCAGGGGGCCAAGTCTTTGTTCATGCGGCCTCAACAGAGCTCACAATGGGTACCCTAGGCTTTGTGTTTTAGGATATCCATCTTTCCTCACCTCCTTTCTTCCTGCATATCTCCAAGGAGGATGCAATCAGCATCTTGTCTGCCCCTGTCTTCAGTGGGCATATAACCCGCCCCTGTCTTCAGTGGGCATATAACCCGCCCTGTCTTCAGTGGGCATATAACCTGCCCCTGTCTTCAGTGGGCATATAACCTGCCCCTGTTTTCAGTGAGCATATCAGTTATAATCTGATAATTCCTGGTTTTCATCTTTTCCTTTTGGGTTAAATAAGTAAGAGCCAACCAGAAAAAGTCCCAAAGCCCAGTTTGAGGCTTGATTGTCAGAGCTCTGTAAATAAAGGGAACCCTCCAACTGTCCTCAACTATTTCTTCCTCAAAGGAAAATGCCAACTGCTCCTTTATTGATTGGACTCATACTTGGAGTTAATTTGAATTTTGAGGGTTCCTTAAATTAGGTAAACACGCAGCATGCTTTGGAGGGAGCCCAGTTCATAGTAAATGCTCAATAATTGTTACATTATATAAACAAAGTAAACCCCAGTGACATGGATGCTACTGGACCCTCTTGGGAAGTGATGGGCTGGGCTGTTGATCCAACTAGGTTCATCCCCCTCACAGGGATCACTGCTCCCTGAGTCTGGACTTCAAATTCTGGACTTGTTTTACCCTTTCAACGATCTCCTTAGCCTCCAGAGAAATTTAACAATTGAATTTTATTTATTTATTTATTTTGTCTTTCAGAGCGAGTGGTTCTAGTTCCTTGACAAATCTCCCATAGGAGGCTTATGTGAGAGACTTATTGCCTTTGTGGTAGCCAGCATTACCTACAAGTGGAAAAGGCCAAATGCATTGACACTGGCTGAGGGTCTCTGCAAAGGGCTGCTGTATTCTGACTCCCAAGTCCTTGGGTCCTGGACTGCAGACTTGCTGGGTCTCTGACACATAATCTGCCCCCAGCATGGCTTTGCTGCCATTGCTTTATCTGTAGGAGCTCGTCCCTGCCCTTGCTGCTCACACACAGTGTTCTGTTTTGGACTCTGACTAACCATGACAAAAATGGACAGGGAAGAGCCAGGAGCAAAGGATAGACACGATGCTTCTGAAGAAGAAAAGAGGCTTAGCCTGCTCAAGGTCAAGACTCATCATTAGTAGCATTTGTGTGGTTTTTCTTGTTGTTGAGCTGGTGGACAAAGACTTAAAAGGCAGAGGCTAAACAAACACGTTTGTAACCCAGGATTCATTGTTCTGTGTGCGTTTAGGTATGTGCAAGAAGAAATATAATGATGAAAGGAACTGCATTAAGCAATAGAAGTTATAACTTTGGGCAGGGCTAGACTAGCATACAATAGAACAGAAGAGAGAATGCAGAATGGACCACGCCTGGACACTGGACACTGGAGGTGGCTATAGGGGACGGTGGCTATTTTGAGTGGTCCTAGAAAGCTAGTTTCCTTATACATGGGAAAAAAAAAACAATGGATCTCTACCATATACAGAGAAGAAAGAGTATGAGAAAGTATATATATATATATATATATATATATATATATATATATATATATATACAGAAATTCATACACACATATATACTATATATAGCAAATTTGAAACAATTTGTAAAACCTCCATTTATTTTGTTATTTATTTATTGTCGGGGCACATGTAGAGGTGAAGGGACAGCTCGAGGGAGTTAGTGGGTCCCAGGGTTGAATTCAGGTTCCCAGACTTGGTGACAAACGCCTTTGCCTGCTGAGCCCTCACTGCCCATGAAGCACTTGTTAAGTATGCCTTATAAAATATAAGGTGGGCTACAGTATCCATTTTTAATGAGTGCAGTAGTACCCGCAATGCACACACTTGCACGCGCACGCACACCAAAACAAAACAAAATTTTAAAACATGGCCCTGAAAGGATAAAAAAATCCAGTATTATCTTTATATATAAAGCACAGACATATATATGATACAGAACCATTTACTCATAGGATTGAAATGCCAGTGAAACTGATTAGAAAAGAAGATCTGGAAAACTTTAAAGGTTAAAGGGCTGAGCGGGCAGCATGCTTGAAGCCATTCCTTGCCAGGTGCCTTAGTCACTGGTTTACTGCTGAGAAGAGACACAGTTACCCCAGCAGCTCTTATAAAAGAAAGCATTTAACTGGGGCCCCGCTTACAGTTTCAGAAGGCCTGTCGCTATCATCATGGCAGGGAGCATGGGAGCACACACGGCCCCGGAACAGTAGCTGAGAGCTACATTCTGACTCAAAAGCAGAGAGACTGGGCCTGGGCCTGGCATGAGCCTATCTATCCCCAGTGACACACTTCCTCCAACAGTGACACACACCTCCTCCTAATCCTTAGAATCCTTTCAAATAGCTCCAATACCTGCTTGGACTAAGCCTTCAAATATATTAGCCTAAGGGAGCCATCCTTATTCAAACCGCCATAAACGTTATAAAGGGCAGAAGAGACATCACAGGTTTCAACACTGTAGTCACCTCGGACGGTAGGAAGGGTGGGGACCGAGACAAGGGAGGTACCCAAGGGGCTTCAGTTAGCATTGGAAACATGTCCCTTCAGCTGGGTGGGATGGATTCAAAGGTGCTGATTTTCTTCTGTAACATGTATGGGAAATGTATACTCATATGCAAATACCATCTAGTCCATAGAGCTTGGTTTATTTTTCTTTTTTTTAATTGGCAAGGTAGTAACTAGAAAAGTGAGGTAAAATGAAAAGAGTGTTTCCTGGCCTGGAGACCACGGGGGAAGGGGGGACGGGCTGGGAGCCACGCCTTCTGCCTCACCTTGGGCTCAGCGTCTACACTGGCTGCATTTTTCATACCTGCTGCTCATCTGAACATCAAGGAAATAATATCCTGCCTTCAAAGTTGTTATGATTAAATGACGTTATATAAAGTCTGTGGAGTCACATGTTCCATCAGCCAATGCCCATCAAATATTTTCTCTTCTTCTCTATTTTGCCATTTAATTCTGTGGCTTATGGCCTATGCCTTTATGAGTTTCTGTGTTCTGACCTCTTGATGCCCCTGACTCTAACCCCAGCTCACTGGGTCCTGCAGGAAGATCTGGGCCTGTGTCCTCCCTCAAGCTGCCTGACTCAAGTCAAGAGCCCCCAGAATGCTCAGCCCACAGTGTCCCCACAGTTCCTTACAAACTAGATGTTAATAAAAATAGAAATTAAATTATTATTATTATTATCTTCAACCACAATTGGGACTCCACTAGTCCCACCTTGTCAGAGATCCCTAGAGGACGTCAAAGACCAGAGGGAATACTGAGACCGGTGAATAGGGCTTTTCCAACATGTACTCGTCTGTGATAAAGCTTAATCTATAATTAGATAAATAAATAATTAATGGCAATAAACAGAATGAAAATGACACAGTTATAATATGCTATTGTAGTAATATGGAGCGGCGGCAGGGCTGCGTCCCCAACACCCCAGCCGCCTGCCCCGAAATAATTACACAGACACTGTATTCTTTTAATCACTGCTTGGCCCTTAGCTCTAGCCCTTACTGGCTAATTCTGATATCCCAATCAACCCATCTCTAACAATCTGTGATCACCGGTCTTACCGGGAAGATTCTAGGTCAGAGCTTCATAGCGTGTGTCTGCCCGGGAGCGAGGCATGGTGTCTCTCTGAAGGCGTCTGCTCCCGAGAGGAGAACTGTCGAGTCTGACCTCACTTCCTTTTCCTCCCAGCATTCTGTTCTGTTTACTCCACCCACCTAAGGGTGGGCCTATCAAATGGGCCTAGCAGTTTCTTTATTGCTTAGCCAATGAAATCAACAGATTGATATATGACACTCCCACATCACTTCCCCTTTTTCTGTTTAAACAAAAAAAAGGAAGGCTTTAACCTTAACATAGCAAAATTACATTTAACAAAACAGTTATCAAGTAAAAATTACAATAATCTTTATCATAACTAAGGAAAACTATAACTATAACTAACTATTCTTAACTCCATCAAAGACTCCAGAAAGATACAACACTACATAAGCAAACAAGAAAAAAGCAACTTTTAAAACTCTAGAAATGACAGAGACATCTCGCTGCCTGGACAGTCACCCAAAGTTCCTCTGTACCGTTGGGGCATCCATCTTCAGCCTTCAGGCCCATGGTATTCAGCAGACATTTCCATAAAGCAGGAAAATTCAAAGTCAGTTCAGTCACTATCTGTTGTGTCCTGCAGAATGTCTCGCAGACTCTTATGAATCAGGAACCCCAAAAGATCATCTCACC
The DNA here is from genome assembly GCF_037038515.1 of Microtus pennsylvanicus. Classification (NCBI taxonomy): domain Eukaryota; kingdom Metazoa; phylum Chordata; class Mammalia; order Rodentia; family Cricetidae; genus Microtus; species Microtus pennsylvanicus. The sequence continues at coordinate 34,867,818 of NC_134599.1, read as the reverse complement.
TTAGGCAAATTCAGTAGTCCTCTCTCTGCGGGTTTTCTGTGTCCAGTTTATGCAATCATCCAGGCAAGAACAGTTTCTTGCCCAAATGGCTATCAAACTCCATAAAGATCCTCTTCGATGCCCATCTTCTTCCTGAAGTAGATTGGTGCTGCCAGGAGCAGAGTGTCTCATTGTCATGAAAAGTCCTCAGTTATTAAAACATTAAATGTCCTATTCTGTAATCTTTGAGAGACATGAAGAATGTCTATCCAAAATATATCTATATATATCTAGAAAATCTAACTAACATGACTACAAGCTTTACTAATTTCGATGATTATCCATTAGTAACCTCTATTTCCTATTATACATTACATTTTAAAAATGAACTACACAATCACAACACCTTATTCAAGATCAGAAATACATATACATATAACAAAATTGACTGTAAAATCCATACCAATGCAAATTATTCATACCTATATCATTTCCCCCTTTAAATGTTTTATAAACCATATTTGGGAACATGGGCACAGTTTTTTCTCTCCAAACTGCTTCCTGCTGAATGGGGGCGTCGTTAATTAGGTCTTTCATGGTATAACCTGTGTGCTAGTTTCATCTCAGTTGGCAGTTGAGCAAAGCAATTTTCTGAAGATGTTCACAGCAAACCTTCAGGAGGACGTGGTCCATCATACCAAATCGGAATAGATGCAATCCACAAGGTCTGATCCTCTGTGAAAACAAAAGAAGAATCTCTTTTCCAAAGCATCATGTCCTTAGATCCAAATTTCAAAGTCATACCCTCATGATATCCGTTCTGGTTCCACTTGGCAGTCCATATAATGAAATGTCTCTCTGTACTTAGCTCCTTCACAGTCAAAAATTTTAAAGAAAACACAATGTACATAATCCAGACTCTCTGTGAATTTTCCATTTTTACGTAGCTTATTTTTCTTTATTTCTTTTAATCTCTTAATTATCTGTACTCTGTCTCTTTAAAGACTTTACATTTTTTTTAAACCATTAACTTTATTCTCTATATTCTTTTTCCTCTCTCTCTCAAGCCTACGTACATTCATCCAACAGTATGACTCATTTAGTGGTCTGAATCTGTCCTATTGTGAATCTGCAATTTTTTACTATCCAGGAGCACTTTTGATTTGCGCCTTTAAATCACTAGGCGCTTAAGAATCTAAGCTGTGACATTCCTAGGTTAACTTTTTGCTTTTTGAGCATATATCTTTGACCTGGAATAACCCTGTAGACCAGGCTGTCTTTGAACTCTCAGAGATCCGCCTGTCTCTGCCTCCCAGGCATTGGGATTCAAGGTGTTTGCTACTACACCTTGAACTCACAGAGATCTGTTGTCTCTGCCTTTTAGGCACTGGGATTAAAGGCATGTGCTACCACACCTTGAAGTCACAGAGGTTTACTTTAAGAATTTTAACTTTTAGTCTGCATATATTTTTAACACACTTTAAACCATTCAGAAATTTTCACTGTCTTTGAATCTCTCTTTACTGTATATCTCTCTTTTTCTGACCACATGAGTCTTTAATTTACCAAGCAATCTCAGTAGGACTAAAGGCATGGCTTTGCGGGCTAGATGTAGCCCATTCCTTAGCTTTCCAGCCTCATGGCGGATATACAGGCCGCAGCCATGTTTATAGCCACACCTCTATGGCGTTTCAAGGTCCCTGCCAGCCAGCAAGCTACAACAGACAACACTCAAATCCTCTCTCAGAAGCGGGGCCTCCTGCCTCAAACAGTCAGAGTTTGCCCTGGCAGAATGGCCCAGAAAGCCGGCATTTTTAAATGGCACAGCTTTTTTCCTGCTACGGCTGAAAACCGAAAAGCATGTGTTCAGCTTTTTGTCAACACCATTTAAGTGTTTTGTGGCAGGACCTCTTAATGAGCTGCAGGCTTTGCAGCTAAAGCTGAGTCAGGAAGCCTCTCTTAGATGAGGCGCTTGCTTGCCTGTGGCAAGCAGAGTAGACCCGAGAGAGTGCTGCTACCAAGAAACCATGCACAAAGTTGTCATTTTGTTCTAGAATTACTTCCCAAGCTGTCTCAGGTTTTATGTGGAAGCAGTTAGCCACACGTCTGGGTGCCAATTGTAGTAATAAGAGCGGCGGGGCTGCGTCCCCAACACCCCAGCCACCTGCTCGGCTAGCTTATGCCCCGAAATAATTACACAGACACTGTATTCATTTAAACACCGCTTGGCTCATTTCTACCTAGCCTCTTCTAGGCTAACTCTTGCACCTGGACTAGCCCATTTCTTATCATCTGTATAGCACCGGTGTTACCGGGAAGATTCTAGCCTAAGTCCATCCTGGGTCGGAGCTTCGCCTGTGTCTGCCTGGGAGCGGGGCATGGTGTCTCTCTGAAGGCGTCTGCTCCCGAGAGGAGAACTGTCGAGTCTGACCTCACTTCCTTTTCCTCCCAGCATTCTGTTCTGTTTACTCCACCCACCTAAGGGTGGGCCTATCAAATGGGCCTAGCAGTTTCTTTATTGCTTAGCCAATGAAATCAACAGATTGATATATGACACTCCCACATCATGCTATAATACAAGTTACAATTTTTTTTACTCCTGAAATTTATCCTTTAGCATTTCCAGATTACAGCTGGCAGTTGGTAACTAAAGTAAAGGTTTCTAAGCCGTGGATAAAGAGAGCTACAGTGGTTGTAAAAGTCATTTAGAACAGTGATCACTGCTAAAGACCCCCCCTTCCGCATCTCAAAAATGTAAAATAAAAAGTAAGACGAGACCGAGACAGACCTGGCTTCAAACCTGTAGGCCGTGGTGCCCATAATCTTGGAACTCAGAAAGTTGAGGCAGGAGCATCAAGAGTTTAAGACCAGCCTAGGCTGCACAGTACATCCCTGTCTTAAATAATAACTTCAGTAAGTAAATAACCTGAGACAGACCTGCATGTCCTCGTCAGTCAGGCGTACGTGTTTCAGCCGTCTGAGTGAGTGCCTCGCTGATTTTTCTCGCATTGTCTCTAAACAGAACAAGAACACAGGCACTCTAGAAGCCAAGGTTGAAGAGCTTGCAACAGACATGTGACCAGAATGACTTTGTCTTTCTGTGCACGATGCCAAGCTGCACAGTGCTCTGTAAATTTAGTGAATTGCAGAGCTGCTTGGCTGGCTGCCGGGGGAGGCTTGGGATGGGAACAAAGAAGCTAAGCAATGAGACGCAAGGTGCCAAAGAAAACTTGACCCATGCTCTAACAGTGTCTCTAGGCATGGCTTCATACATAAAAGCCGTCAGCTGGGCCTGTCCTTTTCTGCTGTGTAGGGGGGGGTCCCTTAATAAGGTTGGGGATCTCTGAAGGCAAGGACAGCAGGTTTTTAGCTCTCCTCCTTAACCAGCTTCTCTGGATTCTCCTTTGTCCGATCTGTGTTCTGAGATCAGACTCTAGTTCATAACTATTGGAAAAATCTTAACTTGGCTCCTGCAATGCTGGTGGGTGCTCTTGGATTCGAGTGTGTGTGTGTGCAATGCTGGTGGGTGCTCTTGGATTCAAGTGTGTGAGTGTGCAATGCTGGTGGGTGCTCTTGGATTCAAGTGTGTGAGTGTGATTTCCTAGGGCTGCTGAAAGCTTTACAGATCCCCAGGAGATTACGTGCATGTGTGTATGTACACAAATATGCACATACGTATGCATGTGTTCAGAGATCTTTGGTCTTCCAGCCAGGCAAGCACAGATTGTACAGGACTAAAGTAGGTCGTGCCCCCTGCGTATGATCCCTATAATTTCTACTCACAAGGTGCCGAGATTGTTTTATTTTCCACATATACTTTCCCCACACAGATCCCCTAGCATGTAGAAGAGGCCCTGCAAGTCCAGCCTGCTTGTCATAGCAGGACCTGGGAACAACTTATAATAATCATGGGCGCTTACTGAGTGCTGGCAGCTTTTGCCGGGGGCTACACAGAGTGTAGGCACGCCATCCTCTGCTCGCTCACAGTCCTGCTTTGGGAGAGTAGCTGCTCAACAGGAAAAGCTAGGCAATGCTCGCTGGACACCTGGCCAGCACCCCACCATTTATTGCCTGTGGTGTAATTTGGGTTCCAAAGACATTTGGACTGGCCAAGAGGGAGGTTTTTGTTTGTTTGTTTGTTTGTTTGCTTGCTTGCTTGTTTGTGTTGTTCTCTACCTTGGCACAGAATTGGTAGAACTCTCTAGAATAATTTCCTGATTTCCAAGATGTTCAAATTATAGCCCAGAGAGGTTCCTGACTTTCTGCTCATTGCATGGGCTGTTACACTCCCCATGTTTCAGTTTAAGAAGTGAAACGTTGAAAATTTCTCATTATTTTTAGACTAAATGACTATTAGCATCTTGCATCTCTGTCATCTAGTTTAGAGATTTTGTTCAAGTTAGTTGATCTTTGTTTTTTTAAATCTGTGAAACAGGGTAAATAACACCTTCCAGGATGATTGTGAGGGTGAATTAATTGTGTGATACTCAAAACAAAACAACAACAGCAAAAACCCAGTTGGTCCTTACTTCCTCCTTTCTGCCCCCTTTTCCCCCTGGTTTTCCAAGACAGGGTTTCTCTGTGTAACTTGCTGTCCTTTGTAGACCAAGCTGACTTAGAACTCACAGAGAATCACCTGCCTCTATCTCTTGAGTGCTAGGATTAAGGCATGCACCGCCAGGCCTGGCTTCTTCCTGCCTTTTTAAGACCATAACAAACTAAAAAAAAATTCCTGTTCCATTGACAAGCTAAGCTCAGATTCACATTGCAAAGCACTGTAAAGCAGTTTAGGTAAACCAAGGACATTGTACAAGGTGCTGTGGGCAGGACAGGACCCTGGGATGGGCACGGGATTGGGAAGGGGTGTGAACTGACTGAAAAGCCTCCAAAGGGAAGATAAAGACTTTTTCTGCATCTTAAAAAACAGTGCTGAAGGGGAGGTCTGCAGAGGCAGGGGGTTGACAGCAACTGCAGAGATAAGCAGCTTCCAGGGATGCAGCTGTGAGTCTCAGTAAGCAAGGAGTCTGGTGGCTTCCAGGCAGCCCAAAGATCCCGAAGGAAGACAAATGGGGCATTCATTCAGGTCTCCATGGTAAGCATGCCATAGCAGAAAGTTGTGTGGGCGGCATGTCTGGAGAGACCGTCTGCCCCTCTTCAACCACATGAAGTAAGGGAGAACACGAGAGTCCCTGAAGTGCCATGGGAAGAGGGACTTTAGCGGTGATTTAAAACTGTTCTAGGTACACTGCCCTCTGATTATAGCCCTGTGCCAAAGGTATCTGCCATACTCTGACTTCAATAGGCACATCAAGCACACCTCGTCTGACCTGTTGCTAGGGCAACCAGTTGTCTAGTTTGTCAGAGACCAATCGTTTGACAGCCCTGTATCACAGGAAACTCCTCAGTCCTGAACAGTGATGTTCTGGGGCTTGGTGCTCAGTACCCCATAGATTTCCAGAGAAACATTTCTTTTTCTTTTCCCAAATGGTCCCCATATCATTTTAATTTTGGGAGCAGCTTGAACACATTTTCAACCATGGGCATAGGGAACATCATGTGGCATATGTTCCGTCCTGGTGGGCAGATGCCCAGGGTTTATTCTCCATAATCATGCCAGAGTTGTGTAACCAGTCATGTAGCAAGTTCTCCTCCCGTCGGTGCACCCACAAAGCTATTATTGCACCCGAGCATTTTTGAAGGTCTACGTTCCGCAGCACCATACAGAATAGAGAGATGAGTTTGGCATCAGATGGTGGTGGGGGCAGCTTGGACAGAAGACAGAGCAATGACTTCACCGGGAGAAAGATCTGCTGTGAGTCTTGTCTCTGAGGGGGTCACTTTATGACTTTGAGCAAGCTTATCTGCTAGGTGACAATACTCTGCAAAATCGGCAATGACTCACATGAAGCAGCTTGCAAGGAGAGGGTGTGATCAGCATTGATGTCTGACCCGGGAGGCCCAAGGCAAGACTTGGGCACCCCATGACTGGCAAGGGCCTGAGCTCAAGTGGGGTTTAGTATGACTGCCCAGAGAGATGCTCTTGAGTGGCTACTACCTGTATCACATGGCCACACTCTTCTCTTCCCACTTTCAACATCACTCCCTTAGGCAAGCTTTATCATAGACTCATAGCATCCTGTGCTCTGTTTCTTTATACACGATGAATTTATTTTGGTAGTCATTTAAATTCCGTCTTCCTTCTGTAACAACAAACTTTCTAAAGGTAGGAGACATATCTATCTTGTTCATTCCTGAAGTATTCACAATACTTGTTGAATTGAAATAAACCCATCAAATGACCATCCATAGGTATGTGGAGAAGACAGCGATCGCCTCGGAAGTGGTCAGCCACTAGATGGCGCAAATGCCCCACACGCGAACTGCAAGCAGGCTTATCAAACCCGAGGGATGGGTGGCAAAGGCTGTTTCCAAATCTGGTAGGAAGGGCTTCTGCTGAGTTCCTAACATCTGTCTTTACTGAGCGCCTTGCTGAGGCCGTTTACAATGCTTACTATAGTTCTTACAACCGTCACTGGGGAAGGTTGTAAGGTTCTTCCCACTTTCAAGGGAAGAAACAGATGTCCAGCAATTTGAACTAACTTTTATTAAGAGACACGATTTGAAGCAGGAGATTAGCATTGCAAACCCGAATCTGTCGGCTTCCACATCCGAGTTCTTTCTAGTGTATGCTAGTGCTTTTATTATGGTGGCCTCATAAACCAATAATGTACTTTCTTCTATTTTTAAAAAAATCCTGCCAGGTAGTGGTGGCGCACGCCTTTAATCCCAGCACTTGTAAGTTAGAGGCCAGCCTGGTCTACAGAGTGAGTTCCAGGACAGCTAGGGTTACATCCTTACTAGTGACTGTTGTTTCACCACAGACCCAATGTGAAGCCTCTGCATGGCCTTTGGTTTCCACAGTTAACTTACAAAACAGGGGAAATCAAGTCTGAATAGACTCCGTATCTTTTAGGCCAGACATTTAGGTCCTGAGCTTGTGGATAAACTAAGCATAGTACTTGGAGAAAGAAGAAAATAACCCTCAGTGTATCAGCCAATCATGAAGAGCTAGCTCTTCATCCAGCAAGCAAGTTTGTAGCTGGCCTGGCAGAAATGAAGAGAATCTAAAGAGATACTGAGTCTCTTGATTTATCTCGTATCTCTCAATTTAGCAAACTGTTGAAACAATGGATCCCAAGGACATGGGAATTTGCCCAGGAATCTCATCGTGGGAGAAGGAAAGGGCACCTGTCAGAGGAGGAACTGTCTCCATGAGAGGAACACGATACTGATACCGGATGAGACTGATGATGAATCCCTTGTGGCAGGGACCACATCTTCGCCAGGGTTGCCTAAATGCGCACACCCTTGGCCCTCCATTTAATCTTGGATCTCACTTCAGGCCCCCAAAGACAGACTTGAAGGGCTGATGGATCTCTTTGTCCCTCTTCCCAGGGTGGCCACACTACTACTAATTTTCCTTTGTTCTGCTTTCCATTTATAATTTGATTATTTTAGTTGGCTCATTGAGAACCTGACTTGGGGCATAAGGTGTTACTCCCAAATTTGATAACAGACTCACACCCAAGGTTGAACAACACAGGTGGGTTTACAACCTGGTCCGTGATGTTAAATGTGGGCAGGTGAGTCACATCTACACACTCGGCACCTCAGTGGCAGGCAGGTGATACACATCACAAGAGAGAGCATCATGAGTTTGAAAGCCGGAAAGATTCCTGGAGCAGGTACTCCCAGATCTGAAAGGCAGAGGCGACCAGAAAACACATCAGGGAGACAGTGAATAAATTACATCCTTTTTACTTAAGGTGCAGACCAAAGACCAGAGGTGCTGCCCCTCCCTGATAGCTTGTGGCATGCTATCCCAGACCTCCTGAACAAGAGTCTGCACCTTAGCAAGCTCCGAGTGATTCGTATGTGTTTAAGACTTTCAAGGACCAAGTGTTTGTGTTTCTAAGTCTCTTTAAAATATACTAACACTTTAAACTCATCTTCCTTTTGGATTTTGTCTTGTTTTTAAAGGTGTTGCACTGGGAACTCGGCTCCTGCTGTTCTTCACATGGACCCCCATAGATAACTGCTATTGGCCAAGTTGTCTGTGAGCTGGTACGTTATTAACTAGATGGGAGGCTCTTGCCCTGAAGGATTTTTGTATACTTCTATATGAAACAATTTCAGGAAGCTAGACCTTGAAAACAATCTGAAGGATTAACTTTTTAATCACTAAAGGGACTTTCACATCCTCATTTGAACTGTGATGTACTATAATCCTTTGGAGATAAATAACTTCCATATGTTACATACATCAGTACTCCTCAACTCACTGTTTAGCTCCTCCATGCCTCTCATTCAGCATTCCCAATTCACGAAAGTTGAAACCTGGAGTCCATGTCTACTGAGACGGACGGAGAGCTCTTAAGATCCAAGCACTTCCAATGGAACTGACTTAACGTCTCCGCGAGGAGACAGTGCCCCTTATGTCTACCCGGGTTCATGTCTCCTTATCTACCCAGGAACGTTGTGTGAGCCCATTTGGATAGGCAGTGTGATCTAAATTTAAAAAGCATCAAAAGCTCTGAACAGAGAGCAACACGGTCCCTTGGCTGACAGGTCCCTGTTTACTGTGTCTAAATAGGGGAATTTAGATGTAAGGTCCCTTCCCTGGTCTAGTATTACATGTGCCTGGTTACCTAGGAGTAGGAGCATGGGTTGTTATTCATTAAACCCAGAATATATATTCCCAAATAGAAATGACCCACACTATCCTCACTCCCAGATATAAAAGTTGAGAATGCTGGTTACCATGGCAACTCACCTTCATGGAGTCATTTAGAAATTCAATTCTGGAAAGTGACAGTATTATGTACCAGCACCTGCAAAGTTCTATAATATTTCCTCTACTTCCCTTCTTGCCCTGGGCTATGGTGCCAAGGATTATCATAATCTGGAGAAGCAGTCAGGGTTCCCGAGCTGCCTTTCGGGCTGCTGGCACAGAAGGTGAAGGGAGGCCTCGTTTTGTTTTACTAATTCTGCAGCCGCCCTCCACAAACTCCAGCAAATATTGAGTGATGTTGCAAGGTGTTACGAGAAGTGAAAAGCAAGCTGCGAGTCGGCTGGCGTGAAGACTTTGCAAACACTCAAGGGTGACGTGTGGCAAGGCAGACGATTACTTCCGGGAGTCCGCAGAGCAGAACGCTAAAGAGCGCCTTCTGCCAGGCGCTGCCATCGAGCACACTGAAGTTTTATTTTTAAACACAGGACCTATTTAAAATTATTTGGCCTAGTAGGTCTCACATTTTGGGCCCTGGGCTCTTGGAGTTACTGCAAGAAATCTGCCAGCCCTCTGTGTGTTCTCTCTGCGGAGAGGATGAAAAAAGTGCTCATTTCTATGAATTAGTTTTCAAGTGTGCGCGAGTATTGAGATGGCCAGTATGCATAAATTAAAGTTAACTCATTTGCAATGCTACTGACTATGTCTTAGCTGTGTTTTTAAATCAACTGATCATAAAAACAGGGTAAACATCATTCTTGAGCATAAGGAAAAGAGGTGATTTGGGTGGAGTTGGCTGCTGAAGTCTTGATTCTGAGGGCAGAGGAAAGGGATGCCTTACTGTTCGAAGGGAAACTCTTCTTCAGCTACTGGCTGCATTTTTATGGCCTAAGCGGAGTTTATTTACCACCATCTTCTAGAACCTTAGCACCTCTTAGGGGCCCTTAGTTGGCCAATTGGGCACTTTTTTCTCCATGGAAATGTCATATCCGAATATAAGCTGTGACCAATGGGTGGAATTCTTAGTGCACATGTTCTTATGACAAACATAACTGAGGTAATAGGAGTTAGACAGATACCCCGAGAGACAGACAGATGGGGAGAAGGGCCATGACTAGGTAATGAAGAGTGTGAACTTCCAAGATGGCTAGCTTCTTCCTCATCACGCAAGACACATTTGACTGCTTAAAACAAAGGACTCCTGTTGCTGGAGAGATGGCTCAGCAGTTAAGAGCACTGACTGCTTTTCCAGAGGACCCTGATTCAATTCCCACTGGCACATGGTGGCTCAAACAGTCTGTAACTCCAGTTTCAGGGAACCTGATACTCTCACACAGACATACACACCAATACACATAAAATAAAAAGAAATTAATAAAAACAAACAATCAAAGGACTCCTGCTTAAAATCAGGCCTCCTGCTGATAGACTGTCTCAGTAAGTTCAAGGCCTGATAAGAACATGTTCCACAACAGTTGTGGGCCAATCAGCCATAATGTCTTTCTTCAAACTGACCAACCCTGAACTGGGGGAACCCTCAAAACCCCGCCAAGCCCTCAAGGAAAAGTTTGGCTTAGGCTTCCTGAGACCCTCCCACACCCTGCTTTGTAGAGGGTCTTTTCTATGTGTGCCTACTGGGTATGTGTGCTTCTTACCCCTAATAAAAGCTGATTCTGTCTGTTGCAGTTTGCTTGTTCCATAATTTTCCTGGTGCTACCTTTCATACTTGAGATTTTTCCTGTCTCTTAATTCTTCAACTGGCAGAGGCAATGAGCTGAATCAAAACCCCTAGACGGGTTAATCCCAAAGATGCAAGGAGAAAGACCACCAACCCAAATCATTATGACCAAATTGATTAAAGCAAGCATTTTTTATTTGTGTACATGGGCTGCCTCCCCCTAAGGCAAGATGTGAGGGAGACAAGGTTTTTATAGTTCAGGGGTACGGGTTTTCCAAATGGAGGATCTGGTAGGCAAGTAGGCGGGGCTACGGGAGCAGAACATAACAAGGTAGTCAAGACAACAGGTGGTTTTAATCGCCTTTGGAAACAAAGACGTGGGTGTAAGAGGTCATAACAAGGAGGTTGTAACAACTTTTTGAAATAAAGGCATAGTTCCTGCTTTCTTGGAATAGGCAGTACAGAACTATTTGTAGTTAAGGTTACAGGTGGGACATAGCCCAACCCTTGAGAAACAGAGGTTAATTTCTAAAAGGAATGGGCCTAGTTTGTCTTTACTATGAGATGGCTTTCAAGCCCAAGATGGAGGTGGTGTGGTCTATCAACAGTAACTTAACTATTTAGTTCCAGACCTCCTTAGATTTGCATTGTCAAAGATGGAACTTCAGTGAATTTATGGCTTTCAACCTTCTTTTACCCTGGAGCCTTGTCTAGAAAAAAGGAGGGGTGAGGAGATGCCAGGAGTTCACTGAGAGGGGGCAAAGGGCTTGAGGAATCTGACCTTCAAGTATATCCTTCCATGTCATTATTGTATTCTTCACTGTTTATGTGATCCCTGCATTTCTTTCGAATTTTCTTGGGCCCCAGGAGACATGCTTAAGTTTCAATGGGGCATGAAAATTGCACAGCTGCAAACAACAAAAAAGATGGTGTGCCATGCGGCAGACAGTGCTTCTGTTGGCGTCCACGTACTGGAATGCTAAAAGAAAGATTTCTGCGGATATTTCTGTTGGATATTGTGTTGGTTAAATTTTTGTAAAATTTGACACCAACTAGAGTCACCTGGGAAGAGGGGAGCTCCAGGAATTGCCTCAGTGAGATTGGCCTGTGGCCATGTCTGGGGGCATCTTCTTGAATTGTGATTGATGTGGGAGGGCCCAGCCTGCTGCAGGTGGTGCCACCTGTGGGCAAGCGGGCCTGGGTTTTATAGGAAAGCAAGCTGAGCAAGTCATGGGAGTAAGCCCGTAAGCAGTGTTGCTTCGTGGTTTCTCCCAGTGACCAGTCAGTCTTGGTCAGTGTTAAATCACAGCAACAGAGACACACACCATTTCTTTGCGGAGGTCCTGCCACTTTCTTGGTGGCTCTACTAAGGTCACAAGAACATGTACTCCAAGTCCTACAGGCACACCCGAGACTGCTCATCTTCCTAGGTGGGCCTGGGTCATAGGGCACAGCTCCCTACCATAAATCTATTTTCCCAGAGGTCTTGTACTGCTTCTATGCTCCTCTTTTCTTCCAAGTATTGTGTCTGTGCCATGGTTCGTTTTCCCCATCCCAAGGGAGCTTCTAAAAAACGCCAGGAAGACTTTTGTTATTGTTGTTTCTCTCTTTCTTGCTGTTATGTGTCTACTCTAGGCTCAGGGCATAAAATCTTGACATTTTCTATAGAGGGGACTGGACATCCAGAACTCAGTGCTTGGGCTTTGGAACACAGCATTAAAATACGATTATTTTTCTCAGGATTGGTGAATGATGGAAGCTGTTGTCTATGACAGCCCCTCAGCCTAAGTCTTGGCAGGAAATGGGAAAGAAAAAGCAGCTACTCACTGCCATGGCCAGCCCCTTGAGACATTCTCTCTATTCAAACGCTCTCTCTTTGGAAAGTCCCTAACCCTCAGCCTCTTGGAAACACAGCTGCCTCTGATTTAGTAATTTCTACTTTTACCAGAACAAGAATAATTCATTAATAGTTTATTGAGTTATTATAATTGTAAATTAATAGTTTAATGATTTATTAATAGTTAAAACCCACCGACTTCCTGTTGTGAGCTATGAAGTAGGAACAATGTCCTACCTTCACATCGGTGACTTCATCTAAGGGGTCTGATGAACAAAAAATACATCATATTTGGATGTATGAGTCTTTTTTTTAACGGTCCAGAAAATATATTTAATAAAATTATAGAAGAAAACTTTCCCAACCTAAAGAAAGATATTCCTTTTTTTTAAATATTTTTTTTTATTGAGAAAAGGAAAAAAAAAAGTTTCCACCTCCTCCCAGCCTCCCATTTCCCTCCCCCTCCTCCCACCCTTCTCCCCCTCTCCTCACTCCTCTCCCCCTCCCTCTCCAGTCCAAAGAGCAGTCAGGGTTCCTTGCCCTATGGAAAGTCGAAGGTCCTCCCCCCTCCGTTCATGTCTAGGAAGGTGAACATCCAAACTGGCTAGGCTCCCACAAAGCCAGAACATGAAGTAGGATCAAAACCCCGTGCCATTGTCCTAGGCTTCTCATCAGCCCTCATTGTTCGCCATGTTCAGAGAGTCCGGTTTTATCCCATGCTTTTTCAGTCATAGTCCAGCTGGCCTTGGTGAGCTCCCAATAGATCAGCTCCACTGTCTCCGTGGGTGGGTGCACCCCTCGTGGTCCTGACTTCCTTGCTCATCTTCTCCCTCCTTCCGCTCCTCATTGGGACCTTGGGAGCTCAGTCCAGTGCTCCAGTGTGGGTCTCTGTCTCTATCTCCATCCATCACCAGATGAAGTTTCTATGGTGATATGCAAGATATTCGTCAGTATTGCTATAGGATAGGGTCATTTCAGGTTCCCTATCCTCAGCTGCCCAAGGAACTAACTGGGGACATCGCCTTGGGCTCCTGGGAGCCACTCTAGGTTCAAGTCTCTTGCCAACCCTAAGGTGGCTCCCTTAACTAAGAATTGTGCTTCCGTGCTCCCCTATCCAGCCTTCCTTTATCCCAATCATCCTGTTTCCCCAAGTTCCCCCCATCCTCCTCTTCTCACTTTTCTCTCCCCATCTCCCCTTACCCCCATCCCACCCCACCCCCAAGATCCCACTTTTCTCTCCGGCAATTTTGTCTACTTCCCATAGCCAAGAGGATAACTATATGTTTTTCCTTGGGTTCACCTTCTTATTTAGCTTCTTTAGGTTCACCAATTGTATGAGTCTTATAGTTCAGTCGGGGAATGAAAGAGCGCATGTAAATGCCCGTGGAGTGACCTCAGTATGATGGGGAAATGCAGGCTGTAGGTCACAGAGCAACAGGATACCTAGCAAGGCCTCGGAGTCACAAAGAAGGCTTGCTGGGTAGGCTAAGAAGAGGACCAAGGTTCTGGGTGCGGGGCTAGCTCTAACAGCACCGCTGTAGGCAGACTGCCCTGTATGTAGGAAGGGAGCAAAGAGCAGCTGGCATAGCTGTGACTCAGACCCAAGTCCCTAGGAGCAGTGATGGGCTCTATGTTTCAAAGCTGGTGGTCTTGAACACACTTTTTCTTCCACTCAAAAGATTGAACTGCGCATGCCTAGGCAAGAGGCTTCCACTCCCGTTTATCCACATGCGCTGAGAGAATCAAGAGCCCATGGAGGACCTCTTCTCCCTTGCCACTTGGGGAGAAGGGAGCAATGCTTTACAGGGGCTATGTTCCAGGATGTGCGAGGCGTTAAAAGCTGGATCAGACCTTTTGCAAGCAATGCATTTTTGTGATTAAGCCTTTGGGTAAAGCTTACTTGTTTCAAACGGGCTGCTTTAGCTGAGTGTGTTCATCTGGGTGTGGGGTAAATGCCTTAAAGCACAGGTTTGCTGTGAATAATCTGCAGAGGAGTTAAAATTCATTTTATAAAATAAGGATTGCCCGAGTTGTAGGAGGCTTTCTGGCCCAATTGAATCGTGGGAAAGAATTATGTTTCTGCAGCTGTGAAAAAGCAAAACTAACATCCTGTCTGGGGAACCCCAGCCGCATCACCCAAAGGCCGATTTCATGTCATGGAAGTGAATCAGAGGGCTGAATTTGGAGAAAATTCATAAATTCTAGCTCACACAGGAAATAATTACACACTATTATTATTGAGTGAATGTAGCAAGAAATTATGATCCTTGAGTAAATAACCAGAAAGATCTAAGTCCATTTGTGCTAAGTGCAAACGGTCCTGTGGATCAAATTACTGATCATTACACTCATGGATGTACAATAAGATGTGCTTCAACTTAGGCCAGTAGACGGTCTTCAGAGATGTCTAAGCGGCTTCTGGCCCTGACATTAATCCGGAGGTCACTGGGGAATTAAAAAAGTCTGGGAAAATGTTGAATCACTGCTGGGCAGCCATTAATCTTACATAGCTTCTCAGTTTCCCAAATATACTGAGCATTTCTATGACAAGGGTCAGGACAGCAGACTCACTTTAAGGAAGAAGCAGTAACTACTGTAGGCTTTGCAATTCTGTCGTCTCACAAGAAAGAAGTCACTGAATGTCCTAACGACTATGTCCATGATAGCGAGTGCCCGTGACTATGTTCCAGTATGACTTTATCTGTCAAAATAGTTAACTTGCCCCTGGGCTGTGGTTTCTTTATGCCTGACTCTGAATGGTTGCCATCAATGCAGAAAGATTTTAAGTTCTTTTGAGAAAAATTAGGAGCTCTCTGGGGATCCACAGCAGACTTCGGTGAAACAGTATTTTAAGGGCATATTCGTCACTAGCCAATGGACAGTGTCCTTTAATATTTATAAATCCTGCATGAAGAAGTCTGCTTTTGTAAGAGGCCAGATGCCTCATCAGGAAGCAGGTTTGGGGCTGGGATCAGGGAGAAGTGCTAATCTGAGGTGTAAAACGCTTAGATTAAAGGAATAACTATATTAAGCATATTCTCTTGCACACATTCCCTTCTCTTATATATATTCTCTTTACACATTCAACTTCAACCAGTTTAATCTCTCATATCCCCCATTAACATCTTTACCCCCATTTCCTGCTGTTAGCCTTTGGTTTTGTCCCCACCATTTCTCCTATTGACATTTTGGGTCAAAATTTAATTATTAGGTTGGTTTCTTGCCTAACATTTGTGAGGGCACTCTCCAGTACCACAAACTAGATGGATAGCTAGACAGATAACAAGACAGACAAGCAGGGATGAGAGTATAATGTCCAGTGAACATGAGGAAGATGTTGAAACTGTAAAAATACAGGAAATTAAAATTTCTGGCAAGTCAATAAAATAAAAGATATCTAATTTTGATCCTCAACTTTCCCCTCTAAGACTACATTACTATATTTGGAGGGGGAAGGGCACGAGAGGACACCCCGTCCATACCTAAGAGTGAGTGAGGAAGAGACAGAGTTAAAGCAGTGTGGGGGTAAAAAGTTAAAAGATGCATGGCAGAGCTCGAGAAAGGATTCCAGAAATCCTTCATAGCCATCATTCTGTCGGCCAGACAGTAGGGTGCACGCGTGTAGCATGCAAGCCCATTAGGGCAGGGAAAGTCAAGAATGGTTGGGAGTTAAAAAGAGTCCCCAGCTTTGGCACAGGGTGTGTAACTCCAAAATTCCAGCATTCAGAGAACCAGATGTGGTGGTTGGTGCCTACAATCCCAGCGTTCGGGAGGCTGAAGCAGGATAATAGATAGGAAGCTTGGGACAGCCTGGGCAACATGGACCCTGCTTCACATTATTTGTTACATTGTAAAGCTGGGTCTCTGCCCGAGGCACCTTCTGATTGGTTTAATAAAGAACTAGATGACCAATAGCGAGGCAGGAGAGAATAGGTGGGACTTCTGGGCACAGAGAGATAAACAGGGAGGATTCTATGCACTGTGACTTCTCCAGCAGACTCTCAAGTTGAATGTGCTGTACTAAGTAACTGAGCCATGTGGCAGAATGTAGTTTAAAAATACGGGTTAACTAAGTTACAAGAGCTGGTTTGGAAAAAGTCCAAACTAAGGTCAAGCTTTCATAATTAAGTCTCTGTGTTGTTATTGGGGAGCTGGCCACCCCACAGAAGGAAGTCTGAATACATTAGAGAAAGCTTTTTACAGGACCCTGTCCAAACACCTAGCATAGAAAGTGGAGGAGCCCTCACTGACAATAAGGCTTCAGAAGTAATCCTGAAAGGCCCACGCCTCCACAGGAGCTAAACTACCCTTTGAGAGGGCTACTCTACATCAATCCCAACAGAGCTAAAGGTATGTCAAGGAGCAAGCTGAACCATACATAGTTCCTCACAGTAACAAAGTCTAGCAAATCCCTTTCAAGAAATGCACTTTAACATTCCTGAGATTTGTTGTGGGCCTTTTGTTACCTTAGAAGCTAAGGAATTTCTAATTTTATAGCAATTTTCATTGTGATTGTTAAAAATATATTATTTATATAACTGTGTGTCTATGTGTGGGGTGTGCTCACCTGTTTGTACAAGCAGAGGTCAGAAGAGGGCATTGGCGCACTACTTCACTATTTTTCCTGTTCCTCTGAGGCAGGGTTTCTTCTTGAACCTGGGGCTTAAGTTTCTGCTAGGTTGGAGGTGCTACCGTGACCCTCGTGTTTGCTTTTTTTGGTCCTGGGATTATAGGCACCTGTAGGGGACCCTAGTTTGTTTCATGGGTGCTGGATCTGAACTCTGGGCCTTACAATTGTGGAGCAATTGTTAGTAACTGCTGGGTCATCTCTCCAGGCCCCAACCGCTGCACTTTATCAAGTGGGTTTTCTACACTTTGAGATGCTCATGTAGCTTTAATTTTCTAGTGTATGTACCTTTAATAGGTTTAAAAAAAATGTCAGTCACCCTTGAATTTCTAGAATAAGCCTAAACTGGTCACAAAACATTGTCCTGTGTTGCTGGGTTAGTTTTCTAATATTTCTGTCTCTGGTCTGAAGATTAGCTTTAATAACATTTTAAGTATATTTTTCAGAATTAAAGATTTATTTAGTTGTGTGTGTGTCTGCGTTTGTGTGAAGGAGTCTGTGAAGGCCAAGGTGAGGCTGTGGGTCACCATGTCCATGCTGGGAACCGGAACCAACTCCTGGGAGAGAGCCGTGTGCACTCTTGACCACTATTCCCCCACCCCCTTTTAAATATAGTCTCATGTGGTCTCGGGTGGCCTCCACATAGCCGAGGGTAACCTTTCAGCCTCTAATCCTCCTGTCTCTCCTCAAGTGCTGAAGCAGCACACTTAGTATATATGGCACTAGCAATCAAACCCAGGGCTTCATGCACCCAGGCAACCGCCATGTAGGCTGTTCTTATTTTCCAGATTTTAAATATTTCATGATAAACTTCTCTGGCTTATTCACAATATTACTGGGAACTTAAGTTCACATATTTGGTCTTTGGATTGCTTTAACCACAAATGTTTTAGCACGATGTCAAATTAAAAACCAAGCAGAGCATCGTTGCCATCTGGTGGAAATGCCTGTTACCACGTTGTGAAACGGTCCACTGTGATGCCAGTCTTTCTGCTCAGGAAATCAGCCCTGCCAGTTTCTCACTGGACCGCTCCAATTTGTGTCTTTATTTCCATTCACCCACCACTACCTTAGTTCAGCTTCTAATGTAATTATTTGGCTAAAATCATTGCTTTGAAACAGGCCCAGATTCTACTTTCTATGCGAACAGTTTAAAACGATCAATCTGCCTAGAGATAAGAATACAAGCAGGAGTCCAACGTGGACTGGTTAAATCTTAAAAGCACTCCACTCCCTAACAGTACCTGGAGGGAAGCAGAAGCATACAACTGCATGAACAGACTGATAAATGACACGCGTACTAGTTGTCTTGCGGGCTTGCCCAGAGAGTGTAACACTTAAACCAATGACATTTGGCAGAATAACCACAGGGCTTGGGGTGGGAGGACAAAAGTAAAACAGATCCGAGAGCAAAACATCCCTGCTGGAGAGTATTTGCTCTAAGGGTACAGCATGCCCAGAGATGTGCCCGCCTGGGTCCTGCTATGATTTAAGACTTTGGTTTAAAAATCCCAGTGCTCAGAGAGGCCAGCGTGCTCTACAGGACAGCTAAGCCTACGCAGAGTGACACTGTCTGAAAACACCACCACCACCACCAACAACACCCCAAACCCTAGAACTCCCAAACTGATTACAATACAGAAGGATATTTTTTGTCCTGATAGATATTATTTGCGTTTTACATTATTCTGTAATCAGAAAGATTACTGAATAATAAATAACAAAGCATCCTAGAAAAACACTAAAAGATCTTGTAGATAAAATGAACTTTTTCTTCACAGTAATTTTAGAACAATAAGTAATGCCTACTTTTTCATTATTTATAGTGGTTCCCACATTACACAGTGGCATGTATGTATGATTCTACAACTCAAAACAGAATATCCTTTTGGTCTCCTGGTAGGCTGAAGGTTTTAAAGATAGAAGGCCTAATTCTAAGAAAGCAACAGAAGAAAAACCTTCATTTGGAACCTAAGATCCTGGCAGTCTAGGGTAGCATCATTAATACACACACAGAGCCAAGCTATTTGTTTTATTGGTTTCTTGGGTGGGGGTGGCAAAGAGGTTAAGAAAGGGTTTGTTTCCTGCTTCAAAGAACACTCCCAAGCAGAAACCTTCATTCTCATATGAACGACACTGCCCCCACGCCCCAGCTTTCATGACAACCTGAACTTAAGATGATGTTGACAGGGTGCATCTCTCTGAAGTACAGGGCACTCGGCTGGAGAAATGGGCACTCCGTGGGCTCCTGTTCACAGCTAAAAGGAACTGGCACTTTAGCTTCAACAACAAATTTAAAATAAAAAAAAAATGTAACTTGTTTGACTTGTGGCAGGACTGGTTACTAAGGAACCATTCAGCAATAATGGCCTTGAATATTTGTAGCTAATGAAAATGCATTTAACCAAGGACTGCTGATTCTAAGAACTGTGACATCTGTGAGGAAGGGAGGAAAACTAAGTCTGAATGTCAAATTCAGAGCAAAGCATCCAGTAATTTCACATTTGCAGCATCTATAAATAAAATACACGGGCCAGATAAGAGTTATATGAATAATGTTAAATTGAAAGTGCATACAGAACTCAGGAATATGTTTTCTCATTGATTTTGTCACTTATTCTGGCTCAGTAAAATGCTCACAAGGAAAATAACCACTTAAGGCAGAAGACTGGTTACATCATTGCTGTTCGGAGTTTCATGAGAACAAATGAGTCAACTTCCTGCTTTAGATTGAATCATTTCATCTTGAACCAGGTTATTCTGCAAGATGGAACGTCTGTGTTACAACTTGAAAAGTCAAAGCAGAAAGTACAACCATAGAAAGCCAGAGAGTTCAGCAGAACATCTAGACGGAAGTCTGTTTGTAGTTTTTGGTATCCAAGACCTTTTTGCCACACATTGCACAGATGCCTGGAAAAAAACAAACAAACAAACAAAAAAAAAAACAAGTGAGCAACCAAATAGTACCAACTTCTGATTTATTTATGGTAATCTAAAGCTTAAGACCACTTATGGGCGTGGAGAAAGGGCTCCATGGCTAAGAGCACTGACTCTGCAATCGTGTAAACTAGAGTTTGGAGTTCAGCATTCACATATCCTCACAAATGCCCATAATTCCAGACCCAAGTGGGGTGGAGACAGGAAGATCCCTGGGGTTTGCTGGCTTCCAGCCCAACTGAGAACACAGAAGCCCCAGGTCCAGAGAGAGATAGGAGGAGGTAGAGAGCACAGAAAAAGGAGACACGTGATGCTCTCTTTCGGTTTCTGTGTGCATGCCTGGTGTGTATCACATGCGTGTACGTGCACAAACACAGGTACAGAAACACACATATAAGCATAAGTAGAACCTTTAAGAATTTCAAAGCATCATAAAAGAAAAAAAGAAACATCCTTTAACTACAAATATATTTTAAACTCAATTTTGTCTTAGAAAAGAGAATATTTGACTAAATACTTCTTTCTGTTATCCAAGTTAACTGCAAATCAAGTATATTTGATGTAAATAGAAAAATTAAGTTAAAGAAACTTACCTTTTTTGTAGGCACAGCCTTGGCAGTAATGAGAACCTGGCTGGTGTACAGAACTTTTACAGATTCTGCAAGTGGAGAACTTATTCTTTCCATACGGATCAAACCTACAAAGTTTAAAAAAAAAAGACATCCATTTGTACTACAATAGAAACTCTTCACCACATTTTCTCCCATCAACTTCCATGACTGGCGGACAGACCTCCTCTGGTTCATTACTGTGTAATATGTATGCATTCCGCTGCCCTTCCATGTAAGCTCATGAAAAGCCAGCTGTATTTATTTTCAGACCTGTTCCTATCACCTCTGTATGTTATTCTATCTGGGTGACAAATATGAAAACTGATGAAATGTGAGTATAAGCAATGGTTGATTCTACAAAAAAAATCTAAGAACCCGCTTTAGGACAACTAAATACAAACTGTTAACTAACATTGAATTGGGTATGGGTAAGCCAACCATTAAAAATATTAAAAATATTTTGTGTGTGTATGTGTCTGTGTGTGTATGATGCCACATTTGTGTATGTAGTTGTAGAGGTCAGAGGGTTTGGGTCCTTCAGAGATTGACTTACAGGTGGTTTTGAGCTGTGTAATGTAATGTAGGTGCCGAGACCCAAACTCAGGTCATCAGTTCCAGTCCCTTCTTGCCTTTTTTTTTTTTTGTAGACCCAGCTGGATGACCCTGCACTCCTGATTCTTTTTTTAAAAGATAGATTCATTCATTCATTCATTTATTTATTATGTGTACAGTATTCTCAGTTTTCTGTCTGCATGTATGCCTTCAGGCCAGAAGAGGGCACTAGATCTCATTACAGATGGTCGTGAGCCACCATGTGGTTGCTGGGAATTGAACTCAGGACCTTTGGAAGAGCAGGCAGTGCTCTTAACCACTGAGCCATCTCTCCAGCCCCACTCCTGATTCTTTTGTCAGCAGCACCCAAGCACTGGCATCACATGCAGTGCCATCACACAGGCTTCAACTCTGTTCCACTGAGGTACAGAATATATATTCTGATGACAGTTTATATGAGGAAAATGATATAAAACTCTCATACAGGCTTTACCTCAGGACCCAGTGATAGATGAATACACCCACAGTTTATTTATTTATTTTTTTTTTTTGGTTTTTCGAGACAGGGTTTCTCTGTGACTTTGGAGCCTGTCCTGGAACTAGCTCTGTAGACCAGGCTGGTCTCGAACTCATAGAGATCCGCCTGCCTCTGCCTCCCAAGTGCTGGGATTAAAGGCGTGCGCCACCACAGCCCGGCCCACAGTTTATGTTTAAGATAAAATGCGGTATGTACCTCTCCTAATGACTACTTACTTTCAACAAGCATTTTTAACTGACTGGTCTAATACCTTTGAATAAAGGGTTTTCTACTATAAAAACATGGTATCCTATAGGAACCCTAGGGCAAATAGCTTTAGAAGAGATAGTTCTCCCCAAACTGGCAATAATGTTCTAATTTAAAACATTTGCCTAGCTCTAAAATGACTATTTATATTTTTTCTGTGTAGCATCATAGTCCCGGTGTCCTGTCTGGGGTACAATCTAGGAGCTCCTTTTTTAAATTTTTTGCCTTCATTTCTTTATTTTTATTTTATGTGTACGGGCATCTTGCCTGCATATGTCTGGACACCCTGAATGCTGTGCCAGAAGAGCACTGATCTCCTACTGGAGTTGGAGGCAGCTGTGAGCCCCATACAGGTGCTGGGAATTGAACCCAGGTCTTCTGGAAGAGCAGTGTTCAGTCAGTGTTCTTAACCACTGACCCCTCTCTCCAGCCCCATTATTTTCTATATTAACAGATACCCTTTGCTTGCTTGTTTTTATTTTTAAGACAGAATCTAGTTATATTACCCGGACTGTCAGGGAATTTACTATCTTCCTGTCGGCTTTCCACAGGCTGGGATTACCAGCGTGTATCACCACAGCCAGGCAACAGGTCACTATTAAAGGCTAACCTTCCTAAACTCAAGACAATCACTTTACTCCCACAGGAGAAAGGATGCTTGGAGTCCTTTTCTCAAACCATATTGTTATATCTTAAGACGACATTTAAATCTCCGAATTCTTATGATGAACTGGTAGTTTTTTTCTTTCTTTCTCTTTAAAGATGCTATTATTTTTTGATATTCTGTCTGTCTGTGTGTTTGCGTGCGGCTGGTGAATGTGCTGCGGAGGCCAGAAGATGGCAGCGGATGCCCTGGAATTGGAATCAGAGGTGGTTGTGGGTCTTTTGATGTCCAAACTGAACTCAGGTCCTCTGGAAAAGCAGTGCTCTTAACAACTGAGCCATTTCTCCAGCCTCCTAGTTTCTTGCTTCTTATAAGGGCACTGGAAATTCAAGGTAATGTAGGTAGGATACTTTCTAAAATAAGCTAGCTAGAGCCATGAAAAGTAACAGCCACACTTCAGAAATAGTAATTTATAAGCCTGGAGGAATCAAAGGTATATAAAATTACACAATTCATATAAATAACTAGTAAAACCTGAATGGCCAGAAAACACAAGTCAACCAACAATACACATATGATGCTCTGCTGAACATCAGGTCCATTATGCTGGGTTTTTTTTTTAATCATTTCTAATAAGCACCTACTATGTCGCAGTCAGTTTATAAACTAAAAGCTTTATTATTATTTCTTTAAATCATTGGGATGATGCCACACAATGGCTACTTATTCATTTACCAAATATCTACTGAGTACTTACTGTTCTAAATACCAAAGGTGAACATTAAAAATTTCCTGCCGTCACCGAACAAATATAGGAGTAGACATGGAGAAAAACAGCCCAGTAAAACAAGTTTTTCAGATAAGCAGTGAGTGTGACAAAGAGAACCCAGCTGGAAGCTGTAGTGGAGAGGAGATAAATACTGGCTAAGGACCCTGCACCAAGGAGCTCACATCTCAGTCAAGGAACAAGTCAGGAGGAACCTCCGAGCAGCAAACGTATCTCATGGGGCTACATGACTAATGAGGAGGGAGTGTGGTGTACTGGGAAGTCAGAAGAAAAAGATGTCATATCATGGAGGACCTTCTAAGCATGGTAGAGAACTTAGATTCTATTCTACAGGAAACCAATGGAAGGCCTTAAGCAAAGGAATTAATGACCTTCTAGATGATCATTCTGGCTAAGAATGTCTCAGTGTGGTAAAAGGAAGCAAAGAAATGGGATAGCAGTATTCATGCAAAAATTTAACTGAATATGATGAAGTACGGTGTCAAAATCTTGTTTTGAAGATGGGAGACATTTTGTTCTCCTTCTCAGATGAAAAGGTAGAGCTCAGAAAGGGTAAGAAACTCCAGGTCATATGACTACAGAGAGACAGACTCTCAGAGCAGTGCTTGGCAATGACCCACACTTTCTTTGTACCCGTAACATCTCTCTATTTTTATAGCATAGACTGAATACAGAAAAACATTGGGTTCCCACCGTCCTTGAAAATATCCTTTGCTGTATATGGTTTTTGTTTGTTAGCTTGGTTTCTGGAGACAGGGTTCAAACTCAGGTCCAATTCCAAAGCTTATGACTTTACCTCATTTCTTTGGTACCTTTGATTTGTAGGCAAATTAACAAGTAGATGAAATAAAAATCATGTTTTCTAGTAAAATAATAGAAAGTAGCACTAACATCTTCACATATTGTATAGGGTGGAGGAAGAACTTAGGACAAACAGTATGTTTGTATGCCAGCACTGCCTAACTCGGCCACAAGGGGATCACGCTAAAGTTCATCCCAGTAGGCTTGCTATTTCAAAAGTCACTTTATGACTGCCCTGGGTATGTTCTCACCTACCTTGCTTTTTTTGAAGTCAAAGCTTTGTTTTCATTCAGCTTCCTTCCTCCACTTTCTATATATTAAAAAAAAAGTGCATACATATAAATTTACTTCTGTGCATTTAACATATGTTAAATAACATACATTTTACACTTCTTAACTATATTAGGAATCCATACATGTAACTCAGACAATGAAACAAAAGATATAAAATCACAAGGGGAAATCCAGTACTCTCTAGTGGTTTAAAGATGACATAAACTTTTCACTTTGCTAATAGTGAAACACTAAAGCAGTGTCCATAGTATCTGATCCAGGTCTTATTTCCTTTTTTTATAAATTTATTTTTATTTTATGTGCATTGGTGTTTTGCTTGAAAGTATGTCTGTGTGAGGGTGTCAGATCCCCTGGAACTGGAGTCACACATAGTTGTGAGATGCCATGTGGGTGCTGGGAATTGAACCTGGGTCCTCTGGAAGAGCAGTCAGTGCTCTTAACTGCTGAGCCATCTCTCCAGCCCCAATTCCTATTTTCTAATAGGAAACAATACCTGTGGTGTTCCGTGCACCATCTTTCCATGTATCTGGAGTGATAACTCTGCCGAGTTTCTTTTCACCTGTTATAGCAAGATAGCAAAAGGAAAGTAGAATTAGTATCTAATAAATACACCATATGGAAATAAAATAAGCCCATTTCTTTTCTAATTTTAAAATAATAAATATACTATATCATTCCTGAGGTTCAAAATGACATTATGTCAGATTATAGTAGGAGCCTGCTAATGCTGGAGTAGAAACCAGTGAATGAAGATTTAAGGTAGTAACTGTGGCAATAGATAACTGATTCTAAAGAAGGTTTACTGGACAATAAGATGCTTTTGCTGTTTATATTTTAAACAATTCTGACAAACTTTAACATTTCCTAATTACCCACTACGTACAAAACAAGGTACTGATGAAAATAAAGCCTTGAATCTAGATTTCAGGGGGCTTATACCAAGTTCACTAGTTTCTTAAGAGCTTGTAGGTAGATCATAGGAAATAAATGAACCAGGTGGATTGGTACACAAACCTAACATTTCTATTTCTATTTTTTCTTGTTAAGAATCTATAACGTTTATCAGATTTTCAAAGTGATCCGAGACTTTAAAACAAGTGAAGAACCCTTCAGTAAAAATATAAGTTGGAAAATAAAGTATGACAGTTGTGAGCTAATTGAAACAGTTGACATATCTGGCAATAAAAATATAAAGAAGATGAAGTCAAACTTCATAGATAAAGGACACATCCTGAGGAAAGGCGTGGGAAGTTCAGGGTGTGCAACAGCACCAAGTGTGATGGCGTAAATGCTGGTGAAAATGAGGCTGGAAAGATAAGCCAGGGCCTCATCTGCAGAGGGTCTTAGACACCGAAAATAGCCAGAGTTACTGCCTACTGTTTAAGTAGGGAAAAGGTGAGGGTGGAGAAGTAAATTTGATATGGATACATCAATGGAATGGATGTGCTAGCTGAGGCCAAACACTTCCCAAAGATTTATGGAGCCAGAGAAATAAAGTAGATCAAAAAAAACCAAAAACAAAAAAAAAAAACATCAAAAACAACAACAACAAAACAATACAAAACAAAATACTATCTGGAATTTAGTAACTGAAAGGTCAAAGCTTAAAAGTTCTTTTAGTAGCACAGAAAGCCAGTTTGTACTATAAAGCTGTCAGAAGTAACTCTAAAAATCTGGAGACAACTTTTGGACTAATTTATGATACGAGGAAAGACAGAACTGTGGTGGTTGTCTGACATTATGGCTTTTGTATGAGCATACTTTTACTTGCAGGGTGAATGTGATGAGCAGACAAACTAGGAGGTTAAAAATAATGAAACACCAGATATTTTTTTCAGAAGAGCAGAGAAGTAAATAGTGGGAGGAGGAAACGACCTTTTGAGGCACATAATAAAGCCCAAAGTATGTGCATTTTATGTTAATACCACAACGGATCTTGGATTCTCAAAATTTTTATTTCTTGGAGATATTAACTCACAATTTCCTTCTATCCTCAATGCCTGGTGGGACAAAGCACTTAACAGCATAAGAAGAATCACAAATAGCCGGGCAGAGAGAGCGCATGCTTTTAATCCCACTCAGGAGGCAGACACAGGTGGACCTCTGTGAGTTAGAAGCCAGCCTTGTCTACAGAGCTAGTTCCAGGACAGGCTCCAAAGCTACAGAGAAACCCGATCTTGAAAACCAAAAACAAAACCAACAACAAAAAAAGTTTTCAACAGATTTCAAGGGTTCCATTAGAACTAAAAGGGTGAAAAAGATTCTCTCTGGAAGCCAGAATATGAAATACACATATTTCTTTGGCGATTTTTGAGACTTTCTTCTTCTCCTGACCCAATGCTGTGGGTGTTAATGAAAAGAATGGACCGGATGGCACAAAATACGCAGTTAAACTTAACCTGTATTAAATGTTGCACTTTTAGACTCAAATACTATAGGGACATACTAATAGTACTAGAAGCGATTTCTTGTGTATAATCTTAAAATGTAACTGAAAGCCTGGAATTTATACTTGCTACACCTGGCAAACTCTCGATGCTAACCGAAAGACCCTTTGAAGCCTCTTGGAACAGTCAAGAAGTTGTAATTGAAGAGATCCAGGAAGAAGGGCGGGATGGGAGCAACAGAAACAAGCAGGGATGCACAACTGAGACCACTCTGAACACAAAGCATAGAACTATGCAGTCCCAGGGCCAGGCAAGAATGACAGCGGGGCATGAAGGAAGACAAAGGTCACAACCACAGCCCCACAGGAAAAAAAAACAAAGGTCAAGACCCCGAGAGAATTTCTTCAGGTCCCTCCGGCCTCCTCCTCCCACAGAAGCAGCCCTTAACTTACATTTTTCGCACACCATCCTTCCACGAACGGTCCTCTCAACCACCAAAGCAGGAGCAGCGGCCAAAAGACATCAACAACACAGCCGGAGAAGACTTCCCCTTCCGGCTACGTCAGCCCGCTTCCGCTCTCAGCATCCCGCTCTAGCCTATCCCGCACCCGGAAAGCCGCGGGAGGGTCAAACGAGAGCCGATGGGCGGGGCTTCTTTCATTGTCCCACCCCTCTTCACCAACGATTGGCTGTAGACTTGGGAATCCCCACCTCCTGAATCTGCGCCTGCGCAGGACCATGGCAGCCCATCGCACCTGAGGAGGGTGGGAGGCGGTGGTGTCCCCTTCCCTGCGGCGGGCGGGAGAGTTAGGTAAGCCGGCGGCGTGCCCCTCGCGCTCGCCGGGGTCCGGTGCAGGACTCTGCCGACTGCTGCGGTGGCCCCCCCGAGCGCCACGCGCCCTGCGGACCCGGGGTTGCCCGCGCGCGGACCGGACCCTCTCTGTCCCCGCGTCTGTGCACGGGACAGACCCTCTGACGCTGCCTCTCAGGTCGCCCGGGTGGGCAGCACGGGCTCTCTCTCTGCTGACGCCCCTCAGTTGCCCACACTCCCGCCATCCGAGGTTGGGGCAGCATCCCGAGCCACCCTGGGTGGGGTTGAGCTGCGCTGCGCACCGGGGCAAAGGCTGCGTAGGAGGGCTCGGGAGCAGCCGCGCCTTCCGATCCGGCTCCCGTCGGATCGCGACTGCAGTTGGTGGCTTTCCAGGTTTTGAGTGCTGGGGAACTCAGGGTCCGCCAGTGTCCGAGGAAGGGCTCCATTCAACGAGCCTAGGCGTGTGGGTACCGCTCGCTGTGTTAGATCAGAATTTTCAGGTGGCCCAGAAGCGCTCTCTACTCAGAGGATGGATTCCTGATACCCTACCTGCCCGACCCCGCACTGGAGGGAAGAGTCTCAGAAACTTTCCCCGTCTTTTTTTTTTTTTTTTTTTTTTTTTTTGCTTTCTTTTCTTGGGGGAAAAGAATTTCCCCAAGTCTTTTCCCCACGTTCTTCTCCGGACCCCTGAAGGTTATCTTCGCGTTGAAGAGACTGTGCTTGAAACGACTTTAGTGTGTTGTAGCCTTGGCCGTGCCTGCTAACTTGTTCGTCCAGTTTGCTTAATCAGTATCATATCTACCTTTGAAAACGACGGTGTGAATTAATTGAGGGCTGGTAGAACAATGCCCAAACGGTGGATGTTTCTGTTTGGCCGGGATTTTCGCCACAATGTAATATGTATTACTCTAAGTTCTTTCTTTATTTTAACCAGTATAACGTATAAACAGCCAGTTAGGTCAAATATACGAATTTAGAGATCATAAACGTTGTTCCTCCTACTCAAGTTCTACTTTTGACTAGAATTTAGAGTCTGTGACAATGTTACTTTTTTCGAAGAGCTTCGGGGGCGGTTAGTTTAACATAATGTCCATCTAACTACCGTACTCGCCTCCATTTGCAAGCCCAAGTGTATACTTGGTTGGCATTTAGGAGCTAAAGTGATTGCACTTTCCTGATTTTGGCCAAAAAAAGGTAAAATTAGTTCCTTAATTGTCTCTAATACATGCCCCCTTTGCCGAAACCAGTCATGAGTATTTAAATTTTTACTGATTTATTTTTTTTAAGGCTCTGAAAGATATTTGTATCGTGTTAGAAAAACCTAAAGTAATAGGATATCAGTGTGTGTTCAGTGCTTTGAAACAAATATATTGCCCATGGAAAATTATTAGCATATGGTCTATCTTTAGAGTATTGAAGTGTTTGGGACATGGGGGAAAAAATCATTGTTCCATGTTTTTCTTAATCTTTTCCTTCTAGATAGCGACCTAAGAAAAGACCATGAAAGATACTGACATCAAGAGACTTCTGTATACCAATCTTCTGTGCATATTTTCCATTGTCCTAAGCATTTTTATCCCATCCGTCTTCTTGGATAACTTCTCGATATTGGAAACTCACTTGACTTGGTTGTGTATTTGTTCTGCTTTTGTGACTGCTGTCAATCTCGTGCTCTATTTAGTCGTGAAACCAAATGTATCTTCTAGAAGGAGTTCATTATCACATAAGGTAAGGTTTTTTTATTAATAACCAGTTTCTAGATGGAAGTAATAGGGTAAGAATGAAGCATTGTGCCCGGTAGTGGCGCCTGTCTTTAATGCCAGCACTTGGGAGGCAAAGGCAGGTGGATCTCTATGAGTTCAAGGCCAGCCTGGGCTACAGAGCTACTAGTTCCAGGAGATTCAAGGTTACCTTGAGAAACCCTGTCCTGAAAGAACCAAACAAAGAATGAAGTATTGTTATATCCTTGAGTTATTTGCAGCATATAAAAGGAACCAAATTCACCCCCAAAAGCAGTAGCCTGTTACTTACAGTGTTTGATAGATCTTTGTTGTGTATTAATTGTGGAATTTGGCTCCTTCGGTGCATCACAATATAAATATGAGCCTGTATAATCATTGTTTTATGTCATCACTGAGCATAACTTTACCACACTGCAGTTTATTTTCATTTATTTTTGTACATTTTTTTATGTGGGTAGGTGGGTTACACTGTGTGCAAATACATGTGGAGGCTGGAGCACAACTCCAAGTATCATCTTTAGAAACACTGTCCGCCTGCTCTGTACAGGGTCATTCATTGTCTGGAGCGAACCCCGGAGATCCTCCCGTCTCTTCCCTAGTGCTGGGATTACAAGTGTGCTCCATACCTAACATTTTACTGTGAGTTCTAGGAACCAACTCAGGTCCTTGTTGCTAATTGTCTGAGCTGTCTCCCAGCCCATGGATATTTTAAAAATATGTTTTTTTGTTCTTTGGTAACTTTGTACGTGCACACAGTGCGTTTTGATCAATTTACTCTACTCCTAATCCCTACCTAACTTCCTGCCCTTTTTGTCATTGTTGTTGTTATAACCTCCAGCGTCCCATATCCCATATCATGGATGTGGGGCCGTCCATGGAGCATGGTCCACCTACCAGGGAGCACACTCTTAAAGACAATTGACTTTCTTTGCCTTAGTAGCCGTCAGCTTCCTCAGCTAGGGTTGAGGCCCAGCCTAGGTATTTGCTCTCCTTAAATAAGTGAATTTTGCAGCAATTGCAAATTAAGTCATTTCACACATGGTCTACCTTGACTAAACAGTTAAAAGTTTTCAGATATTAGAATCATTTTTTTCCAGAATAGTCACTATTCTATGACCCTTGACAGTTGTGTTAAATTAAAATCCTCACTGAATATCCAATAATATGTAAAACTCCGTTAGACTGTTTTTACCACCTTAACTGACTTACAGTTTAAAATGTGTTTTATAATTATATCTTCTTGAGTTTCAGGTCAAGTGTGTTCCAGGCATGGACTTATTTGTAGATATTCAAGCCTTTAAAAATATTATTTATACAGCAATATGAATATAATTTTGGAAATTAGTATTTTGCTTTTTTGATGTAATTTCTTCAGTTTTGTTTTAAAATGAAAGAAAATATAGTATTCATTATTTTCTGTAGATAATTCATGTGGGGTCACTGTGAGTTTTGTATCCTGACAGTCTTTATTAATAATATTGTAATCACACCAGATAAACAGAAATCAGTTTTGGTTTTTGTAATGTAGAGTATATTTGTGTGATATTTGTCTCTTAAATTTAAGAAATATTTTATTGTGTGTGCGTGTACGTACATGTGTACATGCAACACAGCTTTCATATTGAGGTCAGAGAGTAGTTCTCTACTTTGATCGTGTGGGTCCCAAAGACTGAACTCTGGTTATCAGGCTTGGAGGCAAGTGCCTTCACCCGCTGAACCATTTTGAATTTTTTGTAGTTTTGAGGACTGTGTATGTTGTGAGACGTGATCCAGCTGTTTCAGACGCCCGCCATGGGAGCAGCGTGTATTCATGTGTTAATTGGCAGCGTTGGTGGCTGTTAAGTGGGTCTTGCATCTTCAGTGTACTCCTTTCTCTCTTAGGTCACCAGAGGTTTGAAGTGCTGCATCTTCTTCCTTCTGTCTTGTTTTTTCCTTCATATCATTTTTGTTCTGTATGGAGCACCGCTAATAGAGTGAGTTCTGAATATTTACTTTTTGTTTTCATGTATTAATTTACTAAATGATCTGCTAACCTCTAGCAACCATAGTAGAGTCATAGTTTGGTTTGATTAATGGATCAGGGTAGAAAAAAACTATCATTGTCCTAATTTTAGTACTGTTATGTTAAAAACATTGAGACAACTTAATTCTACATATATTTCTGTTATTTAGCTTTCTGATACTCTTCTGTACATTGTAAACACCATATATACATACACACACATACATATACACACACATTATAGTAATTAGTGTGTGGCTGTGAAAAACCTCCAGGTGTCCAGCCTTTTGACATTACAACATGGTGTGGTCATCTACAAAGTTGTATTTAAAGACCTTGTGATCATATTACCAAAATCTGGCAATTTTGTAAGTTTATGATTTGGGATGCATTCATAGCTATCCTTGGATGAGGGCCACAGGCTGGACATGCCTTGATTTATGCAGGCAACTCGCTATTGTAATATGTATATATTGGTTATAAATAGTATTTCAGTGATCAAATATGATTTTAGAGTAACTGAATTTATTTTCTTAAGGGACATAGACCCCTTTATCAGATATCAATGTTTATATTAAAATTTAAGTCTTTAAAATTGGCCAGTTTCAAATTAGTGGAAACTAAATTCACAAATATTTTTTATATGAGACATCTCATTTTAGCAGTGATTAAATGATCATGGTGAAATGTGTGGTTGTACATGCACACATAAAGCTACAGATGCAGATACACACATAGTTGTATATATACAATAAACTAACAGATTATTCTATTTCATGCAGGGCAGGCAAGTTTTCTTGTCATGGAAAATGGTTTCTGTATAATCTATCTTAAGAGAATCAGTGATAGACAATGTGTTCCATAGTTCAAGATTTTATCAAAATGCAAATTGTTAGACTCCAGACATAAACTCTTGAGGTGAAACTTGCTGATCGTTAGTCTAGTCTCTTAATGTTAAAAAACAAAAAAGCAGTTAAACTTTAGAGTTCTGAAGGTTGTTGAGGAAGAAAGCTAATTACCTAGAACTGAGCTTTTTGATGGTTTTGTTACAAGGCCTCAGTCTGGATCTTCATATTTTTAACATTTTTGAAATTTGTGATTAAAGCCAGGTAATTTCTAGGATGTCTTTGCAGCTAGTAGAATGATTTAGTCTTACTTAGTGGGTCTCAGGTAGTTTTTCAGAGTCAAGTGTAAAAGGGTTCTTGAATAGTGAATGCTCTCACAGCGGTGATAGATGCTTGTGAATACTCGGACCCCAACACTTTTGAAAGGTTAACAGGTTTTCTTTTTCATCCTAGGTTGGTGTTGGAAACATTTTTATTTGCAGTTATTCTGTCTACTTTTACTACAGTACCTTGTTTGTGTTTGCTAGGACCAAACCTCAAAGCGTGGCTGAGAGTGTTCAGTAGAAATGGGTAAGTTGAGCATTTCTCTTTCAGTGGCAATAGGAATTCAAAAGAACTACAGAAGTCTCTCCTGTTCCTGTTGGTGTACTCATCCTGCCAGTGTTTCGAGGCACTTGTCCGCCTCTCCGAGATGCCAGAAGGGGCGGTGCTGTTGGAGAACAGAGGCTGAAGGTAGACAGTTTGAGAGAATTCCAGACAGAGCACTACAGCTCCTGCCTCCACGTTAGCGAGACAGAGTACTACAAGTACTCTGTGCTTCTGTGCGTTTCATACTGTAGAAATGAAGGTCACAATCTCGAAATGTTTCGTGTAGCCATCTCTTTTTATGGCAACGCGGAGAGTGCAGGCTTCACCGCGTCATTTATGTAGCTACCATACCTACGTTTTCAGCATATCTGAGTTAAAGTTTTAGCTTCCTTAAAGCCACTGAGATGATAGATACTAAAAATGGTTAATTTTTAACTAAGAAACCAGGCGAGTTAGTCTTCACAGTTTGCCCTATTTATAACCCAGCAGCAAAACTTCTTGAGCGTTTACTCTCATTATGCACATTATGCTGGCTCTGTGTGGGCTCTAGAGTGCTCAGAGTACACTGAAGGGGAAGGGCCGTGTCTTTCACGGCTACGAATGGAAAGAGCCGCTAAATGGCTGAAGTGCGATAAATCCCCAATCAGGAGTAGAGGGAGAGAGACCAGGGCTGCACAAGGGGACTGGTCTGCGGTGGATTGCATCAGAAGTCCCAAAGGCAGGAGGATGCTTCTGCAGGGTGCTGGAGGGGCACAGAAACTGAAGTCAGCTTGTGGTTTGTGTGATTAGGAAATCAGCTCAAGGAGAACAGAGCGTGGGCTCTGGGTAGCCTGTCTCTGTAAGTTACAGTTTTCTTTGGAATGAGTAGTGGTTATTTTTTATATGGTCTTGCGGTGTTTTATTTTTATTTTTTTCTGGAACTGCTGTCTTTATGAGTATAAAGTTTCTAGGATGAAAATCCTTACAACTGAATATCGACCCCTCCCCACAGTGTTAGCATAGTATCTCCAATGGAATTAGTTTATTTTAGTTTGAAAATTTTAAACATGGAAACTGGCTGAAACTTTTAATGGTTTAGCTAGATTAGTGATTTAGCCAGCTTTAAATTTTGTGTCAAAGTTATATATTTAGGGGACACAATGTAACCTGGTTCTATAGTTTGTCTGTCACTAGACCTTTGTGTTCTAAAACTTACTGTACTTTGTAAAACTTAGGTGGAATGGGAAGAGATGGAGTTAGAGTCATAATGCTTGGAGACTTCATTAATGACAAAACAAAGAAGTGAGGAAATTAATAAATATGGTAGCACAGTTTTACATTGAACTGTTATTGAAACAATTCAACAACACATACTACATTAAATAATATTCTTTTTATAGGAAAAGACTTAAATTTGATTCTTAGCAGTTATTGTGAAGTAGTGAAAGATGGTTATTGGAAATCTGGTCAAGAATTAACACCAGGTGTGGATGAATATGGCTTATGATACATTAAGTAACCTAATATAGTTGGGGGATGTAGTTATATATATTCCCTATTTATTTATTCATGTGTGTATATGCATGTGCATGTATGTATGTTCAGGTGCTGTTGTGCCGTAGGGCATGTGTGGAGGTCAGACAACAACTTTGGGTGGTTGGTTCTTTCCTTTCACTACGTGGGTCTCAGAGATTGAATTCTGGTCAACAGATTTGGCAGCAAGTGTTTTTATCTGCTGTGTTATTTAGGTTTCTTTTGCTGTAGTAAAGCACTGTGACCAAAAGCAGCTTGGGGAGGAAAGGATTTATTTATCTTACATGTTCCAGTCATAGTTTATCATTGAGGGAGGTCAGGGCAAGAAGTCAAGGTAGGAACTGAAGCAGAACCATGGAAGGATGCTGCTTACCGGCTTTCTCCTTTTGACTTGCTCAGCCTGCTCTCTTACACACCTTCATGCCCAGGGATGGCACTACCCACAGTGACTACGGCCTCACAGACCAATCATCAATCAAGAAAATGCCTTACAGGTCAATCTAATGGAGGCATTTTCTCAATTGAGCTTCCCTCTTGATATGATGTAAACTTATGTCACATTGAACCATCATGCCAGCTCATGGGAGAAAAAAATTAAAAACAATATACAATTCATACACTATTAGTGTCACCTGCTGAAACATGAAATGACGATTTTTAGTACAGTCACAGGTCTGCATACCCACCACTAGAGTCAACTTTAGAGTTTTTTCATCACTTCAAAAGTTTTATATTCTTACGTCTTATTGCTACGCTGTTACAGTGTCTAAGCAGCCATGACTCTTGTTGCCCTCTCAGTAGGATTGCCTGTACTGGGCATTTTGTATAAATGAGCTCTACAGTTTATGATCTTTTGTAACTGATTTCTCTTACTTAGCACAATGTTTTCAAGGCTCATTCATGTTGTAGCATGTATTGATACTTAATTTCTTGCTATAGTGGTATTAGGGATTAAACCTTGGACCTTGTATGTGGGAGGCAAGCAGTCTACCAACTGAGCTGCATCCCTGGCACTACTTAGCTTAAGCAGAAAACCCACCAAGATTAAAACTTGTGTATGGAATGCAACAGTTATGTCCGAAATTGGAAGGGCAGAAGAGGTAGAACCATGGATCTCTGAAGAATGCAGAAGTTGGTGAAGTATTGGTTATCTCTGAGGAAAACACCTAAGAAGCTAGTAGATAAGCTAGAGAAGCTTTTCATTGACACTTTTTAGCTAGCCTGTGAAATTTGAGCCCTATTCAGAATGAGACTAATGAGTAAGATATTGAATTGATTTCTTGGTTATTGAAAGTTAGGCTTGTAATAAGAAGCTGTTAGGTTCCTCATATGCCACCGAAATGTCACTAGACTATAAAAGCTACCCTTCCAAAATTTCTAGAGTAAGATAATAAAAATCAAAGAGCAAGCGTTCAAGAAATGTTTGTCAAATGGATTAACAAATATTGGGAGCATCTATCTCCCAATCATATCTCTATCTCAATCATATGTCTATCATATCTCCACCCTAACTATAGTTTGTCTCAATAATTCTGTTTGATTTTTAAGTAGCAGACCAGCAAGTGTGGTACATGAATACCACAGAGAAGAGTACAGCTTTGCCAGTTAATGCGTATGGAGTGCACATGACCCTGTCATTAGAGTGAACAGAAGTCTCTGTGTCTCCATATTGAATAGCATAGCTAGAAGCATTGGAATGAACCTAGGATGCTGAGGGTGAACAGGTCTGTTTTGAATTGACATCTCACCGAGCTTCAAATCAATATAAAACATTTATACTACTCTTAAGTGAAATAACTAAGTTTTAATTTATTTGTTCATTTGTATGTGTATGGGTTTTGCTTTCATATATGTCTGTACCTGTGCATCCCTAGTGCATGGAGGCCAGAAGAGGTGGTCGGAACTCCTAGGACTGGAGTGACAGATAAGCCAGCTAGCATGTGGGTACTGGGAATCAAACCTGGGTGCTTGGAAGGACATCAGGTGCTCTTAGCTGCTGAGTCCCCTCCAGCCCCTGGGTTTAATGTATTTATTTGCTTGTTCATGTAAATTTAGTGCTGAGCTGAAAACACAAACATTTTGAACTTGAAGATTGAGACTTATATATAAAGGATCAATTCTGATGCTTTTGAAATTTAGATACTTAATTTCATTAACAGGCTTTCGCCATAAAGTTATTCCAGAAAAGTAAACAAAACCATTTCTTAGAGAATGTTCTTGTAAATAAATTAATGACAAAAAAGTAATTTGGTTTCTTAAAATATTTTTCCAGCTTCTTGTTGGTCTGCATAATATTGAATATACTTGATTTGCAAGAGTTTAATTTGGTTTGTTGCCTTGTATTTTCACTGCGTGTTCCTTTCACTGTGGACTGTCTTATAAAGGAGAGCATAACCTAGCATATGCCTGTGCTTTGCAGTGAAGTTTGCTTTTTGATTTCTCAGTTTGTTTATGCTGTTATTTAAGTGTCTGAGTTAGTGCTTGGTCCCTTGAGCTAAATATGTTCCTGGATAGGATGCTCAGATCAGCTCTCAGTAACACCTGTTCTATAGATGAAAACATCTATAGAACTTTAAAGGTGCTTCTTTTTGTCATCTTTATATTGATACAGATTTTATATCGAGAAAACTACCATGGATATTGAGTCAAAGATTTACTCATATAAAAATAGGTAACTTAGTCTGAATGTAGTCACACAAACTTAGCAAAGATTTTAATATTCATTTAGTGGGGAAAGTTTATATTGAAAATTGTGTAAAATATTTTTAGCCACCAGGAGGAGTTGTACCCCCCTTTTTCTTAGATCAGATTCTGTTTGGATTAAGCAGGTGTACTTACTGTTAATTGCATCCAAGTGGCCGATACACTAGCATACAGGAAGCACTCAAAGTGGCATATTTCAGTTGATATATAACGTAATGAATTTCAGTGAAGCCAAGTAATATGGGCAGGTACATAGGCTTTATTGTCATGAAGAGTGACCTATAGCATTTCTTTAAGTACCTTAAAATTTTATTCATAGCATAATAGTAGGCCATTTAGTCTGTTCTCGGCCCTACTGGTTATGTGCAAATGTTCTATAATCATGACAGTACTAGTAGTAATAA
Organism: Microtus pennsylvanicus; assembly: GCF_037038515.1. Taxonomy (NCBI): domain Eukaryota; kingdom Metazoa; phylum Chordata; class Mammalia; order Rodentia; family Cricetidae; genus Microtus; species Microtus pennsylvanicus. Next base: position 34,830,545 of record NC_134599.1, on the reverse strand, counting down.
TATGCTTTAGGTAAGTTTATTATGGAAACCTATGAAATGAAAATAAACTGGTATCAGTCCTGCAAGAAGTTAGTAGGAATTTGCCTAGTTTTAATTTTTTACCATTTCTTTGTTATAAAAGAATGCATGTGTGTACATATTTTTTAGCCCAAGTAGTAAAATATATAAATTTTGTAGTAAAGGCATATGATTTTAAATAAGATTAAAGTTAAAAATTCAAATAATGGAACAGAAAGTTAGAGAACTAATAATACTATTAAAGGAACAATAATTACAGATTTTATGTACTCTAATTTTGTTCCTTCATATAATGTGCAATTTTGAAACAAAATCAGTTACTCTAATCACTGCCTTATAATTTAGTTTAGCCCACTGATATATGAACATTTGTGTGTGTGTGTAAAATGTATCACGTTTTGCATAGCAACCTCAGTTATCAGATCTTTAAGTGGAATGAAACCTCAGCCTGTATTGTTTGGACCATGGAGGAATACGGTGATGCTGTAATACAGATGCTGGTGCTTCTGGATACAAATAGGACATTCTGTGCTCTTAAGGATTCTGCCAGTCTTTGTCCTTGGTCTAGGATGGGAAAGACAGCAGTTTCCTGTCCTAACTACTGAGAAGAAGAATAGGTCTCTGTGGTTGAATTAGTCTAATATTCACATCACTAAAATTGTTCTGGGATTGGTTTACTGTTGAAAGTTATCAGATTTTCCCAGCTGTAAATCAGGTGATGCACATCTTTGTTCCACCAAACTTAAGCAAGGGTTTCTTGGAACAGTGTGAGCAGTGTAGTGCACATATTTGTTTCAGCCAAACTTAGGGAAGGCTTTGTGAACTAGGCTGCTGGAGTAGAACGCAGGGATCAAAGGCAGCTGATTGACACTGTCAGACTCGGGTCCTAATGTGAAGAATGTATATATACAGCTACATAGATTTTCTCACCGACACAACAGCCATTCTCTGACTCATTGTCAGCTTTCCTTGTCTTTTATGAATCTAAGAGCTGTTTTCTCCTGGGCCCCTGCCAAGGACACAGATGGCTCCACAGTGGCCTCGTCTGGTTTCTAAAAGAATGTATAAACCCTGGCCAGGAGTTTTTAAAGTGCGAACCATGGAGCTACCATTTACTCCACTTTAGCTGAGTATTACTGTTGAGTCACAGAGGTAGCATCTACCTTGGTCTTTACCATTCTTTCCCTTTGCCTTGAGATAAACAACAACAGCAACAAAAGCCACAGGTAGAAAATAACACCCAGCATTCAAAATGCAGATTCACAACAGGAAAAATTGGAGCCAGTTAAGATGAAAAGACAGCACCAAAGAGAATTCATTTGTTGTATTTCTGAGCAAATAGGTAGCCTCGACAGGTTGTCAGTGGAAAGTGTGAGAAAGAGAAATAGACATGGTACACAACTGTGAGGGTGGGTGTCATGGGGGGGAGAGACATGTGCACATGTGCACAGGCAATGAATAATGTGTTCCAGGAGAACATGCCCCTGGACCAAAACCAAACATTTTCACACGATTTACCATAGAAAAATGTTATTAAGTATATTAATTTAGTAAAAAGAGCAAAGATGAGAAAATGAGCCAAAATGAAGGAGACCAGACTGCAGAATCAGTGCCATAAATTCAGAACCTAAAGAACATCTTTAAAACATATTTTAGAAATGTCAAGAAGCGGCTGGGTGGTGCACACCTTTGTTCCCAGCACTTCGGAGGCAGAGGCAGATGTCAAAGCCTGGTCTACATAGGAAGACAGTGTCTCAAAAACAAAACAAAACAATGAAAGAAATATTGAGAAGCATAAAGTAAGTTGGAAAATCAAATTTTAGTGTGAAGGAAAGGTTTGAGCCAGTCAAAATAAATGAAGGGTAAGGAAAGGGTTGGGAAGCATGAAGTTACTAGAGAACATATAAGGGAGGCTCACACCTAAGACTCCACGTGCTTCTGTCGTGAGAAGAGAAGTTAGGAAAGAGGCTCATTACACCAAGAGAATACTTGAATGAGGTAGAGGTGTAGAGCAGAAGACACAAACAAGTTGTTCAGTGGAAGAAGAGCAATGGAGAAATATAATTGTACCCCTCAAAGCCTCAGCTGTTCCAGCTAGCCGTAATGTTGCGATATGTTCAGCTTCCTCAGGGGATAAAGCTTAAATGAACCTCTACACACCAGTGAATCTGCTCTTACCTGCAACCCTTCTCCTCCTTCAGGAAACTCGGCTTACACCATCTAACCTCAAATGAAATCTAGACACAATGAAAGAGAGACCATAGAATGAACAGAAGATAACCGCATCTTTTTGTGTGTGTGAAGGGAATACTCAGCAGTATTGGAGCTCTTGGAAAATGAACTAAACACTATAGAAAAAAACACAAGTAGAGATGAGTTGGAAAAAGTTCTTATTCAGACAAAATGATTTTTTTGTATGTGAAATGTAAGATAACCAGGGGTAACGAGATGCTTAGAATCTTCCAGAGAGTGGGGAAAGCATGTTACTTGTAGGAAAGGGAGTGGCATGATACTGAACCTTTCGGTGGGAACCAGGACCCAAGGGAACAGTGCTTTCCAAAAAATCTGAGGCAAATATTTGTGGCAGTCATAATAAAGTCATTTTCAGATGTAAAGTATCTCTTCAAACCTATTTTTGAGAAGAGAAGGAAAGGTGATGGGGGATGGAGGAGAGAGAGGGAATGAGAGAATGGATCACGATCTGACTCTGAACCCAGGCAATCAATCCCAGAGCAGCGGTCCCGAGACAAGGAAATTCCAAGATGATAGTGCAGGATCCTCAGCGGACTGAGCTGTCAGCAGGCTGAGAGCAACCAGGTAGGAGTGAGTGAGACACTTCAGAGAGAAAGGGGAGGAGAGAGAGGAAGCAAACATCTAGAGTACTACTGAGATAGTTTTCTTTTTCAATGTTTAAGATGAGTTAGTGACGGGGATAAACAGGTGTGTGTGTGGGGGGGGAAGAAACAGCTCTAAGCACCTGAGGAAAATTAAAAATTGTACTTATTAAGAGAACAGACGTGTAATTGTGGTTTGCTCTATGGTTATTACAAAAACACTTGTTATCCATTCAGCTAAAGGGGGCAGTTTTAGTATTGAAGAGATGGCAGAGGGAGATGTTGACACGGAAGCTTGTGGATAAAAGGAGCTATGTCTTCTACAGTAAAACGCAGAAAGTAATGACATCTTGAAATATATGGCATGCAATATGTATATACTTAATATATATAAGTATATATTTATATGTGATATATGTTTAATTGGAAACATCTCTATAAGGTGTAGAAATCAGGTAGAGGAGGAGACTTTTATTCTTATTGTTGTCTTTGACTTTAAAGATGTTATGTAACAACCTACCTTAAGACCCAGCAATACCACTTTTAGGTATATACCCAAAGGATGCTCAATCGTACCACAAGGACATGTGCTCAGCTATGTTCATAGCAGCTTTGTTTGTCATAGCCAGAACCTAGAAACAATCTAAATGCCCCTCGACCGAAGAATGGATAAGGAAAATGTGGTCCATTTACACAATGGAGTCCAGCAGAAAAAAAAACAATGAACTCTTGAAATTTGCAGGCAAATGGATGAAGTTAGAAAACATCATATTGAGTGAGGTAACCCAGACCAGAAAGAAAAATATCATATGTACTCACTCATGAGTGGTTTTAGACATAAAGCAAATAAAAACTAGCCTACAAGTCACAATCCCAGAGAACCCAGACAGCAATGAGGACCCCAAGAGTGACATACATGAATCTAATCTACATGGGTAGTAGAAAAGATGAGATCCCTGAGTAAATTGGGAGCATAGGGATCATGGCAGAGGGTAGAAGGGGAGGGGAGAAAAAAGGAGGGGAGCAGAGAAAAATATATAGCTCAATAAAAGCAATAAAAAGTTACATAAGTTATTTTGATAAATGCATTCACTTAAAATACAGACTGCAGAATTTTTATAGTTTTGTATAGGTCTTTGTTCCGTATTTTTTGATGTTTATAGTATGTAGGAGCACAAACAATCATGGATACGCTGAACAATCAAAACTGAAAACCTCTTGGATGTTTGCACTTTTTATTTTAATAAGCAAAAGTTGGTTACAGTGTGCGGAACAGTGAAACCATGAGGAGCATCTTTGTTGGCACCAGTGGGTTGCTCTGATCACAATTCTCCAGTGACTTCTATAGCATGACTTGAATGCAGCCTGAACTATAAGTCTGCTGCATTGAGATACTCCCACTTCACACTGGCTCAAGACTGGAATCCACAGATAACTAGGAAGATGTAAAAAACTGGAACCTTCACCCTCAAGTCGTGGGAAAATCAAATGTTTTAACTGCTTGGGAAAACTGTCAGTTCCTCAAATAGCAGGTGACCCAGCTATTTCCTTCTAGGTATAATCCCAAGAGAGACGAGAACATGTTTCCATACAGAAATTTGTTCACAAATGTTCCTAGCAGCAGTTTTTTTTTAATAGCCCCCCCCCCTCCCAAAAAAAAGGTAGAAACAACCCAGATGCTAACCACCTTTTGGTTGGAGAAATAAAATCTTTAGTGTCCATTCAAGGGAGTATGATCCAGTGACGTGATTGAAGTGTCTATGCTACACCATAGATGACCCTTGAAAAGATCTAAGTGAAAGAAATTAGCATAAGAATTCATGTCAGTTGAGCCCACTTAGGTGAAATACTTAGAATAGGCAGATCCATAGACAAAGTAATTCAGTTGCTTTGGGCTATGGGGAAGGAGAAAGGAGAGTAGTTGCATATGAATGAAGAGTCTCTTTTTATAGTGATTAAAATATTCTAATATGTCTGGTGATAAATATGTAATACTGACTATCCCCAAAACCACTGCATTATAAATTTTCGATTAGTAAATTATGTGACTAGAACAGTATTTCCTAGGGTTTTTTGTTTGTTTGTTTTTGCTGTTGTTGCCATACTCAATAAAGTCATTATTTAACAATATCCCAGGTTGGACTGGAACTTGCTGCATAGTCCAAGCTAACCCTGATCTTGTAGTATTCCTCCTGTCTCAGCCTCCTTTGTGCTGGAATTACATGTGTGAGCTACCACAACTGGCTTGAAGTTGTATAAAACTCTGACCCACTTCTCCAGCCTGTTTCCCGGCTTGCACTAGATGCAGTCATATTGAATAAAATATAGCATGAAGATGAGTTGAGAAAACTATTCTACATCCATATATATATACACACACACACACACACACATTTTATTTATGTAGATATGCATATGCACTTTAAGATAAAATTGTGTGCGTGTGTGTGTGTGTGTGGACCCGCACAGACTCTTTCTGGAGAGGAACATAATCATTTGGAAATGAACGTTGCTGTGGGGAAGGACTCAGGAGGTGTGATACGAAAACATACTTGTTACTACAGCACTCTTTGGGACTGTCTCCTCTCACAGTCACACGCAGTACGTTTAAGTGGAAATACGTGTGTATCTTCATGTTTCTATGCCAGTTTGTGTTGATTATGTAAATGGGTGAGAAATGTGTGTAGCATCAATTTGTGCTAGTGCTTGTGTGATTTTTCTAGTTGCTGTAATATAAATTGCCAATAACTTGTGTTTTGTGTCTTGCAGAGTTACATCCATTTGGGAGAACAGTCTTCAGATCACTACAATTTCAAGTTTTATAGGAGCATGGCTTGGAGCATTTCCTATTCCACTGGACTGGGAAAGACCATGGCAGGTTGGTTTTAAAGACTTCAAACAAACAAAATGCGTGTTGGCACAGTAGTAGGAAAACTGATAAAGAAAGCTAGTATGTGGTGCAAGGTATTTGGTTGTTCAGTAAAGTAGGGAACACAGCTCAGTCTCGGTGGCTGCTATTGGGATATGACCCAGTGCCACAGGCATTCATGTTGGCCTGGATCTACCGTACAGCTGTTTTTTTTCTATATGCATAAGTGAGTGTTTCGTTTTAAACTGTGCGTATATATGTTGTATGCATGTATATACTTATGTGTGTGATTATGCATTTATCATGTGTGCAGGCCAGAGGTTGACATCCAGTGTCTTCTTCTGTTGGTCCTCACCTCATTTTTTGAGACAGGGTCTCTCACTGAGCCTGGATTACTGATTGGCTAGGCTGGCTAGCCATTGAGGCCCTGGATCCTCCTGTCTTCCCCTGCCTGCACTGAGATTACAAATGTTTGTCACTATGCCTGCCTTTCACATGGGTGCTGCTGATCCAGACTCAGGACTTCATCTGCAGAGCAGCCACTCCCCATCTGATCTTAGATTATATTTTCGTAACTAGATAGATTGCTTTATTGAATACTTACCTTGAAATATATTACAAAGCATATAGCAAAGTAGTTTCTGAAACAAGCTTTGTTACATTTTTATTTAGCTCATGTGTCTGTGGGTGCATGCATGCTGGAGGGCATGAGTAGGAATCAGAATAGGTTCTCACCTTCCCCCAGGTGGCTCTAGGAATCAAAACAGGTGCTCAGGTTTGGCAGCACCAGCAGGTACCTTTACCCACTGAGATGTCCTGCCAGCCACTACGTAATTTTCAAAACAAAGGCAAATGGTTTGAAAGGAAGCTGAACAGTACACGGATACCACTGAGCCATATCCCCACCCCCTTGGTGCTTTGAGACAGCGTCTCTTGCATAGCTCAGGCTGACTTTGAACTTGTTCTGTCATCCAGGTTGGCCTGAAACTTATGAGCCTTTTGCTCCTGCTTCTAGATTACAGATATGAGTCACCACACCAAGCATCATTATCTTAATTTTTAAATATGGTTGTTTTGAGACAGGATCTTATGTAGTCCATGCTGGCCTTGAATTCCTGATCCTCACACCTTTCCTTCCCTAGTACGGGATGACAAGCATGCCACCATGTTCTAATACTCTCTGTTGCTGCAATAAAACACGGAGCAAAGGCAACTTGGGGGAGGGAAAGATTTATTTGGCTCACACTTCCAGGTTACAGTCCCTCATTGGCAGAGGTCAGGAGAGGAACTCAAGACAAGAATTTGGAACAAAAACCGTGAAGGAACACTGCTTGCTTGTTCCCAGGTTCATGCTTAGCTAGCTTATGGGATGGTGTCGTCCACAGCTGTCGTCCTCCTGCATCGATTAATAATCAAGATAGCCCCCATAAGCATGCCCACAGGCCAGGATGAGCTGAGAAATCCCTCGGGTGAGCCTTTCTTCTCAGATGACTCTAGGCTTTGTCAGGTTGACAATTCAGATAACCAGGACACGCTATAATTTGTCAGCTTGACACACAAACTCATCACTGTGGCACCATAACCTTGCCTTTCTTTGTCCCCAAGATCTTGTTTCACCAATTTTTAATTGTTTTATAATATGCTACTTTATTATATAGTTATTTTATAATGTAATAAACTCACTATTGATCATTTAGTTTATTACTTGTATTTACTATAATAAACACTGCTGTGATAAATACTTCTGAATCTATAGCATCATGAATTTTTCCTGAGATAATTTCTCCTAAAAGGAACAATGATATTAAAAATAAATGTACTTTTTTTTTCCAACATGAAGGGAATATTTTCTAGTCTCAAAGAAAAAACATATGTGCCTTTTAAATTTAAGCTGTATTAATAATTTTTGTAGAAAGTTAAAATTAGCTTTTTTGTCCCCAACCACCGTCTGTATTCCGGTGCTAGCATTTGCTGTCTGTCCATGCGTGCTGTTCATAATGTCCGTGTTCTTTTAATCTGCTTTTTCCCTTTAAACTTTATATTATGGTGTTACCACATTAGTGAAGAATTAGAGAAGTGCAACATTCTGTTTTCTTAGAATATTATGTCAGGGTTTTTTTCCCCTTCTTTTTGGGTTTTTCAAAACAGGGTTTCTCTGTGTAGCCCTGCCTGTCCTAGAACTTGCTCTGTAGACCAGGCTGGCCTTGAACTCACAGAAAGCCACCTGCCTCTGCCTCCCTAGTGCTAGGATTAAAGGTGTGTACCATCACTACATGGCAATACATCAGTTTTTAATGAATGGGCATTTAGGTTGTTTTCAGTTCACTGTAGCAGCATTAATTTTATTATTGTCATACTTAAGCATGTATCTGCATATTTGCCGAGGTTGTAGGGTCAGTTCCTGGGTAACAAATGGTTGGAGTTAAGTCTTTCACACATACATCACTTATAGGACCTGAATTTTCTGTTGAACATAACTGCCTATTTTTAGATCCATTTTTGTGGTTTCACTTAGATGTCCTCTCTCAAACAGTTGAGTGTTTCTTTCACATTCAATAATTCTGGTGAGCCGTCCTCCGCATGATGATGGATTGTTCCGTGGTAGAAGTCTCAGAAGGAGAAAGTGGTAGTACTGGTGTATCGGGAGGTGTGGAGAATATGGCAGTACTGGTGTATCGGGAGGTCTGGAGAATGTGGTAGTACTGATGTATCGGGAGGTGTGGAGACTGTGGCAGTACTGATGTATCGGGAGGTGTGGAGACTGTGGCAGTACTGGTGTATCGGGAGGTCTGGAGACTGTGGCAGTACTGGTGTATCGGGAGGTGTGGAGACTGTGGTAGTACTGATGTATCGGGAGGTGTGGAGAATATGGCAGTACTGGTGTATCGGGAGGTGTGGAGACTGTGGTAGTACTGGTGTATCGGGAGGTGTGGAGAATGTGGTAGTACTGGTGTATCGGGAGGTCTGGAGAATATGGCAGTACTGGTGTATCGGGAGGTCTGGAGACTGGTAGTACTGGTGTATCGGGAGGTCTGGAGACTGTGGTAGTACTGGTGTATCGGGAGGTCTGGAGACTGTGGTAGTACTGGTGTATCGGGAGGTCTGGAGACTGTGGTAGTACTGGTGTATCGGGAGGTGTGGAGACTGTGGTAGTACTGGTGTATCGGGAGGTCTGGAGAATGTGGTAGTACTGGTGTATCGGGAGGTCTGGAGACTGTGGTAGTACTGGTGTATCGGGAGGTGTGGAGACTGTGGTAGTACTGGTGTATCGGGAGGTCTGGAGAATGTGGCAGTACTGGTGTATCGGGAGGTCTGGAGAATGTGGTAGTACTGGTGTATCGGGAGGTCTGGAGACTGTGGTAGTACTGGTGTATCGGGAGGTGTGGAGACTGTGGTAGTACTGGTGTATCGGGAGGTGTGGAGACTGTGGTAGTACTGGTGTATCGGGAGGTCTGGAGAATGTGGTAGTACTGATGTATCGGGAGGTCTGGAGACTGTGGTAGTACTGGTGTATCGGGAGGTCTGGAGAATGTGGTAGTACTGGTGTATCGGGAGGTGTGGAGACTATGGTAGTACTGGTGTATCGGGAGGTCTGGAGAATGTGGTAGTACTGGTGTATCGGGAGGTGTGGAGACTGTGGTAGTACTGGTGTATCGGGAGGTCTGGAGAATGTGGTAGTACTGATGTATCGGGAGGTCTGGAGACTGTGGTAGTACTGGTGTATCGGGAGGTCTGGAGAATGTGGTAGTACTGATGTCCTTGTGGGGGTGTCAGTGCTCGGAAAGCAGAGCCCTACTTCTCATGTTGGTGACAGAGCTGACATCTCACTGCAGTCAGCCATACTTAGTTTCATTCAGCTGAAGATAGTGACATAGATTGGAGGGCAAATTATTGAAGAAGGTACATGAATTATTTCAAACAACCAGATTCATGACTTTAGGTTAATATAATTAAATCTAAATATAGAATATTAATAGAAACTAAAGCACAGTGGGACATCAGCTCTAATGAGTTGGTAAAATGTCAGCGTGTGTATATACATTACCTACTTTAGTGTCTACAGTTTGATCATACCTGCAAGTCCACAGAACTGGAAGCCATACTGTGGAGGGCGATGTGCTGATTAAAGCAGGTGTCTGGTTTGCTCAGAAGACGTTATTCACAGTCCATTGTCCAGTTTTAGATTAGCCAGGCTTTTCTGCCACTAATTTTTTGCCCTCTATACTTACAATGAAGAGTGAGCAAGATTCAAATTAATATCAAATGTTTTAAATTATTGTAGTTTTCCCTTAACCTGTGACATTGGGAAGTGTGATTTTTGAGACAGGCTGTCACTCTGTAGCCCAGACTTGCCTGGAATTCACGATATAGCCAAGGCTGGCCTTGAGCACCTGATCCTCCTTTCCCCACATCCCAGGTGCTGACTGAATTGGTCTTTTGAATCTCTGTGAGTGTGCACTGTGCACTACTGCACACGGGGCAGTCCGGTGGTGGCGCCTCATCGTCACTGTGTACACCTAGCTAGCTGCCTCTCTGGCTCCTGTCTCCTGGGGTGACAGCAGCTTGGGATACTACTGAGCCATCTTCTGAATGAGGGACTTTAAACAAAGATTTTCTAGTTAGCTAATTTGAATCCATTACAAGTTGTTAGTCATCATTATTGAGAACATTTCATTCAGCTGGGATACACTGGCTGTTTTGTTCGTTTTCGAGTTCTACCAGTGAGAGCCTGGCTCATTCGCTGTCACCCTTCTAAAGGGGGACACGTCTGCATAGGGAAGAAGCGAATCGACGTCTCGGGCCTTCTACTCAGTCCTCCACGCTCCTTTTAGGGTTTTCTAACAAACCGGAGGAGTGATGAGGTTTTGTTTTTTTCTTTCACTTTCATTTTCAGCAAACAAAGTTTTTGTGGTGCTATTGTTATTTTTTAATAAATCAAACTCTACAGAACAAGACCTCATGGTGGCTCATAATGTTGCCAGAATCTGCCAGAAAAGCGGTAAAGGAGATAAGGGGATAATGGCATTTCCTAATGTGGGGATTGTGCCAGAGCAGAAGAAATTTCAGGACAACGGTATACTGGGTAACTCTCCTGTGAGAAATTTCAGGAGAACGGTATGCTGTGTAACTCCCCTGTGAGATACAACATGCTATTAAAGGGGAATTTTAGTTCTTTGTTCCTTGTAGCTCAGTACACACTTGATATGTTTAAGGTATGTTCAGAGCAAGCATCTCTGGGTTCTGTTTTATTTATATTTTGGAGAAACAGGAGCATCTGGTTTCTTTAAAAACACACAGCCAACAAAAAGCCTGTCACACTTTAATGCTGTTTTCTCTACTCTGAATTCAAATTTGATTTTGTAATGTTCCTGTGGCCAGGCGTTGATGGTGTTCTGAATGAAATGAGAAATCTCAGGCATGTTTGTAGTTTTCAGATGGATTCTTCATTAAGGGACAGGGAAGGCTCGTGGAAAATTGGTGCCAATGAAAACTTACTTTCAACTTAATGTGAGCTTTCAATATTTTAGTAGTGACAGGTGATGAAACTACTGGATATTTCCATAGTTGAAGGAAGACCTCCCTCCCTGTGTAGAAGGCAGCAAAAGAAGGTGGCTACAGAAAGCAGGGTAGGAGGTACCTACCACACTGCTGTGACCTATGAAAGGTGTGGTTTGCTGACAAATCTTTCAGCATACACAAATGGCAGCTTCGTTATGTATACCGAGCTCTCACCGTCTGCTTTTAGTCCTGTTCTTTCTGCTGGTAGTCCTTAAGTGAGTTACTTTCCTTTTGTTTCTTTGGTATTTTCTTAAGCCAGTTTATTGAGGTTCTTGAATTTCATATCGTGTTCAATTCTGTGTGACATTTCAGATACAAATAGAACATGAGTCATTTGTAGGTCTCTATGTTCCAGGCATGGGTCTTGGTGCTGTGCCAAAGGAAATGTAATCATGGCAGCTGTAATACAAGGTGGATCTCATTCCTGTTCTTAACCCCCACAATGTGTGGAAGGGAAGAGTACACTCCATGTTCACCATTATTTGACTGGAAAAGGAACGATTTAGGATCCGAACAAAAGCTCCACCTACACCGTGATTCTCTTCACTGCTGGAGACTGAAACAGTGTTTGTTTCTTTCAGGCCGTAGCTTTGTTCTCTTTAGATATTAAATTGTTTTCTTCTCCCACATTGTTTCCTCTAACTGTCGTCATCACCCCGGAGATGTCTGTATTTTTAGACCAAAATTTAATACATTTTTAGAAGCATATTTAAAGCTAATTTACAGTGCTGTTGTACTGTAAAACTCATGCTTTTTCTTCAAGTGTGTGCACACATATGTAGCATGCGACTATAGGAAAGTGACAACTGTCGTGTTCCACTTACTCCTTCTAAAGACTTACTTGTTTGTGTGTCTGTGCACGTGTGTGTGCCCATGGAGTCCAGAAGGGACACTGGAAACCTCACCTGGAATTACTGGTGTTTCTGAGCCTCCAGATGTGGTGTCATCAGAGTAAATAGGGATAAACTGATGAATCGCAGAGGAAGGGCTGTTAGCTCTCTGCAGCCAGTTCTATGTCTCTCGCAAGCTACTTTTTAGTGGGTTTACTTGCCTGAACTGTTCGAATCCGTCTGACGAGGTCTGGTCATGTACCGCCTTCAAATGATGATTTACGTTTCCTTTGAATTTGGTCTTGCCTGTGTTGCCTTGGATACTCCTAATGCAAATGCTGCCCTCTGGTGTAGGGAGCTGCTCATCTGGGCCTAGTTTGCTAATTGCAAATGGACACTGACCTGCATTTACTCTGACCTTTCTCCTACTACAAAGAACACGTAGTTAGGAAATTACTTGTGGAGCGGTGAATTCCTGGTCAGGACTCCTTAAAAGTGATAGTAAACACTCCTGAACACACAAATGCATGCACATAAGCTGCCTCAGTCCTGTCAGCACAGCTTACAAAGGGCGCATCCTTAACCCAGAATCATTTTCCGTTAAGTACTACTTTCCCCAGTCTTGAAATGTGTAACTATATATTAACATTTTACTTGAATACAGTATAATCCCTTCAGTAAGGGAAATACCAATTAACCTAAAATCATGTAAGTCCTCATTCAGTCAAACCAGTGATCTTTGTTTTATCCTTTACTTTAGCATTTTGCAGTGACCAATTCAGTTATAATCCTAGGACTTCTAGTTTCAAATTATGCAAGAATTTGTGACATTTGTGAATTTTAGAAAATGTATATTTCAAAAATACGATTTTCTATCCTGGCGAAAAAGAATCATATGGTTTTTTACATTGATATTTATTATTGCTGTGTATGTGTGAGCACCTGCAGGGTGTACACTGGACACAGAAACTAAGCACAAAATGGCTAGATCTCGCCAAGGACCACATGTTTAGTAAATCTTAAGTCAAGATTCAAATCCTGTGTTCTTAATCACTGTATATGCCAGCTAGAGTGCAGTCGAGAAATACCGCACACTGCATAGATGTGCGGGAGCAGTTCCTTTCCTAGGACAGCAAAGTGACACGCTCTTGTTAGATTACTTATTTTACATATTTGTGTCCATGTATGTGCTGTGTGTTCACAGAGGACAAAAGTGGGTGTTGAATCCCAGGACTGAAGTCACAGGTGGTGCTGGAAACCATACTCGGTCCTCTGGAAAAGCAGCCAGTGCTCTTCACTGCTGAGCCATCTGCCCCAGCCTACACTGTTCCTTTCAAGCAGTGTTTATTTCACATAAAAAAACCACACATGTTCAGTTTATTTGTATATTTTAAAAGTGCTTTTTGGCTTATGAAGATGAAATTATTTTATTTCTGGAAAAAACTTACTACTGGTTTCATTTACCCAAATTCTATACTAGATAATATAAAATCTTTATTAATTTTTATTACTTTGAGAAAACAGACCTTTTTTTGTTCTTATTCAAGTGATAAAGGAAAAAAAAAACCACAGTAACATAATTTATAGGAAGAAACATAATGGTGCCCAGAAAGCAAGGCACCATTATTTATTGGGGGAAGGGGGTTGCTTGAGTTGGCTTTTTGTTTTCCTTTTTTTTTTCTTGGAGTCTTGTTTTTTTTTTTTTTTTTTGAGTATGCTGTAGCCAGGCTGGCCTCAAGCGCGTGGTGATCCAGCCTCTGAAGTACAAGGTCAAAGGCGAGATTTTTGTGAGTTATAAAGTCTTGCTTTGCAGCTGTACTAGTCAGACACAAGCGAGACTCATCTGTGAGGAGGGCACCTCAGTGAGAAAACGCTTTCATGAGATGGGGCTTCGGCAAGTCTATAGGGCATTTTCTTAACTAGTGGTGTGGGAGGGTCCAACCCATTGTGTGTGGTGCCACTCCTGGGCTGGTGGTCCTGGGTTCTATAAGCAGACATGACCTCTGTATCAGCTCCTGCCCTGTTTGAGTTCCTGTCCTGACCTCCTTAGATGATGGATAGAGAGATGTGGAAGTGGAAGTCAAGTAAACCCGTTCTTTCTTCCCCAAGTTGCTCTTGGATGTGGTGACTCGTTATAGCATGGCCACCCTAAGATGGCATCCTTCATACTTCAAACGAACCATCCTCTTCCTCGCCTCCCGAGTGCTCGGACGAGAGGCAGGTGCACTGTGCATAGCTAGGATGCTGACTTTGTACCCGATGAAGCTGCTCATCTCTAAAATAGGGTTTTCTTTTGATAACTTTACTAATTTTATCTACTTGCATTGCATTATGTTGTTATATAACATGAGATGTTTCTTCCAGTTAGTGATTTTAAAGAAATATTTGAAGTTAAAAGGAATTAAATAAAATGATCATCACTTTGGTGGCAAACTATGAATGGCTTTCTTAACATGAATGTCTTTGTTCTCAATTTCCTATTTTCCTTACATAAAACCAAGTAATTATATGGTGATCTCAGATCATCATAATTTGGAGAAGTGCTTGTATCTCTGCAGCTGAAATAGCACACAGGTTCTAGAGATTCTCAAGAAATACGAACGTGCCATAAAGAATCTTAAAACAAGTCTTTCTGTGAAACAGGAAAATAGTTTTAAATGGAAAACTTAAGATCTCATTATTAAAATATAATTAAGCTGGGCTGAGTTGATAAGTCGGGATGAATTCTGTGCTGTGGTGTGGTTTTAAACATTTTAAAGCAATTGTAAGGAAGCCAGCAAGAAGCGTGTAGGAGATTGTTAACTGTTAAGGACTTGTGTGTCACCGGAGAGCCATGCCAGCCTTCTGAAAGGCACAAAGCCTGCACCATCACTAGAAAACCGTCTGGAAAGTTGGGACATTTTCTTTTGCTGATGGTATGGCTGTCTTGAGCTTTACATAACAGCGACTTACTGAATGTTCCGAGCTTTAACCCCTTAGAGGAGAAAATCATTTAAACCAACATTTATTTCATTTTTCCACATTCTTTGGAAGTGAAGTATGACAGCTGTCTAAAGTGTGTGGCTGAGTATGTCTGTGTGTTTGAGAACAGTGAACCACAGAGTGATTAAAACAGAATTTAGTGCCTGAAATTGGAATTTGGCTGGGAGCCACAGGGATTGTTACTCTCTCCCACACTCTGACTGAGAGCCTTTTAGGGGGTGCAGGTGCTCACACATTACCGACAGAGGACTTTGTAGAGGGTGCAGGTGCTCACACATTGCCAGGGGTGAGCAGTCTCAAAGCAGAGGGAAGAGATTAAATAAAAACTACTGAGGTGAGAAGTTGAGTGCTTTACATAAATAGTAAACTGCATTTCATTTTATTTATGACCCCATATGTTAGGAAGGGACGCTGTTGAAGTAACAATCACTTAAAAAGCAACAACCAACAAACCAGTATTTAATTTGGTATTTAAAACCAATAATTAAAAAGTCAAATGGAAGCAATATCTAAAGTAACTAAGATAATTCATAACAAATAGCAGGAACCCAAGCTCTTACTTATTGGAAATATAATTCATTGCAAGTAAGCTACAATGTAAGGATGGAGTAAGGGCACACATTAGCAAAGTTCTATGAGATTCCCCTAACAATTTTAAAGGACTTCAGAACAAATTTTCTGTGCAAACACTGATGAATTATAATTTCTTCTAAGTTCGTTCATACATGACCTTATTTGAAGCACTGCATTCACTAGCACAATTCATGTTAATAAAATAGTTTTGAAACGTATTTTCTTTCTTAGGTATTTCACTAGTTTGAAAGGGAATTTTCCAGAGACTAGTCTGAATTTCTGTCGCAGCCTAAGCCTTTAATGAAGATATGCTTCTGAAAAATAAGGCATATTCTCTATAATCTGCCCATGAATAGAAAACAAATCTTTGGTTTTTTTGGTTAAAGTGGCAGAGAAGATTTTGCAAAAAGAAATACTAAATAACCAACACAAAGAGCTTTTAACAAGCAATGGGAACTCCAAACCCCATCAAGGTAAATAGAGTACCTAAGGCACCTCAGGTTCAGATGATACAATCATCTGCTTAGAGTTCGAGTATTCTATATACATGGTTCTTCCCATCTGCAGAAAGGGGAGCTGAAAAGGTGATGCCCACTGTGAGTGCTGTGAGTCAGAAGAGAGGGAAAGCTCGTGAGTGGGAGGGACACTGGAGAGCGTTCCCATGGTCACAGCATGACCAGTGCCCCTTTCCCGATTCTTAGTCCATTTCTCTCGACTTTAACTTCACTGCCTAACACACTAAGTGTCAAGGGTTTCACAAATGTAGATTTGAAGAAAAAAAGAGAAAAACCAAGACCCAAACCCATCAAATCTCCAAAGGCAACGTGGAAATGAATAACACTTTACTGTCGGGATTCCTTCATATCATGGGTTTGACAACTTAGCTAGCATGTTAACTCATTATACAGTTTCTTTCAGTTCTATCTAAAAACAGACCAGAACAAAATGGGGAAGATACAGAAGCCCCATCTGAGCATACATAAGGCCATGATGCTTAATGTGAACCACCGCTGCTTGGAGAAAAAGACATCCCACGTCCACTTCCAAGAGAAAGCTCTTGTCCAGTAGACTGTCCACTACCAAGTGGGGGCGTGTGGTGCTTAGACTTCAAAAACTCCTACAAAGTCACATGCAAGACAGTACATCTAGATTTGTGACTGGTAGAACATTTAAGGCTGTCATTTTCAAGTATCAATGTTTAGTGTTCCATTACCCAATCTGTGCAGTAGACAAAGCAGTGAGCACAAGTCCTGGAGGATAACAGAAGCTCGCTAAAGACAAGTCGTAGTTTAAGCAACAGCAAATTTAAATCTAAGAAAGGCCGGCAACACGATATGGATTAGATTATGCTTCCCTAAACTGCATGAGGTGGTTCTCACGGAAGCGTCATCTAACACTACTGTCTGTTGCATGGCGTTTAGAATAAGGCAGATCCATAGCAGATTGAGGAAGAAAACCAAATGGTACCAGCCAGTTACTAAGGTGGTTTGTCTCCAGTACACTGTGATGGCCTATTCCCCGAAAAGGTTCAGCAGTGGCTCCAGTACACCGAATAAGCTTTACAAAGAGACATGGAAGTTTGCTCCCCATATTTTTTTACACAGGGCTTTTTATGTAGGGACCCACATATCCTGTCTGCGGCATTAAAGAAATCACCATTATTTAGTTCTGGTTTAATAAAGTATGACATGGCTGGAGAGACCGTCTTGGGAAGCCTGTAGTATTGTTTGCCTTGTACTCTATGTGTATAAGCTGTGGGCTGTACCCTCTGTGGCTACGGAATCTGTAGCTCATGGAAGCCAAACACCCTCACATTCCACAGAACATGCTTAGATTCTAGGTCTTCCCTGACCCCACTGAAGGTTTCTAAGGTTTGTCAGCCCACTCCCTTCTTGTTTCCTTTGATGTACACAGCCAAAGTGGGAATTAGAAAAATGACCATCTAACTCAGAGAGCTACACTGAGTTCAGGATTATGGCAAACTATGACCCAATTTTTAAATTTGTACCTTAGCATGTATTTCATGCAATTTGGGGAACATCAAACTACATCTACAGTTGCCAGAAGCCTTGCTACCTTTTGATGCACATTAACTAAAATGTTTTAGTGTTCATGGTAAATGCAATTATGACCTATTAAACTTTTTGGCATTCTTTAAGAAAGCACATTAAGCTTCGCTATAGAAATGTTTATGTTATACTTAATTTGTGCTCAAGTAATAATAAAACATCAGTTGGTTTTGATTTCATAATTCTTTCCTCAGGTGTGGCCCATCTCCTGTACACTCGGAGCAACCTTTGGCTACGTGGCTGGCCTGGTGAGCTCACCACTCTGGATATACTGGAATAGAAAGCAACTCACATACAAGAGCAGTTAAGAGGAGGAAAGGGAGAAGCTGTTTCTTGGTGCAGATTCCATAAGGGCTGTGCAGAGGTGGATGGTCAAAGCCAAGCGGGTCCATTTACAGCACTGTTGTTTGTCAATGTTGTCTCAACGTGATGTGATTGTAGCTTTTAACTATGAAACCCCTGAGAGATTGTACCTTCTAGTTGAAATAAAGTATTTATAGTAGACTGTGGCTTCAGATGCTGTTTGCTGCCGCTTAGACCTTTAAGAAACATTCTCTGTGAACTCTGTAGAATGCTGGGGACAGGTTCCCTCCCCCCTCAAGTTAAACTGCTTCATTGTAAGAGGTCAGGACATTGCCGTAGCATTTCAAATGCTTTCTGGGAGAAATGGACAGTTTCCTTGGCCGCTACAGACTTTTCTCACGTAATCAAACAACAGTTTATACATCTTGATCCTATTCTTTTTTTAACTGTGTGTTTCTTTGGAGTTAAAATGGCTATGATAGCCTCATCAAAAACAGTCTTCAAACCCTTCTGGGTCAAAGCTGAACATTCCACATAGCAGCATGCGCCTATCTGGGAAGAAAAGAAAAGCCACGATTACATAAAACAGTTTTTATAGAACTCAGTAACAGCACATTCATTGTATGGGAAGTTGTAAAATACAGCTATGCCAATTAATACCCATATTCATAATCTCCAGAGGGAGACAGTTGTTGAAATGCTAGTGTATGGCCTTCTAGATTTCTCTATGAAAAGTTCATTCATCAAATAGATACTTGCTACTGCTTAAGTGCTGAGGACTAAAGGAGCACAGCAGACACAGGCAAGTGCTGGGGAGAAAGAGCAGAGGGAGTCAAGAGAAGCCTTTCAGGTCAAGGTTGAGCAGTGAGGAATCCCGAGGAGCCGAGCAAGACCCAAAGACCTATGTGGGAGGTACTTGACACAGCCCAGACAGCGGAGAAGCCGGAGGTGGGAGCGATAGGCAAGTGACTGCTCACTGTGTAGACGCTGGTCATTCTCCAGTGTCAGTGTCTCAGGATCGCCACGCTGCTCTGTCCCTACTGTGTTCTCCAGGTGACACATTGCTTCTGGCTCTCTAGCTCTATGCTCACAACCTTAGGCTTGATCTCTCTCCCTCAAAAAAAGAGAAAGTCTCAAGAGCAGGGAAGGAACTCAATGTTGTTCTGTTGTGTTGCCACCTGGCAAGTAGCGCAGTCTCCTTGGAGTGGAGGCCCGTGCTTGCCTCTGACCTGGTGGCCTAAGATGGATGCTCTTAGCCCACTTTCTGCAGGGACATACGCTCTCTGCTGACTAATTCATCTTATGTAAGGGGCTGCTGTATGCTGAGACGCCAGTGCTCTACACATTGGCCGACTTTATTTCCAGCACCTGATATGATAGCACATTTTGTAGTCCACTCTCCGCACTTAGAACTTTTGCCTTTGTGCATTAAAGAAATTCCTTCTCTCCCCAAGATGATAAAGTCAGATGCAAGCAATTTCTCAAGTGGTTTGTTGGTGAAGTCCTTTCTATTTGCTTTGGGAAAACTGTCCTCCAGAAAGTTCTCTTGCTTCTTCCTATCTCTTAATAGTATATTTTAAAAGACCTCATTAGATAGTACTTACACAAAAATCCTATTAAAGCTAATGGAAAAGAAGGAGGAGGAGGAGGAAGAATCATCCAATGTGGAAGGGAAAAGAATCTAGCTTTGGGGTAAGGGAAAATATGAGTTAAAAGGTATTCTATGTATCTGTAAATATGTTTTAGAAATCTAGCCATATTTTTCTTTTTAGCCACACATTTAAACTGTTACCCAATGTCACTTCAACTACACCGAAAGCAGAGCCGAATTTGGCACACTACAAATATTTCAATAATTAAGAAAGGTGTGATGTCTAAGCACCTGCTTCTGGCTTTTACAAAGCCACCTACCAATGGCTTTATAGACATCATAGTTGTAAGCATACCATAGACAGGCATGTGACCTGGAAGCCCAGCTCTGACAATTTTACTGCGAGATCTCAGGCAAGCCCCCCTGATATTTAGAAGCACGTCCCCATTCTTTCTCGTCTACAGTCAGGGAAACTGTCTTTCCTTGTGACACCAACGCAGAGATAAGAGAGATAAGGGGAGAGAAGTACCCAGCAGCCCTGGGACACAGTGCACAGCGCAGCTGGCTTCTGCTGTGACTTCACATTCATGGGAAATCCAGCAGGAACTCATTACCTCTTTTGCTAGTTTCTGTCCTTGTTCCACACAGACAGGTTTTTCTTTCATGTCGTTCAGTCTTGCTAAAGTTTTGGGGTCATCTCGGAGATCAATCTAATTAAGAAAGATCGATAATGTCCCATGATGTATATTTTAAAAGAAACCAATGCATATAGTCCCATTTAAGTTCCACATACTAAAAAATAAAACAGGATTTAAAAGATATTAATATAATTTGGGAGAATTATTTTTATGTAAAAATGAGAGGAATTACCATTTGAAACTTGTTAAACACATCATTTGCTAATCCTAGGGTCTTTTGTCTGACAGCAACCCTCCAAACTAGCTGGAGAGCTTATTCTTAACATAATAAAATCCAAGCAGACACACCTGAGTTCCTATTAGTAAGAAGGGGACATTTGGTGCATATTCCTTAAGTTCCGGTACCCATTCCTCTTTCACGTTTTGAAATGAGGCTGGATTTACCACAGAGAAGCATATGAGGAAGACATCAGTCATGGGGTAAGATAAAGGCCTCAGACGATCATAGTCTTCCTATGGACAAATAAAATGAGAAGTCATTATTTACACTTACATGTCTACCAATTAGTAACAATAAATACATTAGGTCACATGAATCAAAAAGTTCATCCAGGACTGTATCTCTCCATGAAATAAGATGATTCCACTTGTTTTTGTTTTTCATCTTTTTTTGGTAAAACAATTTAATACAATTAACAAATCAAATAAAAACTAAGAAAATAGGGTGGCCCACTCCGTAACTCCAGCATTTGGGAGGCTAAGGAATGGAGATGGAGACTTCTAGGCCTGCCTGAGCTACAAAGTGAGATTCCCACCTCAAAACACACACACACACACACACACACACACACACACACACACACACACGGGGAGGGGAAGAGAGACAGAATACACTGATTCCTAAAGCTATCACTGCAAAGTTTGTACAAAGACCCAAGACGAGCTTGATGCTAAGTATTCTAACATAATAACACACACTGAATAAGTACAGCAAGTATTACAATGGTACAAGTAAGTCCAACATGGTCTTTCACGGACTTATTCCTGAAAACTGTGATTCACATACAGAGGATGGAGACCCAGAGTAAAGATGCTGGGCTTCCAGCTGGGGCTGACAGCGTTCTTAGTGATTAATGAACCTTCACGGAGACTCTTTAGTTTTGCTTTTCTTGTCCTCTTCCCTCCCTCTCCCCTCCCATCCTTTGTGCATACGGTATATGGATATTAAATGTGTAAGTCACAACCCCTCCCACTTCCCTTTCTTTCCCAAATGTTTTCTTTGTATTTGCCAGCTTTTTTTCCCTTTCCATATATACACACATCCATAAAGCCACACATACATTTTACTCTGCAGGCACCTTGTCTACTCTGCCTTGGTAATCACCACACCAAAATACACTGAGCTATTACACGGGTCACACCGCTGCTTCAGGGCTCTGTTCCTGACTACACTGGACTATTACAGGTCACAACCGCTGCATCAGGGCTCCGTTCCTGACTACACTGGACTATTACATGGGTCAGGGCTCCGTTCCTAACTACACTGGACTATTACAGGTCACAACCGCTGCTTCGGGACTCCCTGACTACACTGGACTATTACATGGGTCGGGACTCCCTTCCTGACTACACTGGACTATTACAGGTCACAACCGCTGCTTCGGGGTTTCCTTCCTCACAGGTTTTAGTTTCTGCCACACAATAACTATCTCATTTTGCGTGATCTCTTTTCTGTGACACTGAATTTTATGTACACTCTAGCAAGAGAACAGAGTCGGGGTTCCACTTCCGCCATGGCTAGACTCATCTGCTTTCTCGGAAACTGGTTTTGGAGTAGACTATCCCTTAAATGACCCACTTTACTACCAGAACTGTATAAGTGCGGAACTAAGAGAATATTCCCAAAGATCTTCCATTTAGCTTCTGCAGCATTACTCTCCACTGAAGAATTTTCCTTCCACGCCGTCTGACATTTTTAACTTCAGTCCCAGCACCTCCCCCTACTTGTGAGTGACTAGTTCCAGAATCCCCATGACACCCAAATCTTCAGATGCTCCAAGTCCCTTCTATAAAATGGGGCCATTACTTATGTGTAACCACTATCCACCCTTGTGTGCATCTTAAGCCATTGCTTAGAGTGCCTAATCAACACAAAGTTAGCTGACTGTATCTCTTAGTGTCCTGGCTAGTTTTATGTCAACCAGACACAAGCTGGAGTCACTGGGAAGGAGGGGGCCTCAATTAAGAAAATGCCTGCATAAGATGGGGCTGTAGACAAACCTGTAAGCATTTTCTTAATTAGTGATTGATGGGGAAGGGCCCAGCCCATTGTGGGTGGTGCCATCTTTGGGCTGGTGGTCCTGAGTTCTATAAGAAAGAAGGCTGAGCAAGCCATGGAAAGCAGGCCAGTAAGCAGCTCCCCTCCATGGTTCCTGCATCAGCTCCTGCCTCCAGTTTCCTGCCCTGTTTGAGTTTCTGTTCTGACTTCCTCCAGTGATGGACTATGATCTGGAAGTGTAAGCCAAATAAATCCCCCCCCCAACTTGCTTTTTGGTCATAGTGTTTCATCATAGCAATGGAAACCCCAACTAAGACACTTAGGGAATGACGGCAGGAATAAAGATCTGCATGCATTGTATATTTCCCCCAAATATTTCAATCCATAGTTGGTTAAAATTTCATAGTTGGATATGAAACCCACAGATAAAAAGGGCTGATGTATAACATCTAAATCCTTGTCTATGGACATTAACTTTTCTATTTTTTTTTTTGTGAGTCTTTCATTTGGTGATATTTTGTTCGTGCTTTAACAAATAAAGCTTGCCTGAAGATCAGAATATGGAGCTAGCCACACTAGTTAGCCATAGAGGCCAGGAGTGGTGGCACACACCTTTAATTCAGGAGACAGAGGCTGACGGACCATCGTGAGTTCAAGGCCACCCTGGGACACAAGAGATTGAATCAAGTCTACTAGAGAAACAGAGCCAAGCAGGCGGTGGCTCAACCTTTAATCCCAGCACGAGGAAGGTGGAGACAGGCAGGGATGTGGCTGAGCAGAAAAAGGACTATAAACTGGGAGGAACAGCAGCTCAAGGCAGTCAGTCTGAGGATTCGTAGAGACGGGATCTTGCCTATTTGGACCTCTAGTGGCTGGCTGCTCTGCTTCTTCTGATCGTTCAACTCTCACCCCTTAATATCTGACTCTGGGTGGTTTTTGTTTTTGTTTGTTTTTTGTTTTTCAAGACAGTGTTTCTCTGTGTAACAGCCCTGGGTGTCCTGGAATTCGCTTTGTAGACCAGGCTGACCTTGAACTTACAGAGATCCACCTGCCTGCCTCTGCCTCCCAAGTGCTGGGATTAAAGGCCTGCTCCACCACTGCCCAGCTCCAGGTTTTTATTTAATAAGACTAATTAGGATTGTGTTACATTTCAAATGACAATATATTCTACAGCAGCTTTGCTGGCTCATCAAAGGGCCACAGGCAGTGAAAGTTTCCGAGGTGACAGAACAATAGGGAAATGTCATCCCCACATTTCTACAATCTTCGTTTATTTTTTCTATTTATTTAATGGATACAGGTATTTCGCCTGAATATATAAGTGTGTGTGTGTGTGTGTGTGTGTGTGTGTGTGTGTGTGTGTACGTGCGTATACCTGGTGCCTACAAAGCCAGAAGAGGTGTCAGATGCCTTGAGACTGGAATTGCAGATGGTTGTGAGCCACCATGTAGGTGATCTACAAGAGCAGCCAGTGCTCCTAACTGCTAGGCTGTCTGTCCTGCCGTCTGGCTTTACTTTCCAGTGTGGAGGTTTCAACTTCCTTCTGACTACATCTGAGCCCTGTGTTTAGAAACCAGGCCCTAGGCAGCAGGCGAGCTCCCATACAACTGGCTGCACGCAGGCAGGGACGCGATGAACTATGCTCATTCTGGCCTACAAGGGTGGAGAGAGGTATCCGTGAGAAATGAGGAAAGTAGGGTTTGACCCCGGGCAGCTAAGAAACAAGCAAAGATACATCAGAGCAAATAATACAATCAGACACTTATCTAAAAAGGAAACACCAGAAAAAAAATACTGAATGTCTTCTGCAGTCAAGGAAAAGGAAGTCAAAATGACACTAATTACACTCTTGTACCCCAATGAGAATGGCTATCGGCAAGAAAGCAAGAAGGAGCTAGGATGCTAGGCATATTGGCCAGACGGAACCTTTATTCTCTGTTGATGAGAATGTAAATTAGGACAGCCACCAAAAAAAAAAAAAAAACAGCAGGGAAGTCCTAAATCACACATACGGAGCCTCTGAAAACTGAACTACCATATAAGCCAGTATACTGCCCCAGAGTATATATTCAAAAGAATCAGAGTCAGGATGCAGTGGAGACACTGGTCCACCCGTTGTAAGAACATGAGGCCATTAGAACCCAGCAAAATACACGTTCACGGTGGCATTATCCGTGGTAGGCTAGTTATAGAATCAGGCTAGGCGTCCATCAAAAGGTGCATGGGTAAAGAAAATGTGGTCTGTATATGAAACAGAATTTCATTCAACAAAGTCATCTCGTCTGCAGGAAACTGGATAGACCTAGAAGTTGATTATGTTAAAATAGGTCAGCCAGAGAAAGACAACATGTTTTCTCTCATTTGTGGAAAGTATTGGGGACAGCTAGGGAAGGGTTAGGGACACAGGGAGTGAGAAGGGTAGAAGCGTGGGGTTGGGAGGGTGGATACAACCAAAATATAAATATGAGTGTATGGATACATCACAGAAAAACCCGGTACTGGAATTAGTATGCATTAATAGTTATGTGGGTTGCTGGGGAGCTGGCTCAGGGTTTAAAGGCACTTGTTCTTGCAGAGGGCCCAGGTTCAATTTCCAGCACCCACATGGAAGCTCAGAGTCATCTGCAACTCCAGTTCCAGGGGACTGGACACCCTCATCTAACCTCTGAGGGTACTAGGCACACACACATGGTACACAAACATACATGCAAGGCAAAACATTCATGTGCATAAAATAAATCTAAAACAAATTCCAAAACCCTGTTTTAGAAGAGCAGTCTGAGTGTCAGGTGGTACACTCGGTCGTCCTGAGCACGTCTTTCACACCGTGTACCCCGTCAAACAGCCGGCACGTGGAACGCGGAAAGGAAGAGCACAGTTCCAGAATGGAAGCTGCTGAAAGCCGTGAAGCAAACCTGCCCTTAGCGCTCTGGAGCAGGCTCTTCCCACTAAAATCATTCCTCCCACACTTAGGTTTCCAGTTTTCACAGGCACCATAAATGCAGTGTTACCCCGGGATGAGGAGGAACAGTCACCACAATGCGGTGTTACCCCGGGATGAGGAGGAACAGTCACCACAATGCGGTGTTACCCCAGGATGAGGAGGAACAGTCACCCCAATGCGGTGTTACCCCGGGATGAGGAGAAACAGTCACCCCAATGCGGTGTTACCCCGGGATGAGGAGGAACAGTCACCCCAATGCGGTGTTACCCCGGGATGAGGAGGAACAGTCACCACAATGCGGTGTTACCCCGGGATGAGGAGGAACAGTCTCCACAATGCGGTGTTACCCCAGGATGAGGAGGAACAGTCACCACAATGCGGTGTTACCCCGGGATGAGGAGAAACAGTCTCCACAATGCGGTGTTACCCCGGGATGAGGAGGAACAGACACAATGCGGTGTTACCCCCGGGATGAGGAGGAACAGTCTCCACAATGCGGTGTTACCCCAGGATGAGGAGGAACAGTCTCCACAATGCGGTGTTACCCCGGGATGAGGAGGAACAGTCACCCCAATGCAGTGTTACCCCGGGATGAGGAGGAACAGTCTCCACAATGTGGTGTTACCCCGGGATGAGGAGGAACAGTCTCCACAATGTGGTGTTACCCCGGGATGAGGAGGAACAGTCTCCACAATGTGGTGTTACCCCAGGATGAGGAGGAACAGTCTCCACAATGCGGTGTTACCCCGGGATGAGGAGGAACAGTCTCCACAATGCGGTGTTACCCCGGGATGAGGAGGAACAGTCTCCACAATATGGTGTTACCCCGGGATGAGGAGGAACAGACACAATGTGGTGTTACCCCGGGATGAGGAGGAACAGTCTCCACAATGCGGTGTTACCCCGGGATGAGGAGGAATGGCTAAGACAGAGCCACTGAAACACTCAGCACCCTGCACCCAGCACATGGAAGGATACCAGGCTTTAATAAAATCCCTGTCCCAGGAGAAGCCAACTCTCCAATTCCTCCACAGTCCTTGCAAGGTCCCAGGAACCCTGTGCTCCTGGTTTTATCGCCCAGCAACTACAGAGACATTTCTTTCCTGAGAAATAAAATTTTCTACACTCTCATCAAAACACCCAAACCAATGTCTCGAGGGCACCACGCGTTTCTGATTAATAGGAGGAAAATGATTTGTTAGCGCTGTGTTAATTGGGCACTTTGGAACACAACCAGCTTAAGACTATTGGAAACATCAAAAAATAGCTGTATTTTTTTTTTAAAGAATGCCAAGTTTTTTTTTTTTTCAACCAAGTTTATTTCATCAGGGAAACAGAACTCTGTACTTCTTCTTTAGGGGGCAGTGAAAAGAAAGTTAAAATAGTTGGATTCAAAGTTCCCTAGAAATACTTAGTCACATTAGTCCAAGCCTGATTGCTCTCATGAGTCAGGCCTGACTTTTCCCAGTGACGTGGACATACCGGAGCACAATTAGATCGATCCTTTCTAGGTATCTACTAAATTGCATTTTTTATGTTAGAATAATTACATGCCAGGAACTATAGCTATAAAAACAGAATTTTGTAAAAAGTATGTACAGACCTTCCTGGAAATAAATAATGCTAAACTGACTAAAATGAACTGCTCTTAGCTGCCATCCTGGGCTAGATAACCGGCAGTTATTTTAAGAAGGAGCCCTCTCTTGCTCTCATCCAGTCTGCGTAATTAGGAGGCTAATAATAGAGACAAATTAAAGAATAAGTTAGCTTTGTGCGCACAGTACCCAGCCTCACACAAAGCGCCTTCTCCCCAGTGTACGGTGTCTGCCTCGGTTTCACCTCAAATGTGGGTCTGAGAGGGACGACGCGGGGCTCGCGAAGTCTCTCATCTCGGGCAGGCTGTTGTAAACAGAAACACCTTGAGAGTTGGCAGAACAAGCACCCTTACTTTGAAACGCCCATTTTTCCAAGTCAGAACTTTCTCAACCAAATCTCCTGTGTCCTCCTAATTAGTAAACCAATTATACGCTTTAGTTCTAATTGTTAAAATAGGCATTTAACTGGAACGTTCTCAGGAGCACGGCTACGTGCACGAAAGGACAACTACCCAACATCAAAATCCTGAATGTTGTCAGCGGGACTTTTGGGCTGCTGATGGGTAACGGGACTTTTGGGCTACTACTGGAACTCTTGACTTGCTACCAACTGCCTACCGCAGACTGGTTTTAATCAGCCAGGTTCTGAGAACTTATTGAGCAAGTTTTACAATATTAGAAACCAGAACTGGTAGAAATGATCATACACTTAGCAGATGACAAGATGACACAGGGGGAGAAATATGCTCACAGAAAACACAACAGGTCTTCGGGAGCAACAGAACGGAAGTGGGTACCCTATCAGAGAGTTCTGTGCTCAAGGCCCAGCCAGCAGAGCCACCAGCCTTTCCTCGTTAGCTCAATGCTCACTCCCTCCTTGCAGACCTGAGCATTTCCTCCCACCTGGCTGGTCTTTGGATATCTGTTTACAATACAGATCCATACAAAATTCCTCATCAGCCACTGACATTGGACAGCCTGCCTCTGCTGTGCATTGCCAGTGAACATTCGATCACCCTGGCCACTCCAAAGCCGTCAGCAAATATTGGCTGAGACTGCATTGCATGAAGATGTCCTAAGATGCATGCACAGACAAGGATATACATACACAGACAAGGATATACATACACAGACAAGGATATACATACATAGACAAGGATATACATGCACAGACAAGGATATACATACACAGACAAGGATATACATACATAGACAATGATATACATACATAGACAAGGATATACATGCACAGACAAGGATATATATACATAGACAAGGATATACATGCACAGACAAGGATATACATGCGCAGACAAGGGTATACATGCACAGACAAGGATATACATACACAAGGATATACATGCACAGACAAGGATATACATACACAGACAAGGATATACATACACAGACAAGGATATACATACATAGACAAGGATATACATGCACAGACAAGGATATACATACACAGACAAGGATATACATACACAGACAAGGATATACATACATAGACAAGGATATACATACATAGACAAAGATATACATGCACAGACAAGGATATACATGCGCAGACAAGGGTATACATGCACAGACAAGGGTATACATACACAAGGATATACATGCACAGACAAGGATATACATGCACAGACAAGGATATACATACATAGACAAGGATATACATACACAGACAAGGATATACATACACAAGGATATACATGCGCAGACAAGGGTATACATGAGCAGACAAAAATATACATCCACAGACAAGGGTATACATGCACAGACAAGGATATACATACATAGACAAGGATATACATACACAGACAAGGATATACATGCACAAACAAGGGGCTTGACGTTATCTCCTGGAGCATCTAATTTAGATGGATATTCAAGACATAAACAGAAAAAGATCATAAACAACAACAGCATGGATAGAAGCTTGAACAGGTGAACAGATAAATGCTTAATCCAAGAATCACCATTAAACAGCCCCGGAGTGCTCAGAATGGTGCTATAGTCAACAAGGACATGGAGAAAGAGCAAGACTCAAAATCTGATTTCTAAACTACATTAGAAACATTTACAGAGTTCTCTCAGGAAAGATGTGTGTTAGCAATCAGGCAATGAGGGGCCTGGAGAGATGGCTCAACAGTTAAGACCCCTGACTGCTCTTCCAAAGGACCTGTGTTCAATTCTCAGCACCCACACCTGTCTGTAACTCCTGTTCACGGGACCTGATGTCTTCACACAGACACGTATATAGGCAAAACACTGATGCACATTAAATAAATAAATCTAAAAAAAAAACAGGCGATGAAGTTAAATGAACATGCAATCCACACTGTGCCTCACAACACACTAGGGCTTTGAACACCGTAAAGATGTCTGTGCGCACACCCTTACAAGTCAGAATGTTGTATATATCCAAGTGCTGACTAGGAGACACCAAGAAAAGAAAATATCAGAAATGTATTTGAGTCAGGCCTTACAGCTGAAGAGGTCTGAACACATACTGGGGGTGTGGCCTGCATTAAGCCTCTCACTTCTGGGAGCCTTAGTTTCTCTGTAAAATGGGAGGTTGTCAGCAACAAATACTTCCAAGGCCAGAAAAATGCCATAGGGCTAAACCATACTCCCCAGTGATCAGGATACAGTCCACTACCAAAGTCTCCGAGCTCCCTCTGAGACAGCCTGGAATGAGAGCAAGTGGGTCACAGAGGACTACTTCTTTCAGGCAAGCTCCAGCCTTCTAAGTCCAAAGCAGCTGCCGAGTATTCTGGGAGACAGAAAAGCGGCCTCACCGTCAGGAATGCCCCGACAACTGCGGCTCTGCTATCCACAGAGCAGCAACTGATGCAGCCAATGCTCGCAGCAGTCCGCTCCATCCGAAACATCTGTTTCGAGTGGCAAGTCCAAAATAGGCACCGTGCCCTCTGGAAACACCCAAGCCCTCAAACAGAGTGCACACCCAGGCCAGGTGGGCTCAGGCGCATGGATGGAGTAACTCATGAATGAGAAATAGGTTTGTCCTAAGTCCCACAAGATCTTACAGACATTCCCAGAGTCCTTTGTGGTAACCATAACTTCTGAAACTTTGTTTCCTCTGTGTAGCCAATCTGTCACTTTCGAGTTTGTTTCCTGGTTAACTTTGTCAGGTGAAAACAGCATTTCTTCTCCACCTTAGTCAGTGGCGGAGCGGAGCGCTTGCCTGGTACTAGGTGAGATCCTCCTGCACCACAGAGGGACTCGGTATGGCGAGAGGGGCTGGAGAGATGGCTCAGAACAGAGGGCTGAGTTCTGTCGCCAGAACCCACGCCAGGCAGTTGACAGTGGCCGCAGTGGCTGCAAGGCCCCTGTCCTCCATACACCTGTGCTCACGTACACACACCATCCCACTCGTTACCGCATAACTAGAAATAAAAATTAGTATTAAACAGTAACTCCAGGGCTGGGGATGCAGCTCAGCAGAGGAGCTCGCTTAGCGTATGTGTAACCTCGGGAGGATCCCCAGCACTGTAGCAGCAACAGCAACAACTCACTTTTCAAAGAAACGGGATTTAAGTCCCTTTCCTTGCCCGGTGGAGACTGTATTGATAAAGACGGTTCAACCCCATGGCCAGTGAGTTCGCCAACTTACTTTCTCCTACCTCCTCCTACTGCTAAACAAAAGGAAATTTGGGGAGGAGAAATCATTTTTAGGGTGCTATAAATTCCTAAGAAGTGACTGCGTTTTTTTCCAGAACCTTTTTGCATATTTAGCCTTTTCCTATTTTTCAATCTTCATTTTAGTTATGAAATAGTATTTGTAAGTCATGGGCCTGATTAGCTCTAGTCAGAGAATTATTGAACTTGAAGGCTTGCTTTCTGAGTTCTGAAGTGTCCTCTCTCTCTCTCTCTCTCTCTCTCTCTGTGTGTGTGTGTGTGTGTGTGTGTTTAAACAAGTCTGTCTCTCTTTTAATTTACCAATTATTTTGGAGCTTTGGACCCAGATTGCAAGCTTCTCCACAGATACGTTCTTTGTAGCCACCTGACTGATCATAAGGCCAGTTTTAGTTAGCCCAGAGGACAGGAAATGTATACGATGAGCTGGGGCTAAATGACACCCAGTGGGAGGAACTTCACGGACCAGTACCTCCTCTCTTTAAAAGGGGGGGACTGAACCTGCATGCCACCTTGTGAGTAGCCCTGGGAAAACACTTCTC
Organism: Microtus pennsylvanicus; assembly: GCF_037038515.1. Taxonomy (NCBI): domain Eukaryota; kingdom Metazoa; phylum Chordata; class Mammalia; order Rodentia; family Cricetidae; genus Microtus; species Microtus pennsylvanicus. Next base: position 34,799,260 of record NC_134599.1, on the reverse strand, counting down.
CTAGAGAAAGCTTAAGTCTCAGGGTTCTGTTTTATTTACGCTGATCCCCACAAGGCAGAGGATCAAGATTCAGCTAAATATGGTCCTCCGTCCAGCAAGCCTCGCTTCCCCATCCATGTGGAGACAGTAAATATAGCATCCACATGTTGAGAGGAGGGAGCTGGATACATGCTTTGAGCTCTTCTAGCAGACCAGGCTGACTTTCCAAAAAAAGATAAGCCACAGCCTATCGGCCAGTGCTGTCTCTTTGGTACAGGATGAGGTGACTCCCCTGGTAGGAGAGGTTTGGGAACTGAAATTCTACACTGTGGGGAGCTATAATTACAAGTCGCTTTTACTAAAACAGAGGTCAGCTGGCCTCCAGCTCCAGGAAAGGAGTTAAATGCCAGCTCACTCTCCTGGGTATAATGCCTGACTTTTTTTGGCTGGAATTTCATGTTGTTGGGATCATACATTCACTTACTCAGACAACACTCTCCCTCCCTCCCTCCTCCCCTCCCTCCCTCCTTCTCTCCCTCTCTCCCTCCCTCCCTCCTTCCCTCCCTCAGCTAAGGTCTGGAAACAAGGTGTTGGATGTGGCACACACACTAGCGAAAAGTGGGTATGAATCTTGCCCTCCTGCATTTCTGGCATAAAATGAGGGGCTAGCAAGGGGCTTTTCCTTAGATGGTACAATTCCGTCTGCAGGACATCCTGGAAAGCGAGAGTTGCTTTTGACTGAAAGGGGCCTCTACAGGCACTCTGAGATTGCTACCCCTATCTGCTGAGTATAGGCGTCAGAAACGTGAAAACAACTTTGTAATCACATGACTCTAGGACCTGATCTATTTTTGTTTTTAGCATAGTTAAAGTACATTTTCTAGGAAGGTGATCTCAGTGTAAACCAAAGGAGGGAGACAATCGTTCCAAGCACTGAAACATCACAGTGACACCGGAGACGAAGGTCGCAGGCAATACTGCTCTTAGCATCCAAACAGTCAATAAAACATTATTATGTCAGTCACTCTGGTTATGGAATGATGATTTCAGGAATCTTCCACCCTGGGAATCTAGGAACTTGGTACCGAAATAAATATTTCGTGATGGATTCCTTTCCCCATATCCCGGCTTCACACGTGCAATGTTAAAGGCTGACTTGGAATTAGGACTCTAGGGAGGTTGTAGCGCTTACAGATTTCATGTGAGCACAAACAGAAGAGAAACGTTTGTTATAAGATGGGGTGGCAGGGGCTTAGTCTGATGAGGCTGAGGCACTGAGTCAGGAAAAGTTGTCCCCAGAGTGCTTCGGTCAGCACTGGGAAAGGAAAGGCCCAGGAACTAGTAAAGGTTTTGACTAGGCAGATGGATTCTGGCAGGGGAGAAGGAAAGATCTCAGCCTGAGGTCTGAGAGCAGGGTTAGAGGTCATCCCCAAGGCCATGATGGATGCTGATGACGACACTGGGCAAGGCCAGGGGGCAAAGCCGGTCGGGGAGTCAGCCTGAGTCATGGAAGTCAAAGACTGTCATTAAACCCGGAGGGAGGGGGAAATCACAGAATCGGACTTTTTCAAAAGACTGGAGGTGGACAGGGCCACAAGGCAGGCTGTCACTGGACGCTGGAGGGCGAAGACGGTGGCCTGGATTCAGAGAACTGGTGGCTTCTCAACCCAGGCTCGGGGGCAGGTTAGACACAGGGTTCTTGCTACTGCTTCTAGAAGGATGGCCGGAAGATTTTTACAGAGCACAGGCAAACACATCAGGGAAGAAACTGGCGGCCAGGGTGGACCATGCTTAACTTTAGCCATCACATAGGTAGCTCCAGACAGACTTCTGTACTCCACAGCCTCTTCTGGTTGAATCAGAACCTCCCGTGTTGACAATGTGAACTAAATTCTCAAATCTGCAACTCAGAAGTTTGCCACCTCAGTAAAAGAAACTGCTACCCACTCAAGCTGCCCGAGCTAGAAACCCAGAAATCCTCGATGCACTACTCTAATGCACACAAGAATTCAAGCACACATCTCCAACCAACCGACTCTGCTTCCCTCTCCACACTTCCTAACCTTTGCTCTCTAAATTATTTGGTCTGACAGATCTCAGCTGGATGCCGAGTTCAGATCCACCACCGCTGGCTCTGAACTTCCACAGCACCGACTCTGCTCCTCTTTCTGGCACTGAAACAGTGGTGCCTCCTCTCTCATCTGTATCCCCTGGGGACTCCCTGGGAGCAGGTCTGAGGGCCTGGTATCGGGTATCTACTAGTTGGTGGCCAAGCCAGGAATCTTCCTGAAGCTTGCACTGTGCTAGCGGGGACTGGAGCAAGTGTATTAGCTATCCGAACTCTCAAGGGACATGCTAATTTGTTGGGTTGCTATTGTCACTTTTAAAGAGAAATCAAACTGGCTCCTGGGACTAGGGCTATGTCCCTGCTGAATGATGTTTGCTCTAAACTCACTCAGCAGTGACCTCGGAGCCCAGGAGCCTCACACTGAGAAACTCCGGGCTTTTAGCTCCTGCTGCTGCTTCCACCACAGCCTTCCATCATCATCTGGACATTTATGGTGCCGAGGCGCAGAGGACGTTGTCTATCCCGCGTCCTTGTACTTTTCCTTCTTTCCAGAACCCTGGATCCAGTTCAAGGGTCATCCTCTTCCAGTTAGACACATGCGTCCGGGGAGCCTGGTCCCACCCTGCTAGAGGAGGGCCGTGTTTGGGTTAAACTTAAGTAGTGAGGTTCACTCTCTACCCCTGGTTCTTGCATGGGTACACGACTTAAGCTGCCCAATCAGAACGAAGCAATACCTGAGCAGTCCAAGATGCATTTGCCTCTCCTGCTGCTTCCTTGACCTCCTCGTCTACCATCCTCCCCCAAGACGTGAGGATTTACCTCTCGCTGGCCCGGTCTCTGCAGGGCATGGAGCCTAGGCCAGGCTGTCCTCAGCAACGGGTCGGAGGCTGCCTTGTGTTGCTTTTCACCTCCGGTTCTAAAGGAGGTGGGGGAGTCTTTTGGAAAAGTCCAATTCTATGTATGTGACAACTCAGTCACAGAACCTGTGTCTGTCTCTGGGACTATTTCTTGTCATTATCTCTTAATAGCACAGAAACGTAACTACCAATGTGTCAGCATTGTAAGTAACTTGGAGAGAACTTGGAGCACACAGGAGGGTGCTGGGGCTGCAGCTCAGTTGCTGCGGGGTTTGCTTAGCATTGGAGCAGCCCTAGGTTAGGCCACCAATGCCACAAAAGGCATTCGAGGTGCCCATGCCTGCGATCCCAGCCCTCAGAAGATAGAGGCAGGGAGGTCAGGATTGCCATAGGTACTTCCACACTCCTGAGCATAGCTTACCCTCCTGGGACTTGTGTGACACCCCCCATCCCCTGCAGAATCACTTCCTTTGCCTCTGACCATGTACTGTGAGGGTTGCCATGGAGTCCTGCAGGCCTAGTCTCGGAAAGGCTGCCTGGTTCTTGCTCCCACAGAAGTTCCAACCATCGCACTGGGCTTCACCATTAGCCCCACGTATAGGAGCCTCCTGCTCCATCAAAAGAGCTTACTGCTTATCCAGTATTACATGAACCGCTGGGCAGAATTCTAGCCCGAACGAAGTTCTCTAGACAGCGAGGGTTTGCCAGCAAGGCGTCATAAGCTTGAGTCACTGACCTTCTGAACCTGAGCTGGGCTTGCCAGCTATGTGGTCTCTAGCAGGTCACCTTCCCTGTCTCCTTTATCTAGACTACTACAGATCCTCACAGTGAGCTGGGGTTAGATTAAAAGAGCTGAAGTGAAAAGGCTCTCGGCACATGGGGTGGCTGCTCGTCTAGATCCAGCCCGCCAGCATTTCTTCCCCATTCACTTTCAGATTGGGGGCAGAGTTATAAATAGGTGTGTGTGTGAGAGAGAGAGAGAGAGAGAGAGAGAGAGAGAGAGAGAGAGAGAGAGAGAGAGAGAGAGAGAGAGAGAGAGAGAATGAGAATGCTGTGGGCAAAGCTGACTTTGAGAAAAACACATGGACATGTTTGCTCTGCTCTGGGGACTAGGGAGCCAGCTCAGTGGGTGAAGGGAACATGACTCTAGCCCCACAATCTGCTTCAGAAAGCTGGGTGCCTGTAATCTCAGCGTTGGGGAGGCAGAGGCAGGCAGATCTCTCACTGGCCGGCCAAACTAGCCTCCTTAATAAGCTGCAGGTCAGTGAGAGACCTTAAATAAAGTAAGGCAGTGTTACCTCAGGACAGACACCCGGGGCTGACCTCTGGGACCCATCTACATGGACACAAACGTGAATGTTCACCTACCCAGCCGGGACAGACCGGTTCCCCACTGAAAGAATCTGGTTAGGGAGACACATCCTTGACACTGACCAAACCCAAGCTAAGAGCCAGGGTGACAAAGGCACGGTGGTCTAGCTCTGCAGTGAGTGAGTGACAGCAGCCGTCACCAGGGTGACAAAGGCACGGTGGTCTAGCTCTGCAGTGGATGAGTAACAGCAGCCGTCAGAGAGGTGGCAGCCAAGCAGCTTCCGTGTGTACCGTGGCGTACACAAAGGATGTTCTTTGTGTACTGTTTTAGGAAACTGTCTCAACTGTCCTCAAAGCCCTCAAATGTGCTAATATAGCTAGGGGTAACTGAACCGCCCCTCTTGCCTCTACCTCCCCTACTGTTGGGAGGACAGGTTTGCACCATGCAGGCCTTCATGCATGCCCGGCAGGTATTCTACCAATCCTCCTACAACCTCAGAGGCAATGCCAGTCTGCCTATATCATCCCATCCCAGGCCACTGAAGACAGCGGCCAAACTCTGGGGGGCTCAGAAATGAAACTGTCCCAGAAGCAAAGGGTTCCAGGGGTGGATCCCAAGGTCAAGACCACACCTTGTGACCTGGTCGAATTATACCTTAAGGTTCCTGCTCCGGACCCAGCCGTATGATACCTGTCCAGTGAGTCCCTTTAGAGCTCATAGTCCACTATGGAGGCTACATAACGTGCTGTCTGGAAAATGAAAATGTAGAAGCCCCCCCCCCCCGTTAACAAGCCGCTGGGTTATTTAAGAAAGCTAGTGAGATCTGGCCGCAAGAGGAAGTCACTACACAGCGGACTGCAGCTTCGGCGTGCAGGGTCAGGGCCGAGGACATGCGCTCTCTGAAGCCACGCGTTAACCCTGTTTATTCAGTCTCTCCCCTCGTCATTCGTGTGAGAGTGCATGAGCGTGTGCATGGATGTATAAAGGTGCTGGTGTGCGTGTGCACAGAGGCCAGAGGTCAAGGTCAGCCATCTTCCCGCTCTCCCTCTACCTTATTTTTTTTTATTTTTTAGTTTTTCGAGACAGGGTTTCTCTGTAGCTTTGGAGCCTGTCCTGGCACTAGCTCTTGTAGACCAGGCTGGCCTCAAACTCACAGGGATCCGCCTGCCTCTGCCTCCCGAGTGCTGGGATTAAAGGCGTGCGCCACCACCGCCCGGCTACCTTATTTTTTTTTTGAAACAGCGTCAGTGAGAGACCCTGGAGCTCACCAATTTGGCTAAACTGGTTAGTCAGCAAGCCCCAGGAAGCCTCCTGATTCTGCCTCCCCACCACCAGAATTACAGAATCTGTCCCTCTCAGTCCTATCCCACTCAGCAAGTTATGGACTGACGCGAGGAATCTGAACTAAGGTCTGCATGCTGGTGTGTAGTCAGCTTCTTGTATCAGGCCTTATAATCCACCATTAAAACAAAAGCAAAGAGATAGGAACTTGTTCAAGGTCAGTTTGCTAGTGTGACGGAGCGAGACGCGGGTCCAAAGAGGACCTTGAGTCCTTGACTGCAGGTCTAGGCTGCTAACAAGGTGCCGTCAGAAGGCAGAAAAACTGGCCCCCTCTTGAGGACTCAGAAGAGGCTATAAGAGCTATAAGGAAACCACCAGATGTCCATGTCACCTGCTCTGACAGCACTGGTCTCCAGGCAGCACTCGCTCCTGATTGGATGGTTTAGAAGGAATAACTCTGGAGCAGAATGCTCCAGACCTGCCACAACTGACCTCAAGCTCTTCTGCCTGCCTAAGTTTGTTTCGAGAGCTCATTCTGACCAAAATGGACACTGGACACAGGATGCTGCGCATGCTTTCCACCCACCCCAACCACTTCTGGACACCTTCTGTGCTTTTCTCTTAGCCTGGAGCACTTCCTCCACCAAGGGTGTCCCCTCTCCACCCACACCCACACGCTCATGCCATCTCCTTACCCAGGAAACTGTTTAGGTCTGTGGGTAGGCTAGTTTTATGTTGGCCTGACACAAGCTAGAGTCTTCTATGAGGAGGGCACCCCAGTTGAGAAAACGCCTCCATGACATAGGCTGCAGGCCAACCTGTAGGGTACTTTCTTAATTAGTGATTGATGTGTAAGATCCAAGTGCATTGTGGGTGGGGCTGCCCTGGGATGGTGGTCTTGAGTTCTATAAGAAGGCAGGCTGAACCAACCAGTAAGCAGCACCCCTCCATGGCCTCTGCATCAGTTCCTGCCTCCAGGTTCCTGCCCTGACTTCCTCCAGTGATGAACAGTGTTGTGGAAGTGTAAGCCTTTCCTCCTCAACTTGCTTTAGGTCAGAGCAACTAGGACAGTCTGCCCTTGACCCAAAGCAAGAAGTTTTCTTCCCTGCCTTCCAATAGCAGCAACATCGCAGACAGTTAATGGAGGGGGTTACGGGAGCCACATAACCACTGGCAATAAATAATAATAAAATACATTTTGAGATATGAATGAATGGAAATATGTTTATTAGTCATCAGTAGTGCCAGTGACTCGGGTGACTGAGGACCATGAAAGTACCAAATCTAATCAGGGGACTGGGCTGCAACCAAAGGAAGCTGCAATCTGAGAGACAGTATTTACATGAGAATGTGTCCAGGGGACCATCACGGTCTGTGCAGACCCCACGAGTGCTGGACCTTGGTGGACCCAGATTCCGGTCACTAGAAAACCGGGTTCACATGTGGAAGGAAAAGGCTGTGATGTGGTTCAGGTCCTAGAGGACAAAACCTCTGAGACATTCACTGACTTTTGCTCTAGAGTCTGAATGCCAAGCAAGCGTCTTAAAATTCATTTCTCGGCGTCTTGAGGCAGGCGCTGAAAAGGAGCTGCGCTGAAACATATTTGTGTTTCTAATTATAAAGGGGACGACTGCAGCTAGATCCCAGTGACTGAACACATGCATTTATCTCTCGTCTCGCTAAAGTCCTCTAAGATGTACTGTGATTTTTTTTCTTTTCTTTTCCTTTTTTTTTTTTAAGTCATACAGCCACATGGAAAAAAACCAATAGAAAAGGAAACAGCAGCCACAAAAATTTTAGAATCTAGAGATTCTGGATTCTAAAAAGAACAAAGTGAACCAGCTGAGCAGGCCCAGGACTGTAGCTCCTGGGCCAACATAGTGGGCCTCAGGAGCAGCTGTCTGAAATACGAATATGTCCCGGGGGCTGAGATGTGAGGTCTGGAGCGGTATGCTCTTCTAGATACAGGACAAAGGTGAAGGCATGGTTTAATTTCTGCCCCCTTCTATGCCATGACAAACTCTCTAACCTTGCAAAAAGAAGAGGGTATGTGCTTAAAATTGAGGCCCTCAAGGTGCCTTTTCCAACTGGTTCCCAGGATATCAGCAACTCTGTGAGCTGTTGGGCTGGAGGATGGATATTCTTTTCTGGGAAATATGACCCTAGCCCAGGAAGAAAGACAAAAACACTACTGATTTTCACAGAATTCCCAAATGAAGGGTTTAGACAGATCACAGTAGAATCATGACTTTCACCTGGAGGTGGGGGAAGTGTGGCATTGTCCCAAGGGGACGTGTGTCAAAGTCTGTGGCATTTTGATTGCCACAGCTGGAGGAGGGTACTACCCGCTCAATGGAGAGATACCAGGGTGTTTCTGCACATCCTACAGCGCATGAAACAGCCTCTTCCCATTAAAGAACAACGGTCCAGCCTGTATGGATGGTATTTGTTGAGAAACCCTGACCTGCGGGGAGAGCTGAATTAAACAGCCCCCTTATGCACTACCGTCTCCTCACATGCTAAGTCGGGCCAGCACCTGTGGAGATGCCAATTAAACCTTCTGTGGTCGTGCCTGAGATGTAAGCAGAGAGACAAGCACTTCTAAAGAACAAACACAAGAAGTCAAGGCCCATTCAAAGGACCAAGATATCTCCACAGCGACCACCCTGCAGAGAAACACACATGGGACTCCATAGGAGAGGTCTTTATTTCACTAGACTCAGTCACCCCCTGATGTATACCACAGTCACTAACTCAGTACTCCTGATGTATACCAGTCACTAACTCAGTACCCCCTGATGTATACCACAGTCACTAACTCAGTACTCCTGATGTATACCACAGTCACTAACTCAGTACCCCCTGATGTATACCACAGTCACTAACTCAGTACCCCCTGATGTATACCACAGTCACTAACTCAGTACCCCCTGATGTATACCACAGTCATTAACTCAGTACTCCTGATGTATACCAGTCACTAACTCAGTACCCCCTGATGTATACCACAACTAACTCAGTACTCCTGATGTATACCACAGTCACTAACTCAGTACTCCTGATGTATACCACAGTCACTAACTCAGTACCCCCTGATGTATACCACAGTCACTAACTCAGTACTCCTGATGTATACCACAGTCACTAACTCAGTACCCCCTGATGTATACCACAGTCACTAACTCAGTACTCCTGATGTATACCAGTCACTAACTCAGTACCCCCTGATGTATACCACAGTCACTAACTCAGTACTCCTGATGTATACCACAGTCACTAACTCAGTACTCCTGATGTATACCACAGTCACTAACTCAGTACCCCCTGATGTATACCACAGTCACTAACTCTGTATACCACAGTCACTAACTCAGTACTCCTGATGTATACCACAGTCACTAACTCAGTACTCCTGATGTATACCACAGTCACTAACTCTGTATACCACAGTCACTAACTCAGTACTCCTGATGTATACCACAGTCACTAACTCTGTATACCACAGTCACTAACTCAGTACCCCCTGATGTATACCACAGTCACTAACTCAGTACCCCCTGATGTATACCACAGTCACTAACTCAGTACTCCTGATGTATACCACAGTCACTAACTCAGTACCCCCTGATGTATACCACAGTCACTAACTCAGTACTCCTGATGTATACCACAGTCACTAACTCAGTACTCCCTGATGTATACCACAGTCACTAACTCAGTACCCCCTGATGTATACCACAGTCACTAACTCAGTACCCCCTGATGTATATACCACAGTCACTAACTCAGTACTCCTGATGTATACCAGTCACTAACTCAGTACCCCCTGATGTATACCACAGTCACTAACTCAGTACTCCTGATGTATACCACAGTCACTAACTCAGTACCCCCTGATGTATATACCACAGTCACTAACTCAGTACCCCCGATGTATACCAGTCACTAACTCAGTATACCACAGTCACTAACTCAGTGCAGCGCTGGAAGGCTCAGGAGGAATACGCCCAGGGAGAGGCTGACAGATGCAGGACGTGGATGATGCATGGAAGCGCAGGCTGAAGGTGAAACAGGCGGCAAAGTGACATCTAAGCAAGGGGGCAATGCCCAGCTCCACAGGACAGAGCGAGTTAGTGAGCACCCTACATACAGGGCTCAGCTGTGACCAGTCCCAGACAAACGCTCATCATCCGGGAGACTAAAACTACAAACTCGCCACTGGGAATGGCACCCTGGAATCACGGTGTCATTACAGGGCTGCAGCATCGCAGTGTAGACAGAATGTCTGCCACTGAAATGAGCAGCTGGGAGCAGACAGTGGGCGTGAGGACGGAGGGGATACGTCCTTGCTGCAGGAGAAGCATGGAGACAGCTTCTGTTTCTCCTTAACAGGCCCTGTCAGGACTGCTGACTCTTAAACCATCTACATTAAAACTTTTATAAAAATAATATGACTTTCAAAAAAGCTGGCGGAAAACAGAATAAGAGGTAAATTTCTAAAAGTAGTTGCTATCACTACTTAGAGCCAACCGCTTTGACTGTTTTGTTACATTTCCCCTTACTATACATGTGTATGTTTTCAAAGTTGTAGTCATTGCTGTTTATAGTTTTAATGCACGAGTTTTCCGACCGCGTGAATCATTAGCTTTTTAAATTTCTTTACAATTTTGTGAAGGCAGATTTTAATGGCTGCTATTATCCTAACACACACTGTCCTGTGCTCAGTAGCCGCCTCTCACTCTTCATCAGCGTGTTTAGAATCCACTGCCGTACGTGATGCCGCGAAGAATACCACTGTATGTAAGTCTGTGTGAGCTCTGAGTATTTTCTTGTTACAAATTCAGAGAAACGGATGGCGGCAAACTCGAGAGGCTTTGTCAGACACCCTCAAACTAGCTGGGGCTGCCTTCACTCCTAACGACATGGCCGGTCCAACACCACAGAGTTCACACTCAAGAACTGTGTGATTGAGTTAAACAAAAATCTCTCCCACATGCAAATATCTCAGAATGTTTTAAGTAAGCTTATACTTTTTTTTTTCTGGGCCACATTTATAGCTACTTCGGGGCGCATGTAGCCCAAAAGGCCAAGTTGGCCATGCCTAGTAGTATATTGACTTTCCTGTCTTTTGGAATATATTTTTTCTATCTTATCCAATTCAATAGATTAAAAGTCTTTATTTCCATGTCTTCGTGAGTTTTGATTGGTTACTTGCTTTTCTTCTTCTGTGACCTACTGGTTCATATCTTTGTGTTTCCCCCTACATACCTGTTGGCAACCTCACTTAGACTCTTGTTTCTTACAAGACAAGACAGACCCATGGACCTGACCATCATGACTGTCCCCAACAGAGCCACTTCTGAGTTGAGGAGACTCTACAGAGACTCTGCCTGGGTGGACACATTTGTAACACTTTTCTCATTTTTACAGAATCTTCATTTTCTATGCGTATTTCGGTTAGCTGTGTACATGGCTTCCCAATTCTATAAACCATTCCAACAAAGGGGAAACCCCACTGGGTGGGTATTTTTGTTCCTTACCTCATCTGTGCTTAATACATCCATACATTTGATGAATAAGGAAATTAGGGTAGGATGGGGGTGAGAGAAACCAGAGACCACAAAGGCAACAAGAACACTGGACAGGAGGAGGAAGAACAGCCACATCCTTTGGGGGGGCCAAAGGACAGCAGAAGTTTGCACTCTGTCCCACCCTGAATACGGTCCCCAGAACCTAGAAAAAGGACATGGAAAAAGACTAAAGAGAGAACGTCCAGCTAAAAAGGAATGAGATACTGACAGTTTCTACAACACAAATGAACCTTAAAAACATGTCAAATGAAAAGAGCCAGACATAAAAGAGCAAATATCTTCACAAAAAGCCCAGAATAGGCAAGTCTATGATGACAGAAGTGGACCGATGGGGGAAGAGGATATGAGGAAGGACCAACAGCAGGTGTGAAGTTTCTGGGCGTTGGGGGGATGATAAAAATGTTCTGTGACTTACAACATCTCGGCTTCGAACATAAAGCAAGTGTGAACGCATACATCAGCAGTTTGAGCCACCGGTGAACAGCCCTGGCCGACTTGCCAGGTTACTGATACCTCTGTTGCCCCCGTGGTAGCAGGAAGGCTGTGTTGTCTAGACCCACCAGAACGATACAGCCTTTCTGCCACCTCCTCTTATGTCCACAGGTCACTGCGGAGGCACACCTGACAGCAGGCAGTGCTCTGTGGGTCTAGACTCACCAGAGAACAGTTCAGACCCACACAGCCACTGTTAGAGCCAAACGGACCCGGCAGCCTGTCTCCCCCTCAGCCCTGCAATGGACCCGGCAGCCTGTCTCCTCCTCAGCCCTGCAATGAGTACCACTGTGCTTACGCGGCAATGCATTAACCACCACCTACGCTGATTTTAAAGCCTTCGATAATGTCTAGACAGGTCAAGATCCTCTTCCAAATGGCAAAGTCACTTATGAAAGTCAGGTTTTTTTTTTTCCCATAATAACGTGACTAACGGACTCTCTGAGATCCAACACCCACCTAGTTCTTATGGGGATTTCCAAACCTTGTGTAAAGTGTTGGGCCACACATATTCCCCCGCTTAGGGACTTCAGCAATCTTCATGGGCAATAAAGATCTACCCAGGAATGAAGCCACATGTCAGATTGTAGCTCGGTCAGTCACAGGGTTAAAATTCAAAAGTGGGGTATAGGTCAACCTCAAATGGGAGGGGGCTGCTAAGCAAGCCCCTCAGACTTTCTGGATTTCTGGATGATTCCACTTGTTGGACAGAGTCCCTGGTGTAGGGAGCAGAAATATCTGCCCCTCCTCTGCACCTGTTTTGTTCTCTTCCCACATCTACCACCATCCCCAGGTTTTCAGGGCCAAAGAAGCTTCTAGAAACACCTTCGGGTAATAAGAGTGTCCGAGCCCTGACCCAGCTGGCCGGCGAGGACAGCCTTTTGCAATTAAGCCGGAGCAAATGGAGCTTTAATTGAACTTGGGAGTCGGAATTAAATGCGCTCAGGGGGCAGCTCCTCCAAGGGGCCTCCTCCAAGCCTCCTCGCTCATAATCCTAACCATTATGGTAGTCGAAGGATGATGCTTCTACACTGGAACAAGTTGGCTGTGGGTTTTTGTTTGTTTGTTTGTTGTTTTTATTTTATTTTAAGGGAAACAGATAAATTTGAAAGGAAGGGGGCAGGGAGGACTAGAGAAAGAGGTCGCTCCCTAAAACACTGAGGTCTGCCAAGGGAAAAAGGTGCCAAGGTGGGTGTGGACCAACACAGCATCTCCTCTGCCTCCAGCCACTGTGGACCTGACCGGCCTAGGATTTAAGACCAGAAGGTGCCACAGCCCATCTACTCTGGAGCTGAGACACCACAAAGTCAAGCCACCATCCCGATGGGGCACAGGGTCTGATGCCATGAAAAAGCCTCAGCTAAGGAGATCAGACCAAGCTACTCAGTGTGCAGGAGAGAGCACACTTTGGCTCAAGGAATACCTGTGGCGTCTACTATCTGCATCCCCCTAAGGCAGACAGCACACTCTGGGGCTGAGGTTTGTCACATGACATCCTGCCTCTATTTTTCTGATTTGTCCACAGGCAGGCCGGGAGGGGTCCATTTGTTGAGCAAATGTGGACAGTCCCAACACTTGTTCAAAATGAGGAAGGAGGCCAGGCGAATGTTTGGGAGGGAAGAAGATTAGACATGAAGTCCGGTCACTATCCCCAGACAGAGTGTAAGTGGGTGAGGCACAGTGTGTAAGGTAGGTGATGGTGGGCGGCTTGCTGAGAGGAGATGCCGGGACTCACCGTGACTATGCAGCAGCTCTGACTTTCTGACCTACATTAGAATCATGTGTCCAGCCTGGACAACTGATTTCCCCAAGCTTGTGATTTAGGAGATGGTGGTAGATTCTAAGATTTGAGATGCCTGACAACTTCCCAGGCAATCTGTGCTGTACAGAGGACTACATTTCGAGAAGCCAGTACATGTAGGAATCCAATCTGAGAAGCCCTGTTTTAACTTAGTTCTCATTAGGAATTCATTACCAGAAGAGCAGACGCTGGCCTCCTGGCAACCCCAGAGACAGACCCCAGTGTACTTCCACCACAGGTCCCAGCCCGGATTTGATACTCGGGGACTGTTTATTGCCCAGCTATAGAGCGATGTTCTCATCTAGCCAGCTACCATGGGAAGCTGGAAGCCCATGGGACCTGGGAGCCCACGGACAAGGTGGTGGCAATGCGGATGGCCCACGTCAGCAAACTATATAGATAGCAAGCAGCAGATGGAGATATGGGATGCATTAGGGGACATTTGGACAGGAGAGACATTTCTTTTCCCCAAGGTCCAAACACACATTTGTGAAGAGACAGCTTCCCCTAAAAAAGAACACTCCGAAAAGGGGTAAAAGAGAGACCCAAGCGGCCAGTGTGGGGCAGTTCCCCGACCACAGGTCAAGTCAAGTGGGCAGGATAGGGCACAGGAAGCAGACAGGGGCACAGAGGGGGTGTTATCCCTTAGGCTTGGGGAAGTCCACTGACAGTTCAGCCCAGGACACAAGGCAAATGCCACCAAGCTTCGTCCACTCACTCATCCGCAGAGTGGCATGGGCACCACCCCGACATGCCCCTTTTAAGGAAGTACAGTGGTTTGTGGGCAAATAGACAAAACAGACTCAAGCTCACAGGAACAACATTTGCTGAAGCAATTTCAGCACCAGCCCTGACATCCCACCTACGGAAGCCAGCCTACCAGCTCTTCTGCCTAGAAAAGTGATTGGAGCTTTTGCATGGCACAGTCAATAAAGGAGCGTGTGCGGTGGAACAAGGCATTTACTGATGGGCAAGCTGATTAGTGTCAACAAACACAAAAGATCCCAAGATTTGCAGTCCAAAGTTCTGCCCTGGAAACTTGTCTTTTAATTTTCACCAACTACATGGCCTGCAGCAAGCCACTTAACCTTTCTGACCCTGCAGATTACTGCAAACACCACTACCCTCCCTGCCTCACAGAGGTGAGAAAACAGAGAGGCCACAAGCTTGCACTGTGGGGAAAATACCATTCAAGGCTCAGGCCCCAGTCTACCCTGAGGCTCCACAGATATATCTGGGGATCTGAAGAGGAGGCCGGCTCCCTTCCCTGGCCAGACACCACCAAAGAAATGCAACAATAAAGGTTTCCTCCTCTGCTGACTTTTCTATTAAGATCAACAAGCAACAAAGCAGCAGATTAATATCTCTCTAATTACTAAGTTGTCAGTCAAGAGGGGAAAAGTCCATAATGTAGTTATCAAGCCTACACCTCAAGCTGACAGCCACAGCGGGCATCCCAGGCCCATAAAGACACAAACGGGACACCGCCCAAGCCTACCCTCTCTCTACTGCTTCCCACACCCCTGCCCAGATGCGAGCTTTCTCTCACTACTCTATTGCAAGACCTCATTTAGCACCATGCTTCTCAAACTTGCACTTAGTGGCAGAGACAGGAGCGTCTGTGTTCACACATGCTGGGTGGGGACAAGGAGCATGGGTAAGTGACTGGAAGGGAAACATGAGGGTGTCCCAAGCATTACCTGGCCACCCTAAGAGAAGAGGAAGACCCTTTGGAAGCTAGAATGCTCTTAGCTCCCAAACCGTACTGGACAGTAAGTACTATCATAACCCATTCTGTCATAACCCATTGTATCGTTAAGGACATCAGCCTGGGAGAGGTGAAGCTTCTCGGCGGAAAATGGCAGAGCCTGGGTAGGACTCTACAGCCCAGTGAGACAGCCCATCCTGGCTGGCAGTGCTCTCCTGCCTCCTTCCCTTCCCTACATCTCCCAAACACGGTCCTACAACGCTGCTCTCATCCAGCTTCCCACTTGCGCAATGCATTTTGCAGGGTCCCTCCATCTTCCCTTTTCTCCCACAGAAGACTAGAACGCCAAATGGGTGTCACCAGAACCAAGGTGATGCGGCACTCCTGGGACTAATCCTTACTGCCACCTTGCCCAAAGTAGAAACTGTCTCTGCAACCCATACAGAAGGAAAAAGGCTGGGGCGGGGGGGGGGGGGGGGGGGGAAGGAGCTGGGCTGGTGGACTTATCTCAGCCACACCAAAGTACAGACAGAATTTGATGTTTATCTGCAGAATCCAACGCCCACCTTCCCACTGCCAAACTACCTTCTGTTCAGGAGATCAGGGAGCAAAAGCCTTGATGATACAAAGTCCTGAACCTGGTACCCTTCAAGCCTAGCGAGTCAGGTCAGAGACACTGGGCTGGGCTCGGGGATGTGGTGGAGGACACACAGTGCTCCATCAGCCTGGGGCCCAGAGCCTCCATAGAGGCAATGGCAGACAATGGTCCAGGGAGCACATGAAGGGCTAGAACAGCTGGCCACCGACCACCTGCAGGCTTTCCTGGGTTCAGAGCAGCTGCAAAAGGCACTGAAAGAGGAACAAGAAAGTGCTGAGGGCAAAGAAAGCCACTCCCCAGCCAAAGCTGGCCAAATTAGGGCAAAATCAAACCCCTAGGTGTAAAAGGAAACTTAGCCTATCACAGTCATAAATTGTTGGATTTTTTTCTTTTTTTTCTTTCTTTTTTTTTTTTTTTGCTGCATTTGTAGGGTTTTTTTTGCCTGGTTTCTCTGCCTCTGCCTTTTTTCTTCTTCGGAGCATCACTGCCATGCCTGGGGCCTTGGGGTATCTGCTGCTGCCAACACACATGTCTTTGCTAGAAACTGATACTCCCACGGAGACCTGCTTGGCTTTGTCCTTTGCTCTCATCCCCTGAAGCCCCAAATTCCACAATGAAAGCACAGAAGTCCAGTTCTCCAAAAAGCCCCTTAGCATGAGGCTACAAGTTCAAACCCCAGTAGTGTACCAAAACAAACAAACAAAACCCCCCAAAAAACAAAACAAAACAAAACAAAGAAACTCTAGCCATATCATGGCACACACAGCAATACAGGCTCAGCTCCCTGAGGCCTTCCACCTCCCCAGCTCCCCAAGGCCGATGAGGCAGCACTTGGTATGTCTGCAGCACTCAGGCCTAGCATACCTCAGGAAACGTTAAAGACGGGAAATGTCACCAGACCTCGGGAGAATCAGGTTGAAAATTGATCAAAGGGCCCAGAAAGGTTGAAGCCCGTCGTGGCCCAATCAAGCACTACCCCCACCCT
Organism: Microtus pennsylvanicus; assembly: GCF_037038515.1. NCBI lineage: Eukaryota > Metazoa > Chordata > Mammalia > Rodentia > Cricetidae > Microtus > Microtus pennsylvanicus. The sequence goes on along the minus strand of NC_134599.1, from coordinate 34,782,588 downwards.
AAGGTCCCTGCCTGTGAACCCAAGCTGGAGCTGGAACAGACCACCCAAGTCCCACGCAGGAAAACATGGTATATTTTAAACAGCAACTACTTATGAATGGACAGAGGCCACCTTCCTTCTCAGTACAGAGGAGGAAACCAGCTTGCCTGCGTGATACGGTACAGCCTGGGATATAAATAGCTTCTACGAAGGTTAGCAAAATGCAGACAAGAAATCCACAGTGGGTTACCAAGGGAAACCAGATGCTCGGCGCCACATCTCACCTGTTGCAGCTCATATCTAGAAGGAGCTCAGGGCTACTCTCAGGCGGGGCTTAGGGAAGCTGAGCTGAGGGCTGTGAGTGACCATTCCCGACGCCCTTACTTCTGCACAGTGCACACTTACCCTGACTCACCGCTTTCCTATCGGCTCACTTGCTTGCTGTTCCCTCTCTGGGAAAAGCCAACCTGGAAAGGTGCCTTGAACTAGCCCTGCCTGAAGAGAAGAGGCACCTGGTGCACTGGCAGCACCCTTGCCCTTCCCTGCCCCTCCTCCCATTAGACTAGTTCTTGGGTGCTATCCCAGGAAATGCAGAAGGGGGAGGGACCTGTCTGCTGCCTTCAGTGGATGTTCCCTTTGTTGGAGGAAGTGCCTCCCTGGGTACCCAGAGAGCCCCTGGGGTGGTGGTGGGGAACCAGTCACAGCTGCTGGACTATGGCAAGTGTGAAGCGAATCTCATTTGTCATTGAGAAGCTAACCCAGGGGACACGGGAGTAAGGCTATTTATAGCGCTCATGTATGCAACCCTGAACTCGGATGCTTAAGTTGCCAGATACAGCAACCATGTACATAAAGCATGTGTGTGAACTTGGACACAGAGACAGTGGCTAAATCTATAACTTTGGGGATCCCAAACTCACCCCAGCACACACCCTCCCGAGTGTGGGTGCTCTGCGACCTGGGATAAATTGGATCAGAGCTTCCCTCATCAGAGCATGAAGTTCTGCCTTCCTGCCAAGGATTAAGAGATCAGGCTTGGAGCCGGGAGCCAGAGTGCAGCTGCCAACAGATTCCCCACTTCCTTTCATTCCCAAGAGTGGAGGCAGTGGGGACAATCCCACCTTTCTAGTCCCTTCCCAGAGCAGACAGAGGCTAGCGCGGAGCCTACACTGAAGGCCCAAAGTCAGACACAAAAGGAGAAGTTCCCCAGAGACAGGCAGAAAGCCAGACCTCCCTGTAAGGCCCCCAGGGTAGAGGGAGGTGACTGTCAACTTCCACTCCAGAACGCTTGGCCGTCCAAATGGCAAGCAGTCCTAGGACCAGCCGGGGCTCAGCCAAGAGGAGCAGGGGAGTTCCCTTCCGCAGCAGTGCTTGTGAGTGAGCTGAGCGGTGAGAGATGTCTCCAGACAAGGCACAGGGTGGGGACTGATGCCCAACACACTCCCGTACTCATTCTCATTCTCTCTCTCTCTCTCTCCCCCCCCCCCCTCTCTCTGCTACTCACAGCAAAGGTCAAGTGACAGCAGCCAGGTCAAGAAGGCCAAAGGTCACCACCTAACCCACCCACCCCCAACCCAACTGGTAGATTCCTAATATGTCAACTGGGCAAATGACGCTTATTGCTTTGCACTTGACTAGAGTCATCAAGAAAGTCAAGACTGAAAAAGTGGACTAGGGGTGCCAGCCTGAGGGCGGCATGGCTGCACTTCTTTAAGTAGGTATGCCAAGCGCCCACACGCACGAGCAAACAGTTTGGAGAGAAGGCAATGCCTTCCAGTGCTATGATCTTCCTCCTCATCCCTCTGTCTCTGGGACAGAAGAACCAACAGAAACCTGCATATGCCCCTCGCTTCTCAACTTCTCCCCGGAACCCGAAAGGATTCCTGTGGCTCCACACATCTGCTAACGCTTCTAGTAGAATCTACCAACTTTAGGCATGCAGGATACATATGTCCTCTTCCACGTGTGACACCCCCGTTACCCTGCCCACTGCAGAGCACAGTAATCTCTTGTAATACCGTTTGCACGCCTACTATATACAAAGAACTGTGGACGCCAACTGTTTCTGCAAAGGTTAATGAATTTAAGGCAGCCTACAGCTCTGCAGTGCAGATGCTAATTGTCTACATTTTACTATTACAGAGAAAGTAAATAACTCAGCTAGAACCACACACAAGGTAGAGATCTGAACCCAAGACGTTTTGGTCTCAAAGCCCATAGTCTTTCCTCTATTGTCTCTCTGTCTTAAAATCCTCAACAGGTAAGTATGTGTATATATGTCTATGTATTTATCTACCACCATCAGTATCATAAAAGGAATCGGATACCTATTCATAGAGAAGTGGGGTTTTAATAATCAACACAGAAATCTATGTAAGACGCATGAACAATCATTTGATCCAGACTTTTACATACACTCACACCAGCACTGGCAAGCCTCTAACTTAAATGTCTTCTTTTGTGTTCCCCAGTTGCTTAGCATGATACAATGGTCCTACTACGTTGTCTGATAATGATTAAGTTTACTTCTTACCAGTGGAATGAATTATCCATAACTTTAACCCCAAATCAAAGGTACCAGTGAATAAGTGAAAAACCACCGGAGCCGACCATCAGGTAGCACAGGACCCCATCACATCCTCCCCACCTTCACTCTGTCTACGAACACCAAGAAAATGACTAAAACTTCAGGTATTCTATGCACACAAGCAATCTGGCCAACCCGGGGAGCTTTCCGGCACGTCCCAGGACCTGGAACTGGAGTGGTGCAAGGGTCTTCATCCCAGCAGCAAGCTCTAGGGAGCTGCACACCCTGAGATGCACATACATAGGCACATGGTCAATAGTAACGGATCTCTCTATAAACAGAACTCCGACGTTCACACGTCCTGTTAAACAAGGCGCCTGATTGAAACGCGATCACCGCAACAATGAAATGAGGTAGTATAAAACGTTAAAAATAGAAACTTCCCCCCCAAACTTTATTTTCAACTAATATCAACTTCTTATCTGTCAACATCACAACTTAAAAGTTGGTGGTATCTGGCTGAGTTCCACTCCTTGCTTTTCATAACTGGCAAAAGGCTGGGGGGACATTGAAAGACTAGCCAAATCAGGCCCCCAAATCTGTGAATCAGAAGGGGCTTGGGCCCCTTCATGACAGGGAATGTCCTCTGGTCTTTAAATCGCCAGTTCTCCAGGCTCAGATGTTCCACTAATGGTTTAGAAATAAGGGCCACATCAAGTCCTCCCCCCCGCAAAAAAAAAAAAACCCTCCAACCCACAAGATATTTCTAGACTTCGGTATAGAATCTGAGAGCATACAATTCCAAAAGGCAAATCTAAACAAACAACATATTTGGCATATAGTATCTATGGTGGTCGTAGTTTTCTTCTCCTTCCTTCCTTCTTCCTTTCTTTATCCACCTCCTTTCTTTTTCTTTTTCAAGCCCCTGTGCACAAATAAAGCAGCTCAGTGATTGAATTTCCCCCAGAGCCAGTCACGGGCCTTCAGTGGCTCGCACATCCTCAGAGTCCTCAAGTCTGCACAATACACAGAAACTTCTTCCTGAGACTGCAGGCCAAACAGCAGAGCTGAATTCTGCAAAACTTCATCATCTTAGCCCCAGAGGAAAGAAAGTGGGTCTGGCAAGGCGGATGCGCTGGGTCAGGGAGCGAGAGAGAAAGAACAAGCGCCTTAATCCTTCAAGGAGAACAGCCTGGCCCTTCAGGTTTGCAAACACTAGCCAGCGGCAGAAGGGAGAAGTGTTCCTTTCCTCTCTGCAGGATAATCTCTCCAAAGAAAACACAGTCACCTGGCCCTCCAGGGGGAAGAAAGCTCTTCCTCCAAGATTCACGCTGAACTCTTAACCCTAGCCTCCCTGCACCCCAGGGAGTGGCTGACAGTTGTCGTTTCTTTCCTTTTCCCCTGTGGTCCTCTGGCAACACCACAAATTACGTTTTCAGGGACTGGAGTCCCAGAGTGCAATGATATTGTAATAAACATAACCAGAACCAAATGCCTTCCCATCATGTTAGATGATGCCATTTCCTACCAATCAGGCTCCTCGGGCAGGCAGACCACTCACCAATGAGGGACCAGACAGAGGCTGTGAGGGGCGGGGGGAGACCTGGTCATCAGCAACTAAAAATAAGAGCGTTTCACCATTGGCCGCCGCCACTTTGCAACAGGAGTTGGAACCCACACAGCAGGCAACACACAGAAAGACCCATACAGTCAAAAACTTTCACGTCCCGGGGGTTCACACTGGTCTGCATTTTCTTTTTGGTTTGTTTCCTTAATTTGCTGACTTAAGAAAAAAAAAAAACCTGATCCAGAAGGAGCCCCTGGAAGACACACCCTCCCAGTCAGACACCTCAGTTTCTCAAGGCCCTTCAGTCACACAGCTTTGGCGAAGGGTGGGGGTAAAGGAACCGGCCAGAGGCCAAGACACTCACCTGTCCAGCTGTGTCATAGAGTCCCAGGAGGTACTGCTTGCCCCCCACGGTGACGCTGACTGCAAGGACAGAAGTGGGGGTGGGGAGAGAAGCTCACAATGACCTGAGGTCGAGCAATTTCGCTTCCCACAGGACCCTCCTTTCCCAAGTCACTGGGAGGTGTGTGGGTGCTCCCAGGAAGAGAACACCCCCGTTTTGTGTCCAGCTTTTTGTCATGTGGCATAAGATCTAGGTGTAATGTGGACCCCTACTATCCACCCCTCTTCTCCCAAGTCCCAAAGCCACGTCTATCCCAGTGTCCCCAAATGTCTCCCCCACAGGAGCTTTGAGAAGCTAAGAGAAGCAACCGTGGGAAGGTCAAGGAGGGCGCTCAGGGAATTGAGAAGTGTGGGAGAAGGGGCGAGGGGGAATATAGGAAGGGAGTGGGAGCTGCTTTGAGGGGTTAACCAGAGTCACAGTCTGGAGGGGGGGGGGGGCGCCAGGCAGAGGGTGAGGCGGGGGAGGGGAGCACGCTCAGGGGAGGCAGCCAGGGGGCTCAGCCAAAGTTGCTCCAAAGTTCCCGGCCCGGGATCAGCCCCTTAGTCAGCAGGACAGAGACTTACCTGCGTAGTGGTCGAAGACAGTGGGCACGTACTCCTCAGGGAAGGCGTCGTTGGCATAGCTCATGAGCAGGCACGTCTTGCCCACCGCCCCGTCGCCGACCACCACGCACTTGAGCATTAGCGCGCCGGGCCCGTGAGCCATGCTGCGGCCGGCCGGCCTCGGGGCATGGTCCCCCCGGAGCCCCCGCCCCGGCCCCGGGCTCAACCCCAGCCCGCCTGGGGGGTCCGCCGTCGCCGCCGCTTGGCGCAGCAGGGCCGCCCCCCTGGCCCCATAAAGCGGTTCCCCTCACCGGAGGGGAAGGTGCGGCGGGCCCGGGGTTCTGCTGCCGCCGCCGCTTCGATCGCTGCCCCGCTCCCCGCCCTGGCCCCGCTCGCTGCGTCCGCCTGATGGCCCCGCCGCTCGGCGCCCGTACCCGCTCCCGGGCCCGGCCTCCCCAGAAGGATCCGCCGGATCATAAGACTGTCCGGCCCCAAGGGAGTCGGCAACTTTGGGGAGGGCGGCGGAGGGGAGGGGCCAGGCGGCTCTGCCCGCCCCGCACCGCCCCGGCCCCCGCCCGCCTGGGCCCGGAGGAGGGCGGTCCCCGCTGCTCCCGAGTGCCGCGCGTCCCGAGCCCCGCGCTCGCACCCGCGCCCGCCGTGGGGGCCCTGCCGCTCACCCTACCCTGACTCCCCGCGAGGCGAGCGTGGAGACAGTGGAGGAGGCGCCCGGGAGGACGGAGGGGGTGGGGAAGGGGGAGCTGGGGGGAGGGGCTCTCGGGCAGCGGCTCGGGAGGAGCCCAGGGCTCCTCGCGAAAGTGCGGCCAGAGCCCGGAAGCGTCTGCAGGCCCTGGTGCGGGGAGGAGACGTGGAGGCCTTTCGGGGAACCACGACGACTTCAACGGTGACGCAATTGTGCAAAATTACACAGATGTATTTGTTTAAACTCAGCCTGGAAGGAAGGAGCCATCCTATCGGCCTGCAAATGCTCCACGCAACTAGAAATCAGGAACAGAAGCCAAGAAGGTTATAAAAATAATTAATAACAATAATAATTAGAAAGACGCGCGGAGGCTGGAAGCGTGGTGGGTCTCTGAGCTGAAAACTGGGACTCCTGGCTTATTGCTTTCTCTAAAGCATCACCACCCCCACGCCTTTCGCAGCACGAGCTTGAGTCATTTTCTATGAAATTGGTGACTAAGAGATGCAGCATATTGCACCCCCAACCAGCCACAAAGGGGCGAGCCCTGTTCAGGAGACAGCAAATGTTATTTGTGCTCCCCCTGGAGGCGACATCGTTCAAAGCTTTCCCCCCCCCCCCCCCCCCCCCGCCAAAGTCTCCAAAAGTATTTGGTTGTGATTCTTGAGATATGATGTGTCCTCCTGCTCTGAGATTTGGCTGGGGATTCAGGGCCAACCCTGCGCCTCTGTCTGGCAAGTCCGGAAACACTTGTCTGGCCGGGGCCGTTCTGTGGCCCAGTGCTGCTTTAAACGAAGACGCTCTCAGTGCTGAACGCCCCCCCCCCCGTCCCACCCCCACCCCCCCACCCCCACTTTCTGACAAAGAAATCGCTCCTACTCACCAGTTGGCAGTGGTAGAAATAACTGTGGTGAGAGGGGCGTGGGGTCATTTAGACCCTCGCCCTCGGGTTTTGGATGAGGAACTAGTAGCTGGGAAGTGGTTACTACTGGCAGTCAAGAACTTCGGGAGCACTTGAGGGAAATGCTTACCGCGATGTCCTCATTTCATTCTCCCACATGGGACCCATTCTCAAACCCGAAACCTACCAGGAAGGTTTCTCAAATCTACCAGGAAGATTTCGAGTATCATTTAAAGTTCCTTGTGAACGTATGGTAATATCTCTCTCTATAACCTGCCCATTGCATTTGAGTGGAAGGCCTTGCACTGGCTGCGTTGATAAATCTGGAAGTTATTCCTAAGTTCTCAAAGGCTAAGAAAGGCAGCAAACTGCCTTGAAGTCAGATCTGCCTCTTTCCCGTGGAGAGGAGGGAAGGAACACCATTAGCTCAGGCGCCCCCCCCCCTTTTTTTTTTTGCAGAGGCTAGTATTCTGAAAGGAGGATATGTGGAAGAGGCGAGGGAGCTGTGGGAGCCAGCTCTGCTGGAAAGCTGAATTTGGTCCAAGCACCACAAGTTAGCAGCGAGTCCGCCTTTCTCAGGGCCTCAGTTCTTTTGCTCTAAAAATGTGAGCTGGTCTCCCAGGGACCCCAGGTTCTGGATGGCTGTGGGAAGCTCTGGGAATCTTAGAGCACACTCCAAGTTGGGAACTGATGGGCGCTGAATCATAGAGTGGTGATTTCACTGGCGACGGTGACCTCATTCCCTTGGCGCATAGTAATGCCAGACAGACTGCCAAGAATATTAGCACTCTGGGGACGGTCACACCTGGTATGGCTATGAAAAAGGGGGTCGGAGAGTCATCCGGAATACTGCCTCGTCAGCCCCTGCTCCCTTCAACTGGAATAAATAGACCTCTGCAAGACACTCTATTTCCCATGGGCAAAAAGTGGTAAAACAGAACAAAACCCAAAACAGTTCTCAAATGTCAAGGACTGGGGAACAGGAAGCAACTTTGTCCTTAAGCATCCCATAGGCCTCTGCTTCCCTCCCCCCCTTTTGTTCCAACTGTGAGCATTAAAACAGACACAGGTTTGTGTGGGAACAGTGAGCTTGTCTAGGCTGCCTTCTCTTTTTCCTCTACTCCTTCCTTCCTCCTCCTCATTGATTCATTCAGTACTTCATTTAACAAGTGTGAATTGAGGTCGACTAGAAGCCAGGCTTTCTTCCTGGCCAGGGGACTTAGAGCTGGCAAGCCACCATGGCTAGAGGGGGAGCGGAAAGGACCTGATGGGCAAACAGATAATTACTACGTAATGTAATCAGTACTGTGGTGGAGGAGAAAGGGCAGGCTTCTGGAAGAGCCGAGGAGCAGCCGTGCAGAGCTGTGGGCATGCTGAAGAAGGACTTGCAGAAGTACTATCATTGGCCTGGGACTTGTGAGGCTAATAGGAGAAGGCCTGGGAGAAGCAGAGGGCAGGCCCTGGCCAAGGGAGAGCAGCACACAATTTCTTAGGTGGACAGAGAGCAGACTTAGCGTTGCGTAGGAGCCGATGATGCTGCCTGTTTGTCAAACCTTATTGCCACATAACATACAGAGAAGACCATCTTTATCTACACAGCAAGAGACAAAGGTACCGTCTAGGTGAGCCTAAATGGAAGGAGATAGTGAACATGGTGAACGAGGGAGGGATTGGCAGAGCACTGTGCGGGACCTGGGTTGTGCTGTGCACTCGGAGGTCAGTGATGTAGGTAATCTTATTTTATCTCTGAAATACTATGCAGGATGAGATTTGTAGACAGCGGCTATTGGCTGCTCAGTCTAGGACAGCACCACTTGCTTCTAATAAATATTCTTTGTAATTTCATCTCTGTCTTCATGTGACTTGGCGGGAAGCTCTTACTTTCCACATCCTGCCTGAACCCACGAGGACTAGCCCTACATGGGTACCGCAACCAAGGCAAGACAAGGCACACATTTCCTGGAGTTTTCAAGTTGGGAGTTCACAGCAGGGCTCCTCTTCACTGCATAGCTGGCTTGTGTGGGTCTGAAAACCATTGGCTATTCAGAAACTAGTTAGTGCAAGCCAGAGGCTGGAAAGAAACCACGGTGGAGATGTGCTGCCCTTAAAGCATGCACACACACACTTGCATGAATGTGCACACTTGCATGCATGTTCACACAAAGAAAGCTCATGGGGGTAAACTAAGTTCAGGATTCTTGTGCTCCTGTGGCTCTTTAGATGGCCAAACAGCTGGTATAGCGTGCTCTCTGGTTTTTTTTTTTTTTTTGAGATAGGGTTTCTCTGTGTAGCAGCCCTAACTGTCCTGGAACTAGCTCTGTAGACCAGGCTGGCCTTGAACTCACAGAGATCCGCCTGCCTCTGCCTCCTGAGTGCTGGGATTAAAAGCGGCTGCCACCATTGCCCAGCACAGCTCTCCTTTTTTGCCTTACTGAAGTTAGTTTTCAGTCACTGGTCACCAAAGGGATTCTGACTTCTACAGTGCTCTCATTATAAGCTGAGGAAAGGAATATGCAAAGGCATTAAGAAACTTGCTCAGTTACACAGCCAAGTAGCCGGGCTAAGGTTTGAAATGTCTTCCAGTCTTATGCTACTGGCCATGTGTTCCAAGACAGTGTGTTGAAGATGGTAGGCAAAGGAAACGACAAATTTAGTCTGTCGTTGGAGACCCCTCTGGGACTAGAGCATGGATTTGGTGAGTAGGAGGAGACTAAGACAGAGGGGGGAGGCGGAGAGGTCACATTAGACTGAATGAAGCAGGGCTGAAGAGATGGCTTAGAGGTTAAGACCACTGACTGCTCTTCCAGGGGTCCTGAGTTCAAGTCCCAGCAAGTACATGGTGCTTCGCAACCTCTCTAATGAGATCTGGTGCCTTCTTCTGACCTGCAGGCAGAACACTGTATATAAATGAATGAATGAATGAATCTTTAACTAATTGAAGCATTACCATGAATATGAAGAAGAGGGTCAGGTTGGAGAATGTGTGTACGACAGAAATCCGCAGGGCTCGGTAACAGCATGGGAAGGGCTTCTATCTTCCTTTGACTGCTCCAACCAGCAGGTTTTCCTTGACTCAATAATTAAAAGACTTAGACTTCCTCTGATTGGATCAATTCAGTTCGTCCTTAAGCCAGTCATGGTAGGGAAATGTCGGATGGCTTTTGCCTAACACCCGGGTGACGCCTCATCCATAAAACCATCCTTCTGGAAAGGGGTTGGGGACCATTTTGGTCGGCTCTATCCACCCTTCCCGCGTGATGGGCCACAGTCCCAAAGGAGGCTCTCTGCTGGAGAGGAAGCCGGCAGTGTCACTCACCTGGGTTGCTGCTCACCAGGGTTCGCAGGTCCCCCAAGACTACAGTGGGAATGACTGTTTTAAAGGGAGAAGTGTGTCAGGTCAGGAGCAGAGGAAGGTGACATGCGTCTATCGCAAAGCCACGATTTGTCTCCAGTTCCAGTCTGTTGATTTGTCTCTACAGGAGCCCATGCTCACTCCGAGCCTTGGCACCGCCATCCCCTATGAAATTCCTTTATGGGAAGTTGCCAATTAGGAAGTGGAATGATCTATCATTTGTCACAATAATGCTTTCTCTTACACATCGTCCCTATGTTCAGATTAAGCCACGGATGTGCTAAAGGCTCATGACTTCGTGTCATTTGGCCGAATACCCTACCTACACTTTTCCTTCCTATTTACACCTCCCATCTGCATTGCTGTCTTTGGTAACAGACATTGCACGGTGCTGTGAGCTGGGGTACTAATGGCTTAAACACTGTAGTGAGTTCTTAAAAGTCTTCGGACCTTAGCAAGTAGAATGATGGAAACCAAGTCTAATAAGATTGCCTCGCTTGGTTTCCATTTCCTAGTGACTATAACGAGATCCCCCTTTCCAGTTCAGTACCTTGCAGAAATTCTGGACTAAACCCCAGACACTGAGGATTCTAGCTCAAGTACCGCTCATAATGTTTGCCATCTTCTGCCTTCCTCCGTACCCTGGGTTTAGGAAAGCAGACTTTGTGACCGACAATGTCACCACCAATTGCTGTAGGAGAGGACATGTCCTTAGAGGTTGATGCAATAAAAGAGTCATATAATTTGGGAATTATTCCCTTCCATAGCCTCAAAAAAGCCTGGGTCACAGATTTCTCTTTGAGGAATGAAGTCTGTATTTTATCCCATGCTTCATGTCTAAGAGTGGTGTAATGGAGTTCCTGGTTCAGAAGTGACAGACACGTGAGTTGTTTACATATATGTGGCAGCAATGACGCCCACCAGCCAAACTCATTTGTGGCTGTTCTTTCATAGTAGATGTTCTAGTCAGTGAACTTCAGAACCACATTTTGAATGTAGAGCATCTTCTGGTTCAGTGGTTCTCACCATGACCCCTTTGGGGTTGCGTATCAGACAGTTGCATATCAGATACTTACATCACAATTTGTAACAGTAGCAAAATTACAGGTATGAAGTAGCAATGAAATAATTTAGGGATCACCACAACATGAGGAACTATATTAAAGCATTGCAGCATTAGGAAGGTTGAGAGCCATTGGTCTAGTTTGTGAGTCTCAGTGGAAGAAAAGAGCTAACCTTATAGTAAAGATAGACATTGCAGACGCTCCATCCTTGCCAAATTCATGAGTTAGTGAAACTCAACTTAAATATAAGCAAATACTCTCTGGAGGTTCAGCTTCAGCGATGGGTACGGAAGTCAGTCTCTGACATGGGAAGTGGCACCTCAGGGCAGGCAGTGGTTATAGATGTGGTATGATTGAGTTCCTAGTTCAAAAGCGGCAGGTGTTCACATGGGTTGTTGAAAGCAAGGTCCATTGATGAGAATGGTGGCAGAAGTGGTTTTCTTACCAGAATAGCTCCCGAGGTGTGTGCTGGACACCATTCCCATCTTCAAGTTTTGGTGTGGGAGGTCCTTCTGTCTGTGTGTTGCTTTCATTGGTTAATGAATAAAGAACTGCTTTGAGCCTATAGCAGGGAAGAACAGAACTAGGCGGGGAAAGCTAGGCTGTATGCTGGGAGAAAGAAGGGCAGAATTAGAGAGAAGCCAGGGAGGTGCCAGAGATAGACGCTGGGAACTTTACCCATTAAGCCACAGTCATGTGGCGATACACAGATTAATAGAAATGGGTTAAATTAATATAAGAGTTAGCCAATAAGAAGCTAGGCCTAATGGGACAAGCAGTGATTTAATTAATACAGTTTCTGTGTTATTATTTCAGGACTAAACTAGCCAGGCGACTGGGAACCAACAAGCAAGGGCCTCCTCCAACAAGGTTTCCCTAGGCTTTCTACAACCTTGCATGCTACTACTCATGATTCTCTTAAGGTTCTCCATGACTTTTCTGTTTAATCAGACATTGTTGCTGTTGCTTGCAACCTGACCTCCTGAGAAAGGAGTGGAAAAGCAGATGTCTACGTTGAATGCACTTTGCGTAAGCAGTGTAGCTGTGTTCACTTCTACCATAGAAAGCAACAGTACTAGACCAATCTTCCTGGTGTAAGGAACTTGAAAATGACACTAAATGCAAAAAAACCACTGTGTGGTAGTTTGAATGTAATTGGCACACATACTCTCATAGGGAGTAGATGTGGGTATGGCCTTGTTGGAGGAAGTGTGTCACTAGAACGCCAGGGTTTGAGGTTTCCTATGCTCAGGATCGCACCCAGTGTCTCAGTCAACTTCCTGTTGCTTGCAAAATGTAGGCCTCTCAGCTGCTCCTCCAGCTGCCTACACACTGTCATTTTCCCCGTCATCCCCGTCACGATGATAATGGAATGAACCTCTGAACTGTAAGCTACCACTATAATTAAATGTTTTCCTTCATGAGAGTTGCCGTGGTCATGGTGAGTCTTCACAGCAATAGAAGCCCTAACTAAGACACATTGTTTCCCAGATATTGAACCATGTGTGGTACGGGGATGAATTCCTGAAGAAAGGAATTAAGTAGTAAAAGCCCTACTGCCCCCCACTTTATATAAGAGTATTTTCTTAATGGGAGTATCAAACAGAGATCGGTGGCCTTGTTCAGCCGAGATAGCTGGGGAGACTTTCAAGACAAGGTATCATGGAGAAGACGGTATGGAAGCAAAAGAGGCTCCTGCATTCCTTGCTCTGTGGTTGATGACCAAGTTGCATTTGTATAGGGTGAGCTTCTACCAGGTTAAGCAAAGGGCTCCACACTGCTCCAGGAGATGTTTGGGTTTCAACCAGCCGGTATGAAGAGCCCTTATTGAAAGCCCAGGGAATTCACTTCAGTAGAAGGGTTAGAGCTATGGTGTCAGGTGACTTTAGGCATTTCCCCAACGAAGTTTAGAGACGAGCTCAGAAAGAACAAATTCATTAATGAGCATAGCCAGATTTAAAAAAAAATCTGCATTTTAACAACAACAAAATACAGGTATGAACACAAAAAGCTTTTCAGAATGTTAAAAATTACTGCACATACAAATGGGTGGGATGCTGCAACAAAATCATAGACAATTTAGTCGGCAGAAACAAACCAGGAATGACAAGACAGTGCAATTAGCAGACAGACATTTTAAATTTAGCTATTTATTTTTATGTGCTTTGGTGTTTGGTCTGTATGTGTGTCTGTGTGAGGGTGTCAGATCCCCTGGAACTGGAGTTTATAGACAGTTGTGGGCTGCTCTGTGAGTTCTAGGAATTGGACCCAGGTCCTCTGGAAGGGCAGCCAGTGCTCTTAACTGCTGAGTCATCTCTGCAGCCCAAGTACTTTAAAAGAAGTTTAAAATGTGTACAAAGATTTAAGGAAAAGCATGAACATGATGAGGAGGAAAATAGGAAGGTAATTTTAGAAGCGCACAGAGCATTAGAGCTGAAGTGTTCACTACCTGAAAGGAGGAACTTATTGGACATTGAAAAGGAAACATTATCAGTTGACACTAAATTAGACCATCCAAACTAAAGAGTGCTAAAGAACATGCGTGTGTGTGTGTATGTGTGAGTGTGCGTGTGTGTGCGTGTGTGAGTGTGCGTGTGCGTGTGTGTGCGCACGCGCACACGCACGTGCATGCACACATGTGCACAGCAGTACTAAATGATTTTATGTGCATGCATGTTTGGAATCTAGAAAGGACTGGGGGGTAATGATTTGAAGTCATTCCAGTTTTGTGAGATTATTAATGAAGAATTTCAACACATGCAAAGTGAGGAAGCAACATCAAAAAAATCAATTCATAATGGAATCACCAAAAGTTAGTGATAAAGGGAAGAAAAATTGAGAGCAAAATATAAAAAAGATACTGTGTACCAAGGAACAGAGGTAGAAATAACTGACTTCTTATCTGAAATATTGCAAACTGGAGTATGATATAAAGGAATCTTTTAGTGTTGAAAAGAAGGAAAAGAAAGCATCATAATTTAGATTCTATATTCAGCAAAAACTGTCATTGAAAATGGAAGGAAAATGGAATTTGTATTTTTTTAGATATCAAAAATATTTATAATTAAAATATTTCTTTTTATGTTTAGGGGTGTTTTGCCTACGTATATGTCTGTTCACCACTTGCATGCCTGGTGCCCAAGGAGGACAGAAGCGGTCATTAGATTCCCTGGGACTAGAGTTACAAACAGTTGTGGGTGCTGAGACTTGAACCTGGGTCTTCTGGAAGAGCAGCAAATATCTATACTCCTGATCCATCTCTCTGGGCTCTTAAAGATTTTTTTTAACCATAAGATCCTCACTCCAAAAATTTTAAGAAAGTTCTTCAGGTATTGACACCAGTTGAAAAGTCAGATCTATACAATGAAATTAAGAGCCCAGAAGTAATAAAATTTGTAGACAAATAAAGGACACTTTTCTTTGCCACAAAAAAATTAGAAGATAATTGACCATCTAAAGCAAAGATACAAGATTTTGCATGATTTATAACATCTGTAGAAAAAAAATTATAGTAAGAATAACAACACACCAATAGAAAAACAGAAACAGCGTATATCATGGTAAAGTGTCCTACATCATGAATTAAATAGTATTATGACAGTTTGGACAGGAATGCCCCTGTGGTAGTTTGAATGTATTTGGCCCTCATAATCTCATAAGGAGTGGCAATATTAGGAGGTGTGGCTTTGTTGGAAAGGGTATGGCTTTGTTGGAGGAAGTGTGTCACTGTGGGGGTGGGCTTTGAGGTTTCTTATGCTTAAGATACCATGCAGTGAGTCAGTCGATTTTCTCCTGCCTGCAAGATGTTCAGTCTCAGCTCCAGCACCGTGTCTGCCTGCATGCCAACATACTCCCTACCATGACAATACTTGATTGAATCTCTGAAACTGTAAGCAAACCTCTTAAATTAAATGTTTTCTTTATAAGAGTTGTGGTCATGGTGTCTTTTCACAGTAATAGAAACCCTAACTGAGACGCCCCCATAGGCTCATCTGTTTGAATACTTGGTCCCCAGTTGATGGAACTGTTTGAGAAGGATTAAGAGGTGTGGCCTTGCTGGAGGCAGTGTATCACCTTGGGTGGGCTTGGAGCCTTCTGCTTCACCCCCAGTCTCTACACAGCTCAGCTTTAGCTTCTGTGCCTCCACTCATCCTCATGAATTCCACCCTTGGGAACCACAATCCCCAAATAAACTCTTCTGTATGCTGCCTTCATCATGGCATTTTGTCACATCAGTAGAAAAGTAACAGAGACAGGTATGGTATTATTTGAGCCTTGTCTCCATCAGTCTACTCCTGTTCTTATTTTGAAAATGTGTTAGATTGAAGCCAGGTAGTAGTGGCGCATGCCTTTAATCCCAGCACTAGGGAGGCAGAGGCAGAAGGATCTCTGTGAGTTTGAGGCCAGCCTGGTCTACACAGTGAGTTCCAGGACAGCCAGGACTGTTAAACAGAGATACTGTGTCTCTATATAACAAAAAAGTGTTAGATTGGCTAATTGATAAATAATTGAAGTGTGCTGTTGATATAGTGACCTTGGGAAATTCAGAACCAAAACACTAGCCAACTTTACTATATCTGGAAAGGAAAGGGTTTACTCTTTGCTACCAGGAAGGCATTTTGGTTCTGCTTCTACTCTGGGGGACGAGAAGGACAAAAAGAAAATGAAAAAAAAAGGTGTATATGAACCCACAAGACCTTTCTATAAGAGAATCCACTGCACCCACAAGTTCTTTGCCCATCAAAATCATATTAGATATAAGAACATCTCATGTCTAAGAACACCAGGGGATAGTTTGTGGCAACCATGCCTACTGTCCATGGAAATGGGGATGTGGACATGAGAACCTTTGTGTTTTGGTAACTTAATAAAAAGGCAAGCTATTTGTTCTTTGAATGAGGGCTGAAGAATGGGGGAAAGTAGAGATTCTGCATTCCTAAGACATAAGTAAATACCTCATAAGAACCATGAAAAGCCCAACCACCATCCCGGCAGAGCACCCTGAGCAGGCCATCAACTTCTGTTCAATTCTGTCTACTTCCCTGCCACCGTCCTGGTCTCACACATCCAGGTCAGGATGTGGGATTCCCCTCTGTATGCTGTGAATACCATTGGTTAATAAAGAAACTGTGTTGGGCCTGCACAGGGAATAGAGGTAGGCAGGGGAAACTAAACTGAATGCTGGGAGAAAGAAGGAGGAGTTAGAGAGAAGCCATGTAGCCCTGCCTGAGACAGACATCAGAACTTTAGATGGTAAGCCACAGCCACGTGACGATACACAGATTAATGGAGATGCGTAAATTAATATATAAGAGTTAGCCAATAAGAAGCTAGAACTAATGGGCCAAGCAGTGTTTCAAATAATATAGTTTCTGTGTAATTATTTCGTGTCTGAGCTTCCAGGAGGTTGGGAAACAAACAAGTGGACTTCTTACAACAAGGTCTCTTGGTCCCTCAGGGGTAGAAGGCATTGGGCATAGGTGGCATCATGTAGTACGGGAGGCAAAACATCCTTGTCCTACATTACTTGTTCTACAGACCTTCAACTAAGCATGGGAACTTCCTTAAGTTCCATAGATCCAAAGCTAACTTACTGCTTATAACATATCATGTTCTACAGCGATATGGGTTTAAAGGTACTGAAATAATTTTGCCTTGTTTGTAAACACTCTCTGTCTCAACCTCCCCCAGGAAAGTTATCTCAAGCCTTTCTCTGGCTCCCTCTGACCTCCTTATTTGGTATCTGGAGGGTTAATACGGGGCTAAGAAGGGCATTTGGAATGCAGTTCCAGGAAGCAGGACCACTCTGGTTGATCTCATCTTCTACTTGAGTGTAAGCTAGAATTATGACTTCCTTATAGTCACCCCTTTGAGTAAAATAGTCTCAGAGGCTTCCAGACAAATCCATATAACTACCTCACACTTCACAACTTCCTGTGGAGCCCTGTGTCCCAGCAAGGTAGGCTGTATGGGAGCCCCACTGGAGCAGGCCACTGCATCACCTTCCATCAACACATTTGGTCTTCTCTCATTCAGACAAAGGGCTGAAAACACCCAGGGTTGTTAGCAGTTTATAGGGGGCACTTCACCATCCAACCATTCGTGTGTCAACTCTGCGGGTAGCTATGATGACATCGCTGCATTCTGCTGCCTCCATGATGAGTAAGGAAAAGGGAAAACAGCTCTTTTCCCGAAGAAGTCCCTGAAGAGATGCTGGACTTGGTGTTGGACAGGCATTTACATCCTCTTTCTTGCAAACCAGTACTTGCCCTGTGCTGGGGGGTTGAGCTGTGTCCCTCTTAAGGGTTGAGGCCAGGACTCTTAGGATGGTATCAGAGCAGTGTGTGCTCTGAATATGTCACGTAGAGCTGAGGACTAATAACAGGCATGGCTGCTGTTTGTCTCTGAGGCTGACATTTGTATTCCTTCTCAGTTCTGAAGTTCTGGATGGAGAGCTCTCTCTGAGGCGATGTATCCCAAAGCTACTTACTCACCTCACTCTTAGGCTTGGTCTTCTGGAGGCTTCCTGGGACCTCTAATCTAGGCTCACTTCCCCACAGGTAGTTAGAGGGTCTGGTTCTATGTAAGGTCAGAGGGCAGGAACCTTAGAGGTAAGGCCAGGAGAGTTACACTTTGTAATAACAAACTCACCTAGAACTTTCCAAAGATTGTTCAACCTTCACATCTCTGGCTCTTCAGTTCCATTGTGAGGGTGCCAGCATCTCTCCTCCACAGATGTGACTTCCATTGTGAGGGCACCAGCATCTCCCTTTCACAGACGTGACTTCCATTGTGAGGGTAGCATCTCTCCTCCACAGATGAGACTTTCATTGTGAGGGTACCAGCATCTCTCTTTCACAGACGTGACTTTGTTGTGTCAAATAAGATCATCTGACCCTATGCTAGCTAATTTTTGTCAATTTGGCACTAGAGGAAGAGGCAATCTCGATCAAGGAAGTGTCCCTTTCAGA
This sequence comes from Microtus pennsylvanicus, assembly GCF_037038515.1. NCBI lineage: Eukaryota > Metazoa > Chordata > Mammalia > Rodentia > Cricetidae > Microtus > Microtus pennsylvanicus. The sequence goes on along the minus strand of NC_134599.1, from coordinate 34,764,585 downwards.
CTAGCCTATAAACATATCCTCAGTTAAGGAAACACCCTTATCAGGCTGTCCTATAAACACATCTGTTGAGCACTTTCTTGATTAATGGTTACAGTGGGACGGCCCAGTCCACCATGGGTGGTGCCATCCCCTGGACAGGTGGAATTGTTTACATCCCATTCCCTGGGTTGTATAAGAAAGCAGCCTGAGAAAGCCATGGAGCAGCATTCAGTCATGTCTTCTGCTTCAGTCCCTGCCTCCGGGTTCCTGCCTTGACTTCCCTTTGTGATGGACTGTAAGCTGTAAGAGGAACTAAACCATTTCCTCTCTAAGCTGAAGCTAGTATCAGAGAATGGGCTGTTACAATAGCACACCTGGCCCTGCTCCTCAGGAGAAGATTCTGGAAGCATCTGTCAGTCTGGTCTGGAAATGCCATCAAGGGCTTGGAGCTTAATGAGCTGTTCTGTGGGAACATGGATGATGATGCCGGAGCAATGCTGATGGCTTATGAAATTTCAGAAGGATGTAAAGCCTCTGGGGGCTGTCAATATTTTGAATTGGGGATCTGTGGGTTGTGGTTAGCTGTGGCTCTTGGCTAACAAGAGACCAGCACCCCTGAAGTGAAATCTTTGCTTTACTGGGGCAATCGATGCTGGTTACCTAGGGCTGAAAAGTCATCTATGACTAAGAAGAGACCAGCACCACCGCGGTGAGACTCTGGAAGCATTCCTGCAGGGTCAGGACTCTGAGACTGTGGTCCAGAGGGGCCAAGGCTGTGTATCAAGGTAGCAAATGAACTTGGTTATGTGTAAATGCATCCCATACAGGACAGAATCATTGGCTTAGAAGTTATAGGACTGAAGGAGTCAGGGGAGGGCTGAGGCATGGTACTGTGAGGTGCCAGGAAAGGTCACTGGTGAAGGGGCAGCCTCAGCTGCAGTGGAAACCCCAAGGTGCTAAGCACAATGTGGCAGGGTTGGAGTCTCCAAAGAAGCCACGAGAGGCCACTGGTGAAGGTACAGCCTCAGTTGTCATGGACAGCCTTACTTCTTTCAAGGTGGTTTGGGTTGTATCACCTGGAGGTGAGAGAGAACTGGAGGGCTCTTCTTGTGGAGGACACCATCCCTGGAAACCAAGCTATACTAATTTGAAGCAAACCACTCTTGGGGAGAACCCAACTTCTCTGAAGTACCGCTTTGAAACATCTGGCCTGCAGATGTTTTAGAAGAGGCTAAGCTGTGGTTTCTTGATGTAAATGATTTTGGAAGAAGTGTTTCCCTGCCTTGTCTGACTCACTCTTCCCTTTCTGCCTGGCCCCTACAGGCATTTTACGTTTTGCAGCCAGGACAAGAAATTGCTTAGCCACTGGGATGGAGTCCCCGAGACTATATATGGTCCTCACTGTCATCACTGAAGATGTAGTTTATGCTTTTCTGACTGGATTTTCTCTCCAGGAGTGGACTTCTACTTCCGGAGCAAATGAGTGTAAAGCTCTTACGTGCCCCCTCCTCCAGCCGGCTCCTGAGAGCACAGCATGTAGTTCCCACTGTTTGATAGCCTTAGCCCAGCCCAGCCACTCTGCCCTGGGAGAGGGGCACATCCACAGCCCCAGCCTCATCCCAGCGGCTCTGCCCTGGCTGCATCTACAGCCTTAGCCCAGGCCCAGCCTCAGCCCAGTGGCTCTGCCCTGGGAGGGGGGTGGGGGGCGGCATCCACAGCCTTAGCCCAGCCCAGCCACTCTGCCCTGGGAGTGGGGTTTTGGGGGGCTGCATCCACGCTTTAGCCCCAGCCCAGCCGCTCTGCCCAGGTGGTGGGGGGCACATCCATAGCCTTAGCCCAGCCCAGCCACTCTGACCTGGGTGGGGGCTGCATCCACAGCCTTAGCCCAGCCCCAGCCTCAGCCCAGCGGCTCTGCCCTGAGAGGAGGGGCACATCCACAGCCTTAGCCCAGCCCCAGCCTCAGCCCAGCGGCTCTGCCCTGAGAGGGGGGCACATCCACAGCCTTAGCCCAGCCCCAGCCTCAGCCCAGCGGCTCTGCCCTGAGAGGAGGGGCACATCCACAGCCTTAGCCCAGCCCCAGCCTCAGCCCAGCGGCTCTGCCCTGAGAGGGGGGCACATCCACAGCCTTAGCCCAGCCCCAGCCTCAGCCCAGCGGCTCTGCCCTGAGAGGGGGCACATCCACAGCCTTAGCCCAGCCCAGCCACTCTGACCTTGGTGGGGGCTGCATCTACAGCCTTAGCCCAGGCCCAGCCTCAGCCCAGCGGCTCTGCCCTGAGAGGGGGGCACATCCACAGCCTTAGCCCAGGCCCAGCCTCAGCCCAGCGGCTCTGCCCTGAGAGGAGGGGCACATCCACAGCCTTAGCCCAGCCCAGCCGCTCTGCCCTGGGAGGGCCGCATCCAAGTGTTGCATCTGATCGCTCTTATGCCTCCTCTTTCATTACTGCCACCTTGTCTCTCATCCTGGGCCTAACCTGTGCCGTCCCTATCTGCTTTATAGCCAGTTCATCTCATTTGCCTCTGCCACCACCCGGTGAATCTCCCTAGCCCAGTGTTTGGTCAAATTACAACCCTATTCAGAAACCACAGGCTCTGTCACTCATCCGAAACCTACAGCCACCGTATCTGTGCCTTTTCTTTCCCCTTACCTTCTCTCACCTTGGATGGCAGGTACCTTTCCACACATCTTAGCCAAAGGCCTTTCTGCGCAATTCAAGTTTCTGCTAAGAATTGGAACTCCATGAAGACTTGAGTCGTTCCTGACAGCTTGGATAAATTCCCAATTGCAAGTTCCACCAATGTTCTGTCTTTTCCAGGTTGACTTGCTCCAAGTTAAGGTGCTATATTGGATCTCCCTGAAACCTCGCTTTGTCCGGATGTCTCTAAATTTCTACATATCCATCCTTTTATCATCATCCTTTCCCCCATTTGCATTTTATTGTCAACACCCAGACGTTTGAAGCCACCCACGTGTAAGATTGCAGGCACCCAGGGCCATACGCTGTGACAGTCTATGATGAGCTTGGTAGGAACTGCAGGGCTAGATCCCTGCATGCATGTAGCCTTAGTGGCTTCGTGGATGCCTAGTCCTCTGGCTTGTGATTTCCTGTTTACCAACCATGTCTCCCATCACACCAAGGGCTTGGGAGCCAGAACTGGCATGGCCTTATTCTCTCTGTTGGCAGTGCCTGCACAGTGCCTCACACCCTGCTCAGCCAAGATCTGCTAAAAGACAGAAGGGGGCGCCTCCTCTCACATACTTAGTTATGAATCTCCCCCCACACACCCCCGCAAAAGGACTTCCTAAATTGCTTCACCTACTTCCTGAGCCCTACATATTGCCCCATGCTTCAAGTCCTGGAAAGCCCCTTCTTCTTGTTGCTTGGAAACCCCTAAGTGTCTAGAGGCCTAAATCTGAAGCTGCTTCCCTTTGGACGGGGCAGTGAGACCACACCACACACATCTGACCTCAGGCATGCTTACAGACACAGCTGGAATGAAGGATGGTTGCTCAGGGTCTGGACAAGTTTCTGGCTGACCTGGCTTCTTCTTGGTTATAGGATTCCTCACTTTTTTAGGGTGTACATGGCTTCATGTAAGCAAGGGCCTGAAGAAATGGAGACTTCCAAGCTCATGCTTCCTCCTCAGCCACAGATACAAAAATGTTCCCTCAGCCAGAGATACAAAAATCACCAGTCCTAAAATGTCCCATCCACAGTCTCAGTAGGGGGTGTCTGGAATATGAGAAACATTTTTTTAAAAAAATTAATAACTTACTTTGTGTGGAAGTGTTGTGTATTAGTGTGAACATGCCATGACACATGTTTGGAGGACAGAGGACAACCTGTGGGAGTCTGTTCTCGCTTCATCATGTGAGTCTGAGGTACTGAACTTAGGTCATCAGGCTTGGTGGCAAGAGCACCTTCACCTACTGAGATATCTCGCTGGCCCTGGACACGTCCCTTCTCGACCTGGGTGGTAGGTAGATTCCAAATATTTGCTTGGGAGTCAGGACTTTCAAGTTAGAATTCATTAAGCTGCACATTTTTATTCCGTGTACTTTGCTGAATATATGTTGTATTCAATTTAAGAAGACGAGAAAGGAAGGGAGACAGAGACAGAGACGGAGACAGAGAGAGGAAGGAAACAGCGCATTCTTTCCTGACTCTAAGCTCCTAGTCCAGTCAGTCGCATTGAACAAGCACTCGCCTGCACCTGCCTCTGCTGAACTGTGGAGTGCCGGTGCCCCGGCCCCACCTCTGAATTGTTGTCATTTTGATGTGGAGCCTGGAGGCCCAAGAAGGAGTGTGACTCAAACTGGGACTGAAGTAAGGGTGGGGCTCAGTCGAGCTGAACATTTTACTTAGGGAACCGCGTGAACGAACATTGCTGAGTGGAACTGCGCTTACGTGCTTGGGTCTGAAGCAGCAAAGATGCCCTGCTATTGGATATGGGGAGACACTTGGAGGTATGTCTGGCTTAGAGGCCCTGATTTGCTGCCATAACCTCAAATATCATTAGGACAGGTATTACGTTCAGGGAAATAGAATACAAGACTCTGGGTTTTTGTGCAAAAGCTGACATGAGATTTTCTCAGTTTTGTTTGTTGTTTTGCTTAAATCAGAAGCCCACATGAACTCACAATTTCTATCCAAGACAGGCAGGAAGTTACATCTGCCAGACACATGATATGGCACCCGAGTTCCTGCAGATGCACGGGGTGGTATCCGAGTTCCTGCAGACGCATGGCGTGGCACCCGAGTTCCTGCAGACGCATGGCATGGCTCCTGAATTCCTGCAGGTGCACGGAGTGGCACCCGAGTTCCTGCAGACGCATGGCAGGGCACCCGAGTTCTTGCAAACACATGGCGTGGCACCCGAATTCCTGCAGACGCATGGCATGGCACCCGAATTCCTGCAGACACATTGGCTCTAACCCTGAATTTCAGCTCACCCCACTGTGCAGACACTTCCAAGGCCAGCATTAATGAACACAGTAGAAGCAGGTGCACACGGAGGGCCCCAAGAACCGTGAACTGCAGCAACGACAGGGAGCTGTGATGAGCTACGAGGCGACCCACTCCCACCCCCAGCCTGGGACCTTGGAATTCAGAACTCTGCCCACCATCACCGAGCTATGCCTGTGTCTGGACTACGAATGAGGGCACTGTAAAATGTTCGAAGAGTCCCTGAACTCCAGCCACGGCTACAAAGTTTACAAATTGAGAGCCAAATCAGATCTAGCTCCTTTACACTCAAAGAGGAACTGTGATGAGGGGCGACACCCAAAACCAAGGAGAGGTCGTAGCAGCAGTGTGCTGGTGACAGTCACCGTCCAGGAAGACGCACTCTGGCCATCACTGTGACCAGCCTTCTCTTCTTTCATTTAATGAAACTGGGTGCAGGGGGACCTGAAGCGCTTTAGAAAATCGCGTGCAATGGTCAGTGCAGAGCCGGGCATTCAGGCAACCCTGCTGGGGAGCCTGCACAGTGGAAGCTGTATGGACACCGAGAGGGGCCGCCATCATGAAAGGAAACCCAGCAGCCCCACAATAGGAGTGACTGGCTTAAAGACCATCTGGTGGATTTTGATTGAACTGCGTTCTCCTTAAACAGCCTTCCAATGTGGCTCCACAAGCTTCAAGAAAAGAGGCCATGACCCGCCAGCATGGCTGCTGTAGTTTGCATTAGTAAATGAATAAACTAGCTGCTTGGGTCTATATACGTGTCTGTTAAGGGGAGCCCACTCCAGAATCGGGCCCACCCTGTACCAACTTAATTGAGATTCTGAGTGTTGCAAGTGCCGGCTCCAGCCCCGGTGCCAAAGATCTCTCTTCTGGACTCCTCTCGGCAGAACTGGCCAGCCTTCCTAAGGGACGGCCTAGCTGTGAATTTGAGCTGCTTGGTCAGATGGCCAGGGTCATCTGGACCGAAGGCTATGACGGTGCCAGGTTCCAGTGTGTGTTCCAAGTTCCACATTCTGTAGCAGACTCCAGGCGCCAGACCAAAGGCGGCTCCTAGCAGGGAACCGGTAAGGGCTGGCCCCGTGTGTTTGTTCCTCCACACACATGCCAGGGTGCCCTACATCTCCAACTCCCTAGCCTTTCATCCACAGTGGCTCCGAATGCTGCTGATAGCAGAACCACTTAGCGAGTCTGTTAAAACCGATTTCATCGACACGTCTCATGTAGGAGCAGGGAATGTTTCGTTCTATTGACAAAATAACTTAGTTTTCAAAAGTATACCTCAAAATAATACGAGATGAGTTCCGTATCGTTCTTTTTGGATAAAAGCTATTTTAAATAGGAACTTACTATGTGGCTCTGGCTGGCCTGGAACTTACTATTAGACTAAGCTAGCCTCACACTGACGAAGCTCTGCCTGCCTCTTGCTCCCAAATGCTGGGATTGGAGGCGTGCGTCACCACGCCCAGCCTTTTTGAAAAAATTAAAATTACATGAATGCATATCAGGGCTCAGGTGTAGAGCTTAAAGGACTTACTAGAATCGGTTTTTCCTTCTACCATGAGGGCCCTAGGGGTCAAACTCAGGGTTTCAGATTTGGTGGTAAGAACTTTACCCTCTGAGCCATCTCACCAGTCCTGATTATGCCTTTAATATCCTTTTAATTCAGTTATTCTTTAGCTCTAAAATTTATTTAGTTCTTTGTATAGTCTCTCTTATGAATATTTTCATTTTGTTCAGGCATTTTTCTGAGCTTGATGATAGTTTTTGAGTTTTTAAAATTAATTTATTCTTAGACAATTTCATCTGTGTATATAATCCATTCTGACCCTCGGATTCCTCCACCATCCCTTAGTCTCCTCCCACACCCACCTCTTCCATGCTTCCTTTCCTCCCACCAAATCTTCACCATACTTTCTGTTTTTTGCTTTGTGACCAATGGGGTTTAATCAGGTCACTCATGAGGACACGGGCATGGAACAATGTAGCATTAGTCACTGACGGATATCTTTGCTACTGAAGAAAATGACCTTCTGTCCTCCAGCAGCTCAAGACTGCTGTCAGCTTTCCTGGGTGGGGCAGGTGGGTACCCCACCAACCCTCATCCATCTGGGATTGAATGTTTATGGATTCAGCCTTTTGTAGGTCCTATGTAGGCAACCACAGCTGTTGTTAGCTCGTGAATGTCATGGCCACACCATGCCCATAGGACAGTATTTTATGGCCCTAGTAGGAAGGTTTATTTTTTGTTTTTGTTTTGTTTTTTGCTTTCTTGTGTTTTTTTGTTTGTTTGTTTCTGTAGTACTAGGATGAAACCCAGGGTCGTGTGCATGTTAGCCAAATGCTCTACCACGGAATCACATCCCCAGCCTGAGAATTCTCCTCTTCCTCCTCCTCCTCCTCCTCCTCCTCCTCCTCCTCCTCCTCTCTTCTTCATTATAATTATTGCCAGAGGAGGATATGTATATGATGAGTGTTTGCTGTTATAGATTATTATTTTAAGATGTGCTGCATTGGTTTATGCTGTAGAACATTTGTCTAATGATGCAAAGATGTATTGCATTCTTTTGTGATGCATGTTTTTAACTCTCTAAAGCTGTGTTACTTTGCCTGTCTAAAACACCTCAATGGCCTAATAGAGAGCTGAATACCCAATAGTAGTAAGGCAGGAGAAGGAATTGGTGGGGCCGGCAGGCAGAGAGAATAAATAGGAGGTGAGACCTGGGAAAGATCGAGGGATGAGAAAGAGGAGGAGCAAGAAAAGAAGGGGACAGACACATAGCCACACAGTCACACAGCCAACACAGAATAAGAAGGAAAGAAAAGAAATACAGAAATAAAGGGAAAACCCCAGAGGCAAAATGTAGATGGTATAATTTAAGAAAAGCGGACTAGAAACCTGCCAGGCTAAGGCCGGGCACTCACAGGAAATAATAAGCCTCCATGTGTTTATTTGGGAGCTGGATGATGAGCCACCCAAAGAGCAAAGAATTGCACACACACACACGCGCGCACGTGGACACACATGCACACACACGCACACATACACACATGCACACATGCTCGCGCGCGCACACACACACACACACATGCACACACACGCACACACACACACGCACACACACACACCAGTTTGTGAGTATAAGGTCACACATACCATGGAGCATTCATGGAGGTCAGAGTAGAAGAGTTGGGTCTGTGTTTCTTCCTTTACAGGGGTCCTGGGGACCACACACAGGTTGTCGGGACTGTTTGGCAAGCGCTCTAGCCCAACACTCATTTTCAGATCCCAGATCCCGGACGATGCCAGCAGAGGTTTTGATGACAGCTGGTGTAGGATGAACAGCAGGAAAGGAATGAGACTTTCAAAGATGGATTTCTTAAAGGCCCTCGATGCGATTCAAATATCTACACAAGATATTTGAAAAAGGAGACCACCTCTGCAGGCCCAGGCCTCTCCCCAGGGTGCCTTTCTCCTCTGAGCCATCCTCTTAAATATGTATCTTTAAAGGCCTTGTAATGCCTTCCCGAGCAGTCTTCCTAGATCGAATCCTGCCTTACCAGGTTCTCATGATTCTCCTCAGTCCTCCCCAGCTCATAATGTATCTATTTGGTTTTTTAACCTTTTTTTTTAAAAAAATAGTGTGCATGAGTGGTTTGCTTGCATACATGTCTGAGTGACACATATGTGCAGTGCCTGCAGAGGCCATCAGAGGGTCTAGAGTTACAGGGAGTTGTGAGCTACCATATGAACACTAGAAATCGAACTCAGGTCTTAATGGCTGAGCCATCTCTCTAGCCCCACATCGAGACATTCTTTATGTTTGTGTATTGATTTGATATTTCCACTCCATTGATTTTTCCATCACTGTGTAGAAAATTCTGGACTAGAATGGGCCCAACTGGCGGCTATTGGGTGACAATGAGTGAAGGAGGTATTGAACGGAGGGTGAAGCCTCTGTTACTAGGGAATGAACAGTTTCTTACAAATCTTCCGTCCCTGGCTTTCCGTTTACTTCTCTATATACTGAGGGCTGTAGAGATGGTCTCCAGGGTCTTCCCTTTCAACTCTGATTAGCCCTTTCCTCCTCTGTGGGCTCCACAGGGAGGACGTGGAACATTAGGAGCACTCTGGAAACTGCTCTGAATCGAAGCCACCAAAGGGTCCACGAGCGCTCCCTCTCCCCGCGTCCTGAGAGCAGCCATGGCTCTGAGTGACACCGATGTGCAGAAGCAGATCAAGCACATGATGGCTTTTATTGAACAAGAAGCCAACGAAAAGGCCGAGGAGATCGACGCCAAGGCGGAGGAGGAGTTTAACATTGAGAAAGGCCGCCTCGTGCAAACCCAGCGACTAAAGATCATGGATTACTATGAGAAGAAGGAGAAGCAGATAGAACAGCAGAAAAAAATCCAGCTGTCCACCATGAGAAATCAGGCGCGGATCACAGTCCTGAGAGCCCGAGACAACCTCATCTTGGAACTGCTCGAGGATGCGAAGATGAGACTCAGTACAATCGTGCTGGATCCGGATATCTATCAGGAGCTGCTGGACAAGCTCGTCCTCCAAGCCTTTCTCCGGCTCCTGGAGCCTGCGATGATCGTCCGCTGCAGGCCACAGGACCTCCACCTGGTGGAGGCTGCCGTGCAAAGAGCCCTCCCTGAGTACGTGATGCTCTGCCAGAAGCGTTCATACGTCCAGGTTGATCATAAGGCATACTTGTCTCCAAATGCCGCTGGCGGGGTGGAGGTCTATAGCAGCGATCAGAAAATAAAGGTTTCTAATACCCTGGAAAGTCGGCTGACTCTCGCGGCCCTGGAAAAGATGCCAGAGATACGAAGGGCTTTGTTTGGAGGTAATTCCAATAGAAAGTTCTTTACATAAAGGCGCTGGAAAGGGAAGCTTGGGCTGAACAGCAAAGTCAAAAAAAGTCTTAAGTCATTTGGACAAGGGGAACTGGGGGGGGGGGGATGTGTCTGCCTCTTTGGAAGCTCTGGTGTTGATTCCTAGCTTTGAATAGCTAAAAGAATGATATTTTGTTAACTTTGGAATAAAGCACAAATAATGCTCAGAAATCAAATTCTAGTTCATCCATATTGATGACAATTTCTGGGGCATTTTGAAGTCTGGAATGAATGAATGTCTTCACCTTAGTTGAGATATAAATAGCCCCTTTGACCTATGAGTCCAAGGCTCTAAGCTTATTCAGCTATGAAATGGGTTTTTCCTTCCTTTTTTCAGCTTTAGTAACTTGTGACAATGGTATTAAATGAGGGCCAGCATCATGGACGTGCCTGGTCCAGCTTCCCCGGAGCTCATGATCAGAAAAGCCCCAGGCAATCAGAAACGGAACCTACAGTTTCGTGGCTCTAGCTACTGCCTTGAAATTCTTGCTATCTTTGGAGATGAGTAAGAGAAACTTCAATGGGACATTTGGGTGTGTACCATGGGTTTGGACCCTGAACTTATGAATGCTACAGATTCCAGAAGTCCACCTGTATTTCCAAAGTACATTCTTGGCCTGTCTCTCCCATCTCCCTGCTGTTCCAAGGTCCAGCCTTCTACGTTACCAGCCTACATCACCACCCCTCCACCCCTGTATGCATGCTGGGTCAGAGTGGGATATACAAACTCTATGGAGTTCAGGATCAACTACAAAGATAGACATCTCTGCTCTTAGTTCAGGCACAGTGTGCAGTTCTTGGGGTTGATGGGAAAGAGAACCCAGCAGTTGTCAAACTTTCTGGGCCCAAGTATCATGGCAGGATCCTCAGGGGCTTCTGAGCAGTCTGGGGTCTGCAAAAAATCCCCCCACCTGCAGGAGTCTTCCCTCAGATAGCCAAATGCCTGTAGAGATTTGGGCTGGGAGAAGCCGAAGTGGTTTTTGTTTACATGTGGGGATTACATAGTGTCAAATGAACAGTCGGACTGGAGACGTCGGACTGGAGACGTAGCTCACCAGTTAAGAGCACTTGTTGCTCCTTCAGAGGACCCCGGCTCATTTCCAGCACTCAGAAGGCTCATGGTCATTCATCTCTAACTCTGGTTCCAGGGGATCCAATTCATTATGACCTGTGCAGGCACCAGGCACACCTATGGTGCACATACATACTTGAGGCAAACCCTCACACGTGAACAGTAAAATCTGTGCTCATCTTGCTTTACTTAGGAAGACATAAGTAGGAAACAAATACGAAAGGTGGAGAGTGTAGCGAGCTGCGTGGTGTCACACCTGATGGAGATGTATAATCAACTCCTATGGCTAAAGTCTGACTTATGCCTGATCACGCAATGATCATCAGCTGCTTGCATATGCGTGAACCTATGGGCAGTGCCCACCTGGTAATCCGGGATTGGCAGCCCATGCCTACTTAAGGGCTGGGAGAGGTTTGCCCGGGGAGAGAGGTCAAGGAGAGAGAAAGAGAGAGGAAAAAGAGAGAGAGGAAAAAAGAGAGAGAAGAAAAAGAGGAGGGAGAAAGACAGAGAGGGAAAGAGAGAGGTTTGCCCAGAGAGAGAGGGGAAGAGAGAGAGAAAGTGAATAAAGTCCTGGAATAAACTGCAGTGAGAAGAGCTCCGGTGGTCGCGTCATTCCTTGCGGGACAAGGGTGGCCGTGACAGGAGAGACTGTAGAAGCACTTCCTGTGCCGTCACACTTCCCTTACTGTTTAAACAAAGGCTCCTGAACTTTTACCGTACAGTGAACCCCACAGATTCCATATTTAGTCTGCATGGGCATGTATGGTCTCAGTTGAGTCCGTGAGTATGTGCCTTTGATAAAAGGCTTGGAGCAGAAGAAACCCTGGCACCTTTCCAGAGCAAATGCTATGCCCTGTCTGGCCAGGACCATGTACTGAACAGAGAAGCCCATAGGACGCAAACACAAAATTAGGGCAGGTTATTAGTAAGTTGGGGTACTTCATACCCCAGGGACAGAAATCTCCCAAGGCCTCAGGAAAGAGCTGCAATTGAGTCTCAAAAAGCCACTTAGAATCCTCTTCCTCCTAAGTCCTGCCTCCATGATTTGCCAAATTCTCCTCACAGCGTTACCATGCCGCACATTGCTTGGCCTTGCTCTTCCCTCTCCTCCTCTCTTTCCGTGGTCCCAGCATACCCCTTTACCATGTCCCTTCAGCCAAACCAAAAGGGATGTTCAGCCAAGCCCTGACATTTCCCCAGTTCCCGGCCACAAGGACCATGTCTCCCTGAGGGTTCCACACAAGAGGCCTTTATTTCCTGGTGTCACTTTCTTATCTGTCTCGTGTCCCACACACTGCCTTCTAGACAGGGGTCATCTTTGCTCTTCTTTGTAACCCCGCTGCCTGGGACTGGCACTGCAGCTGGTGCTGGTTGACACAGAGGCTCTGGGTCATTCCGGATGGGGGACTCCTGAGTCTCTCCTAGGCTGGCTTGTCAGAAGGGAACGGATGTGGCACAAGGGTCTGGGGAAGGGCATCTCCATGGTATTTCAGAATCAGAGCTTGACAAGAAAAACCTTCTCCACTGCTCCTGGGAGAAAGGACTGTAATGGGGCTTTTGAGCTGGGCAGTGGTGGCACACACCTTTAATCCTAGCACTTAGGAGGCAGAGGTGGTGGATCTCTGTGAGTTCGAATCCAGTCTGGTCTACAGACAGAGTTCCAGCACAGCCAGGGCAACACAGAGAAACCTATTTCAGGGGGAAAAAAGTTACTGAATTTGAGGAAGTATGCCTCCTACCTTGCTTCCCTTCTGGCCTGAATGCATCTGGGGGCTTCTGCACCTCTTCCTTCCATGGGCAGGGCCTTGCTTTGCACCTGTGTGCGCAAGCTAGGGTGCTCCAGAAGGCGTGTGCCTAACCAGTGTCCTTCACAGGTGTCATAGGAAATGCATCTTCCAGCTTCGAATCTGCACAGCTCCAGGACTAAGTTGGCATGGGTGGTGGACTGCCTCATCATGCTGTGGAGTTGAGAGCCGTAGGTGCCCTACTGCAGGGTACCCCAGGGTCTTCACTTTAGAAGCGCTCGCTCGCCTAGGCATTTGGTTAGCAGGTGTGCACTCTGCGTTAGTACTCACATCCTACCCCGAAGAAGGTATGTTCTTGGAACAAACTGTGAGAACCCCCAAGCAGGCACAGCCCTTCCTTCTCTCATTAGCACTTCCTCCTGAGGTGTGAGGAAAGCTGTTGGCTGCAAAGCAGAGCAGCTGTGCCTAAGTGGCATGGATGCTGTGGAGACTCCCCCCACTGAGAGGAGCTGGATGCTGTGGAGACTCCCCCCACTGAGGGGAGCTGGATGCTGTGGAGACTCCTCCCACTGAGAGGAGCTGGATGCTGTGGAGACTCCTCCCACTGAGGGGAGCTGGATGCTGTGGGGACTCCTCCCACTGAGGGGAGCTGGATGCTGTGGAGACTCCTCCCACTGAGGGGAGCTGGATGCTGTGGAGACTCCTCCCACTGAGGGGAGCTGGATGCTGTGGAGACTCCTCCCACTGAGGGGAGCTGGATGCTGTGGAGACTCCCCCCACTGAGGGGAGCTGGATGCTGTGGAGACTCCTCCCACTGAGGGGAGCTGGATGCTGTGGAGACTCCTCCCACTGAGGGGAGCTGGATGCTGTGGAGACTCCCCCCCCCCGACTGAGGGAAGATGGAGCAGGGGGTACTGGGGGATAGGAACCCTCACCACCAGTTTCCCCCCTCCTCCCCTCCACCCATTGCACAGATGAGTGTTTCATCAAGAGTTAGGTCAGTCAGTAGACAGAAGAAGGGAATAGATTTAGCTCTGACTCTGAGCTTCCTGGAGAGCAGCAGACAGAGATGGTGTGGTTGCTTCGGTCATGTGGCCACTCTCAGAGAAAGCTGGGAGACCAGACCTGCAGCAATGAAAACACAGCAGGGCTCTGGCACTGACCCTGAGGTCATGGGTGTCTTAGATTGTAGGCTGGAGCCCTCCTTGCACCTCTGGGGAGCAACTGTGGCCCCTTGTTTGACTGCCTGGGGACACTTTCCCCTCTTCCAGCTTGATCCCATCCAGAAAGTCACCCTCGCTACTGAGAGAACAGGAAAGGAAGCTCTGCTTTCTCCTCACCATCACCACCTCTAACCTCTGTTGTAGGAAGGCAGAGTACCTCTGTCTGAAGACAGTAGAAGGGGCCCCAGGCGCTAATGTTCGAGACTGAGGACTCTTGGCCCACATCCTCAGCCATCTCCCGAGAGTGATGGATGTGAGCTCTTTCACCACTGGGCAAGGAGCCTGTGGGGGGTGAGGTTGTATTCATCTGTTCATCCAGGATGCTCCCAGACCTGCCCTGGTGTTGTTGGACGCTGCTCATTCCTTCCTGGGTGCCCTGAGCCGAAATAACTACGCAGAAACTCTGTTAACTGCAATACAGTTTGGCCAATAGTTAAAGCGTATTTCTGGCTAACTCTTACATCTTAAACCAACCCATTTCTATTAATCTGTGCATTGCCACGTGGCTGTGACTTACTGGGCAACATTCCGGCGTCTGACTGCTCTGGTGGCTACATGGCATCCCACTGACTCTGCCATCTATCTGTCTATCTATCATCTATCTATCTATCTATCTGTCTGTCTGTCTGTCTGTCTGTCTGTCATCTATCTGTCTATCTATCTATCTATCTATCTATCTATCTATCTATCTATCTATCTATCTATCTAATCTTTTGCATCCTGGCTATAGTTTGTTAAGCCATTGGCCAAAAGCAGCTTCTTTATTAACCAATAAAAGCAACACATATACAGAAGGACTTACCGTACTATCCTAGATTTTACAGGAGGCTCTGAAGTTCAGGACACCCAAAGAGCCAAATGTCTGCTTGAATCCGAAGTCCTGAGGAAGCAAAGAAGTAGTCCAGCCAGGGCCTGACCTGCTAATAAGACTCCTGGGATTGAAAGCAAGCCAGAGAAGCCGGAATTGTCACCGTTCAATTTTATAAAAGACACATTGTGTAGGAATGAGAGAGCCTTGGCGGCCAGTAGGCCGGCTGTGACAATAAGTGCACGGCCATAGCTGGGGCCCCAGGGAGGCCTTCGTCCTTCACTCTCGGGGCGTCCTGCTCAGGTTTAGTCACACGAGGACCCACAGACCAATGGTACCTGTACGAGAGCAGTGACCGGAGGGGTCCAGGGAAGGACTGAGCCCTGTACAATGTCAGAGTACTAACAGCACCCTAAGAAACAGAGTGGGTGGGAAGGTGTGCCCAGCCCTCAGCACCTGACTCGGGGCCGTCTCCTCCTGGGTACTGAAGACTCTCTGAAAAAGGAGGGAGGGGAGGGAAGGAGGAAACAGAACAATATAGATGGGTGGGAGAGGAGGGAGAGGAGGGAAAGAGTAGAAGCGAGATGCAGGAGGGCTTAATTGGTGGGAGGAAAACAGCGGCAGGCAGTCAAAGATTGTCGTCTTGGGCTCTTTGGAATCTGAGTCCTGGCTTGTCACACGGCGAAATCTCACACCAACAGACTTCTTATTCATGCGTTCTGAAAATATTTATCGCGTCCTATTGTGTCTTTACTAAGTGTCCTTTGCACTGAACAGGAGAATTAAGGCCTTTAAGGAACCTTCTGATGAGCATGGTGAGGGCAGGGATGGGAGGAGTCACCGGGGCACTAAACACATAGCCGGTGCCTGATTTTAAGTGGGTCTGAGAAAAAAATTAAAGAGTTATAACTCAAGAAGTCTTCCCTAGCCCCTGCTCAGGCAGGGGTCCTCCTATCTGTCCCTAGATATCTCAGGAGAAAAAGAAAGCAATCACATTAGCAGATAAATGACGGGTGGGGTCAGGGCTGAGCAGGTGCTCTCAGCTGAGCGGTGAGGTGTTGGTGTCTCTGTCGCTGTCTTGGTCTGTACCAGAATGCTTCAGGTAAGATCATTTTTAAGCGTCAGAAATTTGTTGCTCACAGTCTGGAAGCTGAAAGTCAAGGTCAAGGCCCAGAGACTTGGTACAGGGGGCTGCTCACCAGAGATGGTGTCTTCTGTAGGTTTCCATGTGGGAGAGGGGTCAGCGAGCTCCCCCAGGCTCTTTCCTAAGGGCGCTTACCATTCATGAAGGTGTGCTCCTAATTATGACCTAGCCCCCCCACCCCCAACCCCAAAGCTGTACTTTGTTTTGTGCTAGGCATGGGACCCAGGCTTCTCCCTCCATCCAAAGGCAGGGCATGTGCCCAGGAAGTCTGCTTTTGGGACAAGAGTTGCAATGTAGCTGAGGGGTTGGGAGAGAGGCAGGAGAATGCTTCAGGCCATAGGTGTCCCTAGAGAGCATGAATTGGGCATGTTTCCCATCTACAGGCTCACCCTCTGAAAAGAACCCACACTGGGATCTTAGATCTCGGGGTCTTCATAATAGCTGCTTGTATTTCCAGCAGCCGTTTACATAGGGGCATCAGTATATTAGAGGCCAGGGCGCTGGGCGGGAGGGCACTGGGTGGGAGGGCGCTGGGCGGGAGGGCACTGGGTGGGAGGCCGCTGGGCGGGAGGGCACTGGGTGGGAGGGCGCTGGGCGGGAGGGCACTGGGTGGGAGGCCGCTGGGCAGGAGGGCACTGGGTGGGAGGCCGCTGGGCAGGAAGACACCAGTGTAGGTTCTGGTTGCAGAGTTGTTAGCCATTCACTGGAATAAGCTAATCCCTCACTCTCTGCTCCGAGCAGGGAGGAAGAGGGGCTTCTTTTCATTGGGGAGTTTTGACACTGAAGTGAGACAAACTAGAAAAAGCTTTCCAAAAAAGAGTCAAAGAGAGTCAGTTCCATGTGTTCCGTGCTAATTTAGACACCGAACCTTAACTCCATGGAATTCTTTTTAATTACTGCATTATACAAGAAATGTGAAAACATTATGGACGTCCAGAATGTTTAAAAAGCCTTAAAACTTTGAAAGTTTAGCATTCGAAGTTTGAAGCTTGGCCGTCCTCTGAAGCCACCACGTGCTGGCTCTCTGTTTTAAACAAAGCTGTCTTTAAAACACTATGCATAGGTCCTTCTCACTTTATACCCAGGTTTGTCACTTAACGGAAATGTGGGTCTTCGTAACTTAATTTTCAGTGTCCATAAACTATTGAAAATAAGGTTTCATAATTTAATAAATCCAGCAGTCCTTGACAGTTGAGCTCCTTTTGAGGATCCATTACAGTAAACGATGCTGTGATTAACCCTTTTTTATGGTAAAATCAATCTGTGTGTACTGTTTTGTCTAATTGTCCTACTGAGAGATATCGTGCCAAAAATATGGAGATACCTTCTTTTTGAGAGAGAGAGAGAAGGGGCAGAGAGAGGGAGAGAGAGAGAGTCTAGTAACTTAGGCGGGCTTCAAACTAAGTAATCAAGGCTGATAACTCTTATTCCTGCCTCTGTTTCCGAAGTGCTGGGAATACAGGCACAGAGCACAGCACCCAGCTCCATTCTTTTTCTCTAGGTGTAAGGTGTGTATAGTGGCTCCTATGTTTATGCATATGAACACAGTGTTAAGAATGTGATTTAAAAGTTTTATTTATCTTACTACTATTGTGGTAAGCAGTTAAGAGTATGAGGGTTAGGAGGTCAGAGCCTAGACTAATATGAACTTAATTCAAATCCATGCCCTGGCACTTTACCCTTTGGATTGTAAGCATTGCAGCTCATCTGGAAAGGGATCTCCCCAATGGTAGGGGAAGGTTTCCCCAGTAAAAGTGTTACAATCTTGCTGTGATCTTCCCAGGTTCCCTCTCTGCACCAATAAAAGAAGGTCGTTATCCAAACCTCATTCAAGAGATTTATTGGAGCCAGGCAGTGGTGGTGCATGCCTTTAATCCCAAGCATTCAGGAAGCAGAGGCAGGTGGATCTCTGTGAGTTCAAGGTCAATTTGGTCTACAAGAGTTAGTTCCAAGACAGCCGGGACTGTTACACAGAGAAACCCTGTCTTGAAAAACAAAACAAAAACAAAAACCAACCAAACAAACAAACAAAAAATTATTGAAAGGAAAGAACCCAGTAGGGCAGCTTCTCGGCCATGGTGGAAAAGGCAGCAGCAAGCTGAACAAGCACAGGGCTCATATAAGGCTTCCTAGGGGTTGAGTTTCTCCAGGGTGTAGATTTTCAGGGTGTGAACTGGTCAGACTTCAGTCCCTGAGCTTGTATAAACTCAGAGATTGGCTGGATTTCTCACCCAGGGATTGGTTGGTTCCATGCTCAGTGATTGGTTGATTTACCTGCTCAGAGATTAGTTGATTTTTATGTTAGTCGGGGGCAGTGTGTGTTCCTTTGTCTCTGGTTTCAGGGCCAGAGTGTGTTTCTTTGGCTCTGGTTTCAGGGCCAGGGTGTGCGTCTTTGGCTGGCCCCTTTACCCTACATGGATAAACTCTTAGTGTCTGTATTCATACATTAGTAATCTAGTCAACCTTGGGCAACTTCCTTCTCCCATTCACATTTTTAGAAGGATAATTATAGTACTTGTCTCTAAGAATCATTACATGGAAAGCCTTCATCAGAACTGGCACACACTAAGTGTTCCATAAATATTAGCCATTGCTATTTTTCGTGTATGTTCCATGCCATAAAGTATTCTTGAAAATAAGTTTTTATTGTTTTCTTTTAATTTTTGTTTTATGTGTTTGAGTGTTTTGCCTGCATGCATGTACATGGACTATGTGGGTGCCTGGTCCTCCCAGATACCAGAAGAGAGCATCAGATCCTCTGTGCCACACCAACTCCAGTGTCGTCTGTGTGACATGACATATGTCATTATGCCGGATGGGAGCTACGTGTCCTATGGGACTAGGCTTCCTGGAGGTCAATGGCAGACGGACCGGTACTGGCCACCCTTGAGGTATAGACAGGATTCTCGAGTAGCTGGCTATGCGTGATATGGGCTTTGCACAATCTCTTTTATAATAATGATATTCTATATATCTACAAGACAAAGATCATTCTCTTCAGGAATAGCTCTGAGATAAGGAAGCACAATATGGGAATGTATAAGACTACAGTAGAACCCTTGTCATACACGGGGTGTATGATGAGCAAGGGAATAGATGCGTTAGTGTTGATGGAGAAAGACTGTTATATAATATTTTGAACTTTATGGATAGGCTTGCTAGATCCCAACCCCCATGGTGTCTGCTGCATTAGAAGGTACTAAAAAGTATATTTCAACAGGTGCAGAGAACTGACTAGGTATATTTGGTCACTAGATGAGATAAACAAAGGGTTAGAAAGAGGAAGAGCCATGATAGCGATAATGAGACAGAAACTTTCTATTCTTAAGATGAAACCACTTGTCTGAGGTTTACGTTCTCAAGGACAAGATTTCCTCTTCTAAGGATGCTTTATGTTTAACACCTGTCCCTGATAATATATTTTTCTTGAATATTGCTGATGTAACTAAAAGAAGCTTTCATACTGTGCCAACCAATGATACATGACCTTCTGATTTGTTCTTTGTTTGAATACTATATAATGAAAACACGAATTCAGTAGAATTGTAGCAGATTCCAACCACTCTCTTGTGTGTTCTGTCTGTCTGTCATTCACCGAACTTGTACCTTCCTGTTACCAAGACCATGCTTCTCCCACGGTCTGAGTGGCTCCCCTGAGCTGGTCCATGGCACCTCTGGAACCCGAATTACAGTGGTTGGCCTTCATGGATGCTGAGAATCAAATCAGGGTCCTCTGGAAGTTCTTAGCTACTGAGTCATTATTCCAGTCCTGAGATCATCATTTTCAGTGACTCCCTGATACTGTGGTGTGTTATATACCTTAATTTATCCAATGGCATCCTATATTTTGTTTATCTTAATAATAAGGCAGTGATTTGGGGGTACCTAAAGTTCTGCCCCAGTTTGAATTATTTCCACTCTAGACTTGTGTTAAACAAGTTAAAGAGTATCATTAAAAAAATAATAAAGTTTTTCCAGACAGGGTTTCTCTCTGTATCCTGGAACTCACTTTGTAGACCAGGCTGGCCTTGAACTCAGAAATCAGATTACCTCGCCTCCTAAGTGCTAGTACCACTGCCCAGTTAAGAGTATCGTAATTTTTTTTTAAATAATTGATTTGTTTTATTTTATGTGCACTGGTGTTTTGCCTGCATGTCTGTGTGTGGGTGTCAGATCTTGGAGTTACAGACCATTGTGAGCTGCCATGTAGGTACTGGGAATTGAACTCCGGTCCTTTGGAAGAACAGCCAGTGCTCTTAACCGCTGAGCCATCTCTCCAGTCCTGGGATTCATAATTTTTAAGAGACTGCTAAAGCATGTGCTAAATTGTTTCAAAACAGAAGAGATTTTAAGATCAGGGCTCAAGCGTGGTTTTCAAACTGCAGCAGCAAGAATTACAATCTTGGACCTTTTCATCCTTCTCTCGCCTCCTTTTTGGAAACTGTCCCGCGGAAGGCATACACTTCGGATTCATGCACTTTTGAGACGGTCCCTTAGTTGTGAAAGGGGCCAGCCTGTAAAGAGGGAGGCGGAGGCAAGAGCAGGTTTGAATGTCATAAACGCCCTGACTGACTGTCTTAGTAATTGTATCACAGTTGACAGATGCAGCAGCAGTCACGTGGCATGGGCATGACCTCATAGCTCCGGGCTTGTGCCAGGCCCAGCAGCTGTGGGAGGAGGGGCGGGAAGCTAGCCACATCACCCCAAGTTGGCAAGTTACTTAAAGGAGACTAGAGAGCCTGGGAACTCTTCTTGGTCTCCTGAGTGCAGAGGGTGGAGATGTTCCGACTTTTCTGATGGACTGAAACGATAATTCTCTGCTTCATTAGGCACTATCTGCTCCGTGCAGCTCCAATTGCAGGCCAGCCTCTTTGCCAGCGGCTCTGCCCGTTTCCTCTCCCGGCGCTCTGATAGCCGCATCTTATTGCCCAGGAGATATGCTTGGAAACAGAATGAGAAAACTTCAGGTTCCCGCCCGGAAGTGAGGACAAGACCGGCAGCTTTAGAGACCCCCACCTGCACCCAGGCCTTTGAAACTGGGGCCCCCTTGGTGTGCGGGAACTTTAGGAAAGAAAAGGCCAAGGCAGGATTTACCCGGATCTGTAGGGCAGAAAGGGCATTTTTGAGAGAAACACCAATATAAACAGACCACAAAGACGAAAGGACAGCGTTCCTGAACTGAAAGAGCACTCGCTTCCCACCTACCCAGAGCCTATGACAGTTCCACTTCCCTCTAGAGTTCCTGTGACAGATTGGCAAAGACCCAGGGAACATTTCACAGCCCTCGATTTTGCATGCATCCTAGACACCTTCCTCTTGCATGCAAATGCCTGCCGATTCCATTGCAGGCCAGCGTGCCTTCAAATGCCCCACTACCCCCCACCCCCGCAACACCCCAACGCACACAGGCACACGCGCATACACACACACAGCCCTAACATTTTTTCTTAAGACTTCTTAAAAAAAAATCCATGTAGCTTCGTGTACATTTTTAGGTTCACACATTCAAATATTTTTCCTAAGTTTAAATAGTTACATGAAATACACTTTCTGGTATATTGCAAATATTGACATTTTAAAATAAAATGGTTACAGTACGCTGAAAGATGTTCCTAAATGCAACGCCACAGTGGTTGGCTACCCACCATCATCCCTTTTAAAAATACATGAACAAGTTGGAGCCATTTCATCTTTTTTTTTCTCCTTCAACATACATTTTCATTCTACTTTTCATTTTTAGCCCACATTTTTATGAATGGAAGACTGTATCCCCTAGCAAAGCCCCGTTCCCTCCAGCAAGGCTATTTTTGTATACCCATGTGTGTATCCATAGGAAACGAGTTTAAGACACATTCTTTTTTGTCATTTTAAAAATAATTTTTATAATATATTTTTGACAATTTTATATTTGATCATATATATCCCCATCACCCTCTCTAATCCCATTGAACCACTGAGCCCTTTCCCCCCACAAGTTCCCCTCCTATTTATGCACACTTGCATGTTGCATGTGTGTGCGTACATATGTGTGTGTGTGCTCCAATTTGGGTAGCTTGGATGAGCTCAGACAGTTAGCTAATCAGTGGCTACCTTACCAATGAAAACGAGTCCCTCCCTCTCCTAACCATATACTCTTGTTAACATTTGGTCTGATTTCATATAATAGTAAGTCACCCACAATCAAAGCAGGTGCTGTTTCACACTCATAGCTAGCAAGTGAATAAAGACCTAGAGTCTAATTGGAAACTTATAGTTAAGTAGATGAAGCTTCTCCCCCCTCCTACTTCAATTAGTTCATATGCCTGTAAATGGGTATTATTGCTTTCTAAAGATTTGTAATTCTGGGTAGGCATGTGTTGGAGTGTATATGCATGTGAGCAGGGGTGCTTCCTGGAGTCAGAATTGCCCCGTCCTCTGGGGCTGACATTCCTCAGGTGCTGGGAACTGAACTCCAAACTTCTGAAAAAGCAGTACGTGAACTCTTAGCCACTAGCCACTGAGCCACGTCCCTTACTAGTGTTAAAAGGGGTCGAGTCATCACTAACTGTATTACTGTGGAGTTTTAAAAACCAGTAACAGGAGTTGAGCTCAGAAATGTCTTCCAAGTAAGTGCAAAGAAACGTAAGGACTTTTGTGACTTCGGTCATTTAATTTTCTAAGCTCTCTGAGTTATTTGACAAAAATGATGAAAACCTGTCAGCTGACCAATTGGAATAGATTCTCCCCCCTTTATATGAGAGCAGTGAATTGGGGACTCCTGAGGTTTCCCACTCATGAGCTGTAGATGACCTCTTCTGTCCCACCAGCCAGCTCCCAAATCACAACATGGAGACTTCTTATTATGAAAGCTCAGCCAGTAGCTTAGACTTATTCCTAACTAGCTCTTATAACTTAAATTAACCTAGTTCTATAGTTGACTTTCTGCCTTGTGGCTTTATTACCTTTACTCTTACTGCCCCTGTGCTTTCTTGCTTCCACGGAGCCTGGCTGGCAACTCCACCTTCTTCTTCCCAGTGTTTTTTTCTGCCCAGAAAATCCTGTCCAGCTATGGCCCTTTTAGCTTTTTATTAAACCCATCACAGTGGCATAGCGTTACACAGTGTAACCAAATCTCTCGAAGCACTGTTCCTCCTTTTTTTCAGCACACACAGTTCCTCCCCAGGATTGAGATTGCCCCGGTGTTCCAGCTGTTTCCCCTAAGTTAATGCATCAGACTAGGGTTTAGGGTGAGTAGGGGTTGTGTGTTTATGGAACCTAAAAGGGGGGCAGGAAGAAGCGCCATGTCCTCATCTACTCAGATGGTCTCAGGTCACCAGCACAGAGGGTTCTTGTTGAGGGCTTTTAATGTGAGTCTCGTACAATGACCCAGGTCCAAACACGTACCCTGTGAAAAGCTTCTGTCTCAACCCCAAGCACTTCCATTTTTAGTCTGTGTGGAGCCATTGCTGGACTGGTGAACCAAGGAGGGAAAGGGTGGGCAGAGGAGATCCTACAGGTTCTGAAAGTCTCCATGTGGGAACGAAGAGGCTCTTTCTGGAGGGAAGGTGGCCTTGCCTCTGTAAGATCTTTCTTCAGAGGGGGTAGAAAAGCATTCTGAGTGTCTTGGCTACTGATGTTGGTCCTAGGTATCTGTCCCCTCTGACCCACCCAGACTTCTGGTTGACTGTCATAGCTCTTGAAGTACTTTCTTTTCATCTTTCCACGCAAAGCCTCTTTAGGGGCAGGGGTGCGTGTGTATCTGTCTTAGTTAGGGTTTCCATCGCCGTGAAAAGACACCATGACCAGAGCAGCTCTGGAAAGTCCTCAAGCATATGGTGACCCAGAGGCCAGAGCACGTGTCTGGTAGGTCTCAATCCCCAATCTCACTAGCATTGAATCCCTCTGGGTTTATGGACTGTACCAGACTTTTTCTTTTTGGCCACCAACCAGCTCCCAAATCATGACACAGAGACTTATTAGTTTTGAATGCTTAGTCTATCTTAGGTACAGCTCTGGCTAGCTCTTTTAACTTACGTTAACCTGTTCTCTTTATCTACCTTTTGCACTGGGATTTTTACCTTTCTTAATTCTATATACCTTGCTGCCACTGCTCTATTTCTGGCTGTCTGGTCTCTGCTTGGCTTCTGGCCCCTGGTGAACCCCTCGTTCTCTCCTCTTTCTCTCTTTTCTTCCTATTTATTCTTTCTGCCTGGCAACCCCGCCTATCCCTCCCCTGCCTAGCTATTGGCCATTCACCTCTTTATTAGACCAATCAGGTGCTTTAGACAAGCAAGGTAAAACAGCAACACATCTTTACATAATTAAACACACGTCCTTACATCATTAAACAAATGCAGCATAAACAAAAGTAACACACCGTTGCACAGTTCAGGTAGTGTTCCTCAGCAGAAACAAATGTAACGCATCATTGCCTAACTAAGATAATATTCTACAACAATCGACACAGAAATCGACTTAGAAAAAGTATGAACTGGTACTCTTTGGCCTGTCCAAACCTTGCTCTTAGAGGTTCCTAGTGATCTGAGACTGTCAGTTAGACTCTATCGTTACATCTTAAAAAGGGAAATTTAAGAAATCTGGACAGACACGGGACTCCTTAGTCCAGCTCAATAGGACTCCTATCAGCCTGTGCCTCACATCCTCAAATCTCTGGGCTCAGTTGAGTGGCAGCTTTCTGTTTAGCCTGGAGCAAGGAATCTATGAACTGTGTTTTCAAAATCTGCAGTCACAGCTTGGGAAACCTCACACCCTGATTCACTAGGAAGACAAGCTGGGATGGATTTCTCTTTCAAATGTAGCACTTTTTAGCATCTCAGTTTTGTACATTTATAGACATGGAACAGAAGCTTACAGAGTGCCACTAAACCCTTCAAATACTGCTACAACATGGATGAACACGTGCTCCAGGGTTCTAACCTCTCATTCTGATGAACCATACTTCATAATGACCTGGAAGGTCAAGTTTAAATCTGGAACCCACATACTCCTCAGAGGGTGTCATGAGAGCATGGTGACAGAGGAAGGATCTGGCCCCAGCCAACAGGTCAGTAACCTCCTCGACTGCACTCGCAGCCCATAGGCGGCTCTCCTTTCAACCCCCGCGGGGCCTCAGGCATTGAGAATTTCCTACATTCTGCCTGCATGGAAGGCATACCTAAAGATACTAAACACAGGTTCTAGGCCTTTGGGGTGGGAGCTCCAGGGTTCCCTAGGTATGGTCCAGGAAGAGAAAGAGCGAGTGTGGCCGCATGTCACGTGGAGAAGGTAGATCAGGATGGGGCGGTTTGTTAGCGTGTCAGGCTAAAGTAAGGTCTCCATTGCTTGGGACTGAGAGTCCATCCACAGTGGTGGCAGCCCCATGATGTGCCCTGAGGTCTTCTGAGGCCACTCCCTGCCCCACCCTGCCACTCTGTTCTGGTAACAGTCTTAAGAAATTATTTGTATAACATGTATTTCCCCCATTTTAAAATGTACAGCTGAAATGTTTTTAGTATATTCATAGAGCTGTATAACCAATCATCACCACACTCAGGTTTAGTGCATCTTATCACCCCAAGGGAAGCCCTGTACACTTTAGCCATCACCCCACAATTTCCCTGTTCCTGTAATCTCAGGCAGCAACAAAAAGCATTTCCTATCTCTAGCGTCTCCTACCCTGGATATTTCATATAGAGAAAATTAGACAAACTGTGATCTTTTGTGTCAGGGTTTGACTTAGCATAGATGTTTTCAGGATCCATTCATGCTGTAGTAGGATTAAATACTTTATTTCACTTTATTGTGGAATACTATGTTGGTGGCCCACATTTCATTATCCTTCCAGTGTGTGATGGGCATTTAGGTTGCACAGTGTACTGTATACTGGCAGCGTCTGCTGTCCACTGAATTACACAGTGCACTTGCTTTCCCAGCAGGACCCTTGGTACCAATATCAATGCCCGCTCTTTCACCATGCTAGGGTAGGACTGTTTACACCCAAGAATGGCTCTATCCCTTGCAGAAGGGCACATACTCTCACAGGCACCCAGGAGCTCTCTGCCCTGTGGCTTGGAAACTCCTTTGTTTGGGTTTATCTCTCCTCTTTCTACACAGCCTACCTGGAACAAGACATGACAAGACCCAAGTGGCATCATGGAGCGGAGATTCTGTCCTCGCATGATTCAGAGTGACAGAAACGCAGTTCAAACAAGTTTGGGAAAGTGGAATGCACAGGGATGTTTCTAACTTCCAGTGGACCTAGCGCCCAAAGCAGTCCCTCGGGGACTCACATTCTGCCTCCTGTGTCCTCTCCTTGTATCTTCTGGTCTCCCCGTTTTGCTCTTCTTTATATGGGTTTCATGTTCAGGTAGCTTTTCCCCAGGTAAACAGGACAGCCACCAGCGGTTCTGCACATTCCTTCTTCCAGCTTGGTACCCAGCTGAGATTCCTTGCTCAGAGAGGGGGGATGCCGCTGCCCAGCAGGCCACCCCAGTTTCTTCTCTTTAATCTAGCCCAGGACCCCAGCTCATCAATGATGCTACTCACGTACAGGGTGGGTTTTCCCTCCTCATTGAAGCCAGTCTAGAAACTCCAATCATGTTGACAGTGAGGATTAATGACTGTTCCCAAACTATTCCAGCCACCATCCTTTCTCTGCCTTGTTGGATTGTATCCTCTGAACTGTGAACTGAAATCACCCCATCTTCCTTAAGTGCCTTCTGTCCCTTGGTTACAGACACAAGAAAGTCAATTAACGTGAGTCAGCTCACCTGAACCTTGTTGTGGGAACTCCTTCAGCTAATGGCCTTTAAGATACCGGTTCACTTTGGGCGTGGTCTTGTGTTCTATAAAGGCAGATGAAAAGTGTGTCTGGCTCTCTTTGCTGTTGAATTTGGTTTCAGTTCCCAGCGCACACAGAGGACTGCAGATCGCTACCCTTTCTGTGAGTTTATCCCCAAATAAACAAACCTTAGTTATACTCCATCCCGGGTTATTGTGGAGCTCTTTGGTGTGGCTATACATGGGCACCCAATGTGGGGCATGAACCCATGAGACTGAGATGAAGGGCCATGTTCTGGCTCATGTCCTACCGATTGAGCTAGGCTGGGCGTGGCTAGGACCAACTCTGCAGCCCTGCCTGTTGGCTCCGTCCCATCCATCCAACATGGCAGAGGTGTGTTTACCATCTCTGCAAGCCATGCTCACCACCCCAGCTCCAGGGACACAACAGGTCTACATCGCCATTAAGCAACTAGCAGCACACTGCTCACAAACCCCATCCAAGGGCTCAGCCTCCTGAAAGAGCCAGAGCTATCCGTGCTGCCAGCACAAACCAGGAACCTGCCTCTCAAAGAAGCCTTGCAGTTTTTGCTGCTAATGCTGGGTAAGGAAGCTTTCTCTTAAAGGAGCCCTCCTCTGCCAGCTAACAGAGTCTATCTGAAAATATTGGGTGCCATTTGGTAAATGGATATGGCTCATTCATTTTCCCGACTGTCCAGACCTGAATAATCACACAGAAGCTATGTTAAATATAACACTGCTTGACAGATAACTCAGGCGTATTTCTAGCTAGCTTTTGCACCTTAAATTAACCAATTTCTATTAATCTATGTATCACCATGAGGCTGTGCCCTATAGGTAAGGATTCAGCATTTTTCTCCTTTGGCAGCTACGCGGTGACTCCTTGACTCCACCTACTCTCTCTCTATATCTCTGTTCTGATTTCCCACCTGGCTTTATTCTGCCCTGTCATAGGCCAAAGCAGTTTCTTTATTAACCAATAGTTATAAAACATATTCATAGCATACAGAGGGGAATCCCACATCAGAACCTCATAGAAAAAGACCTGCACCCCAAAGAAAGTCAGAGGAAATAAATTTTGGATAAACATATAGTGACTGTCGTGGGTACCATCCTAGGAGATGCCCTATCTGAAATCAGGCCTGCTAGTGGATCTTACACACTCAGGATTCTAATGTGGACATTCCTAGACTGAAGCTGAGGTCCTTGTAGCACATGACAACCTCCTTCTGAGAGCTTAAACATTGATTACTAGGACATTAAACCTTCTAATGAAGATTTATAATTGAACATAACGTCTTAGGAATCCTAGAAATGCTGTTCAAACGGACTCGTCAGCCTCACAGCGGGATGATACTGAACATTTTGGATCCGAGGGGTCTTTTGGAGATGCAGAGATTTACCACGTAGGTGCCCACTTAGTTTATCCATGTTTAATTATTGTTCTTGATGTAATTTCACAGCAGCCGGTTTATATTGGGAATGAGTAGAATCAGAGGGGCCCTGGGGTCTTAGGCAAATTGAGAAGTATTGTAGGTAGAAGCAAAAATGCAGCTCTTCCTCCAGATCCCCCTCATTTTCCCTTCCTCTTTCCTTGTTCCTTCATTACCATGGCAACTAATGATGTGCCTTCCTCTTCTCCTCCTCTCTGGTTCTCTCTAGTCCCCAGATCCCACCTGCCTTTGTCTCGCCAACATCAAAGAGCAGTTATCAGCCTCTCCCATGCCACAGCCAGGGTCCCCAGCTTTTCCCTACGCCACAGCCAGGGTCCCAGCCTCTTCTATGACACAGCCAGAGTCCCCAGCCTCTCCCATGCCACAGCCAGGGTCCCCAGCCTCTCCCATGCCACAGCCAGGGTCCCCAGCCTTTTCCCATGTCACAGCCAGGGTCCCCAGCCTCTCCCATGCCGCAGCCAGGGTCCCCAGCCTCTCCCATGATACAGCCAGGGTCCCCAGCCTTTTCCCATGTCACAGCCAGGGTCCCCAGCCTCTTCCATGCCACAGCCAGGGTCCCCAGCCTCTCCCATGCCACAGCCAGAGTCCCCAGCCTCTCCCATGTCACAGCCAGGGTCCCCAGCCTCTCCCATGCCACAGCCAGGGTCCCCAGCCTCTCCCATGCCACAGCCAGAGTCCCCAGCCTCTCCCATGTCACAGCCAGGGTCCCCAGCCTCTCCCATGCCACAGCCAGGGTCCCCAGCCTCTCCCATGTCACAGCCAGGGTCCCCAGCCTTTTCCCATGCCACAGCCAGAATCCCCAGCCTTTTCCCATGTCACAGCCAGGGTCCCCAGCCTCTCCCATGATACAGCCAGGGTCCCCAGCCTCTCCCATGCCACAGCCAGGGTCCCCAGCCTCTCCCATGTCACAGCCAGGGTCCCCAGCCTCTTCCATGCCACAGCCAGGGTCCCCAGCCTTTTCCCATGTCACAGCCAGGGTCCCCAGCCTTTTCCCATGCCACAGCCAGGGTCCCCAGCCTTTTCCCATGTCACAGCCAGGGTCCCCAGCCTCTCCCATGCCACAGCCAGGGTCCTCAGCCTTTCCCCATGCCGCAGCCAGGGTCCCCAGCCTCTCCCAAGCCACAGCCAGAATCCCCAGCCTTTCCCCATGCCACAGCCAGGGTCCCCAGCCTCTTCTATGACACAGCCAGGGTCCCCAGCCTCTCCCATGCCACAGCCAGGGTCCCCAGCCTCTCCCATGTCACAGCCAGGGTCCCCAGCCTTTTCCCATGCCACAGCCAGGGTCCCCAGCCTCTCCCATGCCACAGCCAGGGTCCCCAGCCTCTCCCATGATACAGCCAGGGTCCCCAGCCTCTTCCATGACACAGCCAGGGTCCCCAGCCTTTCCCCATGCCACAGCCAGGGTCCCCAGTCCTTCCCCTTATACCCTCCTCTGACACCTTCTCCCACCTATTGCCTTTTTCCCCAGGCCTCTGAATTGAGATTTCCTTAATCTTGATCTAGCCTTTAGTTAAATTCCCATCTACAAGAAGTTGCATGAAAATTAGATTTTTGCCACTCTAACCTGATTTGAAATGCATTAAGAGATCTGCCTCTTGGAACACCTCAAGGTGAGGCAATTTGGGAAGGAAGAAGAGTCCCCTTACTGCTGCTGTGAGCTTAAACATTGTTAGGGAGTGAATCACGTTCTATTTCTGTATCAGGAGTGCTTCTGTTTGGAGAAACTCCCCCAGCGTGTCTCTGAGGGAAACAATCTATCCTAAAAGAATAGCATCTCAAGTTCAGGGATTATGAGCTGCTGGCCTCACAGACTTCTGTCAGGGCCACAGAGTAACTAAAGAAAATTGAAGCAACATTTGAAAGCCAGCAGGTTCTCACATGGGTGCTGGAGCTGGCTGCCCTGGACAGAGGCATGGTGTGTGCATCTCCACACAGCGAAGGGGGTGGGCAGGAGGTGCCTGCTTTGTGATGCTGTGTTTCCTGCTCTGCTGGCCACACCTACCCAGCTCCCCCATCTGCCTGTGTGTGTGTGTGTGTGTGTGTGTGTGTGCACGCTCTGTGTGTGGAATGTGTTCAGTATACATTGTGTCCTTGTGAACTATGCATGTTATATAGGTGCACCTTGTGTAGTGTATGTGCGAGGTATGTTTGGTACTGTGGTGTGTGCATGTATGAGGAGTATGTGGTAGCATGTAGCAGTGTGTGGTGTGTATTTGATATGCATATTTGAGGTGTTTGTGTGGCATATTTGTGTGGTATATGTATCTGGTGTGTTTGTGTGGTATAAATGTGCGTGGTACTGTGTGATATGGGTGATATGTGTATATGGTCTGTGCAGTATGTATATAGTTCTATGTGTAATAGCATGTGGAATGTGTGATACATGTGAAGCATGTGGTATATGTATGTGGTGGTATGTGGTATATGTAATATGGGTAATGTGTGGTATGTGTAATGTTTGTATGGTACATGTACTTGGGGTATATGTGTGGTAGTATTTATGTAGTGTATGTGTGGTATGTATAGTGTATGTATATGAGGTGTATGTGTGTGGTATATGTGTGTGGTATGCCAGTGCAGTAAAAGGAGTATGTGTGTATATGTGTACTGTGCATGTGAAACGTTTGTGTGATATATGTATGATATGTCTATATGTGCATGGTAGTATGTGATAGTGTGAGGCCTGTATATGTGTGTGTATATTGAGTGGTGTATATGTGTGATGTGTGTCTGTATGTGTGGTGTGTGTAGATGTATGTGTAGCATGGGTCTGTATGACGTGTATGTGGTGTGTATATTTGTGTTGTGTGTAGTATTGCTGTGTATGTGTGGTGAATAGTGTATATGTGTGGTATATTTTTACCTCCCCAGTGCTGTGATTATAAGCATGTTTCACCATGTCTGGCTTTTTTTATGACTGTGTTCTGGGTACTGAACTGACTATATCTGCAGCCCCTGGAGTCAGGGCTTTTGAAGAATTATTAAGATGAGGCCTTGGTCCAGTCTTAATGGTGTCTTACTGTCCTTTCTTCCAGGTTGGTCATAGCAATCACATACCCATGCAGGCACAGCACTTTGGAGGACCCATGCAGGCCCTCTGTGAGATCAGGCCAATTTGCACACTGTTGTGAGGGAGGCAGGAGGCTCACAAGACCTTCTTCAGCAGCTCCGCCCCTCCCTGAGATTATGGAAGATGTGGGCTATTGACTGATGTGGGACTTCCCAGTGGGTCACTGCCTGTAAACCAGACTATCCAGGGAATTTCTGAAGGGGTTGTGTGGCTGACTTTGGGCTACTCCTGCTTCTGAGAACCTAATAATTTCATTAGTCTTGATAAATAAATAATCCTAATAAATCTATTAGTTCACCAGACCAACTTCAGTAGAAATCTTTTATTGGTCTTTAGGAACCTATTTGGGATGATTAGACATTTATATCTTCCCAGCAAAAAAGAAACATGCGACAAAGATATCTGAGCATACGGAGGGACATGTGAGATATATCTGCACAGAGGAAGGCCATGTTCAAGCCAAGCGGGGCAGCTCCTTTGTTCAGGCTTCCAATCTCCAGAACTGGATGGAATTCCTGTTGTCTAAGCCATCTGTGCCATTTGCTATGGCAGCCTGAACAGTCTAAGACTAGGTGGCCATGGGATGACCAACCCAACAGTGATGCATGGTTCATAAAAACTCAGTGGGAGAAATTGGGGTTCAACCTGAAGATCTGAAAAGCAAAGCAGCCAGCCACGGACTCTTACCTCAGCCTCAGTCTGAAATGGCGATCCTGACAGGAGGAATCTCAGAATGAGATTGTGTCTGAGAGCTGTCTCCTCCCATTTAACAATCCTCTCTAGGGCTGGGATTAAAGGCGTGCACCTCCCGGTTTCTATGATAAACTAGGGTGGTTACTGGGATTAGAGGTGTGTTATTGCGGCTTGGTATGTAAGGCTGGTCAGTGTGGCTGTTTTACTCTCTGAACTTCAGGCAAGCTTTATTTATTAAAATATAAATGAATTATCATTGCACCACAGAGTGGACAGAGCAAACATACTGAAAGACTTTGCTCAAGGTACGCCCTGGCAAGAAGTCTTCGGTGCAGTCTAAGTTCCCAGGGCCTTTCTCAGACTCCCTCTTGCCCCCTTCTGTTCTGGGCTCCATGGAATTGCCGCAGTTGGGTGGTGTGTGCAGCCACACTGTTCGCTGCTCTGGCACCTCCAGGATCCAAAGCTGCTCATCCTCGCACAGAGCGGAGCTGCCCAGGGTGGAAGTGGTCAGCCCTTCTCGGGGGGTGGGGAAGGTCCTGACACTGCACCCCCATCCCACTCCCCCCACCCCAGTTCTCCTGCCAGGTCTCCTTGCTCAGCACTTTCACAAGACTTCCTGGTGGCTTTCCTCCAAGATCTTCCTTCTGTCCCAGGACTGAACAAAGGCCCCTTTGATGACAAGTTTGAATCAAAGTCACCATCATTTTGTAAAAAAAATGCATCTTTCTATTTTTGGATTTTCTAACCTAGAGAAAGAGTCAGCTAAATAGTGTACAAGGCAGGAGGGAAAGGAGATGTGTCCCCGAGATGGAGACTGGGTGGTCTCTGGGAGTCCTGTTGAGTGGCTAGGGACGTACAATGCCATGCTCACTAGACAATGCTTCCCTCAGGCCCAGAGTCCGCTCCAGTGCTGGGATGTACATGAAACCGTGTAGTGGCATTTCAATTGTATTTTAATAAACTTTGCCTGGGGATCCAGAGAGTCAAACAGCCACACCGGTCAGTCATACAGCCAGGCAGTGGTAACACACACCTTTAATCCCAGTAGCCACACTAGTTGCCATAGAAACAGGGCAGTGCACGCCTTTAATCCCAGCGGTGTATACCTTTAATGCAGAACTAGAGAGGATTATAAAATGGGAGGAAACGGCTCGTAGACACGGTCTCATTCTGAGATTCCTGGAGGCAGGATTGTCATTTTGGACTGAGGTTGAGGTGTCAGTGGCTGGCTGCTTTACTTTTTTTTACTTTTCAGATCTTCAGGTTGAACCCCAATTTCTCTGAGTTTTTATTAAAGCTTGCCTTGGGCACCAGACTCAGAAGTCCCTAGCTAGGCGTACTCAAACAGCCTGCTATAGGATGGTAGCAAGAGCCCTGTCCTTGCGCTAGGGATGTCAGAATCAGGAATTCTCAGTGTCATTACTATTGTTGTTGTAATATATTATATTACAATATAATTATATATATGCAACATATTACAACAACAGTAATGATATATAGTAATATATATGGGTATATATACACATTTTACATACATACACACAACACACACACGCACACATATATATATATATGAGAGAGAGAAAGAGAGAGAGAGAGAGAGAAAGAGAGAGAGAGAGAGAACGCGTGAGCAAGTGCACAGTGTGTGTCTGTACGGCAGAGGATAACCTCAGACAGTAGCCCTCAGGTGCTGTTCACTTAATGGTTTCTCTTTTCTTTCTTTTTGGAGACAGGGTATGTCCCGAGCTGAAAACTCACCTAGGAGACGTGGCTAGCTGGCCAGAGCCCCAGGAATCTGCCTGTCTCCACTCCCCTACCTTACCAGGCCCCTCTGTCAGCCAAGCCTGGCTTCTTTGTGTGGGTTCTAAGGAATGAACACACTTTACCAACTGAGCCATCTCCCCAGCCCTTGGGGTTGTTTTTGAATATGGGACCCTGTGCTGTTCTTTCTGACTTAGCTCATCAGGAGCCCTATCCTGCCTGTCACCCTCAGGTCTTACATTCAGGTGGACAACCCCCTTCCAGTCTCCTCTCTCCTGTTCAACTCTGTTCTCCCCACGTCAGGCTTTTACCTCATGACCATGTTAATCACAACCCAGTGAGTGAGGGGCCAACATCTCTAAAGGGTCCCGATGTGGGGACCTGGCCCCCAATGAGGCCTTTTGAGGGCACCATTTTGCTCTCTGAGGAACAAAAACACCTTTCCCCTGGCCCCATCTCAGGCAGTGTGAGAAACTCCTGCCTTACTCTCGGATCCCACAAAGCTTAGGGAATACTAATAACGAACCCGCAGCTGTGCTCCTTTGGCTAATTAAATCTAAAGAAGTCACAGGCTTTAAATTATGTAACAGGGATTGGCCAAAACAGCTTCAAATTGTGGGAGTCCTCGCTGTTTTGCTGTGCCCTGTGGAAAAAATCCCATCTTTTAATCATGCTTAACCTTCCTGAAGGAGCAGGCACAAGCTTTAAATAATGGACGGATTTGAGCAGGATTCCCCAAAGCCGCACACAGGAGACATCAGAAAGCCTGGAGAGATAGACACGGGCCTGAGGGATTCGAGAACGTTCTGGTGATTTCTGGAATGCTGCCTGAAATCAACTGGCCCCTCGGAAGCCCAGAGCAAGGACTGGTCAAAGAGCAGAGGGAGAAGGGCCAGATGCGCAGCTTCCAGACTGGGCATCCTGTGGTGCTGCCAGCTCCTGCCAGCCTTTACCTGTGCCAGGTATAGATGGACGAGGCCCTCGCAGCACTTCTAGGACCCACACCGAGGTCTCCTCACCTCATTTCTGTCTTGTCCTTTTATCCCTCAGGAATGTCCTCCAGGCCAAGAGAAGATGAGAGAAAAGAATGCAGTCTCAATCAGGGCAACAGTGTCTTAGATGGGGTGCTGCCCATCACGGTGTTCCCATCAGGCCGCTGCCCTGACGGTGAAGGACAGAGAGTTCTACGCACACAGACATTCAGGTGAAACCAATGTACTCAGTGGACTTGGGACCCAGGCTGCCGCATGTCTAAGGTGCTCCCAGGCTTCCCTGGCTCTGCCGGCCCACAGGTCCCGGCTGCGTGTTAGAATCAACCCGGGGCCTGATTCTAGGCTAGAAAGTTACACAACGTCAGGTAAACTGTGTTAGCTACCAAAGCTCTAAGCCTTTGTTTTTCTCCCTGGGTTCCTAGATAATCTACAGGTCACTTAAATGAAGCCCAAGAAACTTAAGGGCGACAACAGGAAAGGTGGGGGAAGGGGCCTTAGACTGATGCCTGCTGCCCTTCCCTGCAGTAAACAACAGCAGTCTGGGCCTTGGACTTGGGGTTGGCAATCTACGATATTCTATTTGGGGGTCTGGCGAACTCTGGTGTCTTGTCCTTCCCCCGAGACCTACTTGAAGTGTTATTAGGGCCTCATTATTTGGGCCAAAGCAGAGTAGACCTTGGGAGTGACTTCTTTTCGTGAGACAGTCTTTTGAGGCTGGATGTAGCACCATGGATTCAGAGTGGATCCCCTGGCCAGCAGTGGGCTGTGTTCTGTGGGTCCTGAGTCAGGAAGGGGAGAGACTGTAGCCTTGGATGCATCTCTCGCAGTTTTGGAGGATGCCCAACACTTACTGGTGTGTCCCGCTAAGTCCCCAGACTGGGCCGCTGCCCTGATGGTGAAGGCCAGAGCAGTTCTAGGCACACCTGCACCTAGGTGAAACCAAGTCCTTCCCACTGTGGTGTGTAGTTGTGGCCGCTTGTGCTTGTCCTTAGGTAGACACAGCATGGGGGCCAAGCACAGATTGGCTGCTGCCGGGCTCCCCCTGCCTGACTCAACCAACCTGTGGCCGGCCTCCAGAGCAGGAATGGTGGGCAGCTAGTTTCTTATTCAACTTGTCCTTTTGGAATTCTAATTTTGTTTAAAGATGCAAAAGTATTCTGATAAAAACTGTGCCAGGGAAGACAGAACAAGAGGTTCTTCTATCTTGTTTTCTTGCTGAGGCCATTTCTGTTTTAACTAGAATTTGAGCTCTTTGACGGGGAATCACCTGGGAAAAATTACCCAGCTCTAGTCTAGGAACCCAGGGTCAAGATGCCCCCAGCTACCTTAACCTCCCCCTCTAGCTAACAGTTTATCTTAGCTTCTGATAAATCACCGGCTTGTGCAAATTTCCCCTTTGCAACTGCTGTGTGAGATGCCAGGGTGTGGTTTTTGCCTTTAAAAGACCCTTGGCTAAATGTTCACGGCTACACTTGGAATCCTGAATACCTGGGTATAGTCCCAGAGGACTGGAATAAAGACTTTCGATTGGCCGTAAACTGAGTGGTCATCTCTGGTGGGCTCCCCATATAAAACCTCATTCACTAACATGCCCTGTAGCTAGAAGTAGCCTGTGTTTGACCAATGAGATATAATCAGAAACCTGTGCTTGGTACTTCTTGGAAAGGCTTTTGTGTTTTTGTTGTTGTTAGCTTTTTAAAAAGATTTGGAGACTCACAGAGATCCGCCTGCCTTTGCCTCTGCTGCTCCATCACTTTTAAAGGGCAGGCCTTCCTTGCCACCTGCTCTTGGCCAATGGACTTGGTACCTAGAGTTGTGGTAGCACTGCAAGAGAATAAGGCTGAAGCCATAGGATAAGAATGAAAAACTGGGCGGGCGGTGGTGGCACACGCCTTTAATCCCAGCATTTGGGAAGCAGAGGCAGATGGATCTCTGTGAGTTCGAGTCCAGCCTGGTCTACATAGTGAGCTCCAGGATTGGCTCCATTGTTATACAGAGAAACTCTGTCTCAGAATAAATAAATAAATAATAAATAAAAGCTGTTGTCATAAGGATAGTGGAGCCACCAGGACAGCGCCCTCTGCAATTTCCATTGCACCTTCACCAGCCCCTGGCTGACCACCTGGAGCTGCAAGGTTTGTAAAAGTAGTAGTCTCTGGGTTTTGTTTTGCTTTTGTTTTTTTGTTTTATATTTGAATTTAGTACTCAGACTCCAGGCCTCTTAACAGCATGGTTCCTGACTAGCCTTGGGAAGGGAGGTCAGGGTGGGCACGGTTCCTGACTAGCATAGGAAGGGAGGTCAGGGTGGGCAAGGGAGGTCAGGGTGGGCACGGTTCCTGACTAGCGTGGGAAGGGAGGTCAGGGTGGGCACGGTTCCTGACTAGCGTGGGAAGGGAGGGTCAAGGTTCCAGATGTGTTATGTGGCAGGGAGGCATTGTTTTTGTGCCACTATTCTTCTCTGTGAGCTTCAGGACTCAGTTTCCCAGAGGATTAAGTCCATACTCTGAGACCAACATCCGAGACTCTAAGTAACGTTAGGCTGGAGCAGCTGTCCAGCCTTCACCCCCCCCCCCCATCTGAGCAAGGACATTCCATGCCTTCTGCATAGATACACCTCCATGCTGATCTTGTGTGAGTCCTCCCTCCCCCTCCCCACTTACCTTTCCAGGTTTATGAACCCCTCCTGGGGGACAGAGGCTGCCCTTCTTTTACAAGAAGCCTTCATGCCTAAGCTCTCTATGCTGTGGGCTCTCTTAAGTGCTCTTGTGTTAAATCCACCTCACCAGGCAGAAACTTGGGAAGAGTCTGTTCTCCAGAGTAAGGCTCTCTGAACCCTGGAATTCTCTACAAGCTGGTTCTGCTATGTCTCTGCCTCCCCTCAGGAGGCAAGCTGGCCTCCTTAAGCATTGAGCTGGTTACTTGGCATTGGAGGCACGCGGAAGCTGCTAACACACTGACTTGTTGCTAGGTTGGTGACCATTTAGCTGTGTCTCTTTCCTGTCCTTTGTGTCTGTGTGTCTCCTGATTTTCTACTTTGCATTTCAACAAGGGGACTTGTCCTAAGTTGGAGGGTAAACATACAGAGTTGCATCTTCCTCAGCTCAGGTCCTAGACTCCTGGCACCAGACTTCAAACACTAGATCTGGGGCAGAGGACAAAAGAGAGTTTGTATCTGGAACCCAGAGTGTGCCATAATAATTTAGTGGCTTGAGAGAGTTTTTCTTTCTCTTAGGAAAAACAAAAGCATTTGGGTCCAGTGTTGCTAGGCAACAGGAGTGACAGGCTGGCCTTAAGCCACCGAGTTTTTACCCAGTGCCCACCTCTGTCTGTGACAGGTGAATAAGCAGGCCTGCAATTCTTTGCTATCCTAATCTCCTTGCCTCAGATCCATGCCAGAAACCTGGATCAAATAAGTGATCTTGAGAATTGACCCACAGCAAGCATCTCCGTCACTGAAGGTTTAATGAGAAATGCCAGTTTTACCATTTGCAAGTCATAAGTGCCCATCACACACAGGCGTAAGTGGGGGATGGAGGCATTGAACAGGGCGGAAAATGGCATGCTAATACATCCTGACAGTGTGGTCCCAAGAC
The DNA here is from genome assembly GCF_037038515.1 of Microtus pennsylvanicus. NCBI lineage: Eukaryota > Metazoa > Chordata > Mammalia > Rodentia > Cricetidae > Microtus > Microtus pennsylvanicus. The sequence continues at coordinate 34,726,406 of NC_134599.1, read as the reverse complement.
GGTCTTCTCCGATGCATAGAGTGTCACTCACAGAACCCAGCCAGCTGGAACTTATTTCCACCCCTCTTACGGCACAGCCCTGTGACCGGGAAGAGAGAGTGGGTAGAGACTCTCTGAGTGCTGCATCCAGGCTCGCTCTCTTTGCCAGTTTATCTCCTCATGTGGCTCCCAGTGCCAGAGCTGGCCTTCCTGCTGCTTGGGCTGCTGGGAGCTGAGCAGGTGACAGTCCCTGCTGGGGCCAGCAAGGGGGAATTAGTTGCTGTGTGTGTGTGGGGGGGTGTTAAGCTCCTCTTCTTTGTTGTATAGAGCTTGCAATTTTGCTTCTGGGCTCCACTGAGCCCTCTTCTGTTTACTTTGGAGACTGGTGAACAGCCCTGCTGCAGAAAATTATTTGCCTTGATCTCTGTAAGTCAGCATGTTTGTATCTACTTGAGAGTCTGTGCACCTCTATGTGCGCATGTGCACCTGTGCATGTGTGTGTGTTATTATGTGGTATTTTTAGTTCTTCGCATTTTCCCATAAAATAGCCACGATGACTTTCCTCCAGGTTCTCCTCTTTTCTGGGTCTGGTGTGGCTGTATTTTCCTGCCTATCTTACCAAGGGAGACTCTGGCTGCTTTAGAGTACCCTTTCCCACAGTTCTTAGAAACCTGTCCCAAGCTCCCTGGTGTGTGTGAGGCAGGTGTTAAGTCTGGAGCATAGCCCCAGTCCCTGGCATCCATCCCAGCCCCCTGGCCTGGGAGTATATTGGTCTGGACTCCAAATCCCAGGAGGGGTCAGGACCACTCCCACAGGGTATTTAAGTGGGCTCCCAGAGGAGAAACACGTGGTTCTGGGTTTGCATGTGCTCCCCCCTTTCCTGTCTCCCCGCCATGGGCTCGGCCACCCGTATTTAATAAAACTGTGGGCATTTTAATTTGGTTTGATTTGACCTAATTGGACTTCTTTGTGCCTGCAGAGTTGCCCCTTATTATTTTTTTCCTAACAGCAGGGTGGCAGAGGCATGCCAATGTGTCTTCCTTTTAATCAGTTGTCTGAAGGCTCAGGCCAAACACAGAATGGCCCTTGACAGCGTGTGCTGCCACGGTGACGTTTGCATAGCCGGGAGGGCCCCGGAGTCTTGGCTCCTGCAACAAATAACTGTGGGCTTGGTGGCTTAAAATAAAAGGGCTTTCTTCCTTTACAGTTCTGGAGTTCAGAAGTTTAAATTGCATTGACAGGGCTATTCCTTTCTCTGGAGACCCTGGAGAGAATTCATATACTGAATGTTTCCAGCCTCTAGAAACTGCCCAGGTTTTTTAAAATTTTTTTTTATGTACATTGGTGTTTTGCCTGTGTGAATGTCTGTGTGGGGTTGTTGGATCCCCAGGAACTGAGTTGCAGACAGTTGTGAACTGCCACATGGGTGCTGGAATTGAACCTGGGTCCTCTGGAAGAGCAGCCAGTGCTTCTAACCACCGCACCATTTCTCCAGCCTTTCCCCCCATTCCTTGGCTTGTGGCCTTGCATCACTCTGACCTTGAGGATGGCTCCCCACACCTGTTACGATATTGGGCCCACCTGGAAAATGCAGGCTCAGTTCCCATGTCAAGAGTCTTGGATGTGTCTCAGAATTGTAACTATGTGGGCAGGAATAAAGACATTCTAAGATAGACCAAGAGGCATGTGTGCTCCCCATTTTGGCCATCAGATTACCAAAACAATAGACGTCAAGAAATTGAAATTTCCCCAGAAGTCTCATACTGGGAGAAGAAAGCTGAAGGCTGGAGCCGCCACAGGAGAGCTTGCTTCCTGGAAGGAGACTTCATATAGTTCTGCACTTCTCCAGACCTTCCAGGGGAGACTGGCCAAGACAGCAATGGGCAAGGCCACACCCAGGCTGCTTACTGATGCACATCTCTGGCGCTCTACATGAGTCTAAACTTTGTGTTAGAACCCCCAAGGTGGACCTCTCCATTTGTCCCTCTTTCTAATGTGGTCACATTGAATAAATCTCCATTTTCTGCATTTTATTACTGTCTACTTGGCCCGTAGAGGACAGGTGGTGAGCTTCAGTTTGTGAAGGCTGCCAGGACACAGGATCTGAACTAACAACCTTAGAAACTGTCTCTTTTGTGAGCCAAAGTAGCATTCTCAAGATTCTGGGGGTTGGGACAAGGACATTTGTGTTGGGGGAGGGGCCCACTTTAACTTTACGATTTAAAGGGGAAAAAAAAATCAATACTGTATGAGCATGTGTGAATGCGGTGGTATCCAAGCCAGCATGGCCACTCATGTGACGATGATTCTAGAAAGGTTTTCAAGGCCGCCCTTGAAGATCCACCCCTGAACCTCAACCTTTTAACTTCTGAACTTCTCCCTTGGTCACAGTGAGAAACAGGCTGAGGGCAGTGGCCTGGCCAGGTGTCTTCACCCACAGGTGGCAGCAGCTGGCAGCTGTGCCATCAGACAGGTTACAGTGGGCGGGGAGGAGTCCTGCAAGTGGTGGAAGACGCAAAGGCACTTGGAAGTAGGACCACAGGGTTTTAATCAAACACAGCAAGATGGCTGCGAGGCAGAACAGGTAGTGCTTGGAGAAGAGAAAGAAGACCATCTCCTTGGCAACGTAGATGATGTGGATGAAGATGAAGCAGTAGAGGAACATGGCGAACTGGTTCTGGGGGAGCAGGAGGTCCTGGAGGCCTCCCGAGAACTGTGAGGAAAGAAGACGGCATAGCTGGCCACACCAGCTATGTTTAGGCCAAGATGCCCTGAGCTAGTGAGAAATATTAGTTTAGATACATTCAGTATTATTGAATTTATTTATCCATCTGTTCATCTTTGTCTCCCCTTTCCTTTCAACCACTTAGAAAAAGAAAACTATGGAAGGCCCCATATTCAAGCCCCCCCCCCAAGATTTTGTAAATGAACCATAAGTAAAACACTTTTTACAAACGATTCCCAAGGGCCCAGGCCTTAGATACATCATTGCCGAAAACAGCTTCAGACCTGTCCTGACCCTGACGGTGACCTCAAGGAGGTCACTGAGTCATAACCCCCCTTCCCAAAATCATGAGGAAGAATGAGAAATGATAAAATAAATCCTAGTGAGGTCACTGTCATGTAGACAGATCTCATTCATTTTGTGTCTTGAGTTAACCTTATTTTTCCTGATCCTGGGCAGCAGGCCAATGCTGTTTTTCCTCTGCCCCATCTTGCCCAGCTGGGTTACCATGTGAACAAGTTCTCTAGGGCTCCAAGTTTCCCAGATCTGGACTCTGGTTCTTAGCAACATTCTTTGGATATTGTCCCCTAATGGCCTAGTTTTTGGGACGGTGGCACTCTGAAGGCACACCCTTGAGCTCAAATGAGCGTCTCAGACTCCCTGTGTCTTGGCACATGTCACATGGTTAGTATGTGGTCCTCTACCGTGGGATTTGCTCTCTCCTGGGGCAGGTGGCCAGAGTTCCAGGCTCCCTGAACCTGCAGAAGTTGGGTTTCCGGATGGGTCTGACTGTGAGTCACTCTTTTCTGAAGTCAGTAACTAGAGTCAGACCCTATTTTGTCATGGGTGTATGAGGCAGAAGCCAATATAAATATTCTGGTCTGAGTTCAAGAATTTGCCATGGTTTCTGCTCCACAATACTTTTTAAGATGCCATATTTTAACAGCTAAATGGCAAAGGCCAAGATGCCCTAAACTAGTGAGAAATATTAGTTTAGATACATTCAGTATTATTTAATTTATTTATCCATCCGTTCATCTTTGTCTCCCATTTCCTTGCAACCACTTAGAAAAAGAAAGCTATGGAAGCCTCCATAATCAAGCCCACCCTAAGTTTTTGTAAATGAACCATAAGGAAAACACTTTAAAGCTATTCCCAAGGGCCCAGGCCTTAGATACATCATGGCTGGAAACTATGGAAGCTACAGAAGTGAGAAAGCAATGATATCAAGACATAAAACTAAAGGGATGGGAAATGATTCCAACTCTGCTGTCTCTAAGGTGAACAGCAAGGAAGGCAGGAGACCAGAGGAAGAAATTCAGCGTTCTCTAGGCAGGGTAGTGCTCTGTAGGCTGGGGCTGTGTGTCATGCTCTGCCACACTCTGCAGCCTGCATGTGTTTAGCCTGAAATGAGGGCGGAGGGAAGTTATGATGTGTGGGTGTATGTGTGTGCATATGTGTGTGTGTTTATATGTAATGCTCATATATATGTATGTACATATGTAATATGCTGATACAGTGAACTCTGTCTTGTTCATATTATATGTATGTATGTGTGTGTTTATACAATTTTCATATATATGAGTTTATATATAAAATGTTTATATATAATTTACTGATAGTGAACCGTCTTGCTTATATTATATATATATGAACACACATATATACATATACATGTACGTATATACATATATCATACCTGTTAAGCTTTTCAAGACACTGCCCATGGCCTATCTTTTAAGAAGTAGAGGACTTTTGGGTTGGAGAGATAGCTCAGAGGTTAAGAGCCTGGTTGCTCTTGCAGAGGTCCTGAGTTCAATTCCACAAGGTAATTGTAATGAGATCTGATGCCCTCTTCTAAATTAATAATTATATAAATCTTAAAAAATAATAAAAGAACCAGAGGACTTTATGATAAGGATTTTCATGTCACCCAGCAAGGAGAGGCATTCTTCCAATTAAAAAGAGAAAAATAAGTAGGAGGGATGGGCCTACTACTGTTGATTGCTAATTTTCCCTGTCACCTGGACAGGACCTGGAAGTGCCTAGTGCAGCACCTTTAGCTATGCCTGTGAGGTCTTCTAGGTTAGGCTTACTGAGATGGGACTTCCCACCCAACTGTGAGTAGGCTCCCATGGGTTGGAGTCCTGGACAGAGTGAAAAGGTTATCTGAGCCCCAGTCCTGACCTAAGCAGTGGGACCAGCCTCCTAGGGCTCCTCCCTGGAGCCGTGAGCTCAAACCGACCCTTCCTGCAGCTGTGTTTGTCAGGGCGTCTGTCACAGCAACCAGATAAGAAATTCTCACAAATAGCATGCCTGATTTAAATAGTTTCTGGTTCAAATCTGCAACTATTTCATCCTTGGACATTGAGAAAAATCCAAGAATGTACAAGAAATGGAAAATATCATTGAGTGTGTGTGAATTCCAGAGAAAGGCAAATGTTTTCTAGATAGGAGAGAAAAATGTATTTCTGATGTCCCATTCAATAAGCTTGACTTGGGTCAGTAATATCATTCAATGTACACTTAAGCAGGTATCTTATGAGCAAGAAAAAATAATTAGGAAGCTAGCATGTGTTCACTGAGAACAAGTCATGTCATAGAAACCCATTTTCTCTTTAAAGAATTGGCCAGTCGTTGGGCCAATGTCACACCTTATTCTGGGAAGCCATTCGACACGGGACTCAGGGCAGCTTTCTTGGGCAAGCTGTGGAAATGCGAGCTGGGGAGAATGTACCGGCACAGTGTTGATTGACGGCACCCCGATAGCCTGTGGTGGGAGCTTGCAGTGGGATTCCCATCGGGTCAGCTCCTTCTCAACAGTGATAGCAATCACTTAGATGAGGACAAGCTTCTCAGAACCGAGGGTGACTCAGAGCTGGGAAGCTTAGCTAATAAATCACATCCCAGTAAAACCGAGAAGCGGTGAGCAGAGCTGCTGCGTGCGGGTCAAGAAGGGAACTGTGTGAGTTCATAAAAATGCTAGCAGCCAACCATTATTGAGCGCTTTCCTAATGTGCTTGCTCATTGCAAAGGGGCTTGTGTACGCTCGCTCACTTACGCTTCACAATGACCCCATGAGATAGGTTTGACTTTAGTGTTGAGCAAGTTCAAGGGGGATTAGTAATGTGTTCAAGGTTAAGTGGTTAACTAAAGCGGTAGTGCCGGCGTTTTTACCCGGAACCCATGACTTTAGAGAGCAGGAAGCACCACTTGGAAGTGGTGACATCATTCACCATGAAGTGCTTAGAATGGTCTGGTCACAGTGACAAGTACCTCACATGACACTTCATCTCATCTTGTCCTTTGAAACAAGGATTCGCATAGCCCAGGCTAGCCTCAAACTTGTTATGTCACCTTGAACTGATCATTCTGCCTCACTTCCGGAGTGCTGGGATCCTGGAGGCCCCACGTGTGGTTTATTTGGTGCTGGAGACTGAACTCAGGGCTTCAGGCATGCAGGCCAAGCGCTCTACCTGCTGAGCTAGATCCCCATGGCTCAGATGATCACTCTTGTCCCCATTTAGGGCTAGAATGGGCTGAGTAGGGGTTGAATACACATTTCTCGTGAAAACAACATTGCATTAGTGGTTATCAGGCAGAGTGTTCAACAGAGAAAGCTCAGACCTGAAAGGGAGCTGATGGTTCTGTTGGCATCCCGTGGTCAGATGAACGAGGGCTGCTGGGTCTACTACTGCATCTTGAGAGAAAGACAGGTGGTGGAAGACCAGTCGTGGTGTGAGTATCGGACACAGACTGTTAAAAGCGGTGCTGGGTAGAGGATGCGGTTTCAGGGTATCTCCTGCTCTCAGCTCTCTTTGGAGACTTGAATCTCCTTTAACGTGGAAGCCCTAACAGAGTTAACCACACACGGGACGTGATCTCAGACCACCCTGCAAACTGACTCAAGGCACCAGGGGTTGGAGGCAGCTACGAGGATGCTCACCACCTCTCAGCCAGACCTGGGGCTGGCAGGCAAGGCACATAGCCAAACAGATACAGTGAGGTCTGTCTTGCCAGGGTCCACGGGGATGGCCCTTCGCCCTTAGCACTACTACCTGGCGAGGCAAAGCCTGCTGCTGCTGCTGCTGCAGCTGCTCCATCACCTCCTCATGGTGCCTCTGCCGCTCATTCTCCTGGTGCAGATACTTCAGGCGTGTCAGCTCAAACTCCATGCGCACCTTCTCCAGTTCCATTGCATTGTGGTGTTCTGTCTCCAGGGGTGGGGGCAGCTCCATGGGTTCCTGTCCAGGTCCGTCACCAGCCTGACCCTTGGTGGTATGGCCAGACTTTGGGGACAGTGGCGTAGGGGTCCCTGGACAATCTCTGTCTTCACAGGTTTCATTCTCTTCCAGGATGGGCAGTTCTAACTTTAGGGGTTCTGCATCCTAGGATGGGGAAGAAGGGGTGGGATGATGGTGGAGTCAGTGTGGGGCTCCCTAAAATCACATCCTCAGCTCTAAGCCTCAGTTAGCCTGGGGTGTGTTACAAAGAGTATTTAGGCTAGGGAATGATGGTGCACACCTTTAATCCCACCCAGCTCTTGGGAGGCAGAGGCAGGCAGATCTCTCTGAGTTCAAGGCCAGCCTGGTCTTCAGAGTGAGTTCCAGGACAGCCAGGGCTGTTACACAAAGAAATCCTGTCTTGGAAAACAAAGCAAAACAAAAACCCTAAAGACAAAGAGTGTGCACTTAGAGACTCAAGAACAGAAAGCAAACTGCCACGAAGGCGTGGTCCCTAAAATTGTAACTGAAGGCATTGATAGGTGAGGTGGGCATCTGCTTAGGTAGCAGTTCTTATCACCAGGGAGGTCACTTTCATATTTCCCACATTTTACCTAACTGTTAGGCAACGGGCCTTTCAGGGACTCCAGAGTGGAAGAATCCTGGGGTCTGTGTTGGGAGAACCAGTCAACACATGTATATGTCTCTGCACACAGAGAGGAGGAAGGGTCTCAAATAGAGAGATAAGACAGTTTCATGGAACATTACAATCCCACGACGGGTTGCTGGTTCCTGGAGGCAACTGGATACCAACTATGGGGATGGGACCCAGTTCTGCTCTTCTTGGCATCTGAATCTCATAGTAATGCCTTAGACTGTAAAGCTTAGAGTGCCCTGCCCCGCCCCCGCCCCCGCCCCATGGAATGTCTAGGGCAATCAAGAGAGGCATCCTCTTACCAAAGAGGCCTTTGACTTCCCTTCGGGCATGTTGTCACCAGGTGCCACCTTGGAGAGGGTGGGGCAACTTTCTCCTGCCCCACGTGATCCCATCATCTCTCTGTCCTCTGTTGCCATCCAGATAACCACAGTGCTGCCAACTAGGGCCAGAGGACATATTTGGAGACAGCAACATTTGGCTTCACCAAGTTCTGGTGACCGTCATAATCCCTTATCCTCATAATAGCCACATTCTACCAGTTGCTAGGGCACTTTTGGTTAGAGGCTGTCACACCATTGAGGAGTCATTGGTAAGAATGGCAGGTTGGGGGCAGCAAGGTAGTTCAGCCAGTAGAGTTGCCTGCTAGCAAGATCCAGTAACCTGAATTTGATCCCTGAGATCCACATGGTTGAAGAGAGAGAGAGACAGAGAGAGAGAGAGAGAGAGAGAGAGAGAGAGAGAGAGAGAGAGAGAGAGAACTGACTCTCTATGTTTCCTATGGAATATGTGTATACCATATAACCCCAAATAAATAAATGTAATAAAAAATTAAAAGACAAAACTCAGTAAAGATTGGGCCTTTCTTACCCCAGGGCTGCTGAAAACTGGAATGTCAGTTGTTGGTGCTAGAAGCCTATTGTATGAATTTCAATCCCTTAGGTTTGCCCTTTAAATGCAGATTATATTGGGATGGATCGGTTTTCTCCTCCCCGAGTTCTATGCTGAATGCTCCTCAGGACCTCAGAATGTAACTTTATTTGGAGATGGGATCTTCATAACAATGATGTCACTGCACTGGATCCTAATCCAGTGTGACTAATGTCTTTAGAAGATAAGTGCACGGACAAGCATGGAGGGAAAACCATGCAGGCACAGCACAAGAAGGGAGCCTTGTGTTGGGTTCCCCAGAGAAACAGAACCAGTACGAGACATGGGAAAAGAAACATGAGAATTGGCTCACATAATCATAGAGACTGAAAAAGTCCTTAGTCTCCTGTCTGGAAACTGAAGACCCACAAAGGCTGTGTTCCTGGTGCCCAGCCACCTGGCTAGTTTACACCCGAAATAATTACGCGGAAATTGTATATTAATTTATTTGCTGCCTGGCCCATTATTTCTAGCCTCTTATTGGCTAACTCTCACATCTTGATTTAACCCATTTCTAGTAGCCTGTATCGTCACTTGACTATGGCTTACCGGCATGAGTCTAACCAACGTCCGTCTTGGGCAGGAGAAGCATGGCGTCTGTCTGACTCTGCTGTCTTTCTCCCAGCATTCTGTTCGGTCTACTCCACCTATCTAAATTCTGCCCTATCAAAAAGCCAAGGCAGTTTCTTTATTTGACCAGTGAAAGCAACACATAGACAGAAGATCCTCCTACACCAGGCTGGCACTGCCAGCTGTTACTGCTAGGCTGAGTCCAAAGACCTGGTGCCCTAGTGCAAGGGCCGAAGACTTAGGATGCCATAATACAACCAGCCGCCTTCCACCTTCCATTTCATTTCAATGAAGACTCCGTGGATTGGATGAGGCTCACTCCCATTGGGGGTGGCAGTCTGCTTTTCTTACTCCATTTCCTTAAAGGCCGGTGTCTTCTATAAATGTCCCCAAAGATACACCAGTAAATAACACCTAACGCAATACTAAGTACGCGGGGCCTGGTCAAGATGACATGCAAAATTAACAGTTATCGGCTTGGATCAGAGCCTTCTGTCCCAGTGATTTTGGAAAAACTGAGCCTGCCAATGCTTTGATCCCAAGGTCTAGCTTTTGGAACACCAAGAGTGTAAATATTAGTCGACTGAGCCACCCCACCCATGGGACCCTGCTGTAGAATCACTAGAAAATGATTGCAACTCGAGCTATACATTCCAATGAATACCATGGGTAGTGGAGGAGGAGGTGAAGATTCTAGAAGGCTGGGAAATATACTTTGTCGTCTTTGGTTTTATTAAAACGTTAACAAAACACTTTCAGTAGGCAGAGTCAGGGTCACATTACAGGAGAAAGGGCTACATTCCCACTCTAACTTTGTTTGCATGGCCAGCAGGGTGGCAGTTGGCAGTAACGTATCTGGGGTTCAGTGCCCTCATTTATGAATGGGGAAAAGTGACAGAGCTGCCTGTATAGCACAACACTAATAGGAAAATGGGGTGGCGCATTCCACAAGGGACTAAGCGGATGACTGCCACCATGATTATTGTAATGATGATGGTGATAATGATGGTGGTGGTGGTGGTGATGATAAGTGCTTTTTTATGGAGTGAAATAAGAGATTAAAAGTTACCATTTTGGAGATGGAGAGGTGGCTCAGTAGTTAAGGGTGCCTTCTGCTTTTGCAGAGGACCCGAGTTTCATGCCCTGCACTCATGTTGGGCAGCACACAATTGCTTGTAACTCCAGCTGCAGAGGATCTGATGCCCCGTTCCTGCCTTCATGGCATCACACAGGCCCAGCAGCAAGGCTTGGGATGACCTGGCCTCGTAGGGATAGTGATGGGTTCAAGGCAGTCCTGAGACCCTTGCTTGTGTTTCACTGTCTCTACAATTTGGTTGATTCAGGGGCGGGTCTCTGCTCCTGTGTGGTCTTCTTACTCCAGTCTTGCCCCATTTTAAAACTGTTTCACAGCTAAGAGGTGCATGTTTCTGCTCCTTTCTGATTCATCTTATTAATGACATCAACTGCAAGTGGTCTGTCAGGGTCCTGACCACATGGCCACTCTCTCTGCCTTCTTGTTTGTCCTAAGTCACTTGTGATTTGCCTAGTAAATGGTTCCCAGGGTGAGACACAGAGTAACCTGGATACGGTTACAGACGCAGGGCCTTGCACTGTAGTCGCTGGACAGCCTCACAGAAGGTGCCCGGCCCAGTTCTATCTGGTGTGAAGAAATGGAAAGATGCAAAGCGTAAGGCAGCCTTAGGTTGCCAAGCAGCAGGAGCTGCAGGTGGACAGCTGCTCTTTCAAGGGGCGGGGCAAGCAGTACACTGGAAATGGAGGGCACATCACAAAACATGCATCAATTACAGGTTTGGCAAAGACTTCAATCTGTGAGAACAGCGCTCTTGAGATTTCACGCACATTTGAGTCTCAGGATGCCCCCCCTGTGAGGCAGTGCAAGGAAGGTGCAGTTACCATGGCCTAATACACAGGGAAGCTGGGCATGCAGAGCAGTAGGGGATGTGAGCCTGGCCCGGAATGCAGACCTTCCTTTCTCTGCCCTGTTTCAATACAAGACCATAAAGGTGATCTTTGGGGGTTTCAGCTCGAAGACACCAGATGTTTTTTGCATCGTAAAAAAAAAAAAAGCTGGTGTATCGTAGAGAATTTTTACAAGCGTATTTGTAGCAGCAAGACTGGGAGCCACTTAAATGTCATCAGAAGGAGCTGATTAGATATCCACCGTCGCACAGATGTCCAAACGGCTAACTGGGGTAGTAGTGCAGGTCTGGAATTTTAGCGGTCTGGAGGCCGAGGCAAGACGACTGAGAAGTCAGCACCAGCCTGGCTTACATGAGATGCCATCTCAATAGAACAAACAAAGCAGATATTTTTAAAGAACCATATGAAAAAAAAAAAGACGGTAGCTTCATTTACACCAGTATCTTGTCTTCAGAGAGAGATGATTTAGAAAAGCAAAACAGTCTCCCTATTTGCACTAAAATGTGAAAATACATTGAGTTCACCATACCCGTCGAGAGCATGTCTGAAAAGACTCCAGAGGAACCGCTTCCCAATGGCTGTTCTGAGGTGAGAGAGCTGAGGAACCAGGCTTATTTTCTTGTTAACTGTGCCATTTGTATTCTGACTTTAAAAAATGTGCATGTATTATATTTTAATTAAAATTTCAAAGTGTGCCCAGAGGAGCGAGATCTGCTCAGCGCAGGTGAAGAAGTCAGGATGAGTGATGTGAAGAACAGGGAGCCTTAGAAGCACTTTGTCCTATGGGACCCGCACACCCCTCAACCTCATCTAGTCTGCTCTTCAGTCCGAGATGACATCGCGCTGTTGAAGCAGCCCCTCCCCTTCTTGGCTCCTCAGTTCTGGACTTGGCAACATTGAGACACTGTCCTCAGGTTGCTGCAGTGGTTTAGAGGGTTAGAATGGTAACCGTAACAATAGCTTGTGGCTGTTGGGCACTAACTATATGCCAGACACTGAAATGTTTTCCATGGTGTATTGTACATAAGTTTCAGAACAGCCTGTAAGTTAGGACTATCGCTATTTCTCTAGAGGTAGAAACTGCATTACGGGGGAGGCTCAGCAACCTGGCCACAGCTACACAGCTAGGAAGAAACCAGGACTTTACCACTAATGTCCCTGTCTTAAATCTCTTCTGACTTGAAATACTTGGAGTGATTTCTGTTTTCTTAATCCAACCCTGCTGGTACAAGGATACTCAGGAGAGGAAGCGACTATAAAGATGCTCTGAGGATATGGGGGAAGTGACATGGAAGTGGAGGAAAACCAGAAGTGGAGGAAGACGCCCAGAAGTGGAGGAAGACGCCCGGAAGTGGAAGAAGACTCCCGGAAGTGGAGGAAGACGCCCGGAAGTGGAGGAAGACGCCCGGAAGTGGAGGAAGACGCACGGAAGTGGAGGAAGACGCCCGGAAGTGGAGGAAGACGCACGGAAGTGAGGGAAGACACAAGGAAGTGGAGGATGACGCCCGGAAGTGGAAGAAGACGCCCGGAAGTGGAAGAAGACGCCCGGAAGTGGAGGAAGACGCACGGAAGTGGAGGAAGACGCCCTGAAGTGGAGGAAGACGCACGGAAGTGAGGGAAGACACAAGGAAGTGGAGGAAGATGCACAGAAATGGAGGAAGGCAAGGTTCTGTCGGCAGCATCCCTGAGTCCCGTAGGCTGTGTGGGAGTGTTTAACCACTGTAACCAGCTAGGAGACAGGAACACACAGTGATTCCAGCAGTGAGGGAAGGAAATACAAAGGATTAGTAGTTACAGCAGGTTGAGAAATACAGGAAACAAAGAAGGTAGGGTCTGGAGAGATGGCGCAGTGATTAAGAGCACTGATGTTCTTTTTCTTTTGGTTTGGTTTGGTTTTCCTAGACAAGGTTTCTGGCTGCCTGAAACTCACTCTGTAGACTAGGTTGGCTTCAAACTCACAGAGATCTGCCTGCCTCTGCCTCCTGAGTGCTGGGATTAAAGGCATGTGCCACCACCACCTACTGGAGCACTTGCTGTTCTTACTGAGGACCTGGGTTTGGTTCCCAACACCCACACAGAGGCTCATAACCTATTAATTGGAGGCAACTCCAATTCTAGAGATGCCGACATCCTCTTCTGGCCTTTCCTGGCACCAGGCATACATACACTAGGTACACATACATACATGCAGACACTCAAGCATACATATTTTTTTTTAAAAAAAAAAAACAACTTTACATTTCAGAAAAGTGAGGTTAGGGAGATGGCCGGGACATGATGATGGGAAGGCGTTTGCTGTACATGCATGAAAATTGGAGATCGAGTCCCCAGCACCTGAGTAAGAGCTAGGTGTAGTGGTGCATGTCTGTAATCCCAGCACTGGGCAGGAGGAGAGAGGTGGATCTCTGTATCTCACAGCTGGTCTAGCTGAATCTATGAGTTCTAGGTTGAGGAAGATTTCTCATCACACAAAGTAAATGGAGAGTGATCGAGAAAGACCTCAACCTCTGGTTTCTATACAAATTACACAGACCCGCATGCATGTATACACCACACACACACCACACAAGACATCCATACCACCCACACCTATCCACGCCACACACACACCACACACATGCACACTCAAAACACACAGCACACAGCATATACACACACCACATACACAAAACACACAACCACACTCACACACTATACGCCTAGCCACCCTTACCCCTCCCTCACATGCACTACAGAGAAGGAGAGGCTGTGAGAGGCCTCCTAAAGGTTGAGCTTCAAACTTTGCAGAAGAGGGTGTGGCCTAGTCACTGAGGTCAAGGTCAAAGGGAGTCAAGATTGTTAGATTGCCAACAAAACTGACAGGGAAGTCGCCCCAGGAGGTGGTGAACTTGCCAGGAAGTCATTGCAGAAAAATCTCAGCTGGGGGCCTAGCCCCCTACTGCTGAAACTCTAGAGTGGCACAGCGGCCAAAGGGTTTGGCACCGGGGTCAAGCACTGTAGCACTTGTTAAGAAAGGTACCCTGGAATCAGAAAACAGAGCCACTGGTCCAGTGATGGCTCAGCTTCGCCCTCTGCAGACACAGTTTAGAATCACACGCAACAGACACAGTACAGGAATTGTTCACTCAGATCCCAAGAGGAGCAATGAAGGACAAGTCAGTTTAACACCTGCCTCGCTGACCTACCTGCCTTTGAGAAGTCACCAAAAACCTTCCACAGCCCTGACCCTGGTAGAGTAATAGTAAGGATCATCATGTGCAATTCTCTCTGTGGAGTGTGAAGCCGCACTAGAGAGAGGAGGCGCCTCTTGGCTTCGTGCTCCCTAAACACACATATAAGGCCTGTGTCCGTGATCACACAGGTAGACATTGCTCAGCCCAGAAAGCCCTCCTGGGGTTGTCTCCGGCTGCTCCCGATAAAAGGATCTTTTCACTTTTCTAGCTGGATAAGATACTGCTGTGGTCACAGCCTTGTTCATAGCAAGTGCCAGTAAAGGGGGGCTGTTCAGCCAGTGGTCCAGATAGAATACTGAGTGGTAAATGTGACATGGGCAGGCAGACCAAAGGGTCACGGAGCCATACCCCCACCTTGGGTCTGGACACCCCAAGGAGAACCAGAGGTCCTGCTTTGTAAGCCACTTTCTTCCTTCTGCCCCTCACCTTGACATCTTCAGTTTGATTTTCAAGGCTTGGGCAACAGTGATAGGTGTGTGGGTTTTGCTATTTAAAGAAATTTTAGTTTGCTTGTATAATGTGTGAATGTATACATGTTTGTATATGTGTGTAGAGACCAGAGGTGAATGAAGGAATGAAGAGTGTTCTTTATTGCTCTCTCTCTCTCTCTCTCTCTCTCTCTCTCTCTCTCTCTCTCTCTCAGATATATTTGAGACAGGGTCTCTCACTTACCAATTCAGTAATTCTAGCTGGCCAGCAGGTCCCAGACATCTTCCTGTCCTCATTTCCCCAGTACTGTGATTATGGGCACAAGTTACCTGGCTTGCTTGCTTTTCACATGCGTGCTGGGGAGATTCACACTCAAGGCCTTATGCTTGCCCAAAAACCACTTTATTGACTGAATCATCTTCCCAGCCCTACTTATATATGCTTTGGAGAGAGGGCATCCCCATATGATTGAGCTAGCCTCGAGTGTATGGTTTTCTGGCCTCATCTTCTTGAGTGCTGGAACTAACGTCCAGCTCTTTACAGGAACTTTGCATGATTTAACAAAGATATTTCATCCCAATGCATGTTTATAGGACACTAGTTACTTTTTTATATATTGGGTGTATGATAGCAGAGCCCATTTATGGGGACCCCAGAAAAATCTGAGCGAAGGAGTCCTGTGCTTTAGCCAGCTTGGTGCTTCCAAAGGGTGGAGAAAGGATCCTTCATAGAGAAATGTTAAAGAAAGAACCTATGCCAGGAGCCTGGATCTCAGCACTTAGGTGGAAGAACCTGGATTCCTTCCAGCCTGAGTGCACAGTGTCCCCATTACTTGCTTGTGGTCAGAGGACAGGCCTATCAAACACAGTGGGTGTCACTGTGCCCAGTACAACTCTGTTACCAGCCAGGCCAAGAGCGTGGCAGGTAGGTCACTGAGCACCCTGGGGCTGCGTGGGCATTGAAGCCGATGCTGTTTCTTGTAGTCTCTGCTGTTTCTAACTTGTTACATGCAAGCCCGATTGCAACGGTGGGCCCCAACTCTTCACTGACCTTTCAGAACGAGTTTTCTTGGTTCCAGGGGCCGATCTAGATAAGCTTAACAATGAGGGGATCTTTCCTTAAAAAGCTGCCTCACCCGGTGTCCCTTTCCAGCACCAAGAACTCCATTCCATCCTTGCCCTCAGATTCCTCTGCGCCTTGGGCATGGAGCATGAGCGCAACTCTACGATCATGTGGGCCAATTCTGCCCCCTTGTGGCCAGTCTTTGTTGAGCCGTAGCTCAGTTTTGCCAGGGATTCATGGCAGGATGATCTGATCACCTGCAAAGAAACTGAACCCACAGATCCTTGGGAAACGGTTTCAGTCCCAGAGAAGGCCTGTTGGTAATTCAAATCTGTGGCCCCATATTTGTGGAGGTCTGTGTGTAGGGAGGAGAACCACAGGCTGCCATCGGGAATACCGGGGTGCTGGACTGACGGGCTGAAGTGAATGGAGCCATGGGCATTTAATTTCAGGGACATGGACAGGAAGCAGCCAGTAGCAGCACCAACAGCCTTGTGGAAGTGGCCCCTGGAGTCCCCTTCCAGCCTGCAGGAGGGGTGTTGCGCTGTGGCAGCACACGCCCGGCCCCTGGAGTCCCCTTCCAGCCTGCAGGAGGGGTGTTGCGCTGTGGCAGCACACGCCCGGCCCCTGGAGTCCCCTTCCAGCCTGCAGGAGGGGTGTTGCGCTGTGGCAGCACACGCCCGGCCCCTGGAGTCCCCTTCCAGCCTGCAGGAGGGGTGTTGCGCTGTGGCAGCACACGCCCGGCCCCTGGAGTCCCCTTCCAGCCTGCAGGAGGGGTGTTGCGCTGTGGCAGCACACGCCCGGCCCCTGGAGTCCCCTTCCAGCCTGCAGGAGGGGTGTTGCGCTGTGGCAGCACACGCCCGGCCCCTGGAGTCCCCTTCCAGCCTGCAGGAGGGGTGTTGCGCTGTGGCAGCACACGCCCGGCCCCTGGAGTCCCCTTCCAGCCTGCAGGAGGGGTGTTGCGCTGTGGCAGCACACGCCCGGCCCCTGGAGTCCCCTTCCAGCCTGCAGGAGGGGTGTTGCGCTGTGGCAGCACACGCCCGGCCCCTGGAGTCCCCTTCCAGCCTGCAGGAGGGGTGTTGCGCTGTGGCAGCACACGCCCGGCCCCTGGAGTCCCCTTCCAGCCTGCAGGAGGGGTGTTGCGCTGTGGCAGCACACGCCCGGCCCCTGGAGTCCCCTTCCAGCCTGCAGGAGGGGTGTTGCGCTGTGGCAGCACACGCCCGGCCCCTGGAGTCCCCTTCCAGCCTGCAGGAGGGGTGTTGAGCTGTGGCAGCACATGCCCGGCTTTGCGTTCGGGTTTGGGTGGAGAGGGATCTCTGGCCCTACAAGGAAGGTCTAAGAGTTGGGGATTGGAAGTGGCAAGGAAAATAGAACACGCAGGAAGGAGGCAGACAGTGGGGCTTAACAAATAAGGTAGGAGAAGGCACAAGTACACAGCCCCTGAAACTGGGACATAGCCCAAAGCCACCTGTGCCCCTCAATGCCTGCAGGTGGCTTAGAGGGCCCTGGATGGGCTGGGGTCTCCCGAGGTTAGCTGAACACACAGAGAAAGATGGTGTGGCGAGGGGTCACCATCCCAGGCCTGTTTGGATTTTTCTAAGATTCCACAGAGTCTGATTTTGGCCCTGCTCCCCGACCCGTGTTTCTTCTTTATCAGCTCTGGCCCTGTGCTGTCCTTCAGACTGCACCCAGACCCAGCTCTGATGTCCTTGTTAGAAAAGCAAGGAGATCGGGTCTACTGACTGAAACACACAAAATCGTGGAGACGGCCGACGATGATGCAAGCGCAGCACTTCCCGTGGATACTTGTTTGCACCAGAACCAAGGCCTCTTAGCCAAATGATAGCATTTTAGCTGGAGAGGTAGAAGGGAGGGGGGCTGATGAGCTGGAGTTAGAGGAAAGCTTCTCAGATCGATGCTTGTGTCTACAAGCCCTAAACAGCCCGGGTGGTGTTGTCTCTAGGCCAGTTTGGCACTGTCTTTGCTTGCTGATGGGATCCCAATGGCTTATGCTAAGCCAGGCGTGGTGGGGCACGCCTAGAATCCAGCGCTTGGTGGATAGGGTGAGCAGAGCCAAGAGAATCAGGACTTCAAAGTCATCTTCATCTGCATAGCGAGTTTGGGACCAGCCTGGGCTACTGGAGACCCCGTCTCAAGGAAATAAGCAAAGGCTCACATTGACGAGGGTGGAATGAGTACTTGGGCCTCCCCGCATCCACGGGAGTTTCTTCTTGACTTTGCTTTCAGATATCAAGCCCAGAGGGCATTTCTCAGGAAGCCAGTCCCTAAGGGATGTCACCCGAGGCTCGGGTGTCTCTGGTCACATGTGTTTTGGAGGTTCCCTCCTGCCATGTTGCTGCTCCATAATAATGCTCACAGTTCACAGTGATAGAAAGTGGACCCGTGGAATCCAGCGGTACATGAAAGGGAACACCTTGGCTTATGCAGATGTCTCCAAAGTTCTTTGATTCAAGACTTATTTTTCCCTATGTGTGTGTACTATGCCTGAGAACTGGTTCCCCAGAGCCCATGAGGAACCTGCTTTTCTCATACTGGGATCATGAGAATGAGATAAAGTTGAGGCTTTAATCTTCAGAGGCTACTGTGGATTCCTGACCTTACGCCGAGGGGCTCTGACGTTGGCTTCCACTTGCTCCTTTGATGGCCTTAGGTCACGGTCTCTGCAGGTTTTGAGAGGATAATGAACGCAACAGGAGGTAGACCAGATGTACTTGGTTCTGGATAGGCAAATGTTTTCAGTATCTCCCAGGCAGTTTGGAAGATGACCAAGAAGCATGGGGAATTCTCTGGGCAACAACAGCTGGGACCTTGGCATTGTGCCCTGATGCCACCACTATCAAGCATTTACAGAAGCTTGCATGTGACCATGTTTTTATTTCCCCAAGGAACTTCTACGGTCATCCTTGTGGGTATTGTGGCTCAAAGTGGTTAAGTAATTTGTCATGGCACACAGCTGTTAACTACCAGAGTGGAGATTCGAAACCAAAGCTGTTTGGCTTTGAGTTCTGATTTTTTTTTTTACCTTTTTTTGCCCCCTTTCACTCTCAGTTCTGTTTCACACATGTAGATTGAGCTGATGAACCCACAGGTTCTGAGGAGTCGTCTTGAAAAAAGGCCCACAACGCCCATCTCCTTATATCTCTTTTCTTCCTTCCCCTCTTTATTTTATTTTGAAGCAGAGTCTCACATAGTCCAGGATGGCCTTGAACTTGTCATGTAGCCAAGGCTGCCCTTGGACTCCAGGTCCTCCTGGCTCTACCTCCTTATGGCTAGGGTTCTAGGCCTCTGCTATCACATTCCGCTCCTCTCCCATGTCTTTCCGATGACCCCCAAAGCCTCCTGGTGACCCCCTTCCTGTCACCAGATCTATGGCCATGAAGGAGCAGTGAGAGATTTTCGATTCAGTGTGATATTAACCCTTTCTTGTTCTGCCACCCCCAGTAGATGTCAGCTTTGCTGTCTCCTCTGGCTATCTCCCCTTGTTCCAAGCAAAGTTCCTCTTTGGGGACTTGTAGCCAGTGACATTTCACTCTGCTGCATGGATATCTTCAAGTATGTCTCGGCTCATATGCTTGTCTCTAGACTTCAGGCTTTTTTGGGTCAGGGACCATGGGATTTGTGCCCACCACAGTATCTGGCATCTGGCATGGAGCAGGTGCTCATCCACATGCCAGTTAGGTGACAAGTAAGGCAAGGGACCCTGGAAACGATTTCTCAAAAGAAAAGCAGTGTGCAGTTGAACGCATCTTTGCTGTAGAAAACGACGCTCTTTATTGCTTTCCTGGTATTTAGGAATGGCTGCAGATTTGCTCTGAGCCTGGACCCATTGCTTCCTTGGCAGTATTACTGCCTTTGTCCAGAAGATGGCGAGCAAAGCCAACAGGAAGGAGAAAGTTCATTAGCTCAGGGTCAGGCCTGAGTGAGCTGACAGTTCTTCTCATGAAAGAGACAGGGATGGAAAATTATTTGCCAAAGTTTATAAACATGCACCAAGGAGGCAGGTTTTCTGGTAAGCTTCAGGAAAGTGAGCAGTTTAGAGAGGGTGGTTGAAGTGGAGAGGCTGCAGCAGGCTGTGACTGGGTCTTTCTTCCAGATGTCTCTTTAGTCTCTTTAATATCCCTCTCCTAGGCAGCCTGAGAGTCTCAGCAGGCCAGGACATCGTCCTTGTCTGAGAAGTTCACTTTGGAAATCTCCTAGCTTGTGGCCTAGGTAACTCCAAGCTGTGCTGGAAGATTCCAAGGGCTTCCCACTCATCTTTGCACGGGTCTTTTTTATTGATCAGGGCTTGGGCAAGACATGCTGATTCGAGCTGGCTAGAAGAGGTAACAGCTTAGCAGAGTGGACAGACTGGAGAGGTTCCAGCAGCGTGGGAATTTGCCAAGTAACTTTTTAAAAGAGGCCGAGGAGGCCAGACAATACTATATCTTCAATGACAGAGCAATGCAAAGCAAGGGCAGCCAATCCCATCGAGGGCAAGGGTTTGACCCTGGAAAGAGGTGGCATGCTTCCCCCATCTTTAGAGAGACAGATTTCTAAGGCTGTAGCCACCGTCACTGCAATCCCCACCCCCCATTTTTCTTGTGACCTAAATCCTCCCCTGAAGCCGAGCTGGGCTCTAGGCCAGGGTGTCAGTCGCGGACAAAGGCGCCCTGTTTTAAAGGCCTGGCCGCTGTGCTTGCCTGTAAGGTCTGGCAAGTGGTGTAGGCCTCCCCAAGCTGATAACATAGAAATACACAAAGAGGACACCCCCTCCCAGGATGCTAGCAACACTGCCCCCTCAGGTTTCCACTGCATGATGACAGAGCTATGTTCCCGAGGCCACTCTATTCAGGCTGGTTGTGTGGTGGGTGCTGGGCGAGGTTCTTCTTCCAGCTGGCCCCGTTCTGGCTTTGTTTGGTTTTCCTAGCCTGACTGGAAAGTCCCTTTTTCTCTGGGTCTTTGGACCAAGAGGGAACGACATCCCAATATGGCCTCTCCTCTTTCTCCATCTACTTCCCCTTCTTGTTTCCAGCACCCTGGTCCCTCTGTCATTGAAGGGGCAATGGCAGAAGCGCCAGCTGGGCTGGGGACACACTGCTGTGAAGAAGGGAGATGGGTCTTTTAGTTCTGCAGGAAGTTCCTGCTCCTGTGGAATGGGGATGCCATCATCTACCTGACCTCTGGTCACCGAGAGTGCGAAGACAGTGCAGGTGACAAATGGGGTGTACATTCACAGTAGCCAGGCCTCTCGATGGGCCTGGAAGGTTCAAGCAAGAAGGAAACGTGAAAGGATGGGATGAACTTTTATGCGCACACTGTATGTGGGAGGTATGTCAGGTGGGAAAGAGGAGGACAGAGGCACAAAGATAGGAGTCTGTGGGACATTTCTAGGTGTCAGTAGGCACTTCCTTCTCAGTAAACAAGAGCTGTGTATGTACATGGGCAAGGGCATCCATGAGGAGGGATGTCCAGGAAGCTGGTGTGAGTATAGTTATAGAGGTCTTGTTACAGCCCATTGCTTTACAGACTATTGCAACTACTTGGGCAGAGACTGTGTAGAAATTAGCATTAGGAGAATTAACGTGGCTATATTGAGGAGGACTGGAAAGGCCGGGGGAAGGGACCATTAGGAGGTTGTGAGTTCTGGGTACAGTGGATGACACAGGAGACGAGGAAGATACCTGGGAATTGATGTCAACCCCATCCTACAGGAAACATTGACACAGTCACCTGAGAGACCAGGACAACCACAGCATTGAGGAAGACACATAGGGTCCTGTACAAAAGCCTGGTGTGGGCGGTAGTGAGGAAGGTACATGGGGTCAAGCAAAAGAGTCTGGTGAGGGCACAGCTCAGCCTCTAAAGTGCCCTCGAAGGGACCTTGTTCATCTGGCCACTTGTGTGTGGAGGAAAGTGGAGCCCACAGTCAGACAGAACCTTTCCGTGCCTTCCTCTCCCACTCTGGGCTTCTCTTCCAGAAGGTCCTCCTTAGCCTGACTGCACACTTGACTCAGCCTCCTGGTCCAGGTTCTCTGCGGAGCTGTGACCACATCTTAGAGCAAAGCGCTCTGGCTTCACTTTGCTGAGGGCAGGTGTTCTGTCCCTCAGTGCAGGGATCCAGCTGTCCTGGGAGTGGGAGGGAAATGTAGCCCTGTTTGGAAGGCTCTGTTTAGGAAGTGAGACCAGTTATGTCTGAGAAGGAGGGAGGTAGGATGGGAGAGAGAGAGAGAGAGAGAGAGAGAGAGAGAGAGAGAGAGAGAGGAGAGGAGAGGAGAGGAGAGGAGAGGAGAGGAGAGGAGAGGAGAGGAGAGGAGAGGAGAGGAGAGGAGAGGAGAGGAGAGGAGAGGAGAGGAGAGGAGAGGACTTTCTGGAAGTTCAAACAAGCAGCTCAACTCGTCTGTTCTTCTAGTCCAGGTCCCCTGAGACAGCTGCGTGTAGGACGGATGGCTACGTTTATTTGCTGCAGCTTTCCTGGGATCCCAGCTCTCTAATAAATGCCCATCGCCCTGCTGGAGAACACTGCTGGCATTGTGAGGGTACATTTTCATTCTAAGGGAGTTGCAGAGGCAGGCAAGACATTGAGTCGGCAGAGAACTGGCAGGAGACAGGTGTAAGAGGCACAGAGGAGCTGGGGGTGGGGTGAAGCCACCCCAGCCTGCTGCTCTTTGGTCGCCCTCTCTCCCACCTGCTTTGGTCTCAGCTGTGTGATGAGTTTGCTGCCCAGGGGCATTGCCACACTCCTTCAGTATGGTGGCTTCCCACGACATATGCTGTGATTCCAGCCTGGCGAGGAGTTCAGGCATCAGATGCAGGGAACAATGATGACGGCCCTTTTGGGTCATGGCAATCTCAGAACTGGCCATCCCCAGCCTTTCAAAAGCTTTGAAATCAGCCTGAACAGGGTTCTGGATTTATAGGCTGCTCTCAACATAACCTTGTGTTCTTTCCTTTACCAAGTTAAGAAAATACTCTGAAGAGAGGTAGTTCAAGGCAAACTTTCACTATTTTAAAAAACAATGGAAGCCTTCTATGAAAGGACTTTTTATGTGGGATTGAGACAGGCAGATCAATACAAAGCTCGTCTGTTTTGGTGGAGGGGTCCACAGCAGTGGCTCCTTCCAACCTTCCTGATGCTATGACCCTTTAATATAGTTCCTCATGTTGTGGTGACCCCCAGCCATAAAATTATTTTTGTTGCTATGTTATAACTGTAATGTTGCTACTGTTATGAACCATAATGTAAATATCCATGTTTTCCAATGGTCTTAAGGCAGCCTGCCTCAGGGATTGAGAACCACCTCTATAGATTCTGAACTGGGGAGTTGGTCAATGGCCAACCTTAGGGCCAGATGGGCCAAAGACAGGGATGAGATAAGTGAGGTTCTAGAATCCATGTTCATGATTTAGAAAGTACTTCCTAACAAGGATTAATAGAGGGTGTCTTCTGTGTCTGCTATGAACTGTCACTGAAGACAGCCAGTATGTGTCCACTATCACAGCATGACCCAACGTTGTGGATGGGCCCCCTCCCCACCAGCAGACATTTTTCTCAGTAGTTAAGATTAGCAAAAGCCTAGCTTTATTCTAAGGAACTGCAATGTTTCTCAACTCTTTGTTCTAAAACACCAAGCATGTGGAAACGTGGTGAGCTCTCAGGTAGGATGCTTCCTGAGAGGAAGGATGTAGCCCCCGAATTTTGTAGAATGAAATGTGTAGAAACAGATGGGCGGTAGCATCCTTTAATAACACGACCAGCCTTTCAAGGAGACCGCGTAGAATCTGGACTGCTGATGTGGGCTGCTGGAAGGGTTGTAGCTAGAGCTAAGTGGGCTCATAGAGCCTCTAGATAAGGCCTGGTACTCCTGCCCAAGAAAAAAAAATATTATTTATTTTCTTCTTTTGAAACTTTTTTATACAATATAGTCTGGTCACACTTACCCCTCACCCAACTCCTCACATATCCTCCCCATCTCCCCAACTCTACAGCCTTTCTTTATCTTTAGAAAACAAATAGGCAAACAATCAAACAAGCAAACAGCACACACACAAAACACTCTGTCTCTCTCTGTCTCCATCTGTCTCCCTCCCCCCCCCTCTCTCTCACACACACACACACACACACTAGAAATAATGACATTCAAGCAAAAAGACCAATAAGACAAAACAATGTCCAAACACAGTAATATGAGACAAAGGTCTATAAAAATACCATCGAGTTCACTTTAAGCATCTGTCCACTGCTAGACACGAGACCTACCATGGAGTGTGGTTAATAGTCTGAAGTGAGACTCCATTGATGAAAACAAGTGTTTCCTTTGAGAGCAGATGTCAATTTCAGATAGTTACTTGGCTAGGGGTGGGAGCACATGTCTACTTCTTCCATTGGGCGATTTATTTTCTTCATAGATATCATTTATATCTCTTCTGAGATAGAGAGAAATCTGACTAAAGGATCACACTTTGACAGGCCAAAGGAACGAGATTAGAAACAGAGCTATCTTTTAGCACAGCAGGGCGGTAACCATAGCTAAGAAAATGGCTACTAGAATGGATTTTGAATGCTTCTGATACAAAGAAACAGTGCATTCCCAACTACCCTGACCTGACCATTACATGTTGTATACACACTGTATACATGTTATCCTCTACTTCCAAAATATGTAGAGTTGCTATGTAAAAAGAAAGAAGCAAGAGACGGCAGGAGATTTGATGGCCGTTCAAATATGAGTTGGCTAACAGATGGCAGAGGAAGCCAAAGGTTCTGGAGCATCCAAGAGATGTGGAGGATCAGGGAAGAACAACTCAGGGCTTTGGCTAATTGGGCCAATGGTGCTCACTGAAAAAGACAATTCCAATAAAGGAGGATGTTTGGTCATACTGATTCTGAGGTTACCTGGCAACCAGCTGGTCTGGAACTTGAGGTCTGGTGTATACTTGAGAGCTGCTGTAGATTTCAAACAGTAGTCAGCACCCTGGGTGTGGGTGACTAAGGGGAACAAGATTCTAGTAAGGAGGTGGGAGGGAGTGTTGAGATAGAGGAACGGAATGAAAGAGAAGCCCAGGGGAAGTACAGCAGTCAACAGTGTCATCTGAGGCCTGGAAAGTTCTCTTTGAATTAATATATTTTTCACAAATATATTGAGTCCCAACAGTAGACCAAGTACTGTTCCTAGACCCAGGCACCAGAGGAAAACTCATCTTAGTGACAGAAGATAGCCAACAAGAGATAGGCACAACAAATTATCTCTCACACAGTGTCTTAGAAGGCAGCACAAGCTAAACATGAAGAAGAAGATGCAGACCATACCGAAGGAAAGATGGGAGCATTAGACCGGGGGTTGACGTTTTAGATGTGTTGGTCCTAAAGTTCAGCATGAACAAAGGCTTGAAAGCAGCGGAAAAGTTGACATGTGACACGGTGGCAGTGGGGGCTGGGGACTGGCAGGAGAGGTAAAAAGTGTTTGGAAAACATCAGGAAGGTGGCCTGTGTAGCTAGAGTAGAGGAGGAGGATCTGGAAGGAGGTAGAAAGAGGCAGGATGGAAACACTTTTGCTAGGCTCTGGTTGGTGACTGCATGGCGGCGGCTGCTGCTTCTTCTGCTTCTTCTTCTGCTGCTGCTGCCGCCGCTGCCGCTGCCACCGCCACCACAAGGGCTTGGCTTTGAGGAATCCCTGGAAGGTTTTTAGCCAGTGAAAAACACGGTCTAGTTTATACTTTGAAAACTCTGGCCACTGCGTTTCTACCAACCACCAGACCAGCAGCAGTGACTATTGTGGTGGTGACTTAGTGCTAAAGATGTGGGTGCCTTCGAGCAGGATTGTCATTAGTTGAGTTGGTCAGATGAGATGAACATTGAGGTATATTTTGAAGGTAGATGCGTAAGAATCCCTGATGGATTGGCGAGTGGGACATGAGATGAGAAATGGGTGAACCTGAACTTGTTAGTATGAGTAACTGGAGGATGATGGCATTGCCCTCAAATGAAGTAGCAGAGTCTGTGGGTGAAGTTTGAGTTTGCTAGGTGTGGCGGGGCATGGCTTTAATCCCAGTACTCGAGAGGCAGAGGCAGGCAGATCTCTGTGAGCTCAAGGCCAACATGCTCTAGACCCTCTGGAGCTACGCAAAGAAACCCAATCTCACAACAACGATAGCAACAAAAATAAACAAACGAACAAAAGCCCAACCAACCAACAAAACAAACAAAAATCCCACAAAAGTACGTGTTCAAAGACCCAGTTTGGCTTTGGACAGGCTGAATTCTATTTGTCTATCAGACACTATGTGCCATTATGGATGGTGTTGTGGGTTATTTGTTCACATTGATACTCCAAGATTGTTAATAGTTTACCTTGAATCAGAAGGTGGAGTCAGCCATTGGCTGACCAGAATTAGTCATAGAGATTGTGGATGACCCAGATGGGGGGGCACCAGAAGATACAGTGAGGGGCTTAGAGAGTTTCTTGGCTTTTACCATCTGGGAAGCATGGAGAGTTTGGATCAGCTGGACATTCCTATGCCACTCTTTGGATATATCACATTTTAGCCTTAATATCTGACTCCCCAGGGTTTTGTTTTTGTTTTTGGTTTTTCGAGACAGGGTTTCTCTGTGGCTTTGGAGCCTGTCCTGGAACTAGCTCTGTAGACCAGGCTGGTCTTGAACTCACAGAGATCTGCCTGCCTCTGCCTCCCGAGTGCTGGGATTAAAGGCGTGCGCCACCACTGCCCGGCTCCCAGGGTTTTTTTTTATTAATAATAGAACAATATAAATGTTTCAGAATAGGGGTGTGGAAACCGAATTATCTTTGATGGGGAAGCAATTGTATAGACAGAGACTGCTCATTTACTTTCTGACCACCCAGACCAGAATAATCACACAGAAACTATATTAATTACAACACTGTTAGGACAATGACTCAGGCATATTTCTAGCTAGCTCTTACATCTTGAATTAACCCATTTATATTAATCTGTGTATTGTCATTAGGCTGTGGCTTACCAGAAAGGTCTTCAACAACTACATGGCATCTGCTTGACTCCACCTACTCTCTCTCTATATCTCTCTTCATATTTCCCACCTGGCTCTACTCTGCTAAGCCATTGGCCAAAACAGCTTTATTCATTATCCAATAAAAGCAACATATATACAGAAGGACATCCAACACCATCTCCCCTTTTCTGTCTAGTTAAGAAGGAAAGTTTTAACTTTAATGTAATAAAATTACAAATATAAAACAGTTGTCAAACAAGAATTAGAGTTACAATACTTAGTCTATTTACTATTTGGCAAATTAAGGAAAATACTCTATCATCTATTCTATCTTTGTGAGTCTAAATTTTATATCTAATTTATCTTTTATCATAACTAAGGAAAACTATAACTATCTGTCTTCAACTCCATCAAAGACCCCAGAAGGATATATTACCTAAGTAAACAGGAGGTGCATTGTAAGCAACTCCCAAACTTCTAAAAATGGTAGAGACATCTTGCTGCTTAGACAGTCACCACAGTTCTTCTGTAACCTCGGGGCATCCATCTTCAGCCTACAAGGCATCTGCCTTGTACTGGTAAAGTTCATCAGTGGCTTTATTTTGTGTCCTGCAGAATGTCTGGCAGTTTCTTCTGTGAAACAGGAACCTTGAAGGACTGTCTCACCTTCTTTAGGCAAGTTCAGGAGGCACTTTTCTGTGGGTCCTGCATGTCCAGTTCATACAGCATACCATCAAGCAGTCCAGACAAGAATAGTTTCTTGCCCAAATGTTAGCCTTATCACATTGAAGACAAATTCCATAACAACTTTCTTCATGCCCATCAACTTATTTAAAGTAATTGGTGCTGCCTGAAGCAGACATGTCTCACTGTCGAGAAAAGTCTATGTTCTTAAAACATTTTAAATGCCATATTTTGTAAGTCTTTGAATTGTTGAAGGTTATCTATTTAACTGAAATATATCTCTGTATATCTAGAAAACCTAACTAGTTTGACTATTATAGATGACTATATACTAATCTGTATTTTTAATTATACATTACATTTAAAGTGAGCTGAACAAGCATAATACCTTAAACAAGAGCAGAAATACATATACAAAGTGTAACAAAATAGACCTTAAATTTGTATCAATAGACCAAGATCCATACCAATACAAAGTATTCATACCCACCTTTAAATGAAAACAAACATTTATAAACAATCATTTTGAGAATTTGGGTGTACTTTTCTCCAAACTTTTTCCTGATGTTTGTTGGGTGAAGTATTTTTAGGGTTCATGGAGACCTTTTGGGTGGGAGAGGTCTTGTTTCATCAAACCACATTAGTCTGGAAGGAATCCATAGGTTCCCATCCTCTGTGGAAACAAAAGCAGAACCTCTTTGCCACAGTAACATATCCTTAGATACAAATTTTGAAGTCAAGATAACTTTAATATATATTATATAATTAATAATTAATATATAATATATTGGTTTAGTTTAGCAGCGTTCAGAAACAAATGTCTCTGCAGTCAAAATATTCAAAGAAAACACATTAATATGTATAATTCAGACTCTCTGTGTATTTTCCACCTTCATGTGGCTTATTTTTCCTTACCCCTTTAATCCATGACTGTCTGTACTCTTTTGTATTACTTTTACTGTCCCGTTAAAGACTATGCTTTATTTTAAAACTGTTTATTTCTTTTTAAAACTGTCTATACTCTTTTTTCTTTCTCTTCCAAGCCTATATACATTAAAAAAAACACATTGTGCCTCATTTAGAGGTTTTTAATATCTGAAACTGTTCTATTGTATAAATGTAATCATTTTCTTACCAGGAGTTTTTTTTTTTTAATCGCTAAGCAGGGGTGGCGAGGATCAACTCTGTGGCCCTGCCTGTTTGCTCCACCCAGTCCAACATGGCAGAGGTATATTCACTGCCTCTACAAGCCATGCACAGCGCCCCAGCTCCAGGGACACAGCAGGTCTGTGTCACCATTAAGCAGTTTGTAATAGGCTGCTCATAGACCCCATTTAAGTACAGGACCTCCTGAAAGAGCCAGAGTTCATGCTCCCAGCACGAACCAGGACGTGTTCTCTTAAAGAAGCTGCACGGTTTTTGCTGCTTATGATGAGTCAGGAAGCTTTCTCTTAAAGGAGTCACACCTCTGCTCATCACCAACACACAGAGCCTATCTGGAAAAATGCAGCTACCAAGAAGCGGTGCTTAAATCAGTTCTTTTGTGTCTAAAATTCCTTCCCAAGCTGTCCCAGTTTTTCCGAGGATGTCGTGGCCCGGTCCTTGTGCCATTCGTAGACAGAGACTGCTTGTTTACTTCCTGACCACCCAGACACAAATAATAACACAGAAACTATATTAATTGAAACACTGTTTGGCCAATGACTTAGGCATATTTCTAGGTAGCTCTCAGATTTTGAATTAACCCATTTATATTAATCTGTGTATTGCCATGAGACCGCGGCTTACCAGAAAGGTCTGGTGTCTTTCTCCTTCAGCAACTACGCAGTGTCTGCTTGACTCCGCCTACTCTTTCTCTATATCTCTGTTCCGATTTCCTGCCTGGCTCTACTCTGCTAAGCCACTGGCCAAAAAATCTTTATTCATTATCCAATAAAAGCAACACATATACAGAAGGACCTCCCGTATCACACTTGGAGGTGTGAAACTGGAAAGTGAGGCTATGGGCTACATGAAGATTACATACATGGGACTGTAAAAGAAAGATGTGCTGTAGGATGAAGTAGAAACTGGCAACATGGGACCAAACAAGACTCAAGTCTGAGCTCATTTTACAGGGAACCCAGAAGCTGGTAGTCACAGAGGAGACCATGTTGCTGGGGGGGACCAGTCTTTGAGGACATCAGTTACAGTTATGCACCCAGGGTGCTCCTCCTCCTTTGAGGACTGAGATTGAGGGCTGGGAAATGGGGTGATTTTTACTTAAATTTCTGTAAAATAAGAAATGTTGTCATCGATGCTGAGATGGTAGTGCACAACCATAATCTCAGCACTTGGAAGATGGAGACACGAAGGTCATGGGTTCAAAGTCATCCTAGACTAATAAAAGAAGTTCAAGGCCAGCCTGAGCTACGTGAGACCCAGCTTCAGGAACAAACAACAATAAAAAGTCTGCCAAATGAGAGGAAGAGGAGGCTTCATCTGGGAACTTAGAGAAGCATCTAAAAGTTCAGAAGTGACCCTAAGGGGAGTGTTGACTGAGCTGGTCTCGTAAACATGGTGCTCTTTCTCCAGAAGTTCTTACCTCCTTGCTCGGGGGTTAGTATTCACCCCATCTCTAGAGGTAGACTTGATGGAGGGAGAAGCATGATAGAGCTGAGGTGGTGGACAAGAAAACAGTTGACGCAAGCCCTCCTGAATGCTGAGAGACTGAAGAGCCAGGTGGAGCAAGGTGAGGGGATCAAGGTGAGGTCAGAGAGTAGGTGCAGTGGGAGGTTCGAGAGAATGAGAGGACCACGGTGTGATATGGAGCGGTTCAGAGGTTAAGATGGGAGCAATGGGGGCTGGAGAGATGGCTCAGACGTTAAGAGCACTGACTGCTCTTCCAGAGGTCCTGAGTTCAATTCCCAGCAACCACATGGTGGCTCACAACCATCTGTAATGAGATCTGGTGCCCTCTTCTGGCCTGCAAGTATACATGCAAGCAGAACACTATTTGTGTAATAAATAAATAAATATTTATTTATTTATTAAAAAAAAAGAGATGGGAGCAATGGTCACTATGGTGGCGGTAACACGGAAGACAGAGAGGGGCATGGATGCCCCAATACGGAACCAAGTGCAAGGCCCTGAAGTAGGAGAGATGAAAGGGCTCTGGACAGAGTGTGGTTGTCACTCCCTTGGAAGCCAAGTTCTCTCATGATTGGAGGAGGAAGTGGCGTGTAAGCAAAGTCAGAGGGTGACAAATTCTTCACTCTAAGGTGTGGGAAGCCTGTGTAGCCTCTAAGGAGCTGGTCATGGAAGCAGGAGGTTGGAGAGAATAAGAGTCATCCCCCTGGCCCTCTTCTACAACATTGTTAGATCCGTGAGAGCAATTATAACACACACTCACACTATAGGTGAGTAAAGCCAACTTGCTAAAACTTTTTCTTAATACACCTCACACTGCTTCAAAGAAACTGAGAGGCTTGGCCAGCTTGGAGTTAAACATTGGGCTCACTGCCTGAAACCGACCCATGAGCCCTTTATTTTCTCCCTTCAGTTTGCATTTTTGACGGGAAACCCCATTGCCAAACTTGAAGGTCTGAGGATTGTTGAGCCCACGTGGAAAGTAAGAGACTGGCTAGGGTTCCTTGTGTGCCTCTGGAGACCCTGAGACCTAGAAATGTTGGTAGAATCTAAGTTTCATACGCTCTTAGAGCTCTCCAAACTGAGGCAGAAACAAAAGGGGCAGGAAAGGATGCCAAGTCCTGCAGAATCGAACTTGCAGGATTACGTGTGCAATAAACAGCAAACTGTAGGTAAAGGCAAATATTTAATTTGAGGTGGGGTTTTATTTTCCCTCTCTCAGAATAACAGAAGGCTTGGATCAAAGCCTCTGGAACTAATGACCAAATAAATTAAATTATGTGCCATTATACGCCTCTCAAAGACTCCTGGGAAGCCATCCGAACATGCAAAGGTCCTTTGTGAATGCTAGACTTGGTTCTTCCAGATTGAGAGAGACAAACCGAGGAGGAGGTGGGTGGAGGCGAGTAATTATATTTGATAAACTCGATTAAAACTTCTTAGCATCTGTAATGGGTTCTGTTCTAGCGATGGAAAACTATCAACTCAGTTCCTTTGATGATTAAAATGAACAAAAGAAAGATTAACCAAGTTTCTAGAACCTGATAACTTCAAGGCAAGACCAGGTCCTGAAGTATAGAAGATACTTCAGGGCTCATTAATACACATTGGTTGACCCATTTAGCTAGGCGATGGGTCGTGGATATTCAAATGCAGGGGACAGAAGATCATCTTTGCTTGATTTCGATATCATTCTGGATTTGACATAGGTGCTGTCCATGGCTGGCTTGGGGAATGTTCCATTTTCCTCACTGTCTTCGTCTTCCTGTCTCTGTGTACATAGCTGTTTATGTCAGGTTCTCGCTATGAAGGTGGTGGAAGACGGCTTTAGTTCACTCGCTGATTTTGGTTTTGGCTTTAGAGGCTTAGATCACTAAAAAAAAGCAACACCACCACCACCAACACACACACATACAAAAAAAGAGCCTGTATTAAGTTCTTTTGGCCTAGGGGATTCAAGCCAAGAACTAGTTGTAACTTGATTGGATTAACACCGTGACTGTAGCGAGAGTTTTGTCTCCCATGCCTTAATTCCTGTTTCTGTTCTGACATTCAGAGCTCACGGGTAGCAGCTTACTGGCGTTTCATAGCCACTTCCATTCCATTCTTCCTCTCAGAAACGCCCTCCTTCTTGCCACTTGTTCCCTGCTATCCTCCATAGAAACTGAGAGCAATCAGGAATCTCCTTTCTCTCTGAGTTTATACAGTGGCTGCATCCCAAGTGGCCCATCCCCACCCTCCGAAGCCTGTCATCTTTGTCCAGCCCCAGTGGCACAGCTTCTTGTCCATTCCTTGGCTGGGGGTAGTCAGTCTCTGGTTGACTTCCCTGACTCCATCTTTTGCCAACTGTCCTCTGTGTTGTTGCTGGAAAAGTTTGAAAATAAAAGACGGGATTATGCTGCTCATGGAGTGGCCATTGGTACCCGGCTTGGGTGTGAAGGGTTGTTGGGTTCTACCCCATCCTGGCTGGAATGCTCAGTTATCTCACTGGTAAAAAGAGGACTGCAAGTACTCTGCACTCTGGAGGGTTTCTGCAAGGATCCAGTGAAAGGCCTTTCAGAGTGTGCTTGGCCCACGAGGTCAGCACCCAAGCAATGTGGGGACCTACCAGCGAGCAATGGTTCCCAGCAGTCATCTCACAGGGTGCTCTGGGATGGCCCACATGTTGAACACGCTGTAAGTAAGAGATAATTTTTGCTAATATCTCAACTTTTGTATTAACATTTTAAAAATGAAAACTGAGTCTCTAGTTCAAATCTTAAGTTTATAAAAATTCTATTTGGCAATAAGTCAATATTTAAAGTTACTTTACAAGGGCCCATATAATTTCTGCTAAAGTACTTAGACCCCCCTTAAAAATTTTTCTTGCTTATGTGTGTGGGTGTTTTGTCTGTATATATGTCTGTGCACTGTGTGTGTCTGGTGCCCGTGAGGACAGAAGAGGGTATCAGAGTCCCTGGAATAGAGATGATTGTCAGCCTCCATGTTGGTGCTGGATGTTGAACTCAAGTCCTTTGAAAGAGTGAATAAGTGCTCTTAACCATTGATCCATCTCCTCAGCCCCATTTTAAAATTTTGTCAGTTTAGTTTCTCAGCGTTTCATCTGTTTGACTAACAAACAATATCTTCTGAGATATTTCATAGTTTCCAAAACTATACTGAATACCTACATATATTAACTGTACATATTCTTTACAAATTAAGTTTTCTACTTAAATCTATAGGTTTACAAGTAACATGTATTTTTAAATCAAAACCACGATTCTAAATTGTTAGATAGTGTAACAGAAACTCTCTTAAATATGACACAGAGTTGAATGTTATATATTATGTTCCTGAATTTTAATTTCTTATTTTTAGAAAGCATTAGTCATTTCTATACTTAAATTTCAATTGCCTTGGGTTGGAAAGGCAGGTACACAGCAAGAAAAGAGTAGTATCATTTAAGTCACGTGGCTTATGGCTTTGAAAATTCCAAGTTTCTCGGTAGTGAGAGCAGACCCCAGCCAGGGCACAGAGCTCGAGTCAGGCCCAAGACACAGGAGCAGGGTTCTGTCCTCAAGAGCCAGGCAGTCACAGTCCCCTTACTCCAAAGCCACCACCAAGTTGTACAGGGTCGAATATTTGGTGACTCTTTACCTTACACAGGGTACAAGATACTCTGTTTCCTCTGCTGAAGTTGACATGTCTTTAGGTTTCTGAGGAGTTTACACACATCTGCTTCTGATTCTACCCCCCTCAGAACAGTTTCATCATCTCTCCTAAGGTCATTTTAATTGGTTATGTGTATGTGTGTTTATATGTGGGTCTATGCATGTGAGAACAGGTGCCCACAGAGGTCAGAGATGTCAATCCTCTTGGAACTGAAGTTACAGACAGTTGTGAGTCACCCTTGGAACTGAACTGGATATATAGGTGATTGTGAGTTCCTGACATGGGTGCTAGGAGCCAAACCTCAGTCCTCTGCTGGAGCAGTGCTTTTATTATTCCATGAACCTTATCATTGAATCTACAATGGATCATGTCTCATCTTCTCTAGCCCTCTGACGTCCCCAGATGGCCTCCTCACATGAATATCCCCAGATTTTCTCCAGGGGTCTGCTGAGTACCAATCAGTGCTGGCGTATGGGGAAAGTGCCTGATATCTCAAGGAGCCACCTGAGTGAAAGGGAAGGACTCCCGCCTGGGAAGCAGCCAGGCTGCCTGCAGGCCTTCTAGCTTCCCTCCTCTGACTCCAATGCTCAGTCTCTCTCTCAGTCTGCAGCAGAATGCCTGCACCCTGATGTCAACTGAGGTTTCTGTCCTGCCTGGTTCCCATAGTCGTTAAGTCCCAAAGAGATCACACAGAGGTCTGCATTAATTATAAACGGATTGGCCTAGTATTTCAGGCTTTTTATTAACTCTTATAACTTACATTAGGCCATAATTCTTGTCTGTGTTAGCCACGTGGCTTGGCACCTTTTTGGTGAGACAGTCTTGCTTGCTCTGTGTCTGGGTGACAACTGCAGATTGAAACTTCCCTCTTTTCAGAATTCTCGTTACCCCTCCTCTACTTTCTGCCTGGTCACCACGCCTATACTTCCTGCCTGGCTACTGGCCAATCAGCGTTTATTTAAAATACAAGTGACAGGGTACAGACCATTGTTCCACAGCACCCTAATTCCCCATCTCCCTACACCCATCTCAGGGGATCACATGGATCTTCCCCTCCTGACTTCCCTTCCTCTACTTCTTGCTTTATCTCAGCCCCTTTCCTCTGAGATAAACTCAGAGCCACTCCAATCAAAGAAGCAGGTGGGTGAACTTCAGATCTTTCCTCTCTACTCCTCCAAGTCCAATCTCCCAGTCTCAGCCTTAGTTTTGTAGCAGACCTTCTGTAATGGCCTCTCTTCACTCTCTGCCCCAATTCCCAGGGGACTAAGCAGATCCTGGTGGGACATCCTGCTTTTCTCCCTCCATGGACCCTTCAGCACCCCTTTTCTGGCCAATTCCCATCCTAAGTCTCAGCTCCCAATACCTAAAAATATGTTTTGTCTGGAATCCCCAGTGGCCACACCTATCAGGATCCCAGAAGAGCTACTACAACACACAGCCATTACACTCTCTTAAGAACCAGAGAGGGCAGCAGAAACCAAGGAACAAAACACCCACCTAACAAAGACAAGACCAGATATCAGCATCTAGAATCACAACCTTCCCCAAACCATATCTTTAGACACCAATCTAAAAACACAATCAACAACAAGCAGAGCCCAACAACCTTACCACAGCAGCCCTGAGTACTGCAGCAAAGCTGAAGAACAGGAGAAAGACCTTGAAACAACCTTTATGAATATGATAGAGCTGCTTAAAGAGGAAATGGATATCCCTTAAAGAAATCTATGAAAACACAAACAAACTGTGGAAAGAAATGAATAAAACAGTTCAAGGCCTGAAAGTGGAAATAGAACCAATAAAGAAAGCCCACGCTGAGGGAAATATGGAAATGAACAATTTAGAAACTCAAGCAGAAGCTCCAGAAGCAAGCCTCTCCAACAGAATACAAGAGATGGAAGAGAGGATCTCAGGCATGGAAGACACTGTGGAAGAAATGGATGTCTTGGTCAAAGAAAATGTTAGAACTAAAAATTTGGGACACTGTGAAAAGACCAAACCTAAGAGTAATAGTAATAGAGGAAGGAGAAGAAACCCAGGTCAAAGACACAGAAAGTATTATCAACAAAATCATGAAATAAAATTTCCTTAACCTAAGGAAGAAAATTCCTATCCAGGTACAAGAAGCTTACAGAACACCAAATAGAACAGAAAAGAAAGTCCCTTTGGCACATAATAATCAAAACACTACACCCACAGAACAAAGAAAGAATGTCAAAAGCTGCAAGGGAAAAAAGAAATAACATATAAAGGCAGATCTATTAGAATTAGAATAACACCTGAATCCTCAATGGAGACTCTAAAAGCCAGAAGGAACTGGACAGTTGTTCTACAGACTCTAAGAGACCACAAACGCCGGTCTAGACTGCTATACCCAGCAAAACTTTCAATCAAAATAGATGGAGAAAATAAAACATTCCATGAGAAAGTCAAATTGAAGCAGTATCTGTATTACATTTGTGTAACGATGGAAAGATGTGTTGCATTCTTTTATGTTGCATTTGTTTAACTCTGTAAAGTTGAGTTACTTTGCCTATCTAAAACACCCGATTGGTCTAATAAAGAACTGGACGATCAATAGCTAGGCAGGAGAAAGGATAGGCAAGACTGACAGGCAGAGAGAATAAATAGGAGGAGAAATCTGGGGAGGGGGATCAAGGAATGTGAGAAGGAGGAGGACACCAAGGTCAGCCTCCCAGCTACATAGCCAACAATGGAGAAAGAGAGACATACAAACATAGAAAAGGTAAAAGCCCAAGGGAAAAAAAGATTAGACTGGTACTTTAACAAACACTGGCTAGAAATAAGCCAAGCTAAGGCTGGGCATTCATAAATAATAAGTCTCCATGCATATTTATTTGGGATCTAGGTGGCGTCACCTTCCTCAAAACAGCAAAGAGCCAAAGAGTAAAAGAGTGAAAAGCAACTATACATTACAATTCTTAAATTTATGCATCAAACACAAGGACATCTACACTCATAAAAACAACAACAAAGCACAACTACATCTTAAATCACATTTTGACCCTCACACACTGATAGTGAGAGACTTTAATACCCCACTCTGGTCAATCAGCAGGTTAGCCAAATAAAAACTAAACAGAAAAATGCTGGAGCTAACTGACATTATAAACCAGTAGATCTAACAGATATTTATAGAACATTCCACTCAAACACAAAAGAATATACCTCCTTCTCAGATATCATGGGGCTTTCTCCAAAACTGACCACATATTCAGACACCAAGCAGATCTCAAAAGATACAAGAAAATTGAAATAATTCCCTGCATCTGATCAGACCACCACAGATTAAAGCTGGATATCAACAACAAGAGGAACAACAGAAAGTTGAACAGGAAACTGAACAACTTACTACTGAATAAAAGATGTTTCTAGGAAAAAATTAAGAAAGAAATTAAAAATTTTCTACAATTCACAACATACCAAGACTTATGGGACACAGGCTGTCCTAAGAGGGGTACAGGAAAATCTAAAAGAAATGGATCATTTTCTTGATATATACCACTTAACAAAGCTAAATCAAGATCAGATAAGGAATTTAAACAGACATATAACCCCTAAGGAAATAGAAGCAGCTCTAAATGCCTCTTAACAACAACAAGAAACTTAGGCCCCAGATGGTTTTAGCAAAGAATTCTACCAGAATTTCAAAGAAGAGTTAATGACAATACTCCTCAAATTATTCCACAAAATAGAAACAGAAGGAACATTATTTTATGAAGCCACAATAACCCTGATACCCAAACCATATAAAAAACCCAACAAAGAAAATTTCAGACTATCTCCCTTTATAACACAAATGCAAAAGGTTATCAATGCGGTACTTGCAAACAAAATTCAAGAGCACATAAAAAAAATCATCCACTATGATCAAGTGATGCAGGAGTGTTTCAACAGATGTAAATCAACAAAAGTAATGCAGCATATAAACAGACTGAAAGACAAAAACTACTAGATCATCTCATTAGATGCAGAAAAGGTCTTTGATAAAAGTCGTGATAATATTCCTGGAGAGATTAGGGATACAATTTTATTTATACCAATACAATAAAGGTAGTTTACAGCAATCCCATAGCTAACATCAACTTAAATGGAGAGAAACTCAAAGCAATTCCACTAAAATCAGGAACAAGATAAGGCTGTCCACACTTTCCATACCTATTTAATATAGCACTTGAAGTTCTAGCTAGAGCCATTTGACAACGGAAGGAAATCAAGGGGATATGAATTGGAAAGAAAGAAGTCAAAATATTGTTTGCAAATGTAATAGTACATGTAAGTGAGTCAAAAATTCCGTCAGGAAACCCTACAGCTGATATACACTTTCAGCAAAGTAGCTGGATACAAAATTAACTCACAAAAAAATCATTATATCTCCTATACACAGATGACAAGTGGGCTAAGAAAGAAATTAAAGAAACAGCCTTCACAATAGCCTCAAATAACATGAAATATCTTGGGGTAACCTTAACCAAGTGAATGAAAGATGCATGATAAAACTTCAAGTCTTTGAAGAAAGAAATTGAAGAAGATATCAGAAGACAGAAAGATCTCCCAAGCTCATAGATCAGTAGAATGTATCTAGTAAAGCTATCCACCAGAAGAAATCTATGGATTCGATAATTTCAGCACAATTCTTCACAGATTTTGAAAGGTCTAGTTTCACTTTCATATGGAAACACAAATATCCTAGAATAGCCAAAACAACCCTGAATAATAAAAGAACTGTGGGAGGCATCACTATTCCTGTTTCAAGTTGACTGCAGAGCGATAGCTTTAGAGACAGCAAGGCACTGGCACCAGACAGACAGACATCAGTGGAATCAGTTGAAGACCCAGACATAAATTCACACACTTTTGGACACCTGATTTGTTAAAATAAAGAACCCAGAAATTCACATTTCTTGATATAAAAAGACAACACGTTCAACAAATGGAGCTGTTCAACCTTGCTGGCTAGCTATATGTAGAAGATTCCAAACAGATCCATACTTCTCATCCTATACAAAATTCAACTCCAGAGGATCAGAGACCTCTATATGAAACCAGGCATCCTGAATCTGATAAAAGAGACAATGGGGAATAGCTTTTTAACTTATAGGCACAGGAAAAGACTTTGAATAAAACACCATTAGCACAGGCACTAAGATCAACAATTAATGGACAGGACCTCAGGAAACTGAGAAGATTCTGCATGGCAAAGGACACTATCATTCAGACAAAGTGGCAGCCTATGGAATTGGAAAGATTTTTACCAACTACTCATCTGATAGAGGACTAATATCCAAAACACAAAAAGAACTCAAACTAGATAACAAATAATTCAATTTAAAAATGGATACCAATCTAAACAGAAAATTCTCAAAAGGGAAACTCAAATGGCAAAAAAACAAAACAAAACAAAAAACAGAACACTTAAAGAAATGCTCAACATTCTTAGCCATAAGGGAAATGCAAATCAAAACTACTTAGATTTCTTCTTATACTTACTTCCTTTTATTGACTAATGTCAATAAAACAAGTGACTGTTCACGCTGGTAAGGATGTGGCATGAGGAGAACACTCATCCATTGCTGATTGGAGTACAAACTTATGTAGTCACTTTGGAAATTAGTGTGGTGGTTCCTCAGGAAGAGGGGAAATCGATCTGATGTGGGATTCCCCTCTGTATGCTATGAGTATCATTAATGAATAAAGAAACTGCCTTGGGCCTGCACAGGGAATAGAGGTTGGCGGGGAAAACTAAGCTGAATGCTGGGAGAAAGAAGGCGGAGTCAGGGAGAAGCCATGGAGCCACCACTGGAGACAGACATGCTGAAACTTTGCTGGTAGGCCACGACCTCGTTGTGATGGACAGATTAATGGAGATGGGTTAAATTAAGATGTAAGAATTAGCAAATAAGAAGCCAGAGCTAATGGGCAAAACAGTGATTTAAATAATATAGTTTCTGTGTGATTGTTTTGGGTCTGAGCTACTGGCAGCCAGGAACAGACAAACAGCCCCATACAACATTGATCTACCTCAAGATCTAGCTATAACCACTCTTGTACATACACCCAAGAGATGCTTAATCCTACCACAGAGACACTTGCTCAACCATGTTCATTGCTGCTCTATTCATAATAGCCAGAAATCAGAAACAACCTAGATGTCCCTCAATAGAAGAATGGATAAAGAAAATGTGGTGCACTTACACAATGGAGTACTACTTAGCCATTAAAAAAATAAAATTTGCAGGTAAATGTATGGAACTAGAAAAAAAATCATCCTGAGTGAGGTATCCCAGATCCAGAAAGAAAGACAATATGGTATGTATTCACTTACGTCCGGATATTAGCTGTTTAGTTAACGATAATTGTGGCTATAATTTGAAGAACCATAAAGGTTATAATATAGACTAAGGGACTGGGGAACAAGGACAGGTAGCTCTCATTGGGAAAGGGAAATAGAAAAGATTGTTATGAGTAGATTCTGGGAACTGGAACAGAAAGAGCAAGTGGGGAAGGGGAAGGAGGAGGGAGATCAGGGAGGGATGATAGGGAGAGACAACAAAATTTAAGGGCTATTTGAGAGGTAGCATGAAACCTAATACAGTAGAATATTCCTAAAATATACACATATATGAAGGAGATGTAAATAAAATTGTCAAATAATGGGGGAGACAGAGCCCCAGCTGACCATCTCTCATCTCCAAATGAAGCTTCCATGACCAGGATTGGGTTACATCTAACTGAGTTTTTGGCCAAAGAGGACCTATGGTAATCCCCAAACAACAGGCTGTTGCCAAGACAATTGTCTGCTCTCCACAGTCTGATGGTGGCAGCACTGATACAACTCTTTGAACATGGAGGTGTAGGGCTGGTGCCTACACAGAGCCTTCACCCTACTTTCCAGCATCTTTGGTACAGGAATGGACTCTCCACGCCACCAAAAGCGTGACGTGAACACCAACCCAGTCACAAACTCTTTGTTTGACAGTGGTGTCCTACCTGCAAAGTTTGTGGGAATAAATAACCAATGTCTGATTTGACTCCAGGCCCACTCTAGGAGATGGAATACATACTTGACAGTGCTTGGGTGATCAAGAACCCAGGGACCTACGTTAAATCCAAATACTACTGTTCTATAAAAAAAATAGCAATAAAACGACTCCTCATGACACTCTGCTATACTCACAGATCAGTGCCTTGTTCAGCTATCATCAGAGAAGCTTCCTCCTGCTGTAGATGGGAGCAAAGGCATAAAACCATAGCCTGACACTGTTCTGTGAGAGACCTTGGAACGCTCAGCCCTAAACTGGGTGTGTCCGTCAAAGTCCTCCCCTCAGGACTCAGGGAACCCCACTGAAGAGGAGGAGGAAGAAGTGTAAGAGCCAGAGGAGATGGAAGACACCAAGGAAACAAAGATCACGTGGACTCACAGGGACCGAAGCAGCATACGTAGGGCCTGCATGGATCTGCATAGGTCCTCTGCAAGTTTATCATGGCTCCTAGCATGTTTGTGGTACCCCTGAGTGTGTGAATCTCGATTTATTCTTGTGCCTTCTCTTGGATTCTTTTCCTTCTGTTGGTTTATTTTGCCCAATTCCAATGTTTTAGCTTTTTTTTTTTAAAAAATCTTATTATACTTTATTTTATTGTATTTTATTATTCTTTGGAAGCCTGTTTATTTTCTAACGAGATATATAAAGATAGTATATCTGGATGGGAGGGAAGGGAGTGGGGAAGAATAGGGAGATGGAAAACCATAATATTGATATATTAGGTGAGAAAAAAATTCTATTTTTAATAGAAGGTGTTGGGGAGTGAGGCCAGGATTCCAGGGAACAGTAGCCAGACAGACATCACAGAGAAAGGAGACATATTTAACTCTAATCGCCAGACATCGCAGAGAGAAAGAGACATTTTTAATTGTAATCGCCAGACATCGTGGAGAAAGGGGACATATTTAATTGTGATTGCCAGAATGGAAACCCTTAAAACTCATAAGGTTGTATAGATGAGTTAGGAAAAAATCTTTTTTATTTTTCAACTTAACTTTTTATTGATTCTTTGTAAATTTCACATCAGACATCTGGATCCCACTCCTCTCCCTGTCCCTTCCCATCCAGTCTCTACCCTTGTAACCTCCCCACTCCTCTAGGATAACCCAAAATCTCATAAATCAAAATCTCATCGTGGAATCTGTAGTGTGACACAGTGAGTCTCACAGTAGACCCTTTAGTCCATACATCTTTACTGCAAGAGTTCATTGCAATGACTCCTTGGTCTGGCTCGAGGCCTCTGGTTTTTTTTTGCTACTCCATCGATACTGGGCCCTCACGGGGGCTCCTCCTGCATATTCTGTTGTTGTGTCATAGAGATCCTGCGGCTTTGGGTCTGCAGGACTAGCCCTTTCACGCGCTCCTCCTTCACACCAGGGTGAGCTCTCCAGTGTTGTTCTCCTGCTCTCGTGTCCTCAGGTCTGGCTCGCCACACATGCACCACCTCCAGCTCTTCTGTGTTGCCTAGGAGACACTCTGCCGCTGTAGTTTCTCAGCTGGTGAGAGATGGGGGGGCAGCTCGCTCACTCTTGTGACCTCGGGACAGTTCTTCCGCGTACCATAGGCCTCGAGGGGCTCACAGGAGATGGACAGGGCTTCTC
Source organism: Microtus pennsylvanicus (assembly GCF_037038515.1). NCBI lineage: Eukaryota > Metazoa > Chordata > Mammalia > Rodentia > Cricetidae > Microtus > Microtus pennsylvanicus. The sequence goes on along the minus strand of NC_134599.1, from coordinate 34,684,041 downwards.
TCCCTGGCCCATGCCATCTTATGGTAGACGAGGGCCAGGGCCAGACCCTAAATTAAATGCTGGTCTAGTTTTTAGAACTGTACTCCAAAACAAAGCTTAAAAAGAATGCTAGGACTATAATATAGTTCACAACAAGACAAAACTCACAACGAATAGCATCTAATAACCCCCACCCCACATACACACATATGTATATTGCAGCCTTAATGGAGAAAAAGATCAGACAACTGAAAGTGATTAAAAATGATAAGATATTATCATGATAATAATTAGGAGGCAGAAGTTCAGTTATTTTGACCATTTCCATCTTATATGTTCAAAGGCAGAGAAGAAAAGATCAGATACATTGTAGAGAACCAGAAAATAGCTTTAAAGACATAAGCTGAATTTCCAGAGACTAAACTATGTGACATGAAGATTAAATGTACCAAGTAGTATTAAAGGCAGATTATGACATGCAGCAAAAGAATTAGGGAACTTAAAACAAAATGAGCCACTCAAAATGAGACGATGAAAAAAGATAGAGACTAAATATTAGTGAACTGTTAGCACCACCATGGGAGGAAAATTATGGCTTAAGATTTTCCAACAAAAATTAATATGCAGGCATGTGTGTATATCCACTAGTTTCCTTTCGGTTTTCTATGGTAAAAGGCTGATCAAAAGTGGCAAGGGCAGAAAATGGTTTATTTCAGTAAATAGCTCATCCTTACAGGAAGCTGAGGCAGGAGCCTGGAGGCAGAAACTGAACAAAGACCATGGAGGAGTGCAGTTTACTGGCTTGATCTTCACGAATTGTTCAGCCTGCTTCCTTAGACACCCAGGACCACCTGCCCAGAAGCAGGACTGCCCATGGCGGACTAATCTTCCCACGTCAGTTATTAATCAAGAAAATGTCCCGTAGGCTTGTCTATAGGCAATCTTACAGAGACATTGTGTTTTCCAGTTCAGGTTTCCCTTTCTCAGAATTTCTAGACTGAATCAAGTTGAGAAAAACAAACAGAAACAAAACCAACCAACCAACAAAACCAAAAACCCAAATCCAGCTGACACAAGGTTAGAGGTCAACCCTAGGAACCGTCCTCAGGAACTGTGGACTGAAGGCGTAAGTTGCAAACAATGCCACACCAGTTTGGAATTATGTTTAATAGGGTGGTATTTATTTAAAGGGGAAAAAACTTACAGATAACCGTCCCAGACAACAGGCTTATCATTTCCTTTACATATGCAGAGTGCAAGCCAAAATTAACAACAGCTTGCTTAATTTCTTTCCAATCATTCATTGCTATTGGCATCCATCTAGCTTCTTTGACTCCCTTTGAGCCTTTAGAAGTTGATGCTTTGTCAGAATTAAGCATAGGGTATGTCGCTAGAACCCTGGGTAAGCCAGTTCTCATAGCTGGTGGAGGCATTGTATCCTGTCCTTGTGCCTCCTTACTCTGTTCACCAGCTGCAATAATTTCTCCAATCTTTTCAAATCTTTTTATCATTGTCTCTCTTAAATCCTGAATCTCTTGACCTGTATATGTTTCCAGTGATTTCACAGAGGTATCAATTTTTTGGTCCCCATTCTGCACCTGTGATTCCAAAGCTTTAATTTTTTCCTTCAAAGATAACATGTCCTCCTTAAACTTTTCTTGTATATCATGTAGATTCCCATCTTGGAGGTACATTATGTCTGTTACCTTATCAAAAACTTTATGATAAAGTCTGAACGTCAAATTCAACAGCCTGAACCCTTTCAGGTAACTTTCTAATACCCTTGGATATGGAGTCAATTTTGTCTGTCATGGTATCCACTTGTTCAGATAACCTCTGATTTTCAATAATTTTAATCCTGTCAATTAGTTGTTCATTATTAGTTCGTAAAGATTCTATCGTTCTTAGGAGTGCCATATTCTTCTGTTCATTATTAGTTCGTAAAGATTCTATCGTTCTTAGGAGTGCCATATTCTTCCTTAATGATAGAATATGGAAAAGAAAACTGAAACCTAGTAACAAGCAAATTAAGGTATCCCCATAATCATATAAACCTTGTATGACGTAATCCATTGTATTGGTAAATATAAATTTACTAATCCATTGTATTAGTGAAAACAAAGCAGTAAAATTTGCGTTAGAAACGAAAACTACCATATTATGTATTATCCAGCAGGTGGCGCTGTTGCAGAGTCGCGATGAAAACGGGGTCCTGTTTCAGTGCCTTAGTAGATGTTAAAAACTGAAAAATGCGAGTTTCTCAACAAAGTAAATGTAATTAAATCAATTCCATAGACGGAACCAGAAACCCAGAATCCAGGGGTAGAGAAGAGCAACCTGGAAGCTGCTTATGCCTCCAGGTGACAGAGTCACCCTGAGGGGTTGCAGCTTTCTGCAACCGGCAACTGTGTGCTCTGGTTCGTGCCACTTAAGAGCTGTGCTTGCAAGGGAGATTTAAAAACGACTCAGAAAAGAGCAAACCATGCGGGCAGAGACTACGTGGGCCTGTGGAATTTAAATCCACATGGGGAGGCAGACGATAGGGTGCGTGGGGACTTGAAGTCAATCTGAGGTGTCTAAAGGGAAAATATAAAGAACTGCAGCAAGAAAAGCCACTGCGTGATAATTTATATTAAACTGCTGGCTCCACGCACAAGGCACAGGCCATGGCAGAGGTCCTAAGACCAAATGTTGGGTGCCAGGTGAAGGCATAAGTCACAAACAATGCCACACCAGTTTGGAATTATGATTAATAGGGTGATATTTATTTAAAGGGGAAAAAACTTGGTTAGCCCAGGATTTGCTGAGCTTGATAAAGACTATCCGCCCATAGAAGCTTAATAAACCCAAATGCCGGAAATAGAAAACTAAAAAGAAGTAGAAAATTCTATAAAAAGGTGAGCAGAATTGTTTAGGATTTGTGATGAAGACCAGCCGGTTAGGCCCCAGGAAAAGAGAAAGAAGCAAAGATCAGAATGGCAATAGTTCTTAGAAGGGATGTTAGAAAACACCGGGGTGGACTCTTATCATTACATCACTGAAACTTTTAAAAAGTTTGACTTTGAATTTCTTACCCAGTGATAAGATTCTAGATAAGAAAACACATAAAATATGTTTTCTGACCCCAGTCGACTTGTTAGGGACCAATAAAGGAAAGATATCTGGAATATATTCAATATTTGAAAGATATGTAATACACTTATAAGTAATACATGATTGAATAACAAACTCCAAGAATATTAAAATGTTTCATACTAAATGGAATTGCTATAAAAAGATTTTCCAACGTGGTGGCATACAGCTAAAGCAGAACCTAAGAGGAAATGTATAGGCCTAAAATACTTGTGTTAGGAAAGATTTCTAACCCATGACCTCAGAGAGAGGAATTAGGGGTGAGGTGCAATCCGGTAGTAGAGCACTCCCTAGTTTGCATGAGATCGTGAGTTCCAGCCCAGTGCGGAAGGCTAACAGGGTAAGAGGCAGACAGAGAACCACAAACGTGTAAGCAGAAGGAAAAAAGGCAAGGGAGACTGAAGCTTCCCTGGGTGAAGAGAAGACTAGGACCTGGGGTTGAATCTGCAGCGCCCACCATCGAAGCTGGGCACAGCAGCACTCACCTGTAATCTCAGTGCTGGAGGGAAAGACGCGCAGACCCTGGTGGCTGCTCACTGGAAACAATAAGCTCCAGGTTCAGCGAGAGACTCTGCCTCACAAAATAAGGTGGAGGCTAACATCTGGCCTATGCAGGGGTGCAGCCCTACATATGTGTGTAAGCATGTGTAACGCACACACACACACACACACACTCACACACACACACTCACACACACACACACACACACACACACACACACACTCACCGCAGAATCAATTTACAGACCAGAGGAAAAACTGGTGCTGAGAGAAGGTTAAAAAAACTTTACCCACAAATTTACAGGAAAATATAAGATAAATCAAGACTAATAAGCTAAAATTACATAGTAATAAGGTTATATTACAAATTTTATGTTAATAAAACTTGGCAATTTAGTCAGAATGAACAAATATCTTGAAACTGTTCACTTTTTTTTTTTTTTACTCAAGAGGCCACAGGAATGGAAGGGAAGGAATTTGTATGTGCCCGAGCAGATTGGAATTGCATGTTTAGGGGCTGGAGGGGTGTTTTTAGCAGTTGTGAGCACTTGCTGCTGGTCCAAAGGACCCCATGCAGTTTCCAGCACCCAACCCCAGCAGATCACAACTGCTTGTAACTCCAGCTCCAGTGATCCGTATCCTCTTCACACATGTCTCTCTCTCTCTCTCTCTCTCTCTCTCTCTCTCTCTCTCTCTCTCACACACACACACACACACACACTCATGAAAAAAAAACCCTGAAAGAAAATTGCATTTTATAGATCATGAAGATTTTCACGGGGCCTGTCTTTCCCCATTTGAAGTAAGTGTGAATTTTTAAGTGTCTTTGTGTGCATTCAAGTGCAAGAAACTTAGCACTTTTTTCCTAATTACAAAATTCCAAGTTTCTGAACACAGTCTTTTCTCATGCACGTCAACTCTTTAGCGGGAGGGTCTGTCATTTTGAGCTGACCCGCAGAAGGAGGCTTCCAAGGATGAGCACCTGGAGATATGAAAACCTGACCCACAAGACTCTTATTCAAAAGGCATGCTTAGGGGGCCGCAGACATGCCTTAGAGGTTAGGAGTGTATACTGCCCTTCCAAATGACCAGAGGTCAGTTCCCTAAATGACCTGCTTCCAGGGTATCTGCAAGGACAGATTGTGTGTGGCCGTTGCTATGCTCTCTGTGAGGAGACATGGGAGTGATCTCATCAAAGTCTACCCAGTGACCAGGGGACCCCACGTTTCCTGGGTCAGTTTTGACTTCTCCCAGGATAGTTTGAGGGCTGAAGGTAAGGCACTCGTGTGATGTATGCGGGGCAGTTTCCTCCCAAATCTCAAACTCTTTGAATTTAGGGCATTCGGTTTCAGTGATGGAGAAGATGCTAATGAGATTCTTCCATTATAGGAGGCAAAGCCGGGGCTCAGAAACGGTCAACAGAAAAACATGGATGCAGTTGGACGAAGATGCCCAAAGGCTGTCAAGGAAACAGAACAATGGGAAAGACTGAGGTGGGGAGGTGTGTGGGCTCCAGGAAGTGTGTGCCTTGGGTTGTGAGGGTCTAGAAGGCATGGATGGCAGAGGCTGAACCAATGGTGCCTTTGTGGGGCTTTGGACACGAACATAGTTTTTTTTCTGATCCTTGAACTACCCACCCCTCTGTGGTTAGAGCACATAGCCTGGATGTTAGATATGTATAGATCTGGCCGAGGGGACTATGCCCCCAGCCACAGCCCAGGCACTACTGTCTGGGAGGTTATTGTGACAGGTAACTTCAATCTGTGCTACAGGTAAGCTTGTGGGTGACACTCTCATTGGTTTAAGGGCCACTCAGGGTGTATGTCAGTGTCCCTGCTCCAAAGAGTCCCATCCAGGGTTGTATTTCCTGGCTTGGACTGAGGTTTCCATAAAGGACGGTTGATCTGATGCAGGGAGAGAGGTCTCATCAAGGAAGAATCAGAGCAGGTGAGATGAATGTCTCAGTCGATTAAGGCCGATGACTTAAATTTGGTCTCTGAAACCCACATGGTGGAAGGAGAGAACAGACTCCCAACTCCAACCAACCCAGCATGCATGCTCCCCCGATAAATAAATAATGTAATTAAAAATATTTTTTAAAGTATTAAAGAGAGACAGAATGAGCCCTGGTGGTGGAATCCCTGCAGGAAGTGCTCAGGCACACGGACGGGCAGAGCCAGTGTGGGTTGGAGTTTGGGAAAGAACCAGTTTTGAGCTGAGTGGAGCTGGGACAAATGATCTGTTGGGCTAGCATGCTGGGACATGCTTCCTTCTGTCCCGAAAATTATCACTGACTCCAATAAGATAAACAGGACTTAGGAACCGCACTGAAGAAACAGCAAAGGGTTTGGTAAATCAGACCCTAGCAAGTGTTACGTGGCTCTGTCTGGAAAGAGACGTTGGGAACACCAGGCACAGGTCCCACTGGGCCTTGCGGGTGTGAACAGCCTGGGAGCCTACATCTGCATTCCTAGGCGTGGCTTTCTCCAGGCATGTGGGCCTTTATCAGCGATGTTGTTTCTAAGCAAAGTTCTTTAGACCTTCTTCATAGAGAGAGGGGTCCCTGAGACTCTCACACTGCAGGGCTCGTTAGGGTGACCGTAATTCAGGATCACTGAGAGGGAGAGACTCTGTTTCAAAGGCTGCCTGCGGTGAGTGTTTGTCTACAAGAGGTGAACACTCGTCAGGCGGTGATGGTGCACACCTTTAATCCCAGCACTCAGGAGGCAGAGGCAGGCTGGTCTCTGAGTTCAAGGTCAGCCTGATCTACAAAGAGAGTTCCAGGACAGCCAGGGCTACACAGAGAAACTGTAGCTCTTTTCATGCCCAAGTTTGGTCTACCTCTGGACAATTGTGCTTCCTTGATAAAAGGGCCTTAGGACCTTTCCTTGGCTAAGAAAAACTGAAGCGGCTACCTCACTGACATTCAGTCTTGTCTCAGCTGTAGGAACCCAGAGTGTGCTGTCTGTGGCTACTTCACATGGAAGTCAGATCAGCCACACAAGCCCTTGTTGACACGTGACTCTCTTCTGGGGAAGAAAACTGGCCTTCGTGAGGTAAATACTGAACTGATCAAAGGTTTGTATAAACTTTGACTTGCCATGCATACAAATTTTAAGACCCTGATGGGAAATTTAAGTATTGGCTTCTAGGGGGAGAAAGAATAGGAACCTGCCCTGTAGAGGCTCCCTGACATCATTTCAACGCTTTGTCTCGTTTTTTTTTTCTTTTTGTATCAATGTGCATTTGTGTGGAGTTTTACAGAGTTGAGATCCTAGCGTGTTTGTTTCCCCTGCTTTGTCCTGACCTTTTCACATAGATGTCTTAGAGATTTTAAATGTTCCTCACTGTGTTGTAATCAGCAGTCATTTAGAGTGGAAAGAAACACGCCTTATACATAGGAGAAGTTGAGTCATACGTTCTACTAGAAACAGGATTGCCATCTCAGATTCAGTGGTTTCATGAGAAGGGGTACCGTGAGTTCAAATTAGGGAGCAATTTGAGAAATGAGAGCCTAGCAAAGGACTCTGTTGTAGGTGAGGAAACTCGAAACCTCCACTACAGTGTTCTACTGTGACCTTCCTTGCTGCCCTCCATGACCCTGGAGCTGGACCGATGTACTCCTGAATCCCTTGCAGTTTGTCCTTGGCTTGGGTAAGGGCCATCCAGAGGCTCTGAAAGAGTGACATTTCATCCTTCACTGCATACACGAGAGAAGAGTTCTTGCATAGGACACTCTGACCAGAAAAATACTTGGTCATTTTGCAGAGACATAATTGGCTTATCCCGACTTGAAAATAAGATGGTCTCTACTATAAGATACTGTATCTACCAAGTACTTCACGCCTGGTCACAGAAGGCAAAGGGGCACATAGCAGGGCAGCTTTAGGCCGAGGTGTGGGCCTCCCTGCCCCCTCGAAGGTCTGTGGGAAAGCAGAGGCAAACAATCATGTATCACAGGATCCACCTAACCACAATTTGGGCCGCTTACAAACTCACAGCCCATGAAAAGTACGGAGAGCAGCGTTTTCTGAGTTTCAGAGTTACCATGGCAAAAGGGTGGGCTCTTGTTTTGCTGACTGCATTCTCTGGGGCCTCTCGGCAGGTGCCCATGAGGCTTGGTGGGCTGGGACCTCTTTAGAGTCATGAGGGCCATTGCCCCCTTGAGCTGCCCTTGGAGGTTCTAATGGGCTGATCGCTTGCTTTCTAGGTGTGTACTCTGGTAGGCCTGTAGAGTAAAGCCCAACCTGTCTCCCCAGTCCATCTTGCTGCTGTTACAGCCACTGTGCTTTCGTGTCTCTGCCCGTCCAGTCCCACCACACTCTTGTTTTGTCTTAGTTCTCATCAGATGAGCTTGTCATTCTGGTTAGTCACCTCCTGACAAAGTCTGGTTTGTTGGCATCCCATGATGACACCTCTAGGGTCAGACTTTGATGAGCAATCCCACTTTCAAGCTCTGCAGGCAGAGGAGGTCTCCCTTTAGACCCCCCTTCTTCTTTATGAAAGTATAAAATAAAGAAATCCAAGAAACTGACACACTGAATCAACACAACTCTGGTCACCCACTGCCTTTCTGATGACAAGGCCAGTTACTTGCCAGGTTCATTATGGGACAAAGACAGAGGCTGGATAAAGGGGACCAGGAAAGAAAGTCAGTCTCAGCTTGCTTTCCTCCAGCATAGTAAAAAAGATCTCCTCGTTTGCAGTTCCAGAAGGCTGGAGCTGCAGGATGCGTAGACATCACCTCTGCCATCCTCTGGAAATCTGGTACCCACACAGGTTACATGACTTGCCCAAGATCAAACAGAGATGAGGATCCTAAACTAGAACCCACAGCTTTAGTCTTCTCCCCACCTCTCCTAGCCTCCCCCCATGTCACTTGGCACCTCCCTGGAGATCAGTCTTTAGTGCCCGCGAGTTTCATTCGTACCTGAGAGCTTCATTCTGAAAACACAAACATCAAATGCTAACAATGCTTGATACTCCTTTATTTTTTCCCATGAGAATCTTCTGCCCTGTGGTTTGTGGAGGAAGCTGACTAGCAATTTAGGTGACGTGGGGGTTATCAACAGAGAACAGAGGCTGTTAAGATAACACATGTGTCTAAATATGTCAGCAGGTGCAAATGCTGTCTTGCCCCACTGCGGGTACAGGAAATATATTCACCCCAAAGTACAGGTCATAGATAGGTCATGGAGATAGCACAGTGCCAGGGGTCAAAGCAGACATAGTACGGTTTCTGTAGACAGGTGTTTGTTGCAGGTTAAGGGGTGTAAATGTCCATCTCTAGAAAATGCCTGGGCAGTCACAAGGGTGCCCATAGGATGAATCGCTCATGGAAACACATCTCTTTAGAAAATCAGGGGCCAACTACTCCAGTTTTATGCTTGGATCTACTCATTGCTTCTAAATTATTTCTTGGACATTTTGATTTATTCTTCCCCCTAAGCATTCATTCATTTATTCTATGCATTCATTCACAAATTCATTCAACTAACTTTTAGTGCCCGTTTGTGCTCACAATGTTCTCGTTACATTGGAATCCTGCTCCAAATTCATCAAGAGTCTTCCCAGATCCACGTCCTATGCGGATTGCCTTTGCCGTCTATTAGACCCTGTAGAATTCTTCTGCTTTTTATGCTTCCTCTGCCCTGTCTGCACTAGGCGCTGCAGGGAGTAGGCATTGGCAACCGATCATACCAAGTGGGTAAACAGACTGAACGAGCATTTTCGGCCAGCTAAGTTCATGTGTCTCGTCTCACAGTAGCCAACAGATGTTTTTATTTTTCTCATTGTAAAGGTGAGGAAACAAGACCCAGGGAGATTAAGAAACGTGCTTGTTAGACAGTTGAGTGTGGCGGTGTAGGGCTCACGGCTTGTCTGTCTGACTCTACATTGGCGTTAGAAGGGTAGTGTGTTGGTGTAAGGCGCACAGCCGGTCTGTCTGGCCTACATCTGCCTTCTCACTTCCATCATACCATTCCCACCTATTCTTTTGATTCTCACATTATTGGCGTGCAACTGTACGCTCATCTGCTTCATTGCTCCATGACTACGAAGTGGCATCTAGAGATCATCAAGAAAATACGGACACACGTGGTTGAATTATGGCCATTTGAAATAGCACGTATTGTTTGGGCTGAGCCTAGAAGATGAGAAAGAAGATGAAATAAATGTATCGCCATCTTAAGATAGTTCACTGGTGTTCAGTTACCACGTCATGCCCCTTCAGCTGTATAATGGAGAAGTAAATGTCTGGACTATCCTGGGTAGGGGAGGCTACAATCCAAATGACCTAAACAGATAGGTCACCTTGGTAACTTGACATCTTATAGAGTGCTGTACCTTTCTTTTGAGTCATCCATATCATCTTAGCTCAAATTTGCTCTTTACAGAGTTTGGCTTTATATCCTGGTCAGTTTTTTTTTATATTAATTTATTTATTTATTAAAGATTTCTGTCTCTTCCCCGCCACCGCCTCCCATTTCCCTCCCCCTCCCCCAATTAAGTCTCCCCCCAGCCCAAAAAGCAATCAGGGTTCCCTGCCCTGTGGGAAGTCCAAGGAACCCCCACCTCCATCCAGGTCTAGTAAGTTGAGCATCCAAACTGCCTAGGCTCCCACAAAGCCAGTGCGTGCAGTAGGATCAGAAACCCATTGCCATTGTTCTTGAGTTCTCAGTAGTCCTCATTGTCCGCTATGTTCAGAGAGTCCAGTTTTATCCCAGGCTTTTCCAGACCCAGGCCAGCTGGCCTTGGTGAGTTCCCAATAGAACATCCCCATTGTCTCAGTGTGTGGGTGCACCCCTCGCGGTCCTGAGTTCCATGCTCGTGCTCTCTCTCCTTCTGCTCCTGATTTGGACCTTGAGATTTCAGTCCTGTGCTCCAATTTGGGTCTCTGTCTCTGTCTCCTTTCATCGCTTGCTGAAGGTTAATATTCAGGAGGATGCCTATATGTTTTTCTTTGGGTTCTCCTTATTTAGTATCCTGGTCAGTTTATTTTTTTATTTTATCATGCATTCTCTGGTGGTCCGTACCATGAGCCTAATAAATGAGCTTTGCTCTATTGGTTTGGAATTATATCGTTAAATTAACAGGGCTCTCCTTAAAACTGGGTGTAAGTTTTATCTAAGGGCATTTGTAATTATGTTGTCCATGGAGAAAAAAATAGTTTCATTGTTTTCATTTCTCATCTTATTGCAGTTGCCAGTACTTTTACCATGATACCAAAAGAACTGGTAAGAATGAACTGAACATTATTAACGTTGTTTCTGATCTCTTTCTCTGTGTAACACCATTAAATATGGTATCACCTATAGGGTTTTTGTTGATGTTCTCAATAAAGTTGGTGAAACGCCCTCTCCCTTTTAGTTTACTGAGAGTTTTTGTTATGAATTGGTATTGGGTTTGTTAGCTGATTTTTTGTATCAATTGATGTGAGCTTAAGACTTTTCTTCTTAGCTTCCTTTTTAGATCTCTCTCTCTCTCTCTCTCTCTCTCTCTCTCTCTCTCTCTCTCTCTCTCTCTCTCTGTGTGTGTGTATAAGGGGAAGTTTACAGGTGGATGTGAGTTGCCAGTGCGAATGTTGGGGACCAGCACTGGATCCTCTGGAAAAGCAGTATGCGCTCTTAACTGTTGAGCTGTATCTCTGTCCCCTTTAGCTTCTTGATGTGTTTTATATCATCTGTTTTTTCAAATGTTGAGCCTAGGGTAGATCTCACTTAGTTATGGTGTACAAGTCCTTTTTATACATAGTTGGCTTCTATTTGATAATATTTAGGATGCAGCTGCTCCATCTAGGGCAAAGACAGAAACCAAAAGACTCAATAGTTGCCAAATACAATAAACTAAAATGCAAATTTCTTAGTCATTCAAATCCTCTGTACCTGGCCTCAGCGTATGTTTCTGAGCTTTTCTTCCTATGTTAGGGGAAGTACCATGGTTTCTCTAAGCCTTCTCTCTAATTTTTGAATATCCTGTTTCCTCCATTTATAACTAGACAAAACAACCAACTCTTTTCACCCCCATTTTCTGACCCCTGACTTTCCTTAGATACCCCTTTCACAACACCAATTATGTCTTTTTTTTTTACTTTTCTCCTGTAACACAATGCATCATATCATATTTAAGCTCTTTTTGTTTCTCAAGACAGGGTTTCTCTGTATTATAGGCCTGGAACTCACTCTGTAGACCAGGCTGGCTTCAAACTCACAGAGATTCACCTGCCTCTGCCTCCTGAGTGCTGGGATTAAAGGTGTGTGCCACCACGCCTGGCTATATATAAGGTTCGTAGTCTACATTTTCTTAAAAGAAAGGAACTTGAATTCAAATTTATCTCATTTCTTAGAATTAGTCTATTTTTTTAAAAAAATATTAGATATTGTAATTATCTAATTTAGCCTGACATTCAGAGCAGTGGTTCCTCTATACCAACACAGACAGACTTGTTTCTGTCCTGACAAATTCATTACCTCATGATTCCATTGCTGGACTTTGTAACTACTATATGGTTTATGTGACAAAGTTTGCATGCCCACACCTTCCTTTATTGCTATAACATTTAGTGGGAGAACTCAGCTTTCTTTAAAAAATTATGATGAGGAAGCCCGGGGAACTGGAAAGAGTTTGAGTTTTAGCATCGGGCAGGCAGTGTTGGATCAAAGCCTAGCCTGTGGTTGCAAGCTGCAGCATCCTGGGTGCATCTATACATTTCTCCGTTTCCCCATATTAAGAATGGGATGAGGACAGCGTTCTAGGAGAATCGCTAGAATAAATGACAAGATGCATGCATGAAATAATTTATGTGCAACATCAAATGCAACTTCTTGAACAAAGTAAGTGTTGAGTACATGGAGTCACCATCAATTAGCTCCTACGCTTGCAACACTCCATGAATTACATTGCTCTCCTCCAGTACGGGAGGATGGAGGTGCTCTGGCCTTCCCTCTTAACACCTTAAAGGCTATTTTGAGTTGCTCCCCAAGTCCAGTGATCTAGTTAGAAAGATGGTGAGCTTTATTCCTTTGCTTGGCCAAAGGATGAGTCCGGCTAGAAAAGGACGGGCTGTGACTTCCGGTGGGATAATGTAACCTCTTGGGGTCAGAGGTGGCCTGCTAGAATTAATTGATCTGCCATCAGCTAAGTTGAAGTTGCTAGTGGTGGTTTAGGATAGCCAAACTTAGTGTGTGGTACTTGCAAAGGTAGGAAAAATTCATTCATTTTCTTCAGACTTTTAGGGTTTGCGGGGTGAGCTGAGGGAACTGTCTAGACAGTGGGGGGGGCGCACAGGAGAATTCCTCAGAACTTTCTTTTCATGTCATCAAAAGACTTGTGGGTGCAAGTAGCTATTTTCAAAGACAATTCAGAATATCGACAGGCAAGCCTTTTAAAACATTCCCCTTTCTCATGCTCGTACTTCCGTTTTAGACCTTATGAAGAGAACTATATCAGGCCCGTTACCATGAGACCATGTGATTTTTTTTTTAAGCCGTGAACCAGCATTAGGGTCCCAGTGTTCTGGATGCTGTATTAAGTGTTGGGGTCTTAGCGAGCAATGGTAATGAGTGCTGCACCTCCTCCAGGGCGTGGCTAACCTCTGAAAGTCACTTGCTTCAGAGATTGGTTACTATCACAGTAGCCTAGAAAAACCTTCAAAGCACTGGTTGACAGTTCATGGCCCGTTAACTTGAACAATTGCTTATACCGATGCTAAGCTTTTCTCTTAAAGTATTAGAACATTTAATGAAAGTTTTAATTAAAGCTTTTCCCTTAAAGCTAAAGACTCAGGGGTACTATTCTTTCAGAAGATTGTTGGCAAATTTTTATGTTAAAAATGTTAGTGTAGCCAGGTGGTGGTGGCTCACACCTTTAATCCTCACTCGGGAGGCAGAGGCAGGCAGATCTGTGAGTTCAAGGCAAGCCTGGTCTATAGTGTGAGTTCCAGGACAGCTAGGACTACATAGAGAAACCTTGTGTTGAAAACAAGAACAACACAATTGTGTGTGTGTGAGAGTGTGCGTGCGTGTGTGAGTGTGTGTACATGTGTGAGTGGGAATGTGCATATGTATGTGTGTGAGTGTGTGTATGTGTTTGACTGTGTGTGTGTGAGTGTGCATATGTATGTGTGTGTGAGAGTGTGTGAGTGTGTATGCGTGTGACTGTGTGCGTATGTATGTGTGCGTGACTGTGTGTGTGTGAGTGTGTGTAAGAGTGTGTGTGCCAGTGTGTGTGGGGGGGGGGGTCCAGGCATGTGCCTGTGTGTGATCAGAGGATGAGGTGTTGGAATTGGTTCCCTCTCCTACTTTATTGAGGCAGGAACTTCCCTACTGTTCTACTGTGCTATGTATTCCAGACTGGCTGGTCCATGGGCTTCTGGGTAATCTTTCTCTGTCTACCATCTCTCTGTAAGAGTGTGGGATTACAGACATCTGCCATCAGATCCTCCTTTTTTATTCAGGTCCCAGGAATTGAAGGAAACCAAGGATCGGGAACAGTGTACCATTTTGCTGAAGTGTCTAGGCACCTTACTCTGCTTAGTGCATTGGATATTGGAGGTCAGATACTGTAGTCTTATGAAATATACCCATTTTAGTCCTATTCTACCACAAGGAAAGCTTAGATAATTTCATCCATATTTATATGTGTATTTTAGCTTCTCCTGCCTCCTGCTAAAGCCTGTACCATCATTTTCCTCTTTTCCGGATAAACCACTCTTAGAATTTCCCACAACATCTTAGAATCTAATTGGTCTTAGTAGATCATCCCTCACTATGGTGCCGAACTATTAAAGGGATCTGGGAAGGCACGAGCTGAGTGGCAGAGCACTTGCCTGCATGCCCGCTTCTGTTCCTAGCCCACGGGGACAAAAGCACATCTGGAGGTCTTCATTCCTGGGCGTGATGCTGATGAGAGTGATGCCCACATGTGCCTGGAAACTCTCTGACCACATGTCCCAAGTCACTGGTCCAAATCATGACCGAGTGTTGTCTTGAAACCAGTTCAGTGGGACATGAAAAGTCCTCTATTCAATGAGACAGAATAGGGAACAGAACCAGACTCCACTGCATGTATGGCTACATGGCATGTCTCACCAAGCCTGTACCTTACATGTGTAGATGCCGTGTGCAGGCAGAACTACATTGTAGATGTGTTTGAAATACATGGAAACACTGAGTGTTTCACCAAGCCTGTACCTTACATGTGTAGATGCCGTGTGCAGACAGAACTACGTTGTAGATGTGTTTGAAATACATGGAAACACTGAGTGTTTCACCAAGCCTGTACCTTACATGTGTAGACGCCGTGTGCAGGCAGAACTACATTGTAGATGTGTTTGAAATACATGGAAACACTGAGTGTTTCACCAAGCCTGTACCTTACATGTGTAGATGCCGTGTGCAGGCAGAACTACATTGTAGATGTGTTTGAAATACATGGAAACACTGCGTGTTTCACCAAGCCTGTGCCTTATATGTGTAGATGCAGTGAGCATGCAGAACTACATTGTAGATGTGTTTGAAACACATGGAAACCTAGAGGAAGCTATGCTGCATGGCGATACTAACACAACTAACAGTTTCTGGAACAAAAACAGACATGTAAGCCAGTGTGGCAGAATAGAAGACCCAGAAACCCCCCACGCGAATAGTCACCTTACACTTGACAAACGGAGCACAGACATACACTGTAGAAAAGACAGCCTCGTCAAGAGCTGCTGGGGAAAGTGGAAATCCACAAGAATAATGAAACTAGATCCCTATCTTTCACCCTGTACACAACTCAATTGAAAGGAGATCAAAGACTTCAATATAAGACCCCGAACGCTGAAACTGCATGGTAAGCACGGGGAAGTCACAGACAAGACTGTCGGCAAGGACTGTAGCTCTGTGCAAGATGGCGAGGATTAACCACAAGGGTTGCATCAAAGGACAGAAAAGGAGACAGTAACTCTAGTGAGGCTGGGGATACAGACACAGGAAGACTGATTTGAGCTCAGGTGGACTACGTAGTGAGACTTACCTCAAAAACGAAGAAAAAGGCAAACACTGAGGATGGACCTGGTGGGGTGTTTGCAGCGCTGGTGGGGGCCCTGAAGGAACTGTGGGGGCCAAGGGCAGGGGGAAGGGGAATGGGGGAATAACTGGGGCAGCAGAACATTTGGGAATTAACTAGATAGGGGTAGCAGGTGGACATCACGGAATGTACTAAACAACATCAAGTTCAACACTTTCACTTGGTTGATTTTTTTTTGTTTGTTTTTTAAATGATATTATTATTTGTTATTAATAATAATAATAAGTAATAAAACATCTCAACTGGTTTCCCCTCCTCCTTTCCTCCCAGTCCCTCTCCTCTCCCTGCTGCCCACCCCTATCTACTTCTCCATTTCCTTCCAGGAAAGGGCAAGTCTCATGGACATTAACCAAGCATGGCATATCAAGTATCAGTAAGACTAGGCCCCTCCCCTCATAATAAGGTTGGACAAGACCACCTATGAGGAAAAGGATCCCAAAAGCCAGCAAAAGAGTCAGAGACAGCCCCTGCTCCCAGTGTTAGGAGTCCCAGAAGAAGACCAAGCTACACAATCATAACATATATGCAGAGGGCCTAGGTCAGTCCCATGCAGGCTTCATGGTTGTCTGTTTAGTCTCTGTGAGCCCCTATGTGCCTGCTAGTTGATTCTCTGTTTTGGTTTGTTTGTTTGTTTAGTTCTTCAAAACAGGGTTTCTCTGTGTAGCCCTGGGACTCACTCTGCAGACCAGGCTGGCCTCGAATTCACAAAGATCCTCTTGCTTCTGCCTCCTGAGTGCTGGGGTTAAAGGCATGCACCACCACTTTGTGGGGTTTCCTGTGATGTCCTAGAACTCTCTGGCTCCTACAATCCTTCCTCCCCAATGTCCACAGGATTCCTCAAGCTCTGCCTAATGTTTGGCTGTGGATCTCTGCATCTGTTTCCATCAGTTGCTGGATGAAGCCTCTCTGATAACAACTGGGCTAGGCACCAATCTATAACAGAATATCATTAAGCCTCATTACATTGATTTTTTTTCCCATTGTGTTTGCTTCTATCCTAGGTTTCTGAGGTATGTAGCCTCTGGATCCTGGCACTCCAGGCGATATCAGGCATGGTCTCTCTCTCTCATGGTGTGGGTCTCAGGCCAGACCAATCATTGGTTGGCCTCTCCCATAATTTCTTTATCCCAGCACATCTTGTAGGCAGGACAAATTCTAGGTGGAAGGTTATGTGGCTGGGTTGATGTCTCATCCCTCCACTGGAAGTCTTCCCTGGTTACAGGAGATGGTCAGGCCAGGCTACATATTCCCTCTTGCTAGGAGTCTTAGCTGGGATTACCCTTATGGATTCCTAAGTATTGTATAAATTCCTCTATTGTATAAATATACTACATTTTCTTTATCCATTCTTTGGTTGAGGGGCATCTAGGTTGATTCTAGTTTCTGGCTATTATGAATAAAGCTGCTGTGAACATAGTTGAACAAGTGTCCTTGTGGTATGATTGAGCATCCTTTGGGTATATGGCCAAGAGTGGTATAGTTGGGCTGAAGAAATCAATTCCCAACTTTCTGAGAAACTACCATTTGATTTTCAAAGTTGCTGTACAGGTTTGCACTCCCACCAGCAAAGGAAGAGTATTCCCCTTACTTCACATCCTCTCTAGCATGAGCTGTCACTTGTGGTATTGATCTTAACCATTCTGACAGGTGTAAGATGGAATATCAGACTCATTTTGGTTTGCATTTCCCATGTGACTAAGAATGATGAACATTTTTTTAACTGTTTCTTGGCCATTTGAGATTCTTCTGTTGAGAATTCTGTGTAGATCTGTACCCAATTTTTAATTGGATTATTTGGGGGTTTTGATGACTAGTTTCTTGAGTTTGTTAAATATGGGCTTGGTGAAGATCTTTTCCCATTTCTGTGGGCTACTATTTTGCTTTATTGATGGTGTCTTTTGCCTTATAGAAGCTTTTCATATTCATGAGGTCCCATTTGTTTATTGTCAACTATAGTGCCTATGCTATTGGTAAGTTGTCTTCTGTGCCAATGCATTCAAGGCTGTTTCCCACTTTCTCTTCTATCAGGTTCAGTGTATCTGGATTTATATTGAGGTCTTTGATCTACTTGGAGTTGAGTTTGTGCTGGGTGATAGTATGGATCTATTTACATTCTTCTATATACCAATACCCAGTTAGACCAGCACCATTTGTTGAAGATTTTTTTCCATTGTATAATTTTGGCTTCTTTATCAAAAATCAGGTTTCCATAGGTGTGTGGATTTACATCTGGGTCTTCAATTCAATTCCATTAATTCACCTGCCTGTTTTTCTTTTTTTTTTCTTTCTTTCTTTCTTTCTTTCTTTCTTTCTTTCTTTCTTTCTTTCTTTTCTTTCTTTCTTAAAGATTTCTGCCTCCTCCCCGCCACCACCTCCCATTTCCCTCCCCCTCCCCTGATCAAGTCCCTCTCCCTCATCAGCCCAAAGAGCAATCAGGGTTCCCTGACCTGTGGGAAGTCCAAGGACCACCCACCTCCATCCAGGTCTAGTAAGTTGAGCATCCAAACTGCCTAGGCTCTCCCAAAGCCAGTACGTGCAGTAGGATCAAAACCCAGTGCCATTGTTCTTGAGTTCTCAGTAGTCCTCATTGTCCACTATGTTCAGCAAGTCCGGTTTTTTCCCATGCTTTTTCAGACCCAGGCCAGCTGGCCTTGGTGAGTTCCCAGTAGAACATCCCCATTGTCTCAGTGTGTGGGTGCACCCCTCATGGTCCTGAGTTCCTTGCTCGTGCTCTCTCTCCTTCTGCTCCTGATTTGGACCTTGAGATTTCAGTCCGGTGCTCCAATGTGGGTCTCTGTCTCTGTCTCCTTTCATCATCTGATGAAGGTTAATATTCAGGAGGATGCCTATATGCTTTTCTTTGGGTTCACCTTCTTATTTAGCTTCTCTTCCTGCCTGTTTTTCTGCCAATACCATTTGGTTTTATAATTTTAACTCTGTAATAAAGTTTAAAATCATGGGTGCTTATACCTCTGCAGGTTCTTTTATTGCACAGGATGGCTTTAGCCATCCTGTGATTTTGTTTTTTAATATGAAGTTGAATACTGTTTCTTCAAGGTCTGTAAAGAATTGTTTTGTGATTTTGATGAAGATTGTGTTAAATCTGTAGATTGATTTTGGTAAGGTTGCCATTTTTGCTATATTAGTCCTACTGATTCATGAACAAAGGAGATCTTTCCATCTTCTGAAATCTTCTTCAATTTCTTTCTCAAAGACTTGAAGTTCTTGTTATATAGGTCTTTCACTTGCTTGGTTAGAGTTACACAAAGATATTTTATATTATTTGTGGGTATTGTGAACAATGTTTTTCCCTGATCTTTTTCTCTGCCCATTTATTACTTGTGTATGGGAGAGCTACTGACTTTTTAAGTTAATCTTGTATCCAGCCACTTCACTGAAGGTGGTTATCAGCTTCCACAGTAGGAGTTCCACAGTAGAATTTTTGGGGTCATTTACGTGTATTATCATATCACCTGCAAATAGCAATATTTTGCTTCTTCCTTTCCAATTTGTATCCCCTTGATCTCCTTTACTTGTCTTATTGGTCTAGCTAGAATTTCAAGTACTATATTGAATAGACAGAGAAAAAGAGAGTTGAGAGACTTTGAGTTTCTCTCCATTTAACTTGATGTTGGCTGGTGGCTTGCTGTATATTGCCTTTATTAAGTTTAGATATGTCCCCTGTATCCCTGAGATCTCCAAAACTTTTATCATGAAGGGGTGTTGAAGTTTTCAAAGGCTTTTTCAGCATCTAATGAGATGATCATGTGTTTTTTTCTTTCATTTTGTTTTTATAGTGGACTACATTGATAGATTTTTGGATGCTGAATCATCCCTGCATCTCTGGAATGAAGACTACTTGATCATGGTGGATGGTGATCTTTTTAAAAATGTTCTTGGATTCAGTTTGTGATTATTTTATTGGTTATTTTTGTATCAATGTTCATGAGAAATATTAATCTGTAATTCTCTTTCGTTTTTGAGTCTTTGTGTAGTTTGGGTATCAGGGTGACTGTGGCCTCTTAAAATGAATTTGGCAATGTTCCTTCTGTTTTGATTTTGTGGAATCATTTAAGAAGTGTTGGCACTGGCTCTTCTTTGAAAGTCTGGTAGAATTCTGAGCTAAAATTGCCTAGCCCTGTGCTTTTGTGTGTGTGTGTGTGGGGGGGGTGTTGGGAGACTTTTAATGACTGCTTCTATTTCCTTAAGAGTTATAGGTCTATTTAAATTGTTTACCTGATTTTGATTTAACTTTAGTAAGTGGTATCTGTCAAGAAATTTGTCCGTTTCTTTCAGATTTTCCAATTTTGTGGAATACAGGATTTTGAATTGTGATCTAACGATTCTTTGGGTTTCCTCGGTATCTGTTATTATGTTCCACTTTTTATATCTGATTTTGTTAATTTGGACATTCTCTTTCTGCTTTTTAATTAGTGTGGATAAAGGTTTGTCTATCTTGCTAATTTTCTCAAAGAACCAAACCTTTGTTTCATTGATTCTTTGTATTGTTCTTTTTGTTTCTGTTTTTATTGATTTCAGCCTTCAGTTTGATTATTTCTTGCTCTCTATTCTTTTTGGGTACACTTGACTCTTTTTGTTCGATAGCTTTCAGGTATACTGCTCAGGTGTTAGTATGCAATCTCTCAAATTTCTTTATGTAGGCACCTTAATGTTATGAACTTTGACCTTAGCACCACTTTCATTGTGTCCCATAAGTTGGGGATGTTGTGCACTGGTTTTATTGAAGTCTTTAATTTCCATCTTTATTTCTGCGTTGGCCCAGTAGTCATTCGATATAGAGTTGTTCAGTTTCCGTGAGTTTGAGGGCTTCTTGTTGTTTCTGTCACTGTTGATATCCATCTTGAATCTGTGATGATCTGATAGGATGCAGGGGTTATTTCAATTTTCTTGAATCTGTTGGGACTTGCTTTGTGACTAAATATCTGGCCAGTTTTGGAGAAGGTATACTCTTTTGTGTTTGAGTGAAATGTTCTGAGTTATCTGTTAAGCCCATATGGTTCATAACATCTGTGAACTCCAATATTTCTTTGTTTAGTTTATGTCTAGGTAACCTGCCCATTGATAAGAGTGTGGTATGAAGTCTCCCACTATCAATGTGTGAGTCAATATGTGAATTAAGCTTTAGTAATGTTCCTTTTACTAATGTGGGTGCCCTTGTATTTGGCGCATCAATGTTGAGAACTGAAATGTCTTCTTGCTGGATTTTTCCTTTGATGAGTATGATATCCTTCCCCATCTCTTTTGACTACTTTTGGTTTGAAGTCTATTTTGTTAGATATTAGAATAGCTACACCAGCTTTCTTTTGGGGCCATCTGTTTGGAAAATCTTTTTCCAACCCTTTATCCTAGGTAATGTCTATCCTTGATGTTGAGACGTGTTTCCTGTATGTTACAGAATGATGCATCCTGTTTTCACATCTATTCTCCTTAGTCTGTGTCTTTTCATTGGAGAATTGAGTTCATTGACATTGATATCTATATCTTTCAATATCAATGATTAATAATTGTTAGTTTGTTATAATTGTTACAACTTGTTAATTTGATACACAATAAATTGTTAATTTGTTAATTGTTAATCTTGTTAGTTTGTTGTTGTTGTTGTGTGTGTTTCTTCTTTGGGTTATGCTGGTGTGAGATTATTTATTGCCTGTGTTTTTTCATGGTGTAGTAAGCCTCCTTGGATTGGAGTTTTACTTATAGCACCTTCTATAGAGCTGGAGTTATAGATAGATTTTGTTTAAATTTTACTTTAACATGAACTATCTTGTTTCTTCATCTATTTGATTGAAAATTTTGCTAAGTATAGCCATTTGGTCTAGCATCTGTGGTCAACTAGAGTTCATAGCAATCTGTTCAAGCCATTCTTTCTTTTAAAGTCTCCATTGAGAAGTCAGGCTATTATTATTATTATCTTACTATTATTTTGACAGGGTTTCTTTGTGGAGACCTGATTGTTCTGACCAGACTGGTCTTGAATTTACAGAGATTTGCCTACCTCTGCCTCCTGAGTGCTGGTATTAAAGGCTTGTGCCACCACTGCCTAGTGAAAAGTCATTCTAGAAGGTCTACTTTTATATGTTACTTGGCCTTTTTATTTTGAAGTTTTTCACATTTTTCTTTGTTCTGATGTTTAGTGTTTTGATTATTATGTGGCAAGGAAGCTTTCTTTTCTGATTCAATCTATTTATGGTTTGTAAGCTTCTTGTACCTTTATTGGCATATTCTTCTTTAGGTTCAGAAAATTTTCTTCTATGATTTTGTTGAACAAATTTTCTGAGATTTGAGCTAGGAACCATCTCCTTCTTCTATTCCTATTATTCTTAGGTTTGGTCTTTTCATAGTGTCCCAGATTTCCTGGATGTTTTGTATCAGGAATATTTTAGATTTAACATTTCTTTGACTGATATGTTGATTTCTTCTATCATGTCTTTCAACACCTGAGATTCTCTCTTCCATCTCTTGTATTTTGTTGGTGAAACTTGCATTTGTAGTTCCTGTTTGCTTACACAGATTTCCCACTTCCAGAATTTCCTATTTGTATTTTCTTTATTGCTTCTACTCCTATTTTCAGGTCTTGAATTGTTTTATTTGCTTCCTTCAACGGTTTGCTTTTTCTTGACTTTCTTGACATTCTTTAATGGATTTATCAATTTTCTCCAATTTTTCATTGTTTTTTTTTCTCGATTTCTTCAAGTGATTTCTTTAAGGCTCTCTACCATCTTCATAAAATGGTTTTAAGGTTGTTTTCTTGTGCTTTAGCTGTTGGAATATTCAGGGCTTGCTGTTATTGGCTAGCTGGGCTCTGGTGGTGACATATTCCCCTGGCTGTTGCTGATTATGCTCTTACACTGATGTTTAGGCATCTGGATTTGGAGTGATTATAGGTCTAGGTGCCAATTTCTGTGTTTGTCTTTGTTGGATGGGTGTTTTCTTATTGGTTTTTGTTTCCTCTCTGGTTTTCTGGCTGGAAAGGCCTGTTGTTGAATAGAGGATATCCACCCACATTTGGGGCTGGACTTTTTACAGCCTGGATGGCCTCTAGTCCAGCAGGGGGTTGTCGCTCAAGTTGGGGGTTGGAGGTCTGTCTATGTATGTGGCCTCTGATCTTGCAGGGGGTTCTCTAGGGCTAAGGCCTGGCCTCTAGTGGAGTAGAAGGATTCTACCAGAGGTGTGGACCAGGATATGGTGATAAGAAGAGAGGAGGGGTGGTTGGGGTTATTCTGGACAGGTATGGGTAGGGTGGAGAAGTGGTCTTACTTGGGGTTCAGGATGCTGCCCAAGCCTTTGGTCTGGTAGTAGGCTTCTGCC
Source organism: Microtus pennsylvanicus (assembly GCF_037038515.1). NCBI lineage: Eukaryota > Metazoa > Chordata > Mammalia > Rodentia > Cricetidae > Microtus > Microtus pennsylvanicus. The sequence continues at coordinate 34,661,031 of NC_134599.1, read as the reverse complement.
AGAGGTGTTAGTCAGGATCACATGGCTGATTTTTTGTTGTGTGCGTTTTGTCTCGTCCAGGGACAGTCATACAACCTCATAGGGAGACAGGCATACTGTTGTTTCTGAGAAATAGAGGGATGCAAGGATTTGAAGGCCCCTTGGAGACGTTGATTCCTGCTACCGTCCTTGTGTTCTCTCAGACTCCACGAGTCTCCACGGAGTCACACCACGTGGCTGCCACAGTCTGTATTAAAGAGTGTCTGCATTGTTCCTCTCCTCTGTCATCTGTGGATTCTGTCTCTAAGGGAGAGTAAAGAGGTCTCTGTACAGTAAGTCTCCTGGGAAAACTTTATAAAACACACAAAGTAAAGTCAACCTCTTTGGGGAACATTTACCTCCTGTGTCTCCTCCTCCTCCAAAGTGTAATAAAAGATCCTACCTCAGGAGAGGTGCATGGTCTAGTAGATGGGGTTCTCAGGGTCAGCCTTGCACACAGTAGATCCCTTACCAGAACAGGCCTGGAATTGCTGAAGATGCCGAGACTCTGAGTTCTCTTATTTTTCATTCCCAGGACTTCATCAGAAAGTCTCTCTGTTCAACAGGGATCCAATTCCCCCTATTCTCCTAAAGGCCCTGAGTTAACAAGAGCTGAAGGTAAAAGTGGATCTCAACTTCCCCACCTGCTCAGCCCCTTCCCATTGTAATTAGATAAACGCTAATTACTCACTAGAGCCTTCCCGTCACTCTAAGGTGCAGAGGCCTTGGGTCACTGCCACTGCTTCAGTCTTAAAACAACCTGAAATGCTTTCTAGAAACATGGATGCCCCGGTTTTTCATAGATAAACTAAACCAGAGTCTAGGTGGATGGGATCTGTGCAGCTGATTCTGTGATGCCATCAGCATTAAATGTCCCAGTAACTTGGTGGCTACCTGCCTTCCTCATTGCCACTTCAGCACTGTTCTCGTCATTGCTCATATGCCTACTTCAATGTCTAAACCCAAATGAGTTCATCTAGACCCTGTCCTTCCCCTGTGAGGTCTTCCGTGGATCTGTCGGTAACACTTTCAGGTGGTGCTTAAATCTTGTCTTCTGGATCTAACCATTTGAGCTAACGTTGCATCCACAATTCTTTCCCCAACTGCACAGTAAAATGCTCCGTATTCATGATATTTCTTGCTATTGTGAACAACAACAATTCAGGAACCACAGAAACAATTCAGGAAGGAATTATTTGGGCTCGTGGTTTCAGAGAAATCTATCATAACCGGAAGGATATGGTGGAGAAGATGGTCCATGTCAAAGTGGGCCAGAATGTAGAAAAAAGGCAACATAGGAAGTAGCTACGATAAAATAACCTTTAGGGACATGTCCTTGATCACTTTCTTCCTCCAAGCAGGCTTCCCCTCCTGTCACCATCATCTGCCCAAACTGCTGTCATGTTAGGAATCCGCTAATGAATTCATCTACTGATCATGCCAAAGCTCTTACAATTTAATCGCCCGAGGAGATGCCTCCACAGACACCTGGAACTGTTTCTTAAGAAATCCAATCAAGCTATCCATCAAAATTAACCACTACACTTGTTAATCATAGTTCACATCTCAAATTTTGTTTAAGTGATAATCCTTTTAAATCTTGGGTTAGCCAAAGCATGTTACTAAAATGTGTTTCCTTTTCCCCCTATCTCGTTATGTAGTTACTACAAAATTTAAAATTTATACACACAGCTGCCATTCAGCTTTGTTTGGCAGGTGCCCTGTTGGGGCACCCCCACCAGCCCCCGTAATCACACAGTGCCTATGCTGGAAGCTTCACTCGAGGAAAATGGTAACTGTAGATTTCCTGTTTCTACAGACAACTGATCACTGAGCTGCCTGGCTAACTAAGGGCCCTTATTAGTTTGGTTTGAGAGCCCTCCCTACTTCTGTCTTCCTGTCCTTCTCCTCCGTTGTTTTCTTGTCCTCTTCTTGAATCTCTGTTCTAAACCAATCAGCAGCTGCTCCTTTCCTTCAACAATGACCCACACAGCCGCAGTCCCTGCTCATCCATGGTTTTCCCAAGAAAGTTATTCACAGTAACCATGGTCTGAAAATATTAAGTGGAAAATTCCAGAAATAAACAATTCATATGCCTCAAGTTGCGTGCTATTTCAGGTGGCATGATGAAACCACTTGTCCTGCTTTCTCCCGAGCCTTAATTATTTGTTTATCCAGACCATCCGCACCGTGTAGGCTACCTGTCCTTTAGTCACTTGGTGCCTGTCAGCTACCAGCTCAGCTGTTACTGCATCACAGTGCTTAGATTTAATCCTTACTTTATTTTACAGTGGCCCTAAGCATGAGGAATGAATGATGTTGGCTGTTTGTGTAAGGTACAAGGGAGAACTGGAGCAGGAAACCAACCAATCACTGAGCACCCTGACTCTGAAACCCAGAGTCAGAGAAAGAAACACACCCTGTATTTGAGACCTGGGCCAGGCAGAGAAACATCTTTATCCCTAAAACCAGGACTAAAGACATGTGCCCTGGCTCTGAAACTAGTGCCAAAGAAATATACTTTGTCCCTAGAATCAGAGCCAGTGAAAGAAATATGCCCTGGTCCTAAGATTAGAGTCAAAAAACTAAAAAGGATCAGTGAAAGAAACACAGTTTGGCCATGAAGTCAGAGTCATCTCTGCCTTTGACCAATCCCTGAGCAGGAAAAAACTAACCAGTCCCCCTTCTTCCTGGGAATACTCTGCCCCTAAGAAGCCCTATATAAGCCTCCCCACCCCTTCAGTTAAGAGCTGCCATTAATCCTGCCCTGGCAGAGGCAGCCACACTCCTGGATTCCTCATTCCCAAATAAATCTTTTTCTCAAAAGAGTCTTGGGTGAAGACCTTCATTTTCAGTGCAGAGCAGAAGAGCCTGGTGGGGATGTCCCTTAGGGGACTGAGCTGAAAAACCTTGCTGAGATGCTCCCTAGGGACCTCAGCAAGGCAGAGCAGAACAGAAGAACCTTGCTAGGATGCTCCTTAAGGGGAACTGAGCAAGGCCAGGCAGGGATGGAGGGGATGGAGGAAGTGGGGGGGTGGTAACAACTTTTCACCAGAGCCAGAGGAGATTGCTACATTTCTGTGCTTCCCTTTAGCAGAGTGTTAGCAAAAGAAACATCTTGGACCGGAGAAGAAGCAGGTAGTTCTGCTAGGATGCTTCCATAAGGGAGCAGAGCAGAACTCAGCTGTAGCGGCTCTCCAGGAGAAGAGCGGGATCCTTATATCCTGTGGGGAGGCTATCCTCCACTGCACCCTAGCTTCAGGTAGCCTGGCTTCCCGATAGTCAGAGCACCTTTCCTCCAGGGCTGAGCTTTCCTATTGCAGCTCTGGCCTCCAGAGCTGTCCTATTGTGTCCGTACCCCCTCCCCCGCAGAGCTGTCCTATTTGGGCTCTAAGTATATCCTGGCTTCCCGATAAGTCAGGATATCCCTGCAGCACTACTGTAACACGTTTCCCTCCAGTTTGGATATGCCCTACAGACACTATAAACGCTTCTTTTGAAAGACCAAAGATCTCAGTGAATGTGTAGCATTTGGTACTCGCTGGGGGTCAGACACCCACTGTGAGTCTTGGAACACATCCCTCTATAGATTATGAGGAAACTAATATTTGTTGTTTGGAAGTCTTGCTTTTTCATTTTCTATTATATCTTTTCTAAGAGATAGAAAAACATTAAAGAAAAATCAGAATTATGAGAGCTGGAATTATGAGAGTTCTAAGGCCAAACACAAATAAAGATATTAACTGGGTATGACATATATAAGCCACTCAGGTAACCTATGGCATGGGCAGATAACAACGCACCAACAGAACATGACAACAATATGTATAGTCAAGGAGGAGGGGAAGACACTTGATGCTGGCACTGGGGGGTGAAAGTGCATTTACAATAGGAAGGAAGCTTGGATTTAAGAGATTGGGAACCTTCCAGGGAGGGCAACTGCTTTAGGACTTTCGTAAGTCCTGAGGTGACCTGCGACCACAGGTATATTGGTTTTTCCAGACTTAGCCTTCAGAAGGAATTATTTTAGTAGCCAAGAGATTCTTGAGGATACAAAACACATGGTATTAAATCCTTATTTTGAAGCAGGAGACATGGCTCAGTTGCAGAGCTCTGGTCTAGCATGTATGAGTACAATCCCAACACTGAAAAACATTCTTGTGTAGGTCAGCAGACTTCTTGGTGCATCAATAAATCTATTTACTTTTATAGGATATTTTTATCTACATCCATGAGTAACACAGGCTTGTATATTTCCTTTCTTAAAATACTCTAAAGTTACATTTTTATATCTAGGTCATATTGGTCTTAGAAATATTTTCAAAACTTGTTTCTCTTTCAACACTACAGAAAATTTGTATGATGTTCCTAAATTATCTTACTTAATTATGGAGTATAATTCACTTTTAAGTATTTGAACCTAGAATGTTTTCAGAATATTTATAAATTAAGTTTCTTTAAGAGCATCTAACTTTTGATCCCTTCTATTAGTTTTAACTTCTTTTATACTTTTATATTTATGTTATTAAGTGTGCATCATCATGCGTGTAGGTGCCCTGGAGCTATAGTGACAGACAGCTGTGAACATTCTGTTTTAGGTATTGGGAACTGAATGATGGTCCTCTTTCAAAACAGCACATGCTTTTAACTGCTGAGCCATCACCCCAGCACATTTTGCTTTTTCTAGGGGTTCGTCCATTTTTAAAATAAGATCAAGATTATTATTTTTTCTATTTAAAATATTTCTTTTAAGATACGACTGCAAACATTGTCTGTAGAATCTGTAGTGATGTCCCTGTTTTCATTCTTAAGATTGAGTGATTGAGATTTCTCACTTACTTGAACAGTCTAACCACGATTTATTAATTTTATTTGTATTTTAAAAGAAACAATATTTGTTTATATTTATTCTCCCTATTATAGAAGCCTACCCCAAATTTTATGCCAAAAACATGAACCAATAGAATTTATGTATATATAGTTTTAAGTCAAATTAATAAACTGCTAAATAATGTGATCTATTTTATCTCACAAGTAAAACCTATATAACAAGAAGATAAAAATACATAAAACTGTGATTTTCATATGGTTAACCTTGTTAAAACATTATAAATTATTTTTATTGGGCATATCTGATTATTCTACGTATGGATCAATAATCTACTGAGGGGGAGCAGGTTGGTGAAAACAACTAATAAAGTCTTAATGAAAACTTGCATTTTTAGTAAGGTGAGCATCCAAACTGCCTAGTTCCCACAGGGCAGGGAACCCTGATTGCTCTTTGGGCTGACTAGGGAGGGGGACTTGATTGGGGGAGGGAAATGGGAGGCGGTGGCGGGGAAGAGACAGAAATCTTTAATAAATAAATAAATTAAAAAATGAAAAGGCACTTGGCTAAATAAAAAAAAAGAAAACTTGTATTTTTGTCTTCTAAATAAATTTAATATGTTTTCAAAAATCAAGATTTACAGTAAAGTCAAATTATATGTCTTTTCCAGAGGCTTTGTGGTCCTCTTTTTTTTTTTTCTGGAAACATCATTGATTGAGGTATTTGCAATTGAAGTTGTCAGGGCATTGCTTTGGCCTAGCAGCAAACTTTGCATACATGGCAGGTAGGGTAGAGTTGCATAATGCAAACTTTCTAAAGAAGTACACCACAGAATTTCACTTAAAAAATCCTCATCACTTAAAAGCAGTATTTAGATCCCTCTGACAGTTGTTAAGTTCTATTATTTTCACAGTCTCCAGTGCTTAGATACAAGAACAGAAATACAGTGTGACAAATCAATCTTAAATTTGTATCAATAGACCAAGATCCATACCAATGCAAAGTTTTCATCTCTATATCACATCCTCCTCCTCCTCCTCCTCATTATTATTATTGGAAATTTACTGTGACCATATAACCATTTATACTCAATCCCTTTTAAATGAAAACAAACATTTATAAACAATTATTTTGGGAATTGGGTCATAGTTTTCTTCAAACTGTTTCCTGCTGTTTGTTGAATAAAGTATTTTTAGGGTACATGAAGACCTTTTGGGGAAAATTTTGCTTCATCAAACCACATTAGCCTGGAAGGAACTCACAGGTTCTCATTTTCTGTGGAAACAAAAGCAGAATCTTGTTTCTAAAATAATATATCCTTAGACTCAAATGTTGAAGTCAAGATACCTTTAAAATATATATGTTGGTATAGCTTAGCAGCCCCCAGAATCAAATATTCTGCATTTAGCTCATTAGCGTCAAAAAATTCAAAGAAAACACAATAATGTACATAATTCAGACTCCTTGTGTATTTTCCATCTTCATGTGTTTTTTTTACTTTATTACATTTCAATATTTATTTTATTATCTTTACTCCTTTAATCTATAACTGTCTGTACTCTTTCTTCTCTCTCTTAAGCCCATGTACATTTATCCAACACTGTGACCCACTCAGGGGTCTTTTCTGTCTGAATCTGTCTTATTGTGTCTCTGTAATCATTTTCTGACCAGGATCACTTTTAAAATGGTAAGCAGCTTGGTTGCAGTGATCCTGGATGCTGGCTCTGCTGCTCTTAGTCTTTTAACATGGCAGAGGTATGTTTACTGCCAGTTCTGCAGTCCATGATCATTGCTCCAGCTCCAGGGCCATAGCTTATCTATGTTACCATTAAGCAACTTGTAGCATTTGGCTCTCAAACTCCATTTAAGTGCAGGACCTCCTGAAAGAGCCAGAGCCACTGTCTCTTAAAGAAGTCAAGCAGATTTTGCTGCTAATGCTGAGTCAGGGAGCATTCTCTTAAAGGATTTATGCCTCTGCTTGCTGCCAGCAGAGTCTATCTGAAAACATGTGGTTACCAAGAAGCCACACTTGACTTCTGTTTTTGTGGGTGTAAAAGCTCGCCCCCCCTCCTTTTTTTTTAACTTTTTTAAGTCTTATGTGGATCCATGTCCCAGACAGTGGGTGCCATTTTGTAAGTGGAGACTGCTTGTTCATTCCCACCCATCCAGACCCAGATAATCACACAAAAACTATATCAATTACAACACTGCTTGGCCTATTAGCTCAGGCTTCTTATTAACTAACTCTTACATCTTAAATCAACCTATTTCTATTGATCCATGTAACACCATGAGGCTGTGGCCCACTGGTAAGTTTCTGGCATCTGTTTCCTTCAGCAGCTACATGGCATCTCCTTGACTCTGCCTACTCTCTATTATCTCTTCCAGACTGACTATATTCTGCCCTGCCATAGGACAAAGCAGCTTTATTCATTAAGAGCAACACATATACAGAAGCACATCCCACATCATCTTTTGCCTTATATAAGCTTTTCAGTTTTATGAGGTCCCATTTATTTATTGTCAATTATAGTACCCACGCTCTTGGGGTTCTATTGTCTCCTGTGCCAATGTATTCAAGACTATTCCACACTTTCTCTTCTGTCAGGTTCAGTGGATTTGGATTTATGTTGAGGTCTTTGATCCACTTGGATCAAAGTGTTAGATATGGATCTATTCACATTATTTTACATACTGACATCCAGTAATGCCAGTCTTTGTTGAAGATGCTTTTTTTTCTTCCATTTTATAATTTTGGCTTCTTTGTCAAAAATCAGGTGTCCATAGGTGTGTGGATTTACATCTGGGTAAATCAATTCAATTCAGTCCTTTGATCTTCCTGTCTGTTTTTATGCCAATACCATTCAGTTTTTATTACTTTAACTCTGTAATAGAGTTTGAAATCAGGGATAGTTATACCTCTGTAGATTCTTTTATTGTACAGGATTGTTTTAGCCATCCTGGGTTTTTTCTTTTTTTCCATATGAAGTTGAGTATTGTTCTTCCAAATTCTGTAAAGAATGCATTAGGATTTTGATGGGGATTGCAATAAATCTATGGATTGCTCTGGTAAGATGGTCGTTTTTACAATGTTAGTCCTACTGATTCACAAGCATAGGAGATCTTTCCATCTTCTGATATCTTCTCCAGTTTCTTTCTTCAAAGACTTAAAGTTCTTGTTAGACAACACATTTTAATTCTTAGATGACATACTATCAATGAAAACTACTGTACAAAATCCTCCCCTTTGGCAAATATTTTCCTTTAAGGTTTTCTCATTGTTTCTGGTTTTATGCAAATTTATTACAATCTACGGTTTGGTATCGTTTGTTTTGACATATATATGTGTGCAAAGTGTGCGTGTATGTGTGTGTGTGCTTGTATGTGAAGGTTAGAGGCTGACATAATGTATCTCCCTCCCTCCATTACTTTCCATTTAGTATGCTGAGGCAAGGCCTTTCACTGGAACCTAGGGATCACTGAATTAGCCAGTCCAGCCAGCCACTCCTACCCTGCCCCCCTTCCCTAGGAATTCTGTCTCCCCTCCCTAAGCCCTTGGATTATAGGCAGACTGCCATACCCACCAAGCTTTCCTGGGTTGGTTAGGGGTCTGAACTCTGGTCCTCATGCTTGGGCTTGGCTAGTACTTCTGCTGAGTCCCCGCCCTTCTCCCTATTTATACTGTTTATTTTGTCTGGGCTTTGTTGAAACTTTGGTGTCTGTAGACTTATAGTTTGGGAATGTTTTGGCTACTCTCTTCTCAATAGTATTTTTGTTCTTTCTTTTATCCAAATAAATTTCCTTTGTTTACTTTGCTGGCATTTTTTTTCCTCCCATGATCTTAAAAGTTTTTTTAAGCTTCTGTTTTTTTTCTTGGTGTTCTTTCTTTCTTTCTTTCTTTCTTTCTTTCTTTCTTTCTTTCTTTCGTCTACTTAACACAAGCTGTAGTCATCTTGGAAGAAGAACTTCAACTGAGAAAATGTCTCTATCACATTGTCTGTAGGCAAATCTCTAGAGCAGTGGTTCTCAACCTTCTTGATGCTGTGGCCCTTTAATACAGTCCTCATGTTGTGGTGACCCTAACAATAAAATTACTGTGATTTTGCTACCATTTTGAATTGTAATGGAAATATCTGTGTTTTCTGATGATCTTAGGAGACCTCTATGAAAGGGTCATCCAACCCCCAACAAGGTTGAGAACTGATTATGCTTTAGAGCATTTTCTTGATTTATGAATCATATGAGAGGGAAATGCCCAGCCCATTGTGGGTGGAGCGACCCTGAGCAGGCAGTCTTATATACATAAGAAAGCAAGTTAAGCATCCATGAGAGCAAGTCAATAAGCAGCTTCCCTCCATGGTCTCTACTTTTGGTCCTACCTCTGGGTTCCTGCCTTGAGTTCTTGCCCTGACTCCTCTTCCTAATGGACTATAAGCTTGAAGATAAAATATGCTTTTTCCCCCAAATAGCATTTGTTCATAGTGTTTTATCACAATGATATAAATCTAGGAAGACAGCCTAGAGCAGGTAATTGCTTTTGTTTTTACAGTGTGATGTTTTGACCTAATCTATATATACATTATGGAAAAATTAGCCATGCTAATTTAGAATGTCTATTACCTACACAGTTTGTCTTTCCTATGTGTGATGAGATCATTAAAAATCAATTTTAATGGCACTGAAACACTTTATTGAAAGCTGTGGGTCACAAGACTATGTAATTGCCTATTAAATTTGATACTGCAACGTTGTGTCCTTTAATCGCTGTCTTCCCTGTACTCCATCTCTTTCATTTCATTTCAGAAACTTCCTGTTGCTATATCATCATTTCTGGTTGTGAAACTGTTTTCCTTTGGATTGAAAATTTTCCTCTTGGAGGGATGAAGGAGGGCCATCAGGCTCACAAAACACACAAGAGACTCATAAGGCCCTTCTTTGAGGGTGTGTGAGCAATCACCAATCAACAACGAGAGAAAGGAGACTCTTGAGTGGTGCAGCTGCCTGCCAGTTGTACCAGCATCTCCAGTGACGTAGCTCTCACCATTTTCCTGCAAGTAAGCCCTCGGGGCATTCCCCAAGGTAGAGGTGGATGGAATCGTTTGTTTAGTCTGCCAATGTACTCTCTGGGGTAAATGGAATTACTCTCCCCAGGAGAAGTCACACTGTACCTGTTTATCTTGTCTGATGTTTACTTTTGGATTTGGGGGTTTTTATTTTTAGAGCCGGACTGGAGTCTTTTCTTCACTTTGCTATCTCTGCTTAACACATTTGCCTTCCTTTCACCTTCTTAGGTGTATATGGTTATGTTCGTTATTTTAATAGTTTTATTTGCATTTTATGAACGTTTCTATTTAGTTTACTCCCCATTTTGTATTTTTCGCTTCCTTTGCACACAATTTTTAAAAACTTCAAACTCCAGACATTATGAACTTTATCTTTTTAAGGTACTCTATATTTTTGTTTTTTCGGGACAGGGTCTCTCTGCATAGCCCTGCTGCCCTGGAGCTCACTCTGTGACCAGGCTGGCCTTGAACTCAGAGATCCATCTGCCTCTGACTTCCAAGTGCTGGGATTAAAGGCATGCACCAACACCACCTATTGTAGAATATTAACTATGTGAAGATGTGTTTTATCTCTTTTTGCTACAGATTATTTCTTTAACTATGTAAAGGTATGTTACAATTGTTTATTCTGCATCCCTTAACAAGGTAAGGACGTGTGTTTAATTAGGTAAAGATGTGTTGCATTTGTTTTACCTTGCCTGACTAAGGCACCTGAGTGTTCTAATAAAGAGCTGACTGGACAATAGCAAGGCAGAGAAAGGATAGGTGGGATTGGCAGGCAGAGAGAATAGGTAGGAGAAGAGGAGAAAAAGAAGAGAGAGAAGAGAATGAGGAGAAAGAGAGGGGCATGCTTGGGGCAAGAAGCCAGGCAGCTGCCAGCCAGCCAGACATGAGAAGCAGTGAAAGCAAGGTCTACAGAAGGAAAGAAAAGTAAAAACCCTGAGGCAAAACGTAGATACAGAGAAACAGACAGGCTAATTTGAGAGCTAGCAAGCATTCATCACTAATAAGTTTGTGTCATGATTTGGGAGCTGGTTGGTGGCCCCCAGAAAGCAAAAGCCTGGTATAACCACCCAGCTACTTTTGGATTCCTACAATTGTTCTGGAATTTTATCCTCAGATGTAATTAAATGACTTTAAAAGAGTTCGACCCTATCAAGGCTTCCTTTCGTGAGCCGGGAGCATGGCGTCTTCTTGTTGAAGACTCAGTTTCTGCCCCAGGTATGTGTGATGGATTCATGCTGTTCTGACATGCAAATTTGGAGGCATTCTGTCCCAAAAGATGGGGCTACAGAGTAGCCCTGCCCCTGTGTGGATTCTGGTAACAAATTTCTCTGTCTTCTGGGGTCTTTTCTATAAAATCATCTAATTTCCTCACTGCTTTGCCCATATCTAAAGATTCAGGGGACCTTCACATGGTTCAGTGTCTAGTCTGTCTCTTAAGCATCTTTGTGGTTGATAGCGCTAATATCCATATATTACAAAAGGGGAGACCAGTGATGTACGCAGCCCAGCCCAGTCAGCAGGTGATGGAGCTGGGATGTGAATCCCGACTGCCCCAGGGTCTGAGTTAACCACCTTGTTGTAGGTCACTCAGATGGATTGTGTTGTATGCTTTTTGCGAACAAGCTTCTGAAAGCTCTGTTCCTCGTTAACCTGCAGTTTTCCAAACGGAGGTGAACTGCTGCAAATTATACAGAACTCAGTCTATTCTTTAATCACCCCCTAGATTTTGACAGCAAAGAGGGTTTCTCCTTGGGAAGATGTTTTGCCTGTGAGAGCCACAGTAATGCTCAGACTTTAATCTCTTCTTACCCTTATCCTCTTTGCAGGCAGGGTCCAACCTCACTGCCTTCCGCCCTTTTGAAACTCTCTTGAGTCATCAACAAATTTAACCCTTTGAGGGTTGCCTCTAAAATAGGAGTCTTTTTTTTATAAATGCAAGGCAGCTGCTGTTGAATAACCTTTCTGTACACCGTGAATATATATTACTCTCATTGGTTAATAAAGAAGCTAACTAGCCAATAGCTGAACAGGATAAAGTTAGGCAGGAAAGCCAAACGGAGAATGATGGGAAGAAAAAGGGTGGAGTCTGGTGTCCCCAGAGATACAGAGAGAAACATGATGGCATGTCATTTTGAGAAAAGGTACCAAGACACGTGGTATAGATAAAAATATGGGTTAACTAAAAATCTAAGAGTTAGTAACGGGGCTGGAAGGATGGCTCATTGATTAAGGACACTGATTGGTCTTCCAAAGGATGTGGATTCAAATCCCAGCACACAGGCAAGTAAAAATTGTAGGTAACTCCAAGATCTGTCACTCTTACACAGACTTAACTGCAGGCAAAACCCCAATGTACATAAAATGAAAGTAAATAAATTTTTTAAAAAAGTTAGTAATAAGCCCGAGCTATTGACTGAGCATTTTTTGTTTGTTTGTTTGGTTGGTTTGGTTTTCCAAGACAGAGTTTTTCTTTGTAACAGCCCTGGGTGTCCTGGAACTAGCCCTGTAGATCAGGCTGGCCTCAAACTCACAGAAATCCACCTATCTCTCCCTCCTGAGTGCTGGGATTAAAGGTGTGCATCACCACTGCCTGGACGGGCATTTATAATTAATATAAGCTCTGTGTGTTTATTTGGAAGCTGCGGGTGGGGCAGAAACTTCTACCTACAGGTAGTCCTTCCTTGGTCTAACTTTTTATAGGAAGCCCAGGCAGGAGGCAGAGTTTTGTCCACCCTAGACTGCAGCCACATCCAAGCAGAAGCCAGTACAAATGACTTCTACAAATGAAGTCCTTGATATTGGATTCTGAGCCAGGATCAGCTGTGAACTGGAAAGACCACACAATGATGGCCACAACCACAGAAAAGGCTACCTAAATTATTCAGCTGAGGGTCAGGCGTGGAGGCACACACCTTTAATCCCAGCGCAGGGAGGTACAGGCAGATAGATCTCTGAGAGTTCAAGACCAGCATGGTCTATCTACAAATTAAGTTCCAGAACAGCCAGTGCCACACAGTGAGATCGTAAATTTAAAAACAAAAGACAAAACCCTAATTATTTAGATGACAGTTTTAAAACTATGCCTAACTTTAGATTACTTCTTAGGAGATGAGTCCAGTCAATGCTTTGTAGAATGCCAGGAAAATATGTCATCCATATTATCTGGATTTATTTGGCTGTATCATAGCCAGTTATTTATAGGACCTACGCATAAATAACTTCTGTTAATTATAATTACATATATGTCTATAAAAACACCAACACAACTCTCAACCACAATGAAGTGAGGTGCTGACCTAATTAATTTATTTTATGGAATGTCAAAATAAAATAACTTTTTGTCTCAGAAAATCATTCCAATTTTGTGGATTTTGTTTGAAAACTCAGCATTTTAATGGCAGTATATGACTTAGAACAGCTTTTGGATAATAACCACAAGTCTTTTCCACCCAAGAATAAGTATTTTAGCTGAAGTTTAAAAGGAAAAGCCAATATTTGGCTAGAGAGTAAGGGTTGGTCTGTTTGTTAATTGTACCATGAGCTTGTTTCTCTCGCTCGCTGTTTTAAATCAGGAATCAGGGAGCACCTGGGTTTGTTTGCCCTGGCATCTTAGGGCTGTTCTTCCTGGTGCTTGGCAGAGAGGTGAATTTGGAGAAATTTACCATCTAAATTTCTTAGCCTTCTGGGGCAAGGCACAGAACAGGTGCTCAGGATGTTTGAGGATTTTCCAGGGAACTTATAAGGAGGCAAGAAAATGCCTACCCTGCCCAAAGGGCTCATTTCCCAGCTGATAAAATTTTATTGAGGTATAAAATTCTTGCAGAAAAGAGCACAAATCAGAAGATTTGGGCTACATGGATGTTCCCAGTGTGCAACCTGCTAGTTCAAGTTACAGAGGATGATTGGCATTTCAGAAGCCCTTCCTCTCTTAGTATCCACCTGCCTGCTCAAAGATAACTATGTGCTGACTTTTAATACCACTGGCTAGTTTCGTCTGCACTGAACTTTTAGGTTTAATTCATACAGCCTGCAGCACTGAGCGGTTTGGAAATCATTGGTGTTCTTGCCGATGGGCTGCTGCTCCTCTGAGCTGCTATAGCACAGCCTGCTGTAGCACAGCCTGCTGTATCCATACACGACAGCTCACCTCCTTGCTCTAACGATAACTGTGCAGGTTCTTTCCAGTTTGGAGTCACTGGAAATAGTGCTGCCACGAATGCTGTTTTTTATTAACACATTTAAGTTAGGATCTAAAATAATGGGTTTCGTTGTGACGTTTTCATGCGGGTGCATTATTGCACTTTCTCATATTTGCCCCACCACTGTCCTTTCTTGTACCCCGTTTGCCCTCCTCTGATCCCTGTCGCCCCCTTGAGTCACTCCCCTGCTTTTCCTGTCACCTCTGCATGCACCTAGAGGCCACATATGAGGAAAAGACTCAGTGTTTGTCTTCCTGCTCCCCTTTGTCTTCTCTTTCTCTCTTTCCCCTGCCTGTTCATAGCCTTTATTGTCCTAAATGCTCCCTTCTGATTTCGTGTTATACATGTACTCTCATGTATATAATATTCCGTGTTGTATGGCATTAGAGAAAATGTAGAATTTATTTTCTTCAGTCTGGTTTATTTCGCTTGACAAAATTATATCCTTTCAACCAATTCCCTTCAAATGACATAATTTTATTCTTCTTTATGGTAGAATAATACTCCAGTGTGTGTGTGTGTGTGTGTGTGTGTGTGTGTGTGTGAGAGAGAGAGAGAGAGAGAGAGAGAGAGAGAGAGAGAGAGAGAGAGATTTTGTTCATTCCTCTGTTGACAGTTGCCTATCTTGCCTATTGTGTATTTTTTTCTTTAACAGAACTTGCCTCAAGTTTATTTGTAAAAACAGCCTAAAGTCCTGATCATCTGCAAATACTGTGTAGGTGTTCACACCAGTTCATCTGTCTTCACATTGGCAGACTGAGACCTTTTTTTTTTATGGGCCCTTCACAGAGGCCTGGGCACCTTTGGGAGCCTGAGCTGCAGCTGAGGCCTCTGCCTTGGCTTGAACCTTGGGCTTTGTTTTTTGGAGCCTACGACCCCTGGCCATGTAGCTTCTAATCCGCTTCCCAAGCTTGGGGTGAGCAATGAAAGCCAGACGGGTGAGTTTGCGGGTGGGGCCCTTTGGCCCCTTGGGCTTCACCACCTGAGGCTTCACCAGGGCCTTGATGGCCTCCGCATGTGCGCTCATGGCCTTTGCATTATTTGCCTGCATCTTCTTCAGGCCTTTCTTGTTGTGCTTCTTGGCAAAGCGCATGTTCCTCAGGAACTTGGGGTCAACCCCCTTGAGAGATTCGTATCTTTGTGACCGGGGTTTCTTGATGCCGTTTCTGTGCCATTTCCGGGACTGGTTGTGTGTGGTGTGGTTCTTGGACTTGGCCATGGCTGGACGGTAATCGGCGGCTCCTGAAGCCGCCCATTGAGTATTGTATACATGGCTGTGCATATATCTCTGTGGTATGCTGATTTAGATTCATATCCATATATATATGGATAATATGTTATCCATATCTACATCTATATCTATGTATTCAGGAACAGTAGAGCTGGCTCACAGGTATTTTTTGCTTTTGAGGAACAGCCATACTGGTTGGTTGGTTTGTTTGTTTGTTTGTTTCTTTCTTTCTCTTTTGCCATACTGGTTTCTATAGTATTTGTGCCAATGCACACCCCCACCAGCAGTGATTTCCATCAATAAGAAATTTCCATCATTTATTTTCACTTTTCTCCTGACAGACATTCTGACTGTGTAAGATGTAAGGTTTTTGCTTAATTAGTGGTTGATAGTGGAGGGCCCAGAACATTGTGGGTGGTGCCATCCCTGGGCTGGTGGTCCTGGGTTCTATGTAAAAGCAGGGTGAGCAAACCATGGGAATCAAGCCAGTAAGCAGCTTCCCTCCATGGCCTCTCCCTCAGCTCCTGCCTCCAGGATCCTGCCCTGGTAAGTTCCTGTCCTGACTCCCTTCAGTGATTAGCAGTGCTGTGGGAGTGTAAGGCAAACAAACCGTCTCCTCTCCAAATGTCTTTGCTCATGGCGTTTCCTCACAGCAATGGTGACCCTAAGGCACTGACTGAATAGAATCTGGGTGTTGTTTAATTTGAATTTTTCCTGATAGCCAAAGATGTTGAACCTTCATTATCTATTTATTGGATATTTATGTTTTTTCTTTGAAGAACTGTCCATGAAATTCATTTGCCCATATATTGATTGAATGAGTTTCTTTGGTGTTTAAGTTTTTGAGTTCTTTTTATCTTCTAGGTATTAATCTCTTTCAGGTCTCAGTTGCCAAAGATTTTCGTCTATTCTGTGGACTGTCTTTTCTCTTTCTTTCTTCTTTCTTTCTTTCTTTCTTTCTTTCTTTCTTTCTTTCTTTCTTTCTTTCTTTCGCCTGCCTGTCTTTCTTTCTTTCTTGTCTTTTCTTTCTTTGAGATGGAGTCTTACTGTGTAGACCAGGCTGCCCTGGAACTTGTTGTGTGTAGTCCAGTCTGGCCTTGAAGTCACAGAGACCCACCTGCCTTTGTCAGTTCTTCACCAATTTCCTGAGCTATTGGAGTCCTAGTCACCGCCATCTTGATGTGTTCCCATTTGTTCTCCTGCCATATATGTTCTTAAGCCTTTCCCCCCTATGAACAATGTGCCCATTTGTCTTGGCTATATCTAGAAGTACAATAGCCAGGGAAGAAGGTTTGCTTGGGCCTACAGCCATAGCACCCAGAACGTGCCTGATTTTGTCTGATCTCCGAAGGAGGAAGGGCTGGGCCTGGTTAGTGCTTAGATGGGAGAGAAGGTGCTTAGGGGCTGGTAAGCTGACTCAGTGGGGAAAGCTCTTGCTGCACAAACAGAGAACTGGGTTCAGACCCCAAGCATCCACGCAAAAGAGTGGTCATGGATGCTTGTTGTTTTCTTTTTCAAGTCAGGGTCTAGCTATATAGTTCTGACTATCCTGGAACTCTGTAGACCAGGCTGGCCTTGAACTCACAGAGAACTTCCTGTCTCTGCCCTCCCAAGTGCTGGGGTTAAAGGCGTGCGCCACTACTACTCCTGGCAGCTATAAAAACTTTTGTGACACATTTAAGTCTTGTGCTTATTTTCCTGTTGGACTTTTTGATGGACTGAATGGAGGAATTACATATCCCGAGTGATGCTTTTGTGGTATGTAAATACATGTCACTACCCATTCTGTGCATGGTCTTTTCATGTTCAAGGAGCCTCGTCTGCCTGCTGACCATGGCTATATCATACTTTCCTTTTTCACCTCTGTGAATATGAATATTTTCTATATAGAATGAGGAGCCAAAGCTGGTTTTTCCGATACGGCATCACCTTTGTTATAGAGAATGCCTATTTATGAATAGATCATTTTTGGTCTGCTTTGCTCCATTCTGTTCTATTGGCTCACGTTTTCCCTTACAAAATACTGTACTGTCAGAATTACCATGATTTTCAGTAGTTGTGTTTTGTGCGTGCATGTGTGCGTGTATGTGAGTATGGGCACGTGCGTGAGGAGGTCAGAGGACAACCTTGGGGGTCGGTTCTCACCTTCCACCTTGTTTGAAGCAAAATGTCTTTGTTGTTTACTGTTGCCTTTCCAGTCTACCCACACTTACTGGGGACTCTCCTATGCCTTCCGTTTCACAGTGTAAGCACAGGGATTGTTGATATATGCTGCCGTTTCTGTTTATATGGGTTCTGGGGATTCAAACTCAGGTCCTGAGCTTCCACAGTAGGCACTGTGCCCACTGAACCTTAGCCCCTTAGCCCCAAAGTGATCTTAACACGCACATAGTCATATAGAGTCAACAACTTTGTTCTTCCTCAGAGTTCTCTTGGATACTCACTGCTGTAGTTCTAAAAAAAAAAAAAGTTTAGATCAAGTTTTTTTCTTGCTCATCTTTGATTTATGCATTATACTCATTTAAAATGGAACTTTTCAATTATCCATTGCTGGAGATAAAATCTAGTTAGTCTTGTGTGCCATGTTTGAATCACTGATTGCTCTGCAGGCCCTTTGGCATTCTCTGTGTGTACAATCATAGAAGTTGTCAGGAATGACACCTTACCATGTATAAACTCTGCATTCTTCTTCTACTGTAGCATTGATTGGATCCTTTAACACAGTGTCTATGATATCATCGAATGTGCGTTGAATCTTTATTCTCTTTTGAACAACTTCTAAAACACTTGGAATTTTCAGGATGATGAGAAACTACTGTATTCTAAGATGACTGGTTACCTGGTGGATCCTAGGGAATTTCAGGATTGGGATTGATCCTCAGAAAGACTAAAGCTGCATTAGATAGTAAGGACCTTCAGCCCCTCGTGAAGGGAGAGGCACCGGATGAAGGTTGATCACCAGTGGACTTAATATTGACAGTAAAGAAGCTTCCATGAAGCTCCAGAAGGATAGGGTTCAAGGAGCTTCCGGACAGCCAGACATGTCCCAGGAACACACGAATGTCCCTGAAGGAGGGGCTGGGGGGTTCTATCCCTGCCTCTCTGTGCATCTAGCTGTTTACCCATAGCTTCTTTGACTTCTGTGGACTGTGCTAGCCAACTAGAGGTGGTACCTAGGACTTGCTACTGGTATCGGATGTGGAGACATTTCTTGTGGGACTGAGTCCTTACCAGGTGGGATCTGATGCTATCTCCAGGAGAGTGTTAGAAATGAATTGAGTGGTGTCTTCCGGGGAATTGTTTGGTTGGTCTGTGGGGAAAACCCTTCCTAGTGGGTGTCAGAAGTGTGAGAGCCGGGCTGAAGAAAATGACCTTGGCTGTTCCTGCCTTGTTTACAGCTGAAGTGATGGGCTGGTGTCTCTGCTTGTTTCTCTGGGGAAAGTTTTCCATTTTTTTCCACTGTTAAATGTGAGCTTTGGTGCAAACTTTAATCACATTGAAGAAATTAATCTCTAATTAAAACATAATGCATTCTAAGTTTACTAAACATTTTTCCTATGTCTTTTTTTATAGGTTGTCCCTTTATTCTCTTAATATAGTAAATACATTGATCCATTGTTCTGTGTTAAAATAACCTTGCATTCCTGGATAACCCCAGCTTGTTCACAGTGGCCGTCGCTATTTGGTTGAAGATGTTTGAACTTATGTGTGAGACCGGCATCTATAAAGCGCCTTTCCTGCCCTGGGCTTGTTATGACTCTTACGTATCTTCAGGGCATTTCTTCTTTTTATTCTCTCAAGCATATTTGAGATAGAGTGATGTTCCTCAAATATCTGGGAGAACTAAAGGCTGAAGACATTTGGAACCGAAGCTTTCCTTGTGGGAAACTTTCGTTTAAATTAAATTTGCTGGGACTGGAGAGATGGCTCAGCGGCTAAGAGCCTAGAGTGCTCTTACAGAGGGCCAGAACTCAGGTCCCTGCACCCATATCAAGTAATTTATGATCACCTGATAATTCAGTTTCAGAGGATCTGATGTTCTCTGTGGCCGCAGTGGGCACCTGCACACATGTGATGCATATAAACTCACAAGCGCGCGCACACACACACACACACGCACTAATAAATAGAGAACAATCCATGTACATTCTTCTTATTTTTGGTTAATTTGATTTTTCAATGAGTATATTTTACATAGTGTACTGACAGAACATTGATTATATTAACTTTACGCTTTAATTTCTGTTCTTAATTTGTGCTGACTCTTCCTGATAAATCTAGCAGCTTACCAATCTTACTGCTATCTTCAAAGAAGTCACAATGGCTTTGTAGATTTTCTTATTTTCTTCCTGTTATGTTTAAGTGCTATTGACTTTTTAACTTTTGTTTCTGTTTTGAGGCAGGGCCTTGCTGAAAAGCCCTGGCTGGCCTGGTAATTCAGAGTGAGCCTCCTACCCCAGCCTCCTGAATGCTGAGATTACAATGTGGCACCTTGCTAGGCTTGACTTTCCATCTTTGTTGTTGGTATGCTTATGATTGGTTTTCGGGCTGCTCTTGATCTGAGTCACATTTAAGGCTCTGGCTCTGTTTCTCTAGAAAGTGCAGCTGTCTGTGGATCCTAGGAGCTTCAGTTCATTGTTTCTGATAATGCTGAAGATGCATTCCAACACTCTTTGTTTTATTTTGCTTTTCTTGAGATAGCCTTACTCCACAGGCCAGGCTGACCTGGGACTCGCGCAGTTTTCCTGCCTCAGCCTCCCGAGTGCTGGGATTACAGACGTGAGCCACTCTGCTTGCTTACTCACCTGTTTTTTATTTTCTATGGTGCTGAGGACTGAGCCTCTGGGTACTTGAGCATAGTGGGCAAGTGCTCCATTATTCAGCTACATCTCAAGCCCTCAGTGGCTCCCCATCTCCTTCTTCCCCCTCCCCACCCCTCTTCTTTCTAAGATCCATGGCTTACTTCAACTCAATACTTAGTGATTCTTAAACTTACATGTGGTTATTGATTTGTATCATAATTTTGCTGTGGTCAGGAAATACGTTCTGAGTAACTTTGAACTTCAGAAAGTGTTACAGCCTTCTTAGTGCTGGTGTTATGGCCTTAGGAAACTACCATGTAGCCCTCAAAGGGCCTATTTTGTAGTTGTTGGGCAGAGAATATTTTAAGTAGCTCTAGTTTCTTAGTTATGCACTTTGTTTTATTTTATAGGGATAAACATCCACATGCCACAATAGTTATCCTTTAAAATGCACAGTTCAGTGGTTTTTAGTGTATTAATAGATTTATGAGACCGTGTCTAATACCACATTTCCACATTTCCAAGGGGACACCATCACCAATTCCCCTTCCTTTAGCCCTTGGGAAGCATGGTTTACTTCTTGTCTCCACAGTTACTTGTTCCCTGAACATTTCATCTGAGCACAGTCATGCAGTGCGCAGCTTCTGTTCAGCATCTCCCACCCGGCGTATTTTGAGGTTCGTTCAGGTTCTTGCCTGCTTCAGAACTTCGCTGCTTTCAATAATTGATCATTATTGTGGATATGCCCCACGCGGCTTATTTATTCATCATGGTGACTATTTGAGCCATTTTGACCTTGGACACTTAGGAAAATCACAGCTACAAATATTTGAGTATGAATTTCTGCGCGAAAACATGTTTTCCTTCTCTTGGATTTGTGCTTTGGAGCAGAGCTGCAGGTTGCGAGTTTCTAGAGGTTTCCAGAGGCCTGTGCGATTTCATACCCATCAACAGTTGTCCACTCATCCTAGTGGCATGTGAACGGTATCTCATTGTGGTTTTAACTTGTATTTCCTGACAATGACAGTGGCTAGTGACTAAGTTTGTGGGCCATTTGTCTATCTTCTTTAGAAAAAGTGTCTATGCAAGTCTTTTGACTGTTTTTGAACTGGATTATTCTCTTTCTAGCTGATGGCATATAAGTATCCTTTATACATTCCGGAGCAGTGTCTATGAGATACTGGTCCTGAATCAGATCCTCCATTTGTATGGATGTCTGCACTTTCTGGACCCTCGTTTCTTTCCTACCTGCTCTACCAGTCATGGAGTGACAGTCATAAAATCTCCTATTAGGATTGTAAGGTTTTCTTTTTCTTAGTAGGCTTATCAGACGTATATAAGTATAGTTGAGAGTCCCTTGCCATTTTGGTTCATCTTTCTTTAAATCAATTTTTGATTTTTCTATATCTCTGTTGAAGTATGAGAGAGAGAGAGAGAGAGAGAGAGAGAGAGAGAGAGAGAGAGAGAAGAGAGAATATGTAGAGGCGGCTACCTAGCTACCTGTAGTACTGTAAGATTGCCAATTCCTTTTGGTTTAGCCCTATTTTTTCATTAGTGGAGAACAGGGTCACATTATTATTATTAAATAAATAAGCCCTGATCTCTTGCCAGCATTGCAATTTCCCCCCAGTTAGATAGAAGGTACCCAGAACTAGTTCCAGGACCTGGGCTCAGCCCAGAGTGGTTCCGAGTGCTCCATTGGAGTCACCCTTGGCTGCTGCAGCCGGTGCTCCGGGATTTAAATGGCAGGAATGAACATAGGGTTTTGGCATTCCCAAACTGGCTTCTGCCAACCCGCCCCAATCTGAATCATCCTCGCCATCTAGAGTTGAATGCTGGAGTCCTGCCTCAGCGCTTCGTGAGGCTCCTGCATCGCTGTCAATGTTCACGCTCAGCTGCCCTGGCCTCACCCGGGCTAATGAGGCTTGGGGAAGTGTCCTTTGTCTGGAGTCAGACGGGGCTCCCAGCTGTAACTGTGTTCTTTTTCTCTTTGTTCACACACTGGGCCCCTTCATAGGGGTCAAAGCCCAGATCAGACAGACAGGGAGCCTTGGCAACTCTTATCCTTGCTTCTAGAAAACAGGGTAAACACAGACAAATCCGTGTGTTCAGAGTGCACAGGTCTGATGGTTCCTACATACTACAACATGAAGAAGGCATGGAAATTGTTATGCCCAAATCTGCGAAGTCCCCGCAAAAGCCAACAAAGAGACCAAGTACTGTGTGTAAAAACAAAGAGCCTTTATTTTAATCAAGTTTGCAAACTCGGTCTCTCTGTGTGTCCAACACATTGGAATAGACGGAGAACCCCGAGCTCAATGAGAATAGGGTTTTATAGTAGTAAAGGTGGGGGTTTCTGAAGTTTTAAGACCCCTGATTGGCTGACATTTGTCTAGGGGTGTCCTGTTGAGTGTGTTCTGGCAGGTATTCCTATCTACAGCGGTTGGAATGCCAGGCATTTCCTTTGAATGGTCTGTTCTTGGGTGGAGGTCAGGTGATCCCAGTTTGTGGTTCCTCCTGCAACCAGGCATTGCCTCAGGGTAAACTACTGAGACTCAGGCCTCCATTTAAATTCCTCACTGGCCAA
This sequence comes from Microtus pennsylvanicus, assembly GCF_037038515.1. Taxonomy (NCBI): domain Eukaryota; kingdom Metazoa; phylum Chordata; class Mammalia; order Rodentia; family Cricetidae; genus Microtus; species Microtus pennsylvanicus. The sequence continues at coordinate 34,638,297 of NC_134599.1, read as the reverse complement.
AGTTTTACTCAGGCAGGTGGTAATGGTTGTAAGTAAAGAACTTCCTTTGGGTGACCTGCCCATACTTAGCTTACCATGGCTGGGCCCCACAGAAATTTCCACAGATTCCCAGGAAGCCTCTGAAGCTCTCTGCCATGCTGGTCCTTTCAGGCTTCAGGAGAGGTCTGCTCCGGACTTAAGACTCTGTGGGATCACAGTGATTCACAATGTCCCTCATGTCTCTTTATCTCAGAAGTCAGTACAGACCAAGCCTTCCAGGCCACCAGTCACCACTTGGTCCTCATCCCCACGTTCACATGTCAACAGTTGCTACCCCTCCCCATCCCCTCCCCTCTCCAGGTTTTTGCACTGTAGTCTCAGAAACTTGATCTGCTTCCTAATCCCTTCTTCTCCTCCTTCCCACTGGTTTCTTCTCAGAGCTGCTAACCCTGGCCTCCAGTCAGGATCTCTACCCTCTCTCCCTGGCTCTTTCCCCCTCCCCCTCCTGCCCCAGACCTCTACTGTCTCCTGCACCCTCAAGCCTCCCTCAGACTTTCTCCTCCATTTATTTCAGCCACTTCTGAAACTTCAAATCTTGATCTTGTTTTTAGGTTCATGACAGGGTCCACAGGTATGGGTCCTTTCTACCTTGACTAAAGGTCAGAGAATTGGAACTTACTTCCGTTCCTTCAAGGTTATTGTCAACAGTTCAAATAACAGGTCTGAGAGCTCTGCTCTCTCAGGGTAATTGTCAACAGGTGTGGCTAATAGACAGACCTGGTATTTCAGGTATTGAAGAAGTAGATCTGTTTCTATCTCAAACAAAAGTCTAAAGATCCAACTAGGTTCCTACTCTCTTAGGGAGATAACAATGGATTCCACCCAGGGAGTGGTGTGCCTACAGAATTTTGTGGTCTAGGGTGTGAGTGTTACTTGCCTTGTTCTGGCAACAAAATATTTAACTGAAAATGTAACCTGTAATCCTTCAATGGGTCTATTCATTCCTTGAATCATGTGATCTTATTCCTTTTGGGGTCGGGGTAGCTAAGCAAATGGAAATTAAATGTGGGTGACCTTCAGTATTCTCTGGATGTCCCCCCCAGTACTATCCTATGTCTTTGTCTCTTGTTTCTCCTATATCTGTGTTCCTTTTGCCTAATAATTCTAATCCTCACACTCCTACCCTGGAACACTCGAACCTGCCACAGCTAGGAGCCCGACAGAAGTCACCCCTAGAAAGGTGGCTTATGACAGGTTCACGCATTATAAAATCCCCTTCTGGGGTGTGTGTGTACACAAATCATCACAATCATTATAGATAGTACATAGAATAATTCCAACATATCAATGAACTTTCTCACAGTGTCCCTTTAGATTCAAACTGTTTCTTCACCCATTTGCTGGCAAAGACCTGCTTTCCATTTCTTTTTCTTTTTTCTTTTTTGCCCATCAGAGTGAGACACACATGGAATGCGGTGAAATGGCCTGTTCTGACCCTCTCCACTCCTTGTGCTTAACCTTTGGGGTTCCCCATGCTGCTGCTTGAGTCCCGCATGAGCCCCCTTAGTGCCCAGTGCACCCATTCCAGCGTGCAGCTGTGCCCTAGCTGCTGTGACCTGCGTGCGCTCTGTCAAAGGGTCAGGTGGTTTTACTTGGTGATTATGAAGAACGCTGCTTAGACGTCTGTGTGCAGAATTCATATGGACTTAGCCTTTCCGCTTCTTCAGAATAAATATCCTGTGGTTAATATGTGTGAAATCGCCTTTCCTCTGACAATGGCTCTCTCTGCTTGGTTCCTTCCCGGGCCAGCACTTGACCTAAGAGTTTGCAAATCCTACCATTGGTTTGCATTGACTGCCACATCTTAATCGGTTTTTCTTTGCTCGCCACACAACTTGGATCTCATCGTCCATTGGAATGCATTCTTGTTGGAACACCGACTTGAAAACAATTACTTTGTGTGTGATGGGAAGGGTTGTGGTGCATGTGTTGGGGTCGGAGGACAACTGGCAGGCCTCAAGTCTCTCCTCCCTCCATGGCGCCTGAGGATTGGACTGGATCCGTAAAGACAGAACTTAGATGGCCGGGCTTGGCAAAGAGTGCTTTTACCCATTGAGCTGTCTCACAGGTCCTCTGGGCAACATCCTTAAGTCCTTCTCCTGTACCCTCCCGGCTGAGCCCTCTCCCGGTAGACTCAAGTATTTGTCCATTCTGCTCTCATTAGAACAGGAAGCTGAAACAGGAGGAGAAGGCACTGGCTGTGACAATAGGTCCACATATGTCCATGACTGCATTACACTCCTGATGGTGACCGTCAGCCCAAGCTTCTAATATGACGAGCTCACACTTGTATCTCTTCTCTTCAGACTTCAGACAGCCTGGCTCTCTCGCAGCTCATGGTTTGTTCCCTGGGAGCTGGGAAGCAGCCATACTGGAGCTGGCTCATCATCTTCACATGCTAATTCCACCTGAGTGTATCCCTTTCCATTCCCTTGTCCCTGTCAGAATGATGCACTGCCCTTTCTTTGATCCAGAGCCACTGGCCCATATTCCATGGGGCACTGATTTCTCTCAGCACCGACTCCATCTTTCCCTCATCTTTGCTCTTGCAAATACTTCCTTCCCTTCTCCTTTTATCAAGGGCCCCTGCATCACCGCCATGTACACATTTCCTAATATAGATCATCAGCAAACACAACACCCCTGGAAAAGCCAGTAAGTCTACAGTTGGGAGAGCTGACGAACATGACCTCAGCTGAGGGGTCAAGGTTCACATAGGCCACGGTGGTGGTGAAGACGTGTACTCTTAACGCAAGGTGATATGAGGTTCCCCTTTCAATGCTCACCACCAGAAGAACAAGAGGGAGATCTGCAAAGCCTGCATCCTCAAAACCAAGTGTTATTATCTGTTGGCCTGTCCTGCCACCTGGGTACCCTGTCACTTTAAGAGAGAAGCCCCACCCACTCCCAACCCTCCCCTTCTGCAGAAGCAAGTGGACCTCCTGCCTCCTCTTCCAGTCTGGCTCTCTCTTTTTGTCTCTCTCCTGAAGAGTTAACTTCTATTATCTTTCCCCCCCCTCCCCTCCTTCTCCCCCTCTCCCTCTCTCTCTTCTTCCCCTTTTTCCCCTTCCCCTTTTCCTTTTCCCTTCATACCCCACTAAATAAACTCTATACCCAAACTCTCTCTGCATGGTGTGTCTGTCTGTCACTCGCTGTAATCTCCCACCTGCTAAGATGACCCACCAAAGCCTCAAGGGACTCACTGAGGCCTGGGGGACTCACCAAGGCCTCGGGTCACCTGCCACTGCTCCTCATGGGACCACCGCCCCTCGTGTGACCACCCCCCTTATATCTTTAAAAAGAATAACACCAGGATCACAAAAACACAGCAAAGTTTGGGAGAAGGTTAAAGACATAGGCCTGCTCAATGGAGTGTGTCTTGGATAGAATACTAAAACAAAAAAAAAAAAGCTGGGGGAAGCCGGGCGGTGGTGGCGCACGCCTTTAATCCCAGCACTTGGGAGGCAGAGGCAGGCGGATCTCTGTGAGTTCGAGACCAGCCTGGTCTACAAGAGTTAGTTCCAGGACAGGCTCCAAAAACCACAGAGAAACCCTGTCTCAAAAAACCAAAAAAAAAGGGGGGGGGAGGGAAAGGGAAGAAGAAATTAGCTCAAAAACTGAAGAAATAAAAGTCCAGACCTTGTAGTCAGTATTTTTAAATTTTATTTGCTCATTTTATGTGTATGGGTATTTTGTCTGCATGTATGTATATGGACTACATGCATGCCTGGTCCCCGTGGAAGCTGGAAGAGGGTGCCAGATCATCTGGAACAGGAGTTGGAATTCTGAGCCACCATGTAGGTACTGGGAATTAGACCTAGGCCCTGTGGAAGAGCAGCCAGTGCTCTTAACTACTTAGTCATCTCTCGGGTCCATAAAGTACAAACTTGAAATAATGTACTAACACTGGCTCATCAATTGTGACATTTATATCAGTTGTGATATATATATCAACATCATATATGTATACATATATATATCATAGTAATTTAACAAAACAGGAAGCGAAGGGCAAGAAATGATAAACTCTCAGGATTTCCGTATAAAGGTAAAACTGTAAATTTATTTAATACTGAAAACGAAAGCCCACGCCCTCCTGAAACTGCCACTCCTCACAGCTGCACTCTTTCCCCTGCTCCCTTTCCCAGGGAACCCCTGGGAAGAGTTGTGCTGTGAACTTTGCTCCCCACTCCAGTCTGCTCACTCAGCTCTCCTATCCTCAACCTGCCACCAGACTGTTCCTGTGAAGACCAACAACCACCTGCATGGTAGCAAGTTCCAGAAGCCATCTGCTCTCCTTACCTTACCCGTCAGCCTTCTGTGAGGCCCTGCTCACGCTCCCCTCTTTGGTGAAAATGTGGTCTCGGCTTTGGTATACTCATGGACAGCTTCCCGTTCTTGGGTGCCTCCTGGTGAGTCATGTCGCTCACTCTTCCTCCTTAGTCCCGCTCATTTCAGCATCCTGGGCCCTCTCCGAGGACCTCTGCCTTCTTTTGTCGACCCTTACAATCATCTTCCATACCCTCTCATGGACTAAAGCATCAATTACCTATTGCATCCCCCTAAGTGTGTATCTCCAGCCTTGGCCTGTGAGGCCACAGGGGGTTCGGTTTGTAAGAGAAGTCAATTGAGACTTTGCTGAGGTTACGGAGAGGCCATACAGTTCCCATATGGGTCACTGGGTTTGAAGCAGCAGAGATGGCATTTTGATCACTTTAGAACTGGAAAGCACCCTTTGTAGACGAACAGGAGGAAGCAGGAGATCTAGGAGACCATACTGGGGAACAGGCAATGTGTGGGAGGGAGGTCCTGTCTACTGGCTAGGAAATTGGTCCCTGTCCCTGTGATGCTAGCCTGGACTCAGCTCCCAGCCCTGTCTCTCAATCATAGTATGTCTGTAAGCAAGTCACTTACAGCTTTTACTTCCCTGGAATTCAGTCTCTTTAGGTATAAAACACAGAAGTTGACAACTTAGAGAATGAGGTTGGGTTCAGGCCTTTGTAGGCTCCTGTCAGCTTCTACAACCAATCTGTGTGAACACAACCAGCCCCATCTCACGGATCCTGCCCTCCCCTGGCCTCGGGGAGGAAAGAGCAGGGTATTCGGCCTGCTCTTCTACAGACTGTATATTCTCTCATACAAAAGCACAGGGTGAGCAGCAAACAGAAAAAGGCAGGAGATGGCCGAGACTTCAGTGTTGTAAAGGAAATGAGTCTACATCATGTCTTCAGCCAAACCACAGCTCAGAATTGGGCCAATTTGTCCTGCACTGAGGGGGTGGGGCTGGTCAAGTTCCACAGGGAAAGTAGAATCTCTTGGTGCTCCAACCTTGGGTCTGGGTTCCCCTCCCAGAGAAAGTCCTAATCTGGAAGCTACCAGCTAGAACGACACCGAGATAGCAGGTACCACTGAGAGGAGAACACGCCTACAGGCAGGAGGCACTCAGGGGCTCACCAGCTGTCACTTCTGTGTCGGGATCTGGTCCTGGGGCTGTGCGCATCACATGCTGGCACGTGTCTGCTCCTAAACCACGAAATGACATCGGGAACAGCCAAGCCAGTCTTCCCTAGATACCTGAGACAAAATCTAAAGCTGTGGTGACTGAGATGGGCACTGTGTCTTATGCTTATGCACCCCCAAAAAAGACCGAATTCCTACCGACCCACTGGGAACAATGACATCCTTATGCTTCCTCTTGGCCTGCTTGCTTGACTTGGAAGTCAGAGGGGTTGGACACTCTCCCCACTCTACCAAGGCCTGGAGGACCAACCACAGCTTTGGGAGTATGGTCAAGGCCAAATACTTTGCCACAGAATAACATTATAGGCTCCACAGGCCCATTGAAGACATTGGGGACCAGGAGAGTGTTCCTCCAGACTTAAGTCCTAAATTTGCTTATTCTCTGAGTTGACCTGGTCCTCAAAGTGAAGTGTGTCACTCTCAGAAGAACTGAGGGAAAAACAGATGATGTTTGCAGGAAGCCCAAGATGGTGGATAGAGGTGAGAAAGAACCTGGCAGGGTCCAGATAATCCTACTCAATGTCCAGAAACCAAGGGGACCTGTGGAGGCCCGAAAATGTGAGCCTGTTTCCACGTTGACCAGGGGTCAGAGAGATGGAACTTTCCTCTAGATCCTTCAAGGTTATTGTGCTTCTGCCTCAAACAAAGTTCCCACCTAGACTTTGGATAGGGAGTTCTGCTCTCTCTAGGTGATTTATTGTATACAGGTGTGGTTAATAGCCAGACCTTGTGCTCCAGGAATAGAGTAGATTGATCCTACCTCAAACAAGAGCCTAAGGATCCAAGCAAGTTCCAATTCCCTTTATGAAGATAACTTGGGATTCCACCCAGGGAGTGGTTTGCCTATAGAGTGTTTTGGTCTAGGGTATAAGCATGACTTGTCTTGTTCTAGCAACAGAAGGTTTAGCTATGAATGTAGCCGCTACCTTCAATTGGTATGTTCATTTCCTTGTATCATGTTAATGCAGTCTTTTATCTTACTCCTACCTTTTGGGGTCAGGGTATTTTAAGCAGCTGGAAATTAAACACAGGTGAATTTTCAGTACTCACTGGAATTCCCTCCCGATACTATCCTATGTGTTTCTCCGTTTTATTATTTTCATTTGTGTCTTCATATTCTTTACTATATTTCTAAATCACCTTTACCCTGGAGAAAAGTATTTTTGTTGAGGCTGGTCCCCAAAAAATGGCAGCCCAGCGTGGTGCGATCAGCCGACAGGGACCAGAAGCAAAAACTCCAGAAGCCTCAGCGTTAAAGTAAGACTAACTGCTGGACTGTGACTGAAAAAGCATGGGATAAAACCGGACTCTCTGAACATGGCAAACAATGAGGGCTGATGAGAAGCCAAGGACAATGGCTCGGGGTTTTGATCCTACTTCATGTTCTGGCTTTGTGGGAGCCTAGCCAGTTTGGATGTTCACCTTCCTAGACATGGACGGAGGGGGGAGGACCTTGGACTTTCCACAGGGCAGGGAACCCTGACTGCTCTATGGACTGGAGAAGGAGGGGGAGAGGAGTGGGGGGAGGGGGAGAAGGGTGGGAGAAGGGGGAGGGAAATGGGAGGCTGGGGGGAGGTGGAAACTTTTTTTCTTTTTTTTCCTTTTCTCAATTAAAAAAAAGATATTAACTCTCAGGCAAACAAAAAAAAAAAGACTGACTGGAGTGTGGCATGTGTATTGCTTGCATTTATGTATGTGCACCATGTGCATATCAGGTACCTGTGGAGGTCAGACGTGGGCATCAGGTCCCCTGGGACTGGAATCACAGATAGTTGTGAGCTGTCACACAGGTGTTTCCTGCAAAGGTGAGTGCTCTTAGTCACCAAGCCGGCTCAGACAGGACTTTTTGCAGAAGATCTATCTCATGGCTAGCTTTGGGGCCAGAAGGAGAGCAACACTAGATGTGAGCTGTATGTCTCTTAGAAATGAGCTGGGACGTGTGAAAGTCACTGAGTTCTGGTCTCATCTGGCAGATGTGTACGCACAGCATCTTCTAGGCTGATGGAAACTAACAAGGTAACAATGAATCCAAATATCAGGTGTACAGGGAATGTTGGGATGGCTGGTCATAGGGCTGTCTATACAAATAGGGATGCTGCTGGCCTCCTCTCCTCCCTGTATCACCCGAGAAAGATGCCTGTTTGATCCCCAGAAGAGGGACTTTGACAGGGAATAGGGAGCCCATCAGGTCCATGCCTAGTGCTGACCTTCTGCTGTGTTCTGTCTCTGGTTGAAGTCTTTTTCTCGACCTGCAATCTACCTAGGAAGACCTTGACCCCACCTTAAAAGTAATGGTCTGTCCTGTCCCTTTAAGAGACAAGCCACGCCCACCCCCTCCCTGTCTGGAAGAGACAGCTCCATTCTCCCTTACTTCTCCCCATTCCCCCCCTTTCTCTCTCCTCTTCCCTTCCATAACCCACTAAATTAATATCCAACCTCATTCTGCATGACATGCCTATCCATGTCTCTGTCTCTCACCCACCGCATGGCTCCCTGCCCAGGACTAACTGCCTTCAGGGACCTGAGGCATGGTCTCAGGACCCACTTGGGGAACAGCACCATCACCCACCATGCGGCTCCCTGCCTGGCACTTGCTTGCTCTCAGTCTCTCACCAGCCACGTGACTCCCTGCTGGGGCCTTACTGCCCCTAGTGGGCTCCTGCCTGGGACTGGCTGCCTTCGAGGCCTGTCATGGTCACAGGACCTGCTGCCCTCTGCAGCCACTAGCGCATTCGAGCGCCTCGGAACTTCTGGATGTACAACATGAAGACACAAGGACCAGCATGCTCCTGAGTATCTCATGTGGATTTCGGAAGGCAGAAACCATGGCTTCTTCCCTTCTTTTCTAGATTACAGAGAAAAGGACGTCTTCATTCCTTCTTCAAACTTCTTGTCGGTTTGGTCTTAACCATCTGGTCCAGTTTGGTTCCAGTGTTCATTTTCTGTATGCCGTTGGGTAAGGACTTTATTTTCCGTTGGCACAGCCCACAATAAATACAGAGGAAATGAGAGGCACCAGCAGGAATAGGATCAGAATACTTTAATAAGATATCAGTGTCAAAATACATTTCCTTATAAAGTTAAGCTCCTGGACAGTTACAATGCCGTCAGTAGGAATTTGACAATGCAGTAATGTTCGAAGTTGTTACATTGACAAGAAAGGTTAATGTGAAGCTTGGAATATTTCTCAGTGTTTTTTGTTTTTGTTTTTTTAGTAAAACTGCAAAGGGAAAATGCCCTTAATGCTGAGGCAACAACACAGGAAATCAAATACCAGCATTTACATGTCAATAACCCTTTACGTTCTCTCACCGCGTGTCAGGCCACACCGTGGACCAATGTGTGACTTGGACAACACCATGCCTAGATACTTTTAGCTAGGCTGACTTTGAAAGTTAATTTTTGGTTGGAGCAGTAAGTCCCTTTAGGCTTACTGCATTTTGGCCTGATGGACTTTGTATGTATTTAAAGTTTTATTGTACCCAAGTCAACAACATTGTATGTCAATTGGTATCACACACCCAAAAGGTGGCCTACCTCCTCCCCAGTGAGTTACAAAGTGCTCTGGGACCAGTATTTTCAGTGCTTTCTACCTATTCATGTCACTTCATGTGACTGAGACCTCAGCTAGAGGCTATCCCTGGAGGTCTGCCGGCTATTCACCAGCAGGGGGCGCTGCACCTTGGCTTTGCAGGACCCTCTGCCCTGCAAGCTGTGGGCTGTGGCGCGGTGCAGGGCTGGTCAGACCTGGCACCATCTCCCAGTTTAGCTCTCCAGGGACTGGGTCACTATATTATTTGTGAATCCCTACTTGCTTTGTGAATTCCCATTCAAACCATTTCATGGTAGCTGTGGAAATACCCAAATGTGCCGCATGAGAGAGACAGGTCGCGTAGCGTAGCTCAGTGCACTTGAAGGGCTAGCAACACCACCTGAAAAAAGTGAAAGCACTTCCTGCCCATCCCCCACGTGGCAACAATGACAATGCATACGTACACAATGCACAGCGAACAAGAGGAGAGGCGAGAGCTTGCCATACTCCCCCTTAGTGACTCCACATCTATGGCATAGCAACAGGCCAAAGCAAAAGGTCACCAGAGAGAGTGGTGGGGCAGAGGATCCGTAGCAGTGTTAGTACAGGCCTGTGGGAGTACTATACAGTTCTACAGTGTGCAGAACACCGAGAAGAATAACAAGAACAGCCCTAATGAGATCTTAAAAGTGATTTTGTGAGCAGGAATCCATTTCTAAGTTTTTAGATATTAAAAGTACCCATATATATGATAAACACCAAACCCAGATATAAATTTTCCTTAAAAAAACCCCTCGGTTTTGCTTTTGAGTAATAATAATAGTAAAAATCCACTGAACCTGGGGTGAGATGGGAGACATCATGGTTCAGGAAGGCCACTGTGTAGCTTCACAGGTAACCCTGGAGTTTACCCTTCACATTGCTTTCCCGCCCCGCAAGTCAGATCAAAATCAGAGCAAAGAACTGGCTTTTTACAATATGGTGATTGGGTGTGTGTGAGAGAGAAAGAGACAGAGAGACAGAGACAGAGAGAGAGAGAGACAGAAAGACAGAGAGAGACAGAGAGACAGAGAGAATCCACAGTGGGGCTCGGAAAGGAAAACTCTTCTCTTTGGCAACAATGACAAACGAACTTCCGCTGAACGGAGCCAAAGCTTTCCCTAGCAGGAGAGCCAACATCCACCATGACTGTTAGTAGGGATACTGAGTGTGAGAGAGAAACCTTTGGGGAATATAAATTAGAAATAAGTCAAGGGAGGGAGGGGGAAATCTTATAAAATTTCAGAACATTTTCATCGACGGTAAAACAAGTATGTATTTTTAAAACACAGATAATCAAGTGAGCATGTCAGATAAAGGCCACTGCTTGGTGACCTGGGCAGACCGGCCCGGTCAGTACATCTCTTAAGAAGTGTGCTGGTGTTAGATATACCTAGTTGCAACACAGACGGAAGGTGAAGCTGGCAGGACAGGATGGCCGGGCAGGAGCATGCCCGGCCGAAGGCCCTGGCTCAGGTGGCTTGATCCAGGGCTCTGAGAAGGTCTCTCCCCTGCAGGAGTGTGGAACTTCCCGGCACAGGGACGTTCACCTCACAGTCATATCTGGTCAGTTCCGGCAACAGGTAAGGCTCGAGCGACGGCCCCAGCAGTCGGCTCGCCATGCCTATGAGAAGGGGAGGGGAGGCAGTTTTATTTTTATTTTTTTAAATTTATTTATTTATTAAGGATTTCTGCCTCCTCCCCGCCACCGCCTCCCATTTCCCTCCCCCTCCCCCGATCAAGTCCTCCTCCCTCATCTGCTCGAAGAGCAATCAGGGTTCCCTGACCTGTGGGAAGCCCAAGGACCGCCCACCTCCATCCAGGTCTAGTAAGGTGAGCATCCAAACTGCCTAGGCTCCCCCAAAGCCAGTATGTGCAGCAGGATCAAAAACCCACTGTGATTGTTCTTGAGTTCTCAGTATTCCTCATTGTCCGCTATGTTCAGCTAGTCCGGATTTATCCCATGCAGGGAACTCACCAAGGCCAGCTGGGGAGACAGTTTTAAAAGCCTGACCCAAGCCCTGACACAGTTCCTACTCCACTGTAGACAATCAGGACAAGGGCACTAGTGGAAAGATTGACATCTCCAGCTGCCAGGAACGTCAGGTGCCACAGCCCTCTTGCCCTGGGCTCCACTTCCCATTCAGAGAAGAGAGCATGTCTCAACAGTGCTGAGATCCAAGGCATGTAGAAGTGGTAACAGGGGTCTCATAGCTTAGGTACAGAGCCATATCCTGGGGACCTCTCCCTCCTGGGGTCCACCTGCTTCCCCTTCTTGCCTACACACCTATGAACAGATACCCCACCCCTTGTTAATTTCACCTCTTCTTTCAGTCATGGTCAGAAAATGCTCTAAATTGAAATTATTTTGGCTTTGGTTTTAACCACTGGGGAAACTGGTCATTTGCTGACTGCTGCTGACCAGATGTATACCGGGGAGTGAGCGACGCATGGTTCTCTCCTTTAAACCTTTGGGTTTGCCAGCCCACCTGCCGCCCAGGGCTTTTGGGGTTCCACAGACTGAGAACACACCTATAAATGTCTCCCAACTATACTACCGTAGACAAGACTCTGGGATTTTCACCCCCCTCCTCCAAGACCACAAACTGTGACAAACAGGCTTCTGTGGGAACATATCTGTTTGGTGGCAACAGCTGAATTTTCCAGATTATTACCAAGCCACCCTCCTGTCAGTGGGTCCCTGTGCATGCTTCTAGAGAGATGCCCCAGAGTGCTGTGTGTGCGCACTTCAGGCCAGGAGGAGCTAAGGAAAGACAGAGACTTCTGGTCTTACGGTGCCCAGAGCCTGCAAGTGACTGAATTACTGGAGGATTCGTAGACATGGAGCTTTGCTACCCATTTCCCATAGCAGCCAGCTTGTCTGCATGGCCCATCCCACCTTCCCAAAGCAGCCATCTTGTCTGCATGGCCCATCCCACCTTCCCAAAGCAGCCATCTTGTCTGCATGGCCCATCCCACCTTCCCACGGCAGCCAGCTTGTCTGCATGGCCCATCCACCTTCCCACGGCAGCCAGCTTGTCTGCATGGCCCATCCACCTTCCCACGGCAGCCAGCTTGTCTGCATGGCCCATCCACCTTCCCACGGCAGCCAGCTTGTCTGCATGGCCCATCCACCTTCCCACGGCAGCCAGCTTGTCTGCATGGCCCATTCACCTTCCCACGGCAGCCAGCTTGTCTGCATGGCCTATCCACCTTCCCACGGCAGCCAGCTTGTCTGCATGGCCCATCCACCTTCCCACGGCAGCCAGCTTGTCTGCATGGCCCATCCCACCTTCCCACGGCAGCCAGCTTGTCTGCATGGCCCATCCCACCTTCCCACGGCAGCCAGCTTGTCTGCATGGCCCATCCACCTTCCCACGGCAGCCAGCTTGTCTGCATGGCCCAACCCACACCAGCTGTCTTGCTCAGAAGTCCATCCCAGCCCTGGGCTCTTCACCATCCTCGCCACCTCCTTTCCAAAGCCTCCCCGGCCTGAATTAGTCAGAAGTGGTTGTAGTTCTGCCCTCTCTCTGGGGCCAGAGAACCCTTTCTCCTTCTCCTGTCCCTCAGTTCAGGTCCTCTCTGAGGGCGTCTTCAAGGGGCTCTTTGAACAAGTCACTGTCAAACCCTTCCTGGCCTGATATCAAGCAGGTCCTGGCTAACCCAAGCTCATGTAGCCTGACTGGGTGAAGAGCCCTGTGGACTCTAACCAGTTGCCTGAGACTTGAATACGGCCTGTCGTCCAAATGCCGAGCTGCTATGTGAGCGGCTGCTTCCCACCCAGCTTCCTGTCCATCCGGGCCACCTGTGTGCAGGTGTGAGTCTCCAACACTCACCTGACACCTTTGGGGCTCCTGGAGGACGGAAGTCCTGGAACTGCGAGGCATAGCACTGTGGCGGGAACCCACTCTTGGGATTTTCTCCTGGGCTCATGGCAGATGGTGGTTGTGGGGGTGGCAGGTGTCTCAGTGGCTGGCCCAGGCCTCTCATGGAGTTTTGGGTGAATTCATCTGGAAGATCCAAGCCAGTGAGTGAGTTGGTGCTGCCTGATAAGACAGGGAGTAGCTCTCAGCCTTCTTTTTCTTTTCAGAGGTCACGGAGAGACCTTAGAACCTGGAGCCCTGCTTATGGCATGGGCATAGCCCATCTAACAAGACTCAGGGAACGGGCCCGGAGCCTCCAACCCTCCACCAGACCCCTGGCTCAGGCCTGCTTACCAGGGGCCACATTCGTACTGATGGTCTTGTCAGGCATCAGAGGACAGGTCCTCCCCATGAGGCTCTTCATACGTTTCCACATCAGATGGGAACTGCTGCTGGTGCCCGGAGGGTCCCCCTGTGGATGTGAAGTGTAGCTGGAGAAGAGGGTCGGGGGTGGAGTGGGGTGGGGGCACCACACAGACCCAGCAGGTGCAGACACAGGAGGGTGCTCACCACCGGAAGGAGCTGTCTGCATCTCTGTCTTAGCGTCACCTCCTGCCCAGCGGGCTGAGGCGCCCATGGTATTCACGGTGTGATGTGGGAGTGTCATATATCAATCTGTTGATTTCATTGGCTAAGCAATAAAGAAACTGCTAGGCCCATTGGATAGGCCACCCTTAGGTGGGTGGAGTAAACAGAACAGAACTCTGGGAGGAAGAGGAAGTGAGGTCAGACTCCGCAGCTCTCCTCTCCTCCGGAGCAGACGCCTCAGGAGAGACGCCATGCTACCTGCTCCAGGGAAGACACACGCTATGAAGCTCCGACCCAGGATGGACTTAGGCTAGAATCTTCCCGGTAAGCGCACCTAGGGGCGCTACACAGATGATTAGAAATGGGCTAAATTAATATGTGAGAATTAGCCAGTAAGGGCTAGAGCTAAGGGCCAAAGCAGTGTTTAAATGAATACAGTGTCTGTGTAATTATTTCGGGGCATAAGCTAAGCTAGCCGGGCAGAGCCGGCGGCTGGGGTGTTGGGGGATGCAGCCCCGCCGCCCTTATTACTACAACGGTGAAGAGGTGGCTTACCCCACTTGTGTCTTGGAAGCCTTGCTCCTCATACTCCAGCTGGCGCTTTAGCTTCAGCTTGTTGGAGAGGGCTATCATGGCTGGACTCATCATGTAGGGGCCGCGAGCCCCGAAGTCCTTTGCAGATCTGCCAAGAAGAGGGAGTAAGGAGTAGGTGCGAGAGGGTCATGGTCTCCCACCTGGTGTCTTCACCTGGACCCAATACTTATGACAAAGGTGCTTTGTGGACCCAGAACGCAGAGTGCCAAAGGACCTGACCAGCTGTGCCTGCCTTCTGCTCCTCTACCTGGTGAGATGCCAAACCTGTACCTCCTTCCACACACTTATTTTACCTCAGCTACTCTCAGGCAGTCCTGCCCTCCTGGGAGTCTGTCCTGCTGGATGACATCAGTCTCTACAAGGATTTCTGCCCAGTGCCTCCCACCCAGAGGACTGTTTGGGGCACCTAATTACAAAGGGCACACACTACAGACAACACACTTCGGCTTCTGGGACTTAGTCCAGTGAGCACCTGGTGTGTGAGATAGGAAACGCTAGCACCTGCATGTACCCCGTAGAGGCTCTTGGGTAGAAAGCACAGGAGTGTGGAGAGAATGGAGAAACTGTCACTCAAATACCTGTTTGTGCCCAAAGATGAACCCTAGGTAAGTAAAGTTCCCTTGGGGTGATCTAAAGATAGACACCAGGTTGTAAGCCCTTCCTCCTTTCTCCTGGGATTTTGCCCTTCAATGTCAGCTCCCTAACTAGGTAGATAGAGTGCCGGCTGCTGCAGAATGAGGGGATATGGTGGGGTAGGAAGCCCATGGGGGGGCTCCAGAGCACCCACGATGGGATGTGTACCTATGTCTTCTCCCTGCCCAGTAAGGTCCTTCCGGCCAGGCATCTGTCACTGACCTCATCTTGAACATGGAGACGTGGGGTGAGGTGTTGGGAGGCTCCAGCTGTGATGGCCCCAATGGCAGAGCCCCCAGGGCCTCGGCGTTCTGATCATCAGCAGGCCACTTGGTGGGCCCAAACTGTAATGGTGGGTCTGGAGGCCACTGCGTGTTGGATCTGCCTCCCATAGAAGAGAGAGGAGTGCTGGCCTGCCCACAGCATGGCGGCAGGGACCCTTTGTCCCCAGGGTCAAAGAAGATGGAAGACATAGGCCAGTGCTCAGGCTCCGTCTTCCTGCTCTCCAGCTGCTGTGGGTACTTGTCCAGGAAGAAGGGGCTGTGGGCGGCCCCCGGGGCTAGTGGCTGGAAGATGCTTGTCATGGTACTGAAGCAGTGCTGGGCATTGGGCTGGGGACTCTCTGGCATGTGTGGCTCCTCCGGGCAGATTGGGCTTAGCTGGAAGTCTTCCCCATCCATTGGGATGTAGGGTGCCAGAGTCTCCAGGTCCAGCTCATTGAAATCGGTCTGAGAAGAAAAGAGCAAAGACGAATTGCGGTGACTGCCCATCCCATGTCCATCCCAGGCCTTTTAAAATGGGTCAGTCCCCCATCCAAATTCTCCTGTTGGAAACTCTCAGGTTTGCCGTCGAGGGTGCAAGAGTTCCTGTCGCGATATTAAGCTTCCCACATATGTATCCCCTCACTCAGTATTGTGAGCTTCCACCCCTGACCTGCAAAGCCTTCTCATTCCATTCTCTTTCAGTCAGGCAAGCCCCCTGCCTCCACAGCACAGGCTGCCCCTTCATACTATTCTGGCTACATGTGAGCTCCTGAGATGAAGGACAGCTTACCTTCCCCGCCCTCGCAGCCCTGTAAAGGGCCTGCCATCCTCACCAGCAGGTACCCAGAGACCCTGCATCGTGTTCCCATTGACACAGTGGAACACTCATAAACAGAGACATGAGCTGTGGGGACTGACCCCTCCCTGCAGACAGACAGACCTCTGTAACTAGCACCCAGAGACTGTTACTGCAGCAACGCTGCCTGTTCGCACCCAGGAAAAGAGACACGCGCTGAGGAGCAAGCCACAAGCCTGGATGGAGATGAGGTGGGGATTGCCCCTAGTGTGCTGGCCATCACCACGTTCTCCCACCTCCTCCACTTATGTTTGTGCAAGAGCATGTGACCTTGTGCAGTAAACTGTCATTGAATATACAACCCAGGAGCACCTTTGTCATTTTTTTAAAGTATTTATAAGTGAAATGGTTTTTTAAAATGCATTGGTTGAAGAATCTGGACACGCCTCTCTACAGGTCTGGTAGCGTGGTTTCAGTCTGGCATGTGTGTGAAGGAAGCTGTCTAAGAAAGGAGGAGACAAAGTTGAGAGTTAGAAACAGAAGCGCAGGACCGAGCAGTGCAAAGGTGGGAGGAAGGGTGGTGACAAGCTCTCTGTCCCCAAGGCTTTGTTCAGTATCCCCAGGACCTCCGCAAGGGGATGCAGGAGCCTTTATCACCCACACAGAGCCTACCTGGGTGTTGCACTGGTCCTTTGCCTCCGTGTCCATGGCAAAGAGCTTCTCAATCACTTCCATCTTCAAGTGATCCTCCAGAGAAGAGTAGTAGTCCGCAGGGCTGCTGGGCTAGAAACCGAGGAGCAGACCAAGTCAAGAACATGGTGTTGTCTCCCCAGAAGTCCAGTGTAAACAGACAAGCATGGTTCCTGGCTCATTCCGCCCCATTCCACCACGTATCTATGAAGGGAGCTCTACTATTTACAAGTGGTATGAAGTAGATCCCTTCATCACCCGCTCTGAACCTTGGTCTCCTCATAAGATGTTTGCATCACTTCCTAGAGCAGGGGTCCTCAACCTTCCTAATGCTAATGTGACCCTTTAACACAGTTCCTCCTGTTGTGGTGACCCCCAACCACAAAACTATTTTTGTTGCTACTTCATAACTGTAAATATTGCTACTGTTCTGAATTGTAATGTAAATTTTTGTGTTTTCTGGTGGTCTTAAGTGACCCCTGTAAAAGGGTTGTTCAACCCCCGGCATCACAACCCACAAGTTGAGAACCGCTGTCCTAGGGTGTCCTGAGCTGCACATTGGATAGAGGCTGTGGCCAACAGGGCTCTGTGACTGAAGCTTTCTGTATGCAGAGGCCAAACTCGGGTCTCACTGCAATTTCAGGCATCCCTGCTTCGCTAGGAGTGGAGGCAGCAGTTAGCTCTACAGTCCCTGGTGGATGAGTGTCACAGCCATTCTTAGGGAGTACTGCAATAACGGGAGGGAGACAGTACTTCTCAGGATGTCTTTTCTATCATCTGGCAGCAGAACAGAGCCACCCACTCTGCCTACTCCCCGGAGGGTGGGGCTCACCGTGGAGCAGCTGCTGCTGCTTGTAGCACTGGGTGTGGTGTTCCCTGGGGTGCCCGCCTGGGGCACAGTGAAGGCAGGCAGGCTCCCGGACTCACTCTGGGCACTGTGGCTCAGCTCTGCAGCCCATGGTTGACCTGGGGGCAGCACGGCCTTGCCATAGGCTGATGACTCATCAAAGTTCTGGCTTCCTGTAAAGACAAGACATGCATGGTGGACATTCGTGAGGCTGAGGCTCAGCCCAGGGAGGAAGAAGCCCAGAAGATTCACAAAGGTCCTAAAACAGTCCTGAAAGTGGACTTTGGGGTTGACACCCTCTGTACCCTGGAGCCTAGCTAGGACCCAAGAGCTGCTGACCAGAGCTGTGGTTCAATATGGGGACTCCTTACAACGAGAGCCATTTCTAATAGCGTTTGGCTTTCAGAACCGACTAAACTTACTGGAAGCAGCTGCTCCCTGCAGAGCACTCCAGAATGGAGATAAGGAAGTTACCAGAAAAGAATGCGGCCCTTTGCCTTAGTGTCGTCACCAAGCTGGGGCTGCAAGGCATCTCATGCAAGGGCTCAGTGCCCTTTGGAATTCGGTGAGGTATCAATTTTCCTCTCAAATGCAGGTGATCAAGGGTGAGTGGATGCAAAGACCTACAGTCCGGATCAGGCTAGGGGGAGGGTATGAACTGGAAGAAGCCTTTGGGTGTACACAACAAGAAGTTGAAATACCTGAGAACTCTGCCTGGACCACAGTAACGTGGCTTCTAGTGAGACAGGTGACCATTCTAATGTGGACGATCTTGGGGACTTCCTCCTGGGCCTGAATTTTCTCCCCACTGGGTGTTCTTGGCCTTATTCCTTCCTTAGCCTTCCACTTAAATAAGGGCATCTTCTTTGAGATGATACATGAGGGGCCCTACAGTCTCTCTGGATATACCCAGAAAATCCTCTCTCCCTCAGCTCAAACTCCCACAGCCAGGTGGAGAATGGACCCTTCTCGTAGCCCACCACCACTTCATGAGGACATATAACTCAGTGGCCAGGGAGTTGTGGTTCTTTTGTGCCCAGCAGAGCCTGACCATGAACAAGTGATTGGCACAAGGGCAGGGTGTGGCTGTGGTCTAGCGAATGTACAGCTGCAGAGGTTTGTCATAAGAAGAACTGTGCCCAGTCTGAGAGAGCTCAGCTAGGGCTAGGAAGTACCCACCAAAATCCAGAGAAATAATGGCATCTCCCGGGGTGGGGGCCAGCTGAGCTAGCTCCTCGGGCTCCTCCTTCAGCTTGGTGAACAGGTAGTTACTCTTCTCAGATACAGCCACGTCACCACTGCTGTCGAAGATGCCGTTCATGGCCATCAGGTGGGGCCTGAATAGGGACTCGGTCTGGTCCATGGAGAACACCACATCGTTCTTCTCAATCTCACTACCGGCATGAGAGAGCTGGTCAGAGTTCCTGCAGATTTCTAGCCAAAGCCTTTAGCTCCCCCAGATATGTAGAAAGCCTGATAGCTAACCCTCGTAGACAAAAGAGAAGGGCAGAGATACTGTTGGCAATTTGGAAAGAGTCCGCATCTGTTAGGCACGGAGGCAGAGACAATGAGAATAACCTCTACCCATGGGCTGCTTCCGATGGCTGCGCGGTTGGCGCACAAGACACCTGGATGCTATGTCAGTCTCCTTCATACTAGCAATGGCGGCCTCTGGTGTTTTTCCCAGGCATGGTGGGGGGGAAGGCACAACATCTGAGTCTCCCCCAAAAGCAGGAGCAGCTCTCCTGTTGCCCATCCACACAATATTAAGCAACTACTGTGTACAATCTTCTCCCCACAACACAGTCAGAGACACGACACCATAACAAACAAGGAGGAAGGTGGATTGGGAATCTCAAGAGCTCTCCTCCTAAGATCTCAGAAGGATACATCCAGCAAACAGCTTTTAGAGGTAGCGCCCAGAGCGGAGGCTGGTGCCCCCCCCCACTCACCTCAGGACATAGTTGACACACATGATACACTGGGGTTGCAGGTTGCGGGGGTTGTAGATGACTGTCCCCTGGGTCTCCAGCCACACATAGCCTCCATGTTTTGCTAGCATCCGGTACTGGCCAGACACCACCTGCCCCTTGGTGCACACTAGGGAAGAAAGGGGGCAGAGGTAAGGGATGTGGGGGAGCAGTGCACAGCACACACTCAGGTCCCACAGGAAGTATCACCTTGCCAGGGGAGGGGTGGGGTGGGCAGGGCTGCCAGATAGACACTGGGGACTGGAAAGACTGAGCTAGGAGTGAGGCTGGAGGTCATGTCAGCATGACCTTTGTTTTAGGAAAGGAAAGCAGAACACTGCCTGCCCAGTGCGGGAATGACCCACTCCCCGCTATCAGACTCCCAGGCAGCTCAGTGGAAATTATAACCAAGAACAGCACCCTACTTTCTTCACGGGGTTCATCCTCTGCAGGCAGCAGGGGCTAGAATGCATCTTGGAGAAAGGTCAGCTGCATGGATGCGGACCCATCATCATTCTCTGACTGAAGGACAGACAGAGGGTCACCCACATGCTGGACTTGCAAACCCAACCGTCTGCTTTCATTTTAACACAAGGTCTCTGTATTGGTCAGGCTGGCCTTGAACTCACTTCGTAGCCCAGGCAAGCCTTAAGCTTAATGATTCTTCTGCCTTAGTCACCAGAATAACCGGGACTCGGGGTTGTGCCATGAGACCAGCTGAGGTCTGGTTTTTAAAAATCATGACCTTTGCACTTGTTGGGTCTGTCACCTTAGGGGATGTGGACAGTGTTAGATAAACTACTGCACCCTTCAGCTGGGGTCAAGAAAAGCCTATAACCAGGACCAGCACTTCTCACAGCCTCCTCCTCCTCCTCGGCC
Organism: Microtus pennsylvanicus; assembly: GCF_037038515.1. Taxonomy (NCBI): domain Eukaryota; kingdom Metazoa; phylum Chordata; class Mammalia; order Rodentia; family Cricetidae; genus Microtus; species Microtus pennsylvanicus. Next base: position 34,618,044 of record NC_134599.1, on the reverse strand, counting down.
ACTGGGAGTTCTTCAAACTTGCCTCCCAACTGCCCATTGAGATTACCAGCTTGGAGTTTGTTCTTTTTCTAGATTGTTCTAAGAGTTCATTTTCTCATGTGTTATCACTGTCTAAAAACACCAGGGGAGGGGTCCTCTTCCCTATCTCCAGATGCATTTTCCAGTTTTGTTCACGCAAGCTCAAGAGCTCCTTTTCGCTAGTGTCTGCTGCCTTTAGAAACGTCCGCTAGCCTTTTTAAACTGTCCACTTGACTTTCATCCCCTGGGAGTTCATTGTTCTGAGCTCGAGCCCAGAAGAGCCCAGGTCACAGAGAACTGGGTAGAGGTATGGTGGGAGGATCAGGAAGTCTTGCTGGCTGGGGGACTTTGGGGGAAGGAACAGTCCTGGTGTGGTTTCCTCCTCTGCAAACTGTGGTATTAAGAATAATAGTACTGTTCATCACTGTTGTTATCAACCGTCCAGGATGCTACCGCGGTTCCTGCTGAGCATCAGATGGACTGGCCTATCCCGTCAGCCGCACAGATGTTGTTTAGAAGTCTCCTCTTTCCTAAGCTACTACTGTCCAGTGCTTGGGTTACAGTGCTCAGAACTGTTTACAGGCCCTGTCTCAGGAGGCTCTGTGGGAAAACATCCAGGCATCTCCCCAGGTTTCCCGGTCAGCTCATGGGCCATCTTCCTGTTCATTGGTCCCGCATGGTAGAGAGACACAGCCTTGTCATAGTCATGTTCATCATAGTCCCTGTGCCTTGGCACTTCTTATCCTCTTGAAAACCTTAACCAGCACCAGCAAGGGGGCAGGAATGACTGAGAATTACATATATGCATTGCTCCACAGAGTCCAAAGCTGCCTTGGGAGATGAATTCAAGCTCAGAGCCCGGTAAACAGTGTGCCTCTGGGAACCAGTGTCAAGACAAGTGACAGTGTTGGTTATCATTAGCATGTAAACACCTGTTTCACGTCTGCAGTGACTGCAGCCCTCACAAATTTCCTTTGGCTAAGCATAATTGCTGACCTGCATGGAAGTCTCAGATTTAGGAGTCTAAATTAGATTCCCATTTTCACCTTTCTTTGCCTTTCTGTAATGAGCTTTAGTGGGTTTTCATTTGCCTTCATGGAAATGTACCCATTTTAAGCATACAGCGCAATGAGTTGACAATTGTAGACACCTATGTCGCCATCACCTTGGCGAAGGCACAAACCCTCCATCTCCCTCAGAGCCAATGCCCATATTCCTAACTAATCCTAGTTCCAACCTCTGCTCCCTGACTTGTCTGTCACCATCTCTTACCCTTCCTAGACTTTTTATAGGGTCATTCAAACCTATTTCAATGGCATGATGTCATTATACTTGATCAGCATGGTTTTTCTTTTTTGGAAAGTATTAGCATTTAATTGGCCTCCCTGAGTGGCTTCAAGCCACCAGAACACAGGCACCTCCAACACCCTTTATCTTTTCTTCAGCTCTTCTGCTGAAAAATTTGGCTTTCACGATGACAGGCTGCTTAGGGAGCTTTCCCTTCCCCAGAACTTTGTAGTAGCCCGATCGCACGACATCAATGATGGGAGCAACTCCAGTCTTGTTCTTGGCAGCGTTGACCCGGGTCTGCTCACTGACCAGCGTCCACAGCTTATCCAGGTTGACAGTCGGGCAGAAGCTCTGGTTCCTCTTTAAGTGGTAATGCCTCATCCCAACTTTCCCGAAGTAACCTGGATGATATTTGTCGAAGTTGATCCTGTGATGATGCATGCCTCCAGCGTTCCTGCGTCCTCCCGGATGCTTGCGGTGTTTACCAGTGCGGCCATGGCCGTGGCTCACGTGGCCCCGGAGTTTCGGGGCCTTCCTCAGTCTGGATGGCATGGTGGTGGCAGAAAGGAAAGAGGGAGGAACCAGCGAAGTATTGCGAGGTAGCAAGTGTGGGGGCGGGACGAATGCCAATCAGCATGTTTTTGAGGTCCATGTTATTGCAGATGTTTTTTCTGTCTTCTCCCTTTTCATGGGGGGAGTAGTACCTCATTCTATGGATAAACCATAGTTAGTTCATCTCTCCATCTGGATAGATGTTTTTTCTGTCTCCTCCCTTTTCATGGGGGAGTAGTACCTCAGTCTATGGATAAACCGTAGCTAGTTCGTTCCTCCTTCTGGATATTTGAGTTTTCAGTTGTTGTGAATAACACTGCAATACACATTTGTATTGATTGCAATACAAATCTTTGTTCGACTGTCATCTCATTTCTCACAAGGGTTTAGCAAGAAGTGAAACTTCTAGATTATATGCTAAGATCATGCTTTTATTATCAGCAACAGCCGAATTATTTTTCAGAGCGGTTGAGTCATCCTAATCTAATCTTTCCGATGGAATATTGGGCTGTAGGGAGGAACGACATCACCCTTTAACGTGAGGAGACTCAGGGTGGGAAGGCTTGACTCACTTCACGATGCACGAGACAATAGGACAGCGTTGAGACAGGTAGTGGGTCTTCCGATTCCCAAGGCAATCAGTCCTCCCTGACTACATTATGTCTGAGCCCAGAAACAAGCGAGAAAGCAAAGTCTGCTATGGCCACTTGGTTAAACCAACATGGACTCCTGGGGCGAAGAAGGAACTCTGGTCTTTTCTGTTGTCCTTTTTTTGGTGCTATGGAGACCCTCTCTTAGCTGCAAGGGAAACAATTCTTGCACAATTTCAAGTCTGAAGTTAACTCATTTAGACAGTTCTTAATGCAAACCACACTCAAGGCTCTTTCTTAGTCTTTCTGATGAAACAGTTCACCAAGCAGAGCTTGCAACTGCATTTCCAGTAATTGCAGGCAAACGCCTGCTCCGTCAGCAGAATCTAATTCACACCAGCATCCTAATCATCTCATTAACGCCAGCCTTGGTGAGGGGCCTGCTACTTGGTAGGGAGATAGGCCTTTTATGGCCTTTAATCTTGTTTTCCTAAGAGCACAACAAAGAGAAGCCACTCCAACCCCTCCTTTGAGAGTAAAGATGTATAAATTATTAATCCATTTGGAAATGATGACTTTCAATTATCTAAATCTGCTTGAAGACTGAGCTTCTCCAGGCATTTTGGTGGGAAACACGTACAGGCTGAGAGGCACACGGGGATGAATTGGAGACATGTAACTTAGACCTGCTTCGAACCTGAGCCTCCGCCTTGGCAGGGATGAGTGTAGCTGTATTGCAGGGGGAGGTGGGATGGGGACATTCCTGTCACAACTGACGCTGTTTCCAGCCCATTTAAACTCAGCGTGCTGCAGTGCCCTCAAGCAGAGGCCTCTGTGCTCAGGGCAGCTTTACCTAACTCCACCGGGGAACAACCACAACAAGAAACAAAAAACAACACCCAGAGTCTGTACTTTCTATTTAGACCGTGAGTTATCTTTAAGTGTGCTGGGAGATTAAATATACGGATTAAGTAAAAACAACATCTAACCAAAAAGTTTTTCCATATATTTCCCCCAGGAGTCATCCTCAAAACCAATAGGACCAACTTTTTTTCTTTTTCTTTTCTTTTTGGCTAGCTCTTTTTTTTTTATAGGACACAGTGTTCTAAAGAGGGAGGAGCCTTTTCCTATGCCTGCCTGGTGAGAAGTCCATTAGCTATCTGCACATCCCACTGTGTCCTTCTGTTCACCCCTCCCCTGATGATAAAGTACAATACTGTCCTCCAAGAATTCAATTCAATCCCAGAATTCCCAGATGCTTAAAAAAAAAAAGTCCTTGCCTCCCTGTTTTGACAGATCCCATGGCTTAGAAGGTTAAGGAAGGAAGGAAGGCAGACCCCGAGACACTAGCTGGTGAGCAAGGCCAGAGCTGGGCAGAGTGCAGCTGTGTATCTCATCCAACCTGCCATGGGAGTGGGGAACCTCTAGGAAGCACAAAAGCATTAAACCCTTCAAGAGAAGGCTACAGTCTCTAGTTGGGTCACAGTCATGGCTTCCGGGAGCACCCTGGTCTCTTTCTGCCATCCCTGGGCCCCTGAGTAGGGTTGGATAGAGGCTTTTTGTGTTTGGATATTTGGGGATCTTTGCCAGAGATCACAGTGGGAGACTTGTCTGAGATACCATAATGCTTCCTGCTGTATTATTAGATCAGGTGAAACCCAAATGTCACAGGGAGAACAGGGGGAAACTCCCCCCACCCTCTCCATGCTGTATGCAGCTGGTGGAGTTGCTGCTTAGAGGATCTGAGCTCCAGCTGCCCTGACTGGGAGGCAGAGGAAAGGGAAACAGACTCGGGACTAGGACCTCTTTCCTATGTTGTCATTATGGCTCCTGGGAAGCATCTCGGGGTTTTACCCATTTGAATCTCCTATCCCACACTCTCATCAACCCTGTCTGTACCAGTGTCATGCTCGGATGCTCTCTCTCCCAAATATATTTTTGTTTTTGAAATTAACGTTCACTTGGTGCCCCAGACACTGTGAGAGATGCTGAGGTTAGAGGCCAGCCAGCTTCAGGGAGCCCAGCCTCTTTTCCCCTCTGAAATAAGACCCCTTACGGAAGAGATTAAGTCTGTCAATTCCTAGTCTTCAGAGGGCAAGACATTTCCTTGGAGCATCTACACATGGGAAGACTATATTGGGAAGCTGGCTAAGGGAACACTACAGAACCACCGTCTTCAAGAAGGCGACCACATGCCAAGAAAAGCCACTAAATTCTTTAAAATTTCAACTTAGAAATAAGTGTCTCATTGCATCAGCCACAGGTCAAGTACCACCTAGGTCATGTGTGACCTATGAGGACACAATGGTTCCACGAGAGAGGTTGGGCTGGACATTTTTGGTCCAGGTCCCTCACGGTCCAGGCCTTCGCTCCATGCTTACACTGTGCTACCTGGACAGCCCCACCCCTTCACACTCTCTCCTCTGTTTAGCTCCACCCTCCTCTGCCCTTACAACCAATCCAGAGCTAGCCCACTCCCTTCTGAACTCTCCCAGACCCCTCCCTATGCTGGGGTACTTGACTGCCTACGAGGACCTCGGAGTCTTTTTCTTAATTTGCATGAAATCATCTACAGGCTGCTGGCAGCTGTGACTCTCTGGCCATCCTGATGGCATCTACTTCATGTGCCACCTAAGATGGTGACCGTGGGAGGCCAAGGCTGTGTCTTGTTAATCATACTCCTCATGGGCAGACGACAAGGACACGGGTACTCAGGAAACTTACAGTTCTGGTGACTTTTGGTCATGTTCTCCGAGTCCAGGGCATGGTAGAATTCGTAGGCAGAGCGGCCAAGGAGCTCCTCGGGGTGGTAACCAATCAATTCCATGATTCTGATGAAAAAGGTGAGGAGGAAAGGCCAGATGAGCTTGGCAGAGCATGCGAACGGGACTTCCGGAAGCTCAACCGAGAAAGCATCAAGTTCATACCCTGGTCACCACGTGTTTATTCAAGCAAGACCCCGTCACACTGGGCCTGCAACTGTGGATCGTCCTCCCGCCCCACACCTCCTGTCCTTCCTGAAGTCCTGCACACACAGCCTACTATCTAAGAAGTCCTGGGGCCAGGAAGGGTTCACCTAGCTCCACCTCCCGGCTCATGCAGAAGAATTTTTGTGGAAATCCAGGAAGGCAGAGGGGTGGTTTGATGTTCAGGCAACTGCCCAGGTCAGAAGAGGAACAAGAGCTGAGGCCTCCTGACTCCCAGCTCGAGCACATTCTAGTACACGTTGAGGAACATTTAAGTGGACTCCTGTGGCCCAGGCGGAGAGATGGCTCGGTAAGGAAGAGCCAGGCAGGGAGAGCCACCTGTGCTGTGGTGTCACCCCCTGCTTCTCAGGTGCCATCTGTGACCCTAGGTATGTCTCCAACAGCTCCTTTGATCCCCTCTCCCCATCTCTAGGAAAGGAGGACAGAGATGGCTAAGGGGGAGAAACAGGAAACCAGTCCTCACAGATAAACAAGCAGCAAGGCCGGAACAGGGCATGATTGTGCCGAGCATGGATGTGTTCATTCTGTGTGGTGTCTGGTTTGGGTGGGAACGGGCTAGGGGAGCCATGGAGACGTGTGCGTGAGCAAAGGGCTGCTCCGGAAGCACTGTTGTGGCCACCTTCTGTGTCCATGTCTTTCCTGGGACTATTTCTCCATCTCGATACGTCACACATTTTCTCTCTTGAGTGCGTCGTCCAGTTTACTCTGCCTATCACAAGTCGGAGCTGACGATATGGGCTCATTAAGATAATCCTACTTGGAAGCACATTCCTTTGGACATGGTTGTGTCCTGTGTCCCCTGGGCAGAGGCTAAGGACAAGAAGAGGAAAACTAAAGCCCCATGTGCACAACTTGCTGTTCCATATTCCTTCTGTCCACATGGGAATCATGCATGTGGCTCTCGGACTCCATTCTTCTAAAAGGTCATTTTTGACCTGCTATTCTCTGGGCTGGGGGAAACTGCCCAGGTTCTGGGTATGCCAGAGTCCAGTCTTTGTTCCCAAGCAACTTTTCGGCTCACTGGCAGTGTGCCGTGTACCCTCGGTCCTGGCCTCTTCTCCAACCGTCTGCAAGCCTTAACTCTTGCAGGATCAGCCTGTGGCCTCTCTTTCTCCAGAGTCCCCTCTGATTCCTTTAGCCCTCGGAGTCCTGAAGACCATGTGCAACGGCTTTAGGAAGGTAGCACTTGTCTCTCACATCCTGCGCTTTTTCCTGTCATCCCTGCCACAATGCGGGCTGAGCAAGCACTGATCTCATGTCCTCTTTGCATCTAAGGCACAACCGAGGTCTGCCAATTCAGTGCCACCTTATCCCTAACCATCTTCTTTCCTTCCTTGAGCATGGTTGACCACCGCATTGCATGCATGTTTATATGTATGTGCACATGCATGTACACACGTGAGTACCTCTAGCGGTCCATCATAATCTGCAGCCTATCCTTCCGTTTTGCATGGTGCCTGCTATTACATAAACAGAAGAGGTACGCTTTCTGACTAGATACGTTGATGGAGGTCCACGTCTTTGTCAAACAAAGGTTAGTGCCACTGAGCAAAAGGCTGAAGTGCAGTTGATTCTGCCCTGTATTTCCTTAGTGAGAGGCTGGCTGAATATTTGTGCCAACTGCCATCTCCATAGTGTGAGGATTCGCCCCCACTTGGTCTCTAGGCTCACTGGCCATCGATATGTTACCGTAGCCTTGACCCTGGAGCGGGGGAGAATGAGGATAGGAGCAATGTGTGCTTGTACCCCCACACATATGGCATTCTTGGTAAGTCAGGTACATTTCAAACTTTGTCTGGGAGCCAGAACTATAGTGACAACAGGATGCCCGCCTTACAGGGTCATTGATGGCCAGTCTGACTGGGCAGAGGTAGGATTCTCTAGAAACCCTTAATACTGAATCCACTGGCCTTATAAGAAAGAGATAATTCTCTTTCCTGGAGGAACCCCATTTCCTTTCATGATTAGGATCTTTCCGTCAAAATGCTCTAAGTAAATATTATAATTAACCTCATAATAAGATGCTTTTATCTAATTATTGCATCGTCCGTTCAAAGGCAGACAATGGGCACGTTCTGGAAGACAAACAAGCCTAGATTTTGGACTTGCCAGTTATCTTCCCTCTAGCAGCTCTCCTTTATCTTGTCAGCCAAAATAAATATTTAATATCCCTCTTCGTTCCTTTAAACAGACCCCTGTAAAAACTGGGAAATGCACAGAGCCCAAACACAATCACAGAACGTTTGGGTCATCAGACTTCACAAAGCCAGGAAGCCCCAACTTAAAGCTAATGGCCATTCGCCCCTAACCACAGGCACACCGACGCCACAGGGAGGTTAAAGAACTGAGCTTGTTTATGGGTCTGCTGCTCCGGCCCCTGCGGCCGTCCCTGCTCATTTCCCTGGCTGCACAAGAACAGGCTCGATAGGAGTGGCAGCTGCTCTCTCCATTAGGAGAGGAGCCACTTCTTTCTCCTAATTAGAGATCCTTGACTCGCTGGGGGAGGGTCAGCTGGGGTCACCCAGAAACTTGAAAGTCAACTAAGGGCCGATCTGAGAGGAGAGGGCAATGTGAAAAGACTATCAGGTCTCAAAGTTGAGGACAGAGCATATTCTTGAATAACAAGCAGAAAAAGATGGAGGCAGCAAAGACAAGGCCAGGCAGCTACAAGGAGGCAGGAGAGGAAGAAAAGAGAGAACATAGATGATGCATAGTCAAAAGGTTACTTGGTTCTGAGGCCAGTGTCACCCCAAGAAGGTATGTGGTGAACCAGACTCTGGCGCCGGCCTTCAAAGTGAGATGACTTACTCACCGCCCTCAGTGGCTCTGTTCTTAAAACGCTGTGCAAGTGTGACCGTGGAGATGGCTTCGTGGGTTAAGTGCTCGCTGCGCTGGCTTGAAGAGCTGAGTTCAGATCCCCAGCCTCTAGGTAAGAAGCCGTCATATGACAGAACATGTCTGTAACTCTGCTGCCAGAGGTGGGGGTGGTATAACAGGCAGACTCTGGGAGCTTACTGGCCAGCCAGTCTAGCCAAAACAGTAAGTTCCAGGCTCTCTGAGAGAACCTGTTTTTAAAAACTGAGGTGGGGTAGGACAGAGAGAGACACCCAATGCTGACCTCTGACCTTCAGAAGCACGGCTACAGGCAAATGAATCCATACATACATCTACACAGAGATGCATACAAAATAAAGTGTGGTATGTTAAAATACATGTATAAGTACTGCGTAGAATAGCCTAGCAGAACAAGGCAGGAAGGGAATTATTTTCTGAGTGTTGTCCCCTCAAGAGTGACATGCCTCATGGGGCTCACTTTATTCCTCTCAGCCATTAACCACCATAGGCTGTTCGTAAGCAGGACAGAGCTCACGGACTTCAGATGCCACTGCCTGGAGACCAGGAAGGCCTGGGTGTCATTTCTACCCTGTTCCCTCCAGAGGTAAAGGGTTTAAACAAGAAAGCTACCAAGTATCTGAACTCTTTATGAAGATGAAAGTTCTGAGCACTTTTAAAGCCCCTACTTGTTTCCCGAAGAACGCTTTCATGAGGAAACGCTGGCACTGAAGTCTGTTCTTCCCTTCCATGCCTTCACGGCCCTTGAGACACTCATGTTTATTCTGTATGCTTATAAGCATTGGCAATGCATTTCTTTAATGATATCTAGACTACTCCCTGCTCAGATCTCAAGACCTATTCATTTTAATACATTTTTATAGAGATTGTATTTGTATACTGTATTGTATAATTTGGTTAAGTAACAGTCCTTAAATCTTGCACACCCCTCAAAATATTACCCAGTTATATGAAATCTATACAACCAGCTCTATGGTTGATGGAAAACCAATTTCTACTCTCTTGGTGAGATGCACGGTCTGTCTGTAGGGTGAAGTGACGCACTAGGAGGTAGCTGGGTCTCCATTCTAGACCAGTCTTACCCTGCATGCTATCAGCCAGCTTTCAGCAGACAAAACCCCACAAACAGTACGAGAGAAATGTGAGGAGCAGATCATGGAATGGTTCGAACCCTGAGACCTAGGAAACTTGGAGGTAAACTCCAGAGAGATATTCTTGAGCATCTCTAGCAGTCTAGATGAGGCAGTATTTTACCCACTCCAGCATGGTTAGGGGCTGATTCCAGAACACTGTCAGCTGAGCAGGAACAAGGGCACAGAAATCATTAGAGTGTAGCTTTCAGGTCTAAAGGAGCACATGGTAACCACTGAGAGGTATAGAAAGGGTTAGTGTATGGGCCTGCGAAAGTACTCAGAATCAATTTTACATACAACCAGAATATGTGCACTGTCCTTGCAAAAGATAACCCTGCACTTAAGACACTTACCATCTGCTAGAAAAAGCAGCAAAAAGTTTATGAAGTATCTCCAATGTTCAATAAAGAAGACAATATTTTATAATTAATTAGCTTGAAGTCAGTCTGTTTTTTTCTTTTCTTTTTTTTTCTTTTTGAGACACGGTTTCTCTGTAGTTTTTGGAGCCAGTCCTGGAACTCATTATGTAGACCAGGCTGGCTTTGAACTCACAGAGATCTGCCTGCTTCTGCCTCCCAAGTGCTGGGATTAAAGGTGTGTGCCACCACCACCCAGCATTATTCTTGGACTTAAACATAGATGTCTTCACACATGTATGTCTCGCACCTTTTTACTCTTTATAATTTCCTCCTTAAAACTGCATTTGTGTGTACGTGTGGGGGTGTGCATGCGGCAGTCAGAAGACCACTTGTGAAAGTCGAATTTGTCCTTCCATCATGTGGGCTCGGGGGATCAAACTCAGGCTTTCAGGCTTGGCAAGAGATGCCTCTTGGCTGAGCCATCTCACCAGCTTCTCTCCCTGAGCCTCATCTCGTTTCTTACTTCATTCCTATTGTTCCTAAGCTCTTTGAATAAAATGAATTCACCATAAAACTTTCCCCCAAAGGTTTATTTTAACTGTGTGTGTATGCATGTATGTATACATGTGAGTACAGGTGCCAGAGGTTGAATTCCCTTGTAAGTAGAGTTACAAGTAACTGTAATTATATGTGTGTCTGGGTGGGGGAGTGTGGGATAGGGACAAACAGACAGACCTAACATTCAGGTTCTCTGCAAGAGCCGTACGCACCCTTAACTACTGAGCCATCACTTCAGCCCCTTACCATAGAGTCTTCCTAATTCGCTAAGCTAACTCCTGGTTATGTCCTATATTGTTTTCACAAAACGGGGTTGCTCTCAAATTCCTTGCCTGTAAAGACCAAATGGTTGTATTCATTAGTTTCAAATGTTTACTACAATTTTCATATATCTTTCCAAGGTTTCATATATCTGTCCAGGGTTTCTATTGCTGTGAAAAACACTATGACTGGAAAGCAAGTTGGGAAGGAAAGGGTTTATTCGGCTTATGCTCTAGCATTGCTGAAGAAAGTCAGGACAGGAACTCAAACAGGGCAAGATCCCAGAGGCAGGAGCTGATGCAGAGGCCATGAGGGGTGCTGCTTACTGGTTTGCTTCCCATAGCTTGCTCAGCCTGCTTTCTTATAGAACTGAGAACCAGCAGCCCAGGTATGGCACCATCCACCATGGTGATCAATCACTAATTGAGAAATGCCTTACAGCTGGATCTCAAGGAGGCAGTTCCTCAACTGAGGCTCCTTCCTCTCTGATGACTCTAGCTTGTGTCAAGTTGACACACAAAACAAACCAGTACACAGGAAGACTCACCAAAAAAAAAAAATCACACAGGGTCTACACGTGATTTTTCCAAGAAAACCTCTAGTCTTGATGAATGGCTTTATTCACAGTTATTTTACTTGGCCACTAGATGGCATCTCCACATGAATTAAAAAACCCAACCCTTTTAAAGGATTTGAAAATGACTGGTCTTACTTGGAAGAGTGGAATGTTGTGTGTTGTAGTATAAATTCACTGTGGTTTCATTAGGCTGCTGGTATCTCAGGCTCAGAACTCCTAGTTACCAGCGATCATTTCTTCCTTCTTTGATATAATAGTTTAGACACATGGCAGATGTTCCCTAGTATTTAGATACATGAATTAGTTCCCTGGTATTTTATGAAGCAGACTAATAACTTATATTTGCGTGCACAGAGGAGAAGAACATATTGTTATGCTGACAATAAACTCAGGATGCTGGGGCAGGAGGATGGCTGCAAACTGCAGGCCATCCTTGAGAGGGTGGGTGCTGGAGACCTGGCTAAGCAACCTTACATCCTGTTGTCTGGGTGACAAAAGTCAGTCATAAACAGATTGCACACCCTTCACCTGTAAAAGCAGATGCTCACATCTCCCAACATGACATCTGAAAAGTTTTGGGTTCTAGACCACTTTGGATTTTGAATTTCCAGGTTGAGTTAGGAAAGTCTAGACAATAATTTTCCCAAACTCTCAAAGCTGAAACATGTTTGGTTCTAAGCTTTTCAGATAAGCAATCATGTCTCAGTCATGACTAGTCTGTACATAACTGGCAGAAGTTATTGGAGGGTTTTAAAGCATTTACTGTCTCAATAATTAACAGAGAATATCAAGCGCCCCTCCCCCTCCTAAGGGAGCATAAATGTGTCTTGAACCATAGGGGCATCAGAATTGGCTCTTTTAAATTGACTAATTGTGGGAACCAGAGAGTTCAGCAAGTGATTAGAGACTCCTGTGCTGTCTCTCTCTTCCCTTTCTATGACCCTCCCCCCCTTTTCTCTCATTAAATGTCTGAAGACCACAGATACCATCAAAGGAAAGTACCAAACTGCCTCAAATGTGACTGTGGATTCAAGCTGCCTGCCTTTCTTGTCTCTGGGTAAAATGGGGGGAGCCCTGCCCTGCACTGGTCATCACGTGTAGCTGCTGGGTTTGGAGCAACTCTCTCTCACACACACTGCTCACCGTCTCAACATAGTGAGAACAGAACTAGCCCCTCCTCCAACCCAAAGCAATGGAGAAATAACACTGAGGGATTAAACACTTAAAATAGTCCCTTCGTCAACTGTCTTGCCTGTACCCTGGTTACCTAATCCACTAATCAGTTAACGCTCCATGTGGCACAGCACTCTGTGTTTGCATCCTGCCGTCGTCTCTCCAGCACAGCAGAACTGTGTGTGTTGGGCCAGGGCCTTGCCATCAGGTTCCTTGAAAGGCAAGGTTATGCCGGAAATAGAGTGTGTCCTTAGACATCATAAGCAGCATCTCTCTCTCTCCACGATGAGTCATGAGGCCCTAAATCATAGGATCCTTCAAGCGAGTATCTACTCTGCTTGTCCGTCCTAAGCCAGACTGAAGAAGTTACCACTGTGCCCCTCTCCTTTCTGTGTACATGGTATCTTCAGTTCCTTTAGGTGCCCATTTCTTGTGACATTCTCTCCTTCCTTTAACCCAGGGCAAGCATTTTTACCTGAAACCCATTCAAACCACAATAGTGAATGAACAGATTAGCATCAAACTAACTTTCCATGGAATATTTCCCTCATCCTAAAAATAATCAATGTCACCGGGTGGTGGTGGCACACGCCTTTAATCCCAGCACTCGGGAGGCAGAGGCAGGCGGATCTCTGGGAGTTCGAGACCAGCCTGGTCTATAAGAGCTAGTTCCGGGACAGGCACCAAAGCTACAGAGAAACCCTGTCTCGAAAAACCAATAAATAAATAAATAAACAAATAAATAATCAATGTCTGAGGGCTCCCTTTTTAAAATCTTTTCTGTTATCTATAGGTGGCAAGTGATTTGAGGCCAGCAGAGCTTTCCCTGCTCATGAACCTGGTGATGGCTGAGATCTATTCAGAGACGACTTCAATGTTCATTACCCACAGCCCTGGCCACTTCCAGGTGGCTGGATAAGGGTCCCATGTCATTTCAAAGCTGGTGACATGCATCAGGCATTGGGACTTCTCAGGGTATCTGAAAAGACTGCTGAGAGCTGTCTTCTGCTCAGAATGCTCATGTGGATGCTAGGATAATTGTGATGCGCAACCGTCTCCTGAACAGGGTCCAGGGACCACCACCCTGGCAACACTCAAATGACCATCTGTACTGACTGACGGAGTTCAGCTTTCCCTCCCTCTAAGGTTGTAGCCTTTTCCTGATCACTTAACAATAAACTTACTTAATAAACACTACCTCCCACTGCCTTGAGTTCTAACTCCGTTGTAGTCAGAACGAGGACCCAGGAATATGCAAGGATTCTTTTACATCACTTCTGAAACGGGGCTGTAAGCGATAGCCAATCACGAGATGAAGAGCAGGCCCATCTAGACTCAGAGTGAAGAATATACGCTTAATCTAGAAAGCAGAAATGCTCCCCTGTAAGACTGAGATGCCCTTAGATGTCTAGCTGGGAAAGAGAGGAGCTGGGCCTGAGACTGGTAGAAACTTCCGGTGTTGTGTGAATCCATTCAGCCATAGCTGGAGAATATGCCGCTCCACTCAGCCTTACTCCAGCTCCACAACCCAAGAGAGCACGCGACTTCTCTCTCTCTTTCAAAGACATCACTCGTCCACAGACAAGAAGCCACATCTTAAGGCTGGAATGAATTCCCACAACACTTCCCCCTTTTCTGTCTTGGGCCATGGAGGCCTCCTGATGAGAATACCAGGTTTGCTTGTGTGGGCCACAGGCTTTCAGAAGCAAACTCATTGCCTTGAGCTCAGGGAAAAAAATCTTTGCTTTGGGGAGGCCAGGGATGGGTATGAGCTGAGACTCAGCCTCCTCATGCTATGGAATAGCACTGTGCTTCTCTTGACCTCTTCTCACAGTGACCCTATGAAATATATCAAGAACAAATTGTTCACTTCAGTAGGAGTGACCCAGTTCTCACAATGACCCCATGAAATACACCAAGAACAAACCGTTCACTTCAGAAGGAGTGACCTAGAGTTTTAGGTAACACAAAGTTGACTTGGGGCACTACAGAGTTGAGGTCTTGCTGGGTAAGGCCGTCTGGCATGGTGGTGCCATTTACTCAGGCTAGGTATAACCAAGCCCAGTCACTCACTGGGCTTTCCTTCCCCTGGTGCAAGCCACTGCTCACTGCAATCTGTTCTGTCTTTTGCCTTCACATTTAGATCCCAGTAGCAGGACAGGATGGGGTAAGAAACTGCCTTCCTTGTGCAGTCTTTGGTGTCTCCCAACTTTAATAAAGGTGAGAACAAGAACTTACACTGATGATATATAAATACATCAGGGCCTAGGCTGTCTAGTCCAAATCTACACTATTTATCACTTCTGGGTCCCCCAAGAGAATGTCCGGTTGCCTTCAAATAAGGGACTAGAGTTCAGCCTAGCTCACTTTACTTAAAGTCTTCACAAGATAGCTAGCTGTTTAGAATGAGTCTGTACATAGCAGGGGTAAAGGCTGAGTGAAACCTGCCAGTCACAGAAAAGAACTGGAGAAAGTCAACTAATGTGGGTCAGTATTCAGGCCAGAACCCTACACTTCTGGTTAGTCTTTGAATCAGAATACTTAGATAATTTCTTCTAGACTCTTGTCATATGGGACAAGAAACTGCCCTTGAAAATTTCTCCTGGAACTAGATACATAAGTGAACAAATATGCACATACCATGATAGTAACAACAATCACACCAGAACAGCTCTGAAGACAGACCCTCAGGCTATGTCAATGGGAGATGTCACACTATGATGCTAGGGACCTCTGAGTAGGACTGGTAAAGAAACTTGCATCCAGCGATAAGACACTCAGGTCCAATTTCCGAGACACTCAGGTAAGACCCACCCTCTCCCTGCTCACGCCACACATTCTCAAGGCCGTACCTGTCATCACAGTAGGTGAACTTCATGTCCATGCTGTGGCGGCTCAGGAAAGTCTTACTGTCCAAGGGGATGTCCATGTGGGATGGGTGCTGGATCGGCTCACACATGATGATGAGGCATGACAGCAGGGGCTCCTTGTAGCCACAGAGGCTACTGTGAGGGGGGCAGTTGTTGTAGACTCTCACTTGTCCAGTGCAGTGCAAGACCTGGGGACGAGCAGCGGAAGGCAGAAACGTCTGAGCGTGCTGAAGACGGGCTAGGGCTTTAGGCACCCCCAGCTCCCAGGCTACAGAATACCGAAGTCTCCAACCCACAGCTAACGACCCACCTTCCAGGTGGCCGACTTGAGGTTGACGGTCCGGCCTCTGTTGGTCACTGTGCATTTCATCCTCATGAAGAAGTCGCGCTCGGTAGACATATCTTTGCTTTTCTTCCCGAAGCCAGAACCTGAGTGTGGGGAAGGGTGTGGGAACCAGTCGCGTTAGTTCAAATCACAATGTTTCCAGACTACTTGTAGCCATGCTTCCTAGAAGCTTGTAGTTTAGTGTTGCCGACTGCCATGGACACAAAGTCCTTCATGCCTAAAGACTAATGGTACCTCAGCGGCTGCACCCTAAATCCTGCCTGGATTATGGTCAGAACTAGAGGACAGAAATATGTCAAGGAAGCGTTTTACAAAACTTCTAGTTATGGCCACTCAGGGCTCGATGGCTAACACCAGGTCCGTGGAGACTCAGAATGGAGGGCCTGCTGGAAGGCAGAGCTGCTCTCCTGCAGAAACCAGATGCCTTTGATGTTCGTGTTGGAGAGAGAGGTGCTGGGCCTGAGGAAGGCTGAGTAGAAGATCCTGTGTTACTGTATCACTAGGAGCACGAACATCCAAGGCGGGCACTGCCCCATCATTTGGTACCTACTGCACACAGCATGCAGTCACTTAGTGCACTCGGGGTTTGTCACCTGAGAGTAGCAAGGCTCTGTCTGACCAGTCTCAGCATGAGGCAGGCCTGGTCCTCTAGTTAAGGGAGACCATGGTTACTCCAAGGACATAAGTCTTTCCAGTTAGAACCTTTGTGGACATTCCTGTCTGCTCTTCCTAACCTGTCTCTCAGGAATGTGAACAATCTGTATCCTAGCTGAATCCTGGGACTACTGTGTTCTGAATCAGTTTTCTCCTTAAGGTGTCAAGGAGAGGAGGGAAATGAACACACACATATACTTATACATACACTCACACGTTCACAAATACACACTCACGTGCACACACACACACTCTCTCACACACATACTCTCTCTCTGTCTCTCTTTCTCTGTCTCTCTCTCTGTCTGTCTCTCTCTCACACACACACTTACACACACACATACCCCTTCTTTTAACTGGAACTGGGTAGACAAGTCTATCTTAAAGATGTTCTTGACAAAGATCAATTAGATCACCTCTCATCCAGGATTAAATAAATCACTGAGACAAAGAACGTACAGAGTCTTTCTTTGTACAAGTCCCCAATGCCTGCCCAGTTTTTCTGCTTCTTGTTATGCAGAGTGGTAAACACAAGGCCAGGTGTGTCTAAAGACTGCCATCTCCATTCTGGGCCTTCCCGGGCCCAGAATCACAGAGCAATCTAGAGCCTTCCTTCAGATAGCCACACTGCTCTTTCCAAGAGAAGCTGCCAACTTCCGCACCCAGACCTCGGAGGATTTATTTGACTGACATAGTTTGGAAGAGCTGTGTATCCAAAGAATCAAGATCCTTAAACTGGCCTTAAATATCTTTTGGGAACTCACTAAGTGACAGATTGAAAGCTGTTCTGATAAACTGTTTCTCCCAAAATTATGTTTCTTATAATTTTAGTTTTAGGGGGGGTTTGTATATGATGAATGTAACTGTACTGGGGGGAGCCCCAGGACTTAGGAATGAAGGAACTAGCTCCCAACTGTCTGCTGGACAACGTTTAAGGCCTTACACCTCCCCAGAGAACATTCCACAGCCTGTCTCCTGATCTTTTCTTCCTCCAGGAATCCACCCTGACCCTTTGTTTTTAGATCATGAATGGAGTCTATGCAGACTGAAACCTTCAGTGAGGACTTGCTGATTCTCTGAGTTTGACTGATCCCAAATCCCATTCATGAATCAATGAGCAGAAGGCGCTTAGCTGTGAGCCAGCACCTATGAAAGCTAGAAAGTTCCAGCCTCAGCCTCGTGTCTGCATTGATTTAAAAAGAAAGAAACCCAACAGCCTAGGAGTGAGCCACTTAGTACAGCTCACAGAATCAAACCGAGACTCCGGTTAGTACTGAACTGAGATCAAGAACCCAGGGCCAGGAGTTCTCCAGGAAAGCAGAGAGAGCCAGCCCCTTAGAAAGTGTTTCTGAGCACCTGTGAGCAAAGATGAGCAGACCAGAGCGGAAACTGTGTGTCTCAAAGGGCCACACTACAGCTTCTATGACAAGATTTTTGTTTTTGTTTTGTTTTGTTTCTTTGTTTGGTTTTTCTTTTAAATTTGGTTTTGATTGGGAGAGTCGTGGGGGAGATAAGTGGGATGTGAAATCCACAAAGAATCAATAAAAGTTTAAAAAGAAAGTAATAATGAAACCCAGGTATGTTGGGTAATCTCAGGATTTGAGAAGGAGTATTACAGGTTTGAGGCCAGCCTGGGCTACTCTGTAAGATCCTATCTCAGGGAAGGAGGGAGAGAAAGAAAAGGCTATATTGACAGCCCCTTCGTCATAAAGAACCAATCATTCTATACAGCTTAGAATTTCTCACCAGCACAGACAAGACATTAAATAAACTCATGGTTGGTTCCTAGCCTGTGCACTCTGGGAGCCAGCTGGGCTAGGCCTTTGGATAGAAAGCAGTGATCCAAGCCAGGCCTTGACTCCCAGAACTCAGGGTTGCAGAGTGAGATGTGAGTTCAAGGCCAGCCTGGTCTACAAGAGTTAGTTCCAGGACAGGCACGAAAGATACAAGATACACAGAGAAACCCTGTCTCAAAACCAACCAAACAAACAAACAAACAACTTAAGAAAGCAAGCAAGCAGTGATCCAGGTGAGAGGTTGGGCATCACTGCAAAGACCAAACAAACAAACAAACACTTAAGAAAGCAAGCAAGCAGTGATCCAGGTGAGAGGTTGGGCATCACTGCAAAGGGAGGAGGCTATAATTCTACAAAGCTCTGTAAGCCCGAGTGAAGATTACAGCACTCTGTACCAACAGCAGAGGTAAGCCAACAAACACGGGCTTTTGCAGCACGCAGGGTGGTGAGAAAACCTCGCAGGTGTGGTTTCCCTGCCTCTGTTATTCAGGTTGGATGAGCACACGCCCCGTGGTAGTGACAGGCGAGAGGTGAGAAGGAGGATGTCTTGATGGGCTGTCTGTCCAGACCAGCGATAGGTGCTCGAGTTTGGAGAGGATCTTGGCAGTCACTGGGCGCCACTGCTACCTACAGCTATGGCTCTGTTTGGTTTTGAAAGATTTTATTGTACTTTTATCTCTGTGTTTGTGTGCACATTTGTGCAAGTGCCCACAGAGGCCAGAAGAGGCCACTTGATCTCCTGGAGCTGGAGCTACAGGCAGCTGTGAGCCACTGGACGTGGGAACTGGGAGGCACACTCAGATCCTCTGGGGGAGCAGCCTGTGCTCTTAACCACTGGGATATCTCTCCAGCCCCAAAGTTTTAGTTCTTCTGAAGATCCCCATGCATGCCTTTTTTGGGATGAACCAAGTGCCTTCTGTCTGTATGATCCTCATACCCACTGGCCCTGGCTAGATACCCACAGAGTTTAGTATAATAATGGAGCTTTAAAATCTTCTCCACCAAACTTTGCTGGCCCAGTCTCATTGCCACAGGTCCATTCATTTCATGACTCCTATAATAATAGTCTTTAGTGGTGATCCTAAGGGCCATGTCTCCTGACACTCACCCAGCCAAGGTAGGCCTGAACCTTGCATTCACCAGTAAAATAGGGGCAGAGGTAATGATGGCCCGGTTTCTGGACTTAGTCCTGGGAAGGTCTGTCCACTTCTACTATTGCAGTTTGCAGGGGAAAGAGGAGTACACGGTCCTGAGCTGCCATGGAAGACAGCTATTCTAGAGCCCCCTTACGAAGCAGGCTACTGCGACACTCCACAGAGTAAGCTGTGGTCACTTGTGCCCTAGCTACAAGCCACAGGTGAGCCATTTTGATCACTCCAGCCTAGTCCAGCCTCTCATGACTGCAACCCAGCTGATGTCATATAAAGCAAGAGACCCGCCCACAGAACCCACAGGAACTTGGGAGATTGCTCAAGCCTGTGCTTTGGTTGGTTTGATACATAACAAAAGACATCTGTAGCATTTCCCATAAATAACCTGGCATGGATGAAGTTATTGGTTTGGGTGGCGTCACATGGCAGAGATAATTGATCTCAGGTGATGAAATCTCCTAGCAATGGCACCCTGACCTGAAGGATTACCCTGGTAGTATGACATCAGGTGTCATATATGGCCACCAAGAGCTTTTCTGAGTCCTGGGTCATATAATCTCAACTCTGCCTATCCACCCAAGAGCTAGTCCAACTGGAACTTACGGATATCAGTTTTCCCGGTACCAGAGCATAATCCATCTGGCCTATACGTGTAGGTTTGGGGGCGGGGATCACGAGAAGAACATAAACATAGAAGAACACTTTACCATTTTTGAGAGTCAGGTTCTCACGGATCTCCTCGTGGTCACAAGGATGAGTGAAGTCAAAGATACTGTGTCCTGTTAGTTCTACCTGTTTTAAAAGCAAGGTCAGAATTAGTCACTCCTAACAATGAGGTCGGATTCCAAGAAGGAAGCTGGGATAAGGTCTAGATTTGGAGGCAGGGAGAAAATTGAATTGAATGGTCACTGACCGTCTCTGGCCAATGTTAGGTCCATGAACTTACAGATGTACCAGATCACTATTGCTGGTGACAGGGACTTGATTCATAAGGGTCACCATGTTAGTCTAGCTATAATAGATCAGCTAGGATGGCCACAGGCAATGTCAAGCCTCATGCCCTTGGGAACATGCTCCTAAGGCTTGTGGCCCAAGAACTGTAACCATCAGGACGGGCACGTGAAAGGAGAACTCAAGAGAGATGGTGGCCAGGACCACCCATTAGCTTCTATCCCCCCCACATGAAGACATTGATCCCTTTTGAATGGGGCAGAGGAGGGTGTCACCTGGGTAAGTCCCATGAACTTGCTGATATTTTCCGACAGGAAGATCATATCACCGTCTTGGGTCACCACGGCAATGAAACCCTCCAAGGCCTTCAGGTACAAGTTATCCATCTGCTGGTCAGCCTCAGCTTCAGACTCATTCTCAGAACAGACTGGAAAGAGAGGGACAGACAACGTGCATGAGTGTGGTGTTCAAACAGACACGACTGAAGGGGTAGAGGGCTGCCAGGCATGGCTCCGGGGTACAGGATGGACTTCTTGGGAAATGCATACTGCCAACTAAGTGTCTGTCACATGCCCGATGAGTGGGCACTAGATGAAACACACAGAACACACTGATAGTGATTTGGGGGTAGCGTGGTTATTGTGGTAATGGTACTTGCGGTATCAGTAGTCACGGTGGTGCTAGAGACTAAAGATATTTTAGCTACTAATATATGTGGAGCAATAACGGCAGGCAGACACTGCACTGAACATAGGCATCACAATGATTCATGACATAGGAACCATTCCTATTCTCATTTTACAGAGCTAGACTTGCAAGAGTTAAGCTGTTTGCCAAAGGTTGTGAAGTCTAGGAAGTTAGCAAGCCCCAGGGGCTCTAGGCAGTGGTTATGTTCAACCCTCTTGTAGGCTTTGGAGTCAAATATTGCTTCTATTCCTAGATATGTCTCCCACGAGGTGATGACTCTGGGTAACAACTGTTTGAACACCAGTGTCCTCATCAGCAAAACTGGAATAGTTGTTTCCATCTTCTTGGTATCAACAACTGTGAACTCTTTACTCCATCGGCTCCCTCTAAGACATTGCCACGACCCTCAAATTGTTCAGAGCCAAGGTGGAGAATTCACAGTACATACCTCCCAATGCTAAATAAACACTTGCACGTGATACAGTGGGGCACCCAAGTCGGGGTACAGAGAGCAAGTGCTGTGGGGCTCAGTGGAGGAGAGTTAGTTTGCGGTGGTCAGAGGTGTGCCTTCCAAAGAAGCAGGGTTGAGAAGGCTCAGGAGACAGAGTTCACATTAGGATGGAAAGAGAGGCTTGTCAGTCTGGATGAGATTGGGCTGCTGTTCCAAAATGCATGGGTCAGGCTTCCTCCCAGTACTGAGAGCGCCCACCTGGAGGCAGAAGGTGCATCTCCCAGTATTACAGACTGTGCAAGTAAAGAAAGCCAGTGTTCTGAAGGGACCCCACTCTTCCCGCCCAAGGGGCACAGAGGTGGCATCTCAGTGAACAGCATGCAGAATAATTGAAAGAAACTACACCCTACCCAGGATGAAGCTAGAGGGGTCTACTCGCGGCTTCCTTCATAATCCAGGGGAGCTGAGAATGTGCTTTTCTCTTCTTCCTCTTGTTTTTTTTTAAATCATTTTCAGAAGGTGTCAATCAAAGTTGTTGCTCCACCAACCACATGCTGCAGACTGTCTGGACTCCAGGTTAATTACTAGCCCATGTGTGGAGAAAACCAGCCACTCTGGGCAGGGTACCTGACCTAGGAAGTGGGCATAGATGGGCAAGCTGCATTTGGGTTACACTAACTTGATGACCACTTTTCTCCAGACAAGCAGAGACAGCCCTGAAGCCCAGTAACAAGCGATTTGCTCTTCTGTTTCTCTGATCCCAGTGGTAGCACTGACTTCAAAATCTGGAGTAATCCCAAGACACCCTATTTTGGTTAACTAGGCCCAGAGAAAACAACTCTGCTTAAAGTTTCCTGTCTTTAACAGGCCTAGCGAGCACAGCCAAGCGGCTTTCCATGGTGTCCAGTCTGCCTTCTTCCAGGAGGTGGCGAGCTTGGCCACAGGGGTGGGTTGACTTGTCTTTGGAGGGAAGGAGGTGCTCTGGGGCCTTGGAGAGAAACAGTCTTGAGACTGAAGTCACCAGGGCCACAGGATCAAGGACACCAGCAGACCCTGCCCCTTCCCTGGAACACGGGGCAGCCAGGCCTGGGCGTGGCCTCTTCCTCCAATGGAACTATTTGCTCTTGCGGCACCTGCTTATCCTCTTGAGAGTCTCTGAAGGAACTTAGCCAAGTCACTCCCAGCCTGGAGGAGGAAGGCAGACATCCCCGCTCTCGCGCCCTGAGCCTCATGTCAGATCTTGGCCGAAAACTGCTGTCCTTACCACAGAACACATCAAGGCTTTCCTAGATACTACTGGGCATGTGCTAGGCACAGGGAAAGAGGTGCTCGTGGTGCAGTTACTGCGAGTTTATTCTCTGTCTGTTCTGGGCCGGAGGAAATGCCTCCCTTTACACACTCCGTGCTGTTCTGCAGAGCAATGGGGGTACCGTAAGGATGCCAGTAACCCCACCCCTTCAGGATCAATAGACTTCCAGGGAAGCCATCTGCTGAAAGGAGTCTAAACCCCTCTTGGGGACAATGATGGAGAGTAAGCCATTGGTACAAAATAAAGTAGGTGCTCACTTTCATTATCTTGGGTTCCACCTCCTGGTCACTTGCTTCCCAAGACCTGCCAGGGTTCAAACCTCAAAGAAGGACGGTGGTATATAGACCAGCCGCCTTCATGGAGAAGGAGCACGGTCATCTAGGGAGCACGACAAGATTCTTTAATGCTCTAAAAATAGCCCTGGTAAACAGGCTTTGATGACTCCCCCAGCCAGGATATGCGCGGCTGAGGAGGCTCTGGAGCACCTTTTCCGGAGCACTGTTCATTTCCTTCAAGGCAGCACCAGCCATGTTGGTGGGTGGCACCCCAGGAGCTGGCTGTCTCGGGGAAACTGGCCGGTGGCAGAGCAGGCAGCTTCTGACTGGGTCTCTGAAGCCCAACTGTGCCAGCAGTGATGCTGTCCAGGATGCTGGCTATGGTCTTACTCCACCAGTGTTATTTGTCTCTCCGCACTTCCTTCTTCCATAAACTCCGGGACAGCTCGACCTGTTCCTAACAAGGTCAGCTACAGGCTTCCTGCTCCAGGAGGGCTTGGTGCTCAGTCATCTCTGCAGGGTCGTTCCTTTCAAAAGAGTTCGCCTAGGCAGTTCCCCTCCCAGCACTGCCACAGAGCCCACGCCTCCCAGGTACACTGACAGCAAATCCAGTCCACACAAGCCACAGGAACTGAGTGCGAGCCGCTTACTACATGGTATCTTATACCCGACTGTGGGCAGGCTTGGGCTAGCTCAGACTTTTGGCAGGGGACTAGATCTTACCCGATCTTGCTGGACTCCCAGTGTACCCCCAGAAGTCCACCATTGGAGAGTTTTATCTTGTTCTTTCCATATCTGTTCACCCCATCTTCCCTCTTCATGTGAGCCTCCATAAAATGCTAACGGGGCTACATCAGCTGATACCCACTGATTAATCAGGCTGATTGCTTTAAGAGAATATTGTGAACAGGATTGGCATTTCTTGAAGGAGCTGCTGGCTGTCTCAGTCAGTAACAACCTGGCAAGAATCAGCTCTCTGGCTCTCTTCCAAACAGGACAGAAAAGGCCTTGCTTTGGAGTATAGGTGGAGCAAGGGAGGGGGACAGTAAAATAATTGGGAATTAGGTCTGACCATGAGACACAGAGGACACGGAAACCATTTCTACTGCCATAGTTTTGTCTCCCTTGTCCCATGTTTCCAGCGGAAAGGTCATGCTGAAAACTTTAAAATCACATCTCCTGTGTTTTAATGTCTTCCCTGACATCACCTCCTGCGAAGACTATGTGCCCTCACTAGGCAAACGCCAGGAATCCAAAATAAACCTGACATTTATCTCTAGAAACCCAGCTTTGAGTTGATCTCCAACTCTATTATAAAGAGAATTTGAATTTCACCAGGCGTGAATCTGGGAAAAGGGCTCACAGCGGTTTTAAGAGTAAAAGCCCATTGCACATTTACTGTGGTCTAAAGCTCTCCTTCAGGCCCAGAGTGCAGGGCTTGTCTTGAAAGAGCATTTAAGACCATCAAGTAATGTTTCCACTCATGTTCCCGCCAGAATGTGCTCTGTCCTCAGCCCAGCATGGGAGAGAGCATCATAAAGCTATTGTTCCAGTTTGCTTCCTGCGATACGGATCTCAACTGCGGCCCCGACTCACAGCCTGGATCTCTCAGTGTCAAGGCTTCCTCTCCAACATTCCCACACACAACAGCCTACTGTGAAAATCAAAGGGAAGTGTGTTACTAAGTAAAGAAGAAATGCTAATGCCAAACCTGGTAGTTTTTAGCCGTTTGAACTCTGAGGTATACAACCTCAACTTACTGAGATAATGAGTTTGCAGTTTGACTTGGGAAAGTATATGTAATGTCCAAGGACATTAGCTTCACCCTGGTTTTTCTTTTACCTTTCTCCAAAAGATCAACACTTTTTTTTTCTTGCAATTATTACTAAGCTATAATGTGTACAGCAGGCGAGAGATGAGGGTCTTTCATATCATCTAACAGTGGTGCAAGTGAATATCATTCCCTCCAAGTTATAAAGAAACTAAAGCCCAGAGATGACAGCCACACTCCAAATGCAAAAGGATATCTGCTCGAACATCCTGCAATCTTTTAGAAAAATGTAGAAAAAAAAACAAAGCGAAATATAAAATCCTGACTCAGGGTTGACAAAATGGTTCAGCAGTGTGAGTTAGATTCCTAGAATCCATGGTGGGGAGAGAGAGCCAACTTCCAAAAGTTATCTTCACACACACACACACACACACACACACACACACACACACAAATAAGTTAAATTTTAAAACAATCATTTAGCTGGGCATGGCAGTGCACGCCTTTGATTCCAGCACTCAGTAGGCAGAGACAGTTCAAGGCCAGGCCAGTCCACAAAGTGAGTTCCAGAGCAACCCGAACTACACAAGAAAAACAAAAACCCAAACAAAACAATACTTTCAAATGACAAGACAAAGAAGGCCCCAGGGAAGTGGTGAAATATATAAAGACACTCGCTCACAAGCATGAAGGTTGGCGTTTGAATCCCCGGTGTTCATGCAAAAGCTGAGCTTGGCTGTGTGCCTACAACCCCAGAGCTGAGGGGCAGATGTAGGGAGACCTGAGAGTGTACTGGCCAGCTAGCCGAGCCAAAAGAGTAAGCTTTGGGTTGAATGAGCGATGCTGACTCAGAGTGAGGAGGTGGAAGCCATAGAGCGAGACCCTATAGCATCCTCCTCCGTCCACTGCAAAAGTGTGTGTGTATATACTAAAACAAATGGGAGGGTAGGGGAGGAAAAAAGGTTGTTTTGCATTCTACTTCTGAAAACAGTTTCTGCAACTGGTCCAGAGAATGCCCGGTAGGAGCCTTTGAGAAATGGAAGAGGAAAGGGAGAGCTAAGTCATCACTTCCTTCCCTGAGTGTGCTCATTATGAGAACTTCTCCTTCAAGGACACCAGGACCAGATGACCAAAAGTAGAAACCTTTTTTTAAAAAAAAATCATTTTCTGACTTCTCTTTCTTCGGGACAGAGAGCCCTGGAACCGATGTGCCGAGAGCTCTGATCTGTCCATGCTCGGGCTGTCTAGAGGGTAGGCAGTCCTTGTCAACACTCAGAGCTCCTGAGCTGGGATGTGTGGTATCTGGCGTTGCATCTGCGGCTTCACGGAGCACACGGAGTGTAGGAGGGGTTGCACCAGGCCATGTGAAGACAGATCTGCTCAGAAGATCCAACGCTACCCGAGACCTCAGCAAGTCAACCCCACAACCGGTGAGGAAGACACCCAGGCATCTGTGTGGGCGAGCATAGACAATGTGTTCCTGCTACAAGAGCAAGGCACAGACAGCTCTGAGAACCTCCTGTCCACCGCTGCTTGTGGCTAGTCCTGGCCAGTCTCCAGCTGCTTCCCTTGGACACTGGCTCCCTGGCCCTCATCAACATCTTTGCCTGGCGAATCCTACAAATCACCTCTGTCTCTCTCACGTCTCCAACAGGACAAACCTCTGTATAAGAAGGGCACGTTCATGGCCTGGGACGGATTCTCCAGCAGTCTGCCTTTTATTTGGCAGTCCAGGCTTTACAGGGTCTTAACCCGCGCTTCCCTCTGCCATTTGCATCAGCAACTGTGTGCTCACTACTGCCCTGCGGTCTGCCCTTGCTTTCCCCCCAGGATCCGCTTGCTTCTGAGACAGCACAGTGGCCCTGACCTTGCTGCACAGGTTTAGCCTCCAGCCTCTGGGTCCTCTGAGTCGTCATTCTCTCCTCCATCCTCCAAAGGTCTTTCCCACATATCCTTCCTGTACACAGGGCCCAGAATAGCACCGACCAGTCTGACTTCCCTGCTTTACACGGGATCCTCTCTGTGCGGGGGGGATCTTTCCTAAAAATAGCTTTGTCGTTACAGGATGGCAGAAGGAGTCCGTCTCCAGAGTGCCACACTCACTTTGGAAAACTGAAGATAAACCAGAGATTCTCCGTTCCTCCTTTGCTCATTCCTGCCCACGGACACCGCTACCTGCCGCCCAGTTTCCTTACAGGACTGATAAACTCAACAAGATTGCACATAGGATCTGAAAGTGGAAATCCCAGGCTGCCTCTTCCTGGTGGGGCCTAACAGGAAATGGTTTTTGAAGAATGTGACTCCGGGAAAGGGAAAAAAAATATTTTTTATGGACTGTTGTCAGAGAGAGTCTAGGGAAAGGAGACTATATCGGCTGGCAGAGGATAAGTGATGCCTGAGACTGTCATCAACCAAGGGGCTATCCTAGCAGGAAAGATTGAAGCTAAGCCACTGTCTCCATTAGTTCCTATACCCCCCCACACACACCCTGTGCAGTAGGCACGAATAATTCCAGGTTAGAAGCAAAGAAACCAAGGTTCCAAGAGACCGCAAGGTACATCCTCGCAGATGTCCCGGAGACGTGGCTGGAAAACAAGAGCGAAAGGCTTCCCGCAGAGGGCACAGGGCTCACAGCCAGACGGAGCAGAGCTGGGCCTCTAAGCTGTGTGTTGTCTGCTCTCATACTCCTGCTTGGGCCTCTCCCTGACCTCTTTCTGTGGGTGTACTCAGAATACGACCACTGACAGAGAGCGGATGGCTGAAACGAAGAAACAGGGCGACCAGACGGCTCAGCAGGTAGAGGCACTTGCTGCCAAGCCTGACAATCTGGGGTGTAAGTCCCGGCACCCGGAGATGGAAGAGCAGAACAGAATGGGCTCCCAGAAGTTCTCCTTTGACCCCACATACACCAACACACACGAACTCACACCCAGATAAAGTGATGTAAACTAAAGGCCCATCGTTGGCCTTTATGGGGGCACACTGGCAGAGTAATATGCCTGTGCGTAAGGTCTAGGGACGTGGCAGCCTCGGGCAGGACCTGCCAGCCTCACCTGAGGACAGGAGCTTGTGTGTTCGCAGGAAGCTGATGGCAAGACGCATGATGGAGGCTTTGTCCAGGTGGGAGCTCACACTGTGAGGCAGGGGCAGCTCATGGGCCAGCTCATAGAAGACCTCTGTCTCCTTGCTGCGCCGGCACCTTGCAGCATCTCGGGATTTCTCCTTCCTCAGCTCTGAGCTGCTCCTAGATGAAGAAACAAGGGGTTAGTCCCCGGAACATCCCTGCCAGCCCATCACACTCCTGGCGGAGTCAGACTTATGCCCCTCTTCACACTCCTATCCGGGTCACACTTATGCCCCAGCACTGTAAAGTCAGTGCTCCCCCTGACCCATTCTGGAATGGCAGACACACTGCTTTTTGCTATTGGCTCTGCACTGGTGTGTGCTGGTATCTTCTCAAACAGCTTCCTTCTCCTACATTCCTATGGGGGCCGGAACTGGGCTTCATGTTGGTAGGGTTTCAGTGAAGACTTTTTGATTAAATTAATGAACAGACCTTGGGGACAGGGTCAAAATCCAATGATGGGAAGGGAAGGATGAAGAAACCGTGGTCAACGGCACACATGGTGTTGGCAAAAGCCCTGGAGAACAAGGTTCTCTTTTTCCGGGCAAGATGCAGTCCATAAAAATGAAGCCCGGTCCTGGAACTCAATCCTGTTTCAGATCTGAGAGGGATGTCATAGCAGAAACTGAAAAATCCAGTGAATCCCAAGGAGAGCAAGAGGCAGACACACCTCAGTTCACACTGCCAAAGTGTGTGCCTACCAGGAGATCACGGGGTGGACACACCTCAGTTCACACTGCCAAAGTGTATACAAACCTTGCTGGCCTGTGCTACCAAATTGACTCTTGCTCATTTTCCTCTCTGTTGCAGGATGGGAGAAGGAAGAGGCACTTTTACTCAAACCCCCCACTTTCAGGAGGTTCTGAAGATACAGAGTCCATGCCAAGTACTAACACAGGCAAGTCAGAACATCTGGGCCAGAATTCTTAATTCTCTGCT
The DNA here is from genome assembly GCF_037038515.1 of Microtus pennsylvanicus. Classification (NCBI taxonomy): domain Eukaryota; kingdom Metazoa; phylum Chordata; class Mammalia; order Rodentia; family Cricetidae; genus Microtus; species Microtus pennsylvanicus. Next base: position 34,589,369 of record NC_134599.1, on the reverse strand, counting down.
TGCTAACTCCACACTTTAGCTAGGAAGGTGCTTAGCATCCCCTCATTGGTACCCACTTCACAGTTATTATGAGGAATTAAGGTGGTCATTTATGTGAAACCTTTAGCACCAGGCACATCCCACCATAAGCAATCAACATTAGCTTAATAGTTAAAAAAAAAGACAATCCCTCCATGAAAAGACAACCTATCAACAGCATAGGGCAACTGTGTCCTCAGAAAAATGCATGCACCACACGGAACACTTTCTGTTTTATTATGCAGAAAAATAGCTAGAAATACGGTAAATAATAAACATCCTTACAATGGTCACAGCATCACAGTTACACTGTTTGCTAGAGTTCCGCTGTGATTTTAGACAGTGCCGTTAGCATCTTTAAACTTCACAGCTTGCTGCAAGAGTAGACATGACTAGCATCCCAGATTTTCAGAAGAGAAACAGGCTCACAGAGGCTAAATAATTCACCTGTGGCTGCCAGCTGATAAATAGAGAACTGAACTCTGCCCTGGGCAAGGCAACCCCAGAATCCAACCACTTAGTCATTAGGGATTGTTAAGAGCTGCCTAGTAATAGAGTTAGGGAGCTCCCCTCCCCCAGCCCTGGCCTACTGAGTAATTATCTGTGTTTTCTTGTGTTTCTATAAATAACATATATTACTTGTGTAATAAAGAGATAAGTTTGTTTTTATTTCTGTAGAAGATGTTCAATGTGTTTTGTGGCTCTCAAGGCTTGATCTAATCAGCTCCAGGCCGGCTCGTTCTACCTTACCTTTTGAGGTTGCCAAACCCAGGGGCTGCTTTCCTTTCTTTTTTTTTTTTTTTTTGGCTTTGAACCTCTAGTTATCTGAACAGAAAATCACTATTTGGGGATTCCTGGAATGTTGGCGTGCCTTTCACCCCTTTACGGATTTGAGGCAGAAGCCCTGCTTTGACTTTACAGCATACCTCATTGGCAGACACAGATCCCTGGATGGATGGATTACCCACTGGATTCCAGACTGCAGGAAGAACCATACAACACTCTGAGGGCCAAGCAGAACCCTGTGCGAAATTGTGAAGTGAGGGAATTGGGCTTTCTTGTCCTCTCTGCCCTTTCTGTTTTCCTCGTCTATCCTTTCTTCCTCCACTCTCCCTGACTTTCAGCTCTTAGGAATCCCACCGCCGTACCCATCCGTCTCACCCTCTAGCAACCTGTCCTTGGGGAGATTTTGCATCTTCATTCTGAATTCATCGGGGTGGGATGTGTTGAGGGCGCACAAGCTTTTAGGCGTGGGAAAGGCAGGAGGTTACAGCTCTGGCTCATGAGAACCAGGTAGGAGATGCTGAATTCTGCTCCAGCACTAGGCCCTCACACTTCCTGATGACTGCAGGGTCAACACATGACCTAGTCATCGGGAACATCTAAAGCAGCCATGCTGGGTGGAGCAATCATCACAGGCCGTCTATTACAGCAGCACCTTCATAGGCAAAGCCCCTGGCATGTCAGGACTCCTGTGTTAGAGAAGGAGAGCCTCCATGGTGGAGGAACAGCCATGGGGAAGGGGGAGGCTACCCAGAGGCAGATTCTGTTTGGCATCTGAGATTTGAGCTGGGCCACATTCCTTCAACCACACGAACACTGTTCGGCCACTGCACAGCGAACTGTCCATACCACCCCATTACACCCTTCTTCCTGACGCAGCTCAGCAGACACTGTGCAGTTTACAGATAGGAAAACTGAGGCTCAGATTATATATACCATTTTCCCAAGGCCTTGAAGCCAGAACCTACATAAACCCTAGGAGGGTTTCCAGTTATCCTTGCAGCCGTGTGAGGAGAGCAGGCAGGTGGGACCCATGTCCCCATTTTAGAGACCTGGAAACTGAGAACCAACCAGGTTATGTGACTTGCCTAGAGCCATTATCTAATTAGTGGCAGAGCCAGGAATAAATCCTTAACCCCCAGACTCCCAGCACTCTTTTCAGTGTTCATCTGTAGGGGCCAGTACCTCTCCTAAGCAAAAGAGAAGAAACTTCCACATATTAACCATTCAGAAGAAAGCTGAGAACCTGCAGCAGACCCCTGGTTTAGAGAGGTGTGCACTGCATTTTAGCTACCTTGTTTCTACGGTCGTGCCCTCTAGAACTAGCTTGGTTTTAATTAGATTCCATGGTTAACATAGTCCAGAGATGTCTAATGCTGGCTCTCAGGAAAATAGACAAAAATCTGCAACACTCAAATCATTTAATTAGCAACCCTGAAGAACAGAATAATCAACATGAAGGTACAAGTAACAGAAGCCCGAGCTTGTGCATTGGCCACAAAGCAGACTACCCATCTGACTTTGGAGAAGAAAATGCATTCTCTGGGCTCTGCTCCCTTCAAAACAGGAAGAAGACTCCACGTCTTGTCAGGATAAAATAGGATAAGTCAGCACGCTCTAGAAGGCTCTCTGGCCATGAAAACTGTCATGGCAGAATGAAGATCCATTGTCTGGCTACCAGGAGCATCGGCTGCATTTGGACTCTGCCATAACACCTAGCAGGCTGTCTGGGGGTACAGGGCTGTGTCACACAAGCTGATCCTGGCCAGTTCTGCATGTCACATTGGGGCATCTTGCTAGGCCGACACAGGGTTTCTTCCTGAAACACGTTTCTTCCAAGATGGGCCCTGCAGTGATCAAGTTTTGTTTTTGTTTATTGTGTCACAATCCTAAAACAGACATGTTTGAATCCACTGGCCTCTCTTTAAAAGTTCTCAGATCCTAAATGTTTAGATAATTAGAAGTGAGATTTAGTAGTGTCTCATACCACATTGGTTTTTTTTGGGGGGGGGGCAAAGTCTCTCCTCCCCATCCTAGGTGGCTCTCCTGTTCCCATGAAGAGGCCTTGTGGTACATGTTTTGTATGAAAGACACTCTGCCTCCTGTCCTTACACACACCGAGAGCTACCTGCTAGGAGGCGCTTCTGATTTGCTGGGGCTTTTCTGCCCCTTCCACATCCATGTATAGGCAGTCGCTCTCCCCGGAGGAAGCACACATGATTATGAAAATGTTAATCTCACGTCACTGAAGCAATTTCAGGACTAAGCAGCGGACTGGAAGTAAAACAAAATTGAGTGCACTGAAGCATTGATTCATCAATCGCTAGGTACAGGTACAACCATTCCTTTGCTAGTGGTCGGCTGGCTTTAGGACCTCACAGCCATCAAAGTCCTCAGATGCTCAAGTCCTTAAGGAGTGTAGTGTTTGCATGGAACCTACACAATCCTCTTACATACTTTAAACCAGTTATAATGTTTCCTACAATGTGAGCACTATATAAGTAGTTACTATACTGTATTATTGACGGGGGGGGGGTGGTGATAAGAAAAAAAGACTGTACATATTCAGCACATACATAATTTCTCTCTGAATATTCTAGATGTGGTTAGTTAAATAAAAGGATATGGAACCATGGAATATAAAGTGATGATCTTAGACACTGCCATTCAACCAAGCAAAACAACCTTTGGCCAGAGCACTCGATGTTGTAAGTGTGACGTTTATCCACAGTGGCCTACTCCTGGCCCAGATGAGCCTTATTTCTGACCTCCAAGGGACCAAAGCCTGAGGGGAAGTCTAGCCATTTCCAGCGCCACCAAGGAAGTTGGTTGCTCGGTTAGCTTTACCGTGACTACAGTCATCAGGTATCTAAGCCATATGTCTATTACCCTATAAGGTCAAGTAGCCGAGGAGTCAAGTGTGGGTCAGGGAGGAAGATGGATGGAGGCTCATTAAAACAGCTTGGATCGATCTGTTGTTCTGACCCAAAGTTCCAAACTAAAAAGCTGAATCACAGGGGATGTGAACGCAAGAAATAGGGGCAGATGAAATTGGGAAGGAGGTGGACACTTGCGTGAGTCTGTCCAAAATCTGCCTGGAGGGAGAAACATGGGCCCTCGAGGACCCGACACTGAGCTTGGCACTGCACGGACGTCATACACAGCCGTACCGGCAGGCAAAACATCCATATACATAGAAAGAAAGAAGTAAATATTTTTTTTTAAAAGAAAATACCAAGTTCAGGTCCCAGAGAGGATCAAGAGTCACTGGACCCTGAGTTTAGCAGTTAATTGCTTCACGGATGAAATCAGAGCAGAAACAAAGCTTTTGGGTTCTCTGTCTTGGCTCTTCACTGGAAGAACTTTAAAAATGGATCCTGGGGCCCTGGCTCTAGAGATTTGGATTTGATGTGTCTGTGGTACAAGCATGGCATCATGCCCCTGCCTCTGCAGTTCTTATGTAGCTAGGACCAAGGACCACTGTTACAAAGTTGACAATTTTAAAGGCCCCTTTTGTTGACTTTTGTGCACATTATATATGTAATCTGGAGTTATGAATGTCTTGAAAATATAAACACTTTACCCTTTCTCAGACATTTAGGAGGAAAAACTTTTTTTTATGGAGTTCTGGAGTCCAGTGCTTTTTCTAAATGGTTCCATTTGATCCATATTACATTGAGATTATTGTTATTGATGTCAGTTTGGCAAAACAGTCATTTTCAATGTTACCTTGTATCAGAATCACCTGGAGTTCTTGTTGATACAGGTATCCGGGCCCATTATCATACATCACAGGGGTCTACATCTGAGACCTAGCCACATGCTTCCTCTACCTTACATGGTGTCCATAATCATCAATCTGAAGACACTATCATAAGCTAAACAGATATTATCTGGTGGCTGATGAGGCCATCGATCTACTAGGTGTTATAGCTATAGAAAGAGATCAAAATAATGACATAGAGATTGGGACTGTCACATGAAAGGTGGTGGCCACTGCAAGAGTCACTTCAGGAGAAGGCTAGGGCTTATTCTGGTGAGGTGGCCACTGCTCTAAGTATTTTGGAAGGTCATCTTGGAATTAATGTTGGAGCCACACAGAATATCAGTTACAACATTTAATAGTGTTGACGTCATTCTAAACCCCTGGCTATCTTCCCCTACTTATCCACCCTTTTAGTCACCAGACCAGGCTGTGAAAAGCTCATAATTCTTGGAAAGAATAAAATGTGCTCTCAACTGATAAGGTTTTGCCCAACTGGAGGTACTCAAAAGAACACGACGACTCACAAGAATTTCTCAGAGAGTAATTTTAAGGCTAGCAAGAATGTGTCCTGTGGAGACTGTGTTTTGATGGTCCACTTCCTGGGAGCATTCTGACATTTGTCCAGAGGTCAGTCAGGAGCATCTCTTCCAAAGGGAGGGAAAAGCCATCGGTCAAAACGGAGAATGCCAAGCTATGAACTCAGGAAGAACTGAGACTCGAGCAAACAGAAGAGACTTTGGTGCACTCAGACGACAGACCTTCTGTGAAGAGAGACATGGGTGCACTCAGACAACAGACCTTCTGTGAAGAGGACTAGCAACAGAAAGTGGCACGGAGGAGTGAGGAACGGCTGCACAGGGCTAAAAGGAGGGTGCAGTTTTCACGGCCCTGTCTCTGAAGGAAAAGTCCAGATAATTGTCTTCCAGCCCAACCTCCTCTCTCGTGAGGAGTTTAGCTCCCAGCTGCCTGACCCTCTCTGAGGGTCAGTGTCCCTGGAGCAGCAGGCCTGGACTGCATTCAGGGCTGACAGTAATGTCTAGGGCTCACCCCACTTGGCCCTCTAATGGTCAATTCTACACAGGGCTGACTGGAGATGATTATCACCCTGGCCTCCCCTGCCTCAGGCAGCCTTGCAGAAGACAGTAGCAGATTCAATTACCGAGCAGCCCATCTGGGGAACCAGATACCCAACTTCTCCCATCACCTAGGACATGTGGAGTCCCCAGCCCTGCTGGGAAAGCTGGCCATGGACTGGAGTGACCGTGACAGGCTGTTGGTGGGCTAGTCTCGCTGCACCAAGTGCCCTGATCTGAATTTCATGTCTCCAACGTTCATGTTTAAATCCTTGCCTCCAATGTGGGGGTGGAGCCTCAGGGTGAGATTAATACCCTTATAAAGCAGGCCCAAATGGCCGCCTCAATCCTCCCATCATGTGGCCACAAAGAAGGCGCCAGTGTGCGAAGCAGAAGGCGGGTGCTTGAGCTCACCCCTTGATCTTGGCTGTCCAGCTCCCAAGCTGTAACCTCTGCTGTTTGAAAGCTCCCAGTCTATGGCTTTTGTTTTAGCTGTCTGAACAGCCTATGACACTAGGTACCCACTAACATGTTAGTGAATAATGTCACTTTACATCCGAGGCACGTGACAGCTTCTAAGCACTTCGTGTTGACTCTACAAGGACTATAGCCATCATTCGCAGAGAGAGACAGCAAAAGGAAAGAAAACCAACCGTGCTTGCTTTCTCTGTCTGGGTCCCTGTTCTCTTGGCTTCCTCTTTTCCTTAGATCTAGGCAGAAAGGTCTAAAGAGATACGACCACTGACACAGAAATGGGAGGCTGCCTTTAACCAGGTCCTGAGACGATGGCCACCTTGTGGGACACTTGTCTGTCTAGGCGCTGTTCTTTATTGGCTGCCAATACCCATTGCTATCTGGCGCCACCACTGTGCAGACTCTAGCTACGGGATTAATCGCTTTCCACAAAGCTGAGATGCTGTTGTAGCCACACCAGCAAGTATCCACAGGCAATACTTCCCACTTAATGAAGATCACTCAGCCCACCGCCTCTGATTTAATCCTCAGGTCTCAGATCACACGGCATGGAGAGGCAGCCCCCAGAGATGAAGGCTAGCATGATCAGTGCTTACCCTGTGTCAATGGAGCCCACATACCACACTGGTTTGTAATTGAGCTGTCTTCCCCAAATGCCAATAGCCAGGCCTTTCTTGTAGCCCAGAAGGCTTTACTGAGCTGGGTACATGGAGGGTATAGCTGCTAAGTATACTGAATTTGATGAGCCATTGAAAACACACCCTCTTGATGTAGAAAGGAGCAAAAGGGGACAGCAGGATCCTGCTCTAGGTTGTCACTTCAAGGGGCACACATGCCCTGGAGGGAAAGTTCTCCTTTGTTTGGAGATCTCTGTCTAAAGACAAAGAGATAAAGGAAAAAGGGGAAGGAAGGAGGGCAGGAGGAGAGGGCACGAGTGGAGACTGAGCTGCAGGGACAGAGCTGGCTGTTCTTGGCAGGTGCTCTGGACATCATGGAGAGCATTGCTTTCTCTCTGGACGACTTTCGGGCCTCTTCCCTAGGCTTGGCCAAGCCCATGCCAAAGTTGTTGCCAGATGAGCCCCGAGGCTTTCCTTCTGGTCTTCTGGGTTCTCTGTATCTTCTGTGGTGTCTTCTGTGTCCTCTGTGTCCCTCTGTGTCCTCTGGCCTTCTGTGTTCTCACAGCCTTTTCTTTAGAATCCCACAAGCACCCAACATCACAATCTGTGGTTTGGCTCCACGCGGGCAGCCTGTTCCTACAGCGCGGCTTTCAGCTGAGAACTAAAGGGCTGACAGAATCTAAACAGCAGTAGAGATGGCCCGGATGTAAGATGGACTCCCTAGCAGGAAGCAAGACTCTGCAGTGTGGAGGGCAGCTCCCTATGAGCCCTAAGATTGAGCCCTAGCCACTGATGCTATCCACAGCCTTCTGCAATGTCTCCTTTCCATCGTCTCAGCCTATCCCTGCTGTGCTGGTCCTCTGGTCACCTCCACAAGGAGTCCATTTTGTCCAGGAAGTCTGACCTCTCCACCCATCTTGCTCTAGAGATTCCACACTGCACAGTCAGCCCTGGGCTGTTCTCCTTTTTATTTTACCCCATGTAGACATGTTCTTCTGGGAAGGGCCCGCACCCTGGGTTCCTCCAAAGCACAAGCAGTACTAAACGAAGACATAAAAACCACCTCAGTGATTTCTGCTGTATAAATTGCTCAAAGTTGCTCACTGTTCTAAATCCTTCTGTAGAACTCTAATCCAGCACGTGATGAGAGCGAGATGTTTCCACCTGGGGAATAGTTATTAGTGCGAAAATGTCAAAGGTAAAAGTGTGTGTGTGTGTGCATTTGTGTGCACTTGTGTGTGTACGTGTGTCTCTTTGTGTGAGCATTTGTGGGAACATGCACGTGTGCATTTGCATGTTCACATATGTGTACATGTGTCTGTTGTGCATGCGTGTGTGTTTGTGTGCATGTGTGTATCTGCGTGTGTGCATGTGTGTGCACGTGAGCACATACACTCAGACACACAGGCACACATGCATAAACATTGGGGTGTGAACTGGACATGCTGACATGGGTCTGTGATGTCACTGCACACACAAAGCACTAGGACCCGGGTCTAGCACACTATTAGTGTCAGCAAGTCTGGGCCAGGGCGTGAAGGTCTACGTTTCTAGCATTATCCTAGCTGATATGGATGTTGCTAGTCTGACCTCACACACAGACAGAATTCCAGGGCCCTTAAGATCTCGAGGCCAAAGACACAGTGGAGTGTGTCTGCTACCCTGATGCCCCCCTTGGCCAAGGGTGCTTACGGTCTAAGGGACTGGGCCTTCTCCTCTGCCAGAGAGAACCCCACTCACTCCTCACACTTCTTTAGGAAAGTTCTCTAAGCTTGGTGGATGCCGCTCTCTTCTGATTATCGCTTCATCTCCCCTTTCTTAAAATCCCACACCCGTCTCCCCTGGCAGCATCCTAGGTGCCAGCTCCCCTGGGCACTTCTTGCCCACATTAGAGGATGCCCTGTCTGTGTGAAGGCCCTGATGCTATTAAGGACTGTGGAGGCAGAGACATACCACCTTCCACTTTCTAATGTTCTCCATAGGACCTGCGCTCTGGGCAAACTGGGTAAATATCGCTAATTGATATAAGGGCGGCTCAGATGCGCCCTTTACCCTCTCCCTCTCCCCCTCCCCACGGAAAGAGAAAGTGATCCCAGCTGTGCTGGCCTCCAGCCTCAGCCCCCAGCCACACTCCCTCCTCTCTCCCAGGGAATTGCAGCTGGGCCAGCTAGGGTTTTATTTCGCTCTCTGTAGCTCTTCTTTCCTGCAGGGAAGAGTTAAAGCCTTGGGAAGGCCGCTTCCCACTTGGAGATGTCCATTTCCTCCTGTAGCTGGAACAAGAGAACTCTATGGACAGAGGCTGAGCAGGCCAACTGCTCAGGGAGGGAACCCCCTCTGAATGAGGCTGTTCTAAGGCCGCCAAGTCAAGTTGTTCAGATGCCAGCCCCGAGGAGCAGCCCCCAGCGTCACCTCTGGAGAGCGGTATCCTCGAGCCCAGACCCAGCGGAGGATGAATGGTGAGCACCGAGCCAGAGAAAGCAGAGAGCTCTTTCATGAGCAAGCATGGAGAACCTCATCTCTTCCTAGGGTGGGGGCAGGGTGCTGCAAAGGCACAAAAGGAGGCATACCCCTCTCTCCCTGCCCCGTCTTCACCACTGAACTAAAATTAACCCTCTGATTTTACATAGAATTGCCAAAAAGACGGAGTGCTCCTCAAAAGGCAACCAGAAGGGTGGAGGAGGTAATAATAACATTAGAGAAAATATGTGCAAAGCCAAAAATAATCACTGTGTCATGAGAAAACAGAGCAGGGCTGCCTCTGGGGCCAGCAGTGGGTATATGCAGGAAGGAGGGGGCAGAAAGTCCCCTGGAAGGGCTAGACATTAGAATGTAGAAAAACGGAGACGAGGAGGGGGAGGGGAAAACTGGAAGGGGGAGGAGCCACAAGTGGGATGGACAGCTGCTGACCACAACGCCTCTCAAATACGGATTATAAGGGTCAATCCTCTCTTTACTTCAGACACTTCAATTTTAAAAAGAAGAAAATAAGTGTTTGGCCTTTCCATCAGGACCGAAGCGTGGCCACACACTCATCCAGTTCAAGGCCAGAGCTTGTGGGACTTTATGTGTTTGGAAACAAGATAAAGGGACAAACCCTGCAGGGTGTCTGTTCTCCTAAACCGCCACTTCTCCGTTCACTATTGAAAATATTCAAAGGGCTGAGGATGTAGCTCGCTCGGTAGGATGCTTGCCTAATATCCAAGGAGCCCTGAACTCCAGCACCACCTAAACTGGGCATGGCAATGCAAGTCCGGAACTCAGCACTCAGCAGGTGACGACGGGAGGAGCAGGAGTTCAAGACCATCCTCAATTATACCCCAAATTCAAGGCTAACCTGGGCTACATGAGAGCCTGCTTAAAAAAGAAAAGAAAAGGAAGAAAGTCTAAAAAGAGTGGGTCTAGAATCTGGTTCTGTTGTAGGGAGTTCTGGTTTGTGGCCTATTTATGTGGTCACATGTCTGGCATTCTGGGTCTGATTCATGGCCACAGGGCAGGCACTTGTTTTCTCCCAAATTTGTCCCTTCTTGTTCCTATGAGAATTGGCTATCTGCGCATATTTAGGAAGCTTTACTCCATTCCTTTGCAAAGAAGTCATCCGAAGCCACGGGAAATGCCAAAAGACTTTCCCTCAAGTGGTAACCCTGAGCAACCTGGGAAACCAGGCTGTCTTCCCCAGCCATAGTTTGTCCCTCCACTCGTTCCACAAACACGATTCCCTCGTCACAAAGCGGGGTCTCTGAGCAACAGAGTGACATGTGGAGATGACGCCTGTGACATCGGGGAGCTTGCAGAGGGCAGGTTTACTCCTCAGTCAACACCAGAGGGGTGTGAGAGGAGAACATCCAAAAGGCCGGAGCCATAACTGGACAGTGGAGCTGATGGAGGTTAGGCAGACAGAGGAAAGGACACAGATGCTGCCGAGGAAAGACTAGCGGCCTGGAGCCAGGGGACAGCAAGTCAGAGTGAGATGTACGTTCACTACCGAGCGAGCGATCAGAGGATGCCGTGGTGGGCGGCACAACAGCCAGCCTGGGTCCTTGTTCATTCCGTTGGCCATGCTTTTGCCACACAGGACAGTACACAGGAGAGGTTTCTTTCGACACCAAAGCCAGGAGAAATGAATCTTTGTTAGAAGCTTTTAAAAGTCTTTTTTTCGAAACAATAATGGCCGGGCTGCCACAGGCTGGCTTCTGGCTGGGTAGACAGAGACCCTGGCCAGGCATTCTTGCTGAAGAACACATCACATACCTACATTACCCGTGGGATGGAGCACAACACCTTCCCCAGGCTATACCCCTTCTCAGGCTGCATGGGTGTTTTCTTTATTTCCACAGACGTTTGCCCCTGTCTTCCAGCCACGGCCCTTTGCCCCTCACCTGTTTATTATGAATCAAGAAGAATATAATTGCCATTAGACCTCAGAGAGAACAGCTCTGGAGCCGAGTGCTCTTTCTCCCAAGTCACTCCTCAAGTACCATCTCCCTCACAGGACAGGAAGTGGGTCACACCTCCCTCGTGGGGAACATACTCAGCATGCCCTTTGAGGCCTCCTAGCCCCAACCTTGTTCTCTAGACGTGGATCCCCTGCTCTGAGCCCCAGTGCCTGTTCCAGCCACACTGCAGTGCCTTCCCAAATGCCACACCCTTCTGCCACCCAGTTAAGTCCCTGCTGTTTGGCTTTAGTTGAAAGGGTCTCCTTCCTTCTACCCTCCCAAGTTCTCTGCTTTAAGGTCCGACATAGCCTGCCACTCTGCAGAAGCTCTCTTGGCCCTCCACCTGTCCACGGAGATGCTTCCTCGCTAGCGCTGGCCTGAGCACTGAGGCTCGATTGTGTCAGTTAACTCTGAGGTACTGGCCCCTTTGTTACTCCTTATCTCGGGGTTCCCTCTGAGGGACAGCAAGCTTATGAATCATATACCTTCCCCTGACAATAATTAGCATCAGGCAGATCTTTCAGATATGGTCAGCTAGTGTGAGGGTTTAGGCAAGCCACACGCCTCCAGCCATGGGAACAGCAAGGCAGAGTTCTAATGCTTTGGTACTCTCTGGCCAAAAACAAAGGGTAAAAAGAAATAATTGTGGCTGTATTCATGGCCAGGTTATTTAGCACCCAAGGACTCTACTGTCCCCAGGAAAGGAACTGGTCCACATATCCTGGGGATATCTTCACATAGAGGTGTTTCAGTAAGCCAGCTGCCAGTCAGAGCCCACGGGCACAGGAAACAAGCCCAGACAGGGGCCACCCTCTCCCCATCCCTTTTCTAAGAACCCAAGTCCTTGAAAAACGGAACAGTCTATCCCTCAGCCCTGTCTGTTGCCCAGAGCTTTTGCTACATATGTAGGTACCCTCCGCAGAGTTATTTCTGGGGGGGGGGGAGGATGCTAGAGCTTGGCCAGGGTTCCCACCTTTTTTGGTGATGTAACACGGAGATGAGAAAATAGGACAAACCAACACCCCACAAGTGCCTAAACCCCTCCCCCCAAGATACAACACCAAAACAAGCACATATAAAACTTAGTGACAACCTCAAAATCACTAAGTAGTTTTAAGGAATAGCCAACACTTAAAATAAATTCTCTCCGTTAACCTGATTTTCTTTTAAAAAAAAGTTTACACTCCACCCCCAGCCTTCAGCTCATACCAGACCTAGACACTCGTGCCACCGAGAGGAGTTGGCGGAGCCAGCTGTTTCCCTTATCTGTCTACCTGCTAATGAAAGTCCCTGCTACTGGGGTGGTCAGCGATCTCTGCAAATCACGTTTATTAGGGATAATATCATTTGGACATCATTATCTAGCCCAGCAGTCAGAAAGAAAACAAGTTGGTATTTTTCTGTGCAACACTGTTTGTGCCTATTAATGCTGACAGGTGATGGGGAACTGGCTTCCCATGAGATGCTGGTGAAATGGGGGCAATACTCTGTCCCAGCACCAAGCCGCTGACCTCTTCCCGGAGCTACCAGTGTCTAGGTCTGTCATAGTCCCTGTATCAGGAAGAGACTGTAATGACACAGTGACCTGCCTTACTTGCTCTGCTCACTCTGTGGAAAGCAGCAGAGAGAAGCTATGAAAGTCACTAAGAACCTGCAGCCTCCATGACCCTGTGGGGGGGGGGCAACCTGAGTGGGGCGGGGCTGTGGGACCCCAGAGGCTTGTCTGAGTGTCACGTGGACACTCCGAGACCTGCTCATTGGCGGAAGGCAAGGCCCGCCTCTCTGGAACTGCCGAGGAAATGCTCTTTCCTGCTCTCCCGCTCGCTCCCCCAATTATTCTTAGATACCCGATGGAGCTTTGGCTTCACTGAAATAACTTCTAATGGCCACCAAAATGCTGACAAAAACACTGTCCTTTCCACCATGGCAGTCCGCCAAATCCTACAGCTCTGTCTACACTGCCTAGAGAAAGTCCTAAAGCAACCCGAGTGAGTCCTAAAGCACCGTCCCTGGACCAGTGAGACTGCTCCCGCTCAGCAGGTCAAGTCACTTGCTAACAATGTGAAGACTTGAGTTTGATTCCTCAGACACACAGGGTGAACGGAAAAAACTGACTCCCAGAGGTTGCACAGATGTGTAGTGGTGTGTTCTCTTTTTCTCAATGTAATTTAAAAAAAATAGCAACAACAACAACAACAGATAAACATCACCCTCACTTTGCTACAATGAAAACTAAGTGCTCCTTTGTGTTTATGCAGCTTTGTAAGCTTCATGGCCCTTTGTAATTTAAACCCCACCAGGTATTTGTCAGTGGTAAGCTTTGGCATACTGAACACCTACAGGTGCCTACCCACAGGGGGTAACGTAGGTCTCTGCATTTAAGAGGACAAAAGCCTAGTGAGGAGCCAGACAGGCAGACAGATGGGCAGCCTGGGCCTGCAGGCCTGGGTGCTAGCTCTGAACTGGTGACTTCAGCTTTCAATGCAGGTCTCTGTCCCACTGAGCACTTGAGAGGAAGGAACGGCACCCACTGTACCCTCTCAGAACAGTGTCTAATGCCTACGGAGCACTCCAAGGGGCTGGAGCTCACTTTCAGCTATTGCAGAAGTCAGGGTAAGTGTTCTGGGGACAAGAGGGGGCACATAACCAGGGGAAGCTGCTGAAGAGGCTTTCTCTTCTGAGTTCCGAGTGACGAATAGGAGCTGACCAGGACATAGGGCATTGTCAGACCTGAGGCTCAGGTTGTAGGTGTGGGCTCCTACATAAGCCCACACCTTATGAGTCAGATGAAGTTCGGGTGATGGGACTGAAGCTCTGAGGTGTCCCAAGGTGCCCTCAGTGGGGAACAGACTGGCTCACTGAGCCACGGGAAGCCCTATTGTGGAATTTCTTCTGTTTTTGCATTCCTTGTGCTTCGACAATGAGATGATTGTGTGGATATTACAAGAGGAGATTATCTCCATGGGCACCGAGCCCATTTTACTGCAAAGACTTAGCCTTGCCAGAGCCAAGATTTCTGAGGTCACAGCTAAGTTGCCAATTCTAGAGAACCCCCGGCAGACCTCAGAGCCATCAGAGAAACTGCTCTTCGCTATAAAGGCTATGCTCTCCTGAACAGGTGCTTGGCAGGAAGAAGATAGGCATGCACAGGATCACTCCTATCCAGGGAAGAAATCCGTGCAGGCCTTACTTCGTGTGCAAGCATCACAGGAAGGACAAACTTAAAGAAGACAGCTCATGCCATGAAGTGGCAACTTCAGCTCAGCAAAGGTCATCCACGTTCCTAGATTTTGGAAAGCCTTGATCTCTGGTCTCTGGTCTCATCAGCAGATGTGAGCACCAGTATGCCCCAGTCTGAGAGGACTGCAGGGATGTGAACAGCTTATGATCTGGGCATGAGGAAAACATTCTGAGGAACGCGTAAGGAAGAGAGTGAAGAGAAAGGACAGTTCCCGCCACAGGGCACAAAGGGTTCGGAGACCTGAATCGGAATTTGCAGAGCTGTAGTTACACATCCTTAGGCAGGTTCAAGTCATTCGAGGAAGGACTTATGCCAATGGCTGCAAGGGAACTTCTCATCTGTCAGGGGGACGTTGGGGGAAACTCAGGTGTGCGGTACTCCAGACAAGCAAGCAGAGGCAGCCCAGGCTGAGAGTCTGTCTTTCAGAAAGTGACCGCTGTTATGTGAAGGGGCAAGGTCTCTGGGAGAATAAGCTTGTCTCAGGGGGACAGTTCCACAGTCTCACTTTCCGTTAGCTGCCAGCCTTCCACAAGTATCACCGAGCTCCTTCCGAGGTCTCCCCATCTCAGACTCTCCACGGGGACCCTCAGAAAAGGATTCTGGGTCCTTGGAAAGAAAGAACGTTCTAGAAACAGGGCCTCCTACCGTATTGTTGCCTAGCACCCAGATAATAATCCCCAAACTAGGGTCAGTAACCAATCCTAGGTCTCTACTTTCGGACATGGCCTAATTATCCCGGACGGAGCTCGGGAACGGTCCTTATTAAGGAAAAGAAATGTCATACACAACCCAGCTTAAACCCCAGGAAGTTCTAATGCTCTATCAAGTTCCTCCGACTTTTTCTTTCTTCCATAATCCTCAGCTAAGTTCAAAGGTGAGCACTTTCCCAGAGGCTCATTAGAAATAATGTTTATTTCATATATTTGGAGGTTGCTTATTTGGAAGAAAATAACTTTTTTTTATGAACAAAAAGGGGAGGGAACAGGAATGAGACAACGGGGGTGACATTTTGGGAGAGCAGAACTTAAGGAGGCCTCCTGGAAGACAGATTTCTGTCCTGAACACAGGGCTTCAGCAGCAAAACACTGTCTCCCTCTGACCGCCAGGGCTCCATTCGTTCTGCCTACTGCTTTGGGTGCCTGTGTGACGGCGTGTTCTCACAGCAAGTGTGGCATGTGCTTGTGTTTTTACAGATGGTGTGATGTGCCACATCTCACCAGGATCTCTGGGGTCTGTAGCAGGAAGGAGGCTCAGCAGAGAGCTGTGGTCTGCTGATCTGACGTGTCAAGTCAGGCCATCTCTGACCTCTCGGGCAATGAGTGGGCAAGGCCAGGGAGTTCACCCACCTTGTCCTCTGTTTCTGTCTCATTTCCTCCCTGAGAGTAAAACACCAGATCCAAACGCATAGACCACCTGCTATGTTTGGCTGGTGGGGAGTAGTGTGTGTGTGTGGGGGGGGGGGTCATGGAAACTGAGGTAGTTGAGGCCTTCGGAGGCCCATCTATCTCTGACATGGCCTCTTCTCATTTTTTAAGACCGGCTGAAGTTTCTTGCTCACCAATTCTCTAACTGAGATGACCCTAACTACTGCCATTAGGGATCTGTGGACTATTCCCATGTGGCCTGGGTCAGCCAATTTGCATATGAAACCTGAGGAATTATGGTTTGGTTTATTAGGAAACAAATTCCTGTAGGTTTCCTCAAAATGTAGATGTAGATACTGCAGGGGTAGGAATGTCTATATCCCCCTCCCCCAAGATAGGAAAAGCTTAGGCACTGGATGAATTGTCTTAGAAAAGCCTGGCCCAGGAAGCATGGGGCCTTAGGAAGCTCTTCTCCAAGCTATGGTGAGACAGGTATTATCTGTGCACTGCCCTCTAGAGGCGGGGCTGAGAACACCACCTGCTATTAAATCTTAAAAACGTAGAGCCCTAGATTTTCCCAGCCATTGGAAAGTGCCTATTTTGTGCCAGATACATTATTCTGATAGAAAGGGCATCCAAGAATATTTACAAAACCAGCTTGGACCACTTCATACATTCTGTATATACTGCTATTACAAAATTTTGTCTTTCTAGGTCCCAAATAGGTGGCTGTTTTCTACAGTTTCAATATTAATGCCAATGTTTCAGGAGCCAGAATTATGGGGTATGACAAACAAGTTGGAGAGCTGCCATCAAGTCTCCTCTCTCTGGTCGACTCTGAGCTTTCTTATCCCAATATTCTTCAGATTCATATTTACTTTTATTTTACATGTATTAATCTTTTGCTTGCATGTATGTATGTGTATCACACGCATGCCAGGTACTCGTGGAGGCCAGAAGACGGCTTCAGATCCTCAAAACTGGAGACACAGACAACTGTGACTTACCATGTGGGTCCTCTGAAAGAACAGCCTGCGCTCTTGACAGATGGGTCATCTATCCAGCTACGTCTCCAAACTTTAGTTATTAATGTTCTGGCATATGTTAGTGTCCCTTCCTCACGCCAACAAGATCTTAAGTACAGGGACCCCTATTCCCTACGGTTTACTATCCAAGCATGCCCAGTACAGCCCTGGAACGTATAACAGACACTTAATATTTATTCAGCCATGGAATCGTCTCAGAATAAAGGAAAGGCTAGCATTTATCCGATCTCATCCTTGTACTGTACAGATGAGGAAACAGACCTGAAGACTTACTGAGTCAAAAACTCAAGGTTACTGCAGCCCATCCTCTAGTGTCCTCCTCTGGAGCTAGGACCAGCCTCTATGAAGGCTACACCACTACCCTCTGGTTCTAGTACAATGATGGCCTCCAGGTTGCAGTTTAAACACATAGGCACAGAGTGATCACTTTCCCAAGATACCTCAGCTAAGAGGTAGACCCAAGACCTGAGCCCAGGTACAATGTCTCTAAAATATGCAGGTCTGATACCACTCTGCCCTGTGACTTCTCTCCAGAAGTTCTGAAAAAAAGTTCTATCCCATGCCCACATGTTAGCACTGACTGCCTCCCACCTTGTCCCATTCTACCCACCCTCTGCTTCCCCACAACTGCCGCAGGAAGGAAAGGGGATGCCATCTTTAATCTTCTGAGGTCTTCAGTCCAATCCCCCCACCCCGTCACTGGTGCTTAGTAAATAAAACTCCACTGATTTCTGAGGAGGCAATCAATGTCCTCCAAGATGCTGTACTGATCTCCTAACACTTGTTTTTCCCTCATGGAGGAGATAGAAATCTATTAGGAGTGAAAACGCCTTTGCCAAGACCTCTCCACCCTGGCCAAATGTTGCCTAATTCTTGCACAACCATGAAGTCACACGGGTGGCTCACCCCCCAGGCAGGTGATGCAGCCACTCCTTTCTGCACCCGTTCATGGCCTTTCTTTCTGCAGACTCATCTCAGCCCTCATACACAAGATGAGCCGCTCCAGGAAGCAGTGACTCTTGATAATACATACCTGGGACTGGAAGGCAACAACGTACTTCCCCAGATACTCCCTGGAGTAAGAGTTGATTCCCCATTGGTGGACAACAATGACAAGATTCAGGTGGTTCCCAAATCCACCAAGGAGAGGAGACTGCTCTCCCAGGGGTGGGCTGGGGATGCCTGGAGGAACTAGCCCTGCATAGGACCATTTTCTTTTCATCTTGATCATGTCTCCCTGTTCTCAGATATGCAAAACAGCACCTATGTTAAGCCAGACTCTCCCTAGGGAAGACTAGTTACAATTTTCTCTGTAGGGACTAATCATAGTATGGGGGGCATCTCTTTAGGATTTAAATGTTGTGCAGGGGATAGCTTTGTGAGTTTCTGCTTCTACTGTTTTTGGTCTTAGCTTTAAAAACAAAAAGATCTGGTGTAAATTCTGAAAAAAATCATGGTGATAGAGTTTCAATTTTTTTTTCACTGAAATTTTCATGAATGCACCAACCAATGGTGGACATAAAGTCCATTTCAAATGAGAGTGCATGGCCCAACGGTGCAACAAGTTTTCTTGTTGAACTATCTTTGACCATCAGCCTGCAAATAGTGACCCGGAGACTTATGGACTATAACCAGCTCTATAACTTAACTAACCCACACTTTTAAATCTACAATCTGTCATGTGGGCTTGGTTACCTGCTCAGTGCAGCACCTGCGACTTGTTCCAAGTCTGCTGGCAAAATACACATGCTGAGGTTTCTCCTCCTCTTCCTCTCTCTTCCCAGAAATCCTGCCTATCCTCTCCTGCCTAACTATTGGACATTAAGCTCTTTATTAAACCAATCGGAAGGCACCCTAGGCAGAGACACATCTTTACAGTACACATAAATATGCCACAACACAATGGAGTTTTATACAACTTGAAAAGTGTCGAGAAAACGGCTTATGGAACTCATCCTCCAACACATGCCTGGCACCAGATCAGAGTCTTGCTGCTGACCAATAGAAAGGCTGAGCAGTCCCAGATAGTCCTACCTCTACCGATCTGACTTGCTAGGCTCAGCGGAACCAAGAGGAAATCAGCACAAAGTGAATCATGCCACCCTTCACCTGCCTACAGGATATTCTTAAACGGAGGCCAGTGGAGCTTTTACCATAAAGGAAGCACACCCTTGCTACCCCTCCCAGTACCTTGGCCCCAAGCAAATACCCACATCAGCAGAATTTTGGTCTCCTCCCATCTCCAGTGGACAACAAAATAGCTTTCCCTCCAAAGGTAATGACCTAAAAACTTCCACAAGACATTAATATTCTGATGTAACTCAGTCATGGCTTCCACGACTCTGTTTCTAAGTTTCCAACCTATGCATACAGAACCACTGCCCAGCAGAGAGCACTGGGGCCAGTGGGTCTTAGGGGGTCTCCTTGGTGGGCTTATAAGTAAAAGGGGGGCTCTGACAAAGACCTGGCCTTAGGAAATCTCTCTGCTCTATCAGGAAAGTTCTGCCCATCCCAAACTATACTCTGTTCTCTCCTCTTTAAGTGACCCCCGGAACATGCTTTCCTACTGAGGACCCTCTCAGTTTAATCCAAGACTATAGCAAGGGCCTCTACCCAGAGGTACCCTAGAGGAAGCAAAGTCAGACCAGGGAAAGTTGTGAGCCTGGTTCCAACCCAACCCATTTTCAGCATAAAGCAGAAATATCAAGCAGTTTCTGTAGCCTTGACATTTAACAAAATAGCTCGAAATTACGGACTCTGCCACTCTTGTGAAGTTTTTTACAAGCGGCAGTCAGATTCCCACTTATGCAACTGTTTTTAGTATGTGACTAAAAAAAATATCATTATAGGAGGACATCAGTGGAAAAAGACTTGTTTATAATATATGTGAGGCCCTATGTTGGAGCCCCAGCACTGAAAACAATTTTTTTAAATACAAAATAAAATGTGATGTAGAAAACCCATGGCATCTGGGAGTTGCCCTAGGAAGTCCAGTTTTCATTCTAACTAGTCTACCTGATTCTCCACCACAGGGAGTATGACAGCCAAAGCAGGGTATCTGTGCTCCTGAATGCATTCTGGTCGCCTTCAACAACCTAGTTACAGTCACCTCTGCTCCCCAATAGACATGGATGCTTTATCTTCTCATGAATTAAATTTGCACTTGGAGATAATATTTACGATAGTGAATATTTACATATAATATTTATTATATACATGGCTTACTAAGTAAGTGATGCAGGGAGAGAAACACATATACACATACACAGAACCCCCACCATCAAAAGCGTAGTTTATCTTGCTCTGCCTGGCTCCTTTCACCCTGAGCCGATGCAAGGATCAAACTCACGGCCTTGTGCATGCTAAGCAAACACTCTACCACTGAGCTACGCCCCCTGCCCTACCCTTGCTGTTAATCCGCTTATAAACAGCTCCTGAGACAAGAGATCGCCCTGTATACACAAAGGTCACAGACTAAATATTTGTTATTGGTGGTAATGAGGAATAGGCAGCGTGTGGCTTGGCACAAGCATCTGAAAGATGGTGGTGGGTTATTTCCAAAGAAGAATCGCAGCTATTGGTTAGCAGTCTCCTGAGGTACCCAAAGCCCCACTTCGGCTTCATTTTCTCCTTGTGAAAAACATGTAACAAGCATCCTAGGGACAGAACACTGGCAACAGCCACTACAATGCACAAATTTTTAAGAAGTATTTTGAAGCTTTCTCTCAGGTCTATGCATATACATCTGTACATCTATGTAAGCACATTCATTTAATTTGTTATGACCATAGAAAAGACACAGATCTGAAGATGACTTTGGGATCAAATGTGTCGTCAATTCAAGGTTTTATCCTCTTGTTCCATCTTGTTTATCCCTCCTGCCCGGGTGGAAGCTTTCATTGTGTTTGCACACAGTTGCCTCTGGCACCTACTGTGTTTGCCTTTCTTGGCAAGTGTTTATTGAGCACGATTTTAATATCTGTCACTATACTTCGTGCCAAATAGTGGAATGTTTGGAACATAGGAGATGTGCATTAAGAAAAAAAAAATTGGAAATGTAAAAAAACAAAGCAAAACAAACAACAACAAAACCCTCTTTAGTAACTTTATCTGCGTTTTAAACTTTTTAAGCGCTGTGTTGCCTGAGTCCCAGACTCTGGCTGTGGTCTGTCCAGGCCTAGCCCAATTTAGGGATGCCATGTCTCTCCCATTTCTGAGCTACCAACTACTCCCCTCCTAGGCAGCCCAGAGATGAGTCTAGATGAAGTTTTTTGTTTTAGCCATCATTAGTTGATTTTAACAAATGTCAGCTCCAATGATGAGAAGGGACAGCCGGGAGCAGCAGGCCTCTGAGACCACCTTTGGGCTACAACAGGTTAATACTGTGTCTCCTTGGAATAGCAGAAGCAGAATGCTCCAGGACTGTGCTTCTGCCCCCTTTTGATATGACAGAAGCAGCAGGGGCTTTAGAGCATCCACCCATATTCAAGCTCAAATTCTATCACCCGTAGTATTTAAGATGGAAGTCATTTGGTCTTTCTGTGTCTTGTTGCCCATTTCTCAGTCTCAATGTAAAGCATCAGTTCTCAAAGTCTGGACTGAGTACCAGCACTGTCAGCGTCTCCTGGGAACTTGACAGGAAGGGGAAAACCTCAATAAGATACTCTGAGAACATTCAGCACCCAGAGGAGTTTTGGAGTGTGTGTGTGTCTTTGTGTGTGTGTGTGTGTGTGTGTGTGTGTGTCTTTGTGTGTGTGTGCACACGCGCGTGCGCATGCACATGGACTCTGATCTTTATCACTCTTCACTTTCTGTTTTGAGATAGTATCTCTCAGTGAATCTGAAGCTAGCCATTTTTGGCTAGGCCAACTAGCCAATGAACTCCCAGAATCTGCTAGTCTGCCTTCCAGTGCCTGGGGGGTCACAGACATGCAGGGCCATGCTTTCGCATCGGTGCTGGTGACTCAAACTCTGGTCATCTTGCTTTCAGAAGTGTTCTTAACCACTAAGCCATGTCCCCAGCCTGCACTCTTGAGTTTAGATGACCCCTGTACGGCTTGAATGTGTGCTCCAGTTCCGAAGCCTGTTGTAAGGAAGAGACAGCTGTAAGACCCGTACTGCTTCTCTGTAAGGGCAAAGGCTAGCTTTCCATCCACTGCAAATGGCTAGATGGTATCCCGTAAGTTCTAAATCTAGGCTGCCAATTTAACAATGGGAAGAGGAGAAATTTACATACTGCTTCAAGTAGAAAAACTAGACAGCAGAATGGCCCAAAGCCCTAAGCAAGCACTTGGCAAGACGTCTGTATAATTTGTTTCCCCAAGAAGAGGAAAGAAAAGGGGCCCAGGCTCCTAGAGCAGAGGACAACAACGCTTGTTCTCTGGAAGAGGGATGCTAACACCTACGTGCAGTGCTGACCAGGAAGGATTACCAGGGTAAAGCCAGCCTTCAGCATGCTTGCTGTAGTTAAAACTCGTTCTAAGTTTCCGTCAAAAGTCTCAAAGGCCTCTATTTAAAGTTTCATCTGCTCCCCTGTAGGTCCTCTGAGGTGCCTGGACCAGAGAAGCTGACCACATGGTCTCTCCTTTTCTCCTGATACATTTCCCTCCCCCAGAGATACTGACCACATGGTCTCTCCTTCCCTCCTGATCTTTTCATGCCCCCAACTTGACCATGAAAAGCCCCATCTGCCTCACAGGTATAAACAATGGGTCAGTGATGTCCAGTCGCACCCATGCCACATACGTACGAGGTGCCAGGGCAACATGTCTATAACAACAATTAAATCAGTAATCATTAGGAAAACTGATTCTCCTCGCTGGCAAGGATACAAAGAAGCTGGTACCCTTGAGCACTGCTCAGAATGCAAGGCCCTACAGTTGCTATGGAACACCATGGCAGTACCTCAAAGACTAAATATAAAGTTGCTGTATATCCCAGGAGTTTCACTTCTAGGTACTATACCCTAAAAAAAAAAATCAAAAACAGGGACTCAAGGAGATGTTTATAAACCCACACACATAAAGCAATGCTCCCAACTACCGAAGAAGGAGACAATCAAAATGTCCATTGATGATCAGTAGATAAATATCATGTAGTATGTACATAAAATAGATTCTTCAATTTTAAAAAGAAATGAAGTTTTGATCATTGCTATAACATGGATGAAATGAAAAGATGCTAAGTTGCAAAAAATCAGACACAAAAGAATACTTTATGTTTTCACTTATATGAGGTACCTTTGAATTGTCGTATTCATAGAGAAAGTAGAATGGTGGTTCCCAGGGGTCTGGGCAGGAGTAGAGAACTACTGTTCAACAGATGCAGGGTTTCAGTGGGATGAGGAAAGAGTCCTCGAGATGAACAGTGGTGATGGCAGCACAGCAAAGTGTGTGTGGTTAATACCACCGAATCGTATGATTAAAAACGCTGAAACCAGGAAAGGACGAAGCTAACTGGTAGAGGAGTACCTAGCATGTAGCAAACTCTGGGTTCAGTCCCCTGCACCACATAAGCTAAGTACAGAGGTTCATGGCTACCATCCCAGAACTCTGGAGTTAGAGGCAGAAGGATCAGAAGTTCAAGGTCATACTCAGCTGTATGGGGTGTTTGAGGCTAGCCTGAGTTACTAGAGACCCTGGGTCAACAGACAAACAAGAAACAAAAGTAAACAAATAACTCCTCTCAGAACCCAAACAAACAACCAAAAACCATAGCTAAACTATGCCAGACATGTCAGCCAGCGTGACACCCTGCGCTATCACCACTAAGGAAAATAAAAACACAGAGCAAAGCTCCTACGGTGACCTAGGATAAACTCCACACAGAGTAAACGTACTGAATAAGAAGGACCCCGAACTCCATGCCTAAAACTAAAAAATTAGGGCCAATGCCTACTTTTAAGGCAGCTTCCTCCTGTACTTCACTTTGCCACTTCAAGGTCCTCTCCTGTAAAAAGAGACACTTAGCTGGAAATGGAGACTTGGCTGTGGCTCTCCAGCTTCACCCAGTAGCTTCAAAGTCCCCATCCTCCCATCCATTAATGAGGCTTTGCTTCAACCTTTCCATTAGCCCACAAACTACTATTAAAAAAGCCATTTATCAAATTAACACGGAGTACTGCTAAAGTCATCTGCGAGCTCCGTGCACTTTGCCACGTAGGAGTTGCCATGCCAACAGCTGCCGCACGTTCATTGTACAGACCTATCAATTTTAACAAAGTCCTGTTTCATAATTCTGACTGCCGATTCAGGCGTCTTGTCCCTTCTTGCTTCCCAAAAGCGCATGAGTGGCCAGGAACCAAGCAAAATCAGGTACTGACCGAGTAAAGAGAGCAGTCTCAAAAATCACTCGCTAAATTAGTCCATAGAGAAGATTTTGAAAAGCAGAAGCTCCTTCTCTCTAACTCTTAGTTCCATCATTCCTCAGGAATACAGTATCAAGGAATTTGATGTAATAACAGTCTGGCCAGTAAATCTAGAATAGGGTGTGCAGGGTGAATAAGTTGAAAGAGAGACTGTAATTATGCAAATTGTTACAATAGATCATTTGTGGGCAACTATCAACAAAATGAGGTAAATCCTTGCAGTCTACTGGTGCCAAATTTTGTAGCAAGTTTCTGCTTTAAAAGATGCCTGAGAAGTTCACAGTAAAAGTGCTTAAGCTGAGAGTGTTCTCCTGCTTTTTGATTTAGGTAAAAGGTTGAAGCCAGGGAGTCTAGGAAACAACGTGTCGTGACTCAAAAGCAAACCTTACAAACAATTGCAAATGGCAAAGTAATTAAGCCCAGTCTCAAACTGCAACTTTTGGATATATGTATATATATATATGGCCAAGGATGTAGTTCCGTGGTAGAACACACTCCTAGCAGTTCGTGAGGCCCTGGCAGAAGCAATTTTGGAGACAGTTAATCCAGGTTAAGGGGCAGTTGAAACAGACAAATGCTATAGACAGACACCCAAATCCAGTACAGGAGCGTCCATTGTGTTGACGCAGACCGTGGATTTGCCACCCTTTCAGCATGCAGGGTGCAAATGCTCATCACTGCCCTCAAGAAAGTACCGTGTTCAGAGGCAAGGTGGACACCCTGAATCTATAGCATGTTTTTGTTTTCAATAATCACCTTAGAAGCAAATCTGAACAACACTACGAATGATTCCAAGTTCTCATATAATAACAACATGGGACAAGGAGAGGTCCCATCTTTAAAGATATGGATTGTGTCACACATTTTCAGGAGGATGGTCGCCGAGTAAAATTAATTGGAACTTCTTTGAAATCTTGGGATGGGAAAGCCACCAAAGCAAAACTTGCTCTACTGCTAGTGGGTTCCTAGCTTAAGGCACACACAGTCCTCCTGAGAGATCATTTTCCCCAAAGTGAGACCTAGCCCAGCCCTTGGAGCTCTCGCTGGCACCGCCTCCTCCCATGTCACCATGTGAATCATTCTAAGCCTACAGAAAGGCCTACACGGTCACATAACCTTTTATTTTGCAGTTATTTCTGGGATACCAGCGTATTGGTCAGAACTTCAAGAGGGACATTGCTTTCCAGGCTTGAGAACAATTGGTGCGCTGGTTACCACTGCCTGTTGAGCCTCGAATGCACCGAACAGGAGTTTCATGAAGCCGTGCCTCTGAGCAGAACTGAATGCAGCTGATAATACTGACGTCCCACAGCCACCTATCAGGGATTCTGACATAGAGGACGTTAATGGAACTTGTTATTGTGAGGTGACAGAATTTTGGTGATTTTCTTATATGGTGACTTCATGGGAATAATTCATATTTTTTATGATCAGAAGAAAACAATTTAGCCACTTTAACAATTTTACAGGAGCGATGACTTATGAATATAAGACAGGGGGTACTGCTATGTGCATGCGAGTGTGTGCATATGTCTGCAGTGTCCCCTAAATCCCTTCTTGCTAAAATCTTACATCAAGCAGTTCGAGGGGCTCTGCCTCCATGGCCCTCAACCATGAGGACCCAGGGCACCCATGGGTCAGATGCAAATGCCACCCATCCTCCCTCCACACCCTACTCACCAGCCAGCAGGGCCGGGGAACTGCCCCCGCACTGGGGCCAGCCATTCAAGAGGCAAGGAAATATTATGCAAGAACACAGGAAGTCAGAGGAGACAGGATTCTGGGCAGGCCTGGCAAGGATTCTGTGTGAACTCCAGCGAACAAGCGGACTTTGCTCAGCGGGGCTGAAGCCAGCAGAAAGCCTTCCCAGGGCAGTTGGGAGGGCGGGTGGCAAAGCAGAGCCGGCCACACCATGTCTCTGGCCAGTGGGTGGCCGTCCAGAACTTGATGTACCTGATAGGAGGCTGATAAAGGCGAGTCCCAATATTTCTACTTTTTTGGCCCAAGTTCAAGGTGACTCCCCAACACTCTTGCACTGTGACTCACCTCTGTCCTACAGCATGATTGGCCACTCCCTCAGGGCAGCATGACTTCATTCAATAATTTAAGCCTTTCTCTCAAGGCCTTACAGACTCTCTAGCTCACTTCTGCCTCCATGTTTCAGGCTGAAGGACACGGTATTTTCAGGCTGCTTGTGCCAATCAATTCATGTCGGCACTAGGCCTGAGCACAACATACATAGTCACATATGGGAGTCACAGTAGCGGTGGCCTTTCCTCCGCGGTAGTTTACATACAGTAGGGATATGAAAACGGAGGCGCAGAGGCCGCGTCCCACCACTGTAGAGTGACGGCGTCGGAGAATCCATGTTCCAATCTAGGTGCTCTCTCTCGTCCCAGAAGCCTGGATCCCTAGGAGATGGAGACACGGCTCCTCCTGGACATTCAGTTGTCTCCTTTTGGGGACCCTCTATCACATCACGTATCATGCCTCACTCAGTTTTTTTTTTTGTTTTGTTTTGTTTTTTAATTTTGGGAGTAGGCTGTTAGTCCTGCTGCACTCACAGAGATGAGCTGAGTCAGGCCAGCAGGAGCTCCTGATCAAATGGAATGTATTTTTGGAGAGGAAGAGCTCTAAGAGATGGAGAGACTTCTTCAGCTTCTGCCAATGACCCTCAACTTCCCTGGAAACAGATCACTAGATAGAAACCCCCTTCAGAGCAGAGCTGAAACCTCAAAGATCTATGAGGTTTTCTGCTCTGGTTCCCACCTACTGGTTCATTTTGAAGGAAGGGAAACTGAGGCCAGGGATGGTCATCTAGCTGGCCAATACCCACCTCTTCTGAGAAAACTCACTAAACATAGAACATGGTCCCCTGCAGAAAGTCCATACTTCAATGTAAGTGGGAGGGTCAGGGTGGGCATTCATTGGGTTGTAGTGCTAGGATCCCCACCCCATGGAGACACAGAACCCGCTGTGCAGGGGCAGCACCTACCCCACTGTTGCTCCTGGCCTGACAATTTCTAATTGTGGCAAGAACAGCAATGGCCATTCCCCTGAGACTTGGCTGTGCATTCCCAGACGCTACCGGCACACAATGGTCCCTACTTGTCCGGTGTAAACATTGCCAAATATGACAAACAATAACATCGCCACAACAGAAAACTAAGGTGCCAAGAGAGGCAGCACGGGTCTTTGCGAATAGTCTGGGGCTAGGAATCTATTAACGCAGGTGCAGCCAATCCAGGCCATGGTCATGACCCTCTTTTGTCTGAATTACATCATCTATAAGCTAAAAAAGACAATTCCTTACGCTTCCGTCAAGAGCTTTGGAAAGGGTCAAGTATGTTGGCATCCATGTAATCCTAGCACATGGGAAACTAGCATGGGCTACATAGCAAGACCCTTCCTCAGAAAATAAAAACAAAATCAGCTTTAGGAAAACATTAAACACTAGACAATTATAAGTAGTGGTAATGCTGAGGGCGACACCCCGCAATAACAGCGCAGTTATTTCACAGAATGAATATTTAAGAAACGCCAATATGCGCAGGCTCTGTTCTAACCGCCAAGCACGAGAGGGTAAGCAAGGCCTGTGTGCAGCCTGCACCTCCACAGTTTCACCCCAGCAGGGGGGTCACGACGGCCAGAAGCAAATGTGGGCAGTGTCTTGCAGAGACGTGGGACAGGGCTAGAGGTCAGGTGAAGGAGTCACGAAAGACTCCCCTGAGGAGACCTGAGGTCAGCTGGTCAGTCTCCTGGGCGTGGCTGAAGGAAAAGCAGGCACGGAGGTATGTGGTTCAGACAGGTTACTGATGGTGACGGGCCTGAGGCCAGAGCCGAGTGACCTGCCCAATCCCATGGTCAGTGTGTAGCCCAGCAGGCCTCTGCATCCGCAGCCTCTTTCTCACTTCCAGCAACTCAGGAGACCAAGGTCGCTTTCAGCTGTCCATATTCAACTGTTTCTACACTGTGGTTCATTTTCTTGGGCATAGAGCGACAAGAAGAACCCGCGCAGCTGCGGCCCCAGCAGTCCTGGAGTCTACAGATCAGGTATGCTACGTCAAGGGATCTCATCCTTGACATGAACACTGACCTGTGACCTCTCCTCCTCTGCAGCTGACAGGAAACAAAGCAAGCATGGAGGGCATATGATCTGATACTTACTAGGACTTTCTTCAGTCCCTTGGTACTAATCAGATTTCCTCACTCTCAGGGTATGGACAAAAATATCACTCAACTCAATGTCAAGACTGGCAAGAGCCCACAGGCCCAAAAAGCCCAGAGAGAGGAGAGGGCCTGGAACCAGAGTCTCCTATAGACTCTGCCAAGGCTTCCAACTGCAGTCGGTTCCCTGTAAGAGGTAATAATATGCCTAATGATTATATTGCAGGGCCTTTTAATTACAATGCCTTGAAGGTTTGTACTTTATACTTTTCAAAGTTCTTTCCATTGAGATAATGCTGACAAAGTGAGCTTTTAAGTAGACTTTTCAAATACGTGGTCTTATTAACCTGGTTTTAATCCCATAATGATATTTGGAGAGAGCCGCGCATGCATCTAGCACTCATGGGAAACACACAGAGGGTGGAATCTCTATCCTGGGCCACACAACCCAGAGAGAAATACAGGACAGTCATTCCGGCTCCTAAGGACTGCCGAAAGTGTCTTTGAGCTTCATGGGGAGGCAGGCTATGCCAAGGACACAAAACAAGAGAAGGAAGCACCAAGAGCGTTTAGAATCTGCTTGGCAAAACAAAAGCAAAGCAACACAAAATGCTTGTGGTCATTCTGACGCTATTTGGAGGCCAAGGAATTCAAGTGGGTGAAAGCTTGTCACTCCCCAAAATAAACAAGGGCCCTAGAGACCTAACTCAAGGAGAATTAAGGTGAAGTCGCCACCCTTGTAGTGATGTTTGTCCCCATACAAGGAACTACATAGAGGTGGCTAGAGCTGCAAGGCACCTGTTGATTTAGATGAAAACCAGTTTCTAATGTGCTTAAGAGCAGGCTCAGCCACTCAGATGCTGCCTGCTTCTAGTCCTCTGACTCTCCCCACAGCCTTGACCTAGCTAGAGCACATGGGGACCACACTAGCTTGAGATAGACCTAGACCCTAGCATCTCACTGACCAAGACCAGATAGAATCTGCTATGAGTGTCAGAGAAGCAAAGGTGGATTTTTTTAAAAGGACCTTTTACTTTGGAAAAGAAAGTGAAGATGGAAGCTAGTGAGACCACTCATCAGTTAAGAGCATGTAGCCTCTAGCTGAGGATCCAGGCCCAGTTCCAAGCACCCATGCCTGGTGGCTTGCAACCACTTGTAATTCCAGCTCCAGGGAATCCAACTCCCTCTTCTGGTCTCTGCAGATACCTTTGCATGCATAAAAACACATGTGCTTACACATTCTTTTTTTTTTTTTTTGGAACATCAAGAAAACCTTATATTCAGGAAATAAGCACAATTGTATAGACATGAAATGACTCACAGGTTGGCAGATGTCTAGTCACAGGTGAACCTGGTTAAGGCGACTTCCTTTTTCTTTTCTGATGCCTGTAAGGAGCGATGGGAATGTAGATGCTAGACTCGCATAGTGTAGCAAGATCTAGAACACGGCAACCTGTGGACTTAGGGTTTCTTAGAGTTTCCCCGAGGCTTCCAGAGGAACGCCCAAGGTCTCAGTTGGCCCATGGATAAGGACCAGTTTGCATTGTGCTACAAGGTTCTGCTGCCTTCTGTCCCTTTCTGGTTCTGGCAAGGTGATTAAAGCCCCTTGATCCAGAAGACTCATCTCTGGACTCAGGCATGATGCTCACACAGCAAGCACATCAAAGCAAACCATTGGCCTAACCGACCTGCCAGGACTGAGCAGTGGCTTCTCCATTCTGCAACCAGTTACCAACCACAGAAAAGGGGACAGAAAAGAACCAAGATGTACAATTGTCGTTGGGAGGTTAAATTTTAAGCACAAAGCAGTTGGGAGCTATAGTCTCCCTTGAAAAGCCACAGGCAGGGTAAGCTAGTGTAACTATGATCAGTTTGCTGGCCTTTGCTGTCCCTGGAGTGGGATCTTGTCCAGGGATTTGGGATCTTTGACTGACTCCTGGTCCACAAATGTTCAGCTGTGACCTTAAGTGCTTCTAAATTCCTACAGGGAGAAGGTCACACCTGCTGGCGGAGAGAAAAGGGCTCTGACTGTCCACCCAGGTGACTCCGAAAGACGATTCCTTTTTTCTCCCCACTCTACTGGCACCGCCAGACCCAGAACATCAGAGCTGGGTTTTAGGGAGTGGTGTGGCTACATAGCAGAAAAGGAGAAGGTCACAGAGTCACTTGGCCAGAGCATCTGGGCAGGATGTGTGATGAAGAGCTACCAGGAGAGACGGGCAAGCAATGGTCTGACGCGGCCTTGGCTGGGGAACTCCCTCACACGGTGGGTGCCTTATCTTTCTCTAATGAGAAATGGCAAGAAGGGATAGAATGCATGACCTCACCAAATCCCTCAGGGGACAAAGGCTTTGCCATCAGGGCAAGAATATGAGGATGCGGGGCATCACCGTTTTAGGGCTCATTCCCTTTCTGGTTCCCATTCTGAACTCTAGCACCTATTACTCCCAAGTAGTTGTGCAAGCAAAACAGAAACGTGTACCTAAATAAGAGCCAGTTTCGTAAGACCTGTGGGCGCTGTGCCTGAGGTCGCTGTTACGGAGGACCACCAAGGCTTCCTTCGGTCAGTCCTAGGTGTTCACACTCCAGCTTGGCTCATGGGAGAAGGATAACGACAGTGCCCTGAATAGCTTCTATTGTCCCCAAAGAGGAACGCTAAAGATTTCATCACCAGACTTGAGAAGACCCGTCCCCAAATTTCCTAGGACAGGCTCAGGCCCAGGCCCTATCTCTTCTATTATATGAGCTACTAATTCAGCACTGGAAGAGGCACTTGCCAGCCCTGGCCTGTACACTTCTGCCTTGCCATCTGCTCATTCCTAGTCCGTCCCCATTGGAGCAGCCTATGGCTGCTGCCTGTGCAAACCAGATTCTAATATTCAAGACTGAGGTCTTAAGTAATGCTCTTCTCTCAAATCATCATGTCCTTTTTTAACTCTGCATAACAAGAGCTCTCAGTTCCTACCACCTTCTGTTTTTGTTTTCCTCCATAACAAGATGGCAGCATCCTAAAGATGCAGCTAGGATATCCATCAATGTCAACCACCACACACGAGTCATTTGAAGAGGCCAGAGCAGGTCAGATGCCTCACTGTGATGCTTCTGTGCAGCACAGTCCCCAGATCAGTAGATAGCCCTGCAAACACACATGCTCAGTGCAAGCCCGCCGTTACCACAAACCTCATCACTTGCGTGATGATTATCACATACAGATGGGTTGAACTGATCTGAGCCTCTGTTTTCCATCTCTCTGCACTACGGTGCCCATATTCCCGAATTCCTTCTAGAAACAACTACAGAGCACCTAAAATGGAGATAGGGAAGCAGGTTTTAAAATAATTATTCAATTAAAAAATTCAGACTGAAGACCAGCTTGATACAGTGGCTGCAGTGTGCTGCTGACCAGAGAAGGCTTTCCAGGAAAGAAGCTCTCTGACAGCACAACTTCCCACCAGGCAATGGGTTAACTTCTGAGTTAAGCCGGGGGACTCTGCCGTTTAGCTGGCGTTTGCCTGAGAATATCATATATCTCAGATGTGTGGCATTGACATACTAACCTGCCTGATCCTGCATTTGATAGCAGGTAATGTTCATCTGGTCCATGACCTCCCCCGTTATTTTCTTTTTTGTTCTTACTAAGCAGAAACCCATGAAGGGAAATTGTGTGGATGGAGAGAGCTGAGTCCAAGAAATGGGCTTTCTAACTAACCCAGGGCGCATCAACAAAGCGAGTCGGGAACTTTTTTTTTTTTTTTAATGAAACATGATTTCGGAAAGAAACAGAAAGGATCAAGGTTTTATAGTCCACATCGAAAATCAGACATTCCTGCTCTTGGGCAACGTGGAATCTTCTTGGAAAGGCAAGAACAAATAAAATGTCACTAGATAACAAGGAAATATAACCGTCTCTTTGGCAAACATAAGCAGAAGCTATAACAAATGGAGGGGAGGTGACAGAGTGGAAATGACCATGGGATTCTATTAAAGGAAGAGCGCTCAGGCCTATGGGAGGAAAAGTGGGAGCCAACCAGGCATGGGCTAAGGTAAAGAAACAGGTAGGAATGAGTACGACGGCAATGCCTTTGTGGCAGAGGAGAGAAACCTGTGACTGGAACTCAGGAAGCATCATGGGTAATAGTGAGCGGAGCAAGTGGGAGATCTGGGTGGGCTCCTCGTTGCCAGCAAAGTCAACCATCACATAGACTCCCCTTGGAAAGGACTTTGGGTCAAGCTGCTACCTTTTCATTTAGGCGCTGGGCATCTAGCTAATCCTTGGATATCTTCAGAGAAACAGCCTAGTCTGCATAGAACCCCCTTGCCACAAGGGAGATTGGCTGTGCTCCCAGGACAACAGGGAAATATTGGTACCATGTAAACGTCTTTATTCGCCTAGGAAAACCATGCCAGTGCCAGGGCTTTTCCTAAGCAAATGTATGGGTAATCCATTTCCATCTAATGCCAGACGACTCGAGTGGGGCCACAGATCCCCACAGAGGGCACTAGAATTCCCTCTGGCTTCACCAAATGGGTGGGGCACATTGGCTGAGCCAAAACAGCATGGTGTCAGTAATAAAGCCAGAAAGAGAAGCTGAGACGGGGCCTTGACTTTTATGCCCCACCCACCATTAATTCCCTTAAGTCCTGGGTATAGAATAGAAGAGACTTCTGCTACACGGTGATGTGGCTACAATTATAGACACTCCCTTGTCACCAGTGAAATGTGACCTTCATATTTTCCTTATCTGAATACCTAGGTAAACATTTATTGTGCAAGCACACAAATAAAGGCTTTAAAGGTGAAATGTGGTGTGTCTGGTAACACCACACTGCTCTAAGCCTGGGACAAGAAAGCCTTTTGGCTCTGCACATGCTCTCTCTCTCCCTTTACCCTAGGCACCAAAATTAGCTCCATCGACCTCAGCCAGGCCTGGAGTGAAGGCTGTCATTCTAAAATAGCATCTGAGAACTCTTGGACACACCAGAGAGAAACACAAGGGTACAGTGGCTCAGAAAAACTTACTGAAAAAGCTATTGCACTGGGCTGATTTAACAAAAAAAAAAAAAAACTAAATATATAGGAAAAAAGCAATATTGCAAGTTCTGGAACTTGGGGAACTGCCCACATGGCATATTTTATATATCTTGATTTACTCTATCAAGCACTACTGTTTTCATTCAGAAAGCACTAGAAGGTCATAGTTTCATTTAAAAAAATATTGTAGAGGTTGTATGGTCATAAAAGTATTTATGAAATGGCTATCCAACATTTTACTTTATAAACACGCACAGTCTTATTTCTAGGCTGCTCTACACACATCATGTCTGCTTCTCCCATTCACCTAGCAGTTGAGAATTATTTTTTAAAACTTTGTTCTGAAAAGGTAAGCTTCTAAGCCCCTTGAAGGTATAATTTTCTGTCATTCCCACACAGAATTTATAAGCAAAGCCAAGTGACGTGTGTGTGTGTGTGTGTGTGTGTGTGTGTGTATGCTCAAAGGCACTCTTTTCCTGCAACCGTGTATGACGTATTTTCCAGAACAATCTTTCTCAACACTCCAAAGTGCTTCAGCAACAGGAAGTCGTAAAGGTAGGAAGGAGGCCAGTAAATATTTGCTGCAATTACTCATTAGTAATGAGAGGAGCTAGAGCTGCAGTTTGAGTTGCTTCCCTGACCGTGCCCCCCCCCTCAAACCAAACCAAACCAAACCAGGCGCCTGAGGCGGTGTCCTGGGGCCCAGCCCTGCCACACCTAGATGCACCTCTAGGTTTGGCTTCAGAGGACGCGGTTTGGTTCTTTCAGCAGCTCTAGTTCCCCAATGCAAAAAGACGACACCATACTGTTCTTGTTTCCCCATCTCCTACAAGAGGCAGTCAGGACGAATCTCACACAGTGATGACAGTCAGAGTTTCTAACCATGAGTGAATGTGTATTCATTCGCAGCTACCTTCAGAAGACAGAACGCTACATAGCTAGACACGCAGCATCATGGTTTAAATTATTACCCGTCCCAATCATATACTATAGTTGACATATTTTAAAGGACTTACGAATTTTCTTAGCCGGATCCTATGTATCCTCTTATTCTTAGCAAACTACCGACTTCCCACAGTTAGAGGCCAACCAACTATGAACTTCAAACCAACAAGAGACCAAAGGAGGCCACGAAAATCCTGACTTCCATGTAAGAGCGGCAGTGGCCGCACCCTGGCATTTGGGAGTAGCCAGTATGGCAGCGGGACTCAGCCTCTAAGCCAGTGGTGCTCACCTTCCTGATGCTGCAGACCTTTACTACAGTTCCTCATGTTGTGGTGACCCCAACCAGAAAATCACTCCGCTGCTACTTTATAACTGTAATTGTGCTACTGCTAAGAATCATAATATGCAAATTTGTCTTCTGATGGTCTTAGGGGATCCCTGTGGAAAGGCCATTTGATCCCCAGAGATGTTGAGATCCACAGGTTGAGAGCGACTACTCATGACTCTCATGGTCAACAGGGCAGCATAGGAGAGCCATGTTTGTATCTCCATGGTGGGTCACATAGTCCAACCAGGTGGAAGCCAAGCATCTTCTGATTCCTAGCACTTACCTATGACATCTGAATTTTTTTTCAATTGGAAGTTGTCACTAGGAAAGTGACAGTGGGCGGAGAGTGCAGTGAGTCACTAGGGGACTAGAGGAAAGTTTCAAAGGTCCATTTCCATGGCTCTGTGGAATTGAGAAAACTATAGGTGGAGATATATATATATATATATATATATATATATATATATATATATACATATTTTTTAATTATAGGGGGCATGTGTGCGTGACTGCAGTGCCTGTGAAGGCGGGGTGTCAGATCCCCTAGGAGCTGGATTTGGAGGCAGTTATGGGCACGTAGGTGCTGGGAGTCAAACCCATGTCTTTGAAAGATCAGTGCTCTTAGTGCTGAGTTAGTTCTCTAGCGTGCATGCACATGTGCGCGTACACACATACACACACACACACACACACACACACATACACACACACTTCTTAATGTGTGTGTTTTACTTACCAGCAAGCCATTCTTTCTGAAACCTCATTCTGTTTGAGAAAGCAACCTACTTCCTAGGATCTGGCATGCAGATTACTCATAACCTTAAAGAATTTTGTGCTTTCTGGTAGGCGACACTATATTAAAGGAGCCTTAAGGATGTATTGGAGGTCATAAGCAAACCAGAATTACTTGAGCAATTAGGGGGGGGGGGGATAAGTCACTCAGAAGTTCCTAACACTTGGGTCATTGTCACATTTATCTCTTTGGTTTGGGAGCTCTCGAAGGACTTCGACATTTTTCTCAATCACACGCTTTCAGATCAGTTTCTGTGCCTTTTAACAAACACGACCAGACAAAAGGCACCGAACTGCAAACTCTACTTGAAAACTGCAAGTCTTGCTGTATATATCCACAGGGGCTCCACCACAACCACTGCGCGCGTGCACATACACACACACACACACACACACACACACACACACACTGTGACACACAACTGTTGCAATGGTGGCTTCTCCCTCTGCTATGATATGTTTCAGGGTAATCACGGTTTGTGGCAAGGAAACTCCAAAAGACCTCAAGGTTCTTAGTCCAGGGACTTGTGCTGCTCACCAGATAGGGCTCTATAAAAATACAAAATATGATCACAACAATCATAACCATTTTTATCCACCCCCCCATTCATTCTTTCCTTCCTGTGCTGGCAATTTCAAAAGATCAAAGAGTCAGAGGAAGTCCTGTGCATCTTGATTTGTAGATGATTCTTCAGAAGCCACAGAGGAAGAGCACCTAACAGGTCCCTGTACAATGGAGTCTGAAGACCGAGCAGTTATTGAAGTCTTGCCACCAGCAAAGGGTGGGTGGAAAGCTTTGAACTTCTAGGGGCAGTAGAGAACTGTCTCCTGTTCAAGGTGAGGGGGAAAAAGATCTATAAAAAAAATAAGAGAGATTCCGGGAGTTCCAGGAATACCCTTTGGCTCTTTAGTTCCTGCCTGTGTGTGGGGTTTGATACAAGGGATGAGTCATAGGAGAGAAAGTCATTATAATAATTATAAACACAACAACAAAAGAAGTTATCATTTATAGAGTGCTTACCACATTCACACATGGTATTAAGTGCTTTATGGGTCTCTTAGGGAAGGCCAGGAGGCACGGAACAGTTGGTAAGACTGTGGACTCTGGAGATACTTTGCCCAAGTGGAGGCTCAGCTCTCTGCTATACTGCCTGGGACATGGGGCAGCAACCTCGCTGTACTTGAGTTCCCATCAGCGGAGCGGGGATAATGACAGGGCTTATCTCACTGGGCTGGTACAGGGATTAAGAAAGTTAATCCATGTAAAGTTCTGAGGATAGGGCTGACTGGCACCGGAGACTGAGTGCACAGCTTTTTGTCTTGTCCACCCTCGCACAGCAGGTTCACTTCCCCTAGAACTCATCCATTTCTGGAATACAAAAGAATCTCCAAATGGTGGGTAATAATGGAAAATGTGAGTGTCAATTTCTTTTCATGCCCTCCCCAAGATAAGAAAGGCACTAGCTCTGAAATGTAGGCCCAGGCAGCCTGCAGCCTCCACAGAAAGATCCTGAAACTCAGGGCAGCTCTAGGCTGCTAAACAAGCCAACCAGGAAGGCCTTGCCTCTTCCAGATGACAGCACCTCTGAAAGGCTGCTAGGAGCTGAGCAAGGGATGGGGGCAGAGGATGCTTGCCCAGCATGTACAAAGTTCTGGGTTCAGTCCTCAAGGGAGATCGACAATATCTTAAAAAGAACATAAAAAAGTCAAAAGAAGCAAACATGCACTTGGTAGAATTTTGGACACTGAATACTACAGGAGGCCAGTTTAACAGAGCTCAGGGGAAGAGCCCAGTCCCTTTTCAGCCTTTGTGGACTTTTCACAGTCAACTCTACAGCTGTCCTCACTGGAAGCAGAAACCTCTAGCTGTCACTGTGGAGGCCTGCAAGTCCTCCCTCCATCGTCATCACCGTGTGTTTCCTTACTCTACCCCCAAGTGCTAACTTTTACCACTGCTGGGCTGTCTCCGGGATCCAGTATATGCTGGTGTCCAGTATTAGTATCTATATCTTTTTATATGTCTTTCAGGGACACTGTGAGCCAGATTCCCCCACTTAACGTCAATGTGTCTAGATAATGATGTGTGTTGTTAGCAAGTGAAATGTCACTCACTTGTTTCTTTTCTTTAGCTTCAAATATTTGAACCCTACAAGAGAAAAGCCATTACGGGTGATGATACCTACGGCTTCTTGTGTGGTTCTCTCTGCTTCCCAGTACAGACCAAGCAATTGGCAATGTGGAACCTATTTCCCGTTCCTTAGCTTTCAGCATCTCTTTTCAGACTGGGAGTGTTCGCTCTGCCCCTTGCTGATCAATATCGTGCATGAATATCATCACAAGGGTCGACAGCACAGGTAAACTACAGGTAAAGAATACGGAGGTTTTGGGAGGAAGCGCTGCTGACTCAGCAACAGGGCAAAGGTTCAGTAGTTTGTGCACTACAAAAGTTTCCTTAGTTTGGTCAGGACATAAAATGAAGAAAGCTCCCTCGGGGTAAAATGGAAAGGGAGCTATCATATTGATATAGGACAGAACTGGGGGAGATCCTAAAAAATAAAAAAGTGAGAAGTGCTGAATAGGAAAGACTGCCTCAAAGAGGAAAAGCCTAAACTTTGAAAGAATCACAAGGACTTTCAAAGGTATTAGGTCCACGTCTGGGGGCATTAAGAATTGCTTGCTTGTTCCTTCCATCTCTAAACACTTTACACCATAGATTCCTAGAATACTGGAAATCACCATGCACGCGCGCACGCACACACAGAAGCAGTGAGATAGAAACTGGTTTACGGGGTAAATAAAGCAGGCTGTTTTCATCTCACGGCTTTCACCCTGTGAAAATGCCTAACGGGGCCACACAACAGTCTGGTAGCTGTGGAATGTTCTCCACTTCACAAAGCAACTTGCTACATGCAGGAACTAAGAAGGGCCTTGTCATGGTTTTGCTCAGTGACGTCTACCAGAGTAATAGGTTTTTTTTGTTGTTGATGTTTTGTTTTGTTTCTCCCTGAAATAAAGGAAAACTATCAAGCCTTGGATTTACATTTCCCAGAGTTAGTAGATACAGAAAGCAGCGCTAACTGACTGGTAGGCAATTTTTCGGCCACAGCTGGAAGGCTCTTGCAATTAACTAGGAAAGTAAATCCCCTGTTTTGAAGGTCCGGGGTCTGGTGGTGGTGATGGGGGATCTCCACTAGCTCCTTGGAAATCCTCAGTGGCTAGAAGCGCATCAGGGCTGGGGGCTCTGCTGGCCAAATACTAACTACGGGCTGTAAAGCTCTGACATTCTGCTTCTTATCAGCACCAATTTTCCTTGTGAGGAGGGAGATGTTTTACCATTCCTGGGCCTTACCCAGAAAGAGAAAATATTTTTTATGGCTTCCATGCTTGCTTACAAAATAATCTTTAAGTCCCATAATAAAGCAAAACCAAATAAACAAACAAACAAGCAAAAAGCCTGCTGCCATGACACCTTCTAAATTTCTGTGAAAGCTGTATGAAGCACAGTTTAAGTGCCTGGACTGACAGTGTTATAGACCAGTTCTCGAGCATTCTCTAGTTCCGGTAAATCAGTGAAAAATGCTGACGGGTATTGAAGGAATTCTTATTAGAAAATAAATTTCAGCCTGAGAAACCCATCCAGATTTATGTTTCCTCGACTTGGACAAACGACGATGGACTTTGGTTTCATTTTCCGATGGAACTGAGAATTGAGCCAGAGTTGAAAAACGTGAAGGTCCAAGTGTCTCCAATTCCTTGTGCACCCTTGCCCCTAGCAAAAGAGCACTCGTGAAAAGTCCCTGGTCCAGAGTCTGGCTTTGGCCTGGGCTTGGAGTCCTGGACATCCGAGGACCTCACTTCCATTTATCTTAATCGGTCTGCTCTGCAAACCTCCACTTGAGAACATCCACACTTAGCCCTTCCTAGAGTCAGGAACCTTGGCGGGTTGATGCGCCTCTGCTTCATCTAAACTCAAGAGAGCTGATCATGCTTCCCCCAAAGCCTGATCAGTCAACAATTAAAAACCTGGCTCTTAATTATTATGGATAAACATATCCACCCACACAGGGATGTCTGGGAATAAAACAATCCTTCTGGCTTCTTGAGGGGCTGTTTCTAGAATGAAAAACATGCAAATGTTCAAGTAGGTTCTGAAGAAGAAACAGCTCTTAAAACCAATAAAAATACAAATCTTTCAGAACCACCAGTGGATGGAATTACCAGTTCAGGAAACCCTGCAGCTCACGTTTTCATGAGGTGCTTGGGAAGCTTCAGGCAGCCACTTAAGGGATACCAGCTTTCAGGGCCCTGCTTCACAGTTTTCTCAGTGCTCCAAGAAGCTAGCCAACACGACGGGAGTCTCCAAACTATTATCCTAACAGGAATTGGACCTTGAGGGACTTCCACAGACTTGCCCTGCCTTTCCTTCACACACACCCTGCCGAGCTACCACTAGGGCACTGCACTACCTATGGCGACCTCATAGGGGGTTCACAGGCTGCAGTTCACTGGTTCTTAAACTGGCCACACTCATCGATAATTTTTGTGTCATTATGCAACTTTGCTCCTACTGAGACTCCCATACTCTTCAACAACTCTCTGTAAAGGAGGCTGTGAAAGCCGGTATGGAAATAGCTTTGCCCACTAAACCCCGTTTCTCCCAGTGATTGGAGAAGCAAGATGACACTTCGCATTGATCACCACCAGGTCTCTTCTCTGCAAATTCGACAATCACCCATAGGCACCAGAGTAATAAAATGTTTAACAAATTCCCCTGGTGGCTCTGGGCTGTCTAACTTCGCGGTTTTGATAGTTTATGATTGCATTCTGATTGCCTTTACAGCTTAAATCTTTTCCCTTACTTCTCTACCCTCAAAGGACACAGCACCCCAGAGCTGTATGGTGGGTGACAAGGGGAAATATAGAACCGGATTCTGCACCACCCCCACTCCCGTCACCCAGAGATCCGCCAGTGCAGGGTGCGGGCGCCCCGCCAGGACGGGTGCGATTCGCTCGCGTTTATCAAATCCTTATCGGTGCCCTGAGGTGGGAGCCGGCACTTTCGGCCAGAGGATACACTGTTCCTGGCTTGGGTCCCTACGTGCAAGTCCAAACAAAAGCCAATCTGCTCGGGGTCTGAGCTCTCAGCGCAGTCCTTTACCAGACTGGCTGTGGGTCTCCCATGGCTCGCGCCACTCCGCCGTCACGCGTTCGATTCCGGTCACCCTAGCCAAGTCTCGGAGCACAGAGCTGGACGCTCTAGCACAAGGCTCGCACCGGTCGAAACAGGAGCAAAGGGCCAGGTGATCAGCCACAAACTTTTGCAGGAGGCGAGCGTGTACTCAGGTCTGCGTGTCGGCATAGTGCGCTTCCACCCAGGCTCTGAGAGAGCCCGGTGTCGACAGAGATCCGGGGCGGATTGAAGGAGACTCAGGGCAGCGT
This sequence comes from Microtus pennsylvanicus, assembly GCF_037038515.1. NCBI lineage: Eukaryota > Metazoa > Chordata > Mammalia > Rodentia > Cricetidae > Microtus > Microtus pennsylvanicus. Next base: position 34,548,485 of record NC_134599.1, on the reverse strand, counting down.
GAGTTGGCCGGAGTTGCCTCTCACCCAGTGCGGAAGGGTTCGCAAGGGCAAGCCTTAGTGGCTGCCCTTCTCGGTCTTCTTCAGACACTCGGAGAGGCCCGGTGTCGCCGTCCTCTCTGCACATTAAAACACCTGCCCCCGCAGGGCAATCCAGGTCACTACCCACTCTCTGGTGGAGTTTAGATGTAGGGAGAGCGAAGGGGGGGGGGGTATCCTAAAACTTGAGTGCCTTCTGGAGCAGGACAGTTGGCCATGTTCCGGCTCCTCGGGCCATGGCGCGCCCCGAGTTGCGCTTTGCACTCTGTCCCTTGCTGGTTTTGGGGCGTACAGCCCGCATAGAAGCGCTCTCGAAAGACCTGGAGGGTCTTAGTTTGAAAAGAAAAGCGTGTCTGCTGCTCCAACAGATAAATCCAACAGAAAGACGAGGGTATCAGTCCAGAAATATTTCAAACCACTGGCTGGGGGAAACTTGGTGCTCTGGGGACTACAGACTTTGGAAGGCGCCGCGGAAGCACCCCTGACCTCCAGGGTCATCTCTCTGTGTCTCAAGGTCTTGAACTATTGGATTCGCGACTCAATTTTGCGAAGCCACAGCTCCGCGTACCTAAAGCCCGCACCTGCTCACTCTCTCACCCGCACCCCGCACCCCAAGAGCGGTCCTCCTTCTTCCCAGACCTCTCGCGCCCCTCTTGCAAAAGTGCCCCGGGTCGCGCTCGCCTCGCGCGGTTCCGCCACTGTCCGGGACCGAGTTGGTCGCCGGCTCCGACGCCCGCTTACCTTTTCTTCTCCTTGTCAGCTGTCATTGTCGCCGTGTTCCTCCGAGACCCGGAGCACCTGGGTTCCTAGGGGCTGCAGCCGCTGCCTTTGAGGTGGCCCTCGGCGGCTCTCTGTCGCCCCAGCAGGTGTGAAAGGTCTTTAGTGCTCGCAGGTCCGAGTGTCCCGCACAATCAGGTGGAAGTTTGCGGACGGCTGGATAGGTGCGGAGGAGGAGGAGGAGGAGGAGGAGGAGGGAGGAGAGGGGTGACAGGGAGGAACCTGCAGGAGGAGGCGGGGCCGGGGAAAGGAGTGGGAGGAGGTTGTAAGACGCCAAAAGGGAGCAGCGACAAGGGACCTGAAGTTCCGTTTATCCGCGAACAGGAGTCAGTTTTCTGGGATTTCACAAAACAAAACCAACCAACCAACAAACAAAAAAATAGTGGTTCGAAAAGAGCGAGTTAGAAGAAATCCGGGGCCAGGCGAGTGCGGCCGCTGAGATGACCATACAGTCTCAGGACACTGCCGAGGATTGTACGGCCGCCTCAGGAGACCTGGAGCGGAACGCTGGGGACTCCGAAGCTGTGCACCGGCCGCTCTCGAATGTCCGGCTTCCTCAGCTGCCAGCCCACTTTAAAAACTCGGACGGCCCGCCCGCGGGAGGGAGCGAGGGGCGCGGGAGTCCCACAGTGGGCCGGGGGTGGGGCCGGGGGCGGATCCTGGGCGGGGCGCCACGAAAGCTCCGCCCCCGCCCTCGGGCTGCCTGCCCACCGCGTCCTGGCCAATGGGGAGGCGCAACCACTGCCTCTGCCTTGACCCCGGCCCGCCCCTTTCTCCCGGGCTGCGCTCCTCCAGCGCTCGCCCAGCCCTGCCTCCTCTTTCCGCAGGTCAGAGACTAGTTTTTGTGTCTGCCTGGTGGCGAGTAGCTAAGTGGGACTCGGAGCGGAAAGGCTCAGTTAGCGCGGAGTTGAATAGTGGCCGGGGTCAGCTAATTGAGCCCAGAGTGTGCCTTCGCGCGAGCGTCCTCTCATCTGCACTTTTCCCTGAGAGCCAGGGCAGAGCGCGGGGTCCGGGGTCCAGCGCTTAGCGGGGACAGGGGACGTGCGACGCCGCTCCCGGGTACTGCTATGAGTCCCTGCCCCAGGTGCGTGGCTCCCTCCGGTCGGTGGGAATAATTCCCAGGACTCCCACCGCAGTGCTGTTTGCCTACCTTGGCAGTGTGCTCATTGTGGCGAAGCGTGGCTGAACTTGACTTCTGAGTCCTGCCGGTGTCTTTTCCTCAACCGGGTTTATGGTTGAGGTGCGGCGCATGCTAGAGAGTAGGGCCTTGGAGTCCAATGGCCTGCTCTGCCAGCTCTCTATAAATAACCCAACATCACTGTGGGTTCCCTGGTGTGATCTTAGGGGTGAGAGTTGACAAGCAGACCCCAAGTCACTGGATTTGCCTGCCTTCTAAGGCTCCAGAGTTATAGGACGATAACACCAACTGCGGGAAGTGGTGGTTCTAAAGTCCCACATAGGCAAGCAGAGAGCTCTTTGGTCTTTTCCGCCTGTGAGATGTTTCTGCCCTGCCAGTTTCCCATTTCCTACGTGGTGATCAGAGGGAAATCTCCAAAAGAAACCAGGGAAGCCTTTGATTTTTGAAGACTGGGAGAAAGGCAGTGGGCTCCAAGTGTGTGAACTGCCAAGAGAGCAAGCTCCTGCAAACTGAGCCATCCTAGGTCCTGTACTTACTGTATTATTCTCTCACCAACATTTCCTAGTAAAAGTATAAGCAGAAACGGGGTGTGTATTGGGGCCGAGGGTGTATCTTAGGTTTGTGTAGGCACGCAGGAAGATGGGCGCTTTTCAGGAGACTTGGGAAGGTTTCCTGAAAGAATGAGGAGAGTGGGAAAAAGGTGGAAAAATCAGAAACGAGAGACCCTTTCCTTGAGAACTTGGAAATGAATTTACACACGTGACTGTGAGTTCAAAGAAGCCAGCGGATGACTTCTCACGACACTTCTCCAGCCAGACAACCCTACTGGATGCATTTGTTTGTCTTTCTTAATGAGAAATCCAAATTAGTAGATATGGTTATAATAAACTATAAGTATATTTACTTCACTTAAAACTGAGATGGAGGGAGGGGGAAAAGAGTCAAATAACAAAAACCTCAAGCACTTTGGCAACATCAGGGCCCTAACATTGTTTTCCACCAGAGCTCCTGAATCCTAAGCTGCTCTTGACAAGTGACTAAGCAATACCTCTAACCCGCAGGGGACATTTCAGTAGGGCTGAGGTTATGAAATTTGTCTGGGAGATTTTTGTTTTTAAGAGGAAAGGTAGGGCCTGGAGGTGCAAGTTTGTGTGGGGCCCTGGATTCAACCCCTAGAAGGCGGACACTGCAAAAGTCACTCAAGAACACAGCAACCATATCAGCATAGCTCCTTCCCCATACTAGCATCCCCTTTCTAACTGGGATTTTAACCAATAAGTGAAATGTGTCTATATGATTCCCAGAAGGACCCAACCTTGCATAACGCAAAACCATCTGACCTACCTAAAGCCTCTTTAGAGGTCTGCCAGAATTCAGTCAACAACCTTTGTAAGGAGCTGAGAGTATAAGCCAGACATGGCAGTTTTTGCTGTTTCAGCGTCCACGGATGAGCTTAGGTCTTTGGTTGTCTCCAATCTTTGGAGAGTAACCCATTAGAAGAATGAGCTGTTGATAAGGGCTAACCTACAAACCTTCAGAGAGCAGTCACTGGGGATGTAGCAGGAAGGTGTGAGGATGACTCAGTAATCCCGTCAAAGTGACAGACGGTGACCCAGGATATGGTTTGTAATCAGGTTGGAGTGGGTGGGACTTAGCAGAAGAGACCTTGGAAGGCTGAGCTATTGCTTTAGTGTTTGACAGGCTTTCACTTCCTTGTACAATGGGATCAAGAAACAACAAGAGTGGCCCCTAGGAATCAGAAACTGGAGGAGACACTCAAAGTCACAAAAGCCTGCATTTGCCACTGTTCTATGTGTATACTATCTCATGTGACAGCCCTCTGATCTCAGACTGGCCATTTAATTGGTTTGGAATTGTCAAGAACACAGAGAGGAGAGGATGGCCTATCTGGGAGAAGCCATTGCTCCTCCTCCTTGAGAAACCTTTCTGACTCACCCCCAAGAGTTAATCTGCATTTATCAACTCACCGGGTTTAGAATTCCTTTGGAAACACAACTCTGAGCCAAGGAATTCCAGACTGAATAAAGGGAGGAGTGCTGAATACCGGCTTCTCCTCTCCTCCTTCTCCTCCTCCTCCTCCTCCCCCTCCCCCTCCCCCTCCCCCCTCCCCCTCCTCCTACTCCCCCTCCCCTCCCCCTCCCCCCTCCCCCTCCTCCTACTCCCCCTCCCCCTCCCCTCCCCCTCCCCCCCTCCCCCTCCTCCCCCTCCCCCTCCCCCTCCCCCTCCTCCTCCTCCTCCTCCTCCTCCTCCTCCTTCTCCTTCTCCTCCTCACTGCAGACAGACACAATATGCTGCTGCACCTACAGTACAGCCATTCTCACCACTACACCATCCCCACATGATGCCTGGTCCCCTCGAAGCCTGGGTCAAAGAAAACCCACCCTTTCTTAAACTGCTTTGGTCAGTTGTCTTGTCACAATAAGAAGTGTTTACTCTTATTCATAGAGGCACCACTGCACACACACACATACGCACACACACACACACACACACACACACACACACACACCTCCATTCCAAACAAATCCAGCCCATTCTGTAACTTTATGAAACCTATTTTCTATATTCACATCTAACCCTGAACTCTGGTACCAGAAAGTCATCCTGTGCCTGGCTCCTGGCCAACATCCTGAGGTCATTTCATAGACACATGCTATATATGCTATTAAACATTATGATTCGTGGCCCATACACTCAGGATCTGTTGTCTTTTTAAAGAGGTTCTGTCGTCAAATAGGTTACTTTTCTACTCGGCTGTCTAAGTGACTCCCGATAGAGTTATCTGGCTACACCTGATCCCACTGCCGCTCCTTCACATCCGGACTGCCAGGGATTTAGAGACCGGCGGCTTCTGTTGGCCCGTCTAGGAATCAGGTTGTGGCAGGAAGGTTGTATGTGTTTCTCCCTGGGCCATTTAGCCACGGCCATTCTGCTGTGCTACTCAATGGAAAACAATGCATCCGTCTAGTTCCCTCCCTCCTGGAGGACCCCCATTTGCACAACACTACCTGCCTTACATTATAAGTATACATTTGCTCCCCTTTCAAGATTTTTGAGTCGTAGGTGGTGGTGGTGCACACCTTTAATGCCAGCACTTGGGAGGCAGAGGCAGGAGGATCTTTGTGAGTTTGAGGCCAGCCTAGTCTACAAGAGCTAGTTCCAGGATAGGCTCCAAAGCTACAAAGAAACCCTGTCTCAAAAAACCAAAAAAAAAAAAGAAAGAAAGAAAGAAACCAGTGACAACTTTTAAGTTATACTGATACTTTCCATTTCCTCCAAATAGTTTTTAAATTCTTAAATGAATATAATTGTACTGGTTAGTTGCTGGTTAGTTGGTTTGCTGTCAACTTGACACAAGCTAGAGTCATTTGGAAAGGGGGAAGCTCTATTGAGAAAATACTTCCATCAAAGTGCTCTTTAGGCAAGTCCATGGGGATTTTCTTAGTTAATGATGGTGAGGGGCCTCGTCCACTGTGGGTGGCACCATCACTGGGCAGGCGGTCCTGCGTTGTGTAAGAAAGTGAGACAAGCAGTCAGTCCGTGGACAGTGAGCCAGTAATCAGCATCCTCCGTGATCTCTGCATCATTTTCTGCCTCCAGGATCCTGCCCTGATTGAATGCCTGCTTTGACCTCCTTCAGTGATGCTTTGTAATCTGGCTTACGTATAACCCAAATAAACTTTTGCCTGCTTTTGGTCATGGCGTTTATCACGGCAAAAGACAGCAAATTAGACCAATAATGAATATACTCCGAAGATTCTCTTAAATATGAAAATTGAGCACAAAACCTATACGCTAATTCTCTGAACAATAGATAAGTGACAATTTGGTTGGGGGTTGGGGTGAAAGAAAATGAAAGGTAAAGAAATCTGGAATCCTAACTGTCCACTCCTAGGACCCAGAGAAGCTCAGCTGGGATTGGCCAGGCAGCAGATGGTGGGTGTGATATTTGAGGTGACAGAGTAGCACTTTTGTGAGAAGAATGGCCAGTAGGAAAGAAACGCTAGCCCCGCCTTGGAAAAAGCATACACAGAAATGCAACTTCTCTTGTCACTAAAAATGATGACGCTGGGCCCAACCATCCCTGCCCTGGAGCCTGGATGACCAAAAATGGCAGAGTAAGGGTTAGAAGGTTAAAGGTTAAAGTGGCCATGACCTATAACAGGGTGTCAAAGTGAGTCTCTTCGATCTCTCTTGAAACCAAGGTCCCAAACGTCAGATACCCTCTGCCCCCATTTCCAAAATGCGGAACACAAGAAATCTTTGGAGAATGGTTTCGAGTGTTTTCCCAAGCCACTGTCCACCTCAAGGGAGCACATGATTTTCTGTAAGGAAGACTCACAACTAGATTGCCAGGGTGCATCTGTCAGCATCATGGTCCACCTAAGGGAGAACAGGCATTGCTCTCTCCAAGGCCAGAGCCTGGGGTTCTGGGAGATGACATAGGGAGCTCGTGGATATTCCTGGAGCTTGGGGGATGCACGGGGTGCAGAAAAGGTTGCTTTCATCACAGCAAGGGAAAAGGTTGGAGTTCCTGGAATCTGACCAAGGGGCAAGATGAGAGTTCATGGGAGCCCCATTTAGGACATGCTCTTGGGGGACACTTTGGTGAGGAAATAAGACCAGACAGATGGAGAAGGGGAGTCCCTAGGCAGTGTCAGTAAAGGCCTCATCCAAGGCTCCAGAAAGATCTGAAACTGGACTAGTCTAACTGAGTTGTCCCATGGCAGGGCAAGTAGGTCTTGTTACCCCTGCATTGAACAGTCTTTAGTGATGGATTTGAAGCGTGTGGTCTTTGGAGGTAGGTGGGTAAGTGTGCCTTTTATTCTGGAAGCTAAGTCAGAGGAGTGATGGGAAAGTCTAATGTGAATCATGATATTCAGAACCAGATGTGGAATCCACAAGATGAACTTTGCCTGGAGTATTTCATGAGAGACTGTCTGCATACATGTCCTCAAGAAGCCCTCAGAAAAAGGGCGACCATGTCACTGGAGGCAGAAGCTGAAGGACGGTCACAAGGGGCAGCTGAGGGAGAAGCCTTTCTAGAACCGTAAGACTTTAAGCTGGAAGGGGGAAGTTGGTGATTGCAAGGATAACAAGAGGGTATCAAACAGAGACACGTCTGCTGTGGCCAGAAAAACAAAAAGAGAGATTGTAAAGAAGGAGGGAGGGAGGGAGGGAGGGAGGGAGGGAGGGAGGGAGGGAGGGAGGGAGGGGGAAGGAGGAAGGGAGGGAGGGAGGGAGGGGGAAGGAGGGAGGGAGGGAGGGAGGGAGGGGGAAGGAGGGAGGGAGGGAGGGAGGGAGGGAGGGAGGGAGATCTAACCTCCTTGCACTGCCTCCCCCTTGGCTGAAAAGGGACAAAGACACTAGGTGGCAATGTATGTTGGCATCCTCAATGGGCCAGCAGGGTATTCAGCACAAAATGGTAAATAGCAGCACACGTGATAAATAACACACGGAGCGGAAAATGTTTGCCCCTCCATGGCTGTTTTGGCTTGCACAAGAGCCATGGCATCTGCATCACCATGGGTGCAGAAAGCGGGCCTTCCTGAGGAAGAAGAAAAAGGCCAACTGCTGAAGCACACTGCCCAGCACACACTCCTGAAAGCACCTGTGCGCATGCTCACTCATGCTGGTGCACCCCTGCAGCTGTCACACCAAGAAATAAGCGCCCACACGAACTGAGTGCATACCTCTGTCTTTGCCCTTTGAAGGAAACCAGGAACCCAATGCGGAGAATGTGTTTGTAAATACTTAAGATTTTAACCCCCGAGAATGCTCTCTTTGCCTCCTCAGAAGGTTGAAGATTCTGGATTATGAATTGGGGATCCAAGGCCAGCTGTGCCCGAAGTGCTCACCGTCCTATCTAAATGGGAGAGTGGAGAGATGCGGGTATTTCAAAGCCTTTAGATATCAGGGCATGCTCTGTGTTCATTGCTGATTTTGCATAATAGGTAGGTTCCTCTAGTTACTTCTATTTTGGCCAAATTAATGTGGGTCCTACTCAGATAGTCATTTATGGACGCAAGCTGCTTTTTGGCCTAAAAACACGGTAGAGGTAACACTCAAAGCAGATAGCTCCGGGATAGACAGTTCAGAGTTCATGGTATATCTATGTCTTACAGAGTGAAACTTATATGGCAAGGTTTAAAGACTAATTAGATCCATAATTACAAAAGTCCTGGGAAAATAACCCATGGATGATTCAAGCTAATTACACCTACTAAGAGCATACACTTCATTTAAAAACTAATAAAATGGTAGCGTTGACAGAACATAGTATTGTTATACTAGCCCTCTTCAAATTCTGTTGAGGCAATATCCCATTTGACTGCAGTTCTGGGACTCTTGGCTTCATCTCATCCATCCATTCTGTGTCTTAGCATCTGAGCACTGAGCCCCTGCTCATCACAGTGGTTGATACTCACCCTTGAGATGTGAGCGGCATGTGGCCCTCCTATTTAACCTCACAGTTTGCTATGGGAGATGGACGTCCATATAGGTAAAATACCAAGGCCTGCTTTTTTAAGAGCTCAGGATGGGAAATAACTGGTTAGAGACAGGAGAGGGGAGCCAGGTGGTGGTGGCACACGGGGAGGCAGAGGCGAGATAACTCTGTGATTTCGAGGCCAGCTTGGTCTACAGAATAAGTTCCAGGACATCCAGAGATACACAGAGAAACCCTGTCTTGAAAAAAAACAAAACAAAACAAAACAAAAAAGAGGGGGAGAGAGAGAAAAAAAGAAAAAAAATAGAAGAGGAGAGAGAAGTTAGGGAAAGCCTTTAGAAAAGGTGACATTTTGGCTAGATCTTGAAGGATGACCAGGAGTTTCCTAATAAGAGAAGCTGAAGCAGAGCATTCTGGGTAGAAGAAGGCAACTGTGTCGTTTCTTCCAGACTCAAAGCCAAGCACCAGCCCTACAGAAGCCACTCAAACCTTTGGCAGAGTTCTGGCTCTCGTCCATCTTCGATCTCCGGCTTTTGCTCGTTTCCACAGTCCTTGGGCCATTGAGGCCAGTGGCTACCGGATGTGTAAAGTGGGCTGTGGTTGTTCTTGTGCTCAGTGTGAGTTGGGCATGAACCTCGGACATTCCAACTTTCCCACCTCGGGTTTTGTTCCTGATAATTTGCTTTTCTGCAGGTGTCCTTGGCCCACGCAGCTACTTGCTCAGGGAGCCAGGAACCTACTTCACGGCCTTCCAGAGAAAAGTTTCCTTTATGTGTTGTTGCTCAGCTCTAGTTTACAAAGCCCGTTCTAGTCTTTTTCCCCACTGGCGTTTTGCATAACAGGTATTCATGCCAGAGGGAACTTCTCGTGCGCTCTAGACTCTATGAGAGCCAAGTACTATCAGCAAAGCACCACTTCTTGCTACCCAGAGATCATGTGGTGCTGAGGTCTAGGCACTTGGCTATACCATCTTAGGGATGTTAAATGGGTCAAAGGCAAATCAAAGTGTCTCCAAGAGATTATTTGTAGGTTTGTGCGGCAAAGGGAAGCTCAAGGACTGGGAGCGGAGCTATCAGGGGAATCCTGGAACCTTTTAAGTTCTGATTAAACACCCCCTGGCGCGCACACACCCTGACTTCTCTGTGTACTTCCCCCCTTTCCTCCCCTCCCCTTTTTATTCCTTTCCCTGTTCCTCCTCCCTAGTGAAGATCTCTTTATCTCCAGAAGTTTCTGCTGAGTTTAAAGGTGTCAGTGAGCACACTGGTTACAGCCCTGCTGATCATTTAGATAAGCAGCCATTGTCCAGCATTATTTCCCTGTTGGGGGCTAGGAGGGAAGGCTCCTGTGTACGAAGAACAGGAGGGAAAGGCAGCCAGGTGTGATGGTCTAAGCCAGCTTCTGTGGTCTTAAGTCACTCGGCTCTGTGTTGGACCGTAGGGTGGGCACTAGGGTAGGTGTGATGTCAGAGGCTGCTAGAAAAATGTGACAGAGAAGGAGCTAGGAGACAGAGCCCCCTTTTCCTATTGTTCCCAAATCAGTTTTTCTGCTAAAGCAAAGGAAGTCACTCTTCCTTGCACGGTGGAGGAGGAAATGACAGGGCCTGGAAAAAGTGAAGAGCGCAAAGCTAAGTGCTTCAACTGGACGGATTCAAGTCTGCGAAGGCCACGGCCCCCTGTGCTGGGCTGGCCATGCAGCCAAAAGCAGCTTCGACACCCATCACCCTCCTTTGGCCAAGAAGTTCAGGGAGCTGGAAGCTGGAAGCTTGCTCTTGTGGCCTCCACTTCTTTGGGTAGCTCAGGTTCAAGTTTTCACAAACATGTCTAAGCCCAGCTCTCTCACCTGAAGGAAAGCATCCTACCTCGTGGACTCAGAGACAAGGTCACGGGTAATAGCCCAAAGGCAGTTTAAAGCATAACTCAGATGTGGTTATGATGACTTCACATTCTGGTGTTTCTTATGTCATAATTTGCTGCAGTGTAGGCTGGTTTCATGGCAATCCTCCTGGTTCAACTCTCCCTCTCTTCTCCAGGGGAGATTGCATCTTAAGCTCCCATAATGAGTTTTCAAAGACAGGGTATGAAGAAGATAAAGGAACTGAAAAATTAGTGAGCCTTATATACTGAAGTAATGCATATTCAATACATTTAAAGACTTCGTTTGCAGGCAGGCATGGTTGGGCACGCCTTTAATCCCAGCACTTGGGAGGTCGAGGCAGATAAATGTCTCTGTGAGTTCCAGGCCAGCCTGATATACATGGTGATTTCCTGGGCAGCAAAGGCTACATAATGAGACCCTATCTGAAAACAAACAATCAAAAAAACACCCGAGAGAAGTAAATAGCACAAAGGTTGGGTGGTAGAGTTCTGACCTATACTGCGTGAGGCCTTCGGTGTGATCTCCAGCGTAAAATCTGGTGTGATGGTGCATACCTCCAAACTCTGCATGAGGGAGGTGAAGGTGGTCGGATCAGAAGGACAAGGCCTACCTGGGATACGAGAAACCATGTCTCAGAACAATAAACCCCAAACTTAGATTTTGTTTTTTATTTAAAAGTTAGTTTTTATTAGCATTTAAAAGGATTTTCTAAATATTGGGAAGGGCCTCTTCCCCCTTCTCTTCCATGGTAAGCCTCTGGTTATATTTTTAAAGCAGAGTTGACGGAGATGCAGGGAGGATGGCCAACCCGACAGGAACAGCAGGTTTTTCTGCTGTCTCTCCCTCCCTGCCTGTCCCACCCTGCGTCACTCCAGTGGAACTGTGGGCCCAGCCCGCCATTAGAGTGTGCTGTGCAAGATGTCCACTAGCTACCTCCTCTGGTCTTCTCTCTGCTGGAAGGACCTCCCCTCAGCTTGGAAGAAACCTCTTCTGCTGGCTGGGCTGTTCCCACCCAGGCCCTAGCAGCAAACATCAGTTCTGGAGAAGAACTGGGGGCTTTGGGCTTGGACCTGGATCGCCTGAACAGATCTGGCTTGAACAGATCTGGCTTGAACAGATCTGGCCTCGATGCAGGCTCTGTTGGGCACATCCAGTGGCCCTGGCCTCCATCCACCATGCTCCAGAGGGATCAAGAACCAGGAAACAAGGAAATCAGGGCACCTGGCTTCTAGGAAATGGAGACGGAATCTAGGGTACCATCCCTCTCCCCACCATACCCTACAGCTCTTGGCTCTGACTCACCCAGTCTCCTCTTCTTCTTCCTCTATGACTATCACTGTCCTTCATTTGGGTAGACATTACTGGACCTTACTCTTGAATTACCCATAGACAAGCATGCCGTCCTTGCTCCGCCAGCTCTCTCACACATAGGCCTTCAATATTTATTGGCTGGTTGCTCCTTTGTCTTCTAAGGATAGAGTGGCAAATCAGTCCCCGAGAGCTGAGTTTTTCTTCAATTATTCCTGGCCTGAGAGGGTCCCAGGATGTGGGGAGCACCAGCCTTTATGAAACAAGAGAAAAGAATAGCGGATGCTTCAGAATGGTAAATCTGAAGACTGGGAGCCATCTTAGAATGACACTGACTGTGCTTGACTCCATGAGCTTCTCTCGGTACCAATTTCCTTGGCTACTGACTGTGCTTGACTCCATGAGCTTCTCTCGGTACCAATTTCCTTGGCTACTGACTGTGCTTGACTCCATCAGCTTCTCTCGGTACCAATTTCCTTGGCTACTGACTGTGCTTGACTCCATGAGCTTCTCTCGGTACCAATTTCCTTGGCTACTGACTGTGCTTGACTCCATCAGCTTCTCTCGGTACCAATTTCCTTGGCTGTAACTGAGATAAAACTGCCCAGTTCCGCAGTCTACTGTAAGGATCTGCAGTGACGTGGTTCAAAGTAAGCTACACCCCTCGCTGAAGCACACTGAAAGGTGGTATCTGGCTTTTCAAGTTTCCCTTTGTTGCACACAAGATGAGTCTTCTACCGCTGACCCATGACCTCACAGCAGTGTCTGTCTGTCTGTCTGTCTTCTTCTTTTTTTAAGTCTTTATGCTTGGTTGTTTTGTAAGTGTAGATACATGTATATGTATTTAAACAAAATCTCTTTACTGAGATCTGCCTTCAGGGCTGAGGTTGGGCACAGGTGACATCTGCTAGAGGAACACCACTAATTACTGTGGTCTTTCTTGACATGCTGCAGGCTTTATTTCTCAATCCTCTGACAACAGGAATAGTTGTCCTTGGGCAAAAACAATGGCACAAGTAATACTTGGACACTTCCTGAGGGGTTTCTGGTGACTCCCTAACCCACCCCACCCCTACCCCCCACTAATTGCTTCCGAGAAGAGAGGCAGTGGGCTTCTTGAAGCAAATCTCTGCTGTCACACATAGCCCTTGTTTCTTGTCCTAGAGGTGGGTGGCCTCCATGGTGAGGGACTAAGTGGAATTACCTTCATTCTTTCAGTGAGGTCACTGATGATCAACAACACCCCGATCAAAGCCACCACTGGTTTGGGAACTGAGGGGAAGAATCTGGCTGGCCCTGGGGTTCCATCGTTGAGTTTGGCCTCATTAGCCAAATCAGTTATCCAACCACAGTGAGTGAGGCCTTAGAAGCCACAATATTCGCAGTGGAAATTAACTCACATTATCTTATGGACCCCGGTTAGCCAATTGGATTAGCAAGTATCCAGTGTGGGGAGGAGGAGGGCAGATAAGCACAGCCTTTGCTCTTGTGTGGCCCTTTGTTCTGCAAAAGTAACTTTTTAAACGTTCTATCAGTGATTCCCACCGTGCCTCTATGACATAAACAGTATAGATATTTCCAATGGCCGTTTACAACCAGATAACCATACAGATAGATTGGACTAAATGACTGACACATCTAAACATCTCGGCTCACAAAGCATATTGAGGAATCCAAGGCTCTTATCTCTTAGACCATTGTTTTCTTCTATTTGCTTCTCCCTCTTGTCAGCGCTACAGGCTATTCTCCAGAGTGCTGTCAGAGTTGTCAGAGTCTCATGACCTCCAACGGGTGTATGTCACTTCCCGGCTCATGGCCTCCAATGGTTTCCCACCTGAGATAGACAAATCCCACGGGTTTACCTGACTCAACCACCTGGCTCCTGTCCTATTCTCTTCCGTACCGAGCCCAATTCTCAGGCCTGCATTGCTCAGACATCCAGGCCAGTCCTTCTCACTGCCTGTCTTTTGCTTTCTGGAACCATTCGTTTGTTGATTGCCAGTTGCCTGTCTTTAACCAGCAGACCATCAGCTCCTCATGGGCACGAAGATTATTTTGTTCATGCTTAAGTCACAGGATCTAGCATAGGAACTGCAGAGACAAGGTAGGCAGGCGGTCAGGGCTTTTTGAATAAATGGAGATTGCACTGCGTTCTTCAGAGTAGGAGAGACAAAGTCCTGGAATTAGCCTGACCTCAGCCAGAGATCCGGGGCAAAGAGACTGTTAGCAGAGGGAAGTGCTGTGCCTAAGTTAGGGGCTGGATGGTCTCTGCTGAAGATTGCGGTGTTACTGGGTCAGCTCATCCTTTTCCTATCTAAGTCTCCTAACCTGGTTTCCTCCCTCCCTGGAGACCTGACTAGCAAGTCAAACCTCGCCATCTCTCCTGAAGCTGATTCTGTCTCCAACTCAACATCACCATTGGATGGCTGCCAAAACCAACATCTTTTTTTTTTTTTTGGCTTGAATCCTATGCACAATCATTCCCTTAACTTGATACTCTACTCTGAATGGCCAACCTGAACCCCTAAGTAGTGTCTCCTCTACTCAGGGGATCAATCATAGACCCAGACTTTATAAATTATCTCATTTTGGCAGGCAGATCTCTGTGAGTTTGAGGCCAGCCTGGTCTACAAGACCTAGTTCCAGGACAGCCAAGGCTACACAGAGAAACCGTGTTTCAAACAACAACAATAACAACACACCCAATCAAATAAAAAGTATTCACACGTAACATACACTTAACATCCACAAATAGCAAACACTTTTTAAAAAAAATCCTATATATTTAAAATTTCTGTTGCCTCTTTCTCTTTTCTGTCTTTCTAAATTTTTATTTTTTATTATTATGGGTGTGTGTGATGTGTATATGTGCAGGAGTGTGTATGTCATGGTACATGTGCGGAGGCCAAAGGACAACTTTTAGGATCAGTGGTTTTTTTTCTTTTTTTTTTCCCCCAGTGTGGGACCTAGGACTTTTGAACGCTGAGCCATCTTGCTAGCCTCCTTCCTTCTTTTCTGTAAGTCATTTCCATTTGCTCTTTGGTCTTCTGTGTTGCAGAACCTCACTTTTCTCTTCATTCCTGCAACCTCTACAGCCTCCTGAGGCTATATCCTGGCTTCCACAGATCTGTACCTTCACCCAGTTTAAACATCCTACAGCTAAATCCAGGTAGAGCCATTAGTGAGAGAGAAGGCAGAGGGCAAGTGGTCCCTCTTCTTCCTGGTCCTGTCTCTTCCATCCTCTTTGACTCTAGAAAGTGGGGTTTGAGGGACTTCAGAGAGATCAAAGAGTTTGGGGACTCATCAGGAAGCCCTGTGCACCCTTCCCAAGGTCAGCAGCCCAGTCTCTCTTTCCTAGTGTCTCACTCCTAGGAATGACTCCTTTACAATCAGTCAGCAAAGGGCAGTAGAACTTCAGGTAGAAATAAATGTGATTGGGTAACACAAGATGATCAAGGAAATCTACAGTGTGGTGGTGACACACATCTTTAATCCCAGCACTTGGGAGGCAAAGGCAGGTGTATCTCTGAGTTCAAGGCCAGCCTGGTCTATGTAGCAAGTTCTGGGACAGCCAAGGCTACACAGAGAAAGCAAAAACAAAAAAGAAATTTATGGAAAATGGATTCAAAAAGGAAATCTGCACTTGGATGAGGCTGCTTGCCTCTGAGGCCCTCTCATTACTACCCACAAGAACTAACATGGAGCCCCTCGGCTTTGGGAATATACAGAAGAGGGCAAACCAAAACTTGTCCTGCTGTGTGCACCACAGAGTTGGAGAGCTTTCTGGCACATGGCTGGAGGCAACTCTCTGAAGGGTCACTGAAGGGAGAGGGCACAAGGAACTCATTCCTGAGCCCAGAGGCAACAATTAGAAAGATACACAGCTGGCCACAGATCAGACTCTTTCCTGGCTCCTAAGTCTCCAGCCCTCTGTAACTTCTCCTCCTCCCTAAGTGTCAATCCCTCTGACCGGTGACCTTTAGTGGTCCCACCAAACATGATCTACAGCTACTGTTACTAAACCTCCCTCCTCCCTATCGTCTTCTTCTTTGTCTTCTTTCTTTCTTTCTTTCTTTCTTTCTTTCTTTCTTTCTTTCTTCTCTCTTTCTTTTTTTTTTCAGTTTTTTTGAGACAGGATTTCTCTGTGTAACATCCCTAACTGTACTAGAACTAGCTCTTGTAGACCAGGTTGTCCTCGAACTCACAGAGATTTGCCTACCTCTGCCTCCCAAGTGCTGGGATTAAATGTGTGCACGATCACTGTCTGGCAATCTTCTTCATTTTCTAATTAAGAGCTCTGGAACAAGTCATACTAAAGTCTAAATCCCAGCTAGATACTTATCAGTTAACTGACTTTAAGTAATCCATGTCCTACATTGACTTGAGACTTTCTTTGTCTATAAAAATGGAGATTTCTCCTTCTTCCTCCTCCTCCTCTTTTGAGAGCTCTTCTTCATTTGGAAAAATTTTCAAGAATAAATATAATTGGGATAGCACTGAGACACTTAAAGTATACACAAAGTGATGGAGGAAGGTCATTGGTTAAATAAAAAGAAACTACTTGGCTCTCATTGGTTAGGAGATAGGTGGGAGGAGTAAACAGAACAAAACGCTGGGAGGAAGAGGAAGTGAGGTCAGACCCGACAGCTCTCCTCTCGGGAGCAGACCCTTCAGAGAGAGACGCCATGCCCCGCTCCCGGGCAGACACACGCCATGAAGCTCCGACCTAGTATCTTCCCGGTAAGACCGGTGCTCACAGATTGTTAGAGATAGGTTGGTTGGGATATCAGAATTAGCCAGTAAGGGCTAGAGCTAAGGGCCACGCAGTATATTAAAAGAATACAGTGTCTGTGTAATTATTTTGGGTAAAGCTAGCCGTGCAGGCGGCTGGGGTGTTGGGGACGCAGCCCCGCTGCCCTTATTACTACAACAAAGAGGTCATCTAAAACAATGAGAATATTCTGAGATAGAAACAAGTTAGGGGTCTATAACAGATAATTCCCAAAGATAATAAAACAAATAACTATGGGGCTGGAGAAATGGCTCAGCGGTTAAGAACACTTGATTTTCTTCCAGAGGACCTGGGATCAATTCCCAGCACCCACATAGTGGGTCATGACCATATTTAACGCCAGTCTCAGGGAATCTAATGCCCACTTCTTGCCTCCACGAGCACCAAGCATGTACATGGTGCACAGACATACATATGCACAAACATCCATACACATAAATAAATAAAGTTATCTTTAAAAAGAAACAGCAACATTTCAAATATGCTTAGCAACTATTATATGTTATATATATCTGGAAGTATAACTCAGGGACCAGGGGTGAAGTGAAGCTTAGTGACAGAATGTGTGCTTGGCAGACATGAGGCCCTGGGTTCAGTTGGTGGCATCAGAAACTAAAGGAAAACAAGCACACTTCGTCTATGAAATGTTAGAGCTGATTTTTTGCTTTTGTTTTTGTTTATTGTTTTTTGAGACAAGGTTTCTCTGTGTAGTCTGCCTCTGTCTCCCGAGTGCTGGGATTGAAGGCGTGTGCCACCACTGCCCTGCTGCTAGAATAGTTTTCAGTCTTTAATAATTAGTATCAGACAGGGTCTGGTTTTATCTTCCTCTGTCCTAGGAATGTTTTTGAGAACAAAGTTTGGCAATACGTACCAAGAGTTTTAACAATGCACCTAAACTTTGACCTAGTAATTTCACTCTTAAGGATCTGTTTGAAGGATGTAATCGGAGATGAGGTCAAAGATTAATATTCACAGATGTTCAGACGTTCATCATGGAGTTATTAATAGGAAGTGTTTAGAAATGAAATCTAATTGGTCATGAGTAAAACCATGCTTAGCATGTTAATAATACTCGACTTGAAATCACATAGCTAGTAAGATACTTTCAATGAAAATTAAAGGTATAATGATTACAGTACAATGCTTGCAGGCAAATGAGGTATGATATTATATATAATACAAATTCCAATTTTACGCAGCTATTTTTTTAGTACTGGTATCCAGATGTATTAGAGAAGAGATTGACAGGGCTGGGGAGGTAGATCAGTGAGTTAGACTGTTTGCTGTGCAGAAAGACCCCAGTTTGAATCCCAGCACTCATGTCAAAAGCTGTGAGGGACCAAGACAGGAGCATTGCTAGGGCCAGCCTAGCTCAGGTGAATCCGTGAGAGCCCCTTTCTCAAGGAAATAATCTGGAAAGTGATAAAACAAGACATCCTACACTCGATTCTGGCTTCTGCTCATGCATGCATGGGTACACACAAATGCGCATACACCATACTTAGACACACACACACACACAGAACTGAAAAGTACTTCCAATCCTAAGCATTAATAATAATCCTTTAAGAAAGGCCATGGGTTTTTTCCTTATTCATATTTTCTAATGTACTCCAAAAAAGTAAACATTACTTTTAAAACTAGAAACCAAATTATTTAAAATCAGAACTGGACAGATTAACTCCAGAGTCAGGAACTTAGCCCAGCTTTGCCTGTGTTGCTTTAAGTTTATGTAGGTTGTATAATGCTCAGAACCAGGGACACACAGCCCCACAAACATTCGTCCTTTCTTTCTGGTTCAGGCGTCCAGAACTGTTTCTTCTGATTTTTCTATTTAATCTGAATAAGTGAGATAAATTTTCCTCTCTGTCCCCATCGGGCAGGTGAGTGTATGAGAGACATGACGGCTTGCGCCTTGCAGGGGACTGCACCTGTGCCCTGGCCGAATCATGGGATCTGGGAGACCTTCAAAAAGAAGATAATTCCTCTTTCTTCCAAATCATTTTGTTCTAAGGTTATATCAAAACAACCCATTCCTAAAAAAGAAAGAAAATTAAAGAAATATGGCAAAGGATGTCAGGGCAATGATGCTATTCACCTTTTGGATGCCCAGAAGCTGGGGAACGGCTGGGAAACTAGTTGTATTTCCATGGGACACTGGGAAAGCACAGACGATGCTTTTTTTTTTTTGTCGAATGTTTAATGACATGAAAATATTTTTGTTGTAGAGGTCACCAAGGAAGTACATTCCACACACAATGTGGCATTACATATGTTTAAAATGTAAAACCTGAAATTTACGACATACTTGAAGGCTACGGTGTTGTGTTGTGACCATGGGGACTATAGATGCTCTTTATTTCCTTACATATACTTTTATTATTTTCATGTAGCATGCCTGTAATGAACACGAATAACTTTATGGCTAGAACTGCAAAGGAAACAAGAAGTGAAACAAACTTCCGTGTTTGGGAATGTTGCCAATAACATTGTCTCCCAGGATTGCGGGGACAGTCAGATGATGTAATAGACGGAGATGTGCCTAGTCTGGTGCCTGGCACATGACAGCTGCTCAGTAAGAGCAGGTTTATCCCTCCCCATTTCCATCTGCCCCCCACACCTGCTTTCTTTACTTGAAACCCCCATCCCATTGACAGTTCTCTCCCCCTCATTCTCAGTGGGGCAACATTCACCTCCCAGCAGGCACCTAGTCCCCCTCATTCTCAGTGGGGTTACATTCCCTTTCCAGTAGGCACCTCGCCCCAGGAGACTGATCACCCCAAGCTCCTTCCATCAGCCTTGCACCAGAGCATAGTGTCTGCAGCAGCCCTGGGGAGCCTTCTTCCCTCCCCCTGGTAACTCCTACACAGGTTCTCTTCTCCAGACGATAGGAAGGACGTGAAGTTTGTGTGGCCTAGGGAGAGGAATCGGTTAAGTTCTTGTTTTCATTTTTGTAAATGGTTTCTGGCTCCTCTGTCTGTCCCCTAATCTAGAGCTGACAAGAACATACCCAGAGGAAGGTAAGGAGATGCTTCCTGTACCAGCCATTCTTTCTCTGCTGATAACTGACACCTGACTGTCAGGGCTCAATGGTGGTGATCTTTCCGGATACCTTTACAAATCTCTGGAGAACAAGCAGATGGAGGCTCCGAGCTCTTGCTGTGCACCGTGCACTGTGTCATCTCCCCTTCTAAAGGCGTGTTTGGAACACGAGGATACGGGAGCCAAACATGTAACAAGTGAGAAGACCCGGAACCCAGCAGTGAGGGGCTGGGCTTCCCACTGGTAAACCCGTTCTCGGTCTCCCAACTTCCAGCTACTGTGTCATAGCACAGTCTGAGACAGGGTGAGTCTGCACCTCGGGCTCTAACTTTATAGATGAAAAGCTGAGACAGACGCAAAAAGGTAAGCAAAACGCGTTCTAGTACTGCAGGGACCTTTAACACTCTGGGGGTGACTGGTTATTAAATCATTGCTACAGGAAACAAGCATAAGGGACCACTTATGTGGGAGATGGTTGAGCCAGGACTGTCTGAGCTAAGAATTGTCAGGGCCAGATGGCTACAGGAAAGTGGGAAAACCTTCAGGATAGGTAAAACCTAGAACTGGCCCATTGCTCGAAAGAAACTGGCAAAGGGGAGCAGGGAAGGGTCGGTCCGCAGAAAACCTAGAATTCCAGGCTTTAGTGTTGTGCTCTTGTCCTTTGGGCGAGCCCTTACAGGTTTCTGAGTAAAGAGGCGACCTGGAAAGGGAGCTTCAGAAAGTTGCTCTAAGCGGTGAGTCACAGACATTCCATTCCATCCAGGTGACAAGACAAGGGTATGGGTCGGGGCTGTGCGGACAGGAACCAGAAGACGAGACAGTGGTAGGAACCTTTCAAAGGAAGGCCAGCTGATCTTGGGGGGCCAAGTAGTAGCCAACCAGCCAGTATGGCTTATGCTTATAAGAACTTGGCCTCTGTGGCAGAGGCGCCACAGCCCCAGGAGTGCTCAGGTCCCTACGGGAGGGAAAGGAAGCACATTGATGACCAGGGTTTCCAGGAGTTGTGTAGCCAGCCCAGACTGGCACCCAGGGCAGGGGTGGAGTCAGGGAGAGGGGTGGCTGCTCCTATTCTCTTGGACACAATGCCTCTTGAGCCAGTCATTTTCTATAGCGAAACAAGACTCTTTCCCCAACACCAGCCCCTTGGCCACAGGAAATCTGTATCCTAGGAGTCCACAGCTGGAAATACAGTTTGTGAAATAGCTAGAAGCACGGTCGAGGCTGCCCACTGAAGGGTTCCAAAGCCCACTTTGGGCTTGCCCTATCATTCTGCATTCCATTATTGAGACCTACTCTGTTCCAGGCAGGTGCTGGGTACAGGAGGGGGAGGCATAGCCAGGCATAGCCAATGGAGCCTTCTAATGCATCACCTATAACTGTAGTATGGCCAGACATGGGCCAGTGGGTTTTTGCACCAAGTGTCATGTAAACAGAAGACAGAGCTAGAGGAGGGAGAGAATGTGATGCGGTGTAGAATCTCAGAGGAAGATTACCTACCCCCTTCCTCCCCAGCCCTGGTAAGCTGCAGGCCCTAGAGGGGAACAGGACTGGAGAGATAAATTGGTTCCAAGTGGATACAATTTATCCCGGGAGCCAATGGAACACAGATACAGTTATTCCCCATGACTGGGCAGGCAGAAGTGGGGGACTGCATGTACACTCAGTCTGCCAGACAGGCTCCCCAAGCTAGGTGATGTCTCTCCTCCTTACCCCTGGCACCACCCACCCACCTACTGTGAGCATGCTTCTTACTACTATGTCTGCTAGCCTTTGTCAGTCTGTCTGCTACAGTGGCAGCTTCAGCAGAGCAGGGACGCTTGCCTTCCTCATTCCCTGCTCCCTAATCTTTGTTCCCTTCCTAGCAGGCAGATGAAGCTCAGCAGCCATTTGCGGATGGAGTGAATGAGTGGATGGATGGGTGCAGGGAACACAATGATTTTTTTCCCCCCTCAACACAGAGTCCTGTGAAGATGCTAAGAGATAAGAAATACTGTCCTCACTGTGGGAATCAAGGCAGCTCTGCTCTAAGCCTTAATGGTCTGTTTGGGGTCCCAGTAGTGGCACAGTCCCCTCCCCATGCCCAGCAGGGCACTTGGCATAGCCCAGGGCGACGTGCCACTCCTCGGCAAGCACTTCCTCCCTCAATGGGCCCCGCCCTGCCAGGCTGCCTGCTCCTGTGCCTCCCGGAAATGCCTCCCTGCAAGGCCTGCTGGCTTGGTCCTCCCTATGTGACAATGGCTTGCAGGAAGGGCCAAGCTGAGGAGGAAGCATGGGCGGGCCCTTCTAGGAAGCAGCCTTTGCGGGCCTCCTCTTATCCCAGCCCGAGGAGACCCAGCTTGGGGTCATCAGGGGCCTTTGCTGCTTTTTGCCAGTTACTTATACTCCCTGCCAACCCGTCTCCCCAGACACGGAAGACCCTTTGAGTAGGGCTCTTGACACTGAAAATATCCCGGTGTTTCTGTATCCATTCACAGTTTTAGATATAATTTATACTTATATGAGAAAGAAAGCCACCCCATTCTGTTGGGGGCAGTTATGGGGCACTATAGCCACTAACCCATCAGGTCTTGGGTAAAATAAAATGACCAGAGGCAATGTGAAACCTTGGCTGAAATTTTGGGTGGTTCTTCATATTATTTTTCCACTTTTCTGTGACTTTAAAAGTAGTTAAAGATTAAAAGTGAAATAAAAGGCCAGAGGCATGGCTGAGCCGTTAAGGACAGATATTGCTCTTGTAGCTGAGCTGAGTCCAGTTCCCAGCGTGCACTGGGCCACTCCCAGCCTCGTTTTAGCTCCTCTCCCAGGAATCAGATGTGTCTGGCCTCTGTAGATAGCAGCACTCACACACAAGACCCACAGGAACATAGTCATAATTAAAAAGAATCAGTCTTTTAAAAAGTGAAGTAAACAAGGAGAGCGGCCAGATTTGAGTTTTCTTTTCCATGACGGCGACTTGGAGGTTTGCTGACTTCATGTCCTGGATTTGAGCTTTGGCGATGTTCCTTAACCATCTGGGAGAGCAAGGTGCCATGGTATCTGCTGGGAGGGAGAGAGGGCAAAAGGGTTTTCTCCCACCTCCACCCGTTTTATTTTAACCTGGGATTAAAGGCATGCACTACCACAACTAGCAAGATTAATCTGTGTTAATTTAAACTCTGTGTATGTGAGCATGTCTGTGTGGAGGTATGCACACATATGTGTGTGTATGTGAGCATGTCTGTGTAGAGATATGTATGCACACACTTGAGTGTATGTGAGCATGTCTGTGTGGAGGTATGTAAGCACACACTTGAGTGTATGTGAGCATGTCTGTGTGGAGGTATGTACGCACACACTTGAGTGTATGTGAGCATGTCTGTGTGGAGATATGTACGCACACACTTGAGTGTATGTGAGCATGTCTGTGTGGAGGTATGTACGCACACACTTGAGTGTATGTGAGCATGTCTGTGTGGAGGTATGTACACATATGTGTGTGTATGTGAGCATGTCTGTGTGGAGGTATGTACGCACACACTTGAGTGTATGTGAGCATGTCTGTGTGGAGGTATGTACACATATGTGTGTGTATGTGAGCATGTCTGTGTGGAGGTATGTACGCACACACTTGAGTGTATGTGAGCATGTCTGTGTGGAGGTATGTACACATATGTGTGTGTATGTGAGCATGTCTGTGTGGAGGTATGTATGCACACACTTGAGTGTATGTGAGCATGTCTGTGTGGAGGTATGTACGCACACACTTGAGTGTATGTGAGCATGTCTGTGTGGAGGTATGTACGCACACACTTGAGTGTATGTGAGCATGTCTGTGTGGAGGTATGTACGCACACACTTGAGTGTATGTGAGCATGTCTGTGTGGAGGTATGTACGCACACACTTGAGTGTATGTGAGCATGTCTGTGTGGAGGTATGTATGCACACACTTGAGTGTATGTGAGCATGTCTGTGTGGAGGTATGTACACATATGTGTGTGTATGTGAGCATGTCTGTGTGGAGGTATGTATGCACACACTTGAGTGTATGTGAGCATGTCTGTGTGGAGGTATGTACGCACACACTTGAGTGTATGTGAGCATGTCTGTGTGGAGGTATGTACACATATGTGTGTGTATGTGAGCATGTCTGTGTGGAGGTATGTACACATATGTGTGTGTATGTGAGCATGTCTGTGTGGAGGTATGTACGCACACACTTGAGTGTATGTGAGCATGTCTGTGTGGAGGTATGTACACATATGTGTGTGTATGTGAGCATGTCTGTGTGGAGGTATGTATGCACACACTTGAGTGTATGTGAGCATGTCTGTGTGGAGGTATGTATGCACACACTTGAGTGTATGTGAGCATGTCTGTGTGGAGGTATGCACACATATGTGTGTGTATGTGAGCATGTCTGTGTGGAGGTATGTACGCACACACTTGAGTGTATGTGAGCATGTCTGTGTGGAGGTATGTACGCACACACTTGAGTGTATGTGAGCATGTCTGTGTGGAGGTATGCACACATATGTGTGTGTATGTGAGCATGTCTGTGTGGAGGTATGTACACATATGTGTGTGTATGTGAGCATGTCTGTGTGGAGGTATGTATGCACACACTTGAGTGTATGTGAGCATGTCTGTGTGGAGGTATGTAAGCACACACTTGAGTGTATGTGAGCATGTCTGTGTGGAGGTATGTAAGCACACACTTGAGTGTATGTGAGCATGTCTGTGTGGAGGTATGTACGCACACACATGTGAGTGTATATGAGCATGTCTGTGTGGAACATACATGTGAGTATATGTGAGCATGTCTGTGTAGAGATATGTACACACACATGTGAGTGCAGGTACCCACAGAGGCCAGAAGCCTTTCATCCCCTGGACCTAGAGTGACAGACTTGGGTCCTGGGGACTGAATGTGGCTCCTCTACAAGAACAATCTGTACTCTAAACCAATAAGCCCCTGAGGTGTCTCGCTGGCCTTGGAAGGAGCTTTCTAAAGTCTCTGGAGCTTCACCAACAGATTGTACTGCACGCTTTTCCATGCATTGGCTACTTGGCTTCCTGCGAAGTTTATTTGATGCCTCAAATCTTCATGTTGGCACATGAAGGAGGTAATGAAGAACAAACCCTAAACCAGGAGATGGTGGCACACGCCTTTAATCTCAGCACTTGGAAGGCAGAGGCAGGCAAATCTCTGTGAGTTCGAGGCCAGCCTGGTCTACAGAGCAAGTTCCAGGACAGCTAAGGCTGTTATTCAGAGAAAGCCTATCTTGAAAAACAAACCAACAAAAAAAACCCAAAACAAAACAACGAAAAAGAACAAACTCTAGAGGCACAGTCTGACCATAGGGACTCAGCCAACACCCTCTCAAAATTTCCAAGTCTCTCCTCAGCAATCTCCAGTCAGTGGGGGAGGGGCTTGAAGAACAATCTCATAAGATCCAGTGAAACCAGGATCCCCTCCACCCTGTTTGTCTGGGTTTCTCCAGGCCTCAGGGAAACACAAATTGGTTAGCTTTCCCCTTTTTTATAGCCAATAAAAACTACATCCGTTTTTCACTGCTTTCAAGAAGTTAGGAGAGCAGCCTTCTCTCTCTCTCTCTCTCTCTCTCTCTCTCTCTCTCTCTCTCTCTCTCCTCTCTCACTTTCTCGCATCCTCTGCCCTCTTCTCCCTCTCCTCCTTCCTTTTCACTCTCCTCTCCACTCCCCTCACTCCCCATTGCTGTCTTCCTTCTCTTTCCTGTCTGTTTCCTCTCTCTCTTTCCTTTCCTTCCTTTTCTTTCCCTCCCTCTCTCCCTGCACCCCTCCTTCCCTCCCTTACTTCATGTCTTTCTTGCTAGTGTTTCATTTAGCCAGGGCTGGTCCCAAACTTCCTGTGTAGACAAGACTGGCTTTAAACCCTGGTCCTTCAGTCTATGCCTCTCAAGTACCCGGATTACAGGCATGCCTCATCATACCCAGCCTTTGCTCTCCTTTCTATAGCACTCAGAGCATCTCCTGCAAGGGCTCCTGCGAGATGTCAGGCCAGTGTAGACTGAGCGGCATCTCTTTAATCTCCAATACATTGATGACTTGGATGGTGTCTTTGTCAACTCAAGTTACTGTGACAAAGTACCACAGACTGAAAATATCATCATAAAAATTTAATCTTCTCTTCTTTTAGGGAGGGACAGGAATCTCACCATGGGTACTGTACCCTCATGACGTCATTTTAAATATTTTGCTATGCTATACTAAACTACACTATACTAAACTACACTACACTATACTATACTATACTCCCCAAAGCCCTGCGCCCTAGTACCCTGAAATTACGGTATGTAAGTCTGGAGGGAACACACACGTTCAGTCTATCATAGGTTGGCGTCATCTTGGGAACCAACCCTCCAGAGTGGCACAGACAGCTCCTCTGGGTCCCCTGACTATATACATGCTGTCTTTCTTTGATTGTTTCCTTGCTCACCATACCTCCCCTCATTCACTCAAAATCACTGCACAGTTCTCTCAGGAGCCCTGGGATGTATTCAGCTTCTCTGGCCATTCTCATACTGATAGGTCCTTTCTCCAGACTAAACACTCAGGCTCTTCCCATAAGTCCCCTTGTCTCTTACTGGACAGGTCTATCTAATGAGAATGGAAACCTTAAGTATATTTTTGTATCTTGAAGAGATCTGAAATTGACATTGAGGATGTAGCTCGGGGATGGAATGTTTGGCAGCAAGCCCACGGCCCTGGGTATGATGCTCAGTGTGGTGTAATACGGACATAGTGGTCCATGCCTTTAGTCCTAGAACTTAAGAGAGCTGGTGGGGAGAGCAGGAGTTCAAGTTTTAACTACATGGTGAGTTTGAAGCTACTTTGGTTATATTTAGGAGAAGGAAAGAGAGAGAGAGAGATGAAATCTATATGAGAGAGGAGAGTAAAAGCCATATATATACACATATATATGAGAGCCTGATGTAGATCCTACTACTACCTCAAAGAACTGAGAATTGGTTGGGATTGTTTTGTTGAAAAGACTGTTCTATAAAGATTGGTAAATGATCAAACTCCTCTCTAGGGCAGTGACAGCTTATGGCCAGCTAAACCATAAAATCATCCTGAACTCAGTACTTCCTGGTCAACTGGACCATAGAGTTTGTTGACAATAGAGTGGCCTTCCAGAACGATTTAGTTATAGGTTCACCCTGGGCTCAAAAAACTTAGGATTTTTTTTTTTACAGGAATAGCTATTCTTGAAAGTTGTCCATGGTTGTCCCTTCAGGGAATTAGAACGCTAAGAGCCTGGAATATGGTTAAGTGATAGAATTCTTGCCTAGTTTGTCTACCATGTGCCAGATCCCAAGTTTGATCTTCATATTTCCATCACCAAAGGTGGTGCTAAAAAGTCCTTTACCTTTGGCTCAAGAAGCCAGGCATGGTCATGTAAGCCTATAATCCCAGTTCTCAGGAAGCTGAGGCAGGAGGATTGCTGTAAGTTTGAGCCAAGCTTGAGCTATAGAATTAGTTCCAGGTCATTCTGGGCTACCAAATGAGACCCTGTCTGAAAACAAAATAAAAAATATACACATTAAAAGTTTGATTTGACCCCAAATCCTTCATATACATCTTCTTTACATTCAGACGCCCCTCCATTATGAAGCACTTTAGGGGGTGGCCTCAAACAGCATCTGTCTGTGGATATACTGGGGTTCTTTAATCGCAAAATAATGAGTGTGAAGGATGTCCCGAGCTTCCTTCTAAGATAGTTTGTCCTTCGTAACTCACCCAGAGCTAACCCATGTCCTGGGGGGTCTTGCACACCTCTCACTCAGCCGGAATTGTCATTTAGAGGCTGTGGGCACAGGAAGAACAGCTTTGCACTAACAGGTTTTCTCCGGGATTCCTTGCTGACTCATTGTGGCCCTGGGCGATTACTCTGGCCTTTCACATAGCAGGTTCCAGGCTGTGCAACTCCCAGGGCCCAGCTCCAGCTCCTTCCACGACCAGGAGGCCTTGGGGAGAAAGAGCAAAGGGCATTGGGAGACCTGGATGGCTTCTCTGTAAATCATGGCCGCGGGTTCTGGAACCCAACCTACCATGGCTGCTCTGTGAATCATAGCTACGGGTTCTGGGACCCATCCTACCATGGCTGCTCTGTGAATCATAGCTGCGGGTTCTAGGACCCATCCTACCATGTGCCTCTGGCCATGAGATAGTTCATACCATTGTTTTCTTCCCCCTACCTTTCCCCTGTTTATCAGAAATCAATATATAGTTCATGTATTCCCCGCTTGAGTTTTGAAATACAGAATCAGCCAAGGGGGTGAAAGTCTGCTCTACTATGGACAGAGCCCCTGACAACAAAGGCATCTTGCTGAGGTCCTCCTCCCGAGGAGTGACCTCAACAAACAGCCAGCAACAGGCCATCAGCTGGGATAGGTCCTTTTCTGAGCTTGGCAGAGCAGTAAGGGTGCATGAAGCTTGTCAGATCCCTTTGGCCCTGTTCTGCACTCGGAACTGTGGGGTCAGCCGATCCCCCACAGTTCACCTGGGAGAGAGAGGAGTGAGGTAGGACTAGCTGGTCAGCCAGGCAGACACCGAAGTCTGTCTCTTCATCAAAGACTAAGGGTCTTTCTACAGTCTGTTTGGCAAATGGCATTGGTTGACATGTGGGATCGAGAGTCTGGGTTCCTGGCTGCAGGGAGCTGCAAAGCCCTGACTCCAGCAGCTGTCAAGGGTCTCTGGCAGGCAGGGAGGAAGTTTTCAGTTCGGTTCCATGATACTTTTTCAGGATTGGTTTGGTGCCGGTGCCAAGATAATCTGGAAAATACAGGAACGGCAAGAGCCCTGCCTTGTGACCTTCTCAGCTGCTGAAGCCGAAGCTCACGCTGTGCTGCCCAGAGCTGAGGGATGAATAAAGCGCACACAGGGGAGGAAGCAACGTTTCTGCAGGGAGGCAGCTGAAGGGAGAGCGTCATACTATGGCCCCGACAAGAGACGCCGTGTGCGTGAACCAGAATTAGAGCTACCAAGGCCACTGCGCTTGGTAGATCACTTTTCCAAATCCCAAGCTGTCAGTGAGTTTGTGCTTACGGCCGTAGTTCCCCGAGGGAACAGCAGGTCTACACAGGTCCCCCGATTAGCTGCTATGCTGTGCCCAGGGACTCTGAAGACTTTGGGCCATGCTGGTATCCTACTGGCGTGTGCTTCCTCACTGGGACCCCAAGTGGCTACAGCACAAGTTTTCTTGCTGTGGCTATGGGGGCCTCAGATCAGCTTACAGAGGAAGCGGGGTCTTCACAACACGTTTGTGATACTGCTCTTCTGAAAAGGCCTGAAACCAAGCACGCCAGGTTTAGAGAAGTGTTTTGGATTGGCATTCTCCCATTAATATGAGAATCATTTTCTCTTCGGACCAACACGTGCTTGAACTCTAGAGAAGGCGCCAGCTTTTCCCAGCAGGTGTCCTAGGTTATTTGCCTGACTGTGGGACTGGCCAGACTTCCCAGGCCTGACAAATGGCTCCAGGCTACTGCTGCTACCACCACACCCAAGCAAACCAAGGTGTTGGCTTCTGTCCCCAGAACACAACTATGGCCAACGCCGAAAATCCATCCTCTCCACCTGCACTCACATGCCAGTTAAGGTCTGCCCTGATTTAATAATATGGTAATGTTGAACGATAACAAGGGATTAACTTCTACAAACAGAGAAATCTGAGCTGGGACGCTCTGTGCGCTGAACTGACTTGCCTCATTTGGGGCCACAGCCATTCTTTGGCAAGGCTGGGTCTTGGGAAGTCATGGTTGGAAGTCACTCTTGCCCATGGAGGGTGACGTCAAGGGTGTGTGTGAGAGACAAGAAGAGCAGTTGTTCACAGGGCTAGGACAACCTGGGCAGTTCTCCTTGCCCAGGGATTTGTTCAGTAGGACCTAAAAAAGTGGACCTACAGTGGACCTAAGAAAGTGAAAGCTGGGGCCTGAGATCTCTCTTCCCTGAGTCTGGTTCCCCACCAGGTCTAGGGGTAGGAAGGCGTCTCTCCAGGGAGGATGCGCTGGGCAGGGTGTAATGACTGTTTCACTTCCCTCTGGTCTTCTACAGTATTTAGAAGGGTGCCCAGGGCTTACAAGCTACTTAACCAAATAAATATTTGTCGAACAAATGAATGAATTCATCTATTTCCTCCTAGCCAGAAACTCCCTATCCCCAAAGGGAAGCAAGTCTTGGGTGAGTCACAAGTATTCCGATTGTTATATCCAAGACCCTCCATTTCCACATTGTCTATGGTTCTAGGAGTTTGCTGAGAAACCTTCACACAGCAAGACTTGGCTTTATGCAGGAACAATGCTTCCGAGAATCTGGGTGTAAGTCAGACTTTTATACAAACAATTTAGCAATGTAAATGCACAATGAGAACGGACTATTTTAAGAATGCTGTGAATTTGTGTGGAAAGAGAATAGTTTGGTAAACTAGCATAAAGCAAATGCAGGCAAATCTCCGGATTGCACACACTTGTGGATGCAGGCTCACTGCCTTCTCCCACACCACTCCGCAGCTGTGGCTAAGAACCACCTTTAAATAAAGATTGCACTACGTCATTTAAAAAGTAAGTCAGTAAATATCACTCCTGTTGTTACTTCTCCCCTTCTCCCCGGCATGGAGGATTGACCCTAGGGCTTCATGAATGCATATATCCCCAAGCCCTAGTTTACTTTTTGGGACAAGGTCTCCCTAATTTACCCAGGCAAACCTTGAACTTTCAATCCTCCTGCCTCCACCCTTTGATTAGCTGAGATCACAGGCCTGCTTCATCAGCTCCAGCTGTTGTTAAGCAAACAAACAAACAACTGTGTGTATCGTGTGTGCATATAGTACGTCTGTATATGTAATGCATATGTGGAAGGCAAAGGCTGATGTTGGGTGTCTTCTCCTAATGTCTCTCACTGAACCTGGAACTCATCGATTTGGCTAGACTGGCAAAAGCAAAAACTCATCCTGCTTGGACCCCGGAGCACTTGGGTTGCAGTCACACACCACTGTGCCCAGCGTGTTCACATAGGTGCTGGGGACCCGATGGCGGGTCCTCAGAGCGGCACCACAAGCGTGGGTGCTGGGGACCCGATGGCGGGTCCTCAGAGCGGCACCACAAGCGTGGGTGCTGGGGACCCGATGGCGGGTCCTCAGAGCGGCACCACAAGCGTGGGTGCTGGGGACCCGATGGCGGGTCCTCAGAGCCGCACCACAAGCGTGGGTGCTGGGGACCCGATGGCGGGTCCTCAGAGCGGCACCACAAGCGTGGGTGCCGGGGACCCCGATGGCGGGTCCTCAGAGCCGCACCACAAGCGTGGGTGCACCAACTGGGCCAGCTCCCCAGCCTCTGCTGCTTTTATAAACATGCAGTGGTTTCACTCTGGGCCTAAGGCAGGAAGACTGCTGCCTGTTCGAGGTCAGCTTGGGTTATACAATGATTTTCCACATCACTGGACCACACATTGGGAGCCTGTCTCACAAAATCAAAGCAAACCAAACCAAACTGATACAATAAACAAAGCCAAGGGGAGCAGCAAGTAGCTGTAACTCAGTGCTTCAGAAGTGGCCGAAAGATCAGGGGTTCAAGGCCAGTCACAGTTACATACTAAAGCCAGCCCAGACTACAGGAGCCCCTGTCTCAAACAAACAAAAAAACTAAACAGCCAATCAACCACGAACAAAACAACAAAGTGTATATTTTAAAAATGCCTGGTATTGATAATGTTTTTCTCATCTTTCAGGATTGTAGCTGCTGATTCTGATTCCGAGTAGTGGCAGAGGGGAAATGGGTCAGGGATCATTCACCACCAGATGTTGGTTAGCTTCTGGGAAGCCAGTGAGTCACGTGTGTGCGTGTGTGTGTGTGTGTGTGTGTGTGTGTGTGTGTGTGTGTGTTGGAGGAAGTGTCTAGGACTAGTTTATCCAGCCTCCAGTTTTACCTGCCTTCTGGGGACTGAGTGCATGTGTGTGGCTGGGATGGGGGTGCTGAGGAGGGTTGGAAGAGACAGGAAGTCGATTATCAGCATTGGTTAGTAACAGACAGCGCTCTGCCTGCAGGAGAACCATACAATCATCTCTTGTCTTTCAAGTGGGATTGGCTACAGGATAACCTTGGATACAAAAATCTAAGAATAATCAGCCTTTTATACAGAACATTCCAATATTTACATATAATCTATAGTCACCTTTCTTCCCCTATACTTTAACTCATCTCTAGATTTCTTAAAATGTAACACTATGACAATAGTTGTTGTACTGTGCCATTTATCATGGGACAAGAAGTCTGCATAAGCTTAGAGTAGATGCAGCCCAGCCCACTCCCTGCCCACTGCAATACTCCCATTCCGCATTTGGTTGAAATTCTGGAAAAGGACCCAGGAATGCAAACCCAGTGCACTTCTTCCATATTTTAAGTGGTGCTAGGGCATGTGACATAGCTTGGCCTCAGAGGTTTTAAGCCTTCGAAATGCAGACTGGCGCACATAACCCTAACTATGCAGCTAGGTTAAGCTTAAACCCTACAGGAAGAGCTCACAGTCACGAGGAACACACATGTTCAGGCTGCTTCCTTAGGCAGGCAGAGATGGCGAAGGGAAAGGGACCATACATCTCCCTGGTTACCCCTCATCCTGAGTCACTAAGCTCCAAAGATCTGAAGGAAGTCTTGTCTGGTCTCTTTGAGATTAAGATAATCTTCAGTGAAACCTGACTGCTAGCTTCTCCTAATGAACACATGCAGGTTTTCCTGTTTGGTACCTTGACCTTCCTATTCTTGTTTGATCTCCATCTATGAATTGCGTTTGACCCGATACATAGCCTGGTGCTGCTGTAGAGAATGAGGTACAACCTAGAACTGACCACTTGCTTGGAAAAAATTTAATCTGCAAGAAACTTTGTCCAAGTAAAGGAGGATAGACCCACGTGACAAATTCTGCAATCCTTACAAAAAGGAGGGGGGGATGCCTGTAACATGAAATATACAATCTTAATCATTTTTGGGTGCTCAATTTCGCGCTATTAACATTTGTGCTGCTGGGGGGCTCTCCCATCGTCTGTTTACAGCAATCAGCAAGTCCTGTCTCCTCCCACACCCTACATCGTCTGTTTACAGCAATCGGCAAGTCCTGTCTCCTCCCACACCCTACATCGTCTGTTCACAGCAATCGGCAAGTCCTGTCTCCTCCCACACCCCACAGCACTGACATTACAAGTGCTCAGGATCACTCTGGCTTTTTTATGTGGGTTCTGGGAATTGCACCCTTAGGTTTGTCCAGTAAGTGCTCTCACCCACTGAACCAGCCTTCCCGCATTTATCTGTTCAGTTATTTGTCTGTATGTGTCCATCAGAGGCAAAGAGATAAACACACAGCTTAATATTAGTCAACCTCAAAAAGGAACAAATTCTGGTCATGTGATGTTATGGATGAACCCAGAGAGTGAACTAAGCAAGGCACAGAAGAGAAACAATCTTGCAATTCCCTTTACATGAGATACTTTGAAAAGACACATTCACCATGCCACATCCAGGTCAGATGGTACACACCCATTGCCAGGGGTCTAGTCAGATGGAGACCTACAAAAACCCACAAGAGATCGCAATGCAGAGAACAAGAGTTTTTGTGGTGCCCAGTCCCAACTGCTACATCTACAATATAATCCTACACCCAAGGCTCAGGGGTCATTTTAGAAGACCTGGAGGGGAGATTCTGGAGAGCCAGAGGAACAGGAAGTTTGCTAGATGATTGTGTCTCTAAAAACATCAGAGAAGTTACACTGAAATTTCATCCACATGACTGCCTAAACAAGACCTAAACAATGACACCACCAATGTTGACAGAAGGGGAGGCTCACAGGCCATAACCCTAGACAAGAACTGCAGGCAACCGTGGAATGCCAAGAGTGAGAGAAATGATCTTTCCCATAAAAGATAGCAATTATCCAATACCAAGTAGTCGGCACTGAGATTGTACATACAGATAGCCAGACAACATTATACAGCAATACCAGTTGTATTTATGTTTTTAGGAATAAACACACACACACACACACATGTTGATGTGGGAGGGTCTTCTGTCTATGTGTTACTTTCATTGGTTAATAAAGAAACTGCCTTGGCCTTTTGATAGGACAGCAGCTTAGATAGGTGGAGTAGACCTAACAGAATGCTGGGAGAAAGAAAGCAGAGTAGGGCAGACGCCACGACTCTCCTCTCCACAACAGACGCTGGTTAGACTCATGCTGGTAAGCCACAGCCAAATGCCAATACAGATATTAGAAATGGGTTAGATCAATATGTGATAGTTAGCCAATAAGGGATTGGAAATAATGGGCCAGGCAGTGTTTAAATGAATGCAATTTGTGTGTTGTTATTTCTGGTGTAAAGCTCGCTGTGTGGGAGCCAGGCGGGATGAAAAGCAGGCCTGCTCGCCTCATCACTACAACATTTGTATCAACAACTAAAGAAAAGAGGACACGAATTTCAGAGAATGAGGGGTAGGGTACATAGGTGGGGTTGGAGGGAGGAAAACGAAGTAGGGAAATAATGTAATTATATTGTAATTTCAGAAAAGTTTAAAATATTACAAAAAGACACTTGCACAGAGACAGAAGGTAGACTAGAGGTGAGTGGGGTCAAGGAACGGGGAGCCTACTGTTCCTTTGTTACAGTGTGCATTAGGGATGAGGGAAGATTCTGGAAATGGTTGCACAACATCTGAACGTGCTGGATGTTACCGAACTGCACAGTTAAAACGATTAAGATGATCAGTCTGACGCTCTGTATTTTACCACAAACAGGACTTCATGCTGATGACTCTGGATCCAACACAGTTGAGCCTGTTGTGGCCACCCCTCTCCTCACCTCTGAGAACTCACTTCTTCCTCTGAGAACGAGAGACTGGCTCACCTTGTCCCCACTAACTTCTGTTCAATCTGAGAAACCATTTTCAGAATCGCCGACACGTGGGTCTGCGGGACACAAACGTATTAACGCCATTACTTGTTCACAGCTTAATTTCCTTTAATCGCACACTATCAGAGCATGCTTGGGTACTGGGGCTCCTTCTTCCGTGTTATGGCATTGCTTATTTACAATGTAGTTAGGTTCATTTGTTACCGTTTTTGTCCTGTTCTGAGTTTCAGTCCGCATTCTAATTTTTTTAATTTACATTTTTTTCATGTTTACTCTTTGTATATAGTTCTTGGGTTTTAGCCAACACGTGGCATCTGTCAGTCACTAGACATAGGCAGCTGTCTGTTCACCTTTAGATGCCCTTACGCCGCCATTTGGTCGTCGACTCCTCCCAACACCTGACACCCACTGATCTCTTCCCTGCTCCTATAGATTTTCCTCTTGCCAAATGTCAAATAAATGGAGCCATGCAATATGGAGCCTCTTGGCTTCAGATTACTCCATTTATAAAACACATTTAGGATCCACCCACGCTGCTATTTTGTCACCCTCCGTACTTTGTCCTTTCTTGGGGCTTGGATGTTTTCTATCAGTCATACAGATTCTGATCTTTGTCTGCTCAGACATGAATTTCTTCTAGTTTTGGCAATTATGAGCAAAGCTACCAGAAGCCTACATACATAGTTTCTTTTCTTTTAAGATTTGCCTAATTTTTTTTTTTTTTTTGGTTTTTCAAGACAGGGTTTCTCTGTAGCTTTGGTGCCTGTCCCGGAACTAGCTCTTGTAGACCAGGCTGGCCTCGAACTCCCAGAGATCCTCCTGCCTCTGCCTCCCAAGTGCTAGGATTAAAGGCGTGCGCCACCACCGCCTGGCCCTTATTTTTAATTATATAGTTTTGTGTGTGTCCCCGTAGTATGGGTACGTGCACATGAGTTCCCGTGCCTCCAGAGTCCTGGAAAGGGAATGAACCCTCTGGAATTACAGACGGTCGTGAACCACCAAATATGGGTGCTGGGAACCAAACTCAGGAGTCTAGCAAAGCAAGCACACTTCTCTCCAGCCCTCAGACATAAGCTTTAATGTGCATACAAGTCTTCATCGCTCTAGGATAAATGCCCTTGAATGAGATCACTACATCCATCATACGCCGAGTGCATGTTTATATGAAACTTCAAAACTAGAACTCAGAAGTTGCAGTATCATTTGCCCCCACGCGAGCTCGCTGGTAATACGGTCACAGGGTTGTTTGCCGCTCCAAGCTTTGTATCGCTTTAAGCTGTTCTAACGAGTAGTGTCTCATTGTGGTTCTGATATTTTACCAGTGACTAATGATGTAAAAATCTTGTCTCTATATTTCAAATTAATAATAAATATGAGTAGATCCTTAAGTATTTCTAGCCTAATTGCATTTACCATCCAACTATTGGAGGCCATTACTGTAGGGGTTGACTAGGGAGGAACTTGGTCAGGGCTGGAGCTGAACAGATTGCACAGGGTGGGGATGGTGTGGTGACCAGAACTGTTTAGCAGTGGGGAGGATCCAAGCAGGCTGAGACTGGCCTAGGCGGGGCATACCGAATCCCAGTTGCTGGGATCTATGGTGGCCTGGAAGTCCTTCCGATGGACGAAGAGATAAACTCAGGAGCTGATGCTTGTCATTCCTGTCCCCAGTGGTTCCCTCTAAAGGTTACCTTTAAAAGGAGTTTTGTACATTTTACACACAAGCACCACTCTGCTTCAAGAACGCACTTTGAACTGGTTGTTACGATCACTCCCATTTTACAGATAGGGGAAGCAGCTGGGAGAGGTTGAGTAATCTAGCCAAGATGACCCAGGAGAAGCCGGCTACTGTAAGCAGCAGGGTGAGAACTCTGAGCCAGGGCGCTTCTTCTGGAGCTGTGCTTTCTGCTATCATCCTTGCTGTGTGTGCATGTGTGTGCATGTGTGTGTGTGCATGTGTGTGTGTGCATGTGTGCGCACGCTAGGGGAAGATGAAGGCACACTATTGTCATCACAACAAAATTAATCCTGAGTTTATTTTTTATAGCTATGTCTACATGCCCTATAAAAGTTAATGAGTCTCCACCAGTGTAAGCAAGCCACTCCTGAGCTGTATGGGACTTCAAAGATGAGTAAGACATTATGTTGACATGAAGCGACTTATATGCAAATAGTTTAGATTGGATGATTCTCAAATTGACGGCTTGGGTGATTTCCCCAAATTCCTTGCTCAGACACAACTGCCCACCCCACACCTCTACCTGGATGGCTGAGAGATTTCCAAACTCAAAACACCTAAAGTCAATTTTCTGTTCTTTCCCAAATGCCATTAGCCCATTTCCTCCCCCCCCCCCCCCCCCCCCGGCAGTGATGACTTATCCCAAAGCCTTGGGCTCATCCTGAATTTCTTTCTTTTATATCCACATTCCGTTCATTAGCGTGACCTGCGGACTCTGGGTTGAGAGACAGCAGAAGTCACCCTGTGTCTCTCCTATGCACACTCCAGGCCACTCTGGCCCAACTGCTGTCATTTCTCCCTCTGCCCCATACTGTGTCTTCTCAAGGAAAGCAATCTGATGAAAATAAGGTCAAATCATATTGTTCTCCCTGTTGAAAACTATGTCTCTCTCATTTAAAATAGAAGCCAGGAAAGTTTCAATGGCCCCTGAAGTCCTGAAGCATGTCATTCTGACTGCCTCTCCCTCTGCCTGGCCACATGGCCCCTGAGCTCTGCTGGGATCTCTTGCTGTCAGGCTCTGCATCCACAGTCCCTTCCGCTCGCTCCAGAACTTCACGTGCCTGACCTACTCAGTCTTCCCAGGCAATCGCTCCTCAGCTCACGTTGCCTAGTCTCTTCTCCTGTGCTTTCTCCGGAGTTAGTGTATTGTAGCATCTGATGCTTGTTCGAGATACAGTACTTTATTTCTTTATGTGCTAAAAGCCCTGTAGGGCATTGGCTGATCTGCTTTGCTCTCTCTATGTCCGTAATCCCTAGAACAGAACCGAAAGCACTCATTGGATACAACAGACAAGTCACTCTTGAGTGAGGGAACATGGTAATAGGAGATGAACACGATCCACGACACAAACTGGAGGTCAAAACGGGTGCTTGGGAGACAGGGTTGCATCCAAGGGAAAGGCATCACTCTGGGTGTCACCTCTACACCTTGTGCTGTTTTCTGCTGTCTCTTTCAGACTCTTTCGTGTTTAGCATTTAGATTAGGATCACAGTGGCAATTTCTGAAACGTTAGCTGTTCTTAGCACACACACCCACTCACGTGAAAAAAAAATTTTTTTAAACAAAGTGACTGGTTTTCAGGTGCCCTTCCCTCTGCTGTGAGTGTCCTTTCAGTTAGGGGTGTCCCCATTCCTCCACACGCAGGGCTGCCTCAGCCCCCACAGTGCTTCCCAATTGCCTGATCATTTTCTTGCTTCTTTGTTTGTTACTAGAAGTCCTTTTGGGGCTATGGGAGTCTTGTGTCCCCCCCTTTCTTAATTTCTATCTGAGTTGTCTGGCCTTTTCTCAATGTCTAGAATAACTGGGAGTCTTGTGTCCCCCCCTTTCTTAATTTCTATCTGAGTTGTCTGGCCTTTTCTCAATGTCTAGAATAACTGGCTGTTCAGGACAGAAATTGGTGCATTCACAGAGGTGGGCCCCTTCATTGCCGTCCATCTACGCTGGTCAAGCTGAATCCAGTTAGCTGGAATTCTGTTCGAAAGCAGAACACTGAGCTCCTCCTGCCCATATCATTCCCACACCAAAGACTGTAAAAGAGGCCGGAAGAGAGAAAGCAGGAAGTGCTGACATGTATTTTTTTCATTTCACTTGGTGAAGTCAAGAGAAGTGGTTGGAGAGGGCCTTCTCATGAGGGGGCAAGTTAAGTGTGGGGTTCCTGCTGCAGTCTTTCTTAGAGAGGGGAGAGTAGCCCAAGTCAGCGCTCCTTTCCTTCGGTCCCTGACCCAGGCCCTTCCGGCCCACTCCTGGTGCCATATTTCTCTGCAGAGTAACAGGGCTCATAGGGGCTCTGCCATCTTCCCTCCCGCTCGGCCTCCTCAGCAGGGACCCATCCACAGTCAGTCACTCACCACTTACTGCACCAACACCAGACCCAGGGAAGAGACTCCTAGTATCTTTCCAGGGCTACTGAGGGAACCCGCTGTCCTGGTTGTTTCCTTGTCAGTGTGACTGAAGCTAGAGCTATCTGGGAAGAGGAATTCTAATTGATAATTCTTACACACGTCTTTTCTTGGTTAATAATTGGTGTGGGAGAGTCCATATCACTAGGGATAGTGCCACCCCCCCCTCCCGTAGGCGATTCTGGGTGGTAAAAGACACAGACAGAGCAAGTCATGGGAAGCAAGCCAGTAAACAGCACTCCTCTATGGTCTGCGCTTCAGTTCCTGCCTCCAGGTCCCTGCCTTGAGTTCCCTTTATGATGGACTATAAACTGTGAGCTGAAATAAACCCGTTCAGAGTTTCTTTTGCTCGTGGTGTTTATCACAGCGATAGAAGACAAACTCAGACACACATCCTTGCTTCTGTGGGAGTCTACAGTTCAAGGGCTCAGTTGTGTATGCTGTGGGCCAGAAATCTTTTAGGGAAGCCATTTGGAGAGCTCTAAGAATTGAATGTGGAAAAAGGAGAAGCCTGACGGAAGGCAAGGTAATGGTGGTCAGCAGTGGTAATGGACAGAAGACAGCGGTCTTCCAGGATGTCTTAACATCTTTTCAACCCCCCTGTGTGTGTCATACTCTCCCGCCACACAACCTGATAGAGTAGGCATGGCTGCAGACAATTAATTGTCTACCATTGATCAGTGAGCCAACTGAAGGCTCAGACGGAATAAGGGCCTCACCCAGCCTTGGAGATTGAATCACTGTTAAAGACAAGACTAGAATTGGGGTTTTGTCTCTACACCAGTAACAAAGACATTATCCTGTTTACAACGAAGTCATGTGGGGCGTGTATGTGTCTCCTCATTAGACTCGTTTTGGTCAATTAAGTGTCATGACTTTCTGTAAGGATATGAAGCGTTTCCCTTGACCTTGTATGAAGAAATATGCATAGTCGCTTGGCAAGATGATGAGTGTCATGAACTGGCCACAGGAGACTTCTGAGGCAATTTCTTTTTTAGGCATAGTTATTATGGTTGGTCATACATTGCTGTGGTTAAGATTACGAGAACACTATTTGAATGCCTATTGTCAATTGGTCAATGACATGTATTCTGGCAAACGCCTTTCTCTGCAAAGATCACAAGGTGTATGGGTAGTCTGTGGAAGCCCCCCATCTGGTGAAGGCAGGACTAAGATGAGGTGCATCTCAAGCCCAGTTCTTTCTTTCTTTTTTTCCTTAGGGTTTCTCTGTGTAGCCCTGGCTGTTGTTCTATAGACCAGGCTGGCCTCGAACTCCCAGAGATCCGCCTGCCTCTGCCTCCAGAGTGCTGGGATTGAAGGTACATACCACCACTGCCCAGCAGAGCCTAATTCTGATTCACTTGTGCGAAGGACTAATGTGCCCCAATTACCTGGACATGACGGCAGGCTGACTGTGCAGATAGCCCCGCCCACTCTATAAGTCTCTGCAGCCTGTGCAGATGGCCCCGCCTACTCTGTAAGTCTCTGCTGACTGTGCAGATAGCCCCGCCCACTCTATAAGTCTCTGCAGCCTGTGCAGATGGCCCCGCCTACTCTGTAAGTCTCTGCTGGCTGTGCAGACAGCCCAGCCTACTTTGTAAGTCTCTGAGGGATTTTCATCCAGAATCTTCTATTCCCAATATGGAGTTTGAAGTAGACAAAGTCCTCCTGCATCAAGCATTCCTGGTTAGTTGCTCCCACATCCATGACTGGAAGGACCTAGGCATACATGGGGAAATACAGGGCTCCTTTAAGGTCAGCAGAGTTCACACAGCAGCACCTGCTGCCACTGTGCCCAAAAGCGTGGGTGTCACATGGTCCGACCTGGTAGTTTTCTTCAAAAAGTCAAGAAATTATTCTGCCGGGTGGTGGTGGCGCACGCCTTTAATCCCAGCACTCGGGAGGCAGAGGCAGGCGGATCTCTGGGAGTTCGAGGCCAGCCTGGTCTACAAGAGCTAGTTCCAGGACAGGCACCAAAGCTACAGAGAAACTCTGTCTCGAAAAACAAAAAAAAAAACCCAAAAACAAAAACAAACAAACAAAAAAAAAGAATTACATTTCTAAGTGTAAAGTTTCCAACATTTCAATACTGACTCAGAAACACTGTAAACACTGTAGAACGTGTGCTCTGCACTTCAATACTGACTCAGAAACACTGTAAACACTGTAGAACGTGCGCACTGCACTTCAATACTGACTCAGGGTGACTGTCCCCACCTCCTTCACTGCACCCACCTTTGGCTGGCGTTTTACACAAACTGCCCCTCTACACACACACACACATCCTTTTTTGGTTAAATGAATTGAAAACGCCAACACCACGCTCTTCTGTTCCTCAGTTTTGCAGCCTATCATCTCATAACCAGGATGCACGTGTGAAGACCACAAAATCATGACTGAAAAAGTAAACGCGGTAGGATGGTATTTAATATGCAGGCGATACTCACACTTCCTCGATTATACTTTCTCTCTGAAACTTTTTAAAAACTTACCTTTGTAGTTTAAGTGTATGCGTGTGAGCCTGCCCATGTTTGAGTGTACGAGGTGGCCCGTGGAGGCCAGAGGAGGCCGTGGTGTTGCCTAGACCTGGAGTTACAGGGGGTTGTGAGCAGCCATGTGGGTACTGGGAACCACCTGAGCCTTCTGCCGGAGTAGCAGGTGCCCTTAGCCAAAGAGCGACCTCTCCACATCTGTGCACTTCCTTTCCTTAACCCACAAACGAATCTGCAATCCCGGAGTACAATTAGCTCAAGCTCTCTAGCGTCCTTCCACAGCCAAGGTCAGCTTCTTCGTCCCTCACCGCACTCACAGTTGACAAGAGTCCTGACTCTTTGAAGATGGGGTCTGCATTTCTCTGAAGATGGTTTTAGTACAAGCTACACAGAAGTGCTGCCGTGTCTTCGGCGCAGCACTGACGGAGACGAGTGTGCCAGTTCACTCAATGACGGGCGAGGCCACGCCAAGGTGGTTTCCACTGGCAAGCTCCACTGTCAGGTGACCCCGTTTCCCTTTGTACCTAGGAAATAACCTTTGGAGTGATGGTTTGAGACTGTCACTTCTGGTTTGTTTGGCGTCATTGTAGGTGGTCTGGGAATTCAAAAATGGCAATGATATTAGAATAAGCAGTTGTCTAAGTTCTTAAGGCCAGGTACGCCGGAGCTCGGGGCGCCTGTACCAGGTACGCCGGAACTCGGGGTGCCTGTACCTGCTGCTGGTCTCTGCATCCAGGAGCCCTCATCTGTGATCACTGGAAGTGAGGACTGTATTTGTCACAGAAATCAGAGGATTATCATTCCAAGCAGACACAAGCAAATCTCTGTGTGTTCAAGGTCAGCTTGATAGACCAGTGAGCTCCCAGTCTTGCAGGGCTTCATAGTGAGTCTCCGTCTCTCAAAATAAAAACAAAGCAAACACACTAAATAACCAACTTTGAGTGGTGTGGGGGTGTGCTTACTCTACGCCACTCAGGGAAGAGGCAGAGAAAGCAGCATATAATCCCATAGGTGCCCGTGTGCACAATTAGGAGATTGACGGGGCAGCCTGTAAACCTAGGTGGTGGAAGCACAGACAATTTATTTTCTTCTTTACCCTGTTTTTGTGTAGCTCAGGCTTTCTCTAACAAACATTTGCTACTTTCATCATAAAAAAAAAGAGTACAGTAAAAGTTATTCAAACAAATTTAGCCTCGTTTTCCCTGCACTCTCTGTGGCTCTGGGCATAGTTCCCAGGACCTCTTCTCCTCCCTCCTCCCCCTCCCCACCCTGCCCTGATAAATAACAAGCAAATAAATATTTCAAAGGTCCTGCTCTCTGATGCTGCCCAATACCAGCAGCAAATTAAAGAGACACTGCCTTGTTCAGAAGCCCAATCTCACTGTGTTCCTGGCTCTCTCTGTCTATGACTGGAAGCCCAAGAGGGCCTTGTAGGAATCTGACAGACATTAAAAGAAACAGCTGGCCACCATGGGATGTGGGGCGAGGGAGGGGGGCCTTGGCCCCTCCTACTCAGGACTAGAGTGTCTCATTGGAAGGGTTATCAGTCATTTACACTTCAGTGTGGCCAAGTCTGTCCCTTTGCAGACAATGGATTGATAAGAACAGAGGCCACTACATTCCCAAGAACGACAGAATCATTCCTTTAGATTCTTGAATGTTGACTCGAAGGGAAATGACTTTTAATAGTATACACGGTTAGCAGAGACCATTTCAGGGATCTTTTCAGACAGGGACCCTCACCACACCAGCTGAACACTGGAATCAGCTGGGCAGCGTCAACAGAATAGACGGATGCCCGGCACCACCCATAGAGTTTTGGATATCAATGGCCTCCTATGTAGTCCAGGCTGGTCCAAGACTTCCCATGCAACAGAGGATCTTAAACATCAGAGCCTCTGCCTCTATTCCTTAAGTGCTGACAATAGAGGGTGCACCACCCTACCCAGTGTGTTTCATACTAGGCTTGAACTCAGGGCTTCCTACACACTAGGCAAGGAGAACTCTGCCAAATTAGTTACATGCTTGACCCTCAACCAGATATTTTCTTAGCATGTCACTCCCAAGATTCCTGCCAGGACTGAGAGGAACTGATTTATGCCTTCCCATCATCTCTCTGGGGTTAAGGGTAATTAAGCTAGTCAGGAGTGATGGCACACACCTTTAATCTCAGCACTCTGGAGGCAGAGGCAGGCAGATCTCTGTGAGTTCAAGCCCAGCCTGGTCTTTAGAGTGGGTTTCAGAACAGCCAGGAGCTAGAGAGCGAGACCTTGTCTGGAAAAACAAACAAAGAAACAAACAAAATAAACAAAAAGCTGATGCGTGTGTGTGAGGGGGAGTGCTTACGCGTGTTGTGGGTACAGATCAGAGGGTAACTTGCAGAAATCAGTTCCCTGCGGACTGGGGATTGAACTCGA
Organism: Microtus pennsylvanicus; assembly: GCF_037038515.1. Lineage (NCBI taxonomy): Eukaryota > Metazoa > Chordata > Mammalia > Rodentia > Cricetidae > Microtus > Microtus pennsylvanicus. The sequence goes on along the minus strand of NC_134599.1, from coordinate 34,505,085 downwards.
GTCCTTAGGCTTGGCGGTAGGTGCCTTTTATCCACTGAGCCATCTTTACTTGCCCTTGTTAAGCGTAATTTAAAGAGTGCCACTAATAAAAACATCCAGATGCAATTAGCAGTAAATAGTCTTTTTTATTCTGACAACTAATTTAGTGTTTAATAGATATGTCTTATACTTGTGCATAAACAGGAGCCATGGTCAGAAACCGGATTGAGGAATCAAGCAGAGATGATATTTGTTTGTTTGTTTGGTTGGTTTTTCAAGACAGGGTTTCTCTGCAAAGCTGTGGCTGTCTTGGAACTCCCTCTGAAGGACAGGCTGGCCTCGAACTCACAGAGATCTGCCTGCCTCTGCCTCCTGAGCACTGGGATTAGAGGTGTGTGCCTCCACCAGAGATAGTATACCTAACTTCAAACATTTGGAGACAACATTATTATGTATTGCTTTTGATTTTCTGACACCTGGAACAAGTTGAGATTGGTCAGAAAAACAAGCAGGCAAAAAATTACAAGCAACATGGTCAATTTTTAGTCTTGAGCCTGAGGATGAAAGTCTCTGTGTGTTTGATGCCTTCTGCCTGCAAACCAAAGAGGAGTTGTTTGGGTTAACTCCAGAATGAGTTTTTTGGGGGTGGGTATGGAAGCACGAAGAACAGGAAACAACCTCAGATGCACTGAAGTGCACATCTCAGGGAGGCTGAGCTACCAACAGGAAACACTATGTTTAGGCACAACACAGCTGTTGTGACATGGTATTTACTCATTCTGTTAGCCACAGACACCAGCTCAGCTATTAGGGTGTCTGGGCCACCCTTCTCCAGCCATGTTGCACCTACTCCTATGGCTTTTTGAACCTTTGGTCATTTGTTCTAAGATTTTTTAATTCATTGAATTAACAAATATTAGCCAGGTATTGTTTAGGCCCCAAAGACAACGTATTAGGCCAAGGCCAGTGGTTCTCGACCTGTGGATCATGGCCGTTTTAGAGATGATAACCCTTTCACAGGGGTCACATATCAGATATACATATCAGATATTTAAATTAGGATTCATAACAGTAGCAAAATTACTGTTATGAAGTAGCAATGAAGTAATTTGCAGCATTAGGAAAGTTGAGAATCACCGCATTACTCAATTAGGGTGTTTCTACTCTAACAGAGGAAGACACCATCAACAACGGAAGCCCCACATAGGTCAGAGGGTCAGTGTGAATAGAGAGGCAAGAGGGCAGATTCAAGCCTCCCAGTTCTATTGCATAGAAGTCTACACTGCAAACGTGGCCAATGAACCTAAAACTGGAGCTTTCTGTAGGGAGTCAGACAAGCAGGTGACTCTGTATAGGAAAGGCAAGGACTCTGTACATGTCCAAGGAAAGAGCTACAGTGGCCAACGTGGCTATGGGGACCAGGCAAAGCTGGTTCTCTAGGAGATGCCCAAATCACCAAGACTGTGCTGAGTTGTAAGTTTATTGAGTCCACCTGTTGATGTCAAAAGAAGGACTCTGCTCAAGAAGATGGAATTGCTCTGGGCTAGAGAAGACAGAGAGACAGAGGCTGTGGGCTCCAGTTCCAGACTTCAGGCTGTTATTGTTCTGAAGTTTGAGGAGAAATACAGCTATAAAAAAAATGACCCATTGGAAAAGAAATACAGCTCAATTTAAACTTCCCAAAGAGGGGTATAGCATCAGAGAAGGAGAGAGGCTGTGGTGGTTTGAAAGAAAATGGCCCCCAAAGGGAGTGCTATTAAGAGGTGGTTTTGTGAGAGTAGGTGTGGCCTGGTTGGAGAAAGTGTGTCACTGTGGAGACAGGCTTTGAGGTCTCTTCTGCTCAGGCTCCCCTCGGTGTGACACTAGGTCGACTTCCTGCTGCCTTCAGCACCACATCCGCCCGGATGCCCCCATGCTCCCCGCCATGTTGATAATGGACTAACCTGAAACTGTAAGCTAGTCCCAATGAAACGTTTTCCTTTATAAGAGTTGCCACCGTCATGGGGTCCTTCCCATCCATAAAGACCCTAACTAGGACACATGGTGACAGGTGGCACCGTGTTTTATTGTGCACAATGGACAAACTGAACTTCAGGTGAGAGCTGGGGTGGCCAGGGAGCAAACCAAGGACGCACTAGGGAGGAGCTTTCCAAGCACTAGAAAGAGGAAATAGAAAGTTCTAGGTGGTGGAAGCTGGGGATTTGCTTGTGTTAAGGAAGAGCAAAGACATGTAGCTGGAACATACAGAGCTGGGATATGAGGACCCAGGTGAGACCAGTGTCACCTGAGTTTAGAACAGAGGGGTGATGGGAACACCTTTGCTGTTATTGTGTAACAGACGCTGTTACTATTATAAGATTGTGCACGGTGATAGGTCTGATAAAGAGTTTCGTTTGAGCTTAGTGTGTCCTTTGACTCTCTTCCCCCACACAACGTTTGTAGATCACAGAGCGCAAAGGAAACAGAGAGAGCAATGAAGTGGAGCCACGCGACAAGCTCTCAAGGCCCACCCCAGCTACACACTTCCACCAGTGCATTTCCACATCCTACGAGTCCAATTACCTCCTCAAGCAGTGTTGCCACCTGGGACCAAGGAAGGGAGCCTATGGGAGACATTGCTCTCTCACGCCGTGACATCCACTGAAGTCTATAGTTCATAGTAGGGTTTTCACTTTGAGCTGAATAGTCCGTAGGCTATCCACTTTTGTTTCGGGAAGACCAGGGCTGCTGGTGTGATGGGGGACAAGGATGTGGACCGAACAGTACGTGGAGAGGCTGCTGTTGGACTCTAAGTGTAATCCAGGAAATTTGGGAGTGGACTGTGTGAGTTGACAAGAGTTGCTGATGCATTACCGAGGCGGGGGATGAAGTAAGGGCATTAAGGATGACTACAGGAGAAAATAAGAACGACCACAGGCTTTGCTTGAGTAATTGGAAAGGTTATAAAATGGGGAACTACAGGAGAGAAAGAGCTAGGAAACAAACGGAGACCATTTTTTTTTCCTTTTTGGATAAATTTAGTTGGAAATGCTATCCAAAGGTACATTTCAATCAAGAGTTGAATTCTGAGTGGCACTCAGGAGAAAGGCCTGGACTTATACATACATTTGAGATCATCAGTTTCTACATAGCAAAACATGGGACTGGATAAGGTCAATCCGAGCGTGGGTGTGGATGGAGAAGAGAAAGCCCAAACCCTAGCATCCTCTTATAGTCAGAGACCGAGAATACAAAGTAGAAGCTGCACAGGAGGCTTGAGAAAGTAGCCAGTGAAACTGTAGGAGAAACTGAGGGTGAGGTCAGAACTCAGAGGAACTTTCTTGGGAGATCGACTGAGCCCTGTGCTGCTAGCAAGTGGGTCTAGAATTGGCCACATGCACCATTGGTGGCTCTGGCAAGAGGGAAAGCTGGGCCCGAGGACCAAGTAGGGCAGATTTAAGAAACAAAGAGATGAACTCCTCAATGCATGAGCCAGAGGAGTCAATGCAGAGACAATGACTTCAAGGGGCTTTGTAATAAAGCAAGAGAACAAGGCCACCACGACACAGGGTGTTGGAAAAGGGTCGGAGACCTGGTGAGAAATCTTATGCATGATACAGTTAGTGTGTTCAGACCAGAGATCTCACACTTGCTCCCTTTCTAGCCTTGTGTGTCCCTTGTCCTTTGGTCCGGGGCTAGATTACGTATTCTAGAGCACCAACTGGATACCCTAAGGAGCATCCCAGGGTTTGAGTATAACTGCACTCCAGTTGTAGGGCCAACCTAGGACGATCTTTTCTATGAAGTAAATGAGATTTCCCTTTGCAAGTCAGGATCTCACTCAACATGTAGCTTAGCCTAACCCTGAAACTGTGATCCTCCTGCATCATCCTTTCAGATGACATATCGTAAGGTAACACTTGGGAAGAATCCTCTCCATTCAAAGAACACGTGCACGCTCTGGAATCTCACAGCCTTGTCTTCACATTGGCAGAGCAACATCCACATGGGTCCCAGTGCCTGCTCCAAGGGGACTTCACGCTCTCCCCAGTCCTGGGTGTCCACAGCATGCCTCACTTTAGAGTTGGGGCCTCAGATGTTGGAGACCTAACCAAGGGTAGACAGGAAACTGGAATTAGGGCATAGGTATCCAGACATAAGATCCACAATCACAATTGCACCAGGCTGCCTGAGTGGCCATAGGCTTTGGATGCTGAGCTGTCTTCAGGAGGTGTTCCGTCTTGGCTGAGTTCAGAGTGAAGTCATCCCCAAGCGCCCTACATGTGATTCCCACATGGAAGTAAGGCAGATCTCCTCAGAGGTCTGTCTAGAGAGCATCATCAGGAAACTTGGACCAGACAAGGAACCTACTTGGTTTACAAGGGGCTGAGAGAGAGCCATTATTACATAAGAGAACTTCAAGACCCCAGGGCTGGGTGACATTCAACCTAGCTTCTTGGGCCCAAGTTTTCACTTTCTCAGGGGCCCAGTCCCTCACCACACTCTCCACCCCAGATGCAGCACAGCCTCTAGTATTTCCTGTGTTTCCCCTCACTCTTTTCTAAACCTCCCCCCTTCCTACCCAGACCACTGAGGATTCTGTCCCAGGAGAGAGCAGTCAAGGGAAGATAACATTGCCAACGGAGTAGCTCAGAAGGGCAGATTTCTTTTCTTTTCTTCCTTCCTCTCTTTTTTCATTTAATGTTGTTGTTTGTTTTGTTTTTGTTTTGGAGTCTGTCCAGGAGCTCACTCTTTAGACCAGGCTGGCTTCGAACTCAAAGAGATCCACCTGCCTCTACTTCCCGAGTGCTGGCTTTAAAGACAGCTACCAATGCCCAGCTAGAAGAGCACATTTCTAACGAGAGTGTCAATGGTGCTCCCCAGAGCTCTCTGAAGAAGATGGCCTTCACATTCAACTCCAAAGACTCTCAAGCGCTTGCCCTGAATACTGAGCTCTCCCTCCCAGTGACAAAGTCAACCATTCTTGGCTTTCTCCATCTTCTTCTTTCTGGCTCATCACCCATTACCCTGACTGACTCACTTGGAAAATGTGAGAAATTATTTCATAAAGAACTGCCCTGAGGGAATGGACAGGTAACAGGCTTTAAAGAAATGATATCATCTCATGCTTCATTTAGTAAGAACTATGCTCCCAGTGTGGCTGTTGGTAAGCAAGACAGAGAGCAGATAATAGAAAGATGGACAGGCTGCCAGCGGAGCTTTCTGGTAAAGCGCACTCTCCCTTTCTGTGGAGCCGGGCCAAGGAAAGCCACTCTGCCTCGCTTGCTCTGTGTAGTGAGGCAGGGCCTGGGACTCAGGCCAGCCTGATGGCGGCTGTAGAACTAACATGAGCTATGTGGCTTTGAGTCAGTGACCTCACGCTTCCATGTTCCACGCAAGGAAAGGGGACGATGATACACATTTAACTTTTCCACCACATGTGCATGTGTGTGTGAGTGTATACACGTGTGTGAATCTTTATATGTGCCAAGTGCCAGGCATTGTGGTAGACAGGGCTGAGCGTTGTGTAGGAACTCTACAGGCTGCAGGGACAGGGCAAGAAGATGGAATGGCAGGGTGGGAGTCAGTTGACATTGGAGCTGGAAAGCCTTTCTTGTCAAAGGTTAAGGAGTGCTGTTGGCAATGGGTAGTGTGGCTCCAAAATCTGGGAAGGACGGACCTTTATCCTGTTGATACCTTTGTCTTCCTTTCAGCCTCATAGAACAGGCATCAAACGGGAATCAAAGTTGTCCTGACAAGTGCAGGCCGTGGGCCAAAGGTGGGCTGAAGTATGAGGTAGACTCCAACATAGTGAGCATCCCTTCCTACCTGTCCCCACATCTGCTCTGGGGTTTATGAGCACAGCTTCCAGCTGTGTGAACTAAGGGTAGAAAAAAAGTCATATAGACATCTGTGGACTAAGATTGGCAAGCGGGGCCTCCCTCGCTCTATGGTTGCTTCCTGACACAGCAGCCACCACCCCCACCCTCACCACCAAAACAACAGCCCTAGCTCAAGTGGAAAGCCCTTGGAAAACCTCACAGAGGAGAAACCAAGAAAAAAAAGTTATAGTTTTATACGTGTATTGTTTATATTATAGCCATGGGAGTTGGATAAGGAATAGGATGGTCATGCTAAGAAATGATAAGCTGGAGGATGAAATTGAGAAACACTCAAGCAAGAAAGGAATGAAAAAGAGGAAATAAGGTTTTATATTAGAAATGCTAAATATCTGGATATCTGGAGTTATCAGAAGAGAAATCAAACTGGAAAAAAAGAAAAAAAACTTATAATACAGATAAATTTTCTGAAAAAAAAAGGTGAAAGACCAATCTCAGATAGAAAAGACTCAGATGGAAACAGAGAGAGCAAAAATCCATCTACCCATTTTAAATTATCAAAGACAAATATTCTAAAAGCTTATGAAGTTCATTAAGGTGCCTGGTTATACAATTAATAAATAAAAGTCAAAGATGCTTTTTCTGTTCATTTTTTGAGACAAGGTCTCTTTATACAACTCTGTCTGTCCTACAGCTCACTATGTAGACCAGACAGGCCGTGAACTCACAGAGATCTGCCTGCATCTGCTTTGTTGGGATTAAAGGTGTGCAACACCATTCCCAGCCCAAGTGATGTTTCTTGCAGCAGCAAATAACTGGAAAATGCAATTGAAGAGATCTCCTTTACATAACATTAATGAATATACATCTGTAAGGATAAATCCAACAAAAGACACCAAAGAATGAGAACGTTACTACGTGATATTTTGAAATCATAAATAGAATCAGGGAAACTGATTACCCTAAAGATAGCGAGTCTTTCCAGTCTGACCTCTACATTAAAGCAGAATCAGGCTGCAAGATGACTGGGCAGGTAAGGGTGCCTACCACCAAGCCTGTTGACCTGAATTCAAGACCCAGGCCATAGAAGAAGAGAGCCAGTTCCTTAAAATTGTCCTCCGACTTCTATACTTACACTCTAAATGGGTGCATGCATGTGCGTGCACACACACACACACACACACACACACACACACACACACACACAGAGAGAGAACAAATAAAATAAATACATTAATTTAAAAAAACCCTATAAATAACAAATGCACATCCCAATTGAAAATGGGCAAAAACAGTGTCAACAGGCACCACCAAGACAATATAAGGGTACCCCATAAGCACATGAAAAGAAATTAAAGTCATTTTTCATCAGTGAAAAGCAAATTAAAGACACACTGTAAACCCTTACTAATTTCAGTATGTCTAAAATTAAAACCTGATTGTGGCAAGTATTGGTGGGGAGGTGAGACAGCTTTTATTGGCTCCCGGAAGAGCTGGAAACTAGAAGAAGTCCTTTGCCAGACAGTTTGGCAGTGCCCCAGAAGGCTGAACCTACCGCACTATAGAAGTCACCCACGACACTGCTAAAGTCTTCGCCCAAGAGAAATGAAGTCGTATGTGTACACAAAGATGCCCACAGTGGCTCTGTCTGTAAGAACCCCAGCTGCCACCAACGCTGCCGTCAACACAAGGTCCCTCAAGAGAGCAGATAATCAGTCACACACATCTACAGTGGAATACCACTCCGCCACGAGAAGGAAACACGACACCGATGAATCTCAAAATAATGAAGCAAAGTAAAAGAATCCAGGGGAAAAGGAAAGAGAGAAAGGAAAGATGGAAGGGAGGAAGGAAGGAAGGAAGGAAGGAAGGAAGGAAGGAAGGAAGGAAGAGAGGGAGGAAGGAAGGAAGGAAGGAAGGAAGGAAGGAAGGAAGGAAGGAAGGAAGGAAGGAAGGGAAAGGAAAAAGTTCATTCTAGGACAGACCATGGCTCAGTGGGTTAGGCTGAGGATCTGAGTTCAGTCCCTAGGAGGACACGCTTTGAGCACACACCACACACTCCCTGCCATGGTGCAGTATTAGTTTGACTGATGGTTGATGTGAGAGGGTACAGCCCTTTGTGGGTCATGCCTCCCCTGGGTTGGTGGTCATAGGTGCTATAAGAAAGCATACTGAGCAAGTCACAGAGAGCAAGCCCGTAAGAAGTTCCCCTCCAGGCATGGTTTCTGCTTCAGCTCCTGCCTTTAGCTCCTGCCCTGACTTTCTTCAATGGTAGACTGTGATATTAATGTATAAGCAAAATAATAAAACATTCTTTGTTTCTCAGCTTCTAGGTCACGGTCTCTATCACAGCAATAAAAACCCTAAGACAACACAGTGCGCAGGTGCAGGGGCCCTCCCTGGCCTACCTGTGGGCTCTCTGGTTTGTAGCTGAGGACTGGTTGTCTGCCTGCCAGTTTGCCCCCTGCTTTGCCATAGCAGCTGTCCACGAGAAGCCTACGACAAGCCAGCAAGCCAGGTCCCTTGTGAGCCACTGTCCTTCCCTGTACCACGTGTCCCTCGAGCACTTTGCTGGCTGTGTTTCAGCTTCCGGCTTGCCAAGACCTTTCCCCCTCTTGGCATTATGGAAGCAGCTGAACTGTGAGCTCTGAGGAGCTCACCCTGGGAAGCAGGTGCCATTATCTCTTGCCATTGGCAGAATGGAGTGGGTGGGGGAGGGGAAGCCCTGGCCTGACCAATGTCCAGCAGCTCTGAGCAGTAGACCGTGTGTCCTGAAGCCCAGGCCTTTCTCTAGCTAACTGTGCAAAGCTTTGTTCTCCTTTCTCTCCATGCCCTGTCCTTCCTGAGGCTGGCAGAGATATCACGAAAGGACATAGTCAAGTCTATGATGAGCAGAGGAAAAATAAGCCACACACAGGGGCCCATGCTGGAGCTGAGCAGGAAGAGAGAACAAATCAGATGTCTTACACCTGCTCATTGCTCCTTTCTATAACCCCATCTCCAGAGCATGCACAAGACTTACAAGCTAAGGCTAGGTACTGTAGAGACTGTCCCCTTAGGTCTAAGGACCTTAGTGTGCCTCTTAAAGCAGGATGCTGGTGAGCACCACACAGATTATAGATCATTGTTTATATAAGGCTGGTGGTGAGCCAGGTGGCACTGGCCTTAGACATCAAGATTTTATGTATCTAAAACTGCATGGCAATGATCTTGAGTCCAAGGAAAGGCTGCTATCATTCTGAAATGTATTTGGCCGTAATGGCTCAGGGGGTGGGGCTATGAGTGTTATTCAAATTTTCTTTGCCTCTCAAAAACAACCACTATGCTTTGTTTTGAGGCAAGTTCTCGTGCAGCCTGGGTTGACCTCAAAGTCACCACACAATGGAGGATGGATTTGAACTTCGGATCCTTCTGCATCTGCTTACCAAGTTCCAGGATTACCACACAAGCGGTCCATGACTCTTGCTGGCTGAATCCAGAGCTATGTGATGACTCAGCGAGCGCTCTGCCAACCGAGCTACATCTCAAGCCCCTTCGAAACTCGGTGATTGAATTCATTGCCAGTAATGCTTCCCCAGGACATCACTGGCTGCAGACTGCGGCCAGCTGCTCTTCATCTTTATAAGTCAACATGTTCATACGCAAAGAAGGATGGCTTCGTGCTCAGAGTCACCCAGTCAAACACCAGCTCCACTGTGTCTGAATAATTAACTTGGGGCAAGTCCTGTAACTTCTGTGAGCCACCATTTCTTTGTTTGTACAGCAGCGTAGAGAATATTCCCTTCTCTTCCTTATGTCAAAGGCAGCAGTCAGCCTCCACCTGGCTGTTGAATGCACCTTTCTTGGAGGGACACAAACAAGTACCTGCTTCTCTTACGTCACCAGGGACAGATCAAACTCTGATTCCACTGTAGTCCAACATGTTAAGTCAAAGAGTTGATGGGGCTTATTTACAAGACATGGGTAAGGAGTTGTTTATAAGTGTGTAGATGACCGCAAAGCAGTCTCAGCCCTGGAAAGTCTCACCACAGGGTGAACGGTGACTTTCCCATAGATGCATAGGTGGAATGCCCCCTTCATTGACCTTCCAAACTCTTTGTGTGACAGGACCTCCTGAGATCACAAGACCACACACAGCTTGGACAGAATTATGTGTAGCTGGGAGGGAAGTATAGGAAGGGGTGGCTGGGATCCCAGGGGAGGATCTAGTGATCCTCCTGCCCCATTTGTCTATGAGGAATGTCAACAGGAAACATCTTGAGGGTCTCTCACACGTGGTCACAGATGCTCTGTTGAGGATGGTGATGGCTACAGTGTTTGGAGAACTGTGTTCTACAACACTGAACAAGTGTTATAAAGGTGTTCTGAAGAAGACATCTGTATAGGTTACCTGTTGACATTCAATAGTCATCTAATGCTCCACTCTACCTCCCACTACCGAGGGCTCATGTCAGCTGTAAATTCAACCTCGATCCTCCTAGCACCATGGGACAAACCTTGCCTCTGAGAATCAGTAGAGGAACCTTGGCTAGATACTGGGAGATGGAGTTGTAGTTCCTGGGCACTTGGAAGGGTTTTTGTTTGTTTGTTTGTTTGTTTTTGTTTTGTTTTGTTTGCTATTTAGGAAGTGCCCTTTATCAAAGAATGGGAAACCCATAAAACAGAGTGATGCTGGAGGCAGAGCAGCAGCCTGGATGTCTTGGGCTCTGATAGCAAGACTCTGCAATGGACCTGGGCCAGCAGCTGTTCGGCAGAAAGCATAAAGGGGCTCATGCACCTAGAGCAAACCAGAATGGATGATTGGTGGGTGGGAAACTGGTGGAGCAGGGGTGGGGTGGGGGGACTGATGGAACAGGAGAGCTGCTTCATAGACTTCCAGCTGCAGAAAAAGCAAAAAGGGATAGATAGAGGGGGAGCAAGAGGAGGCTGAGCTGGGACACCTTATACAGTGGAGAGGTCATGAGAGTTAGGTTTGATACCCCAGTGTAGAATTGGCTGTACAAGCAAGGTGGCCTGGAAGCAGGTAAGGAACAGGCAAGAGAAAAGATCTTGTGTACTCTTGGGGAGAGCAAGGCTTCATGTCAGCAAGGATTTCATGGCAGGTTTGCCTGAAATCTGCAGAACAGAGTAAAGGCAGTTGAGGGAGGCCAGGAGAGGAAGGGCTCCACCTATTCCCTTTCCTTGGCATTCTCAGAAAGCAGGGCATGGGGAAAGGGAAAAGCTTTTGCTATGTGGGTGATCATAGAGCACAGCAGAGTGAGGGGCTTAAGGCACATAGACACATCCCATGACTGCCTGGAGCCTTGGAGGGCAGAATCGAGGTGCCAGTGGGTGAGAGTCCCTTTGGAATGTGGTTCAAACTGCATCACACCGGCATCTGTTGTCTCCTGTCCCTGTGTCTGCATCTGGGTCCTTCTCTCTCTCTCCCTTTTCCCTTTTCCTGCGTTTCTCCTTCCCCTTCCTTCCTTTTACAGCACTGCAGACTGAATGCATACATGCAGCATTCCACCCCAACTCTAGCGTCTCTCATCTTAAGACACTAGCCATGGGGGATTAAGGCAATGCTAGTGACCTCATTTGATTGTGCTGATTTTCAGATAAAGTCACATTCGTAGGAGCAGGGGTTAGGTAGCCATGTTGGTACACAATCCAATCAGTACGGGGACATTCTAAGGCAGCTAGGGAGGTAGATGGGGCCTATATAAGAGCATCTATGTGTTTTCCATTTCTGCAACTGTGACAAGACCCCTAGGGGTGGACAACCTGAAAGAAGAAGTTTCTTTCAGCCCATGGATCACTGCTTTGATGAATTTGTGCCACGCTGAACACTGTACAGGATCAAACCTTCCACATAAAGGCTTAGGGACATTACACATTCAAACTGTAACAGGCTAGAGAGCAGGAAACAATGTCACAAATCCCAACATGTGCCTCAGATCATCCCACAGACCCATCATGGGGTCCTCTCACCCTTCCAGCCCTTTTCCCAGGCCTCTGGATACCAATGGGGTGATCCCTAAATTTAATACAAGATATAGAAAAATGGCAGACTCAACAAGAAAGCACTAGCACCCACTCCTTCCAGATACTAAAGTTTGGTTTGCAGCATGCTTGAGTGGTACGTGCACCTCAAGGGGGAAGACAGACCTTTGCTCCAACCTACGGCCAGAAAATAAGAAGTTTCCAATTATTAAACAACTAACAACTGTCTAATCAAACAATCTAATTAAGACGACTTTGGTCCAGATACTGTCTCTCTTCCTGTTGCCTATGGATCTGAATGTAGACTCTCAGCTCCTTCTCCAGCATTCCGTGTGCTTACACACCACTGTGTTTTCTGCCATGATGACAATGGACTAAACCTCTGAAGCTGTAAGCCAGCCCCGATTAAATGCTTTCCTTGATAAGAGTTCCCATGACCACGGTGTCCCTTCACAGCTGTAGAACAGTGGCTAAGACACGACCTTTTCTATGACTCCTCTGAGTCTCAGCAATTCTGTCATATGTCTCATGTCTGACTCTACCCCTCTTGAGCTCCTGCAGGAGAGACCGAACATCTTAGGATTTCTATTGCTGCGACAAAAACACCATGACCAAAACACAAGTTGAGAAGGAAATCGTTTTCTGGCTTACACTTCTATATCGCTGTTCATTATTGAAGGACGTGAGTATAGGAACTCAAACAAGGCAGGAACTGGAGGCAGAAGCTGATGCAGAAGTTATGGAGGGGTACTGTTTTCTGGTTTTCTCTTCATGGCTTATTCAACTTGCTTTCTTCTTATAGAACCCAGGTCCACCAGCCCAGGGATGGCCCCATGCACAAAGGGCTGGGCCCTTTCCCATCAATTAAGAAATGCCTTATAGCTGAATATTATGGAGGCATTTTCTCAGTTGAAGTTCCCTCTGCTAGCTTGCTTCAAATTGACATTAGACCAGCCAGCAGACTGAGTCAGTGTGGGTCATCAGCCCTTGGTACAATGCCTTGTCTAAAAGGGCGCTGGAGGCTTACTGCAGAGAAATGTCGCCATGGAGACCAGAGGACCAAATGCTACAATGCCTGGGAGGATCTTCCTTTGCAAAATAAAAGGCCTTCCATTGGCTGAAGCTTTCTCCTACTGTTACCTCATTTGTCCTTGATGGTCCCTGTGGGAAGTACTGGAAAGGTCTGTGCCCAGTGGGATGGTTGAGGAGATCACGTCAGGGAGTCTAAGTGCTATGTTCAAGGTCACCCACTAGTGAGGAGCAGAGCCAGGACTGGCACCAGAGTCCATGGACTTCTTAAAGGTCAGCTGATGCCTTCTTGGGTCAGGAAAGCACAGGACGACCGGGGAAGGAAGTGGAGGATATTATGTTCTAGATTTTTTTCTAAGCCGATGAATTATACAACTTTTAAAGAAAGTTTATTTTAAATTATTCATTATGTAAAATCTACAAAACACATAGACACTTATATTTATAACTTATATAAATAGGTTGATCACATGTAATCACGACTAAGTTGATTAATAGAAACAACAAAGCAATATGAAGTCCAGATTCTAAATCACCCCACTGACCTTTCCTGTCCAGTATACTTTGAAATGTCACTTCTTGGCCTTATAGCTCCACAGGGAAGTTAGCAAAGACTCCCTATTGGCCACCAAGTAGGTGCCAGATTATTATGGATGTCAGTTGTCACCAGTGGCTGCACAGACAGTGTCATGTTATAAATACTGTTAGTGTGAGCAAAATGCTTCCCACACAAGCATGAGGACATGAGTCTGATCCCAGAATGCATGTAGTACACCCCTATAACCTAGTACTGGTGTGGGGGATTATAGGGGGACCCCAATTTCAGGTTCAGGGAGAGTTCTTGCCCCTCCCCTACAAGAAGGAGAATGATTGAAAAAGACATTTGATGTTGACCTCTGGCTTCCACATGCTCACCCCTCCCGATATGTACACACACACACACACACCACACTGTTTTTAAAAAGTAATTTCAGGTATCTTGTCTTCTCCCCCATGTGAGCACTCAAAGATCTTGGCAGCATATGGAATTCCATGAGAAGGCGGTATCATTAGCTAATTTTGTACTGAGATATCTGTGCTGTTTCCAAGGCATGCCCTTGATGTGGACTTGCATGACAATACATTTTAGCATTAGAGTAAAGACGTCCTAGAAGGGTGGCTTCTGCAAAAGGCAGGGACGCGATATGACTGCATAGGCAGTCCAAACTAGCCTTCAGGATCTGTCTAATCCATGGTCATTGCCAAGTCTGAGGCTGCCAATATCCTCTAATGGTATGTATTATTTTTTCAGTTGCCAATATATAGTTAAGGGACATTTCTTTAATTTGAATGTCTTTAGTTATTAAAAAAAAGTAGAGGGCTGGAGAGATGGCTCAGTGGTTAAGAGCATTGCCTGCTCTTCCAAAGGTCCTGAGTTCAATTCCCAGCAACCACATGGTGGCTCACAACCATCTGTAAGGAGGTCTAGTGCCCTCTTCTGGCCTTCAGGCATACACACAGACAGAATATTGTATAATAATAAATAAATATTTAAAAAAAAAAGTAGATCATCTTCCCATGCCTATTGATGATTATACTTCTTTCCCTATGGTGTCTATTATGGGTTGTAAAGTTTAATCAACTATATACTGGTTTCTTTCTTTTTCTCTTGTGTGTATGAGAGGCAGAGATAGAGATGGGAGGGAGGGAGGGAGGGAGAGAGAGAGAGAGAGAGGCAAAGATAGAGATGGGAGGGAGGGAAAGAGAGAGAGGCAGAGATAGAGATGGGAGGGAGGGAGGGAGGGAGAGAGAGAGGCAGAGATAGAGATGGGAGGGAGGGAGGGAGGGAGGGAGAGAGAGAGGCAGAGATAGAGATGGGAGGGAGGGAGGGAGAGAGAGAGGCAGAGATAGAGATGGGAGGGAGGGAGGGAGGGAGGGAGGGAGGGAGGGAGGGAGGGAGGAGAGAGAGAGAGAGAGAGAGAGAGAGAGAGAGAGAGAGAGAGAGAGAGAGAGAGGAGAGACCCTGGATGGAACCCAGAGTCGCACACATACTAATCATAGGCTCTACCACTGTGTGATATCTTCTGTTCTGTTCTTATCTTCTTAACTGTTTCTCAATGTCCAACACAGTGGGCCACTCCCTACTCTGTCCTTTTTCTTGGATTTAATAGGTCATAGCATTCTTTCCATGGAAACGTATATGAATATAAGATTTGTTGTGTAGTTTTGGAAGGCTTCCTACAAAACTGAACTGTTGTAGTATGAGCAGCGGGCTGCGTCCCCAGCCCCCGGCCGCCCCCACGGCTAGCTTTACCCGAAATAATTACACGGAAGCTGTATTCTTTTAAACACCACTTGGCCCATTTCTATCTAGCCTCTTCTAGGCTAGCTCTCGCACCTGGACTAGCCCATTTCTAATAATCTGCTGTAGCCCACGAGCTGGCTTACCAGGAATGATCTTAACCTGCGTCTGTCTGGAGTGGGAGAATCATGGCGACTCCTGGACTCAGCTTCTTTCTCCCAGCATTCTGTTCTGTTTTCTCCTCTCACCTATGTTTTAACCTATGAGGGCCAAGCAGTTTCTTTATTATAATTAACCAATGACCTTCCTCCATTACTGAACAGTTCTTCTTTTGTGCTCTTCACTAAGTACTGCGTGATAAAGGCACCTGGTTACTTCAAGCTGCTCACTATGGTTTCCCCTTCGTATCTCAACATGACATGATGATGTTCCAACTGTGGATAATAGCCATTGATTTCCCATTCTGAATAGCACAGACTTAGCTGCGTTATCATCACTGGCTCCCTCACGTAGGCACAGTCTCTCATCCCCCAGTCTCCTGCAATGCAGCTAGATTGGTAGTCTGGGATTTTGTGTTTTAGCTTTGTAAACACTAGCTCCAGTGGCGGTATGTAGCAAGCTTTGATTGTTTTGTATTTCCTCCAGTGTCTTATTTTTTTCTAGAACTGGCGTTTATTTTATTTTCCATTGTCTTACTTCTTGGAATGATATTGATAATTTATGAGGTTTCTTTTTCTTTCCTTTTTTTGTGGGGGGCAGGCGGGGGGAGCACAATGAGTAACTTGATGTAAACGGGAAGGCTTTCTTCAACATTCCCTCATCCTCATTAAGACCAGGCTGCAACTGGGAACACAACTGTCCTTCACCAGCAGCCTGAGGTCCTGTCATCTATCTCAGAGAGGACAACCGAACAAGGAATCTAACCACACCTGGTGGAACCATAAATAATTTCTCTCCTTGTGCCCAATCAAATTCCAGAGAAATGGCAGAGCCATTCACTCCCCTAGCAATAAGTCCCAAGCTCTCAAAACTGTCTGCATTCTCTCACTAATCCACAGAAGAACAAAACTTGTCTGAGTAACGTAACATAGCCGCAGCTCATCACATTCCTGTGATCATAGAAATTTATAAGTCGTTCTCTCTACTTAATCTTTTTTTCTTTGCTCCAGGGAATAAACTTCTGAGAACAGAGAGGAAATCTCCTCTCACACTTACAGAAGAATTTGTCACTAATTTACCCTCAAACCACAGCGTGGGTTGTATAAAACTCTTCCCAACACATGCCGGTACGTGAGAGTCTCTCCCCTGAAGCTCTGCGTGGACAGCCTTCTGGGTCTCTCAACCTTCTCCAGTCCCTTCTGTTTGTCTTCTACACTTGACACCTTGCTGTTATCTCGGGCAACCCTCTCTCCATCATTCTGGCAACCTTTTTCTATTCCTTGTATTGAAGTCCTTATTTCCTGGACCCCACTTCCCCAGGATTTCTAAGAAAGAAATTTTTAAACTTTGTTTTTTATTTTTTTTAACTAACATTTAATAAATGATTCTTCTTGGGGATAAAACTATAGGCTTAAATAATTTCTTTATTTAGATTTTCTAATTACTTTGTTATTTATTATGTCCTCACTCATTATATATGGCATTACATGTCCTATAATCTTGCCACTGAAAAACATCATGTCTCGGTCATTCTACATGCTTACACGTGACAGCTTTTATGTTGCATTTTAAAATCTTGTGAAATTTTCTTTTTTTCTTTTTTCCATGATAGGGTTCTCTGCAGCTTTGTAGCCTGTCCTGGAACTTGCTCTGTAGATGAGGGTGACCTCGAACTCACAGAGATCCACTTGTCTCTACCTCCCTAGTACTGGGATTAAATGTGTGCGCCATCATCGCCTTGCTCCTTTTTAGTTTTAAATGTTCTGAAGTTTCACAATCATATCCACTGGATGAAGGTCTATTTTATCTACTGTGACTGAAACGTGAAGAACCCTTCATCAGAAATCTAATAACTTCTCATCTAGGAAACTTTCTTTTATTGTTTCTTTGATTACTTTTGCCCCTTTGTAGTCTCCAACACTGAAAAGGATAGACAGTGTGACCAACCAATAGAATACTATGGAAGTGACTGGATGCTATCCAAGGCTGGTCAGAAAGGATATTTTAGGCTTTTTTTTTTTTTGCTATTGTTCTCTTGATTCACTTGCTTCAGAGAAGGAGCCACCCATGTTGTGAAGACCATCAAGTCATTCTATAGCCCATGAGGCAAGGAAAGGAGGCCTTCTGCCACCAACAAACAAGCTTGTTAGTTCTGTGAGCTACTGGAAATGAATTCTCTAATTATAACCAAGTCTTTAAAAGCCAACAAATCATATCCCTGTCCCATACCCAGTGGAACTTCATGAAACATGAACTAGAATGACTCGGCTAAGTCCTTTGTGAACTCATGGCCACAGAAGGAGAGAGTGTTGTAAATTGATCATTAGTGTTTTAAGCTTCTGAGTCTGGGGTGAATCTGCTTAGTGCTAATTTGTTAAATAATGTATATTCTTTCTGTAGCCTCCAAGTAATGCATGTTGGATCATCTGGCCCGAGGTCTTTGATTTTATAATCTTTGTATTCCTATCCATGATCTCAAGTTCTCTTCATTTTGCTTTCCTGAAAGTTTCCTCATCCTTTTCTTTAATTATCCTTGTTAAGATGATAAAGTAGGGGCCAGAGAGATGGCTCAGGAGTTAAGAACGCTGGCTATTCTCCCAGAGAACTTGGGTTTGAGTCTCAGCACCAGATGGTGACTCACAATTGCTTTCAACTCTAGTTCCAGGGGATCCAACAAACTCTTTTGGACTGGACACAAACAATTTTGGTCCCTTTTTTCGGTTGGATACTAAATCAAGCAAGGATGTAAATCTTAAGGAAAGGAAGCAGCTCACCCAGCACTCTCTCTGTACCAACCATGGATGCCTTCATGGAGGCAAGAGACTTGTTACAGGCCTGGGCACCTGGAAATATCACACAGGAAAAGTCAAAGAGGCTGTGAAAGTGGTCACTGATATAGGCCAGCACCACACTCTGCATATACCTATTGGAAGGAGAATGAAGTTGGAGAAACCCCCTAAGAGAAGGTCCAGGGGAAGGGTGCAAAGAGGAAGAACCTCTTCCTTGCCAGCTAGTTGTGGTACACCTTCTTTGAGGGAAAACTGCCGAGGCTGTTGAAGGGTTGAAGGGGTCTGAAGCTGGTCTTAAGACTCCCACAGATCTAAACTGGACACCTATTGTAGTCACTTGCCACAAAGACCTTAGCCTAGGGAGGGCTTCCTCCCCAAAGATGATAAAGACCCAGTCCTCGTTGATAGATTAACACTTGCAGATGCCAGGAAAGTCATGAAGGAGAGAAGACAGACGAGGAGCTGGGGAAGCCCCGTGTCTCCAACACCAGACTGAAGACGCATGAACAAGCCTGGACTAAAATACAGTTGGTGACTAATCAGGTTGAGTGTCACCCGTCTCTTACCCCAGGACAAATGAATCCAGTGCTGCTATTCCAATGATATCACTGTCTACAGATTCTTGAGCTCTCTAGGTAGACATCAGACCCATCCAGAGGACCTTTCAGTACTAGAGAATCCAAGATTAAAGAGATCATTGCAAAGCTCAGGCTCTGATATTGTTCCATATCCAGAGGAACGTGACAGACGTTCCCAAAGCTGTGACAACACACATAGAATTGAAACTCCTTAGGTCTTGATTTCAAACTGAGCAATGAGGAGACAGCCACTATACTCGGCTTTAACAGAAGTTGGAGGGCCTATGTCATGGCCGACACTGTCAACTTGAAGGAGCATCCCTTCCCTGAGGAACACTGAAGAGGGAATTGTCCAATGGGTTTACCTGGTAGAGTCCTCCTTTTTGCTGACACAGAACTCACTTCCCTAAGACCTGTTTTAGTCAAACTTGTCTGACATCATACTGTCTCTATCTTGTTTTAGGACCAGAATCTTTAATGTAGTACAATCCCACATTTAATTCCATGTGTTTAACCAGGAACAGACTATATCACAGGGAAGGAAGACCCAGATGTACAGATGATAATTTTTTAATTTATTTGATCTAACAAAATGCTTGTTAAACACAGGGAAATTGGGTAACATTGAAGATAGGGAGGTAAAAAGAATAAAAGATAATAATGATGGAAAAAGAGAGATAAAAAGACAGAAAAAGAGAAAAACTTAAGACTTAGCATATGTTATCCCAGAGGTTGGTAAATATTTCTGTGAAGAATCATGTGGTGTATGAATAAAAATAGCCCCCATAGGCCCATAAGAAATGGCAGTATTAGGAGGTGTGGCCTTGTTGGAGGAACTGGGCCTCATATACTTCCTGCTGCCTTCTGATCCAGATGTAGAAGTCTCAGCTCCTTCTCCAGCGTCATGTCTGCTTGCATGCTGCCACGGTTCCCTCCAGTGATGAGAACTGGTTACACCTCCAAAACAATAAGCCGTCTCCAATTAAATGTTTTCTTTTCTAAGAGTTGCTGTGGTCATGGTGTCTCTTCACAGCAATAGAACCCTAACTAAGACAGTACACATTTACAGTTTTGTATGATTCTATGAAAATGATTGACCTCTGCCAATATGGCAGGCAAACCATAGGCATATGGAAACGAACACCATTATAACTTTGTCTTGAAAGCAGACAGCAATTCTGATTTGTAGGCTGTAGTTTCTTGCTCCTGCTTTAGAGAAAGCAATCCAGTCTCTAAACAGTGTTTGCCACAAATTCCAGTCTTCAGTGAAATGGTAGTAACTGTTGAAGAAAATGGGGGAAAGAGGACACAGACCAAGAGATTTTGAAAAGGTCAGTAGATAGTAGATAGACACAGGGAAGAGGCAATCGATGGTGTTCGCAGACGAGAATTCCTAACTGAGTATGATTCATACATTGACAATGTAGAAGTATGGTAGCTAGAAGGTGGATGATCATAGGCTTCCACAGAGAATTAGCACAGCTAGAAAAAACAACCAGTGCCCTAAACACGGCTTAATGCATATCTGAAATGAATAACTAACTTCCTGGTTGCCAGAGGAAGGCACGTGACTTAGGCAGCTGCAAAAAGGTGGATGAGTATGCTCCTCTTGGAGGATGCAGGGTCTGAGAATCGAAGGAAAGAAAGAAGACAGTGGATTTTATCTTTGGAGGTATATCTGTTTAGAAAATGACTGATCTTTGGTATTGAAGTATGGATTCTTAAGTGAGGCTGATTGGCTGCCATTCAGACATATGGTTAATATAGTTGTGAAAGCTGGCGTACCTGTCCTAATTGATCCTAAGAGATCAATCAGTCTGTTCATTGTGAGGCTAAGCAAAGACTAGACACAGACAAGGTGAATTCAGGAAACTCCGTGTTTTTTGGTTTTGTTTGTTTGTTTTAGTTTTTAGTTTTTCGAGACAGGGTTTCTCTGTGTAACAGCCCTAGCTGTCTTGGAACTTGCTTTGTAGATCAGGCTGGCCTCAAACTCATAGAGATCTGCCTGCCTCTGCCTCCCGAGTACTGGAATTAAAGGTGTGTGCCACCACCACCTAGCCCTCAGTGAAGTTCAGAAAGTAAGAGAAGAATGGGTAAAAATAGGAACAAGTATAAAAAGATAAGACACATTTTCAAATATCCGACATACATACAGTTGGGGTATCGGAAGAAAGGATGCGGAATGGATGAAAAGCAGGATTTGAAAAAAATGGAGGTTTGTTAAGACATCCTATTGCACTTCTGTGCTACTGAGTATTTATTTATCCATTTATTTATTTGTTTGTTTGTTTGTTTTTTCAGACAGGATTTCTCTGTGTAGCCCTGTAGTTCTCTCCTGGAACTCATTCCGTAGACCATGAACTCAGAGATCTGCCTGCTTCTGTCTCCTGAATGTTAGAATTAAAGGCTGGCTGCAGTTATTCATTTACTGTCCCTAAGAGTCCCTCACAGGCCCTTTCACTGTGGCACATATCTATAATTCTAAGACTCGGAACACTAAGACAAGAGAATTGATTAGAAGTTTGAGGCCACCCTAGTCTACATAGTAAATACCAGATCAGTCAGAGCTACATAGTGAAATCCTGTCATAGAAAAATATAAAGTATTAAACCGTACACACACACACACACACACACACACACACACACAGAGAGAGAGAGAGAGAGAGAGAGAGAGAGAGAGAGAGAGAGAGAACAAAAACAAAACCCTTCACAGACTTTGAATATTCCTCTTTTGTAAAACAAAACAAGAATTCCCAGAGCACTGTCTGTGCTTCTGAATCAGGCTCCTCTTGCCTCCCTACCTGAGTTCTGGGATGACAACATGTGTCACCAAGTATTGCCATTTTTGTTTTAAGATTGCGAAATCTCTTATCTGAGAATACTGCACTTTTTGTTTTTTTTCTTTTTTATGTTTTCTTCTCATAATCTCTTCTTAATTTTTCCAAAATGTTTGTTTTTGTTTTCTAAGAAAACCTGATAAATACTATGAAATAAGAACTGCAGGATGTTTTAGCAACTAAATAAGACATGGCTTTCATTAATGACAAAAAATAGGCAAATATAAACCAGTTGCAGGTAGCTATTAAAAAAATAAAATAAGCAGCCAGGCAGTGGTGGCACATGTCTTTAAACCCAACACTCAGGAGGCAGAGTCCAGCTTATTTATGAGTCTGAGGCCAGCCTGGTCTACATTGTGAGTTCCAAGATAGCCAAGGCTACATAGTAAGACCCTGTCTCAAAAAAGAAAAGAAATTGTTTCTATGAAAAAAGACTACAAAGAAGAATAAGCATCCAGGGATGAAAAGATAAGAAATCAAAAGCTAATGGTCAAATCATCCAGACGGTGAACTCGAATCCACGACATTAGGAAAGAGGAGCCACCACGAGAAAACACAGATGAAATGAAAAGGAGGAAGGCAAAATGGCCGTGCAGAAAATAATTAAAACGTGTGCCAGAAAGAGAAGCAAAGGACGGACAAGATGGCTCCACGGGAACAGGCGTGAGCCCCCAAGCCTGATGATCTGTGCTCGGACCCCAGGACCTACATGATGGAAGGAGAGCATTGGCTTCTGCAAGCCGACTCACCCCACACAGAAACAAACTCACCACAAAAGCATGGATGGATGCTGAACAGATGGATGAACAAAGCAAGGCAGAAATGTTCCCGAGAATTTGGGAAACCTTAGAGATGCAAAGCAGGTTAATAGGTGTATACTTTGAATTACCTGGGATTAAAAAGGAAAATGAAATGGAACAGATATTTGAATCTCCCGAGATATATATATATATATATATATATATATATATATATATATATATAGAGAGAGAGAGAGAGAGAGAGAGAGAGAGAGAGAGATCGCACGCGCACAGGACTCACTTGACATGAAAGGCAGCTAAGGATGACGTCAGAAGTGTTCTGCATGCCAGAGCAAACTAATTAACCCAGCATGGTCAACATGGAGGCCTAAACACCAAGTCAACACTGGAACAAAGAGAAACGCCATCTTTGTGGTCAGCCATACAAAAAGCTGCTTCTTAAAGGGGGAAAAAAAAATCAGATTGGCTCAGATTTTGCTACATCTTTGAATGAGTTAACTACTTCAGTTTACAAACTCGCCAAATGTTTTCATTTCTGAATATTCTTTAATTTTTCTTAATGTTTTATAGTTCTCTTAATATCATATTCATTTATTCCTGTTTTATGTAAAAAATATTGTTGTAGCCTTTTCACTCCTTTAAAACTGTTTTAAACAGCAGCTCGTGTTGCCCAGGCTGGCCTCTGTCTGATTCACTTGGTGTCGTTTCCCTCCATGGCTGTCTGTTATTAATGTTCTCTCGTGTCTTCAGAAACCATTGCCTGGATCTAATTACATCATGATGAACATGGTGAGTTATATGATTGCCTGTAGAATGCTGATTAGCGGTTCTTGTCCAAAGGAGGACTGCTCTGGCAATGGAACGTAACAAATAAGATCCCCTAGAGGACAGTAAGTTATAATATTTCCTACTTAGCTTCATCAGTCAAAGAGAAAATGTACTCAATCTTACACTCAACTCACGTCAGATTAAAGAAACAGAACAGACCTCACAGAAACCATCTCCCAAAGCAGCATGGGCGGGCTGGAGAGATGGCTCTGTGGTTAAGAGCACTTGCTGCTCTTCCAAAGGACCTGAGTTCGGTTCCCAGTAAGCTCGCAGCTCACAACCACCTACAACTTCAGTTCCAGGGGCTCCTATGTCCTCTTCCGACCTCTGCAGACACTCACACATAAGCACACATAAATAAAAATGAGAAGAAACACACAAAAAAATCTTTCACTTACCTATAGTATCACACTTAATGTTGAAACTCTAAATTCCCCATCAAAACCAGAAGCAGCAGGGGGTATAATAGCACAAGCCTTTGCTCTCAGCACCGTGAAAGCAGTGAAAGCAGACGTCAAGGCACCTCAGCTACCTAGGGAGTGGAAGGCTAGCCTGGGATACACAGATCTTGCCTCACCGCCTCTCTCCTGCAGGGCAAATTAAGAATGTCTACTCTACTATTATAGCTTCTAATAAAACTGCCCGAGTTACCCTTAGGAAATAAGCTTTGGAAATGTAAGAAATGAGAAATTCAGGTTTTTTTTTTTTTTCTCAAGAAGCATGAGACAAGGTCATGAGTTAAAAATGGGTGGACTCTGGGTGAGAAGCCTTCAGACTTTTGGCCAGAGGGTAAGGGACTGACTAATCTTGCTCTGGAGGAAGACAGGAAGCTGAGGACCATCCTGTGACTGCCAGGAAAAGTTAAGTTCTACTGTATTTTGTGGTCATGAGTAGAAAGGAGAACCCTGAGACCTGGAATTTGATGAGCACTGTAACACTGTGTTAGGATTTTGCTCGATGAGTAACCCCAAGTTGCAGGGAAGCTGCGGGCATTCTAGGAAGAGTTTTATAATGATGGTGGAGTGTAAGCTGGGTTCAGTGGGAGATGACATGCTGGGAAATGATGGGACCCCTGTGATGGAAGCTGAGAACTGGGGTATACAAAGTCACATGCTTGAAGACTCCAAGATCAAATAGGAATGGGGCTTGGAAACCATTGAGGTAGAAGGGGGGTGGATTATAAGAAAAGTCAGAGGCGTGGTGGGCAGGGAACTGGAAGACCAGTTAGATGGGGTGGCCATGTGGGTGGTAGAGTCTCAGTGGAAAGAACTCAGGGAGGAGAAGCAAAGAGCTAAGGACTACAGGGGAGGAACTGGGAGGAAAAGGGGTACAGAAATTTCAAACCAAATGAGAAAACGGATTGAGAGTCACAGACGCTGAGATGTTGAAATAAACTGGGAAGGGAGGGTGCAGAAGGTGAGGACAACATACCAAGACCTAGGGCAAATCTGCTTCTCGTGGAAGGGGAGGAAGCCAGGGGGCTTGCTGATGGGTTGAGGGTCCCAGACACCCAAAGGGAGAGTTTGAGGAGGGACTAGGTAGTCACCTCAGTGAAAATCAGAAAGACTCGAAGTTTACAGTTAAGGTAAAAAAAGAAGTACAGTTCTTAGGAGGGGCTTAAAGGAAAATCTTCTTCAAGATAGGGTTTCTCTGTAGCTTTGGAGCCTGTCCTGGAACTAGCTCTTGTAGACCAGGCTGGCCTTGAACTCACAGAGATCTGCCTGTGTCTGCCTCCCAAGTGCTTAGATACTTTTTTTAGTGCTACCATGACAAGATGAGAAAAAGCATTATCATGTGTGAATGAAATCACAGATGATGACTTGGTCAAGAGGGCTCCTGCCTACAATCTGGAGGGAAGTTTCCAGGTAAGGATGTTTCCAGAGAAAGGGGCCAGCAGGGTAGGAAGGAAAAGACCCTGAAGCAGAGCATGAATCAATAAGTGTGCAGTCTGAAAACTCATCGAGGTTGCAGAGGGTCATAGGACTTCAGCCTGTGGGGCAAAGGTGTGTGCACCGACTGGGTGTGAAGGTGTTAGGTAGAGATAAAGTTGAAGACCTGGTCTTCTTCAACCCCTGAGTGGTGGCCTGAACTCTTGAACCTGCTACTGCCTGAACAACAGATTCCAAGATTGCTGCTTGTTTGGGCTGGGCACAGAGAAACAATTCCAATCACACAGACATTAATGTCCAGGAGTCCCTCTGGTTTGGGCTGAGAAGGTGGAGTTCAGGGAAATGACTGCCTTGGGCTACCTCCTCACTCCTGTCCACAGCCTGGACACCTACCATGTCAGTAACTCGGCTAAAACCCGGAAAACATCCTGTCCATCGGAAGATACAGTGTCACATTTCTCAGCCAGAAGTCACCTTTAAGCCTTGCTCCGCAGTCTGACCTCTTCTGGTAAGGGGTGGAGCTAAAGAGTTCTTTTACTCTTGGCCTTATTTGGAAATCACAGTGCTAGCGTACGTTTGTACAAGGTTGGGGAGGGGCAGGTAAGGTCCTTGTTGGTCACCAGTAGTTGGAGGGAACCTGTTTTTCTTTGCAGCCGGGATCTCCTTTTTTATATTATGGTAGAGTTCAGCCTTAAGCAAGACTGGAGAGAAGTTCCCTGGACTCCCTCTCCTCCAGGCTAACTCAAACCCCACCTTCCAGGATTGGGTGGGTGAAAGTTTTTGCTTCCTTATAGTGCAAAAGTCTCCCTGCTGAGCCTGGGAAGGATGTCGGAAAAGGGTGGTCAGCAACTGACAGCCAGACGGCTGTGATGCTGGAGCTGAAACGGAGAAAAGCGTCATCTGGGTCCTAGTCCTGCAGGCGGGACCAAGGGGAGAAGTCTGTCTTTTGGAGCATCCAAAGACACTGGGAGAAGGGGCTGTGCTCATGACTCAGCAGGAGAGAGCCTGGAGCATGAAGGAAATCCAGAGCACAAAAATGAAGGCTTGACCACAGTCCCAGATCTAAGAAGGCAAACAGTACAGACAAGAGTCCATGAGGGGGAAAGGAAGGACATCGTGGGCAACAAGAAAGCTTCTACAGATCTTTAGTGACGACTTGACAGAACAAGAACGGACGAGTGGAGGGTAGACGGAGAAGGAGGATACCAGCAGGAGAGAGCAGGGAGCAGGCCCCAGATGAATTTCTGTCTAGAGGCAGGGGCCTGCCACAGGGGATGAAGCTGGGGGCATGCAGAAAATACCCAGTGTCAGGCTGAAGCCCCTCTCTCTTGAGCAACCTCGGAGTTAGAGGCGAACTGAGAGATAAAACTGATGGCCTTCTGTCCCACCAACCTCAGAAGAGGCTCTCCACGATCCCTGGAGAAGTCTGTCCTGTCCCAGGGTATCTTCTCTCTCCATACACCTCCCAGTGGTACACAGCACGCGGGGACACATGAACAGGCTCATGATAATGCGTACATTGCCCTAGGGGTTTTTTAACTCCAGGCCACAAGTTGACCCCCCCTGTGGCAACATTCTTCTTTCTCCTTTTCTCAGAGGTTATTAGGAACCACAATGCCTCACTGGGCAAACTAAAAAGCAAAATAAAGAATTATATCCTTAAAAAAAAAGTCCAAGATCAACAGGAAGCCAAACAGGAAGTTCCCATAGAAGATGAAAATATCTGATATTTGTGCTGAGAGCAACAGGCTGAGGGGATCTTAGGG
Organism: Microtus pennsylvanicus; assembly: GCF_037038515.1. Taxonomy (NCBI): domain Eukaryota; kingdom Metazoa; phylum Chordata; class Mammalia; order Rodentia; family Cricetidae; genus Microtus; species Microtus pennsylvanicus. The sequence goes on along the minus strand of NC_134599.1, from coordinate 34,478,386 downwards.
ATACATAGCCGTGGAGGTGTTAGTGGCCTGTGCCAACACTTTCCTTTCCCAGAATACCCGTAGACCTGCCAACCAGCCCTGCCCACTCCCAGGGATTCCAGATATAACCTGCGCCTAAAGAAGCATACACACACACACACACACACACAGAGCACATCCATGAATGCATGTGTGTGTTTCTGAATGTACAAACAAGTGTGCACGGAGATAAACACACAAATACAGACAGTGCAAACCTGCTAAGAGACGCTATGTGCAAAAAAAAAAAAAAAAACGGTCAAGATAATGAAAGTCAGAGTCGGGAACGCCCCTCATTTCCCATATTGAGCATGTCTTAGCTAGAGATTGGGCTTTCAACGGGGCCTGCCTGCTGTAAGGCACCTCACAGACAGATCTCCTCTGACCATCCAGGCCACCCCTCGTGAGGCTCCATCTTTCCAGACCTGCTGTTTCCAGCTTCTTGACCTCAGAACCCTTCCAACGTTCTTAAAAATTATGAATTAAGAAGTTTTTATTTCTGGAGTTCCGTCAGTCACCAGGGGGTATTTACATTTAAGTGTATATGAATATTGTCTGTACCATACTCATGCTTGGAGCCTGCGGAGTCCGGAAGAGGGTGTCAGATCCCCTAGAACTGTAGCTACAGACTGTTGTTAGGCCACACATGGGTGCCAGGAATGGAAGTCAGGTCCTCTGGAAGAGCAGTTAGTGCTCTTAACCACTGAACCATCTCTCCAGCCCCTTGTACTTTTTATAAGTGTCTTTAGGGAGCAGTTTAAGGAAGGCAGCTAGGTTCACATATATGCTTCTCCCCTAAAGTTTCTGGGATGCATTTTGGTTGACATATTTAAAAAAAACAAATCCAGCGTCATAGAGATTTGAGACAGAGTTAAGAAAGAGAAGCCCTCCTGGACGCCTTCAAATTATCTCTTAGAAACTATCTCTCCCCAAAGGTGGAAGGACTTCTTGATGGGATGTCAGTTTGAAGTTTAAGTCACAAAAAAGACTGTACCTTCTACTCTCAGTATGCCCCCTTTGCCCTTTAGTTCAGGCTGGGATAACCTGTTCTAAGTTGCCCTGAAGAGAAACCCCAACAGAGAAGGATCCAAAGATGTCTCTGCTAGGTTCCAGGGATAAACTGAGGCCTCCCTGGTCAGCTGATTCCAGCAAGAGGAGAACTGTGAGCTTGAACTCCAGCACAAACAGTACCAGCCCTGGCTTTCCTCTCTTGGCAAGTTCTGCTAAGGACAGTGACTTGGGGACCACATGTCATCTTTCCAGACCTTTCCCTGGCTGAGCTTACATTTGATCCCGAAGCCCAGGAGACATCTTGATCAGAGCCCATGAAAGATTTGTGATCTCCCCTAAGCCAGAGTTCTGAGTTACGGGGATATTGTGGGACCCATAATTCTTGTTTGAAGATGGTACATTGGGGGTGATTTCACAGTAAAAGGCATCTGAAAGAGTCCTCAGACCTCACTTGAGGGTTGCTCCTCTAGTCCTAACCTTATCTTTCCAAGGAGGTTTTATCCAACAGGATCTGTGTCTTTCAGGTCCTCCTCTCAGCAGATCCAGGAGAACGGACCAGCAAAGAAAGGTGACTGTAACTGGCAAAGATGCATAGTCAGTACCCGGGCAGGGCAGTGCCTCCTGCTCCCTCATGGCAGGCTTGTGGGTCTTGTGCAGCCTGTAAGCTGTGTTGAGAGGCATGGCTACTTTGATCATGGTCTCTTCTTCAGCTGATCCACCTTTATCCCTAGTGTTAGTCAGGCAACTAACCTGTAGCTTCTCTGGTCGGCCTTAAATGGCCTTAATTGTAAATCTCATTCCTCCTAATTTTGTGGTTACCACACTGTCAGAGTCGTTTGCAGTTATGTTCACAGAAGTCTGTATGTCTGACCTCCAAGGACCCTGATCGGCTGGTCCAGATCTTCTTTTCCCAAGGCAGGATGAAGGATCCATCAGTAGTACCATTCACAGCGCCACAGTACGTGGTAGAACCAGGGAAATGACTTTCAAACACAAGAGAATCCTTTAACCCCATTGGCCACGTAGAAGATTGTGTGTTCCTTCTCTTAAGTCTTCCAAGGACCAGCACTAAACCCAAACAAAGCAGTACCACCTCTGCCTTTCCACTCTGGGCTTGTTCCACTAAAGACAATGACCTGGGTACCACGTAGCATATCATCCTTCAGTAAAGGACCATAGAAACCACAGCCTAGAGATGAGGTTGACTGGTCCATTGTCAGTCAGCAGAGTATACCCTGTGCAGGGCCTCAGATTGGACACACCCTCCCTTCCCCCCACCTGCTGACCAACTCCCCTAGGCTGTGGAGGCTATGAGGATCGAATTGGGCTCACACCACTTGGTGCTTGCTCCGTAGAAGCTCAATAAAGGACAAAGGACAACTGAAGACACCATCAGTCATCCGACTTGGTCTCTGGCCAGTGTCATTTTGCTAGAATCAAAGGTTAGTTTTCTACAAGGTCAAAGTGAGAGGGTCAATCTCCCCAGAAAAGAAGCCAACCACAGAAGGTGCTAGGAATGACATTTTTGCTGGGGGCCAGCCTCTGCTGGGGGTCAGTCAGTCTTGGGTCCCGGTCCCTATAGAGCTCAATCTGAGCCATAAAGTTTTCATTCACACCAGTGTTTGATTGCTGCGAAGCTGACTGGCTTATCTGGTGCTTTGGGTAGCATTCCTGGGACCCAGAGCAACCTCACCCTCCCAGACTAGCCAAGGCGCTGAGCAGGGGTGATGATCCCATTCAGGAGGACAGGGAACTCAGGAGTGACACCAAAGATCACACTCTCAGGGCTGGGGGGTTGGGGTGGTTCTGCTTCCAGACTGTCTCCAGCAGCTGGCTGGGGACACAGACCCTGCCTGAAGGGTGCAGTCACTCAAAGGGCTTCAGACCTTTGGAGGCATTTCCTGTTTTCCAGTGAACTGAAAAGGGCTTCCTGCTTGGAATAGTCTGTGGGGATGGTTTCTTTCTTTCTTTTTTCTTTTTTAGTGGTGGGCGTCTGGGCAGAGGATGCAGGCTTTGTAGGACTTGAGGACCAGCTCTCAGGACCCTGCTCTGTGGTGGCATGGGAAGAAGGCTGGGAAAGGAGAGAAAAGAACCCCTGAGTGCCTTGCTTCCTGGCTCTGCTTTTGTGTGAGAGACAGAGCAAGTCTTAAGTCTCAACTGTGCTATACTTCACCTACGCCACGCTCCTCTGCAGAGGTAAAGCAGAGCATCCCTAAGCTTGTGTTGAGATGCAAACTAGGAACATGTGGGAGAGGCTCTGTCTTCATCCCCAGCCAGCCCCAGATTCAAGTGAGCAAGTCCACAGAGCTATGCCCCATTACCACACTGGTGGTGTTGCTTGGATAGTTTCCTGCCCTCTCAGGGCATTCATTGCTACAATGGGAGGCAGAAGTGGAGCTCTAGCTTTTCCCAGATGGAACAGGAGCCAGAACCATAGGTTCTCTAGAAGGTTGTGTTTCCAGGCACCAAATGGGACCCCCAACTGCCCAAATAAATCAATATTCTGTAGCTGTGACAATTGACCTCTTGCTGGGTCCTGCCTGCTTTCCCTAACCCTGCAGGCTCACTGAAGTCTCCCTCTGGACTGGCCTCCTGGGGTAGTCAGAGGGTGGGGTTTCCTGTCGGCTCCACCCACCGGTCTTCAGCCACCTTTGTCCTCCTCAGGCAATTCCTTGCCCCTAGCTCCTCTCAGAATGCAGATAAAACACTCAGGGAATGAGGGGGTGGAAAGCAAGGTCCACAGATTTGAAGGGGGTTGTTGGTTGGTCAAATAAGGACTACAAATCCTTGTGCCAAAGCCTGGAGTTTAGAGGCACTAACCTTGGCCAAGAAAGAAGGCTGTGATAGGCTGAGGAGGAAGCTCCTGGCAGAGCCTCTGCTGGGGACTCCCTGCTCTCCTGTCTTTTGTGTCACTGACCTTGCTTAGTGACACTTAACCTTTCTTTGAAGAGGAAGCTCCTCAGAGCTGCAGGGACTGGGTCAGTAACTTTGCTGAGGTCCTCAGCTGGTCTGAGGGATACCTACCTCTGGCTTTGGCCTTGCTTTCCTTATCTTTCTCTTTTCTGGTCCTTCTTTCTCTCCATCTCCTTTTTTCCCCTTTTTTCTATTTTTTTTAAACCTTTCTCTCACAAAGAACAATAAAATGAGAGTGAGCTAAGCCTGGTAAATCTGGAAATAATAATAATAATGTCAACATTTGTTAGTGCCTGTGTAGACACCAGCGATGACACAGCCCAGGCCTCATAGCCCTGAATTAGCATGTTATTGCAAGGAAGCTCCTTCAGGAAACCAGTCTACAGGCTGGAAAGGTGGACTCAGTGGCTGAGAGCACTGACTACTTTTCAAGAGGACCCAGGTTCAATTCCTAGCACCCACACAGCTGCCTACATCTGTCTGTGATGCCAGTTCCAGTGGGTCCAATGTCCTTTTCTGGTCTCCACAGGTATTGTGTGCATGTGGTACCCAGACGTACATTTAGGCATTTATAATAAAATAAAACTAAATTTAAAAAAATCTCAAATAAAGAAAAACAAGGTAGCTCAGAAAAGTAGAAAGAAAAAAGAAGAAATAACTAAGAAACCAATTCCAAAATTCATAAGGAAGCATAAAGGGGTAATATTCAAAGTGTTGCAATCATTAATTTCAAATTACACTACAAAATCACTAAAATAAAACCCACATGGTATACGTAGAACAGTGGCATAGAGGAGCCAGAAATGAATCCAGCTACAGCCACCTGATTGTTGGCAAAGATTATCAAAACACATATGTTAGAAAGTCAGCCTCTTCAACAGATGGTCCCGAAATACCACTAGCTGTGCAGAAGAATGGACCCAGATGCCCACTCTAGACAAAAATCAACTCAAAAGGCATGAAAGACCTTACTCTCAAACCTGAACTATTGGCACTGCTAGAGGAAAAGCACTTTCAGATCTAGATATATGCAAGAGCTTTCTACACGGGATTGAAATAACCCAGGGAGCATGAGTAAGAACTGAAAAGTGAGATTTCATGAAATATCAAGGCTCTAAACAACAAAGGAAGCAACCACCAGAGGAAGGATACAGTCTAAGGAAGGGGAGAAAAATTTCTGCCTACTAAGTATTTGACAAAGGATGAGTATATATAATATATAAAGAACTTAAAACATTAAACACTAAACAAACTAATAAATAGATGAATAAACGAACTGAACGGACATTTCTCGAAAGAAATACTAGTGGAACTTGTGTTATGGCTCAGCAGGTAAGGAGCTTGCTGTCAAGCCCAATGAACTTGAGTTCAATACCAGGACTCGCACGATAGAAAGAGAACCAGTTTTTGAAAGTTGCTCTCTGACTTCAATACACATACTATGGACAGACACAGACAGACAGACACACACAAATAAACGGAAAAAATATAAATACTCAATAAATACGGAAGAAAGTGCAATCTCTGTTTGGATGGAAGCCATACCCCAGGCTCTGGCATTCACATATCCAAAGAGCCTGGGATGTTTGGGTGAGGTGGAAGCCTCACCCTAGCCCCTGGCATCCATATAGCCAAAGAGTCTGGCAAGTTCAGGCAGAAGTTCAACTCCAAGCCGCCACCCCTGGGAGTTGCCTCAGTCTGACTCCACCTCTGAGAAACGTCGCCAAACCATGACCCCTCCCCCGAGAAGCTCAAGACCACTCCCACAGGGCATTTAAACTGCCCCCCACCCCCAGAGAACAAACATGTGGTTTTCCAGTCTTCCTTTCATGGCTCCTCTCTGTGGGCTGGAAAGCCATCTGGGAGAGTTGTATACATTAAACCTGGGCTTTTTCTAATTCAGTTTGATTTGCTCTGATTCAGATGATTGCGTCAGTAGAGAGGCTTATTGGGGTACAGAAACTCTTCAGTCTCCTTAATTGTAAAGGAAATGCAAATTAAAACTCCACTGAGAGCCGGGCGATGGTGGCGCACGCCTTTAATCCCAGCACTCGGGAGGCAGAGACAGGTGGATCTCTGTGAGTTCGAGACCAGCCTGGTCTACAGAGCTAGTTCCAGGACAGGCTCCAAAGCCACAGAGAAACCCTGTCTCGAAAAACCAAAAAAAAAAAAAAAACAAAAAAAAAACAAAAAAAAAAAAACCTCCACTGAGACTCCAGCTCCTAATAAGAATGGCTGGCTACCAATCAGCAAGAAACAAACACGGAGGCAGGAGGCCGCACTCAGGAGGCTGAGGCAGGACACTACATAGCAAACCCAGTGCCCCTGCCCCAGCGCCCCCACAACAAGGAAATAGCAAAAGCTGACATGATGAAGGGGAAGGAAGCTGATCTACTGTTGAATGTAAGTGAAACTAGCATGGAGGTTCCTAAAAGAAAAGGCAGCCTGGTCTATGCAGAGAGTTCCAGGACAGCCAGATGTACATAGAGAGATGCTGTGTCAAAAAAAAGGGGGGGGGGGTGTCTGTCAGGGTTACTGTGCTGTGATGAGACACCATGACTGAAAGCGGCATGGGGATGAAGGGAGCGAGTTTATTTGACTTACACTTTCACATCCTTGTCTCTCATAGAAGGAAGTCAGGGCAGGGACCTGGAGGCAGGAGCTGATGCAGAGCCCTAAAGAATCACACAGAAGTTTCCATAAGATTATAAACTGATTGGCCCATTAGCCCAGGCTTCTTTATTAACTCTTGCAATGTGTATTAACCCATTATTCTTATCTATGTTAGTCACATGGCTCAGTACCTTTTTCAGCGAGGCAGATCACATCCCCTGCTTCTTGGGTGATCTGGGCAGGAGTCGGGAGGAATGGGCTTCCTCCTTCCCAGAATTCTCCTCTTCTCATCGCCCCACCTCTACTTCCTGTCTGGTTGATCTGCCTATACTTCCTGCCTGGCCAATCAGCGTTTATTTAAAACATGATTGACAGAATACAGGCAATTCTCCGGTACCACTAAGTTGCTTCCCTGGGGAAATTCATTGGTTCCTTCATTCACCTGTTCTCTTCATTACAGATGCAATCTAATAGAGCCTCAGGTAAACTGCGTCTGCTTCATCCCAGACTCAGGACCCTTCAGACTTGACTTTCTTTCCTCTCTCCAAGCAGGCAGCTTTCTTGGTATAGTGGAGAAGAGCCTGGACCAGGACATGATGTGCGTCCATGTTTTTAGGCCCCAGAGTCTGCTGTACTTTTTGCCTTTCCCAGGGTGAGCCAACCCCCAGCCTCACACCCCTGACTAACAGCTTGGATGGACCCTGGCTCATAACTGCAGTACGGGAGTGTGTGTTATAGCTGGGGGTAGGGCAGAAGGGGCTTAGCCAAGGTCAGCCGTGTCCCTGGAAACGGGTACTTGTAGGAATCTAGAACATATTTTAAATTCAAGCCTGGTATTCTAAGTTGTTATGAACAAGTAGTTTTCAAGGGACCAAGCTAAGTCACATTTTATTTAACAAATTGTTTGATTTATAGTATAATAAGTATTTAAGTGGGCTATTTATACTATTGTTTAAACATCAGGACAGTTTGGATTTCCTAACACATTACATCATTTATTATTTTTTATTTACATAATATGCTTAATGGTCGTATTTAGTTTTACACACCACCCCCACATAAGCCTGTTAGGCAGAGACTGTCACCAATAGAGTAGTTCTCAGCCTTCCTGATGCTGTGACATAGTTCCTCACATTGTGGTGCCTCCAAACACAACATTATTTTTGTTGATACTTCTTAACTGAAATTTTGCTACTGTTAAGGAATTGTAATGTAAATATCTGTGTTTTCTGATGGTCTCTGGCAACCTCTGGGAAAGGATCGCTTGACCTCCAAAGGGGTGGCAAGCCACAAGTTGAGAACCTAGATTACTGGCCAGCACAAGGTAGCTGGATGTCCATGCAAGTTTGGAAGAGAATGGACATGTGAACGAATGACCCGAGGTGACAAATTCAAAGAAAGATGGGGAAAACGAAGGAGCATAAGAGGGGGAAGAATCTCTTATCCTGGAGTCTGGCTAAATAGCTTACCAACAGATAGTCGAGAATTCAGCACACACAGTTACCAGCATTTTTTATAAAAGTTGCTATAGAGCAACCATTCTGGGGTTCCCAGGCCATTCTGGGGTTCCCAGAAAGTGGCAACAAGCCACATTTTGCAGAGACTTATAAAGGCAGACCCCAAAGGCTGTGTATTTCCCACCAGGACCGACCGGGCAAGCATACATCCTGACGAATTTCCTGCCTAAATACCTCCCACCCAAATGCAATTAAGCACGTTGGTGTAGTTGGGTCAATAAAAGTTATTTAGGGGAGCAAAAACATGTGGCTTTACATAAATGCCAGCCTTGAGCTTCTCCCACAGTATCTGTCTTTGGGCCAGGGGCTTACAGGTTAGAGACATTTTTGTTTTATGGATCTCTTAGGCACAATAATTAAAATATAACTTTGACTCTTACAGTGTCTGAAGTTAAATCTAAAAGGTTACTAAAGAACTTTTTTCTTTGGGTGGTGGTGCCTCATGCCTTTAATCCCAGCACTTGGGAGGCAGAGGCAGGTATCTCTCTGTGAGTTTGAGGCCAGCCTGGTCTACAGAATGAATTCCAGGACAGGCAGGGCTGTTTCACAGAGAGACCCTGTATCGAAAAACAAACAAACAAAAAATTTTTGCTCAGAATTGTGGTAATAATCTTATTCTCCCTCTGTAGGATTAATATCACTACAGAAATGCTACCTATTGCTTCGGTGGAACCATTTAGCAGTGTCTCAAGAGAAACCTCGTAGCCACACTTATACGGACCTCTGTATTAATGTTGAAACCTCTTCCCAATGAAACCCAACTCTGCTTCATATGGACTTAGCCCAAAATTCTTTTCTGCGGCAAAGTCACAAATCTCAGCTTTACAGGAATGTGTCTCTATGACAGCTCAGGCTGCAGCCTGTGACCATTTGGAGCAGTGTCTACGCACACCCACTGACACGGAAAGGGGATGGATAATTTTGTGTGTAAATACATTCTATACATTTTTCTTTTATTGAAAATAGACTATTTTCTCACACAATATACTTCGATTATGGTTTCCCCTCCTTCTATTCCTTTACTCCTCCCAGTTCTCCCTTCCTCCCCTTCTATCTGAACCCACTCCCTTTCTGTCTTTAGAAATCAAACAGGCTTCTAAGAGATGAAAGCATAATAAATCTAATATAATATAAATATTGCTCTAGTTGAGACTTGAAGTAATATATTAAGTAAAAATGGGGAGATTGGACAGCCTTGTTTTGTTCCTGGTTTTAGTAGAATTGCTTTGAGTTTTTCTCCATTTAAGTTGTTGCTGGCTATGGTCTTATTGCAAACTTTCCTTTAGTATATTGAGATATATCCTTTGTATCCCTAAACTCTCCAGGACTTTTATTATGAGGGGTGTTGAATTTTCTTAAAGGCCTCTCCTGCATCTAATATGGCTTTTGTCTTTTGGCTTATATGGTGGATTACATTTATTGAGTTAAGTATGTTGAACTATCCCTGCATCTCTGAGATGAAGCCTACTTGATCATGGTGGGTGATCTTTTTGATGTGTTCTTGGATTCAGTTTGCACATATTGTATTGAGATTTTTTTTGCATCTATGTTCATAATGGAAATTGTTTTGCAATTCTCTTTCTTTATTGGAATTTTATGTGGTTTAGGTATCAGGATAACTGTGGTCTTGTAAAAAAATGGTAATGTTCATTCTGTTTCTATTTTGTGAAGTAATTTGAAGAGTATTTGAACTGAAATTCTGATAGCATTCTGTACTAAAACCATCTGGCCCTGAACTTTTTTTTGGTTTAAAGACTTTCAATGACTGCTTCAATTTCAAGAGGAGTTATAGATCTGTTTAAATTGCCTAACTTCATTTAACTTTAGTAAGCTGTATGTATCAAGAAAATTATTCATTTCTTTTAGATTTTCCAATTTGAGACGATACAGGTTTTTTAAAGTATGTCCTTATTATCTCTGGATTTCCTCAGTATCTGTTATTATGCCTCCCTTTTTATTTCTAATTTTTTTATTTTTTCTTTATTTTTTTGTTTATTTTTTTTAGTTGTTGAAAAAAAATTTCAGCCTCCTCCCCATTTCCCATTTCCCTCCCCCTCCTCCCACACATTGCCCCCTCCTCCCACTCCCCTCCCCCTCTCCCCCACTCCATTCCCCTTCTCTCTCGAGAATGAAGAGCAGTCCAGATTCCCTGCCCTGCGGGAAGTCCAAGGTCCTCCCACTTCTATCCAGGTCCAGGAGGGCTAGGCTCCCACAAAGCCAGTTCATGTATTAGGATTGAAACCTAGTGCCATTGTCCTTGGCTTCTCATCAGCCTTCATTGTCCGCCATGTTCAGAAAGTCCGGTTTCATCCCATGCTTATTCAGTCCCAGTCCCGCTGGCCTTGGTAAGCTCCCAATAGATCAGTTCCACTGTCACAGTGGGTAGGTGCACCCCTCGTGGTCCTGACTTCCTTGCTCATGTTCTCCCTCCTTCTGCTCCTCATTTGGATCTTAAGAGCTCAGTCCGGTGCTCCAATTTGGGTCTCTGTCTCTATCTCGATCCATGGCCAGATGAAGGTTCTAAGGTGATATGCAAGATATTCATCAGTATGGCTATAGGATAGGGTCATTTCAGGTTCCCTCTCCTCAGTTGCCCAAGGTACTAGCTGGGGACATCTCTCTGTACACCTGCGAGCCCCTCTAGAGTCAAGTCTCTTGCCAACCCTAAGGTGGCTCCCTTAATTAGGATATATATTTCTCTGCTCCCGTGTCCACCCTTCCTTTATCCCAACCATCCCATTCCCCCAAGCTCCCCCAATCTTCCCCTTCTCACGTTTCTCACCCCAATTCCCCTTAGCCCCATGCCACCTCACCCCCAAGTTCCCAGGTTTTGCCCGGCAATCTTGTCTACTTCCCATATCCAGGAGGATGACTATATGTTCTTTGGGTTCACCTTCTTATTTAGCTTCTCTAGGATCACAAATTATATGCTCAATGCCCTTTATTTATGGCTAGAAACCAATTATGAGTGAGTACTGGATATTCTCTCCCTGCCTTATGTAAATCAACTAGCTTAAATCACACATTGACCCTCATCACTGGCAGTGAGGGATTTCAGTACCCCACGCTAGAAAGATCATCAGAAGAAAAGCTAAACTCTTTGTTTCATTGCTTCTTTGTATTATTTTTTGTTTGTTTCTACTTTACTGATTTAAGCACTCAGTTTGATTATTTCTTGCCACTTACTCTTTTTGGATATAATTTCTGCCTTTTGTGCTAGATTTCAAGTGTGCCACTAAACTACTAGTCTGAGCTCTCATCAGCTTTTTGTTTGGTTTTATGTAGGCTCTTAGTGCTATGAGCCCTCTTAGAACTGTCTTCATTGTATCCCATAAGTTTGGGGATGTTGCGTTTCTTTCATTCATGTGTTCATTTTCATTCGATTCTAGAAAGTCTTTTGTTTCTGTCTTGAACCATTTTTTATTCCAGAGAAAGCTACTCAGTTTCTACCAGTTTGCAGGCTTTCTGTTGCTTCTGTTCTGGCTGATGTCCAGCTTTAATCCATGGTGGTCTGATAGGACACAGGGGGTTATTTCGATTTTCTTGTGTCTGTTGAGACTTGCTGTGTGTCTGAGTATGTGGTCAATTTTGGAGAAAATTGTGTTTGATGAAATGCCCTTTAAATATCTGTTAGGTCCATTGGTTCATACCATCAATTACTCTAGCATTTGCCTAATTTTTGTCTAGATGACCTGTCTAGAGGGGGTGTTGAAGTCCCCCATTATCAGCATGTGACGGTCACTATGTCATTAAACTGTAGTATTATTTCTTTTACGAACTTGGGTGCCCTTGTGTTTGGGGCAAGGATTTTAAGAATTAAAATGTCCTCTTGATGAGTTCCCTATCTCTTCTGATTAGTTTTGGTTTGAAGTCTATTTTGCCAGATATTAAAATGGCTACATTAGCTTGGTTCTTAGGTCCATTTGCTAGGAATGTTTTTTCCATTGTTTTACCCTATCCTTGATGTTAAGGTATGTTTCTTGGATGCAGCAGAAGAATGGATCAAGTTTTCACATCTATTTTGTTAGTCTGTGTCTTTTTATTTTATTTGAGGAATTGAGACCATTGTTGTGGACAGATATCAATGAGAGTGTTCATAGATTCCTGTTATTTTGTTGTGGTGTGCATGTGTGCATGCTCATACGTTTTCTCCTTTTGATTTGCTGCTCTGGAATTATTTATTCCGTGTTTTCTTGCGTGTGACTGAACTCCTTAGGGTTGGATTTTTCTTGTAGCACATTCTGTAGGACTGTTAGGGATGGATTTGTAGACAGATATTGCTTCAACTTTGTTTTCTCCATCTACTGAGATTGTAGGTTTTGCTCTGTCTAGTAGTCTGGGTCGGCATCTATGCTCTCTTAGAGTCTACAAAACATCTGTCCAGGCCCTTCTGGCTTTTTAGAGTCTCCACTGAGAAGTTGGGTGTAATTCTAATAGATCTGCCTTCATATGTTACTTGTTCTTTTCCCCTGGAAGCTTTTAATATTCTTTCTTTGATCTGTACGTTTAGTGTTTTATTATGTACTGATGAGGATTTTCTTTCTGGCCCAGCATGTCTGGTGTTCTGTAAGCTTCTTGTACCTGGATAGACATCTCCTTCTGTAGTTTAAGGACATTTTCTTCTAGGATTTTGTTAAAAATATCTTCCGTGTCTTTGACCTGGGTTTCTTCTCCTTCCTCTATTCATTCCCATTGTTCTTAGATTTGGTCCCAGATGTTTTGTGCCAGAATTGGTTTTAGATCTAACATTGTCTTTGACCAAGGTACCCATTTCTTCCACGGTGTCTTCCATGCCTGAGATCCTCTCTCCCATCTCTTGTATTCTGTTGGTGAGGCTTACCTTTGAGGTTGCTTATTTGAGTTCCTAAATATTTCCAGATTTCCCTCAGCTTGGGTTTTCTTTACTGATTCTTTTTTCACTTTCAGGTCTTGGACTGTTTTTTTTTTTCTTCCACTGTTTGTGTTTTCATAGATTTATTTAAGAGATTCTTTCATTTCCTCTTTAAGAACCTCGATCACATTCATAAAAGCTATTTTAAGGTCTTCCTCTTCTGCTCTGTGGCAATACTCGGGGCCTGCTGTGGTAGGGCTGCTGGGCTCTAGTGGAGACGCATTTCTCTGCCTGTTGTTAATTGTGTTTTCATGCTAGTGTCCAGAGATTTGGGTCTGGAAAGATTGTAATTCTAGGTGATGATATCTGGTCTTATCTTTATTGGGCAGATATTTGTTCCTGTGTTTCTGTTGACCTCTCTGGTTCGTAGGAGAGTATTGGTGGCTTTGTGCTGCCCAGCAGGAAATTCTTCTGGGATCCTGATAGATGTGACCACTGGGGGTTCCAGGTAAAATGTGTTTCTAGGTGTTGGGAACTGACCCTTAAAAATGGAGTTGGGATGGGCAGTGGTGGCGCTATCCCAGCACTCGGGAGGCAGAGGCAGGTGGATCTCGGGGAGTTCGGGGCCAGCCTGATCTATAAGACCTAGTTCCAGGAAACCCTGTCTTGAAAAAAAAATGGAGTTGGGCTAGGTGAGGGGGGCCACCAGAGGGAGGAAAGCAGGGTGTTCCACCAGGGTCTGCTTAGTTTCTTGGGAATGGGAAAGAGAGTGTGGAGAGTCATAGCAGAAGGTCTGCTACAACGATAGGGATGCGTTTCGGGGACTGAATTTGGAGTAACAGAGGGAGAGGTGAAGATTTATAGTTAGCTTACCGGGTTTTCCTGGTCAGCGTAGCTTGTAGGTTCCTGGGGAATGCCTGCTGGAGTCGGGGGCTGGGAAAAAAGCGATGAGTTGAGTGGAGAGGGTTAGGAGAGGAAGATCAGTGTGATCCCCTGGAGATGGGGTGGTGACTGCAGCAGCTGGTCTGCTACAGAGCTGGGATAAGGCTGGGGGTCGTTCTGGGGGGTTAGAGGAGAAGCGAAGATCTGCAGTTAGCCTACCTGCTCTCTGGCCGGAGTCCAATCTATTACATTTTAACACATATTAATATTTTCATTAATTCTTTGAAGATTTTATCCAGGCATGCATTGTATTTGGAACATATTTCCCTCTCATTCTTCCCCCTAACTCTTCCCAAATCTACCCCTATCCACCTTGGCATGGTTTTTGAACATGATGCAACCTATCATTTGTTAGAAATCAGCCAGTAGAGATCAGCCCCACCTATATTCTATCCACTCCCAGCCCTGGCAGCTGAGTTCAGGGGCCCCTCCCCTTTAAAGTCTATGATTATATTTTCTCTGTCTTTCCATCCCAGCTCTCCCCATTATTAAAAGACCTCATTTCTCACAATTCAAGCCCACATACCTCACCAATGAACCTGGAAAGAATCTTAAATTATTTAAAGCATCACTAAGCCTAAGAATTGGAAAGTTTCTGACCTGTAAACTATACCGGCTTGGTGAACAGAGTTGTAAGGACTATGCAAATTATGTAACTTCTGAGCCTCCGTATCTTCAGTGATGAGACAAGGACGGTGCTTTACATGCTTTCTTTCTTTCTCTCTTTCTTTCTCTCTCTCTCTCTCTCTTTCTCTCTCTCTTTCTTTCTTTCTCCTTCTGGGGTGGTGTTTCAAGACAGGGGTCTCTGTGTAGCCCTGGCTGTCTTGGAACTCACTCTGTAGACCAGGCTGGCTCCAACTCAGAGATCTGCCTGCCTCTGCCTCCTGAGTGCTGGGATTAAAGGTGTGTACCACTACCACCTGGCTAATTTCTTTCTTTTTCCTTCCTTCTTCCCTCTCTCCCTCCCTCCTTCCCTTACTTCCTCCCTCCCTTCCTCCCTTCCTCCTTCTCTCCCATTCTGTCCCTCCTTTCTCTCTTTCTCTTTCTTGGGACAGGATTCATGTGGCTCAAGTTGCCTCAAACTTTCTATGTACCTTAAACTCCTGAATCCCCTGACTCTGCTTCTCTAGTCCTGGGATTATAAGTGCACAACACCACACCTGGCTTTTCACAAAGTTTTAAAGGGTGACTTACGGCATGTACAGTATGTAGCAACAAACAAACATTAAACTAAAGTTATTAATAATCCTGAGAGGAGGTATTGATGTAGGATTGTACCGTGGCCTTCAGAGCAGCCGGCTCCAGTGAGCACAAGGCCTGAGGGCAGGCATACTTCTCCACTACCCACGTGGGTCCTGGAACGGACGCCGGGCATCTCAACCCTCAGGAGCTTTCACGGGCTTCACTGAGCAGAGCAGCAAGTGGATTGAACTCTCTCAAGATTCACAGACACCATCCAGGAGGTGGGTCGGGCACACTCAGAGACTGTCCCACGCACTGCAAACAATCCTAGGAGGGAGGAAGGAAGCCAAGAGCCCTCCTGCAGCTCAGTTCCCACAAACTCCCAACTCTCCTAGGCTCTATAGCACCAAACAACTCCCTAAGAGGCCCTCCTTTGCCCTGCCCCTAACTACGCTTTTCCTCCTCTGCCTTAGCCCTTTCTCTGCACTTCCCCTGTGTGAACAGCCTGCAGGAATTTCTTTGTCTTGTTTGTCTGCCTTAGGCTTCTCACCTAGACTGGTCAGTTTGCAAGAAGACCAAAACCCCTGTCTCGCACATTCTGTTCCTTTCCTGCATTAGAGAGGAGGCCTGGCATGGATGGAGGGAAGAGAGGGTCTCTGGCAGTGAAAGGGTGGATGGGCCGAGATGGGAAAAGCTAATCAGAAGATGAAGATCAGCTGCCCTAGATACACTAACTCACCTGACCCCCTGCTTAGCTATATGATGATTCAGGGTTTGAGGATGCTTATCAAGGAGAAACCTTAACAAAGGCACTAGACATTGTGCGTGCTGGGCTTCTAGCTCACTGCCATTTTACAGATGGGGCCAGAGAAACTGGAATCAGATCCCCATCTCTCACTCTGAATAAGAAATCAACTCAAAGTGGACCAAAGGCCTTCGCGGAAGACCTCCAACTCCGAAAGTGCTCTAGGCAAACACTTGAAGATAAAGGCGTCCTGAGGACTTTAGTAGCTTGGGAAGTAACAGGAGGAGGTAACAAATGGGAAGGCTTCGCACAGTCTCTACGCTGCAAGGGGACACTTAGCAGAGAGCCTGCTCTTTCCAGCTGCTCATCTTGAGGTAGGATGCCAGGAAGAGTCTATTGTCACCTCTGGCCTAAGGCGAAATAGCTGAGGCCAAGTCTTGTTTGGTGTTGACTCCCTAAATCTACCTTGTGAGTCTTACCTTGGGATTTCTTGTCAAGACAACACAGAGGGCCAGAGAGGCAGTGGCTCGTGGGTAAAGGAACTTGTTGCTAAGACAGACAACCTACGTTCAATCTCTGGGATCCATGTGGTAGAAGGAAATACTTGACTTCTGACCTCTAACGTCTATGTGTGTGCCACTAATACACCTGGCTTA
This sequence comes from Microtus pennsylvanicus, assembly GCF_037038515.1. Classification (NCBI taxonomy): domain Eukaryota; kingdom Metazoa; phylum Chordata; class Mammalia; order Rodentia; family Cricetidae; genus Microtus; species Microtus pennsylvanicus. The sequence continues at coordinate 34,461,958 of NC_134599.1, read as the reverse complement.
TGCACCCCTCCACAAAAATAAATACCCCCCCATCCCCACCAGGATTTCACCAGGTAGCTCTAAATCTCAAACTGGGACAAATGGTTGAGGGTCCTATTTAACATAAAGCAGACCTGGCCTCCAGGTTCTCCCAGCATCCCTCAGTCCCTACCTGTTACAGGGTATAGCTTGTATATCCCCGCCCTCTATGGTGAACTCTTCAACCCAGGGGCTGGGCTGCCCTTCCCCCAGAGGTTCTGCCCTCTGTAATCCAGACATTATGGTTATCTTCCCTTTCTTGGACCTTTGGCCTCCTGACTGTTGTACCTGGTTCCCTTTTCTTCCTTCCCCTCCCCACTTCCACACGGCCCAGCTCAGTCTGGTCTGGTTATGTCCACTCTGAAATTTCCCAGATATCCCTGCCTCTGGCTATACTCTCCCACATACCTATAATAAACTTTCTCCTCCACCAGACCTAGGAATAGTCATGTCCTTTCCTTTTCATTTTTTCATTCAGTAGCCTTGACTGACTCACTCTGTAGACCAGGCTGGACTCGAACTCAGAGATCTGCCTGCCTCTGCTCCCAAGTGCTGGGATTAAAGGTGTGCATCGCCACCACCCAGCTCTTTCGGTTTTTTGTTTTTGGCTAGGTGTGGTAGTGCACACCTTTAATCCCAGCTCTCAGAGGCAGAGGCAGGCAGATTTCTGTGAGTTCAAGGCCAGCCTGGTCTAGTTTTAGGCTAGCTAGAGCTGTATCGCAAGACCGTGTCTCAAGAGCAAACAAACTACATGAAAACCCGGGCAACGCACAGGGTCCATCTCAGATGCCATCCCAGGAGAGAAGGACAAAGGGGTCAGTGACCATGCCACTATGTCAGGGACCAGCCTTGACACAAAGACATCTTGGCCCATTCTCCATGTTGCTTCTGAAGAGTCACTTACAAAGGAAAGTGGCCACACCTGAGCACTGCAAGGCCAAGGAATAGCGGCAGCAGCAGGCAGCAGCAGGCGGTTCTCAGTCAAGGTCCTCTCCTCCCAGATGACCCTAGGGAGTACAACATCTTGAGCCAATGGCGTTTTTTTTTTTTTTTGTTGCTGGGGGAGCACGTTGGTTTGTTGTTGTTGTTGTGTTTTCTTTTCTTTTTTTTTTTGAGACAGGACTTCTCTGTGTAGCCCTGGCTGTCCTGGAACTTGCTCTGTGGACCAGGCTGGCCTCAAACTCACAGATCCACCTGCCTCTGCCTCCTGTGTGCTGGGATTAAAAGTGTACCATCACCGGCTTTTTTTTAAAAAAAAAAATATTATTAGCAGTAATTCTTTAAAAGTATGTTACCAGATGTTGTCAATCACCCAGAGTCCTTGGATCATTTTTTTTTTTTTTTTTTTTGGTTTTTCGAGACAGGGTTTCTCTGTGGCTTTGGAGCCTGTCCTGGAACTCGCTCTGTAGACCAGGCTGGTCTCGAACTCAGGGAAGAAACACTGAAAGAGCACACTCAGGTCCAGATCTGAAGCTCCTACTGAGGGTCTCCATCACCCACTCATTCTCCGCTCCCTTCTGATTGGTCATCCTCATTCTCCGCTCCTTTCTGATTGGTCATCCTCATCTCTGCTCACTTCTGATTGGTCATCCTCATGGCTGAAGGCCTCTGCCTTCCTGTACTTTTCTCTAATCTCCTGAACTTTGTTGTTGTCGTCCTAGACATTGGGCCTAGGGTCTTGTTTATGGTGGAATCAGAGAGGAAATACATAATAAACACACCCTTCTTCTTGGTGTGGGTCTGAAGATCCTTGTTCATAACTCCAGGCAGGGAAGCCATATTGCTGGGGGCGGGGGGGGGGGGGATAAGCAGAGAATCCTTGGAAACCTTTCAAGGGGCAGAGCTATTTTATATTTTGAGATAGGGTCTTGGCCCAGCTTTTCTAGCATGGGACCATCAGGTCCAACTTTTGTTTTTAATGTGGAGACTTGTTTTAAGTATCTTTGCCCATCTACTTACTGCCAATATCATCCTTCTTATGTTAACTCATGAACCAACATTTCTTCCCGGAGTTGTTCCTAGTCTGGCCTTGTGCCGCTAGCTGGGCCTCAGCTGTATGAACAGCATACACACAGCACAGCCACATTCAGCCCTGACAGCCGAGGGGCAGCCAACCCCAGGAGCTTTGGTCTTCAGTATACAAACAGCGAAAGGATGGAGACATCTAGCTGGGACAGAGAAGTAAGATTTAACGTCATCATATTTATTACGTTCTGGAACAATACACATTCACATCTTTTGAGTACAGTACATTTGGCACAATAATGTTTACAATGAAATTACACTAATGGATGGCAAGAGATTAAAATCACATCCAGAAAGGAAAAAAAAGTGTACAAAGAAAGCTTCACAATACAAAATAAAACCCCTAAAATTGAATACATTTTCTATTAGCCAGAATTATTTTGCACATCATTTAAAAAGAGGTAATTTTTTAAGCCTTCTTTTATTTTTAAAGCAAGAATGAATTGTGTTTTCACTGTTGGAGGAAAAAAAATATGTTTCTACTTCACAAAGTCCATCGATGAGAGGAATGGAGGAAGGAGATACTATCCTTCATGTAGGCTTTTGGCATTTTTTTTTGCAGTTTATTTTTTTCTAAAAGGAAGAGAGTGAGAGCTGAAAAGATAGGAACCTGGCAGAAATGGATCAGTGTGGCTATCCTCAACTTGGCGGCACTGGAGCCCGAGCACAGGGCCCAGAGTTCCACCACTGCGTCCCATTCCCTGTGCCTAAGCTCTTGCTGAAAAGACTCAGTATCCGTCCAAGGAACTCACACCAGTGTGGATCTTCATTGGATTCAAATCTGCCTGTGTGAGAACAGCATTGGCCAGAGGTATCCTCGCCAGCCGGTTATGGGCACCGAAAAGGAGCCAGGGCGCTGACTGCTTACTGCTTGCTGGTGGAATGTATTGTTTGATTTCCCAGTAACAGTGCCAGTTGGCTGGGAAGAAGGGCCTAGCCCCCACTGTCATGTGAATACCACCAAGCCCTGGAAAACAGCCACTTGGTATTGGCCTTGGCTGTCCAACATTCACGATAGTAAAGGAAGCTGAGGACAAAGAGAGAGGGAGAGAGGGGGAAAGAGAGAGAGAGAGAGAGAGAGAGAGAGAGAGAGAGAGAGAGAGAGATTATATGATATCTGAGTATGATGGGCGTATTATCATGTTTTTCTAAACAATGAGATGATACCACCATGAAGATGTTTCTGTGCTTGTTATCCACTCCAAAAGATAGTCTTCCCCCAGTATGTCAAGTCACTGAAGATAAATTAAATTAACCTAATGTTCTTCATCACTTCCCTGGTATGCCAAACATACAGATTGATACAGCATAGTATTTAATATTTGCAATCATCATAAGAACAGATCACAGTTACACCTGAGTTTTTCATTAAAAAAAATAGCAGAAGAGAACTGAAGGTCATTATCAGTAAGAAAGGCTGTGCTCAGCCAGATGCAAATAGGGACACATTTAGTATGGGCCCAAAATAGTCACTGTCCAAGCTTGGCAACCACTATGGAGAACATTCCTCTCCGTCTGCCATCTACATCAGGGCGTGACGGAGCACAGGAGAACCATGTGAATTTAGTATAGCTCATCATATGGTTACATCTTTAACCCAAAAGGAAATAAACAAATACAAGGGGCCCCAGCCCTCCCTAGAAAGACACATACCTCTCTCTCAGTAACTTGAACCGATAGCTGATAAGAGGATTGCACCTGGACATTATTATAGCTATTCTTTCATCGACTACAGTTGTATAATATGCCTGAGCATGCAGCAGTTGATACCTCTAGATTCAATGAGTTAATTCCACAGGCCTTGCAGCAAACACTATATACAAAAAAAAAAAAAAAACCTCAAATGTACAAAAGGCAAAAAGCTCCATTAGTGCCACTTTGCCACTCACAAGTATATTTAGGGGCGGTTGGGAAATCCACGTGCAACAGTTGGAATGGATTCCATTCCCTGCTAAATCAGTTCAATAAAATAGGTAATCAAATGACCTTCAGGGAACATATACACAAAGCCACAGAGAACCCTTGGGAGTCAGAGACTAACACTGTCAGCATTATCTATGGGAGGTAATATCAGTCCATTAAATAGAGTCCATGTGAATTGCCATCGCGAGCCACCAAAACTCTGGCCACATCCCGCTACCCTGTCGGTCTTCAAACCATTTCTTCTTCAGTCTTCTGACGCCTTCTGCCTGGCCCAGGCTGAGCTTCCTTCCTCGCATTCCCACGCAGATACTGCATTTTACACACCGAATGTTCCAACCACAACACAGTGGTACTGCCATTTTGTAGAAGTGCACAGAAGATAGAGTTTATGCTGGGAATTTGGGGGGGGGGGGGAGGGAAACCGGAGCAAGAATTTGGGAGTTGAGCTTTTCTGGAAGCTCAGGGTCTCGGTTGTTGCTCTGGCGGCCTCTGTGCTCAGGGGGAATTCTCACAATGATCAGCCAGAGTTTCCCTTGCTGCCTTTGCATAGCCCTCATGTGTCACTAAAGCACTAATAATAAACTTTGGACGACTGGATTCTCACTGTGCGTTAGCCCTTTAATATCTACCTGCATTCATACTGGGATGTCTATCTTTTGGCCAATTAGAAAGTGAACTTGGTAATGGGTTTGTTTTTTTTTTTTGAAATGTTAAAGAGTTCAAACTCAAAATAATTTCTTCCAGGAGATACAAACGTACACAACTTTGGCATGCTCAAAAAAGCTAGAACCAAAGCAAGCAGGAATGTGCAATTCCAGAGCGAACTGACACAGCTGGCCAGCCTGAGCATCCCCGGGCTCCTCCCAGCAAGGGCGTGCCTTGGGGGCACCTGCCCTTACAGAGAAGAAGCACCAGTCTCGTCCTAGGTAGGAGGGTAGGGATGACAGGCTGGGGAGGAGGAGGGATGAGAGGAGAGAAGAGTCAGGGTTCCATATTCAGCGGCAGAGCCAGAGTCCTGGTGTTGGCTTTCTTTCTTTGTTTTCCTTTGTAATAAAAGAACTGAATTGCTTCAGGGTTGCAGACGGACGGACAATCCAATTCCCCCGCACTGCACACAGCTACCCACAGAGCGATACAATTCAAATCGTGTGTTTCTGGTCGAGTCTAGACCCAAGAGTGCCTTCTGGCCACTGGGAGGGTAGGGAAGGACATGGCCTGGGGTGAGGGATTGTAATAAATAGAGTGGACATGGGACTGGGGCTCTGGGGAGGAGGAATAGTTCGAGACCTTCTGAGCCTCTGCGACGTGGAATTTTCCCAGCACCCTCCTTGCAGCATCAGCTAATCCACCTGAGGCAGCTTCTCAGGGCATCAGGTCTTCGCCAAAGTAGGAGAAGCCTTTGAATTCCTCCTGGTTGATCTGCTTCACTATCGCTTCGTCCACAAGCGTAAGGATCGGCTCCTCCCGGGTAAAGTCCTGGTCAAAGTTATTGACGTCTCTTTTGGTTTTCTGTGGAGAGAAAAGAGAAGGTGCTGTGTTGAGGCTTGACGTCCTTCCTGAGGCCCCTCTCCCCTGCAGGGAGACTGGGCATCCAGGTGACCAGCCTTTTGCCAACACTAGCCTCTAGCTACTGGGAGCAGATACAGGGCTATTCCAATGAGGTAGTAATGGATGGCCCCAGGACCCAGAGGTGAAGAGGAGGAGAGCAAGAATGAGTTAAGGTGAGAAGGAAGAGGGTGCGTGAGTATGACGGAAAAGCAGGGAAGTGGGATTCCCGCGGGCTGAGTGCGCAGTGTGGGTATGTGTGTGTACGTGTGCGTATGTGTGTGCGTGTGTGTTTGCGCAGACTGGGAAGCACAGCTGCTATCTCCTATCACCTTTTAGCATCACCGTAAGTGTCCATCTCCTTGAAGACAGTCCTTGTTGTACCCAGGGGATAAACTTAAATCCATCTGCCCAAAGTCTCCCATGTTTTCCACAGAGACAGACCTGATAGCCTTGCCATATCTGCTTCATACGACCTCTCTGGGGAGAAGGATGGGTCACCAGTAGGACAGGGGGATGCCTTCTTTGACTCCCGTCCGCCCTCATCATTACCTGACTTTGTGGTCCCATGGCTTGGTCATTATTACAATGTTGATTCAACATTGCTTACAGTGTTTCCATACTTTTGTCTATACTAGTGGTTCTCAACCTGTGGGTCGAGACCCTTAGAGAGGGTGGAATGCCCCTTTTATAGGATCACCTAGGACCATCGGAAAACACAGCTATGTACATTAGCATTCATAACATTTATGAAGTAACAGCATAATTTTATGTTTGGGGTCACCACCACATGAGAAAATGTATTAAAGGGTTGCAATATTAGGAAGGTCGAGAACCACTGCTCTAGACCATAAGGGCCTTCCTTCTCTTGGTCAACTTTAGGTTGATGGCAGCTCTGCTGCAATAAATAAGAATCTACTGAATTAAGTCAGAAAACCTACAATGACTTATTCCCCAGCTCAGAAAGACATGCCCACTAGACAGTCAAGTTTCTAGAGGAAATCTATGTGGTTCCTGGTTTCTAGGGCTTGGGTAGAGGGAAGCCATCAACACACCCACATATTTATTCTGGTTTGGGGAGAGGATCAGGAAGTGTCAACAATACCCCCACCTTTAAGGGCTTACACCTGAGTAAAAGAGCCAGCGTGCTTGTCTGGGATGTGCTGGTTTAGCTACGAAGAACTTCCTCAGAGAAGTCAGGATTTGGCCAGGACCTGAAGAATGGTTTAGAATGCGGTGGTACAGATGAGAGGAAGGCGGGATAAAGCAGGGGTCAAGAACATACAACACACAACAGAACAGGGTGTCTTCCGAGCTGCCTGGGCCAGAGCCCAGTGAGGGATGGTCAGAAGGTGAGGCTGGAGTCTGGCCACAGAGACCTTCAATGCCAAGCCTATAGAACTGAGCACAGTGTGGGGGGTCCAGTGGAAAGGCTGGAGGCCCTCCAAAGAGTGTCTTTTTAGACACTGGTTAACTGGTAGTTAGTGGCCTAGATGACGAGATACACCTCATAGAAACGTTAGAGTCACTATTTAAAGGATTATTAGTAAGGAAATATGCTGCCCTCAATGGAAACCCGTAACCTTAAAGGTTAAAACGTAGTCTGTGTTTGAGACAAAGCTACCTGTTGTGTCTGGTTTTGGACAGTCACCATGAGTGTGAACAAATTCAAATCTCTGAGAAATTTTAGAAGAAAGAACCCTGGTCCATTTTGCTTAGGCTAGACTTCCTCAAACTCAACATGAAACTTTCCATCCCGAGCTCCTGAATAATGTCTTCAAAGTTTCCCAAGAGGAAAATTCTACAGGGAAGTTGGGAGGTAGCGCTCCAGAGCTTCTGAAGGCATTTTCACGTTCATTTGCTCATTCGATCCTTGGACCAGGCAAGCACTTTGATTCCAGTTTTCTAGCAGAGGCAACTGTGACTCAGAGAGGTTTGGTGGCTTGGCTGGGGTTACCCTACTGGGAAAGAGCCAGACTCCTATCCAGGTCTCAGTATGATGCCTCCTCCCCTAGAAGAACTTAAGGAGATGTGAACCCTGTAGAAAGGGGATGATGTACAAGACAAGGGCCAAGTCCAACCAGGAGACATGCTTTTAGCATGTTTTTAGAAGAACCCAATAGTTTTTTGTTTGTTTGTTTGTTTGTTTTTTTAAGTCAGAAGGGCCTGGCACAGGCAAACAGGGAGATAGCTGGAAATCACAGTGAGAGGGAATAGAGGAGGCTGGCAGAGGAGCCAGCCCAATGACCCAGATTAGACAGGATGATGGACAAGAAGGAGCAGGGACGAGCTACTCGTCTGTGAGTTACAGAGTTCGGGGCAGACACGGTGAAGGAAGACAGTGTAAACCACGAGAAGACAATAAATGTCCAGAAACAGGATCTGTGGCTGGGTATGGCTGTGGTCCCTTCGGAGGGGATCTCAGACGTAGTGTGGTCTTCTCTGACAGGAAGGTTGGCCTGGAGCAGGATTAGCTCTTCTCCTTCTGGGGTGTCTGAGCCAGAGGAAAGGGAGGACCTGAGCAAAGAGCTGCTTCAGAGAGGGACAACAAAGTTGGTTCCTAGGGTGATGTAAGCCGGCTGTGGGGCGGTGGTGACTGGGGAAGAACATGGCAGCAGTTGTTCTGGGGAGTCTCTGTGAAAGGAGGGAGGGGTCACAGAGCAAAAGGATGGGGAGGGCTGTGCTCAGTGAAGGATGGACAGAGGGACTTCGGGGGGGGTAGAGAGGTAGCAACGACTTGTAAAGTATCAGGCATTGTCAAGGGCATCTAAGGGGCACATCCTCTAGCGGCCAGAGTGAAAGGCTCCTGGAGGAGGAGGTAAGATCCACAGGGTAGGGCAGGAGGAAGGATCCATTTGGAACATAGCTAAAGATGAGCTGAAATTCCAGGGCAGGGAAATGTCTGTCCTGGTCCACCCTTCAACTAGCTACCAAAGAGGGCAGGGTGCATAGAAGGAACCTCAGAAAACCCATAGGCTCTTCGGCATTAGCTGCCTTTGTTTACTTAATGGCTCGCATTTCATCAGTCAGTCATTAGTGACGGATTAGTGCTCATTACTCATAGGCACTGGCTTGCTTCCTTGAGGTCAGCTGGGCACAGCAGCGGAGCGAGAGTCCACAGTGTGTCCACGCTTCACAGCTCGCTGGTTCTGTGTTTCGAGAACCGGGCTCAGCTGCTACATCTAGACATGATTCTTTCATGAGCTAACCTGGAGAGTCGTCTAGTCATTTCTCAAGGGAATTCCAGAATCATCTGAGTGCATTCAAGAGAGCACCCCATTTTCCCCTCCGACAGGTCATCTAGGAATACTGCTGGGCATCAAAGCCATGTTAGTACATGGCAGCCAGGCGTTCTACCATAGAGTCACATCCCCATGCCAGAGGATGCCACTCCCGTTGGCCTCTACAGACGACGGGCCACAGCTCCTTGCACAGCTTGGCTCCTGCCCTATTTCCCTGAGAGATATTGTAAGTACATGTTAGTTACCCATTTCCAATTTAAATAGATAATAGCCCCACGGGATGCAATTCCTGACTGTTGGGGACGGGAGGCTTGGGACATTTTTTACAAAGCCTCTCTCCCTCTATCGCTGCATAGGCAGCATGGGACCCCCAATCAGAAAGGGCTGAGATGGTCTCCTTTGTTCACTAATTTTATTCTTTCCAATACGTCTGCTTTCTTCACAGTACACCCAAGACTCAACTGCACAGTTCAAACTTGGACGTCACTGGTCAGTCCACATGCCTTCCCAGTGCTCACACTGCGTTGCCTAACAAGTGTTGCTGGACACATGGAACATCATTCTGACTCTGCAGACCTCCCCTCCTGTACAGCCTTTCTCACAGCCTCTGGGCCACACTCAGGGAGGATGCACGGAGAAAGACAAAGACCGCTGTCTCTGATATTGTCTTTCCCTGCTTATAGGACACTGATGTTAAGCTCTGTGGGCACTGTGTTTCTGTCTGTGAAACTGTGGAGGTGACAATACCCTACAGGCTGCCAGGTGTATTAGGTGAGCACCTGATGGCGGTGGGCACCGTGTGCTCACAACACACAGCTCTCAAGTGTGTCCATGCCACTGAGGAGCATCTTGGAAGCTAGGGGACAACCCTGCATCTCTCTCTATACCTCCAAATCCTAAGCCAGTGCTACCTTGGGGCCTTCCTGAATGACCCAGCACTTTATTTACTGATCGAGATTCTTCTACAGTACCTTGTGATTCTGAGAACCAAGTCCCAAGTTCCGATGCCTGCTCACTTTTAAGGCCTTTAGGATCCTGTGCCTGTGTGTGTAGTTGGAACGGTGTGCTCTGCCATCACTACTGGGCACTGCTGACCAGTACGAGGCTCCACACTCACAGGGCGTCTTCATGTCCCTGTGCTTTGCACAGCTCACCTTCTGCCTGGAGTACACCCTCTCTTCCCAGCCTGTAGTCCTTTTCTGTTTCTCTTTTCTATCTCAGTGTGAATGCCCTTCCCTCAGAAAGCCTTGCTTGTCCGCTGGGAGTGGTCTGAGAGGACCCTTGTGAGTGGATGTCCACCACTTCTCCATTCTTGCACACCGTGGGCCTCCCTGCGAGCCCTATACAAGCCGGGATGGGCTTGAGCTCACCGTTCCACCCTCAGCATGATGCCTGTGATTGATGTCTACAGGCATCTGCTGGAAGAAATGAATGAGCATCTCCTACTGCTGCTGTGTCTAAAGCAGAAAAGTGACCTGGATTCAGGGCCAATGGCTGCCATTCTGCCAGAGGGGTTTGTCTGATGGGGAAGTGGAGGCGGGAGAGGGGCGGGATAATGTCTGACTCACGAGGAGTCTGCAGTTGGACAGTCCAGACAAGGCCCAAGCCCCAGGGGCCTATGAGTGGGAGTTAGGCCTAACTGATGGGCTCTCTTGTCCTAGCGCCCCAGGCAAAGTTAGCTCTCTAATTGCTGCTACAAGATAGGAACAGTAACCAGATGGGGTTTGGGGAAATTCCATCAAGGCAGAAGCATTTAGGGCCTCGAGTTCTAAGATGAGGTGTTGGGTATGTATGTTAGAGGTCAGCATCAGAGGAAAACAATTCCTGCTTCCTCCGGCATTTCTTCAGCAATGGAAGCTTAGGCTCCGGAGATCCAACCCTGGCTCCAAGGAAGAGGCATGTTTCCGGCATCCACAGTGGGGGATAGAGGAAGAATTTGGGGAAAGCAGCTTCATAGCTTCCCACATCTGAGAGACTCCACCCAAGAAACAAAGCCCCAGGGACCCAACTTATCCTTCAGGCTAGGAGGCCCTCTGGGTAGCATGGTAGACCCCAGCCAGCACAGAGGTGGGTTCTGGTTACTTTTTGCCTGGCAAGGGCGATTCTCTCATAGCTCTCATACACTGAGCTCCTAATGCCAGCTCGTGGAGGAGCTGTACTGTTTGTCCCTGTGACATCTGCCTCTGTCCTGATCTGACGGCCAGATTAGTTGATGACTGTACTCTTCGGTCTGTGTCATGGGACTGGCCCTCAAGTGTCTGTCTCGCTGGTCCCTCTCAGGCTCTTCTGCTTGGTGTGAGTGTCAGTGACAAGATAGCACAGTGGTAGAGTTCAGGAAACCACGCCTTACAGTTGTGGCTGAAAACACGGGTACAAGATGCCTATGTATGGCCTGTTAGGCTTCTCTTGTCTCCCTCAACACCAGCATTCCCTGACTCCCTGTCTTCCCAGGTCCCCATAGGCTAGCCTCTTGCATTTGACTCTTCTAATGTGTCATATGGGTCACCTTCCTCTTCGATAGTCCTTGAGGTATCCACTGCAAAGGAGGTGACAGGAGATAGATACTTCATGTTTATGAGCTAGAACTAATTTTTATTTCATTTAAACAACTCCTCCACTGTAAAATGTCAATATTCTAAGTTTTACTTTTTCCCCTTCATAGAATGATCCAAAACAAGAAACAAGAATTCCAATCAGGAAGCTGCTTTCTCAGCATCTACTAACTGGGTCTTTTGACATGCATGTTCATTGCAAACACATGCTCATCAATAGAGCATATGGAAAGAGGCACACACACATGCTGGTATGTAAAATTAAATGGAATAAGGAGGGTTTTATTCTGGAGTGCTGACTAGCTAAAATGAGGGCTGGGACAGAATTTCAAGTTAACTCTCAAGTTAGAAACTTCTCTAAACACAACCCTTTACAGTTCCTCCTTATTTAATTATTTCATTAGTTATTTAGTTATTTTTGATACAGAGTTTCTCTATGTGGCTCTGCTGTCCTGGAGCTCTCTTTGTAAATCATGGTGGCCTTCAATTCAGAGACCGCCTGCCTCTGTCTCCGAGTGCTGGGATCAGAGGTGTGTGCCACCTCTGCCTGGCTAAGCATTCATTTCTATAACTCTCATCCGGGAGGGAGAACTGGGAATACACACACTTAGAGCACTTCCTCACCAGTCAGAAGTTCACGGCTTCACGGGATTTACCATTCTTTCTCTAAACATCCCCAAGTGAAGTAATGGAACTTTCTAGATTCTTGCTTTAAGAACACTCAGCTCCGGGTAGCTAAGCTGATTCAGAGGGTAAAGGTATCTCCTGCCAAATCTGAAGACCTAAGCTGGATCCCTGGGACATGCATGGTGGAAAGAAAGGACCAGCTTCTGAAAATTGTCCTCTGATGTCCACTCGTGCCTGAGCATGCCCCCATACACATAAATAAGAAATGTAAAAATATCAAAAATAGCATCCATCTAGAAATAACCCCATATTTTCCTAAATACTATTCTTGAATGCTAGGAGATCATGTGCCTGTCTCCAACTGCTTGGCTCTGTTGGCTATTCTGTCATGTTCAAGTTGGCACAAGTTGGGGCAGCCACAGCAGAACCTTTGACCACAGGGCCTAGGGCAGTGGCTTAGTTCCAGATCTACATGGGAGTCACTTGGGAGGGCCCTAACCAATATGGTCAGTGCTCTACTTCCAGAGAGTCTCCTTAACTCCTCTGAGGTCTGGCCTGGGCATGAGCTATTAGGGATGCCTAAGTGAGCTTTATGAAGAGTAATTCATGACTTTCTCTTGGGCTTCAGTTCCCTCTAAGGAGTTCTTGCCCTAATCTTTGTAGGCTATGTTTCTCTTTTGGGGAAAATGCACTGCACACATGATCACAACTTTGCTTCATTTAATTTTGTTTTTTGGGGTGTGTGTGTGCTGAGTATGCGTGTGTGGTATATGTATGTGTGTAGGTATGTGTAACTGTGTGTTGTGTGTGCTGAGTGTTGTATGCATGTTATGTGTGTATTGGTGTGGTAAGTATGCGTGTTGCATGTATGCGTATTGCATGTGTGTGTAGGGTGCGTGTGTGTGTTGTGTACATGTGTGTGTGGTGAATATGTGTGTGCATGGTGTATATGTGTGTATGCTGAGTGTGTAGGTTGTGTGTATAGTGAGTATGTATGTTCTGTATATGTATATGTGTGTGGTTTTATGTGTTTTGTTTGTGGTATATGTGTGTAGGTGTGGTGAGTATGTGTTGTGTTCTGTCTAGGTGGTATGTGTGTGTGGTGTGGTATATGTGAGTGTGTGGTGTGTGTGTGTGTGTGTGTTGTGTGGCGTGTCTGTGTGGTATGTGGTGTGTGTGTAGGAGGGTGCTGGGGATAGAACAGAACCCTGAGCTTCATGCATGCTCAGCCAGTGTTCTGCCACTCAACTACAGCCACAGCCTGTCCCTGTGTAACAGAGGCTGTTGGTCTATCAAAAAAAGCACAGCTGTCCAGAAACTCGGCTCCACAGTGGTGGGGCTCGGCCTCTGTATTTCAACAGCTCTGAGGGATTCAGATGCACAGCCTGGCTGAGGCTCTGTACGGAGGGTGGATCACTTTCTTTTTCCTATGAGCTTCAAAACAGTCTTTTGGATGTTGAAAAGCCTGTTCAGCAGCCCCCAGTTCTGGATTCGGCTCCTTGAAGTTCATGCTAACTGGGCATTTCTTTTCAGTTTCTCTCTTCCATCTATACTTGATACTTCTTGAAAAATAAAGTAATAAAATAAAATAACAGAGACATCTGAAAGCTTGCCAGTGAACCACACTGGTTTCTTTCTAAGCCACTTTGAGAGGCAGGATGCTCAGTAGCTAGCCTTCGTGCCCTCTGCCTGACCACCATGTCAGAGGTTCCTAATCTGGGGGCCGCCACCCTCACAAGGTGAGGATCAGGTGTTTACATTGTGATTCACAATAGTAGCAAATCCACAGCTATGAAGTAGCAATGAAATAATTTTATGGTTTGATGATCAGCACAGCATGAGGAACTGCAGCATTAGGGAGGTTGAGAATCTAGATTCTATTTGTATGGTTGCAAGTTGCCATGTGGATGCTGGGACTTGAACCTCTGGAAAAAGCAACCAGTGCTCTTAACTGCTGAGCCATCTAGCCCCCTAGATTTTATTCTGGATTCTCCAATTACCAACACTTCTAGCCTTGGGCAAATATGTCATCTCCATGTCTTCATTTACATAAAACAAGGGCGTTAATCCTATTCCCCAGCCATATATTTCAGGATCAAGAGACTGAATACACTCAAGTGGGAACACCAAATGCCATAATTATTAGCGTGGTCCATCTCAAACATCGATCAAAGCCGTCGGGATGGAGCAAACAGCATCATCTTTTGGTTGATCCAGGAAAAGCCTTCTGTCTGGTGTCACTTTGTAGCAGCAATGTCCTTTCATCTCCTATGCCTGCTAAGTCTAGAAGTGGCCAGCCTTCACTTACAGCAAAAAGTCAAGTGTGTGACCACTCAAAAGAAGCTTCCTTAGCTGGTTATATTTAGGAATATATATGTATATGCAATCCATATGTGCATGCAGGAACAAATGATGACAAAACAGGCCAGGAATCTGAAGGAGAGAGGGAAGAGGCATATGGGAGGGTTTGGAGGGAGGGAAGGGAGGGGGAAATGTCATGATTAAGTTACAGCCTTAAAAAAATAAACAAACAGAAATGAGAAAAACAAAACAGAACCTTGTGTGCCTGTTCCATCCCCCCCCCCCCGGCTTTATGTTCCCTGATATAACATCCATGGTAGTGGTATGTGGGCTGTGCACCCTGGTGGGATCTATGTATACTTTCTGAAACAAGGCAACATGAAGAAGAGCAAACAGATTTTGCTTTGAGCACTGCTTCCTGTTGCTGCTATCTATGAAGAACAGGCATGCACAGGGCCCTGGGGGCCTGGGGCACTGGGTTCAGCAGAGCCTGACAAAGTGGGGCCAGGCGCCTCTGGTCCTGATGTCACCTGCCTGGAGCCAAGGCTCAGGTGCCTTGGCCTTCTCAGTCTCCAAGAAATGCCCACACCACCTGCCTGGAGCAAGGACTCAGTGCTTAGGGCTTCTTATTTTCCAAGAAGTGTCTCCACTTGCTTCTCCTCTTTAATAATCTGAAGTTCAAAATTAGCCAATGCAATCTCTGACAACTATCTATTCTCCGCTGCACATGAGCCACAGTCCTGGAGTTGTGACCACTACTCTCATTTCATAAAGCTGCTTGAGCCTTGGATGAGAGAAGGCAGCCAACACTAATTTCTCTTTGAAACATGAACAATGAGCTTTACAGCAGCTAAATTCAGAACCCTTCACTCAGTTTCTGGCCACTCCCTGGTCTAAAGAGGGAAAAGGAGGTTTTGGGGAGGAGGTGGTTGGTACACAAAGACAGGAACCACAGAAACCACAGATGGGGGACCCCACAATCCCCATTCCCCATCACAGTATGGCAGCTCTCCGCAATAACCAACTTCTGCAGGGCATTGTGAACATTCTCTCTCTCTCTCTCTCTCTCTCTCTCTCTCTCTCTCTGTTGTAACTTAATCATGGCATTTCCCCCCTTCCTTTTTTTTATCCACACACACACACTTCTTGCCTTCCTGGCCTAGAACTCACTCATCCCCCATGTCTTTAGTGTGGAGATGACAGGCATTGTCCACCATACCTGGGATATTCACATACATGTATTAATATGCAAGTATATAATATATACATGTAAGATATATGCATTTATATGTAATACATGTGCACATCCATTTCACTTTTTAATCTGGTATCTGGTGGAGGTCTAATGTAGGTCCTCACCTTCTATCTTGTAGAGGCACAGCCTCTAGTTTCGGCCCCTGTGCTCTGCACTCCAGGCTGTTGGCCCAGGAGCTTCCAGCTAAGTTACTGTCTCCACCTCTGATCTCACTTTAGTGTGCTGGGATTATGGGTGTGTACCACTGCAATCAACTTTTCACCCGGGTTCTGAGGCTTGAACTTCGGTCATTGTACTTGTGGACTCCTTACTTTTAGATGATAAGACATCTCCCAAGCCATTTTAATTAACTAATTATTCTATCTATCTATCTATCTATCTATCTATCTATCTATCTATCTATCTATCATCTATCTTGTTTTTTAGAGACAGGGTTTCTCAGCATAGCCTTGGCTGTCCTGGAACTAGCTCTTGTAGACCAGGTTGGCCTCGAACTCACAAAGAGCTGCCTGCCTCTGCTTCCCAAGTGCTGGGATTAAAGGCGTGCGCCACCACTGCCAGGCAGTTTGGTTATTTTAAGCAAATGTAAGGAGTGTAGAGTGAGACTCGGGAATCTGGGGGCCCAGACTGTGACGGTCCTCTCCATGGACTTGACCGGACACCTCTGAGTCCCCTGAGCTCATCTGTGAGGGTGTCTGTGCAGAGAATTTTAACTGAGAAGGGGATGGCCCCCCTGAACGTGCATGGCACCATCTCTTGTGCTGGAGCCCTGACCTGACTAAAAAGGAGAAAGGGAGGAAGCCAGCTAAGAGCCCATCTGTCTGCTCCTGACATGGTGGTCTGTGTCTTCTCTGTGAGCCTAGTAAACCTTTTCTCTCTTAAGTTCTTCAGCAAGGCACGTGGTCACTGCGAGGAGAAAGGTGACTAACATAGCCTAAAGCAAGAGTTGACAAATTCCTCTAAAAGGCCAGATAGTAAACAGGTTAGACTCTGTGAGCCAGGGAGTGTCTGTTGCCACCATACCACGGCTCCAAGCTTGTAGCACAAAGGCGTTATCGACACCATGCCACTGAATGGCCCTGGGTAGCATTCCAATAAAACTTTATTCAGATTCTGACATCAGACTCTCACACCTGGAGAAGCTGTTTATTCAAGAAGGGAAATCAGGGTCTCATGAACATACAACACGATACAGCTATGTGTGTTGTATATAGTGGCAAACTTAGGTTTTCCTGGTGAGAATGTACTGTGTTGGGTTTTTGACAGGGTGGTGCACTGATTTAGAGGTGAGGTACAGTTCACTTGTCTTACATGTAAGATTCTGGGTTCATCCTCAGGATTGCAGTGAGTCTCACTGATGAAGCAAATCCTCATAAAAGCTGACTTTCTGGGGTACCACAGCTCTCTCTGAAGGTTCCCAGGACACAAGGAACCCCTCAGTCTTCAATGACATATCACGCTCTATGGGGGAGGCTGTAATAAAGGGGGGGTGCTTCTCCTAGATAAAGACCACATGGAGTTGATTGCCTGAGACCATTAACTCCGGGAACACCTTCACCCCCTCCCTCTGCTCTTGGAAAAGAGGCTTTGTGGGCAGTGCTCACAACTACCTACCTAGGCCTGCCCAGCATCCACAAGAACACTCCGGCTAGGACCATTTGACTACAAAACCTGGCAACAGAAATAGAAAGCCTAAATTCTAACTGAGAGTCCTGTGGAGCTGATTGAGTCTGCTCTGCCCGACTTCAGCACACATGAACAAACTTCCCTTTGCTTGAACGAACTCTGGAGAGCCTAGCAGGGAGCACCAGGCCCAAATTGCCCTTCAAGAGCATAACTGAGGGCAGGAGAGGGTTAATCTCCATTTACAGGGCTGCATACCAGCCCCAAGACCTGATGCTAAGGACAGGAGTCTTTTGGTGCCATGTGGTAAAGGAATGCCCTTTCTTGGAAGATTGGCCCAAAGCCACTGGCTGGTCCTCTCGCACCTCAGCCACCCTTCCTCCCTGCCTGGAACTCCTCTGTCTTGGCAGTTGTGGCTGACTGATGGCTCAGATAATGGATGTCTTCCATAGCCCAGTGTTCCATGTGTGTGGGTATCAGCCTGGTGTTTCTCCCTGCTACGGTGCCTGGCACAGCCTCAGTGGGAAAAAGTAATAAAGCTCAGAGCGACAGATTTGGCTAGATGTGGACCCTGCACAAGTGCCTTTGGTGCCCCCACACACGAAACCTGCAGCCACTCTTAAGGGCAGGTGGGCGCTGCCATATTCTACTATGAGGATAAAAGCCAGACTTGTAGGCATTAAGCGACTTGCCCAAGTGCCTTCAGCCTTCAGCAAGCAGTGAGTCAGGGCTGGTGTTCAGTTTGTTCTGCCTGGGGCTGGGTTCCCTGGCATGAGCCATCCTGCCTCCTAGTAAGACCTACCTGCCAGGAGGCATAGATGTGGTGATCTATGCACTTGGCTAGAAGAACTCTGCCTCGCCAAAGCTTACCAGTTACAGGACTTGTGCAGGTGTGTGGCTGCACCAAAGGAAATGAATTCACCTCACATTGCCTAGTTCGTTCAGCCCCCATGACTGTTAGGAGTTTGGTCTTGGAGCTGCAGAGACAGTTCAGTGATTGAAAGAACTTAGTGTTCTTGCAGAGGAAAATGGGTTTGGTTCCTAGCACTCACATGACAGCTTAGAATTACCTGAAACTCCAGTTCTATGACATCTGATCCTGACCTCGGTGAGCTCTTGTATGCATGTGGTATAAATACATACTCACTGACACACACACACACACACACACATACACACACTAAAATAAACATCTAAAAAAAGATTCCAGGGTCATTTCTTACACCTTATGGGGGCAGCACGCACCTAATTCATAGTCCTTAGGAATTTGGAGCTTTTTATGTATGTCCCAGTACATATCACTTCATGCTATCACTACAAGATTCAGTAAACCATAGTTTACATGTACTCTCTGTGATGTGTTCTGTATTTTGTTCCAATGCTCTGTCTCTTCTATTCTTTTCTGCCCCATCCTAACCTGTTTTTCCACTGAACTGATTTGACAGCCTACTACTAGGTGGGTCTTGAGGTTCGGCAAGAAGGTCTTGGCGGGGGGGGGGGGGGGGCAGAGGCTTAGCATGGTATGGAAAACACGGATGAACAGCTGTAGGAAGAGATACCACCCTGTCTACTGCTGCTTCTTGGGCCCAAAGTCACAGAGCTGGGCCCTGCAGTGCACAGGCTGTACACGGCTGGGCACGCAGCAGTCACATCTGAGGTTGGTAATGCATCAGGAGACCGAGTCTCCAGCTGGAAGCAGGCAGCAGACCGTGGCAAACCTGAGCTAACTGGCAGTCACCACTGACTGTGGGTGTTTCAATGTAATGTCACCGCTAAGAGCTGGAGTCTTCAAGAGGGAAACATTGCAGCCTGGCCCTGGCCAAGCCCAGCATTCTCTACTTACCAGCCTCTCCCACTCCTCCCCCTTATTTATGAAAATGTGCTGGCTAGAGATCAGTTCTCTTGGCCTAGGATTTACTATTATGCTGCCTGCTGGCTTCTAAACAGTAACCGTAAACATTCAAATATGTGTCTCTCGCGTCAAGGTGAGATCACTGCTTTCCCTCTCGATTCAACAGCAAGTGTAGGTTTCCTAATATAGGTTCTAATTACTTTACACTTCCAGGCATAGACTGGCACAGCCATAAAAGGTGAGAAGAGACTTTAGAGATAAATTCAGGAGAAAAATACTATCTGGGCAAGGGCTGTAGAGATCTCTAAGATTTACAGAGTGTAACATCTGCTCATCCCCAAACAGACCAAATACCTGCACTATATCAGGAGACATCCTAAGTGCAGGGAATGCACCATGAACAAAGAAAGCAGTGAAAGCCCCTCAGTAGAAGTAATTGTTGACCTTGGCTCATGGGTCTAAGGTCGTGCACTGGACCCTTGTCTCTACGTTAGGGCATGATTGGAATTTTCTATAATAAAAACTTAAAAATATGAGCCCTACCCTTAAAGGCATGATGCCAAGTGGAACCCAACACAACAATGAAAGAAAAAACAGACACACAGTGTGTGATTCCATTTACGTAAAACTTGAAAAAAAAACTGAAATAGCAGCTACAAGAGGAAGCTGAGAAGACGGGGACAGCTCAGTTGGGCAAACACTCACTATGCAAGCAGGAGGACCTGAGTTTGCTTCCTGGAACCCACACAGAAAATAAGCTGGGTATGCGGACACCTGTAATCCAGCACTGGGAAGGCAGAGGCGTGTAGATGGCACCGCCTCATTGGCCAACTAGCCTAGTTGAATATGGGAGTACTACATCAATGAAGAATGTTTGTATCAAAAAACAAGGTGGGCAATGCCTGAGTTAATGCTGGATGTCATTTCTGGCCACACACACACACAGAGACAGAGAGACAGAGAGAGAGAGAGAGAGAGAGAGAGAGAGAGAGAGAGAGAGAGAGAGAGAGACCGCTGTACATGAACACATATTCCAAAAGAAAAGACTAGACTCTCTCCTGTAGAAAAGCAAATCAAACCTGTTCCGAGCTAAGGAACCAGGCCCTTCTGGAGAGGATGGAGGTGGTCCTTACACTTACTGTGTAGGCAGAAAGACAGGTACAGATACTTTTAGAATTCATCACAATCGTATAGTCCATTGTACAGTTTACTGTCAGAAATTTTAGAACTCCACAGATTCCTTCCCTCATGAAGCATGGTGACATGGAGATCTGCAAGGAGTCTTGGGGACTACTTAAACCCTTTACTTTATCTGAGGGGAGAAGACTGCCCTAGTAACTCGCTCAGGGTCGTGCAGACTGCAGGGACCAGTCCCCAGGTGTCTAGTCTTCTCCTCAGCTCACTGCCTGTGATACAGAATGGGAGTGGAATTTTGGGACTCTGTGTTTTGGGGTGGCTCTATTCTGGGTTATTTGGGACCAGCGTGGTGCTTAGGGCCCAAGTCAGTCACACTTCTCTGGAAAGACTTCAAAGGGAGATGGTTGCTGTAGGAGGAGGGAAGTCAGCTTCTGTCTCCAGGAAAGACAGAGTTCACGCTGCAAGTCATCCCAGTTAACAAGCCTACTCTGTAGAGCTTGTCTCTATAAAAGGCCGAAGGTTTCATGCTTCACTGGTCCAGCCTTAGCAGTCCAGACTCATCTGGACTCACAAGACACGCGCGGCTCCGTGGAAACCCTTCAATGTGGAGTACGTCTTGGATATGGGAATTCAGAAAAACATGGCTAAAAGATGGCTAGTGTGCCTGTGGTCAGGCCCCTTCACTTTGAAAAGATAAAGGTTGATGTGACGTCATCACAGACATCATCATAGACGACAAACCTGTCGAATTCCAGAATTCTACGGTCATACTTCCGTATTACTCTTTTTTTCCTCCCTGAGACAGGGTTTCTCTGTGTAGCCCTGGCTGATCTGAAGCTCACTTTGTAGATCAGGCTACCCTTGAAACTCACAGAGATACACCTGCCTCTGCCTCCCTGAGTGCTGGATTAAGGGAGTGTGCTATCACACCGAGCTGAATATTACTTTTAGGTTACATCTGGCACCCAACAAGGGGCACAAACCCATGACTCTGGGATTATGAGTCCCGTGCTATGTGTCTCTGGGTTTTTATTAATTGTGCTATACACATCCAAGTCTACCTGCTCCTTCCACTGTTGGCACAAACAATAGGAGTAAACAGGGCATCCATACCCCATAAACAAAAGTAGACTTGGGGGGCTTCTTTCTGTCATGACTGACAATTCCATGGAGATTCAAGGCATGGACTTTGAGGCTGGTACAGACAGAGGATCCCATGAGCATGCCCAGTGTGCCTATATACTGTACTCTGCAGAGAGTAAAGGTGGGCTGGAGGCCTTAAAGGCTGCAGGACTGAGCTCCTTCTTCGGAAGTACTGAGGCTGTTTATTATTTTCCTTTATAAAGGAAAGGAGCCAGCCTCGGAGCTCTGTCACTGCTCTCCTGGCTGCTGGCCTATCCTTCAAAACTCTCTACGAGACAAAGGCCGGAGCACACTGCTCCTTTAGCAAGGTGGCCCCATGTTTAAGATGGAGGGAGGGTGGGACTCTTGGGACCGTGGAGGAGCCTGTCTGGTGGGCTCCTCCTATTGACCCTGGCTTTCTCACCCTTTGAGAGGCCAGGCTTACCGTTCTTCTCCTCAGCCGTGTCAGCAGAGTTCTGGAGCTTTTCCTCACTAGTACCACCTATATATTCCAATCGGTTTCTCCCTGTACGCTAACTTTGTCTAGGCACTGAACATAGAGTGTTGGTAGAAAGATTTTTGTCTTGCTGCTGTCAATGTTCTCCTCCAGGACTGCAAGGAAAGGCCTAAGGATGGCTCTATCATGTTGGTTAGAAGTGGAATAAAGCCACCTTCCCACAGATGCCTCTCTCTTTGACCGTCTTCATCTTTCTCTGCCCAGATTTGGCTTCTCCAGCCAGCTGGCTCTGCTTTCTCCTGCCTCTCTCCCTTTCCATCACACTTAGCTGCACGGAGCCTCCAGTGCTTTCAACAGGCAGGTGTGGGTTGTATGCGTATGGTCAAGTATTGATGGGGTAAGGAGGAGATTAAGTCCAATAAATACTATGCCGATGAACTCATGACGGTACAACCCAACCCAACAGCCATAAAGGCATAAAGAAAACTCATGAGCCCAGGGAAAGGCCCAATCAAGTCCAGAACTCACTAGATGGGCTCTGACCCTTTCCTGGGATGTTAGGAGGACTGACGTGAAGTACTGCCTAGTCTTTCACCACAACCCACAGGAAGACTCCTGGAATCAGACTTCTCAGATGGCAAAAATGGCTAGTTTGAGTTTTCACCCCATAACGGCTTGGTTAAGGGACATCCAGATGTCTGTGCCCTGGAATGGTGTTCATTGATGACAGCTACCATGCTAACACCAGAACACTGGAAACCACACAGCTGCATTCAGCCAAAACACTCCTGAGAATGAAGGCAGAGCGAACACATGTGGTGAGCAAGTCACAGAGCAAAGAAAGGCAACTTGGGCCAGCTGTGGTGAAGCATGGGAGGTGGAGGGAGGGGATTAGGAGCTTGAAGACACAGCTACCTGTAGTCCAGTCTGGGCTACATAGCTCTCTATTCTAAAAACAAAGGGATTTGCCACGAAGCAACCTTTGGCACCATCACAAGAGATAAAACTTGAGAATCTCCCATCTGGCAAGTCACCCTTTGCTGTACCAATGGCTGCATCAGAATTAAGGCCATTAGCCCTGCAGAGACTCCTGAGTGGCATTCCTTCCCAGTCTTCAGATACTATTTTACCTCTTTATAGCTACCGCCCTGAGAGGTGGTGCTGCCCCGTATCTAGACTCCCTTCATCTCTGTGTGACAGGGGTGCTACACAGACCAGCTTCCCCCAGCCTCAGGCTCCTCATCTTCCTCACTATCCTGTTTCCTGGGTACCAGACACAGCACTCATCATTCTAAGATCCCATAGGCCAAAGTGGAAGGCCACAGTTTTATCTGATTCCCGAGCCCAAATACCATATGATTTCCCATAATACTTAATTAACTCTTGGTTCCCAGAGCCTTGGTGAGAAAGGAAGAGCGCCTGCAGACTAAAGAAAAACAGCATGAAGGGAGAGAGTGGAACTAAACTTTCCCAAGAAGTTGGAGCACACAAGGCATCTTAGGCTCGCTACTGGTCCTGTGTTCAATGCTACGAGAGAACTATTCTCACTCCATTTTACAGATAAGACCGTCTGAGGATCAGGGTGAAGTGATTTCTCACAATCTTAAGGTTATCCTGTGACAGCAATCATAGTCAACCCCAGTCCTTCTGTGATCAAAGCCAGTACCCTGTCCTCTGTAGCACGCCGTAACTTAACCAACCAACAAAAACAGGGATGTGGACTTTCCCTGCGGCTTCTAGACCTGGGCCAGAGCCCCCCTGGCTCTTTGTGAGAGTGAATAGCCTCTTAGGGGGAAGGGATCTCACTCTGACATGGAAGCTGTCTTGGAGGTGTCTTTGGTGAAGGACCCTGCAAAGCCCTGGTCCTGAGACACCAGGATGGAAGATGATGATGGTGTCTCATTGGCCTCTGCATTACCGTCCATGCTAGTCGGGTCCCTGGGCAGGTGGACCAGCATTAGGGGGAGGGGATGCCTGCCCAGCCGGGCTCCTCCTGGGGCTGCTAAGTAAGTGAGCATGTGAGTTCTTGAGCCCACTTCCCAGGTTTTCTCTCAGCACAGCCCAGTCATGCAGGAGCATGCAGGGGGGGCTTCCATCGGGGTCCTGCCATGCAGCATGGATGGCTGAATGGAGACGGATCATGAGGTTGAGAAGGGCCTCTATGTTATGGGGCCTGTGGGCTCACCTACCTGGAGAGACTCCCCACTCTGGAAGCCTTACCTTACAGAGGGACATTCACACTGAAGCAAACTTGAAAAGAGAGAACACGTACACAAAGAAAGTTTACTTGGCCAGTATTTCCCTTGTTGCCTTTGGCGTTCATGGAGGACAGCTAGGGCTCTGAGGGAAGCAGCTCTCTCCCTCTTAACTGGCTTGCTCCCATTCCAGTGGTGAAACCCCCGGAGCCTGTGATCTCAGAGTCTAATTCTTTGGGGTGCACCAAATGGGAACCAGAAGTGAGCTGACTAGCCCCGCAATCTGCAGTGTCAGCCATACCAAATACATCTCTTCTCCCCTCAATCCCCCCAAAAGATAAGCCTACTGGGAGCACAAAAACTAGATGAGGGAGACGTATTAGTGATCAGACACCATCACCATCTTGGAAGGAAGGCTCCAGTGAGACAGTGTTCACACTTGGCTGTCGCCTCTAGTCTAGTTCACATTTGGAGAGAAGGCTCCAATGAGACAATGTTCACACTTGGCTGTCACCTCTATTCTAGTTCACACTTGGAGGGAAGGCTCCAATGAGAGTGTTCACACTTGGCTCTCGCCTCTAGTCTAGTTCATACTTGGAGGGAAGGCTCCAATGAGAGTGTTCACACTTGGCTGTCACCTCTAGTCTAGTTCACACTTGGAGGGAAGGCTCCAATGAGAGTGTTCACACTTGGCTCTCACCTCTAGTCTAGTTCACACTTGGAGGGAAGGCTCCAATGAGACAATGTTCACACTTGGCTCTCACCTCTAGTCTAGTTCATACTTGGAGAGAAGGCTCCAATGAGAGTGTTCACACTTGGCTCTCACCTCTAGTCTAGTTCACACTTGGAGGGAAGGCTAAGGTGAGACAGTGTTCACACTTGGCTGTCGCCTCTAGTCTAGTTCACACTTGGAGAGAAGGCTCCAATGAGAGTGTTCACACTTGGCTGTCACCTCTAGTCTAGTTCACACTTGGAGGGAAGGCTCCAGTGAGACAGTGTTCACACTTGGCTGTCACCTCTAGTCTAGTTCACACTTGGAGGGAAGGCTCCAGTGAGACAGTGTTCACACTTGGCTGTCACCTCTAGTCTAGTTCACACTTGGAGGGAAGGCTCCAGTGAGACAGTGTTCACACTTGGCTCTCACCTCTAGTCTAGTTCACACTTGGAGGGAAGGCTCCAGTGAGACAGAGTTCACACTTGGCTCTCACCTCTAGTCTAGTTCATACTTGGAGGGAAGGCTCCAGTGAGACAGAGTTCACACTTGGCTCTCACCTCTAGTCTAGTTCACACTTGGAGGGAAGGCTCCAGTGAGACAGTGTTCACACTTGGCTGTCGCCTCTAGTCTAGTTCACACTTGGAGGGAAGGCTCCAATGAGAGTGTTCACACTTGACTCTCACCTCTAGTCTAGTTCACACTTGGAGGGAAGGCTCTAGTGAGACAGTGTTCACACTTGGCTGTCACCTCTAGTCTAAGGAGTTTGCTGGCTTTGTTGATTTGACTGCACGTCCATAGAGCTTTTTGGTTTGGTGTTGATGGCATATCATTTATATAAAATCAGTGTATGGGTGCAGAGAGCTGGGACAGGAGGAACACACAGGGAACATGAGGGAGGAGGGTACAGCAGTCAAGAAGACATACGAGAAGAGACTTTCCATGCTGAAGCAGAAGCCACTGAGTGGGGGCCCACACAAAGGGGTGACAGCCTGCAGGCTGGAAACCCCCATTGCACTCCTAACCTCTGGGGAACCAGAGCAAGGGTTACACAGTGAGGCTGAGACGCCAGAGGCACAGGATTCTCAGCTTAGCAAACACGTCAGGAAGGCAGAGAGCCCGCAGGGACAGCAGCCAGGGGAGGTATGCGATGGAAACTGACCAGAGGCCAAATTCCAGCCTCCAATCTGAACAATCTCTTTGGTGATACCTTCAGAGGCAGGAGGCTTCCTGTGGAGGGGATGGGATGGGAGTCAGGTCGGAAGCTGCTCTGATGTCGCCCTCAGCCCCTGTGGGTGTGAGCGGGACCCAGTCTCCAGGTGAACCCGCCATGGCAGAAACGGTTTTGCCTGGTGTGATGGGTTGGTGGAGACTTAAGCGTTCTAGAGACACAAGATACTACATTGTGGCTATTCTCAAATGCTAGACTGGATGCTTGGGCCACTCCTGGGCCAAACAAAACCTTTTCCCCCTGAATCCACCAGGCAGGTCACCTTCCAGGTGACTCAGCTCTGGTAGCCAGTAAGGGAACTGAGGTAGTGGCTGCTGAGTAGGTTTCTGGGGAGTGGTGGCATTCTGGTATAAGGCCAACAGGGCAGAGCTGGAGAATAAGTGGAGTTAGTTCCAAAGAGAAGAAAGCCAGGCTTTCTCGTGCCCTCCAGCACCTGAGCACACTTCCCTAAAGGTATCTGTGTTAATGGGTGGGGGGGGTGTTGGGAGATGGGGGTGTCTTTTCTGTCTTATTTGCTGGTTTAAGCTTGTGCCCAATTTCTCTTTGTGCTAGCAACACCTCCAAGGCTAGTGCTGTCTGCTCAGAGAGCTTATCTTTTTCTTCACACGGTATCTATCCCTTCATGTGCCATCTGTCTGTAAGACAAGATCCAAACACTTCACAGTGTCCTGGCGTATAGTCCCATGTCCTCATTGCTTTTTCTCGGTGTTGAACTATCTTTCCTTCCTTGAGCTCTCCCAGGAAGGCAAATGACATGTCCTCCATAGATAAGATACCTGAGGCCAAAGAAAGCCAGTCTCGCAAGGAACCTCTGCCCCGCGAGCAGGAGGGCTCCGTGGCAGCGTGCTGCAGGATCTCCCTCCGCAGGGACTTGTGCATGGCTGCTTTGGCCTAAGGCGTGGCGGCTAATGGAGCACAGAGCTGGCCTGCCTCCCTGCTACCGCCTGGGCTAGGCAGACATCCCTGTGCTCGTTGGCTACACGAGGAGGGTGGCTCATAAAAACCCACGGAGTTTCCACACTGGGCCTGTGAGGTTCTCCCAGGTGATATACATGGAGTGGTTTTGGTTTAATTCAGCATCTTCTGCTAGACTTGCACCCACAGGTAGCGCAGAGTGACTCTTCTACATTGCAGGGATGAGCTTTAGCTTGGGGACAGGGTCAGGACACCTTCCTGATAATTGCTTTCTCTTCTTCTTTCTCTTCCTCCCTCCCTCCTCCTCCTCCTTTTTCCTTTTCACTCGCAGATTTGATATTTATGACAGAGACCTCAGATCCCAAGGACAGAAATGTGATCAAATATTTAAATACCTCGATGAAGTCTCCGAAGACCTGAGACTAGCAGCTCTGACCATGCCACAGGACTCGGCCAAAGTATGGCCAGAAACACCTCTCACACGATCTGGCTCCCCACTTTCTTCATCCCTAATGCCCTAATTTCCTCATCTCAGCTAAAACAAAACAGCGCATTGAACCCTTCTTCCTTAGTCCCCCAGCAGGGTGGTTTGGGGCATAGTGGGGAAACATATACAAGACAGTTTCCATGGAAACAGTGAAGATAGTTTTAGGAAAGTAAGATGGATGTTGGACCTACATGGCCCAGTCCTTCCTTTCTTTTGGTCATACCCTCACAGGGAAAGAAAGCCACCAGAAGCTCATGTGGGTCCCCGAGCAAAGGAATTGAGCAGGGACCTGTTTATAATTCCCAGGGGAAGGCTTCCCAGAGGCTAAAGTAAGGGCAGTCCTTGTCTCCTGTGGACTGGGGTCCGGGGGAGTATGGAATCCCAACTGATCCCAGACCCAGAGAAATACTTCCTCTTCTGGTTTCTGAAAACCCCTTGCCTACGGGAACATCTTCACACCTGCCTAGGGATAACCTGAAGGGGTCTCCACCTGCCGGAGCCCTGGTGAGACCTACCCCATTTGCTCCCCCACTCTTCCCCGTTTCTTCAGTGTCTGGGTTCTGTCCCAGATCCCAGGCCCACAGTGATCTCACAGCATTCTTCACAGCCCCCGTCACTCCGCTCTCACTCTGGAACCAAGGTGTGCTTCCTCTCCAAATGTCTTGGGATAGGACCCATAGAAGCCAAGCAAGGACGAGACTACTAAGAGACCACATCCAGTCTAAAGATTGGAAACTCAGTGAGGATATCCTGGATTGATCGGGCTTTAAGAGCTGCCTTAGGAACTTGAGTTTCTCACCATTGCTTAAATTCCAGAGCCTGCCTTGGATTGGAGTAGAAATTCCTAGGAAAGGCCCGTGGTCACTTCTTTTTACCCCATCATCTGTTAGACCGACCCCAGGGAGAGCCTAGTCCCAGTGACTCCATTCATTAAAAAACATCCTTTGTAAACTGAGGCTCAAGCTCGCTCTCACTTCTTTCCTGTTAGGAGTTTCTCTGCAGCACTAACTTCCCGGCCTTTGCTTCCCTTGATAGCCCTAGGGGGGCTTCCTTGGGCCTCTTCACCTTACACTCTCTTGAGAGGCCGTGCCTATTCCTCAGCCAGCCTTTCTGGCTCTGACTGGTCCTCCCTGCGTCTGGCTGAAAGTGCCTTGCTGACATAGAGTCTCAACGTAAGTTCAAGCCAATCTACGGATGGCAATGACATCTGACTGGCCGTGGGTCTTGTCTGGGTTCTTGTTAGCTGGGGTTGCATGGTTATAATTCTGCTTCTCATTTCTCTAGGGATTAAGTCAGATTCCATGGAAATTATAATTCACCTCTCGGGCTTGATCCTTCTGTTTCTTCTCAACCTCTGGCGACCTGCTTCATATATTCTGTCGGGTATCCAGTTACTTTTCCCCTTTGAGGCTACTTTAGAGCCCAGGCCGAGCCATCAGATAGGCTTGACACATGCAGTGAGCTCTATCAGCCCTACAGCCAGAACCTCAAACCTTCCTTAGGTACAAAATCCACTGTATGAACTTGGCACGGGGTGAAGTGGGGGTGGAGGGGCAAGCTGTGGTAAGATGGGTTAAAGTGGAGTGGAGGTTCGCAAAGAGAAACAGACCACAAGCCTGGCCTGTTCCAAGCTGTGTGTCTCTCAAAAAGCACGCAGACCAAAGCGAAAGCAAAATAGGAATACTAGCAAGCCTTAGCCTATGTCACATCAACCTGTCACTTTTGGCTTTGTCTATGGTCTGGAGCATACTCATCACCTGGCAATCACCTTCCAGAATATTCCTCTCTGGGGGTCCAAGGGACACTTGAGGTCTTTCCTATCCTTGCAGGTGGGGGAGGAAGGTCTCCTCGGACAGGACATGGTGACCCATGGCTGGTTGATGATCTCAGGTCTCCTGCCAGCCTCACAGGTCTGGGATCCTGTCTAAGAGACTCTTCCCTTTGGTTCCCAGGTGCCTGAAGCTGGCTGCCCGGATTCTCAGCCTGAAGAACTCACTACCTCATGAAATACCGGAATTGAGATACCTCTCTCGGGATTACATTGCCTGCTCTTTGAACACTGCCATAGTAGGTCAGGTCACAGGCCATGGCCTTGGTTCTCCAGCCAAGCCTTGAGTGTAGTACTCTGTCCAGCTTTCCGAGTGTCTCGTCCCTTTGATCTCCAGCCCTCACCTGTGCTTGGCACTGCACATGGAGGTCAGCCCATGCTGTGCCCGGAGCAGGCAGAGGGCAGGAACACATGAGAGACAGGACTATGACTCCCCGCAGGACTTGGGGTCAGTCTTTCTTGCAATAGCCACTGAATCTCACTTCACTCTCTGTCATACAAGGACCACGGCAAACACTTAGGTCACGCTTTCCTCTACACGGCTGCTTTCAAAGCCAAAACCCCATTTCTCTCTCAAGAAACATCCTCATCTCTGTGTCACGGGGAGACCTAGGATCACCATGGCTGCCAGAATAAACAAACACAGCGCGGAGGCGGCAGGTGTCATTGTTGACAGTCAACACCTAAGGCCTCAGACTCTCCTAGGGGAGACCCCTCCCTGGGCTTGCAGCCACACCCCAGGTACAAAAGTGCCAGCTGACCGTGGAGGGCAAGGGCTGGGACCCACTTACAATTCTCGGCTTGAAGGGGGGCTTGATTTTCTTCTGCTCCAGCAGCACCCAGTCGATCTCCTTGAAGAAGGGGTGCTGTTTGATGGCTTCTTCCCCGTTCTGTGTCGCCACACAGCCCAGGCGCTTGTGAGGATTCTTGGTCATGAACTGCGGGAGGAAGGCACGAGAGAATTACTGACGGAGGCTCCCAGGCATGGGTCATGAGGGAATATCTTCCACATTGCTTCCCATATCGGCACGGACACGCTAGGGGCCTCGCTCCCACTGTGTTCTGCCCGTGAATACGATGTAGCATGCGCCAGATAGTATTCTAAACCCCCGGACAGATGCGCACTCATCTCCGCATGAGGTACGATTGCTAGCTATACTTTATCAGGGAGGAACTTAAGGCACAGAGAGGTTAGTAAACTGGGCTAAAGATACACAGCCGGCGAGGTGCCAAGTTGCTATTAGGACCTAACTCCTTTTCTCTCATTGCATCCGGACGTTCAAGTCTTTTCAGCAGAGACTGAGATCTGATATACAGAAGTAAGGAAAGATAACGAGCATGTACATATATGCATATATATGCAAATGATTATCTACCTCCCATCTCTCTCCTTTCCCAACCCCCTCTTGTTTCTTTAGTTAGTTTGAATTTCCAATTGCCACACAAAAAACCCCATGTAGAATCCAGCAAGATGGATTACCGGTGGATAAAGACACTTGCTTTTACGGAATCTGACAGTCTGCGATGGATCACGGGGTCACGTGTGATGCCGGGAGAGAAGCAAGGCGTGCTAATGGTTCTCCGACCTCCACGTGTATGGCATGGCACACGGGTGTATGGGTATGGTTTTGGTGCCTATCAAAAATATTTTTATTTCTTTTTTTTTTTGGTGTACACTGGTTTTCAGCTATTTGGCTGAAGTTATGTTTATTCCCAGGACTGACTGCTTTGGTAGACATGAGCTCATCATGCAGAACATGGAAGTTTGTCACTGTGACTTACTTATGAGCACTAAAAGTAATAACATTTCTATAACTCACATGGACATGTTTTAAAATTACGTGTGTATGTGTATGTATGTATGTGCGTGTGTGTGTGTATGTGCGTGTGTATGCGTGTATGTGCATGTGATGTGTGTGTGCGTGTGTGCGTGCATAAATGTGTGTGTATGTGCGTGTGTGCATGTGTGTGTGATGTGTTTTTCCTGCATGTTTTGGAGATCAAGGGCAACATTTTATAGGGCAAAGGTCAGTGGGAAAAGAACCCGAGAGGACAGACTGTGGTGGAATTGCAAGGCTCACCAGCAAGTAAGATCTTCTTAAGCAGGAAAGGGTTAAGGTTAGAGGTCAGGGTCCCACCATATTCCCCTGGTGTTGTCGAACCCAAACCACATGGGCATGCGCTTTCTCAGACAGGAAGCCACAGAGAAGATGGGGATCAGTGCTTAGAAGCCTCAAATTTGTAGATGACCCATGATCTTCATCTCTGGACTAGATCTTCCTCTACACACTCTTGTTTAGTACATGGCGACGTCTCAGTTTGCGTCCTGCCTACTCTTCAGGGTCTCCATGCAGTGTTTGCATATTCTCTAAGAAGCAATCGAGATGCCGAGTCCTCTGCAGCTGGCTTGAGCACCACATTTCTTGTCCATCTAAATTATAAGCTTGATGAGCTGCCTCCTACAGGCTGCCCGGTAGGTACACTGGAAAGACTGAACAGGATGCTGAGGGCTCAGTCTTGTGGGATGGAGCCGAGTACAAGCAGCAGTAAGGGGTTGTTCTCTGCTTTACAACACAAATGGCCTTCTCTATATCCTGAGCCACCTCCACACGGGTAACACCCTTCAGAGACATATCTCTAAGGGCGGAGTCTTAGAAAACGGGGGCTGGAAACATTGAGTGACAACCTAAAGGAACGGGATGGGGGTTCCAAAGAGAAACAGAGGACTCCTCCCTTGCGTAGCCCTTCCTGCCCCCCCCCCTTCTAGCAGAGGAAAGAGAAGCCTCAGGATGAGGCCCTGGGGAAACACCTGGGCCAGAGCGCTCCTCTCAGACCTTAGCAGTTAACACAGCATGACCTCTAACTCCTGAGTCTCTGCAGGTCAACAGTTTCCTTTTTTGCCCCAAAATTCATTTTTTAATTTTAAAATTCTGTGTAGGTATACATGTGTGGGGGTGTTTGGGTGGGAATGGAGGGCAGAGTTCAGAAGACACCAGTCTCGGGAAGCTAAGATTACAGGTGGGTGTCAACTGCTCAGCATGGGTGCCTACAATCAAACTCAGGGCCTCTGTAACAGAAGCCCGTGCTTTTAACCACCAGGCCACCAATCCAGCCCCAGGTGTTGACAGTTTTCCTACTCAGTGCTACTGACATCCTTTGCTGTAGGGCTGGCCTGTGAACGGTAGGCTGTTCAGCAACATCTCTGATACACCTCAGTATATCTTCACACCCAGCCCCGCCAACGGTGTCAACTCCAATATCTCCAAACATTGCTGGATGTGTCTACAGGGAGGATGTCAAAACCGTGGTGCTGACTAGACCATCTGAAGAGGGGGAGGGATGGAGAGAGGGAAGAAGGGAGGGAGGGAGGGAGGGAGGGAGGGAGGGAGGGAGGGAGGGAGGGAAAAAAAGAAAAAGAGAGAGAGGGAGGGAGGCGGGGAGAGAGAGAGAGAGAGAGAGAGAGAGAGAGAGAGAGAGAGAGAGAGAGAGAAGGAAGAGAGGGAAGAAGGGAGATGGGGGAGGAAGAGAGAGTGAGGCCACACATTTGTCTGCTATGTGGGCCGAGGACCCTGAGAAGGGGGCTGAGCTGGTGTCGGCCAGGCTCAGTCCTGCTCTCTCCAGTGTGGAGATTAGCTGCCTGGGGCCAGGTGGGGATCTCAGAACTACAGCGGAAGGTTCATCACTCCAGGATGCTCTTTGGTGGGGGGAACCCATGAGACAGCTGCCCAAGGGCTTTTCTAAGTGTAGAGATAGGCAGACACAACATCCAGTAGAAGTGAGAGCCCCTTCTTTGAGGATGAGATAGATATAGGGCCTCCTGAGCTCTGTTTCAACAAAGAAAGGTAAAGGAGTGAGAATCTGACTCTGTATCTTCTTGGTATACACCTAGGGAACTTCTGAAAGGTTGTATAAAACTCCACACAGAGCATAGGGGACAGGCAGATGGACATGGGGACAAAACGAAGCCCTGGTAGCATCCCATGTTGTGCTTTTGGCATTTAAAGGACTCATTATGTGAGAACACAAGGCTGGGCAGGGCCCAGAGATGGGGCAGAGCCCAGGACTTTATTCTACTCGGGGATCAGTGAGAAACCCCAGAAAAGAAACAAGGGCATGGATCAAAGGGTGGTACCCAAGAGTGACCCATATGAGCTCGGCTTTGACCTGCACACCCTTCTTAGGGAAGGAGTTCAAAGCAGAGACTTGGCTGGCTTCTAGCTGCCTCTCGGAAAGGCTGGCTGGTCTGCTGAAGGAAGCTCTCACCGCTGCAGGCCTGTGCTTAGCTGGAGGTAGGGAGTGGACACACTCCAGACAGGTGTGGCTCTCAAGCAAACTACAAGTCACCTGTCACATCACTGTCTTGTATACCGAAGGCATTTTTCACCTTGTCAACTGGGGCAAAGGGAACAACACAGAGAGCAGCCATCTTCCATGTGGCAACGGACGCTGTGTGTGGCGCCTAGGATGTGCCCGCCATTGTCTGCAGCTCCCAGGATCTGTGAGGGAAACTGATAAAACCCCTGCCCTGCCCTGTGAGAGGGCTTCCATCCTCATGGCAGCAAACAGACTGCAAATGGATAATTTTGTAGCCAGGCATGGTGGCGCACGCCTTTAATCCCAGCACTTGGGAGGCAGAGGCAGGTGGATCTCAGTGTACAGAGTGCCAGGACAGGCTCCAAAGCAACACACAGAAACCCTGACACAAATACATTTTTAAAAAAGGTTATATTTTTAAATTGACTAGTTTACTTCCAGGGTGGTGAGTGCAGGCCCATGAACGCTGCCATGGGCACGTAGAGATCAGAGATCAACTCCCAGGAGGGAGTCTCTTCTTTCCTGACGAAGCAGGGTCTCTCGTTTGTGCCAGGCCGCGTAGCCTGTGAGCTCCTGGCTGTTTGCAGCCTCCTCTCACTGTGGCAATGTTAGAAGTGTAGGTGACCCCACTGCATGGGGCTCTTTACACGGCTTCTGTGGACTGAACTTGGAAAGCAAGTGCTTTTGCCTGCTAAGCCATCTCACTGATGGGGTTCGCTGTCTTTGAGACAAGGTCTCAGGTAGCCCAGGTTGGCCTCTAAGTCACCACGCAGCTGAAGAATAGCCTTGAACTCTTTCCTTCTCCGCCCTCAACTTCCCCAGCACAGGTGTGACAAGCCTGAGCTGCTTTGACTAAATTATGCAAGGCTGGGGATAGAACTCGGGACGTCGTGCGTTATGCGTCATGCGTGCTAGGCGAGCACTCGACAGCTGAGCCTCAGTCCCAGTCCTCCACAGTCTGCAGGAAGGCAAAAAGTGTTATGGGGATGAATGAAGGAGTTTTCATTTTGAAAGTCCTGAGGGTGGGGTAGAGCAAGCCTCCTACACAGCAGGGCACTTGTCCAGGGAGAGGCAGAGACAGCAAGGGGGACAGAAAAGAGGGTGACACAGGCCACCAAGAAATAACAAGAAGCACTTTAACAGAGGGGCTCAGATAAGCTGCCAGTCTTCAAACATGGGGGCCACGGAAGGAGTGAGGCAGGGGAACGTGTGTGATTCCAGACTCCTGCAAAATGCGTGTACATCAAAAAATGTTATGACTTTTATTAGTTATGTCAGTTGCTGCAAATTCCCTATCTGTCATACAGACAGCCAGCATTCTTCATAAAATATATAGACTAAAGTGAAGATTGTGAGTCCAGAGCCCTCTATGGATGTGGCTGTTCAACTACTGAACTCTGGGCTGTTCTGAAAGGGAAGGGAAGGTAGGACTAGAAGCTGAGGCTCCTGGGCTGTTCCGGGACTCTGCCTTGGTCCAGCACTGTGATCTTGGGCAAACTGATTGGTGAGCACACACACACACACACACACACAGAAAGAGAGAGAGAGAGATACAGACACACACAGACACACACACAGACACACACAGAGATACACACAGAGACACACACAGACACACAGACACAGACCACATACACACACAGACACACACACACACAGACACGCCCCAGAGGGGGGCGAGAGAGGAAGAGGTGGGGCGAACACCCTCAGGCAGCAGAGCCAAAGGTGAGGGACAGTGACTCACGGCTTTCAGGATGCTGACGGCCTCCTTGCTGAGCCAGACAGGGTACAGTACGTCATCATGAAGGATGGATTCGAACAAATCGTCCTCATTGTCGGCCTCAAAGGGGGGCTGCCCCGCCATCATCTCATACATCAGCACCCCCAGGGCCCACCAGTCCACCGAGGGGCCGTACTCCAACTCCTGCAGGATCTGTTCAGGAAACAGAGTGGCAGGGTCATTTAAGAGCCTCCCCCAGGAACACAAGCTCTCATGGCACCTTTGTGTCCCTACCTTCGCTTCCCACTTGCTCCACCTCAGAGTGGAGTTGTGTTCCCCGATAGAGGCTTACCCCAGCACCTCCAGAGAGGACTGTGTGTGGGAGGAAGATTGAATGTGGGCGGTCAACAGTCCTCCAGCACAGCCAGCACCTAACCTCTGGTGGAAACAAAAGGCAGTCCCTTTGTTCAAGCTCCCGAGTTGCACTGAGGGCCACTTTGAAAAGAAGAGAGCACAGTTTGACACTGAACTCTAGGTTAGGGGGTAGGATATGAACTTCAAAAGGCCATGCTGAGAGGGATATGTAGCAAGCCCAGTCCTGTTGTCACACAGCTGGAGGGAGGAGGAGCAATATGCTGACTGCCCAAGTAGGAAAGAGACCAGAATCTTTTATTCCCCCCTGAGCTAGATACCCATGACTAGCCTGGAATTCACTCTGTAGACCAGGCTGACCTCAAACTCACAGAGAGATCTTCCAGCCTCTGTCTCATGAGTGCTGGGATTAAAGGCGTGCACCACCATGCTTGGCTTGAACCAGAAAGCTGCTATTCCTTAAGTGGTAACCAACACCAAGCTTACCTGAGCCCCGTAATCCAGGGAAAGAAATAACAGAAAAGACATCTCCTGAAGCTCACCTGTTCTACCCAGAAAGGTCCATTGTGTTCCGTCTAAAGACCTGTTCTTGTCCTTTCTCCTGGTTCCCTGAGTCTCACCAATTAACTTCTCATTTAATAGACCCTATAGATCCCAGGGCCTGTCCTTGGGACAGCCTTGTGAATGAATGCTATCTCTATGGGCAAAGTCAAAGTTCAATTAGTTCTATGACTGTCTTTGAATGCTGTCTTTGACAATGGCCACCCAGCCTCAGCAGCATCCCCTCATCCCAGACACCGCTTATCTGGCCCAATGGGCAGAGTCAGAGAAGTAACTTAGGCTGAACCCATGTGGGAGAAGCTAAGCAGCTCTCTGGAGCAGTCCCAAATTACTTGGGATTAAACAGAAATTGATAGACACATCTAAGAACCCTAAGGACATGAGCAGTCTAGAAACCAACTAACTCTGGGATGGAGAAGACTGGGAGATGCTGTAGCGACCTCTACAGTATTTTATCCATTTCCTTAGCACATGGGGTTTCTCCAGTCAGTGCTCAGTGTAAAATCAGAACTATAGACTGCACCAGACTGGGGCCGCAGCCAAAGCCGGGTCTTCTTTCAACCTCCCAAGATCTAGTCGGCAGGCTGGCTTACCAAGTCTTAGTGGTACCCTGGTTTCTTGTCCTTCAAGGTCATGCCTGAGCCTGTTCCTCCAGAGAGTCTTTTCAGATTTCCCTAGCATTCTCCTGTTCCCTCAGGCCTTGCCCGTTCCTAAGGGTTGCGAGCACTTCCCTTATATATTTGGCCACTTCAGTCACTGTTTCCACAGCCCACATTCTCCCGGGAGCATCTGGAAAGTACCACAAAGTTATTCCCCATCATTTTCCAGAGCCTGCTGCTGGGGCCAGCCCACGCATATACTCAACACAGCAACCACTTCACACCTTCCGCTGAGCCTGCTGCTGGGGCCAGTCCACGCATATACTCAACACAGCTACCACTTCACACCTTCCGCTGAGCCTGCTGCTGTGGCCAGCCCATGCATATACTCGACACAGCTACCACTTCACACCTTCCGCTGAGCCTGCTGCTGTGGCCAGCCCAAGTATATACTCAACACAGCTACCACTTCACGCCTTCCGCTGAGCCTGCTGCTGTGGCCAGCCCACGTATATACTCAACACAGCTACCACTTCACACCTTCCGCTGAGCCTGCTGCTGTGGCCAGCCCACGCATATACTCAACACAACTACCACTTCACACCTTCCACTGAGCCTGCTGCTGTGGCCAGCCCACGCATATACTCGACACAGCTACCACTTCACACCTTCTGCTGAGCCTGCTGCTGTGGCCAGTCCACGTATATACTCAACACAGCTACCACTTCACACCTTCTGCTGAGCCTGCTGCTGTGGCCAGCCCACGCATATACTCGACGCAGCTACCACTTCACACCTTCCGCTGAGCCTGCTGCTGTGGCCAGCCCATGCATATACTCGACGCAGCTACCACTTCACACCTTCTGCTGAGCCTGCTGCTGTGGCCAGCCCACGCATATACTCAACACAGCTACCACTTCACACCTTCTGCTGAGCCTGCTGCTGTGGCCAGCCCAAGTATATACTCAACACAGCTACCACTTCACGCCTTCCGCTGAGCCTGCTGCTGTGGCCAGCCCACGTATATACTCAACACAGCTACCACTTCACGCCTTCCGCTGAGCCTGCTGCTGTGGCCAGCCCACGCATATACTCAACACAGCTACCACTTCACACCTTTCGCTGAGCCTGCTGCTGTGTTCAGTCCACGCATATACTCAACACAGCTACCACTTCACACCTTCCGCTGAGCCTGCTGCTGTGGCCAGCCCACGCATATACTCGACACAGCTACCACTTCACACCTTCCGCTGAGCCTGCTGCTGTGGCCAGTCCACGTATATACTCAACACAGCTACCACTTCACACCTTCCACTGAGCCTGCTGCTGTGGCCAGCCCACGCATATACTCAACACAACTACCACTTCACACCTTCCGCTGAGCCTGCTGCTGTGGCCAGCCCACGCATATACTCGACACAGCTACCACTTCACACCTTCCACTGAGCCTGCTGCTGTGGCCAGTCCACGTATATACTCAACACAGCTACCACTTCACACCTTCCGCTGAGCCTGCTGCTGTGGCCAGCCCACGCATATACTCAACACAGCTACCACTTCACACCTTCCGCTGAGCCTGCTGCTGGGGCCAGCCCACGCATATACTCGACGCAGCTACCACTTCACACCTTCTGCTGAGCCTGCTGCTGTGGCCAGCCCACGCATATACTCAACACAGCTACCACTTCACACCTTCTGCTGAGCCTGCTGCTGTGGCCAGCCCACGCATATACTCAACACAGCTACCACTTCACACCTTCTGCTGAGCCTGCTGCTGTGGCCAGCCCACGCATATACTCAACACAGCTACCACTTCACACCTTCCGCTGAGCCTGCTGCTGTGGCCAGCCTGCTCATACACTTAAGACGCAGCTACCACTTTGCACCTACCACTGTGTGTCTGTATTATCTAGTGTATCCTGTTAACTCTGAAGCTCATGGCTCTAGCTGATAAGGTGGGCACTTCAGCATTTTGGGGTGGATGGTTAGCATCTGTACCTCTGTGGTTTGGTACCTTGTGTACACTCAGAATGGGTGATGCTGTGGAAATGGCAGGGTGGTTTTATTCAGCCTTCCTAGGTTCCCTTTGAGCTTTGATTTTGGTGAAATCACTTTTTAACTTCCTCTTAGGCTCTGCCCCAATTATCCATGGCTTGATCACCTTGCCAGTCATGGAGCTGGTAGGGAGGGTTAAATTTTGGACATCATGGGAGGGTAAGTGGTATGGAAGCCAGCCCTTGAGAGGGTCAAGTGTTGAGTCGAGAGAGTTGAACAGGAACCAAGAGCTGACAGCCATTTCCTGAGGAGCGAGGGCCAGGTGTGGAGAAAGAAGGGGGCTTGAGAAGTGCCAGAGGGGTGCAGCGGGTGTGTATGGGGGAACTGGCAGTGCTGATCCCTCAGAAGGTGGCTCTGGTTTCAGGGCTAGCCTCTCCTACTTGAATAAAGGTGTTTGCCTTCTGAAGCTCTCCCTCCTTTAATCCCATTAGAGTCTTAGAGCAGCCTGCTGAGATGGGCAGGGCAGGCATTAGGATTCCCAGGGGAAAGATAGGAACCCAAGGTTTCAAAAGACTTCCTGACTTCATCGAGGGTACTTGGGGACATTCTGGGCAGGTCTGGACGCAGCTCTCACTACTGTTTCTTATACCCCATGATATAATCCAATGGGGAAGACAGCACGGGAGGGAGCTACACTTGGCCAGTCTTTGTCGTGGGCTGGGCACTGTGGTCTGTGTCGTGGGCTGGGCACTGTGGTCTGTGTCGTGGGCTGGGCACTGTGGTCTGTGTCGTGGGCTGGGCACTGTGGTCTGTGTCGTGGGCTGGGCACTGTGGTCTGTGTCGTGGGATGGGCACTGTGGTCTGTGTCGTGGGCTAGGCACTGTGTTCTGTGTCGTGGGCTGGGCACTGTGGTCTGTGTCGTGGGCTGGGCACTGTGTTCTGTGTCATGGGCTGGGTACTGTGGTCTGTGTCGTGGGCTGGGCACTGTGTTCTGTGTCGTGGGCTGGGCACTGTGGTCTGTGTCATGGGCTGGGCACTGTGGTCTGTGTCGTGGGCTGGGCACTGGGCACTGTGTCATGGGCTGGGCACTGTGTTCTGTGTCGTGGGCTGGGTACTGTGTTCTGTGTCATGGGCTGGGTACTGTGTTCTGTGTCGTGGGCTGGGTACTGTGTTCTGTGTCATGGGCTGGGCACTGTGGTCTGTGTCGTGGGCTGGGCACTGGGCACTGTGTCATGGGCTGGGCACTGTGCTCTGTGTCATGGGCTGGGTACTGTGTTTTGTGTCGTAGGCTGGGCACTGTGGTCTGTGTCGTGGGCTGGGCACTGTGGTCTGTGTCGTGGGCTGGGCACTGTGTTCTGTGTCGTGGGCTGGGCACTGTGTTCTGTGTCGTGGGCTGGGCACTGTGTTCTGTGTCATGGGCTGGGCACTGTGTTCTGTGTCGTGGGCTGGGCACTGTGGTCTGTGTCGTGGGCTGGGCACTGTGGTCTGTGTCGTGGGCTGGGCACTGTGGTCTGTGTCATGGGCTGGGTACTG
The DNA here is from genome assembly GCF_037038515.1 of Microtus pennsylvanicus. Classification (NCBI taxonomy): domain Eukaryota; kingdom Metazoa; phylum Chordata; class Mammalia; order Rodentia; family Cricetidae; genus Microtus; species Microtus pennsylvanicus. The sequence continues at coordinate 34,421,817 of NC_134599.1, read as the reverse complement.
TGTTCTGTGTCGTGGGCTGGGCACTGTGGTCTGTGTCATGGGCTGGGCACTGTGGTCTGTGTCGTGGGATGGGCACTGGGCACTGTGGTATGGCATGCGCTCAAGAAGCAGAACTTCACTTCACCCTCTCACTAGCCCTCACCAAGGCAGGCACACCGTTCCTGATCAGCTGTCATTCGCCTTCCATAAGACCAGCATTTGTTCGCCATTTCCAGGGCTCTAACGATTTTATACAATGGGCACAAAGGACAGGTGGGCAGGGAGAGTTATGAAGCCTTGTGCTAAGCACACTCAAGAGTCTTGCTAGGCTGGGTGGTGGTGGCGCACGCCTTTAATCCCAGCACTCGGGAGGCAGAGGCAGGCGGATCTCTGTGAGTTCGAGACCAGCCTGGTCTACAGAGCTAGTTCCAGGACAGGCTCCAAAGCTACACAGAGTAAACCCTGTCTTGAAAAACCAAAAAAAAAAAAAAGAGTCTTGCTAGTGCGCTACTTTACATGGAGCTGGCCTGGGCTTCTCCTTCACCGTGAAGTGCATGTGTTTCTTGGGCAGGATCCTTAACTATTGTCAGCTCTTTAATCCTGTGGCACAGGCTCACTGAGGGACAAGAATAGGAGCTTCTTACCATGAGAAGAATTCCTTACCATGGTAAAGAATGAGCGTAGAGAGTGAGAAGGTGAGACTCATTCTCAGTCCCAGTGAGACTCCCTCCTCTCCTTTATTTTTCCTTGCCGGCTGCCTTGCTGCTATTCTTGCTAAGGAAACACATTAGCAGAGAGGCTGAAATCTCTGCTTTTAGAAGACCAAGCTCTAAAGAGCATGGAGATGGGGAACCCACAATCCTCACTCCTGAGCTCTCCCTGGCCCCACTTGTGTGCAGGTCTGTCCTTTACCTGCTTGTTATTGTTTGTAGAAACTTGATCCAGTCATAGAGTATTGAGAATAAATCCTAAAACTAGGGGTTCAATATCAGCACAAGGAATCAAAGGCAATGCCGGTTTTTCTTAAAGAAAAATCTCCCTAGACATTCATTGGATATCTTGCAATGTTACCAGAGTGTAAGAGGCTATAAAAACAAAACCCACAGGGTGAATCTTTCTCTGAACACTTAAAACATTTTTACATGAGTATTCTAAAGAGGAAGTATAAGAATTTCAGATCAAAGACACATAGGTTCAAATTCTAGGCAAGAGGCCATTAGCGCTGCTCCCATGAGCCAGGTGTACGAGTGAACCCAACAGGTATTCTATATTCACAATTAGCTCACGTGTCCAGGAGACAACGGAACGTCTGCAAAGCAGCATCAACTCCAGGAGACAGCCAGGGAAATGATAGCTAACAGGATCACCCCCATGACCAGGAAAGAAAAACGCAACCCAAGCAGTTACATTCTCCGGCTGTCCAGTTCAAGTTCACTAAGATCAGAATGTCTGAAATATGTTGTGACACAGGGTCTCAGGAAGCTCAGGGTAGCCTCGGGCTTCCTACACAGCTGAGTATGACCTTGAACTTCTGAGTCTCGTGCTTCTACCTCCTGGTGTGCAGGGATTACAGTCTTGCACAATCAGCTTTGGCTTCTGTGGTTTCTAGGGGTGCACTGTGAAGGTTCTGCTCAGCCTGTTGGTGTGTACTGTGGTGGCCTGCCTTCTTCCTGGGATGGACGTGATGAAGATCCACCTCCAAGGACACCCTTAGCTAGTAGGTTCATGGATCCTTCAGGGTTGAAGTCACATTCCTGGCTCTTTTTATCCTAATTTGTGTTCATCATTACAAGCACTAATAAGCCACTTGCTCTATCTTTACTATTTTAAAATTCTGTTGTATTGATTAGACCAGTGTGTGTGTGTGTGTGTGTGTAGGTCATACATCATGGTGAAGGTCAGAGAACAACTTTTATAATTGGTTCTCCCATTCTCCCTTTAAGTGTATTCTAGGGATTGAATTTGGGTTGTCAAGTCTATGCTATAAGTGTGAAGCATGATTAATAAAAACTCAGGGAGAGAAATTGGGGTTCAACCTGAAGATCCGAAAAGCAAAGCAGACAGTCATTGGCTCTTACCTCGACCTCAGTCCAAAATGGCGATCCTGCCTCCAGGAATCTCAGAATGAGACTGTCTGGGACCTGCCTCCTCTCTTTTTATAATCCTCCCTAGGGCTAGGATTAAAGGTGTGGGCCACCACCATTGCCAGGTCTGTAAGGCTGACCAGTGAGGCTGTTTTACTCTCTGATCTTCAGGCAAGCTTTTATTGAATTGAAATGCCACTATACCAGTGCTTTTTCTTGCTGAGCTACCTCACCAGCTTTTTAGTTATGATACTTAAGTTTCCTGAAAATGGCCAAAGTGCTGTCATCTCTTGGCTTCCACACAGGTTGAAATGTCACATCCATTCCTCCACACATTCAAAAGAAACCTGTGTGCTGGATCCCGAGAATGCCCAGAGTGAAGCAGACCCTGCCTTGAGAGGACTCACAGCCTGGAGCCGTGGCCCTTCCTTCTCCTTGGTTCCACTCTGACCCTTCCTACGGTTTCCAACAACGCTCTCCTCAGCCCTGTGCTACGTATTCTCTGCAAGTCGATTTCTCAATTCTAGACGCTCCAGATGCTTCTGTACCCCCGAGGCACTCTCCTGCCTCGGGTACTTTGTTCTGCTTGTAGATGTGTCACTCTCTGTCTAGACTAACAGCTCCTTTAGAAGAGCAACCAGAGTCTCAGTCAACTCCGTTCCCGCGCAGCTTTGTTTAGCGGGTGCTCAAATCACGTCCACTGGAAGGAAGCCTCTCCACACAGGCAATACTTAATGGGATTGGTGCCCCTCTCCTATCTTACATGTCTCAAAACCATCAAATACATTTAATTGTCTATGGGGCTATAGGGCTAAGTGTGAATCATGCCTGCTGAGTATCTCTTGGTTTGGGACAGACTGCTCTGGAGGACACAAGCCAAACAGTCACCTCATGGTGAGCACGCTATTCCCTTAACTTTCACACAAGGCGAGCACAAAGCAACCCTCTGGTGAGGCTCACAGTGGACATCTCTGACCTTTGCTTACACCGTTCTCTTGCTCCACGCATGTGCCTACTCTGTAGACTTGCGACCTCAGTGCAGACGGCAAAGCCTTTCTGGCTTCACTATGGATGATAACATTCAGTGAAGCCACTTGCTGCCTTTTTGGTAGGATTTCACTGTTCTGATTGGGAAGAAGTGAAAGCTCTCCTGCACGTCGACCAATTTCTCTTAGCCCTAGCTCTGGTGGACACGTGACATTTGTAAGGACTCACTCAGGCCTGGGGACTAGCCGGTCACTCTCAATCCACGTATCCCGTCCTCGTTACCTACCACCTCATCCTTCCAGAAGAATCACAAAACCATCTTCCTTCCGTGTCTTACTCCTAGAAGCCCCCCCCCCCTTTCCGGATCCTTCTCTTAGCACCTTTGGGTGATTGGCATTGGATTGTTGCTTCAGCCCTGATACTAAGAGAGAGAAGTGGTCTTTGCACACGGGGCTCACCTCGGGGGCTATATAGTCGGGGGTCCCACAGAAGGTGGTAGTGGTCACGCCATTCAGAATCCCTTCCTTGCACATCCCAAAGTCAGCCAGCTTGCAGTGACCTTCTGCATCTAGAAGGATGTTGTCCAGTTTCAAATCCCTGTAAGACAGGTTAAGGTCACATGGTTAGCCTCACACACACAATGGGGTCTTCTTGAGTTAGACATACCCTAGGGAAATCCCCAGTGAAGGGAATCTTGGGAGAGGGGGTGTCTGACCTGCCTCAGACTAACCCTAGTCTGGGGCATCTCCCAGCTTGTCAACCTTCAGCAGTACTTACAACTCAACAAAACTCCTTCATAGTCTCCCGGCTGCATTAAAGTTTGGACTCGTGTCATTTAGACCCCGCTGTGAGAAATGAGTAGGCCCCCTCTCCCACATCTTTCAATATCACTGGATCAGAGAAAATCCCGAGAGTCTGAGCTGCTCAATTTCAGGGGGAAATGACTGGAGACAGGTGTCGGCGTGAGAACAAGCAAGGAGCAGTGGCCTTCGGGTGGATAGAAGCTAGTCTGGACAGATGGCAAAGAGAGGAACCGAAGGAGAAGGGGGATAGAGGCAAAGGAGAGAAGACCAGAGAGCAGGGTTCCTGAGAAGAGAGAGACAAGACAGGTGTGTTAGAGTCAACCCCAGAGAGCTTGGGGTGTCGGGAAGAGGGGTTTGAAATCCATGCTGAGGGGACTGAGTCCTGCCTGCAGGAGCATGGTGCCTATGCAAGATCAGTTTCCTGCAGGTGAGAATCATAGATCATGGTGGCTCCTCTGTGGCCCACTTTAACACTCCAGGGTTCTGAGATTTCTTATCTAAAACCTGGAGTCCTAGATAAGAATTTTCCCACCACAACTGGAATCTCCAGGTCTGGTCCCATAGAAGGGTCTCGATTATACGGTTGGAGGTTCCTATTCTATGCCTCTCAGCGACTACTCTGGGCTTTTGAGGTGGGCCTCTCAAAAAGGCCTCTTCCCCTATGAGCAGAGGTCAGGAAAGGCCACGCTCATGGCCTGTTGGCATCTGAACTTGAGCTCCTGGCATCCCATGGGGCTCAGACTGAAGGAGAGGTGGGGCAGGAAATACTTCTGGTGCTGCCTGTGTTGTATCTGTGACCCTATTTCTGATTACAGTTGGAATTCCTTGAGAGGGAAGAAAGCACATAGAAAGGGCCGCTCTAAGCAAATGACCCCCAATCACAGAACACTGAGCCCAGCCAGCTGCCCACGGGGGCGAAGTCCTGACCCCGACCCTGGCACCGAGTGAGGGCCAACAAGGCTCAGCTCTGGCGAGGGTGGGAAGGCAGGAATGAATGTCGGGCTGGGATCCTGGCTGCCAGGGTTTCATCACTGGCTATGGCATAGCCTTGTTAAAGTCACCTTGCTGGGCTGGGCCGCATCTGTCAGGTTGGGGTCACACACTGTTTGTATGCTTGTTTGAAGGGACTAATCGGATGGAGTGTGCGAAAGGCGGAAGTCTTTATTCACTTCCTTTGTGGAACCTTTGCAGAAGTTTCTTTACGGGAACGTGGGACTGGCTGAGGCAAATATTCCTCCATTGCTGTAGTACCCAGGGTTGCCTCTACAAGGTCCACATGACTGTCACACCGATCATACAGCAAGGACCGTAAAACCAGTGAAAAACAATGCTTCTGGTGGAGACTGCACTAACCCTCCCCCCCCCCCATGACCAAGTCCAGCATTCTTGCTTGGAACCTGAGCTCTGAAGAGCACACTCCGTGGCTAAGCATTTTCTACCCTTGCAGAATACAAAGACAAAGCAGGGGGGAGGTAAGGGATTTATTTTAGGTGACCAGGGTTTCCTGCTCCAAAAGCTGCTCTCTTGGCTCTGGGCTACCCTCCTTCCAGGGCCAGCTACCACCTTAGCTCTCAGGGCACCCCGCTAAAGCCTTTGTTGTGCCATAGAAGGGACTTATAATCCTTTAAATTAAAAATCTCTTCATGCAATATATTTTGATCATGCTTTTCCCCTCCCTCAACCACTTCCACCTCCTTACCCACCCAACTTTACCATCTTTCTTAAAAACAAACACGAAAATCAAAACAAGCAAAAGTACAGTAAGACAAAATAAAAATAATGCCTAAACGAAGCAAAATGAGACAAAAATACCACTCAATTCCTTTTATGTTGGCCAACTCCTTCTGGGCATGGGGCATCCCTGGAGTACGCTTGATATACCCAGTGACACTCCAAAGAAAACTGACTTTCCCTTTGCCCGTGGGTACCAACTGCAGATAGTTTCTCAGGGAGGGATGGGACCTCGTATCCACCTCCTCCCCTCTGCGCTGGCAACTGTGCAGATGTGGCATGTGCTACCACAGTCTCTGGGACTTCATGGGTGTATCAGTCCCGGGGAGTCTAGGACACACGGCTCTCTCAAAACAGTCCATCACTTCTGGCTCTTACAATCGCTCCTTTTCCACACAGATTCCTGAGCCCTGGGGACAGGAGGCGGGAGGAGGTTGGTGATTTAGGACTGAATGCTGCAATCTCTCTCACTCTCTGTATATCGTCCAGTAGTGGGCCTTTGTGTTAACTCTTGTAGTTCTGGTTGTCCCGGAACTTGATCTGTAGACCAGGCTGGCCTGAAACTCAGAGATCTTCCTGCCTCTGCCTCCCAAGAGCTAGGATTGAAGCCATGTACCACCACCACCTGGCTTTTATGTTAATTCTTACCTACCTAGAAGCAGTTTCTCTAATGTGGTACTGGACTGTGGGCATTAGTCTCTAGTGAGGCGCTGGTCTATGGGCATTAGCAGCGTGTCACGAGTAGAGAAGAGTCTAAAGACTTGAAGCCAGCCTTGTTCTGGCTCTGATGTGTCTCAGGTTGCCATATAGAACAGTCTAGGCACCCACCAGCTCCCACCCTCCTCTCATGGGTTTCTGGCTAGCTTGGGACAGCCCCTCGTTCTTTCCTGCCGCCTGCTTTTCTTTCTCTGGTTCACTCCTCCTGGCCTCTGCTTCCTGCCCCCTCTTCTCCCTGGGGAAGAAGTTGACCCAGCTGCTGTCGGATGTGAGCAAGTCCTACGGGCGCCCTTGGCTATGACCTGGATTGGCCCTAGCCAAAACACTCCTTCCCACCCTGTAGCCACTGTAGGCAACTCTACCTCTGTTCACTTCCTCCTTTGCCATTCAGATAGCCGAACAAACAAAGAAAAAGTGAGTGATTTCTAGTCCTTTTTCTTGGAACAGAAGGCTTAGAAGACAACACTCCCCCCCCACCCCTCACCCCCGCCCCCCCAACCCTGCCTGGGGAACCAGGCTGGCTGCTATTAGAACACCATTCCTCTGGAGCTTTTGAGTCTCATCACAAAGTGTTCATCCGTCAGGGGCAAGCTTGTCTGGTGTGGGCTTGTCAGGGGAAGCAGTGTGTGTGTGTGTGTGTGTGTGTGTGTGTGTGTGTGTGTGTTGGGAGTGGGGCTTTAGCAGATGAGATCCCTAGGGAAGCCAGGCCATGCCAGCTAAGGGAGGAAAGAGAGGATGTCCTTCTCCATGAGGAGGAGGGGAGACGGATGTTGGAAGGAAGCAATGGAGGACAGTGTGGTCCCTGTTTTCCTCCCTTCTCTTCTCCAGCAATGGCTGCCTTAGGGCCCTAGCTTTCCACTTCCCCAATCCTGCCCAAGAGCCTCTCACCTGCAGTTTTTAGTGCTGTTGCCCCAAGAGGAGTCGTAGGCCTCTCTAAGAGGGAGGGTAGAGAGGAATGGTGCCCAGATCTGACTTCTGAGGGGTCCAGCTATAGGGCAGGGGAGAGGGGGAGAGGCAGGGGCAAGTCCTTCCTCCCGGAGAACTCCCAGGTACTCAGAACCTAGCCTAACACAGAGCAAATGTTTAGCAACCTTGACTGGAAGCGTTCCAGAAAGACAATTGCCCAGGCACCAACCTCTCCTTCTCAGTCCTCAAACACAAGAGGGCATCCATAGTCTGGTACTTTTTATTGTTTTTTGTTTGTTTGTTTTCTTTTTTTGTTGCCCCCCCTTTTTTTAAAGATTTTATTTATTAAGTATGCAGTGTTCTGTCAGAAGAGGGCACCAGATCCCATTTTAGATGGTTGTGAACCACCATGTGGTTGCTGGGAATTGAACTCAGGACGTCTCGAAGAACAGCCAGTGCTCTTAACCTCTGAGCCATCTCTCCAGCCCTTGTCTTTATTTTTTGAGACAGGGTTTTGTTGTGTAGCCTTGGCTGTGCTGGAACTTACTCTGTAGACTAGACTGGCCACAAACTCATTTTTAAATTTTTTAATTTTTAAAGTACTAAGGAGCTGGGCAGTGGTGGCACACACCTTTAATCCCAGTGCTCAGGAGGCAGAGACAGGCAGATCTCTTGAGTTTGAGGCTGGCCTGGTCTACAGAGCAAGTTCCAGGACAGCCAGGGCTGTTACACAGAGAAACCCTGTCTCAAAAAATAATAATGATAATAATAATAAGGTCATAGGTCATTGTTTTAGAATAAAACATTTAGTACCACCCTTTTCCCTATACATGTGATGTGAAAATCTTTACTTAATTTACTGCTAATTTCAAATTCATGTTTTCCTTTTTAATAGATCAGATATGCATGTGTCCCCAAAACAGAAACCTGAAGGATGATAGGGCAGAGAGAAAAAATCCCTCTTCTGGCATGGAGTCTCAAGTCATCCTTTCCTTCCTGAGAGGCAATTATTTTGTGTTCACTTCCTCTGTACCCTGTTGTTCACGCTTTCTACATAAATAAGAAAACATGAATACACATTCATTTTTCCCACTTGTAACGAAAGGGGTACTTTCCCAAGAATATCTTTTTTAGCCTGGCATGCATTAGAGTTCTTTCCATTGCATTCATCAGAAAGCTTCTTTGTTGTTTATGGCAGCATAATGCTCTATCATTTTTAATCAAGGGACATTAAGGCACCCCTAGCATTATACTATAACCCATACTGTTGCCTTGAACAGTCTCATGCATGTGATATTTTTATGGGTATCAAGGAACTGTATGCACTTTCTAGAGGTTTCTGAATTTCAAGCAAGAATGTGGGTTTTGGTTGGTATCACCAAGCTGCCCCATTAGAAGCTAAAACATCTAACCTTCCATTGGCAGCATATGGGGGTGCCTGCCTCTCTACATTCTTGCCAATGAGTTAAGCCACCAAGCTTCGGTTGCATGCTAGGTTTAAGTACTATCTCACATTCTTCCGCTTCTGTAGAAGTATGAGTGTTTACTTTCATATGCTTAAGAGGGAACTGCAGGGGTGTGTGTTCACTCATGTGCACACACTTTTCTTCACTGCGGTATTTTTTGCTGATTCTCAGGAGTTATTTCACATTAGGATACAGACTTGGTATAGAATAAAATCTGGAGAGACTTCCACCAAAAGAGGGCTGAAGCAGCAACCTCCACAGGAGCAGGTACAAGGGAGCAACCTCTGAGAGAGCAGGCCTGAGTCAGAGACCTCTGTGGGTCTGGGTGTGAGTCAGGGACCTCCGCAGGAGCAGGCCCAAGCCAGGGAGATTAATGGGAACAGGCTTTATCTAGTGACTTCCACCTGAGCAGGCCTGAGGCAAAGACCTCCTCAGGAGCAGGTACAAGGGAGCGGTACTGGGGTGTGAATCAGCGACCTCTGACCTCCTAGGTGGCAGGCTGGAGCCAGCGACCTCTGCTGGAGCAGCCCCAAGCAAGAAACCTTCATGGGAGAAGGCCTGAATGATCCCCAGTATTGCAGAGCAACCCCTGGGAGCACTGAGTGACCTCCAGTGTGACTGGAACCACATGACCATGACTGCACCAGGAGGAGTAACCATCTGAGCCTTGGATCCACTGACACCTGGAAGATTGATCACCAGAGCCCCAACTACACCAATCAGAAGAAAAGATGGGTAGACAAGGTAAGAATACGCTCAACACCACAAAAAGCAACATGACACCAATAAAAACTATTGGTCCTGTTGCACGAGGAGGGGTCCCTTTGTTTGTCCCGGACGCCCGACTAGCTTACACTCAAAATAATCACACAGAAACTATATTAATTTAAACACTGCTTGGCTCAATAGCTCTAACTTCTTAATGGCTAACTCTTACATATTAGTTTAACCCATCTCCATTAATGTGTATTGCCATGTGACTGTGGCTTACTGAGGCAGAACCATGGCATCTGCCACTCTGCCCTTCTTTCTAGCATTTATTTCTATCTACTCTGCCTACCTAATTTCTTCCCTATCAAAAGGCCAAGGCAGTTTCTTTATTCAACCAATGAAAGCAACACATAAACAAAAGGACTGCCTACACCAGGTCCTACAACAGGAAGACTTGAACAATCAAATATAGATGAATCAGAAGAAAATGACCAAAAAAAAATAACTTTAGGAGAATGTTTGGGGTCCTTAAAGAGGAAATGAAAAATTCCTTCAAAGAAATGGAGGAAAAGAAAAACAAAAAATTGGAAGAAATCAACAAATCCCTTAAAGAAAACCAAGAAAAAGCAATGAAACAGATGAAAGAAACAATTCAAGACTTGAAAACTGAAATAGAGACAATAAAGAAAACACAAACCAAGGGAATTACAGAAATGGAAATTATGAGAAAATGATCAGGAACCACAAATGTAAGCATGAACAGCAGAATACAAGAGATGGAAGATAGAATCTTAAGCACTGAAGATACAATAGAGGAAATAGACTCATCAGTCAAAGAAAATATTAAATCTAACAAAAGCTTAACACAAAATATCCGCAAAATATGGGATATCATGAAAGCACTAAACCTAAGAATAATAGGGATAGGAGAAGGAGAAGTCAAACTCAAAAGGACAGAAAATATATTCAACAAAATCATAGAAGAAAACTTTGCCTATCTAAAGAAAGATATGCATATTCTGTAAAGCTTACAGAATACCAAACAGACTGGATTAAGAAAAAAAAAAGTCCTTTTGTCACATAATAATCAAAATACTAAACATACAGAATAAAGAAAGAATACTAAGAGCTGCAAAGGAACAAGACCAAGTAACATATAAAGGCAGACCTATCAGAATTACATCTGACTTCTCAATGGAAACAATGAAAGCCAGAAAGTACTGGTCAAGCATTATGTAGACATTGAGAGCCCAGACTACTATACCCAGCAAAACTTTCAACCACCATAGATGAACAAAACAAGATATTCCATGACAGAACCAGATTTCATCAATACCTAGTCACAAATCCAGCCCTACATAAAGTACAAGAAGAAGAACTCCAACCCAAGGAAGTTGGCTACATCCACAAAAGCACAGACAATAGATGATCTCACAGCAACAAATTCCAAAGAAGGGAAAAACACACATGATAACATCACCAACAATAAAAACTAAAATAACAGGAGATAGCAATCACTAGTCATTTATATCCCTTAACATAAATGGACTCAGTTCACCTATAAAGAGACACAAGCTAACAGATTCAATACGAAAAAGATTTGCTGCATACAAGAAACACACCTCAACCTCAAAGAAAGACACTGCTTCAGAGTAAAGGGTTGGGAAAAAGTTTTCCAATCAAATGGACCTAAGAAACAAGCTGGTGTAGCTATCCTAATATCTAACAAAATAAACTTCAAATGAAAATCAATTAAAAGAGACAAAGAAGGACATTTCATGTTAGTCACAAGAAAAATTCATCAAGAGGAAATCTCACTATTGAACATTCATGCCCCAAATACAAGGGCACCCTAATATGTAAAAGAAACACTTCTAAAGCTTAAATCACACATTAAATCCCACACACAAATAGTGGGAGATTTCAACACTCCACTCTCACCACTGAACAGGTGTGTCAGACAAAAAATTAACAGAGAAATAAGGGAATTAACAGATGTCATGACTCAAATGGACTTAACAGACATCTATAGAACATTCCATCCAAATGTAAAAGAATATACCTTCTTCTCAGGACCTCATGGAACCTTCTAAAAAATTGACTACATACTAGGTAACAAAACAAATATCAATGGATTAAAAAAAACTGGGATAATCACATGTATCTTATTGTCTTAAAATTAGAATTTAACAGCAACACTAATTCCAGAAAGCCCACAAACACATGGAAATTAAACAATGTTCACCTGAAGCATCAACGGGTCAAGGAAGAAATTAAAGACTTCCTAAAATTCAAAGAAAATGATCACATAACATATCCAAATTTATGGGACTCAGTGAAAGCAGTGTTAAGAGAAAAGTTCATAGCACTAAATGCCTACATAAATAAGCTGGGAAAATCCCACACTAGTGAATTGACAGAATATTTGAAAACTCTAAAAAAAAAAAAAAGCAAACTCACCCAGGAGAACTAGACAGCAGGAAATAATCAAATTGAGAGCTGAAATCAACAAAATAGAAACAAAGAAAACAATACAAAGAATCAATGAGACAGAGTTGGTTCTTAGAGAAAATCAACAAAACAGACAAACCTTAATCCAAACTAACCAAATGCAGAGAGAGAATATCCAAATGAACAAAATCAGAATGAAAAGGGGGACATAGCAACAGTAATGTAAATCCAGAAAATATTTAGGTCATATTTTGAAAACCTGTACTCCACAAAATTGGAAAACTTAAAGGAAATGGACAACTTCCTGGATAAATATCACTTACCAAAATTAAACCAAGACCAGATAAGCAAATTAAATAAACCCATATCTGCTAAAGAAATAGAAACAGCCATCAAAAGTCTCTCATCCAAAAAAAGCCCAGGACCAAATGATTTCAGTGCAGAATTCTACAAGATTCTCAAAGAAGAACTAATATCAATACTCCTCAAATTGTTCCACATAATAGAAATAGAAGGAACATTACCAAACTCCTTTTATGAGGCTATAATTACTCTGATACCCAAACCACATAAAGACATTACTAAGAAAGAGAATTACAGACCAATTTCACTCATGAACATTGATGCAGAAATAATAAAATACTGGCAAATTGAATCCAAGAACACATCAGAAACATCATCCACCATCATCCCAGAGATGCAGGGATGGTTCAACATATGAAAAATCTGTCAATGCAATCCACCATATAAACAAACTGAAAAATAAAAACCACATGATCATCTCATTAGATGCTGAAAAAGCTTTTGAAAAAATACAACATCCCTTCATGATGAAGGTCTTGGAGAGAGCAGGGATACAAGGAACATACCTAAACATAATAAGAGCAATATACAGCAAACCATCAGACAACGTCAAACCAAATGGAGAGAAACTCCCAGCGATTCCACTAAAATCTTGAAGTCCTAGCTAGAGCAATAAGACAACAAAAGGAGATCAAGGGGATACAAATTGGAAAAGAAGAAGTCAAACTTTCACTATTTGCTAATGATATGATATTTTACATAAGTGATCCCAAAAATTCTACCAAGGTACTTCTGCAACTCATAAATACTTTCAGTAATGTAGCAGGATGCAAGATTAACTCAAAAATATCAGTAGCCCTCTTTAAACAGATTATAAATGGGAGGAGAAAGAATCAGAGAAACAACACCCTTCACAATAGCCACAAATAGCATAAAATATCTCCGAGTAACTCTAACCAAACAAGTAGAAGACTTGTATGACAAGAACTTTAAATTTTGAAGAAAGAAATTGAAAAAGACACCAGAAAATGGAAAGACCTCCCATGTTCTTGGGTAGGTAGAATTAACATAGTAAAAATGGCAATCCCACATCTTGTGGAATAATATCCAGGTCTTCGATTTGGTTCCATTGGTCCTCCTGTCTGTTTTTATGCTAATACCAGACTGTTTTCAGTACTGTAGTTCTGTAGTAGAGTTTGAAGTCAGGGATTGTGATGCCTCCAGAAGTTCCTTTATTGTAGAGGATTGTTTTGGCTATTGAGTCTTTTGCTTTTCCATATGAAGTTGAGTATTGTTCTTTCAAGGTCTGTGAAGAATTTTGCTGGGATCTGATGGGTATTGCATTGAATCTGTAGTTTTTCCCAAAGCACAGAAATACTTTTCTCCACAGAACAGGGCCAGCCTGGAGTAGGTGCTGTGGGGGGAAACCAGCAGGGCACAGAGAACAGAGAGCCAGCGGGGATTTTCTGGATGCAGGTCTCCCTTCTGGGAGCTGCTGCTGCTGCCTTGCATGAGAGAGTCACTTGGGGCCGCTTGCAGCTACTGCTCTCCTTTCTTATTTTCTCTGGGGAATCCTGGAAATCCCCTCCCATTCCACTCTCTGAGGTCCATGACTCTCTTCTTTACTAAGGCTGTGCTCTGCACCAGCCTTGGTGTGCAAAATCTCTATTGGTTTGGAAGGACGTTCCTTAAATATATAACTTCTACTACCATGAACTGAGTTGCAGGATTTTGCTTTTTGTCTAAAGTGCCATGGATCAAACTTGGGGCCTTAGGCATCCCGTCAAGTATTCTGCAACTGAGATTTACCCCTAGTTTATTTATTATTTCTAATTTGAACTCTGAAAGCTTGGAAAGAAAATAATTAAATCACTTTAAGGCAGTGGTTCTCAGCCTGTGGGTCGCAAACCTTTTGGCAAAACTCTATCTCCCAGAACGTTTCCATTGTGATTCCTAATAGTAGCAAAAATTACAGTTATGAAATAGCAGCAAAAATAATTTTATGAAAGGGGGTCACCACACCATGAAGAACATTATCAAAGGATTGCAGCATTAGGAAGGTTGAGAACCACTGCTTTAAGGACAAATGCCTATTCTTCCTGGGCCGCAGCATGCTAAAAGAAACTCTCAACCTCTAGCTTGAGGAACTCTGTCACCAACTGACAGTCATCGACTGACCACGTATGTCTCTTGGTCACACTTCTGCCTCGGGACTTTCAGATGTCACAGTCCCCTCCCTTTGTGCTCTGTCACAAACACTGGCGGCTCAGTGCTGCGCTTGCTTCCCAGGTCTGTCCCAGCCCTCTTTCCAAACCCTTCACCTTCCTCCTAAATCTCCAAGAAGTTCACTTCCCCACAAACCTGCCCATGTGACCAGCAAATACGAAACCCTGTGAGAAGTGTCTGAGGTGCCTTTAGACTCGGGGACACACAAAGAGCTGTTGGTTTGCCCTTGACCTCACTGTGAAGCCTGCAACTCTGGCATGTAATAAGCATCAAGTAAACTCATCAAATGGAGCAACTGCCAAACTTCTCAGATTATATCTTCTTTGACGAAAATGAGAAGTCTTAGCCTGCCTCATCCTTTCAAGATACATTCTCCTCCCTTCGCCCATGTGTGGGCGTGATTATAGCACTGCACCCCTTCTCATTCACACACATACACACGCATGCATACACACACATACACATACACACACGCACACACACATACACACACGCACACACACATACACACACGCACACACACATACACACACGCACACACACATACACACACGCACACACACATACACACACGCACACACACATACACACATACACACACGCACATACAAACACAGACACACACAAACACACGCACATACAAACACAGACACACACAAACACACACATACACACACGCACACACACATACACACATAACACACGCACATACACACACAAACACACACATACACACACATACACACATACAGACACACATACACACATAACACACGCACATACACACACATACACACACAAACACACACACACACACACATACACACATAACACACGCACATACACACAGACACACACAAACACACACATACACACAAACACACATATATGCACACACACACATACACACACGCACACACACATACACACACAGACACACATACAGACACACACACAAACACACATATATGCATACACATACACACACAAACACACATACACACAAACACACATATATGCACACACATACACACACAAACACACACACACACACACACACACACACACACACACACACTTCTGATCAGCTGAAACAGTGCACGGTCCAAAGACAAATACCACCAAAGCCAAATTAAACAAATACACATGTGAGCCTTCTCTCCTTAAGAATAATAAAATCTGTTTTCTGTCCCTTCAGAGGTCAGTCCATTTCCAGCTCTCTGGCCTTTCAGCAGGCCATTGATAGCCTTCAAGTAGTTGGGGTGACCTCCTGTTTGCAAGAGGACGTGTCTTCCCAGCCCTGTCAGCTTTGCAGACCTTCCATTTGTGTCTCCTCAGCACTTTATGGAGGTCAGGTGACCCGCCAGCGCTGACCACCCTTCTAGCACGTGGGTCTCTGTGTGGCGGGACATAGAAGATGGACGCTAACTAGTTTTCCTGACATAGGAGCTTGAAGGGTCATTTTCTGGCCGTTCTGTCTGGGAATGCTGGCCCTGCACTGGGTCCTGCAGATCACTTCCCCCAGGATCCAGGCATGGCCCTCCAAAGGTTACTCTAGGTCCCTTTGCTGGCACGGTTCTTTCTGTGATGACAGAGGGTTGGCTGGACCAAGAACTCCACATCTCTGGGACCTAAAAAAGGTAAAAGTATGAGCTGCTTCCTTCTCAGGGCAGTAGTGCTGGCCACTTGTCCTCTGCTGCGGGACTCGCCACCCTCAGTGCTCTGGCCTTGGTTCAGGTCTTCCTCTACACCCCAGGATCCACCTTGAATACAAGACTGTCTTCTTCTTGGTATCTCCAATGCCCAGCATAAAACAGACTCAAGTAAAACTCAGTAACATCACAGAACTCTTAGAGGGCCTGGTGAGTGAGGGACAGCTCACTCGTCATTGTCACAGCATTAACTGGCTGGCTACTAAAGTGGCCTTAGCAGAGGCTCTGCCAGTCATTCCATTCCAATAGTGAATGAACATTAAGCACCAGGTGCTTTGCAAGTCTCTGGGGACTGGGCTGTGACCACAAAGACAGGGTTCTTTTTCTCACAGAATTCATATGAGGGAACAAGTATATAAGCAAGTTGAAGA
The DNA here is from genome assembly GCF_037038515.1 of Microtus pennsylvanicus. Taxonomy (NCBI): domain Eukaryota; kingdom Metazoa; phylum Chordata; class Mammalia; order Rodentia; family Cricetidae; genus Microtus; species Microtus pennsylvanicus. The sequence goes on along the minus strand of NC_134599.1, from coordinate 34,405,370 downwards.
AAGACAAATGGTGCCCATTTCTGTGAAGGGACGAACAAACCAAGGTGCTGTGACCATAACTTCAGGGAGCGCCTGGGAGGGAGGGGGTGACTGCTGAAGAAGAGAGTAGTCAACAACGTCTGGACCAAGAAGAGCCCAGGCAGAGCCTCTTCTCCAGGGAGAGGGGATGCTGATGGGACAAAGGTCCCCAAGGCAGGAAAGAGTAGCTGAGCACAAGGAACTGTCTGGAAACCCACGTGGTTAGGCAGAGGAGGGAAATGGCACCAAGTGATAGGGGAACATCCTGCTCTCAGAGCCAGTATAAAGAGCCTGAATCCCAGAGTGCTTGGAGGCTACTGGACACATACAGAGGTGCCCTGGTTGCATCAAGCTCTTCTTGGGTATAATTGGGAGAATTGGGTCAAGGCTATGGGAGAGCATCAGACTCGCTGCCTGTCTATGGTGGTTCAGGCTTTACCTTAATAGCTCCTGATGATAACGGGTTTGGGCAGCTATGTATGTTGTTTGGAAACGTGGCTGCCATGGATGTGATCTGAGAAATCTCCTCTCGACTTTGGTTTTCCTGTAGCCATCTGAGCCACGATCGTGGAGATGCTAGGATGCACCAGGCACTGTGGCAGCTCAGGCTCCTTCCTCATGGAGTGATTCCTTATGCATGAACAACACGCAGCGAGATCAATACTGGGACATCAGGGAAGGAGGTTTCCAGTGCGACTTTCGAGGGCCTTCAGGTGTCGCTCATCTTGCCATCTCATCTCATACTTGATTAACAGTAACACAGGGAAGCAACTTGTCTGCCATTACCTCTGTCCATGGATATAGTTATTCTGATGAGTATGACCTGAAAGTAATTGGCCCCTATAAGGTATGGCCTTGTTGAAGGAAGTGTATCATGGTGCGAGCAGGCTTTAAGGTCTCCTATGCTCAAGATACCTCCCAGTGTCCCAGTTCACTTCCTGTTGCCTGCACAAGATATAGAACTCTCAGCTGCCTCTCCAGCACCAGGCCTGCCTGCAGGCCGCCATGCTCCACCATGATGCTAACAGACTGAACCTTTGAACTCTAAGCGAGCCTCTCCAGTTAAATGTTTTCCTTTATAAGAAGCCCTCACTAAGAATGAGTAATGTGGCTAATGACATGACGAGGGATGGGATATGAGAAAGACACGTCCTAATAGACCTCGGAGCCTATTTCCATGCCAGGGGACACAAAGAAGTACTCATTTGACATCAGTAGGCGTCAGCACACTGTCCAACAATATGAAAGCTACACATGTGCTTTCCTTGTTAGCAACTCCCTAAAAAGATGTACTTTCGCTTTTATGCTTATGTGCGTGCGTGCGTGCGTGCGTGCGTGCGTGCGTGCGTGTGTGTGTGTGTGTGTGTGTGTGTGTGCGTGTGTAAGTCATACGTGAGCGCAGGTATCCAAGGAGATTAGAAGACGGGGTCAGATCCTCTGGAACTGAAGTTACGGGCAGTTGGGAGCCACCTTCTGTGAATACTGAGAATCCAACTTGGTTATTCTTCAAGAGAAGCACGGGTTCTTACCCACTCGAGCCATCTATCGGGCTCCTTGCTAGAGATCTGTAAGAAGCAGTGACTAACCCCGCAATCAGATAAGTTATTCTGCAGTGACTCTGAGGCTTCATTCTCAGGTACATCCCTGAGTTATTTGTCTTGGCTGTAAACCAGCATGCTGTTTGACACCTCGGGTTTTCAGCTGTCGGTATAGTAGCTGAAGGTCTGCTCTCTCCAGATAACCTTAAGTGAAAATGCCCTTGTCTGGCTTATCAGTTACATCTTATAAACATGTTTCCATGAGTCACAAGCAACCACCCAGTGGTAGCAGCGATGCTCTCTGTCCCACAAAAGGGCAAAGTCAGTGGACACACCGACTTTTCCTCAGGCAACATAGCAAAGTGATTGAGCACATGGAAGTGGTTTCCTGCCACCTGTGCGCTAGGGATCAGTTAAAAATCTCTTCAGAACCTTTTTTTTCCTCATCTAGAAAAATGCAGATAATAGCCCTTCCTGGAGGGTGTGATAGTGCACACATCTAGGCCCAGCCACTGGGAAGGGGGAGGTGGGAAAATCTTGGGAGTCTGAGATGAGCCTGGGCAGTACATCAAAATAACAAAAGAACCAAAGCAATAATCCTTAGGTTCACAAGCTGGGAATAGATGAAATAAAAGATGTTCAAGACTTAACACTGAGCAGGACATAAAAAGCATTTTGAGAAAATCTCTTAAGAAGGCAGTTCTCGGGGCCTCTTAGAAATCACTCAGTGGTTAACAGCACTGACTGCTCTTGTAAAAGACTAGGATTTGATTCCCAGCACCCACGGGGTAGCTCATGACCCTCTGCAATTCCAGTTTAATAGTATCCAGTGCCCACTTCTGCCCTCTGTAGACACCAGGTATACACGAGGTGCATACATGCAGGCAAAACATTCAAACGTATAAACTATAAATCTTATTTTTAAAAGACAGTGAAGGCCAGGGAGATGGCTCAGATGGTGAAGAGTTTGGATCTCCCATAATCCAGATAAAACAGACACATGGTGTCACATACATATAAACCCGTCATTGCGTAGACAAGAGGACCCCAGAGGCTTGCTGTCGCTAAATCCAGTGAGAGATCCTGTCTCAAAATTATTAGGTGGAAAGTTACTGAAGAAGCAAGCAATGCTGACCTGGAACCTTTGCACTCATAAGGACCCATGTGCACAGGCGCTTCCTCCCACAATACACCAGGCAATTATCAGCATTCTAGGTGACTGAATTTTCCTATGACAAGGTATAGAGCAGATAAAAATAAGTAAACAAATAAATGGGTGAATGAATACACACATAACTAAATAAAAGGTGTTTCTTTATGTTTATGTGCATAGGTGTTTGCCTCCATGGATATATCTGCGTGAAGGTGTCAGAACTCCCAGAACTGGAGTTATAGAGAGCCATGAGCTGCCATATGGGTGCTAGGAACTAAATGTTAAATCATTTCTCTTGGGCTTCATACTGAATATGCCTTTACTTATGGTGATAGATAGACCTCACTTGCTTCCCTGCTTGGCCTCATGTGGCCTTTGAGAGGTTGAGCACTCTTGAAAGAGAGGGGTAGGTCCTTGCCTCAGAGGAGGCTGGGCAGGTGGTGCCTGCCAAGTCATCAGCATGAGTGATGATAGCCGCAGGGCATTTAACTAGGGGCAGTTTGACAGTCCTGGAGAAAGATTGCCTTTCTCTTGAGCTTATTGCGAAATATGAAGGTGTTTGGTAACTTGTGCCAAGAGCACTTCCATTCCCATCTGATTAGCCACAGTCAGCCCCAAAATAAGCAGTTTCTTCACCACCTCCCTCTAGGGCCTGCTCTCTGAAGATCCGAATTCTTGGCATCCCCGGAGTCATTTTGCTGATCCCTTATCTCAAGAAACTGCAAGAACTCCCCATCATCTGTGTGGCACTGAGGCCCAAGAGCTATGAAATGAACATGCTAGAGGAATGGAACATTCAAACACAGCTCCCCCCTTTCAGAATTTCAAGTCAAGTAAAAATATTTTCCCCATTGTTTTTCTGATGTGTTGAGTCTCATATGCTACCATTTTCTAAGTGCCTTGTGGTTTATATATGGCCTAGTTTTTATTCTTGGGGAAGCTGTCATCAGATCAGAAGAGCAGTGTCCCAAATGGGAAATGTGACAACCCAGGGGCATCATCGTGAAGAGAAATTCGGAGTTACAGCGACAAGCTTCACTTCTGAACCTAACTCAGGTCTCAGCTTTGACTAACGTTCACCCCTTCCCACCACATAGAGATCCCTACATGACATCACGTGGTAGATGCTAAAGATGATCATGGGCTGAGAAGTGTGCTCTCGTCAGTCCTGGCGATTGACACTCAGGCAGCTATGCTCTCAGGTCGACTCCACCACTCTTACACTCTCTTTCCAGCAGAGGCAGAGACAGGAGGAACCTGGGGGCTTTCTGGGATTGCTCTCACTGGGTAAGGTGGGAAAATCCCCCATCACCATGGTGACTCATACAACGTAGGATGTAATAATAATTCCAAAAATAAAAGTCGCTATGGAATCAGTGCCTTACCCAATAGCTGGGGAAGGGTATTTTCAGTTTTGATTGCTCACAGACCCTAGGGAAAGACAAGACCTGATAGAGAGCTTTCACGGATCATTCTATCCTCAGTCACGGCCACAAAACCCTAATTTAACACATAGGGTAATGAATCCCCAAAGACACTCTGGGCTGTTCACTCTTATCCGGCTAAGAAGCAGAATTGGGGTTCACACGCAGAACTGTCTCCCTTCATACTTAATCGCAGTAACAGAGAGGTTGGACAGAGTTGGGGTTTGCACGCAGAACTGTCTCCCTTTGTACTTAATCATCAGTAACAGAGAGGTTGGACAGAGTTGGGGTTGGGGTTCACACGCAGAACTGTCTCCCTTCGTACTTAATCATCAGTAACAGAGAGGTTGGACTGAGTTGGGGTTCACACGCAGAACTGTCTCCCTTCATACTTAATCATCAGTAACAGAGAGGTTGGGGCTGCTTGGATCTTTCTTCACTGCATGGAGGGCTAATAGCTTCCATTCATAAACTACCACACAGGTATTGGATTCTCACATAGCCATGCTCTGGGGGAGATAAGGCACAAAAGTCTTAGTTAAATCATCCTGGACGTTACTAGTACTCTCTGCAGATGGCTCTTGTCTTATTTAAAGCATTGACCTGGAGCTCTAACTCACAGGCAGAGGACAGACTTATCCCGCAAAAGGCTCTAGGTTCCACTCCTAGCGTCGCAGAAGGAAAAAAAATCAAAACAAAACTCAAAACTAACATGTGGGGTTCATAGATGGCTCGGTGACTAATAGCATATACACCTCATGCAAAGGACCCGAGTTCAGTTCCTAGTACTCACATTAGGGGGCTCACAGCCAACTGTGACTTCACCTCTAATGGACCCAAGGACCTCTTTCTGGCTCCACACTCACAGGCAGAAAACCACATAGAGATACACACATATATACAAAAGCAAAAAGCTTTAAAAAGACGTATAAAGTATTCTTTTTTTTGAGTTAGTCTCACTATGAAGTCCTCGCTGGCATGGAATTCAATGATGTAGACCAGGCTAGCCACTAACTCACAGACATCTGCCTCCGAAGTGTTGGAATTAAAGGCATGGTGATGTCATGCCTGAATAAAGCATACTCTTGTTAAGGGTATGTCTCATCACCAAGACAGATTCTTTTTGTTTTTAATTATCTATTTTTATTTTATGAGCATAGGTGTTTTGCCTGCATGTATGTCTGTGTGAAGGTTTCTGAACTCCTGGAACTGGAGTTACAGACAGTTGTGAGCTGCCATTTGGGTGCTGGGAATTGAACATTTCCTCTAGAAGAGCAGCCAGTGCTCTTAACCACAGAGCCAACTCTCCAGCCCCCGGGACACATTCTTGATACTAAGAGATTCATATACTGACGGGTATACCAGTCTTTATCTTCTTACAGCAAGCTTGCTTTAGGAGCCCCTCCCCATTTCCCATCTCACTAAAGTAACAAGCATAGCTTTAGAAGTCAAGCTTACATGCACGCGCACACACACACACACACACACACACACCCCTCTCTCTCTCACACACACACACTGAAACTAACCATTAAACTTTAATTTGTTTTTCTCATCACATGGGTTTTTCAGTACATCGTATGGGAATTTCCTTTCTTAACATCCTTTGGTTTTCTGGGAGAGGACTGCGCTCCTGCCCCAGGGGACCCTTGGCTGTGCCACCCTGCCCCTAAGTCAGTCCACCCCTGACAGTGACTGTGGCCTCTCACCACAGCCTTCTCTTCCCAGCCCAGAGGAATTTGGCTCCTAGTGTCACACAGAAAACCTAACTCATCTGACAGTCCTTGTAAAGGTGATCACAGATAACTTACCCCTTCTGAGCCTCAGTTTCCCCACCTGTTTTCAAAGGTGGGTTGGTGATGCCAGCCAGTATTACTGGGTTTATTCCAGCTAGGATCCCTGTATTTTCCTTTTCCCTTTCCGTGTGTCTTAACGATCTGAGCCTAGCCCATCTCAGAGCCGTGACTTGATCATGAACACTGTGACTTCCATTAGGATGATGGCTGTCAGCTAGAGGCCCTACCAGGGACGTCTGCCATGTCTGGAGACATTTGGCTATGCTAAGTAGAGAAAATTTCTAATCACATCTAACACTAGGACCAGAGATGGCACTAAACATCTGCAACTTCCCGGTCAGCCAGAAGAACAGAGAAGTTCCTCCCCAAAGTGTGCCAAGGCTGAGAAATCAAGGACCAGATTGGGACTGAAGGACTCCCCTTTCCATTTGTTCACAGCTAATATCCTATGGCTCTCTGACCAGCTGGGGAAAGGAGTGAGGTTCCCAGGAAGTTCTCACAGGTCTTTAGTTTAGTGCAGAGAAAAGGAAGCCCCTCGGAGGGCTAAAAGGCTCTGTGCAGGGCTTCTGGCTGAGGGGCTCTTCTAGGAGTGAGCCTCCTCGAATCCAAGTCCTAAAGGTGCTCAGGACCAACAGTATTTGTTTTCATTTATGGATAAGTGTGTGCCATGTATGGTCAGATGCCTAGGGAAGCCAGAAGTGGAAGTCAGGTTCCCTGGAGCTAGATAAGATTTGTGGGCAGTTGGGAACTGCCTGATGGGGATCTGAACTTTGGTTCTTCAAAGAAACAAGCACTCTTAACTCCTGAGCCATCTTTGCAGCCCTAGGATAATCCAGATTATTTAGTGTTGTTCCTGGGATTCTAGTCTATCTAGAGTCAGACAAGAGATACAAACCCAAAACATACATACTGAAAAAGAAGAGATGGTGTGATCGTTAATGGTAGACTATTTGAAAAGTCTAGAAGAATCTGCTGGAAAACTTCTTAACAAAAACTAAGAGAATTCAATAAGGGCAGGAGGCAATGGAAAGATGCAATGGGAAGAGTTGTCTCTCTGTGGAAAGACTGGAAATCTAAAGCAGTAGCTCGCATTCTTTAGAAGTAAGATTCGGTACAGTTAGCATAGTAGTACCACACAGCAGGGCTTTCAGTCAGATGCAGGGTTCTGTCTCTGTCATCTGTGAGGCACCGCCCATTCCCAAGGCTTGATCTTTGTCTTTATGGTTAAAAGTGACCATGGTGCTATCACGCCAGCACCATGCATGGTAGCTTCATGCAGGACAGGAGAGGGGAAGGAGAGAGAAAAGGTTCTGTACCTGTGATTGGCTAGAACTTAGTCACCTCTCCATACTCAGCTCCAAGGGAGACTTTGAATTCTAGTTTATAATTACATAGCTCAAAAAAAATTAACATTCTTTTACTAAGGAAGTGAGAGTATATTGGGACAATTAGCAGCCTGCCATAAAATGTAGCAAGAAATACACGAGATCTGTACACGAGAATCATTAAAATTCTCCTAAAGGGCACAAATAAGACTGGACAAATGGAAAGACAAACAGGGTTATTGGCCAGGAAGATTCAACATCATAAAGTATCAATTCTCCCCAAGTTAATTTATAACTTTGAACATGTTCCCAATAAAAACAGAACCAGGATTTAAAAAAAAAAAACTAAACAGACAATTCTAAAGTTCATATGGAAAAACAAACAAGAATCTGAGAGCTAAGAAATTTTGAAAATGGAGACAGCCATGCTGAGTATTAAATATATTACAAATCTATAATAATTTTTTTAAATGTACTATTTAAAAGGGTTACTGGGCAAAGAGTGCAGCAAAAACTCTATTTGCGTATGGGAAATTGCCATGAGTATCTGCAAAGAGCCATATTCCAGTCAACGAGGGAAGGATGGCTATTCAACACTGGGATTGCTTCCCCATTTCTAGGAACAAGGAGAACTGGAGGTGTAGCTCAGACTTTTGTCAGAATAAATAAGTTCACTAAAGATTTATGTTTATAAAAAAAGTGAAATAAATAGGAGAAACATGGGCAGATACATATATTACTTAAAAAGAAAAAAACATTTAAATTAAGACACAGAACCCAAAACTAATGAAACTAAATATCCATTTAGTTATGTAAAAATAAATATTTGTAAAACCTTCATGAGTCACATCGAAAGTCAAGTAATATTTTGAGAAAAGAGTTTGCAGATTTTATTTTTTTATTGTTTTTATTGAGCTATATATTTTTCTCCCCTCCCTTCCTCTCCCCTCCCCTTCTACCCTTTCCTATGGTCCCCATGCTCCCAATTTACTCAGAGAGCTTGTCTTTTTCTACTTCCTATGTAGATTAGATCCATGTATGTCTCTCTTAGGATCTTCATTGTTGTCTAGGTTCTCTGAGATTGTTTTTTTTTTTTTTGCTTTATGTCTAAAATACACTTATTAGTAAGTACAAGCGATAATTGTCTTTCTGGGTTTGGGTTACCTTACTCAATATGATGTTTTCTAGCTTCATCCATTTGTCTACAAATTTCAGGATGTCATTAATTTTTTTCTGCTGTGTAGTACACTCCATTGAATAAATGTACCACATTTTCCTTATCCATTTTTTGGTCGAGGGGGAGTTAGGTTGTTTCCAGGTTCTGGCTATGACAAACAATGCTGCCATGAACATAGTTGAGCACATATTTTTGTGGTACAATTGAGCAACCTTTAGGTATACACCCAAAAATGGTATTGCTGGGTCTTGAGGTAGGTTGTTTCCTAATTTTCTGAGAAATTGCCATACTGATATCCAAAGTGGCTGTACTAATTTGCACACCCACCAGCAATGCAGGAATGTTTCTTTTTCCCTATATCCTCTCCAGAATAAGTTGTCATCAGTGTTTTTGATCTTGGCCATTCTTACAGGTGTAATATGAAATCTCAGAGTTGTTTGGATTTGCATTTCTCTGATGACTAAGGATGTTGAACATTCCCTTAAGTGTCTTTCAGCCATTTTAGATTCCTCTGTTGAGAGTTCTCTGCTTAGGTCTGTATTCCATTTTTTTATTAAATTATGTGATCTTTTGGTGTCCAATTTCTTGAGTTCTTTGTATACTTTGGAGATCAGACCCCTGTCTGATGTGGGGTTAGTGAAGATTTTTTTCCCATTCTGTAGGCTGTCATTTTGTCTTGTTGACCATGTCTTTTGCTTTACAAAAGCTTCTCAGTTTCAGGAGGTCCCATTTATTAATTGTTTTTCTCAGTGCCTGTGCTACTGGGGTTATATTTAGGAAGTGGTCTCCTGTGCCAATGCATTCAAGTGTACTTCCTACTTTCTCTTCTACAAGGTTCAGTGTGGTTGACTTTATGTTGAGGTATTTGATCCATCTGGTGATAGATATGGATTTATTTTCATTCTTCTACTTGTTGATATCCAATTATGTCAGCACCGTTTGTTGAATATGCTTTCTTTATTCCATTTTATATTTTTGCTTTTTTGTCAAAAATCAGGGGTTCATAGGTGTGTGGATTTGTAGGAAGCTGCTTGTTTGTTCCCAGCCACCCAGATTCCCTAAATAATTATACAGAAATCTGTATTAATTGCAGTACTGTTTGGCCAATAGCTTAAGCATATTTCTAGCTAGCTCTTATATCTTCAGTTAGCCCATTTCAATTATCTGTGTATCACCCCGTGGCTGTGGTTTATGGCAAGGTTCCGGTTGGCTTCCATCTTTCCCCTCTGGTGGCTCCATGGCATCTCACAGACTCCACCTTCTTTTTCCCAGCACTCAGTTTAGTCGTGCCCCCCCCACCTCACTCACATGGTGGCTCACAGCCATCTATAATGAGATCTGGTATCCCTTTCTGCCTTCAGGCATACATACAGGCAGAACACTGTATACATAATAAATAAATCTTTAAAAAAATCAACAGCAAGTCTTTATCAGTGACTTAAACTTCTTGCTGTTGGACCTTTCCCAATTTTGCACTTTTTAACCAACCTAATAGTTTATGAAAACAACAACGAAAGCAATTACTCCTGAAAATTCAAAAGTAGACATACCAAAGTTTCTCTTCTCATCAGGCTGAGACAAAACCACCATTTTCATGCGCTAACAATCCACAATGGAGCTTATACAGATAGACATTAATTTTCTAATCTGTGATGACTGGCAAAGAAGGTGTATTGCCAGAGATTAGCTGTTAAGATAAACACCCACAGCCAGACCTACTCCTTTCAGAAACATAAATGTTCTGATTTAATGGAAAAATCACTGTGGGCACAAGAATGAATTGTAAAACAATTAAAATAATAAATCCAAATGGCAGCAACTCCAGATGAGTCTTACAACATCTAACTAAAGAGCTGCCAACCCGTGGAGTCTGCCTTAGGCCCTGGAGAGGCAGGGGCAAGGGCAGGCACAGGCAGGGTCTGGGGTGGTCTCTAAGAAGCCAAGGCTGGCTGCAATCCCAGGTAGACAGAGCCAGTAGGAGTCAGGAGGTTTAGGACAGAGGCAGCCCACGAGTGATATGTTTGTCAACTTTCTCAGAAGGAATAGGCTAGGGTCAAAATGAAGAGAAAGCCCCAGGACATGATGCTCAATGGTGGCATTTGCTGAGCATTTGCTAGTGAGCTCATTTGATTGACATGGGTCCTATCATCATTCCCATTTTAAAGGTGACTAACCAGACTTTATCAAGGTGGACACTGTCCCCCAAGGCCTCCAAAGCTAATATAGCTGCAGGGACCCCCCCATCCCACATACACACAAAATAAGGCATAGAGCCCATCCTTCATGTAGGTCTGGGCTGGGTGGCAGAAGAGATCAAAGAGAGCCGCTGCTTGTGCTGGCCTCTGTCTTCTCCCTTGGTCCACAATGCCAGGTTCCAGCAGCAGCTCAGGAGGTACTGACTGCTCAGTTGCTCTCTTGGTCATCTCTGAAGCTTTTAGCTCAGAAGTATGCACATCTCCTTTTTCTTATTGTTTGTGTGCACAGCGAGCGCATGCGTACACACACGTCCCATAGCACGCACAGGGAGGCCAGAAGTCAACCTGCAAGAATGGGTTCTCTCCTTCTGACATGTAGAGCCCAGGGGTCAAACTCAAGGCAGCTTGGTGGGCTTGACACTCCCTGTGGTCAATCAGGACCGTGGTGATCCCCACGATGAGGGTGCCCCAGATGCCACTGAAGGGTCGCAAAGACAAAGCTGCCCAAGACTGAGCAGGAGAACATTACAGCTGAGTCTGAAGATCACTCGGAATCGGCCATCAATGCCATGCACGTGGCAACAATTACTTAATCACATAGAGCCTCGGGTTCTTAATCTATAAAGTGCGGATAATGACATTCAAAAAGCTTCCTGTGATGCCTAAGTGAGATTAAATGGTAAGGTTCGGAACCATTCCTGGCACAGAGTGGTGCTTGACAAATATTAAGTCTAATTCTCGTTCACACAATTACCAAAATAGCGTTCAAGAAGTCTGCTTTCTTACTCTTCTCTAACACGTGAAAATACTTACGGTGTGTTACACAGGCAGGTTTAAATGTCTGCCCAGTTTTAGACTACATAACTACATAACACAACAGACAAACCAAAAGACAAAACCCAAACTAGGACCGTAAATGAGCCATCACATTGTGGCCTGGAAATCGTAGGATGGTGGCTGTCCCTACTGACATGGTTTTGTCTTCATGTCTTATGTTAGCAGAGTTTGCCACAGAGCTCTATGTGAGAGCTTTGGAAGCAAAGAACACACTGAGGCTGGACCACCTTGATCCCCTGTGGGTTTTGAGGCAGTGGCATGAAGGTAAAGGGGCAGTGGGCTGCCCAGGTCATGATTCCCGTGCCCATGTCTAAGACACATGGCTGCCTTTAATCTCCTTGCTCTTTCTTACTCCTTTCCTACTGATTTCCCAGCTTTCCTGATGGAGCCTGCAGCTGCCTCGTGGTTTTCCTGAACTACTTTACTGTGTAAGTGGGCTGCAATCATGCTTACTATAAAGAACCTGGCCAAATCTGTCACCTCAGGCCAATATAAAAATCCCCTGATTCCCATGATGGCTGTGCCCAAGGCTATATGAACCATCAGGAGGCAGTGTCATGCATTTGAGCTTGCAGGGGACCTGCTGGCCATCATCTCTACAGCACAGGCAACTGTTTGCCCCGTTGTGTGCATGGCTCTATGTAAGGGTAGAGCCTAATACAAGCAGACAATGGCCAACATGATCAATGCTGACAGAGCATTTGGCTTCCATACTGAGAGGAGACAGGGAGAAATGTTAGTCATCCAACTTTTCATAAACACCCAGGACAGAGTTCTCAACCTGTGGGTCATGATCCCTTGAGGGGGTCGGTTGAATAACGCTTTTACAGGAGTTGCCAAAGACCACTGGAAAATACAGATGTTTACATTACAATTCGTAACAGTAGCAAAACTACAGTTACGAAGTAGCAAAGAAATAATTTTATGGTTGAGAAGGTTGGAGCCACTTCCCTGGAAGCTGATAGGAATCAAGCTTAGAAACAAGGCACAATGACGCTCTCCTATTTCTCTCTCTCTCTCTCTCTCTCTCTCTCTCTCTCTCTCTCTCTCTCTCTCTCTCTCTCTCTCTTCCTTCCTTCTTTCCTTTCTAAAAATGGAATATAAACAGTTTTTACTCCAGCTTCGAAAATAAAAGAAAATACTGAGTTTATTATTATGATGCAGAAGAGTCGTCATGCAGCCGGCTGTCTTAAAAAAGATTCTGAGAATCCCGGATGTCAGTCATCTGTGGGCAAATATCAAAGATGGATCTCTCAAGGACAAGGATCAGTGACACCGAGACGCGTAAACCTGAAAGCTAAATAAAGAATCGAAACCGAAGTAGCAGAAAACCCACAAAGGTCCAGGTCTACAGACTTTCTGACCCTTGAGTTTTTTCCTCTTTTCCTATTTGCTCCTCAACTCTGAGGCTAAAGGTCTGGGAATTTAAAATAGCTCTGACTCCAGCTCTAAATTTTGAGCTCAGCAACACCCAGAACAAGTTTGTCAGCCCTTCTTCGGGTCCCCTGGCCTGTGCTCTGTGGTGACCCTTCCGTGCCTCCATGTCTCTGGTCTCCCAACGCTCACTCATTCTCCCAGGTGTCTCTCTGTGACTACTCGTGGGAAGAGGGAAGTAACTCCGTTTTGTCAAATACTTTCATTGGCCACATTTGTGCTATCTTTGGAGGCAGAACACAAGAGAGTGAGCACAGAAGCACTTTTAGGGGAAGTGCTTTGTTAAACTAATTGAGACTATGGGCCTGAATAAGTGTCAAAAGATGCAAATGTAAGCATTAGCTTTGAGCTCTTCCCTTCCCCTGCCAGTGACTCTCATCACTTCCTGCAGGAAGCCTGTGTGGACTCCCACAGTGAGGTTCAATGCCTCTCTTAGGGGTCCAATTCACCTGGACTGACCCTGAAATAGAACTCAATGGGAAGGTGCCTTATTGGGCACTGAGGCCCTCAAAGAAAGGATAAGAAAACACAGTGAGCATTCTGTCCCAAGAGCACCCCTCCACAGCACAGTAAGCTCTTGGTAAGTATTTAGTCTCTAAGAATGAACAAGGACCAAGAAGAGACCTAGAGAGCTCTTCTGGGTAGAACAAGGTCCACTTCCAGTATACCAGGCACTGTGGAGTATTTACTAAAGAAAGACCCATTAAGCAATTTTTCTTCTTGGAACGTATTGTTGCCTGTGCTCAAACTTCGATGCCAAGTTAACAAAGCAATGCTGCCTGGAACACACATAACAAGCACCAACCTGCTGAAATTAATAGTTCTAGCTTGGCAGTGCCCGGTGCGCTCTTAAATCCGTGCAGATGAACCACCCTGAGTCATTTCTAATCATTTAGAACAAGCTCTCCGCTCACACACAATAAACACAACTGGATTTCAACCCACTCCATTTCACGGAGGGAGCAATCAGGCGGTGTGGCACGGACTCGGAGTTTCACGGTTGTTGGACCCTAAAGTGAGTTATGAGTGACTCACACCATAGGCTTACCATTTGCTTTCCTCGGGGGTGGCATTACTCACACAGCCAGGTCCACGCTGCTAGAGGTTGGTTTTGTTAGTGTTTACTGGCAGCAATGGGTTTGGGGGAAAGAAATTATCCAAAGACACTGAAATCAGTCCTTAAATCAGTAGCACTCATCACAATGAAGTGATGAGATTTTTCCCTCCTCATGACAAAGAGACAATCATGGATCTTCCAGGGCAAGCCTCCTGCCACCTCCTTCTTCATATCACAGCCAAACTCTGGTTTCATACCCAGATCTCAGAAGTTTTCTCTCTCTCAGATGACTGATTCTCATAAATGCAAACTTTTATTTTAAATTAGTCACTGTCATCTAGAATGTCCACAGTCACAAATATCAGCTTGTTTGAAAGAGCTTTCTAAAGGATAGGCTTTCTTTAGAAATAGGCTTAATCCCCTTTGCCAGCCGCATAATGGGAGACTATGCCTTTTTTCTAGCTGGTTTTGGATTGTTGAGTTCTATATTGATGTGGGAAGGTCATTTGTCTATCTGTTGATTTCATTGGTTAATAAAGAAACCACCTTGGCCCTTTGATAGGACAGAAAATTAGGTAGGCGAAGTAAACAGAACAGAATGCTGGGAAGAAGGGAAGTGAGGGCAGACGCGATGGAGCCAACCGCCAGGTCAGACACGCTGAATCTTTCCTGGTAAGCCACCACCTCGTGGTGCTACACAGATTATTAGAAATGGGTTAGTCAAGATATGAGAGTTAGCCAGTAAGAGGCTAGAGATAATGGGCCTGTGTTTTAAAGAATACAATTTGTGTGTTGTTATTTCGGGGTATAAGCTAGGGAGGTGGACGGGAGCTGGGCAGCAGGAACGCTGCCCGCAGCTCCTTCTACACTATATAATGGATGAAAGGCCACAGGGATCCTCCGTTCATTTTCCTAAATACTCTTCCCAAAGAGATTTCTATGAATATTGAGATAAATTGCAAGTCAGTGAAATTAGTATTTTCTTTTTCCCCTCCGTCTTCTCGCAGCCTTCCCTCTCTTTTCCTCCACATATTTTCTTAATTAGAAATTATTTTATTATGTATGCATGGGTGTTTTGCTTCCATGTCTCTACATCACTTGCATGCCTGGTACCCACGGAGGCCAGAAGAAGGCATTGGATCTCCTGAGACTGGAGCTAAACTGTGGGTACTGGCACTCAAGCCTGCATCCTCTGCAAAAGCATCCAGGGCGCTTAAGCATTAAGCTGTCTCTCCATTGATACATGGATGATGTTTTGGGAAGAAGAAAAGCCCAACTCAAAAGGTCATGGATTTATGAGATAATTTTCAACATAGAGGTCTCTAATTATGTAGACTAAGCATAAAGGTAAAGGGCAGAGCCCAGTGAACTGATCAAGTAAGATTTAATGGGGGAAGAGAGCCTCAATATCTATATAAATGTCGATTGACTGCATGATGTGGGATTCTCCATTGAATGCTGTGAATACCATTGGTTAATAAAGAAACTGGCTTGAGCCCATAATAGGACAGAACAGAGGAAGGCAGGGAAAACTAAACTGAATGCTGGGAGAAAGGAGGTGGAATTAGAGAGAAGTCATGGAGCTCTGCTGAACATAGAAGCCAGAACTTTAGCCCGTAATCCACAGCATCGTGGCAATACACACATTAATAGAAATGGGTTAAATTTATATGTAGGAATTAGCCATTAAGAAGTTAGAGCTAATGGGCCAAACAGTGATTTAATTAATACAGTTTCTGTGTGGTTATTTCAGGGCTGAGCAGCCGGGAATCAACAAGCAGCTTCCTCCTACAACTGCATTGGCTGTTCTTTAACCGGAGATCTCAAGGGTCTGGAGAAGTGGCTCGGTGGTTAAGAAAACACGTTGCTCTTGGTTCCCAGCATCCAACGGTGACTTAAACAATCATCTCTCTCTTCATTTCCAGGGGATCTGAGGCCATCTTCTGGCCTCCACAGATACTGCACACATACGGTACACAGGCACAACTGTAGGTAAAATACCCATACATGTGAGAGAGAAATGACACTTTTCTAAAAAGGAAAGGCCTACAGATAATTTTCTGACAGTAGTCAATATGTCTTGGGACATAGCAGTGTTGAAGTGAAAATAACAATAGTGTCATCCATTAGGATCTCTTTAATAACAGACACCTTAATGCCACTGCGAAGGCCTGGGGTGGGGTTTAGTGTAGAGCACTTGAGCCTAGTGTGTGCAAGGCTCTGGGCTCAAACCCTAACATCGCACAAACAAAACAGAACCAAAATAAACAAAGCAAATCCGATGGAGTGACTTAGTCCTGCTTTGGCTGTGTTTCCCTTTGATTAGCCATGTATATTATGGAGAGCTATTTTTTTCATTAACTATCTGACAATTCTGGGTTTGAAAAGGCATGATCCTTTCCACTAAATACCTAAGAAGAGTGAATAAGATAAATTAGAACCTACAAAGTACCCCATTTGTTGTTGACCAAGGATCTAGCAGTCGTGAACAGATAAAAGCATTTATCTGCTCAGCTCAGTCACTCTTCACTTTGGTGTGCTGCTTGGGACATCGCCCCCCCACACACACACAATTCTTTAGTCCCCATCTTCTCATGGATGCTCATTTTGGCCTCAGAAATGCCAGTTACTGGTCCTCAGTTGGAGACAACAGCTTCAGACATGAAAGAGTGTGTGAGCTGCTTATCTTTTTACTCTGCGTTTCCTTTAAACGGTGTACAGACTAAAAAAGAAAACAGAGAGCTTCAAGTGTTTTCCTTTGTAAAGCTTTTCCTTTCCTTGTACTGTTTTTTTTTTCTTTTGACTGTGAACTTGAGTCAACTTGCTTTTCTAAAGTTTAAGCATACATGCCAGAGTGCGATTTAGTAAACTCGGCCATTGGGCAGCAACACTGTTACAAAGACCAACGACAAGGTAATTTAGTCTGGTGAAAAGTTCTAGAACCTTCCTCAGTTTTTACGAGGGAGGACAGAACCCCGTTTCCCATGAAGAATAGCTGGTTTGACAGGATGCTTCTAGTTAGCACTGGAGGTAAGCACTCATTGGTGTGGGGCTAAAGACAACAAAGTCAGGTGCTGGAGAGATGGCTCAGCAGTTAAAAGCACTGGCTGCTCTTCCAGAGGATGCAGGTTCAACTCCCAGCACCCACATGGCAGCTCACAACTGTCTGTGCTCTGGTTCCACGGCTTCTGTCACCCTCACACAGACATACATGCAGGCAAAAAGCCAATAAACATAAAATAAAAATAAATTGTATTTTTGGGAAAAAAAAGAAAACAGAATCCAGCTCCAATGCATCATCTGGGGACATATTTAGGTACAGGAGCCCCTGGAGCTATGCACGCTTTTCTACTTTCAAATCTGTGTACTGACATGCTCTAAATGGCTGGTGCTAAATGAGCTTTTTATTAAAAATGGCAGGCTAGAGAGTTGGCTCAGTGGCTGGGTGCCTGCTCATCCGGAGAACCCATGCTCAATTCCCAGTACCCACATGGTGGCAACTGTCGGGAACTCCAGCTCCAGAAGATCCAGCCCCCTTTCATGGCCTTCTCAAGTGCTGTGTGTATGTGGTACACAGAAAGGTATGCAGGCAAAACATACAATACACAGAAATGTATACTCATATACATAAAGTAAAAAGAAAAATCTCAATTTTTAAAATTAGAAATAAATGGTGACAACATGGTGCCCATCATGGCGATACACGAAGGACTATAATACACCCATTGGGGTGGCAGAGACGGCTGCGTCTCTCTGAGTTCCAGGCCAGTCAGGGTTACATAGCAAGACCTGTCTCCAAACATATAAACAAATACACAGTGAGCATGATCATCCAGCCGGCATTTCTACTAATCAATTGGCCAGTGAGCTTTCAGACATTCCTTTGTAAATCAAGACTATGCCAGGTCTTTTTTTCTTTTATTTTTTGTCTCGAAAGACAGGGTTTCTCTGTGGTTTTGGAGCCTGTCCTGGAACTAGCTCTCGTAGACCAGGCTGGTCTCGAACTCACAGAGATCCACCTGCTTCTGCCTCCCGAGTGCTAGGATTAAAGGTGTGCGCCACCACCGCCCTGCTATGCCAGGTCTTATAAATTCCCTGTGTTCCCCTGTGGGTACTGTAACATTTCAGGCCTCCAGTGTGGGGCTGGCCACACCAGGCAGGAGCTTGCAGGAATCTGCTTGTGGATATCAAAGGTTGCAAGGGATTGTTTTGGGCCACCTGCTGTCAAAGCAAACAGAAGGAGAGACTCCTGTCAGTTCAGGGTGGAGCCTGTTTCAGAGCTCAGGGACAGTCTTCTTTAGACTGATCTCACGCCATAAACCGTTCAAGGCAGTCTGGCTCCAACAGGCCATAAACAACACAATGTCTACAGTGAGCACACCAAGGTGGAAAGGAAAGCTGTCTACCTGTGTCTTCTTAATCCTTTAAACCCCAAGAACACGGAACCACTGAGTGGTATAAACAGCTCATAAAAGATGCTGAGAGGGTGGGGGAGTGAAGATACTCTGGTTAAATCAAGTTTTGGAGGTAAAAGTGACTAAGATATTTTTGTTTGTAGCTAACTTTATATGGCGAGATGGTTTTCTGTTGGGGTAATGGATCCGAGTGGCCCAGGAGAACACTGTGCTGACTTAGATGGTAGCCTTTCATGCCTGGCTAAGTTGGGATTTTAACAGTCATCAGGACATAGGTGAGTATCACATAATTAGAGATCACAAGTGGTGGCAAACTGCTATTTACATGCTAATATTAATATGCTCATCAGGAACATAGGCTATTCTGGCTTTTACAGTATAGATTATTTTCTGGACATAATAGTTATGGGAAATATAGAGCCGCCTGGCTTTTCAAAGACGGTGGTATCCTTTGAAAGCAACTTCAATCCCTT
Source organism: Microtus pennsylvanicus (assembly GCF_037038515.1). Classification (NCBI taxonomy): domain Eukaryota; kingdom Metazoa; phylum Chordata; class Mammalia; order Rodentia; family Cricetidae; genus Microtus; species Microtus pennsylvanicus. The sequence continues at coordinate 34,386,528 of NC_134599.1, read as the reverse complement.
CTAAGAAACTAAATTATAAGAACTTGTCTCCTGGAGAAAGGAAAGGAAATGACAGGTGGAAGTTTCTGCCTTCTGCCTTCTCTGACCTTTAAGGGTTCAAACGGGCTTCACCAGCTCGATTAGATCCTGAAGGATATGCCAACTTGCACACTGGCTGCGTTCCACCCAAGGTCCATGGCAACAAATAAGAGGCCTCTTAACACACAAGCTCCCAAAGCCTGGGGGATCACATGACTACAGAACTTGAGAGTTAGAACAGGAGTTTCTGTCTTGGCACTTTCTGGAAGCTCGTGTTGACAGCCCTCTGTTGCAGTCACCATCCTGTGCGAGGCAGAATGGTCAGCATTCTCGGCCTCCATCCTCTCAACCGAGTGTGCGCTCTCTCCCCCCTGTATCTGCCCGGTTCCAATGACCCAAGTGTATCCAGACATTGACAACTGTCTTCCCTAGTGTTAGGGCACCTCTGTGCCACAGGACCTGTAAGAATCACCCGTTCTCATCGAGAGGTAAAGAAAAATAGCCAGTGAGCGTCTACAGTGAGTTCAGCACATTTTCTCCAGAACAGGGCAAGTACTGAAGCAAATCCTGCTTTCTACCTGAGCTAGGGAATTGAGTTTCCTAAGTCTTTTGCTGTCCTGCTAGCATCTCCTGGGATTTTATGAACAAAGAGGACTTGGGGCCTCACAGGTCGACCATAGCATCTCCTATGTCCATGACTTTCAAATTCCCAGGGTACCCACCAAGTGAAAACCAAGAGAACCCAAGATGTCCAAATATGACATTCTACAAGAGACATTATTATAGACGTTGACGAGTCGTGAAGCCAGCATTAAGAAGTGCTAAACAGACTGGGTGATTGTTCTCATTTACCCCTGCTAGTTCCTCTTGGTGGGACCCTAACTCTGCTCTCTTCTCCTCCCCTCCCCTCCCACCCCACCCCTTTTCTCTTCTCTATTTTCTATCTCTTTCTTCCACACCCCTTGACTCTTGGATAGGGTGTCATGAAGCCCAGGCTGCCCTTGGACTTCTTATGTGTCAAGGATGACCTAGAACTTCTGATTTTCCTGCCTGCAAGTGCTGGGATTACAGGATCATGAAAAAGTGCTGGGGACCAAGTGGCTTTGTGCTAGGCAATCACCCTGCCACCTGAGCAGTGTCCTCAGCCTGAATCAAACATTTTCTTCTGTGAGAACAGTCAACGAGTTTCTCAGTCAGGCTTGAAAGGGCCTCGGAGCAGGTGTGGCTTCATTTACTAAACAGTGACAGTTTCTAGAAAAGCAACGGTGAACAGAGCTCTCTCGTCCAGCCCTAGGACATAAAAGAGACATCATGCTAAAAAACCCTGTACCTATCCCGGACAGATCAGAAATGGATAGAATTTGGAATCTATGAATCCCCGGGGCAGATCAGCCAATCTTTGAACCAGTGGCTGTGTGTTATACTCACAAAATTTTAGTGATGAAAATTTTAATGCCTTCCTTTCCTTCCTCGTTTATAAAGATCAAGTGATACCATTTAACCGGAGTAAAGAATGCCCTAAAAAAACTAATAGGCCAGCTTGTTTCTACTGCCTAGGAAGGGGCGGTAGGGGTGGGAGGGGTGAGCCTTGTTTTTCTTTCTTTTTTTTTCCCCTCTACAAAAATAACAGAAGGAAAGCTGCTGCTGTAATCAGCGGCAATTGAAGGCATTTCCTGCGTTTTTATATCAAGCTGGTTGTTTTTTTTCCATTACATACCCAGTGAACTCCAGTTAGGTCAAGACTGGAGAAAAACAGGACCAATTATGCCTCTAAACCCACAAATCTGCCTACTTAGCTCTGCTAATTTTATCGTGTTGACTGCAGGGTTTCAAGTCAGAGACAGGAAAACCTTGGAGGGCTGCTTGCTCTCCTAGGAGAGCGGATCCCGGCACTTCCTCCTCTTCTACCCCATCTCCTTGCCAGCATCCCAAGAAGGAGCATTTGCTCCATCTGCTGCTGCAGGTTGCCCAAATGAGAGGATCTTAGATCAAGTTCCATTACAGGAAAGGTTCCCAGGCTCCAGGGCAGTGGTGTTCAAACTGATTCCTAAACCTCAGAGGCCAGAGTTTTTCTGTAACACTATCTCCCTGAGAAGAGCAAGGTGTTCTTCCCTGTGCTGTCCCTTCCACCATGTCTAGCTTTAGCTAACGCCACCTCTCTTGTTCTTTCTTCAGAGCCTCAGGCTGCAGACGGGAGTTTGGACCCCAGTACCAGCATAGGGTATCTCATAAAGATAGGGAACTCTAGCTCTCGGGGATCAGATGCCTTCTTGTGACCTCTGTGGGCACCTATGTGGACACACACGCGCACACACACACACACACACACACACACACACACACACACACACACACACGGCTTGGAGGGTGTTCCAGAATTAAGACTGCATATTCTTCTTTCAGAGTACTCGTTTGAGTCCCAACACCCACATCAGACTACTCAACAACTGCCTGAACTCTAACTCCAGGGAGTCCGGCCACTACAAGCTCTGGCATTTGTGTGTACCACCCCTGCCACACAAACACATAATTAAAAATAAACCTTTCAAATTATTTATTTATATTTATTTTAGTGTGTGTGTGTGTGTGTTTTCATGCATGCATACGATTGTACCACAGGATGCATGGGACAGTCGGAGGACAACTTGCAGGAGTCAGTCTTCTCCTTCCCCCATGCGTTCTGGGGATCCAGCTCAGTGTGGCGGCAGAGCTGGAAGCAAACATCTACCTGCCGACGATCTCACAGGTCTGTCTCTGCGTGTTTACAGTAACACCCATCGACACCCTGCTGCAACCTCAGACCACCGTGCGTTTTGCAGTTCATGCAGGGCTCCCATTGCTGCCAGGAGCTAGCCTGGCTTCCAGGCCTTTCTGAGAAGCTAGGAAACCTCCTTTACCAATCCAAGAGCATGGCAGAGCAGGGAGCAGATCTTTAGCCACCTCTGGAAAGTTACTTTCCTCGCCTTGACCCCCGGCCACTGAATTCTGCAATCTCCTAAGCGGGTGGACTCTACACGGATTCCTCTGAGCCATGCCTGACTGCTTCATGGGAACAGCTACTTTAGCTTCTTACAGGACAGAACCACAGAGGCGCCTGGGTGGGTGCTAGCTACACGACGCTGTCCTCTCGGTTGACCCTAAGATCACCTGGCTCGGGGAATTTATTCTTCAATTCTCCACGCCACTTAATAACATTTCCCGCCCCCCCCTCCGGGTGTTCACATTAATCCCCTTGTTCTGTGTAATTCAGCATCATAGTTTTACAGACCATTAGAGTTGGCATTGACCTCATAGGGAAGTGGATCCCAGCCAGCCTGGATCAAGAATTAGCAGTGCTCTTTAGCCTTTTTGCGGTTACTTCAGGTGACGCTACTCATCAGACACAGGCGAATGGACACACGAGCTCAAACCTGGCATCCTGACCATCACCCTCACAACCCTCGAGTGCCTATCTGTAACCTGACTCCATGTCAAGGTGTTTAAAGGGATAACAGTCTCTGACCTCTGTGTGCTTTTCCCAAGCCTTCTTCTGCCAACAGCCGTGGTCACCACAAGGCACAATGGCCCTGCTGCTATACACGTTTATAAATTTTAACTTGTAATGATTTGTTCTATGTGCATGAGTGTTTCGCCTGCATGTATATCTGTGTACCACATGTGTGCTTGGTGTTGGAGGAGGACAAGAAAGAGCATCAGATCCCCTGGAACGGATCTGTCACGTGAGTGCTGGAAACAGATACTGGTCTTCGAAGAGCAGCGAATGCTCTTAATCAATGAACCACTTCGCCAATGCACACCCCAGGTTTTAGGTGAGAAAATGGAAGGTCAAAAGGGGAAAGAGCATGCAGCCCCAATTCAATAATTTCGTTTATAAGAGTTGCCGTGGTCATAGTGTCTCTTCGCAGCAATAGAAACCCTAACTAAGACACTTTCAATGACAGAAAGTAACCAACGTGCAATCGCTTGGGTTTCCCAAGTGCAAAGGCTTCCTAGAGTCAGCTACATTTTCCCTCTCCAAAGCAAGCTTCCAGCGCATGTCTCGGTCACCACTTCACTTCCTTTCACTTCAGCATACTATGTCTACTCCTATCTTCCCCGTTCATCTTTTAGGGATCCTTCCGCTTTAAACGGCCATCCTTCTCAGAAGCAGCTTTCTTTGTTAGCTGACAAAGGTCTCTGGCAAACCCCAGGGGAGGGTGGAGACAAGTACATGGACCACACACTCGCCTAATGACCAGAGGAAAGCTGCAGGATGTTGGCATAGGCCAAATCCCAGAAATTAAGGGTGTCACTTGATGTCATCTGAGGACACAGAGTAGGACAGGATGGAAGATCACCCACTCAGGGTACTCCACAATCTCATTTCAGAACTGTTCCAAGATGGCAGGGCCAGGCTACCTCAGTGCCTCACCAAGCTCTTCTTCATCTTTCATAATCATTCTATTTTATTTGAGACTAGAATGACAACAGCCAGGTCACGCTTGCTGAATGGTTTGCTGGTCATGGTGACACTGTAGAAGATCCTATGGATTACACTTGGCTACATCTTATTCCATCTGTGCACACTACTCAGAGAGAAGCCCCTCAGAGCATTTAGGCTTGTCAGGTTGGTAGTATGCACTGATTGTCCAAGTTACTCTGCACAGCCCTAAGCCAGGAACATCAGTGCACCCGAGAGAAGAATTCATGGTCCTTGCTATCCAAGGGTGGACAATTTAGCTGGAAACTCAACACATCCAGTAAAAGATTTTGAGACCGAGCAAGCACTAGATCCCTACTTATACTGGGACACCCCCAAAGCGACTAGGCATGGTTCACTGACGTTTTGAGAAAACTGCATTCATATGCCCCTATTCTTGGGAGGTTACAAAGCAAGTCCCTGCCCTCTAAAGGTTTTGACCTTTGGCTGACTAGGAACCACAAGTTCCAAATGTTGAGGAATTTTGGTTTCTCCTTCTTCTTCTTCTTCTTCTTCTTCTTCTTCTTCTTCTTCTTCTTCTTCTTCTTCTTCTTCTTCTTCTTCTTCTTCCTCCTCCTCCTCCTCCTCCTCTTCCTTCTTCCTTTTTTTTTTCTGACAGCCCTGGCTGTCCTGAAACTTGCTCTGTAGCTCAGACTGGCCTTGAACTCACAGAGATCCACCTGCCTCTGCCTCTGAAGTGCTGGTATTAAAAGCACATGTCATCACCACCTGGCCCTTAGTTGTTCTTTATTGAAAAGAAAACAAAGGTGACGAAGCAAAGTTTCAGGGATAAAAGAAAAGAAGGCACAGGGTGGCAACATTCTCTCTGTGCAGAACTCCCCAGAGTATGCTCCAGGATGGGTGCTCACTACAGAGAGGAAAGCAGTCTGGGTCCGGTTCTGAAGAGGTTCTGATTATAGCTTACTTTTGCTCCAATCTGCCTAAAGCACCGCTGTATCACAGCCCGGCACAGAGAACATGGCAGCTTTAGAGCGAGCAGTGACGCACAGAGGTATTTCCATACCTGAGCGCCCTGCACGCAAGCGCTTCCCACTGATGGCACACACACAAGTGTCACTCAGAGGACAAAGGGCTTCCTTCTGGGCTGGAGAATCCTGGGGAACCTGTGGGGGGAATGGGCTTCTTGGTGATTCGCATTCCTTAGTCTGTTCTTCCTGCCACATGACTGGTGGGCTGCATAAATCTCAGGGCAACCCTGGCTGGGTAGAAACTTTCCACTGGGTTTTAAGGGATAAACATTTCTTTGTGTGGCTGTTGGCTTTCCAGACTCTCAGCAATGGTGAGAACCTCTCGGGAGCCTGGAGGGAGTGGAAAGCCACTTCTGTAGATGGAAGTGCAGGAGGCTGGGAGATAGAGTCTCGGCTGATGATTGAGCGCAAATGACTTCGCTGGGCTTTAGATAGCTCAGCACTGGGGATAAATCACTTTTCTACTACTTTATCCATAGACTGAAGCTGCAATGACCTGCCTCCGGGAGTCACATCAGCGGGAGCAATGGGCAGGCCGCATGATCCCTGAGAAGAGCCACAAAGAGCAGGCCAGAAGCCTTTGAAGAATTGCAGTCTAGTCAGCCCAGGGGTCCTGGGGATGCTTTGTGACATGCAGTCTTAGGAAATGGGATCTTGAAATACATATGCATATGTATGTGTATATATATGTGTGTGTGTACATATGTGTATACATACACACACAAGTATTTTCCCCAAAGTCAGTCTTCTAGACTTCAGCAATCTAGAAAATTGCTATAATTCTCTCTATATAAATACATATGTATGAAACAGATAAAATTTACATTGCCCAATGTTTTCTCCAAATAAGACAGAGCATATGTATTACACACCCACATGTACACATGCACACTCTGAGGTGATGAAAGAGTACTGGAATATTCGGTGACTCATAAGGCACGGCAATGTGACTTCTGGAAAGAAGGGGACGTTTTGATTCCCCCAGAAGCCCTGGGTTCCAGGAGGCCATGTTTAAAGCATGTCAGCTGAATAACGCCCCATCTCTGGGAAAGTCACAGCCTTGGCTCGGGGAGTTGACAACAAAGCTCTCGGCCACAGGAAACTCGGAAGTTTCCTCGCAGGGCACCCACCATTCCTGTGAACTAGAGCCAAACAGTTCAGGATTTTTCTGTCAGCACCTCTTCCCTGCTTGTCTGGGCCCAAAGGTTCAGACTGGCAGTTCTTCTGACATTCTGACATTAAAATCGTCTGCAGAATAAAGACAACGATTTCCTCCCATCAAACCAAAGCTATAGATCCAGAAAATGGACGTGAGAGAAAAATCAACAAGTAAATGAAAAGGAATACTATCTAGAATATTCCTGAGCTGACAACTACAGAGTTGAAGCATGGCCGTCCAGCTCAGGCACCGGTATCAGCCAAGGCTGAGAAGGACAAGGTACTGAGAGCGCTTCCGGAGCGCTGGTTTACAGTGGGGAGGTAAAGCAGCTTACCTTACTGTCATGTTTCCCTGCTGCCATTGCCACTCAGGGAATTACTGCCCTGGCCCATGCTGGGAGGAGCCCCCTCCATGACACAAAGGAGAATACAAGGCCATCCTTCCCCATGCCCCAGTCTCTGCTGGGAAACGTTACTATAGAGATCCGTCTGTGCCGTTCGGGGCATTTTCTCCGCTAATGGTTAAGTATACGTAGCCTCTTCATAAGGCCCAAATGTTCCAATAAGAAGCCTAGAAAGGAAAACCGGATCTAGGGAGCATCCTGCCTGAAGGGGGACATTTGATAACCAGCGGAAGCAATACTACCCATGGCTGGAGCTCCTGCTGGATCCTGACCACATTCTATGGGAGAGGAGCCACCACCAACATTTTACAGGTGAGGAAACGCCAACTGAGAACAGAGAAGACTTCACAAGGTCAGTTAAGGGACAGCCTTAAACAAAAGGTTGCTTGGCTTCAAAGTCAAGTTTGGCATTTAATGATAGACTATAGAAAAAACAAAAACAAAGAGAATGTTCACAGTGACACAGAAAAAAATCAGTTTAGAACTATATTGTTATGCATTTAGGGTAATTGCTCCCAACCTTTCTGCAGAGATGGGAATGGAATGTGTAAATCAGTTACGAGCTCCATGAAGCAATTAGATAGTAATCACAGTCATGGCTAATAGCTGTACTTACTGCCAACCCAAATAAGGTGCTAAGTAGTTAAATGCTTTATCTTACTTAATCCTCAAAACCTCCCAGGGCAGGGAGGTGCAGGGCACTGATCATGTCACAGATCTAGGACACACTTTGTTTTTACATTTTAACAAATTGGAAATGATATACATCTTACAATTACAAATGGCAGTCTCTGTGTGTGTGTGTGTGTGCGCGCGCGCGCACACGCGTGTGTGTGCGTGCGTGTTGTCCGTAAGAAATCAATTTTAACATGACGTTCATCTAAGATAAAAGAAAAGAGAAAAACAAGTAAAAAGAAAGCCATATACTCCGTGGAGACTGGAAACTGCATTTCTCTTTTCTGAAAGACTTGGGGAAAGTTTTCTTTCTTTGCTTTTTTTTGTAAGTTGAATGTAGAATAGTGATGCCTGTAAGCTAAGGAGGGAAGATAAAAGAAGGCTGGATTTGATCAGCACATTCTGTATGCACAGATTAATACAGCAAATTGAATCTCATTAATGTATACATTAGTACATATTAATAAAAAACAAGGGAAAAGGAAGAACATTATGAGATTAATAAAGAGGATTGTTGATGGCTCTCCTTGGTTGCCAACTTGACTGCATCTGGAATTAACTAAAGCCCAAGTGGCTGGGTATATCTGTGAAGGATTTTTCTTGATTGCATCACTTGAAGTGGGAAGACCCACCCTTAAATCTGGGCCACACTTTCGGGTGGCAGCCCCCATAAAGGACTGGGAAGAAGGAAGGAGGCTTTCACTCTTTGCCTGCTTGCTCTTGTTCTCGCTGGCAAGCCCATTCATTCCTCACTGGCTGTAAAGCCTACTTCCTTGGGATTCTGGTCTATACTGAAGACCAGCTGGGACATCCAGCCACATGGACTGAACAACTATGGGATTCTTGAACTTCTCATCAGGAGACAACCATTTTTGGAATAGTTAGACCACAGCCCGTAAGCCACTCTAATAAATTATATATATATATATATATATATATATATATATATATATATATATATATGTATGTATATGTATATATGTATATATATATTCATTCATTCTGTTGGTTCTGCTTCTGCAGAGAACCCTGACTAACACAGAGGTCAACTCTTAAAATGACCTAAAAATGCTAAGCAGCAACAACAGAACAGGTGAAACACACAAAGGCAGACACTAGCAGGACTTGAAAGCAAAGGTTCATATGCAGCACCCACTTAGCCAGCAGGGTGGATGGAGACAAGTGTGGGTGATAGATAGTCTGAAGGGAGGAGACCCCTCTTTCGCTGTTGGCAGACATCTAACATGGTACAGCTACTTTGGAAAAATAGTTGGGTAATGTCTCTCTCTCTTTTCTTTTGGTTTTCTTGAGACAGGGTTTCTCTGTGTAGTTCTGGCTGTCCTGGAACTCACTTTGTAGACCAGGCTGGCCTCGAACTCACAGAGATCCGCCTGCCTCTGCCTAACAAGTGCTGGGATGAAAGGTGTGCGCCACCCCTGCCCAGCCTGCCAGTTCTCAAACAACTAAACCTTTGACTTAGCAAGTCATGCATAGGTACACATTCAAGAGAAGGAAAAATGTATGTTTATTCAAAAATTATACATTAATATTTTTACTAGTGATAGAAGTGACTCAAGTGATCATTAAGTAATTAATAAATTAAAAAGTATAGCACAGCCACATATGGAAGAATGACCACAATTTAGGATGAATTACTGATGCATGCTACAGGATAGATTGTTTTTATATATATATACAGGATAGATTTTGAAGCACCATGTTAATTAAAAGAAGCCAGTCACTACAGTTCGCGTATTGTATGATTCCATCTGTAGGAGATGTTCAGAACAGAATATTTATAAAGAAGCAGAAAAGTGGCCTCCAAGATCATAGAAAGGATGGAGAATGGTGATTTGAAGGAATGGAATTTCCTTCACGGCTGCAATAAGAAGGCTCCAAGGTGGTTACAGAGATAATTACACAACTTTCTGAATGTACCAGAAACGATCAGCGGGTTAGTGGGTGGATCCTAAATTCTGTGAATGGCATCCCCACAAACTGCTAACAAAAACTACTGAACTGAAAAGGGGAGAAGATAAATCCCCTCCTGCAGTGGTAACTCATGCCCACAGAAAATCAATATGGATATAGATGCCTGTGATAGCTGCAAAATTTACTTGATCAAATAGATATTGATGAGTTATTCTATCTAACAACAATAGACTATAAATTCTTAAGCTTGTATGGAACATCCACCATGATATATTATTGTCTAGGCCACAAAGGCCTATATTTTATTCAAAAGCATTAAAATTAACAAAGAATAAAATCATATTGGAATAAAATTAGATATCAGTAGCAGAAATAGAAGAAAAATTCTAAGTAATACATTTACAAACTATACAGGAGTCAAAATCTCAAGAAAAATTTTTTAAATTTTAACTAAAAAATGAAAATACAGCTTACCAAAATCAGTTGTCTAAAGAGAAATGTACACATTATATAATTGGACATATTATAAAATAAGACTTGTAAAATAAGTGTATAAGTCAGGTCTTTCTTCAGAAACTAGAAAAAAGAGCAACATTTTAAAGTTAAAGCAAATAGAAACAGACCAACAAAAATTAAGGCATCACAATCTGTTTGTGGGACACCACAAACAGGAAAATAGCAGGGAAAACCAGTAAGATCAAAACTTGCTTCTCAGAGAGTAAGAGACTGCAGGGTGCCCAGCCCTAAGGGGAACCTGGCCCAGGTTCAGGGAACATTGCGGAAGAAGGACCAGAAAAAGTGCTAGAGCCAGAGGCAGTGGGTGGCTACAAGCCTTGGATCATCTTCTGGACACAGCAGGAGAGATGCACACAGCAACTCGGAAGCTGTGACAGTAAACACAAGACCCGCAGGAGCCTAACCCTGAGCATGAAGAAGGGCGCTGGGCGCACAGTCCTAGTCCTAGCTGTGGAGCTACTGACAGCTGTTAGCCGTTGGGAAAGGGAGGGAAGGTGTTCTCTATGAGTGTAGTCCCTGGTAAATTGACCACTTTTCAGGGGAAGACCACATTGGGACAGGACAAACTGGTCTTGAAGGCTGATAAAAAGAAAAGAAAAGGAAAGTAAAAAAGAAAAGAAAAAATTTTAGTGGGAAGGAAGGGGGGAGTGGATCTGAAAAGAGTGAATATTATCAAAATATGTTGTATGGAACTCTCAAAGAGCTAATTAAAATACAATTTTATTTTAATGTACCTCTAGCTGGCTAACCATAAAGAAAAAGAGGGAAAATATAATGAGTAACAGAAACAGAAAGGTGGATCCTCCTGTCTCACAGTTCCTTCCCCACCTGAGATTGCAGAATGAGCCACCAAGCTGCTGCTTGAGATAAACACAGTATTCAAGTTTTTCTAAAAACTAGGGAAATGCATTCATGGGGTCCGGATGTGTCCCCTTTGGGTCTGGATTAAGCACTTGACTGGTGGCCCAGGGTGACCCTTCAAGTCATCACGAACCCTCCTTTCTGGAGAGCTGCGCTTGCCTCAGAGCAGCAGCTTCTGCACTGGCCCAGAGTTGCGCATGGAGGTGTGTAAGAAACCCCAGCCGCTGCTCCGCCTCCTTGGGAATCCTAAGCAGGAGAAGCACATGACCTTGTAGTAGTGGTGCGTGCGTGGTGCACCACCAACAGGCCCTGGATGCTCTGGCGAAGAGTGGGAGGATCCTGCGCACCCAGAGTAAGATGGAGCACCATGAAATATTGATGGAGTTTCATAAGCTGCAGACCAGGTCCTTGGTGTACCCTGACACGATGACCTAAGAACTGATACTCCTAAAGTTTGTCAGTGTGACCCTCCAAGCAATGCCATATATTCGAGGTCCTCTTCCCCGCTCCTCTGTCTAGAGACTGAGCAGAGAAAGATAGGAACCCAGAGAAAGATGAACATGCCCTATGAATTACATCATTTGAATGTAATTAAAACATTTTGAAATCAGGGCCTCGTGTAGCTAAAGATGACCTTGAACTTCTGATCCTCCTGCCTTTACTTCTTGAGCTTCACCTGTGCCTAGCAACACTCTATCAACTGAATTACCTCTCCAGCCCCTAAAACTGCAGAAGTAGGCAGGTGGCCCAATAGCTTGATATCTTGATAATGGTGCATTTTCTGGGAATCACTCTCAAACAGTGGGGTGTGGTGGCTCAAACCTATAACACCAATATTTGGGAGGCTGAGCTGAGGAGGGCAATCATGACTGTATTAGCCTGGGTTTGTTGAGACATTGGCTGCAAAAGGATTGGGCAGCAGAGGCAGGAAGGGGGCAATGGAGGGATAAATAAATAAGGACAAGAAAACTCCCTGTAATGAAAGTTCTCAAAGCAGTACAGATTACAGAGTGCTGAAGTGGAAAAGATCAACACAACCAGTCTAAGAAAATTGTAATATCTTCCCCCAAATGAGCAAATAACTTCTCACGTGCTTTTAAATGTCAAAGTCTGAATTCAAACCCCAAGGGATGCTCTCATAGACGCCTGCCATCCCAGGGTCATTTTCTTCTTTCTGCCTTCCATTGATTCTTCTGAGATCTGCTGTGTGGCCTGGGGAGGCCTAGCTTTGTGCAGGTGTTCTCAGAGTCTCCTGCCCATCCCTCATGGTCCTGGCTGCAGTGTCTGTTTGACTGCAGTTCTCCTAAGCGCACTGGCTCGTGGGGCCTGACTCCTGCTATCTGGTGCTCCAGGGACACCATCCCACCCTCTCGCCCTAGCATCTCTAAGCACCACCACAGCCGCGCATCGGCCACTGAGGCAACGCTCTGGTGTTCCTGCTGCCCATGGAGGAGGCCTACACCAGCCTCATGGCCATAAGTCAGAAACACCCTCCGTAGGAAAGGAGCCTCCCAAGAAATACAGTAGACCTCTACCGAAATTCCTGGCTGTCACGCTGGCTGAGAGAACAGAATCTGAGAGGGCACGAAAGCCTTTTCATGCTACCTCTTCAGGCTGAGGGAGCCTGCCTTCTCTGGGCTTGCTGGAAGTCTTGCCCTGCTGAGGATGCCCAGGGTGCCACAGCTGAGGGAAAAGCAGCTTCTAGAATTTGTACCTGTGGACATCCTTACAGACATGCTTCCGTTTAAATATAAAACTAAATAAAAGCAGAGGCAGAAACTTTGGGAACAAAAAAAGAAAAGAAAACAGAAAATGAAGGGACAAGACAATTTGTTAAAAATAAAGCTTGGTTGCAGCAGAAGCCCCAAAAAGAAAAGGAAGAAGAATGGGAAAAAGAAAAGAGGTGCGTGGTTCTGTTACCAGTGACAGGGACGTGGAAGAACATTGGATGACACGAGGCTCTTGAAAAGGCTGAAGAAAGCTAAAATCGTGAAAGATGAATTTGAGAAGGGCTGTTGGTTGACAAGCAGTAAAGGAACTGCCCAGCGGACAAGCTGGGAAGGGGACAGCTGACCTCTGAGCCTCAGGTGAAGGTCCCCACACAGCTGGCCCCACACGCCTTACTGCAGAATGTCAGGAGAAATCCCAGAATACTTCTGGAAAACTGTCTGCTCTGGGGGGGAGGGAAGCAAGGGACAGGGGGGCCAACGAAGAGGACTGCACACTTGTGAATGCTGCAAGCCCACCAGAGTCTTCGAGAAGAGTGTGGCGATATTTAGGTGTAAATAACAGATATCAGTGTTTGCTTCAATTGATCGAGTTTATTTTCTCGGGTGATTTTTGTTCTTTATTATACTTAATTTCATCTTAAAACATTAAGTACATTTGATTTTTAGGAAAAAAAAGAAATTCAAAGATGTCACTACTATTGAATATGTGAACACTAAAATCAAGGAACACTAAGAATAATTCCATGTTCACAAACTTGGTAATTAATGGGATAGACTAATTTCTTGAGAGAAACAAACTACTAAGTTTTATATAGGGAAAACATAATGAAATTAGGCCTCTATTTGTTTAAAGTTTGTATTTTTATTTATTTTTGTTTTGTCTTGCGATCTAGTGCTGACTGGCCTGACACTCACGCTGTAGCTCAGGCTTGTCTTGAGCTCATGGCAATACCCCTTCCTCAGTCCTTTGAGACACATGCTACCACATACAGAGGAATCAATCATTTATAACCTTCCTAACTCACACGAGGACGCCAGCAGGTGCCTAATTTAGAACCAGACAAAAACACTGCCAAAAGTAAAACTGCAGTTAGCAAACACGGCGATGAACAGGAAGGAGAAACTATCAAACCAAGAAAGATTTAGTGTAAGCATTCAAGGCTGGTTCAACCTCCAGAAATCAATACACTACACGTGTGCCAGTCACCTAAAGAGGAAAACTCTGTATATCAATTGATGAAGTAAAAGCATCCAACAAAACTGAATGCCTATTAATGATAAAAGCTCTCAGAAAACTAGAAACGGAAAAGAACATACTGAACTTGACAAAGAACAACTTCAAAAAAAAACTCCCGGAATATCTGTTTAATGGTAAAACAAACAAACAAACAAAACCCCAAAAAACATAGGCTACTTTCCCACTAAAATCATGAAAATTTCCTTTCCCATTATTAGTGTCCAACATTGTACTGAAAATCCTTGTTACTGTGATAAAATCAGAAATGAAATTGAGTTTATGGACTATGAAGAAATCCATAGAATTTGCATATTATAACAATTATCTGTACAGAAAATCTGAAATAATGAATCAAAACTTCTTGGAATTGATAAACCAGTAGAAGGTTAACATATAAAAGTCAACTGATTTCTTGTATACTTTAATATAAGAAATACCATTTTAATAGCACATCTAGATTAAATATTTACTGTCAACCTACCAAAATGTATGAATGGCTTCTGTATGAAAAATTGCAGACCTCTGATAAAAGAAATCTAAGGCTATATATGTGGAAAGATTTTCCAAATTCATAGTTGTAAGGCACCATTTTATGAGGTCAGTTCTTGCCAATTCAGTCTATGGCTCAATACAACTTGAAAAGAAATACCACAAAACTAATTAGTGTACTGGCATTTCTTTTTTAAAAAAATATAAATAAAGCTTGCCTGAAGAGCAGAGAGTAAAACAGCTCCATTGGTCAGTCTTACAGATGAGGAGCTGGTAGCACACACACCTTTAATCCCAGTAGCCACACCAGTTGCCATAGAAACCAGGCGGTGCATGCCTTTATTCCCAGTGGTGCACACCTTTAATCCCAGCCCTAGAGAGGATTGTAAGTAATACGGGAGGAGGCAGCTCTCAGTCTCATTCTGAGATAATTGGAGGCAGAATTGCCAGTTTCAAATTGAGGTAGAGGTAAGAGCCAGTGGCTGGTTGTTTTGCTTTTCTGACATTCTGGTTGAACCCCATTTTTTCTCTCTCAGCTTGTGCTAATTGTGTATCAAACATATATCAGCAGATAAATTCTGATATCTAAAAATTTTCCTCAAGTTTATATTCAAAGGCAAAAGACACAGAATTTGCAGTACCAATACTCACCCTCAATGCACACAGACTTAAAATCATTAAGGAAGTTGGGGAGTCCCAGGAAGGAAAGAAAAGTGTGACAAAATAGTCTGTATTGTAAGTGCATACAGCTAATTCACAAAGGGCATGAGGGAGAAAGGGTAATAACGAAGTACAAAATGAATAGCCTCTGTAAAACAATGGACACAAAGGTACATAAGCTTCGTACTTGTTATCAGCTGAATTACATCTCTAAAATTCATTTATGGAAGCCTTAGTGTACCAGGATATGACTGCATTTGAAGATAAAGCCTTTAAAGAAATCATTTTATTAAAATAGGACCATCCAAAGTGGACCTTAATCTAATCTGATTGTTTTCCTTAGCCATAGTCTTGCAGTGATACACAGAGTAATGGAAATGGGTTAATTTAAGATATAAGAGCTAGCTAGAAATATGCCTGAGTCATTGGTCAAACAGTGTTGTAATTAACACAGTTTCTGTGTGATTATTTTGGCCTGGTCAGCCAGGAATGAAAGTGCAATCTCCCTTTACATGAAATAAATGAAACCCCATTGGCTAAATGCATGCACGTTTCTAATAATCCAGGGATCCCTGGCAAAATGGCTGGTGCTGGCATTGGTGCACAAAATATGCAAGAGAAGCCTGAAGCACATTGTAGTAACAGAAAATAAAGAAGTGCTTGAAACAAACAGGCTACCCACAATGGCATGTGTGTGTATGCAAGTGTATGAGTGTGTGCGCAAGTGTGTGTGTGAGTGTATGTGAGCATGTGTGTGAGCATGTGTGCGTGCATGTGTGCACGGGCACACACGGGCAACAGAGGAGTTGATGTTAACAGTTCCAAACAAAATCTTGGAGAACTGAAAAATAATGGAAAGTAGTATTGGATTATAATCCAAAGTATAAGATAAGTATCTCTGGATCCACACAGATCTACGTATGAAGTGAGCAACGTACTGTTATCTTCATGTAAGAAAATTCTAAGCAATGTAATAATTTAAGTAGTTGCACTCGATACAAACTCCCACTTTTTAAACTTGAATGTAGTAAACCAACCTCCTTCCAAAAAGACAGAGTAAAAGGAAGAAAGCAACAGATTCAGAAGGGAGCCATCAGGCAGACACATGTGGTTACAGTCAACAGGACCTCAGGTTCCTTCACTGGGATGTGATGAAGACAGTCTTTTCTCTGGGGTGTTGCTCACCAAAAGCCACAGCCACAGTCGACCTGTGAAAACCACCGGGCCACTTCCAGTGCAGAGCCCGAGAGCAGAATGCTGACCAGCATCTCTCATACTGTTGAGATCGTCAGCCTGAAAACTCACAGCTAAGAGGAGCCTAAGAACACCGTGCCCGCTGACTGTGCTGTGTTGTGCTATTCTGGGTGGGATCCTGGGGGTGGGCAAACAAAAAGGACACTAGGTAGATGGGGGGGGCGATTTGAATAAAGTATCTCTACTGCGCTCTGTTAGCTATGACAAAATCCCGTACTACTTTACATGTCATCTTAGACATTTTTATCGCCTTGACTAGCACCTGTGAAAAGCAACTTCAGAGGACTGGGCTCAGTGTTGGCTGCATGTGTTGCTTTGGACCCCGGGAGGGGCAGAGTATCATGTGGCAGAGACTGCTCAGCTCCTGGTGGTTGAGGGAGATATAAGGAAAGGGTGAGGGCCCCTTAGCATCCTTCAAAGAAATGCTCACTGTCTTTGTTTTTCCCACCAGGCCTCAATTTCCACAGGCATTTTCAAATGTCTCTCCAAGTTTTGAATCCAGCAAGGGGTTAAACTTCTGATTAGGTCACTGCCCTCACAGTCTGATCATCTCTGGAAATGCTTGCAGACAGAGCCAGGGGTCTGCGGCACTCGTCTCCGAGGCTTCTCTCCATCCAATCAAAGTTTAGTGAACGAGACATGTGTACGCTAGCCCTGCCGATATGTCTCAAGGGCTGCTCCTTCCTCCTCCCCATCGCCCTTTCCAGAGACAAGACTTCTCACTGACCTGAGACTCTACACGAGGCTGGGCCAGCTGGCTATACACCTAGGGATCTGCTCTGCCTCTTTAGCCCTGGAATGACAAGCACATGCTGCCATGCCCAGCGGCTTTCTTTTCATATGTGGGGTCTAAGGATCAACCTCAGGTCTATGTGCTTGCAAAGTAGTCACCCTACTGATGGAACTATTTCTCCAGCCAAAATAAAAAAGTAAAATAATAATAATAATAATCACCAATTGCTCTTAAAATCGATGCTGTTCTAAGAATACTGAATGAAGTCCAGAGCTGTGAGCAGATAGTACAGGGCAGCTCTGTCTGTCTTCTGGGGAAACTTCTGCCTATTGGCCAATGGAAAACGTACTCAAGTAGGATACCTGTAAATGACGAATGCTGGCTCTCTGGTAGGTCAGGGAACTGCAGCTCCAACCCTTAGTGACTGGTAGGATTTAATTACCCTGAATTGGCTGAGAGTGAGCTGGGGAGAGAGAGGTCACAGGTCGGCTTTCTCATTGGGTCCTGTGGTAGCATGTACTAGCTCACTGGAGCATATTACAAAATTGCCAGGAATCTGGTGAGCTGGTTGTTAAAAACTTGTAGTTGGAAACCGGGCTCTGGAGAGAACATTTATGCCATAGAAATAAGAAAATGCTGCAAATCTGGTTTGCTTTGTTTGGCTGGGAGCCATTTATCAGCACATAGCATCAGAACCCTGGAGTCCTGACTCAAAGTTCTGTCTTTGTCACTAAGAGACAGGGTGGCCTTGGATAAGTCTGAGTTTCAATTTGTTCATATATATATATATATATATATACACACACACACACACACACACACACACGAGAGTGGCTGCCTCTCAAATTCTTTTATTTCTAAAAGTCTAGGAAACAGCATGCCTATCATTTAGTTCCCACATACAATACACCCCGAGATCATGCTGTGACACTCATGCCAAAGCCCCTCCCCCAGAGCCGCTTGCTTCCCAGGTCTCCCCTCACTGCCCCCCAAGCTGCCTTTTGTGCTTTGTGATTCGATATATATTAGTTCTTCAGGCCCAAGGTCCATTTGGTGGTCCTTCCATTCCCATCCCCCATAGGAACCTTTTGTATACCCTGCCCTCTACCCTTCCCACACCCTCCACATCTTTTTCCTCTGACTACCTCTTGCCTACCCCTTCAGGCCTCTGTGGGAGAGGCTACTTATTCCCCAAAGCCTTCCTGACTTTATTTGGGCCATCCCGGAGACCTCGCCGTGTTTCTCCGGCAGCGCCTATACTCTCCCTATCTTAACCCTTATCGGTTTTATTGTTATGGCTTGTTTCATTGTCTGCTGTTCCCACCCAAGGGCCAAGAGGGCAGAGACTGGATGTCTCCTGTGCTGACCAGAGCATCCTGAAGAATACCTAGTACACCAAAGCGCCCTAACAACCATAGTTAACCTGTTGTCATGACAACACAGGCATGTTCTTGGTGGCTTCTCAACAACCTCTCCTTCAAGAGATGGCAGATGAGAGACGAGCGTATTTCCAGCAAAGGAGCAAATGTCACCCCTGCTTCCAAGAGGCAGATGCCTGTGAGGGCCTCAGTCCTGACAGGACCGAGACTTCACCAGCATGCATCTCTGCCCTTGGCTAGGTGTTCTTGCATACAGGTGTAGTTCCTCAAGGTAGCACGTTCACCAGAGGAGTAAAAAATTGGCTACATCCAAACCTTGAAAACTGTTCATTTTGTTAATTATGGAGCATTGTGAACAAACTGGATGGGAGGAGGGAACAACCCATCACTGGTATCACCTGCCAATGAACTCCCATGTTCTAAGGAACTGCAGGAATCATGGGCTATGGTCTTTAAACCCTCCCAAGAGGTTACCTTGGATACCAAAGCTTTCCAGACCCTCACAAAGATAATGAAGACAAATTTGTAATCCGCCTTCGGGTTATGGTCAAGGCATTCTCAGTCTTTGGGTCACAAAGCAAGCTCATCCTGTCTGGCCATCAGATTGTATGGGTGGGGAAACTGAGGCCCTTCCAAAGAAAGTAGTTTGTTCAAGGCCAACCAACTAAGTGCTTTACCAGTTTCTGGTCTGGGTTCTACTCTGGTGTTCTTTGCCTGGCAGCAATGCCTCAATTAGACACAGTAAGGACATGTGGTACAGGGCAGGGCACTCCAAACAAAGTCTGGGGAAAGGCTGGTCTAGCAAGAAGCCATGAAACGTTTTACCCTGTAGCCAAATAGGTTCAGTGAACTCCTCTCTTCCAATCTCCAGCCTCCTTGGTGGTAGGAGTCTTTGCTTTGTCTTATTTTTGTAAACTAAACAAATGCATAACTTAAGCATTAAGAGATTGTGGTTCATTAAGGGAAACCATCAATTTATGATAATCCATGGGATACCTTAGGACCATTCAACCAAGAAATAGACACAGCTGAATGGGGGAACTGTTTTAATACACTGTAGCATAAGCAGTGAGAAGAGAGAAAGAAATGACTGGGTTTGCAGGAAAAGGCCAGGGGAAATAAGCTACCATTTCAAGGATGAGAAGGAGGGAGCTAAGCGAGCAAAACCCACTATATTCTAGGAAAAGTTCAGACGTTCTTCAAAGCTCAGAGGAGGCTGGCTGCCTGGGGACTGTTGCTGCTTGGAAGGGAATCAGTGCCTGTTATGCCTGAATATGTCACAGGTCAGTCAAAAACCATACCTGTTAGGCTCAAAGGTGACTTAGAGGGAAGGTCATTGGGAGAAGCAGCTAGGAAGATAGATGGGGACCATCTTGTGACAGAAAGAGACTTATGTGTAAGTCCCAGTGGACAAGCTTCTCAGTGACAAAGCCAACAAGAGCCCCGGGGTTGTGGCTGCTATTGTGTGAGGGGCCCTAGAACCTCCAGGTTATCTTGAGACAAGACAGACCTTCTGTGCTTCTTTCAACCAACTGCCCCAGTTTCTTGCTTTATAAAAGGCAACTGGGCAGCGACAGTTGCCTCAGAAAAGACTGAGGCAAGGGTCACAGGGGGCACAAACAACAGCACATGACCACAGCAAGAAGTAAGGCCAACTACGATGGCCTCTATGGTCTCTGCTTACTGTTCTCTTCTCCATCCCTCCTGTGACCCAAGTCCCCTCAAAACAAACACAGCCCATGGGGAGGGCCACTGAGCCACCTCAGACTTCCACACAAGACTTCGCCTACCATGGCAAAGCTGCCGATTGTTTGCTAAGACAAGTCCCATTTTTAGTAGCTCAGTCATTAGCCAAGGACCTTAAAGAAACAAAATCGCATGACTCAGGGTTGGAGAATCTAGTCTCTGCTTGAATCCACAGCAGTGACGCTCGTTCCAAGATTTCGGCTTCTATATGAGCACCGTGTGCTCATAAAGAAACACGCCGCTACCCAATTCCCCTTCAGAGGTCAGGTCCGACACCTCAGCGTCTCACACATGTCTTCGTTTGGAAGACATATCCAGAAGAGATCTTTTCGCCAATCGGCCAACTGGCAGGCCACATCAATGGGAACTTCGGAGAACAATGTGAAGGTTACTAACTGTACATCCAGCCACTAACTTAGTAAGTGTATGTTCTGTGCCAGATGGGACTGTAACGTTTCTCATGTGTTAACTCACAGTAGCTTTGCCGGGGAGCGCTAACCCCTGATCTCACAGATGGAGAAACTCAAGGTTCTAGATGCTGAGTACATGGTGTTACTCATGTTCTTAACCCTGACACTGGGCTCTCCATCCCATGCTAGGTACCAGGTTGTGCACAAATGTAGGAATCCATAACCATTTCATCTCTAAACACACATTACTAGCTCAAATGCTGACAAATCTGATCAGGAATTTCCCTCTGGCTCTACGCTTCCTGTTTGTTCTGAATCTCCGATGTCAACAAAATTCAGAACCCCTCTTCTGCTCTGGTTAGCAGTGTCCTGGCTTCCTCGGAGGAATGTAAATACGGCTGTGGTTCCAGCCAGCCCCATCTGTGCTCTCTCCCCTGCCCTCCTCTCCGTCATGTCACAGTGACTTGGCCACACGCTCGTACCAGTAGGACACACTGATGAGAAACCAGTTTAGGGCAAAAGATGACCTCACCCTGAAATAAATCTGGACCCATAAAAACATATAAAAACATAGCTCTCTCTCTCTCAAGATTATGGGATAATATTTAGCATGACTTTATTAGGGGATGCATTTTCAGTTGTCAGCAAGGCAGGGGGATCGCAGAGTCTCTTGAATGACGTGCACATTACTTAAGGGCTCGGGATGGGTGTGCAACTGCAGCTCATGGATGTGGCAAACAGAGCCCGAGAGAAAACGGAGATGCCAATGGCAGATGCCGAGGCTTCCCGACTAGCAGGCGGTTTTGGCTTTTCCCACTCTCTGCCTACAGTCAGGGCAGGGATCAGCACAGCCAGCTTCCAAATACGTCCATGAGTCTTGCATCTGTGGAAATGCCCAACCTCCCAGGCAAAATAGGTTTTAAAAACGGAATCTGTTTTGAACATACACTTTTGTTCTTGCTGTTCCCCATACAGTACAATATAACCACTATTTACATAGCTTTTACAGTGTTTTAGGTAGCAGGAAACTCAAAGATGGCAGGGCTTTTAGGGTAAACAGTATGTTATTTGCCAATAGACTCCACTTTGCATACGATGCTTAAGTTTTCTGGATTTTAGTATCTGTGGTGATCCTAAAAGCATGCTACTGTACATACTAAGTAATGACTGTACTTTTCCTGTCTCGTGGCGCTAACACAGTCGTTCTCAGCCTGTGGGTCACAACCCCTGTGGGGTCAAACAACCCTTTCACAGGGGTCACACATCATATATCCTGCATATCAGATATTTACATTATGATTCACAAGAGTAGCAAAATTACAGTTATGAAGTAGTAATGAAATAATGTTGTGGTTAGGGGTCACCTCAACATGAGGAACTGTATTAAAGGGTTGAGGCCATAGGAAGGTTGAGAACCTCTGCTCTAACAGGAATGAGCTATAATCAAATGAAGGCTCCTTTCTCTGGAATACTGTCCAGTGCTGAGTTGGAGGCTTTGCTTGGATGGGCCCTTTACTTTCATGGCAGAATTCACATGCCTGCCAGGCCATTCACCCAAAGGAGCGGGGGGGTCTTGTAACACTGCCTTCATCACAGACGGTTTATTGGCCAAGCCCTCAAGCCACCTCCACAGGCATGCTTCTGTCCCTAGCTTATCAAACAGCCCATGCCAATCCCACGGGTCTTGCCACCTGGCTTTTCCTATTTTACTATAAGCACATTTGACATACGACGCTCTACATAGTGGCTGTTTAGGTGCTTGACCCCAGCTCCTTTGTCTTAGTTTGTGAGAGTCGCCACAAACTGCATAACCTAAATGACAGGAACTGACTTCTCTCAACTGTGACAGTTAGATGTCCAGGGTGAAGCTGCTGGCAGCTTGGCTTCTTCTGAGGATGTTCTCCTTGGCTTGAAGAGGACCACCTTCTCCAAGTGTCTTTTCATCGTCTTTTCTCTGGACTTTTCTAGGCCTTAATTTCCATTTCTCTATAGATCACAGTTGCCGTGTATTAGAAGCCATCCTAACTTAAATGCAACTGCTTTTTTTTTTTTAAGAGATTCTATTTTTAGAGAGAGGCATAGTCTGTCATGCTGGCGATGAAATCTTCAATATAAGAATTTAGATGGAGGGAGGGGTTGTTCCAGACACTCTCTGACTTCAAAATCCAATATTCCCCATCTATCCAACTAATATTTACAGAACCTTCCAGGTGCCCGGGACTGCACACAGCACTTCTGAGGATGTTTTCTCATGCAATTTTCAAAACAGTCCAAATCGGTTTATGTTATAATTCCCATGGCATGGTGAAAAAGAAACATTTCAAACCATCTGATGATTCTGGTTAGGAAGACACAACAAAGATGGGGCTGACCCAGCCTTCAGCTGCAGTTCTGTGACCCCAAACTCAGCGTCATCTCTAAAATAGAACTCCGCTTCCCATGTGAAACTGGGACAGGCAGCAGCAGGGACAGGGTGACCCGACAGTGGCGGTGAAGGTGGTGGGATGGGGTAAGCGCCCTCTCTTAGGAAACATCACAAATATTGTGGACAGTAACTAGAGCAACCCTAGGCGGTCCGTGGTGGCACTGTGGTTACTGCTGTAGTCGCTGACCTCTGGGTGGAGAGGGCAGACAGAATACCTGTTGATACTTTCTCTCTCTCCCAAAGCTGGTCACAAAGATGGGGAGAATAAGAGAAGAAGCAATAACCATACAATTTTGGACGTGGGAAGCACATATAAGCATGGCAGTTGATTTGCCTAGCCAAAGAAAGCTGAGCCCTGAGCCAGTGATGAGGGAAATCAAGAAAAACTAAATTTATCCTGCAAAGTTCCCTCCCTCCTCCAGAGAGCAGGAATAAATAGTTGTTTCCAGAGAGATGGAGATGGAGAGAGGAGAGGAAGCTGAGATGCAGCTATACGCGCAGATGGCCAGGCATTCCTGGCCCCTCCCCTTCACCTGCATTCAGTGGCTTACTTTCTGGAGAAGGGAACCAGTGTGCTGCCGGACCTGGAGGGTGGGTATCAAGACAGTAATGACGGGAAGACTAACCAGAGACCGGAGAGCGATCTTCCAGGCCTCTCCCTTCTCTTTGCTCTGACAGAGCTAGCTGTACCACTCAGTTCCAAAGCATCCCTGAGCAGCCACAATAGGCTATACACTGTATAATCACGCTTCCCTATAGGAGCACGAGTCTTTTTAAGGAAATACAATCACTCTAGAAATATCCACAGAATTTTCCCAACTGAGCAGTCATCTAGATAAGTCTACAGTGAACCCAACTTGACTAGTCTCATAACCTAGACTATTCATAGGAATCCTTCAGCAATAACCCAGAACTGAAGGGTTTGACAAGATCTATTAGTGTCTTGTACAACAGATCCAAGCAGACCAAAACCACATCACTGGGTAGTTCTGAAACCCTGGGGACAGAAATACTTGAACACATCTCTGGAAAAAAGAAATAGGTTCGCACAAGGATCAAGAATCAGGATGACAGCAGAGGCAACCTTGAATTAGCCAATAAGAGAACAGTATCCTTGAGTGAAAGCCGGCTTCAGCCTTCAGCATTACAAGGTAAAGACAGGATGGTTTCAGGTATATAAGGGGGAGTTCTCCTATGATTAGCCTTAATTGGCAGTTGACAAATTGTATAGTCATTTGAGGGGAGAAGCCTCAAGGAATTCCGTAGGTCAGATTGGCCTCTGACATGTCTGTGGTGAGTGAGCTGATGTGGGTGGGCTCATCCCACTATGGCTAGTACCATCCCCGGGCAGGTGGTCCCAGCCTACATAAGAAAGCCAGCTAAGCACAAGTCTCTGAGAGAGCCAGAGAGTGGGCCGGTAACACTTCTCCATGGCTCCTGAAGAGAATTCCTGCCCTGACTTCTCTTAATGACAGAGTGTGAGTTGGAAGTATTAAGCAGAATAAACTCTTTTCTCCCCTAAGCTATCGTTTTGGTTAGAGTCCTTTTTCACAGAAGCAGGAAGGAAATTAAAACAATATAAGACTGGAAAACTCCTCAGTGTGGTCCTTCCCTACATTCTGGGGATCTATAGTGTGTACATGTATGATATTTTCAAAGAATTAACATGAAATATTTCTGTTTCTATTTTTTTTTTTTTTTTTTTGAGACAGGGCTTCCCTGTGTACCAACCCTAACTGTCCTGGAACTCGCTCTGTAGACCAGGCTGGCCTCTAACTCACAGAGATCTGCCTGTCTCTGCCGCCCAATTGCTGGGGTTAAAGGCATCCACCACTACCACCTGGTTTATAAAGTATTTTTTTAAAAGAGAGAGAAGGACACGAGATACAAGAAAGGGAAGCCAAAAAGATGAATCAGATAACGGAGAACAGGGTTGGCAGCTCGCAGCTGGCACACTGGGCAACTCTTCATGCTGGAGCAGTTTAGAGGCAACGAGACAAAGCCACCCAAAACTATGAACTAGGTAGAGGAACGGCTGCAAATGGGTGTCTTATGGGATGATGTGGCCATCTGTGGGGAGCTTGTGGTTGAATCGATAATGAGAGCATAG
The DNA here is from genome assembly GCF_037038515.1 of Microtus pennsylvanicus. Lineage (NCBI taxonomy): Eukaryota > Metazoa > Chordata > Mammalia > Rodentia > Cricetidae > Microtus > Microtus pennsylvanicus. Next base: position 34,361,343 of record NC_134599.1, on the reverse strand, counting down.
ATTATTGTTATATTACTATAAAGGCACAATTATTGACTCCGGGGAAAGCAAACCCAAATAACAGGCAGCAGAGGAAGAGTAATTATAGTATCCCACATGACTCAGTCCCCAAAGGCATTTTATTTTTTATTTTTTCTTATTTATTTATTTTGTTGGAAAAAATTTCTGCCTCCTCCCCACCTCCCATTTCCCTCCCCCTCCTCCCAGTCCTCTCCCCCTCTCCCCACTCCTTTCCCCCTCCCCCTACTCCATTCCCCCTCCCTCTCAAGTCTGAAGAGCAGTCCAGATTCCCTGCCCTGTGGCAAGAGACTTGACTCTAGAGGGGCTCGCAGCTGTCCAGGGAGATGTCCCCAGCTAGTACCTTGGGCAACTGAGGAGAGGGAACCTGAAATGACCCTATCCTATAGCAGTACTGACGAATATCTTGCATATCACCATAGAACCTTCATCTGGCGATGGATGGAGATAAAGACAGAGACCCACATTGGAACACCGGACTGAGCTCCCAAGGTCCAAATGAGGAGCAGAAGGAGGGAGAACATGAGCAAGGAAGTCAGGACCGCGAGGGGTGCACCCACTCACTGTGACAGTGGAACTGATCTATTGGGAGCTCACCAAGGCCAGCGGGACTGGGACTGAATAAGCATGGGATGAAACCGGACTTTCTGAACGTGGCAGACAATGAAGGCTGATGAGAAGCCAAGGACAATGGCACTAGGTTTCGACCCAAAGGCATTTTAACAGCCCTAAAAAGGTGTGCAATGCATTATCACTTAATCAAGGTATGGTAAACTAGAGAGAGAGGAGGCAGGGCTGGGAAGGGTGTATGTGACGGGTGGGAGATCGGGTGGTGGTCAAGGAGGAGGACTAACGTCTTATTACACAGGGAAAGTCAACAGGGAATACCTGAAATAGTCCCATCCAGATAACACAGTCCCATCCAGAAATCCAGAGGACTGCAGTAAATGCTAAGAAAGTTAACAGTTTCTACTTTTTTTGGAAGGGAAGGGAGGCAGAAAGAAACTGCTTTTGTCTCAACACCTTACTGAGCGGTCTGCTGCTTTATCTGTATTCATATCTGACTAAAATCATATTTAAGCTTTACTCTGCCTCACTGTATAAACCTGGTGAGTTACTGCCCAAGCTTGGTTTCCAGGTTCCATATTTATAAAATGAAGGAGTGGAGTCATGTGATCGCCTAGGTCCTTGATTTAACTGTCACTCACAACTCCTGTCATGGCGCCTGGGACTCTCTTTAAAAACTCAACTCTTTGATCTTGGGGAATTTTCACATTCTATAAGGGCTGGGGAAAGCAGACAGCTAAAAACAATGCTTCCTGGTGGCACAAGTGGGTTCCATAAACCTGGCAAGTCTGGGGGACCCGTCGCCCACCATACCATCTCTGCTGCTTTGTGGCAGGTCTTAAATAAACTGATGAAAAGAACTGAGGGCTAACGATAGCAGACCTTCTAATTACTAACAGAGTTTTAACTAGGGACCTCGAGCAGGGAGATTCTCAACTGTGTCAACGGTGGACAGAATTCCTAGGGAATAAGGCAAGGTGCAATGACTGCTCTTGGATGTCAGATTGACTATCACAGCTGAAATTAACTAAAATCCAAGCAGGCTGGTGCACCCGGGAGGGACTTTTCTTGATTGGGTCATGTGATGTGAGAACCCTAAATCTGGGCCACAGCTTCCGGTGGCAGCCTACCCACGTGGGAGATGGAAGCTCTTGCTTTGCCTGCTTGCCCTTGCTCTCACTGGCAAGTTCATTCCTTTACTGGCGGTAGAGCCTACTTCTTCATGATTCCAATGTATACTGAAGACAAGCTGAGACATCCAGCCTTGGGGACTAGGTCCTGGGACTTTCTGTAGGCAAAGAGTCACTATTAGACTAGATGGACCACAGCTAGTAAGCCTTTTCAATGATCATATACATTCACTCTGTCAGGTCTGCTCCTTTAGAGAACCCTGACTAGTATAGAAGGCTAGCCTCCTTTTTGTATTACAATTTAGCACGCTTTTCCTGGGAGGCACAGCTTCCTGAACACCTGGGAAGAGAGCAATGTTAAAATGTCACTAAGAACAGAGAGTCCCGGTGAATTTAAGGAACAGGAGTGCTTGCAACTTCCTTTCCTGCATGCCAAAGACCAAATCTTAGTGCTCAGAATGTCAAATGTTAATCCTTCATGACACTTTAGGAGACACATTTAGAAGATGAAATGCCTGTTGCATGACCTTGATTTTATGTCCTCGACCCAAGTCTGACTGCCTTCCAGTCACCCCAAGTACCTCATGAAGGAGTTGGGGCTGGTGTTCTCTAAACTCCTCAAATGGAAACCAGTCACCAAGAGGTTCTGTGCTTGCTCCATATTAACCAAAGGATCCCCCAGAAACAGCTGTATTCATTGACCTTTGGGTAGCCATGAGGTTCAAGATGGAGAAAATAATGTCACATCTTTCTTTACTGTTTACATTTTTATTTGTTATGTGATTAACACAGTCATCATCTTCAATGTTTACCTTTATGGGAAACGGAGTTAAAGGGAAAGTAAGAAGGATTCCACACTTTGCTTCTAATGTGATCTAGAAGCTTGAGCTAGATGAAAGATTCCAATGTTCTTTACCTCTTAATAAAAACTAATCGAAAGTTTAAGATCATGTTTACACTTAGCCCTATATTCACGGAATCCCCACTGCCTTATGGGATAGATACAAGTGTAGGCTGTATCGAAGAGTGAGGACATTGAGTCATAAGCATGAAGACCAAATGGGCAGAGTTTTGTATTGTCCATTCATCACGGCACTGGGCTACACAGGGCCTCCTGATTGTTCCCTCCCATCCTTCCAGGCAGACCACAAGCTCTCTTTTCTCTCACACTTCACAGATAGAGGTGTCATCTCTGACAGTCAAGGGACACCGCTAGACACTGAGCACAATGCAGAGGAGGAGAAAGTGGCTCAGGTCAAGCGACAGAAGACTGGCTCACCCCTCAGAGTCACTCCTCACAGTATGTGCAAGGGGCTTGGGGGAGGAATTTTTTCTCTCATTTTTCGTGTGTGTGTGCATCCACGTGTGCACACGTGTGTGTGTTTTGCATATGTGTGGGCACATGTGCCAAAGTTCAAGGTCAATAATCATGCTCAATTGTTTTTCCACTTTATTCATTGGAGCAGGCTCTCCTAATCAAACTCATTTTGCATCAATACAGCTGGTTCGTTAGCCAGCTTTCTCCAGGAATCCCACCTCTGCCTTTTTGAGATTAGAATTACAGGAGGGCCACCATACCTACATGTCACTTACGTGGCTTTCTGAAAGTCTGAACTCAGTCCTCATTCTTGTACAGCAAGTGTTTAACCTCTGAGCTGTCTTCGCAGCTCAGCAGGGAGACTTTCAACAGCTACAGTGAGGATGAGTGGGAACAGTGCTTGAACACATACTTCACTTGTAGCACCAAGGAGCGGCATAAAACAGCCAGCTCGGGACATAGAGACAGTGCCCTGTGCTGTGGGGTAGAAAGCCTGAGTCTAAGCAGGACTAGAGGAAAAAGCACTATGCCTATCAATTTGGGCTTTCTTTTAAGTATGAACCACTGGCTAGGAAGTGACCCCTTCCCTTATTGAATGCTGGTCAATTTGCTATTAATTAGTGTACATATAAAAGTTTAGTGGGAAAGATGGAAAACCCAATCTTTTTTTTTTTAAAGATTTATTTATTTATTATGTATACAACATTCCTTCCATGTGTGCCTGCAACCCAGAAGAGGGCACCAGATCTCATTATAGATGGCTGTGAGCCATCATGTGGTTGCTGGGAATTGAACTCAGGACCTCTGGAAGAGCAGCCAGTGCTCTTAACCGCTGAGCCATCTCTCCAGCCCTGGAAAACCCAATCTTAACCCTAACAGTGAAATCCATACAACCTGGCCTTGCCTATCCGTAATATAGATTCCTGCCCCACCCCATATGTCATACACGATAAAATGGCCATCCAGCATCAGAACAGGACACACACTCAGCCTCTCTGTGTCAACCTCAGACACAAACCCTTGACAGCCCTTCTGTTGGCAGCTTGGGATGAAGCCAACAGGGTACACAGTGATCCCCTGGTCCTCCTGAATCTGTACTATAAGACATGGAAAGGAATGAGATGGCCTTTAGAGTAAAAAAAAAAAGTGCATGTCAGGAATGCTTCAAACAGAGACTTTTGGGAAATATAGCCTTAGGAAGTAGCAAGTCCCAGACTGGAAAGTTCTAGAACAGAACATGCCCGAATAAGCAAGCACGAATACCACGGATGAAAAGAGCGCTGTCCTATGCCACCCCATGTGAGCACTCTCTTGGGTGTAGCTCTGAGAGACAGGGACAAGGTCAGCAGAGGGATCTGCCAAACACTAACTTAGAGAGATACTATCTTGTTTAGGAGACCTTAGTATCAGGACAGGCTGGAAGGGAGGGACAGTTGCGCAAACGGTACAGGTCATTATCCTGAAGATAGAAGGGAACTTCTCTAGAGCTGCAGTTCCCAGGAGTGGTGACTTGAATGATAACGACCCCCACAGGCTCATAAATTTCCATGCTAACTCCAGTTGGTGAAGTATTTGAAAGGATTAGGAGGTATGGCCTCGTTGAAGCAGCTGTGCCTTTGTTGGAGGAGGTGTATCACTAGAGGTAAGCTTTGAGATTTCAGGCCTAGCTGTGTGTACACAGGGCCTTTGCAACCAAGATGCTTACCATTTTAAAAGCTCTCCAGGACAGAAAAGGATTACAGATACACAATAGGACAGATTCAGACATAAAAGACCTCTAAATAAGACACAGTGGGAAAGATGGAAAACCCAATCTTAACCTTAACAGTGAAATCCATACAACCTAGTCTTGCCTATATGTAATATAGATTCCTGCCCCACCCCATATGTCATACACGATAAAATGGCCATCCAGCATCAGAACAGGACACACACTCAGCCTCTTTGTGTCAACCTCAGACTCAAACCCTTGGCAGCCCTTCTGTCAAGGTACATGGGCTTGGGAGAGAGAAGAAAAAGAATATAGACAGTTATAGAAGAAAGTAAATGGTTTATAAAAATAAATAAATAAAACAAAGTATTTAAAGAGACAGAGTACAGACAGTCAGAGATTAAAAGGAGTAAAGAAAAATAAGCCATGTAAATATGGAATATACACAGAGTCTGCATTATGTATACTATTGTGTTTTCTTTGAATTTTTTGACTATGAAGGAGCTAAGTACAGAGAGACATTTCATTGTATGGACTGCTAAGATAAACCAGCATATATATTTTAAAGGTATTATGACTTCAGAATTTGGGTCTAAGGATTCGTTGTTTTGGAAAAGAAGTTCTTTTGTTTCCACAAAGGATGAGAACCTGTGGATTTCTTCTAGACTAATGTAGTTTGATGGTCCAAGACCCCATGAATGATCTCCATAAATACCCCCCAAAATACTTTGCCCAACAAAAAGCAGGAAGCAGTTTGGAGAGAACTATGCCCAAATTCCCAAATATTCTTTATAAATGTTTGTTTATACTTAAATGAGGATATGCTATAAAGATGGATACTTTGCATGGTCTGGATCTTGGTTTATTGATATAAATTTAAGGTCAATTTTGTTATTTATATATTTCTGCTCTTAATTAAGGTATTGTGTTTTTACAGCTCATTAAAAATGTAATGTAGTAAATTAATTAAAAATACAGGTTAATAGTCATCTATAATAGTCTATAACAGTCATCTATAATAGTCTATAGTAGTCAAGCTTGTAGTCATGTTAGTTAGATTTTCTAGATGTACAGATATATATTTCAGATGGATAGGTATTCTTCAAACCTTTAAAAAATTGTAAAATATGGCATTTAAAGTGTTTTAAGAACTTAGGACTTTTCATAACAATGAGACAATTTGTTCGTGGCAGCACCAATCTACTTCAGGAGGATGAGGGATATTGAAGAGGCCATTTGGGCAAGAAACTGCTCTTGCCTGAACTACTTAAACTGGACTTGCAGGACCCACAGAAAAATGACTGCTAAAGTTGCCTAATGAAGGTGAGACAGTCCTTTGGGGCTCCTGCTTTATGAAAGAGTCTGCCAGACATTCTGCAGGATACAGAAGAAAATTACTGACGAACTGCCAATATAGGCAGAACTGTCTTTGAAACTTCCTGCTTTGTGGAAAAGTATGCTGGATATTATAGGCCTGTAGGCTGAAGATGGATGCTCCAATGTCACAGAAGAACTTTGGGTGACTGTCCAGGCAGCAAGAGGTCTCTGTCAATTCTAGAGTTTTGGAAGTTGCTCACAATGCACTTCCTGTTTACTGGGTAATATTATATCCTTCTGAAGTCTTTGATGGAGTTGAAGAATAGATAGTTATAATTATATTTTTTCTTAGTTATGATAAAAGATAAAGTAGATATAAATATTATAACTAATTCTTGCTTGATAACTGTTTTGTTGTATGTAATTTTACTATGTTAAAGTTAAAACCTTTCTTTTTATTTAAACAGAAAAGGGGAAATGGTGTGGGAGGTCCTTCTGTATATGTGTTGCTTTTATTGGTTAATAAATAAAGAAGCTATCTTAGGCCTGTGCAGGGCAGACTAGAGCTAAGCAGGGAAAACTGAACGTGGGAGAAAGAAGGCAGAGTCAGAGACACTCCATGGAGCCACCAGTCAGAACCTTGCTGGTAGGTCACAAGCCTCATAGTAAAGTATAAAATAAAATCAATGGGTTAACTAAAGATAAAAGAGCTAGGTAGCAATACGCTTAAGTGACTGCCTAGGCTATGATTTAATTAATACAGTTTCTGTGTAATACAGTTTCTTTGGTTCTGGGAAGTCGGTAATGAAAAGTGGCCTCCTCCAACAACCAACTACTGTGTACACCAACATATAAGAATTTAAAAAAAAAACACTACAGGTTTAAGAAAAATGGGCCTTTGAAGAGCTTGAAATTTAGTGAACAATGGTCTAGACCAGCGGTTCTCAACCTTCTTAATGCTTCAACCCTTTATTACATACAATTTCTCATGCTCATGTTGGGATGACCCCAGCCATAAGAATCATTTTGTTGCTACTTCATAACTGTAATCTTGTTACTGTTATGAATTGTAATATGAATATCGGATATGCAGCATATCTAATATTCAACCCCTATGGGGATCATGAGGTTGAGAGCCACTAGTTTCAGTCTTGGACACAAGGCCAGTGGTGGATGCACCAACAGAACTAAAGGTGATGAGACCCCCCAGTGAACTACATTCTGTATGCTCCCTTCCCCTCCCCACCTGATGGGGGAGAGTCTTCTGTTTTGTGTTAATTTCATTGGTTAAATAAAGAGACTGCCTTGGCCCTTTAATAAGACAGAAAATTAGGTAGACGGAGTAGACTGAACAGAATTCTGGGAGAAAGAAAGCCGAGTCAGTCAGTCGCCATGATTCTCCCACTCCAGACAGGTCTTTCCTGGTAAGCCACCTTGTGGTGTTACACAGAATATTAGAAATGGGTTAGATCAATATGTAAGAGCTAGCCAATAAGAGGTTATAACTAATGGTCCAGGCAGTGTTTAAAAGAATACAGTTTCCGTGTAATTATTTTGGGGTATAAGCTAGCCGTGCAGGAGCCGGGGCAGCCGGAACGCAGCCTGCTGCTCCTCACTACACCACCAAGTAGGTAAACTTGTGAGTTGCCTCTAAACAACACTACAGCACAACAAAGACAATATGATGTCACTACTCAGGTGATAACATATTGCGTGAGAGGCATGGGATTTTTTTTTTTTAATGAGCTGTCCTGTTCTGGCTGTTCTTAAATTCCTGGGCTCATGTGATCCTATTGCCCCAGACTTCTGAGTACCTAGAATTATAGGTGTGTACCATTATGCCCAGCATGGGCACACAGATCTTAGACTCAAACCTGCTTTTAAGGTTACCAGAAGGGGAATCCCTTGGGTGGGCTCACTAGCCTTTGAGAGGAGGTTCTATTCCTTCTCTGAGTTTAGAAACTCTGAGAAGTTAAGTCCTTCTCTCCAGCTAACCTCAAGCAAGCCTCGTCAGCTATCAAGTCTTAAGAACTAAAATTCTGACCAACAGCATGTGACCTTGGAAGAAGAACCCAGACTTCATATGGGAAGCTGACTTAGCTGTCACCTCTACCACAGCATGGTGATACCGAGCATTAGAATGGTTGCGAAGCTGGGAAATGAGTAGAAGTTGTTCCCAGACTCCAAGGCTGTGTGGTATGAGCCAGACAGCAACATGAAGTACAGACATGGATTCCCCATAGGACAGGCTAGAGCCATGCTTCTCAACCTGTGGGTCATGACCCCTTTCACAGGGGTCACATACCAGACATCTTGAATGTCAGATATTTACATTATTATTCATAATAGTAGTAAAATTACAGCTATGAAGTAACAACAAAATAATTTTCTGGTTGGGGGTTACAACAACATGAGGAACTGTATTAAAGGGTCATAGCACTAGGAAGGTTGAGAACCGCTGGTCTAGAGTGCAGTCTGCTGGAAACATTGACCTCCCCCACCCCAGTGCTCCTGCCCCAACTTTATGAAACTGGAGACTAGCAGAAGGAAGGGAATCCTGGGGTGAGCTTGACCAGTATCTTTCAGAGAACAGAGATTCAAGAGCAGTCAGAAGTACTGAAGCAAGAGCCTGGTCAACTCTAGCCTAAGGCAAAGCCGCTCCTCCACCACCCAGTTTTGGAAAAAGGAGGAAGCAAAGACCAAGTAAAGAAATGAATAGTCACTGGGAAAAAGCAACTTTAGCATCCTTGTTGCTGATTTAAGTATTTACTCCTCCCTCCCAGAATTCTTGACCTCACAGAAGAGCCTGCCTAAAGCTCTTTTTCTTTTACTGGAAAATGTGTGTGTGTGTGTGTGTGTGTGTGTGTTATGCTAGAAGGGGACTGAGCTACTAGCAATAAATAAAGGACTGGACAATCTGAAAAAAGTCACTTCCTGTTGGATAATGTCTAGTTCCCACTCCCCACCCCCACGCCTGGAACATAAACCTCCAGCCCTGCACAGGACTCCTCCTTCCCAGAGTCTATTGACTGGAGACAGTTAAACCAAACAAACTCAGGAAAGGGCAAGAGATCAGGAAGTGGAGGAAGTTCGTGGCACAGGAGGAAAAAGACAAGAGAATGCCCTGATGTTCGAGGAAGAGGGTGGAGGAGTCAGAGGAGTGAAGGCTGCCTCAGGATCACAGAGTCAAGACTTTTAATGTCACCGCTCGAGCATTAAATCAAAACAGGCATAAACAGCCGGTCAAATCTCCTGGGGCCTTTCAAATATTAACATTCATAGTAATAAACAACGCCCCCTCCCCGCCCCAGGTCTCTGTATGCAAATTGGAACAAACAGCTGCAGGGAGACCCGCTGGGCAAGGACCAGAGGTAGTTCAAGGGTCTGGAGAAGTCGGCTTTTGTTCTCTGAGGAGGAAAGAGAGAAGAGGCTACCTGTAGATCACGCCATGCTGGTGGAGGAACATGAGAGCAGACGTGACCTCTGCAGCATAGAACCGGGAACGAGGCTCGTCGAATTTTCGGGACCGCTGAATCTGGAACATGAGGTCTCCACCGTTTACATATTCCATGACGAAAAAGAGGCGATCCTGGAAGGAGAGAAGAAAGTGCTACTTAAGCCAAACCTGGGCAGCATCTAGTTAGGGCTAGCTATCCCCTGGGGATCCTCCAGGGGCAAACAAGGCCTTATGGCAGGTGAAGGCTGATGGAGTATTCCAGAGCGACACAAAGGGAGGAAACGCTTGAAGTAGGGTGTCGAGGGCTGTGTCAAATTCAGTCTTTGGGGATGGGGACATAGCTCAGTTGGTATAGGGCTCGTCTAGCAACCAAGAAGCACACAAACTGGATTATGGTGGAAGACTGCAATCCCAACTTTGGAGGCTGGGTAGAGCCAAAGAATGCAGAAAGCCTTACACCAGGGGCTCTCAACCTTTAACACACTTCCTCATGTTGTGGCCCCAACCATAAAATTATTTCATTCTACTTCATAAATGTAATTTTGCTATTGTTATGAATCATATGTAAAAAAAAAAAATCTGTGGGAGACCCCTATGAAAGAGTTGCTCAACTCCAAAGGGGTTGTGACCCACAGGTTGAGAACCACTGCTCTAGGCTTTTTTTCCCCTTAAGCACAGCCCCAGGAAGCTGAGCCACATTCACCCACCACTCAGGGTAGCACCTCCTTGTCTGTATCTATGGCAACGTGAGGAGAAAGAAGCTCAAATCCACTTTGCACAGTTCACCATTTCCTAAGCAGCTAGCATGTGGGATGGCATTGGGGAAGGGCTTATAAGTGCGGTCCTGCTGGCCTTACAGTCAAGGACAGAGATGGGACATGGGCAGGGTGGCAGAAAAACACAAAGGGAACTGAGCAAGGTGACAATATATGGTGCTGTATGAACTAGAAAACCAGGGAGGAGCCTAGAAGGAGACAGACCTTACTTCACCAAGTCAGGGGCAGATACCTCACCATGGAGCAGAGTGAATATGTTTAGGACAGCAACGTGACCAGACAGCAAAGCTAATGGAGGTCTAAGAGGTCAAAGAGACACAAGGCATCTTGTTCCCCGCAACAACCCTTCTTCTTTCCCCCTCAATCTTTCTCATGTCTCATGTAGTCCAGGATGCCCTAAAATTTACTATGTCGCCAAGAAGGATCTTGAACTTTGATTCTCCTGCCTCCACTTCCTAAATGCTGCGATTAGAGGTATATGCTGCCATGCCTGTTTTGTGTGTGCTGGAGATCAGTCTACCAACTAAGCTACCTCCTCAGCCCTGGACACATTCTTAGCATAGAAATGTATTCTAAAAGAAGCTCACGAGAGGACATCATCTTCCCCCTAAGATGGAATAAAATCATTCATAGATAGCTCTTCATTCAGGAGGCATGGCTACTTCACTCTTACCATTCCTTTGGCAGAAAGTGCACACTAATCTCTTCTGTGGGCTACGTTACAGGCATTCAAAGAGGACCCAGGGTAGAATTTCTCTTCTGTTTGTCTCATATTTCTTCTCTCTGTGGTGGTTTGAAAGAAAATGGCTCCCAAAGGAAGTGCCATTATTAGGAGGTGTGGCCTTGTTGGAGGAAGCATCACACTATGGGGCGGGCTTTGAGGTCTCTTCTGCTCAAGTTTTCCTCGGTGTGACAGTGCCCTTTCAAATGCCTTCTGATCAAGATGTAGGTGGCACCATGTCTGCCTGCATGCTGCCATGCTCCCCAACATGATGATAATGGACTGAACCTCTAAACTGTAAGCTGGCCCCTCAATTAAATGTTCTCTTTTCTCAGAGGTTCTGTGGCCATGGTGTCTCTTCACAGCAACAGAAGCCCTAACTAAGACATCCTCTAAGGCCTCCCCTGCTTTTTCCCCAGCACATCAACTTGTCCTCACAAGTTCATGCTACCTTGCTGACTGTTCAACTGAGCCAGTGGTTCTCAACATGTGGGTCATGACCCCTTTGGGGATCAAATGACCCTATCACAGGGGTCACATATACATATCCTACATATCAGATATTTATGTTACAATTTGTAACAGTAGCAAAATTAGAGTTATGAAGTAGCAATGAAATAATTTTATGGTTGGGGTCACCACAACATAAATAACTGTGTTAAAGGGTCGCAGCATTAGGAAGGCTGAGAACCACTGCTCTAAACATTCCTTCCCATTCATATCCTTAAGACCGATAGTGCTCAGACCAACTCCCACCCAAGGGAGTCAACAGCTCTAACAGTGGGACCAAGCCACTCATTGTTAAAGCCCCAGATGATCCTGATATCCGTCCAGGGTGGGGAACCACAGACTCTCATCCATCTGATTTCTATCAAGATATTTTTACAACAGTAAAACTTAAAACTTAAAAACAGTAAAACTTAAAGAATACTAAATTCTCTTTTTTCATTTCAAGGATTCCTTCTATGGTGTAAATTAAAACTACTTTGAGATTTTATCTGACCCCAGTCATAATGGCTTGCTATGGGACAATGGTCTTATACTCTGTAAAGATTTGTTACTTGTATTTTAATAAAACACTGATTGGCCAGTAGCCAGTCAGGAAGTAGAGGCAGGGCAATGAGAACAGGAAAATTCAGGGAAGAGGAAAGGGTCAGTCTACAGTCGTCATCCAGACACAGAGGAAGCAAGATGAGACTGCTTGCTAATAAAAGGTACCAAGCCATGTGTCTAACACAGACAAAAAATTATGGGCTAATGTAAGTTATAAGAGTTAATAACAAAAAAAAAGAGCTTAGGCTGTGACCACAATGGAGGATTTGAAGAATCCAAATCTCTAAGGGAAAACATCTCCCTCTCCTCTTGTAGTCTACCCTGACATTAGCCACGTAGTCCTCAGGGTGGAGGCGGCAGAGTGACAGAGGGGAGTGCCCACCACAACTATGGCCCTCACTGGATGCCTGACCGCGGGCAAAGAATCTGCAAAAATGAGGACGCAGGGTCTACCTTAGAGATCTATGCTTTACTTTTTGTTTTGCAGTACCCAGGGCTCAAATTGAAGAGTCTCGAGCATGCTAGACAAGCCACAGCCCTAACCCTAAATTCTATGTTAAAACGCCCAGTTTGTAGTTGGTGCTCCACGAGGATTAGCCAGGCCTATTGTCACTGGCTGTACTGATAGCTGTTATTACTGCGCACCTCTTTTCTAACCTTTCTCCAGCTTTCTTCCTTGATTATCTTCTCTTCCAACAAATATCACTTCCCTCAGCCCTCAGGCTGGTTTCCTCCTGTTGAGTCTATGTCCTTTCCTGTCCCTTTTCTCTTTTCTGTGTCCCCTCTGCCTCTTTTCAGACTTCTCCCTGCCACCATGAAGTGCCGAGCTCACAAGGCTGGACGCTGGGCCTTCCTGGTGGTGTGAACTTATTTATGTACACCCACAGCTTCCATGGCTCTCTGCATGGATGACTCATTCGCTTAGCCCTAGACGCCGTCTGTAAGTTCCAGACCCTCGTGTCTGCTTCTGATCTCCCTCCAGATGCCTCTCAGGCACTCAAACATGTCAAAATGAACCTCATTGTCTTCCTCAGCAAGATGGTCCTCGCATGGAGCTTCCTGTCTGAGGTCCAGTCTTCACCTTCAGCTGGGTTTTCAAGCAGCCATCTTTAATCATCCCTCTGCTACCTCCCCAACACCCCCCACCAGCCCTGCTGCTCTTGCCTTTTCTCGTGCCCTGCCCACTTCTCTTGGGCTCCACCACTGCCATGCTGACCTTTCCGAAAAGCAGCTTTTCTCTCTTGTCTGCTCTGTTAGGAGGCTTCTGCACTTGTCTCAGCTTCCTGACCTGATGTTAGTCACGCTGTAGGTGGAGGGACTCGGCTAAGACGGAATATGATTACAATCTTCCATATTCCTTCCCTCACCCTACTGCTATTAATACGTGTGTTGTGTGTGTGTGTGTTGTGTTGTGTGTGAATATGATTACACTCTTCCATATTCCTTCCCTCACCCTACTGCTATTAATATGTGTGTGTTGTGTGTGTATGTGTGTTGTGTTGAGTGTGTGTTGTGTGTGTATATGTGTCTTGTGTTGTGTGTGAATATGATTGTGTGGGTGGTGTGTGTGCGTGCGCGCACTGTGAGTATGTTGTACACGCACATGAGTGTGTGGGTATGTCGAACCATGAACGCATGGGCGGAGGCCAGGGCAAGAGATGAAGCATCTTCCTGTTTCATTCTCACCCTATTACCTAGAGATGGCCTCTCACTGAACTGCAAACTTACCCTTTAAGCGAGACGAGCTGGCCAAGGCAGTGTCAGGAGCTGCCCCTCTCTGCCCATCAATACTAGAGTTACAGGCATGTGCAGATATGCCTAGAACCTTACATGGGTTCTGGCGATTCAAACTCAGGCCCTTCTGCTTGCACAAGGCAAGCACTTTCATCCACTGAGTAACCTGCCAAGAGCTCCTTAATTCTTTTAAAGGCTTGTGTTCCTCTTAGGACAAGCAGCAAACACCTTAGCACACTGTAGGACTCATATGATCTTCTGAGTCACTTGCCTTCCAGCTGTCCCTTATTCCTTCTGCCCTAGAACCTCATTTCATGTTCTTGCTGTCTGGAATGCTTCCCCTTCTCTCTCTCCCACAATGAGTTCCCCCTATCTCCTTACTGCAAAGATTTCAGTGCTGTCAATGTTTCTTTGAGGAAGCTGTCCTTGATTTTCCTGACAAGATCCACTCCATCTGTCTTTGTGTTATGTCCCGTGTTACAGCATTTAGTTCAAGGGATGTCATATTTGCGTGACTAGGATTTTCCCATTACCTCTGTACTGGCTAGATTTATGTCAACTCAACACAAGCAATTTCACTTTAGAAGAGGGAACCTCAACTGAGAGAATGCTCCCACCAGGTTGGCCTGTGGGCAAGCCTCTGGTGTATTTTCCTCTCTGATGGTGGCTGGGGCGGTGTGGGTGGGGCACTCCAGCTTACTTCGGGTAGTGTACTAAAACTGGCTGGCAGTCCTGGGCGCTGCAAGAAAGCAGACCAGGAAATCCACAAGGAGCAAGCCAGTAAGCAGCACTCCTCCCCGGTGTCTGCTTGAGTTCCTGCCTTGAGTTCCTACCGTGGCATCCCGCAGTGATGGGCTTGTCTGCTGCAAGCAGACTTAACCCTTTTTCTCCTTGTGCTGCTTTTGGTCACAATGTTTTCCCACAGTGAGAAGCTTTAACTGAGGCAGTCTGTATGCTCCAGGAAGGCAGGGGCTGTTGGTAGCTCTGTGGTGCTTCTTAGGAGTTTTTTTTTTCTTTTTAAGGGAATTAGAAGCCCCAAAGGGAAATTTTTGTAATTCTCTCTCTCTCTCTTTTTTAAATGTGCTATAGAGCTGGGGACGGAGATTAGTATGCAGGACCCTCCTGAGTTCTATACCCACTACTGCGCCAACAGCATTCAGTAGGCGGAGGCAGAAAGGCCAGAAGTTCAGTGTCGCCCTAGCCTAACCCTGAGTTTTGTTTCCTATCCTCTCCGTCAGCTGGGAGCAAATCTCACACACAGTAGGTTCCTAGCTCATCTATGCTGAGTGCTTGCATTTTTCCCTTTTCCTTCTTCTTTCAGTTTTTCAAGACAGGGTCTCTTCATGCAGTCTTTGCTGTCCTGCAACTCACTCTGTAGACCAGGCTAGCCTTGAACTCACAGAGATCCACCTGCTTCTGCCTCCTGTGTGCTGGGATTAAAGGTGGGCACCACCACTGCCCATTCCTGAGAGCCTGCCATATACCCCCATTGTTAGACACTCCAAAGGAACCGGGTGTTCCCGTGTTATTTCGAAGCAGAAGAGCTCAGTCCATTTTGAACTTTCCTTTGCATCCTCTCTCTTCCCCACACGGCTCCAATGACTCCACGGAAGCATTAACTATGGACCTCTTTACACATCAAGTCTGCTTTCTTCCCCCACAGGGCTCCTATGACCCCAAAGCATAGCTATTAACCTTTTGACATGTTAGGGATGCTTTCTTTCCCACGTGGCTCCTATGACCCCCTCCCCACCGCAAAGCATAGCTACTGACCTTTCTACATGTTAGGGATGCTTCAAAGCAAGGCGAGCTTCCCCTTCCCTCCCTCTATTCAGTGTGGGTTGCCGCTGACCTCTGACACATTTGAGAAGGGTGTTTTGATGCAAAGGGAGAAGCTCAATCATTCTGGGAACTGCTTAATTATATAAACTGAAATCAAAAGAAAGCTGGCAGGGCCAGCGGCTACTCATTAATCTCCTCTTGGCACCCACAGAAAACAAAACCAAAAACCAACTTCCTGGTAGAGTAAGCAAATATGTTTTCTGAGGTAATCAAAGGTTTGAAAAGCCTATTCTACACCCACCTCCCTTAATCTCCCTTGACTGTCTAAAATGTTACGGTCTTATGATAGCGAGTCAAATAATAAAAACTGCAAAGAGATTATGTGTCATGGCCATTTAGGGCAAGAATAGGGAATGAATGACCAACCAGTTGGAAGGATCGCATCATGGCTCTGAAATTCCCACTGGCCTCCTTTTTCCAACTCACCCACCTTCTTGCCTTCTAAGGTGACCCCAGCTTGCAGGCTCGTTCGCCCTTGAGGTATGACAGATAAGACAGAGGCGTTCCCTCAACAGCTTGGCACATCCTGCCAAGGGGGTTTGTTTGGACACACGTTCTCCACCGTTTGTTAGATGTTTATAAGCACAGAGATTCTATCTCGTTTTGACTTCACACGAAGGCCCAACAGGAGACTAGACTTGGAACAGTTCGCCTTTGATGAACCTGTGATGACATCAGAGCCTTCTCTAGTGTGCCCAAGGGAGTCCTCTTCTTCTCTGCACTCCCACCCAGTGCTGGGGACACAAACCATAGGCTTATACGCGCTGGGCAGGTGTCCTATGATTGAGCAACACCAGTCCTTCACTCCACCTTCTAAACAACGTCATCCTACCCTACCTCACCTCACGTCCACATATCTAGGTCGGGGTTCTCAATCTGTGGATCAAGACCCCTTGAAGGTCCAAAGGACTCTTCCACAAGGGTCGCATAAGACCACCAAAAAACACAGACATTTACATTACAACTCCTAATAGTAGCAAAATTACAGTTATGAGGGGGCAATGAAAATAATTTTATGGTTGGGGTTCACCATAACATGAGGAACTGTATCAAAATGGTCACAGCATTAGAAAGTTTGAGAACCACTGACCGAAGGCATCAACTCAGCAGGTCTTTCTTAAATATGTGGCTTGCATTTTGGTATCCAGGGGAACCAGAACGTTATATAAGTTATAATTCTGGTATCCAGGAGCTAGGAATGTAAGACAAGAAACCAGAGGGCAGTCCCATCCACTAAATGAATTCTTCAAGAACTAAGCAGGTTGTGAAAAGCTGGGGATCTGGCCTGAATCTTCTTGAGTATTTGTCACTTAGGCCCTACCATGAACAGGTCACCATGAGAAACAGTTACATATCAAGTTGGTCTACCTATTCTCCAAAATACAAGTGTATGGTGGAACTGGTCATGGCTGTGGGATTTGGTTCAGATTCGCCTGACTTGGGGCAAAGACCAGTCCTATCTAGAACAATGTGGGGCAGAGGAGGGGAAAGCCTGGCGTAGAGAGCACAGCCCGAGACTGGAGGCAAGCAGAAATGAGCAGGCAGGAACAAGAGGGTAGGACCACCCACTAAGGGATCCAATCCAAGCCACCCCCAACACCCAGGAAGCCGACTCCTAGGAAACATTGTATCCATCCGGACACCAAGGTAGAGACAGATTGCAGGTGGGGCCGCAGGAGGGCTCTGAAACCCAAGTAGGAGAATGGGGATTCTAGAAAGCTTTTAAGTTGTAAAGTTACATAATTAGAGCCAACTTTAAGGGCAATCATCTCGGAAGCAGTGCCTTAGAAGCAAGACAAGTTAGAGTTGTTCTACCTATCGGCAAGTTTGGTGATATGCAAGCATGTGTATGTGTGTGTGTGCACATGCATGTGTGTATGTGTAAGCAGAAAACCATTCTCTCTAGCAAATTTCAAGAGTCTGATACAGCAATTGTAGGGACTAAACTACACAGAAAAGCTCTGGGATGTAATCATCTTACATTGCTGAAGCTAACTCCCAATTCTGTCTCCCCTGGAACCTGGCAACCACCATCTTTCTCTCTGCTTTTATCAGCCTGAATAATTTGAATTTATCACATAAGTGGTATCATTTAGTTCCTCCTCCTCCTCCTTCTCCTCCTCCTCCTTCTTCATCTTCTTTTTTGTTTTTTGGAAAAGGGTTTCTCTGAAGCTAGGTAGCCTATCCTGGAATTTTCTCTGTAAACCAGGTTGGCCTTAAATTCACAGATATCTGCCTGCCTCTGCCTCCCAAGTGCTGGGATTAAAGGTATGTGCCACCACTGCCCAGCTAGTATTTTTCTCCTACACTTGACTTATTAGACTTACCATAACATCCCCCAATTTTATTCTCATTTTTGGAAATATAAAGACTTCTTTTTTAAAAGCAAATAATATTTCCTTGTACATAGTCAAGAAGACTGTTTCTCATCGCAACCATCTGTGTCAAAGAGAGTGGACCCAACCCTATTTGCAGCAAAGAGAAGATCCTTTCACAATTATTATCATTAACTTTCACTCAATTAGAGTTGGGTAAATGGCAAAAACTCACATTCCAGTCTACTGGGTAAAAAGATACAGACATGATAGATATAATAAGATGTTTGTTTCTAATTGTTTAACCTAAGCAGGGAGTCTCAAGTTAAAGTTCAAAGGGACTTATAGTTGGGTCAAATTGAGTCACCTAATAAAACTCAAGCAAGCATTTCCTCCTTCAGATAACACCACATTTAGTCCCAAGACCAACCTCAAACACTGGCCCCTACCCTCCCATGCTTCTGTCTGGGTGTAGAAGGTGGGGAGAGGAGAGCTGCAGTGTCTCCCAGCAGAGAACTCTTTCTTTCACAGGACCAGCATGTCTGTAGAAACAGCTCTTCTCCAAGGCTCTGATGGTCCACATGAACCAGACCCAGCTGCCAACACCTCAGCAGTGCTGGGCACCAGAAGGATCCCTTCCAAGACTGAGGCTGCCACCACGGTAAGGCAGGAAGGGAGTGTCCTTGTTCCCAGTTTCCTCTTTGTCTGACAGATAGAGGTTAGACAGAAGCCTTGCCATCCATGAAGGACACTGTGGTGCTGATTCACGGAAGCTCTTTCTTTTTCTCCATTGTTTGATGAGCATCGTGCCCCAGCTGACCTGCCTCCTCCCAGCATCCTGGCTTCCTCCTGGTTCCACCCCACTGGAGGCCTTCTCCAGTAATTGGCACTTGTGAGGCATGGCAGCTAGCCGACATCCTCTGTCTCCAGCTACTGCTCCTTTACCCTCCAGGAAAGCAGTGAGTCTACCACACGCCGCCCCAGTCACGTCCCCAACGAGTAGCCCTGGTCATCTTGCAGAAGTTTTATGCTTTGCAATACAACTGGAGCCTCAGAATCTGGTCTGTACATGCTGCACAAGATCGTGACACAGGCCAACTATTTCTTTGATGTCGTAAAGAAATAATTTAAACAGAAAAGGAGAAAAAGGGAGTTGCTGCATTGGAGCCCATTGGAGCCAGTCATCAACTGTTGGAAGCCAAAGTGAAGCAATTATGGGATGAGCTTTATAAGTCATCCTAAACATAAGAACAAAAGTGTTGCTGTAACTTCATTCCTCAGCCTGGTCAAGTTCCACCAACGGGTTCTCCTTTTACCAACTCTGCCCATGAGCTTAGGCTATGTCCCAACAATCCTGTATCCATCTCATGTGTTCACATATGCCTTCCTGTGCTCCAACAGGACAGAACTCATGGCACCCCTTATGAGTCCATATCTGTAGAGCCTCAAGGCTGTAGCGTGCCGTACCGCAGTACTGAATAGAGTGTCCCTAGCCTCCAGCTCCGGGATGCTGGAGATGGTCCCCACCTGAAACTAGAGTTGGTCAGAAGGCTGATGCTGTAATCCCAGAAACTCAGAGGTATCTTATCGCCTCTGTCAACAGAAGATGTAACTCTCAGAGAAGTCATGCTGGAGTCCTAGGTTCTAGGAGGCTTACAACCTGAATGCCATTGTCAACACAGCTGCAGCTTTGGGGCTGGATCAGTCCACACCTTTCTGTTGCTACTGCCTATTACTGCCACATTCTCTATCTTAATCCTTTGTCCCCCTGCTTGCTTGCTTACCTCTATCTAGAACTGAAACCCTGCTAGCTAACCCAGGGCTTTAGAGGGGCCCGTATCTATGTTAAAGTAACCTATCAGTTCAGAGGGAGGCAACCAAAAAAAAAACAAAAAACAAAAAAACCAAACAAAAATCAAAATGATCACCACCTGGGATAGTTCACCTCACAACCGGTTCTCAACACTCCAAGAGTCTTTTCCCTTCTCTTTCTTTCTTAAGACTATATAAGTTCTTAGGCCCATCCTGTACCTTTTAAATTAGAATATATTAATTTCGATTAATGTTTGATTATGACATTTTCATACATGTATATAAGGCATCTTAATCACATTCACTTCCCCCTCCCCCCTCCCACTGATCCTCTTTTCTCTTCCCAAATTGTTCCCTTTTGTGCTGTCTTTAGTGTCATTTACCAGAACTTGGGTGAGGGCTTACTTACAGGAATATGGGCAACTTACCAATGGGTACACCAGGGAAAAAAAGTCTGTCTTCCCCACCAACCATGAAATCCTCAGGGAGGGGCATGGCATTGGGAGCTACTCCCTGCTCCATGACAGGATTGGGACCCATCTTGTGCAGGTAAGCAGAACTGCTCAGAGCTCAAGTAGCCAGATCATGCCCAGAAGACAACATTCCACAACGCTCCCTCTTCCTCTCCCTCTTAGGAAATCTTTCTGCTCCCCCATCTTTTGTGATGTTCCTGGAGTCTTGCAAGGGATTCCAGAGACGTCCTGTTTTAGAGCTGAACATTCAGCACTTGCGGCTGCTTTTACAGACAGGCAAGGTTGGGAAGCTGACCCCAAATACAGAAGGCATATCAGTCTTTCCCTTCAGTTGTGGGAAGGGGCTACAACCTGCTTAGACGGTAGCAATTGTGTTAGGGAGGAGGGGAAAGAAGCCTCCTCTTGCTTCCCTGGCTTAGTGTGACAGTCGATGTGACAGGTTGTATTTTTGAGAGCAATGACCTGCTCAACTTAAAGACCACACATATCCACCAACATGCTGACCCACACATACTGACATACACACTGACTGAGACCCACACTGGCCTACACTCCGATACACACACACCCATACACACACCCACACACACACACCCACACCCCGGTACAGACAGACACCCTGACACACACTGACTGAGACCCACACTGGCCTACACTCCGATACACACACACCCATACACACACCCACACCCATACACACACACACACACACCCCGGTACAGACAGACACCCTGACACACACTGACTGAGACCCACACTGGCCTACACTCCGATACACACACACCCATACACACACCCACACCCATACACACACACCCCGGTACAGACAGACACCCTGACACACACTGACTGAGACCCACACTGGCCTACACTCCGATACACACACACCCACCCACACACACACACACACACACACACACACACACACACACCCCGGTACAGACAGACACCCTGACACACACACAGTGTGGTCTCCACCACTCTTGCCTGAGTACTCTACAAAATGTAGTTTCTTGACTTAGATTGTCGTAAGGCAGATTAGATGTCTCTCCCCTCTAACCAGGCACAAGCTTACCTCTGGTCATTCTAAACATAGCAACCCTTTCCATCCCTCATCTGCCCCAGAACATTCGGTTATCACCAGGTCAGCCTCTGAGGACTCTCAGAAGGGTCTCCATAGAAGCAGGCCACAGACATTAATGAAGACTTTTCCTGCGGACCCTGTTGGACCCTTCTGGTCAGAGCAGGGGTCAGTGTGATGTCCAGAGCCTTAAATTCGTTCAGAGGAAGGCAAACAGGAGGGCGAATGGAGGTCATGGCTTACAAGAAGCAATGTGGCAATGGCAAGGAAGCATTCTGCTTTAGAAGAGGACCGTCTGAAGGGAATAAGTACATGGACCATCAGACAAAAGGACCCACTGGAGGGGAACTCTCTTAAATCATTAGAAAAACTCCCTGCTGCAAGGAGATTCTGTCTGTTACTGAGCCATGCTGAGACCAATTTGCAGAATAGAGTTATCAAGGCCTCTTTTGTTACGGGAGACCCAAGTTTCCTTAGAGTGCCAACACTCTGTCAACATTGATTCCTACCGCTTTGTTCTGCACGAAGTTCCTTCCAACATGAAGGGTTCTGGCCTCAGCCGGATGGTCATACTTCGGGGCTATTCACAGAGATACCCGCTGCTCATGGAAAGGCTGAACCAGACAGCCAGGCTGAGTGTCAGTATGTCTTGGGAGGGTTTTCAAGTATACAGGTTACCAGACCAGACTTCTCTCGGAGTGCCCAGCTCTGTGATGGCCTCTGGAATATGCGTTTATGCTCACTGCCCCAGGCAACCCCTTGTGAATAGTAATGGCTGACAGCCAGTTGACTAAACAGAGGCAAGGAAACCTTCTAACAGCAAGACTTGGTGATTCTACTCCATCCCAATCTGCTTTCTCTGATAATGTTAAATGTTAGTGAATTTAACTAGAACATAAGTGGTATGCAGTGTCCTTCTAACACAACATAGTGACGGACAGGCACCACCCTTGAAGGGACAGTTTCTACAGTAAGAGCTGTCTCCTAGAATTACCAGGACTGTGCTGCCTGCATCTGCTTGTGTCCCTATAACCATCCAGACAGACACTTACGCCATCAGACAATGGAGCAATGAACCCCAAATCATTAAAACTGCCACAAGAATCCCACGCTCGCTGGGAGAATGTGAAAAGCTGCAGGGGGGATTGTACACCATTCTGACTACTTATCGGACCACCTGATAAGACAAACCAAAGCCAGGACAATGATAGGCAGGACCACACCTGGGCCAGGACTGCCAATGCATACCTGTCCTCTATATGAACCTAAATTCCATGTCAGTGCCCCCAAACAGAGACCAGGGAGTTCCTGGACCCTTTATTTGTGCCTCTTCCCACACGGCCATATTGAATACATCTCCTGATTCTGTTTTCTTATTCTAACATGTGTCTTTAATAGATGTACTGGGCACTGGTGGCTGAACACTGCTGCCCGAGCCCAAGCTTTGACCCCGGAGCTCCAGAAAGATCCCCAACAATGCTTAACACTCTACTGGGCTCAGCCAATCCACTCCAGCCTCAGTAAAGCACTGACTGTGTAACTGATACCACTCTGCATTATGTTTAGACAACTGGAAGGGTCTAGCAATCAAACCAAAGGCTTGAAATTCCTTCCAGGGCTTGATAACTATGGTTTGACGTCAACCAACTGTGCTTCTCATCCTCCAGACCCGCCTTTCAGTGTGATAGACAGTGTTGTTCGGTTCACCTGCATGGCTGCCTCAAACCAAAGGCACCGCTTCACAAAGGCGAGAAAGTGGACTTGGCATCTCCACTCTGCTCATCCCCTGCCACGCTGTGTCTGCTTGAATGGAGCCAAAATCAGAATGGGCTAATGTGAGGTGTTGGCAACGCGAACCTGACACATGGATGTATACAAGGAACCAAGCCTGTGGATTCTGAACGCTTCGTGACATTGTTTTAGAGCTCATGGTGGGCAATGTCTGTGCATGTGGGAAAACGTTTCCATAACATTTTCCTAATACTTTCATTAGCTGGCAGGCAGAGCGTGAACTGGGGCTGAAGCACTTTGGGCTCCCCATTTCTGCTCCGCTTAGTTCTGAACAGTGAGCAATGTCGTAAGATAAAGCTGTAAATATTTGATGTAATAGCACAGGACTTCTGTGAAGAACCAGAAGCATTCTTGTAGTAGTGGGAGGAGGACCTGTATTCCCATATGTGTTTATTTAAAATATAGGAGAGCGAACTCCGGTTAGCATCACGTGTCTGCAGTAAGCAGGCATAGGTGTTTGCGGAAACAGAATAAAAAACAGTCTGTGTTTAATTTGTTCACAGGCCTTTTGTTCTTAGCTGTCAGGGGAGAGTTTCAGGATGGGGATGGAGTAAAGCTTTGATATGGAGCCCAGGCTGACAATCCAGGTAGGAGGGTGGCTTCTCTTGGTGTAGAAACCCATTCTCCAGCAGATTTGTTAGTGCCATTAATTTGGAGGAGGGAATGGAAACCTAAATTGGACGGTCTATGATCTGACTATAGGCCATGGCTGTTGGCAGCCTTTCCCCTACAAGAGCTTACCATTTCCACCTTGCCCCTGCCAGCTTTTTCCCACCCTCATCTTTACCTACATAGTACAGTGGTCCAATCCACTTCGGCTACAGACTACTGGGGTTCAAAGCATACTTAGCTACATCCTGACTACATGATGAACTTGGCAAACTGCACTTCTGATTTCCCCACCTGTGAGATTCCATAGTAGGTACTGAACGAGAGAATATTAACATAGGCTATCGTATGGTATGTGCCTGGCTCATTAAAAGCAGAACAGAAAAGTGATGTGGGATTCCCCTCTGTATGCTGGGAACACCATGGGTTAATAAAGGAACTGCTTTGGGCCTATAGCAGAACAGGGAAGACAGAGCTAGGTGGGGAAAAACTAAACTGAATGCTGGGAGAGAGAAAGTTTTATCAGTGAGAAAGCATGGAGCCCCCGGAGACAGATGTGCTGAAACTTTATCTGGTAAGCCACAGCCTCATGGCAATACACAGATTACTAGAAATGGGCTAAATTAAGATGTAAGAGTTAGCTAATAAGAAGTTAGAGCTAATGAGTCAAGCAGTGACTTAACGAATACAGTTTCTGTGTGATTACTCTGGGTCTGAGCTGCCAAGCTGCTGGGAACTTGTCAGGAGCCAATTTCCTCCTAAAATCATTACAGGAACCATCACCCTGGGGAGTCTGCAGAGAACCCCACACCCCTAATTGTGTTAAGAATGGTTCTATTGACAGAGCCTACCCCACACCCAAATTGGCTTGTTAATGAGAGCTATCTGTTAGCGGAACCCACCCCCCATTCCAAACTATCTAGAGAACTAGGTGTGTCATCTCCTAGTTGTGACTTCCTGGCCTAGGTGACCTGACCGAAGGTAACCTGCTGCCTACGTGACCAACGAGGACCATGTGACCAGCGTGAGCCACGCGGCAAGAGCCCAGAACCCTGTGCCCATCCCCCAACTCCTTACCCTATAAAAGGTTGTATCTCGTCCCTAATAAACGGAGGCTCTGACAAACCTTGCATGGCCTTCTTCCTGTCTCCTAGCCCATATCTTCCAGGTAGTGCCTCTCCGGGACCTTGGAATAACTGACCTGCCAGGCGGGCTACTAACCCTAGACTAAGTGGCCCGCCCAAGGCAATCCACAGTGGCGCCCGAACCAGCGACGCGGAGCACGGTCAACTATCGGACGACAACGCGCAGTCCCGGGGCAACAAGAAGAAAACAGAAGGTTCTGCGGCTGTAGAACTCGGACAGATCTGCAGGACAAGGTAGGCGCAAGCTCACCGTCGTCCAAAAAGATATGGGACTTTCAAGGGAAGAGAAATTCATACAGGAATTTAATCAATCACTCAGGGAGAGAGGAGTAAGAGTCAAAAACAGAGATTTTTGCTTCATGTGTTTGCCTTATGTGTTTGCTTGAGGACTCAAAAGGGAGTCCCTTGAGATGTGAGAAGTTAGGGTACAATCTACACAGCTACGCCTGCCAAGCAGGCTGGCTGCTAGGGCTAGAGAGCCTATGTCTTTAACCCCCTGCCATATGGAGCAAAAGCTGACAGGCAGGTTTGCTATACAGGAATCTAGACTCAAAAAGCTGCAGCTTCATTTAGGACAGTAAATATGCTTCTTTTCCATTTTAAAAATCTTGCTTCTTGGTCAAAAATCTTTAGTTTGTAGGTGTATAAGTTTATATCTAAGGTAGATTAATTTCAGTACTTTGTTTCTGTAGGAAAGTTTTAAAATCAAAGATTGTGATACATTCAGAGGATTTTTAGAATTGTTTAGGCTATCCTGAGTTTTTATTTCTTTTGTATAAGGTTGGAGATTGTTCTTTTGAGTTCTATATTGTTCTTTCGAGTTCTGTAAAAAGTTTTGCTATAATTTTAATGAACATTTACATTAAATCTGTGAGTTCTGTGAGGAATGTTGCTATAATTTTTAATGGACATTTACACTGAATCTGTAAACTGCTTTCAGTAAAATTGTCATTTTTGCTGTGTTTCTTCTGCTTTCGCAAGAAAGTAGGGGATCTTTCAAGATTTAAAGTTATTATACAAGTTTTTCCATTTGTACGGCTTGCTCTTGGGTAGGAGTCGTATTGTTTCAGCTTGAGGTCCTTTCCTGCTGCCAGCTGTGGCTTCAAGGTGGTCTGCTGAGACTCAGGCCTCTTAATTAACTTTATCAAGGGCCAGAGTTATACTCTAACAAATGATAATGGTTAAAAATAAAAAAAAATTTCCGCCTTCACAGGCAGAGATGACAGGACCCAAAACTTCTGTCCTGCTTGCTTGGAGTTACTCCAAGATATTTTGTGGTATTCATGGATATTTAAAAGGATGATGTCTCATTTATCCTAGGTGTAAAAGAGGTACATCTGGGTTATTTTCAGATTCTAGGCTATGATAAAATGGTTCTGCTATGGGCATGGCTGAGCACGTGTCCTTGTGGTTTGGTTAAACATCTTTGTATTTAGGCCCAAAAGGGGTATTGCTAAGTTTTGAGGTAGATATTTGCCTAATTTTAAAAAATAGACAGAATGAGGGTCCCTCAGTGCTGGGGAGACTCTCACTCAGGTCTTGGGATGGCGCAGCTGCCCCATAGCTCGCTGGAGACCATCCTTGCTGAGGTCGCACACGTGGCCTTAGTTGGTGGGGGAGGAGTTCGACCCCCAGTGACCAGGAGAAAAAATTTTTTGAGGTAAGGGGCCACACCGCAGTGGTCCGGGAGGGTCATAAATTTCAAAAATCCTGTGGTGGTTGCAGGAGGACAGCTCTCCTGCCTCGGGACCACTCCCAAGGTCCTAATCCCCTAGTTCCTAAAACTACTGTGATAATTGCAGCTGGAAAACCTGTTTTTCCGAGGTCAAGGCTTTGTCTTGAGCTGGTTCCTAGGGCAGTTCCTAGGGCTAAAGCGGCTAGCCCTGGATTTTTGATTCTTTTCTTCCTGCTGGGAGAGTCTGGGTTCATCCAGGTTTTTCAATACTTGTGTGATCCAAAGGTGACTGTCGGTTTGCACTTCCAGCAATGGAGTTTTTTCTTTACCCACATTGTTAGCAATAATTTTTAATCTTGGTCATTTCTACAAGGATAAGATAAAATCTCGGAGTTTTGGTTTGCATTTCTCTGAGGACTAAAGGTTGTTATGTTTGAGCATTTTTAAATGTCTCAGTCATTTTTAAGTTCGTCTGAAAGTTTTCACTTTAGGTCTATAACAAATATTTTTTGGGATTAAAATTTTTAATAACTAATTTCCTGAGTTCTTCATATATTTTTGAAATGGATTTATGATAAGTAAAGATCTTTTCCCACTATATATAGCCTTGTTTACAAAAGTTCTCAGTTCAGGAGATTTATGGTTTCTCCAAATGTTTATGCCACTGAGGCTGTGTTTGAGATGTGGCAAAGTATACTTCAAAAATTTTTCTCTATGAGGTTCAACATAATTTTTATATGCTGAGGCCTTTGGCTCATTTAAACTTAAATTTTGTACATGGAGATGGATATAGATTTATTTTCATTTTTCTACATGTTACTGTCTAATGAGGCCAGCATTATTAGTTAAAAAATGCTTCATTTTTCCATTTTCCTATCTGCAAGGCAGACTTAAAACTTAGTAGGATAGCTTACAAACTTTTGGTTGGATGTCCAATGGTTAAAGCCCTAGTTATAATATTCTTATGGGAGACCTTGAGCCGCTAGGTAAAATTCTTACAAAAAAAAGTTTTATCAGAGCTGCCAGACAGGTATTCAAGCAGGTAAAATATAAATCAACAGGTAAAGTATACAATAATCAACAAATGCAGTATATTAATTATAATTCAGCTATGGCAAGTATGTATATTAAATGTAAAACTTATTCTACAACAGTTTTATAAAATAATGCTGTTTATGGCTAAACCTTCTCAGTTTTGCTAGTTAAGATATTAAACTCTTAATTTAAAACAGTAGCCTTTCTGATACAAAAGGGCAGAATAAAAGCTTAAAAATAATTTGACAAAATATTGACTATAATCAATGTTTCTTATACTAAATAATAAATTCATTGATAATTTTAAGATTGATTCCTAGACAATTGTGTTTGCTCAATTCAAAGGCAAAAACAATAATCTTTTCCAAGATCATTGCTACAATTCACACAACTGTATTTTGCTAATGTTATAGCAAAAAAATCCCTTAAAGGATTTTATGCTAAATTTTACAAATGGCTTTTCCAATGAAAGAGCTGCATATATGGCTAATAAAAAAGAAATTGTGGAGCGTAACAAGGCTCCTTCAAAGCAACTCAAAAAAAGTTGCAAGCAGATCCTGATGCAAATGGATCTGGTGTGATAACACCAAGCTAACCTTTGCTAAGGCAAGGCGGAAAAGCCCTTGCAATGCATTATGAAAAAACCCGACCTATTTATATTTGGGGTCGAGGATATGTTTATGCTTTTTTCACAGAAAGAAAATAAAAGCTGGATCTGATGCTGTCGAGGCTGCGGACATCCCACAGAGGAGTTCCAGAGGAGACTGGGGAGAGGTCCTTGGTCCGGCCTTTCCTGCCCCCAAGGAGAGGAGTGCCTGATAACAGAACCTGCTACCCCACTCTGCAGGGTGTCAATTCTGCCCCTAGAGAGTCCAGGGAGACCCCCCTGAGATAAGTGCCAGGATGTGCTGCTTCAGATAGCTGACTCCAGCTCACCTCACTCAGGAATCCTCTGATGCGGACTAAACATCAGACAGTTTTAATCTTTGGGACACAAAACTCATTTTAATTAAAATATTAACCTCTCTTCACTTAAGAAGGGGGAAGATTAGGGTTCCTGTCACTGTTGTTCAGAGACTGGAACTGGTGGTATTTGATAACAACAATGTATATCATTGTGCTCTTACTGCAATTGATCTAATGATACTTATAACTGCTTATAGATGTTGGGAAAAGTCTGACACACGCTGTAAAATGTTTGGGTTTAATGCATATGTTAAAAAATTTTAGATTTAGATCCCTTTTACACTGCCCTAATTGTTGGCAGGCAGCACTCTTAATTTTATGTGGAGTAGGCATTTAGGAAGGAGGATACCTAAGGCCAGATTAAAAGGTGAATACTGGGTTTGGAAAATGCCCTTTCTTCTTGTCTGGAAGATGGAGTTATTGGTGCCCAAAATTATATCATTATATTTTGTTTGAGGAGCTACTCACAGCCTTTTCATTAATGATAGACACAGGGGCCCAATGACGGGAGTTAGTGTGGATCCTCGCCTGAACAGCACACCATACAGAGGCTGTACTGGCCGGCTCAACATGGCATGGTGCCAGGCACGAGGAGTGCCCTCCACATGGCCTAAGACAGGGTGACCTGTGATCTGTTTACTTTAAATCTCGCTAGATACCTTTCATTTGAGGAGCTCCAAGGACGGGTGACTTGTGGCAGGAAATCCCCCAACCTAAGACAGGATACTGGGAATCCTAAGACGGGTAAGGGGGATAAAGACCTGGTCCCCACTAGACCTAAGAATCATAAGGCACCCCTCTGTTCCCAGGAGAGGTAAATTGCTTCACCATTCGAGAGGAGGGTTTCTCCTTGTCCCAGTTCCTTCTCTTTTAGATCTGACACCTTGGTTGGACTCTGACCTGATGCCCTTCACTTAATAGCTACCTGTCTTTATAAAAGAAAGGGGGATCTGTCAGGAGCCAATTTCCTCCTAAAATCATTACAGGAACCATCACCCTGGGGAGTCTGCAGAGAACCCCACACCCCTAATTGTGTTAAGAATGGTTCTATTGACAGAGCCTACCCCACACCCAAATTGGCTTGTTAATGAGAGCTATCTGTTAGCGGAACCCACCCCCCATTCCAAACTAGAGAACTAGGTGTGTCATCTCCTAGTTGTGACTTCCTGGCCTAGGTGACCTGACCGAAGGTAACCTGCTGCCTACGTGACCAACGAGGACCATGTGACCAGCGTGAGCCACGCGGCAAGAGCCCAGAACCCTGTGCCCATCCCCCAACTCCTTACCCTATAAAAGGTTGTATCTCGTCCCTAATAAACGGAGGCTCTGACAAACCTTGCATGGCCTTCTTCCTGTCTCCTAGCCCATATCTTCCAGGTAGTGCCTCTCCGGGACCTTGGAATAACTGACCTGCCAGGCGGGCTACTAACCCTAGACTAAGTGGCCCGCCCAAGGCAATCCACAGGAACTGACAAGTGGCCTCCCTGCAAAAAGAAAGCATAAGTTCTGAAATTTCACTGCCAAGCTGTAGCTGCATGGGCATGGACAAAGTTCAAGTCAACTGCCTTGCATTTGAGGAGGGCAAGCAGGCGTTAAGATCTACATTTTACCTCAAGAAATGGAGGAGTTAGTGGCTAGGCCTAAGGGCACAGCCACGAAAGCCATTTGCCTAGAATTTGCCACCAGGTCTCTTTGTTTCAATGACATAGCTCTTTCTGTCAGACTAGAAGTCACCTTCAACATCATTCAGCAAGACTGCCAAGAAAGGTCACATTTAAATATCCAAAACTAACACGCATGGACTGAAGGGTCAAGAGTATGTGTCTAGGGATGGCCGGAAAAATCTAAATTTCACGACAAATGCTAGGTAAAATGAAACCCTTTAGAACAGTGAAAATTGATTTTTAAGAGGCCATAAAACATACAAATAAGTTTATGGTTTAAACTATAAGCATCATTGTTGGTGTCTGTTTTTTTTAATTCATCTTTTTCTGCAAAAACATACTAAACATAAACAACAACAACAGCCCAAGCCCCTCCTTATAGAAGTCCACCATGAATGCAGAGCCCTTCCCAATCCACCAGGGCCTCAGACCAGCTTTTGGAGATTACTTCTGGCAGCAGTTAAAGGGCTTCTTCAACCGTGGGTGATGGGCAGGGTGGGGGGCTCTCATGCTGCCTGTGGTGACTAGCAGGTGAATGAAAACACAGAGGAGGCTGCCACAGACAATCTCCCAACGAGACCTCCCTGCAAGGCCCCCACCTCCACTGTCATTGAGAAGAAAGCCTAACTTATCAACACGGTGCTTTCCAAACTTTAGTACATAGAAAATGCAATGGGAATGTTCCAGAAGCAGATTCCTGGAAACTATCTCCAAATTCCCAGTTTGTATGTCTAGATTGAACCCCAAAATCCTTCCTCTCTAAGCAGCTCCCAGCCAAAGCAGGGTTCTCACGTAGGGCTCCCACTTTAAAGGGCATAGGTTAATACCCCCATGCCCAGTCTGACAGCAATCTGATTAAAATCTCGGGGGAAGAGGGTATGGAGGAGGGAAGTGGGGGAGGGGAGCAGAAAAGAACAGAGAACAATGATGGAAATATATGAAAATATCACAATGTCATTCATTACTTTGCATGTAAACCTAAAAAATTTATTTAAAATTTCCAGGTGACCCCTCAGAAGTCCTGACCGGAACTGATGCTCCACCCATCACAACCTTTGCTTGTGCCGTTGGTGCTTCTCATGGCTCCGGGAAAGTGCTCCAAGCCCTCCTTCCACTCTCCCGTCTCCCCTTGCTGATACTGGAGGCAGCCCTGAGCCAACTTTCCCTTGTGTGAATTAATGGAGGTAAGTGTGCTGCTGGTCGGATCCTGAAGCCCATTCGGTGCCTGCCAGCCCTCTGTCAGACCTTATGTTCTGATAGCAGACACGATGATCTAACCTGGTGGTATGTGTTTGGCCTTTGTGTTTTCCAAAGATGGGTTTTCTCAGTTCTTAAGTCCTGGCGTGTAATAACCAACAATTAGCAGACAGGGTTACCAACGGATGTGTTTACCATCTCTTCATGCTACACAGTTGGCACTGTCTGAGAACACCACTTGCGAGACGCCCAGCGCAGCACCATCTCAAGATCCTGACTCCGGGAGCCCCTGATGTGTCATTCTGAAGCCCTTCCTAGCAGAATGGGCAGGCAGGCTCCTAGCTTAAATTCCTTAAGGGGGGTCAACTAAACAAATGACTTTTCTTCCTTCTTGATTTGGACTAAGTTTTATATTCTTGTGTGACCCATCTTATTTATTTATTTATTTTTGAAATCCCAATGGCTGATCCTACCTGTCATGGTTGGTTTGATTGTCAACTTGTTCCATGGGGGCAAGAGGGAACCTCCATAGGGGAATTGCTCCCACCAGACTGATGACCTGGTGGGCATATCTACAGGGCAGTCTCTTGACTGCTAACTGGCGTAAGGGAGCCCAGCCCACTGAGAGTGGTACCATCCCGAGGTAGGTTGGCTTGGACTGACTATGAAAGGCCACTGAGAGAGAGCAAGGAAGCCAGCAAAGAGTGGCAGTCTTCCATGGTCTCTGCCCCATTTCCTGTTTCTATGTTCCTTCTGCGTTGAGTTGCTACCTTGGCTCCCTGAGTGATGGACTGCCACCTCCCCAAGTTGCTTATGTCACGGTGTTCTACCATAGCAACACACTACCCACCCATCAACAGTGTAAAGGGGGACACAAACCACTAAAGGCCTTTCAGTTGTCAGCTGCACTTTCCTTCAGTTAAGTATAGGTTTAAAGTCGGCATGGAAACTCCCTTCAAGCATGGAATTAGGTAAGAAGTGTGTATTCTTTTGCAATACTGACCTAGGAGCATCTAACGTCAGGAAACTAAGCAACCACGTGAGAAGCTGACTTATTTCCAGGTGCATGTGACTTTTACTGTTCCCTTTACCTCGTGTTACATGGTCTGCCATGTCAGGAGGATAGCTACCATCTTAGAGATGAGCAATTAATTCCTCTACCTTTAATCTCCACGATTTGCTTTGCACTGGAAGTTTTGACAAAGGCTTGTGACTACCAGGAAGTCTTCAGCAGCCCTGTGTGAGCATCTGCTAGACGCTCGCAGTAATCCCTCCAAAGCACAACCTGCCTCTTGCCTCTTTTACTCTCGGAGCATCAAGGCATGGCAGGTCTATCCTTCACAGTTCCTGTGTAGGCTGAGCCCAAACCTGAATGCACAGAACAGGTAGAATGGACAAACAAGATTGCGGGACAGCCAGGCCCGGGCCAGCATGCAAAACTCACTGCCTTGGGCTCAGTCTATCCTCAGCCTGGCAGGGAGGACCCTTTGATGCCACCTTGGGCTGTTTTTCGCAATTTCAAACTGACGGTGTAAGACCACTCTTCTTCCACTACACCAAACCACGTGAGCCAAATTGTTCTGACAGACAGAGCCTCGTGACATGGCGCCTGTCAGTCATCTGGCACTTATTCAAGCACAATGCGATGCTATACCCCTCTCATTCTTTCATACACGACGGCAACTGACTTTATTCACGCTGCTGACACACCTTGTCGCTGTGTTGCGTCCCACTCCTCCTAATATGGTGGTATTAAGAACCAACTGGAAATTTATCTTTTGATAGGAATACATCACTTGGATAATTAATAGCCAATTCAAATGCATATGCATATGGTTTTAAATAATTAATAGCCTACATTCTTGAGCACCTCAGTCATGTCCACCTATTTTGCAAGTAACACAATTAAAAATGACTCATCTTCTGTATCATGTAGACCGTCTCCCTGGCAGCAATAGAGCGGTTCTAACTCCCGGCCATGTAAAGAAGCTGTAGCATTTTCCTGAATGTCCACGGACACGAGTTGGGCCATCGGTAGTTGCCTTTTGTCATGTGTCTCTGTTAAGATGAGATAAAACTTTGCCAACTTGGTCAAAATAGAAGCACCAACCAAAACAACAGTCAGCAGGCACTTCCCGCTAACCCTAAGGCAGAACTTGCCACCGAATTAACTATTCCATCCTATCAATGAAGCCCGGGATGTAGTTCCCACGGACCTATCACCGAAGGTCAGCCCATGACAACAGCAGCTTGCAGCTTACCAACACAGAGAGAAACGTCTGCTGAATTGTGGTCACCCCAAGGGGAAATTTATTAGAGGGACAGAGAGGTGAGTTCGTAGACTGTACCCTGTGCACTGGAGATAACCTATTTTCACAATCCGTTTGGACAAAATGCAATGGGTGATAATAAGGTTGCTGGATGATTGTATGTCTAGTGTTCATAACTGCAGGGTAGTTTCCTGGCCCCTTTGCGAAGTCCCACTCTCCCCTGTCTATTCCCATTCATAAAGCTGAGGGGAGAGAATGGAAGGGAAAGAAGGTGAGCATCAGACATTGCACGAGACAGTTGACTCCTAGTCCCCACTATTGGAGGTGGCTATAACTAAGCTGGCATTCTCATGGTGTGCTGGCCAAGAGATAGAGATTCATCAAGACAAAGGGAAGGATGCTCACAGATGCTTCCCCTTCACCCGATGCTATAGGAGCATCGTTCTGCGGCCCTGACGCCCTTCCCCTCTTCCGTGTCCTTTCCTCTAGGCCGCAGCCTGCCACCCCACCTTCTCTCAGAGAAAGGCTAAGATCCACGTGGAAAGTGGGCCATCATCACCTAGCCCTTTGGAACATTACACAACAGCAGAATCTGGAGTAACCCTGGACCTTCGCAGACAGGCAAAGGAGGAAGGCCACAGTCTTCAAAGGTACCCTCAGCTCCATCCGCATGAGGCAAGAGCAAGCAAGCTTTTGGGACAGACAGTCAGCGGGTCTATTCTAGTTTCTAAACTTGGGAGAATATCATTAGGAGGATGTTTTCCTGGAATCAGCACTGGGACTCAAAATATTTATGATCACCTATGGATTAGAATACAATACAGTTTTTATAATAACTTTCCTATTGGAAAGTAGCTTGATTCCTTCCTTCCTTCCTTCCTTCCTTCCTTCCTTCCTTCCTTCCTTCCTTCCTTCCTTCCTTCCTCTTTCTTTCTAAAATGTTTCTGATCCCTTAAGGGCTAGAGAGATGGCTCAGGGGTTAAGAGCATTTTTGTTCTTTTAAGAGAACCAAGTTCAATCCCCAACATCTACATCTACATGGGGCAGCTCACTCTTGCCTATAATCCCAGCTCCAGGAAAATCTGATGCTCTCTTTTGGTCTTTAAAAGCAACACACACACACACACACACACACACACACACACACACACACACACACTATATATATATATATATATATATATATATATATATATATATATATATATATATAGTATATCCTAATCTTAGAGACCATAAGCTCCTTGAGGCCAGAGGGATTATCTTATTTGTCACTGTGTGCTCATTAATAAGAGTGGGAAGGCAGGTGCGAGGGCACACACCTACACACCTTTAATTTCAGTACCTAAGAGGTAGAGAGATCTCTGCATTCCTGGCCAGTCGGGCTACATACTGAGATTCTGGTCTCACAAGCACTCCACAAAACAAGATCTTGACCTTGAAGATAAAGACCGGACACGAGTGTCTAATCCTGGACTAGGAAAATAAAGGGAGTCCGCTGACCTCTGGAGAGTGATGTCTCCAATGACGCTATAGCACGTGCCCTGAACTGTGCAGGATTCTCACATACGCTCTCCCCCTACCCCATTCTGATGGAGAGAACTGGGCAAGCCTTTCACCAGCTTGGTGGGTTCACGTCCCAGCCCTGGAGCTTACGAGCACAAGAAAGATGGCCATGCTGTTAGGGGAATCTCAGAGGTGGTCGTGTAAGTGACACCTGCTTCCCCTTGTTGGGAAATGAGGAATTTCAAAAAAGAACGTGAGAAAATATGACGGAGCTAAACCACTGCTTTGCCCTAAGATTCTTGGAGGATTTGCAGTCACCCACTACGATCTGACCCTAGGAGACTGGACAGACAGTATTCTTTCATGGTGCAGAGTTCAAACAACCATCCCTCCCATTCTTCTTCCTTAATACATCTTTAAAAATGAGGTGGGGGAAAGTGTGGTTTCATGGGTAGACTCCAGACTCATTCACACCAGGCAGGTCTCTCCCGCAGCACTACAGCCCCAGATTATCTCCTAGCTCCATATCCAGAAGGGTCTCTGTCACCATTTGCCTCCAGTTTAAACCTGTATGAATAAGAACAGTTTGGAGATTTACTATCATGTATAATCAATCCCAGCTCTGAAGTTGGGCAGTCACATAACTTCAAGCATGGTCGTACGTGTTTAGAAAGCAGCCATCATGCTTCCCTTGGTGTTCAGGTTAAAGCATGAACTGCAGAGATAAAGGTCTCGGCGATGCTCCACCCCCAGCCCCTGTCCCCACCCCCACAGGTAACAGCAGCATCTACAGTCCAGGCCATGAGAGAGATATATATGAGGGTGAGGTAGAAAATCCTGTCACACTAGGGAACCCACAGAGAGAGCCAGAATTAGTGGATTACAACAATGGGGGCAAGGGCCTGGAGAGATTCCCCAGTGGTAAGAACACTTGTTGCTCTTGCAGAGTACCTAGGCCTAGGTCCATTTCCCAGAACCCACATGGTGGCTCACAATCATCTGTAACTCCATTTCTGGGGGATCCCACACCTTATTCCGACCTCTGCAGGCACCAGGCAAACATGGGGCACACAGATACAGATGAGAGCAAAATACTCATACACGTAACAGAAAATAAGTCTTTTAAAAGAAGAGGGGTACATGAAGTGGGGAGAGAAAATGCTGGGGGTGCTTGTGGGGAGCGGGACCGGACACTGGTGGTAGAGATGATTAAGATACTTTGTTTACACGCATGACATTATCAAATAATAAATAAGAGATACTCTATTGAAATTGCAACAATAATTCTGCCCTCTAAACTAATTTATGGTACCAGTTTCAGGCCAGCAATGTGGCATTTGCTAGTTTCCACTGTTTGAACTCTGATCAAAACCGAGCATAAACACTGCCTGGAAAATGTCTCCCTAATTCTATCTAATCTAGAAAAGAGATAGCATTCGGGCAGATTTAGCTCCAGGTGTAGCCTCTGATGCTAATCTGACTCCCTGGGCTGGGTTTAAACCTTTGTTTGCTAGGACTGCCCCTTCCATTATCATCGCATACCGAAGAAAGCACTGGTACCAAGAAATCTGATCAGCTGGTGCTGCCAAAGAGTAAGCAAGGACCACGTTGCTAAGGAAAATTCAGGCACCAGGATGTTTCGGCAAAGGAATGAGACTGCGTATTTAACGGCAGTTAATGGTTTTCATAGACAATTTGAGGACTCAAACCCAAAACAGTTATTCACAAAGGAAGAGAGACTCTGTGGAGCCATTAAAAAGGTTAAGTCCCAGAAGGCAGTGGCGCACACCTTTAATCCCAGCACTCCGGAGGCAGAGATAGGTGGATCTCTGTCATTTCGAGGCCAGCCTGGTCTACAGATCAAGTTCCAGGACAGGCTCCAAAGCTACACAGAAATCCTGTCTTGGAAAACAACAACAACAACCAAAAAAAATCAAACAAGCAAAAGAGTACGCCCCTCTCCCCCTCCCCCGTTCCTTAATGAGTCTTCTCACGAGTTTGATAGGAAAATGCTGCTCCTGTTTATAGACAGAAAGAGGATCACCAATGACAGAAACAGAGGGGAACCTCTGACCAAACACTTGCCAAAGCCTTCCTGCCCTTGTTTGAGATGGTCTCAGTGACTGAGTTATCTGTCATGCTACCATACTTGACTTCTACTTAAAATGAAAGAGAAGGCCTGTTTCACAGAGCCCAACCAGCTCTTTCCAATCAATGACAATCTATTTCCCCACCAGGTGATGTTTCCATAGCAGCCTCAGAGACCTGAGTCAGCTCGGGAGCTCAACCCAATTAAGGAAATTATTTCACTTGTCTTCACTTTAGATGTAAAAACAGGCGATATCAAGCAGGAACAAACACATGCAAGCTTCCATGGATCTAGTTTTTACAAGAGACAGCCCTAGAAAGTATTCGCCAATATTGGAAACCGGAAGCTCCAAAGTGTCTCTTCCTAAATTGGCACAGGTTTGCTCACTTTGCTAAGTTAAATCATGTATAGGGCTCCTGTCTCCTCTCCCTGACCTCGACTGAGCAGCACACAGCCTGAGTTGCACACAACCGCTTGCCTTTCCAATTATGGTCGCCATCTAGTGGCTGAAATGGTAAACTGCAAGATACTTGGTAATGTCCTTAGAAAAGTTCACTTTCTCCACTGGGCATTGGTAACATGATTGCTAAGACTCAATTTAGTAAAATGGAGAAACTGCTTGAAATGTCTATGTGTTTTTGTTTAAGCGAGAAAAATGGACATTTTACCTTTTCTCTTTTAACTTAGAGAAAACAATACAGGACGTGAAAAGAAGAGTAGATGGGGTGGGGGAAGAGAGCAGTCTTCCACTAACAAAGAGAGATGGTTGTGTGTCTCAGAGAACTCCAGGCATCACCCTGTCCAGATTTCCCACTCGCCCCTTAGTTCCCAGTCTGTGTTCAGTCCCGAATTCCCAGGCATAGTTTTAGGAGCCCAGTGGGATACTCGTAACATATGACCTGTCGTGGCTTGCCAGGGAGAACCCTTTGCAGGAAGAGGCTTGACCTGATGAAGCAAGACCATCCCTGGGCCAGGAAATGCCCACAGGGAGACCACAACAGGCTCCCTGGCCCTCACACCCTGCCTTCCAGCTGTCCTCAGCAGGAGCAGTTGTCTAGATTGCTCACCCCACACCCCCAGGACTCTACTCCCGGCAGGACACCAGGGAAGGTTTAACTGAGGAATGAAGGCTCCGTGCTGATGGACACTGTAGAAACCCAGGACTGCTGAACTCCAGGAAACTGATTGCCAGGCCTGATTTTCCCCAACAACCAAATAGGAAGAATCTAAAACTCTACTTCAAGCCGAGGAGGCAGCCCAGGCCCAGCTGCCTGGGAAAAGGCCCTCCCTGTTACAAGGTCAGGGGTTGAGAATCTCAGCAGCATTCTTTATTATCTGTTTGTTTGTTTGTTTGTTTAGGTCGTGCTGAGAATCAAGCCCAGGCCCTCAGGCACGCTGGGCAATTGCGGCACCCCATTCCAAAAGTGAATCCCCCCCTGGAGATCAAGCCCAGGACCTTGATTCACTAAGCATGTGTTCCAGTACCTGAGACTCTGGGGTAACCACAGTAACACTGACCATGGAAGACTGGTCTGCCATGGAATCAGAGGCAATAAATCAAGCTGAATTGTAAATTAAAAAAAATAGAATGAAGAGAAAATCATTACAGAAAAACAAAGCAAAACAAAACAAAAACCCAAACCTCCAATGGGACTTTATGACGGGGCTACTCCGTATCTCCTCGGGTCCCCGGGTTGAACGCCAACACAGATACCAATTGGAGGGGGGTGAGTGTGATGTGCACCAGAGGTTCATCTGCTTCTGGGTCTCCACCACACTGGCCTTCAGGAACATGGGTGGCAGTGCCTTCTTTACATGCCTAACACAAGTGGGTACCTTGGGCCTTCACTGGCTTTGGCCATCTCCCTGAAAATGTCACTGTTTCAGTGAGTGTGTGGTCACCTGGGACATGTCAGTGTGTGGTTATCGGGGGCATGGCAACTCTGAGGCCCACTGCAAACCTCATCCGTAGCAGGAGGCATGAAAGGCTGGGCACCAATGATGCTCCAGTATAGCAGTCTCTCGGGTTGTCCAGGAGACACTCACGAAGGGCCGGCCTGTGTGACTTCACATGTCATGACTAGTTGAACATCAGTCATTCATTTTGTTAACTTCAGTTCCAGGAAACTGAAAATGCATTTCTGTAACGAAAGACTATGTTCTCCAGGGAAAACATATATTGGACCAAATGGATCTTCTCTCAACTTCCAGGAGTCAGTAATTCAAAGCCAAAGAAATGCTCTCATTATTTCTTGATAAAATACAGAATAGGCTGGTTGATGGTAGCACAACACATTTAATCCCACAGCACTCAGGAGGCAGAGGCAGGCAGATCTGTTGATAGTTCAAAACCAGTCTGGTCTAGGCAGTGAGTACCAAGCCATTGAGGACTACCTAGCAAGACTGTCTCAAAACAAACCAACAACATCAGAGTAATTAACAAGGTAACTTCTGGTTATTCCCTTCTTTTATCTGGTAAGATTGCAAATATCTGGCCCCAAGCAGAAAGCAATAAGGAAACACCGCACAGAAACTGCAAATACTCTTGCCCATGCTCTCTGAATATTCAACAACTCTTGCATTTTTACTTTAAAGATAATTCAGATGTCGCCTTTAAGGTGGTAAGTAGCAGTGGGTGGGCAGAGCAAACACAGGTGTTAGGCCTGGTGGGAAATCAAGGACAGATGAACTGCCTCTCAGGTTTGCTTGGGAACTTAACAAAACTGTTTATCTCTTCCAAGGCCCCATGAATCCTGACCTCCTTGAATCCCAAATGGCCTTAAAGATGCATTTTCTGAACCAGACTCTCTCTGCTGTGTTGGCTAGCCATGCCGATACTGGTTCCTTTAATAAGGTGCCTGACATAACTGCCCCAGGCTGAGGCATTTGAAATAATTCTTACCTCCCCTTCCCTACTGCCTCTGGTCTCCAAATTGGGTTTCTGGAATTTAAAATTCTGACCATCTGGCATTTTTGATTGGAGTTTGGTTTGACCAAACAGGTGTTTAGCTTCTTCAGTCATGACCTGGATCTTCTGGAAATCTGTCATTCCACTGCCACCCTGTGAGAGCCTGGCTCCTCCCCAGATGTCTAAGGGCGGGATGGATGCTGAAGCCACTGTACACTGGACATTCATGTCTTACCAGGAGAGCAACCAGCAGCAGCCCACCGGGCCCTCCTGCCAGCCTTGTCTACATCTCTGTGGGTCCCTAAGTTCCCTCCAGATCCCTAAGCAAAGCAGCAATTCACCTGGTCTTCTTCTGCCACAAACTGAGAGACATGGCCTTGGGCTGGGCCGGAGTCAACATTGTGCATTTCCTATCATTGCTGTTGGGGCTCTTTTCCCCTGTCTGCATTTCAGTCGGTGCAAAAAGAACCATTGGATAATCCCAACTGTGGCATTTTCGCGCCAACCTTTCTTCATGTGGCTGTCTGTCAGATTCCTGCAGAACCTTGGCAAGAGAGGTAGGCAGGCAGGTGCTAGTTCCCGTTTTGCGGCACAGCAAATTAAACTCTTGACAGTTTGAGTGTGAGTAAGAAACATAAACTCAAGCAGAACAAAATGCCAGATCACAGGGTCACTCGGCCAACAAAGGCTTCAAAAGGAGCCTCTGTTTCCTTACTCCAAGGCTCACTTCATTTCACAGAGCTCCTCAGCAATAATTTTAAATTATAATAAAAGGAGCTTGGAATTCAGGGGAGCTTGGTGGGGAGAACACTCATGTTCCCAAGACAGCTCTAACGAATTTCCCATTTCATATGGCCCCCAAATAAAGTGGACTTGAGGGGAGAGGGGAAAAATAATGTCACTGTGACTTGTGTCTTGGTCCTCATAAGCAACACATGAAAGCGATGATGTGCAGGGCTGGGGAGATGGCCCAGCAGTTAGGAGCTAACTAAAGAGCATTTGATCTTTCAGAAGACAGGAGTTCAGTTCCTGGCTCCCTGTAATGCTGGCTTCGGGAAAGGGGGGGTGGTGGTCTGACAATCTCTTCTGGCTTCTATGGCACTTACGTGAACATACACGAACACACAGACTCCCACACAGACACACATAAATAAATAATAAATCTTAAAAAATAAAGAGATGATATAAACATCTCTTCTTAAGGGGTGGGGATACTGAGACTCAGAGGTGGGGCCAGCTAAGACCCTGAACTGGGCGCCTGCGCTCTGAAGCCGGGCACCTGGAGCTGGCCCCAGCATCCATTCTTCAGAACTAGCCCCTTCCATCCTCCTTTCTCCCTCCTCACTCTTCTCACTCCCCTCCCTCACCCTTTTCCTGTTTCTAAGACAGAGATGCACTTTGTAGTTTAGGATGGGATAACAGAGTACTCATAGCAATCCTCCTGACTCAGGTTCCCAAGTGCTGGGATTATAGCTGGGAGGCATCATCATGCCTGGCTTCTAAGGCTCTCAATGAATAGATTCAAGAAGTGAAAAAAAATCCAAAAAACAACAAACAAACAAACAAACAAAAACCACCTAAAACTAGAAACACTTCAACTCCGAAACTGCCGCCATTTTTTATAGTTTTGGTTGTGAGCCTAGCCTTTAATGGCTGAGCCATCTCTCCAGCCCCTGCCGCCATTTTTTATATTTCTGGTTGTGAGCCTAGCCTTTAACGGCTGAGCCATCTCTCCAGCCCCTGCCGCCATTTTTTAATCTTAGTGTAACACTTTTTGTTAAAGGAAGAGGAAAGGGCTTGAGGTAAGGACCAGATAAACCCTGCAGATGACACACGGGAAGCCAGTGTCTGAATGGGAAGTGTCTATAAGGAAGACATACATCATCCATCCCACAG
Source organism: Microtus pennsylvanicus (assembly GCF_037038515.1). NCBI lineage: Eukaryota > Metazoa > Chordata > Mammalia > Rodentia > Cricetidae > Microtus > Microtus pennsylvanicus. The sequence goes on along the minus strand of NC_134599.1, from coordinate 34,319,267 downwards.
TGTCATGGGGAAAGACAACAAAGATGAAAGAACATGACCCAGGGATGGTAAGGGTTAAATATTAATAGCAAAGATGGCCCAGGGCAACAGCCCGTGTAATTTCAACTTCAAAACACAGTGCCAGCCTGCAGCAGGTTGGGCCTCCTACTAACGTGGTACACCTGGGTCACTTATTTCCATTTTATAGTTCAGCAAACTAAGGCCTAAGATGAGAGGCACACACCCTTGGGGAGCCCTGGAGTCAAACCCTAGGAACTGAGCACCTGATTCCTGTACCATGAACCATGAATGCCTGGCGCATAACAACTGGAAATATTGGGTATCATTCTGAGGAGCATGCCCGGTCTGAGAGAACAAGCCACAGCCAGGCCGGTAATGACGGATGCTCCAAAAGAATTTTCTCTGCAGTAGATATGAAGAAGAAATGCCTGTTCCAGGGAGCGGCTGGGACCAGGAAAGGAACTGATCACAGGCCTCACTGTGTGCGAGCCGAGTAAGCCAAATCCAAAATTTTAGCTCTGATTGAAACTCAACTGTCAGATTACAATGAGACATACAACCTGGGATTCTGTGCCCATTTGAAATCACAAGAATTTTAATTTGGGGATGGGATTTTCCCCTAAGGGTTGAAGATTTATTTTATTCTCCATAACTGATCTCTATCTATTAATCTTCCCGCAAGGGTATCCACTCTCAGCCGGCAGAGAATGAGGGAGGTACATGCCGAAGAAAACACTCAAGAGGTGCAAATTGCTTGTAGCCTTAAATGAACAGGTGATGTCTCTGGGCTTCAGTTTCCTCACTGTTAAACACAGGAGTTAAGATACTGGTGCCTGGAGACTTCTGGGTAAGATGGCCCACTGGCAGTCTCGCCCCCTGGTGAGACACTTGGTGGGAGAAAGCAGCGAAGATTGCACACAGTAAGCACTTACTCTGCAGGAGACAAGGACCATAATACAATTCGTAAGCCAATAAAGAGCCCTGCATGGAAACAGGAAAGAAAGCCTCCTCCATGCAGGCCTACCTGTTTAATAAAGCTGCCCAGGGCTTGACATGTTGGCACAGGCCTGCACTCAGAAGGCCGAGGAAGACAGATCTCTGTGAGTTTCAGGGCAGCCTGGTCTCTATAATGAATTGCAGACCAGGCAGGGTACATGGTAAGACCCTTGTCTTCAACAGAAACAACAATGTCCGCTATCTATGAGAGAGCAGAAACTCCAGGGGAAGAGGTGTTTCTCACACACCCACCTAGCCATCTGCAGGACTGGAAGAGAGCAAGGTGGGGTGCAAGGTCTAAGGGAACCACCTGGCAAGGGCTCACAATCTCCTGGAATTCCCAAGGAGCACATAGTATCTGAGCTTGCGGACCAGGTAGAGGCCCTGGAGCGGTCAAAGAGAGAGAAGGCCAAAGCAGTAAGAAGGCACCAGTGGGAGACACAGACATATAACTATAAAACCTACAGATAATAGAGAATGTCTTATATAATCATATATTTAATAGACTATAGAAACATAGGTAATTCTTTTGTAGGAATCATAACAGAAAATTTCCCAGAGTTTGAAAAAGAGATGCGAAGCAGAGAAGAGCAGAAGAGAATTCCCCCCGCATATTATAATTGCAATGTTAACTATACAGACGAAGGAAGCACAATGCTACTATACCCAGTAAAGCTCTCAACTATAATTGAAGGAAAAATAAAAACTTTCCACGATAAAAATAGGTTTAAAGGAATTTGTGACGACTAAGACAGCTGTATAGAAGATACATGAAGGAATCCTTCAGACAGAAGAGAAAAACAAATCCACCCATGAGGCCACGGGAAATAATAAACCACACTAGAATAATAGCAAGAGAGGAAGAAGGGGGGAAAAATACCCAAACACTGCAAAGCCAACAAAATGGCAGGAATCAATAAACAACTTCAATAATAGCTCCTAATATTAATGGTCTCATCCCCCAACCAAAAGATACTATTAGGTTGAATTAAAAAAACAAAACAACAAAAAAAATACAAACAAAATAGGAATCATTCTTATGTTGGCTTCCAGAAACTCGCCTCACCACAAAAGGCAGACACTAGCTACCTCAGATGGCATGTGGGAGAGGATTTTAAGCAAATGGACCTAGGAAAGAAGCAGGCTTTGCTGTTCTACTATCTGACGAAACAGCCACCCAAGCAAAACTTGTGAGGAAAGCTAGAGGCCAATAGATACAGACTAGCAGGACAATCCACCAAGAGGTTATGATGATGCTAAATACACACAACCGCAACATGGATGCAACTAATTTCATACAATAAGGACTGTTAGATGCAAAGCCATAGACTGGGCCCAGTACAATAGCAGTGGAGATTTAGTATATGCCCGTCTCACTCCTCGACAGATCATCCCACAAGAGTTAGGCACGAGAGACCACGTTAGACATCATGGATCAAAGGAACTTAATAAATGCCCACAGAACATTCCTCCAAATGTTTCAGAATGTACGCTCTCCTCAGCAGCTTTCTCTAAAACAGATTGTCTTTTGAGGACGCAAAGCAAGTCCCAACAAGTACAGGAAAGATGAAGTAATGCATTACATCCCACCTGTTCCCAGGGAAACAGACTACTGACCCACAGCAGGAGAGAGTCTAGAACACACACAAGCTCGTGGCGTTTGACCAATACACTGCTGACTAAGGACTGGGTCCGTGAGGAAATCAAGGAAATAAGAACGAATCCTAGATGCAAATGAAAAGGAGGGCACATCCTATTGAAGCCTACGGGCTATAATAAGAGCTACGCTGGGAGGAGAGGAAGGGACCTAAGAAGACAGCCAACACTGTAGCAGCCCAGTCCTCTCTCGAGCCCTGTTCTTTAAGATGCGATCCAAACAGCTTCCTCCTCAGATACAAGGGGACTTTTCATATTTCCACTCCCCCTCCTCATCCAATTTTCTCAATCACTGAAGATCTTGACAAAAAGACAACCTTATACTTACATTGCTGGCAGCCTTCAATCCTCTCTACCTTGTTAACCAGGTGAGAAGTCATTTGTAAGGCTCTTCCCCTTAGGCATGTTGCCCATGGAGTAAACTTGAGGTTGCAGTGTAAGAGGAAAGAGAGCATGTTAGTCTCACGGTTGGTGGAGGGTTTCAGCACTAGGAGGAAATTGATGACCACAAATCTAAAGGTTCAACTCTGTGTCACTGATCCCTCTAACTAGTTCTAACTACTACCACCCTATGTTTGTTACTATGGCTTTTTAGTACATTTTTGAAATCCGGGAATATGAGATTTACTTTGTTCTCTCTCCAGATTGTTTTGCCCCTTCTAAGTCCTTTCTATTTCCATACAGATTTTGAGAGCATCCTGTCAATTTCTTCCGAAAAAAAAAAAAAACCACTGAGATTCTTCGCAGCGGGGCTTGTGTTGTATAGATTATTTGGGGAGAACTTCCATGTGAATAATACTGAATCTTCAACTCTGTAAGCATAGCCCATTTCTCTATTTAGTGCTTTCTTAATTTCCCTCAGGAATGTTTTGCATCTTTTGCATACCTGTCTTCCATTTCTTTCAGTACTTCTAATTTACTTCTAAGTGTTTTCAATCTTTCTGATGTCACTATGAATGTAATTTCTTCCTTAATTTGACTTCTGTGTCACTCAGTGCTTGTATATCGAAAGGGGATTGATTTTTGTATATTTCTCTTGTTTCTTGCAGCCTTGCTCTATTCATTTGTTAGTTCTAGGAGATTTCTGTTTTGATATTACCTGAGTGTTTTCAGAATATTGGATCATGTAGTCTGAACACTTGCACTTTTTGAAAATGATAAAAATAGGTTGAAGCAGTAAGAGAGGGGACTGCATCCAAAACAACACAGCGTTGGATGACAGGTGTTCGCTTCTCACAATTTCAGTAAAGCGGAGGCAGAGAGGGGAAAGCAGAAACGATGTGTGTTGACTGAGATAGTCCCCACAAAGCCAGTAGAAGTCTTAAGAACCTAAAATGCTGTGTGCCAGTTTCCTCCCACAAGACCAGAGCTGCCTGTCAGCCAGCAACTGGAGGAAGCACGGTGGGGTGCTGCTTTACTCCCCGGATCCTCCATGTCACTGCACACAGATCTTCTGGGCTCCTTGATCTCCTACCTTCACATTCATGGTGTAGACAGAAAGCCACAGCATGTGTCTAGTACACTGAGGTATAAGGAGAGTTCCTTCACACCAAAGACCAGCTCAGGATCCCCCAGCCTCAGGCTACCCCAGGGGTGCTCACCATAAGACACGTGCATTGCCCTTCTTGGAGAGGTCAACTTGAGCATTGAACGACGCGAGAGGAGAGTTACAAATGACACGACGATTAGACGATTATAGAGCTTGCCTGACAAGGCTTTAGGTGCTCAGTGGGCTTTGAGAAAGACCATGCTCATGATTGCTTTTAGGAAAGAGCGAGGCTTAGACACAAAGGAAAGATTTGGAGACATATCCAGCTTTGTATGGAGGGGCATGACAAAGGAAGGGAGGGACGGAGGGCAGGAGGGAGGGAGGGAGGGAGGAAGGAGGGAGGGAAGGAAGGAAGGAGGGAGGGAGGGAGGGAGGGAGGGAGGGAGGGAGGGAAGAAGGAAGGAAGGAAGGAAGGAAGGAGGAGGGAAAGAAAGAAAAAGAATATTCAATAAGCCATGCTATTTCTAGGCCACAGGGAGTAGTCCCCAGTCACCTTTGGAACTGCAAGGGCACTGCTGGAGAATGAGAAGGAAACTAGACCTTTCTTTCCACACCCTGGGTCACACCTAACATTACATAATCCATCCAGCTCCCAAGAGAGGAACAAGGAGAGAGAGCGCAGGCAAGGTAGGAAAAGAAGCCAGAAGACTAGACATGTTTCCCCTCCACTGCAATCCACATGGTTTAAACTCACTCGACCCCAAGGTGATTGCCGAAATTGGACACCTCCTAATGATCAGAACACTGGAGCCTTAGGTGAGCCCCAGCACAGGCATGCAGAGACTGCTAGGCAAATAAACCCTCCACAGGCTTCTCACGGCTTGGGGATTAGAGAAGGGTGTTTACTTAAATTTCATAAACTCTACACTCACAAAGAGCCCAGAAGAAATTACCAGGCTTTAGTCTTGGTGGTAGCGCCTTTGCCAAGCTTTCTTACGTTGGTTCTTTTCTTGTGAAAGGCAAACACGATTTAAAGGAAATGACTTTACAGATCTGGGGAGGGGCATGGCCTTGGTCACACCGTGGACAGGACCACGAGGGAGGAGGGAGAGGCCAATGCAGGACACGCCCCCAGTGCTGTAAGGGCATCCAAGTCTCCCCACCAGGCAGTAGGCACTGGGTTTTTTTTTTCTCTCTACCCTTCTGCATTGGCCATGATAATGGCTTCAGGCATTTCACAGGGAACCTACCTAGGCAACAGTGTGCTGGTTACTTAGACAGAAGGACCTGCCTGGTCTTTGTCCCAAGAGTCATGTGAGAAAATAGAAATCACACAAAATCTACTGAAGATTTCACTGGGTGTGGCGACACAGGCATTCTCTAATCCCAGAACATAGGAAGATAAGACAGGAGGGTCACAGGTTCAAGGCCAGGCTGGGAGGAGAAATCCTTTCTCAAAACAAAACAAAGCTGTGTCAGAAATCTTCCTACAGAATTGCATTAAAAGTGAATAAAAAAGTGTCAGACACAGAGGACTCTCAGTTCTTCAGCAGGCAGAACTCAGACGGTTTTACAGTTGGAGAGCACAGAGGAGTGCTCTACCCCTAGGACAGGGCTCCAATAAGGAGAATCCCCTGCAGCCGTAATGACAACAGAGGCCCTTTCCACAGAAGGTATCACAAATCCTTCTCGCCTGAACTGAGGACCTGGTAGGAACAATCCAGGCACCAGCCAGTTAGCTGCCTGAAGGCTGGATCCGGTCTAGGCTCCCAGCGAGCTAGGCAGGCTCCTCCTATGTGTGGCTTAGCATCAACTTGACACATTTTGGCCTGTTCCTGCTGCCCTAACTCAGGCTACTTTAGTGAACAGAGGCTTAGAGGATTTGTAGGCCTGAGAGACGTGGTGCCCTGTGCACTGTGAAATTGCAGAGAACTCAGAAGCATTCTTTTAGAGGGGTGAGAACCTTTTTTTTTTAATTTACTTATTTATTAAGGATTTCTGCCTCCTCCCCGCAACTGCCTCCCATTTCCCTCCCCCTCCCCCGATCAAGTCCCCCTCCCTCATGTGCTCGAAGAGCAATCAGGGTTCCCTGACCTGTGGGAAGCCCAAGGACCGCCCACCTCTATCCAGGTCTAGTAAGGTGAGCATCCAAACTGCCTAGGCTCCCCCAAAGCCAGTACGTGCAGTAGGATCAAAAACCCACTGCGATTGTTCTTGAGTTCTCAGTAGTCCTCATTGTCTGCTATGTTCAGCTAGTCCGGATTTATCCCATGCCTTTTCAGACCCAGGCCAGCTGGCCTTGGTGAGTTCCCGATAGAACATCCCCATTGTCTCAGTGTGTGGGTGACCCCTCGCGGTCCTGAGTTCCTTGCTCGTGCTCCGTCTCCTTCTGCTCCTGATTTGGACCTTGAGATTTATGTCCGGTGCTCCAATGTGGGTATCTGTCTCTGTCTCCTTTCATTGCCTGATGAAGGTTAATATTCATGAGGATGCCTATGTGTTTGTCTTTGGATTCACCTTCTTATTTAGCTTCTCTAGGAACATGAATTATAAGCTCAATGTCCCTTATTTATGGCTAGAAACCAAATATGAGTGAGTACATCCCATGTTCCTCTTTTTGGGGGGACCTTTTTCATAACTAGTGGTATTTAGTGTTTGGTGGTGCCTTAGTAGACGTGCCCAGGCCTCTGAGACTACCAAACAGGGGGAGATGCAGTGTGGGAAAGCCTAGGGAGAGTGAGTCTTGCCTCCTGCAATCCAAATGAGAAAAAAAGGGGACCTATTTCCTCCTCTGCCTTCTAACTCTTGACTCCAGAGAGGAGACAACTAAGCCCTTCATGGAACATCTTCTATATGGACAGGATATTGGCACTGGAGAGTCACGTTAACCCAGGTCTGGCCCAATACTACAGCCTATGATTTGTGCCACAGGAAAGTTCAAGAGCGAAGAGTTCATTATCTCTAGGATGGAGAAAGAGAAAGAGCAAGTCTGTCATGGTACACTTGACGGTCCATATCTCCATCCTATCGGTTCATGGTACACATCTTCAATTCTGGTACCTGGAAAATTGAGGCAGGAAGAGCTCATGAGGAGGGCTAGCCTGGGCTACACAGAGAGACGTTGAGGAGGAGGGGAGGAGTGGAGAAGGAGAAAGGGAGGGAGGGGAAGGAAAGATGAGGAGAGGAGGGCTAAGAGAGAGACAGAGAGACAGACATAGAGATTGAGTTAGTCTTGCATATGTTTCCTTGGGTAGAGAAGTCTCTTGGTACATTGACCAGGGCCTTCCACACTAAGTGCTCAATGCATTTCCCAAAGACAGAGGCCATGCCAGACACTGCCTAGGTACTTTTCTTTGAGAAATGGACAGAACCCTCACATAGAGCTTGGAGGCTACAATAGCCATGATCTGTCCACCATCTGACTCCCCTTGGAGAAGGGCCAAGTATTAGGACAAAAAGGATCAAGAACAACAGGACATCCTCAACAATGGCATAGCTGCTTCTGGGCCAAGAAGCAGGGGCGGCCTAGATGTGTTAAGAGACACTGACTTGGAGACCAGCGAGATGACCCAGTTGGTAAGGTGTTGGCTATGCATGTGTTTAGACCCAGCACCCACAAGGAAATCCAGGCATAGTGGCACATGCCTACAGTCTGAGTGCTCAAGAGGCAGAGGCAAGAGGATCCCAGGAGCTTCCTGGCCAGCTTATCATCCGGAATCAATGAGTTCCAGGTTCAGTGAGAGACTGAACTGTTTTTAAAAAAGAAACAAGATGGAGAACAATTGAAAAAGATAGCCAGCATTAACTATGGCCTACACACATATGTACATATATACACACAAACATGTACACGCTATGTCATATACACATGAAAGGAAAAAGGGTGAACCTTTAAGACTCTTGATTATAATTTGCATATATGCTGCTTTTCTAATTTTCAAAGAACTTCTTCCATTTAATGAGCAACTCAGTTGGCTCCGGGAAAGGCAAGGGAGAGCTGCATTTGAAAAGCCAGCTTCCACTTTCCACCCTCTTGGTGCTTGACAGAAAACTTCCTGTAGGCAGGTCAATGGTTAGCCATTACTGGGAGCACTTTGATGGAATTTATTTCAGGCCAAGACGTGCCCTCCCTTGGAAAGAAAACTCCCTCCTTAGCATTCTTATTCAAAAACAATTATTTACATCAGGAAATAAGGGGAGGGGCATAGGAAACCACCTTGATTAGAACAGTCAAGGTTTCCCAGAGTCTGTTTTGGTTAAATTCAGTGTTGGGAAATACACGGCTTTCCAAACATTTAACATCCAGCATGTGACCAATAGCTCTGAATTTTAGCATGACCTCTCATGGGCAAATTACACTGGATAAGCCTACAGGTGTTTCTCTTGCTGATCACGCGGTGCCGTCAGCCTGGCGGGCGGGCAGAGTAGGATTGCCCAGATTGTGTCTTCTGAGGCAAGCGGCTCCCTTTCCCGCCTCCCAGATGGAGCAGCTACACTGCAGGCTGTCAGCTGTGTTCTTCCACCCTTAACAAGAGGTTCAAGTACTCCAGGGTTTCCTCAGCCACGCGGAACTGAGAAGTCCATGCTCTTTCCAGCAGCTACCTAGAAGTAGCTGCTTAGTGAGGAGGCTGTAGACAAAGTGCCCCACTTTGGGGAACAATGTAGCCAGTCCATGTACCTGGCCCAGCCTGTTCCTAACCATGTGCTCTTCCCAGCAGGGGTAAAGATGGTTGGGAAGGATGGGTCCCTTAAGGAAACACAGGGTTCATTCCTCGAGCTCATTCCTTTAAGCTCCATCTTTCCTAGCCGATAAAAGAATTGCAAGGGAAGTGCAGGCAGAGCAGCCCCGAGCCCTTCCTCCTCACTGAGCTGAGTGGGCATGTGGTGAGCTCACAGGAGCTGTGGAGATTGGTCGGTGAGAAGCCTTGGCATGACCGAAATATAGGGAGGCTCACATTCGTGGGAATGCTGGCTATAAAAGAGCCCCAGGATGCTGCTCTTAAAGAGATTCCTAGAGGGGACTTGGTGCGGGGAGAATTGTCTGTATTCTGTCAATCATGTTATAAATAAACACTGATTGGCCAGGTAGGAAATACAGGTGGGAAAACCAGACAGGAAGTAGAAATGATGTAATGAGAATAGAAGAATTCTGGGAAGGAGGAAGTTGATTCCTCCCACTCCTGCCCTGATCACCAAAGCAGCAGGACGTGATCAGAAAAATGGGTTAATCAAGATGTGAGAGTTAGCCAGTAAGAGGCTAGAGCTAATGGGCCAATCAGCTTATAATTTATGGAGACCTATGTGTGATTTTCTTTGGGGCTAAACAGTTGTGGGGTACTGGGCGGGACAGAAAAACCCCAACAACAAGCAGGCCCAGCCTTCACATTACAGGGACTTGTCCATAATGTCACCCCTCAGAGAGGAAGCCTGAGTGCTGCGGACACAGCTAGGCCACCCACTTCCTGCCCCTCTTTTAATGTTATAAGCAGCAGTGTCAATCCTGACTAAGGGATAGAGGAACCCAAATTAGCCATCTTTTTCTCTTTTAAGGTGTGTGTAAATGTGTGTGTGTGCACACATGCACGTGAGTCTGTGTGTGTGTGGACGCGTGTGTGTGCATGCATGCCTCACACACTGTGAAGGTCAGAGGACAGTCTTGAGTATTGTTTCTCATATTTTCTTTTGTTTGAGGTAGGGCTTCCTTGTTGTCTGACATTACCCTACAGATGCCAGACTAGCTGGCCTGTGAGCTTTCAAGGGCTCCATTCCGCCTTGCATCTCACCATGTGGGTGTGGGATTACAGACACGCAGCTTTAGATAGGTGCTAGGATTCAAACTCGGCTCTCATACTCACACCATGCTCCTAAAGCAACTGAGCTCTCTCTCCAGCACATAAAAATGAAAATATTGCTCTATTCCTAACAGCTTCCCACTTTCCAAGGTGATATCTATAGAAAAAAAACCCTGACAGTTTAGAGCCAAACCCTGAACATTCAGAAGAATGCTCCCCAATCACTGGATCTAGGAATTCGACTTTAGGGTAATTTTGATGTCGGTGTTTGTGTGCTCGCTCTTTATCCACTGCGGATTTTTTTTTCTTCCAAAATGGGATCATATTATGTTGCCCAGGCTGGTTTTGAACTCTAGTATTCAAGCAATTCTCCTGCCGTAGCCTCCCAACTGTCAAAACTGCAGAAGCATGCCACCATGCCCAGTTAAGAGGCACAGTTTCTAAAAGCCGCTCTTGGAGAATCGCTGTCCGGTGAACCAGACAGGCCATACGGTGCTGGGGAAAAGGCCTTGCACGCGGGGTTAGATACACTCCAGAGCCCACAAAATGACAGATAAGAAAGAACGGGGACTCATCCTCGGAACTGGCTTGCCTGGAGTTCTCACTGAGCACTGCCAGCAGGATGAATTCCAGACACACCTTGCTTGGTAGGTGACTGGGACACTGGCCTGTCCATCAGAAGGGAGATTTCCTCCATCCCCAGAGGCCATCTCCCTTGGCATCACCGAAAATATTTGCCATGACTCTGGCTTGTTTCTAAGGCACTCTCTTTGCTCCCCGTGAGGCAGCTTGCTGCTCAATACCTACATTCTAATAAGTTATGCTGCATGGAGAAGAGAAGCTGAGCCCCTAGACACCAAGCGCACCCCAACCCTAGCATCACTTTCACTACAAAGCGGGTGGAAATTCAGAGCTCCTGCCCTTAATTCATGGATCTGCTGATGTTTTTAAAAAAACAAATTAGCATAAACTGGGGCTGTTGAGCGAGATGGTTTGGTATGTAAAGCTGCCTGCTGTGAGTTCTATCCCTGTGATCCACATGGTGGAAGGCGAGAACTGACCTCTGACCTAGACAGCTATGCTGTGGAGTGCACGCTGCCAGTCAAATCAACAGATGTAATAAGAGATTATAAACTAGCATAAATCTCGCCCGTGGTAACCTCACAGCACTCCTACGGGTACCAAGTTCCTACTGGACTTTGTCCTTAAAACACTAAATGATATAAACACTCGCGATGTGCGAAATGAGTGACCTCCTTCGCTCAAAGTCCAGAATGGAAACATGGAGCCATATACCACCAAATATAACAGCATTCATTATATGAGTGTCTCTTGTAGAAAAAGCAAAGAAAAAACACTAAGTGGTTATTTTAAAACCCAAACCCTTAAGGCTCCAGTTAAGTTCCCTTAGGGCCACTGCTCATTTTTCCGAAGCCCCCACAGCAGGTTCAAGACATAGGGGAAGAACCAGCAGGGCCACTGCTGAGCACTTCCTAGGGAAAGGTCCTTGAGGCACTATGCAGAGAGTGACAAGCCCACTAACTATTGCCACACAGTTCAGTTCATGGCCGCAGGGCCATCGGCCACCTGAGATATGGAACTTTGGTGTCGCTGACCAGTCTGGACTCGTTCACAAAGCACAGGAACCAGGTGGGTTCAGTACATCTCTATGCTCACGGATGAGGTGACCCTGGTTCATAATGGAATCCAGAACTTCTAATTATCTGACCTTATCCGGTTTCTGGAAGCGCCTGGTGTCAGGAGAGTGTCCTCACTTCCTTCCCTCACCCAGGAACTCCTCTACTCCCACCCCCTGCTTATACTTGTCTTCAAGATTTCATCCAGGTCTCCTAGACCACTCTACAGTGACAACTTACACGATAAATCGTACTGCTGAGACTTCAAGCACCCTTGAACCATGTCATGCAGCTGAGTCTTCCCCAGTAAATAAGAAGTCAAAGTTAAGCCCAGAACTTCTCAATTACTCACTCAACAGCGTGTGCTCACTTGGAACCAAGGTGTGCCTAATTCCTGGTCTTTCTGCTACGGTACTTTTTATATTTCAAAGACATTTATTCTATGTGTATGTGTGTGCATGCCTGATGGATGGATGTACACCAGGTGTCCGCAGGAGCCTGGAGAGGCCAGAATTGGCACAAGATCAGCAAGAACTGGAATTACAGATGGCTTTAGGGCATCATATGGGTGCTGGCAGCTCACCCTGGATCCTCTGTGAGAGCCGTATGTGACCCTAACTGCTGAGCAGTCTCCCCAGTCCTGAAGTTATAACGATTTATGGACCTGGAGAAATTCATCTCTGGTTCTGGAGCTCCATTTACATTGCGTCTAGAATTTCATATTAGAGAATGAGGAGCATGAGCAACAGCTGCCCCCTCGCTGGACTTTTCTCTGATATGTCATCTGAGTCACCCCAAACTCTACCACACTCCTACCACACAGGCATCCAATCTACCACGCTTTGTTTTTAATCAATAAAGAAAAATCTTGGTAGGTATTCATTTCCCACAATACTTTATAGGCAACAGCTGACTTTTGACTATCTCTAGGTCAAAGTATGTAGCTGCCCTTTAAGGTTCTTTTTTAAGTAATGCAATATATTTTTAAAAACATCAATAGGGAATTTCTAATATTAAAAAAACCACAAACCTTTGGAATGAATACTGCATGTATGACTCTTACCCTCTTTGGCTGGCTTGAAACTTGTTTGTCTTGCCATATAAGCATGCCCATAAGAAGTCCAAACAAGCTCTGAGTTATATAGCATTTCACACTTTTAGGGGCTATAATTAAAGTGATAAGATTGTGGCAATGGTCCTAGAACAGATTAAGGACATAATTCTGATGAAAGAGGGCTTTGGGTCAGTAAAAGTACAGAGCCAACACGGTTTGATTGAACACGACTCTGGCAAAGCATCAGTAATAATCCTATATTCACGGAACACTTTTGCAGAGCTGGTCCATGCAAGGTCCTGGAACTTTCCCTGGTCAAGTGTTGAATTTGGATGTGACTGCTGTGCTGTGTTAAATGAAGTTAGAAGACAGGAGTGGAGGAGTGGGGGGTGGGGGAGGGGGGGCGCAGTGTCTCTCTGGAACCTGCCACAGAGGCTTGTGATGGCATGAACCGGGTATAAGCCAAGTGGTTTCTGTAACTATGTTCTTCTTCTATTTAGAAGTGTATCAGAGAGCCAGGGATATGGCTCAGTCAGAAAGGTGCTTGTGCAAGCACAAGGACCTCAGCTCCATCCCTGGGACCCAGGTAGAAACGATGGACAAAGTAGCATGCTTGCAATCCCAGCACTGGAGAGGTGGAGACAGGCAGGTCCCTGGGTCTCAGCACTCAGCCAGCACAGCCCACTTGGTGAGTTACAGGTCTCATTTTTTTTTTCCAAGTAGATGATGCCGGGGGAAGGACACCTACAGTTATCCTCTGGCTTCCCCACGAACACATATAACATGCACAGATAAACACCAGCATCTGCATGTATGTGTGTGTACACAACACAATTACACAGGGACAGAAAAGCGTCGAACGGGATGCCTGAGAAACCAGACACTAACCAGGCCAGGGTCTAGGGAAAGACGTCCACAAGGAAGCGCCCACAGTCAGGCTGAGGCACACTGAGGAAGAGGAGCTGTCTTGTAGGAATTTGGCTCCAACCATTTCAGGTAGCATTTAGTATACTATGTGTAACTCTTCCACAGAGAAGGTCCAGGTGAGGTGTGCTGTTCTCCCATCTTTCTACTTAGCAGAATACTGAAGTGAAACCAATCCCAAGAGCAGTGTACACGACGAACTTTAAACACGGGACCTGACCAGAGACAAAAAGGTAGGACGCAGGCCTCTCAGGCCCAGCTGGTCCGTCTACCCTCCGATGCTGGGCCTATCTTAGAATCACACACTCTAACCTGCTGGTGCCTTTCTTTTTTTTCCCTTCCTCATGGTGTTTCTATAGAACAATTCCAACTGATTATACAGTAAACAGAACTCGGTAGGAATAAAAGCCTCTTGAGGACTAGGACACCGGGGAGAGGAGGCAAGAAGGGAGGACTCTCAGAGATAATATGGGTCAGCCACGGAGGTTCCCACCTTTGTCAGCACGGGGAATCTGGGAATCTATGCATGCTGGCACATGCCCGTCGTCCCCACTCAGTGTGAGGTTGGGGATGGAGGAGCACTTGACAAATTCAAGACCAGATATGGCAACTTACAAGTGTAATGATCTGCCCTGTCCCTTTAAGGGACAAGCCACGCCTACTCCCTCTCCTGCCTGCTGAGGCAAGCTGATCTTTAGCTTCTAGTCTGAGTCCCTTACCCTCTCCCCCGCCCCGTCTCTCCTAGAGGCAGCTTCTGAGCTTCTGTCTCTCCCCATTTCTGCCCTTCCCCCCTCTGTCTGTCTGTCTCTCTCTCTGCTCTTCCCCCTTCTTCCCTTCTCTTCCATAATCCACTAAATAAATATCCAACTTCACTCTGCATGGTGTGCCTATCCGTCTTGGTCTGTCACTCACCACGCAGCTTCCTGCCTAGGACCTGGCTGCCTCTGTGGCTTGCTGTGGTCTCAGGACCCACTCCCCACTGCTGCCACTTGGGGACCTGCCACTTGGCAGCCTTTTACTTTTACCATTACAACAAGAGTCTCTCAAAAACTAACAGCAAGACCAACAGGTATATAGTCTTTATTGAAATTGCAAATTTACTTTACTTTTGATTCTTATTAACCTACTAATGCCCATAATATTAGCACAAACTGTTTTTCCCAGTAGTCAACTTTTAGCATTTAACCATAGTGATATATTTTGCTTATTTTTAATTAATTATTTTTTTTTACTTGCACAGTTAGGGTCTCACTTTGCAGCCCAGGCTAGCTTAGAACTCACGGTATAGCTCAGGCTGGCCTCAAACCCATGGTGATCTTTCTGCTTCAGGTTCTTAAAGGTTGAGAACAAAGGTATGGGCCACCATGCCAGTATATTACCATGTAGTTTTTAATGTAATAAAAAAATAAGCTAGGCCTGGTAGTATAGACCTGTAATTCCAGCCACTGGGGAAACTGAAGAAGCATATGAGAAGTTTAAGGTCAGCTTCATCTGATCCATTCTGTCTCGTAATTAAAACGTGTGAAGAGGGCTGGGGACATAGATGTGGTGGTGCCCATGTTGGTCAAGGCCCTAGTTTCAATCTGTAGTATTAATATCAGAAAAATAAAAGGAGGATTCTTTAAGGGAGCCCGCCACATCCAATTACATCAGAACCCGAGGGTCAGAGGGCATGTGTTTGGATAGCTACAAGAGAGACCACCGCAAAGAAAATGTCATGCTATGCCTCATGTACAGAAAAGGGAGATCATTCACACAGAGACAGCAAAACACAGGCTGGCTTTTTTTTCTAGCATTGAATTATTAGTAATAGAGTGTTGTTCCATGGGGCAAATTCTTCCAGGTGGCAGAATCTGACATTTACACAATGCACAGTATATTAATCTACATTGTATCAAGATGCAAATGGGATAATATGCACAAGAAGACACTTCCGAGCTGTTAAGTCTCTTTTGAGCTATTCTTCATGGCCTTTGCTGTTTCACTTAGGAATCAATGACTAAGTCGACACCTTTCTGATTATGTGGACCAGCGACTGTGAAGCTTCTCCAGGACAATGGGCAGAGATTCCTGCGGTTCCTTCCTGTGCTACAAAGTTACCACCACCCTCCCAGAAGCCAGCAGGAATGAAAGTTAGGTCAGAAACACACATGTGCTTTTCTCTCTTTAAACCCCAAGGCCAGTCTGAGCAACTCTAAATGCCTGAATTAAGAAAGCAAAAGCATCATGGACAGAAAGATCAATGAGCTCATCATGTCTACGTAAAATAATTTTGTTTTAATACTGCTTTATTCTTTTTCTGTTCGTGTTTTGTCTTTCATTTTTTCCCTGAGACAGGGTTTCTCTGTGTAGTCCTGGCTCTCCTGGAACCTGTTGTATAGACCAGGCTGACCTTGAACTCAGAGATCCGCCTGCCTCTGCTTCCAGAGTGCTGGGACTAAATGCATGCACCACCACTGTCTGGCTTACTTTAACATCTTATATGCTCAGCGCTCTGAGGCAAAGGCTACCTGTCCCGCTAGTCTAGGCCCTCTGGGCTGACGACGGGTATCAAGAGAAAAGCGGAGTTCACAAATGCCTGCTATGAACCTGACGGCCTGTGGGACACAAACTACTTAGGAAAGAAAAACTTCCTACAGTTTGTTTGTGGACAGACACGATTTCCAACAAGTCAGAATATGTCAGCTAGATGGAATGATTTGGTTTCGACCACTGGAAATAAACACCCCCAAGTTACTCCCAAATGCCTCATTCCTACTACACGTGGCAGCCTGGGCTGTGACCGGACAAAGGACAGGCTCTGAACTGTAATCAAGATTAGTCAGTGTGCAAGCTTTTGGGAAATGAGCGGATTGTGAGCACAGAAGATACGGTTAGGAAACGTGGGGGAGCAAGTCTGATTCAGTCCTTCAGATTGCCTGCCCTTGGCGGGGCGAAGTCTGAATTAAGTCCTTCACACTGCCTGCCCTTGGCGGGGCGAAGTCTGATTCAGTCCTTCAGACTGCCTGCCCTTGGCGGGGCGAAGTCTGAATTAAGTCCTTCACACTACCTGCCCTTGGCAGGGCGAAGTCTGATTCAGTCCTTCACACTACCTGCCTTAGTCTTTGTTTCTCTTTGGCATTAAACAGATTTCTCTCCATGAGTTTTTACACAGCTCCTCTAAATTCATTCTGCAATTCTGAATTCAAAACTGACGATCCCCTTAGGAGTGTTAGTAAGTTACAGTCAAAGATGGCTTCAAGGCAGGCTCTCTGCTTAATGTCCCCTGAAGTCCTGAGCAGGGGCTCGGGCCACCTATGCAAGCAGGCTCTCCAGCCTCAGTGACTTTGAATGTAGTATGGAGGAACTGGATCTTCAAACGAGCCAAGTAGTCTAACTGAAGTCAGAGTAGACCACACTGGCCTAAGATATTCCAAGGCATCTGCTGTCTGTCTGTCTGTCTGTCCTTTAACTATTCTTACATGTCATTAAACTGCAGCCCAACTGCTATTTACCCTTCCCAGTCCCTGCCCACACCCCTTTTCATGTTCACCTTCCCCCCAGGAATGCCTGTGGCTCTCCAGTTCTTTTAGCTGAAACCATAGTTAACCCTCAAGGCCAGTTCAGTTCAATGTACTGACTACTCCCAGGCACCTGTTGTGGTACGGATAAAGGAGTATAACCTAGGCAATGCAGAGATCCTGCCTCCAAGGGTCTTCCGGTCAGAGAACACCAGATGTCAGAATCTCCTAAGACATTCACTCCACCCAAACACTTTCCTCTCCACCACATGCATGCAGGTGTTAAACACCAACAATGCCCATCTGAGTAGGGATCAACTCTGAGATGTCAGTGACATTCACCAACAAGTCCAGCAAGAACAGAATATGATGCTAACCTGTGTGTCTGTGAAGAAGACAGCTATGGAGGGAACTGGAAGCCAAGTCCTGCGTGTGAGCAGGCCTCAGAGACACCTCCACCAGATTCAATACTGTCTTCTCTATTTCTCGAATGAACAACAGGAAAACACTTGAAAGAACAATAGCTAGCATAGGCTCCAGAGGAGGAAAGCACAGCCAATCTAGAACGGCCACTTCGAGCCTGGGGGGGGGGGGGCTGTAGGTTTGGGGTTTTGTTTATTTGTCTGTTTGATGACTTGGACCTGTAAGCCCCAGGTTCAGCCCCAGGTTTATTTAACAAGGCGGCTCTGGAGCACCAGTGTGGAGCTTTGAAGTTCAGCTGGGCCAGGTGTCATGATGAAGCGAAAAGGGAAGTGGGACCATGAAGATTCCAAGTCCCTGGAACTACTGCTCCTGCAGGAAGGGGTGAGCCAGACGAGCTGGGAAGGCAGCAGCAGGGGGAGGGTGAAGTGGCCACGACAGGAATACAAAGCACAATGAATTACAAGCATCATGAGATTCCTGACAGCTTCTCACTGTAGCTGCTTACTAAATCTCCCTAACCGGATGACTAGAGGCCATCACTATCTTCATTCTGGAGATAAAGAAGCCAAAATCCAGAGCAGTTTAAATAGCTTGACTGACATGGTACAGTTAGTTAAATCAGGGGTGAGTTGAAGCCACAATGACCATTTGGAGCCACTCCCCCAGCCCCTCTGAACAGACTGCATCTCAGTGGGATTCTGGATGTCCAAGAAATGAGAAAAATTGCATTTCAGAAACATTCCCTGATACCTACTAAAATCCAGGAACTATACAGGCACTTCAAATGATGCCCAGCAAGATATGATGCCCCCATGAAGAGAACCACAGATTTCTTTATGGCAATAAGTCGCAATGCTCAAAGCCATCCAGCATCTAAAGGTCCCACGAGCTAGGCTGGGAGGCTCAGTGTGTCCTCTGAGCTAGCTCCTCGGATGCAGGAGAACCACAGTACAAGGCTTTCCTGAGTTACATAACTAGTTCAAGGCCAGCCTGGAAACTCAGATTCTGTCTTAACATACAAAGTAGGCAAAGGGATGGGCAGATAGTATAATGTTCGTGTTTTTGACCAGTGTGTATGAGGCCTGGGTTTAATCTCGAATACAACCAGCAACACAAACTGAATAAATCATTTATTTCTGACACTCCCCTATTTGATGCTGCGAGAGGGAATCTGTCTTATTATAAAGAATGGTTTAGGTCTGCAAGCTTGATGCACACAACAAGGGTGTCAGAAGCAATATCTGGACACACATCGTGTATGTGTGTACATGTGTGTGTACATGTGTGTGCGTGTGTGTGTGTTCTGGTCAAGGTATCATTATCCTTCACTTCATCTCTTGAGACATTTCAAATCTCTTCATGAAGGACTCCAGCAAGGACAGAAAACTATTTCGGAGGTAGGACCTTTAGCCACCTCATGCCTGGAGTCTCTTCTGGAACCAGTTCACCTGAAGTTCACACGGCACTTGGGAGCGCACAGCAGTCTGAACTCTTGGCCCTGCGAGATATCCTTCCCACTGGTGAGCAAACAAGTGGTGGGGACAAACAGTTTTCACACAAGTCTTCATTGTACAGGGATAAGATCTGGAGAAACAGTTCCCCCTGGTTTAGATGTCTTTATTCAAATGCCACACTCAGAAAATTCCCCAGCCGACTGTGCCAAGACCCAACATTGGCTCTCCCGTCTGGGAACGTCAACAATTTGGCATTTGCCTCCACTTCTCTCTAAAGAGAAATCGAAATGCTATGTAACCATTTGGTTTTGTTCGCCTCAAGATTATACCCACAGCATAAAAGGCTTAGAGGGATGGTAAACAGGAAGGGGCCCTAGCTGCCTTGGCCATATTCAATGGCTCTCCCTCTGCCTTTCCAGCTTAGATGAGGCAAGGACTAGGTTCAGTCCCAATCCGGGGCTCTGAGTGCACTCCGACATGCAAATTTGAAATAACCTTTAAAAAGGTCACTCACCTAACCTTCCTTCCACTTCAACTTTTTTAACATTTATTTTTATTTTATGTGCATGGATGCTTTTCCTGCATGTATATCTATGCACCAAGTGTATCTGCTTCCCACAGATGCAGGAAGAGAGCATCAGACTCTCTGAATGAAGTTTCCGAAGTCGTTAGTGGCTATACGAAGGTTAGGAACTGACCCTGGGTCCTCTGCCTGAGCAGCAGGTGCTTTTAACTGCTGAGCCGTCTCTCCGGACCCTCCTTCAACAGGCCCCGTTTATTGGCAGTGGGGCATATACATATAAGTCTTTGCAGCCAGTGCCTTTTTTCCTTTTTGGTACAGGGGCCATGATCTTTAAGACCCTTTCTGTGGCTCCCAAAGGCCTCCTCAGAGCTCCAGGGATCTGGATGTCACTTAGAGCAGGTTCTGTAGGCTAAACAGCAGCCTGAGAGGGAACAAGAGACACACAAAATCCTGCTCTCAGAAGCCATCTCTTTCTAAAGTGTGATTGCTGGCTCAATAATGACTCAGGTATTTTTCTACATCTTTTGAAAAAAAAAAATGTCAAATGAGTGAAACAATGCGAGCTATAGTGTTACCAGGGCAGGAACAGGAACATTAGTTGCAGGGACATTCGACCCTTCCTGAGTAGTTTATGTAACGATGCATCACTTAACCAAAGCACATTAGCTGATAATCCCTTTCTGCCTTGTCACGGGCAGCACCTCCCTGCTTTTCTCACACGCAGGTTAATGAGTGATGTAAGGGGGGGAGCAAGGCTCGGGGCTGCTTGCACAGAAGTTGGCCTGGAGCCTGGGCTCCTTATCTTCAAGCCCTCGCTGTCTTCCATTAGAAAAGGTGCCCCATTGCCCCACTCACCCTCCCAGTGAAGGGGTCCCAGCAAGCCCAGAAAGGCCGAGAAAGTCTCTTGCAGCCCTCAGAGGAGGTTTCTTTCTGGGAGTGTCTGTGTCTTGGAGGGAACCTGGCTTGTGGCCCTGGAAGAAAGACACTGTCAAGGGAGGGAAGCATGAGAAAGTCAGCCAGTGGAAGTACTGGGCCCAGGGCATGGGCAGCAGCTATGGAGACCTGAGGCCTAGGAGGCCTGGGCCTTAGTAGAAAAGTGAGTGCTGGCAACTCTGCCAGCCTAGGCCAGGTTTCTCTGAGGTGGGGGAGCCAGACTTCCCTTGGCCCTGCAGAACTCTCTCTGTCTGAACACTGCCCTGGCCTCTCACTGTTTCTTCGAGGCTTCAGGACAGACTCTCCTCCACACTTGTGGCCACTTCTCCTGCCAGGGAAATTGTAAAGCATCCACACGGCCTCTTGTAGGAGGATTTTCATGACTGCGCCAGCACAGAGAGAATTCCATCAGGTGTCTTAATCAGACGTGTGGGTGCCCTCACATGGTGCACCTCAGGTTTAACTCAATTGTGTTGTTTTCCAAAATAACTTCAACTCATTCTCCTTTCCAGCCACCAGGACTTCCTCGCTGGACTGTACAGGCAGGAACATGTCTGCTATAAGACCTTAGCATGGGCAATGTCCTCTTCTTGGGCCTTCCTCCCCGGGGTGTCTGACTGGGTCACTCCTCTCACTCCCATCATGCCTCTGCTCGTATGTCACTGTCACATTGGGTTACAACACACACACACACACACACACACTCATGCACACACACACACACTCATGCACACACACACACACTCATGCACACACACACACTCATGCACACACACACACTCATGCACACACACACACTCATGCACACACACACATACACACTCATGCACACACACACACACTCATGCACACACACACACACTCATGCACACACACACACACTCATGCACACACACACTCATGCACACACACACACTCATGCACACACACACTCATGCACACACACACACACTCATGCACACACACACACACTCACACACTCATGCACACACACACTCATGCACACACACATACACATACATTCACACACACTCATGCACACACACACACTCATGCACACACACACACACTCACACACTCATGCACACACACACTCACACACACACTCATGCACACACACACATTCACACACACACACTCACACACTCATGCACACACACACACTCACACACTCATGCACACACATGCACACACACACACTCATGCACACACACATACACACACATTCACACACACACTCACACACTCATGCACACACATGCACACACACATTCACACACACACACTCACACACTCATGCACACACATGCACACACTCACACACTCACACACTCACACACACTCACACACTCATGCACACACACACTCACACACTCACACACACTCACACACTCACACACACTCACACACTCATGCACACACACACACTCATGCACACACACATTCACACACTCACACACTCACACACTCATGCACACACACACACTCACACACACACTCACACACTCATGCACACTCACACACTCATGCACACACACACTCACACACACACACTCACACACTCATGCACACACTCATGCACACACACACTCACACACTCATGCACACACATGCGCACACACACACACACTCATGCACACACACACTCACACACTCACACACACACACACTCACACACTCATGCACACACACACACTCACACACACACACTCACACACTCACACACTCATGCACACACACACACTCATGCACACACACACACACTCACACACTCATGCACACACACACACATGCACACACACACACACTCACACACACACACACACCATAATCTTTCTTAGCACACTCACTCTCTCACATTTTGTGAGTCTCATTTGTTACTGCATTTGATGCTTAAGTAATCTGTTTATTACCTTTTTGAGATTGCACGTATGTTCTAAATAAGTGGCTTCCCAGCTATTTTTGTTCATTGCTGCGTCCCTAACAGAACAGAGCTTGCATGTAGTAGATACATGGTAAGCGTGTGCTGAATGAGATTAGTTATTATAGCAGCTCCTCTGTGGCAAGCCACACAGAATTAGGAGGGACACATACACACATTACTTACGTGTGTGTATAAGCATGAATGCTCACATACCTACCTTGTGTACATATTTACATATGTTATGGCTGGCACCTATACTAGAAGCTTCATCTGGGTTCTGTCCAGGGTGCTAGGCTTCCTCTGAGGAGCCCAAATGTGGGCTGTGACGAAACAGGCGTCAATGCTGGCCTTTCTTGTGTTTCAGAGGACAGGTGAGCAGTCTCTCCACATTCTCAAAACCGAGAGTCGGATTGAGAAGACGGTCTGACCAGGAGAGAACACGATGTATGATACGCAATCCCCGAAGCGTGCTGCCCCTTCCAGAAGGGAGCAAAGGGAAAGCCTGCACCATTGCTATCCCTCACAGGCTCTTTACTGTGGGCCTGACGCTCGTGGGTAAGGACTGAACTCAAGCTACTTCATCTGATCCTCATGCCACTCTATAGACTTGGCAGTATCTCCCACCTAAGGTTTACACTGTGCTTTGAAAGACCCATAAAACACTCAGAGACAGCATTAAAGTATATATACCCAGAGTTTGGACACTCATAGACTAGTTTTTCATCTCAGGATGCTCAAGATACTAAGTTTTTTTTTTTCAAAGCAAAATTTCTAAATGCCCAAGTGTTGACTGCCATCTCCAGAATGACCTGAATCAAGTCCTTCCTTGCTGATGGGTTGGAGCATCTGCTGAGATTTGGTGGTCATCCTGGGCACATTAACAGATTTTAGGGAGCCCTAGACAATGCCCTCTGAGGCTATGGCGCTCTCTAAATTGAAACAGTCTTTAGGACAAGCTCAAGGCTGTCCTCACACTGGTGACTCCCCAGGTATCCTCTCAGCAGAGCCCACTTTCTCTTCTGAGTCATTGGTAGGAATTCTATGGCTTTCCAGACTCCATTCAGCTCAGCTGAAATGCCACCTCCTATACCCAGGAGGCCCCGAGTCACCAACATCTTGGAACTCAAAGGGTTCAGCACCAGATTATGTGATAGCCTGTGCTGCCTACTGCCTAGATGGACATCTCAGAGAAGATGACTACTTCCCTAGTCTTACGAGTCCTAGAGTAGAACCCAGGGTAGTCACTTGCTGGTTCATCTTAAGCTAATTCTCTCGGGGCAGGGAAAATGGCTCAGTCAGTAAAGAATTGTCATGAAAGCATTAGAAGCTGAGCTCGATCCCCAGCACCCATGTCACGGCCTGTGTTATCCCAGTGCTGGGAAGCAATGATGGGTGAGTCCCTCGGGAGTGACAGCTACTCAGCCCAGTCAGTGAGCCTTGGGTCATACATAGTAAGAGACTGTCTCAGAAGACAAGGTACATGGTGCCTGAAGAATGACATCTGAGGTTGACCTCTGTCCTCCACATACACACCAGCCTCCAACAGAGCTAACTCTGTCCAATAAGAAGGCGACTAACTATCATGAGATATGTCAAGGCACGGAAACCCCCCCCACTTACATTTAAAAACTGAAAGTCTCCCAGCTTCAGTTAATCATTGCCTCCAAGAGTGCAGCTTCTGCTTTGCCATTTAACCCATCTTCTTGGAAAACCTCCTTTGGAGAACTCTGTCGCCGTAAGAGCATGAGTTTTATAATCAGCAAAGGCTACCCCTAAAGACTGTCAGAAGACAGTGTGGGGCTCTGTTGCAGAAATCTCCCATCTTGGCCATCTTTCCACACCAGGCTTCGGGAGAGAGACAGAAGACAGCTGCCTCAGCTGGGCGATGGTGGCGCACGCCTTTAATCCCAGCACTCGGGAGGCAGAGGCAGGTGGATCTCTGTGAGTTCGAGACCAGCCTGGTGTACAGAGTTAGTTCCAGGACAGGCTCCAAAGCCACAGAGAAACCCTGTCTCGAAAAAAAAAAAAAGAAGACAGCTGCCTGTCCCTGATTTTGCTCTCCAAGGAACCATTTGTGATGTGTTTTCATTACTGCTGATGAAAATGAGAAGCCTAAACCCAAAAGGAATGTCTGGCTCACCTTCCTCACCTCCCACCCTCTCAGAAATGCTCAGTCTACAAACCCTCCTTTTGGCCTCTTGTTATGGCTCCTTGAGGGGAGGCTGTTGGGTCTCCACTCCTCCACTTTCCACAATGGCCAAGAATGAGATGGTCCTGTCCCTTCTAAGAAGGCTCCAGGTCTATGCAGTGAAATCTTGAGACCTTACAAGTAGTGCTGGCAACAGCTACTTCGGTCCACACTCTCATGTTTTCAGTGCATGATGGAGTCTTTGGCAATGAGCTCTCTTCTCAGAGTTCCCATACACTGGCAGGTTGCGTACATGGATGCTAAGCTGGGAAATGCAAACTTGTATGAGAAACTTCACACGATGATCAATCAGAGTCATTCTCAGTGAGGAGAAGTCAGAAAGGATTAGAGTACCTCATTCTGTTCTCAGCTTCCCAATTAGGACCTTCTAGAGTTACGGGCCCTTTGGTAAATCAGCCAAACTGACTTTCTTACTTCAGTCAATATGACTCCAACCATCAACACATCATCATTGCCTGAGCATTTTTCAGCCTAGCCAATGAAAATGCCCAAGTCATCCAGCAACTTTCTGAGTTTTTTTTTTTTTTGAGAGGCAAAAGAAGTAGATGGAAGTCTTTTAACCAAATGCACGGCTGATGGCAGGCAGGGAGAACGGTTCAGGAAGGCTGCAGTGAAATAGGATAAGTACTCCAGCAAACTCAGGCCACTTTAGGGAAGCGATGCTGGCTTTCTCAGGAAGTGTCAGGGAGTGGAGAGCTCATTCCAGGGGTGAAGGTTGCCTCTTTCCCCTTCCCAAAATTAACAGTCCCGGGAAGAGTCGAGACACACATCCTGCCCATCCTCACAGATATCAAGGAGATAAAGTGAAACAGTAATATGCAATCAGAACACACTTTGAAAGCTGTCTTGGCACCCACTATGTAGACAGGCAGCCTTTGAGCTCACAGAGTCTGCTCCCTTTTGTCTCCAGAATGCTAGCACCACCAAGTCCAGTTTGTGCACATGAATCAAAAAAGCCAGGAGCTGGTGAGAAGATAATATACAGATAGTAGAGAGTTTGGGATGGATGGAAGGGTCTGGGGGGAATCAGGATGGAAGAAGAGTGTGGGGGGGGGCACCAGCATCACTAGACAGACAGCGCTGGGCCATTCGTACTAACAGGAGAGCAGGAGGTTTGGTTAACGCTGGAATTTCCAGCAAGCAAAGGCTGAGATTGCAGAGCGCAGCTTCAGAACCAGGAGAGCTGGCAAATTACTTTACAGGCGTGGGTGGTATCCTGACTTGTAGAACGTGATAGTAAAAGTAAGCAAACTATTTTGATCAGGTTTGAAAACGTCAATGAGTGATTTCAAATAAAAATCTAAGTGGCTACCCTCTTCAGATCTACTGTTTCTGTTAGTACCCAGAGCAGGATGTAAGGGAAGCCCACTTAAACACGCATTCCCACTCACATGGAGCTTGCTCCCTCAATCACACAGTCGGTGCTTAAACTTAGGATGCACTCTGGGGAATCCAGTGTATTCTGGACTGCGTAAAGCAAACACCCAAGTTCCCACCAACCAGAAGGGGGGAATGCAAATTGAAGGCTGTTTTCAGAAAGAAAACTGTACCAACTCTGTGGATGACAAAACCAACAAGGAGAGGAAGCAAAGACGCATTCTGTGTCAGACAGGGAAGGAGAAGCAGTGGATTCAGAGGAGGAAAGAGCCACGTCGTTTAGAAGGGGAATTCCTCTTGGTTGGGCATAACTACAATTTGCCCTGAGACAGTCCCACAGCAATGCCCCCAGGGGATGCCAATGCCAGACCTCAGTATAGTTGCTCCCACATGATGCACCACACTCAAGGATGAGTTTTCTGGAATACCAGCAATGGGAGAGAGGGGCAGACCTGGGGAATTCCCACGGTCAGTGTGCGGCTAGAATACCCAAATCATTTCGAAAATGGTATCTTCTACACTCCCCACCCCCACTGTCAAATGCCGCTGCCCTGAGGTATTCTGAGATGACAGGAAATGCTTACGGCCAGCCAGCAAGCCAGAGAAACCCTCTTGAGACTCTTGCTATGGGTTTAAAGGACACAGGCATCAGACAAGGTCAGCTGATGGACTGGTGAGAGACTGAGCTGGGTTTTCAGCAGATCTGCTAGAAGCCTGTGTGTTTGTGCATCTAGAAGCTTCTCCAGTGCGGTCCTCCCTGTATGCTAGGGATGTCTAGAAGTCTGTCCATCTTCTGAGAAGAGGAAGCCACCAGGGAGGCCATTGCCACTCTGGGATGTAAGGCTCTTGGGAGTCAGTGCACTAGGCCTCCCCCACAGCTTTGCACATGAAAACATTATTGTTATCATTGTTGTTGTTGTTTTGAGATGGGGTTTCTCAGTGTAGCCCTGTCTGTCCTGGAACTCACTATGTAGATCAGGTAGGCCTTGATCTCTGAGATCCCTGCCTGTCTCTGCCTCCTAAGTGCTGAAATTAAAGGCATGAGCCATCACTACTTGGCTACATTAAAAACATTTTTACAACTCCCTAAGTAAAAGCAGGGTCACAGGATCTTCTAGTCTTGTTCTGGGAGTGTATTCCCCTCTCTGCGTCACAGGGAGGACATTTAGGAGAAGGTGTAGTGTGGGAAATAGTTACTCAGGCACATGGCTTGGGAAGGGGGTCATTAGTTGCAAAGCCTTCTATTATAGGGACCCTAGAAAATCCCCCTTAAACATCATTTCCTCCACTTACATTTTTTTTTTTAATGCTGCAGGAGTTTGCTATTTTCTTGAAGTTTCCTCTTCCTGACTCTGTTCAGGATGACGTAGCTGTTTACTTTAAGGCTCAGGAGCTAGCCAGCATTGTAAGAAAAGAGCCTCCCCCCAACCACACACACACAGAATAAGCCACTCTTTCCATGACGTTTTTGCAGTAAGTATACATGAACAGGCTTGCTCCTGTGCAGTCTCAGCTCTGCTCCTGCCTCCTCTTTCAGAACTCACTCACCTCTATCCTGGCATCCTGGCACTGGGGGCACAAAGGAGGCCATGGTGGGAGGAGGAAGGATTAACGTCAGTGAACAAATGGGGTCTTCACTGAACGTCTCCAAAGCACTTTTATGGCCCCCTCTGTTATGGTGCCATGTTGAAACATCCACTCCTACCTGGGTGTAGTTGTCCATGAGAGGAGGGAAGATGGGGCTGACTGATAGGAAGAGGTGACATCATGCCTCTAAAGTGAAGAATGGGGGCTGGAGAGATGGTCAGCGGTCAAGAGCACTAGGTCCTGGGTTCAATTCCCAGCAACCACATGGTGGCTCACAACTACCTGTAAAAAAATCTGGTGCCAACTTCTGGCCTGCAGGGACACATGGAGGTAGAACACTGCATACATAATAAATAAATAAATAAATAAATAAATAAATAAATCAATAAATCAATCAATCAATCAATCAATCTTAAGGCGAAGAGTGGATCATCCAAGGCAGTGACTGGAATGGGAACAGCTGGGGCAATGGAGCAGAGACCACCTCAGCTCAAATCACAGTTCTCTTTCAGCTTAGATGCATGTCTTAGGACACCTGCCTCCTTCAGCCACTGGGAGGATTTATCAATGACTATAATGAGCTTTGGAAAATGACAAACACATGGTAAGTATTGTAAAATTGTCAGCTCCTTGAAGTTATAATCGTGTGTGTGTGTGTGTGTGCGCGCACACACACACACAATTGTATTAGCTACTTTGGAGACATGAGGGAAAGGAGATAATGTC
This sequence comes from Microtus pennsylvanicus, assembly GCF_037038515.1. Taxonomy (NCBI): domain Eukaryota; kingdom Metazoa; phylum Chordata; class Mammalia; order Rodentia; family Cricetidae; genus Microtus; species Microtus pennsylvanicus. Next base: position 34,291,063 of record NC_134599.1, on the reverse strand, counting down.
ACCCAGCAGCTGGAAAGGAGATGGATGAGTGGTACAGCCAGAGGCGTGTCCACAGAATACAGGCCATCATTTGGAAGGGACAACCAACAACTAAGGTTTTAAAATCTATGTGACGATTTATTAAATAATTCGTAGAGGAAAATGCAAAGGTGCCTATGATTTTCACAATACAAACTGCCAAATAAATTGCTAGGCTATATCTTCCTGGCTATAAAACAAGGCTTTTCAACCTGTGCCCTCCCTGCATAAATACTGCTGGAAACCAATGGGCTTCTGAGTCCGTGATGCTTGTATATACTAGACAGACAGACAGACAGACAGACAGACAGACAGACAGACAGATAAGTAGATAGATAGATAAAACTTTTATACCATCCTTAGTGTCCCTGAAGTTCTAGGATTATCGCTTTCTCATGGAGCTGAACAGACTCCATCCTCCCTGGATCCTGGAGTTTGTAAAATGGAAGCATTCCCTTGTCATCTTTAGTGTTTGGAAGACCGGCTCTGCTTTTCTCTATGACATCCACAGGTGCCTATTTCAGTGTTCACCCAACATCTGGGGGCCGAGGCTCTCTCTGGTTCCCAGGGCACTGGGCTGTTTTTATCCTTAGATTTACGTAGTGTTAGAGCTGTATAGAGGAGCATTGGGTCAAGCAGGTGGATGGGAGGATCCGAACTACGTGTATATAGGTCTGTTCTCCCATTTTGTTCTCTTTGTACAATGACATATCACACCAAGTCTGCTTCAATTTGGTGTGCTCTCAGCATTGAGCTCATGAAGGGTGATGGGGGGGGCAATGTTCTTTGAAATCCTCACATTGAAGGGACTGTGTCCCCAGAGGTCACTTTTCTCTGACTTGTAGGACTGTGCCTATGACCTCAGTTTGCTCATTTCTCTGACTCTGAAATTCTAGGATGACTTTAACAGGGCTTGCTTTCACCCAGGAACATGTCTCTCTCTGGGTCACCCCCTCAATCTAACCTTCCTAGGTAGGCTAGAAGTTCCTTGGACAAGAATTACATCTTTTTCTGTCCCCAGACTATCCTGATACTGAATCAAAGATCCAGCAGCTATTAGAAAAAATATTAGCTGACATATACTAACACAGAACACTTCCTCCCCAGGGGCTGGCTTGTGGTCCCGGTGTCTTTTCATACATCCGGTAGCAGTGATTCCAGTGAAAACCTGTATACCTTCTGAAGTTGACTATAATGGGAACTAACTTTTGAAAAATGAATAATCCACTCCTAAGTTTATTAGTTTTTTTCAAGTTCAGATTTTATTTTCAAGTTTTCTTCCAAGTGGGGTGTTTAATCCCCCACACTTGGGAAGCTACAGCAGGAGAAAAATGAATTTAAGGTCACTTTGGACTCAACAGCAAGTTATAGCTAACCTGGGCTACATAACAAGCACCTATTTTAATGAAACAAAACCACAGGGGAAAAAAAACTAAAGAAAACAAATAAAAAGCCCTAAACAAGAACAGCTTCCCAGCTGGAAGCACCTGTCTGACACTTCCAAGACTTGAGAAGGCTGTTTCCATCTACTGCATCCACCAGGTACCAAATTCCTCCGAGAGCACAGGCTTTATCTAGTTCCCATGATACTGGACTATTTTCTTGCAGATTAACGTGGCTTCCAAGACCATTAATAAATTTACTCAAAAGAATAAAGCTGGATAAATATGACTATGAAATGTTTCAACAGTATACTAGTATTTCGTTTGGTGCTGACAGCATGCTTTTAGTGATAACACTGGCTAACCTAGAAAATCTTCATACATTAGAGCATGATAAAGTAAGTCGGATTTAAGCTGTTGTCCCCAAAACAAACCAAAGCCGGGCTGCTTAAGTGGTGGCAGATCATCAAGGACAAAAATCAACTGCCCTGATTCCTTAGATGCTCAAACTTACTGTACTACGCTTTTCATACTCCCTTTGGAGGGCAGGGGAGAAAAGCAAACTCGTGAGGCTCCAATCCAGCCCCACAGGAGAAGGTCCAGCACTAATAGCCTATCAGGTAAGGAGCTTAGCTCCCTAGCAACCTGCACACAGACATCCCAAAGTGGATTACACGTTGCTGCTGAATCCCACAGAGATGTAGTATTGACGCGGCAAACAAATTTATTTTCACACCCACCCAAACTAAGGGGGCTGGTGGGGAAATTCTTTTTGCCTGGGATCCATCCTCATGTTCTCTTTAGAACATCATGGTGAAAACAGAATGTTCCGGCGGGGGTGGGGGGTGGGGTGGGAGGGCTGCAACTTCCTATTGGCTGTGCCGATGACACTCTCATTCCAGGAAAAGAGAGTCTGCTTAGTCTCTTGCTTCCCAAGATCAACATTGATTACCAAAGATACCAGCCCTGAACAGTTATCCCAGAGTTCCCTGGGTTACAGGCATACCGAGTCTGCCCGCCCCACTATAAATAAACCAGCTGCCATTTCAGTTATATATTGGTCTCCTGGGATTCTAGTTTCTGTTAATCTTCAGGACTCTGGCTACTTCTGGGGCAGTCAGACAGAACCAAGTTTCTGGAGGCCTACTACCTGGGTTTGAGCTCAGTCTCTACCACTTTCTGTGGCACAGCCTTTCTTTAGGATAATACGCCTGCTTCACAGGGTCTGTGTGAAGACTGAGTTAGCAGTATTTAAACTGCTTGCAACTGACCCTGGCATTTCGGAGTACTCTATGAGTTGCTGACGATACTATCATCGCTGAGCTGAGGCTGGCCCTGCAGTGGCAGAGGAATGCCAGTCCACCTAGAAGACCCGGCTCTCCTGTCAGGTTAAGCTAATGCTCTTCAGCCCCAATGTTTTTTTTTTTTGTTTTGTTTTGTTTGTTTTGTTTTTCAAGACAGGGTTTCTCAGTTGCTATGAAGCCAGTCCTGGAAGTAGCTGTGAAGAGTTCAGGCTGGCCTTGAACTTACAGAGAACCATCTGTTCTCTACCTCCCTAGTTCTGAGATTAAAGGCCACCTCTACCTGGCCAGTCCTGATGTCCTTGACTAGAATCAGTACCCACCTATGACAAAATGCCCAAGAAAATCAAGGCAAAGAAGCAAAGATTTGGGCTAGCGGTTTCAGTTCACGCCCAATTGCTTCTGGGCCTGTGCTATACAACATCTCTGCAGGAGCAGATGGCAGAGTGGAGGCTCACCTCATGGAGGGCAGGACACACGGAGCAAGAAGGAGCTGGAATAAGACACGTCCCCCAAAGACGCACCCCCACTGTGTGAAGTCCCACCTCCTGAGTGTCTGTCATCTCCCAATAGCCTATCAAATTAAGTCTAGAGCCCTCAGGGTCCAGTCACCTTCCCAATGTCCCGCCTCTGAACATGATGCACTGAGAACTAATCCTCCAATACAGGAGCCTCTGGGAAAACCCTCTGGGGTCTGCATTGGTGAGACTGTCCCAAAATGTGGCCTTCCTGGGGGATGAGAAATAGAGCAGCCCCAGCAGGAATTTCCTGAGATCTAAAAAAGGAGCAAACGCCTTCAAGGGAGCTGTAAGAAACCCCTGATCTGGTGACTTTGGTCCAATTCAAACTATGGATGCAGAATACAAAGGACAAGCTCCCTAATTCCTAGGAACAGACAAGCAAATAAGTGATTTTCACATTAACCGGCTAGAGTTGCAAATTTACAGACAGATCTTAGGGCTAAGAAACAAAACGATATCGTGCAGCATGCGTCCTCTAACTGGATAAGATTCTGGGAAGGAGTGGATCAGAAATTTCTCACTTGGTGCCCTCCTCACTGTGCGCTTGCTGTACGGCAGGTAGGCTAAGAGCTCAGGCCAAGGCTACTGCCAACAACAATGTAGGCTCAGGCCAGGAGGCAGGTACTCCATCTTTTCTCTTTCTGAAACTGGCATGCCCAGGGTTAGGTATCCTAACAGTCACTTCTCGATTCCGCTTCATGAGCGGTTGTCCGGTAGAAGCAAACACACCAGAGGGAAGCGTGGTGGTGAGAGACGCAGCAGTCCCGAGTCTACCTGGGCTCTGCCTACACCAAGGACACGGGGACTCTAGAAACCAACAGATTGTTTGCACCCACTGCATGTCAGAAACTGGGCTGCGCGTCAATGAGACAACTATAGCTCTTCGTCACATAGCTTCATATGTAGGATTCTGTGATTAAGAAAAACAAAACAAAACAACAAAAAGCAATGGCCTTGTAGACAGACAGGCTTTGGCCAAGGTAGGATATTTTACTGAATTGAACTTTGAAAACCAGTAAACAGAAGACCTGTCTCGTAATGATCTTCTAAATGTCTTCATCCCCTTCACGCCTTAGTAACGGGTAAGGTTAGAGCAGCCTTACTACGGGTTTCTAGTGATTTCACATTCACAGACCCTTACTGTCAGATTTGGGTAGGATCCTTTGCCATCCGTGATTATGAGCAAGGAAATCAGTACCCATAGAAGTGTCTCTGGGAACGCCTCGTAGGCAGAAGCCTGAGCAAGACTGGGCAGTCTTTCTGGTTGTAGTTTTTAGAGCAGGGTTTCTCTGCGTATCCATGGCTGTCCTGGAACTCGCTCTGTAGATCAGGCTGGCTTTGAACTCAGACTGAAGGCGTGCGCCACCACCTCCTGGCTTAGAAGGGGCATTCCTGATACACAACACTCTTTTTCTGGTATACCATGGTCCCTACAAATCAATAGGGCACAGTGAACTTGAATGGCCTAGTGGGCTGTACCCACCACCTGGCAAGATCTTCAAAGCTAGAGAGGAAGGGCCAGTGGGGTTATCTGAAGTACCAGAGCCCACTGGAACAAAAAGTACAGGTTATGTGAGCAAAGGCCATTGCTTCAGCCGAGAAATTTCAATAGCCACGCAGAAACTTCTCCATGCAATGCCCATGTGACTCTCTCTGGAAAACATCACACCACTATCAAAATTCAACACCAATCTAAAAATAGACGCTCTAAAAAAAGAGGAAAATCCTGAAATCCAATCAATGGGGGTGCTGGGGAGACATTGAGAGAGCTGACGTCAACCACGAGGAAACTGGCTTTGTTGGCCGCTAGTTTTAGATTTCTGCACGAACCTTTTCATTTGGATTAGGAAACAGGCACTTGACATCTTAGAAGTGTGCCCATCACCTACCAAGGCTGGCAGTGGCCTCTGTTCTCATCTTCCCATTAGTCCGGAGCTCGAGACCAGTCACTAGGTCACACGCCTTCCTCACAGGCTGGTGGGTCTTCCAGATACAGAGGAAAACGGAATGGCCTATGCCAGTTCATCCTTCAAGACCTCTCATGGTCTCTGGGCTCCTAGGTTGTTCAAACAGCTTCCTCCCATGTTCCTGCTTTTCATGTTTCTCTTCAATTCACGCTACATGGAGTTGCACGGGCTGTGCTTTCCGAGTCACCGTTCCCTGGAAGATCTTAAGGACGTCTCTTTCTGCATGAGTCTGGACCTTTGCCTGGCATTGGTAATAGCTGCAGCGCTGAGCAGGAATCTCTCCCATGCAGCTGTCTTCCTCACAGCTTCCCAGTATGAGCCTGTTGTTTCTGCACAATGTGGCATCCAGGGCCTATTCCTGTAAAAATCTTTTGCTCCCTAAAACTCTCTGTCTCTCCCCACCCCCACCAAGCAGGCAGAGTCCATCCTTCCTCCAGCCTTTCCCACAGTGGCCCTCTTCTCCCCGAGGACACACTGTGATCTGTGCAAAGTGGGCACTGTGACCTGAATCCCAGCTCTGTCTTGCTCGGAATGTTAATATGTGAAGAGGACAAAGGGGGTTGCTCTGCCATGTGGGAAAAGTGAGCTGCGAAGGCCACCGTGCTACAACATGCATGGGGTCTGTTTAAATACCCCACCACCATCTTAGCTGAGACCCTGCTACAGAACCTCGTTTGAAAATTAGCAGTGTTAGAATAAACAAGAACTCAGAGGAATGAGTAAGTACGTTCCCTCATGGTAGAAAATGAACAGACACAGACACACAGACACACACACACATTAAAACATATGTTAAAGGTGTTTAACTCTTAGTCTGAATTATGTCATTGTCAATGATTATGCATAAGCCACTGTCGAGTTGACATCCTGGGAAGCTAGGAGTACAGAGCAGGTGGTTCTGCTTCTGAGAGCCCTGGGCCAGCCCTCTTGGGGCAGAGATGAGCAGTGCATTCTGAATCTCACTTCAAGAAACGTTCATAATCTTCCCCCTAAATTCTGATGAACCCTGACAGAAGACAAGCCTTTGTGGCCACCTTCAACCAATGCAAATTTCTAGCCCGGGGCCCTGACATAGTCTAGAAGTCTAGAAATCATCAAGAAGAACACTGAGAGCAAGGAGAGGAGGAATTCTGTATGACTAATGCCAATTGTAGGAATGTGTATATCAAGTATGTGTTTTTTTTTTAAAAAAATCAGGAAATCCAAAATTGTTTTAGTAATAGTCATTTGAATTATTCTTTTTTGTCCTTTTTGAATTTTCCAAAATGTAAACAAAGAACGAATATTTTTGAGCTTGGCAGAGGGGAGCATACCTTTAACCCCAGCACTCAGAAGGCTGAGACAAGTGGATCTCTATGATTTTGAATCTAGCCTGTTCTATGTAATAAATTCTAGACCAGCCAGGGCTACATAGTAATAATCTATTTCAAAAACAAAAACCAAAACAAAGCCCTGTGTTTGAAACCTAGAATGAAGGGAGTACTTTCCACACTGTGGTAAAAAGAGCATGCTCCCACGAGGTGAGACCATGGCATCCCCTGGCCACCACTACGGCCTGTGATGGGGAATGTGGTACCTCACGGCATGGCACACACGAAGGTGCTCAACACACGAAGAATGTGAGGCCCCACCCTAGCCTATTCTGGATGAAGCAGAGACAGGCAAAGCCCAGGGGCTTGCTGGCTAGCTAGGCTAGCCAAAAGGACAAGCTCCAGGTTCAGAAACCAAGGCCTTATTTCAAAAACGGATCATGATGGGACATAGTCCAGGCTTATCTCTGGCTTCACACGTTCACATGCAGGTGAGGATCCTACATACAATTGTTCAAAGGAGCATATCACCCTTCCCCCAAAGTTAAGATATTTGTTGATATTTGGTTGGTTAATGATTTGGGGTGGGGGTTGTTTGTTTGTTTGGTCTTTCTTTGAATTAATCTTGTTATGTAGCAGAGGTTGGCATCAAACTTTCTATCCTCCTGGCTCAGCCTCCAAATGTTAGGTTTATAGGTCTGTGCCAAAGATCATACATTTTATGTTCATTTTATCACAATAAAAAAGTGGAAATAAAAAAAAGGAGAATGCTCAAACTTATTTTGCCACAACATGTGAAGAAGATGTAAGATGGGTTGAGTGGCGGAAGCCTTGGAAATCAGCTCTGCAATTCAGATGTAAGGTTTCCTTCCATGCAAAGAGGTTACCTCCTATAGCAGCTCTCGATGAAGAGGCAGCACGCTCCACCATGTCTGCCCTGGGGTGGGGACACAGGAGCAAAGCATACTCTGTAACTGTGAATTTCATCAGAGTGAATCCTTGCTTCAAGACCTGAGTGACAGCCTTCTCCATCAGGCTCTGGGGTGATTTGAAAGAAAATGGCCCCCAAAGGGAGGGGCACTATTAGGAGGTGTGACCTTATTAAAAGAAGTGTGTCACTGTGGAGGTGAGCTTTGAGGTCTCACATATGCTCAATCCACGCCCACGAGCAGACTACCTCCTGTTGCCTGCAAATTAAGATGTAAGACTCACAGTTCCATCAGCAGTACTATGTCTGCCTCCAGGCCACCACGCTGCACCGTGGTGATAATGGACTGAATCACTGAAAATGTAAACCACCTCAATTAAATGTGTTTCCTTTACAAGAGTTGTCATGGTTATGGTGTCCCTTCACAGCATCTAACCCTAACTAAGACAGGCAGCAGAGATTATCGCTCAATGACTTTAAACACTGAGAGTCCCCTTAAGTTACAGGCCCCTGAATGTGTGTGAGCTGGCCAAGCAGGAAAAAATGGCATTGCTGCCCAGTGCCATCAAAGGAGGTATCTTTCTCAGAGTCTTAATCTCTTGGATAAGTGATGCGTCACTCAAAGTCTGAAGGAAGCACCCAGACAGACTCACTTCACCTAGATCTGTTGAAGATTTCCAACCTTATCACTGATTAGAATCTTACACTGGCAAACAAATTGATTCCCTGAGGGCTGCTAATCCAAAACCAACCCACTGTATTGAACAGTCTCAGGCTTTTTTTCCCCCAGAGACAGCACCAAGGGGGTCAAAAGCCCTCCAACCCCTCCTAGCACCTGCCACTTCCAACATCCCGTGGTCCAGCAGGACCATGGCCCACATGCCAGCTTGCTTTCTCCTCTCTCTTAGGTTTATCTTTTTATTAGATTTGCCATCTCTTTTTAAAACTGCCAATCAACTTGTCCTCCCTCAACCCCCTTTTTTGTCCTTTAGGGTTTGCTATTCTACTAAAAGTCAAAACAAACATTAGAGGGCCTCTCCTCTGTTGTCAATGCTTGCTCTGGGTAGCGCTCCCCGTGCCCACAGAGATGATTAAATCACGCTTGACAAACATCTCCAGTTGCTTTTTCAGGATTTTCCAAGCGGCATGCTCCCTAGGGCTGGAAGGAGGCCGGCTAGCGGAGATCCTGTAGGAGCTCAGCCCTGTTTCCTTCACAGCAAAGTCCTCCAGGATTTGGCTTCCCAGGCCTGGCAGGAAATGCCAGAGGGTGGGGGACGGGTACAGTTTGCAGAGCTGCAAGTTTTAAAGAAGCAAAGCCATGGGCGAAATTGTCCCAGCCGGGTTTTGCAGGATCCAGCTGAAAGGGCGGTTTTGCAGTGGCGAGCATAAATACAAACACAGAGAAATCTAAAAGGGCCTGGGAATTTTAATTTTCTGTTAACCACAAAATCAAAACAACTCGACTGCTTGGGGGCTCTCTGAGCCCTAATGGCCAACGGGACAGGCAAGTTCTGAAAAGTGGCTTCTCTACCAAGCTCTCACCGGGAGCAGATCATGTCTTTTAGAGCCCATGGGACACCTCTAGTCCCTAACAAAAGCTCACAGCACCACTGTCCCTTTCCCTTCAGCCTCTGACTTTTCAAGAATTTATTTTCCTATTTTCTCAGTATCCACCCTCTCTCCCCGAAACTTCACCTCTTTCCTTGTGCCATTTTTCCATAATGGAGCAGGACGCAGGTGCTGTGAAGTCCAGTGTGGGGAAAATGTCAAAAGGGAAATCTAGAAAGAACTTTGAGACCATCTCTTGACAGCTCTTACCTCCTTCTAGATGTTAGCCCTACTTCAGGGTCCATTTTCGCAGCTTCTCCAGTCTGGTTCAGATTCTCTAGAAACCCAAAAGGCACATAACATAGCAGGAGCCCAAGTCTAACAAGGGGCTGAATTTGATGGAAATTTAATTTGTGGCCCATCTGCCCTGGAATGCTGGAGGGAGCGCACTTTCTTCTTCCAGCACCTAGGAAGATGACTGCAGCGTGCTCACCAGGAGCAGAATGGCTTAGTATAGAAAAATCTCGTTACTATTAGCATTCAGCTTGGTCGTTCAGTGGGCTGCAGCCGCCAGACACGACGGAACCATCAAGGTAATGTTTCTGGGTCCACACATCGATCACCCCTGGTTGCCACACAAGACACAGGCCTTGACTTTACGCTCTTCCAAGCCTGCAGTCAACTGGCACACAGCACACAGCTTACAGCTCTGCATCATCTACCAGGAAGTTCTCAAAGCAGTGTCCAGGACAGCTATTTCTTCCCAACAACAAACCCCGAGCCTATTAGTTCCTTTTCTACTGCTGTGATAAAACACCATGACCAAGGCAGCCTAGGGGCAAAGAGTTTATTTGCCCTATGCTGTCCACGGCAGCAGAGCAAAGACATGGCGGCAGGGGCTACAAGCTGAGAGGCTTCTAACCCCCAAAGCCTGCCCCCAGTGACACAGTTTCCCCAGCACAGTCACACCTCTGAAGCTTCCTCAAACAGTGCCACCAATAGTGACTAAGAATTCAAATGTCTGGGCTTAAAGGGGTCACCTGGAGGCCAAGGAACTGGGGCATTTTCAGGAAAAACAACATGCGAGCAAGATTGAAAACTGAACATAAATCATGGTTGTCCTTTCAGCTCCCAGCCCCGCCCAAATCCCACCCTTTGAAAGCATCTTTCCCCACTAGACCCTGAAGAACAACAGCTCTGAGTCCTCTTGGTTTGAGCGTCCCCCCAGAACTTAGTGTTAATTTACTGCAGAAGCTGGTACGAGATCCCATTCCTGAACCCAGTCACCCAGACACCCTTCTTCATGGTGTTCTCATCTACTTCAACAGGAGGATAACAGCCATTCTTTAAGACCATGACGGTTGGCCAGTAAAGGACAATTCAGGACTTTAAAAATGTCTTATTCATTTATGCATGAGTTTTCTGTCTGCATGTACGCCTGCAGGCCAGCAGAAGGCATCAGATCCCATTATAGATGGCTGTGAGCTACAATGTGGTGGCTGGGAATTGAACTCAGGACCTCTGAAAAAGTAGCCAGTGCTCTTAACCACTGAGTCATCTCTGTAGCTTGACAACTCAGTTTTTAAAATTTGGGGTCTGTAGTGGACTGAATGAAAATATCCCCCACAAACTCATTTGAGTGTGACTTCGTTGGAGTAGGTGTGGCCTTGTTGGAGGAAGTGTGTCACTGGGGGTGGGCTTTGAGGTTTCAGAAGTTCAAGTCAGGCCTAGGGGCTCTGTGACTCTTCCTGCTGCCTGTTGATCCAGATGTAGAACTCTCAGCTACTCCTCCAGCTCCATGTCTGTGTGCCACCAAGCTTCCCATCATGATGATAATGGACTAACCCTCTGAACTATAAAGCAGCCCCAATTAAATGTTTTCCTCTATACGAGTTGCCATGGTCATGGTGTTTCTTCGCAGCAATAAAACCTTACTAAGACTGGGTCTATAAGCTGCTACTTCATAAACTTCCTTTTGTAGTAAATCAATGTCCTATAGTAAGATTAAATTATAATTCATTAAGAAAAATAGGTTATGTACATGCTATTTAAAAGAGGTGTCAGCTTGTTCCTGTGACTACCTGACACCAATCTAGGGGACAGATTAGTAAGTCTCTGAACTGCAGAGGAAATCTCTTCTCCCTCCTCCAGCTACCCTGACCCTCAAAACCTTGCCAGTCCATTTCTTCTGCCGTAAATAAAATTCATGGTGTTCTTCAATGCCACTTTGTATTTCAAAGAGAAACTTTGGCTCTGACATCCCTCAGTGAGTGTTTGCTGTAGAAAACAGTGGCGCTGAAGATGCCATTGCCCTTCCCGTTACTCATCAAGCAGGCCTCTGACTGTGGCTCTCCACGAACCAAGCCCCGCAGAGCCTGGACAACTAGACCCGGCACTTAGGCTCCCAACAAGAGTGGTAACGTGGTTCCCACCCTACACCTCAGTCAGAGATGAGCCCAGAGAGACGGGTGGGGCACTTAGCTGGCTCCGACATGGCAGATAGTCACAGCAGATCAGAGCCTCACTAGCGTAGCAATCCCAAAGCCCAGACAAGGAACCAGGTTTGACTGCCAACATGTACTGCCTGTGGACAATAAAACCTCTGGTTCATATCCCAGAGACAGAGTCCTGGCCTAACATTCATGAGACTCTAAGTTCAATTCTTAATACTGCCTCCTAAATACAAACCAAAGAAGAAAAAAAAACCAGCCTATTGGTTCCTGAAACAATTCTCTCGGTGGTACAGAGAGAAGAGCAGATTAAGTGGGTTTTGTTGTTATTGATTGTGGCAGTCAGCCCATGCTGGATGTGAACCCATGTGACAAGTACCACGGAAATAAAGACATAGGGGACCTGATACATTTCTCCTTCATCTTGAGTTAAGTTCTAAAGAACTCAGACACGGTGGCTCATGGATAAAATTCCAGTGCTTAAGAGTGGAAACAGGGTCATAACAAGTTTCAGGCTCATGTGACCTAGACTTCCGAATAAGTCAAAAACACAACAGCAAAGTTCTAGCGGGGTAAAAGAAAGACAGCAAGTTGAACCCACCTCTGGGCTTCTCCTGTCACCCTGGACTCTGCATTTGTACACACACGAACTCACACCAACCTGTCTGGAATTACACAACATGCATTTAAAAGCAAAGCGAGGCCCGGCCAGCCATTTGTAGGCTTGCTTAGGAAGAGAACGAAGTCTTACAAAATGGGGTTCTCTAAGGACAGTTCATAGAGAAAGCAATCACTGTGTCCCCGAAGCCGTGGAATAGCTGGACATTTTCAGGTGTTTCTCATTTCTGAAGAGATCAGAAAATAGGGAAACTTCCCTTAGGTCAGCATTGCTCAACGCATGTGTGTGTGTGTGGGGGGGTGGGGGGACAGGGACCAAATAAGTTGAGCAATAGTGGATTAAATTGAGGTAATCTTTCTTTTCACACTGCAGGACTCTTTGGGGCTTCTGATAAACAATTTTGGACTGAGACTGCCCAACAGAAGCACGGGCCACAGAGTCCTTTATTCTTAAAGCTCCTCTGATAAGCAGGGTTCTCAGGACCAGCCTCAGGGAACTGTACCAAAGAAACCCTAAAGTTTCAGAGGGCAGGAATGGGGTCTTGTCACCGGACCTAGCATATGGGAACACTCAGTGTAGAGAGAATGAAAGGCTTCTGAATGACAGGAGGAATTCGCTTAATTGTGTGCAGGGAGAATGGCTCTTAGAACAAAAGGGTGGCGAGTATGCCAGAGAGCCAGATATCTCGTATGTGTGTAAATGCATGTGTGCACGCATACACGTACACATGCACACGAGCACACACACATGCATACACATGCACACATGCATACGGCTCCAGCACCCCTGTTTTTCATCCTGAATGCAATCCTTCACTATCTAGGCTCCAGGCAGGAACAGGTAGGAGTCTGGATAAGTATTTGCCTTTTAATGACAAACAGTACAAATCCATGATGTATCCTAGAAGACTTTCTCTCTCACACGCTCCCCCCAAAGGAAAATAAAATAAGAATTTTTATGAAAAAAAAATGCTTCTTTTCCCACCGAGAAAAATACCAAATCAGATGAGGAGGCTTCCACAATGCCCTTACAGATCTTTGTCCCTTTACTGCCACCTGCTGGTGGACAGGCACCTATGCGGTAAATTTTAAAATGCTTGAATTTTCACTGTTGGAATCCAAGCGTGCGTGTTTAGATTCGGCATCTTTTATGACATCGCACAAGTTAGAAGGATTAGGGCAGCGTTTGCTCTTTTCTTTTGAGTTGAAAGCAGCCCAGAAGTGATTTGATTGTTGATATAAAGTTAGGAGGCAGAGCAGGGTACACACCATGCCCGTTGGTTTTTTTTTCCCAAGGAATCAACATTGAGGACAACCATTAGGCTCTGTGTAGCTACACTTTGCAAAGGGCATTTTTGCTCTTCTCATCCCTGCACGAGGGCTCTAAATGGAAAAGTCCCACGTCCTTCAAAGAAGACCACGTCCAAATGCGTCCCTGTCTCCACAAGGATAAAATCCACTCTGCCATACAGCCTGAGAGAGAAGCACGCAGACGGCCAACACCGGTATCCAGCAAAGTCAAGCCACTATGTACCGTGTCGCACGATACCGCCCACAACTGCCCCTTTGGCCAGCATACCTTGGTCTGGAAGCAGCAGTAGAGCTGGGTTAGGTAAGGGTGTTTCCGGGCCAGAGCCAAAATCCTCTTCTCTGTCATGGTGCAGTCCACATCGTCGTCCTGGAGGATGACGTCCTTCTTCAAGACCTTCACAGCGTACACTTCGTCTTTGCCCTTGAGTTCCGCCAGCATGACCTGCAATGGGTTTGAAGGGTCTGGTCAGTCTGTGGACACGCGGAATCAAACGATGCCAACTATCTAAATGCTGGTTGCTTTTTTTTCCCTTTCAGTTTGAGTGGAGATGTTCAGGAAATTAATGTTTTAAATGCTTTGCAACACCACCCTGCCTAATCATCTACTAAAGTTTTAATCTCCATCAGTGGTCAGGTAAGAGAAATTCAATGCACGGGGGTTACGTGAGTATTCATTTCCTCATCTGCATTAGAGATGCTGCAATTATCAGAGAAAAATGTGTCTCCTTTTCCCTCTCTTCTCACTTCCTTTCCCCACTTCCTTCCTTTCTTTTGACAGTCCACACTATGTAGCCCGGGCTGGCCTTGAACTCATGACACTTCTTCTTCAGGCTCCCAAGTGTTGGTATTATAGATGTGCCCCACCATGCAACACATGAATAGGGCTTTTAGAAGAAGCGGTATTTTATATGGGTTTTCCTCCGAGGTCACCATCGTTACCATGATGGCTGATAAGCCACAAACACTATAATTTATTCCGCTATCGCCTGCCTTTTGGAAAGTTAAGTTACACCAACTTGAGTCCTATATAAGCTGCATTGAGTGCTTTTGAACACAACTTAAATGTCTGTTGGACTTATATCCTTGAGATAGAAGTTCTTAGGACTCGAAGGTTGAACGGTTGCCCCATTTCCTGATTTTTAAGGGGCTCTGCTCACGCTGCACACTGTTTTAGTGGAAGCACGGATCTCTATGAGCACAGGCCACTTTCCCTCACAAGTGTTTTGCTTGTTTGCTTTCTCTTATTTAACAAGAGGGATATACACTCTTGATTCTGTTTTCAACTTGCAGCCGAACTTTCTGGACTATTTATTTTCTAAACTGAGTTGCTTTGGGAGAGAATGGCTTTTCTCCTTTGCTTAGTTAGCTGCTGGCTCGCGCGACTTCTCCTAAGTCGGTACACAAGATTCACAAAGACAACGTGCTTGCTTTCTGCACGGGCCTCCATGCCTCCTCCACGGCAGTCCGTTATCTGTTCTTCCTGAACATTTGTGTATTAAGCCCGTCCTGTGTTTGCCATTATGGAGTCTTCCCACAGCTCTGCGGGGGGGCGGGGGGAGACGATGACACACACACACACACACACACACACACACACACACACACACACAATCTCTTCCCCAGCACCTAATGGGGAATTGGGCTATTTTCTTGACATTTGCCAAAGTGGGCATTTTCGTTATCTACCAAGGTCACAGGTCTTTCTCCTTTTGGATGGCTCTGAAGTAGGCTATCCCACTGTTGTTGTCAAAGGGCAAGAACATAGCCCAAGGAACTTTAGAGACTGAAGATTCTGCCACCCACACAATCCAGCCTGCAAACCTGACTCCGACTTACTGCGATGGCCGTGTGTTCGTCTAAGACACATTAGCTAAGTGCTCAGAACTCGTAACCCGCCTACATCACCAGTAGCCCGGAAGCTCTGCGCATGCCCCTTTCCCTAGAATCTTGCTCAAACACAAACCCGGCCCTGCTCCCAGCCTAAGCCAGAGCCTGGGGTCTGTTTCCTATTTAGCTAGTTTTTAAAGAATGTGATTGCTTCAGCAGTCGCCCTCTGAATAAATTCCAGTTACCTCCCTGTCAGGTGATCTCAGGACAGATAGGGGCAGGCAGGACAGTGCCTGCATAGCAGGCCTGTGCCTGGGGCTTCATTGAGCCTTGCCTCAGAATTGCTCTGGAATGGTGAACAGGCCTTCAGCTCAGTCAGCAGACTGACTCATGGGCACTGCTTCTTAGAGCACAGGACATATGAGAACACGTGATTCCTTGAGCTGCCTGGTCCCCAAGTAGGGTTTTGTTTCATGAGGTCCCCAAAAGGCACAGCTTGAAGGAGGAGGACAAGGGGGCAGTCAGAAGTGTGAACCGCTTTCCCAGTTTCCTGGGCTCTTTGTCTCTGTCTTTCTAAAGTCAAATCTTTGCATTTCAAGCCCATCGCCAAGCACGCGGCAGGGCACAGCCCTGGTCTGCGGCAGTGGAGAGCAGGGATCTGTCCCAGGGACAGAGGCCCCGGACCCATCAGAGGATCCTCCAGTTCTTTTGTCACATGGACGTGAGCAGAGCATTTAGCAAGCAGCAGGAAAATCAGTGAAAGGACGTTTAGCTTCCAAATTCCTGCGTGGTAAAGTTTGTTTTCAACCTGAAGTTCTCGGAGGACAGGGGCTGAGAGTTTATGCTCCAAGACTTCCAACTGAGAGAGCAGAATTTCAGCTGGCTCTCTGTCCAAGGGAAACCAGGCAGATGGGATTGACAGTGGGAAGAGGAGTTCCTGTCACTCGCAGGAAGCCTCTCGGTGTGCTCCCTTCCTCTACTCCTTCCGCCATTTGACCAATGAGAAGAACCGGATCCTACAGAGAAGACAACCCTACATTCCCACAACCAACCCAAGAGCAGAACTGCCCCCACCATGAGCAAGGCATTTCACTCCCTAAGGAAGGAAAAGGTGAGAAGCTATTCTTGGCCAGACTGCCCCCAAGAAACCAGCACCACTGTACATGTGTGCCACCAACCTTGCCAAAGCTGCCTTTGCCCAACACCTTGATGAAGTTGAACTCATCCAGGCCCAAGCGCTTGGCCTGGCCTTGCCGGACTTCACCATTCTCGCCCGGGCTGGCCAGCTGGCCATCGGTAGATGATGATGCTCTGTGCTCCTCTCCTCGGTTGTCAAAGGACAAGGCCTTCCGGATGTTGTTTTCAAGTTCTTTTAGTTCTAGGGCCAAGGAGACAAAGATGCTCGATTAGAAGACCCCTCATGAGCCCTTTACATCAAGACTCGTTATCCAGAACCCACGAGCTTTCAGTCCTCCCTTAGCTGTTCATAGCAGCAGATCCAGGGACAGCCCCTTCGGCTCCTTTATCTGTCTAACACATTTCCTTTGGTGCCTAATGGACAAAAAGACACCATTCTGCAAAGAGGAGGACACAGTTCCTGAACTGGCCGGGTTCACTGCCACCGAAGGCCTCTGAAGGCCTCTGAAGGCCTCCTCGCAACCTTGGCCATGATTCGGGGTGCGGTGGGAGTTCCTGTCCTCCCTGGGACTGCAGACTCTGAGGCGACAGGCACCCTTCCCTTCAAGTTTCCTTTGAAGATCAGAACAACCCTCAGAAGCCACGCTCACAGCCATCACTGGTGACAGAATCACTCAGTTGCAGGGACCAGGAAGCCTTTGACTCCTAAAGGTCTTTACTTGGCCTTGATGCTGGCTCTACTCCGAGTACTAGTCCCACACAAACCTACCTCACAGAACGAGCCACAGACTTATCCTTAACAACAGAAAAGCTTCCCACCATGACATGTCTCCAACTCATCTTTGATGGGCAGGAGTCTTACAGTCCAGTTTCACAACTATGAGATGGTCATGCAGCCTTTGGGATTATGTGACCTAAATCACCTGGGGAGGATAGTGCTGGGAGGCCCTTTGTCATTTTCTGTTTGAACAGGGTCTATTATAGTTAGACATTCATTCATGAAAATAACACTCATCTGTGCAGAATGTGTATCCTGACATGAACCTACAGCAACAGATTCTGATGAGTAACAGGGCTCACAAGTGGGAACAGCGAGTGTTTACCCCACGGAATGAGGACAGATAAGCGAGCAGCACCTCTGGATAGGAAGGTCTTTGCCTCCTGTCTAGGACTTCAGTCACAAGGGCCCATGCAGGAGACCTGGAGTGAACTCATATCGGGGTGGAAAGACATCATCCTAGTCTACAGATATTCCGTGATGACAGATTCGGCAGCTGCCTAGCTACTTACCTCACTCACTCCAAAGTATGATTTTTTTTTTTATCTCATCGGGCTTCAGTTGCTAAGAGCATCTTGGAAGGTATAACCCAGATGACCTAAGACCCCAAGGCTTAAGAAAAATGTCTTACAACGGAGGAGGGACAGCTCCTGACTCATCTGTTTTGTGGTACTTGTATTACTAAGAGAGTTTCCCATCCATTAGTTCTCACATCGGTCTGGGAAACATGCTACCTGCTGGTCTGCTACATCTGTCTGAATAAAGGATCCAGGAGGCGCAGGCAGACAGTACAAGGCAAGAGACGGGCCTGGGAACTATGGGTGGTTCACTCTTGGGCCCATTTATCCTAAGACCTCCTAGCTTTGGATTCTAGGACACTTCGAAATGAAAAGGGAGAAACTGCAAATGCATCACTGACCAGGAGAGAAACTGGAAACTGGTTACTGAGCAACGAGTGGAATCTCTTCTGGGATAAAGTAAAGGCACAGAAAGGAAGTCAGAGCTGAGGGTGATTATTTTCTTGTCTCAAGACTGGCAAATGGCCACCGAAACTATTCTGCTCCCTCCTGAGTAAGAAGGACTCAATGTTGACATGCAGTGTTGACCTCCAACGAGGAGGTCATAGCATAGGAGAGATCCTGGCCCATCACTCCTGAGTAAGAAGGACTCAATGTTGACATGCAGAGTAGACCTCCAAAGAGGAGGCCACAGCATAGGAGAGATCCTGGCCCAGCCACCAGATTAGTTCTTGGTCTCAGGACAAGCATTTCCAACCGAGCTTTCCACTTCTCAGCCAGTTACCTGGGCTGAGCATCAGGGCTGAGCATCAGGACAGAGCTGGTGCGAGTGAAATAGTAGAAACAAGATCCCAAGAAGGACCACCATCCTGTGAACCCATTCCTGCTTGCGGGTACATGCAGTTCCTTCCAGGGATGTTGTTGGAGGAGGGGGGACCCATCTGCCACCAGGACGGGATGCTTATCCTAGCACCTCAGGTCCCACAAACTCATTCCTGTTGTTTATGCTCACAGAACTTACTGTCTGAGGCATATTTAATCAGAAGGAAATGCATCTAGAATGTAGCCAGAGGAAAGTCAGGCCCAGCGCTGATTCCCTCCTGTTTCTCAAATTTCATCTTTCTAGTCCCATCTGCTCATCCAAAGAACAGGGGAGGAGACAACCCCCGCCCCTCCGCCAACTCAACCTAATGTCAACTCTTAGGGTACCATGGTTAGAGTTACGAGGAGATTGTGAACCAAGTAGACAGACACATCGAGGTCCAGAGAGAAGGCCATGGGCAAAGGAGCAAGACTTCTTCTTCTCTACACTCGAAACCGAGAAAAGAATGTCGGAGAAACAAACCTCAGCATCACACAGGCCTCCCTCTAATCCTAGGCTGGCGGGGACAGAGGTAACAAGCACTTCCAGCTAGAGCCCTCAAGAAAGTCTTGTTGCATGCAAGAACAACAACCATATCAACAAGGAAGCAGTGTGTGGGGACCACTAAGGCTGCTGGCTGTGCCGATTAACAGGCAACAGAGATAAGAGGTAACAGGGAAATCTGAGAATCTCACCCTGGTCACAAGGGGAGGTGGGCGCTGACTTGGATCGATCATCCCCAGATGGAGAGTTTCCAGAAGCCGGCTGTGGCGATTCAGCACCAGTAACGAGCTAGAAAGGACAGAAAATGGGAGAGTCATCAGACAGGAGGCCAAGCGATGTCAAACGTATCAAGGCACCATGCAGAGAACCATAAAGGTGGGCACAGCAACATCCATCAAACTGGAGCAGGTGTGTGCGGTGTCACGAGCCAATTCGGTGGAAACCAAACCACGGAGGATTTCCCCATCTTAATATTTATACTATCCAAAACAGGTAGCCTGTGAAGCAAACCCTGCTCCATTTATTCTTTCAGTAACACCGCTGCCACACACAGACCTATCTCCCCATCCCTACCCTCACAACTATCTATACAACACACTCTCACCAATGCAGTCAGTGGGATACCAGTTGGCTCTACCACCTGTTTGGTGTTTATGCGCGATCTTATTCACCGTTGTGTCAATAACAGTGTCTGCGGGTGTGCATTGTGTATGTAGGGTACTCAGACAGACTTTCCAGTACTCCACTGCCCCCAGTGGCCGGCACCAAGTAATACACATGACTGATGTGCAAATCTTCTCCGTAAATATTCTCAGGTGTAGTCAAGCCTGTTGGTTATTTTAATGGAAGATTCCCAGTAACATGTGTTTCCTGGAATAGCGCTGGCATGTCCAACTTACTTGCCAGTGTGGACTTAGAGATCACAGGGGTCTCTGATCCCTCTTCTCTTGGTCTTCCCACAGATCTTTTCTAGCAAAAGGTCTGAGACCTGTGCAAAGACAGTTTAGCTCCTGACCAAGAATACATCTCCCTCCATCATACAACTGATGCCACCTCCTGGCTTGCTCCAGCTTTGTGTCAGGACTGTCAGTGCCGTGACTATAGCTGATGACGGTCCCCAAGCCTGCTCTCTACCCATTGCTACATTTTTCCAGGCTGGCCCCTTTCTCATCAGGAGCCCGCAAATGCAAGTCTTCAAATGGAAGGCAATAGACAGCACCTTGTCACCAGAACCACAGTCTATGTGAATGCAAATGCAGGAAAGAATGCAGGCAGAGCATTTCCCTTTAAATCTCTCCTGCCCGGGGTAAGCTCCTCCTTCCAGCAGGGGGAAGCCAACCTCCGGATGACTCTCTCTGGCTTTCATCAATGGCACACTGGCACCACCGTCCTTACACAGCTTGCCTCTTCAGGAGGCCCTAGTATTATTGGCCACTTCGCTTTGTAACGTGTCTCGGGGACACAAAACAAAGCTTGTTTATTTTTTGTTGTTGTTGTTTTTCCTAGCAGGATTCATATAACCTAGAGAAGTCACCCCATGTATGAGGCCTCACAGTTAACAGGGCCTGCATAACAACTTTGCTCTTTGGAAAGACAAGAGAGACCATTACATTAAAAAGAGGAAAGATATATGGTCCTTCTCATCAGTTTTTCTGGGAGAACCAGGGAAAAGATACGGGCAGGTTTGACGAGAAGAAGAGCAGGAAGTGTAGGCTCTTTGGAAGGGTCTTCAGGCCAAGTACAGAGAGAACACTGAGGAGGGAAGGCCGTGAGGCACCTACAGGCAGACTTGCTCTTCTAGACAAGGACTTGAAGAAGTTTGGCACCTGCCAGGTGATGCCGCACCTTAATCAGCATCCACTGTCCAGATAACGTGGCTCCGCTTCTCTCGTAACCTACTTTTCCAAAGGCCTCTTAAGTTTTCTAGACTAGGGGTCATTGCTGAAACAGAGCTCACTAGAGATGCCCTTAGCTCTGTCTACATCTATAGGCTCTGACTTGCAAAAACAACACATTAGAACATCCAGCTATTCCAAGTGGCACTTGGAATGGCATATGCATATATAGGGATTGGGTCTCTAAAGAAAGGTCACGTTTCCTTAAGTATTTCCCAGGTAGCTCTGTGAGAGAGCTGGCACAAACAATGGCTGTCTGAAGGAACTGACCCTAGTGTGTGAGTGTGTGGGCGACCTTTCACAGGGGTCACCTATGACCACCAGAAAAGACATTCCGATTCATAACAATATCCAAATCACAGTTATGAAGTAGCAACAGAAATAATTTCATGGTTGGGGATCACCAAAGGCGAGAAACGTATTAAAGGGTCACAGCGTTGGGAGAGTTGAGAACCATTGGTCTAAAGTGTCATGCTTTTTCTAGAAGGGACTTCAAGGTCCTCGTGTCAAAGCTTGTTTTCTCTGGTGAACTTTTTGCTCTGTTGTGTTACTGAGAATTGAACCCAGGGTTTCGTGGACATGTAAAAAGCTAAATCACCTAAGCATCCCCCAACCCACACATAACTCCAGGCTTGCTCTATCGCCCCTCCCCTTTCTCCAGTCGTGAGGTATAATGAGACTTCCATGTTACCTGGCATCTTTATTTTGTCTACACACACAAGGTATTATGACTATCTGAAGCCTAAACCTAGGAATCTTACATCCCCCATTCTAGAGTACTCTCAGAAGCAGGCCCAGAGAAAGCTCCAGAATCAGTGGTCCCTACCTTTTTCCTCCTCTGGCCGCTGTTGGTGATCTTGTCTGGAGTAACTCCGAGGTCAGCCAGCACTTTGGCAATTCCTCTGGCATCCACTCCGCAGTTGGGAGCCACGTTGGTCTCACATCGACGGTGAACATTCATTTTGCAGACTGTAAGGAAACAGGAAGGACAGACATCCAATATTCATGCCTAAAATGTCACCCTTACCAAATTACAGAAGTAATACATGTTCTTCTGACAGAGCTTGGAAAATGAAGAAAAATAAAAATATACACAGAGACA
This sequence comes from Microtus pennsylvanicus, assembly GCF_037038515.1. Lineage (NCBI taxonomy): Eukaryota > Metazoa > Chordata > Mammalia > Rodentia > Cricetidae > Microtus > Microtus pennsylvanicus. The sequence goes on along the minus strand of NC_134599.1, from coordinate 34,269,086 downwards.
CCATCACCCATTCCAATTCAGAGAACTACAATAATCTGCCAGCCACCTTGCAGAGAAAGTCTGGAAGCTGTTTCTAGTTGCCCCCCCCCCCCATTCCCTTGCAACACGCCGTTCCTACATACATGAAATAAAAGCAAGCAGAGGTCACATTTGCATTTCCGCTGGGGAACAGGATACTGTCTCTGTAAGAACTAACTTGTTTTCACTGACCTAAGCTTGATTCTAGACCCGAATGGACGCCACATATATGGTTCCCACACCATTCTGTTGTGGGTCACAGGATCCAGCAAGCTCCCTGGTAATCATAGGAGAAACTCAGCCAACTTCCAACAGGGCCAGAGGAAAATAAACAGCCCTGAAACAGGCCAGAGCATTTCTGCTCATCTTCCCCAGGCCTGCCAGGAGAAGAGACGGCTTGTTTGAGTTTTATTGCTGGGTTTTATCAGATCCTAACTAACCCTGGGGAAACATTAAGTCCAGACCACTGGGCCATCCGATTTTACCTGAGGCCAGAGGAGCTTGGGAGCATTGTGGGCTTTACCCTTCACAGTCACATGCTACCTATGAGACACTGTGACATGGAGCACTTACTGCCACGCCTTTGATCTGGCTATCAAGAGAAGCATTACAGGACATAATGAAACATGCAAAATAGTTTAAAAACATGGAGCGACACATCTAGACTTACATGGCAAGGATGTTGGAAATCATGGCTAAGAAGCTTTGAGAGAAACTGAGGCCATAGCTCAATGGTAGGGTGGTTACCTATCTGGCCATGCAGAGCGCTGGGTTCCATCTTGGATGGAGGGAGTAGGGGAGCAGTTTAAAGAGACATGTCTTCTAAAGGTTTCCAATTACCTTCCAAACCAAACTGTGGCTTGGGAAGATGTCTAAAATTCAAACTATGACACAGGGGATGGCAGTGCTTATCTTACTCAATGATGCCCCAAAGCTACAAAGGAAGTGATGCTGGCTCTTGGCAGCTCGCTGTTACAAGGTCTTGTTCTGTTCTGTTAGAAGTTATTGCCATTACCTTTATTGTATCTAATTTATGAATGGAACTCTGTCATAGGGATGCTGCAGGAAGAAACAGCATCCATCAACCAGTACCGTTTGTGCTCCCTGTATCCACGGGAGCTCTTGGGCACATCTCCCACCATGAGGGTTTTAAAGCAAATCTGTACTTTGTACCACAGCATATTAACTTCAGATACAGAAATTTTTGAGACAAGGAAAGCCATTTTAGTAAATGAGGGGCAGTGCACAGTGACTATAGCTCCCCAGCTAGATAGAATCCCTAATACGTAGGCACCTAGCAAGAGAATATCACTTAGAGCCAGTAAGTGAATGAAAAATTGATGATCCTGCTATTATATCTGGAGACTTCAATACTGTACTACCAGAGAGGCACAGGCATGAAGACAGAAAATCATCAAGGTGTTAAGTTGGGAGCGGAGGCTCCAGCCCCTTCTTGCATCTATCCCAGCCCCCAGGCCTGAGAGTGTATTGGTCTGGACTCCAAATCCCAGGAGGCCAGGTCCTGACCCCTCCTTGGGGGGGGGGGTCAGGATTACTCCCACTGAATATTTAAATGAACTCCCAAAAAAGGAACACTGGTCTCTTTTCCTTCCTCCTGGTGTTTGGTGGTTGGGTTTGCAGCCCTTTGGGGCCACCTGAGAGTGCAGAACTCCCATTAAACCTGGATATTTTTAAATTTGGCTTGTTTTGATTTGGCTTGATTGGGAATTTGTGTCCACAGAAAGCTCGCGTTAGGAAATATTCCTGACACAAGGATGTAGCTGAATGCTGCAAAGATACCAAGTAACCTGGGTATAACTGCCCTATTGACTGTTTCACCCAACAGGAAGACACATACTCTTTAAGCACACATGAAACGTTCAATTTATACTGCACATGCTGGAGCATAAAATGCCTTAAAACAAACTGTTTTGGAAGGTGTGACTCTGCATCCTGGCCTATAACAGACCAGCAGGTGGGGTATACAAGGTTGCAGCTGGGTCCAGGAGCTCCAGCATGGGAGGCGGCTATTCAAGAGGAATCACAGAGATGTCAAGCACTACACTCCAGCTCTGGGGCTCTAAGCATGCTCTCTGCTAGGCCAGTGAAGCCAGGAGTGGTCCAGCACTACCTGATGGACAGCAGGCTCTAGGGCCAGGGCTAGACCGTGCCTACGATGGGTCTGAGGCTAGAGTTGACGGTGGCAGGCGCTCCAGGCTATTAGAGCCATGGAAGTTGGGACCATTGCCCAGCGCCCTACCCTATTCCCACTAAAACACCTGTCTCTGCACTACCATGGCAAGAACCTGAAACAGCTGTACTACGCAAATCAGGGCTTCTTCCTGGGAGTTCTCCACAAGAGTTGGATGGAGGAGGTCCAGGAGAAGGGTGACCACATAACAAACTACAACTTTAAGAATGGGAAAGCAGACCAGAGATATGGCTTAGCCATTAAAGGCAAGGATTGCAAATAAAATGTCAGTAAGTAAAGAACTATGCCATCAAAGTATACATGCACTGTTATCTTGCTTGCTGCGAAGAAATGAGGGTTCCTGACTTTGGCACAGAAGCTGAAATACCAAGGAAGTAAAACCATCAAGCAAACACAGCACCAAGAAGCAGACACTGAGTTGGGCTGGGGACAGTCTTGTTTAGGGCACCAGCTCTAAGTCACCAGAGTTCATTTTTAGGATGACTAAGCTATAGTTTTAAGTTTTATTCCAAAAATGTTTGTAGTATGTATACAATGTCTGATTTTAGAACAGTGGAGTGGAGCTAGAAGTCAGTTGGAGAAAGATAACTGGAGGATCACAAGCAACACACTGCCAACTAACGAGAAAGACTCCCAAGACTTATTGAAATGGCAAGTACAGCTCATCAATATGAGTGAGATGTAGCCAAAGCAGCACTCACGGGGAAATTAATGGCAGCAACTGTGCACATATCAGAGAAGAAAAATACCCTAAAGCCAGTCATCTACTCTTTTGTTCAAGAAACTAGAAAAAATTGTACAAATTAAATACAGAATGTAGAAAAGATAAAAATTAGATCAAAGTCAATTGAAGTGAAAATTCAAAGTCAACTGAGAAGAAGTTGCTATTTTTTAGAAAATCATTGAACCTCTTGTCAGGGAGGAAGTAAAAGAGAAAGAGAGGACACAATTGTTGTCCTTAGACTTTCTGCATCATAGGCAGAGCTATACCTCCAGCCTTCACAAATCTTCATTCATCTGAAATTAAAAAGATCAGACTGATACACATGATCTATCAAGGCTCACACAAGAAGAAAAAGCCAATAGGAACAGCTCCGCCATTAGCAGAGTCAATTACCTCTGAAACAGAAGCACTGGGCCCAAAACATCTAAGGAAATCTAATTCTCTAAAGTCTCCTTTAGAAAACAGAGGCAGAGGAGATCTTTCCTAATTCATCATGGAGCCCTAGTATCAAAGCAAAAAAAAAAAAAACTATAAAGCAAGATCTCCCATGTGATAGTTCTCAACAAAACAATAAAAAGTTGACAGTAACCCTCAAAAAAATCAATAGAAAAATTAATCTAACAATAGACTAAATCTAATCGAGAATTAAATGACATGATCTAGTAGAATTATTCCAGGTATACAAAGCAGGTTCAACATCTGGAACAAGCCCTCTTCTTACTAATCCTTGCTAGTCATTGGTCTGGAGATCCTAAATGATAGAGTCAGACAAAAACAGGACACAAAAGGCATGTACACCAAGAGAGAGGAAAGCAAACCTCAGTCTGCAGATGCAAATGCATCTGTAGAAAACATGAAATAATAGAAACTAGTAGAGAAATAAGAGAAAAGCAGTAGGGAGAAGAGAAAGAAGGCATAAGGAAAGAGGAGAGAGAGCAGAGAGAGAGGAAAAGAGAGAGAGAAATGCTCCTATAGCCAATAATTGGTTATAATAAGATTCCAGACAGTGTTAATATAAAAAGTCAATCAATGCCCTTTCTATCAGCAATGAATAAATGGATTTAAAATCTAAAACCATTGCTACTTAAATTAATACTCCTAAATGAAATACTTACATAAAAATTAAGCAAAATACATAAGGTTCATATGAGGAAAACTATGAAATTATAATTAAAAACCTAAAGATTAATTTCTTAGAGATTCATTCTATATGTATGGATTGGAAGCATTGGTGGTGTGAATGAGAATGGCCTCTCTAGGCTAGCGTTTGAATTTTTGGGTCTCAAGTTGGTGGAACTGTTTGGGAAGGACTGGGCTTGTTGAAGAAGGCGTGTCATTGGAGAGTGAGTTTTGAGATTTGGAAAGACATTCCCAGTGTTCCCTCTGCTTCCCATCTGTGGATAAAAATGTGAGCTCTCAGCTCTTCCTGCCACCATAGCTTCCCTCTGCTATCATGGACTCTAACCCTTTGCAACCGTGAGCCCAATTAAATGTGTTCTTTCATCGGTGGCTTTGGCCATGATGTCTTAACAATAGAAAAGGTAACAGTTATAAAAGCTCAATGTTGTCATAACCTTAGCTTTTCTGAACTTGACGTACAAACGATGCATTTCCAACAAACTGATTCCAGAAAGTTAAAAGATCTCAGAGCAGTCAACCTAACACTGAAGAAGAACAAAGTCAGAGGACAGATACTTATTCTAAGGCTTATTGTAAAGCTACACATACACACACACACACACACACACACACACACACACACACATCCAGGACTGTATGGAATTAACAAAAAAAAAAAAAAAGAAAGTGGTCATTAGAACAGAACTTAGAGCGCAGAAGGGGGCCCACAAAAACATAATTAGTCAATAGTCGACCAAGGAACAAAGGCAATAAAAGAAGTAAAGACAGTTCTTTCAACAAATGGTTCTGCGACAGATGATACACACATGCAACTACAAAACAATAATCAAACAAAGGCCTCCACTCAGACACAGAGCTCATACTCTTTGTAAGATTAGTTTCTTCAAAATGAATCATAGGCCAAAATATAAGATGCAGAACTATGCAGCTTCCAGAAAGAAAAAAGGGGAGTGGCATCTGGGTGACCTTGGGTATGGACTTAGCTTGTTAGATATGATGTCAAAGACCTGATTTATCAAAGAAACTAGTGGTGAGCTAGACTTCATGAAAATCCAAGACCTCTGCCCTGCAAAGACACCATCAATCAAAGGAGAAGATAAGCCACAGACTGGAGAAACATATTTGCAAAGTACGTCCCTGATTAAGGCCCAGGATCCAAAACAGACAACACCCAAAACTGGACAACTCAATTAAAACTGGGCAAAATATGTGGGCAGAAACCTCACCGAGGATACTCAGATGGCAAATCCATGAGGGCGTTGTACATGCTGTGCATCACTGGGGAATCTGATTCAATTAGAGGGTACCCTAGTTAGGGTTTCTTGAGTAGGAAGGTCTTATTTCACTTACCCTTCTACATCACAGTTCATTGAGGAAGGAAGTCTGGACAGGAACTCACACAGGGCAGGAACCTGGAGGCAGAAACTGATGCAGAGGCCATGGAGGAGTGCTGTTTACTGACTTGCCTCTCATGGCTTCTTCAGCCTGCTTTCCTGTAGAACCCAGGACCACCACCTTAGGCCTGGCCTCACCAACAGTGGGCTGAGCCCGCCAATCACTAATTAAGAAAATACCCTCCAGGCTTGCCCCTAGTCAGATCTTCTGGAGGTGTGTTCTCAGTTGAAGCTCCCTCGGCTGTCTCCTTGTGCCAAGCTGACATACAACTAGCAGCACAGAGGGGATGGGGAGACGACTCAGAGGCTAAGGGCACTTTGTCTACAAGCATGCAAGTCTGAGGTCAAGTCCCTAGCAACCAAGCAAAAATCTGTGCATGGCTGCATTTTCCTGTAAACTCGGCACTGGGGAAGAGGCAAGTGGATCTGAAGAGCTTGTCTAGACAGGACGGTGAGCTTCCAGCTCAGTGGGGATCCCATCTCAAGGCAACTGGGTGGCAAGTGATAGAAGGTGTCTGAAGTACTGTTTCCACGTCCACATGTGTACACTGGCAGACACACCCACATACTCATGTACTCATTGCATGCAGCACACACACACACGGGGAGAGAGGGGGGGGAGGGAGAGAGAGAGAGAGAGAGAGAGAGAGAGAGAGAGAGAGAGAGAGAGAGAGAGAACTACATTATCCTATTAATATTAAAACAGACAAAATCCAGAACACTGACAACATCAGATACTGGTGAAGATGTGAGGTATAAAAGCACCCATTCACTGGTAGTTGGGGGGCAGGGAAGGGTGGCATAGCCATTTTAGCTATTCAGACAGCTCAGCAGCATTTTCGTCTTTTTAGTTTCTTTCCCCCCCAAAAAAACATCCTATTTACCATATAATCTAGCATCTACACATCTGGCACTCATTATGAATTGAAATTTTATGTCCATCAAAAACCTGCTCATGTGTTGTGGAATAATCTTTTTGTACACTCTAAAGATGTGTCTTTGCCAAGGTGCCTTCTTATTGGTTTAATAAAAAGGCTGAACAGCCAATCGCTAGGCAGGATTTTCCAGGCACAGAGGACGCTGGGAAGCAGAAGGGCAGGATTGCAAGGAGATGCAGGACCCAGAGGAAGCAGCAGAGGCAGTCCAGAGCACAGGTAATGATGTCGCGAGGCAGAAAGTAAATTCATAGAGATGGGTTAATTTAAGTTACAAAAGCCAGTTAGAAACAAGCCTAAGCTATTGACCAAGCTCTCATAATTAATAAGAAATCTCCATGTAGTTATTTGGGACCTGGCAGGCTGGACAGAAAAATCTGCCTACACTCTTGGGTGTTTTGGCAGCTGGATTTAGAATCTTCCAGATGTGTATGCATTTGGGAGATGCTTCTGAAGGCAGAAAAATAACCTTTGGTATATCTAGACACTCCACTACTGACTGGCCTTAAAGAAAGACTTCAAACCATGAACCAACATGGAAAAGAATATTAAACAGATTTTACTAAATGAAAGCATCGAGCTGAAAGGCTGTACTGCTCCGGGCGTACAACCCCGCAAAAGGCAAAACTATAGGAGCAACACAAGGGTTAACGGGAAAGGAAGCTGAGCAGACACAGAGGACTCCAGGGTAGTGATGTCTTTCTCTTGTCTCTTAGCTACCACACTGGACTCTTGTCACTTTGTGTTTGTCCAGTCTTACAGATGTTCCCGTGCTCACCCGAAGCCCTGACGTAAACCGTGGACTTTACATGATAATGACATGTTGGTGTATGTTCGCAGGTGCTCACTAATGGCCCGTTCCGGTGTGGAGCGCTTGCAGTGGGCCTGCGCATGTGTGGAGCCTGCACATGTGCGGAGACAAGGTTCTATGAGGCTCTCAACACGTCTGCTCAGGTTCACGCTGAAACGCAGACTTCCTTAAAAATCCAAGGTCTGTAAAGCAATTAAAAATAAAGTGTTTCGAGAATGAAACCAAGCAGGTGGAGCCGGGCCTCCTGCTTGCCCCAGAGCGTGATCACTGGCCTAGAGTGGGCACTGCACAGAACCTCCGGCTGAACAGATGTCCCAGGAAGAAGACGGTCTGGCACATGTGGTGGAGGAGGAAGAGAAGCCTACCATGGCCCTTTGGTCTGGACCAGATAGCATCCTCAGGTGGATCACACAGTCCAGGCCACAACATGTTGCTCTGCTTGGCTTTCCACCCTTTCCCCTCAGCAACATTTACCTTTCCCTGTCCTGCCCAACAACCCTGGACAGCACTCCCTTGCCCCAAAGCAACTAACTTGTTCAGCACAGTTTAACCACTGGCGCCCTCTGGTGTTGAAATACCAGCTCAGTCCTTCCCCAGGGTGGACTTGGGTATGCAGGTTATTGAACTGGAGTTTGTAAAAGAGACTTTGCTTTTTTTTTTCTTTCTTTCTTTTTTTTTTCCTTGACAAAATATCCAATCACATGTCAGTCAACTCTAACAGCTTGAGGAAGTGGAAGAGAAAGGACTTTGAAAAGCCTAGTGCCCAGAATAAAGCTGCGTAGGCATGGGGATACTGGTGACAGATATCCACAGTGGGAACATGCGGGGCGGATGGGGTGGGGGGAAGGGAGGCGGATCCTGAAGGCGGGAATGACACCAGGAGATAGCAGAACAAAAACTGGAGTGGATGTCCCAGCTTGGAACAAAAGAAACCCAAGTTACATTCACATAAAGTGATTGAGCCACCTATATCACATGTGTGTGCACGCGCGCGCGCGCACACACACACACACACACACACACACACACGGGCATGAGTGTGGGGGAGGGTGTTGGGGGCACTATGAGGGAACACCAAACAATACCACAACCCGAAACTCCTCCCAATTCAACCCTGAACTACCTGTAACATCTATTTGCATTGACTTCTTGGAGATGAAATGCCGAAAAGAGCCACTCTGCCCAGGTGGCACTCTTATCTGTCTATTTTAAAGAGCCACTGTTGTCCTGAGACTTAGCTTCCATCCCTGCTGCTCTGAGCACCCACCCTGTGCAAGGAGATGGGGCCGCAGAAGCAGGGCCGTCCCAGACTGGCCTGGAATTTGGGCACAAAGATCCACGTGCATCCTCTGCATTGTGTTCTACAATTTGGGGTTTTTTTTTCTTTCTGTTTTCACCTTTTCCCTAGCTGATATTAAAGCTAGGCTCACAATTAGAAGGGCAGACTAGTAAATATCCTTTAGGAGCGAGCTGACCTCCTGGGGTTGGTGATTAGACCTGCCTGGGCTGCCATAGCACTTTCTGTGGGGTGATTTCGCTATGGCAGCTAAGCACTAATGCACACAGAGGGCTTGGGGAGAGCCAAGGCGAATGTTTTAATAGCAGTTAAGTCTCCGGTGAAAGTATAAAGACAACACACACAGAGCTCACTACGTTCCACACATGCATCTCCTCTTAGGTCTGTATGAATCGCTCACAGTAAGGACATGTCTTTCTATTACCAGTGTGCATTTCATTCTAAAAACAAAAGATGCTCACGGTACTAGACCTGGATGGAGGTGGGTGGTCCTTGGACTTCACACAGGTCAGGGAACCCTGATTGCTCTTTGGGCTGATGAGGGAGGGAGACTTGATTGGGGGAGGGGGAGGGAAATGGGAGGCAGTGGTGGGGAGGAGGCAGAAATCTTTAATAAATAAATAAATTTAAAAAATGAAGAAAAGGTTATGGACAAAGGGTCCAGCTGCTAAAACAACAGCAAAGGCCTGAAGTTTGAAACTGGTGAAAGTTCTTTTATGCTTTTAAATATCCTAAGCACTTTTGTATAAAAGGAAAGCAGAGGAGGGCATGGTGGCACATACCTAACACTCAAGAGCTGAGGCAGGAGGATTGCAAGTCCCAGGCTAGACGGAGCAACTACTGAGGCCTTGTCTCAGAAAAGGTGGAGGAGGAGGGAGAAAAGGGAGAGGGGAAGGAAAAAGAGGAGGAGGAGGGATGATCTGTCTGCCTGCTTGGCTCTGCAGAGCCGTCCTGTGAAGCATGTGGCTCCATTTACTCTTTCTGTTACATTCAAAAGGCAGAAGGGCAGATGGTGACCTGCATATGGTCCTCCAAGCAGGCAGTAACCAAACCAGGACCATGAGAACTTCTCTCAACCCTTAGCCCAACACAGTCTCTACAAACCATAGCTTCCCAAGAATTCTGTTACTCTCTATCGCCCCCTGCAGACACCATGAGTCTTAATCCAGACGAACAGTTACTAAAATTTAGCTCAGTGGTAGAGCAAGCGCTTGCCTAGCAAGGGCAAGGCCTTGGGTTCAGTCTTAAGCTTCCGGACTGGGAGAAGGGGAGACAAAATAAGATGGATCTCAGAGAGAGGCTGGGGCCCGGTGAGAATCTCCAAGCTAGGCTTTCCCAAAGCACACATTCAAGTGCCTCGGTACACAGCTATGATGTAGTGAGAGGACTCTGGAAGGCATGATGAAGCACAGGGCCTTCACAGAGCCCTGCAGGCCAGACTGCAGCCCATGAAGGAGATATGGCTTCACCACTAAACTGTTTCTTGGTGTCTTCTGACTTCAGGGTGGCTATGCTGAAGTGGGGGTGCTCAGGCAGAGGGAAAATGGGGAATGGAAGAGTTTAAGTGGCCCACAGCAGGTTATACACGAGTAGTAACCTGATCCTTGGCAGCCAATTTCTAGGCTGCTGCTAATGGTTGCTGGGCTCCGCGGAGCAGGAGAGAGAGCCAAGGGCCCCAGACTCTGCTCAGTCTGGAATGGCAGGTGATGAAATGAATGGGCCCTTCCATCTGCCTGCTTAGAGCCGGCATTTTCCTGTCCTCACTTGAGGGGCCCAACTGCCCAGTAATTGTGTGAACCCCGTCCCTCTGTGGTAAGGACAGGGAAAGGACAATCCAAAGGCCAGAGGGCAGCCCCTGGCAGGTTTCTGGCTGTAAACCCTGGGGTTCACTACGCAAAAATCAGTTCTCTGCTTCTTTTATCATTCAACAGCAGCAGAGTTACATAGGGTATAGCATTCCCTTCATGTTTGACCACACACGGCATAGGCAACGGGGGTCCTGGGAGGTGACGTCACATAGGCTCATCACAACCACTGCAGTCTGCTAGTCTGTTCCGTGATGTCCGCACAACAGCAACATGGCCGCTTCATAACATTCTTAGCCAAATCGCAGCCACTAAGTGATGCGAGATATAACTGTCCTCTCCCCTCACCCTAAACTGGAAGAGCAAACGTGTAATGCTTGCACTCACGTGGCTCAGGTCATTTCAAGTTAAAGGCACAGGGGTGACCCGGGCAATGACAAGGGTCTGTCTGTTTAGACTCGAGTTCTGAAGAAACCCGTTTTACTGAAAACACTAGGACCCACTCCAGGGGCAGAAACGACACCAAAGCTGAGCCCACAGAGCCGCAGGTGGACCACATGGAGCAGAGGAGGTGAGCTCTGGCCTAGGATGGCCCACCAGCACGCCTACAGTGGTGCAAACCTGGGGAGCCTGCTGAGCAGGAAAGCAGGGCAGAGCCAGGACGAGGGCATGAAGCAGGACCAGGCAGATGTGGATAATTTAGTTTAACTATGGAGAGATGTGTTGTGTTTGCTTACCTTGCCTGCTCAAGGCACCTGATTGGCCTAATAAAAAAGCTAACGGGCCTAGGCAGAAGGTATAGCGGGAACTTCTGGGCAGAGAGAATACGTAGGAGGAGGAATCTAAGGCTCAACAGAGATAGAAGGTGGGGGGGGGGGGAGAGAGAGAGAGAGAGAGAGAGAGAGAGAGAGAGAGAGAGAGAGAGAGAGAGAGAGAGAGAGAGAAGAGAGGGCGATACCAGGGGCCAGACATACACACAGACATGGAGGAAGCAGAAAAGCAGGTCATACAGAATAAAGTACAAAGCCCCGGGGCAAAGTATAGATGAAACAGGTTATATTAAGTTTTAAGAGCCAGTGGGATAAGCCTAAGCCTAAAGACCAAGCTTTCATAATTTATACGTTTCTGTTTCTTTATTTGGGAGCTGGCTGGTGGTCCAAAGAAAATCTGAACTTACACCAGGCTCCATGGGGCCTGGTATATGAATTGTCTCCTCAGACTCTCAATGATCACCTTCTCCCTGTCGTAGAATAGTCTGAAAACACTGCCTCTCCATCCCCACTCCGGCTTAGTGCACTTGAGATGCATTCCAGTGTCCCACCTGTGTTGCCAAGGGCCTTCTCATTAGGAGCCCATGTTTCATGTCTTACCTTAGATAGAATCTTAAGGGCATTCATTTTCATTCTCCTTGCTTTCTCCTAGAGTGTGTGGGGTGTGTACCTCCCTCCAATCCTCGCTCCCCTCCCCAATATGGTCCTTCTTTCCTGTTGCCTTTGCAGGATTATGCTAGAATCTACCACCCCAGGCCATAAAGGCATCCTTAAGTCTTCTCTCTTCACATGAGGTCCTTTACCAGAGGGTAACATCTCTATTGCTACTCTACCGATCATTGGAAATGCGAAGCCAGCCCCTTCTCACTCACTGGGCTCAAAAAGAATGGCCAGCAAAGAGATGGCTCCATGTTCCAGGGGAATGCTCCTCAGGGACCTCCTATCCCCAGGTCAAATTTATCATTTTGTTCCAACCCTGATGTTCCTCCCACACTCCCATTCTAAAGACTGTTCCATCATTCTCCCTGTTCTAGTCACGCTAGACATGAATTAGTCCTTTAATATCTTTCTGCTGCAACCATGGTTTACAATGTCCATAGTGTCAGTAAAAATCCCTTCAGTGATCGGTGTCCGTATCTTGTTTATTTCTTTATACTATACTTTAAAAGTGGTTATTATTTATTAATATAATCATGACAAAAAATAAAACCTATTTAAAAACACTCTCCATGAAAGCATCTTGCTTATTCGTGGTTGTTTAACATTGTGGGCACAGTGGGCCATACAGAACTGGACCCTTTATTCAGGTTCCTTGACTATGGTCCCACTTCTCACACTCACGAGTTATCACTGGGGCCACCCAGCACGCTCTATGGAACAGTTTGGAGGTGGCGTAGAACAGAGAAGGAATCCGAGATGCGAGGGTCAAGCCCCACTTCTGGTAATAAGCTGTGGACTATGTACAGGTCACTTCCCGTATGAGCCTCAGTTTCTGCCATGGTACTGTGGCCATCTATGTACAGCCCAGGGGGATCAGTAAGACATCTTACGTGACAATGTCCTAGCATGATTTTCTCCAAGAGTCAGCTTGGAACCAAGGCTGGAGAGAGACAACCACCAACTCATACCTATTCCTTCAGTAATCCAACCCTAAAAATACGCCCTCCCTTCTGGCCCACTGCCTCTTTTCTTTAAATCTTCATTTTGTTTTCCCGAGGTATGAGCCACGTGACAAGGCTCAGCTGCATCCTCCTTGCCAGGTTTCCTCCACACTCATGGGCACTCTCTTCAAAGAGAGGTCTTCAAAGGTACCCAGTCAGGGGACAATGGCTTATCAAGGGTTAATGCTATAGGCAAATCTGAAACCCACTCTAGAAAGTCATGCTATACGGACAGAATGCTTTTACAAAAGGAGAGAGGAGAGGGGCATTGGTATTGGGCTGAGGGGTCAGGAGATTGAGACTCACCTTTACACTGCAAACCCTGCCGCAAGAGGCCCCAGAGCAGGGAGCCACAGTGGTCACAGAACGTGGGGACCTTGTAGTTGTGGATCCCGAACTTGTGGGGCATGTTGACACTGAACCGCTGGGAGCCCACCTGCAGGACAGGAAGACAGAGTATCAGCACCCAGGAAGACAAGGCATCAGCATCCAGCTCCTCTAGGAAGCTGATTGCTCCCTGGATTCCTGGATGGATTGTTAGAGAATCCCATCCTCTGAAGGCACACGTCATTGCAGGCCCCTGAAGAGAACCTCTCCTCCAGCCCAGATTTCCCTTTCATAGTCATCCTAATTCACAAACAAGAGGAGACTGCTTCCCACGCATGCCCCTCCATGACATTAGGCTTCTGCACAACCGTAGCACACAGTTAGCAGCGACCACCTTACACCAAAGTCATCATTCACAAGACATCACTGTGTGCGTTCAGCTCTGCTTGTTCACAGAGGTCTAGCTGGGAGGAGAGAAGCTCCTAGCAGCTGATGAGGGGACTGAGGAGCCTATAGAGTAGCATGGGACAGCAACACAGTATGGAAGATGAAGACAGTTAACAGAGTGACAGCCACTGGTGGGCACCATTGCCTTAAACTCTACTACCACAGCTTGGGGTGGGCTCCTGCTTCCTCAGCGTCACTGACAAGAAAACGAAAGCAGTGTGGGAGTCAGAAAGATGCCCACAAATCCAACAGATGCAAAGCAGGCCCTGTCCCCACATGTCCAACTTCACAGCTCGAGGCTCGTGTCTGCTCTGCTGCTATTTGCTCGTTACTGAAAGGTGAAGGTCAGGACAGACAGGGAGGACGCAGGAAGAAACTTAGGTGTCTGGGATGTGGGCTGAGCTCCGCCAGCAAACCTCTAGTGTGGTCTCATTCCGATTTCCTGTGACCTCGGGTTTCTGACCTGATGTCACAGGAGAGCGGGGTCAGTGGAACAATGGAGGGGAAGAGATGGGGACATGAAGGGTTCCATAGAGCCACGAGTCACCAACCGGTGCAGTCTACTCTTCTGGGTCTTCTCAGAACCTTTGAGAGCTACTCCTTGCCACCTGGTGAAGCAGCCACATGAACCCGCCCCTTCCCAGTCAGGGCAGGAAGCCATGAAAGGAAGACACCGATGACTCTACGGTCAGGGAAGGGGTGTGTACAGTGTATCTTTGATTGTCAGATGAATGTGGCACAGAAAGGCCCCCTTGGAGGACTCGGGAGTAATGCATGCTGGGTGCAGACCCTGATTAGGGTGTGAAGCCGTGACTAGGGGTCCTCGTCACTCAGCTCCCAGAAAAAGCCAGTCCTCCCATGGTACCAGAATGCTACTGTACCTCCTCCATACACGGGCATCCATTAGAATCCCATCAGAGTACAAATTCTCCAGGTATAGCGAGAACAGTTGTGCCCACCACCTTAGGTTTATCAGAGTGTCAAGTGTCAACCATGCGCCTTCCTTTCTGACTCCTAAGGTTGGATGAGGTCACTGTGCCCGCTCTAGTCCTATAGTTCTGAAGACATGGTAGACATGTAATAAGAAGAGAAGCCAACCCACCAGGAATAATTTAATAAATATATGAATGACAGACTAAAGTAGAAAGGTACAGAAGCTTGGCCCACGTGATCAGGAGGCCCTTATGGGGTTGGAGACAGATGTATGAATTTCAGTTGGGATCAACAAAGACTCCAGGCAGCTTGAGAGATGGCTCAGAGTTTACAATCACTGGTTGCTCTTCCAGAGGTTCAGAGTTCAATTCCCAGCATCCAAACGATGGCTCACGGTCATATACAATGAGATCTGATGTCCTCTTCTGGCATGGAGCACCATATATATAAACTAAAATAAATCTTAAAAAAAATATTTTTAAGAAAATCCCAGTGACTCCAAGGTATTAGAGAACAATGAGAAGACAACGGGAGATACATCATCATACCAGAGTCCTAAGGAGGAGCAAACACGAAGACAGCACACACGCAAGTGAACACATTCATGTGGGTATCAGCACACATATATACACTCCTACTGTGGAGTGCACATGGGCAAAACTCTCAGAGAAAACAGAGGAGGAAGAACAGGGTGGGGAAAGAATTGCAAGATTAAAGGAAAAGAAAGGAGGGTTGACACGAAGACAGGGTGTTCTTGCTTCCTGCAACAATAAGGGGTATGCAGACTGTCAGACATGAGACACACGACTGGCCAAGTGCTCATGGTGGCAAAGAGAATGTCCAAGAAGCCCATCATCAGAGCTGATTAGTTTTCCTTTGAGATGAAGTCTTTCTATGTGGCCCAAGCTGGCTTCACACTTGTTATTAAGGTAGGAGCCCTTTTTAGTAGACGCTTCCCAAATGCTGGGAAAGCAGCGTTTGGGGCTGCAAGTGTCTGTGGTGTGTGCAGATGCAGTGTATTCGTTACACTGCAAACAGTGACTCAGAGGAACGGACTCAAAGACTAGACACCCAACGGAGAGGTACTCAGTTGCCAATGTGATGGGGAGAACCGGATGGGCAATCCACTCCACCATACTAAGTAGCCTCACTCGAGATCCTGGCCATTTGTCTCCGGGGATGCAGGCCACATTTAGGGGCATGCATCACTGGGGATATGACTGCTAAATCTGCCAGCAAAGACAGAAGGAAACATCAGGGGCCAGATTAAGTGGGAACTGTGTGTTTCCGATCTCATCTTGCTACTGTACAAATCCCAGAGTCTTTTGGGACATTTCCCTTTCAGGAAGTGAGGAAAAGTTTCAGAAACCTGAGGTTCCCAGGTGATCATACCTGTGAGAACCACGAAGTCTGGGCATATGAGCTCTTTGCTTCTACTGGACTGGGCACAAAGCCTGCCACAAAGGAAGTGCCCAGTAAATAGTCAACGGAATGTTCATAGGAAGGAAGTGGAGCAGTAAATGCCCTATCTCCCTCCGCATCGTCTTGTAAAAGTAAGGCAGTAACAATGTCCTGTAGGTTGTCATCCTAGGTCAGCAGTCAGGAGAGCCAGCTGCCAGGTGGTACGTTATTTTTCCTTCCTTGGGACAGGGTCACATGTCTCTCAGGCTGACCTTGAACTCGCTATGAAACCAAGAATAACCCTGAACTTTGTCCTCTTGCCTCCATCTTCCTAGTGCTGGGATTACAGGTGTGCTGCACCACGCTTGGTTTCTAGTACTGGTGACTGAACCTCGGGCCTTCTGCATGCTAGACAAACTCTCTACCAACTTAGTTGTGGTCCAGGCACTGGTTTTCACTTTTAACCAGGACAACAGAAGCCCTTGTAAACAGCTGTGGAGATTGAGCCTCAGTTTACCCTCAGAGCACAGGTGGCTCGACCTCAGCCTCACGCCTGGCTGCTTTCAGAGACAAACACAAAGCAAGAGGAGACCCAAAGATGAGAATGTCTCAGATGCGAAGCTCCGTATTTGCCTGACCACTTTCAGGAAGTGGACAGAAGGACGGTGTGGGTCACTTCTGGGAACTCAGGTTCTAAGCTTCCTTCACTTTAACCCCAGTGGCCAGCACTCCCAGGGTTCCCGGGCCTGGGTCCAGTACCACGATTGTGCAGTAGTCTTTACAGATGGAGCTGAGAGCTTACCTCTGAAATTCAGCCCAGGCACCGTCACCTCCTTCTCACATCCGGCCTGCCACCTCCCCTCAGCAGGGTCTTCTGGCCTACCAGTGGTACCACTATCTTGATTCTTAGAGGAAACCAGGCTCCCTTGTGGAATTTCACATCTCAGTAGTGCTGGGAATTCCCTTAAAGCCAGTCTGACACCGACTTCTAAGCTTGAGAGACAGGGAGCCAAGGCTCAAACTCTAAGACAGGACACGGCTCTTTCTCGTCGTAGCTATGTGTCCTGGGCAAATTTTGTGGCCACTCTGCTGCTCCTTGTCTCTCTGTGCTAAGACAAAGACAGTAATGTCTAGTCCTCCTTAAAGTTACAATGGGGTGAAATAACATGTTGAAGTGCTTCTGAGTCAGGCTGGGTATGTACTCAGTGACGTCATCTAGTCTCTCTAAGCCCTCCTCGGGCTGCTCAGGCCTCTCTGTTTCTGACTATCTCACTAGGGGATAGCTCCTGCTGTGTGCTGATCCCATTTGCTTATCACCTGCACGTGGACGCGTCACTGTGCCATTTCAGGGTTCCAGTGGGGCAATGAAACAAGACTCCACATCTCAAAGCCAGACATCGTGGCACACACCTTTAACCCCGGCACTCTGGAGGCAGAGGCAGGTCAATTTCTGTGAGTTAGAGACCAGGCTAGTCTATATAGTGAGTTCCCAGACAGCCGGAGCTACACAGTAAGACCCTGTCTTGAAAATACATTAATAAATAAATGGATAAATAAATCTATGGCTCTCCACATTTCACTCATGGTCTGCAGCTCTGGGCTCCTAGTTCACTCTGGCAAAACTAACTTAGAGCTGTGTTCATTCAAGAGGCAGTGCTTCAAGCCAGCAGGCGGTGGTCACCTTTCATTCCTGCTCCATACAAGGAAGACAACGGCAGGATCTCAGAGTGCTAAGGTTCCCTTGCAAAGCAGGGGCAGAGAAGGGAGAGGCTGGTACAGAAGAAAGCACAGAATTCCAGTGTTGTAAATATTTACCTCGTCAGGGGTTTCCTGTTTCTTTAGGCCAGCACACTTGGTAATAATGAGCTCATGACATCGCTTGTGGACGACGCAAGTGCAAACTGCAGATGGGAAAAACATAAGAAGCCCTGAGTGAGGAAGTGAGATTCCACCCGAGATTTAATCAGGTCTCGGCGGAGACATGACCAGAGCTGGGCCCCTTCAGACAATGTCCTAATCTAATCCCCTTGTTAAGCCTTTAATGCAGTGTTTCAAACACTCTGCACCAGGACTCTGGGGCTTCTTAAACAACCCGCAGAAGGAGGAAAGCGACGGTTGACGGGCGATGGTTGACGGGCGATGGTTGACAGGCGCTGCTCAGCTTCCCTGCTGCCATCCGCCGAGGTCAGCGACCACCCAGCTCTCCACGGAGCCCTCTCTATTAAAGGTTCTGTACTGCTCCTCATTTTCCACTCAGGACCATGTCACAAGGACTTTTCATTTGAGGTCAGGACTGGAACATGTAACACAGGAGTCCTTGGGCTTAAAAAAAAAATCTGCTTTCTGATCACCATGTACCAAACTTAAAAGTTTCCATTGACTTTAGTAAGTCTACAAAATGTGACCTGTAACTCTAGCTACAAGGTCACGGGGCAGTGTTAAAAGGAGGTAATAGGTCATAAGTAGTTAAGGAGGTGACTGTCTGCACACATACTGTCCCAAATCACAGCAACCATTAACAAAACCACCCCCAAGTTCTGTCTGAAGTTAGACTCTCAAGGGAGACAGCATGGCCTCCCAGTTCTCCCTAGAGGGGAGTCTCGAAAAGACCACGTCTTATTTCCACCCACCAGACCAACTTGACCTTGCATCTGTAGTCAATTAACTAGAGAAATGGAATCATCAACACCTCGAGTGGGCTCTAAGTGCTTAAAAATGATTCCGTAGCAGAAATCACACAAAGAGAATCATCAAGAATCATGCAGGGTTACTAACAAGCCAGTGAGAGAGTGCCTTCCAAGAGCCGGAGGAGGGGGTCGAGCAGGGGGAACACACAGACCCGAGGAAGACAGAAGACTCCTCTAACTGAAATGTTCCATCTACCAGAAAAAAAACCAAACACTATTGCCTTCTGCTACTGCAGCCAAAATGCTAGGCGAAGGCACTTGCTAGGGTGGGACAGACGGGAGACTTCTGTGGCGTGTGTCGTACAGGAGTGATGGCCAGGCAGTAACGAAGTTGAGGGGTCACACTTCTTAGAGAGAGAGGGGACAATGGAATTGTACACAGGCTCTACACATACTCAACCTAGCAAGAACCTTCTAGAAGGGGTTATCATCTTAACCTAACCACAGGTCCCAAAAGCCAAGTTCCTAAAACGCCTCTTACCTTGACATTGGTATCCCTGTTTTCCTATGACACCCCTGAAAGGAAGAAGATGGAATTTTACTAGGGCAAAAAATAAACACACAAAGCCACCCAGTTCCGGTCCACCATCCATGCTGTCGTGAGTACCGTGGTGTCTGCTGAGCAGTGTGACTTCACTACCACTTGGAGAGTTAGACATGCCTGCCAGGAGGCCCCAGGGACAGCCTCACTTGTGGAGCAGGTACAAGGCCTACTATATCAGGATTTGGTTTCTTGTACAAACACTCACACCGGTAAGGGTAGCAGTATTCTAGAAATCCACAAGGGATCCTGCTTGCTCTGGACAGAAGTCAGTCAATTAAAACATCCCCTCCTCTTGGATATAAAGGACATTCCTCAACTTCTAGCACCAGGGCACACCCCCAGAAGGCTCTGTGATGGTGGATAAGGCTTGCCATTGACTGGCATATATCCTGGGCACCCCAAAGCTTGTCAAGAAATATGGGCAGTCTACAGTTAGGACTGAGGACTCAGTGGTTCAATTCATCATTGGAGGTTCCTTCCACAGCCACAGCACGGTTTTGTGAAGGCTAGTTAGCTTGGAAACAGTGAAACCCAGGCCGCCATGTCCCTGTCCTCAGTGTACCTGAAAATTCACGTCTGCTGCTTCACACTGAGATACCTCTGCTTGACTATACAAACACATTCCAGAGTGCCCTACAGTCCTCAGCCAAGAAGAAGGAGCCACAGGTCATTGGGCCATTCTCCGGAACTAGAAATTGGGGTGTTCCCCACAAGCCCAGAGGAAGATTCAGCCAGTGAGACCATCCACTCATCTCATAACCCACACAGGAATGGTAGACCTGGGACACGGAGTCAGGGCTGCGGGCAAGACACACTGTGGAGAGCGCTGCTTCTGCTTCAGCTGAGGCTGTCTAAGCTGCGTCACTTCAAGTGGCCAAGCCAACCTCAGTGACTTCTAGAACCCAATGGTCCCGTAGAAGCCCAATTCAGATGTTCACACGGAAACTTGGCCTCATTGGCTCTCCTCACTGGATTCCAGTACGCTGATTTCTGCTCCAGCTTCAAAGAGCTCGGAGAATATGCTGAAATGTCTGCTTCTTTTTACTTTTTTAAAAATATGCACAGTAAAATACACTTTTGTAAAAAATATCAGCATCTCATTCCTGTGTGACATTTAAATCTCACACCCTCGCGCCAGCTGTTTTATTAAGGAAAAACCTGTACTGTCACCATCAGATTCTCCAGGGCTGATCTCAGCTTCGCGCTCCCTGATGAGACTTGGGGAGAGCAAAAGGCTTTCCTTATTGAGGTCTGTCTTTTAAACTTTAAAATCAGAGCTCCAAACAAAGACAACACAATTACTATAGAAAAAGCTCTGAATGTTAACACACAGCACACCTGGACTTCTATTAGAGAAACCACTCCTTTGTTCCAAATGAAAACACAATGCTTCTGTCCGCAAGAACATTGCTTCGTTCATTATTTGCTTTCATGGGAAAGTCAGTCTCTCTCTCTCTCTCTCTCTCTCTCTCTCTCTCTCTCTCTCTCTCTCTCTCTCTCTCTGTCTCTCCACACTGTGTAGCTCTCAATGACCTGGAACAGCTATGTAGACCAGGCTGGCCTCGAACTCACTGCTTCCCAAGTGATGGGATCACAGCCATGCACCACCATGCCCAGGAGAAAACCTCTCTCATTTACAACAGCACTACTGATTGAGGTTCACCTTCTCCTGCCCCACACCTGATCCCTGCCTTCTCACTACAGAGAAGCTAGAACCCGGGGTTGTCGGGAGAAAGGAACTTACCAGATGAAATCTCTGCAGTGGGAGCAGTAGGTGGGCTGCCGAAGGTAGGTGGCCATGAACTTGTGGCCATTGACCTGGTGGACCCTGCGCCTGACAGCCCCTTGCCGCTTCCTCGGCCGCATGCGCTCCCTGAACACTCGTTCTTCATTGTCTTTAGGGGCTGCAGAAAGACACAAGCAGAAAGGAGACCACGTGGGTTAGTGCACCTTAACACTGGCCTTCGGGCAGGGGTCGGCTGGGTGGGAGGCAGCCTTGCTGCTGCCAGAGGGGCTGAGGGTTCCGAGGGGGCTCAGTGCTCAGCTGGTAGGAGTGCGCATCCATGGGGATGAACCCTGAATTCGTGTACACCTTCTCATGTCTGCCTGCATCCTCAAAGTCGACCCCATTCCAGACTCTTCTCCCAGCCATCCCATTTCTTCATGCCCCCTTGGCCCAACCTACACATTTTGAGAGTCACGCGGATCAAAGTGTTTAATGTTCAACCTTAGCAAACTTTTAGGTGGTGTGAGCTTGGAAAGACAGAATCAGATCCAGAGGCTGGAGAAATGACTTGGTGGATAAGAGCAATGGCTGCTCTTCCAGAGGACTCAGGTTCAATTCCCAGAAGCCACGCAGTGGCTCACAGCTGTCTACAACTCAGGTTCCAGGGAATCTGACACCCTCACACCAATGCACATAAAATAAAATAAAATAATAAAGTAGTATAAAAAAAGGAGTCCAATCTCTTGCCACGAGTCCCTGCAGGCACCTCTCAATAAATGGGGTCACACTGTTGAGCACACGGCATGGCTGATAGGCTGGTGCTAGGAATCCCTATTGACTCGCTGCCCGGCTCTGAGTCATAGCTATCTAATAAATCTAACTTCTCCCTTCTCCCTCATCTTCAGATTAGAACAATCGATCCTTTTCAAAGGTCAGAAGGAATGAGGGAGGGAGGGAGGGAGGGAGGGAGGGAGGGAGGGAGGGAGGGAGGACGCCACCATGGAAGCAGAGTGCTCCTCTGAAGCTCAGAGCACTGAGAGAAGAGCATCGAATTGGGTCCCTGAAGGCAGAGGAGAGAAGATGGTCCCGGGGAACAAATGCCCAGGTGTGTGAGTGAGTCACAGCATCCAGGTGGCCTGGTCGTCACTCACTGGGAGCCTGCCCTGAGCTCTGAGGCTGCAGAGCTAACACAGCTCCTGATGATGAAGACAGGTTCTGCCTATTGTACCTCCTGGTCTTCAGCTTCCTTGGGATTCGTTGCTAACTGGTGACTATTGCTTCCAAATGTTCCCAGTGACATCAGCTCCTCCTGATGAAATGAGCCTGTCATTTCCTACCCTGCCACATGCAGGGCACTTAACCCGCTGACCAGGTGTCACAGGAATACCCCTGGTGACTTAACGCAGAGATCTCTTGGTGCGTATATATGTGCATGTATGAGTGTGCATACACACGTGTGTGTGCACAGTCACAATATACACAGGAGATCAGAGGACGACTATCAGGAGTTGGTTCCCTCCTCCTACCACGCGGGTCCTGGGGACAGAACGCATGGCATCAGACTTGTCACCAGGCTCCTTTGTGCACTGGGGCATCTCACTAGCCCCGAGCATGCCCTAGTTTTCATAAGAAGAAAGTAAATAACTAAAACTCCAATCTATGTGGCAGGAATATTTGTCACAAGCCGGATCAACAGAACCTAACCCCAACCCTGGCATTATGGGATGGAGATTCTTTTTGACAAAACAAAACCCACGGACAGCAGAGCGCAGCCCTTTACTTCTTCCCTAAGCCTCACCGCAGAACCCACTAAGGCAGTAAACCAGCTCCTAGTGCATCGAAGACACAATCGTATTTACAAGTGTGCCAGTTGTTTGCATCCTGAAAGACTCAGCTTTCAGTTAAAGATGGGAAGTTCCATTTTCTCCAAGGAAGTCTGCCTGAACTCTGGCAGAGTCTCCCCGTGGGCCTCCCCTCTCAGCTTTCTGCAGAGAAGACCGGTAGTTTAATCAAATGTCCCAAACTGTGTTCACTCTGATTTAGAGGGGAAATGTGGCAACCAACGAGGACAGCTGCGTTTATTTTCAGATACCCCTGGCAGGGGCCATGGATACTGAGGGGACATTATAAAGTCATGCAGGTAAGTGGAAGGAAGGCGTCCGTGCAGGTCAAGCTGCAGCCAGGGGTCACTCGTGCACACTGGGGTCTGTCTGAACAGCACTCCCTTCAATATTTTTATTACTTCATCTCCTGCACACATCTGCCTGCCTTTTAAGTTGGATTTTTATGCCAGTGTATGGGGAGACAGCAGGCCATGGAGGCTCAGGTCTAAATTCCCACCACCCAGGAGTCGGCGGCAAGAGGATGGCTGTAAGTTCAAGGCCAGCCTGGGCTACAGAATGGGACCCTGTTCAACTTGGAGTTTCTGTAGTCATCAGGAAACTAGAAAGATGTCATCGCAAATGGGAATGTCTTCGGGGAAGAGGGAGGTAGAACACGGGCTGCACTAAAGTGGAGGGGCAAGCTAGGTGGAAAAGCTTCAGTTGAGAGTCAAGTGTGAGGATGGGGGCAAGGGATGAGGGTCCAAGGGTTAATCAGAAAGAAGGATGTATGAAAAAACCATGTGAAACCTACTATTTTATAGATCAATTAAAAAATATACACTAGGGGTGGGGGAGGACAGTATGCATAACTGGACAATGGCTACTCCGAAAACTATGGGTTATTAAACACAATTTCCAGTATTGGAGAGTTAATGGGTTGTTGGTCAGGGAAACCAGAGGCTCTGCTTTCTCTCTTGGCTGCTCACCAGCACGAGTTGATAGGACTCTTACTGGAGACATTGTGTACCTTCCCTGTAAGACATCAAGCTAGAACTGAGCTAGAGGCTTCCTCTAGACCTGAGCTGATAGCTAACTATTGTGTTGTCTGAAGCAGTAAGGAAATCCCCTAAAACCTTAAAAAAAAAGAGCTGCTGGATGACCCAGTACCCCCAGCCTTGGCTATACCCCAGAGAACGGAAATCAGAAGTTTGAAGCTATGTTTGCTCTCACAGTTTTAATGTAAGCATTGTCTGCATTAGCAAAGACAGAGATGCAACCAAATGTCCACTGATGGTTGGGCAGCTGTGGAGAAATGTGGTAAACGCATAAAGGTGGGTCTACAGGATCACACAGAGAAGGAAACCCTGCCATCTGGGATAAAAGGCATGAAAGACACCATGCTAAGCAAAACTAGCCAGTCACAGAACACAGACTCCATAACACCACATACGCAGGGACTCATCAACAGTCAAACTTAGAGAAGCAGAGAGTAGAAATGGTGGTTTCTAGGGCATGGAAGGAAGCAGAATCAGGGTGATGTTAACGGTACCAAGGTTCAAAGCAAGTAAGACCTAGATGTCTGTCTACAGCATGCTCCTCTTGCTCACAATATTGTATTATACACTGAAACATTTGCCAAGAGTGTGGCTCCTATATTAAAGGCTATCACAAAAGTAAATAAAAAATAAATTTTAGCTTCCATGGCAGGGGCAATGCATAGTGTATCACTTTCCTCTGAGATGAAACCTTCCAACTGGAAGGGAAGCCCATTAAGATTAAGGAGGGTTAGCCAGGTGTATTTGCCCATTCATTTGGGAGGCTGAGGCAGGTGGACCTTTATCAAGGCCAGCCTGGTCTACATAGCTACACAGTGAACTTCTGACAAGACAAGGCTACACAGTGAACACACACACACACACACACACACACACACACACGATACAGGATGTTCTAAGGGGAGGTAAAATGTTCTATCCTGCAGGGAAGCTTGCTAAACTAGGGAGTAAACAATTCAAAAGATTCAGAAAGTCCCTGAAACTGAGCAGAAACATTATGACCTTCTTTTGCAAGCATATAGAAGCTGTAAAGAAGGCTAAAAGACATCGTCAGATGAGACCAGCTGTCTGGAAGAACGTTCAGACCAACTGAGCTGCCTGAAAAAGGCACTCCCCAATTTCTCAGGCTGCCTTTAAGTAAGGTGAGTTCCAGGGTTCCAACTTTCGTGAGCCATGACCCATGTTGGGGTGGACTTTGGTGATATAACTGCTTCTAAGTGATTTCTACTTGTAAGGCTTTACCACATTCGGTTAAGCACTCCTTACTTTGGTCTGTGTTCTGTTCTTTATCTGTGGTGAATAGATGTTTGTTTATGCTTCTTCTCTAGGGAAAGTCATACAACAGATGTGTGTGTGTGTGTACACATCATGTGTGACAGATATGTAAGTGAGGGATACACATCCATTTGGATATGCTATATTAATATTATACCTTATAGTATATATAATTAATATAATGATATATTATGATATACAGTACACATAATCTGATGATCCATTTGGAAATGTAAACAGAGTGACACCATGCCTAAATACGTCGGATTTTATTTCCCAAGAAAAAAAGACATTTTACTTTTTTGTTATTGTTGCTGGTTTTTAAGATAGTGAGACAGTGTCTTCAACACATTACAGGAAGCTCACCCATGAAATCATAACAACATGGTCATATAAACAAGACCTGCACAGCAACAACAGCAGTTGACATCTCAGGATGGATGAGGAAAATCTTACAAGGCCTCACTCCTAGACCGAGAGCTTCAGGCAATCATGGCTGCTATGGGACAAGCTCCCTGACAAGTTGTCGAATCCCAAGTGGTCAGCTCTAAACACACACACACACACTCATATCACACATACCACACACACCAAACACACACCACACACACAACACATGTACACACACAACACACTACATACATACACTACATACACATGTACACACACCACATATACATACATATACACACACTTAACACACACCACACCCACATTTATACCACATAACACACACTAACACATGCTCATACCACAAATTCACACAAAACACTCATACACTCACACATACTGTGTGGGATTAATAATTAAAGAATATATCATGAATTTGACAGGGAACAGAGAGGAAACATGAGAGGAGTTGGAGTGGGGAGAAGGGGGTGGAAATGATGCAAACACAGAACTCATACATGAAATTCTCAAAAATGTAAATGTAAAATATTTGCAGGAGAAAATATAAAATACACACTCTTACTAGGAATTTTTTAAATGCAAAACAGAACGTTATTACTATGCAATGGACACACAATTTCATACCTAATAAAGCAACAACTTTGTTTTAAAATGGTATTTGTTACTATGAGGATACTAATTTATTCATTTACTCCTAGAGGAAATGGCAGAGGACATACATTTTCAGAAAGCAATATTAGAATGCATTGCAAACACAAACATATCCGCAATGAAATCTGACCTGGCAATTCCTTAGGAAGCAGCGCTAAGTAAACGACTAGATTCAAACAAAAGCTATTTAAGCATGAACTACCGATCCCCACCGCACGACTACAGGAGCCAACAAAGAAAAATAACTTGTCCAAGACTCAGACAATGGTCTAAAGATGCGTTACATCCACAGCAATTCAAAACCACGTGCCAACACCAAGACAGCGTGAGAAACGAACAAAGCATGATGCACTCTCTATACCAGGACCCTGTATCAACCAACAGGCTGGGGGTACCAGTAAAGAATCACACCATGCCAGAATAACTGGATAATAGTCTAAAAAAATTGTTCTCCAGGACTCTTTTCAAAGTTTTTTCTCTGCCTAGATCACCAAGTAACGCAATGGCTCTCTAGCGGTTGGCTGTCTCCCTCGCATGAGCAGAAGAAATGGGCCTTGGAGAGCAGGAGACAGAACAAATTTCTCCATCCTTTGCTCTATGAATTGCTTACTAATTCATAGGTAGGGTCTTGCTATGTAGTTCACGGCAGTTCTGGAATTTGCTCTGTAGCTCAGGTGGCCTTGAATGCACAACCAATCCTTTATTTCCAGAGTAGATCACAGGTGTGCATTACTTTGGCCACAAGGGGGCAAAGTCAAACAGGAAGTTGGCACCTCTCTATTACCTGCTCCGTTCCATTCCTGTTCAGTGACAAGCCAGAGTCACCGTGGAATTTCTGGTATCCAGGAAAAGTCATTATGCTTAGGAGAGACACACAGAACAAAAACATCCCCAGGCTCCTAGCCTGGGAACTTGACAAGTAACCCCAGGTATCCCTTAACACCGCTAGCTCTCTGAAGGATGCTTGCTGCTGCCTCTGGATACACTGTACCATACTTAGCTGGTGTGACTGTCCCTTTGACTACAGGACCCAGGCAGTTCTCAGATGTCTCATTTTATGACTCTATATGTCACTCAGCAGAAAGGGTCCCCAAAAGTGAGGGAAAGGCTAGCATTTAATATGTTTGTTTTGTGAAACTCTGGAAAGTAGAGAACCCGACTGGTAAGACAGAACAAGAACCCACAAAAAGACACAAGCTAAACATGTCGGCATCTGTGATAACCCCAAACCTCAGTGCGTTCCAGGCATGTGTTCTACATCCTCCAATTACCCCATAAATTTCAAACTCCTGGAATTTTACACAGTAAATATCAAGCACCCCAACATGGAGAACTATCTATAAGCGGCTGCAAGCAGGTGATACCAAGAACACCGTATGGCTACTACTCTGTGCAAACAAATCTACCCGGTCCCCTTTCCTCGGTGGGAGGGATGATCTTTCCTTCCAGACTCGAGAGTACTTGGAGACTCCTGAAGAGGCAGGCGTGCTGCCAAGCACTAAGCTCTTCTTGCTGGCAGGCAGGTCACTGAAGGAGTCACGCCTGCATCGTCCTCTCGTTAACCAGCCACATCTCTTTCCACACACAAGCAGATAGAACTGAATATTACCTCTCAGGCGAGGCCATGGGCATCCTCAACACTGGTCCTCTAGAGATGTCTTTTACTTTAAGAACACCCAACAGGAAATTCACAGGCTATGGATTCTAGGGTACTTCCAGGCTGTGTGAAGGAGAGACTGCCAAATTCAAGGGATCACAGGCACGGTGGTCAGCCAGGGGCAAGGCTGTTATTGCTCAGTACGGGATTATCCCTAAGGCACCAGGAGCTGTTCTTCAAGCAGGTCTCTTCCTGAGTTCTTGCCATTGGCTCCCTCCTCCCTTTTTTTTTTTGCAGGCATCAGGGGCATAGGCTAGATTTTTGTCTTTGTTGCAAACTTGACATTTCTATACAAGTCATTACTTTCTTTAGGTTTCTGGTTTTTGTTTCTTTGTTTTTAATCTAACAAGAGAGGGAAGACACCACAGCCAGCTCAGACACTGGGTTGGAAGGAGCAGGGCTGTGACGCTTATCTTACCACCCAACAGGAGTATCTGAGTCTCTAGATGTATCTTTGAGGGTCTCTCCAGTGAGGTCTAACTGAAGGGGGATGACCCACCCCCAATCTAGATGATGCCATCCCTTAGGCTGTGGTTCATGTGAGTTGAGCATAGGCATTCATCTGATTCTTGACTGTGGATACAACGTAACCAGTTCATGCTTCCAACTGCCATGCCTTCCCACCGCAATGAGCTGCTTCCCTTTTAAACTTTGGGCCAAACAAAACTTAAGTTGTCCCTACCAGGTGTAAGTCACAGGAATGAGGACCAAGTCAGGCCCGGCCTGAGGAAAGTCAGATCCCTGGGAGTTCAATTCAGTTTACCGTCAGTAGCTCCCTGGCTTGGAGTATATGGACTCGTTAAGCTAAAACAAAACAAAACTCCAGGTCACTCAGCTGAAAAAAAAAATGCTAAACCAAACGAAGTCCTGCAGCATGAAAGCAGTGGTACTTCTTATTGTCCATGAGAAAAATGGGTGACGCTGTTTACATGTGAACAAATGCTTCATGACAGCGAGTTTTAAATATTAAGTAAATATTTATGTGGTGCCAAAGAATATTCCCTACATATTGTACTCACACAATACATTTTTTTAAAAAAACCCTTCATGTTCAAAACAGGAAAGAGGAAGCAGGAGCTGATTTCTTGGGAGAGATAGCTCTGTGTGTATCTTCCCAGAGTCAAAGCTTCATCATCGGAAGGTCTGGAAGCCGCAGCTAGGGAGGGGCTACCCGGTTCTCGGGGTGTGTCGTCTCATCAGGACAGCACTGGTCTCGCATTCACTACAAACCCTTTCCTTCTTCCTTTCGGAATGCCGTTTGCTGTGTTCACAGCAGAACTTAAATTCTCTCCAGTCATGGAAACAAAACTGCAGCTGGTATATACTCTCCACGGGGGTAAAACCCAATGTATGAAGACATTGAAGGCTGACGGAGCAGAAGGTACAGCCGGGTGTCAACTGAGCAAGAGACTGTGGGACAGTGGGAAATGAGGCAGAAGACCCCTGCCCCAGGGCCTATGGTGAACAGTGCCAAGTGCCTGCGGCAGAGAGAAAGATCACTTCAGCAGGAAGTCAGCTTGCCTTCTGGCTATGTTCCTTCCTTTACCTGCTCAGGTATATGCCCAGTCACAGTGGAATTTCTGGTGTCCAAGAAAAGTCATTATCCCCAGGAGGGACGAAAAGAATAAAATCATCGCCAGACTGCCAGCCCGGGAAATGGACCAAGCTCAACATCTGCCAAGGGAGGGTCCCGGCCCCTGCTGTGCCAGCAGAGGTCCAGGATGAGTGGCAGGGAACTTGTCCAATGTTGCACACCTCAGCACTGTGGAGGTAATGCACCCAGGGTCGGTTCCTGCCCATTGTTCACGTTCATTAATGTGGCGTCAAAGCCCACCTGAGGGACCCAGTGCCACAAGTCCTAGCTGGGTGTCTACTTGTCCCTAGGGGTTGGTTAGCTGGCAGTTGTGTAAGAGACAGGCTCGGAAGTCTCCTTCCTCCTCAACTCACTACCAAGCCTTTCCAGGTCAAGGGTACTACAACCCCAAAGGCTTACAAGGTTACCTACTGAGAACCCCACCCCCTTGTTGTTAATGCCTGCCTTTGCAAAAATCCAGCTGCAACCGGCAGAATTCAAAGGTTGAAGTACAGTGAGCTAAATCTCCCTCCCTCTTTCATCCAGGTAGCCCCTCCCTGCCTCCCTGTGGATGCTCAGAGCTTTCAAACATTAAGTACTAGTCCCACTTCCTAAACCACCAGGAATTAACTTGTGGTTTTCCTTAAGTTGCTTCTTTGCTGAGGAAATTTTAAATTCTCACTAATTTTAAAATAATAATAATAATAAAACCATAATGGCATAAAGCCCATGAGCTGAGACAGGGGGATCACTGTGAGCTCAAGGCTAGCCTAAGATAAAACAGTGAGGCTGTCTTCTCCAACTCCCATCCCACCCCCAATTTTAAAGAAAAAAAATGGCTTCTTCAAAACTGGTGTAGAGTCAGGGAAGGGTTCCCAGGAAACAGATAGGGTGGGGTTTATTGGCCAACTTAAGAAGGAAGGCTAATCTTAGACACCAGAGATTAAAGGAAGAAAATAAAAAGGTAATAGAAGAATAGTAAGCTAAGGAGTTGGAGGAAGAGAAATGGCTCTTTTCACTTTGTAAAGTATCTTATAAAATCAAATAAAGCAATCTTACTTCTGCACATTTATTCAAAGTACATGAAAAGTTACATTCACCCCCAAATCTATAAGCAGATATTTGTAATAGCTCTATCTACAACCACCAAGAAAGGAAAGACCAACTATCCCTCTCGGAAGGACTGACGTCCATCCACACACTGGAAGGACTGATGTCCATCTATGCATTGGAAGGACTGACATCCATACACGCACTGGAAGGACTGATGTACATCCATGTATTAGAAAAACCGATGTCCATCCATGCACTGGAAGGACTGACATCCATCTGTGCATTGGAAGGACTGACATCCATACACGCACTGGAAGGACTGACATCCATTCACGCACTGGAAAATCTGATGCCCATCCATGCACTGGAATGCCTTCCAGCAGCAGAAACAAACTAATAAGGAGCAGAAATGAAAATGAGGATGAATCACAAATGCTAATGTGGGGGCTCTACATACAGCTTCTGGGTGCATTGTTATTCTGAAGAAGGCAAAGTAACAGGCACTGGAGAGCCTACCAGGGGCTGGTGGCAGGCAGAGGGTTTGACTAGGAAATGGAAAAGACAAACGGATAAATTGGGAAGGGGTGGTATTCAAAGGATTCCATGTTTTGATTGTGGTAGCTTACAAGACTACACAGGTTTGTCAAAACACAGAACTAATTTGCCGGAAAGGGTGAATTTTACTGTATGCAAATTAAATGGTCCATTTTGAAAGATGGAAGAAAAGAGAAAACAATGAAGGAAGGAGGACCCACTTCCGTTCTCAGTCCTGCCTGTGTGGGGGACCCTTCCTGATGCTGAGCTGCTGGGCGACCATATGAGAGGAACAGCTGAGGCATTTAGACAGACTGCCGCTCAGCAGACTAGACTGTCCTCGGGCGCTGGGTGGAAGTCGCCAGGCCTACTTCCCTCCATAACCGGCTTTTCCTCCTGTGGTTCCTGCTCACTCCTCACTCATGTGAGTCTCCCCAGGATCATCTTTGGAAGTCTTGATGCCCCATGCTCCCTCCCAGCCTCTCATCACAGTGTGCCTCCTCCCTTCCGGGGTCTCGCTCTCCCCCTGTGTGAATTTGTTCCCATCCTTTAACAGATCTCTCTCGCACTGAGAATTTTTCTCATCAGAGCAGACCACAGGGATCCTCTCTTCTTTGAATTTGTGCAGTGCCGGGAGTCTTTACTCTTCAATTTGATAGTCACCCATTAAACATCTAATGAGCTACATCAAATGCTTGCCGTCCTTTGCTCAGAGAGACAGCTAGTTCATCCAGGAAAAAAATTCTTCAGATTTCTTTTGCATCCTTTCCCCATCCCTACCCTAACGCCCTCATTCACATTAGTGCTTCAACTATTATTAATTGAATAAAACACCCAAGTATTGACAACAATAGGTAAGGGAACATTGCAATCTGTCTACTTATAGCTCAAAATTACTTGTATTTTTTTCTTCCATTCAATGTGATTGAAATGTCTTTTCACAAAATAAAAACCAGCCACAGTTCTAAAGAACATAATAACCCATGAAGGACCCACAATAACACAGTAAGTGCATATACTTCCTGGCATTCAATTGTTCCCAACTGTAAGAGTTCTTTCATGTTACAGCACATGGCGGGGTTACCACTCCCTGTTATTTTTTAATCCTACTCAAACAAATCCTATGCATTTCTTTTCTCTTCTACAAGTCTTGGCCATGTGTCTCGAGCTAATATTAACCCTTCATGAGTATTTCCTAGTTCCGTGCATGCTCATGTTTAAAGTAGATAGCCAAACTGGTCTTCTAATCCCGCAGAAGAAAGCTGCAGGAGGGAACATCATCTGGACTAACGTCACTGTGTGCGGGCTCATGTCAAATCTTATCACATGTGCTTTGGACAGCTCCACAGTAAATGCTACATGGACACTCAGCTCAGTATGGACAATGCATTACTTGGTTGCAAGGGAGTTATCTTTTCTTCAGCAATGTCTGATAGCATATACCTGCCAGGCATGCCTTTTGTCTTGGTATTGAGTTTTCAGTGCAGGCAAACCGCCAGTTTCCGTCTGCTTGGTATGAACATCACGGAGGTGTGTCAGGAAATGAGGTGGAGAACTGTTTCTCAGTCCAGAACCACTGGAGACTCACAAACACGTCATGTGCTCCAAAATTCTCCCCATGTGGGAGAGGGGCACTGGCAGGGGTGGAGGGGCTGAGATCATTTTATAAATTGCTATTTTCACTCAAGACCAGTTCTCTCTAGTATTAACCACCTGTCTCAGCAGATAAAGGAAACACAACAGACACCTAAATATCTCTCTCTCTCTCTCTCTCTCTCTCTCTCTCTCTCTCTCTCTCTCTCTCTCTCTCTCCCTCCCTCCCTCTCTCTCTTTCTCTTTCTCTCTCTCCCTCACACATACACACACACACCCCCACATATACCCCGCTAGGTCTCTGGGTCTGGAGCTTGAGTATTGCAGGCCTCTCGAAACAGATGGACACTCCCCTTCAGCTTTCTGTTCAGCAGGTCTGCTTTAGAGTAGGAGAATCTGTATCCAACAAGATCTTAGGACATGTGGACAGGTCTGGAGCCAAGGACAGTTTAGGGGCCTCTGCCTTGGGTTGTCCATGGTTTCCCAGACCACTGGAATCCCTGGAAATACCTTTGCTAAGAAATGGGAAATCCTCTCAGAGCTCCCCCCCCCCCAAGTCAAGGTAGCTCAGGGCGTCTACAGGGAGAGATTCCTGAGGATGTCAAGTAAGAGGTCTCTAGGTGTCCCAAGGAATTCCCGAGGTCAGCATCTTGCATCTGCTAAGAAGCTGAGCCACCGGGTGAGTAGGTGACAAACAGAACACAGCAAAGGGTGGACCGAAAAACATGCCCACAAAAGGGAGACGGGTGCCAGTGACTAGAACACCCAGATTCTACACCCGCCCCCGGAGCGCCTGCTGTGTGCCAGGGAGGCAGCCAACCGCTGACTCCCCACTGGGGCTTGCAGATGGCCAGAGGAGAAATACTGTAGGCCGAGACTTGGCATCTCTGCTTTCACTGGCTACCTCATCTCCTTGCTATCTTAAGCCGTGGGTCCCGTCTGCTTTGCTCTCCACGTAGACAAGTTCATCATTGAGGAGGGGTCTGTGGACTGCCGACAGAAGGTCACTTCGCCCTAAACAATGCCTAACCTGTCTTGTCATCTTCAAAGATCGAAGACACCAAAGTGAGAGGAACTAAGATTCCCAGAACAGGAAGCCTTGTAGCCCCACCGCTTCGCGACGAGACTACCTTCCTCACCTCTACTGAATGGGAAGAATTTCCCCAAGATGGCAACCGAGCCATCTCGTTTGAGCCGTAGCAGTCACCTTGTGGTGGGAACCAGAAGGCCACCTCTCGTGATGGTGACTAGAACTTGGGGAGCCTCACAAAACCAGATGAGAGAAGCATCGAAGAGGCCAGTATGGCCAACCCTGCTTGACTGTGCACACTTCTTTTTACATTTGTGGGGGAGGTCAAAGGACAACCTCAGGCATTGGTCCTGGCCACTACCTTGTTGGAGATGGTCTCCTCGTCACTAAAGCCATCTGTATAGGATTCTCCTGTACAGCTAACTTGGCTGTCTAGGAAAATGGAAAGATAGGTTTCTCCATAATCTCCTCTCCCGTCCTGCTGTAGGAGAGCTGGGGCTACAGAATTATCTGCTTTTGTATCTGGCTATAACTGGATTCTGGGAGCACACATTCAGACCTTCACACAGGCATGGACAGTACTTCACACCCGAGTCAACGCCTTCACTCCAATTATGTATACATCTTGCCCTTCATTTTGTTCCTTCGTTGCTTAAACGAGAAGCTCTTGACTGTACCGCCAAACTTCCCCAATAAGCCTGTACCACATAAATCATCCCTCCTCCCTTCACTAGTTTTATTTCCTTTTTCTTAGAGTAAATGGCTAGAATGGGTTTGTTAGACCTTTCCGAGGTCATCACCTTTCTGCCAATATCATCTTACCAGTAACAATTTGTATCACTCCAACCTTGGACACTGAGGCAAAGCCCTTGTTTGTAACCAGCTTCTTCTTAGGACTCGGTAGTGAGACACTTGGGATCCATTCTCACCATAAAACAGTGAGACTCTGGGAGTCCCCGCCTTGGGCCTATCTTCAGTGTCTTCAGGGGCTTCCATTTTAGTGGTCCTAGGAAAGTCAACTACACAGCATCTTAATGTGTCCCCTGTGCTTTAACTCAAGAACCAAATTGAAATTCACAAGGGGATTTCTGGGCTTCTTGGGCTCAAGGGGAATTGTGTTGTCATTGCTTATATTCCACGCCCTTCGCCTAGCATGAGAAAATATTTCATGGAAAGTACATTTATTTCATTTCAAGACTCAAAAGTGATATGTGAAAATGGTAGTTGAACATATTTCCTTGAATGTAATAGGCAATGAGATATAGGAGGGGAGGTGGCGAGCACCCGAGCCCAGGAATTTATTTACCTCTTAGAATCCTTGACCCCACTCTGAGTCTTGCCTACGTCAACTACCAAATGAGGTTCAGTAGATATATACAAATTACTGAGAACTGGTATTCCATGACCCTGACTCTCAACCCTGGCAACAATATTGGAGAATAAAGTTGTGCCTGGGGCTGGCCAGCCAACTGAGTCATGCTTCCTGGAGTGGAGGCAGGCACTGGGATTGGGTTTAAACTTTGTAGGTGACTCTAATGTATAGTCCTTTGGGGGGGCACTCCTGTCAGCAAAGATCAGGAGAGATATTTAGGGATAGAGACACTGATCAAGTTAATACATCCTGATCTAGCGACTGCCTATTACATCGCGCAAATGATTTGGTTTAATGTTTCTTCTTTCTCCTCCTCCTCCTTCTCCTCCTCTTCTACTTCCTTGGGGTGGGGGCATGGCTAGTTGGAGATTCTAGGTGTTAACTACAGCGTAGGAGATATGCATGTCCAGCCTTTGACACTGTGGTATGATACTGTCATCTATGAAGTTTACACTCAAGAATCAAACAATAGTTTTAAAATTTGCAAAAAAAAAAATCTTTTAAGTAAACCCACAATTTTGGGTTTGGTCTCATCTGTAGCTCTTCTGGGGCACATATGGTTGGCAGGCCAGGGTTAAACGCATCTGGTAGATATTCAGGCAGAGGGAGAGGGATAGGAAAAGGGGAGAGAAAAACAGGGAAGAAAGAAAAGCATCTGTTGAGGGGATATTTGGTTGCAGTGACATTCTGAGACTGTTAATAAAGCTAACCCCTGAAGCAAGGGGCAGAGTCCATGACTAGCTGACTAGAATTAGTCATAGGGATTTTGGAGGGCCCAGACAGAGAGGCACAGGAAGAGAAAGGAAGGGCTTGGGGAGAGGCCCAGCCTTTTTGATTTGGTAAGGTGAAGTGGGTCAGCTAGTCATTTCTCTACTGCTTTCCTGATCTATCAAGTTTCTACCCTAGCATCTGACTCCCAAATTTTTATAAATAATAGAACAATATAGGCAAACGTTTCAATCATGGTCTATTCAAATTCAATGAAGTGTCTGTACCTGGCCATGACACTGGTCACATATGGGTGTGAGTTGTGAGTGGATCATTACTCTTCCCTTGACCTCACCTCCACAATATAAAATGCTATGGGATGGTTCTGTGTTGTCCTGGCTGGTTCTGGGACTGGCCTGGTGTGCCCTGTCCAAATCGCCAGCATGGGGCTGGAGAGATGGCTCAGCACGTTAGAGTGCTTGTCAGGCAAGCGCCAAGGACCTAAATTCAGCACATAAAAGCAGGACTTAGTGGTGTATACCTGCAATCCCAGAGCCAGGTGATGGAGAGACAAGTGGCCTGGGAGCATGGGACAGCAAGCCTAGCCAAAGGAGCAAGCTGTAGGTTCGGCGAGAGACCATCTCAGGAATGCAAGCTGTGGGGAAGACGCCCAAGCCAACCTCTGATTTCCTCATGCATGTATGCACGCACACCTATAGGCAAGCATGTCTGTGCACACACACAGCAGCAGCAGAATGTTAAATGCTCATCTATATAGGTCTATAGAGAATGGTGATAAAGGGGCTTCGGAGTTGAGAAACTCTTAAAAACCTAACTCAAATACTGACATTT
The DNA here is from genome assembly GCF_037038515.1 of Microtus pennsylvanicus. NCBI lineage: Eukaryota > Metazoa > Chordata > Mammalia > Rodentia > Cricetidae > Microtus > Microtus pennsylvanicus. The sequence goes on along the minus strand of NC_134599.1, from coordinate 34,232,667 downwards.
GATAGCAGTTGGTTTAGGGTCAGTACAGAGCAGTCCCGGGATCTCACCTCAAACAATGCTCAGTAAAGTCAGAAGAGCAACGGGCTCGGCTCTCCTGTGAGACAAGGGAAAGGACATCCGCCTAGCACATCAAAGACAGTCTCTCGCTGCAACCTATGGTTCTATCCAGCTTTCTGGGTTTCACTCAGGCAGTTTCTGAGCTCCTTGCAAAGGGAAAATGGTTGTCTAATAGGATCTTGGTGTTTTGTGGCACAATATCACTCAAGCAAGGCACTTTGCAGGCTCTTTTCCCTGCAAAAGTTGTGTTCCCAGAGAGCTGAGTGTCGATGGGCTTTCCATCAATCAAACCTCCCGTTAAATGTACATTCAGTGCTATAGGAGGGTACCCTGGGGTGTGTGCTTTTGAAGAGTGACTGAACGGTTTGGTAATGCTAATAATTATACCTTAATTCAACTATTTAGTAAACCTAAACTTTAACATGGCAATTTCAGGGTAAAATAGGGGTTCTTTAGGTTGCTTTAATTTGAACTCTTACCAAGGGAGTCTTGGGGCCCTCATAACACATCTCACAAATAGTTCAAACTCCTCCAGAGTGCTTGTTTCCAACCAAGGAAGCGGGAGCTTTATTAGTTTCAACTTTAGGGGGCTTTCTCATGTGGAGGCAGTAAGAGAAAGTGAGAGAAAGAGGGGAAAGGCACGATAATGCTGTGACTTGTGTGTGGAGGTTAAGGGCCAAGGTCAGAAGGGTGAGATCCAATGAACAATGTGAGCTGAGGGCCCAGGCCCCTCACTCTGCACCCACGCCTGAATTCCTTCCTTCCTCTAGACTTCATTTGGCTTATCTGGTATCGGGGTCCAGTGCTAGCCCAGACCAGAGGGGAGGCATGGGATCAAAGATATAACTCACCTGGCTTTATTAAAGGATGTTATGCTAAATTTTACATGTGGCTCTTTTAATTGAAGAACTGCAGATCTGGCATGGTAAAACACGAAGGTGACACCAAGGTGACCTTTCCTAAGGCAAGATGAAGAAGCCCTTGCCATGAATGATAAAAGGACCCAACCTGTATTAATTTGGGGTCAAGGATGTGTTTTTTTTTGTTTTTTTTTTTTATAGAAAGAAAATGAAGCTGGATGAGATGACTGCATATACAGTAAAGGAAGACCCACCTACATCAGGAGTGGCAGACCTGAAGACATCATAGCTGCAAATGTCCCCATAGAGAAGTTAGAGCAAGGAGTTGGAGAGGAGTCCTCGGTCCAGTCTTCCCCATCCCCACAGAGAGGAGTGCCTGGTCTGTGGGATCTGCTGATGCCATGTTACACTGAGGAACGGATGCTGAGCTGCTTCCAGACACTTTGGGACACATACACAGACCCAGAGGCCCTACTGAGATGACCTAACCGTGATGACTGTAATTTTTTGCAGTCTGAATCCTGTTTGCTTTTTACCTGCAGGTGGGTTAGAGTTAGCTGGCTGCTGCGCCTGCGGAAACCTCAACCTCAGCAGCATCCTAGTCGATTCTTGAGCCAAATGCCATATTTCCTTCACCTTTCCTACCCATTTAGCAAGCGATAAAAGCTGTATCTCTGCCACTATCACACTTGCAGACTCTGAATATTTTTGCCATTGTTTCTGCTCCACTTTAACTTTGTTTAGCTATCAACCTACATAGATGAATACTCTCTCCTTATCCCATATATATAACTTATTATTTACAATTTTTTACTCCCGATTTAAATTTTTCCTGCTTCTCTATGCTTCTTTAAATTCTATTTTCTCTATTTTTAAGCACTCCTTACTCACGAACCCCCCCCCCCCCGTGGTGCAACTTTCTCTCGTGGGTTCCTCACTTTCTCCTCCTTACATTTGGCTCACTTCTTCTGTGTTTTTGGGGGGTTTACTGATCAGCCCCATGTTGGGTGCCATTATATCACAGTCTGGGACCAGCCAGGACAAAAATTATTTCTCTGAACCAGAGGGGAGGCATGGGATTAAAGACATAACTCATATGGCTTTATCAGAAGGGAGATTTTCAGAGATCCCTCATGAAATCCCGAGTTCACATCCTAAAAATTTCACTCGCGTTTATTCTCCAAACAACTTTTATAAAAACAGTTTAACCATAAACGGAGGGGGAGATTCATTAGCATTCTGTTTCCTAGGTAACCAGGTGAATGGCTTTAGCTATGCTCTCTCTGTCATGTCTTCCCATCTTCCTGCTCTGTATGCCAGCACTGTCACGTAGACTGAATTAACATCTCTCTCCTAGACATCCTCCAAATTACAAAGGAGCAGAACAACATTAGCATATCCTGACCCTTTAGGTTTATCTGGAAAGACTAGGTGACCGCCTGTGAGGGAAGCAAACTGGCCTGAGATTCTGGCTGCCATATGAAGTAGAAATATGGGCTTTATAATATATGGCCCTACAATCTGGTGAAAGAAATATCAGAGTAAGTAATTTATAGTCTCTTTTCAGTTCTCATATCTAAAAGTCTAGGATGATTTGGAAAGCCTGGGTCATCTGAGGTTGCCCAACGTTAAAATTCTAGGAACTTGGTCTGTGAACGCTTTGGTTCAGCTTGGCACAAACTCCAAGAAAACTGAAATTACTGTGTTCAGCTGTAGATTGTACACTGCACAGAGGTGGCACCTAACCTCCTACACAGAACTTCACTGTCTAGAATAGGACCCTGACTGTCTTAGTTTCTGTGTGCTCTGCTCTGGTGAGAGAAAGACCTAGAACTGTAGGCAACAAAGCAGAAATCAGTGACCAGCACTTAAATGCGGCTCCATGGAAAGGGGCTTTCCTCTCAACCCAGACAGCCTTGCCACAGGTGTCAAGACCATGGGCATACAGCATCACTTACTGCCAGTGAAAAAATCAAGGCCAGAGTATCAGCCCAAAGATTTACAAGAACAGGGACCTTACCTGTAAACACCACTTTTTTGGACGATATTTTCAGAGCGACTACTGCATGGACAACCTGCCCCTTCAAGGGTATTAGGCTAAAGTTGACTATTGCAGCAGTCCTTAGTCCTGGTCACTTATCAGAATCCCCTGGGAAGCTGGAGCAATCACACACCAGGGCCACATCCGGGTCTCCCTAGGTGAGGCTTAACTGTGCTCTTTCATTCGCCTCCCCAGGAAATCTATTGCAAGTAACATCATTGCTTTTGAAGGACACAGGTTTGAAGCCACATTCTGAACCCTCAGAAAGTTATGTGGGTAATTCACGGCCATAGCTGGGGACACATAACACAACAGGAGGCAAAGCGGTTCTACTTGAGGCTGTGTTATGGTGGCTGTACAAGTTACTGCTGAAACCAAATAACATAAAAGGAGTGATTTATGGAGGAGGTTTTGGCTCACAGTTTGAGAGAGTAATTGTCCATCATCAGGGTGGGGACCGTTCACTGAATGGGAATGTATGGCTGGGGCTCCTCACATCTCTGCAGACTAGAAAGCCAAGAGGTCGAGCTAGACTCTAGCCAGGCTATAACCTTCAACGTTTGCCCGTCAGCAACCCACTTCTTCCAGTTAGGCCCGCACCTCCTACTGTTTCTCCAACTTACCAAAATAGCACTAGCCGCTGGATACTAAGTGTTTAAACACATGAACCTGTGCAGAACATTTTCCCATGGAAGCTTCAACAGTAACCAAGAGATTATGGCCCCAGGCAGAAAACCTCAGCCACCTCCAGCCAACAAACAAAGGTGAAGACATGAGCCTGGGAGTTCAAATGCCACAGATATTTACTCAGAGTTCTCTTTAGTTCTTGAGAGATACCAGTCCTCAGGTTTATTCCATCACGCCTCCCAGTCCCAAACACATCTTTCCCTGAGCCAAGAGATCCTTGAACAAAACACAGTGGGCAGAGTCAAGACTGCTCTGCATCCCGCATGCCCCTCTCAACTCCCAACCATTCTCCTTTTCCGTGTGCTGGAACTAGCTTGCTAGACACTTGGCCTGGGGTGTTGTCAAGCAAGGGGTCTAGCAATTCCTGGGGAAATTGGAACAGAGTCAAGAATAAACTCTGGCAATGACCTTGACAGCTGTTTTCTCCTCAGCCAGCCAGAGCGCCTCATGTAAATGTGACATCTTTATCAACGATCCTCATAATTAGAATGTGAGAAGCAGAAATAAATGCGCTTCCAGAAAGTGCAACTCAACGTCTGCCAAAAATTTCGAGATCAGCTCCTCATACTCAAACAAGAACAGCGAACGCGCTTGCCTCAAGTCCAGACGCTGGCTGGAGGCCACCATGGGACAATAACTAAATGACCTGCCTTTCACTCAATGATCTTCCCTTTTCACTTCTAATTTTAAAATTAATCATTAATTTTTGGTTAATACACTAATTTCACTAAAGGGACCGGGAATGAAACTGGAGACAATTGAGGTCTCTGGTCAAATTCATTTTTACAACCAGGCATGGCAGCACTCACTCCTGTCAGCTGGCACTTGGCCTCACCAGGAAGGTTGAAAATCTGAGGTCTTCCCCAGGTGTACTGATACTTCATTTGTATTTTAATAAATACAGCTTGCCTGAAGATCCGAGAGTAAAACAGCCCCACTGGGCAGCCTTACAGACCAGGCAGTGGTGACACACACTCTCATCCCAGTAGCCACGCTAGTTTGCCATTGAAACTGGGCAGTGGTGCACGCCTTTAATCCCAGCACTAGAGAGGAAAATGAGACAGGAGGAGACAGCTCTCAGTCCCAGTCTCATTCTGAGATTCCTGGAGGCAGGATCACCATTTCAGACTGAGGTCGAGGTAAGAGTCAGTGGCTGGCTGTTTTGCTTTTCTGACCTTCAGGTTGAGCCTCAGTATCTGTCACTACACTGGGGTATAAGGAAGACGCCATCTCAAATACAAAATAAATAGAATGCTAATGCTCTAGAAAATGACCTGGTTATGGTTCCCGGCCTTCAGCCAGAGATAGACTCCCTAAGGATTTCTTTAGGTAAGTGTTTTATTTCATAAAACTCTGGAAGAGATTTCAAACAAACAAACAACAACAACAAAACCCCAAGTACATCAATAACCACTTTAAAAAGTCATTAACATAAAATCACTGCATTTCCCATCCAAAATTTTGTAGATTCCTCATGAAGTTAGAAAAACTAATTTTAAAACCCATAAAAATAAATGACCAAAAACCAAAACCAAAAACTGTTGACCAAGAGGAATAATGAGGGCTTGTCTTCACCAGGAACACTCACTTCATAGCTAACATAATCACACCAGTGTGAATTGGCTCAAGGACCCTGACAGACAACCAGAATAAAACAGGTAAGAAAGAGGAGGCTCAGTGGGGCCCACCTAAACTGACGATCATAACAGGAGCCCAGGCCCACAGGCTGTCTGTCACACTGAAGAAAAATTCAACTCAAGTAGAAGAAGAAAAACATTAAGACTTTTATTTTATAACTAAGAAGATACTTTAAATGAACTAACACTCTCTAGTCAAGCATATAGCAAATACTCCTACCTTTCTGTAAGATAAAGACCTAAGACAACAAAACAAAATAAACAGAGGATACGAACTGCTTCTTCTCGGGGAGCACAAAGTTATTGGTGATCCTAACATGAACTTCCATCTTACTGGTAATCAGAAAAATACAAATTCAGATGACGAGATGTCCTGTCATGCCCTCTGGAAGGGAGAGCAAAAACTGAACCCGTCTTCACCGAGCTCTACAAAGGATGCAATCACAGTTCGGGCGGACTGCTAGTGGGGGTGTAGACCATCGCGACCTAGGTCAAGGGCAATGTGGTCACCACTGGCTAAGCTAACATTGTTCTCTACCAATAAGCAGTTTCTAAAGACACACTTGAAGGGAACCTGATCTTAGACTCTGTGGCAGTAAAAAGCTTAAAACAACTTAAACAACCATCAACAAGAGAATAGATTAAAAATGCATGACAGTGTGTGGGAGGGGACAACACCAGATAGCGGTTAACATTTTACATCACTGCACACCAATCTTGAGCACAAGGTTGCCTTTAAAAAACACGCTTCCAATGGATAACACAGCACACCCTTTCCCACGGCTCTACAGATACACACACACACAGGTCACTTAGGAAACCACGTGGCTGTGAATGAACACAAGGTTGCCTTTAAAAAACACGCTTCCAATAGATAACACAGCACACTCTTTCCAACGGCTCTACAGATACACACACACACACACACACACACACACACACACACACACACACAGGTCACTTAGGAAACCACGTGGCTGTGAATGAGAAAATAACAACACAAAACCCCAAATGGCCAACTTCGGCCTAGCTGCCACCCTTAGGACAAAGGGCAGAACCGTCTCCATGGGCACCGAGAGATTTCAGATGTGTCCAGTATTTCATCTCAACAAAGCAAATGAAAGAGGCCCAAAGCAAACACTGCTTCCCATGTGTCAACTCTGAATCATGGGTAGTTAGTCAGCTTGTTGCTAAATCGCTCCTGCCTTTTCACCCGTGTTTGAACAATTTCCAACACGCATAAACGTTGTGAGTCCGCGTGCCGTATCCACGCGCTGCACGTGAGCCACCCACACTGATACGCGGCTGCTTTGCAGAGTAGCCCTTGAAAGCAGACGCCATTTGTAGGCTCAGCCACTGCTGCTCCGAGCCGGAGTCTGGCACTAACATGGAAGGTGTCTACAGACGTGAGGAAGGCCTGAGCATGCGTGTTACATGCCTGGCTCCTGGAGGGAGTCTGAGGGCCACAGAAAGATGGGTTAATATACTCTTCTCTAACGCATCCCATTTGCCTTCCACTTCCTACCGTTGTTAGAGGAACACGTTAGAAAAGGAATGCAAATTTCATTGCAAGAAAGTCTAACTCGATGAGAGTCTCTCAAGAAACTCTCCCTCATTTTTCAGTCTACAGAAACTGCCTAGAGAAATATCATCACAGCATGTGAGGAAACTTCACTGCCTCATTTGGAAGAGAATTAGGCCAAACAGCAAACTGGTAGAGTATAAAAGACCACGTGACAAAAAAGACGTGAGTTTGCTACAAAGAAAACCTTCAGATGCCCGCAGTGATCGCATGGACATCAAAAGGCAAGCAAAGATCAGATGTGTAAAGACAAAAACAATCGTGTTAGTATATTACACACACTTCCATTCTCTCCTCATCATTTTAAACCTTCAAGTTTGCAGTCTCTCTTTCTGAGACAGGGACAGTGTTTCTTTCTTAAGCATCTCTCTCTTCAGTATGTAGATAGGTCATAGCATTGAAAGTGTGTCGTTAACAGAATTGTGTAACCATTTTAACCAACAAGGTCACAAGATTTTTTCCACTTTGTGGTAGTGTACCCCTCTCAAGCACCTTCCCTGTCCCCCAGGCCCTTGTCCCCAGCAATCTCTAAGTCACTGTCTTTGTAGATACGCCGATGCTCTGGAAATTTCTTTGGGAACTGCTTTCTTCACCTGGCCCAGTGTCTTCAAGGTTTCTTCACAGCGGCAGCATCTACCATCACGTCATCTCTCCTTGCTGAATACCATTCCCTACACGTCCAGACCACACTCTCCGTGGTAATTTACAGTACAAATGCATATACTAAGTGACAGCGAGTGTTTCAGAGTTTTCTGTCTACCCTACTGTGACAAGAGATGGTTTGGTGGTCGGAGACCCTTATGGAGCTGGCCATCTCAAAGCCTGGGGCCCATGATGCTACTAAACATTGCTATCAGACAGATGTTCTTGCTGCTCCTGGTTGCAGAAAGCACCCACAGACCATGCACATACCTCTGGCATACCAGACGGAGCTGAGCTTCTGCTGAGGGGCAGCAATAGATAAGGCGTGGGGCAGGGGGCGTAGCACCTTGAATTGTTCTGGGGCAAGAGCACACTCATGTTTATTCATACTCTTTGCAGAGAAAGTCCCATAAGGCAGACAGGGAAGTATCAGCCCAGCACACCATGTTGGTATCTTTGTCATCTCCTCTATGACAGTCCAACAGGAATGACTCCTTCCCAGGGCTCCATCATGACTCTCTCTAAGATTAGGGGCAGCTGGCTGGTGTGATGACTCTTACCATCTCTGACCATCTTTGAAGAGCTGGAGGACTGATGTCAGGGGAATTGGCGAGCTCTGTCTCCTGACTCCACCCCCTTCAGATGGGTAGAAATCTCAGCTATCCCGACATTCCCTATCAAACCCAGGAATTGCTGAGCCAGCACATTCCAATGTTCTGACTTGGGTTACTCGTAACTCAAATTATTCCCATACAACTTTATTAAATTCAAGAGGGGGAGCCAGAAAACAAGCAGGAAAGCAAGTAGGTCATTTGGCAGGGTTAGCTATGGCTGACTGAGTGTGAGTCACAGCCACAACGATCTTGTCAAGGAGCCTACAATCCTGCAGTGAGCGAGCCAGATCACGGTAGCAGGTAGTCACCCAAGTCCCACACACAGAAAAACTGAAGTATAAGAGATCCTGTTTTCTCTAGAGTGCTTTTTATACACTCTGGTCATCTCGGCTGTATTTAGTCCACCATCTGTGGCCTCGTGAGGCCTCTGCGGGCTCACAGTCACTCCTGTCCTTGCAGACGGAGAAGTTCGGGACATTAATAAGCCCAGAGTAACTCGTACATGCAGGGCATGTGTAAGCGGTCGCTTATTTGGTATCAGTTTAGGTCATGAAGAAGTCTTTTACTTAACGAGTCTTCCTCAGCCGGGGCCACCATTCAAGGCTATATTCTTCCAATTAGGGAATAGAGCCCTTTTAAGGACTCTCTAATAGAAGGATGGAGTTCAATAAAACAGAGCCTTCTCACAGGTCATGTGAGGCCTGAATACAACTCACAAAAAGCACTTACCACAGTGTCTGGCACATAGACACCCAGTAAGTGACAGAGGTGGTTGTGGTCATTGTGTAGTGTCTTCCTCCTGAGGTCCTACTGGAAGCCTGAAAGCCTTCAAGAACACACCCTAGTCTAGTGAGTTGGGGTGCCAGTCACTTTCCTGCCTACAGGAAGGATCCTGTGGCCACTGCAATCTATAGGTATGTTTGCATACCGTTCTTGTTATGGCCCCTGCTCTCCCAGGGGCTCAAAGATGGCTCTGTACACAGGAAGCACATACTCTTTATTTTAACGGAGGAATAAGTGAGTGGATATCAGTTCAGCTTAGGGTTTGTTTGTATTGGTGTTGGGGATCTAACCCAGGGTCCTATGCAGGCCATACAGTCATGGTTTAGGGTAAGTTTAATTTTGTCTTTCAGCCATAGGAAAGTCCTAGGCAAGAGGGAGGATCTGAGAGGAGCAGAAAGTTCTCTTTCCAGCTACAAAAAGAAAAGGGGCTCTGAAGAAGCAGCCTGGGGGGACCATGAAAACGAGCATCACCACCATACCATGGGATACTTCTGCCACCATCGTGTGGTCATCAAACTGAAAGCTCATCTAGATATCCAAGGACTGTACATGAGGTCACGTGAGTGAAAGTAAGGATGAATCTGTATAAGGCAGCACACACAGATCTCCGTTTTGTAAGTAGACGATTTTTGGCAGCTGTATACAGCAGGGTTACCACCCACCCCTCCGACTTGAGTTGCCTTTTATTTCTTTTTTTTTATTTTTGAGACAGGGTTTCTCTGTAGCTTTGGTTCCTGTCCTGGAACTAGCTCTTGTAGACCAGGTTGGCCTCAAACTCACAGAGATCAGCCTGCCTCTGCCTCCCGAGTGCTGGGATTAAAGGCATGCACCACCACCACCTGGCTTGAGTTGCCTTTTATGCACTTACTTAAAGGCACCTAATTTAGAGTTCAAACGTCAGTGACACCAGCTGAGATGGACCAGCTCCTTTCTCTACAGTCCTGGTACCCTAAGACCACATGTGATACCCCAAACTCCAATAGCCAAAGCTAGAAAAGACAATTCAATAGTTAAGAGTACTTACTGCTCTTGCAGAGGACCCAGGTTCAATTCCTGACACCTATGTCCAGCTCACAATCATCTATAACTCCAGCTTCTGGGAATCTAACGCCCTCTTCTGGCCTCTGTGGGCACTTGCACACACGTGGGACACATAAACTCATGCAGGTACACAATCATACACATAAATAAGAATGTAAGTAATAAATCTTAAAGAACTATGATAACCACGTATGGTTGTGCATGCCTTGGGAGTCAGAGGCAGAACATTTTTGAGTGTGAGGCCAGCCTGGGCTATGTTATTTGAGACTCTCCCTTAAACAAACAAAGTCCAGATGCAGAATACAGGGTAGATCTGAGTCATTCACTAAATGATTCACCCTACAAAGCTTTGCACACATAAGATTGTTAGAATCTCTAGGGATGTCAAGGTTGGTGAGCACAGAGTAGACCCAGAAGGCCTAGACCCTTTCCATGCCCAACTCAGCCAATGTTGCTGTCTTTGTGTTTGAATAAACCATGTCACAGTTTGGGACCTGCGTTACTAAAACCTATCAACGGAGAGAGCAGAAGGTCTGACGACCTGTCTTGTGTGTTGGCTTTTTCTCCAGACAGATTCATTGCATGGTAGCTCCAGAACACACTTAATTTCTGCACACAGCTTCCTCATTGCGGCCCCACGGACTCTGCAAACCTGGAGCTATGCAGATGAGGACACAAGAAGGCAGGGGAAGGAAATTTAGGTTCCCGTGTCCTCCTCAAAGTCACCTCAAATAATGTAATGAGAAAAGAAGTTTCTAGAAAGAAGAAATACTGGTCTGTAAAATGTCAACAAGCCTGAGACTGTGTAGGAAATCCAGTCACACCCTATGTGTTCAAATTTGAATTAATCTGTAAGGCTGAAATTCTGATGGAATCCCCACACCTCACTCGGAGCCCTTCCTAAGCCTCAGGATAGCCAGGTCTCCTGGCGCACACACTCTCCAGGTATAACTGCGCACAGCTCTTGCTACAGACCTTTGCTCTTTCACAGGTGGACTGAGGTCTCTGTACACAGGACATACAAAATATTTTTTAAATGGAGGAATAAATGAACGGATGTTAGTTTGGCTTAGTGTTTCTTCGTAGCAGTTGTTGTGGGGCATGGGAGCCGAACCCAGGGTCTCATGAATGCTAGGCTGGTATGCTTTAGGGTAAATTTAATTGCACCCTTTAGCCATGGAATTTCCCTCCCACAACATTTAAAAGTAGTAAGATACCTACAACAGTTTCTGAAAAACAGCCAGGTCTCTATTTCAGAGTTCATGTTCCAAGCAATTTCTCTCTCTCTCTCTCTCTCTCTCTCTCTCTCTCTCTCTCTCTCTCTCTCTCTCTCCCTGGCTAAAATGATTTACCAACTTAGAATATGCTGGAAAAGTTGAAACAGCTAAAAGAAAATGATAAGCCAAACCACACATAAGTGATTAGTATGTTTAAATACAAAAATAAAAGATCAGCAACAGGTCAGTTCTAGGGAGTGGGTGGAGGAGGTTGGAGACTCTAGGCCACACTTATACTGTATCTTAAAGGACGCTCAGATATTGTGAAGGGTCTTTTAATATTTAAATAATGTTTAAGAGTGTGGGGTTTCCAGTTTATATGTATACTCACTTATTTAATTATAGGCTATAAGATATACATAATACATTATAACACATCTCACTGATGAAAAAATGAGTTTCAAGATTAAGTGACTTTCCCAGGAGGTAACTGCCATATCAGAAAAGATTGTCTTATTTAACAAAGCAAGGGAAAGAGTGGGATTGTGATCAAACTCTAATTCTCCTTCCCCACCATTAATCTACCAGTAATCTATTAAGTGCATATCTTGGACCAGCCCAGGCTTTTCATATCCTCATACATGACATGCTACATGACATACATCAATACTATTCAAAATGAAATATATAAGAAGCTTCCTAGTTTCAATTTACCTAAGTGGATTCTAGAAAGAAACAGGTTTCCTATAACAACATTTTCCTCTCATTTCCACCAGTTAGAAATCAAACCAAACAACAATCTGACGCTCGGGTTTACTCCATCTATGTTTTTTGAGGCATCTCAGGAATATCCAGATCGATAAATACTGTCTTTGGCCCACACCAATTTTTTAGTGTTTTTGTTTCTTAACTTACACTGTGAGACAATGCTCTTGGACACTATAAAGATCTGTCACTCATATTGGTTTAATAAAATGCTTATTGACCAGTAGCCAGGCAGGAAGTATAGGTGGGGCAACCAGACCAGGAGAATTCTGGAAAGAGGAAGGGCAGAGAGTCTGTCACCAGCCAGCTGCAGAGGAAGCAAGGTGAGAATACCTTACTGAGAAACGGCATCAAGACACGTGGCTAAACATAGACAAGAATTATGGGTGAATTTAAGTCATAAGAGCTAGTTAATAATAAGCCTGAGCTAAACAGTTTAAAATTAATATAAGCCTCTGTGTGTTTCTTTGGGACTGGACGACTGCGGGACCAGGCAGGACAGAAACTTGAGTACACAATGATTCATCTTTATGACACCGAAGAGAGAGACAGTGTCAGTGTCTTACAGGGACTGCCTTAGATGAGTAGAAAACATTAAGAATTGCCTGATCCCTATTTATCTTTCTCTAAGCCAGAGTGTTCACACTCTTGGACTATGCCAAGTGCACTGAGGCCTGTTTTTCCAAGAGTTTTCTTTGACAGCTCTTCGGAAAGATGGCATCAACTGAGATAAGATTTCAGCTGCCTACAGCAGCCTCTTGCCTGGCTCTCCTGCTACTCAGAAGACAAAAATATAAACCTCTCTGATGGCAAGAGCCTTCCATCCCATCAAGCAAGCTGCCCACACTCAGTTAATGTATTGCCTCCCAGCAAATGCCAGCCAGAGCAGACTGTCGGGCTAGCTTCAAATCCGAGGCTCAAGTGGACCTTCAAAGTTGTCTAGTCGATAAGCTTCTGTCACTTGGAGTCTCTCTGTGGATTCTCCTCTGGATGCTTACGTAGGATGAGTGACTTGAATTCCAAAAGCCCTCATTCTTTCAAGAGATGGACTCTGCTAGCTAAATCCCCCTTCCCATTCTCTTTACTTCAGCTGCCTGTCACTTAATGCTCAGCTAAAGTCCTGGTGCCTTCTCTAACGTCTGCAGTTAGCTTGTCATTCGTGTCTCTGCTCCCTCTCAGTTGCCCAGATGCCCAGTGTTTTGCAGACGTTTCATGTGGGGCTTCGGCATCCTTCAATCCTAGCGTTAGGTTTCCAAAGCTGAACACATCTTTTCATGCCGTTGGCCCTAAGATCACCTTGTTCCATATGGTGAAATATTGACAGTATCTATCCAGTAGGTGGATAGAAAAAAGTTTCTATGCAGCCCTCTTTGCTTTTTAAGGCTCATCTGAGCCCAGCCATGAAGAATGGGCAAGCCAGCTCCCATGTAGCTACTCCAGGCTTTGTTGGGAGATTAACTATGCAACTATGTCTCCTTCCCTCCACAGGAGCATGTGGCTCTGCCTTGGGTGAATCTGTAAGCCATTTGTGCAGGTAGGAATTGGTCAATGCAGTTTATTCAGTGAAGGTGTGGCTGTTCAAGACTATGAGGTGGGCATGAGGGCCGTGTCCATATTTGCTTGTGTGATGTGTGCATGGCATGTGAGTACGGACTATCGCGCCAATCTAAGTCTTTATGAATACCTGTGAGGGTGCCAATATGTGCCATGTCTAATGTGTGGGTTTATATGCACGGATATAGACAGGCTCCTGGACATCAGCTCTCATCTTTGCTGGCTAGCCTACCAGGAAAGCCTCTCTTCTCCATCCTACCAAGCCAGAGAGCTCCAAATATTTCAAATATCAGCAAAACATTTTATATTTTTCTTTTAAATTGTAAGCACATAGTCCCAGCAATCTATGTATTAAATATTAAAACCAAGTCTTTTTTTTTTTTGTTTTTGTGTTTCTTAGGTACGAAAGCCAGGCAGAAGACCCACGGTGTCGCTCTCGAATCTCAGGAGCCTGTCTTGTTTGCCATGTGCAGCACACAAACTCCACCTTGCAGACTGATCTCATTAAGCCGCAACTTCCCCTGAGCTGCTCTCTCTTCTAACTTCTAGAAACACGCCCTGCTGAGGGTTAGGGCTGCCTTACTCGAAGCAAACTCTAGGCAAGGAACTGGAAGCCTGTGTTCTTCTGCACAATAAAGAAGCTCAAAACTTGTGCTGCCGCCACCAATTTCTAGGAACCAGAAAGTTCTAGAGGAGAAGATGAAGGCAGTGGATGCTGAGGTGAGCTCTAAAGCCTTAGGCCAGCAGCAGAGTGAGGTGCCTCTGGGAGGTTAGACTTGGGGCAGGAGAGAACATGCCTTTGCTTTGCACGTATTTACTTGCGGTTCATTGGCAGGCCAGCTTGGTGAAGGGCTGGATTAGAGCCACACCTCAGAAACAGCAGCAGATGCCTGCAGCAACACACAGCAAACCTACCTGAAAAGTAAATTTGCTACCTGCACTCACTTAAGCAAAACATTGCTTTAAGTCGCATTTTCTCTTAATGACACAGACTTGAAAACGGGTCTGAAAATCCCAGAAATCTGGGAAGGTAGGTACCCAGATGCTCCCTTCCAGAAGAACACGGCATGAAACAGACGGAAACAAAGCAGACCCTGAGGTCAGTGCTCAGGCTCGCTCGGCTGCACATCAGCACAGCTACAGAGGCAACGAAGCCAGAGGGAGACACTCCCGTCTCCTGTCGGCCACTACTAGAGAGCCACCAAAACCCTGAAGGTCTCCAGTGACATTTCACACTTGTATCTTCTGTCTTTGCTGAAACCCACACTGCCCATCACCTGAGGGCAGCACCAAGGGACCAGCAGAGCAGACTCAGAGGGGTCTGGATCCTGCAGCTCTGGGCTTTTGCTTTTGCATTTTTTTTTCTAGAAGAAACCACAGGAAAGCGTTTCGGTCTGGCAGTTCCTTCTTCTGCCGTGTGAGCTCTGGATGAGCTCTTACCAGGGCAGTGGGGTTGGGTAAGGTCAGAGCTGGTGCACAGGGAGACTATGGTACTGAATTCCAGAGAGTTCATTTAGCTGTACAAGCCTACGAGGGCACAGTGCTCAGTGAGTGACCAGAGATGTGCCTGCCAGACTCAAGTGAGTGAGAAGACCTGGCTTGTGCCCTCAGGGGGTCACAGTCTAGTATTTCAGGGACGAGGCCAAAATTTTAGACACTTGTAGACGGCAAGGAAAAGCTGACCGAGGAAATTCGAGTATCCTAAATGTAAGTGCATTTGCATGTTTGTGTATTTTGTCCACCGAGGAAGGAATGGTAGTGAGTTTACGGTTCCAGCCAGCCAGGAAAGGCCAACCTGGGTGGAGATGACAGATCCAGGAGTCTTCACGTGAGGAATGAGTGCAAGTCACAGTCGGACAAAATCTGCTAACTCCATCAACAACTGCTGCTACGTTCGGTGGGTGACAAATGACATATTCAAAAGTCTCCCAGAAGTCAGTCACAGAAACAAGGGAGGAAACCCCAGGAACAGTCACAGAGTGAGTAAGAGAAACGGATTTCAACTCACTGGGCCTGCGCGGCTTCTGCGTGTTTCCTCATTCCTCAGGCACGTCCCTTTCACTGTGTCCTTCCATTGAGGATAAACTATTCAGTTATCCTGTTCTCAACATCACACAAGATCCCGTGACCTGAGACAGAACCCCTCCTGTCCGGCTGTCCACAGATTCTCCATTTATACAGCCTCTACCAGAAGCTAAGTATTTCCCCCCACCAACCTTCCCCTAAGCAGTGCACACTCTGTCCCCCTCAGAGCCCACAGTAAGGTGTAAACTCAGACAGTCATTCCTCGCTCCTAGGATGGCTAAGAACAGAAACAGAAGGAGAAAGAGTGGAAGTGGAGAGAGACTGGGACCCTCTGAGTTACATTCATGGTGAGAGTATGGGTGCCCTTGCAGCTGGAGGGATGCTTCCATGAGAATCCATGTGCGGCTCCTAAATTCGCTTGCTGAACTTCTGGTTCCGGAGTCTAGATAAAGCAGTGTCTACCCTCCAGGGTCGGTGCGCTGCTATCTTTAAAAAGCACACAGAGAGAACTCGATGCCAGGACATGAGCCTCAGAAGAACAAAGCTAAACCAAGGAACATGTTGAGCCTATCAGGTAGCTTGACATAAACTTCAAGAAATAGGATGCAATACGTGTACTATGCCAGGGACCTCTGGGAAGAGTCAACAGACACTGGTATGGCTGGGACTTTTGCAAGATTTGCTGTAACACCTGATTATGTGTTTTTATTTAAGTCCAATTACAGAACTATATCCAAAGTCATGTCTATAATCCTAGTACTCGGGAGGCTGAGGCAGAAGAATCACTTTGAGTTCACGACCAATCTGAGTTATACAGTGAGTTTCAGACCAGCCTAGACTACAGGATGGGACTGTATCTCAAAACAACAAACAAAACCAAAATCAAAACATTATATAAATAAAGTGAAATGTTTGAGAGGAGTATGCAGACAAGAAGTCGAATCTTTTCTTCCCAGCCAAAGTGGACAGTTTTTGTTTTTCAATGTGAAGTTTGTTTTACAGTAATTGCCAAAGAGTCCCATATAAAAAGGCTCAAGTATCTGTGGAATGCCAAGTGGTGGTGACTTGTGACTGGGGATCCAATGTGGAGACTCCACGCTCCAGCTCCGTAGGTATTTGGTAGATGCCTGTTGCAGCATGAACGCGTGACATCAGCGGAGCCTGTGGGTTTGGTCCTGCCCTGTTTATTAAGAACAGACTGTTGTTTGGAGGAAGTCGGTCAGAACTGGGTGGGGGGGAGAGATTCCCAATCCCAGAGAAAAACTACAACCCCTCCCCCCAAGTTAAAGGTGGCTGTGGGGTGCTTAGCCTATGAGAAATAACCACAAGGCCTGCGAGGTGGTGCATGCCTCTAATCCCAGAGACTGGAAGGCTGAGACAGGAAGGGACGGTGTGCCGCAACCTGGGCCATTTTTAATGAAAACTCTCCAAACGAGAGGAGGAAAGAAAAGGTGGATGGGGGAGGGTTAGAGGGGACCAAGGGAGAAGACACAAAATCCAAAGACTATGCCAAAAGAAGTGAGTTGGGAGGGGGGCACTGGGCTGCATTCCCCACATTGCTGTGAGGTTACAAACCTGGCTGCGCTTCCGAAGCCTTCCACCACGACTGGCCACAAGGGGGCATGAGAGCCAACATCTTGACTTCTGGCTTCTTTGACAGGAAACAAGTCGGAGGAAGAGGGCAGAGGCTCTGCAGGATGAGTCCTTGCCTGGCTCACTGCCACCAAGGCGGTGACTCAAGCAGTTCATGCTCGGCAGTGCTTCAACACGGCGAGAGCCGGCCCAAAGGTTTCCCCCTCGCTTTCTAAGCACAAACCTGCTCTGCCTGGGGCACAGCGGCTGAATGTTACACGGGGGGGGGGGGGGGGGGGAAGAGCAGAATAAACAAACACCGTTTTCAATAAGACAACATCTTCAGCTGACACTAGCAGAGCAAATACAAATAACCCCAGAGGAGGCCCGTAGTGGGTACCGAGCAAGGGCGGATTCTTCAGGGGGTCACCACGGTGTCCTTGGCGCAAAGGGCGCTGGCTCTTGGTGCCTAACTTTCTCAGGTAAGAAATAAGCTGCAGACTGGCTGACAGACTGTTAAAGCTCATCAACAACAGAGAGCCTTCCATACCGCACGCTGATCTCATCAGCAGCGCATATGAAAATCCCTGGGAATATATCAGGGCTCGGATCCTGGGCAACACCAGGCACCAAGGCATGGGCAAGGCTGGATGGTCTCAAATCTCCCGAGGCTTCCAACTACACACTGACCCAGCAGGTAGATCGGGCTGTTATTTCAAGCTCAGTTATAATCCAGACTTTATTGAAAGGTTTTGGAAGAAATTACCATTTTATGTATAAACTTGGAGGGGTATATGAATTTTGAAGTATTAATAGCTTTGACTTTTCGACGAAACAATATTTCAAAGATGTTCATAGCTCAGGGCCCCCGTCAGTGAGGAGGGGCTCCCTCTCCTCTGCCTCTGTTAGCCAATTCGCTTAAAGAATTACAAAAATAAGCACTTTAAATATTTTAACTGACAACCCACATTCAAAACTCAACATTTACGGGCAAACAAAAACCTATGTGTACACTCGTCTGGCAATAAGACACAGCCGAGGTCTTTAAGGCCTGGTCTCTGTTTATGAGCTCAGCACTGTCTCTTGTAGACAACAGACCATTTGTGACCTTCAAGGCTCCGTGCATCTCTGCAGCAGAGTGAAACCTGGGTGGTGCTCATGAAGAAGCGTGGATTCAGACTTGGTGGGACATCATCACCCGCGTCTCTAGTGCCACGCTGCTCTCTGGCTCAGCAGTCAACAGTTCATTAGCAATTCTTTTTCGCTCTTTCCCTCAGACTCAACTTCGTTTCCAGAGAAACATATTTTTCACACCCATATTTTATTACATAAGGTTAAATCAAAATGTGATTATAGCAAGAGTGACAAACACAAGGAATGTTTAACAAAAACCCAGCCAGAATGACGGGGCATTGTGTGCTGGAAGGGGAGTATGCAGGCAACTAACCTACAGCCTAGGGAGGGGATGAGGGGGAAGGAGGAGACCAAAGGGCAGGAGAGGGAAAGGGAGGGGAAAGGAGGAGACCAGAGGTCAGGGGAGGACATGGGTGGGGTAGGGAGGGGAAGAGAAGAGAGTGGAGGAGAGGGGAGGGGAGGGGGAAGGAGAGGGGAGGGGAGGAAGGGGAGGGGAGGGGAGGAGAGGGGAGGGGAGGGGAGGAGAGGGGAGGAGAGGGGAGGGGAGGAGAGGAGAGGGGAGGAGAGGGGAGGAGAGGGGAGGGGAGGAGAGGAGAGGACTTGTAACATGAAGGAAGGCAATTGTGCTTCCTCCAATCCTTGACCAAAGTCAACAAGAGGTTGCTGAAATGCAGCCAATTGCTGGGGGTCAAAAGTCTACTTCCACCCGAAAAGACAAGTAAGGGGGGGAAGGAGAGTAGCACCATTTGAAAGAAATTTTTAAGAAGGAAACCTGGGGGATATCCTTATGGCCTTCAGGCAACAGGCAATGGTATTCTAATTGTAACACAAAGGGTACATTAGCTGCAAACATTTGCCCATCAAAAAATACATTCTCAAGAAGTGAAAAGGTAAGCCAATCCATGTGTCAGTGAAGAGCCATGCCTAGAATCTATGAAGGCTTCCCATGAATCAATAGAAAAGAGACAGATAATCCCATGAAAGAATGGCTAAGGGACTTGAGCAGGCATCCTGAATGCGGCCAGCCAAAAGACAAATGCAGGGGGAGAACTGAACAAGCACAAAGCTCGCAGGGGACATAAGCTGAGGCAGGAGGATGACTAGTTCCAGCCAGACTGGGCTATATAATGAACTCAAGGCTAGTGAAGACTCAAAACCTTTTAAAAATTAGAAAAAAAAAAGAGGAAAAAAAAGTCCATCAGACTACAAACAAACAATAAAAGATCTGAAACAGGAAGTCAGATACTATACCACAATACTCAACTCGGGGTCAAGCTCAGTATCCAGAGGAAGAACAAACCCAAAGGTCCATCAGCAAATGAACACAAAGTGGTCTGTGCATGATGGAATGTTATTCATCCTTAAAAATTGGGAAATGCTGAACACGTTAGAACATGTATGAGCCCTAAGGGTGCCACACGAAGTGAAAACAACCGAATTACAACGAGACCAACACCGCTCCTCTACCTGCTCTGACCCAATCCACACGAACAAAGCAGATTGTAGCTGCCAGGGCTTGGAGCAACGGAGAAGGAGGGCAATGTGTTTGTCTGGAGAGACTAAGAGTTTGAGGTAGACAGCAGTGCTGACCGCTCCCAAAAATGAATGTTTGAACACCGGTTCAAATTTAATGTTATATCTATTTTGCCACAATTATTAAAAGCATAATAATAATGTGGAATAAACAAACCAGAACAGCTAAAAATGGGAAAGAGATGAGCAACACCCAGTTTGGAAAGGGCCATGTGGCAGCTGTAGGTCTCAGATACCGGGTGGTGGGAGTGTGGGCCAGCAGCCACTTGGAACCGAGCATTTATCAAGGCTGTTCAGCTGCGACCTTGAGACTGAGCAACCCTGCTCCTAGGTAAACACTCAACAGCAGTGTGCACATCTGCATGCCAACACCACAAACGACAGTATGCACCGTGGCATGATGCTGTGCACTCCCACTGACCTGAAGACCACCATGCCACCACCGACAGAACTGTTGGATGCAGGCTGACAACAGGGCTCTCAACAACGAAAGCCAACAAGCCGCACACAGCGTCCAGCAAGGTCAGAAGCATCATGTTGAGTGAGAGAAGGAAGATGAGAAAGAAGGTGTGCCACACAAACCCACTTGGTTCAAGTTTGAAAGGAAGCGGACGCATTCCACTGTTGGGAGTCAAGCCCATGGCAGGGTGAGGGCTGGGAGGGAGCATCTCGGGGACGGGTCATGTTCCGTTTCTCCATCTGGATGCGGAGCATGTGGCGCCTTCGCTCTGTGAGGATGTGGCAAGCTGCACACTTAGGAACATTTTTCTGTCTGTGCTACTTACATGAAAACTTAGTGGGGTTGGTCCTCTGCATACGATGACGTGTTCATTATAGACTCTTTGGGACACAGTGTGGGGCTCTAAAGTCCCTGATGGAGCACGGTGATGCAGAACATTCCATGCAGGTCTGAGCAGAGTAGAAGGCGTCAATGGGAAGCTACTTACTAGAGCCAAATTCAGGCCAGTGACCTGATGCTACCTACACAGGGTTTCAGTGTGTTTTCCTCATCTCGTTCGTTCCAGCATCTAGTCATATTTTGAATGTTTGACGGTATTCACCTGAACTCTAAGGCTCTAAAGTCAGGATACTTTGCAGTGATTTCTCTAGCACAGATCACAGAACAAAGTACACCATAATGCTAGAGTTGTGAGATAATAATAAAAGTTCAGGGAGTTACAAAACAATACAAATCTCAAACTAGCAAGTAGGTACAGTGGCTACAAGAGGCCTACTTGAGCCCAGGAGTTTGAGGCCATCATGAGCAACATATAGGAACCGATCTCAAGAAAATAAAGACCAATGAATCAAAGCAGGGCTGAAGAGATGACTCGGCAATTAAGGGTCCAGGTTGTTTTTCCAGAGGACACAAATGTGGCTCCCAGGACCTATGTTGGGTGGCTCACAAGCATCTCTAACTCCAGCCCTAGGTGATCCAGCTCTCTTTTCTGGCCTCTGGTTGCATGTGCACGAATGCACACACACGCATACACACGCACACGCACACGCACAAATAAACTGGAAAACAAATAGAAAAGCTTGAAGCCTGCTAGGTCATAGGCAAGCTGTATAATGCCCTAGTCTTTGCTCTACAACCCCCTACTGGGCCTGTGGGAATCTCACAGAGTGGATGTGAAAGCCAGTTAGTTATATGAGGGACAGGTGATCAGGAACACATCTGTGCCTAGCAACATCTGAACGAGCTGATGACTGGCCTTCTGCTAAACCATAAGCAATGTGATCCAGAGCAGGGCAGCGCCACTCAGCTGCTCAAATACCCCTTCAGCCAGCTGCTGATAACTACCCATCAGGCAGTTCTGCTCTCTCACCTTCAATCTCTTTTTGCAGCCACAGATTTTGGAGTCCCACAGAGCTAACTGTACAACAGCTACGTTAAGTGGGTCCCGTGCGCCATGAGTTAGCTGTGAATGTTCTCCTTCAGGTCCGTCATGAGCCAGTGGGGTCCCCTCTTCAGACCCTGGTTCAGGTGTTTACACTGGAAGGTGGACAACAGGAGCACCCCATTCCTGGAGCTGCCTGAGTGTGGGGATATCATCTGGCTTCATGGAGCAGTGTCCATGTCTTACCAATAACAGGCAGGGCAGGGTTTGGGCAGGACTGGATTCTAGAGTGGTCCTCTATGTTTGTGACATTTACCCGATGTCCTCCAGACACTATTCTGGATCTATCACTAACCCTTCCATTTCAAGTCACATTTTCTGAATAGCCTTAGTCTTCACTCGGCCTTTAAACTGATAGGCAGAAGCGTCTCCTGGCTTATTAATCCTGTGTGACTCTCTAACGTGTGGGTTTTGCCAGTGCCAAAAGTCAACCCCCTTCAAACTCACTCCTGTGGCATCCCGTTCTGCTATCTTTAGACTCTGTGGGTCCTCACTTGTGGGGTGTCACACAGCACAGTAGTCAGGTGACTGATGAGCTGAATTTGGAGTGTCACCTGTCTGACAAAGGATACTAATAGACTTTTCTCACGCCTTTTTTTTTTCAAAAATGACAGAGTTCAGCCTTTGATGTGTCCCCTCATTTACTGAATGGCTCATATATTCAAAGGACCAGGAGGCACGTTGGCCTAGGCGCTATGCTGGATATCCAGGAACACAATGCACTAGACCCAGACCACACCCTCAGGGTTGTGCATGTTCTACGGAGATACAGTCACTAAGTGCAAATAATATATAATATACTACTACCGGGAAGAACGGAGCATGTGGAAGGCAGAAGGAAGAGGCCAGAAGAAAAGGATGAAATATGCAGGAGGAGCACAGATACTTGGTGGAGTAAGGCTAGGGCTGTGAGACGCGTAGACATGGAACTAAAAAAAAAATCACTGATGGAGCCGGGCGGTGGTGGTGCACGCCTTTAATCCCAGCACTTGGGAGGCAGAGGCAGGCAAATCTCTGTGAGTTCGAGGCCAGCCTGGTCTACAAGAGCTAGTTCCAGGACAGGAACCAAAAGCTACGGAGAAACCCTGTCTCGAAAATAAAAAAAAAAAAATCACTGGTGGTTGGTTAGTGATGTCCGGAGCAAAAAGAAACATCAAGAAACCTGAGTTTTCTACGCGCTGGGCTTTGGAAAGAGTCAAAGTGGGACTGTTCCTTAGCATCTCACCACCGAGCACCCACCTAGACACTCCGCTCTTCCTGAGGGAGATGTGGCTCCCAGCATCTTTTCTTAGACCCGGTTCCTGCTGCCCAAACTTGGTCCCTGGGGTGGGGATTTGGGACTGAGTGGGAACTGAGCATGGTTACAAAGGCACCAAGCGGAGAGTACGCACAAGAGTAAAATTATTTATATGTGGGCATCTTTACTGGGAGGAATTGCTCCTCTGCCGTTCCTGGGTGTCTCAGACTAAGGCACAACTCATTTTTTTTTTTTTGGTTTTCCAGTCCAATTAGCTACATATTTTTAGCATGTGTTATATAAGGCTCATCTGCCCAAATTCGTTGGCTTGGGGCCTTTCTTCCCTTTCTTTTCACTGGTGGATTGACCCTCGTGGTAGGATGACGAGCGGATCATGACAAGTCTGTAAATAGCCTGCCCGTGGAGGGGTGGACGGAAAGAGCCCTGGAGATGAAGGGAGGGCTTGTATTTGGCATGCCAGGCTAAATCTATCCCTTCTAAAAAGGGGAGAACAGAAGGAACATACAATTCCAAACTGAAGTGTAGGGCATTAGGAGAAGGCTGCCCCATCTACTATAGCACCAAGTGCAGCGAAGCACTGCTGGAGAAGCCCCCAGGTGGCCACTGTGGAGGCCAGGGCCCTGTCAGCTGAGCAGAGTTTAATACTGGTAGAGCATGAAGTGTTCGCTCTTCCGCAGAAAACACTCCCTCTTTCTCGGGCTCAGCAGCCATGCGTCTGAAGCCTCTATCACTTTCATACATTGCATGCTGCAGGGGCTAAAAGGGGAACACGGATGCGCTCAGGGAAGCTTAACATTATATCTCAGTGTAGAGCAGCTAAGGTTATGAATCTCAGCTGTGCCCATGACCAAACCACATACCACCAGTTCAATTTGCAGAGATCACTGTTTAAGCTATCATATACTTTGACCAAGTCTAGAACAGTGGTTTTTAACCTGTGGGTCATGAATCCTCCTCCACCCATAAACATCTAGCTCCAAAAATTTATATTATGATTCATAACAGTAGTAAAATTACAGTTGTAAAATATCAATAGAAATAATTTTATGGTTGGGGTAACCACAACATGAGGAACTGTATTAAAGGGCCACAGCATTGGGAAGGTTGAGAACCACTGATCTAGAACCTGTTACTTACAGAACCAGAGTCAGGAAGGCTTTTAGAGATGAAAGAGGGGACATTAAAAGTCAAGGAATTAATAGCTAGGGGTACTACCTTATGGCCCTTCAAATGACATTTAGAAGAGGACAGTCTTCCCCATGTTCTAGGCACAGGTCCAAGTTCACTAGAACCCACCAATCAGCACCATCCAGGCAGGACTACACCCTCGCTGTCCCTCCAGCCTGAAGGTGACACCATGGGCACCAGCTACCTCCAAAGGCACGCACCCATGTAAAGCTCTCGCCATTTGAGAGACCATCCAAAGTCTCTCCACATCTAACGAAAAAACAAAGTGGTACCTCCCTCCCCACCACTCCACATCCACCAGCAACCTGCGATTATGTGCTTCCCCATTTAATGAGATGACAAACTTTCAGGTCCACCGCAGCGAGGAGAACTACCTCTCCCTAAGACATGCCTTCCTGCTGGCGCACAGTTCTGCAGACAAACTTCTCCAGCACCCTCTCTCCTGATCGGAAGGACACTGACAGGTGGCATACCCTTGGACCAACACACATGGCTGCTGCCTATAACTTGAGGTCTAGGCTCTGTCTTGATGCTCAAAAAGCCACAGTTGTCAAGGTTAGACAGACCCAGACTTTCCCCTCTTTGCTCTGCAACCTTGAGGGAGGTACTTCCGCTCATGTGATAGATAGTTTTTGACTGTCTAAAGCAGTCTAACTCCTGTTCCTCAGGGAAGCTGTGAGGAGTCAGCCAGGTGATGCATACGGAAGTGATTAGCACTGCACCTGGCCCAACATGGTGGCTTGTAGGTGTGTGTGTGTGTGAGTATGTATGCATGTGTGAATGTATGTGAGTGTGTGAGTGTGTATATATGTGTGAATGTGTGTGGTATGTGTATGAGTGTGTGTGTAATGCATATGTGTGAGTATGTGTGTACAAATGACTATCAGTCTTCATTACAATTTCAGTGTGAAATGTTCTTCTACAAGCTTATGTGTTTGAAAACTTGGTTCCTAGTGGTTACTATTTTGGGAGGTTACAGAACCCTGTTGGGGGGCTCGACCTGGTTAGTGGAGTTGGGTGAATGAGCTCAGACCTTAGAGGGTTGTACTCTGGGCCTTGCTTCTGGTCCCAACTCTTTGTTTTCTGTTTTGGTCATCACAGAGAAGCCCCACCACAGGCTTCTGTCACCATGCTCTGCCATGTCTTCCCTGCCATGATGACCTGACTCTGAAGTTGCTTCTGTCCGGTGTCTTGTTACAGCAATGAGAAGGGTAACTTACATTTTCTGGGCTCCAACAGCAAGAAAACCCATGGAAACTCATGAACTCACACATGATCTCTTAACTCCCTTTAGTCCCACACGCTTGCCCTATACATGGACACATTCTGCACCATCTTTGCCCTGTGCTCTACTTTTCAGGTCAAGCATCCTTACTCAAACTCTTCTTACAGAAATCCTCTTGGGTCCACAAGAACCCTTCTCAGTTTGAACACTTCCAGCCATATCCACCTATGTCACTCTGTGACAAGAGACACAGCTGTAAACAGGAAGGGGGGAAGCACCAATATACAAATCCTTCTAGATCTTAGCCTGCCTTTCAACTGGAAACAATTAGGATCGAATATGATTATCTGCATGGGAGAGCTAGTAGGTTTTCAGTACCATTTAAGTACAAGTCTCTTCCTGCTCTTTACCACCACCACCACCATCAGCACAAAGACCACTGTCACTACCAGCATCATTGTAATACCCACCATGACCACCACCCCCCCACCTACATCACTACCATCAGTACAAAGACTGCCACCATCAAAGTTCCCTTCAATGGCACCACTGTTGTCATAACAAAGGCTCCTTACAAGGTGAGTGTGCACACACCTCACAGGATGGTCTGGTTCCTTACAAGGTGAGTGTGCACACACCTCACAGGCTGGTCTGGTTCCTTACAAGGTGAGTGTGCACACACCTCACAGGCTGGTCTGGTTCCTTACAAGGTGAGTGTGCACACACCTCACAGGATGGTCTGGTTCCTTACAAGGTGAGTGTGCACACACCTCACAGGCTGGTCTGGTTCCTTACAAGGTGAGTGTGCACACACCTCACAGGCTGGTCTGGTTCCTTACAAGGTGAGTGTGCACACACCTCACAGGCTGGTCTGGTTCCTTACAAGGTGAGTGTGCACACACCTCACAGGCTGGTCTGGCTCCTTACAAGGTGAGTGTGCACACACCTCACAGGCTGGTCTGGCTCCTTACAAGGTGAGTGTGCACACACCTCACAGGCTGGTCTGGTTCCTTACAAGGTGAGTGTGCACACACCTCACAGGATGGTCTGGTTCCTTACAAGGTGAGTGTGCACACACCTCACAGGCTAGTCTGGTTCCTCTCTTGCTGTGTAATTAAAACCCACAGCAGCCTTGCTAGAATGGATTGGTTAGGTATGGTGGTGGTCCCGGAACACAGCAGAGTCCTTCTCATTTCCCTGACCCTATCATCCTGGCTTGGGCCCTAGAGGAAGGAAAATTCAGAATTAGCCAGCCAAGTTTCCATGCATATCACTGCAAGCCCTACAGTCAGCTGCTGAGCAGCAGACAGAAAACTCATGCCTGCCAACCTTGTCATTTTTCAGAATTCTTGAGTTATTTATACCACAAAAGCCTGTGAGCTATAAAGCCCCCAGTTTCCTTGGATGTAGGAGAAACTGGCACAACATTCCTCTAGAAACTCCCGCCCTGACGTGGATGGCACTCACCTTCTATGCCGCAGAATCCTCCCAGCCTGACCGTATCCACCAAAGTCAGTTTCTGCCCTCCCCCCTCTGAGGCCCTACCCTTACAGAACCTCTAAACTGGGACAGGCAAAGACTATCTCAGTCTCCTGCTGTTAAGGCAAAACCTTACAAGTCATAGTTCAAGTGGTACCCACTGCTGGGAACCTGCTCAGGATTGACAGCTTGTGAAGGTCTTGGGCTTTCTCTCCTCAAGCCCATAAGATTAACTCTGAAGCCTGACTTCAGCCTAAACAGTCCTGGTCCAGCCAGTGAGCTGCCTGTAATAATTAATATCAACTTCGCAGGCTTTAGAGTCACTCAGGAGACACCTCCCAGCAGGCTCGTGAGGGATTAGCTTGGTTATGTCAATGGAGGACAGAGGATTCATTCTTCAGGAATAAGGTAGGATTTTCCGGGTTTGGGTCCGGGATGTCACAAAAAGGACAAAGTCAGCTGGGCGCCAGCAGTCCTGTTCTCTGCTTCCTGACTGTGAGCACTAGCTGCCTCGTGCTCCTGCAACTAGCCCCGCCCCCAAACTGTGAAGAGTCAAAGTAAGCCCTTTCTCCCTGAAGTTGTTTTTGTCAGGGTTATTTTAGTTTATGACGTCATCGGAAAGGCAATAATGTACCACCCTGGTTCAAATGGTACAAACGGTCCCCTGGGCTCAGGTGGGCGTATCTCAATTGATAGTACATACTTGCTGGCAATAATCTATGCTCAAAATGCAGGGTGCTTGGAGAGAACAGGCGAGGTGTCGGGACAACGTGTTTGCTCAGAGTCCCCTTAGAAGGAAAGGGGCTAAAGCTTATGAATAAGAAACTTGACATCTTAAAAGCAGGCTTCTGCCTGGCTGCCCCAAATTGTGCTCTGGCTATTTCTCTCTATATCAAGGGCTTTGCAAGCTTATTCTGGAAGCAATCTGGGTACCATTAAACTCACAGCCCACTCTGTCAATCACTGTCTGTCCTGACCCTTTTCGGCATCCTCGGTTTTCACTTGGAGTCTATCTATGCACCCCAGTTATGCAGCCGTGGCATCCCCAAGCCTCAGATTGACTCCCCAGTCCTCTAGACTCAGGACCACTCCTGTCCCTATGAGTTGATAAGCCTGGAGTCCCCTTGAGGATCTGACGGTTTTTGCATAACCCAGCCTGTCTCTGGAAGCTCAGTCACGCCCACAGCCACATCTGGTTTCGTCCAAGTTCCGCATACGGCCTCACATCTCCCACGAACCCACTCCTGTAGAACTCTGCTAGACCAATGCAGAGGGCATGGGACCTGGGTGCACCAGCCGCAGCTCCAGCGTTTACTGAGAACATTCACTGTGCTAAACAACCTTCCACACACTTTATGTGTGTTCACAAAGTGACACTTCACAACAACCTGATGGGATGGCAAGGTGGATCTTATTATTCTCTTTGGTAAGTTAATAACTATTCTATAACCCCAGGTAGGGAAGTGGTAGAGGCTGGATTATCTGTCATGGAGTCTGTATTTCCAGTCTGTGAGCTACCCTACTTCCATAGACACCCACATGGAGTGCAGGATAGCTCAGTAGGTCAGGGTACTAGTCTGCCTTCCAGGCTGTAGCTTCCTACTCCAGAGAGCTGGGCTAAGAAGTTGAGTTTTTTGTTTGGTACAAAGAGGTCTTTTTTTTTTCTAGCCGTAACTATATTAGCTTCATCTTTTTCCAAACCAAAACACATATTTCTTCCTTTTAAAAAAGACTGGGAAACAAATTATTTAGTAAGTAAATGGCCGGGCTGGGTATGAGCAGCCAATTCCACTACCCATCCACCACCTGTTAAAGGAGCATTGTTATTGTTTCCTTCCCTGCTTTTTGGTTTTAGGGTGGTTTTGGGGGGGTGGGAGATGTTTGTTTTGAAATAAGGTCTTACTGTATAAGCTAGTCTGGAGCTCAATATATAGACAAGGCTGGGGCCTGGAACTTTCAGAGATCTTCCTGCCTCTGTCTCTAGAGTGCTGGGATTAAAAGTGTGCACCATGACACCCAGCTGTGTAAAAGTTCTTGCTACACATAAGTCGGGGGGCAGGAAGCAGACGGAATGGATTCAGCTTCGAGAATTTGGTCCATTTGTTTTGCAAGCCAGAGTTCAGAGAGGGCGTATCAACCACCCAGTCTCTCTCAGCATCTCTAAGGAGCCTAAAATCCAAGTGAAGTCAGGTGTAAACATTGTTTGTTTGTTTTTTTCCCATCTTCGCAAACTTCCAATATGTACCTCTCTTATTTTGCTGTTATACCCAAGAGCAAACAGCTCGTTCAGCTCGGTTCCCCTATTCCTGTCACATTCCACTCCACCCCCTTCCACCACCACCCTCCCCCCCCCCCCCCGCCCGCCGCATGCGCGCGCTGTGCCCCAGAAGGCAGTATTTAACCAAGTACTCCCACACACTGTTTTGGCAGTGTCGCCTCAACTTCTCTTGAAGCAGAATTTATGCAGCTCATGCTCCTGTGTCCACCACATCACAAAGGGTTGCGAACACAGCAAGGCTGCGAACATACATGCCAGACTGATATAAATATCCCTGGCTACTGCTCTACACTGAGGAAGCGACACCTGCAGGCCGAGTCACAAATCCTGCCTCCCTTAGTTGTTGTGAAGAGACACTTCTCCCCCTCAGGGCCTCACTCCGTGAGCTTCAGAGAGCTAAACTAGTGGCTACTCCACGGGGGCATATTCTGGGCACTCAAACATACCTGTGGGCAATGTAGTTGACTAGAGTCTCCAAATTATTCCGAACCCCTATGAACAGCTCTGAGGGTGAAGTACGAGGGCCAGGGATGCATAACATTTCCATTTCCTACAGCACAGGCAGTACCACGGTCTCTCCCACACAAACGCTCTGTCATGTTCTCTACTCAGTGAGGCCCACTCTTCTATTTCTCCCAGACAAACAGTCACACTCCAAGGGAATTTAAAGTCAACATCTCCTCCCTCCATCCAAGCACAGGACTATTTCTGGTCCTTTGCTTCAGACGGCTTTACTGAAGGTTGTGGTAATTTCTCCCCTCTTACAACTCCCCCCCCAAAAAAAAATCGTGCACACCATAACCCAGGAAATTTCAGAACATGGTCCTCTGCACGTGTCCTTTCTAATAAGTCATACATAAAGGATATCCCTAAGCTAGAGGGGTTAACAGAACACTGGAGGTCCAGAGAAAGGTCTGGAGGTGTTTAGACCTTCAAGTACACCCTCCTATGGCTGAGATCCACACACACACACACACACACACACACACACACTTGCCAGCATGCTGTCTCAACTACATGATAATCTCCAGGCAACAGAGTCAGCTGCTTAGCAACACCAGCTGGAGGATCAGCAGGGACGTCTCTATTAGAGAGCTCCTTCGGCCTTCTGATGAGCACCCCTGAGCCAGGCACCCTGGGAGCCACTACCAGGAGGAGACCAGGGCCCCCTCCTGGAGCAACCGGGGAGGCAGGATTCAAGGACAAGAACCAGTGGGAAGGTAGATGGCAGGCTATCCAGGGATTCCAAATAGAGGCTCAGAGGCCTTGCTTCTCACTCCTCTTTCCACTACGTTAGAAGCTTTGCTCCATAGGCATAAGGGAGTTTTGCTTTAGACAATCATACAGTCAGTGGCTCAGTCAATAGAGTTGGTTCTCTAACCCTAGTTCCCATCCACATTCATAGAGTCAACTGACTGCAATAAGAATATCTTTTACATTTTTCATCTGTAGGAAATATACAGATTTCTTTTCTTGCCATTCTTCCTTAGACAATATGGCATTAAAACTGTTTACATTGTCTTTGAAATATGTTAGATATTATAAGTAATGTGCAAATCACTGGGAGGGTATATGTATGTGAGGTGAAAATGCCACACCATTTTATCCACATATGAATGTATTTGCAGATTTGAGCATCAAGAAAATAGCAATTTTTGAAACCACTATTTAATGGACATTTTTTTGGAACTCAGTAGCTACCGGGAGGATGATGTGGGATGTAGGCTGCTTGAATGAGCAATTACCCAGTTCTAGAGCCTACAAAGAAGACTTTGTCTAAAAGGATGGCAAGGGTACCTGTCCCTTCCATGTTCTTGTGTGCATCAAATGGGGAAATGGAGCAAGTTTTGTCTCTGCAGCTGTCGCTGACTGCTACTGTGATAAGTACTGGTCCCTCCCCGAAGGTGTGACGATACACCAGTTAGTGAGATCACACGTAGCACTCAAGAATGGCAAGTCAAAAGCTTCCCACCCCTTATAAAACTGAAACCAGAAACTAGTTTTCTCTTAATGTCAGGTACTGACCTCTTGCCTGAAAGAGGGGTAGCGTGAAGGATAGTTAGGGAAAACTATTTTCAGTGAGTCAGGGGCCATCAGGACAGCACAGCACCTCATAGCTGTTTCCAAGGCTCTCCGTCTTAAGTCAAGTTCATTTTTAATTTCAATTTTATTTCTTAATAAGCTGTGTGTGTGTGTGTGTGTGTGTGTGTGTGTGAGAGAGAGAGAGAGAGAGAGAGAGAGAGAGAGAGAGAGAGAGAGAGAGAGAGAACAGATACCTACGGAGGCCAGAAGAGAGCATCACATACCCTAGACCTGGAGTCAGAAGTGGCTGTGAGCCAGCCAACACAGGTGCTTAGAACTGAACTCAGGTCCCCCTGCAAGTACACTATATATTCCTACCTGCTCAGTTAGCTCTCCAGTTCCAGCTTCTATAGATTTTAATTATCCAGGCTACAGAAATTCCCTGGGGTCAGAGACAACCTCAAACGGAGGTCAGCACTCATGCTATCCCCACGTTAATCTTTCACCTTGACCTCCCAGGGAAAGTCAGCTCACCAGCAGTGATACTCATTCACACCATGAAGTACCCTAAAGAAAATGCAGCCCCATGGAGGAAGGTTCCCCTGGGCAGGAAGGGCCTGCTCTTGAGATCAAAGAGCCCTGCCCACCTGTAATACCATTTGGGTCTCAGTTCATTTTCTCCAGGCAAGGGAACATCTGGATATAA
Organism: Microtus pennsylvanicus; assembly: GCF_037038515.1. Classification (NCBI taxonomy): domain Eukaryota; kingdom Metazoa; phylum Chordata; class Mammalia; order Rodentia; family Cricetidae; genus Microtus; species Microtus pennsylvanicus. The sequence continues at coordinate 34,200,866 of NC_134599.1, read as the reverse complement.
ATATAAATAAAAATACTTGTACTACTTGTAATTATGATTCACTCCCTACCATTGAACGAGCAAAGCAATCTAGAAACTATTTAACTGTCTTTATGTGTTATCCATTCAGATTAATTCAGCCCAAAGCCAAAGAATGTATTTCGAGCCCATTTTGTAGATTAGTAGGCATCACAGCAGAGAGAAACACCAATCCGAAGCCAACAATATGTCTCCCTTCCAAAGCTGTACAAAAGGATGACGACCCAGTCTTCCCTGCCTGTGTTCTATAACAATACATGTAGAAAATCATAGTGGCTCAGGGGTGACCAGCCTATGGCTCTGGTTTCTGGTGACCACGCTCCATCTCTTAGCAACTCTGTGGTTTTGGGCAGATGAAGCATCTGTCCAGTGACTATACTTCCTAATCTAGGAAGCAAGGATGACGCCAGGTATGGTGGTCCACACCCGCTAACCCTGCACCTCTGAGGTAGAACACAATGATAGGTGTGGTCGTCCACACCCATTAACCCTGCACCCAGGAAGAAGAAGCTATGTGAGACTGTGTCTCAAAATAAAAATAAAAAGCAATTCAGCAAAGAAAAAAAATATGGGAGCGACAGTAATAACATGATAAGTAATTCCCTAAGATGTTGTATGGAATACCTGGCACATTAAATAGCCCTTTAAAAAGTAGTATCTGGTGCTTTGCCTGTGTGTATGTCTGTGTGCCATCTGTGCGCCTCGTACCTGGGGAAAATGGCAGAGGGTGCTGATCTCCTGGGACTGGAATTACAGATGCCATGTGAGTGCAGGGAACGGAAGCCCAGTCCTCTGAAAGAGCAGCTCTAACTTACAGAGCCATTTCCACAACCCCATAGAATCTTTTTCAAAAATATAAGGTCTCACTATCCATCCCTGGATGGCCTGGAACTTACCATGGAGACCAGGCCTTGAATTCACAAGAGACCTGCTTGCCTCTGCTTCCCAGGGCCCAGCCCATCTATATGTCCATTTCTTTTTTCTGGAAATCCTTGCTCTCAGAAGACACAGAAGTTGAGCAGTTCCCTCTCCTCCCACAATCCCGGGGCCAGACCCCTCTTTCATGGGCACCTCAAGAGTTTCCACCAACACCTTAATCTAGGGAACATGACCTCCCCCCACCTCCAAGTGGCCTGTATCATAATCTAGGGAACATGACCTCCCCCCACCTCCAAGTGGCCTGTATCATAATCTAGGGAACATGATCTCCCCCCATCTCCATGTGGCCTGTATCATAATCTAGGGAACATGACCTCCCCCCACCTCCAAGTGGCCTGTATCATAATCTAGGGAACGCGACCTCCCTCCCCCCACCTCCATGCAGCCTATATCATATTCTTCTATCTTTTCTGGTTCCCAGACTACCATCTGAGCAGTTATTTTTGCTTTTTGTGAACAGTCTGCAGGTGACTATTCCCAGACTTTCTCAGAGTTTATCAAGTGCCTGTCCATGCCTCTTCACGTCCTCTCACACTAGGGGAAAAATCAGAAGGCCTGGTCAGTTCTAGGAGAAGAGGGGTAGGGACAATTATTTGCTTGAAATTTTCATTAAAGAGTTTTGAAAAATGAATCATATATTATAAATTCACCCAGGAAAAAGAATGTACAGCTCATGTTTTTTTCTATTCACAGACGAGGAAAATCCAAAGTCAGTTTTGAAATATCTTTACTACCTCAAAACAAACAAACAAAAACAAAAGAAACAAACCATGCGATCCTAACCTTCCCGTATCTCTCTGTGGCCCAGAACTGTGTAGATGTGGCTCTGCATTATCTAGAGTGAAAAGAATTACATCCTTTAGTGTTCATGTCTAATATCTACTAAACATTTTCCGGGGTCACCTGTGTTAGCACTTCATTCCTTAAGACTCAGCTATATCCCTTTTATTAATATTCTACATTTTATTCACTCACTTGAAAGGCGACTGACATTTTGGCTGTTTCTGCCTTTTGGCTATAATGAATAACGCTGCCATGAACACTCACGTATGGTTTCTGTGTGGACATGTATTTTCCTTACTCTTGGGGTTTTACCTGGGACTGGAATCGCTGGGTCATCTGGCAGTTGTGATGAATCATTTGAGGAACTACCAGGCTGGTTTCCAAGGCAGCTGGGCCATTTCCATTCCCATGATCAGACAACCAATGAGCAGGAAGTTAAGAGGCCTCGGGGTGCATGGCACCAGTCTTCCCAGTTTCTCCCCTCGAGATGCTTTGGTTTCCCCTGTGAGAACTTCGGATACCCTTTACTTACGTGGTACTTTGACAGCGAGGTTGCTCAGCTCTTGCCTACACGCTATAAGTAAAGTCTGGCTTCTCACTTGAGGGAGAAGCTGTGAGCGCTGAGCTATGAGAGGGTCTGTCTGAACAGGCTGGGGCCACGTGTACAAGTGGAATAGGATCTCAGGAGCTTGGCGACATCAGTCAGAAACTGGCAGGGACAAGAGGGCAGAAGCCAACTCTTAGGTCTTGAAATGGTTACTATTCTCTGACAACGTGACAAGACCCAGAAGCGCCTAGGAGACAGACCTCTGGTCATTTCTGTGAGGGAGTTTCTAGGCTTATTTTAAGTGGGAGACCTACCCTACAAGTGGGCAGTGCTACCCCATGGGCTGGAATCCAGCACGGAAAACAAAGATAAAGCATTAAGCATTAACCTTCCCCCACCCCTACAGATAGGATGGGAGCCCAGAGAAACTGCCCCTGCCATCCTCCCCTTGCCAGACATTTGCTGCAGCAATGAGGAAAGTAATTCAAACATGCCCCAAACCTGTTGTTTCCTCTGCATCTCTTCTCCTCACCCTTCCCACGGTAAGGAAGGCGGGAAGAGTGTCCTCCTGAGTGGTAAAGATGGGTGTACACTTCCCCTCCAGAGAAGACCCCACACACACACATTCATTAGGAGTCCAGGAGACCATGTTCATGCAGGTGGCACACCGTCTCAAGGCTGTTCCTCTCCTTTCCCTCAGCCTTCGCTTTACCACCTTAGAAACCTTGGACTTTTAAAAGGCCCCATGAAAAAATGATCTGTGATCCTAGTGGCCAGTTCCTTTGGCTTCTTTGTTTGTTTTGTTTTGTTTTTGTTTTTCGAGACAGGGTTTCTCTGTGTAGCTTCGGAGGCTGTCCTGGAACTTGCTCTGCAAATCAGGCTGGCCTCAAACTCACAGAGATCTGCCTGCCTCTATCTTCCGAGTGCTGGGATTATGGGCATGTACACCTGGCACAAATGAGCCAACAAATGAGCCAAACAGTACCATCCACCCAGAGGAGAGAGGTTACCGGACGGGAGGTACAGGCAACTGTCAGACGGGTTTCCGAGTTCTAGCCAAAACTGAGATGTGAACAAGAACTGCTGTAGACCCGCCTGTGCAGGGTGAGGCTTACACCTTTAGCAACACCGGCTTTCTCGGGTTTCCTCTGCCAGTTGGGTAACGGCAAGCTCTGGGAAGAAAGCCTGGTCCGTGGCTGGGGTCCCTGCAGCCTGCCCACCCTGTTTCCTAAGTCTGAAGCAGATGTTGACAGCTTAGCGGCTGCCTCAAAGACTAGCTGTTCCTCAACATCCAGAGGCCAAGCCTTCCTTCTTGCCTTGGCCAACTTCTACCTCGTCTCTCCACCCTGAAACCAGCCAGCCGTCTCCACACAGCAATCTGATTCACATACATTTCATCAAGCCCACGTGGGTTAGGCCCCTGGTCTGACTGCCCGACACCTTCTCAGAGGGGATAGCTATCCTGTTTGGGCCACCAAGGCGGCGACTGTCATCTCTGCCACGCTGAGTAGCTGAGTAGCTTACTGCCTCTGGAGCAGTGTCTACACCCCACCCTCTCCCATCTCTAGCCAATCCCAGTTCTCCTGCAGCCCAGCATGAATCACCAGGAAGAAACCTTCCCCAGGCTTGGGCTTACTGTGTTCCCATCCCACTCACTGCTGACACCCCCTCTCCCTCTTCGGCCTTCATCTGCCTGAGGGCTTTGTGATGATGTCTCCTGAGGTGACATGTCACAGTCGGTTATTTTCCTTGGAAGCACTACACAAAATCGTTAAAGAAAATCTGGTCCGTCAAACGAGAGTATAGGAATATAGGAAACATAGTTCAAAATTCTACCATCTAAATACTGTGTGTGTGTGTGTGTGTGTGTGTGTGTGTGTGTGTGTGTGTGTGTGTGAGAGAGAGAGAGAGAGAGAGAGAGAGAGAGAGAGAGAGAGAGAGAGGGGCAGGCCTTGCCAGCTTTTTAGCTCTGTTGTTCCTTTTGAAAAAGGAAAACTCCCTGAGGACGGAAATCTATGAAAACAGCTGAAACTTCACGACTTCCGTCAGTTAGCAGAGGTTGTTCCTGTGCATTCCTCCAGCCCTTGCCCCTGAACTACAGGACCTCCTATGGGCCCCTGCAGGGCACAGGGCATCCAGGGAGGCAATAATGACCTGAGCTTTTCACTGTCCTCTAATTCCCCTGCCACGTTCAGCCAGTCCCTCCCAGGCTCCTGGACACCTTACCCACAACCTTCCTGGGCCACCACAGAGGACTCCAGTTTGCAACCCTTGCATGTGCCTTTTGTCCTGAGCTCGTGGGCAGATAGATCCCTTTATAGCACGAACCATGAAAGCTTCGGGGATTTGGGTTGAATTTGAATCATCTGGCTTTAAAGTAACTATAGAAACCCCAAAATGATTTATATGGTGATTTTTCTACTCCAATTTCATTTGTTGTCTGAACTATTTTCTGGTCCTTAATCCTACATAATCTGTCATGGTTGTCATCTGAACATGCATGCTTGCACATGGCGGCCTCACGAACTCCGGGGCAGCAGCTCCCTCCACTCTGGCTCTCTAACACATCCTGGTACTTCCTGTTTCTGGTTCTGCTGTACTCTGTGGTCCTTGCAGAATGTGCGTTGACTCATGTAGGCTGCAGCTCAAATAAACTGTTGGTATAGTAACACTGCTTCATCCAATGATCAGAGTTTAACAAAAAAGGACCGAGTTACAGTTTTGTAGAAAGTGTGAAGCTACTACGAACTCCACAGAGAGAGCTGAAGCCATGCATGAGGCTCTCCTTGTGCGAGGGGGGAGAGTGCCCCCTAGCCCTTCTTCGGGGTCACACAGTATTCCACCTGCAATGCTGAGCCCCTCCATTTGGCGGCTTTACTATGTTTAGACAACATGGCTTTGAGAAGCTTAGCCTGGAAAGATTGGGGTTCTCATTCTTTCGATTACATCGGGATTTCCCAGACAAACACGGACTGTATACATTGCCCAGTCAGGAATTTATCAATGGACACAGGACAAACCCCTTCCCTGTTATAACAACAACAACACTGTATCATAAACTTCAAAAGGAAAAGCAAGAAGCAATGGAGAAAATCAACACAAGCCCCCTCATCCCAGAGCCTGACCAGCCTTCTCCATGTCTCCAGAGCTCCGTCCTGAGCGTTGGGGATCCTTGTCGGTCTCCCCTGCACTAGGATTAGGGATGGCACCACCATGCCTAGTTTCCTGTAAGTGTTGGAGATCAAGGCCAGTGCCTCTGGGTTTTTTTTTATTTGTTTGTTCATTTTGTTCTGATTTTTTAAGACAAGGTTTCTCTGTGTAACAGTCCTAGCTGTGTTGGAACTCACTCTGTAGCCCAGGCTGGCCCATAGAGTTGCCTGCCTCTGCCTCCGAGAGCTGGGATTAGAGGTCTGCGCCACCACTGCCCGGCCAGGACCTCTTGTTTATGTGGCAAGCACTTTACGGACTGAGCCATCTTTCAAGGTCCTTCCTCAGTTTCTTTAGTCTGCTTGTGTCTTCTGAAACAGAAGGCAAGTATAAGGGAGGCAGGTCCAGAGCCAAGGAATGGCTGCATAGAGCAGACCAGAAAATGGGGAGAGCCTGTGATCGCTGCACCCCAGGGAGACCTGGGACTGCGGTGCCTTTCACTTGTCCTGTGTAGGCCCCTCAGGTAAAAACGGATTTGTTTCTGGATGGCGCAGGGAACCCCCAAAGCTAACGATGAGGGGCTGAGTTCTTCAGGGCTCGCTGGAGCGTTAGAAATTCTGAAATGCTCATAGCAAACAGACAATTCCCCATCTTATTAATATTTAAAGCCTTTCTTCTTGCAAATTCATGCCGTGGATCTTAAGATGTGCTCGGAGGCTAACCACGGATGTGCTGGCTGAACACATTTTAAAAACCTATTTATTCCTACACAAAAAAGCAAAACAATAAATAAAGACTCCCAGGGCTGAAGGAACAGTGTTCCCTCCTCCTCCATTATTTTATATTATTTTGCACAGAATTTCAGGTGTGGGGAAAAAAACAGAAATCCCTTTTGTCTGAAACACACTATGATAAATCCAGCCAAAGGGCACTTTATTCGGTGGCTGAGAAGTAGAAAGAACAAAATATCGAAAAGGAAGACCAACAGAGAGCTCCCAATTGGGCATGCATTCATGACCCTGCAGAGCTGGGTGCTCCCAGCTACTCCTCCACGGTGCTATGCATGGCCTCCTATGTATGAGTCAACAAGGCAACACTGGATCAATCTACCACTCAGACAGACCATATGGACTCTTTAAACACACCTAATCTGATTGTGCTCAATGATTTGAACATGAAAATAAGGACTATCATTTGCTCTTGAAAGTCACGTATGCAGATCTCAGGTAATAAAACTACAGCCCAAAGAGTGGAGCATTGCACCAAGCTGCCTCACAGTGCAAACGGAGCAAACTAAGGTCCAAAGCCACAGCCCTAGGTGTGGCAGATGCTAAAGTCATTGTTCATAAATGTCACATACCCTGCACTTGGCACACTGGGTTCTCTCCTCGACTAAAAGGCAACTCAAGAATGTGAAGGAAGGATACTGCTACAATAACCCACGTGAACACTTTAAGCTCCCGGGCATCCTGACTACTGGGGGATGGTAGAAGAGCTTCAGAGAAAAGAGCCACCCTGGCCCTTCTCTGAATGCCTGTCAGAGCAGAAGGCATGATAAATGATGTATTTGCAGAGTTCCAGGAGATGGAGCACAGCCTGCGAGGGTGAGGGCTCCAGCCAAAGGGTGGGGCGGCCACCGGAAGCTTCTGGTAAGATGACACATGCCGCCGAGAGCAATGGGCACAGGACACCCCGTGAGGATGTGAGATCATAAGCCAGCTCTGTGGACATGGAACACTCTGGTGTGCATAGGGGCCGAGTGCTGGCACCCAGAGGCTTAGCACCTTCCACAAACAGTGTCACAGTCTCTCTCTTTCGGGTGGAACACTGACCACACCAGTAGATCTTAAGTGTGGTTGATGCTTGGTATCTTCGGAGATGTTTTCAAATACAGACCACTGATATCAGAGGGTAGAAATTCACCTGGAAACAGGCAGAAGAAGAAGAAGGAAGGAGAAGAAGCAGCACTTTGTATTATTCCAAATGTTCAGAAAAGTAGGAGTCACTGAAAAAGAACATTAATTTTCAAAGGACCTGACCCCAATGCACAGCATAACATGCAAAGCACAAAACTAGCGATGCACACATACTTACATATCTAAACATCATAGTTCCACTAAATAATTACTATTCCCAATGTGTGATGCACTTTGACAATTGCTGCTTTTTATGTTAAAACTGTTTTACACTTATTTCTCCCCTGTGTGTCTGTGTGGGCACCACTTATATGCAGAGGTCAGGCTTGTATAGCACGCACCTTTACTGAGAAACAATCTTGCTGCCCCTGGGTCAATTTTTTTTCCTTCTTCACATTTTAAAAATTGACTGAACCCACTAAAATTCATTTCACACCCCACTAATATGTCACTCTGGAAACCACTGAGCTATACCACCTCCAAGAAGCCAACAAACACCAAATGAAGGCCAAGAATGTGCCCACAGGGTGTGCTCTAGAAGGGGGTGTGGCCTTTTTATGGACAGAGGTGTAGCCTCCACTCCCAAGAACTTTGAAAAGGGGAGGAAGGCTCATCCAGAAAACAAGGATTCTGAGAGCTGGCAGCCATAATTAAAAACCAACATGAGTAGACAGCTACGCAGTCCTTCAGAAGCAAAACATTGGGAGAAAATCTCCATGTACATGAATTATCTTCCCTTGGAGAGCTCTGGAGAGGCAGCGAGACCAGGCTAATCTCTGTAGCCTAATTATGCTAGCAATTGAAAGGGTGTTTTCTTCCTTTGCATCTGCACTATTATTTGAAGAAAATAGCTGTTAATTAAAAATGCAGCAAAACTTGCCCAGAGCTCAATGTGCCCTGGCATCCTTCAGCGCAGGGAGACCCTGTGCCTCAGCCTGTGGTGGAAGGCAGAGACCAGCCACTGCCAGCCAAGGTGGCCTTGAGAAGGCCACTGGATGCGTGTGGGTGTCACTCCGCCCACAGTTCGAGGATACAGTGCTGCACAGCAAGCTTGAGGCTCTCTGTTCAGTTTCTAAGATCAAACCAGAATGAAGCCCAAAACTCCATCCTGGACCCTCTCCCTCCTCATACTGCAGGGTCTTGCACCTCTCTCCCCACTCCTCCCACACTCCTCTATCCCTTCCTTTGGGCAGTGTAGTCATGTGATCTCTCCCTAACTGCTTCCAGGGCAGGGGGCCCTGCAGCTTTCCTCACTACTTGTTCTGATCCATCATTCTTCCACCTGGCCATGCTCTCGAGTCTGAAGGCCAGTTCCCACCCCTAGGCTTGCTTTCGTGTTCCTCCTGTTAATTCTCCTTCACTCTGTAAGCTCTCTGTCCCTACCTGTCCCATAGACGGGGTTTCCTCAGGCTTTGTCCTCCGCTGGGCTTTCTGGAAGATTCTCCATACATACACTTCCCAGACCACTGCATTAGTTACTCTTTCTCATGGCTATAGTAAAAACCTGACCAAAACAACATACTGAAGGGTTTGCTCTGGTTCACGGTCCACCATGGTGGTAAAATTATGGCAGCAGGGATGTGAGGCCATTGGTCACAGCATGTCTGTAGTCGCAGAGAGATAGGAGCCAGTGCTCAGCTCACTTCGTATTTCCTTTAAGTTAAGTCTAGGGACTCAGCCCACAGGCTATCCTTACCCACTTTAATGGCGGGTCTTCTCTCCCCAGTTAAACCTCTCAAGAAATACCCTCACAGACATGCCTGGGGTGTCTCCTAGGCAATTCTAAATCCAGTCAGGCTGACTGGGAAGATGACCCGTTACAAGCATTATGACTTCCAGATTATTTTATGTGCTGCTAACTACCAAATCCAGACAGACAGCACAGAACGACCCTCTGTCCCTTTGATCCAGAGAACCGCTAGATCTCTAGATGCGACGTTCCCTAGACACGGTCAGCTCCACACACGAGAACAGAGTCTACCACATCTTCTGCTGTTCTCATAGTGAGTTACGGGACCCAGTGGCCATCCATCAGCTGTTCTAAGCACTCTACATTCACCTCCGAGCCGGCTTGTGTCTCGTGTTTGAATTCACACATGGATTTATCATCTCTCTTATCACACAAACACTCCTCTATGCCCTCAGAGCACCTAGCATACTGTATGCATATATATTATATAAGTAACCAGGAAGTTACTTTAGGGGTAGAATTTGAATTATACTTAGCTATGCATACAAGGAAAACTATCTGCTAACAGCTCTTAGCATTGTTAATGGTGTTCACCCAGGGGAAAAAAAAGTATTAGGCTCCATTAGATAAGCAGACTACAGATTAAATCTTAATATACTCTGCATGAAGAAGGAAGGAAAAAGGAAGGGGAAAAGTGGGCTTTTGTCTCTCTAGCATCAGAGGAACAGACGATAACGTTTTGGCTGGTTATGCCACACATATTCTAGATCCACACAGAAGAAAGGTTAACACTGTGCGGTGTCTGTTTACACACCTGGCTCCCCCCCCCCCACACACACACGTAAACACCTGGATGGCAGGGGCAGTGTCTGCAGGCTGTATACCCAGTGGACTGGATCATGTTCAATGTCGTCTTGTTGGAGTGAGGTAAGGAGTGCACAGACACCTGGACAGCAAAACTGGTCCATTGAGGCAGAAGGAGACCTTCAAGTTGGAACTAGATCAGGCCCACTATAGCAGCACAGTGAGAGTCACCCAACGGAAGGGATGGATCCCAGAGTTCCACTGAGTAGGGACAGCCGGATAAAGAGCAAGTGCGGGACAAGACTTCCTGTTCAGCTGTACAGAAGAGTTTCTCAGAAATATCACCTCGCCACCTCCTCCTATGCAGCTTTCAAGATGGCAATGCCCTTCCTATAGACCCGGAAGAGAAGGCGCACTTGACGGTGGCCCTTGCCAAGCTCTCAGGTAAGTGGCCCCTAAGCACCAGTTCCTTTTCTCCACTGTCACAGTATCCTGAGTGGCCCAGTAAAATGTGGATTTGACCTTTTCCTGGCTCTTCTTTCTGGGTTTGGGTATGGACCAGAGTGAACTGCCCAAGAGACTTGCAGACAGCTGGTGGAAAATGAGTATAGAGCTCTTTGCCTCACTGGGACCATCTTCCTTGTCCAGGACTCCTAATTCAAAGCCTTTCCTTATTCCAGACTCAGTCTTAGAAACCTCCAGAAGCTTCCATGTCTGCTCAGAGGAAGCCAGATGTCAAGTCCCTCCCCTTGAGTGACACTGTGGAGGGTGTAGATGCCGCTGCGGTTCATTCCTGGCCACCTGCAAAGCCTGTCTCTAGCTGTCTCCAGAGAGGCTCCTGCCAGCCTCCTGAATTATCTCTACTGTCAGGAGCTGTCAGAAGCCTGCCTCTCCGACAAAGGCTGGGTCGAGAGTCTCAACCCACCACAATCAGGGCCCTTCGGCATCTGGCAGAACCCCAGCTTCTCATCCCTCGGCAGGAAACTCACAACTGCAATGAATGGCCACACGTGATTTTCTTCGTCCCTTTTACTCTTCCCAGCTTGTACCTGGAGAGCATTCCCTGTCCCTACAGGGGGACACTCCCTGGAGAAGGAGGGTCACAGTCTGTTATGATTAGCCATAAGGACTCAACCAGAGTACCCAGGCCTCACCTCACCTCACCTCCACCTCTCTGCTCTCTTTCCTGGTGTTATAATGCCAGTGAGATCAGGAAAACACCGGCCCAGTGCTCACCACTGTTACCAGCATTAGTCTGATTTCTGGGACTCCAGTGGTCACTCCCGGAACAGATGGAAAGGAAGCACCCCAAAACACATCCACTGCCTTATCCAGTTACCACAGTTGGAAAATATTCCCCCAGGCCTGAGGCAACACGAAAGTCCTCTGGGTTTTTGTTTGTTTTGCAACTCTGGGAATTGAATGTAGGGCCTCACATACACACGAGGAGAGTACTCCACGGCTGGGCTATCCTCCCCACTGCAATCTTCTAGTTTCTTGGTCACTTGAAAGTTAAATCACCACCCTTGGCAGGTGGTGCTGGCAATAGCAGCTGCTAGAGCAGCAACACCTGTTCTCTGAAGACTTCCCAGAGACCAGAACATACACTATTGCCAGGAAGCCTATTACCACCATCGTAACGGGGTGGGTACAAAAACAGGAATGAAAATACTAAGGAATTCTTATTGGCTCTGTGCAATCTTTTCTGTAGAGCTGGGGTTTGAACCCAGTGATTCACACATGCCAGCAAAGAGTCTGACCACAGAGCCATACCTGCCCTATCATTGCTACTTGTGCTTGAGAAGAGGAAATCAGAAGTCGAGATGTTAAAGGAAGGAAGCCAGCAAGCAGCACAGAACTATTCAGCTGCCCTGCTTGCACCATGATGCTCCCATCTTCCTCCAGGCCAACTAACATCAGCAGCCCAGTTACCCATGGGCCTAGTGGTTGGTAGGGCCCCAGAAAATGAACCTAAAGTAGGTTATTTAATCACAGCAGGAGGTTAACAAAGACTACTCATTAAACATGGTTTCTCATCTGCCTTCCAGGGTTTGGAGGAAACAGGAGGCCACATACAGTCCAGCAGCACGGGGTCCAGGGAAGGCTTCAAATCACTTGAGGTTTGATGACCCACTTTCCCAAGAGGCTCATCATGGTTCTGCATGCACCAGGCTTGTTTCTGAGCCCAGTGCTCACAGAGCATTAGGCGGTGCTCTCTGAGTCATGACTCATGTTCCCAATGAATTTCTCGTTTCCTAGTGGGTTGGTGGTAAGGGGTGAGGCTGAGCAAGGTATGAAGGGGTGAGGCTGGGCAAGGTATGAAGGGGGTGAGGCTGAGCAAGGTATGAAGGGGTGAGGCTGGGCAAGGTATGAAGGGGGTGAGGCTGGGCAAGGTATGAAGGGGGTGAGGCTGGGCAAGGTATGAAGGGGTGAGGCTGGGCAAGGTATGAAGGGGTGAGGCTGAGCAAGGTATGAAGGGGTGAGGCTGGGCAAGGTATGAAGGGGTGAGGCTGAGCAAGGTATGAAGGGGTGAGGCTGGGCAAGGTATGAAGGGGTGAGGCTGAGCAAGGTATGAAGGGGTGAGGCTGGGCAAGGTATGAAGGGGTGAGGCTGGGCAAGGTATGAAGGGGTGAGGCTGGGCAAGGTATGAAGGGGTGAGGCTGGGTAAGGTATGAAGGGGTGAGGCTGGGTAAGGTATAAAGGGGTGAGGCTGGGCAAGGTGCTTATGGGGGGAAAGGTCTTTTTCCTTTATTCTTTTTCATTTCTAAAGAGAAATAATTCAGCTCTTCCTAATATTGATGGATAAACGCCTCCCCTGAATTACAGTCTGTAGAACCTTTTAAAGGAAACCATTGTCAAAGCTGATGGGCAATGAGTCTCTCGGAGAAGACAGTGTTACTTTACCATTTTCTCAGGGCTGACACCATTCACTGCAGCAAGCCCAGTTCACCCAGCTCTCCTATCCCGAGAAAGCAAGGCAGCATGACTCTGCTTTTAACCCATTTCCCCCCCACAGGTCACAAACACCCTTAGCACTTTTCCCGGGGGCCTTCATATTGTCGTCTGCTGCAGGGTAGAACCAGCAAGGGATGGGGAGTCACCCTACTCAGCCCGGGCACAAAGCAGTCGGACTTTGAGATCTTGAAAAACCTACTGAAAAAATTCAAGCTTATAGCCAGATGAACCAGGATTTGTGCCCTGGCCTACTGTGGAAGGTGTTCCCTTTCTTCTGCTGCCCAGGACACACTAATACACCACTTAGGACAAAGAAAGAGTATCTGTACACACGTGTCTCCCACTGGACAGCGTCTGTTGGTGGTAGGAGGCTCCTTGGCACTCTAGCTGCTGGGTCACTGCCCTTTTCTGATTATGTCTAGTGTGGGCTTCTGCATGAAGCCAGAGCAATGACCCCAGAGACACTTCTATGGTAAGGTTCTAGTTGTACATGATACTCTTTTAAAAACAATTTAGCGATGGTATCCCCAGAATCATTAACGCAAGAAACACACTTCTTGGTTTGCTTTGGTTCTAGTCATGAAGGATTTCAGTGGTCTGCTCAGACAGTCTTGACCACTCAGCTGGGGACAAGTTTACTGGAAAGGGCCTTTTACATAAATGCTATCTGTCACCCCTACCTTCTACATAGGCAGAAGTGTGATTCCAATTCTATTTAAGGGAAAGAGCAGCAGACTGTCTCCATGGCAACCCCAAGCTGCATGTAGAATTAGAGCCTAGATCAGGTTTGGGGGGAAATTAAGTTGTGGTTGGTTATGTGCCTGTCTCACCTTATCACAGGTAGTGGTTTGGAAAGCTTGTCCAAAAGGAGGGAGACAGGCAGGGGGACCTGGAGGTGACAGTCACAGTGCAAGTCCAACAAACACTGCCCTAGGAACTCTTCTGTGGATGACCTATCTCAGCACAGAAAGTGAATCTTGCCGGAAAACTTAAGCTTGGTGTGTGTGCGTGCGTGTATGTGTGCGTGTGCGTGTGTGCACACATGCATGTGCATGTGAGTGCATGTTGGGAGAGGAGGGAGAGGGAGGGAAGGAGAGAGAGGCTGAATAAAGCACACTTTCTAGTTCATGTCCCTAGATTTGTTCGTGCTGATTTTTATTAGCTTTGCTATTTTAACTTCATTGGAAACCTTGAAGCATTCTTAGCTGTGCACTGAGAAGCAACACAACGCTCCTCAAAATTATCTTGGTCATGACACCCAGCTATCAACAGGCTATACCTAAAAAAACCTTATTAATATTAAAACACAATATCTAGAACCAGGCAAATATTGCTGCACCGTGGACAAGCCTATCGAACTGTCAATATCAAACCTAGTAAAAAAAAAAAAAGAGCAACCATCACAAGTCTCCTGACTGCTACCTTGTGCTCTCTGGCCTTTGCGCAAACCAACCTCAGCCTCAGTTTCCTGGAGACCTCAGTTTCCTGGGAACGATTATCTTTTATCTCAACAATTGTATTTTGAGTATAAAATAAGATAATGACTGTAGAAGTCTTTGTAAAGTATCAGATAATCCACAAACATGGGAGGGCACTGCTGTGTTATTAATAAGTGCAGGGTTTACTACAAAGAAGCAGGCTCCTAAAGACAACATTAGTCAAGCACTTTTTCACCCACCGACCTTTTTTTTTTTCTATGTTCACAAAGATGGAGAGAGGCAGAAGTTTCCAGGGCTGGCTGGCTCCAAGGTCAAGGCTCAGTCATGCGTGTTTTCAGGGCACAAAGAGCGGCCAATCGATTGGACACAGAAATCAGAGTGTGAGGAGATGCTGCCTGAGCAGATGCGTGCACCCAGAGAGGAATCTTCCTGCCACACGGCCCACCTGCTCTCCTCCTGCTACGCTTTTGCCCATCCTGGGGCTAATTTTCCCCACGCCGAGGAAATGAAGTGATGCTGTTATAGAGAGGCCCTTTCACTGCCCCAGTGAGACCTCATTAGCTTCATCCTGTCTTCTCCCCCATCGTGCTGGTGCTGAGAATCCTGGGAGCTTGAGAAAGAAACCAGAGACCACCCGTAGGAGGGAAGATAAGTTGTCCATCTCAATCTGTCCACTAGACCTTGGAGAACTGGGCAAGGTTCAGCATCTGCAACAGCAGAAGCTGGCTAGAGCGGACGAGCCCGTGGCTGAGCACTCGCACAGAATCAGAATGTGAACTTAGCCACCCCGAGGATCACATGGATACACATCCTTCTCAGTCTGAGAATCAGTGATGCTCTGGTGGCCAAGTGCTAGGGAGAGGGGGATGGGTAAATGGTGACTTTCCCACCTCCCTTGGCTCTGATGAGCAAAGACAACTCTGCTTCCGTGTCCAGTCAGAGAGTGCCATCCCAGGTGGAGGGTGGGGTGGGAGAGAAAGGACTGGTCACTTCATGCAATGCCTGGCCCCAAGAACACTCTTCCACCACACACGCCTGGACCTGGCTGCCTCTTTGGCACTATTTTTATTTTCTCAGTGCCTAGGAGTTACTTTATTCATTTATTTCCCTGCATCCAGTACCCAGAAAGTAGACCCTTTAGTGTGAGACTAGGAAACTTGAGGGCGGTGGAGCTTTATGGAGACATAGCAAGTGCCTTCCTTTATGCACGAGGTATTGCTGAGTGCTCAGGCATCTTGGTTTCTACCTCTGATCATCCTGTACTTGAAAAATCTAAGGTTTCCTGTCCTAAAATAGAGTGATTATCGTCACCCCTTCAGAGCTGGAAAGGGTGAGGCAAAATCATAGGCAGAAAAAAAAATGGGCAGGAAGGAAAGATCACTGTAGACAAAATATTTTGTATATTAATATATGTGCTGGATATAGTTCTCACCCTTAGCAAATCTGAGCAGACTGAGCTGGCCCAGGGCGGTGCAGTAAGCACAGCAGTGCCTGTTTTTGTGTGAGTCAATGAAGACCCAGGGACTGAAGAAGCTCGGTCTCGTCATCCTATCAGAAGGCAACAACTCTCGCAGATCTTCGAACGAGCACACAGCACAGGAGTGTCTCGTCCTTTTCCCTGGACAAAACAGAGCAATGGGAAATATTTTTGTGGGAACCCCAGGCAGCTAACGGGGTAGACAGGATCAGCCACACCTTCAGGCCACCTCCAGTCAAAAGCAAAAAAGGTATCAGGTGAAGCCCTTAGAAATGTTCTCCGTCCAGTTTCCTCCCTCTCAGAGACAAAGTCAGTGAGTCCAATTTGCTTCCAGTTCCATGGGAGAGCTAGCACCAGAAGCTCTTCAAAGAACTGTGGAGGGCCTCAGGGACCATCTTGACCACCAAACCCAATTGGGTCCACTCAAAGGCTTCTCCAATAGCCAGTTTGCCTGCCTCTAATTCCCTGAGAGTCACTCAACAGGGGGCTGAGTTGTCTCTCCTCTGCCAATAGCTGGTCACTCACACTCTTGTATTCTCAGTCAAATGCTCTGTGACATCTGAGGCTTGCTTTCTTCTTTTTCTTAGGAGCTCTCCTCCACTTCTTTAATTCTTCTGGAGGTCCTGCCATCTTAGCTGAGCTCGTCAGCAATCCGATGTGCGAGGCCTCTCCGTTGTCTTTCCAGGTTCACCACATGTGAGCCCCCACTGCCTTCCTGTGGAGTCAGGCAGGTTTCCTGCCTGGTAACTACAGGGGTACCATGGGGAGACACTGTCTAGATCCTCAGTGCAACCCACCACTTTCCCTATACCGAGACTAGCAAGTGGAAAGTCAATTGTAGCACCCTAGGGAAGGTTGGCAGGCAGAGGCCCTGCAAAATACTCCCCCAGCTGCATGGAGGGTGTGACCAGTCTCCAGAGGGTTTCTGGGAACAAAACAGCTGTTCCAGACAGTGCTGGCCGCAGGCCTCTGCAGGGAGGGCTGTCACATAGCCAGATAGCTGAGAAGCTCTCAGAATACCGATGCCCAGCAAGGCTACAAGACAGAGGTTTGGATGGCAGCTCCAGGTGATTCCACACTCCCCCTCCCCCACCAACTTAGCCCAGCAGAAGATAAAAGGGAGTCACAGCAGCCAGAGGCATGTTCAGAGGACAGATTTTTAGGAACAACGCTAGAAACCTTCCCCATCCACTTACTCCCAGTTCCATCGAGCTCAACACAGCACTGCACAGGGAAATGGGGCTTGCCTTGCTCTAACGGTGAAAGCCTTGGTTCTGTTTAGCAAATGTGCAGTTTTAAATCTTCAGAGTCTCTTAGAGCAATTATGTACCTGGAAATCTATAGCTGCCTAATTAGCCCAACTGCCTCTAATTCCCCGTCTTTAGGAACCTCTTCTCTCTGTGTGACAGTGTCTTGTCCCACAAAGAGCTGCCTGTGCCCTATGATGGGGGGCTTTCCATACTCAGCATCTCCGTGCGTATTAATGACCCAAACAAGATGTGAGCAGTCCAGTTAGCTGGGCAATCAGCTGTCTATACGGCCTTAGCTATTATCTAGAGCAGTCATTCTCAACCTGTGGGTCTCAACCCCTCGGAGGGGTCACAGATGAGTTATTTACATTACGGTTCATCACAGTAGCAAAATTCTAGTTAGAAAGTAGCAACAAAATCAATTTTATGGTTGGGGTCACCACAACATGAGGAACTGTATTAAAGGGTCACAGCATCGGAAAGGTTGAGAACCGCTGCTTTAGAGGATTCCTCCCCAGCTTGAGCCACGTGAGAGACAGTAGGGAGGGACCGAAGGGCAGCCAGCAGGGAGCCCAGCTAATTCAGAATATGGGAGGCTTGGACATACTATACCACGCCAAGCCAAGATCCCCACCTGGGACATGCAGGGGGCAGAGGTCGGTCAAAAAACATCACCACCGAAAAGAGTGCCCCTCCCCCGGCCCTACTGTATACATCCCATGCCCTGTATTATGAACACACACTTCCCCTCTACCTGCCTCTTAGACTAAAATGGTATATGCTGTAGGAGCTACAGCTTCTCCAATTTGTAAATCCTGAAAGGGGGGCTAGGTACACAGTTGGAGTACACATGTGTGCTCCTAGATCAGAGCACGGCCCACTCTCCCCCGGCCTTTCAGGAGGGCCCCTGACCACAGGCAAGTTGCAGAGTCTCATTGTCCGCCTTCCGTTTCTGTCTCCCTCTGCCCACATCCCAGCGGCAACAGAGGTCAGGGCCCACCTGCTCTTCCAGCACTGTAGGGGCCCAGCGAGAAGAAATCTGTTCTGCTCAGCGTTCAGGAAAGCAGGCCAGCACATGAGATCCCCTGTGAGTACGCGGTGCTTCACTAAACAGCAGGATGTCTGTAGCTGATTATTAAAGCCACATCTACTACGCCCCATCAACAACCAATTTGGCCTAGTAAAATAGATTCCAATTCCCTCGGCCCGAGTCTCCTAGCAATCAGCTCATCAATATACATAATGTTTAGAAGCTGGGTATCGATTGTGGAATCTAATGGACTCCTCATTCAGGGTTCAGCTTGACCTCCTGAAAAGCATTTATTAGCACGCCTCTCCGCCCCCTCAGTACCAGGCTCCATGGCTGGGTTAGGGCGGAGTGTAGTAGAGAGAAAGGAGGGGGATCCTGGAACTTGGGCATAAATCAGGAACCTACACAGCTCAGTTTATCCCAGCCAGTGTGAGCTCGGCTGCAGCACCGCCCACCCCAGCATCACTTTGAATTAGCAAGGATCTGTTGTTGCCATAGGATACAGAAGGTAAGCACCAGCGGTGTGATCAACACTGGCCACAGCCAGCAGGTCCTGTGTGCTCCCAGGCTTGCCAATGTAGCATGCACCCCACCACCAGCATAATAGGGTCTCTTTATACTCACTCTCCAGGCCTCATATACAGCCCACCTAAACCTACTTCTCCATCTTGGAGTGTTCCCTAAAGGCTTGCCAACACATATTGATAGTCCAGTGCCACCCTCAGAGGTCCTTGCTGTTCAGAGCACACAGCTTCTCATTAGAAGGAAGGGACACATCATGGGACAAAGGGATGTCACCTGGGTCAGCTGCGCAGCCATCTAGCAAGCCACCTTCCTAGAAAGAGGCCCACTGATTCTTTCTCACCCTGATAAGATCTCTGAGAAAAGAGAACTTACACTACAGCCCCGGCCACTAGGTCGTCCTCATTGGGGCCCCTGCCAACGGCATACCTCCCTTTTCAAAACGCTCACCTTGTCCAGTGTCAGCACGGAGGCACGCGAGCTTTTCAAGCAGCTTTATTTGTGAGAGAATTTTGAAATTATCTCTGTGTTAAATTATCCCTAGTTAAACTCCGAAGTGGGGAAAGGAGGAAGAGTTAAGAAACCGCACCTCTCCTCCTCCCCACTGATCTCTGCCCTGCATGGCCACACACATCTTTATGTTGGTCATCGCCGGCAAGGGGCTCACAATCTTTGGGAAGCCAGGTTTATCCACCACTGGATATAGACTTTGCATTTTCAAGAGACTTTTAAAAAAGAAAAGAAAAGCTTTCTTTTTCCTTTCTTCCTTCCTTCCTTCCTTTCTTCCTTTGTTTTTTGGTAAAACTTTTTTTCTTACTTTTGCCTTATTTCATGTGAATTGCACAAAACATTAGCCAGGCTCCACCTTCCAGAACCCCATAGCCTACTAAATAGATTAGGACAAGGGTGAGTGGGGGTGGGGAAGGCCCTTGAGGTTCATTTAATCCATCCCTCAAAGGGGAGGGTCCGGATTCTGCAGGACTTGGAACAACTGCACTCTTTTACCTCGCGCATTTGAAGTCCTTTTCTGTGTGCATAGGCTCCCCTAAGCAACTTGCGAGGGATTGCCAACTCGAGTAAAGGAAAGCACAAGATGCCCAGATGAATTTCAACTCCAGAACACAAAACAGAAACAGTGACTAGAGAGAGGATGGCAAGGTCATACCTCAAGAGAAGACGTGAAATCACAACAAAGAGTTTTTTTACTTTTTTAAAGCCAAGGTTTAGCATCTATTAATATATCAAGAATAACTTCTGAACTGAGTGACCCTGGGATATTTTATTTCAGGTTGGGTTTCCCCAGAGGGCCACTCATTCACTGGTTTCTTCAAAGGAAGTTCCTCTCATGTCCCTTCAGTCAATTCCTTTGGGAGCTCAGACACTGAAAACATCTATCGATAGTAACTTGCACTAAATAAAAAACAACAAAAAAAAAACCAACAAAACATACTGAAATGAATCATTTTGGCTAGCATTTTTCCTATGCAGTTATTTTGAACTCTATCCCTTCTGAAACCTTCTGGAAAACAGCACAGTGATTGGGTGGAATATACAGGAAACTACAGGCTGTATATGGCCATCTGGTAAAAATCACTGTGAACGTCACCATATGCAAGGTCTGGGGAGCCTGGAGGCATGGGAGCTCTGGGTTGCTTGTCCCGGCACCCACCACACTCACAGTCACGAGCCCACCAGCCTTCTCCCCTTCTCACACCCATCAGCCCTGTTCAGAACACAGTGGACATTCATAATGGTATGAGCGCCTCTCACACACCGCCAGTCCTGGGTTAATACTTCTTTCTATCATCCACCTTAAGTCAGGTAAAGTCTCTAGAAGGTTCCCTAGCCCAGACACAGGCTCATTCAGCTACAGATAGTCCTGAAAGACCAGATCCAAGAATTACATCCTCCCAGAACACTCCCTCCCGTTAGCTCTCCAGCCCACAATGACCACTTCCTTCCTTTTTTCTCTGACTTTTCATTTCGCCACACATCCCATGGTCTCAGGACATCAACTCAAATATCCTGATCTGATCATTTGCTCTTGTCTGATATCCTGATTTGATTTGTTTTCTTTTGTCTGATTATTTCATTTCTCCACACTTTGGCTCCTCATGTAAAACTGAGGCTCCTTGGGCAACGTTCTCCAGCTCTATAGACCACAGGCCTTTAGCACAGGATGAGCTAGGCATCCAGCAGGCCTTGTGCGTGTGCTCCCAGACGGAATATAATTCCTGCACTTGTGTGTCATGTATGACTAGAGACCACGGACAGACTTCCTAATAAATCACCAGCTAGCTTCTCTTAAGTGCCAGGAAAGAAGAAAGGTCAACCCTGTGGTCTTCCAGGACAACAATGCCAGCCTTGGCTGTTACACCACTAGAGAAATTCTCCATTCCAATAAAGTGCTACGGCCAGTCAAGAGGGAAAGACTGAGAAAGTGGAAGACTTACACGAGAATAAAATGATTTTCTAATTTGTATTCAAAATTCTCAAACATCACACAAGCTACAACCAAGAAATTGAAATGCTTTCTTTTATCTTGGCCAACGCTATACTATCGAAGACAAAAACAGCCAGGTACTCTTATAAATCACGCTACCAAAAGACCCACTCAAGCTCTGAAGTCACTGTATTCTTAGGGGACGCGCCTGGCTGGACTTCAGAGCTTTTATAGACAGTGCTCTGAGCATCAGTATGAACCAAGGCCAATGCAATGCAGACTTCTAGCAATCAAATGCATTTCTGAATTCTCCAGGGAGTTCTCGCTTTTCACTCGGAGACTCTTGCCTTAAGAGAAAAACCTGAACAACAAGAGGGAATGTCTACAACGTACAATGTGACCTCTGAATACAAAGCGACTCTGCCTGCTGCTCACAGAAGCAGATCTTTTCCTCTCTCAAGTCAGGTATAACAGAACCTTCCAACTCCATACCGAGAGCTTTCAATAAATAGCCCGAGTATTCACGGAAAAAAAAAACCAGACTGATCTTATAGATGCAAAAAAAAAAATCAGCACTCAACTGATTTTTATAGATTAATAATTTTCCAAAATGCTCACAAAGCCTTTCCAAGAAAGCCCATGGCAAACGTTATCCTATTTAGGTCCCGAAAAAGTTAAATGAGAAACATACTAACTGGCTAATATACTTTGTGGGGGAAATCACTGAGAGGCCTAAGCAGCACTTGGTAACCAGAGAGGCATAATTACGCATTCAAAAGATCAATGCATTGCTTGTGCTCATCTCGATCTAATTGAGAATACTCAGGATGGCCACTGTTGTTCTGCAGGCGCAATCCGTACTGAATTCCAGTTCTTGCAGCCATTCTTAATGTAGTGCAGAAATCTCAATGGTGTTCAAATATATGCAAAGAATTCCTATTCACTCGGGGCTTAGCCCTGGTCTCAGTTTGTTAGAACCCTTTGCTGACCACCATAGCTCAGGGATGCTGGTCTCGCACAGATACCACTTGGTTCTCCCACGATGGGAGCTGTCGAGTTTTATCATTTCCAGGGCCCCTGTGCAGCCCCCGTCTTGTCCTAGGCATTTGTTAAATGTTTCTTCTATAAATTGGTGGTAGGGAATAATAGAAATTTCTTTGCATTCAGGCTGTCGGTGGAGTTTAATGCTAGACCAAGGCCCAATAACCAATACATTATTTTATTATGCTAGACTCTAGTCTAAACCATATAAAGCCCAGCACTCTCACGGTTCTAAGTATACTATTCAGTAACATTAGAGCTATCTATAATTTTATACCATGGCCACCATCCATCTTTCCGAACTGAAGCTCAAACCCACCGAACAGTACCTGGCCTTCTCCACACTGCATCACACTGGCACTAGTCTCTTTGGTGTCTATAAATCTGACTACTCTAGGGCCTCACACAGGTAGATGCACACAGTGTTGGTTGTTTTGTGACTGGTTCTGGTCATTTCGTGACCTGCACGTTTTCAAGGTTCAACCGGGTTGAAGCATGTGACAGGTTCCCTTCCCGTTGGAGGCTGGATCGCCCACCATATATGCATATCACGCCACTTATTAATCTGCTTAATGACCTCGTGAGTTATTTTACCTTTTTCTTACTGGGACTATCACCAAGAAAAGGGTACAAATATCTGCTTGAATGCCTGCCCTCAGTTCTTAGAGGAACTAATTCCTTTTTAAAAATTATATATCAAGAAACAGCAGCTTCGCCATTTTCGATGCCTGCTAGCCATGCATGAAGTTCCACTTTCCTTTCTCTACATCCTTGCTATTTTCTGGTGGGTTTTGTTTTGGGGTTGGGATGCTGTGTTTTATTTGAAGCAACACAGCTCCTATTTAGGTCAGTGGATCTGATAAGAAAGTAAACTGATTCGGTTACTACATAATACATAGAGAGAGGTCACCGTTAAGTAAATAATTTAGCTCTCGCAGTCCGATCTGGCTTAAGGGCACAGGACTGCTTCTGAGCACTTACAGCTGCTTTGCACTGGAAACATCAGCGAGGGAAGGTAACAAGAAATCCATCGGGCAGCATCCTTACAACACCAGAGTCAGGCTTCTCTGCAAGGGGCCAGGTTGCCCAGAAGTGGCACCCTCAGCGGACGCTACTCCGTGCACCCCTAACTTCAGGCCCTGATGCTTCTGGAAGTACATGAAAGGGCCTATGGAAACTGTGGCATGGGCCATTACGAGTTGGAAGCAAGGGAGAGTGGAAACTCCAGCCATCTGAATGCAATTGCCTGGCTTTATCTTTGCCCAACACTCTAAGAGCCTATAAACATCAGTGGAGGGAAAAGGATTTAATTTCCAAAGACATAAAATTTTCAGAGCTCTGTGACCTCTGAGAGAATAAGGCCAGCTGAGAAAACGATTTCCTGAAGCTCAAAAGCAGCCTCCAGGAACGAGGCCACCACAACACTTGCGAGTCAGCCTTCCTATTCTGCTAGACTCGGGTGCTTGGGAGGAGCCTCACCCACCTGACTGTGTCCCCCTCCTCCCCCAGGCCTAGAGTGGGGCCTGCGTGGAGCTAGGAGTGGACACTTCTCCTCTGAAACAATAAATGACAAACTAAGAAGCTTAGATGGGGTGTACTATCTGCTTGCATCTTGTCATCCCTGACTTGTTTTGCTCCAAGGCTGGGTTTGGGTATTCTAATGAAGATGCTGGCACATGGTGACTCTTCACAGAAAGCTCTGCTGTTGTCCTAAATCCGTTTCAGCTTATGGTGAAGACCAGATTCTCGACTCTCATGTCAGAACCAGACTTGGAAAATACTAACCTGCCTATGAGAGGTTTCAATTCCCTCTTTCTGTCTATGGCCTGCTCTTCCCCGTCTACGCTGTACTCCCAAGAGTAGTAAGAGCGGTGGTGACAGTCACAGACAGCTTCCTTTGCTGCTCTGCAGCTGACACTGCATTCTCAAATGCATTTATTTGATCCTCCACATAACCTGTTAGATAAACAAACGAAATGCGAACTCAGGAGGGATCAGGCTTACATGAGCAAAACACAGGGAAGCCAAGCCTCGATGCGCCGAAGATGCGCCTGCACTCTACTGCTGACTTCCCATTCCTCCGATGCCACCCAAGCACTTGCTAATGTCACAATCTCATCCTGAAGGACTGGTCCCAATTACTCACTGAGAAGGAAGATGCAGCCCAGAGACTGGAACCTCACCATCCATGCTGTGACTGAAAATGGATTTCATGTTTGTGACTCCTTGGAAAGACGTCTGACAATTCTTCCATTCCCCTCCCTTTGGCAGTAGAATACTCCGCCGAGCAGAGACTGAAGTAGGTAACTTGCCCACGATGAGCAGAAATATAGTGTATGATTTCAGGCGCTAGCTGGGGACTCCAATCAGGCTCTGTAGAGGTCAGCATCCACATGTGAGAACAGTCAAATGGCCATGTGCAGGCTCACAGGACACCAACGGAGACCTCCTGCAGGCTCCACTTCCCTAGATCCAGTCCCATCTTACCAGCCAGAAGACCAGCTGTACCTTTGGAGAATCTCAAGCTTGGGCCAGCAGCTCCTGAGTGCCCAACTCAGAAAGAGAGAAGGGAGGTTTTTGTTAAAAATGATGAGATTTAAGGGTAACTTGCCCTGCAGCAATAGCAAACATTGGCACTGAAGAAAGCTAACCTCTGCATACACTACTAGCATTTGGAAGGCAGAGCTCTGTGAGTCTGAAGCTAGCCTGGTCTACAGTGAATTTCAGACCAGCCAAAGCTACACAGCAAGCACCTGTCTGAAAGAAGAAGGGAGAGAGGAAAGGAAGGAGGTAGAGAGGGAGGGCGGGAGGGAAGACAGAGGGGGGGAAATGGAAGGGAAGGAGAAAGGAAGGGAAGAAGGGAGGAGGAGGGGAGGGAGAGGTGACCTTTGAAATTTTATTCTTTATCCAGATACCATTAATGTATGCTTCTTTTATTATAAGTATAGACAAGAATAAAGACAAACTTAAGAGTTACTCATATTCTCAGCTAGAAATAACTTTAACATAACTTCCTGCTTTTTATTTGTGTGCTTATTTGACAGAAATGAGCTCACACTATCTGGAGTCTATTTCTTGTCATTTAGCAATGCTACATGCCATTTTAGAGTTCCAAGTGTCTCCTTTGGATGCTATTTCAAATCACCAGGTATGGTGGCTGGAGAGATGTCTCTTCCATTCAGATTAGGGCACTCCTCTTGTGGAGGACCCAAGTTTGGC
Organism: Microtus pennsylvanicus; assembly: GCF_037038515.1. NCBI lineage: Eukaryota > Metazoa > Chordata > Mammalia > Rodentia > Cricetidae > Microtus > Microtus pennsylvanicus. The sequence goes on along the minus strand of NC_134599.1, from coordinate 34,175,646 downwards.
TCTCAGCATCCACATCAGGCAGCTTGCAGTTCTCTAACTCCAGATACCCAGTTCTGAACTTCACAGTCTCTCTTCTCTTCTCTTCTCTTCTCTTCTCTCTCTCTCTCTCTCTCTCTCTCTCTCTTTCTCTCTCTCTCACACACACACACTCATATATACACACTTAAAATAAATCTTCAAACACACTAAATATACATTTACAACAATGTTTAGGATAGTTGTGGGATATTTTATTGTTTAAGTGTACCTAAATATACTTGGTCAAACTCCTTTTTATTAAGAGATCTAAGCTGTTATCTACAGCTTCTCATTTCTGGCCTATAGTAGAAAACTCCACACATCTTTTGTATACTTGTCTAATTATGCCCTTTGCAGAAATTGCTAGGCATGCAAATGCCAGATAAGATTGGTCAATGCGAGGCAAGAAATGATAGTCGCACAGATTGAAAGATGACAGTATATATCCTAAGAACAGGTCACTTTTGTGTGTCTCTCATTGCTCCCTGCCCAGAGGTGATTGCTAATGGAAGCCAGTTCTTAGCTACAGAACTGAATCTCTCAGGATGGAGTTTCAAACCAACCAAGGAGAAGTTATTTTGATGGCTGAGAAAACAGTTCTCTGAAATCACACACTTTCTTTCACTGTTCCTTCCAATTCTGTCACCCTGACCTGACATTGACTCCTCTTAGCTCATCCAGGCACAGTGTGGCTGGAGGCAGAGGCCATCGTGGCAGTGGAATGCAATTGTGGAAGCGTGTGGCACAACCTCTCATAGGCTTTGGACATTTAGCAAGTGCCTTGAGCAATGGTGCCTGCTTTCCCATAAACAACCTCAGTGTGTGTCACTTTATAATCCTCGCCATTGGTCCTTGGGCCTATACAACTTCTTAGTGCCCAACAAGGTGGGCAACCTCATCAATGGGGTCAGCAACCAGCCTTGTCCCTCTGAAGTCTGAAAGAACAGATCACCATCTATGAGTATGAGGCAGGAGATTGCTGGCCAGGATCTTACAGGTAAGTGGACAATGAGCCAGTAAAACAGCTACACATTTCTACACTTCTTCCTTAGGGGACAGATTTCTAGACTGGACATATATTTCATACAATGTTAGATATTTCTTTTCTATTGATGTTTGTGTGTTTATGCATGGTGTGATGTGTGTGAGATTTGGGGTATGCATGTAGTAGTGTGGGTTCACTTAATGCCACAGTGTGTGACTGAAGGTCTGAGGCCAAGTTTTGGGACTCTCTTGTTATTTCTGCTGTGTGACGTGCACTTCGGACCAAGTGGTCTGTAAGCCCCTGGGTGACTGTCCTGTCTCTACCTCCTCTCTATAAGAGTGCTGGGATTAGATATACAGAATTATTCCAAACTCAGGCTGTCAGGCTGGCACGCAAGCACTTTACCCATCGACGCAGGTGAGCCATCACCCTGTCTCACTAACAGTAATCTTAGAACACATGCAGTGATACTGTAATGGTTTGAATAAAAATGGCCCCCAGAGACCCATAGGGAGTGGCACTATGAGGAGGTGTGGCCTTGTTGGAGGAAGTGTGCCACTAGGGAGCACGATTTGAGGTCTCAGATGCTCAAGCCACGCCCAGTGTGACATTCTCTTCCTGCTGGCTGCTGATCCAGATGTAGAACTCTCAGCTACCTCTCCAGTACTGTGTCTGCCTGCGTGCCATCATGAGTCCTGCCATGATGATAGTGGACTAAACCTCTGAACTGTAAACAAGTCCCGGTAAAATGTTTTCCTTTCTAAGAGTTGCATCTCTTAGCATGATAGCCACGGTGTCTCTTAGCAATAAAACCCTGACAGACAGATCCCAACATGGTTTTTCATGATTGTCTCCCCTTGCACGCTCTTCCTATGAATGCCGACCAAGCAGGTGCAGACACATGCAGGCCCCTCTGATACTTATAAATATTCACATTTTGCACATGTCCTGAGTCTTTGCCAACCACAGATTTTTTTCCTCTGCAATTTGTTCATATCCAAGCATTTGTGTTCTTTATTAAGAGGAAAGAATAATGACTTAAATTTTCCTATTTTCATAAGAAAATATACACATTGTGCTATTTGTCTGCAAAGAGCCAATTACTTGATTTTAATATGTGAATATAATTTATCAAAAACCTTGAAAGGGGAGTCCAGAAAGAACTCGGAAGAAGAAAGTATACACATGTTCAGGACAATTCTTTGGATCTCAGAGACAATGTTGTCAAGGAGACAGGGTGGTGTTCAAAGGTTCTTGGAATACCTTTCCAGCTGCAGCCATTTCAGGTCCATGACTTCCAAATGTCTTCCCTTGCACAGACTATCTCTAGGCAGAGTAATGACAACTAACCAACCATGATCAACAAGCACCTAAAACAAGAATAAGTAAATTAGGAATGGCCACATAGTCAGGTCCAATGTGGGAACCAGGGCTTTGGTCTCTTCACACTGCAAGGCCAGCAAGTGTTCACTCATGGGTGCCTTTCCCAGGCTGCATACATCAGGACAGCCATCATAAATGGCTGGCCCCCGACTGAGGGACTCTTCCTTATGGAGGCAAAGCCACACGCTGAACTTCAGCTGGAACTCAAATGCCAGCTCCTTCAGAGTCCTTTGTCCATATCCTCTACCGTCAACCTCACAGCTCAGTCTCCGTGGGCACCGCAGAGTTCCCTCTACATCCACACGGACACAGCCTGGCTAAGAAGACTCCTGATTTCCAGTGCCCTGGGCCAGGAGCCAGGACTTCTTCCACTGGGTTTCCCCAGCGCCACTCAGAGCATGAAAGTCCAGTACCATTTGCTCCAGCTGAGATGGAAAAATTGACATCATTCACCTCACATGCCACAAGAATGACCGCTACCCAACGATGAATAAAACATGATTGTTTTGCATAAACCCAGAAATCATTTCTTTTCCCCGGACCAAACCATAGCAGTAAAGAACTGACAAGTTTTTCCTAGTGTCTTACAGCAGGAAAAGGATTGAAACTAGGAATATACCTTAGAGTCCCCTTCAGATCAACACACGGCTAGCTTGCCTTGCTCACCTACACCATTTATTCCCACCATCCTGGGGCTAGCCAGATGACGTCAGGGTACACAGACAGCCAGGCCTCCCTGCTAAACAGTACCGGCTTTGTGGAAGATAAAGTCTCACTGGATTTTGATCTCCGAAATACCCCAGGCATATTACCAGCATCTGGCTCATCACTCAAGGGAAACTATCACTGCTATAGCTGCCTGTGTGCCAAAGTTATAGCAATGAGAGCCACTCACCAGAAGCAAACAACAGAAACCATTCCGCAAATGCATGCTTTAATCATCTTATTTCTCAAGGGACACCTATATGCCTTTCCCTTCCCTTAGGGTACAGTCCAACATACACCCTCAGCAATACACACTCTTAACAAGTAACTATCACATGACATCCCAGAGATTAACCAGGTAGAATCAAATGCTTTGAGGACATACATGAACTCACTTTTATTTTTCTGTTAAGTATGTGGTGCGTTTATTGTATGTGGGGTGTGGTGCACATATTTGTTACATGGATGTGTACACACATAGATGTCAAGGGGTTGACACTGGGCATCTTAATTGATCTCTACCTTTAGTGTTTTTAGACCCACGGTCTCTCTAAACTTGAAACTCATTGATTCGGCTAACTGGCTGTCCAGTGAGTATCAGTTCACTGCTGGGATTACAGGTGCATGCAACATCATCTAGTTTGTATGCGAGTGCTGGGGATCTGAACTCACGTCCCCATGCTTTCCTGGGGCAGGTTCTTCACAAAGAAATCTACCTCCCCAGCCTCTGATGAGCTCAGTTCAAAGGTGAGTATTTGTTGTTGCTTCCAAGGGATATGCAGAGAAGTACTCTGTGCTGGCAAGGTTGAGTTTCATATACACAGTGAAGCCCCCTTCTCACATGGACACCATCCCACAGCATCACTACCACACCTTAAAGCCAAGGCAACTCCTGCTCCAACAAGGAGAGGGACTTGCTAAAAGTCACTGCCTGAACTTGGTGCTATGCAGGCTGCCCCATGGTAGACTCTCTACTGTTGATGAGGTAAGAACTCCCAGAGCTTTCCATCTCTTTCTTCCATCTCAAATTTATCCCATCAGTTTTCTTCGACTTTTAACTTCTTCTCCCTGGCATTCACTACTGAGAAAAGCAAGTCATTTCCTTAAGCTTGCTTCATCCTATTTCTTTATTGACTAGGAACGTGCCAGACTCTAAGTCCTGTCATCAATCCAGGTACCGAGCGCTTGGTGGCTAAAATCACAGTTCTGAAGGGGTCCTACAAAACTGATACAGCTCATCCCCATTAACTACTAAGCACGCATTTGAAGTCTGTATTATGTGTCTCTCCTGTGTGATGACAACTGTGGGCTAAAGAGTGTAGGGAGGACAGTGTTTACTGAACACATGCTAGGTCCAGAGAAAGACATGTGTACATGTATTAGCTCTACGTCTGAATCATGTTTAAGTCTGCTTTCTCAGTGAGTAAGGTGAGACTTGGCAGAGCTCAGCAGTCCACAGGCTGAAGCAGAGAAGCTGAGATGACCAGAGCCCCACTGTTTACAGGGCATTTCCCCTTAGGCTTGCCATGACGTTGAGAGTCCCTGGACACACAAAGAAAAGAATGACCCCCAGCCTACAGGTATGCCTGGCTGGTCACTAAAAACAGAAACGTGATTGGAGGAGTGGACACACGAATCACTGGGTATCCCAATAAGAGGCACCTATGTGGTGAGAAGAGAAGCACTGGGGGAGGTCTGAAGTAGAAGGGCAAGTGTCAGACTGTGACAAGAAAGACAGAGAATGACTATGAAAGACCACCTCTACCTGGGAGCTCCCATCACACTGACCTATCTGGACAGCTGCCATTTTCACAGCCCAGCGTCCACACACTCTGAAGAAACCAGCCACCTCTTTTTTGTTTGCTCCCAGACGCTCAGCTGAATACTTTGTCATCTGAGCCTTCCAGCCCTCCTTTCTCGTTGTCCCATTTGTGAATTTTACTGTGGACATAGTCTTTCCAGTTCTACAAGGACCAGGAAGGACCCAATTTGAGCCTGTCAATGCTTCTCTAAGGAGCAGATACAGGACAGGGCAGGAGACCCAGGCCAGCCTTCCTAGGGAACTGGCTCAGCCATTGTCCTTGAGAAGTCATCCATCAACAGCAATCCTAAGAGTCCCAATGATGACTGCTACAGGTTCATCACCCTTCAATGCCAAGAATACAATGGCACAGATCTATGTCCCATACCGGCGCAAGCCATGAGGATGATCCAGTTGCAACCCATGAGTCTTGTAAGCTCACAGTCCATCAAAGAGCTGGTGTTGCTTACGTTCATGCTGCACCAACTCTGATTATATAGACACAAGTATCAGTCTTCAAAAAGCCAAGATCCTCAGTACCAGGCTCCTCTAGGGAATCCACCCAGCCTTTCAACCCCCCCCTGGGAAGCAGACAACGTCTTCATTTGGTTTGTATCATCCAAACAGCAAAATCCACCCCATCATCCTTCCTAGCTTCCCTGCCGCTCCAGCTTGCCAATACTCCGTTGATGACTCTCTAGCACAGCCCTGTGAAATTTTCTGCTTCTAACTGTCCACCTCTCTGTTCTCTTATGAAAAGGAAAACACCAGGTTATCTCTCGAGCCCTCATGTGTCCAGTACTGTAGTGGTGAATTAGAGAAATACAAAAAAATGGTACCATGCTGTCCATTCACAAAGAGACATCGGACACAAATGGGCCTGGGGAAATCAACACACACAAATGCCACCAGAGCTCAAAGGAAGTGACCCTCTCTCTGGAGGGGTCAGCAAAACTTCAGAGGAACAGAGGTTCTGTGAGGCCAAGAGCTCAGGGAAGGCGTTAGAGACAGCAGAACCAGCAAAGAGAAAGACACATGTGTGGCGAGGTGCAGAGTATGTTTGTGAGCCTGTGCAACTGGGGAGAGGGCATCTGGGAGACTGGTAAGGTTGAAAATGTACAGGGCAGAACCAAGAAAGGACTTAGGCTTGATCCTCTGGGAGAACTTCAACGATGCAAACCACCACAATGCTTTGGTTTAGGTTAAGGCGGCTGCGGCGGCGGCTGCAGCAGCAGCAGCAAGGACTGGACAGAAAGGACTGGAATTAGGAGCTACTAGAAACAGAAAATCTGCATACAAGATTCGGAGGCACCTGATGGTGAGGCGCACCTGAGCTCCTGCAGTTGCCATGGCGACAGAAAAATCAGAACAACATAGGCAAATGGCATTGTCATGGAGAGCAGAGGCCAGGTGATTATGATGGCCAAGGGGGCAGCCAGCGATGACAGTGGTCTTCAGAGCGGACACTCGCTTTTTCAGGTGCTTGGTGTCAAGATCCTTTTCGATCCAGGAGAACCCCTGCTTCGGGGCTCTTGAGAGCCAGGGTTGCTGCAAAAGCAGGCAAAGTTAATACACCTCTCCCACATGGAGTCCTTGCTCCGGTGTATAACCTCCTGCAGTCAGATGGTCCCACGGGGATGGTTCTAGAATTCAGTCCCATGGAAGGCAGCCCAAGGTAGAAAAGTATAAATGGAATTATACTTTTCCATTTTCCATGGCCTTGCAGAAGACAGTACTCCAGACTAATGAAGTCTTCAGTTAGCCAATGAGTTTCTAGTACGTTCTTTTAGTCAGAATTCCTTTCCATTATCTGAGGGTAACTAACTGGTACTCAGCCCGTTCTCCCCTCCCCTCCCAATCCCCTTCCCCAAGTCCCCAGATAACAGAGCAAATGAACACCACATGAACACAAACACTCAGGGGGTACTTAGCCTGGACTCACACTTATTAGGCAATAGTTCCAAGGATAAATTGATCGGTAAGGGATTCCAGGATGGGGGCTGACATCACCAACATCTTCTGCTATCCCAGCCTCTTACAAGCCCTGCCCCCAACACAGACCTGCTAAGGTGTGCTGGGTAGGCATTCTGCATATGTGAACACTGACCTGAATAGATTTCTTCTGCGGAAACCCAGTAAGTCCCTCCTTTAAAAGCCCCTCTCTCTTCAGTGCCTAGAAAACTTAGTAAAAATACAGAGAAATAAAGAAAAAGAGGGATATAACACATGTAACTATAGCTTGATAATTCTTGCCTCAAAGTAATCCATGGGGAAGGAAAATGACAAGAACCTTTGTGTCTTTGGATTCACCATCTAAACACAAACTATTGTAAATCACAAACACCGGGGGAAAAGAAGGGTGTGTGTATGTGCTTGTGTGTGCAAAGACCGCTCAGCAGGTTAAAACACTAACTGTGTAAACCTGATGACCCGAGTTCAGGTCCCAGATCCCACTGTGGACAGAGAAAATCACAGCCCCCAAAACTGTCCTCTAACCCCACAGACACACGCCATGGTGTGTGCAAAGACCGCTCAGCAGGTTAAACCACTAACTGTGCAAACCTGATGACCCGAGTTCAGGTCCCAGATCCCACCGTGGACAGAGAGAATCACAGCCCCCAAAACTGTCCTCTAACCCCACAGACACACGCCATGGTGTGTGCAAAGACCGCTCAGCAGGTTAAACCACTAACTGTGCAAACCTGATGACCCGAGTTCAGGTCCCAGATCCCACCGTGGACAGAGAGAATCACAGCCCCTAAAACTGTCCTCTAACCCCACAGACACATGCCATGGCACAGGTACACGTGCATTCTTTCATACATAGTAGTTTTTAAAATGTTCCGAAAATTATACTATACAGAAAATGCACAGGCTCTGCCATTATTTCCCAATGAGCATTTTACATCCATTTATAAAATAACCATGTAAATATAACCGTTTACAACACAGTCATTTAAGACTGCTGTCATTTACACGCCGTTTACACTGCATTCGATTTCAAGTGATCTAGTGATTAAAGCACCTGGTAGGAAGTGTGGGCTGCATGCAAGCATCCTCCCCTTTTATAGGGGGAATATGGACAGTCACAGGTTTTGGTGTTTGTGATGGCAGCTGGGGCCAGGAGTCAATATTCCACAGAAAACCAAGACAATTATATAAATGTTGTAACTTACCAAAAACAGACACTAGAGTTTGGAGCCTGAATGTTTCCCAAAGCCCAGTTGTTGCAAGCTCAGCCCCTAACCCAGGACAATACTGAGAGTGCAGAGCCTTAGGAAGCAGGGGACATTGAAGAACGTTATGTTTTTGTTGAACCATTGCCTTGCAGAAGATTTGAGGCCTGAATTAACCCCTCCTCTTCCTCCATTTTTGGTTTTGCTTTGTTTTGTTTTTTGGTTTGCTCTCAGCCACCATGGGGTAAGCTCCTACTGCTGCTTCTGCTATACACTCCCTACCACGATGCTCTGCCTCATCTCAGGCCCAGAAGCAATTTGGTCAACCAACCATGGACCAAAACCTCCAAAGCTATGAGCCAAACTGACCTTTCCTTTTTTAAGTTGATTTATCTTAGGTATTTGTTACAGTCGTAGATATCCGCCTAAGCCAGAAGATAACTCTTTAATCTAGGCATGGACAGACGGATTATATAATTCTTTCTACTACTGATACAGAAATTTCCCTAATAAAAACTTAAGAGATTAAATCCTCACTATCAAAATGAAATTATTATCTCTCAGAGTCCTGGTGTGAATGTGTGGCGGATTCACATTGCATGTGATTGCGCTAAATTACCACTCTGGAACAGATAAGTAAGCGCCAGACTGTGTTATTAGGAAAAGCTGGGATTTAATAGTAATGCTAGACCTCTACTAACTAAAGTGCTTACAGAGAAGAAGAGACCTCCACTAAGAAGATCTGTGCTGAGGGATTTGATCCCAGAGAGCACAAAAGCAGGTGAAAGGCAGCAGACTCTTCACTGCCCAGCTCAGGCAGCCCTGTGCATAACTGATGTTCATGATAACTAGGAAGCTAAGTGGTAGACTTATGTATACACAGGAAGCTACTATCCATCCCATGACTTCAAGTTCAGTCAAAACATACTAACAAGGAAAGAGCCAGAAACACGCTGAAGGCTATGTTATATGACATTTCTACCTCCCAGAAAGCCCGCTCAATTCTGCAATCCCCTAGTTGCCTGTTACTGGGAAAGTAAGTCCATGAATGGTACGGTTGACTTCTGAGAAGCCAGGGTAAGGGAGCAAGCCTGAGAGTACAGAGCTCAGAGCCTTTCCCATAGCTGCTGCCCTATCTCATGCTTACGCTTGACCCAACAAAACACTTGAGAATCACAAATACCACAAACGCAGGTATTTACAGAGCCGCCTGTGTGACTAGAGTGTCTCTTATCCTCCTTTGAACTGTCTGGTTTCCAGAGGCTGCCTGCCGCCTACCTTCCCTCTGGGCCTGGTTCCCACTGCCAATGGGGCTTCAGTGACCCAGCTGCAAGTCCTTGGGAAGTGCAGTCAGTCTTTCCCACCCTGCTCAGGAGCAGACGCTGACAAGTATTTGCATCTGAAATGCTCCCTCCTTCATTCCGGACACCAGAGACCACAGCTCCCACTTTCCACAGCAGTACTATCTGCTTCCACGAGAGATCAATACAGATGAGACATGATCTACAATGAACACTTTCTGATTGCTCCACTTTCCAATAGTGATCATGGGCACCTCCACGGAGCCCTTGGGGATGACTCACAGGCCAGATGGACTCCTGTGGGACTGTTCTTGTTCACCAGGTCAGGGGAGTCATGCACTTCAGCAAAGCCCTTCATTGTGCTCGGAAAGGCTCCCGACAGAGGCTGTGTCAAGGGCAGTTCCCTAGAAGTAACGGAAACCTCTTCCCCGCAGTACCAGCTACTTGTTCTTCAAAGGAGCATTTCCCATTTGCTGGGAAACACCACTTCTGCATTTTTCAGGCAGTGGCACTTTCCCGTGGTCAAGCAAGTTTGGAAGAAAGCTGGATTCCATCGAGAAATTTACAATATTGGCACGGTACACAATAGGAAAGTTTTTAATGTATGATTTCCCTTCACAGCAGCCAATGAGACGGGGGTTCTCAAGAGCTTCCCTGAGGATATGGTAATGCAGTCTAACAGCTGCAGAGCAGCTAAGAAGAAGTCAAGGAACAGACCTGTGGCCTTCTGCTACCCATTGATGGCACTGTCCACACAAGTCACAGAAGGTTCACAATTATTTTGTCATCTAGTTAACTTCAATTCTGGACTCCTCTGCCAGGCCTGGAAACAAGAGTCTACTTCTCCTGATCATAGACACAAGGAATGACCCTGGCTTTTACCAATACTCTACCAACCTTCTGTATGCACACTAGCCCTGAAAGACATGAAAAACCAGAACCCCATCCCTCAGAGCCCTTGTAGCTAAACTTCCAGAAATGATTTCAGTCTGGTCAATGAGACTTACGTTTGCAAATTTCAGACAACGGAAGAGGAGGAGCTAACTTTAGTATCAGCTGCTCTCTGCTCCATGAGCAAGGCCCAGAGAACCTGGCTTTTGCAGAATGGTTTTTATAGCCACTGTTCCCTCAGCCCTAAGGGACCAGCTTTCATGGGTGCCAGGAAGCAAGACTGAGGCACTGGTTTGCGGAGTTGGCTCTGGCAGCTGTGGCATGATCTAGACCAGCCATGGACGGCTACCAGACTGTGGCTCCATCATAATCACTGAAATTGCAAAAATGGTGCTGGAAAACCAGCTTCAGGGAAAGCAGCTTCCCGCTGGAAACAGGTTCCTCTGTGGTCCAGCTCTTTAATATGGTTTAAGGGTGATTGCTCCTGAGGCCTCCACCCAGAGAAAGGTTCAGAACACCTCGTCATCTCTCAAGACATCCTGTCTCCTACAGTAAGTTCCTTTCTCCTTTAACTTTCTATAATGGCCTCTCTTTTCTACAGCTGACCCTGGAACCACAGACCAAGTCAAGCTGCGCTGAGACAAGGAGGATCATAATTCCCAGACTCCTCTTTGTGGCTTCCAAACACAGAACATCGTCTCTGTTCCATGCAGATGAGAAGCCACCTGTGTGGCTGGCTGGGGCCAAAATGCTCACGTACACCCTGCCAACTGGCTTTGTACAACTGTACATGCATGCTGGGTCAGATCAGCCCGCTGTCTGTCTCCTTAGCAGGAATGAACTTGAAACACCTTGGAGAGTAAGGACTTTATGCTATACTGCAGTGTGAACCCCTATCCACACCAGAGAACAGCGGCTACAACAGAGCAACACACCCGAGTTCTAATCCCAAGCCATGTAAAAGGCTTCATTCCACTCCCACTCCTGCGTCAAGGAGATGGTAACATTATCTGCTCATAGGAAGACAGGAGGAGAATAGGCCTGGAGGTCTTTGCAAGGATAAAAGCCTATCAACGGATAACCATTTCTTACTGCTGATACTAATGCTGGCATCCAGAATCATGAGGAGGAGAGAATCCTTTTTCTACATACTTAAGGGTGTCTGATAAATCTTTAATACTCATGACTTCAGCACATTTGGCATTTAGAGACAAAGTTTCATGAGCATCATAAAAGCCCGGATGCTCAAAGCTCAATGATTCCTTTAGCCACGCGTGGGAGAGGTCGGATGCTCAAAGTGCAAGGCTTCTATTAGGTTATTAGCCATGCACAGGAGAGAGGTATTAAGAAAAAAAATCTCTGTCTTCTCTGGCGCTTCCGGATTCTCGTCACCTTACGTTTTGTGTGCACTCTTCAAGATGGGAAGTTGTGTAGGACTGAAGTTCTGATGCCATTTTGTTTTGTTTTGCTGCTCTAGTTTTTGATACGCAGAGATGAGAACTGGTCTCCTTCAAGCTTCACGCCCCACTCAGCACATAGTCCTTGCCACATACACTGTGCGCTAAGGCAGCAGACAGCTGTGAAGCAAATGGCTCTTCAGGAGAGTCAAAGAGGACGAGAGCCAGCACCAGGCAGACAGGAACTGACGGACTCAGCACTCCAGCCCCTGCACAGAGGGAAGCTAGAGATTCGGACAGGGACATGCACAGAAAGGTCTCCATCAGCACAAGTTTTGGGGGAACAGGAGAGGAGTCACCACACTGAACACCCCAGGGTCCATCAGGGGGACCGTGCACCAGGGCACCCCAGAGCCCACGCAGGATAGATCAGGACTACACGTGCCAGAAGGTTATCGCACACACAGACAGCCTGCATGACAACAAAATGCACACAGGATCCTTAGTGCACACAGAATACCATCCATCTCACCCACTTCACTTTAGTAAAATATAGACATTGAAAGCACACACACGCCAAACCACACATATGTGTGTATTAAAAAAAAAAACAACAGAGGGGTATAGTCATTTCACTCCGTAACACAAAAGGATAAGAGCTGTTCCGGCCCCAAAAAAATATTCGTTTTAAGATGTTTGAAGCATTTTCTTTCTCTAGAGAACTAAATCCCATCTGTTAACAACAACGGTAAAGAAATCTGCGTAGAAATTGACAATACAGTGCTTCAACGGCCAGCTGGGCTAAATGCAATCTAACAGATCCTTGTATTTCTGTAGGTGAACTGATTTTTTTTTTTTTAAAGATGAAGTTGGCTCTGCTTGATGTGTATATAGGAAGACATGTTTTATAATCTACACAGCTACCCTCTGCAACCCAATTAATAACAACAACTTCCTCCAAGGACACTGGAGAATGGGCTGCCTACATAAATGTCACAGGCAGGGGTCTCTGAAAGCATGGCCTTCTGAAGAGCAGCACTGTATTCTTGAAGATCTAAAAAAAAAGGGAGCTTTGTCAGGTCCCTTTCCTGCATGCGTGCGCGCGCATGCACACCCACCCACACCCACCCACACCCACATACACACACACACCATCTATGTGGAAGCCACAAGGCATGATTAAATTTAACTGGGTGGACCAGTGGAAAACCACAGTATCAACAACCTAATTCTGAGGGGAGGTTCAGCCTCCAAACGCAGGAGATAATCCTAAAAGCTTTGGACCAGTAGGAACAGCTTTCAACACCAGATTTTCCATCCATGAGTACTGGGGTGGAAGGAAGAATCTCGCTGCTCATTGTGGCTCAATATCCTGCAAGTCAGCCTAGGATCTTCATCATTTGGGCTCTTAGTGGAAACAAAAATATAGCTGTGTATAATAGGTCTTGTGCAGCTTATATAAGCCATGGTATGTGCTTCTATGTGACCAATCATATGTACCCAGGCACTCAGACATTTCTAGAAAGACACAAAAGGCAAACAAGTCACCTTTGGGCAGGGTGCCTCACCTGTCACCCTTTCAACTTCTACCACGTGCCTTACTTTCAAAATTGAAAAGCCTAGCCATCATTATTTTTTTCTTCAAATCACTGTAAAAGTGGTGCGGGAGAATTGTCTGTATTCTGTCAATCATGTTATAAATAAACGCTGATTGGCCAGACAGGAAATATAGGCGGGAAAACCAGACAGGACCAAAGCAGCAGGATGTGATCTGCCCCACTGAAGAAAAGGTACTGAGCCACATGGCTAACATAGATCAGAAAAATGGGTTAATCAAGATGTGAGAGTTAGCCAGTGAGAGGCTAGAGCTAATGGGCCAATCAGCTTTATAATTTATAGAGATCTATGTGTCATTTTCTTTGGGGCTAAACAGCTGGGGGAACTGGATGGGACAGAAACCCCAACAACAAGCCGGCCCCCCTCCATGCTACATAAGAGTCGCAGGCCTATAGCTCTGAAGTCGCATTGCCAACCTGCCCAATCACCAACAGGCTGTAAATAAAGATGTTTCATAGCTATAAATTCAACGCAGTACCAGACCTATGTGTTCTCCCTTTAGTCTCCTCACATTATCATAGGAACCAAGGCAGGATCCTTCCGGTGACAGCTAATGTTCTCATTTTCTGCACAAAAACAGAGGTCCAAGAGGGTAAACAACCTGCCCAGCACCACAGGCCTAGAAGCAGAGGAAGCTGAACCCGAACCTAGGATTCCTTCCTGATAGCCTTCCCTGCCTTTACACGGTTAGCCTTCCGAGGGTCACTGCCAGGGTCCATTTATCCAGCAGGAAGATGGAGCTGTTATTTCAAGTATCCTCTCACTAGAGGAGCCATTTCTTCTTTCAAACAGCAGTCAACGGCGGTTAACAGGCAAAACTTGAACACACACACACACACACACATCCATGCTACCAGTTCATATTGCTCTCCAGGAATCCATCTCTATCTAACAACGTCCTGGAACCCCAGATATGATAGCAGTCCTGGGGTTATGACAATTTGCATAGACAAATATTCTAGAACTCAATGCAAGAACAGTCTAGTGGCAGGGCATAAGGCCACTCGCTCTAGAGAGGACAGCCAAAACAGTGTGCATGTGCTCTCTCTCGGTCTCTCTCTCTCCAGTTATATCTGTAGAGATATAGAAGGTAGAGATATAGAGATGTAGAAAGAAGGAAATCTTCCTCCAAGGGAAAGGTTCCCAGACCCCAAGCACATCACCCAGGCTGGGCAGGCTGGGAATCTTCTGCCCCCTCCTCCGCCTGGGCCTTGACCACTTAACCCTGCTCTCACAATGGCTGTGCCAAAGGCTGGACAGGGCAGCCCAGCTCATCCTTCAAGCACGGCATGACAGGGCTGGCTGGAAGGGAATCTTCCGAGAGAGCAGTGTCGGTGATAAGAGCGAGCAGAGGGGCCTGGCAGTCTTGCGCAATGCACTTCCAGTCACAAACAAGACTGGCCACAAATGTGCAAAAACTATACTACATTTAACTTCTCACTTCAAGTCAAAAGCCCACACTGATATGTGAGGGGGAGGAAGTCAATCATGATGACATGGATCTTGCAGGATGAGGAACTCTAGACTCCAGAGCTGCCTCCTGCAAGAGCATTAGCCATAACTGAGGCAGCAGCAGGGGCCATGACGGCCTTCGTGGGATGCTCACCCTCACCCAGGGGCCAGCCAAGAGCCAACCCTCGAGAATCCCCCAGGAGCCTCAGAATCCTCTCCCAACTGCTCTGTAGCATGCCAGCTTTCAGTCGATGCAAATGCAATGGCCAGTTTATCTCAACAAAATCCAGATTCACACTTGGCTCTCTTCATGAGCAATCTGTTTAGGGAAGTCCCCAAATGGTAGGGTTGGAATGCAGCAAACACACACATGTACACCCAAGGCACTAGAAGAAGCAAAATGCATTCAATTATGAATTAACTATAATGGATTTTTCCTTTTTATTTTCAACCCAACTAAGCCCAAAGAAACTCATATTTGAGTCTCGATGGCTCATCACCATACATGGTTGTGGAGTGTGCTAAGTCTAGCTTTGCCAGAAGAACACAAGTAAGACCTTGATGCTTCCTAAGTGATAGGCAGCTTTGTCCACTACTGGGAGTCCTTGTGAATGGAGCCTGCTTGCCCCTATCTGAAATCTGAAATAAACCCTTTCCTCCCCAAGCCACTTTTGATTGTGGTATTTATTACATCAACAGAAAGCAAATCGGGACAGGGAGTCATTGCCAATTGAGCCAACTTGCTAGGGAATTCAAGAAAGAAAAATGTCCTAGTAGTGTTTTGCATTGCTAATTTTCTAACATTATTTCCCCCTGGAGTAGTCTCTGTGAACCGGCTTGATTGCTCCTCAACCCTGCCTTTGTCAAGAGGGGCCGGCATCGCAGAGCAACTCTCTAGTGAAACATCCACCAAGGTGACGGCCTCGGGCCACTGCGTGCTCCAAAGTAGGGAGGTTGTGTTCCCCACAGCATTCTGTTTACCTCGAAAGGCAGTTCTCTGTGAGTCTGAGGCCAGCCTCATCTACAGAACTAGTTCCAGAACAGCCAGGCTTGCAATGCACAGAAACCCTGTCTCAAGGGGGGAGGGGGGCGGGGGAGGCAGTAACAAGAAAAAAAAAAGAAAGATGATAAAAGATCTATGATTCAAAATATTTTCAAGTAAGTGAAGTATTTTTCATCAGCTCATTTCAGTAAGAAATCTCTAATGGCTGGGCTTTAAGGAAGAAAGGGCTCAAGGGGATGGACGGGCTGAAGTACAAAGAGAGAAAGGAATATTCATACATAAAAACGGCCACACAAACATCACCGCATACAACGGTAATTGGTAAGTTTTTCCGTAATCCAATTATAACTTTCATCAACAGAATGAACATGGTAAAAATAAATGGAAATTATTTGAAGGTCTTTGTTTTATACAGAAAGAGGTTAAGAGCTCTTATTAACTTTAAAACTCGGCACACGGCAATAAACAAATTTAAGTAGAAATCTCCAAGGTAGTTACTAGAAAAATAGAATTTCTGTTTTGTAAACTAGTAAATGGAGAAAAAAGGGTTTAATTCACCTCAAAAGTTAAGGAAATAAAGAAGGCCTAAGACAGTGACGGGAGCAGAGAAAAATGTAGAGCTCAATGAAGACCAATAAAAAAGGCCTAAGGATGCTAAATTTAACCCCAAATATAATTAGTTATTACATTAACATAAATGGTCTGGAAAGTCTAGTTCAATGTCAAAGATTAGAGCTGGGGAGAAAGCTTAGCTGCTGAAGTGGCCGTTGCACAACACTCACGTAAGAGCTGGGCACTGTCACACAAGGCTGTCACCCTAGTGCAGAGGGTGAGGATGAGGAGCATGGGGATCACTAGAGTTCAGTGACGAGTCAGTCAGCCTAGCTCTGTCAGGGACACTGTCAAGGAAGCTACCCGATGTTGGATGCCGACTTCTGGCCTGTCTACACACACACACACACACACACACAGAGAGAGAGAGGGGGGGGGGGCAGACAGACAGACACATACATACACACAGAGAGACAGAGACACACATCCAGATAGAGAGACAGACACACACACAGATACATATACACACAGAGAGACACAGATACACAACAGAGAGAGACAGGGACACACACAGAGACACATACACACTCAGAGACACACTCACACACACAGTCAAAATTGGTTTTTCAGACTCCAATATGCTGTTCACAAGATAAGGTAAAATAGAAAGGATGAGAGGCTGCTGGTCATGCAAAATTAACTATCTAGGCTGAATATATAGCTTCTGAGTAGGCCAAGAACTGGAAAAGCTAAAGTGATTGGTCAATGTGGTGAGCGGAAGAGAGGAAGGTGAACTGCAGCCTAAATCCTGGACCAGCCCATGCAGGAAATGGCCAAAAGGGACACACATAGTCTATCCCAAAGGGTTCAAAAGTACTAGAGGAAGAAAGGAGACATCATCGTGTTCTAAAAGGGGCAGGGCAGTAGGCTTAAGCTGCTCCTTCCAAACACGAATGCTGAACAACTTGACTCACTGGGCAGTGATGTGGCTAGAATGTCAACCTTGAGGTTAAGGGCAAGGTAGAGACAACCCAGAAAACAGCGGCAGTCTGGATTTGGATCGATAGTTTAGACGGATGTTTTTGCAGATGAGGAAACGCTGAAAGACCTAAAACCGGGGACTAATTTGCTGAGCCGTGCACTTACGGCCACTCAGGGAAGATGCTGGAAAATGGAATGAAGTACGAGTGTGGGCTATCAGACCGTGGCTGGCCTGGGTGCCACTGCAGCGTTTTCTTGTGCACGTAGGCACTCAGAGATGGCGGAAGGACTGAGGAGTCTTATGTTCCCATGTGGGAAGTCACGACCTGGAGAATAGATGGGGATTTTTGGCAACCACAGAAAGCGATTGTTGGAGTTGTCACCAGATGCCAGAAGCTGCCAGAATTATAAAAACCTGTCTGTCACACTCACAAATAAACCTTTGTGTATTTGTTAGCATCTATCCAGCGCTATGGGAAACACAAAAGGCTCAGGGCTTCAGAGCTTTCCACCGGAAGAGGTGCCATTTGTTGTCTGAAGAATGAGTTTGCATATTCGGTTTTCTTCAACCGCCATGGCACTTCCAGAACCTCCTTTTAACCTAAAGTCAGCTGCACGAACATGGACCTTGCAGAGCAGCTGTCTAACTGTGGACACGCTAGCTCAGGCTTACCTCTTCCCCCACTGAGGACACGCTAGCTCAGGCTTACCTATTCCCCCACTGAGGACACGCTAGCTCAGGCTTACCTATTCCCCCACTGCGGACACGCTAGCTCAGGCTTACCTCTTCCCCCACTGCTCTTGTTTTGGCTGAGGAGGAATAAAATCAACTCCGTGTGTGTGTGTGTGTGTGTGTGTGTGTAATGTGTGTGTGAATGTGTGTGTGTGCGGGTGTGAATGTGTGTGTGTGTGTGCGCGTGTCTGTATGCATGTCTGCACTTGTAGGCACATGTCTATCAGTGTGGATGTGTGGACATGTGGACAGAGCCCAGAGACTGATGTCAGGTACCTTCTTCCATTTTCTCCTTATACACTGAGACAGTCTCTCACTTGATTCTGGAGCTCATCAGCTGGCCAGTCATGCTAGCCAGCTTGCTGGGGAGACTGCTCATCTCTGCTGCTTGCGTGTGATGGTTACAGGCAGGTCACGGCTTGCCTGCATTTATGCGGGTGCTGTGGATCCAAACTCAGCTCCTCGAGTTTAGCCAGCAAGTGCTTTCCCCACTGAGCAGTCTCTCCCACTCCAAACTGACTTATTTCTACCTAACTCCTCTTTCCAGAAATACAAATCACTATCAGAGGACTTGAAATAGGACACAAGTTGTCTGCCATGAACTCTCCTCCACTAGAGACTCCAACCCCCCTCCTGGTCCCTGAGTTTCAAGGTCACCATCCTCACTTGGCAGCATGAGAACTCTTCCTCATCTAGAAGAATTAAGAAAGGTTGTGGAGATCGAATCACCAGCATTGTATAACAACTTCATTCCATCGATACATTAAATGCTAAGACAGACAAGATAAGCTATAGAGTTCTCTGGTGTTGGCGGCTGAATCTTGGACTCAACAGCAGCACTGCCTCTCCTAGTGGGAAAGAAGCCTGCATTTAATTCTCTTTCCACACTCTTTCCTACAGTTTCTGTGCCAGGGCTTAGCTGGAGGAAGCAGCTAAAATGCCCACCAGCTCCCAGAACCCACATCATCTTCACTGTCACTCCTGAAGCAGTTAAGGGGACCTAAGGAGACCAGGTGCGCCCATCTCAAGTTCCATATGCATGTATACAATATGTGGCAATTATACACAGACATACATACTCCCTTGCTAATTAAAATATTTTCTCTGTCTAAAACAAGACAGGATATTCTTACCTGATATAAACGTGGGCTAGATGGACATACGCTATCCCCCCAAATAAAATAAGCCAGAACCAAACAGAACGAGCCATTTCACTCCCAAGTATCTCCACCCTCCATCTGCTTGGTGGCATATTTTGAAATCTGAGGCAGTGTTAGCAGCAGGCAGAAAGCAAGAATCCTCTCTGTAAACAGTGGTAGGCATCTTGCTGGAACTGCAAGCCACCAGCTGCAGTTAATCAGTAGGAATTTAGAGCCTGAAGGTGGGGGTTAAGATGGCATTTTAATTAAAACACACACACACACACAGACACACACACACACGTGCTGCACCTGAGTTAAATATCTGCCTCACCCTATAGCTACACCCTCCTCATTCTCCCCATGGTGTTTTTCCTGAAGCTAAAACTGGCTGGCAAGACAGAGGGGAGAATACGCGGAAGGAAGCAGGGAGCCCGGCAAGGTAGCAACTGGCAACCTGCTAAGATGCAAGTGACAAGTTGGGCGAACGGCCTAGGTCACATTCCCGAATGTCAGGAGGATGGACTCGGAGCTGGCTGCTCTTGCCAGCTGTGTTGCCTCCATCATCTGGCCCCGTGATGGCAGCGTGGGAGGCTAGAGGGCAGGCAAGTTTCGGGACACACCAAATAATTACAGAAAACCCTGTGGCTGCTGCTTCTCCCCATCAATAGGAACGGAGCCTTCTAGAGAGATCGGTGGAAACACTGGGAGTGGCTCCAGCAATCTGGGATCCAGCATGTTGACTGAGGGATGGCAGACTAAAGATTACTTCAAGTCTCTGAATGAGGAGTTGAGAGCTACAGGATTGGAACAAGTCTGCATTCAAAAGCGGAAGTCACCTGAATCAACCTTGGCTTTATCGAACTGTGCTGAGCAGGCTTCCATACTGTCTTTGACTGGGCACTTGCCATCATCCCATCAAACCACCCAACATACCACAGGCTGGAAAATGTGGCCCCATCAACATCTTTACCCCTCCAAAATTCCGTTCGAGGACAGCTGTGTCCAACCAGAACAGAATGTATCTCCTCACTGGCCCGCAAAGCCAGTGCGAGAGACTCCCATGGTGGGATTCTTGGAGTCACCTGGTAAACACTTCTAGACCATACACTTTATTTCTCACTTATTTCTACTTTTTTTTTTAAGTAAATTTTATTTTTTGCTCACTACCAGGAACTGATTCTGGAACCTCACACACGTTAGTCATCTTGAGCAATGTAAGCAGAAAAGCAAATGAAGGTGACTAACATTCCTTAGTCAAGTGCTCTGCCACCGAGCTACAGTCCGGAGCGGCTGGGAGAGTAACTCTCCAGGAAGAAATGAGGGGCAACTCACATGAGGCAGAGGGAAGCCCCAATCTCCTGGTGGAGAGGGAAGACTGACCCGCACGGATGAGAGGTAACTGCTGGTCCCATTTAGCAAAGGGAAAGAATCCAGTCTTAGGAGGAAACGCCCATTTCTCAAAGTCTCCCCTGAGAAAGTCTCGCACTGGGCAGAGACGTCTGTCATTGAGGACCCCTGTCTATCCATTGGTGGCCCTACTACACCTTCCATGAATGTCTCACACCACAGATGAGCCACCTAAGAGATCACCTTCATTTGCTTTCTGCTTACATTGCTCAAGATGAATCAACCATTGTCGTCCTTGGGCACCGTGGCTGTGGCAAATGGCTATGAACATTTCTAAGTGTTCCATCTCAATTTTTTTGTCTTCTCTCTTCACTAGCTAGTAGCAGATTGCCTACGTCCACACCATTCTTGAGTGGCATTTGGGAATGGAGGTGGAAAGCTAGGGAGTGGGTACGGCACATTAAGGCAGTAGAATGGGTCCCAGTGAACACTACTCATGTCACTGCTATTATAAACTGTGATGAAGGGTGTCTCGTGGTTGTAAACGCCAGCATTCTACAGAAGGTGGCAGTTTCAAGGCTAGACTGAGTTACATGAAAGACCTTGTCTTGTTAAGAAGTGATGAGACAAAAATAGATGTCTGGGAGAGCACTGACAGAGCTGGGTTCTAATCCAGCTAACTGAAGAGTCGAGCCCCCACTGCATAAGCTCCAGTCCCCCCTTTAGCGCAGGATGGTCACTAAGAACACCCCCAGGTTCCAAGCAGCATGCTCCCTTGATGGTCGCAGCTCCATAGACTGTGTGCTTGTGAGTCCTCACCATCTCCACCATGAACCACGCACTCAAGCCCAGAACACTCTCAATAGCACCAAGGCATCAAGTTAGACATGTTCAAATTAGGAGCTCAAATTAGACACCATGCTCTTGAGGTCTCTTCCATCCGTCAGTCACGTTTCATTCTTCCAGCTGCTTCAAAGAAACCCCTTGGACATGTCCTTGACTTGGGACATGTCTCTCCCAGTCAATTTCTGGCATGTCAACACAATCCAACAGAATGCAGTTCAAAACTATCCCAAATCTCCTTCCTCCACCCCCTGATTAGCTACTGTCACCATTGGACTAGGTCATAGCAGAGGCTCCTATTCCTCCCCTTGGTCCTGCCACTGTCTCTTCCTACCCATTCTTAAGAAGCCAGAGCAGTCAAACTTCAGATCAGGCCATGTCTCTGCCCAGAGCCCAACAGTGGCTCCTACCTTCCTTTGGAGCCAAATTCCCAAGTGTGATGTCACAGGTCCCATTAAGCTGGACTTCCTTCCTGCCCTGGGATCCCTGGATCTCTCTCCTCTCTGCCCACACTAGCTTTCTTATGTGCAGGGCCTTTGCATTCTCTGTCTTACATCCTGGTCGTTTTTCCATCCCACATCCCAGTTTTCCTAACTCCTGAGCCCCTCCCCTGCCATCTAGCTCACTCACATTCCGCCCCACCCTTTTCCCCCCTTCATTTTTCCTCCTCAGAATTTACGTCTCCTAACCAAGTATGGTTTGTCTTTAGTATTTCTCAAAGGCAGAGACTTGTCTGTGTGGTTCATAGTATATCCTTGCTGTCTACAAAGCAGATAAACTCCAGGGGGGTGGAGTGCCTGCTCTGGGTGGTCCAAGGCCCTCAGGTTGCCTGAGGATGTAGTAGGTAGGAGAGAGGCCTGTCTCTACCTCTGAGTTCCCTCTCAGCACTGTCTAGGCTCTGGCTGGGGGAGGGGCAGGGATGGGTGGACTCCCCTCCTAATCCCCTTCAGTCTTGTGGCTGACCTGGCTGGGAAAGTGGGAGCTGCTTTGCTCCCTCATCGCGGCACAGGAGAATACCCCTCTAGGATGTTGTTTTTAAAGCTTAATCCCATGTAAACCTTCAGCTGTTTACCTGAATCCTATTTAATCTCCCAGAGAGCAGCTTCTAAATTATCTGCTCTGGAAGAGGCACCCAGGCCCCTGCTCCTCTCCTAAGACGTTTTTATTGCTTTTGCTGCTGAGAAGCAAGCTTTAGCTCCCATCAAGAGAAGCAGCACAGAACAACGGAGCAATTATTTATAGTGTTTTTTCCTGGGCGCTAGATTATCTAACCACAGGCTTTCCAGGGCATTTAATCTCCAACAGGTAAAAGGCTTTATCCATTCAAATGCTATTTCGGATAAGCAGCCTGGTGGGCAGCTGCGCCTGCTTGTGTGAGTGGCTTGCCCTTAGATTTGTCCCCAGCAGGGAGGGCAGGTAATGCTCCTAAAGCAATGGCCACACACAAGTGAGAGAGTCCTGGAAGAGGACAGAGCCTGTAGGCCAGGCCCGGGCTTCCTACCAAGGAGGTCCTCCACCGTGGGTAACTTAGTCACTTGCTTTATTCTTCCTGGAGAAACCAAAGGACATGACAAGACCCTTGAAGGTATGGATCATTTGCAGGGTTGACTTTGAGAGCTGTATTTTACATTAGTCTTGAGAAACATCCCTACTATGTGCCCAAAGGCTCACTTCCAAGTGTTGCTGCTCCAATTACTAAAAAAAAAAAAAAAAAAAAAAAAAAAAACACCCCGGGGTCCATGTCACACCCAGGACAAGGTACCCAAACTCTGCTCACGCCACTGAGTCACTACAAGCCAAAGAGAGGTGAGCACATTATCTCAGTTTCAGAACAGCTGAAGGAGCCTGTCGGCCAAAGTGACAGGGCTAATGGGTGGGCCAATCCAGAGGCCACCTACCAGCTGCACTCATGTCTGTTCCATGTCAAACGCTTCCACAACACTAAACATGGGAGCAGGAAGGAACTCTGATCTGCACGTCCTCGAGATGGAATGTGCAATATGTTCTTATTAAGGACGAATTTAAACGCCTGAACCAAATAGTTGATGTGAAAATGTGTAAATAGAAGAGAAAGTGGCTTTATTCAATTATATTTTTAAGACATCAGTATCTTATGGGCACCCAGACACACCAGTGTGAGACACTCATGGCTGACTGGATCCCACAGAATGTTGAAGCAATGATCAGACGCTGTCTTGGAGATCATTTTCCCTCAATTTACCACTCCCACGCCCTTAGTGTTTTCCAGTTGCTTTTCTAGCAGCCTGGCTAGCTACCCACCCAGCCTGATCCCCAGGTACAGTACAGTAGAGTGAGCCTCTGATACTCTTATGAGAAAAATCTCAGGTAGGCAGAGGGTGTGTCTGAAGCAGGTGCCATGGGCCTGAAGTGCAGAGCGGATCCCAATATCCAGCCTTATGGGTAAGGATGCTAAAAGCTGCAGAGCCCACCAAAGACCACAATGGACCAGTGAGAGGCTGCCTAAGCACAGAACAAAGCAAGGTCACTAAGCATGCTCCCGAAGAGTGTCGCAACCTCTCTTGACATGGGACAGCTGAAGAGTGAAATACCCCCCTACCTTCCATGGGGTGATGGTGAGAAAGGGCTCAGCCCAGTGTCTGGCACAAAGTAAGTATTTAATAAATGGTAGATCAGGGGAAGCAGGGTGTTAAGTCTTCATTAGTAACACTGTGTGGTTTTTATAGTTATTAGTGGCAATTAGCAATATTACACACAGAAGTTCAAGCTGGTCCACAGAACTCTATGCGTTTGATTCCCTCAGCTAATCCTCTCTTCCCAAAGGACACGGCTGGCATTCGCTGTAACTTGATCGTATGACAAGAACAATGGTACCCAACATTTAGTACCAGCTACATCAGGCTAAAGCTATTAGTGAACTATAAAGTCACTGCTGATTGACTTTTGCAGTCGAAGTATTTAGTCAAACACTCTAGAAAGGGTTCTATCAGCTTACATTCAGTTATAAAACACAATTACCTACCATCAACGCCTTCCTCCTGCCCTTGACCACAGACACAAAGCCACACAGCTAAAAAGTCTACAGTTGATGAAAATGCAAAGGTTCAGGAAGACCAGGGTGAGGTAGAGAGACAGGACGTTCCATAAGCAACCAGGCACACTTACGGTAAATCCACTTCATCAGATTTGCTGGGGTACCCAGGATCAACCAATTCCCCAAGGCAGCTTTGAGTCCCAACAGGAAAGGGAACCCTAGTGGTGGAGACCCAAGGACAGGAACTCTGCGGCCAAGCTGGGCCCTAGAATTACCGGAGAGTCTAGAAAAGTGCACAAGCCCCTACCAGGCACGGCTGTCTCCATTCTCCCTTGAGCTCCACGGGCAAGTTCAACACAAAGCTCCGCCTGAAAAGCTCCTCTCCAGGCAACAAGGGAACTCAAGAGAGTTAAAGACGACAGGTTAAACAGAATGAAAAGTACAGCACCCATGATCCAAATGAGATCTGAAGAGGGCATGAGTACAGATGGAGCATGTGCTGTGTATGAAGATATAGTGATAGGTGTATCCTATAAAAATGTATCCTCTCTTTAACTGGGATGGTATCCAGAGCCTCCAGAAACAACAGCAGACTAGGGAGAGTCCCAAAAGTCTACCCTTTCAAAAGAGGGCAGGCGGGACAGTGTGCTGGTTCCCGCTGTCAACTTCAGGACATAAAGAAAGGCCTGGGTGACTGTAAAGTTTGCCCTGGGCATGTCTGTGAGGGTGTTTCCAGAGAGGACTAGGTTCCTGAGGACTTTGGTCTAGTCAGCATTTTAGCCCACTTATGAAGGCAGTGTCTTCACAGACAGTCAGGAGGTGGGCGAGCCACCAGGTGGGGCCTGGTCAGAGGAAGGTCACTGGGGAGCTTGATGGGGGCATTAGCATATTTATTGACCTATTCCTGATGGGTGTCTTGCTTTGTTACCTATCTACCATGATGCGCGCATCTCTGCCACGCCCTCCTCTAGTATGACAGAGAACAATTCCTGAAACTGAACAAAATAAGTATTCTCCCCTTTCAAATTCTTATGGCAGGCGTTTGGTTAGTACTTGAAGGCTCAAGGTGTGAAACCCCGACACTAGAGGGTGCTAACACCAGGCTTTCTTGATTACTACACTTCTTCCATCAAGGTCCATTGCTTGTTTAGGATACAAAACACCTTAAGGAACTGGCATGCAACTGCCCCACCCCCTCCCACATCCACACCCACAAAGCCCTCAGTTGTAAATGTAATGAACAAAGTAGATGGGGGAAAACTATAGCCCTTAGATACAGAAGTCAGCTCCAAATAAAGAAGAGATGAGCCCCCCTCCAGGCGGCTTTAGATGCACATGCCAATCCTCTCCGTGGAGCTGACATCCTTCACAGCGCAGGCTAACAGAGAAATTCACCCAGATACGGCAACCCTGGAGATCTACAGCGAAGAACAGAAAGCCCAGAGAAAAGGCTCCAATGCAGAGCTGCCAGGGAAAACACAAATAATTTTTACTGTATGTCTCAGATATTGCTTGGAACATACTTACATGAAAAATTATTCATCTTTGGCCGAAAATTCCAATTTAACAGGGCCTCCTGGATTTTTATTAGCTGTATTTGGCAACTACGCTCCAAGCCCTCATGGAAGGCAGACCTTAGGAAGAGAAAAAGCAACAGACCCTTGCATGTGTAGTGTGGTGCGTGCTTCTCACAGTTCTCGCCACTCTTTTCTCTCCGGGTTTTTACCCGATGCACACGAGGCACAGGGCAGGTACCTTCATCCTCATCAGTCATGCCAGAGAAAACCAGGCCCAGACCATGGAGAGACGGCCAAGCCCAGGCCATGGAGAGATAGCACACAGCAAGGCACAAGCTACACACAGGCTCGACACCTGAGGCCCAAACACCACCTGAAGGATTCTGTTTTAGTTGGAGCTCCGAGTATCTTTTTTTTTTAATGCTAGAAATTTAAAAGTATACAAAAACTACAAAATGAGGAAGGACTGGGGACCCATCTTCTCATGACTGGTCTCATTTCAGACTCCAGGGCTGCCCAACAGTCTGTAGCAGGTGTTGGCAACGTGCTCTCTCCACGCAGCGAGCCACAGGCGAACGAGCTCTTGGTATCATGGAGGAACTTGATTTTCCATTAAAATCTTTTATAGTCAAACTTAAATAGCCACGGGTGGCTAGCGGCACGCATTTTGGACAGCACAGCCCAACACCATTACTTCCACAGTTACCCCACCCACATATTTGGGGGTTCAGATAGAGGTTTTTGTTTGGGTATGCCTGGGATCAAACCCAGGTATTTGAACATGATAGGGAGGGACTATTAAGCTACACTGCCAGTTCACAAGCAATCATGCTGCAAGGAATATATATATATATATATACATATATATATGTATATATATTATCTTTTAAAAGTTTTCAAAGGGTTCAAATGCAAGAACATGGTTGGAAATCAATGAGTAGCTGTCATAGTTCATTGCTGCTATTATAACAAAACCCCTGAGATTTAGCAAATTTTGGGGGTGGGGGTTCAAGACAGGGTTTCTCTGTAGCTTTTTGGAGTTTTGGAGTTTGTTCTGTAGATCAGGCTGGCCTCGAACTCCGAGATCTGCCTGCCTCTGCCTCCTGATAGCTGGCATTAAAGGTGTGTGCCACCACTGCCCGATATGACTTCTTAAAGAAATATTTTCTTACCATTCTAGAAGTTAGCAAGTCCAAGACCAAGGGCCCACTGGGTTCAGGGGTTGGGAGAGTAGTGCTTTCTGCTTCAGAGGGGGCACCATGGCAATGTGTCACAGAGCATCACAGAAGAAGTAAGCCGACCCAACCCGCTCCGGCACCTCTTTTACAAAGACCTTAATTGTGAGCAGGGAACCCTCAACCTTTTAAAGACTTCACCTTTGGGGCTAGCAGTTGGTAGCACCTAAATTTTTGGAGGAGGCATTTCAACCACGGCACCAGTCAATCAAATATGCAAACTCCCATTTTTGAGAACTTGACTCTTAGACTGGCTGTGCGGAGCTCTGCCTAGTTCCAGGCTCTACCCTCAGAGATTCCATGTATTTATTTTGTAATGAGGCTCCTCCTTCTCGTCCTCCTCATTTCTCTACCAAGATCTTGAATCTGCTATGTAGACAGGATTTGAACCACTGCTTTGAAGTGTTTCTACATGAAGAATTCTCCAGTGCCCAGTGGACTTGGAATTTCCTGAGAGACGGTTAGACCAGCTGAATCTTAGGGCCCCTCCTAGGCTTAGATTCAAGACCTGAACTTTGACAACATGCCCCAGGATCCTCTTCCTGGTTGGTCATGAAGTGAAAAGCACTATTCCAAACCAAGCTCTTGCCAGCGTGATGTTTTACCTAAGCGCATGGGGCTAAAAAGCCATAAACCAAACCCGCTGAAACTGTAAACAAAGCGTCCTCAATGGTATCATACATGTGAATCTGGATACCCTACATCGTTCATACTTCTTTATACATTTCCCCACACAGACATGTGTGTGAGTAAGCACATGTGTGTGCGTGCGTGCGTGTGTGTGTGTATGTGTATGACTGACAGGTATGTATATGCACATTAGCTTCAGAAATACTCCTGTATAGCAGTATTCCTCAAAGCCTGTTTCCCTGTCGTGAGGTCTCAGGCTGCCTGCACTAGTTAGGAATGAAAAGTTTGCCCTTCCCTCAAATCCCAGAACCACAAAGTTTGTTCTGGGTGGGGCCCAGCAGGCTGCATTTTTTGCAGCCTTCCAGGTGATGCTTCCGGATGCTAGAGTTTGGGAGGCACAGCTCCGGCCACTGCTCCGGAACCTAGAAGGCTGTTCTGCATGTGAGAGCCACAAGCACTGATTATAGAAGCACGTACTTTCTTCCAAAAGAGAAGCTGAAGTCAACCCTCAGCTGCCATACAATCGAAGAGCAAGCCCTAGGAGTTTGGAGAGGAACAGAAGAAGACAACTTTGCCATTCTGGGGTTTGGTGACAGACTACACACCCCTCACTTGACAAGAACACAAGCCAATAATTGATGATTATAAAAATGTCCAAAATATTAAATGCTTAAGTTATGCTTAGCACATTCTCTTTTTAAAAGGCAACATTTTGGAAATATTTCTCCCGAAATGTTTTACATTTCTTTCAAATAATTGCCTATTGTGACAGGTATTTCATTCTGAAATCTGTGGGGGCCAGAAAAGAACAAGAAGAAAAGTTACTCCTGTGTGACTTTCACCTAAGCCTCTTCCAATGTAGCTATTCTTGAGCTTTGGGGACCTTGCATTGTCCTGAGGACCGCAGCAAGGTTGGGGACCTTATTCACTGAAATTGTGTTGCCGTGATATACAGAACACTTTGTGGGCCCTATCAGAGGGTTAGGCCTATTAGGTCAACCAGTCAGACCTAGGAGGGCTCCATTCTAAGGCCTTGGAAAGCGGGAACAGAGAGGAGACTGGGGCTTGGCCAGGCCAGAACCGTGCTCACCAGCTCTCTTTCCAGTCAACTGTACCAGGGCCTGGGATCCCTCCTCTCCCGAAAACTGACTGTTTTATGGCCATCACCAAAGAAACCCATGAAATGCTACCTCAAAATGGGCCACCCTGGACTTCAGATTCAGGACATTTGAGGAAGAGCAACTGTGGGGAGGAGATTCCTAGAGTTCAATGTGTATTTCAGGTGAAGGACAACCCTTCCAAAAGAAACTCAGTCTTCAGGAGCCTTGCCCACCATGGCAGGTTAAACTAGAATTACAGGAGACTGCAGGAGACACCAGGTCCCAATAAGCATGTGGTCTGTCACCTGCCCTTGTCAGGGTCCGTTCATCTATTCCCCACATCATTTATTGTCTCCTAAGCTCATGTGATACCCAGGCACACAACAAACACCTTTTCCCCTTTGACGCCCACTTACTTCCAGACGCGATTGCTGAACCTGCAGATAATGGGATACGTGTTTATCTCCCCCCCACACATCTCTCCAATATTCAGAAAAATTAGAGGTCAGTCTAAATGGGCCATTGAAAAGGTCAAGCTTCAATCTATGTGGCTTTTAAATGGTTCAGCCATTGACCAGCAGGAGGCCTCTTCAGACACACAGCCTCTCTCTGCCATTTCTGCTGGTTCCAAAGCCTGTATCCTATACACCCAGAAAAAGTCATGCCCATGACCGCATGCCCTTCCCCATCAAAAAAAAGGCCTCCATTCTGAATCTCTAGGCCTTATTTCTTCATAGCCGGAGTGGCCAGTCCATCCTTTGTGACCGGTGAGCTTCTACCTGCGTTTCCTGCACTAACTGTTGGCATGCCCACTGCTACAACTCCCTGAGAGCAGGAACAGTGCAACTTATACATCAGTAGCCCAGCGTCGTTAGTTCAGCCCTGAAGGGCACAGCAAATGGGGTAAAGGAGATGGAGGGAGGGCAGGTCCCATTCCAGCTCTCAGACCCCTCTGGGGTCTTGATTCATGGCAGAGTGGTCACTGGGTCTTTGGAGTGCTGCTAACCAGATAGCGTGTTTTCAGACCATTCTGTCTCCCAGGACTTACTTTATTTATTTATTTATTAATTATGTTTACAGTGTTCTGCCTGCATGTACACCTGCAGGCCAGAAAGGGGCACTATATCTCATTACAGGTGGTTGTGAGCCACCATGTGGTTGCTGGGAATTGAACTCAGGACCTTTGGAAGAGCAGCCAGTGCTCTTAACCTCTGAGCCATCTCTCCAGCCCCTCTCCCAAGCCTTTTTGAGGCTGACAAATTTTCCTCTTTGCGTACGAAGCATGGAGGGTGGCATTCTATAGACAAAATAGCGATCTTCCAAATAAAGTCACCTAGAAGCTGGACAGTAGAGTGAGGGCTAACTGCTAATAAGATCATTAGGACTTCCATTCTGCAAAGCCGGCTTCTGTATGCCCCGAACACACAGAAAAGGGCCTCGTGGGGCCAACTCCCTATTCTCCTAGGCTCCCGGGCCCCTAAACCACACAT
This sequence comes from Microtus pennsylvanicus, assembly GCF_037038515.1. Classification (NCBI taxonomy): domain Eukaryota; kingdom Metazoa; phylum Chordata; class Mammalia; order Rodentia; family Cricetidae; genus Microtus; species Microtus pennsylvanicus. Next base: position 34,145,334 of record NC_134599.1, on the reverse strand, counting down.
TTTGCTCCCACTTGTTCTCTTCTCCAACAGAGAAAGAGGAGAATAGAGAGCCAGTGGGGCTCATTCTCAAAATGACCGTCAGTCGGAACAGACACGAGGGGCTCAAGAGTTTTCATTGTGAACGCTGCCTGTCGCAGCCAAGCTCTGAGGCCCTAGCACATGATACTGCACATATTGGCATATGTGCCAAATGTATACAACCCACCCCTCCCCTCCCAACACATACTAACAAACACATTACAGAACCACCCAGATCACATTTACACACACACACTCACACACACACACACACACACATAACACTATACACACACACACAACCTTAGGATAGAATGGAGTTGACTTTTGGTAATGCTACCGACACTAGATCCTAACAGTCCTCCTAGCCCTAAACTCAATGTCTTCATGCTGACCTGTTTAAGGCTCGCAGCACTGGGGGTGGGGGTGGGGGCTTAGGTATGGGAAAGTCCAGTTCCCAGGACATAGGATAGCAGAAGACTAAATTCAAAAGAGCCCACCCATCACTCTGCTCAGAGGAGTATGCCTGATGCTATCTTGTATACTCACTGATGATAATGGCTGGAATAGCTAACAGAGCTGTATCACAGAACCACCTCTGACTGGCCTCATGTATGAGAGGAGGTGTCACCAAAAGCTATGAGGTTCTGTGTTGATGTGGGATTCCCCTCCGTAAGCTGTGAATACCCACCGGTTAATAAGAAAAGTGTCTTGAGCCCCTGATAGGGTAGAGCAGAGCTAGGCAGGGAAAACTAAACTGAATGCTGGGAGGAAGAGGGCGGAGTCAGAGGGAAGAAGCCATGGAGCCCTGCTGGAGCTGGATGGAACTTTACCCAGTAAGCCAGTGCCCCGTGGTGATGCACAGATTAATGGACATGGGTTAAATTAATATATAAGAGCTAGCTAATAAGAAGCTAGAGCTAATGGGCCAAGCAGTGATTTAAATAATACAGTTTCCATGTGATTGTTTCAGGGCTGAGCAACCAGGAACCAACAAGCGGCCTCTCTTCAATGCTATGTGGCACTATAAGGAAGCCAGGCTACACAGGAGTGAGGATGGAAGGCGACTGTTGGCAGAAGGAGAGGTGATCGTGGTAGACTAAGGAGTCAATGTGAAGACTTTAAAGTAACAGATTCTAAATATATACAGTGTCAAGGTAATAATATTCATGAGTTTTAAAGATGTAGGAGGAAGAAGGAGCTGGAGCAATAGCTCAGAAGAGCACTTGCTGCTCTTGCAGAGGACCCAAGTTCAGTTCCCAGGACCCACACCAGGAAGCTTACAACCACCTTTAACTCTAGCTCCAAGGGATCTGGCGCCTTCTTCTGGACTCTTCAAGCACCTGCACTCATATGCACATGCCCACAGAAACATATTCATACACATAATTAAAAATAAAATAAATACCTAAAAAAAGAAGTTCCTATTCTCCTTAACACTATTCCGAGGTAAATTATGTACACAATTATATCTATAACTATGTAAAGTGTATATATATATATATATATATATATATATATATACACACACACACACATATATATATTCAAGTGTGCACATGTGCATACATTTCTTTTTATGCAAATGGTCATATATTATTCTTTCTTTACTTAACCATTCATTTTTAACATCTATCCTCATTAATGTATAGAAATACTAAAACTTTTCTGTGATCTCTTCTCATCAGTTACAGAGTGATATGAAATGTCCCCGAGCTGTAGGCAGCTAGCTAGTTTCCAGTGTCCTATTGTTCCAAACCTGGCCATTGCCTTCACGCCACCTGGGTGGGTTCACCATGGCACAAACACGAAGTAGAATGTCTACGAAAGGGAGAAACGACCATCTCATTCTTGCCAGCGGTTCAAACATCCTACAGGGTACAGGAAGAACTAAAGACAGCTTATTTTCGTGACACTGAAAATACGCTATATTAGGGATCTGACCTCGAGTGCAAAGAGGCCATTTATTACTAAGAGATGAGCTGAGGGCATTTCTGCTCTGTACTTTTCCCTTTTCTGTGTGTGCTCGTGCAAGTGTTATGATGAATATGAACTGTGCATCCTATAACACAGAGCTCCAGAACAGAGAGCTACACGACATGTTCCCTCCCAATCAATTACATACCACAAGCCCCCCTCACCGTCTTCGGCACAACAATGTGCTATAAACCCTGTCCATTAAAAGCATCACCATGTACCTTCTCAGAATGATCTCTCAGAGGTTGCTAAGGTTCCTTGCAGAGGTTAAACCCAAATTCGTCTTTAGAAGCAAGTACACCCAGGCAGCCCATGTCAACTTCAGCTTGCAGTAGCATTAACAGCTCAGCCGGCTGTTTGTCCTCCCAGGGAGGAGGAGGAAGTGGGACTCCCCACTTTAGTACTGGTTTCCTGAAAAGTCAAATTCTCATTGCTCTCCAAGCCTGAGCCTCTTTCTGTCCCCACCCTTTCATCAGAAGTGAAAGTGTAGCAGCAACAGCACACTAGGCTTTGGCATCAAGGACCAGCCTTCCGGGTTCCCAGAGAAACACTTGTCTGGGACATGGGTTAAGGAGCAGCCAAGAAGAGGTCGCTGATCCCTGTCTCTAGGGCCCAGCGGCTTTGGCACGGGGAGGAGCCAAAGCTTCCAGATGTTCCACTAAAGGACTGGAAGCATGCCACGGAGCCCCACAGCTCCAAAAGGGAGCCTGCTCCCCAAGTGTGCACCATGCCAAATCACAGCTCTCTGGAGAGAGCACTCAAGAGGGCAAGGTCTCCAGGAGCACTTCCGGCGGTGACCATCTTTGGTTGTTCCCACCCACAGCCAACAACTCCACAACACCCTCTTTCCCCAGGACTCACAAACATACACATTTCCCCCACAACTACCAGCTCCAGTTTCCATAGCAACCAAGCAAAAGCCAACAGGGTTTGTAAAGGCAGCAATCTTGACAGCGACCATAGAGAAGGGCAAAGAAAGTAGCCTGGGAAACTTTGGTCTTCCCCTGGAAATCTGACCTCAGAGGAGTGCCAGCCCATCAGGGGGCCCTAGCTACAAGTCTTAAAACAGAGCACTCTGCTCCCAAGGGTGCAATTCTCCTCCACTCTGGACGAGAAAGGACCAGAGACACACTGCCTGACAGACTATCTAAGTCTGTGAGTTAGCCGAACGGGGAGCAACTGTTAAAGACAGCATTTGTAGGAATTCCGGGCAATAACACGGCCACTCCTAGCACAACTGATTCTATTACTCACCAAACAAACATTTGCTGAGTACCTACTATGTGCCAGGTTTCTAGGAAACAATGGTAAACAACTCAGATAAAATGTTTGTCTTTGAGAACTTATATTCTAGGGGGAAATTGATTTCCTAAAGCACCAAGTAAAACAAAAAAAAAAAATCACAGCTCCAACAACTACTATTCCCACAGTGAGTTAGGTATAAGAACGAAGGCCTTGTGAAGATGTGGGAAGAAAGCTAGTCTCCCTCCAGAATGCGTGTGCGTGGCTTTATTTTCAAACAAGCTTCCTTGCAGGTCTGTTCATTGGGCCATCATGGGCAGCTGAGTGGTAATACATCAACGGGCTCATCTACCCAGAAACATGTGTGGAAGACCAAGCATGGGAAATGTTTTGTTCAGGATCCTCCAAGACTCATACTTTGGACGTCGGTATGTCAGATGACCACCATCAGAGTGAAACCATTAGCCATAAACTAGGGCAAGGTATTGGCCGCTCACACAGCTGCCTCTGGAACATAAGAAACAGATAAAGACAGGCAAATCATATATGAAAGGAGGGAACAGGCCTTTCTGAGGCAAGGTCCCAAACCTGCAGGCATTTGAAGGCTCTCAGCATCATTAATCGCGAAATAACCAATGAAAACTAGATCGGTGAACAGAACTACTCCCTGGGTGAGTTTCAGGAACCACTGACTAGCAAACAGACCCAGGCTTGGGTACAGCCCTTTGAGCCACACCCCCACACTCACTTGTTTGTCCTCCAGAACTTGGTGGTGAGAGCCTATTGCTGAAGACATATTCACACTGTGGTCACAGGACTTGGGAACATCCAAGTTACAGTGTGGTCTGGAAGCCTCCTCCCGGATGGCCAGCTTGCATAGAACTGCAAAGTTCTATGCAGACTGCTGGGAGAGAAGTGGTGCCAGCCGCCTTTACCCAGCTGTGAACCCTTTAAACTACAATAACAACCAACCTAGCAAACTATGTCCATTGGTGTATAGCGGCATAGATGTCTTGGTGAGGAAGAATCCAACAGCTATCTGATTAGATTTAAGGCCTGCAAAACAGGAGGAAATTCACGCCCGGCACTGCAAACTAAGAATCCATTGATACTGTATCCGACTACCTTCCAATTTAGCCTTGTACCCATAGATTAGTACAGCTCTCACCCTTTGTCAAAGAAGCTGATGGAGGGAGGTTTACACAGGAAAACGCAGGGAGCGCGTGACTGTGGAGTGTTCATCCCCCAAAGAGTCATCTACATCACAGCCCACCATCCATTTATTGAGGAACTATCATAGAAGGCGAGGTGATTGGAAGAGCCAGAAGCTCAGGGGACAGCTATAAAAGAGCCTCTTCTGGACATGACAAGCAGATGAACTCATGAGCTCCCAGCTGCAGTAGTGCCTACACATGACCTGCACAAAGTCGGTCTAGCCACCATTCCTTCATGGGTGATGAGGAGTTTCCAAGGCCCCAGCCCTAGCCGAGAAGCTATGTGCGGTTGACAGGGCCAAGCAAGAGAAAACTAGCTAGTTTTCTTCAGTGGTGGGGCCCTGTGCTGAAACCCTGCACTCTCGTGCCCGTGGCAACATTAGACTCGGTGTGTTTGGGAGTGTGTGTGTGTGTGTGTGTGTGTGTGTGTGAGAGAGAGAGAGAGAGAGAGAGAGAGAGAGAGAGAGAGAGAGAGTGAGTGAGTTGGGAAGAGAGAGTGAAAGGGACTTGGGAGAAGTTCGAAGGGAAGAGAGAAGGGTGGATTTGATCAAAATAAATTCATGTATGAAAAAATAATAAAAATTTTAAACTATAATGTTAGTTTAAAAATCTGCTAACACAGGGCTGCAGAGATGGCTCCATGGTTAAGAGCACTGTCTGGTCCTCCAGACCACCCAGGTCCCATTCCCAGCACCCACGTGCTGGTGGTGGCTCGCAACTGTCTATAACTCTAGTCTTAGGAGATGCAGTGCCCTCTCCTGGCCTCGGTATGCACATGGTACACAGACATACAGGCAAGCAAAATACTCATATACACAAAATACATATTTTTAGTCAGATAATTAAATATTAAGAAGGCAAGTAGATACTGTAAATCCATTCGTTAGTAGCATTGATTGGTATAAAAACAATTTATTATGGCATACAAAGAATAAATGATTGGGTTTGACATAATCATATAACGTAATAATACACAGAAACAATAAAAAAATGAATCAACTATAGTTCACACCCCCCAATAAGGATGAGTCTATAAGATATAAAGTTAAATGAATCAGAAAGCATTTATACAAAGTATTTAAATAAAGGACAAGATAAACAAATTTGTTGTGGAAGAATATATGTGCATAGGCAGGTAAATCATAAATAAGTGCAAGAAAATAATAACACAAAATTCAGGGTCATAATTGGGAGGAAAGGTTCAGACGAGATAACACAAGGACCGCTAAACAGTGGGCAGGGGAATATTTCTTAAACTCAGTCTCGTGCACAGTGCATAAGACATAATGCGATTTTAGAATTAGAAAACCACAAGGAGGGGAAGGGGCAAAGATGACTTAAGGGCAAAGTGATTGAGAAGCAAAAACCATAGTGGGATTTTCCCCCCTTAAATCAAAGAAACAAATCTTTTTGTTTTGCTTTGTTTTCTACAGAAAGGATGCCTGTGAGCTAGAGGAAAGGAATGTTAGATTTAAAGAGCCCTGATTTGATCATTCAAAATCTACAAAAACAATAAGATTCTTCTGCAGGCAGGCCTAGGCGCTTCTGGTTAACCTGGCAGTGGAGTGGCTTCGAGAGCTCTAATTACAGGCAGGAAGAGGTCAAGAAGCTGGAAGGACATCTATAATTAAGCAGGTGAAGTCTGTCTTCCAAGTCCCAGAGGCTGTGACAGCAACCCCAGTGACCCCAAACCCACTGATTACAGGCAATTCTTGATTTTCATCCATTAGTCTTCGCACACGGGCCAAATGTACTCAGCCATCAGCAGGCAGGGACATCTCAGGAAGGGCTTTTACCTGCCAAGCATCTGTAACCCCTCCACAGCCTCACCATTTCACTTGGATCACAGCCATTCCTTAATTCACGTAGCAAATGTCTCCTAAGTGTGGCTGGATCCTGTACTGCCTGAGACCATGTGGGCATGGCAGAGTCATCACAGATGGTTTAGCGTGGCTTAGGCTACAGTGTCGGTGCAGTTACTGAAATACTGCATTGCTTTCTACCCCTCTTTTTTTCTCTAAAAACTAAAAACAATAAGGGGGGGAAAGGTGACTTATTCGCACAATGAAAGATGGACATATTGCATTTTGGAAAATTTAGGCCAATAGGAACTAGCCATACAAGCTCTAGTCCTAGCTGGACCCACCCAGCACCTAAGCAGACTGGCATGCTCCCCAAGATGATTAAATAAATATATATTTTTATATATGCTTGCTTTTTTTAAAATTTGTTTTTTGTTTTTTGTTTTTCAAGACAGGGTTTCTCTGTAGTTTTTGGAGCCTGTTTAGGAACTAGCTCTTGTAGACCAGGTTGACCGTGAACTCACAGAGATCCACCTGCCTCTGCCTCCTGAGTGCTAGGATTAAAGCACCATCACTACCTGGCAATATATGTGTATGTTTTATATATATATATGCATTTTTCAAAGAACAAAATGTTGGAAATATTACCAAAGACTGTGTCCAAACAATGAGACATAATGAGAGGATTTTAATGCATTTTAGCTCTGGTAATGAAATCCTGCATCCCAGCACTTAACTCAATTATTGAACTTCCATTCCTCTGGCTTTCAGATGTATTTTTAGAAGCATCATGTGCAGACTTGGAGCGCTGCCTCCGACAAAGCCACTGTGGGCTCATCATGCACAAGGTTTCAGAAAGGCTGGATCCAGTGGCCTGCTAGGCTGGGCCTGCTAGGCTGGGCCTGCTAGGCTGGGCCTGCTGGTTGGTGCTGTTTGAACGTTTCCTGGGGAGATTCAAACAAGTTCACTGCTCACCCTACTGGATAGGGTACCTACGACAGATCACTGTGTGATTCCATCACAGCCCAATTGGATGAAGCAGTGAGTTCACTGGCTTATCTAGAGATCATGGGTAAGGAGGTGCTTACTGGAGCAACTTCCCACAGCCACATCACCGAACAGTTTCACCCCAGCATAGCTGCACAGATGGAGTTCTGTGTCAGTGAAGCTTCTACTGTATACTCTAGCTGCTGAAATATACCACACACACACATGAAGCTTCTACTGTATACTCTAGCTGCTGAAATATACTCCGCACACACATGAAGCTTCTACTGTATACTCTAGCTGCTGAAATATACCACACACACACATGAAGCTTCTACTGTATACTCTAGCTGCTGAAATATACTCCACACACACATGAAGCTTCTACTGTATACTCTAGCTGCTGAAATATACCACACACACAAAGCTTCTACTGTATACTCTAGCTGCTGAAATATACCACACACACAAAGCTTCTACTGTATACTCTAGCTGCTGAAATATACCACACACACACATGAAGCTTCTACTGTATACTCTAGCTGCTGAAATATACTCCACACACACATGAAGCTTCTACTGTATACTCTAGCTGCTGAAATATACCACACACACAAAGCTTCTACTGTATACTCTAGCTGCTGAAATATACCACACACACAAAGCTTCTACTGTATACTCTAGCTGCTGAAATATACTACACACACACATGAAGCTTCTACTGTATACTCTAGCTGCTGAAATATACCACACACACAAAGCTTCTACTGTATACTCTAGCTGCTGAAATATACCACACACATGAAGCTTCTACTGTATACTCTAGCTGCTGAAATATACTCCACACACACAAAGCTTCTACTGTATACTCTAGCTGCTGAAATATACCACACACACACAAAGCTTCTACTGTATACTCTAGCTGCTGAAATATACTACACACACACATGAAGCTTCTACTGTATACTCTAGCTGCTGAAATATACTACACACACACAAAGCTTCTACTGTATACTCTAGCTGCTGAAATATACCACACACACACATGAAGCTTCTACTGTATACTCTAGCTGCTGAAATATACTACACACACATGAAGCTTCTACTGTATACTCTAGCTGCTGAAATATACCACACACACACATGAAGCTTCTACTGTATACTCTAGCTGCTGAAATATACCACACACACACATGAAGCTTCTACTGTATACTCTAGCTGCTGAAATATACTCCACACACACATGAAGCTTCTACTGTATACTCTAGCTGCTGAAATATACCACACACACAAAGCTTCTACTGTATACTCTAGCTGCTGAAATATACCACACACACAAAGCTTCTACTGTATACTCTAGCTGCTGAAATATACTACACACACACATGAAGCTTCTACTGTATACTCTAGCTGCTGAAATATACTATAAGCACATATTAAGCTTCTACTATATATTCTAGCTGCTGAAATATACTCTACACACACATACACACACATATATGAAGCTTCTACTGTATATTCTAGCTGCTGGAATATACTATATACACACATATGTACTATATATGAAGCTTCTGCTGTATACCCTAGCTGCTGAAATATACAATGTATAGTTATATTTACTAAACACATATATATATATTATATAATATACTCTATATAGAATATACAACACAGTATATAGGGTAGAATTACGTATGACTGGGATGCAGGAGGACATCGCTTAGTTCTCAGGTGAGGGTCTAATAGCCCTTCCCTGGTCCTCCTTCTAAGAGGCAAAGTCAATAGGCTCGGTCCCAAGGGTCATTCCTGAGCAGTCACAGCTGCTTCTGATGAAGCTGACAATGGCTGTTAGGGCTGAGGGACAAGGCTCTACCAATAGTTTCTTTTTGAGGTTTAGGCTTTTAATGTATACAAAGAGCTGGGTATCCTACCTCCTATAGGCACTCTGTGTCTCAGCCATTTGGGGCAATACATCATCACTTAGTAAGAATCTTGACCCCTAAAATATAGCGTATTCTTAAGCAAACCCGGGTTTCTGCTCACTAGCATGGCTTCCAGGTAAGAGCTTCCTAATCTGGAGAAGAAAGCTCCTGACTGCTTGGCACACATGGGTAAGTGGGACAGAGACAGGGCACTGGCTGCCACTCCCCTTCTCACCGGGGGTCTGTCCATCAATATACACACTAAGGAGCACTATCTAGCAAGCTCCCCATTCTATTCATGGGGCAGAGTCCGAGGAGACAACAGTGATGCTACAGGAGACCTTTATTTCAGAGGAGGGGTTCACAGAACTTGGAGGCATTCAAAGGCCTTCCGAGGCACTTTAAGACTGATATTCAAATCTTGGTTTATTTGTTGTTTTGGAGATTGCTGTCCCACACTGTCCTGTCCCCCCCTCCCCACACCACCTCACCTTGAATTTACAGTCCTCAGTAGCTGGATTAGAGACACATATTATTACACCTGGCTTCAAGATTCAAGTTTTAGCATCTCCTCTGTTGCTGACATTTTCGGGAAACAAAACCGCTCTTGAAAAAAAAAAGGCCAAGATCCAGTGTTTTTCCTCTTTCCTGCTTTTCCCCCACTCATTTCCTTACCCTTTACAAGACGGGCATAGAGTACGCGGCTGTGGCTCAGGGGCCAGGCAGGGCCTCCCCTCAATTCTCCTTATAAAGCATACAGTAAAAATAGATGAGGACAGCCATGTAAAGAATGCCTGCGACAAAAGCAGAGCAAAAGATCAGCAGGCACGGGTGGGATGGGCCCGTGTGGGATGTCTCCCAGGAGGAGGCAAACTTGCAACCACACTGCACTGTAAAAGAACAGAGAAGTAACTGAATGAACAGGGAGGGAGAGGTGTTATAATTGGGGACCTGGTGTACGAGGAGGCCATGAAGTAGCCTCAAGACACCCCCCCCCCCATAAGAACCGGGCACAGAAAGAAAACTTAAACACTCAGGCCCACATGCGCCCATGAAACGGATTGTAACTGGAATACAAAACAACTGGTTATCCAAAGCAAAGTCAGGCAAACACCTTATTTATCTCAATAGTTCCCCTTTGAAAGCAACACATTTGCCTGTTACTTTCATTTAGTCACATATCAATTTAATGAACAGGGAAATATTATGCCCCGACTGTGTACCCAGCCCTTAATCCAGAACTCTCCCTCCTACCATGAGAAACAATACAACCTGCTATCAGAGAAGGGTTACATAGAGGTACGTTCTAGCAAGGTCCCTGGGTGAGTTTCCTTAATTAAAGTCACAGGAACCAGAAGAAAATTAGCACAGTGGGATCAAATTCAAGCACCACTCGATACTTTGGGGTTATTTATTGAAAACAAATACAAAAACAACAACAAAAAAAAATCCAATATGCCGTCGAGTGGTTTCCAAAAGGCCCCTCAAGGCTTTGCTTTCTCGCTACAAACTGGTGCCTGTCCGTGCCCTGCAGAACCCCAGTGTGGCTCACTCTGCTCTTCTGCAGGCTATTAAAGTCCTTGCCCTGCAGAACCCCAGTGTGGCTCACTCAGCTCTTCTGCAGGCTATTAAAGTCAAGCTCAAAAACAAGGCCAGGGCGCTGCCTGGCCTGCTGGTGGATCCTGAGCACCTTCTGAGCCCTCTTCCCAGAAGAGAGGAGAAACTCAGGTTTCACTTCAGGCAAACTATTGGGATCTGGAGAGAAAAGTAACTGGGAGGTTTCCATAGCAACTGCTGCCTGTTAAGCATGGTTCAGACAGGACCCCATGGACTAGTCTCTTGCTATTCCAAGTGTGATCTGGTTACCAGCAGCTTGGACATCTCCTGGAGCTGGTCAAGCATAGGGCATCGCCAGGCCCACTGAGTTAGAATCTGCATTTCCATAGCATCTCTGACTGGATTCACTCTTAAGCCCTGTAAGCCTCATTTCCCCTAGATGTAAAGAAGGGATGGGCAAGCCTGCCTGGCAGACCCATTTGAATAACAATCTCCATTTAGCACTCTGCCTTGAACATTTTCTTTCACTTGCAGTTCCACTTTGGTTAGCAATAGCTAACAAAAAGCTGCATCCACAGAGCTCCCATAGGCTGTGCAGGCATCTCTCGCAGTAGGAGGGTCTCCTCTGCCCAGCCATCATTATTGGTGCTTATATAACAGTGAGGAGAAGCCTTGTGACCTTTGTAAGTTTTGAAAGCTCCCTGAGCCTGATAAGTTTTGTTTACTTCCTGAATTTTGTATGTTTCCTTTACTTCCAGAGTTACGTTAATTTCCTTCCCTGCCCCCAGAAGAAAATACTTAAATGCATAGGAGATACACATTACACCCTTGTGTACAGAGACGACAAAATGGCCTAAATAGAGTACATAGCTTGCTGCACGACATTCTCCAGGCCTCGATCTTTTTCATTGTTTTGTAGCCCTTACCATGGTGCTAGCAAACAGAGGAACTCTAAGTATATAACTCTTCTGTTTTGTTTGACACAGTTTCATTATGTAGGCATGACTGGCTTGAAACTAGTGTAGACCAGGCTGGCCTTGAACTCACAACAATCTGTCTGCCTCTACTTCTCCGGCACTAGATTAAAGGAGTAAGCCATGAGGCCCAGCTCAATATACATTTGTTTTATGTATTGGTAAATCATACAATACATGGTAAAGCAGGAATTAAAATCAAGATTCCAATAAACACACACACACACACACACACACACTTCATGCTAACCCTAAAAGTGAAGGTGATTTTCTTAGAACTCATTCTTCCTCACTGTTTCAAAGGAACTCACCAGTGGAGACCATGGGCTTCTGCAACAGAGAAGACTGCCCACCCCCCCCCCACCCCCGCCCTACACATCCCGATCATTGTTAGTGCCAGAGTCAGGGGGACAGGAAGCCCAGGAAGCAGGTCTGACCCACTGGCAACCATTTGCTCTATGTTGGTTTTGTGCTGTCCCCAAGCACAAGTGAGAATCTCTTCCCTATTCTACTTTCCTCGTCCTCGGTTTCCTTCATTGGAAGCATCCTTTATTTTCTTCTCTTGAGTATCCAAGGTCCGAGGAGTGCAGAGGTAAGGAGCGCGTCCCTACTCTCGGGGGCTCATGTTCTTCTCGTAGAAGGGAGCAAAGACAAGAAGCACAATACTGTTTGCAGCTGTTGGTGGGAAAGGGTACGGTGAGGCCACCAGGAAAACTCCTCCCCACCACGGAAGGCTCTCCCTTGTGCAGATTGTCAACAAATAACAGCCACTAGCCCTGATCTCAAATGATGTCCTTCAATTCACACAGCTAAACTGAACTGAAAATAGTAACAGATACTATATTCTCTTCCCTGGTCTGGGGAAACAGAACTGCTGCCCAAAGGTGATCCATGCTAGGGCTTGATTCATCAAAATTTTCAATATCAGGAATATATCCAATTTATACAGACACATAGCTGTCAGTTATGCATTGTAAACCAGCTACTCGGTCCTCGGGCATACAGGTGAACAATACAAACAAAAATCCCTTGACGATCACATTCAATTCATTTCCCCTGCCACCACCGTGTGTGTGTGTGTGTGTGTGTGTGTGTGTGTGTGTGTGTGTGTGTGTGCACACAGAATGTCTCTGCAGTGATACACTGGGAACAGTTATCATCTCCAGGGAAGGGATAAGTAAATTTGGAAAGAAAGGAAATTTTTCTTGTCTAGTTTATAATTTATGAATATGAGCTATTTAAAATTATTTAGAAATAATAAAAAAGGAATTAGGTGAAAATGTGACTGTTGCCTTAAACAGAGGGCCAGTGACTTGTCTCTGGCTAAGGATTACAACAGGCTCCAGAAATCCCTGTCAGAAAGAGAGAGATGATCCACTGATTCCACACAGATCACCGATGTAGGGGCAAGGAGCCCCAGATTAATGCTGTCTACATGGTTATTGCTCAGGAGATCCCTCTAATAGGCAATGAGATACGTGAAAGCTAGAGGTTCCTTGGACCTAGCCTTCAGTGGGGACTCAGTACTCCTCCTGCAGAGAGGCGGGAGGGCCCAGTAGTCCGTCCCCATGGAGCAGGGAGTGAAAGACACCCTCAGCGGTTTGATGCCATGGAGCCACTGTTTTTCCTTGCAACGTTCCTACTGTGATGTTTCTGGTGTTCATTTAGTGCCCGTGACTTCCTGTCTCAAGCTTTATAACCATAGACTGGTGGCTTCACGAGCTTTGGTACCTCCTGCCCAGCCGGTACCACATAGAGAAAGTGGCTGCAGTGGGTCAGACTTACTTCCCAGGCCTTCCTGTCTGTCTGACACTAGTGACAATGGTGATGTGTAGAACAAAAGGAGATGCCTTCTCTGATACAGGCACCCTGGCCTCCACTACTAAATTCCTTTGAAACTGTGAGAAAGAGTGAATTCAAGGGAGTCCGTGTGCACATGTGTGTGCGTGTGTGTGTTCACGGCTCCTCAGTCTATACAAACTCACACCAGACATTTTACAATAAGAAAGGAAGATAAAAGCCTTGGCATTACACCTAGATTAACGATGGCGAAAGTGTTTGATTGTGAAAATGTGGGTGTTTCAACAAAGCTAGGTAATAAGGAACATCAATAAAACTGTCAGCACCGGCCAGTTTCAAGTAGATAAAAGAATAGAATAATTGGTACAGAAAGACAACCCCCTAAATTAGGTTAGATGAATGGAAATACCCTTTTATTTCAAGCCAAGTCACGAGGACATTAACAACAGCAAATGATTCAATTATGGGCCATTTCAACCAAATATGATCTGAGCTACAAACATTATTTCCCCCAAACCCTCTTTTATAAGCTACAGAAACGACATACATCAACAGATGCAGGATGAGAGGGCATGGGGAGAACATACGGGGCCTGTGTCTTCACTCCTGACTCATCACGAGCATGATGCTCTTTCTATACATGCATCTCCCCCACATGACTATCCTAGCGCAATTAAATCAGTAGTAAAACAAGTGCACAGTCGAGGGAAAATATACATCCACACCCACATCATAGCAGACAGGAAGGAGGCTTGCAGTGAGCGGCTCCCCAGTCTCTCCTGGTTCAGTCCTGGTTTTCGTCTGCTAATGGCTGGCATTTGGTGTTGTTAACTGTGGATGATTCATTTCAGAGGAACTGCTGGGCTTCTAGAGACCATTTAAAAGGGAATGGGGGGGGGGTCTTGGCTTATTTCTCACGAGCACTTCGGCAACGGCTCTGTGATACAAGGATGTCTTGACAAGGGCGGGGCTCATTGCTCTTCAGCTGAGTCCTCGATCTTACCTATGTATTTGATCAGAACTCCCCAGGGGCAAAGACGGACCTCCAAATCTGGACGGCAAACTTGTGTGTGTGTCAGAAGTTGCAAGAAATTACAGCAGGTTGGGAGTTGGGAGGAAGAAGCACAGATTTTAAGATCAATGCTTTTGAACATCTGAATGCTGTTACTCCTTATTTTCTGGACCCAATGTATTTCTGGAAACTCTGACACATCCACAGATGTGTAGGGAGCACTCGAGGTGAACATACCCAGAATCCTATTGCCTAAGGGACATCCCACAGAGGAGAGGGGTCAGCACCTTGCAGCTGAGTGTGGCTTTGGGAAGATCGGAACACCCATAAATGTCCGAAGTGATCTTTCATACTCAAAACTGAACAGAAACTGAAAAGAGAAAACATGGGAATAGCTCGGTGGTGGAATGCTTGTCCAGTAGGAATGAAACCAGGAGTTTATTTTCCAGATCTGTAAAAGCGGAGGAAGGGGAGGAGGAGGCTGACAGCCTGAAGACAGTAGAGTGATTAATACAGGACTTTTCCAAGTGTCTAAGTGGGGAAAGAGAGACAGCGAAAAGGCCACAGAGGGATGTCTTTCCTTGGACTTGGCCTTCTATATACCTCAGTGCCATAGTTATACCAGGCCCCTACCCAATATTCTAGACGTGATTAACTTTGACCTGGAACCCTCCTTTCCGCCGTGGGGATTGAAGAGAGAAAGGCGCCTTGGCCGTGAAGTTAAACCCAGAAGAAACTGCCTCTGACTTTCAAGCACGGATTGACCATTTGCAGCATTCCATTCCCCCTGCTCGACAATTTCCACCTGCAATACTGAGAACTATCTTTTTATCTGGATGTTCACAGAGAAGACGCACTCTGTCTACTTAATCAATCCTGTGTGTCCTGTCATTCCTAAATATTCAAAGTCTCTAAATCTGTCTTGGATAATGATAACAGGACTCCCTCTGCTCGCAGAAGCCTCTCCCCTCCTTCCCTGAGGCCCACTCCACCCCTGCACTCCCTTGAAGCTTTGCTGGGTTATTCCCATTCTAGTTTACTCCCTGACCACACCCACTTCTGAAACGCAATGCGAATGTGCTATTTATTCTTTGATGCCTTCTTCCTACAAGATGTATATTCCTGATGGAAAGCAATGTTCCAATTCTTGTGAATGTCATTTTCTGTTTTCCACTTCCCAGCCCCCTAACCTAGCAATATACCAAACTGGGCACTTTTGTTAAGAGGCATTGGTGGGTGTCGTTCAATTGAGTAAGCAACTCCCTGTAAACTCTCCGACAGCCATGCTTGATTAAATAACATGAAATTTAGAAAAGGCCAAATTCTTCAGTAGGGCTATGGAACCTGGAGACGCTACACTGCGGCAGAGCCAAAGTTCCCCCGAAAGGCTTAAGTGTCTGCCATAGACATAGGACTTTACTGTCTCTACGATAAAGAGCAAGGCAGTAGGAAAGCTCATTGTCCTGCTTGGTTTATGTCAACTCTAGTTTCGAACCCAGGTCTGCTTAAGGCTCCACATTACAGCCAGCTGGAGAGGGCTCCAGCCATTCCTGGAACAGGGACTGCAGCTTTCCTTTCTGAAAGGATGAAAAATAGATCTGTGTATTTTACAAAAGGGACTCTGGGCCACCTTTGGAGTAAAAGTTAGGAACTTTGGTTTTATGTTTCTATTAAAAGCTTTCTGAAGAAATGGATGAACGAAAATAATAACAACATCAGGAGGTCATTCCATGTTGAAAACCTCTTTATCAGGGCTCTGACAGAGCAGAAGACTGGAGGGGAGCCTGCAGTGTGCTCTGAAGTTATCACCTGTCCTCTCAGCACCCCACTTCCATGGGAAGATGCTGGTGTCAAGAACTTGGTAAAGTGAAAATCTCTATACACACACTGGCTTTCCTGAGCCAAGCGAAGCTGGCTTTAGCGCATCTGTCTCCTTGAGCAACTAGAGAAAATCCCGGCCAAAAGCTACAAAGAGGAGTAAGATTTCGAAAACATACCCGTGGAAAGGCTAAAGGATTTGATGAATTCTGCCCTGAAGAGGAGAGATTTAACAACTGTCTTCAAACAGATGAAGGGCTTTACCCGGGGCCAGTGAGAGCCTGGAGGCCATGTGTTCTCGGTCTGCACCGAATGGTGGTGCGAGCAGCCAGGTTCCAACAAGAGAAGCTGTTAACTGTAATGCGCTCAGGACACAAACCAGTGGTTCTGGGATGCTCCAGAGAGTGTTGGGCTAGGAACTGCTTCACTTGGGGGGAGGGTAAGGAAGAAAGATGAAGGAGTAAAACTACATCTAGGTCTCAACCCCACAGGAAATAGTCTCCTAGATCTGGCATAGATCCACGTGTTCTGTCAGTGGCCTCCTTTGCTGGCTTTGCTCTTGACTCCAAAGAAATGAACAAAATAATAACAACATCAGAAGGTCATTTCCATGCTGAAAACCCTTTATCAGGGCTCTGACAGAGCGGAAGACTGGAGGGGAGCCCGTAGTGTGGTCTAAAGTATACCCACACCCAGAGTGAGAAACCTGCCTTCCTGAAAGCTTTTCCTGAAAAGCTGGCCTGCTACTTTCGACGTGACCTTGATGAACTACACCCAACGCCCTGCTCTGGGGTCTCTAGGCTCTGAATAGTTACTGAGCATCTTCGTATACGTGATCACTGTCTCAAGGCCTTCTTCTTACAGCCATCTTTCCATAGTGGTTTCACGGGTTTACTTCAGTGTGAGTTAGGTTTACACTGAGTGACAAGAATGGAGTCTCCAAAGCTATGTCCAAAGTAAATGTCCCCTCACCCGCATCTTCTGGGTGAAGAATCCAAAGCTAAGCTAGTGAGTAAAACAGCCGTGATTTCCACCCAGGTCTGAGGGACTACTAGGGCCAGGTTCTTTTCTATAGAATACACCTTGCACTTCAGCATCAATCATGTGACTGCAGAAAGGAGGGGTAGATGGGCCCTGCCCCCTGATTTTCAACTTCCACAGTCCACAGTCCCACCAGGACCAGACTCAAATGGAGTATGTGTGGTGTTTGTAGGGCAAAGTCATTCGAACTTCTATTGTGGATTCTGTACCGTGTTGCAGACAGCTTTGGGAGCCCGACATCCAACGGGGCCTACTTCTTACAATTTCTTTTGCAGTTTAGACTCTGAATGAACTAAGATGAGCGTGGTCCCCAGATGCCAAGCAGAGGAAGATCCCACAGTCAGGTTCTACCATCTCCCATCCAGAGGGCCCGTAATAATGAAGCATTGCCATATTATTATAACAAATAAGAAATCACATACAAATGACAGGGAAGGCAGAAATAATAACTTACATACGCTGCAAGAAACAACTGTTTACACATTCGAGAAGTTGCTGTCTATACTTCTGTTAGCTGAGCTGATTATGCTTTGACCTAATTCCGTGGTGAGCCAATAGTGCCAGGCTTACCAGGGAGCCAAACGGTTGCTATTCACGATGAAAGCCAGACTAAGGAATATCTCAGACTGGGGCTCACACAAGAATGTTGTGTGATATTAGTGAGACATCTATGACAAGACCTGCCCCTTCTATCAGCTGCAGATAGTACCCACTCGTCAGCCATGAGCTCTGACACAGATATCTATTCAAATTACACACAAGAATAACATCATATGACCGGAAATGACCTTCAGTGTCATCTGGCCTGACCCCCTTATGTCTGGGGTCAAGTTCCCCAGTTTAGCCAAAGCACACACTAGTCAAATCCCATTACGGTGACCAGCACAGGATGTGCAAGTGATGGAATTTTATTAGATGGTTAGAAATCACATTAGATCCTGCTGCAGCGGATGTAAACACCCAAGCTTCCTAACAGCATGTTAGCAAGAAAAAGAACCGTTGGAACACCCTAGAAGATGGGGGTGCATTCACACGGACACCCGCACACCTTCCTATGTACTCTCTGGAATTTGCATGTGTTGTAACATGTGCAAGGGATCTATGAATCTGTTCTTCCCATTGATGGAGGCGGAGCATGGAGACAGGGTTGCTGAAGCGATGTCGGTGGTAGAGTAATAGAGTAGTGACCCCTCAGGTCACCGTTCCATAGAACACAACTAGAATTTGCACCCAAGAAAGGCAGTGGACGAGGACCTGTGAGGAGAATCCACAGTTTGTAGTGCAATAGAGCAGTTTGATTCTCTGTGAGTTCTAGCCATGGTTTATCCCTCTCCAAGTCTTTCTTTCACCTACCCAACCCTTCCACAGCCAAAACCACCTCCAGACTGAGAGCCCTCTCAGGCTGGGCACAGGACTAGAGGAAGAGATATATCTGGTACAAATGGAGCAAGCACAGGCCCCTGGAGCCTCTGCCTGCCACTAACAGAAGGGAATCCCATGTCTAGACCAGCAAAGGGAAAAGAGAGCCCTCTTGACTTTACAGCAACACATGCTAGTACTTTACAGACCCTGGCATGTGTCAGCGTTTCTAAAGTAAACTCTATTTTCTTTAGATGAAAGAGATTTAAAAAAATAGAGTTGGAATATAACCCAATGAAAATTGCTTCGGTTATTCGCATGCAATAAAGCGTAGAAGCAGAAAAAAATCAATTGCTTCTGATTTATTTATTCATTCATTGTCCATTTCCATTCTCTCTAATGTAAAAAAAAGTATGCTGTTTATAATTTTGCAAGCCGTTAATCTTTTCGAGGAGAAAAAAAAATAGTTCAAGCCTGCCATTGGTTGCCCAGCATCTTGGCGCAGGAAATGCATGTTTAATTAAGGTTGGGGAAAGAACAGGAAAAAAGGAATTGATTTTTGTTTATCAAACATTTTTTCCAACATCTACAATCAGGACGTTATTGTAAACTCTCAAGTCTGATAAGCTGGGCTTGCATACCATGCTAACAATCTTTTAAGGCAACTAACTGTAAGCCTCACTCTGTGTTTGCTTTATTATTTTTCAGGCTGGCCTGGATGTGCATGCTTCTTGGACTCAGGGCATCTTCCTGTCTCTGCTTCCAGAGTAAGGGAGCCCTCAGGCATTCACCACCTGGGCCAGGATGGTTGCTTTGTCTGAACCTGATTGCTTCATTTCACCTTATTTTTGTAGGTTTAAATATTTCATACTACGTGTTGTCAAATCCTCAACTCTTCAACGGCATATTCTATTCCTGGCTGTGCAGGGCTGAACAGAGAGGGGAAGCCGGGCGTACCAAGGATAATTGCGATGAAGAGCAGAATACGTAAGATACCAAGTTTGAAAGGACGAGGAAAGCTTTTAACCTATGCCAAATCATCAAATACTATTAAAAGAGGACCCAACTCCAGTGTGGTCCCCATATGCCTGTGGTTATGAAAATATTCTGAGCACCTGCTGAGACTGACGATGGACAAGCCAGATGAAAGTGATCAGGGGCCCCTATCAACTATCATTTGCCTAGAGCAGTGGTTCTCAACCTTCCTGAGGCTGAGACCCTTTAATATAGTCCCTCATGTGTGGTGACCCCAACCATAAAATTATTTCACTACTACTTCATAAATGTAATTCTGCTACGGTTATGAACCATAATGCACATAGCTGATATGTGACCCCAAAGTGGTTGCAACCCACAGGTTGAGAACCCCTGATCTTCCTCCCACCACAGCCATTACCTAGTGTGTGTGTGTGTGTGTGTGTGTGTGTGATTGCGATCTAGTGCTTATAATCTGTGCGAGTCTGTGAAATGGCCAAGTTTTCTAGCTGGGAGAGCTGAAGGACAAGAATGTCTGCCTTCCAAGTGGGGACACAGACCCCAAACACGACTTCTTTCCCTCATCTCTAAGGGGAAGCAGATCCTGTCTTCCAGTCTCTCTTCTATGCCACTAATATTAACTGTCAGAGAGAGAAGGAGGAAAGATGAGGTCAGTCAATGCATTTCGGTTCGGTTTACTCATGACCCCGTCTAGTGCCCAAGGCAGCCATAATTGCCCTGCACCCATTTGGACAAGGCTGATTTTCTAGCCTTCCCTTGTACCATGGGTGTTCAGTCTTCCCCACACGTACAATGCTACACTTAAGAGATACTGCGTGAACAAGGGTGGGGCGAGGCAAGAGAAGAGGATGCAGAAAGAAGAAAAATATCAAGAGAAAACCTGCGTGTTGTCTCATCTCATCAGCTTGATTTGCCTTTTGAGTAACCAGTAAAATGAATCTGCAGATGATGCAAACATGTAAGACTCTAAAGTCTGCCACCCTCTTTGTTTCGTTTCTGAACACCGTTAGACCAACTGGTTTTACTTCCTTTTCACCATACACAACACAAACCCCACAGAAGCCTCCTGGGAGAGGGTGCGCTCCTCTGGCATCTGCCCTGCACACAGCATTTGAAAACGCCTGTGTTGCTGGTCTCTCAGCAAGTCCGAAACCTCCTTCTGCTCCACCACTAACAGGTGGCTGGCTCCTCTTGGTCCATGGGCACAGCATCTTCAGAAGAACCTTCCCCTGCTACAGCACACCAACTAATTAAATGTCACTGTGCTAATGCCCTGGCCACGACAGGAATGGGGAGACCCAGAAGACCAGGGCTCAGCACAGCAGGACGAGGGTCAGAGGTCGTGCTCTCCTACCTTCACCTGATGACCCCGAGAGATCGATGATCACGTACACCTTTCCTTCTGGCTCCAGATCGATCTGCAAGGAAGAAAACGAGAGCGGGTCTGTTAGTGCTCGTGCGGGCAGCTCAAGGGTCCACATTTCCACCCGGAACTGTTGTAGCCAGAGGAGCAGCTCCATGCTCTCAGCAGCCCACACTGTGTCAAGAGCGAGGCGAGTTAGGAGTGAGCGCCAGCGCTGAGGGAACATCTACTGTGTTGTACCAGGAGGTCTGGAGCACCTCCAAAAGGCAGCATCAATCAGGGGTCTTCAACTGGGAAGGACCTTGTTTTACAATGGATCCTTAATGGCTTTCTAGAGGCATGGCTGTCTAGACACTGATGGTCATGACTCGCAGAGAGAAAGCTATAACTGGTACCTAAAGGGTAGAGATGCCAGGGAAGTCAGGCATATAAGGCAATCCCCACAGCTAAGGATCATCCAGCCTACCAGGTCAACTGCATGAAGGTTGGAAGGCCTTGTGTTATTGCCTTTTACAGATAAGAAAACTGCTCAAAGGTCCAGGCTAAGTGTCAGTGCTGAGATTTGATGCCAAGATCACCCAAAGGAACGTGTGTCCTTCATTCGATAGCACTGCTTCTCAGGAAAACCAGAGACCCGTAAGACGTCACTCCTGTTCTCAGTGATTCAAATCTCATTGTGATGTTAAAAACCAGAACAGTGATGAGCTCAGCTAATAAGAGGGAGAAAATAAACAATGAGCAACTGGATCCCCAGAGCAACCAAGAACAGTCAGAGAAGAAACAACAAAAACAAAGGCACAGAAAGTCCACTCCACTCTACCGTGAGTCCCCCATGCTTTGGTTCTGTGCTGGCTACACGGGTGTTCTGTGACCCACAGATTCCGGCGGGCTGTAAAGAGAGAGCCAGTCCATCTAACTGCTTACCAACAGCTTCTCCTTTTATGCCCAATTTGCTCCCTCCCCTACTCGAACTCAACTAACTCCCACTACACAGAACCAGGCAGTGGGAAGGAAATCAGAGGACTGGACCACTTAAGACATCTTTGCAAAGCAGGAACTCTCTTTGTAGAAAGTGTGCTTTGTGTGTGAGAGAGTAGTAACTCTGGAAGCCTTGGTTCTCTAAGTCCACACTTAGAGAAACCTCCCACCCCCATCGTCCATCTGTATACACAGAGTTCCAATGGACTCAGCAGTGCCAGGCTCGCGCTCCAACAAGCTGCGCATTTCTTAAGAACAGGAACCACCATCCCTTCCTGTAATTTTTCCACTGTCCCCAGCAAAGAGCAAGCAGATGCTTAGCGAGGAATTCTTAGGAACAGGCAGTGTGGTGAACGTCTCCTGCTCCTTCAGGGTCAAGGGCAATTTATGCCTCCTCTCTGAAGCTTTTCCAGATACTCCCATCAGGCCGCATTCCTCCCTCCTCTGGGTTCCCACAGCACACCAGACATGTCCTAATCAGTTTTTATTAAACTGAAGCACAGTGTCCGTGTCGTTCTCTCCCGTGCCACACTCCCAACCTTGGCTCATGTCTCTTGGCCAGAAAACACCCAATACCCATTTGGGGAGGTGGAAAAAGGCTCTGGATTCTAAAGCATATCTGTGTCCGTCACTCCTTAAAGTCTTCATGCCCAGGGAGAAACAGAGACTTGTGACCTGCACCGAAGCAGCAATGACACAAGACTCAGAGAGGGAAGCTGGGGTGGCCACACAATGACCATCTATGAGCACCTGTGCAAGGTAAAGACACTCAAGCTGAACAGATGTCCTCTCCAGGTCACCCCTACCCTTTCCAGAATCACAGATTCTAGAGCCACTCGGGAGCTGTGTTGCACTGCCAGACTTAGCCCTGAGAACGCTAACTTTCTGCTCGTCAAGTGATCTCTCTCCCACTGGTGAGGCGACTAGAGGAAGTTCAGGCACTCTGGTCAGAGAGAGAAGAAGGGCAGTGAGCAGATTTGTGTCACATCCAGGGAGACCACAGGATCCACTTGTCTGAGCCTTGGCTCTAGATGAGAACCAAATACCCAACCGGGAATCTCAAGGGATGCTTTCTCGTGCAATTCCACCTCCTGAGTTCGTCATTTCCAATGTGTGAAGAGAACAAAGCTTCCCCCAGAGCTCTCAAGCACGAGTATGACCCCATCATAAACAAACCCCGGCCCTGGCATGGAATTACAAACAGGAAAGCCAGCCACTGGCCCCGCTCAACAGCGCTAAACCAGAATTCTATCCCTGCCAAAGTTCAAAACGATCAGGAGCCCTTTTGCCCCTCGAGCATGGAATTCAAATAATGTATGCCTTTTGGAGATTAGATCATCTCTGCAAACCCCCAAACAAAATGAAACACTTTCTCATATCCTCCAAGTCAGAGGTTTCCCACGGCTGCAGACTGTATTGGTGAAGCACAATGCTATCTGTGTAAGGCAGGGAGGAGGAGAGGGAAGGAATGAGATGGGCAGCGAGGCCTATCCAAAGGCGGGCACCGAGCCTATCTCTGCAAAAGGGGAGTGAGGATCGTAGCAGGGAGGACAGGTCATTGACAGTAAAATGTATTAGGATATTACCATTCAAGATAGCTATCAGAAACCATTTTAGCACCCACTTCTCCCTTGATGCTAGGGAACTGCATTTCCCGACCAAAAAATAGAAATTAAGCCATTAAACTTGCCAAAAGCAACAAAGAGCTTTGCAGGGTGAGCAGATGGCTGCAGAGCTCTGGCCAAGCCCCAGTCAGCCAAACGAGGAGGCTTTGAGATTCCATCCAGGGTGGCGGGACTTCAGTGCCGGTGACTGGAAGGATGGCTGAGTACAAAGCATGGTAGAAAGTGGTCTAGCTTCACAGCCAAGTTTATTTCATCACAGATTCTGCCCATGGTCGCACGGCCCAGATAAGGAAGCAATGTGAGCTCCCAGGCCTGCAACTTTGCAGTGTCAGAGGGCATCAGTACCAGTGCCAGGCAGCTGGAACGACTTAGGAGCAGACCCCACCCCTCCCTCCAGCCATTCCCAGGTCAGCTCTGAACCCCACCTGCAATGCGGACTCATTCCACTTGCTCCAGCTGTAGCCCTATTCATAAAATCCTTTCTAGACTTCTTGCATCTCCTTGACACACTTCCTAGCTACTTTCCCTTTCTCTCGGACTGTGATCTTCCCTCAAGCTAAATCACCATTGGCTTCCCCACTAGCCAGGGCCAGAAGCCAAGGAGACAGTGGGGGAGATGACCACAGTCCTTGGCTTCATACCAGGGCTGAATCCCAGTTTTGTCTCTTACCCGCTGAGTGACCTCAGGCAATTATTTCCTCTCCATAAGCCTTGGCTTCATCTGTAAAATGGGTTGTCATGGAAATTCCATGAGACAGAAATGCAAAGCATTTGGCACTCAGAAAATATTCAATGTGCGGAAAAGAAAATCGACCAGGACTGGATGCCCTGAAACAAATAGGGTCTGCAAGATGGCTCATTGGGTAGAGGGGCTTGCCACTAAGCCTGATGATCGAAGGTTCAGTCCCAGATGGTGGAAGGAAAGAACCAATTCCACAAGTTTTCCTCTAGTCCCTCTCTATATTAGTGTTATGCCACACATGAGTACAATGTGTATACACATCACACACACACACACACACACACACACACACACACACACACAGTCTTCAAGTCCCTTCTTTATAATCCAAAATTCTTTCTACTCTTACAAATCCCCTCATACACACAGAAGACCTTTTGTGTTCCTTGATATTACTGTATATTATTACAAGATATCAAATAACTTTTTAGTACTACTGTGACTATCAAAAAAGGTTAAGTCTTGTTCCCAACCTGGGGACAGGCAAAAGGTCCATGGTGCCATGACAGATAGGGAGAAGGGATGTCAGAGGTTTCCTGGGCATTGCCTTGGCTTCAGATGCCTTCACATGCCTCGGCTTACTGACACCCTTACGAAGTCAAAGACAGTCTCAGTTTCCAGACAGAAAAGGGGACGACAGTGAGCTTCACCGCGGTGCCCACCCAAAACTACCTCATCACGGAAGGAATTGATTCTGCCTCCACTCCGAGATCAGACTCGAGCTTTCTACTACCCAAGAGAGGCCTCACTGATACCTGTCCAGGGTATTCTCCTCCCAGCCAATGTTGGTCTCATCCTTTTCAGTGGCCACTGGTTTCCCAGACCCAACCTTCCTAAGGCAAAGGGATGCCTTGTAGATCCTCATTCCATTCATTCCAGTAAAGGAAAATGCCACAGAGACAGAACAAACCACCCAGAAACCCCTGCAGCAGCAGGGTATCAAAAACAAAGTCACATGGACTTCTGGGTGGTGACTGACCTTCTCTAATGCCCTTCATGGGTTGATTTTTATTTACTCCTCATAATTTACCTGTAAGGTAACAGGTAATGCATTGGTCTATGAATAAGAACCCGAGATGGAGATGGTTGCACGTATCTGTAATCTCAATACTCCCAAAGTAGAGACAAGAAGGTTATGAGTTCAAGGCAACCCTGGGAAACATAATAAGAAAATCTCAGCAGGAGAGTGTTTGCTTAGATTCACAAGGTCCTGGTTTCAAACCCTAGCAGTTCAAATAAACAAACAATTTTAAAGCTGAGGTTATAAAGAAGAGTAGCCAGCGTCGCCACAGTATGCCAACGAGGGCACATCTGCTTCGTGACGTCAAGGTCATCATGTATCCCTTGTCTCTAGGAATACAGCCCTACAACTGAGTATTGTAGATGACTCAAAAGAGCTAGCCACCCTCAGCTCCTAACTCTCAGGCCAAGGAACCTTCCAGCACCCCACACCCCCATCAGAAATGCTGGAAGAAGTAGTTTGGAATAATCACAACTCTACCAGGGATTGATCACTAACCTCCTTACCTACAAAGTATATTTCAGGCTTCAGTGACCACAGGTATCTATGCCTGTGTCTAGTGGATTGAGGATTTCAAGACTTAGGCGGTCTGAAATTCAGTCAAACTTCCTCCTAACCACAAGCCAACTTTCACCTGAGACCTCTAGATAAACTTCCCCCAGACCCAGCTCAGGCCAGCTACTTTCACTTCCTGTTTCTCACCATCCACAGGCACCAAGCTTGGAGGGAAGAATAGATGGGGAGAGAGGTTTGCATTGGCTTGGGTTCACCTACCAGGACTCAAGTAACTGGATGTTTTGTTTCTCTTTCTTCCTTCCTTGGGAAAGGTTGGGGAAGATGTAGGAGGTAGAAGAACCATCCGGAAAGGAAGATGAACATAGTGGCCCAGGTCTGTAATCTCAGCCACTTAGGAGACAGAGGCAGGAGGTCCATAAATCCAAACACATAGCATCAACCTCTCGCTGCTCCTCACGCACATGCATGTGCTTGCATACACGAATGCAACAGATACACACTAAAGTACAAAAGATCTAACACAGTGGTAAAAGGCTTAACAAATGCCAGAGAAAGTGAGAGAGAAAATAAAAGGAAGACTCAGTACCCAAGTCTGTAGCCTTCAGTTTGGGCCACTCTCCCACACTTAGGTACAACACAGCCTCAGGGCTTCCTGGCATGGGAGACACCAGGCTGAGAAGGACCATTCTGGCAGGCAGAATCTCATAGGAAGTTCAAAGCACCAAGTCATGGCAAGAGAGGGAAGGCGAGTAGGGGTGTGAGTTTGACCCTAGCGCATTGCATACAAATACTATGTTATTGAAAAAAATTCAGACATAAAAATTGAAGTCACCAAGGCACCGCAAGGGCAATGCTGCAGCAGCGAACACGTCGTGGCTCTTCATCAGGCAGGAAACTGCTACCCATTCCACCGAAAGCACACACTCACTGGTCAAGAGGCTGTGGGATGCACGTAATGAATGTTTTTCATGGTTCCACTCTGATAACAGGCAACCATAGCAACCGCTTCCATGAAATAATGGGGAGGGGTTGTTTTTATCCCCTCAAATGACTCTCACTGTAGTGTAAAGATATTACTCAGGGGGCAGGAGGTGGCTCCGTAGGTAAGAGTGTTTGTGATGAAAGCAAGAGAACCTGGGTTCAAATCCCCAGCACCCACATGAAAACGCTGAGCATAGCCACTCACGCCTATGACTTCAGCAAGGGAGGACAGAGGCAGGCAAATCCATGGAGTCACGGGTCAGCTAGCCTAACCAAATCCACAAGCTTCCGGTTCAGTGAGAGACCCTACTTCAAAATTAAAATGAAGGATGATAAGAGAAGACACGTGGCATCCTCGTCTGGCTTCCATATGTGCACACGAGTGCACTCGCCCACCCTGTTCCCACACACAGATGCTGTGCAGGCTTGTGTGTGCATCCCTGCAGGGCGGAGTCTCACTAAGCAGCCTTTGTTTGTACAGTGCTGGGGATTGAACTCCAGTCTCACGCGTGCTGGACAAGTGCTCTTCACTTGAGCTACAGCCTTAGAACCAACAGACATTTGCATGTGTTGTCTCTACAGAAGCATGTCCTATTAAGTTACTTCAACATTCACAGACGTTGGGGCTGCACAGGTGGGTGACGGAGGTGACTTGTTTTGAAGACATGAATCTGTACACAAACGTCCCTAGCAGTCCCTCTCCCTAGGAGCCTCAAACTGGAAGCAACTCCACACTCACCGGCAGTACGAGGATAAGCAACCAGCACGACATCCACACAATGGAAGTTTGCTTAGCAATAAAAATGAATAAATTAGCAGTACTCGTATGCCGTGCCAAAGACACCAAACGCCATATGGTTCCATTTATATAAGGTCCTGAAACAGGCAACACTAACTTACAGTGACAAGAACCACAAGGGTGACTACATCCTGGAGGCAGAGGTGACCAATGATTGCCAAGAGACGCAGAAGAGTCTTTGGGAAGATGGACGTTTTCTCCATCTTAAATGTGGTGGTGACGGGGTGAGTACATACGTTTGAGGAAACGCATCAAGCTATGCACTCAAAATGGCCGCCTTTAGCTGTCTGAGAGTTGATTCTCAATGAAGTTGCTCTTTAGAAAGGAAAAAAAAAAGTCTTACTTCCCATAAGGGTTCCTCCACAAGCTTCCTTTAAATAAAAAAAAAAACCCATCTTTCCACCCCCAGAGCATTTAAATTTTCATGTTCATTTTTAAAAATAAAAAGACTCATTGAGAGTTTTTCACGAGCACATCTGTCACACAACATAATGTACACCTACCCGCGTGGGTGCATACATTCACACACCACCCACACACGCGAACACACTCACAGGCACACAGCTGAGCCACCCTCTCCTGTCGTCTGGCATCAAAATATAATAATAGCAAGAAAAACACATCCAACATGTAGGTTTAAGAGTCTACCAAATTCTTTAACCCTTTTTTTCTAAGTGTGGATTTCCATTTTCTCACAGACAAAATGAGATGGCTTTTCCCAAACGCTCTGTAGTGGTTAGTGGGGACCCAAATGACCTAAATGCACCAAAAAAGCTAAATAAATAAATAAGCAAACACCATTTGATACACCACTCTACAAGTAAGAAAAGGATCTAAATGTGCTGGGTGGTATCTGAGATTCAGAAGTGGGAACGACAAGATGCAAGTGTTTATATGCTAAGCTGTCGTGCAAAACATGGGCGTTGGTGTGTGGGTGGACACACACACTCCAGATATAGCGCCTGTCTAGGGGAACGCTTGCTTTCAAGGTTTTTGGAAGTTATTTAAATTTATTTTTGATTCTTTCCTATCTGTGAGTGTTTAAGTATAGGAACACACACATTTAGAACACACATGGAGAGGAGAGCACATCCTTGGATGTTGGTCCTCAGCATCTACCTTGCTCAAGACAGGATCCCTTGGTGCTTGCTGTGGCACGCACCAGGCTAACTGGCCACAAGCGTCCTTGGATTCTCCAAGCTCTGTCTCTGATCTCACTGTAGAGCAATGGAATTATAGAACATACGACCTTTCCTGGCTTCATATGGATTATGGGATCTGAATTCAGGGTCTCACACTCGTGAGGCAAGGGCTTCACCCACTGAGACATCTTCCCACCCACTAGCAAGACATTTGGTCAACAAGAAGTGGAAGCCTCCTCACGAGATGGACACCACAGGATATGGAGACCAGAATCGGGTCTTCTCCTCCATTCCTAACCCTTTTGTTTTTAAATTTCCATTCAGGATCATTTGTTATATAGTTTTAAGTCAGCAACTTTTCAAAAAATAAAATGTCCTTTTAAGTGCATTGGCTGAGTTGGCGTTCACTATTGGACACATCTTAGTAAGTAACCCTCAATCTGGTGGGCACCCTGCTTTCCCATCATTCACAGCAAGGTCACGGGAATCTCACCTCTAGAGCAGAAACGCGCACGACACATCTTAGCTCTCGATATACCACAAATGCAGTAAACACAAGTTCAAATCTGCTGCTTCCTCTTTCCAGTGGCTCAGAGAGAGCTAGCAGCTTCTTCGGGTGACAGAGGTGGCGCAAAACAAATAAGTCTATGTGTACTGAAAAGGCTGCCCAAGACCAGCAAACATTCGACTGTGAGCCAAGCCTAAGAGGGGGCATGTGTGAGGATAGACACCTGTCAAGGTACTGCCTGTAGCTAGGCAGGATTTCCAGGCACGGAGAATTCTGGGGAAAGGGGGAGAGACACAGGAGACACAGAAGAAGCAGGAAAGCAGGATGGATAAGGTTTCTATCTTGGAAGAAAATGTCAAAACACAGCCGTATGCCCTAACAGAAGGTGGTGTGGGCACAAACAGAACCAATAGCAGGAAATGTAAGCCTTGACCCTGGTCATTCTGAAGGGAAAAGCTCCTTGCTATTATCTTGCATTTTTGCTGGGAATAATCTTTTTGTACACTGTGAAGAAGTGCCCCTCTGACTGGTTTAATAAAAAGCTTAACGGCCCATAGCTAGGCAGAATGTCCAGGCACAGAGCATGTCGGGAAACAGAGAGGAGACACGGGGAGACAGGGAGGAAGCAGGGTGGACAGTCCGTAGATGAGGTAAATGAGCCTCGGGGCAGCACACATTTAGCTGTATGCTTACTTCATTTTCCCGCTTCTCACATTAGACCAGCATGGCTTAGCGATGGAGTATATAAACACGGACACCAGACTGCCTGGGTTCAAATCCCAGCACTGCCTGTTCCAAGCTACGCGGCACTGACTTTGGTTTCTTCATCTCCTTGTGAGCTATCCCCTTGAGCCCAGGCTTCGTAGCTAACAAAAACAGGGATACTTTTTGGACTCAACAATGAAGCCGTGAAAGCCTGCATTGTCCTCTTTAAAAACCTCAGTTCAAAGCACTTGAAACCACAGCAAAGCAGCCAGGCAGATCAGTGAGCACAAACAGGATGCAGGCTACCCAACAGCAGTCAGTCGCTGCCCCCTCGGCAGTTGGTGCCCCCCAGGGCACATTCCTATGTGACCATATTCTGGATATCAAGTCTGATTTATTTTTGCCCTGCCCCATACTGTTGGAACCATATTCTCTGAGGAAAAAAAAAAGACCAGTTTGGCAAAGCTCGAAGAAGCTTGAAATCTAAGAGTCAGAAACACTTAGAAATGACTTGGTTCAAAAAAACACAAAGAAACCAATTAAAAGGGGTCAGGTCTTTTTTCTTTTCTTTGCCAAACCGGCCATGTTCTTTCTCCTGAGCTATGTATTTCCGCATTATTTTGAACTAAATTTTGACCCAAACTGACTATAATGGTGTGCTTGTTTTTCAGAAATCAAAACTTACTTGCCTGCTTGAGATGAGAAGCGAGTCTTCCGCCCCATCGCTCCCAAAAGGGACCCATTTTTAATAATTCCTATTGAAGTTTTTCTCATGGCCACTGCCATGCCTTTAAATAACACATGCCTCAATTCCCTGGCTTCTTCTCCAGGTGTTTTCTTTGCCTTGCTGCTGTGATAAATGAGAACTTGGTTCAGCAGTCACCTTCCTCCTCATTCCCTTTCCAATGGACATTCCATGTCAGAATTCTCAGTTTTTAGGCAGTTGAGTGAGGTCAGTGGTATAAACTCACCTCACATAGATAGGGTCCTTAGTTTGATCCTCAGCAACACACACATACATACACACACACACACACACACACACACACCTCGTTTGCTCCTCTATCTTTCTCAATAACTAGAAAACACTATCTAAAATGTCAATTTCTAATCACATCAACCCTAGGCTATCTCTTGGCCCTGCACATTGTAACTAGAAACCATCAGTGCTTCCAGCGCTCCCCGTCTTCCCCGTCCCCACACCTTTGTAATTTATACCAATGTTGGACACTAAAGGCTGACAATGCAGGCAGACATTCCGTTTTCCTGCCACAGTTAAGTTCCATGCTTTGTTATACACTGGCTCTAAACTCTGAAAACTAATATCATTCATATACGAAGGCCTTATAAACTGCCTATATATGTACATATTCATATCTATATTCATACAAAATATATTCATATATCCATGTACAAAAGTGGTAACTCCCATGCTACTCAGTGGACAACATAGCATCAAACTCAGAGTCTTTGGCTTCCATTCAGTTGCTTTTCTATAATCCCCAAAGTTTCCCAGGATCCTTCTGAGTCTCTAGGCTGGTGCTGTAAATGACTTGGGGTGCAGTCTCTGCTGTCAGGACCCACTCTCTCTTGTTCTGAGTTTATGCTAGGAAAGTGTATTCTTGGTGCATCGCTATTAGTAGTGGATATGACGTCAGTGTGCTAAGACTCAGCATGCCTGCCCTCACAAGTGAGCTTGATGAGATATAGAACTCTAGGTTTAAAAAAACCATAAGCTATCAGACTGTCCTTTTAACATCAATACGGCCAACATAGACTCTGATGCCAGCTTGACGGCCGTGGCTTCCTTTCTGGAAGTCTGGAGCCCTTTTTCATCCTTGCTGTTCTTGCTGTTGTTAAATTTCACAGGGATGTGCCTCAGAAAGGATATATATATATATATTGATCACTGTGCCTCGTGCTGAAACTTGAACTTGTGGAAGCTACTCTGAACTTGTGGAAGCTACTCTGAACTTGTGGAAGCTACTCTGAACTTGTGGAAGCTACTCCTCTATTTATCTTTTAATCCTTTGTCATAGCCTTTTATTTCATATTCATTCTTCTGAAACACCTATTACTTGAATGTTGGGCCAGTGGAATTGATCCTTAGGTGTCTGATCATGTAAATAGGTTTTTAATTCCATAGTCTAGATTTCCTTGACTTTATCTTATTATCCTTTGACTGAACTTACTTCTAATAATACATTGGGTTTATGCATATGACTTCCTACTTGTGGCTCTCTTCTCTTCTTCTGGTACATACATACAGCACATATTCGAAGAATACCATTCCCATCTGCCCTTAGGGTTGGACAGAGGAGTCCTCCCTTGCAGCAGGAAGCCCGGATGCTCTCCTTTAAGCTTCCGATGAGGCCCTCCTCCCCTTGGTTAATTGGCAGTGGTACATGGCCCTAAGTTGTCCTGAAAGCCTGGAAGTGATCTCTTTCCGTTCCTCTCAGGTGGTCTCAGGCACAGTCTATGGAGTAGCAGAGAAATGGTTTCTTCTGGAAACTTCCACACCATTTTTCTAGCCCTCCCCCAAATATTCTACCATTTCTTTTGCAAAGGGTCTTCCAACTTTTCTCTCCAGGAGTCAGCCTGGCTCTAGGTCCTTCTGCAGTGAGACCAAGGAACATACATCTCTACAGCTAGGTCTATCCATAGGCTCTCGTTTTCACTCCCGCCCTTGGGGTAAGCAGTCTCCCAGCCTGGAGTCCTTCAGAACACCATGGAGAAGCTGTCTCCATGCTAGGCTGCAGAACCTTCCTAATGCTGCGACCCTTTAATACAGCTCCTCATCTTGGGAGGACCTCCAACCATAAAATTATCTAGTTGCCACTTCATAACTGTTATTTTAGTGCTGCTATGAATCATAATGTAAATATCTGATAAGTAGGACATCTGACCCCTGCAGGGTCACAGGCTGAGACACACTGATCTGTACTGCTCTGAACTGAGGCTCCCCAGTCCCTCCAGTGCGCTCCACTGGGTGGCACTCTGCTGTCTCCTCGCCCAGAGTGTACTGGGGTTCTTTCTGCTCTCAGGGCTGTGACAGATTCCTCCACGCTCCCCCGTTTCTCTTGTGTACATGGAATCTTGAGTGGGCAAAGGAACAGACACAGTTGCTTCAAGAAAACCTCAAATGGAAATTTCCAAAACATGTCACCTTGAAGTGACATTATGCAGAGCTGGTAAGAATGAGGGAGACAGAGCCACCCGTGTAAGAGTGCGCCCATGGAGTGGAGACAGCTGCGCGTGTGTAAAGGAGGCTTTGGCATTACATAACAACACTCCCTTGACCTTGTGATTCCGCTTTGGGGAATTTATCTCATTTACACGTGGGCAAAAGATGATCATTACAGCATTTTTAAGAACATCAAATTAGAAAGTAATGATTTAGTTAATAGCTTACTACCAAATAAATGGCAGACTATTCAAATCATTACACACCATGCAAAAATATTTAAGATTACATTTAATAACATGGAAAACTATTCACAGTGTGGTATTAAATGTTAAAATTAGCTTATAAAGGAATATGTGCCCTCTGATCCAATCTTGTGAAGACCAGTGTGTGAGGGATATATTTATAATCACAATTTTTAAAAAGGACCTATGCAAAAGGGGGTGAGGTGTGATTTGTGTGTGTATATGAATAGTTTTTAAACATTCTACCTTTCTCTTAGTTTCTACCACACTTCATGATTAAACGTAAGTGCACTATTCTTTTAAGAATATTATGCCAATAAATCCCCTTATTCACAAACAAGGAAAGGCAGGCACAAAGAGGTTAATAATACGGTAGGCTGTAAGCAAACTGCTTGGAAATCAACAATCAGAATCTCAGCTTTCTTAACTTTAATTTGGGGATACAAGTTAAAAATGGGGCATGACTTTAAATTGCACATCTCCAAAACAGTTTAATTTTCAGGACAGTGGTAAGAGCGCTGCTCATTCCTAACCAGTGGGAGAGAGGCCAGTGCGCTCCTCAGCTGGACACGGCCTAGACAAACCAAGGAAAAGACCCACATCTGATTCCCAGCACTCACCTTGTGTGGCTCACAACCACCTGTAACTCCAGTTCTAGGGGATCTGACGTCCTCTTCTGTAGGCACCAGATATATCACACAAACATAGACATACTCAAAAATATGTCTTTAAGAAGTGAGCTAAGTCGGACAGTAGTGGAGCACGCCTTTAATCCCAGCACTCAGGAGGCAGAGTCAGGTGGATCTCTGTGAGTTCGAGGCCAGCCTGGTCTACAGAGCTAGTTCCAGGACAGGCTCCAAAGCTATACCGAAAAACCTTGTCTTGGAAACAAAAACAAAACCAATAACAACAATAAAAAAAAACAGCAAAAAGATAAGTGAACTAACCTTAACTTTTGATCTGCATGCCCCTCTCTGTAAGGTGAGGTTGTTCTATTTGTGTGTGTGTGTGTGTGTGTGTGCGTGCACATGAGTGCATGCATTAGGGGGGCATGGAAGTGGGGGTGATGTAGCCCCTTGTTTCATATTTTATACCTTTCACGTAACACACTGTCGTAGCCTGCAAACCTCATTGATCCGATGATGAACGAATGTCCTGTTATGAAGGGCATACAGCCCTCCTCAGGTGGCAGTCCACCTGCCGTTGTTACTTCTACAACCATACACTGGAATACTTCCTTCTTATCTAAGAAAGGCTCTAAGAAAACCAGGCGCAGGTCTCAGACTTCCATCAGGTAAAGTAAAATAGAATATATTAGGCAAGGCAAAACCAATGGCACTTTACCCCCAGTCAAATATCCATCACTTGAGTCTGTTATACGATAGCAGGACAGTTTTAAATGTTCTTACGTTCATGTGAAAAAAGTGGGATGGTGTCTATAAGAAGTGTGGCAGAGTTTTCCATTCTCTGAGACGGAACCTGTCTTTACCCATAATGACATGTTTGCGTGCTCAGCTGGCTTTCTCTATAACCCAGTGATCTCATACGGTTTCAGGTACAAATTATATATGAAAGCAGGGACTATCTGTTTTCTGACAGTGAACAATTCTCATTATCCAGCCAGGTCCTGTTGGCTGCACAGTTCTGAAGGCTGGGGCCCTTTCAGATGAAAGGGTGAATGCGGCTAGATGCACAGCTTGCCCTTCCTTCTCTGAAGCTCACACCAAGTCAGCTAATGATGGAGGTGGGTCTTGTATTTATCTGTTGCTTTCATTGGTTAATTAATAAAGAAAACTGCTTGGCCCTAATAGGACAGAAAATTAGGTAGGTGGAGTAGACAGAATAGAATTCTGGGAGAAAGAAGCCTAGTCAAGGAGTCCCCATGATTCTCCCACTCCAGACAGACGCAGGTTAAGATCTTTTCTGGTAAGCCACCTTGTGGGCTACACAGATTATTAGAAATGGGTTAGATCAATATGTAAGAGCTAGCCAATAAGAGGCTAGAGCTAATGGGCCAAGCAGTGTTTAAAAGAATACAGTTTCCATGTAATTATTTCGGGTAAAGCTAGCCGGGTAGTGGGAAGCAACCCCGCCGCTCCTTATTACAACAAGCTGAAGGGAAAAATACTTCCTAGAAACAAAGTAAATGGGTTCTGAGGTTTGCATGTCCAAGTTCTGCTTGTCAGGGTACCTCTCTGGGGATATCTCTAAGCTAGCTCTTGGATTTCCACTGGCTACCTGGACCAACACAGATTAGACTGCTACTCCATAGACTGTGCCTGAGAGTACCTGAGAGGACCAGGAACAGATCACATCCAGGCTTTCAGGACAACTTAGGGCCACGCACCATTGCCAATTAATCAAGGGGAGGAGGGCCACTTTCCAAGCCTAAAGGACGTTCTCAACCTTTCAAAGACATCCAAGGAAAATAAAAATTTCAAACTTGAAGTCGATCCTCATAGTAGCCAATGCCCAGTGTAGGTGCTGAACCTTTAGTTGGTTGGCACTTCCAGTATGTTCAGCTCTGTTTGCAAAAAGGCAAGTTCACAGTTTGAGTTAGGAGACAGATAATTAATTACCCAAGGTCACAGAGGAAAGCCTTCCTGATTACTGAAAATAGTCAGCCCATGTACTTCTTGGGGAGAACAAGGGGCATGTGCGAAGGCCCACAGGTGGGTGAAGACGCGGCCTTATGTGTGTAGAGGGAACAGCGGGGCCTGGGGTCAAAGAGGGTGTGTGCAATGGAGAGCCAGAGCTGAGTGTGTGTGGAGCTATGGCATGCTGTGACTCCCGCTTTAAAATAACTTGTCTCCCCGCTGTGTGGTGAGAAGGAGAGCAAGCCTTTGGCAGCCAGGTGGCCACGCTGGTAGTCCTTACCATAACCCAAGCAAGAGCAAGTGCTGGTCGGGAAGGGGTGGACGTGGCGGAAGAGATGGGATGTCGCAGAGTGTGCATATTTGCTTAAGGATTGGCTGAGGGGTTGTGTGGAAGGTAAAGAAGAGGAAAGTTCAGCATAGTGTGGAGACCTCCAGCCTGAGAAGCCATGGAAGAGCCCTTTCCGGAACAGAGGCCCGAGGACAGAGCAGAATGGGCATGGGCATTTGCACAGCGGAAGGCGACAATGCTGCGTACAGCTGGCACATAAATATGAAGGCCAAGTGAAAGGCGGACACGCAAGAGCTCACTTTGGAACACAAGTACGCTGCTGTGTACCGGCAGTCCCAGCACACGGGAGGTAGAGGCAGGAAGATTAGGAGTTCAAGGCTAGCCTGAGCTACATACGCATGCTTCCTGAAGACCAAAAAAACCTAAAGATTTTTTCTTTTTGTAAAAATTTGAATCAAGATAATTTGGCAACAAAACCTCACCCAAATTGACATAAGGATATCTGTTTTTATATTTTTAATTTACTCTGTGTGTGTGTGTGTGTGTGTGTGTGTGTGTGTGTGAGAGAGAGAGAGAGAGAGAGAGAGAGAGAGAGAGAGAGAGAATCTATACATGCTCCCATATACCATGGGTGTGTGTGTATGAGAGACAGACAGACAGAGAGAAGAATATAATGCTCCCATATGCTATGGGTGTGTGTATATGTGTGTGTGTGTGTGTGTGTGTGAGAGAGAGAGAGAGAGAGAGAGAGAGAGAGAGAGAGAGAGAGAGAAGAATATACATGCTCCCATATGCCATGGGTGTGTGTATATGAGAGAGACAGACAGACAGACAGACAGACAGACAAAGAGAAGAATATACATGCCCCCATATGCCATGGTACATGTGTAAAGGTCACAGAAAGACTCCAGGGATCAGCTCTTTCTTTCCGCTGCGAGGGAACAGAACTCAAGCAATCAGGCCCAGCAAATGCCATTACCCGCTGAGCTTCTCACCAGCCCACAGGCTGTTTCTTATCTATATCTATCCCACTGAATGTAAATAGTTACATATTTGTGCAATTAAATCACTGTTCATTTGCATGATTATGAATGCGTGCCTTATGACCTTTTGGAGTTTGGGGGTAACATATAATGCACAAAATAAATTAACCTAAAAATCTGATAAAGTCTGGCTTTCCTACAACCAAGACCACAGGTTTTGGATGAGGTATCTGCATCTGAGCTTTGAGTCATGAAGCTGGAAGAACGAGGGATGTTACTGGGGCCCTCAGACACACAGACCAGGAAGGCAAACATGCATCTGCCCTCCCCTTACAGGCCTGACCTCTGCTGCCCTGGGCGGAGACTGCTTCGACCTGCCTGCTTCCTCTCCGAGGTCACCACCAAACACAGTCAGATAAATTCCACCTAAAAGCTTTCTTAATTTTAGCTTTCTCTGGCTTTCAAAAACAGAACAAAAAACCCTGAACCCAGCACAACACACACACACACACAAACACACACACATATACACACACTCTCTGCAGGTGTCAGTCAAGTCTTAGCACTGACCTCATGCATCACTGAACTCAATCTAGGCCCTCTTTGCCAGATGGAGTCTGTGTGGTGAAAACTAAAATGCAGAATCTGAACTAAGCTTCGAAGTTAGCATGCAGGTATTTCCTGGGAAGGAGAGACTGCTGCTGCTGCAACTGCCCCAACACATTTGCATGTCCTGCCCTCTCCACCCAGACCCCCCCAACTTCTGCTAGGAGGAAACCAGAAAGCTGTTGTGAGGGCTTCACATCCCAGGCCTGTTGTAAAAAAACACTGAAGTGAAACTTTTGCCTGGACCCTTCCTCGGTGCAGCAGGAACACATGTGTGCTCAGAGGTGCGTGTGTGCCCGTTTAGCACACACAGGGCATGCTCAGAGGTGCGTGCGAGCCCGTCTTAGCACACACAGGGCATGCTCAAGAGGACTGGGGACCAATGCCTAGGGCAGGCTGCTGTGATGGAGGAAGTTACCACAGCTTACTTCTTCTGCAGAGCTCCAGAGTCATGAGCATCTTTGCTGACCTGGCAGCGTGATGGCTGAGACTCACAACCCACTCGAGAGAATCTTCTATCACCTAGGTGGCAAAGCTCTAGGCAGGTCTGTGAGGGGATTCCTAGATGGGGTTGCAGGGGGAAAGACCCACACTCTGTCCCATGGGCTGGGGTCCCAGACTGAACACAAACGTGGACATAGCTGGGAATTAGAATATGTCATGGCTTTCTACTTTCTGACCAACGTCATAGTTACAAGCTGCCTCACATCCCGGTCGTTATTACTTATCTGTCATCCTCGCAATTTGTGAACCCAAATAAACCCCTCCTTGCTTTGCATTTGTGACGGCAATGAGAAAAGGAACGAATACGCGTGGCCTGTAAACAGTGAAAGTTTACCATGAAAAGGTAACCATCCTCCACACCCATCCAGCCCACAAAGGGGGCAAAGGGGCCGCTAGCCTTTCCAGAGCACCTTGTGCAACCTTCCCCAGCCACTTCTGCCCTGACAGCTGCTTCCTACGCTCCTAGAACTTCCATGCAGACCAAATATCAGACCGGTCATTCATCTATGGAAGAAGAGAAAAAGACAGAAATCTCCACCAGAAATTCTGAGAACTCCTTATTCATAGACAGATGCAGCTTTCAACAAGTAAGAAATGCTTGGCAGGTGAGATGGAGCAAGAGGTAAGGATGCTTCCTGATGACCCCAAGGACCCAAGTTCAATCCCCAGGACCCGCATGGTGGAAGGAGAGAACAGACTCCCTCAAGCTGTCCTCCGACCTCCATAGATGTAGCACAGCACACATGTACACAAATAGTAAGTATAATCTTAAAAAATTAAAGCAAACACATGTAGGAGGGGAGGGGTTGGTGATCATTACATACCATTGGAAAACGGGTTGTTTTTCTAATGGCCTTTTGAGTATGCATGAAAATTTCCATAAATTATAAAGAGGAAGATGGGAGAGAGCAGGAAAGAAGTACAGGAGAGAGGAAATTATCAATTTAACACCCCCCACTGGTCTGTGCTCCAAAGGTGTACCCTGGAGTCCAACAATCAAACACGATGCTGCCTCGTGGAGAGACAGAGGAACAAATACCAACCCCCCACCAGCCACAGATGTCCATTCTGGGCATCCCCATTCCCTCTGAGGAGGTAGGTGACCTCCTGGCCCCTGGTCCTAATCCTCGTTCTCTCAGACCAATGCAGTAGGCGATACGTACTTTAATGTCTTTCGGGAGTCACAGTTAGTAAGTGTTTTAGAAAGCACTGTCCTACATCCCTTCTGTTCTTTAAGAAGATGCTTTTCCACCCTGGACTTAGTATTCCACAGTGGGGAAGGGTTAAGTTCTGCTCTTAGCAGAACTGTCTTGATGACGCTGAAAGTGATCTCAGGCCTCCTTTGGTGGCCTCAAGAGCACCTCACCATCTCCACACGTCCACTAGGCTTGTTCAGTAGAAAGCCAGGTATGTGGACTCAGCACTGTACTAGACAGGGGCCTGACAGCTTCCGAGGCATTGAGTAAGCCACCCACTTGGCACAGTGCCAAGGAAAATCCAGTGACAGGAGGAGCATGTTCTGCAAGGGCAAAGCTCGCCCCACTCACTGCAGGGACTGTGACCCGGGGCATGGTATTTGCGGAGCAAAATCTCTACCAGGGTGGAGATGGAGGCAACTTCCAGAGCTTTGTGCCTCTTCTGCTGCCAGCTGCAGAGCTGGGCATGCCCTCAAACATGGAACCAGGAGGTCTGGGGACACCTGGGGACTAACAAAATGCTGAAGGAAAGGAGCGTGCTCCATCTGAAGAGCTCCGTTACAGGCAAGTGAAAGTTGCTCTCCTAGGAAGAACAAAGGTGTCACATGAGCCACACTGCCAGGGTCGCCTCCCACTTTCTGCCCCTTTCCCAGATTTATTACTCTTTTTTTTTTCAGTGTGTAACATACACCCTGGTACCCAACTGGTTCAATATGAGAAAGTCCACCACTCTGCTTCCTAGATAACCTGGTTATTCTCTGACACTGTGTGTGAGACCTATGCACACGTACATGTTTGTGGATCTATACATATGTGCATGAAGGCTAGAGATTGGTGTTAGATACATTTATCATTTTCTACCTTAATTATGTGAGACAGGGTCTCTCCCTGGACCCAGAGTTTGGGTCAGCTAAGGCCATGATCTTCCTTTCTCCTCCAACCCAGCATCAGGTGCTCACCTCTGTGTTCAGTTCTGTTTTTTACATGAGTGCTGGGAACCTAACTGAACTCATGCTTAAGTGATGACAGGCAGTGTACCAACTGAGGCACCTTCCCCACACCGACTCTCGGACTGTTTGGTTCACTAACCTACCAATGAATGGCAGGTTTCCTGACTTGAAGATGTCCAATGGTCTCAAGGACTCATCTGAGAAACTAAATACATCATGATGAAATATTTTCCAACCAATCCAAGTTTTCTTTTATTCAGAAGGAGTAGAGGAGCAGAGTGATTAATGATAAACATCATGGGCCCAGGCGTGTTGCTTGAGCTCATGAGAAGAAGGTGTGTGCCAAGGGTAACCTTCTCAAACAGTAGGAATCCCGGCCCTGAGAATATACCCAACTGCTCAAAGCCATAACTGAGACTACTTCCTTCTTTGCCAAGTTACTTGGGGCACAACATTGCACATAGAAGAATAAGTTCAGAAAGAGCCTGGCTCCTCAGGGACAGGGTCCCATTCATCTTAATCTCCTTTAGCTTTAAGCATGGCACCTGCAATTAGGGATGGGGTAACAGGGACAAAGAACTGAGTAACAGAACCCAGGGAGATGATCACTTATCTGTAACTGTGCTTTATTTCGGCCATCACCTATCAATCACAGGTCCGTCAGTGAGCGATAAGGGTAATTATTAATGTCAGTTTCAGTTTTGCATATGGGAGTTATTATGAAAATAAGGAGGTAAGAGACAACCCTCTTAATGAGAGAAAATTAAGAGGCAAACACTTCTAACTAATGCAGCAAAAGATGAAGCCCCTGATTATGTAACATGTTCAGGGAGCGACAGAGTCATACCTCGTGCCCTACAGCATCCCCAAATGCACCCCTCCCGCCGCCCACACTGACAAGTCATGTCAGTTAACCAGGTTGCAGATCCCACGTCACAAAGCCGGCTACCATCCAGAGTTATCCCAGGGCGAGCAAACCCAGACAAAGCGAATAAAGCACCCATGTTGTGTTGAAGCCGTGCTCACTTCCACATCCCACAGCTGGTTCACCCATGGACAGCTCTGACCCTACAGAGGGCTTATGCTTCCAGGCCCTGGTCCTTACCTACACCACTCTCTGCAGGTAGACAATTGGGACAACTTCCTAATTTTTCCCATGAGTCCATAGCACTTCTCTCCAAAGTTAGGTTACATTTCACTCTCTGGAAACCAAATGCTCGTAGAATGCCGTGGCCTTTCCCAAACCATGAGATCATATTCTCACTTCTGGGGATGACAGGAATAGTTATAGTGTCCCCAGATCTTTGTTTACAATTTTATATATATATATAACCACCGATAAATAATTCTGAAGATATATGCATGAAACTCAGAAAGAGCACTGGACAAAGGCTAGAACATTCTATATAACCTATTCCCCCACGTCCTTCATTTAGAGCTATATACCATTTCTCCCATACTCTGCCTCTTCTATCTACCCAATCACCAAACAATGGTCGGGACAATCAACCACCCAGACTAACGGACAGATACAACTGTCAGTCTGAGAAAGCACAGTGCTGAGTGCGTCCGGATAGATGCAGAGGTGATATGCCCCTTAAGGGCCTCATTTCACACAACAACACTGAACTCTCAACTCCACCGCTCCTCCTGCCACACTCAAGTCACTCGCCGGCATTTAGCAGCCTTCCAAAGAGCAGCCCCGATGAAACTCGCAGCTCTCCCACCCCCTTATGGTCCAGCCAGATTGCCATCCCACCACGCCAGGCCTTTGTCATTGCACCCTTCCTGAGCACAAACTCTTCATTCAACAAAGTCCACACAGAACTTTCTAAACCGCCTCCCTCAGGAGCCTGCTTCCCTTATGCTATGAGGGTCATGCATGAGCAGAATCATGGCTAAAGCTCACTTCTCCCCACACACTTTTTCTTTTGTCTGGGCCCAGGAGATACTCCTTTCCCTACCAAGAGCATGTGTGACACTTCTAGGTATTTAAAAACTTCTCAGCAAACTTCCTTTAGTTGATGAATGTAATTGCAAGAAAATCCAAAGTTCTATTAGTCAGCTGGGCACTCCTAAAGATTCACCCTTCCCGTGCTCCTTCTTTACTGCCAAGCTCACCTCAACCCGAGAGAAAGCTAAATCCAAGGTTCCCTCTGCACCCCTAAACTAGGCATCCCTTGCAACCCCCATTACTCTAAGCAGAACTTTTCCACAGAAACTTCCCCCATCCTCCAGACCCATTCAGTTATATGGAGGCTCTACAGGGATGCAGCCCAACCTCATCCTCATGCAATTGCCTCCTCCCGTTCCTGTCTCCCTGCAGCAGTACCATTGCTCTGTATTTAATCCAGAGAGCTATTCTGAAGCTTTACAGGAGAAATGAATTATGAGTTGCCTTCCATCCCACATCTCCATGGCTTTCGAAGCTTTAGTCCATGTCTCTCAAGGCTCTGAGTCAGACAGTTTCACAGCCCGGCTTGTGATGGAGTGCCATCCAGGTCCTGCCTCAGTCCTTTAACCCCCCCCATCCAGGCTGTACTGTGTGTGTGTTGCCTTCTTATCATCTGGACTCACGTCCAGGCCCGGGAACATGAAAAGCCATGTGATCAACTAGCCAGCGTGGCAGGGAG
Source organism: Microtus pennsylvanicus (assembly GCF_037038515.1). Classification (NCBI taxonomy): domain Eukaryota; kingdom Metazoa; phylum Chordata; class Mammalia; order Rodentia; family Cricetidae; genus Microtus; species Microtus pennsylvanicus. The sequence continues at coordinate 34,102,048 of NC_134599.1, read as the reverse complement.
AGAGAGAGAGAGAGAGAGAGAGAGAGAGAGAGAGAGAGAGAGAGAGAGAGAGAGAGAGAGAGAGAACGAGAACACACTGGATGCTGGAAGAAGAGAGCCATTCCCTAAAACCACAAGCTTGGAGGAACATATTGGCCATTCATTCAGCTTTGTGGCTAAAGTCACTGAGGACAATGTGTCCTCTTGGATCCTTGCTACGGACTTTGACTCAGAAAAGCCGTGTTCACGAGAACCTACCAGGGGCAGGGTGGGGAGGCAGCTCTCTGAGCCAGGTGAATTTTCAAGGCAAGAGGAATAGATATTCGTATAATATAAGACAAGGACTCAGGAGCTGGAGGGGCTGTGCTCAAGCCCACTTAGCTGGGACCTGACACAAGTCAATTCTACTTTCTATGTCTTTTCCTCTATTTGTAAATAGGCATTGTTGCCAGGTTCTGATGAGTCAGTAGACATAAAATATATAAGATTATGTATCCTAGAATACAGCTTGCTATGGTTATTATTACGTACCCCTCCCCCTTTGCTTTGTTTGGGTGAGAGAAGCTTCACTCTCTCTACAGACCTCCATGAACTCACTCGGCCTCCCTCCCTCCACCCAGTGCTTTCAACATTTCAGTCATGTTCAAGTCATTGCACCCACTGGTCTGACGTGACTTCTTCCTCAGCAGTCAGCCTGGCTTCTCCCAAGCTACTGGATGCACTTGGTAGCCAAGGCAAGAATGTTGACACAGGTTTTTATCATTAGACATGTTTTGGAAACATGTGTGGTGAGTGCTGAAGCCGAGCAAAGGAGAATACAATGCATTAAAAAGATCAAAAACAGGTCTCCATTTCCTCGTATTAAAATTATAGCGGTCATTCTCCCCTGGAGCCAGCAACTTTATTGGGAGGCTTTACTGTTCTGAATTCAAACTGTCAGCTCAAAAGGCTGGCCTGGGAACCAGATAAGGCAGATGGGAGGAATTGAGGATGAAAAGAGGGCAAAGGGCTCACTCCTCAAGCCTTAGATGAACCCTTCGGATATTTGGGTTTAAGGCCAGCTTTGGAGAGGTGCAGTCAACAGAGGCCTTGCTTTCCTTCCTAAGCTACATCTGGAACAACTGAGACCTCAAACTTTTTTTTCTTCCTTTTCAAAATCTTCTGGCGGGGCATTAAAATCATAAATGTTATCCTTATGGCTCAGATGAAAGTCAACTTTCAAACCCAGGGTGAGGTGGGGTGTGTGTGTGTGTATGTGTGTGTATGTGTGTATGTGTGTGTATGTATGTGTGTGTGTATGTGTGTGTGTGTATACATTCCATCCATCCTCCGAAGTCAAAAATGAAAGAAATCTCCAAAGTAGCATCATTTACAGCTTCCAACACAAATGTTTGGAAGGAACATTTCAACGTGACAAAACATGCCCAGTTAATGTAGGGGGAAAAAGAGCAGAATTTAAATTTCTCTGTGGTACAAGGCAAACTTTATCACACAGGACAGTTGGCTCTGCACAGTGACCCTGAAGCTCGTACTGAAGAGGAGGAAGAAAGTCTCAGACTCCCAAGCACACCATCTCTTTTCTCCTGTAACACTGGGAAGACCAAGCTGCTTAAACTCTGCCCGGCTGCTCCAGGGCAGCAAGCGCAATTCCCAGAAGCCTGAGGATGGATGGAGCGGCCCTGCCTCTATCATGCCCAGGCCCCAAAGAGCAGGCAAGAAGCATCTTTCTGGGTTCTCTGCTCGGGAGGGCAGGTAGAGCAAACACTAGGCCTGCCTTAAAAGGCAGGGTTATATTCCCAGTTTCTCTTGTTTCACAAAATGACATCAGACAGGCCGTAAAAACTGGGTGAGCCTCCATGTCGGCCGAGCTTGAAGGCTATGAGAGGATTTGAAATTTGGAAGTCGGCAAACTGTAAAGCTCTATTATATACACACCAACCGCAACGTCCATTGAGCAGGTACCTATGCCACTGGAATAAACTACACGGTCAAGGTTGTAAGTGGGAGTGGACGGGGTGCCAGGCTCTCTCTATGGGGGCATGCCCCCGAATTAACACTCTGGGTGTATTTCCTATTATTTGAGTTTTATATGTGTGTATATGTGTATATATGTGGGGGGGTGTCATATGTGCATAGGCTCACATGGGATCTGCATGTGGAGGCCAGAGTGGCTGTTTCGTGTCTTCCTTAATCACTCTCTACCTTATTTTTTGAGACGGGTTTCTTACCCGTTGGCTAGACTGGCCGGTGAGCTTCTCACCGTCCTCAGTACCAGGATCACAGATGTGCACCTGTGCCTGGCTATTTTACCTACATGATGAGCATCAGAGCTCAGGTTCTCAGGCTTGCGGAGCAAAAACTTTATTGAATTAGCCATTTCCCACTTTAGTCTTTTGTTTTGGTTTTTATTTTGATTTCTGTGATGCATAAGCACTCTACCCAACTCTCTCTCTCTCTCTCTCTCTCTCTCTCTCTCTCTGTCTCTGTCTCTGTCTCCAGACTCTCACCAACTTGCACCCATGGTAGTTTTGAACTCCTGTAAACCAGGCAGATCTTAACCTTGCAATCCTCTCGACTCAGACTCCTAAGGATACAGGATTGAGTCATTTCTTTACAGGGAAAGAGGCCCAGCTTTCTATGGCGTTCCAGAGACGCTATCTCTCCATAGGAGTTCAGGCTGGTGACTGCAAGACGGGTTCTCCCCCGTGGGATCTCACAACGCTCCGCCATAAACAGCCATCCTTTCAGAAAGTGCCTCTGGGAGGGGTTTAACCTACCGTTCACTCATGCTCGGGGTTGGCTCACTCTCTCTGGATCAGGGAAAGGGTTTTGATGGAACTAGTATGTAGAGAAGAGGGACAATTGGAAAGACAGGAAGGAACCGTCTGACATGCCAACCAGGGAAACGTGGCCACGGGGACAAAGAGTCGGGATGCTGCAGAGCAGCCCAGAAAGCAAGTGGTCCAAAGACAAGGGCCTGGCACCTGGGAAGTCACTCCAGGACAAGTACGGCAGGAATGCAAAGATAAGAAAAGAAACAAAACCTGAAACACAACCAAATGAACAGAAGCCAGAAGCCAGGAAGTTCAGACAGTACAAGACTGTCATCTCTTCATGGGACACAGAAAGGTAAGGATGCCTGTGACCATCAGGTGACCCACATGGACACCTGGAGGAAGGCCATGTGGTCTCATCCCCAGAGAGAGGCATTCATCAATTTCCCAAGGACCAGAGCATCAGGATAGCTCCAGATCCTTAAACCCGACTGTTGCCCAGGATATGGTGCTGAAATAAAATTCAGCCTGGTCATTTAAAGCAACCATCCTTCTACGTTCACAGTTGGCTTGAGACTCAGAGCAAAGGTCAACAGCTCGCCAAAGCAGAATTCGCATGTGGCACTCTCCAGGAAAGGGCTCACGCGAGCCCTTGTGCTATGCAGGATCAGCCCATCACATCATAGCAGACAACTAAAGAGAAAATGGGCAAAAGAGAGGCACCAAGATGAGCTTTGCCTCAGTCTTCAGCCACTGGCATCTATAACCCCAGCATGACTGAGACCTGAAGGTTAACCAAATAGAAACCAGGCAGAGGGTTAACCAAAGCCCACCTAAATAGAAACCAGGCAGAGGCAGAACTAGACATGACTGACTCCGTTCGTGATAGCAACAAGTAGTGTTCTCAGCATCTGCCATTCCTGACCCCTCTCACATTCCTCGTCTCTCTTACATATAAGAAATACAAAAGTGGCCAGGCATAGTGGCACACTCCTTTAATCCCAGCACTCAGGAGGCAGAGGCAGGCGGATCTCTGTGAGTTCGAGACCAGCCTGGTATACAGAGTGAGTTCTAGGACAGCCAGAGCACACACAGAAAAACTCTTGTCTTAAAAGACCAAACCCAACAACAACAAGAAAGTATATGGTCAGGAATATTTTGTCCACCTTTTCTATGCAGGGGGTGGGGGCAGGGGAATCAGTAGACACTCTGACTGAAAACTTATGAATACACACAATAATTGTCTCCTCATGAAGACACAAAGAGTGAACAGGAGGGGTGGGGACGGGAACTTCGATGAGATCGAATGGGCAAGAACCCAGAGAGGAAAACATAAAGTGCTTGGGGTTTAAACATATATGTGTGTGCACGTGCGCACACACACACATGCACAGAGAGAGAGAGAGAGAGAGAGAGAGAGAGAGAGAGAGAGAGAGAGAGAGAGAGAGAGAGAAGGAGGAGGAGGGAGGAAGGCACAGCAACCAGGGTTGCAGAGATGGCTCAGCTGGTGAAGTGCTTGCTATGAGAGCAGCATAATGACCTGAGTTCAGACACCACAGCACATAAAAGTCCAGGCTCAGCCATGTACACCTACAACCCCAGTACCCAGTACCCAGTACCCAGCAGGGAGGAGTGCGCAGCTCTTTTAGAGTTTGCTGGCCGGCCAGGACGATGGGTCAGTGAGGTCCCTGAAGGGTCAGTGAGAGACTGTCTCTAAGAAACACAGTGGAGAGCATCTGGAGAGATGTGAACCTTTGGCTTCCATTCACTTCACACACACGCACGCACGCACGCACGTGCACACGCACTCATATCCACACAGGAACACATAGACGCACCCACCCACATAGGGCACACATACATGGTCAGACACACAAGACATACATACATGCAAGCATGAACATGGGTACAAAGAAGACAAACAAACAGAACAACTGGAAAGCAAGAAGAGAAGAAACTACTGGACAGAAGGCGAGTAAGAGAGGACAGCAGAGCCGAACATACCAGAGCCACAGAGGAGAGGAAGATTTAGAATCTACTAGAATCTCAGCCGGTCTGCCATGGTCACGGCCCAAAGGGCATGCTGCCTCTTAGCACCAGCCTTTTGTCAAATGTGTTAATTGGTAAACGCTATAAAAAGCCTATTATTGACCCTGAACTGCCACGGAGAAACCAAAAAGGGGGTACCAAATTTCCTATATAATCCTCTTATAAAATTAGTACCTTCTTAAATGGCAATGAACTTTTGAATAGGGAACCAAATCAAACCAGAGGGTAATTCTCTTGTGGAAAGGACACGGGAGACAGGCTGAGCACAATGCTCAGACCTGCTCAGGACCAGTGTAGCTAGAACCATATGGTACAGGGCACATGGAGCTCTACAGCCTCAAAACCCTAAGATACCCAAAGTAAGGCCCTGTTGCTTTGCTTTGGGAGACATCACATGGCCCAGCCTCAGACCTGGGTAGGTATGCCATCCCAAGGTACTTTCTTGGGTCTCTTCTCTTAAAAGCCCATTGAGATGACAGTAGCCTAAAATAAAAGTGTTACACGCCCCCCCCCCATCATCCCAGTGGAGGAGAAGGTAGACATTCCAGCAACCCCCAGCATCAATCACTCCTGCCTCCTAAGCCACCTGCCTGGCCTCTGCGAGCAATCCCTCCCAAAGCGGTGGTGACGAGCTGATGGCCATCCCTCCTTTCCCACACAGAAGCACATTGTCTGACATTTCCACTTGCCTTCTCCATCTCCAGCACAAAAAGATTGCTAAAAGCCCCCCGGAGGAACAGAGCAGTCAGCCCCTAGAAGTGGTACCTGGGATAAAACAGATCTGGACCGATGAGGAATTCTGACCTACAGTCAGAGACTACAGGCTGCTGTGTGACGGGGAAGCACTTCCTTGGTGTGTCCCCAGCCCCCAAGCCCCTCCTTGAGCAGCGTGTGTGAATCACTCCAAAACAAGCCCACAGGCCTCTGGGAAAATGACTCCTTAATCCTCTCAGTGGGGCATGAGGGGCAGGGTCTGAGCTTCTTCGCTGGGTACCACAGTCTTTCTAGGGTCCCCCTGAAGCAACCTCTTCATCATGATGGCGGGAGGTGGTTGGCCTCTAAGGTACTCTAACTCAAAATCCAGCCACCCCCCGCCTTTCCTTTCTTCATTCCCACTCCAGCCGGCTCCAATCATCCTGCCTCAGGCTCTGCTCCCTGATAAAAGCTAATTTATTTATGACTCATGTTGGACACACACAGGCTCTACTTGGTTTTTTAATTTACTGTATATGTTCTTGGAGGTTTAGATTCTTACAAACACTCAGCTAATCTCAGCTGTGGTTGCATTTATGCTGTGAACCCACACAGGCATTTTAAACCACCGTGGTGTGGGGTGCTTTTATCTTATCTCAGTGGGTCCCGACAAATGACCCATACGTTATTTCTATTCTGAAGAGGAGGATTGGTACAGGCCATGACGAAGTACCTATTCTGTCCGTATTCTTCCCCCGGCTGTCACGGGTGACATTTAGGACGGAAGCTGGAGTCTTGCAATGGCCTCTGTGACCTTCAGTGGACTTCTGTTTTCTCTTTCGTGAACGGGGAGAGCTGGCCCCGCGGTTTTGTCCAGCTGTGTGTTCTCTGGGGCCACACAGTGTCTCTAGCAAAGGGCTGGGCACAGGGCTAGAAGGCGAGGAGAAAGCAAAACAAATCTCTCTGTGTGATTGATGCTCAGAAATATGGTCCTTCATTAGCATCTGCATCTGCTGCTTACCAGAGAATTTCGACAGAAGAGCCATCTGCCCGCAGCCATTAACCCAGCCTGCCCTTCCCTGCTTATGCACTCACCGAGTCACTTTAAAACAAAACAAAAGTCCTTAAAAACAAAACAAACAAACAAACAAAAAAACCCGTGGCCAGGAAGGCCTTGGCAAAGAGAAGCCAGTGAGCCCATCCCAGACCCCTGGAGGAGGCAGCTGTGCCTCCGAGTCCAGTGAGATCAGTGCAGAAGGAAGGTGTGTGGCTTCCTGGCTGGTGATTAACGCAGCGGTGAGGTCATGCACAATCCCCTGGAGTTTTGAATCCTGGAACTCAGTTATAAACACATATTAACCCCAGCGCAAACAGGGCTCATTCCTAGGCTGCTAGCGGACCAGACAACCCTAGAAATGGAATTTCAGTGGCCGTTTTCTTCCAATCTTGTCTTTTCTGTATTTTTTTTTTGTATTTGTTTTTTTGAGACAGGGTTTTTCTATGGTTTTTTTTTTTTTGGAGCCTGTCCAGGAACTAGCTCTTGTAGACCAGGCTGGTCTCGAACTCACAGAGATCCGCCTGCCTCTGCCTCCCAAGTGCTGGGATTAAAGGCGTGCGCCACCACCGCCCGGCCTGTATTTTTTTAAAGCAAGCTTAAAAAACTTTTCACACTGACAAGGTCTAATAGCTCGAACGCGTCCATTCGCTGTTGAAGTATTCAATCAGGATAACCAGCGCTCACTAGAGTATGTGGTTACAGGACTCTCCCCGCCATTAAGTTGCAAGTTAAACAAGAACAGAGAAAAATGCCATTAACAATTCTACATGTACTTCCATGACACCACCTCCCTGGGTGGCAGCTCCCACACCGTGTGCTTTAAAGGTCAACGGCACATTTAACTCACACAACCTACAGACTCCACGCTGTTACTATCACTTCCTGGCATCGCCTCCACGCCAGGCACTGTTCCACACGGCCATGAGATGGCGCTAACACTGCCCACGTGGTACAGTAGAGGACTCCAGGCACACAGCGGTGCAGTCATGCCTGAGATCCCCGCACACCCTCACCCTGAGGTGGGAGGGCCCTCACAACCACAGGCTTTAGTTCTTCCCCATCATATCCTTTGGCCTCCTGTGTGGTCTACCATATCCAATGCTCCCTAAATCATGTTTTCGTTGGTTCACAGGTCAACATCAGCAATTCCAATTTTTACTTTACATCTCAAACCTCCCTTCTGCTGGCCAGGACAGGGCTTCCCACGTGAGGGTCTCCTCTCTCTGGGAGTGGAAACAATCCTGTGTAACGGAATAATATTTTGCATCTTTTCAGAAGCCCTGACATTCCTTCTCCACTCCAAGAACGCTCCTTTGGGGCAAGCAGAACAAGTACTGTTAGTCTCATTTACAAATGCAGACTGTTTACACAGTGGTAGCGTGACACACTACACACTCACAATCACACCACCGTCGGGCTGGAGGCGAAGGCCAAAACCCAGTCTGCTGGTCCTTTTCCTTCCTACTGTAAGAAGAAATGACTACAAATAGGTTTAAGATTTTCCCTACTGCGGGATCTCCAGAAGAGAACAAATGGAGGGCCCAATGAAGGAATGAATGAGTAAATAAATAAATAGGCGGAAGGAGGCTACCTGTGTGGAGGTGTGGGTTTATCTGTAATCGTCACCGCAAATGTATGGAACGTTTAGAGATATTATTAAGGAGTTTGTAGAAATGATACAGTTGGCAAAGTGCCTGTTGCACACACATGCGAAGGAGTGCCCACGAAAACTGAGGGTGATGGTACACGCCTGTAATCTCAGCACGGGAGAGGCAGAGCAAGAAAGATGCCTGAGGCCTCCTGACCAGCTAGGTTCACTGAGAGACCCTGTCTCAAAAAGCAAGTGGACAGCGCTTGAAAAAGACACTCAAGATCAGCCTTTGGCCTTCACGTGTGCACACATATGCACACACACACATACACACAGTAATACATTTAAAAGGATATCCCTAAGTGTTTAAAACTGTGGTATGTAATTCAGGAATCACAAAAGAGTCCTGGGAATTCAGGGAAATGACTCTCTCCCATATGTGGTTATTGTAAGAATCCACACTCCTCCTCCCACAATTTGGCCATTCTTTTTGTTGTTGTTTTATTTTTTTTTTTAACAAATTAGAAGCTGCACCTCTTCTCCAGACTCAGGCCAATTCCAATTTTCCTTAGTCACATGGAGATGGTGACCTTTATTTCATTTTATTTTGTTTTATCAATGACTAAAACACATAAGCATGATCATAATTCAAAGAGAACATAAAACAAATTTAATGCAAGGTCAGACAATCTCCCTCCCTTTCTTGGCCCTCAGTCACCAGGAGACTATTATTCCTCTCCGCCCTCCCCACTGAGTGGCAGTTCACATATTAATAAGTATATTCATCTATTTTCAATCTTAAACAATAGTCTGCTATATAGACTCTTGTGCATGCCAACTTTGGTGCATACTTGGTGTGGGAAGTCCTTCTGTATGTGTGTTACTTTTATTGGTTAATGAATAAAGAAGATGCCTTGGCCTGTGATAGGGCAGAGAAGAAGTAGGCAGTAAAAACCAGACTGAATGCTGGGAGAAAAAAAGGTGGAGTCAGGAGATGCCATATAGCCCCACCAGAGACAGAAGCTGGATGAAACCTTGTTGGTAAGCCACAGCCACGTGGCAATAAACAGATTAACAGAGATGGGTTAAATTAAGACATAAAAGCTAGCCAATAAAAAAGAGCTAGCCAATAAGGAACTAGAGCTAATAGGCCAAGCAATGATTTAATCAATACAGTTTCCGTGTGGTTATTTCGGGAGTCTGGGTGGCTGGAAAATGAACAAGCGATCTCTTCCAACACATACTGATCTTGGACATCCTTCTGTCAGAACATACCCTTGCTTTCATTTAAGGGCTATATCACAGTCCACTGTATAGATGTACCATGGCTTGCCTGACATACTCTAATTATATCTCGTTGTCTTCAATCAAAAACATGGCTGCAACAACCACACATGACAACTGAGGCAGCGGCTACTGAATGCACTCAGGGTCAACAGTGCCCTTCCCCTGTAAAACAGAACAACACATGCATGTCACATTTCCTAACCTTCTTCACAACCTTGGCTGGCCATGTGACTAACTTCTGGTCACAGGATCTAAGCAAATGCATACATGATTACTTTTAGGGACTTTCCTTAAGAGCCAGCAGCTGCATTCTCTTCGTGTGATTTCAACTCCATCTTGACACACACAAAACAATTATGAGAGTTGGAAATGAACAAAAATTTTAATGGCGTTCCACCCAACGCAAACCTCTGTGCTATCCCACGCATGCTTTCTTTGGGTCAATTTATGACTCTGTGAGAAAAAGAATGCTGTAAACAAGGCCAAGCACAGGTCCTAGAAGCACACACCACATCCAATGGAGAGGGAGCTTGGGGATACTGATCAGTTTTGCATCTAACTGTAGGTTTGTTTCAACAGTCCTGGTGCCCTGCATATGGACATTCAATTCTCCCTTGAGCCAGTTCCCCCAGTCATAAATGAGCTAAATAAAATCTTAACTGTGGATTAACTTCAAGTGTTTGGCAGTCACTGTATTACTTTTAAAATACCCTTTAATAACAATTTTCTCAGAGAGCACCTTCATAAAACAGTTGCTGGTCAAACTGTACAGTTTGATGCAGAAGAATAAAATTTAGTTATTATCCCCCACCCTGAGCATAACTCCAAAGGCACCACAGATCTCAATATAAGATCTGATACCCTGACTCTGTTAGAGGATAAAGTAGGGAATATGATTCAATTTATAAATACAGGAATGGATTTCTGGACAGGACCCTGCAGCATTGATATCAACAATGGACAAATGGGACCACTTGACATTAAAAGCTTCCATACAGCAAAGGATATCATCACTCAAGTAAAGAGGCAGCCTACAGAATGGAAAAAAAATCTTCAACAGCTATACGTCTGAGAGGGGGTTGATGTCTAGAATATGCAAAGAACTGAAACAACCAACACATTATATATATATATTCATTCCAAAACTGGGGCATGAAACTAAACAGAGAGTTTTCAAAAGATTTACTGCAAATGGTCAAGATTTTTTTTTTTTAATGTTCAACATCTTTAGCCATGAGGGAAATGCAAATTAAATCTACTTTGAGATTTAATCTCATCCCTGTCAGAATGACTAGGGTCAAGAAAACAAAGGATAACAAATGCTGGCATGGATATGGGGAAAGGGGAACACTGAAGTCACTGCTGGTGGGAGTGCCAACTGGTGCAGCCACTAGGGACATCAGTGTGGAGGTTCCTCAAAACGCCAGAAATAGATCTACCATATGATCCAGCAATACCACTCCTGGGCATAGTCCCAAGGACTCTGTACCCTACTACAGAGACACTTGCTCATCCATATTCATTGCTGTTCTATTCACAATAGCCATGGGATGCAAAGAACCAAGATGTCCGTCCATAGATGAATGGATAATGAAAATACAGTTCCGATACACACTGTAATGTTATTCAGTTGTAAAAAAAAATGAACTTACGAATTTCCCAGGTAAATGGGTAGAGTAGAAATAGTCATTCTGAGTGACGTAACCCAATACAGAAAGGCAAATGCTGCATGATTTTTCTCATACACGGATGCTAGCTCTGAAGTATGTGTGTTTTCAGACGGGAGTGCCCAGAGAAGGCAGGAGTCTAGTAAGGGAGTCGGGGTTCAAAGGAAAAAGGCCAGAACACAGGTGGTATGAAGAGGGGAAGGGACTAATGGACTAGGAAGGGTGAGGTGGAGAAAGGAGTATGGGGAGGGATAAACCAATACTAAAGACCTTTGAACATGACATACGGAAACTGACTACCATAGAAGCTTCCCACAATACACAGACATACATATATTCGAGGGGTTTAAATAGACACCCTATAGTGTGGTAGGACAATGCCTTCCCAAGACACCATAGTCTGCGAAAAGCCCAGTGCCAGGTATAGATTATCTCTTTGCGAGATGTTGGTTAGTGGGGTCCCATTGACTCCCCTCCCCCAAAACATTATGGGCTATTGCCATTGCTTTTGGATATCCTCCAAAACTTGGCAGTAAAGAGGGTACCACATAGTTGAATCACAGGACATGGAGAAATCAAGCTAGTACTGATCTAGACGCTTCATCCACACAGGCTAGCTTTAATAGTTACGGAAGGTTCTAGGCATGCTACAAGGGGAGAAAACCGGTCAACAGTCTTACCAAACTACGAACTCTGTGAGACACGATAACATAATCCCTGAAACGATATGCCCAATGGTGTGACAACGGCACAAATATTACTGAAGTAACTACTTTCTGGTGAGGTTGAAGGCCTGCTTCACAAAACAAAACTCAGGCCTGGTTCCAAAAACTCAGCTGGTTTATGCCACAGACCTTAGAGGAGAACCTAGTACTATTGGTCCGTTAAACGGATATATAAATCACTGCCCCCTTTCTTATCTTTAAACCCATAGATTAGTACATCTCTCAACCCTCATCAGAGAAGCTTTTTTTGCAATAAATAGCAACTGATCCAGAGATCCATAACTGGCCAAGCTGTAGAGAATAAGAACACTTAGGGTACTCAGCTTTAAGTGGGACATCTATATCACATGCGTCCCCCCAAGACTCAGTGATGATTGTGGAAGATAAAGATGGAAATAGTGTAAGACCCAGAGGGAGCAACTGTCTATTGTGAAACAGTCGCACACAAGAACTCACAGAGGTTGTGACTAACACACATAAGACTTGTACAAGATCAAGCCAGGCAAAAGCCCAGCATGGATGAGGGAGAGAGGCTCATGAAATCCCACACCTACTCGGGAAGCTATTGCAGCCGATGGCAACTGGGGGAAGGGGAGTCAGTCTTCTTCAGGGACACAGGCCTTGGAAGGCAACCTGTATTCTAGTAGATAGCCCCACATCCAACTACATATGGGCAACAGTAAATTAACTTAGAGGGTATTATTTTTTAAATAGAAAAAGACAGCACAAAAAGTTGGGAGGGAAAAGTAATAGGAAGATATAGGAGGAATGGAATGGGAGGTGGATTTTATCTAAACATACTAATATATATGGATTTTAAATATTAAGTAAAATATTTGTTTTTTTTTTTAAAAAAAAAGCAATCCTTTTCTCAGGCTGGCAATACGGCCGAGTGGAAAAAAAGTAATTGCTTTGTAATGTAAGCATGAAGACATGAGTTTGATCTCCGGGACTTACTGTGGAAGGAGAGGACCAACTCCTGAAGGCTGCCCTCTGATCTCTACATGAGCAAACCACATACACACACACACACACACACACACACACACACACACACACTTAAATGAATGACACATTTTTAAAAAAACACCAGACCTTTTCTCCACCCTGCTTCCCAGGACAGAGATGCCTCTGTCTTGGACAAGAAGCCTGGAACTACCACTGATCTGAAGATCAAGGGACTTCTTCACCATGTCTTCCTTGGGCTTCCACCCAGGTATTTTTCTTCTTCAAGATGCTGTTCTTTGGGATTTTTCCACTCCCCCAGACCTAACAACGACTCCAGAAAGCAATTGTTGCCGACAGGCTGTGTGGTGAGTCCATCTGTGCGGAGCTGCAGACGTCTGCTTCTGGAAGGCACCATCATTCAGTCACGGTGCTTTCTTCCCTGCAGAGCCCTTGCTCAAACGCCTCTCAAGGTCACATTCTAGGCAGCCATTAGTATCGAAAACAATTCGGAATGATGCCTAATTACCAGTATTCCTGCCACAGGATGACAAGCAGGACAAGCGGCTCAGCTGGCCAGGCGCTAACATGAATGTGTGTACTTACACCCTTCTTGTTTCCTTACTAGGATGAGGGTCCCTGTCCTTCCAGTTAGTCTTAGATGCATCTAGCTGAACCCCTTCCCAGAAACTTAATAAACCCCAGGTTCATACAGGTCACAAAGAGAACATGTCACCAGTGAGGACTGAGAACTGGGGTATTAGCTTGGGAGAAAACTGAAGCAGGTAGAACACTCACTTAGGAAAGCTGGTCTTGGCATGAGGTGGGGATATGACGGAGACACTTAAAGGACCATACAGTTCATACCATCCCAGGCATATGCAGGATAAGCAGGAAGCTAAGAACAAGGGAAGCCAGGATCTCCTCCAGTCTTGCTTGTAATTAGTGACGGACAACAGATGCTTCCCCTCACTGGGCCTCAGAGGGCCCATCCCAAAAATCAGCTCCAAAGCTCCCAGCCCGAAAATTAGACTTTTCTATCTAAAACAGCAAGTAACCTTGGCAGCCTTGAGGACCTGGTACAGGTCAGGTACATCTACAATCCACTGCTCCCCCCCCCCGAACACATACACTGTGAGGGTTCCCCCAAAACAGACACATACACACACAAACACACGTACACTGTGAGGGCTCTCCCATAACAGACACACACACGTGAGGGCTCCCCCAATGCAGACACACACACGCATACACTGTGAGAGCTCCCCCAATGCAGACACACACACACACACATACACTGTGAGGGCTCCCCCAACGCAGACACACACACACACATACACTGTGAGAGCTCCCCCAACGCAGACACACACACACAAACAGCCACACCGCCACTCACACTGTGAAGGCTCCTCCCCAAACAGACACATACACAAACACCCACATACACACACACACACACACACACACACACACACACACACACACACACTGTCAGGGCTCCCCCAACACAGACATATACACACAGACACACACAGTGACACAGACACACAGACACACAAACTGGGAGGGCTCCCCCAACATAGACACATACACAGACACACAGATACACACACACAGTGAGGACTCCCCCAACATAGACACACATACAGACATACACACATACACACACACACACACACACACACACACACACACACACACACAGTGTGAGAGCACCCATCCAGCATCAGCAGCTGCTCTGGGAAGGAGGAGGGCTGGCTGCATTTGGAGACTTCACCCTCTGCAGACAGTAAGCAAACAGGAAGCCAGGGAGGAGTGATAATTGCTAAATTGACGCTCCGGCAGCACCTGTTGAGTTTCCTCTAATGATGTGAAAAGTCAGACACCCAGGGAATAACAGTTCCTTATGGTTGTTAGTGTTGATCGTGATGTTCCATCAGAGATGACAGGAACAGAAATCCCCTAATGATTTGTAACCACTCTGTTTCTCTAGCCTCCAAGTTTACAAGTATCAGCAAACCAGGTCTATAAGCTTTGCCTGTCATGAGCCCTTCCCCGGCACTGGTTAAAGACACTGAATGCAGTAAGAGAGAAAGAACTGGAGGCCCTCTCCGTACTAGCCAGATATCCGTCATGTTTACCTTGGGTACCAGGCCAATTTCTTCGCCACAGAGCAGCAGTAAGAAGTCCACCACAAGATCAAACAGCAAACAGGAGGGGCTGGTCTGACTAGGAGCAACCTAAGTGATGAGACCTGAGCCTTGGAGGACACAGAAGCTTCTATGAACAACCCAACTGCCCTGAGAAAGACCTGAAAGTGGAGATGTGCGGTTGTTTGTCGTTTGTTTGTTTTGTTTTGTATTTTCCGAAGGAAAATGAATCTGGCTAGAGCAAGGAATATTTAAAGGCGGTGGGGGGGCGTGCAGACAGAAGTCAAATCGGCGGTGGAGGGAGGATGTGGCTGGATTTTTCAAACATGAGCCTGCATCAGACTCACTTAACTGAGCTCATTTTAGAGCAGGGTTCAGGCTCCATCCCTAGAGCTCCTGATTCAGGACGTCTGCAGTGGGAGCCTCCGTGTTTGCGGCTCTAGTGAAGTCCCAGCTGCCACCGATGGTGCAAAGCCACAGTCATAGCAATGGGGCAGTGCTGGGCTAGACTGCAGAGCCACGGGGTCCCCGTGCTGCGGGCCTTTCCTTAAGCAGGTGGGTAGGAAGATAGGATTTGTTTAGTGGCACCTGCTCCTTTCCCTCCCCTTCAGTTCCCTTTATTGTTTTGTGGGTTGGTTAGCGGGTTTTTCAAGACAGGGTTTCTCTGTATAGCTCTGGCTGTCCTGGACCTCTCTCTGTAGACCAGGCTGGCCTTGAACTCAGAGGTCTTTCTGCCTCTGCCTCCTGAGTGTTTGGATTAAAGGTAGGAGCCACCACACCTAGCTTATTGTTTTGGTTTTTAGCAAGTCGGCTTTAGGAGACATCAACCACTACCTACCACACCTAGCCATCCCTGTGTTTTCACTTCTTCCTTCTGTATGAAAACAGGTCAGCCAGGCCGGGCCAAGCCTGCATCCTCCATCCACTCTGCATCAAATCCCCAAGCCTGCATCCTTTATCCACTCTGCATCAAATCCCCAAGCCTGCAGAAAACTCCTGAAAGCTGCTTTGGCCAGGCCACCTGCAGCTGCTCCCTGGCCACAGTGTCCCCAGGAGGCAAACACTAAGCTAGCTTTACAGACGCTGTGAATAGCAAGACTTGACCCTACCTTCAAGGCACCTGGGAACTTGGTTCTCGCTGTCTGAGTCCCTACCCATCTCTAGTCCCCTCAGGCCCCCTCAAGTCCAGCCTCAAGTGCTCTCAAACTGAAGACAGCTAAGAGGAGGGATAGGAAGGAGTTAACTGAAACCAGCTGATCACAAAAGGAGAAATACCACGTGATTCCTCTATCTGAAGTGCTCAGAGTGGTCAGGTTCCTGGAGTCAGAAAATCGAGGGGAGCTTGGGAGCGGCTGTGGCTGCATAATGACAGGAGTTGTCACAAACTATCAGGAGGTGAAGATTTGGGGCTAGCTGCTGGTGACTGCAATGTATTTAAACTGATAGTGCATTTCACCTCAAAATGAGTAAGTAATGAATTCCATGTCAGGTGTATTTTACCACAAATTTCAAATTTGAATTCCCGGAAGAATGAATCAGGTGAAAGGAAGATGCCCTGATTTCTGGGGTTCCTTTTCCCACCAGTCCATACCCATGGCCAAGAAGGGCAGATGCATCTCTCATTGTGATACTGGGCAAGTTACTTACCTTCTGTGCACCTCTGCCTTCTGTCTAAAAATTAGCGATCATAATACTGTCTAATGCATGGAGTTTTAGGGAAGATTAGATAAATTAGTGTTCAGAACAGTATCTAAAAGAACAAGAACAAGATATTTTTGGCTCAGCTATTCCAAGTACTGGGCCTCTAACTCGTGTGTGTGTGTGTGTGTGTGTGTTTCCATATGCGCAGCCTTGTTCTAGAAAGAGTTCCTAGAATTGTCCTTTCCTTCTCAGTAAAGTTGAACACACAGTGACTGCTCAAAGACAGATGATAAACCTAAGCGGATCGTCTTTAAAAGGCTTAAAATTTGTTTGTGTGAAGGAAATGAACATAAAAAGCTTTTTAAATAATCCAGCTGGGTTCCTGGTTGACCTTCCTGTACCTGTAATTTCCATATAAATATCATCAAGCCCAAATCCACAAATGTGAACCCCCTCAGTCTCTGTATTTCCAGGTACTTAGGAGGACTAAGAGGGAAATCAATTTCTCTTTCTCTCCCCCCTCCCTCTGCCTTTCCTCCTTCTCTTTCTCCCTCCCCCACTCCCACTCTCTGTCTCTCTAATCACCCCCTCTCCTGAATTACAGGATGCAAGGAGAGCCATATCCCCCCTTCCCCTCCCACCTACTCTAAAGTCCAGCAGTTGATGGGTTTGAGAGAACGACCTGCAGAGGTTTCCCAGGCCCCGGTCCTCTTCCCAGCCACTTCATGCAATAACACAAAGTCAGAGGAGTTGGTCCTGAACAGGACAATCTTTTCCTGGCTAGCCTTGCCCCAGGATGCCACGGGCTCTCATCCTAGAAGGCCTTTAGAATAGTCAGCAGCCGAGTTAAGAGCTGCTATCTGGTCGGCTAACACCCCAGTGCCTCTTGGCTTTGTTTCTATCAAATCGTTTGCTCCAATAGCGGCAGCATCTGCACAGAGCACTCCCTGGAGTCAGGCGTGAAGCTAGCACACAGGACAGTGACCTGGGTGCCGCATGACTGGAGATACATGTGGACCCGCCACTGACAGACTAGGCAGCTAGACATCCTACGCATCCAGGGAAGAAACATGGTGTTAGAAGACAGTGTATCTGGAACTCAGTCCAATGCCGGCCAAAGACAAGGACGTGGGAATCCCAAGTCCTAGCTTTGCCCATACAACAAGTCTCTCTAGAATCTTGGCGGGTTTAGACAGGCTGTTTTATTGGCCCCTCCACCTAAAACTGTATTTTATAAAATTAACTAAATTTACAGTGTACACAATTCTTTGGGAAGAAGCACTCTATTATTAAAACATTTCAGGAACAATTTACTAAACATTTGTTCCATTGACCTAAATAGACCATAAGCCACAACAAGAGGAGCCAGCACTCCTTATGGCTAAGTACACTAACTGGCCACTTCCAAACCATCAATAAATATTAGCAGTAAGCTACAGCTGGGGAACAGAGAGGGATTAAAGTTCAAAGAGTGTTCTGACTGCTCTTCTAGGCCAGACATAATGAGCAGGGCCAAAGGGATTCCAGCAGCCCCTTTCCACCAGCTGTGATAATGCCAGTGGGGAAAGCATGCCATAGGCTACCTTCTAATGGTGACCCATCCTCAAGAGGAGCTCAAACTGTCCACAAGGCAAAATTCCAGTGGGAAATGAACGCAGGAAACTGATCTGTGTTTAGCATAGTACCAGCTCCTGTAATGCTAAGCAGACAGCAAGCCACTTATCCAGCATTTGTATCCCAGGACCTAATCTTCATGTATGATTTTGCAAAGCAACATGGCTACAGTTAAATGGGCAGAACATCTTACTCAAATCAAACCCTGGGCATACAGAGCAAACCTTGTTGTCTTGTGTCTATACATCCACGTCTGTCTTCAGAGATCGTGCTGTCTATCAAAAATAGTTCCTCTAAGATTCACCACCGTCTGGACCATTTTAAACTTTGAGTTTTTTTTAAAAAATCATCTTGGGACACTGTTTGGAATTCTAGTACCACCTATCAAAACATATTTTATTGTACTTAGATGTTCAAAATAAGCACGGATGTGTGCAGATACAACTTCCAATATTATTCGGACAATTATCCACCTGGTCCCGATGGAGGTTCCTCAAGGATGATGTCTCATCTCAGTCACCAGAGATGAGACAACATCATCACCTTCTATCCAAATAGAGGTGTATTCTCCAACCTGTGATTAAAACCATTGTGTAATAGGCAAGAGTATCCCAGAAAAATAAATCTGCCCTAGCGCCGAGGACAGAGCCCGCACCAACCCAACCCTGGAAAGCTTTTCGTGGGCTCCAGTGTCTGTGCTGTTAGCTTCCAGCTCTGTGTCTGGTGATCTTAATTCTCACAGAAGTTTGAAGTCTGGGTCCCATGAAGGAAACAAAGTGAGGCCTGTGTGCACTCAAACCTTCCTGCTTTTAAAGATCTGTCCAGTCCTTGGCTGTGAATGGGGGCTGAGTGGAACATTCTGAAGTAATTTGAATTCCCTTGAGGGGTTGGGCCATTTGCTTTTGCAATTGTGCCGTAATACATTTTAATTTGTTTGTTGTGGTGGAGATGGTATCAGAAGACAAAACCCTCACCTTCGGTGGGAGGCATGCTGTCACAGGCCTCGTAATAGTCCATTCCTTGAGGTTTGCAAAACACACATTAATTACAGTGCTTCACCCAATCCGATGTCCCATCGCTGTAAGGTGGACAACTACTTTATGTATTAGTAAGAAAAAAAGAAAAAATGCTGTCAGTTAAGTATACCAGGCTACCTTTGTAAGATGTATCTGGATTCTTAGAGGCTGAAGGGGAAAACATGGCTTAGATGTGGTGAGCAAAGAGTGTTGTGTTCGCTTTTACTCTCACCCTGGGTGAGAGAGAATTAAACCCCATTAGTCCAGAAGGGGAAGAAGAAGCACAAGGGAGGCCCCACCCTAAGGACAACAGAAGCAGCAGGCTTGGGACTTGGGTTTCTGACCAGTTCTTGGGCCCTCAGACTTCAGAGCTTCCTTCAGGCTAAGCAAGTCACCCATTGGTGACAGCCAAGAGACACCTGGGACAGAGACATGTCCTTCCTGGGACTTTGCTTCCCTTTCCAGGAACCCTCACACCCTGTCTTGTGCCTCTTGGGCTCCAGAAACTGCATGTTCCAGCCAGCTCTCAAACTGTGGGTTCATCTTCTCTCCACGCACCCATGCTCTCATCTGGCCTCAGCCCTGCTGGAAACCTGGGAAGCATTCTCCATTTACCACACCCCTCCTAGCCTCTCACCCCCACCCCTGTACCCCTTACCCAATCCCACTCCTCCCAGGCCCCCACCCCACCCTTGTACCCCTTAACCCAACCCCATTCCTCCTAGACCCCATCTCCACCCCTGTACCCCTTACCCACCTCCACTCCTCCTAGGCCCCCACCCCTGCACCCCTTACCCTTACCCCATTCCTCCTAGACCCCATCTCCACCACTGTACCCCTTACCCACCTCCACCCCTCCTAGGCCCCCACCCCTGCACCCCTTACCCTTACCCCATTCCTCCTAGACCCCATCTCCACCCCTATACCCCTTACCCACCTCCACCCCTCCTAGGCCCCCACCCCTGCACCCCTTACCCTTACCCCACTCCTCCTAGCCCCGCACCCCTGCACTCCTTACTCCAACCCCACTC
Source organism: Microtus pennsylvanicus (assembly GCF_037038515.1). Classification (NCBI taxonomy): domain Eukaryota; kingdom Metazoa; phylum Chordata; class Mammalia; order Rodentia; family Cricetidae; genus Microtus; species Microtus pennsylvanicus. The sequence goes on along the minus strand of NC_134599.1, from coordinate 34,081,829 downwards.
CTCCTAGCCCCCACCCCTTACCCCAACCCCACTCCTCCCAGCCTCCACCCCACCCCTGCACCCCCACACACCCAACACTCCTCCACCACAGGGTATCCATGGGGCTGGGGTGTGAGGGAGTAAAATTCAGCCCCTTCTGCCTATAATCCAGAGCAGCCGTCCAATTGCTTCTCTTTCTCTAGTTCTCTCAAAGCCAGCTCTGAGACCATATTCACACCTAATCTCTAACAAAGCACTGAAAGCGGCCTTTGTAAAATAATCCAAATTGTCCTGGCTACTCTTTGGCTTCATGCTTTTTTCCATCACTGTTTATGCCTTCTTAAGCCTTGCATGCCAGGATCCTATTCTCCATAAAACTGTGGGCAGCTCACGAGTTCCAGAACACCAGCGTTAGCGTCAGGGCTCAGCTGTCACGTGCTCACTTTGATTTTCCTCATACCTCTCCATCAGCCTGTGGTGACAGGCCAAACTGACGCGAATCCAGCTTCCGACATGGGCTCAGAGAGCTTTTCTTTCTTCTCTGTAAGAGATTTATTTACATTTATTTTATGTGCGTATGTGAGGGTTTGAATGTCTGTATGTGTACTACCTGTATGCCTGGGCCCAAGACAGCTAGAAGATGGCATCAGATGCCCTGGAACTGGAGTTACAGACAGTCTTTAAGTTGGTCCATGTGCTTGTGGGAACCAAATCCTCGTCTCCTGCAAGAACAGCAAGTGCTCTTCCTCACCGAACCATCGCTCCAGATCCCACAAGATCTGTTCTTAGCTAGAGATCATCACATTTGTTTGGATTTTTTAACATGTGCATGCAAGTCTGTCTCTGTGTATGTTTGTGTTCATGTGTGAATTGGCATGGGTATACATGCATGTGGGGGCCACAGGTTGACTTCTGGTAGCATCCACAAAAATATCATCTATCTCATCTGAGACAAGTCCTCTTATTAGGCTGAGGATTACCAACTAGGCTAGACTGGTTGACCTCTTCACTACAGGGATCCCCTTGTCTTCACCCCACTCCAAGCTCTGGGGTTATAAGCATGTGCTGTTATGCCCAGCTTTTTATGGGATGCTGGAAATTCAACTCAAGTCCTTGTGCTGGTAAAGAAAGTACTTTGCTAAGTGAGCAAACTCCCCAACAAGCCCCATTTTCTGAATGTTGACATATTACAATGATCTGCTCTTCTTCAGGGACACAGTGAATTCTGCCTGTATGTGTTGGGGAGGGGGCCGCAGCTATGCCTCATTCCCACCTGGAAACGCCAGGCAGAGTGTAGGTGCATGGGAGCAGACTGGTGGAAGGAAAAAAAAAAAGCTAGCCTTAATGCTAGTTCAACTGCAAGCTCCTCCCTGCAGCTTAAACATTAGGGCTTCCTTTTGCTCTCCCGACTTGAGCCCCCAGGTTGAAATTTTCCACAGGGCTTCCAGCATGGACTTGACTCCTGTCCACCAGCCAGACTGTGATCCTGTTCTCTCTGTCCTTACTTTAGAAGGATGAAGGCTGCCCTTGAAACCCAGTCCAGGCATGGCTCTTCCTGCCTGTGCTCCACCCCATGTCTGTAAAAACCTTCTTCTGTGCCTGCCAAGTGCTACAGGTCCCAACCATTCCAGCGTGGTCTGGGACCAGCATCAATAATGAAGTACTCTGAGCTCTCTGGAGTCAGAGCCTTGACTTTAGGGATCTTAGGAAGTGCTCTTTCTGTCTGGGTACCAATATTCAGGCTACAGTCATCAGACCCTTAGTATTTATGTTTCATTGCTCTTGTTTTGTTTTTTCTTGTCTCTCAGAAATACTCAGAGTACCACTAGGGGCTTTACTTTATCACACTGTCTCGTTCCAAGCAACCCGATGCTTCCACACCACTCTGCCTCATCCCACCCTACACCAGCAACCACATTTTCACCTATTCTGTGCTGCCAAGCCTGAATAATTGCAGGAAAATACTACTCAGCTTGGCCATCTTGACGGTGGCCACATAACCCACTTTCCTTACGTTTTCCTCCCTTGGGCCCAAGAAGCATGGACACTCAAGTACTAAAGGCTTACAACATCCTTACTGAACTGCAGTCTGCTGATAATGGACCCAGCTTATTAATTATGTGCATGTGTATATATATGTGTGCATATGTTTGTTAATGCATGTGTTCATGTGTGTGCACATTCATGTGTAGGTGCCTGCAGAGACCAGAGTCACATATGTGTGTGTATCTGTGTTAATGCATACGTTCATTTGTGTGTGCATGTACATGTAGGTGCCTGCAGAGACCAGAGTCACATGTGTGCATATGTGTGTGTGTGCATGTGTTCATGTTTGTATGCATGCACGTGTAGGTGCCTGAAGAGACCAGAGGAGGCAGTTCCCTCTGGAGCTAGAGTTACATATAGTGTGACCTACCTAATACAGGTAATGGAAAGCAAACTTGGGTTCTCTGGAAGAACTCTTAACCACCGAACCATGTCTCTATCCCTAACAACATAATTCATATAATTTGGATATACCTATATACCATAAGGTGATCTTTTATATCACTGATAATGAACGTAAATTGATTCATGACAGAGATCAGAAAAGAGAGAAAATGTAGTCCATAGTGTGAGTATGGTGGGACATCACTGTGTCTCCATCACTTAGGAGGTACAGAAGGATAGTCATGAGTTCAAGGCTACCCCGAGCTATCGAGTGAGACCTCAAAAACCAAAATCAACCAACCAACAAAAATTGAAAAGCAAGAAAGAGAAAATCAGTAGTGAATAAGCATGCTTATATTTGTAAAGAGCTGGGAAAATGTATGCAGGGTATAATTTAGCGGTGGAGCGCTTGCCGCGTGTCCCCTGTGCTCCAGGCACTGGGTTCCCATCCCCAGCGCTGCCACTCTCCCCTCCCCACGGCTCTCTCTGCTCTGTCCCTCACACACATAGCAAAAAACACACAGGAAAAAAAGAGAGGCTTCTATTGAACTCGACTTAAACATAACTTGAAACAATATTAAAAATTCTTGACGTAATAAGCAACACTAAAGTATAGATTAAAACAATAAAAGCAAAAAATTATTCCCATCAAATGTGCAACTAGAATTTAATATTTTGCTAGCTTCCAACCACCAAAGTTCCAGTTTCATGTGTTTTTATTGTATCTTTCTAAAGATGTATTTGTCAAGCAAGGAGGCCCAAACACATTTTAACAGCCTGTTTCTTTGGTTTATAATCTTTCAGTATTTGGATATGTGGCACAAGGATCTTCACGGAGGCTACATGTGCGGGGGTATGGATGGGAGGCAAAGCAAAAAGCAGTGCTAAGTTTCAGTGGTAAGAATTTAGCTTCTCAGCCAGGCGTGATGGTACACGCCTTTAATCCCAGCACTCAGGAAGCAGAGGCAGTAGGATCTCTGTGAGTTCGGGATCAGCCTGGTCTACAGAGTGAGTTCCAGGACAGCCAGTGCTGTTTCACAGAGAAACCCTGTCTTGAAAGAAACAAACAAACAAAGAGTTTATTTTCTCAGTTCAAGTTCGCCCTGATGCACAGTAGGTGACGATTTTAGGGGCCTCGCCCTTCCTTAGTGACTGCAGGGAACCACTGACCACTTCTCAGGGCACTGCCACTGGATCTCATTTCATCCTCTCAGCTACCTGATAAGGTGGAGTTATCAGATAACCCATTTTATAGACGGTGAGAGTTCAAGCTAATTTCCCTGGAACGACATTGCCTGAGTCAAGGGGAGACAGCACTCTGTCAACAACCTCAAGCTCGATGATCATTTCATTTTGGTAAGAGTAATAAAATCAGATGAGCCTTGCTAGGAGCCATTGCTCACACGTGCACCGCTTGCTCTGCGCTAAGGTTTTCTGGCATAATGTCAACATAGCTGGTGTGCATTGCATCTCAGAACAATAGAAACAACCATTATCCTCTGGTTAGCCACCAGGAAACTGAAGCCTAGAAAAGCCGCATGGTCTACTAACTTCTCCTCTCTAGAGATGCCCCCTGCCATTTTGTTAGTATTACAGAAGGACGAGAAGGCAGAAGCTGGCACTGCCTGGGAACCCAGAGAAAACATCCAGGAAATAACTGGGATTCAGCAAGTAGAGCACGAAAGGGCACTGTATACTGAAGGTACAGCATAGGCAGACATGACTATTCGCTGCGGAGAGATGCAAGCAGGCCTAGTGTGACAGGGATGTAGGGTGAACGGTGTTTGCTTTCCTATTATTTTCAATCGTTCCATTCGCTTGAAGTTGTAAAAGCATCGTCGTGGTGCCTCACATGTGGCAGAGCCCTGCACAGGCAGATTCAGAATTCTGTTTGGTATTGCTTAGCTCCGCTCTGCTCCCAGCCACATGGGAAGGAACCAGCATTTAGTGAAAAGAGAAGAGTCGGAGGCCCCTAAGGAAGGGTGCGGAGATCAGGGAGCCAGGGTGCGTGGTATAAAGTAGCCAACTATAGAATGTCTGGGCCAGGAGGAGATGCCAACATGGGCAGGCAGCAAGCAACAGACAGGGCAAATGGTTCAGATATTTAAGACTTGAGGGTGAGCATCGTGTGGATGTGGAAGAGAAGGAGGATGTGGAGGAGAAGATTGGTGCACTGTGGAACATGAGCCAAGATGCTGCAAAAGACACCGTAGCTAAGGAGGATCAGAGCCCGTGCCACAGGACCCAATCTGCCCATCAGCAGAGGTTCCCAGTGGAGGATCTTGAAAACAGGACAAGGGGCTGGCCTCACCTCCTCAGGAAGATAGAGACAGGCTTTTTGGCTGAGAAGCCAAGTAGGTATAGGTGGGTAGAACAGAGATTAAAGGAACAAGCTTAGGAACCATAAACCAACAAAACTGATTTTGAATTTTCTGCTTTAAGATTTTCTTTTTTTTTTTTTTTTTTTTTGGATATTTGAGACAGGGTTTCTCTGTAGCTTTTTGGTTTTTGTCCTGGTACTAGCTCTTGTATACCAGGCTGGCCTCGAACTCACAGAGATCCGCCTGCCTCTGCCTCCCGAGTGCTGGGATTAAAGGCGTGCAACACCACTGCCCAGCCTAAGGTTCTCTTTTGGAGGGAACAGAAGGAAAGGAGAAAGAGATAAGGTGAAGGGAGGAGGAGGGATGGAGGGAGCAGGGGAAGAGGGCAACAACAGCCCTTCCTCCACAGCGTACCATAGGCGATCAATAAATGGTGGCTATAGTTATAGATAATATTTCAAATAATTAGAAATGGAGGGGGCTAGTCACGGTCTAAAACTGGCACTGGGAGTCAACACTGGAAGTCAGACCTTCAGAAGGAAAAGGAGTGATCAGAGACCATCCCTGGTCTCCCTTTAGGGACCAGACTGTCGGGCAAGATTCATGTCTTCCTGAGATTTCCAGTGACCGCAATGTGCAGCTTCCTCCCTGGGTACCATGAGCTACCAAGGTGTGTGCTGGAATGAAGCATGAGTGGGAAGCACCTCGTTTCATCCCGGCTGGTGAGATCCTCCCTAGAAGATAAGAAACCCAGCCCAGAATGCATTTCTTCCGCTAGATCTTGGCAATACATTTGCCATTTCCAAACACAGAGCTCATGCTCTGCATAATTCATTATTCAAAAGAAATGCCAGCCCAGAGTGCACCATTCCATTTATTCTGGCAGAAGAGTTAATATCATGCCGTGTGTGTGTGTGTGTGTGTGTGTGTGTGTGTGTGTGGTTTCTGAAAGGGACCCACATGAGAAATCACTTTTTAAAACGTCGATATCTAAGAAAGCAAGCAGAGAGTTTAAAAGGGCCATAATTCATAAATCAATGATGCTACACTCTTGAGGAAGCGTTGTGCACTGCCTGCTCACCAGTTCCATTTGCAGCAAGCTGAAACATCTGTGTCTCTGTGGCTCCAGCAGTGTCCTCAGCTGCCACTCACAGCTAGAGGAGGCAAGCTCCCAGGAAGGCCAGAAACCAGGCGCGCAGAGGGAGGCGGATTTACTGCGAATCTGATCTACACTCATTTCTGCGAGGGGCTAAATAACCCAGAACCAAAATCTGAAACAAGCCACAAAACCAGTCTGAACACTCATGACTTCTAATCCCCCTTGCTTGGCATTCCAGTCAGACTGCTAACCAGTTAGCATGAGACCTTGCCCTTGTCCTTGACAGCAGCCTGTATGTTCCAGCTGAGCCCAGATCCTGGTTCCAAATACATTGGCGAGGGAAAGTAAACAGTTGCTGGTGTTGTTGACGGCTGCTGGTGGCCTCCATCAACACGGGGCTTGGCTTTGATAGAGAATATGGAACCTGGAACTGGCTAATGGCCTGCCACCAACTCATGTAGAGGTAACACTGAGCACAAGGAGAGGAATGAGAAAGTGGGGGCCGGAGCTCAGGGTTGGTTTATGACACCAGTGTCACAGACGGACCAAAGCTTGGGGTCAGCTCTCAGGCTTCCCAAGGACAGAGGTGGGGGTAAGGCTAGGCACCATTTCTTCTTCCTTACTCAGCCTGTTCCCCTCCCCCTGGGGTAGCTAAGCAAACACAAAAACTATACTCTCTGCCTTTCATCAACGCTTAGGGCAGAGCACACATGTATGGATAAAGCAACTATTCTTATGCCTCATTTTATAAAGAAAGAAACCCAAACACAGAGAGGTCAAAGTGTAACCCGAAGCTACACAGTCAGTGGCCGCAGTGGGGCATGAACTCCAGCTTGGTGCTGGGAGCCACTCAGTCACCATAGACCCCACGTGTTCTGTGAGAAGTGTAATACGTGGGAGGGGCAGCCTCCCTTGTGTTTGGCATAACGATGAGAAGTGGCTACTGATAATAATAACACTTACTGAGTTATTTGTGCCAGAAAAGCTCCTTTGTGCACATGGCTACCTACATCCCCATCCCCAACCCCCCACGGACTCAGCTCCAGATCCTGGTGTGAGGTGAGAAAGGCCTCAGCATCTGTACTTGCTAGAGCAGGACTCTCATCCAGTGCCAGGGCTCCAGCTCCGAGGGTGACAGTCAGCAGTCAGTGAGTGCCTTAAGCCCCTATCTGGAAACAGCCACTTGCAAGGAAAATGCAACCCTTTACGATTCTGGGGTCAGATAAACTCTCACGATGGAGTTCAGCAAGCATTGTCGGGCTCATTAAGTTCAGTTCTCTAGATCAACCGGAATAGCTTGCTCCCTCCCCTCACCCTGTCCCCCTCCCCTGCTGGAAGCCAGTGTTCTGCTATTAGGTTTCCTTCTTAGGTAGAGGGACTTTCTTCATCCTTTCTGGACCACCTGGGCTATCAAAAGGACACAGAGAGCTGGGGACTAAGTCAGAGGAAGCAGAAGGCAAGTGACTCTCCCTGCTTCTTGGGCCCCATGACCTCTCAGAGGTATGGCTACAAGCCTTTTCAGAAACTGCCGCTCCAGGCCTCCCCTTTGTCACCAAAGTGAGCTGAGAGCCCATGTGTGGGAATTAAAAGGACTCCGATGGCTGCTTGCTCGTCTCCTTTGCCAAGGAGGTACTGGCCTCAGATCTCTTGAGAGCTGAGCCACCACATTACCCGTTCCTCCTCCACCACCACAGGGGCCATAAAATCATGCTGCCAGCTGCTTGGCTAGAGAGGGACCATCCTGGAAAACATCCGTGGAAGGCGCTGGTGCCCAGCGACATCTATTCAAACATCAACTTCCAAAGTTTCTTGTGCCTCTCAACAGTCCTCCGGCAAATCTGTGGAAGATGAAAGCCGGCAGCCACAGCACAGGGTTCCTCGAGGTCGCAAGCACAACGGTCAGGACCCAGGCAATCCTGGAGGACCCTGGGCCACAACGGAGGCCCTGATAGAGTGGCCATTTCCTGCAGCCCCACTTCCTCTCATTGTATTTTGGTGGAACAAAAGTGTTACAGTGAGCAGCCACGGGGTCACATAGGATGCTGGAATGGATGCATCCTACAACCCTTGAAACCCTGCTCTGCGCCCTGATAACAAAGCTAAAAATACCACAGGGCCTAGTAGGAAATCTGAGCTTCCAAATGAGAGGCAGGAATGTGTGTGTGTGTGTGTGTGTGTGTGTGTGTGTGTGTGTGTGTGTGTGCGCGCGTGCGCGCGCGCGCGTTTTCTGCACATCCTGAAGAGTTTCTTATGTGTCTCTTTCTCCTCCCCCACCCTAGCTTCACCACAGCCACCTTGAGAGATTCTGATATTATTGGTTTATTTCTTCCACATCCCTCATTCAGCTGCATACCTAATCTGAGGGTGACTAATTCTCTCATATGCATCTATCTTGTTACCTGGCCCTCCTGTAAGTCCCGTGAAACCCCTGAGTAGGAAACCACTTGGCTCTCCAGCTCATGCCAGCCTCGCTCTCAGGCCAACCTCACCCGGTGCTATGCCTGGCTTAGAGGCCCTCGCTGACACTCTGCCCTGCTTCTCTTCCTTCTTTGCCTCCTGGGACATTCCCGTTCTCCGTGCCCATCCCAGCACCAGTCCTGGTACAATCACCGAGCTGTGCCCAGAGCCGCATTTGGCTAAGCCCTTAAACCCGGGCTGTAGTCCAGGCTCATGAGCTCATGGCAGAGACCCAGTGCCTCCCAGCAGTAGAAGCCCTGCTTCTCCCAGCTTGGGGCACAGCACCTCACTTTATGGCCCAGTGGAGCTGCTCTTACAGCCACCAGCAGGAAGATGTACTTCAGAGCCTCCACTCCATGGGCAGCCTCCACACCTATGGGTCTTCTGGTCAGGTGGTAACACCCGTGAAACCTAGACTTGACAGCGGGTGGGGGGGGGTTGGAGGATACGGAGACTGGAAGTGGAGGAGGTAGCGCCTATTGCTCCTCCCAACTCAGTCTCCCGAGTCTGAGCCATTCACTCGTTTGGAAATCTGGACTTTAACCAAAGTCTTTGGTGACTCACTGGGCACGTTTGAGAAATCCTAGCTTCACGGAAAACAGCAGGCTCTGGAACCAGGCTCGTGGGTTTGACTCCTAACTGTACTAGTTTTGTGTGATTTTCCACAAGCTACACCGTGTGAACAGTCTCCCCATCTGTACAACAGGACTAATGATAGTGCCTACCTTGAATTGGAGCCGCAGTTCAAGGGCAAGGTACTTGCCAAACATCCACAAAGCCCTGGCTTCAGTCCTCAGCGCTGCAAACTCAGTAACTAGCTAGCTAACCAACTAAATAACAACTAGTTAAAAATAGGGGCTCCATCTATAGGTTGTGACGAGGATTAAGTGCCCAGAGGACATGCAAAGCACTTAGGGCCACTCACTCAACAGTGAACCCCAGGAAAGCCTACTGCTACCATTTCATAATGCACTTGGACCCCCGCCACCTCTTCCCACACAGACTGCCCTCTTTCCCAACTGAACCTCGGGGCTGAAGCCTGTCCCCACACCTCAGAAATGGGGCCTGGCTGCCCCAGGTCTGCTTGGCTGAGGGCAGTGAGTTAGGCAGTGTGCAGATGGAACCTCAAGATAAAATGGCTGAAAGCAGACACCAGGAAAGAAGTGGGCAGGCACCGAAATGGAAGCTGGGGTAGAGAATACAAACTTCATGGATGTTGGTTTTCTTGGAAACCCGCGGAGGAGCCTGCAACTGTCACTTGAACTGTCTCGTCACTGTAGCTCCTTGGGACACATCCTCCTGGGAGACCTCACTAGGCATAACAGGAAATGCTGGACAGCCCAGAACCCACAGGGGCACAGAAGGCAAGGAGGAGCATAGTAGATACAAAAAAAACCCCCAGAAGACTGCAATTCAGGACCCTGCGACATCCCCGACTCCACACACGGATCTCAGAGCATGTTTGAGCAAGGCGCAGGTCCCAGGGTTAAACCTCGGTGACCCAGAACTGGAAGATGCGCGGTCCTCAAGTGACACAGGGAGGTTTGGCTGTTACCTGTCACAGTAGGTCCCTAAAAAATATAGAAGCACTATAACAGCTGAGCGAGGAAGCAGGTTCAAGGAGGCCTCCTTCTCCTTTGTCTCTCTCTCTCCCTCCAGGCAGCACTGGCTGCCTCCCGGCTGTCCATTGTTACACGGAAGGCAGAGGTCAGAGCTTGCTTCCTCGTGGAAGTCCACATCTGCTCCATTTCCTGGGATGGACTGATTGATCTCTAGGCCACCAACAGACCTCACCACAGGTCTTCTAACCCTGACCTGTCACCGAACGCACTGACTCTCAGGAGACGCTTCCTCATGGGTTTGGGAAGTGAAACCAAGAAGAACTTCACATAATGTCCAAACAACTTTGAATGAGGAAAAAAAGAAAGGTTTTTTTTTCCCACCTACAAAAGGCCAGTTCCATAGGCCTTCCTTAAAGCTTTCCTTAACGCATATTCTTGATGCTTACATCTCTTGTTTCTTAAATAGTGGTAAATTTTGTTGTTTTATGGTTTTGAGATAAGGTCTCACTGGGTAGCCTGGGTGGCCTAGACCTCCCCACATAGACCAGACTGACCTTGAACTCAGAGATTCACCTGCCTCCATCTCTAGACTGTTGGGATTAAAGGTGTGTATCACCGTGCCTAGATACATAGTGCTGTTTTAAAGAAAATGTGTCACTACTTAAGAAAACTAGTATCACTAACCATGAATATTTTTGATACAATAAAACAAGATAATACCATCCTGGGGCTGTCTGCTTTTGCTTAGCAGGGGGAAAGAGCAAGTCTGGATGTGTTCCTCGATACAACATGAACCCTCCATATCTGCTTTCCTTTCTACGGCCAGCCCTGCCGCTTCACTGCTCTGGACCCTACCCAATACCAGAACCCCCGACTCCGTGCTCCATGTCTGTGCAGAGACTGCCTTGCTCTGCGCTAGCTCTTTTGTTTAATAGTAGAGGACACCTTATCTCCTTGTCAAGCAGATCCTCGGGTTTATGAGGGCAGGAAAAAACAGCATCCTGACACAGACGACCAGATATCGGGGCAGGACAATGGCTGGTGAACATATATTTGAGCAAAAGAAAATGAAAACTGTTTCCTGATTGGATCCAACACAGTTCAACGTCACAGCCTGAAAATCAAGGAGAAATGAGAACGGTAGCAGCAGTAACCTCCATGACTTTTTTGTTGGTGGTGGTATTTTTGATACAGGGTCTCACTCTGTAGCCCAAGCTAGTCTGAAACTCACTCTGTATCCCAAACTGGTCTCAACCTCATAGTGATTCTGTGCCTGTATCTCCCAGATGCTGAGTCAACAAGGGAGACATTTGATTTGCAGAGCCCTGCTGCTCCTGCAACTTTGCTCTCAGATTCCTAGCCCCATTTGTACAAACTGAGCCCTCGCAAGTTCCGAGTAGGACGTAGAAGCCTGCACACACCCAACCCCTGAAATACACTAATTCTCGTAGCTCATCATCAACCACACCAAGTGCAATGCATGACTGGGAAGGAAAAAAAAAAAAGCAGGATATTGGGCATGTCCACATCTAAACGACTAAGAAGAAAAGCATGATCCCGGCCAGCACAAAGCCTGAGCTGCACTCTGGTTTATTGTAACTCCTGTCACTGGGGGTAGCGTTAAACAATAAGAAAATCAGCTCCTTACAATCAGGGGTTTAAACATGTAAATCGGTGTCGATTCTGTATAAGGTCATTGTCAAGGTACAGCAAAGAGAGCCACAGTTATTGACCGAGGCCTAGTTCTGTTTTCCCAATAGCACTACCCAGCGGTGCTTTCCTCTTCCTAGAAGAGGAATCAACGGGAAAGGAATATGTCGAAGCCTTGGGAAGGAGGATGTACATAAGTACGTGTGTGTGTGTCCATGTGTACGTATGTGTATGAGTTTGTATGTGAGTGTGTGTATGTGTATGAATGTGTATGTGTACACAATGTCAAAACCCAGCTGTTCTTAAAATTTTACAATAAAAGACTAACCATGGGGTAGAAAACTCAGGACTCTGCCTCCGAGGGAATTGGCATTCTTGCCACAGTTAATAAAAACCTGGAGCGTTTGTCCTCTGCCACCGGAGAACAAAGGGGGTTTTGAGACAGCTCTGTGTAAAGGAGGTGAACATCCTCCCAGCCCTCAGAGCTTCCACTGAAAACAAACAAACAACCCCAGCCTGATGGGGACGGGTGGGGGAAACCAAGGCTGCCAAGAGTCAGCCTTTGAGAGCATGCTGCCCAATGGGCCAGCAACGTGGCTATTTATATTTGTAATCCAATTTGGATGGGGAAGGCGTATAAGAATAAATTGATTATCTTGAAACCGTAAGAGCAAAATTCGCCGAGACAAAAAGTAATGAAATAATAAAGAGGAAGTACCTGCATGGGTCATCTGAGGGGATGTTTCTCGTGAACTGTTGGGCCCTGCTCTGCTCTCTTGACTCAGACAGGAGGGAACTATGGCTAGCTGAAGGCTTGCCAGAAACCAGATGCCAGCTGGTGGGTATAGGTTTGCCAAGTTTCTTCCCCTTTGCTATGTGCACAAACACATGTGTGCAAGCCCATATACACATATGAACACATATACGTATGCACAACATAATCAACCAAAAACACACTCAAAGGATTATCCGACAGAGGGTTGATTATCTCCAAACCCTTTATAGCTTCTGAAAAAGAAAAATCAATACTTCATGAAAAACAACCATCTTTCCCTGCTCTAAGGGCCAAACAAAAGCATGCATTATCCTGGAAACACTGGCCTTCTATCCTAAATCTCACTCATCCCCTCTCCCGTGGAGACCAGATCCAACACTGTCTTCCCACAGACACAATGGCCAGCATTGATTAAACATGCCATGCATGCCACAGTCTAGAGCCGCACCCCTGAGAAGAGCCAAGCGGGTTCTGGGGTAGGGGCTCTCAGCCCATTTACAAGATAAAGAACCAGAGGCCTACAGTTCCTGGCATTACACTGCTACCAAGTTGGGATCTGGACCCAAGTCTGTCTAGGATTTGTTTCATTATTCTTCACTGTTTCTAAGAAAGAACTAAAGTACAGTCTCCAAGATCGATACAGATGCCAGGAAGTGGCTAGCTATGCCTATGACTTCTCGATGGGCTACGGTCGGGCAAGAGGAGGCCAGGTGAAGCCCTGGTAGCTGAATCAAGGAATGATCCCTCCCATAGCTCAGTTCAAGAGACTGTAGGAGGCAAATCTACAGAGAGAGGGAGCTCCCACCTCACTGGCTGCCCATATGAAGATACCCAGTCTTGGTTGGGTCCTCTCTGTGGGGTCCTTGTATGGAATGTGAGGACAGACATGACCAAAGGCTGGGCTCCACTCTCACTTCCATTCACTGCTGATTCAGAGAAAGGACATCACTCAGCTAGAGCTTAGAGCAATGTCTTTAAACAACGGGGTTTGAGGGAAGGGGTCAAAACCTGTGCTCCTTTCCAACAACAGGACTGACACGTCTAATAAAAATGCCTGGTCCTGAGGTATCCCAGCCTCTAGTGAGCTCAGGAAAGTGATGTGGAAGAACCATGTTTAATAACGCTAAAAGTCCAAAGAGAATCATGTGTTCACCTGAGCTGGGACATCAGAGAAGATCCCGTCTCAGCTGCTTTATCATGTCAGTGCGGGCGTTATGTATGGGCCAGTGGTGAACAGCCCTAGGCGTGAGTGTCTGATCAATAGAAAACACCAAACACATTGTTTCCTTTTTAAGATGATAGAAGGCTAATCAAAGACACCAAAAAACTCAGTATGACCGCTCAAGTAAAATGTGCCTGCAGCTGGACTCCCAGGGTCTGTGTATGATGCTGGATTCTAGGTCAGAGATTAGGTTTTAAATTAAGTGATCTTCCATTGGTGTTGGGATGCAAGGTTGTCATGTGTTCTGGCAATTCCTGCAAACTGATCCAGGATAGCCAAGCTGTCCTCGGTGGCACAGCAATGTCCATAGCGGAACAAGCTTAGAAGTAGGGAAACAAGCTTTCTGGGGATCCCTTTCCTAAAATGGAGACATACTAGTCCAAGGAAAAAAACAAATGCACACCACTTTGAGAAGAGAAAGTCGTTAAACCTATGGTGAAAGCGAGCAGGCCAAGGGGACCACGGGGCCAGATGAAAGGGCCCATGAAAGGGCCCTCCAACCAACCGTGTGAGATCTGAGCATGCCTCTTTTGTTTTCTACTGTGCTTAAAGAGCAAATTGAAGGGGGGACATATGAAGTATCTCTTTCTGTCTGCCAACCAACAGCCACCCTGCCCTGTGTCACCACTTAATCTGGCTCAAGAAGCCCCAGCCTTTTGGTCAAGACATCAAGACTGAAAGTCCTGGTACTAACTATTGCTTTATAGGATATTAGAGGGCAGAGAAATAGGTGCAGAGATACTTGGAGGAGGTTAACAGCAAAATTTAAAATGCGGGGACTCTTACCAATGACTAGCTTCTTCAACAGAAGAAAAGGGAAGGAGAAATCAAAGGAATGGGAAGAAGTAGGAACTGGCGGATAAAATGAGATTTAGGGAACACCAATCAAATGCGATAGGAAGAATCATCATTTAAACACATGTTAAAGGTTTTTAAGGCAATTGGGAAAGTTTGAACACAGACTAAAGTTTGATGATCAAAAGGAATTCGAACTTTGATGGAGGTGGGTCTTGTATCTATTTGTTGCTTTCATTGGTTAATTAATAAAGAAACTGCTTGGCCCTCTGATAGGGCAGAATTTAGATAGGCAGAGTAAAGAGAACAGAATGCTGGGAGAAAGAAGCCAAGTCAGGCAGTCACCATGATTCTCCCACTCCAGACAGATACATGTTAAGATCTTTGCTGGTAAGCCAGCTCTTGGTGCTATACAAAATATTAAAAATGGGTTAGATCAATATGTAAGAGCTAGCCTATAAGAGGCTGGAACTAATGGGCCAAGCAGTGTTTAAAAGAATACAGTTTCTATGTAATTATTTCGAATAAAGCTAGCCATGCGGGCTACCAGGAGCCAGGGACGCAGCCCCGCCGCTCCTACTACAGAACTTTTTAAAGTACAATGATGCTTATGTAAAAATTTGGACATGTCCTTATCTTTTCAGATAGATCCAGCTATGTTTATGGAGGCAATGTGGGTTGTTTAGAACTTCATTTAAAATAATCCATTTGGGAGAACCAATGGCAAGGTATGAAGATAAAATAAGATCACCCATGTATTGACAAGGGCTGAAGCCTGAGGAAATGGATTTATTATACTGTTCTGTTTGTATATATTCAAAACTGTCCATAATAATCCAGGCATGGTAGTGCATGCCTGTAATCCCAGCACTGAGAAGTTGGTAGAAGGAACACTGTCTGTGAAGCCAGCTTGAGTTACATGCCAAAACCTGTCTTAAAGGGGGAGGGGAGCTAGGAATGTAGCTCAGTGGTAGTCTTTGACTAGCAGGTGCACAGTCCTGGGTCTGCAACCAAGAAGCAGAAAAAAAAAACATTGAAAGTAAAGTATTTTTTTAAAGGTAAAAGAGGACTGTGATTTGACTTTTTATGACTAATTATAAGAAAGCCAAAAATAATCCTGTTCAAAATAAATCACATATGTGTCAACATATTATTAAATAGTAACTCAGATTAGAGACCCCACCTCACTGGACTGCTGTGGGACATCACTGAGGACAATTCGGCAGGCTCTTAACCTGCTTCTAAGACTCTGTCAGATGTACATGAAATAATAGCCCCTCAGAGACTAGTAACCATAAGTTTTAAGTGAAGTTAAAAAGACACCAAAATCCATAATATATATACCATGGAAACACACACACGACTAGGTATGCCTAAATATGTAGTTTGCCAATGTAAGGAAACTTCTGGAGCATATACAGTGCTCTCTGACTTATCAGCGTTATATCCCACCTCAAGTTGAATACTATACGTCAAAACACATTTGCTTTACCTAAGCTGCTATGCGTCACAGCTCAGTGACGCAGTTAACCAATTATCGGCTGTTTTCCATCAGCTTGTAGCTGACTGGGAGCCCCTGACTAGCCCCGCGAGACAGGATCATCTGAGATAACGCTAGCCCAGGATAAGACCAAAGTTCAAAATTCAAACTAGGTCTTTTACCAAATATATATCACTTTTCATCATGCTAAAGTTGAAAAACTCCAAGGTTAGGAGCTATCAGTATCCCCAACTTTTAACCATTCATCCTGTTTTTTGGTGAAGGGTGCAGACAGAGGGAGTTTCTCCCCCTCCCTTCCTCTCTTCCTCCTTCCCTCCTTCTCATCATTCTTCCCTCCCTTCTTCCCCCCTTCCTTTCTTCCTCCCTCTTCCTCCATCCCTCCCTCCCTCTCTTTGCTTTTTCCTCAATTCCGTATCCTCTAAATGTCTTCTGCAAACACCTCTTCCTCCTCTATCTGCCCAGGAATCTCAAGAATAGTCATAGTGACTCCCTAGAGTCCCATAGCCAGCTGGCAAGAGCTCCTTATCCAGCCCCCTCACCACACCATGACACCTGTTGTAGCTCAGGTCGCTTCCCACAGAGACTTCCATACCAGGGCCTCCTCCAAGCCCACGTCACCTACCGAGCATTTCCACCCCTGCAACATTCCATGCCCCAGATACAAACCTCCCTCCCAGCCAAGTGGTCTCGCTGGCTACTTCCTTATACAAGCCTCCCTTCGACTGCAAGTTGGCCATGACCTGATAAAGTTCTGCCATGGGATCAGGGTAATCCTCACAGACTCAGGTAGCCCGGAACACAGGATATCTGTGAGGTCGCTATGGCATTCTAAGTAACTTAACCTTGAGCCTTGGCTCTCTCACTAGTAAAGTGGAGATTCGGGCACCTACATCACAGGATGGATGTGAAGCATTGTCAAGGAAACGCAAGTAGTTTCCCTGAACCTGTTTCCAAAATACAGCCACACGCACAGGAGATAACCCCCCAGGATGCTTATGGTAGGAAGAACACTGTGCCCAGCACTATTCATTTGTTGACGTATTAATGACAAACACATACTGAGGTCAGGAGGAGGAGCCCTAAAGGTCACATTTTGAACTCCCACTAGGTGGCAGTATTGTTTTCTTGTCATTATGCAAATAGAGGGGGAAGGCCACTGGGAGGGCAAAAAAACATCTCTTTAAAATGGATGACACAAAGAGAAAAATTCTACGTTCGTATCTCATAATATGGAATGGAGGTTAGCCTGAGGCATTGTACCAACCGGAAACCACAGTACCAACGATGAAATCCCATGGAGATCCTGGGTCTCTCTGAAGTGGTTGGAGTTGGGTATGGAAAACCAAAGGAGTAGTGGAAAAGGGTCACTGAATGAAGTGCGGTTCTCTGTCTCAAAGAAGCAACAGCCAGAAGTGAGAACTCTCTAGAAACCTGAACCACAACTTAAGTCTCCACATCTGAAAAGCAGCCTTCATGTGACCAATGGAAACAGGGCTCTCGGGGAGTGGGGTGTTTAAACCCCACAAACTACTCTCCTCCAGGCACATCCTTTCGGGAGGCTGATCTCCAGGGAAACATGGCAAGCATGGTCTGGCCCCAGCTCTCCACAGTAACACCTTCCTCTTCATGTCCCACTGCTCAAAAGCCTCTTCCTAGTCCTCACTGTCTCAGGACCAAAGCTGCATTTCTCCCTACCAGCCATGGGCATCAGGAAACACTGCCCACCACCATCCGTCCTGACTCTTCCCCAGGGTTGCCAGTGAAGAGGACAAGGCTACTTGACTCACTATTTATATTCAAAGCCACCTTCCAGATCTCTACCCCATCCGTATTTCATAATAAACACACCCATTTGCCTGGCTCAAAGCCTAAGGGTTTGAACTCCGCTTCATGACCAGCAACTTTAGTTGGATATCTGTGTTGTACTGTTGTTATCATCTTTTCTCCCCAAGTTTCCTACAGCTCGCTGAGGAGAGGACAAGGATCAGTGGAAGTGTTGCAGAATGAAGGACACCATCATGATGAGGCATGCTGGGCTCTACTATGAGTCTACAGGCCAGTCTTAAGTCTATATGAGCTTAGCAGGGTTACCTAACATCTCTAGGTGCTGTGGGACAATGGTCTTTTGTCCTGTCACTTGTATTATGTTTAATAAATGCTGATTGGCCAGTAACCAGGCAGGAAGTATAGGCGGGGCAACCAGGCAGGAAGTAGAGGACAGGAGAATTCTGGGAAGAGGAAAAGCACAGTCTGCAGTCGTCACCCAGACAGACAGGAGGCAAGATGAGAATGCCGCGCTGATGAAAGGTACAAGCCATGTGGATAACACAGACAAGAATAATGAGCTAATTAATATAAGATGTAAGAAAGAGTTAATAAGAAGCCTGAGATAATAGGCCAATCAGTTTATGATTAATGTAGACCTCTGCGTGTTTCTTTGGGACTGAACGACTGTGGGACCTTATGGGACAGAAACCTCAGTCCACAAATGGTGTCAACATGGACAACTAAACCTCCTTAAAACCTGAAAAGAGTTTAAAAAGGAATTCTAGACACAAAAGAACAGAGTTAAGCACGGCTTAACGCCATGGCTCCTTTCAGAGGTTTTCCTGATTAAGTGGTAGCAGAAAAAAAGCCACGCAGCTTTGAAACAGCAGCTTTCTGGCCCTGCTGCTAGCATGAACTCTGGCTCTTTCAGGAGGCTAAGCACTTGAACGGGGTTTGTGGGAAGCATGCTGCAAGTTACTTAGAGATAGCATGGGCCAACTGATTACCAGAATTGAGGTGATGAGCGTGACTCCCACCTGGCAGTCTCAGAGGCAGTGAACAGACTTCCACCATGTGGGACTGGGCAGGGCAAGTAGGCAGGGTCCTGTTTGCCCTAGCAACACTGTAGCATAGGATTATAAGAAGTGCTTAGCATTTTAAGATGCAGTCCTGGTCAGAAAAGGATTACAGATGCACAATAGGACTGATTCAGACAAAAGAAACCTCTAAAAAGTTTACAGTGCATTTAAAAATATATGTAGGCTTGGGAGAGAAAAGCAAAGGGATAAAGTCCTTAAAATAAAAAAGAAAGAGAGTAGTTGTGTGTAGTGGCACACACCTTCAATCCCAACACTTAGGAGACAGAGGCAGGCAGATCTCTGTGAGTTCAAGGACAGCCTGGTCTACAGAGTTAGTTCCAGGGCAGCCAAAGATACAAAGAGAAACCCTGTCTCAAAAAGCCAAAAATTAAAAATAAAAATAAGACAAAGAGAGTTTAAAATAAAGCCACATAAAGATGGAAAATATACATAGAGTCTGGATACTGTATATTGTTGTGTTGTCTTTGAATTGTATGACTGCTGAGGAAGGAGCAACAGCTGCTAAAAGACATTTGATTATAAATGATGCTGAATTAATGCAAGATATGTATTTTGAAAATGCCTTGACTTCAAAGTTTAAATCAAAAGGTATGTTACTTTGGAGAAGAGGTTTTGCTTTTGTTTCCACAGGAAATGAGAGGTTGTGGGTTCAGTCTTGGCTAAGAAAAATCAGGTTTGTCCAAGGAAGGCCCCCTGAAGAATCTCCAATAGGAACAGATGGTCCAGGTGATCCAACATTTCAAAGGACCTCTGTTGGTGTTTCCTCTGAGTTCTGCATCCAGAACAGTTTTAATATTGCTGGCTGAGATGATCAAGCCTCACAGAATATTCCATTTAGAACTTGACCATAGTTCAAATTTTTCTTGAGGTCCCTATAACATTGTCAGCAACCCCAATCAGTAGGAAGTAGCCTGGAAAACTATACCTGCATTCCCAAAAAAAATGGATTATGGATCTTTGCCATTGTTTAGAATGTTGGTTACAAGTTGTTATGGATAACAGTCAGGATAAAAGCTAAACAAAGGATATTAGATTCAGAGTTCTTGTTTAAAAAGGAAAAGGGGGGAGTGCTGTGGGACAGTGATCTTTTATCCTGTCACTTGTATTATTTTAAATAAACGCTTATTGGCCGTTACCCAGGCTGGAAGTAGAGGTGGGGCAATGAGAACAGGAGAATTCTGGAAAGCAGAAAGATGCAGTCTGCAGTTGTCACCCAGATAGAGAGGATACAAGATGAGAATGCCTCACTGATGAAGGGTACAAGCCACATGGCTAACACTGACAAGAATAATGGGCTAATTAATATAAGATGTAAGAAAGAGTTAATAAGAAGCCTGAGCTAATAGGCCACTCAGTTTATGATTAATGTAGACCTCTGTGCATTTCTTTGGGACTGAACGACTGTGGGACTGGGCAGGACAGAAACCTCGGTCAACATCTAGGACTCGGTTTCTCTATCTGAAAACAAAGTACTTACTACAGGGAGTTGTTAGTGATTAGATATCATGCATGCAGGGCACCAAGATGTGTTGGGCACACAATGGGTACATTATGGGCGTGCTTTGCCAGATGGGTCCTTGTGCAAGTCACAGCATCTCTTGGGATTTGCTGACAGCATGGAGAAGAGTGATGTAGCAAAGAGAGTGATCCAGAGTTTCTCTGAGACTTTGAAATCACATACTTCTTCAGACATTGCCTCCAGGGCTTACTTAATTAAAAAAGGGGAGAAACTGAGGTACTGATGACACCCACCTGATGCCTAACCTCCTCATGGATGTTTGCCCTGATACCTCCACCCCTGCCCCATCCACTTGCAATGAGGTTGACTGCCTCTGCAATGGTGGGCTCACAACAATATGCCTCGAAATACGTACTCTGAATCTGAGCTCAATGACAATCCCATTTCCCAGACATGCAGGGTAAGGTTCTGGGTGCATTTGCTACTCATACAGGATCCACAGCACAAGTAAACTGGGAAAGCAAGTCAAAGCACTGTTCTCTTTGACCACAGATTCTTCAGGAACCCCATCTATGCCTTCATATAGCTTAATATTAAACAGTTGACGCATACAAAAGGGTATTTGTAAAAACATATGTGAGTTATGAAGCGTAACAGGAAGAATTCCAAGGAGCTGGGCAGCCAACCAAAACCCTAGAAGGCAGTGTTAAAGACCCCACTGCGCTTCTCTCCAGTGCCGTCCTTCTGCCTGCCCTGCCCTGGGCAAGCAGTTCCCTGAATCTGCACTTATGATTCTCTCACAGATTTTTCTCCTTTCGCTTTGGACTGGAGTGGAATGTGCTCCCAGAAAAATGGTGCCTGTGCAGCCAGTACCGTGATCAGGAAACAGAACACACAGCCCCCGGAAGTTCCGGGTCCCCATCCAGTCCACAGACCCTGGGTTCTCCTCAGTGTTTCACACTGTTCTGAGGGCTCTTCCATTCCGTCTGACACACTGAGCATTCTCACACCAATGCAGAGGACATGCACATCCGAAGGGCCGCTGGCCCTGAGGTGGTAAAGAGTTTTCTTGGAGAATTCTGGTTTAAAGTGATCTATAACAAAGACTGTTAAGTTGGCCTCCTCTGGAAGCTTCTCCCCAGCCCTGAATTCACACATGGGCTTCTTTAAATAGCATCAGAATGTGATGGGAGAAGAACTGAAAGGAGGATCAGGGGACTGAGAGTCATCACGAAAGCCTTGTGTGTGGCTTTGATTAAATCATCTGAGTTAATATTTCTCACAGGCAGGTCTTGATTAAAAGCAAAGGGGTTTGCAGGCAGACCACCTTCAGCAAATTTCGAGTTCAAGAATGAAGGCCTTTGAGAAGAAGCTTATTTGGTGATGTGAGAGTCTGTGAAGTCTGCCTGTCTGTGGAGTCACCCTAAAGAAGCCGCTCTTGTCGTAGAAAGGTGCTGTGCAGTTATTGAGGGAGAGAAGCGACAAGTAGTCCTCCCTAGCTGTGCAGTTATTGTGGGACAGAAGCGATGAGTGGTCCTCCCTAGCTGTGCAGTTATCGTGGGACAGAAACGATGAGTGGTCCTCCCTAGCTGTGCAGTTATCACGGGAGAGAAGCGACAAGTAGTCCTCCCTAGATGTGCAGTTATCGTGGGACAGAAACGATGAGTAGTCCTGCCTAGCTGTGAAGCTTATACACCACAAAAGTGACGAGGCAAGTCATCAAGAATCTAACAGTAATATCTTTATTCTGGGGGCGATCAAAAGTAAGCTCAATAGGAGGGAATTCATACCTGGGACTGCAAACTCAACCGACAACCCATGACTAGTCCATGGAACCTAGAGGTCACTTTCCTAAACAGGAGAATTTCTAGTTTCATTCTTAATATTTATCCATATACACACAGATATATATAGCTCTCTCTCCTCATCAAAAAAAGCTTCTTTTTGTAACAGAAACATAGGTTCAAATTCAGAGAATTTGAACTATTCTCAATAAAGTAACTATGGGGTGCCTAGCACCAAATAATCCATCAACACTATAACCCCTACAACATAAGGCTCAGAGAACACACAGGAGATAGATTGTAAGAACCAGGGGACCAGGACCCTTACCTCTAGACGGGACAGGGAGGCTGCACCCATGAAGTCAACAATATGGCTAAGCAAGACCTTCATAATAACAACATTGGTATGCCGGTGTGGAAGTGGAACTATCACAAGGTTCCACCCCTAAACAGCAACCAATAGCTGCTGAGAGAAAGACTCACTGATGTCCAGGGACAAGATCCCTAGTAAGACATCCTATCCCAAGTGGTCTGCTCTAAACTCATTTACATACTTACAACACCGAATGGACTCAGTAGGTTATATGCATGTGTATATGTGTATGCTTTTAAATGTGTTTATAAATATATATATATACACATATATATATACAATACATACACATATATAATTAATGGATAAGTTATGAATTTAAGAGATAATTTGGGGGTGCAGAGGACTAATGAATACAAAAGATGTAAATATAGCAATCGTGTATAAAATTTAAATTTTTTAATTAAAAAAAATCTTCGCTTACCCCTCTATGTGCACATTCCTGATCACTTGCACTGTCCATGGGAAATGGCAATGTCAGCCCTCCTAGGTCAACAAGTGTGAGGTACTCATGAAGCAAGCATAGAAGGTTTCCATCAATGCCTGACCCCTGACCTTTTGGCTCAAAAGGGATGGAGAGTTTTAAGTAGGGTTCTAACAGAATATCTTGTCTCAGGGCCTTCTCCTTCAGGCCCCTGTTATACATGGATTTTGCTGTTTACTTAATCCTGGAAAGCAGAACTATAAATCTGTAAAACGCCATTGGTTAGTAAAATCCCAGCCCTGGGGGACAGCGCTTTCCGCACCTCCCCTCATTAACATGCACCAACTCCTCACATACTGAAACCCAAGACTGCAGAGGGAAGAGACTTTGGGTCCCTCAGCATCTGAGATGGGCAGGGATGTAGCATGCTCCCGAAGGAGCACATGAGGCAGAAGGGCAACTCTGTCCCTGTGGGACTCTATAGATCCCGGGTACATTTGAAACCCGGTGTTCTAAAAAGGCACGCATGATGGCCAACTCTAAGCACATCTACACACCGGTAACACCAGATGGACTCAGCAGGTTATATGTATGTGATGTGTGCACACTCTCAACCCCCCGCCCAGTAGCCAATGGTGGTAGTGGACAGTGTCATTTCTATAGTTTTGGAAGTGTTTGTTCTGCACTTCCTGTTTACTCAGGTAATATTATATCCTTCTTAGGTCTTTGATGGAGCTGACGATGAGACAGGTATAGGGACAGTTCTCCTTAATACCAAATTCAGAAAACTCACAAAAGAGATATAAACTGTATAAGGTTGACAGACATTAAAATTTAAGTTGTTTATCTAAGAAAATGTTTTGAGGTCTAAAAAGATAATTTTAGGATGATAATGTAAGTTATAATAGAAAATGATAAATGATTTGCTATAAAACTTTAAATTTATCAAGATAAGATTGGTAATAGAGTATTTTTCTCTGAATATGCCAAAAACAAATACAAGACACTATAAATGTAATTCTTACCTGATAATTGTTCTTATTGTATACAGTTTTACTATGCTAGAGTTAAAATCTTCCCTTTTTATTTAGACAAAAAGGAGTAAACGCTATGTAGTATTTGTACACTGTATGAAAATATAATGGTGTGACTAGTTTAATAAAGAGTTTAATCGTCAATAGCTAGGCAGGAGGCATAAGCAGGACTTCCAGGCAGGAAAAAGGAAGTAGGAGGAGATAATCGAGGCATACAGGAGACACCAACAAGATATGGGGGGAGTAGGGTATACCGAATAAAAGAGAGGTACAAAGCCACAAGGTAAAATATAAATAAACAAACAAACAAATAAATAAATAAAACAGGTTAATTTAAGTTATAAAAGTTAGTGGGAAAGCCAGGCAGTGGTGGCGCACGCCTTTAATCCCAGCACTCGGGAAGCAGACACAGGTGGATCTCTGTGAGTTGGAGGCTAACCCAGTCTACAAGAGCTAGTTCCAGGACAGGCTCCAAAAGCTACAGAGAAACCCTGTCTTGAAAAAAAAACAAAAAAAAAAGTTATTGGGAAAAGCCCAAGGTAGGACTGAGTTTCACAAATAATATCTGTGAGCTGGTAGCCCAAAGAATGTCCTACTACACAACATACATAAATGTAGTGATCTTTCACCTCCACACTACCAGACAAGGAACTATAGCTCATAGATCATACTTGTGTTCCTGACTTGTCAATGTATGATAAAATCATGTGTCAACTTTTAACAATAGGATATAATCTGAGAAATGAATATTGTGGCAACTTAATTATTGTTATAAACATCATTTAATGTGCTCACACAGACTAACACTGATGATATCACTAGACAGTATGATCTTATGGGCTTGCCATGGTTACACAAGCAGCCTAGGCTCTGCTGGTAATTTCCTATGGTATAGCTAATTTTCATGAGTCCAAATTCCTCATGTCAAAATGATGAATTCTGTGGAGGCCCAAACATGTGAGCCTATTTCCACCTTGTCTAAAGGTTAGAGAGTTTGAGGTTGCCCAAAATTGTTGACAACAACCGGGGCTACACATCCTGACCTAGGGTGTGGTTACTTGGTTCATTTGGCAATAAGATGGCCCATATAGTTGGATCTACTCCATCCTGACCAATGGTCAGGAAATTCAAGCATACTTCTGCTTCTTCTTTTGAAATAGGAGGTTTGACCTTGAGAGTGGCTGCCTTTAGGATACCTGGTCTAGGCTGGGTTCACTGCCTAGACAATAGAATGATAATAACTTGCGTCTCAAAGTATTGAAGCAAGTAACTGTTCTAGCTGTCCTTTGTATCATGCTAAAGCAGTCTTTTGTCTTCTTCCCCCTGTGGTACTGGGGCATAAAAGTATATGGAAAATTAAATGTAGGTGATTTCAGTCTTCACTGGAGCTCCTTCCCAGTACTATCCTATGTTTTCTGTTTTATTATTTTTACTCACATTTTCATGCCCTTTACTAACTCTTCCAATCCCCACGCCCCTACCCTGAGAAGAGGTATTTTTGTCGAAGCTGGTCTCTGATAGAATTCATGCGCCCTCGTATCTTCTTTGTTCCCGCCCTGTAGATCTGAACAATGCCTTTCTAAGATGAATAAGTGGGTGCTCGTTCAGGGAGGAGACCGGCAAAGAAAAAGAACGGTAAGTTGGCCTTGACCACACTACTCTGCAAACTACCCTCATGGACCCACCAATTGAGGCTGGCTGGAGAGAAGAGAACTACAAAGGAATCAGGCTCCAAACTCAACTGCTGGCAAGGGCCTCCATCTCCTTCCCAGTTAAACTCTGCCATTGCTTAAGCTGAAGCTTAGGAGCGGGCAGCAGCGTGACTAAGAAGAGAAGGAAGGAGCCTGCGGATGCTGGAAAGGAAGAACAGACAAGGGACCCAGTTCACTTGGTACTGGGCCAGAGGAACAAGGCTTAGAACTTAAGCTGAACATGAACACCTAGGTTCTACACAGCTGGCACAGCTGGCACAGTGGCAAGGGGAAAGGGGCAAGCATCTGAACTATCGTGGAGCTTTTGATTCCCAGGGAGTTTGACTTTAAGGACAGATTTGAGATTCAACCCAGCTCTATCACTAAGTGGCTGGAGACACTGTCATTTGTCTTCTCTAAGTCTGCCTTTTCTCCAGGGAAGAAGGATGGACGGATTAAATGTCACACTCAATATATGACCGTCCTGCTTTCCACAGCCATGGCTACCTTTGATTTTACTCAAAAGATGGGCCTGAAACCCTGGTGCTTGAATGGTGACTTCCTGCTGGACGTAATTTCACTCATTAATCAACTAAGGTATGAAAAGTCCGCTATATGCCAGATTATTCTTTGTACTCAGGGGAACAAGGATGAGAGAGGCTACCATCCTTGGAGAGCCTACGTGCCAGCAGTAAAGAAACAAAGTGCATATCTTAAAAGGTCCTCGAAGTTTCTAAGGCTATTGTCCTTTAATGCAGTTCCTCATATTGTGGTGAGCCCCCCAACCATAAAATTATTTTTGTTGCTACCTCATAACTGTAATTTTGCTACTTTTATGAACCGTACTGTAAATATTTTTGGAGATAGAGGTTTAACAAAGGGTTCATGACCCACAGGTTGAGGACCACTGTTTTAGACAGTGATAAACATAGGGGACAGGGGACCACAATCAGAGAACACTGTGGTTTTAAGGAGAGTTTTTAGGGTGTGGTTTACCGTGGGGACATTGATACAAAGCCTTGAAGGAAGCAGTCAGATTAGGATTGATCTTGGGTTTAAGAAGAGCTATCACAAAATCAGGACCTGCCTAGGACAAGAATTTAGTAAAAAGTTTTGAAAGACAAAACTACAAAATGACACTGTAGGGTTGGGGAGAGGAGCATCAGTTAGGCCCAGCTTCAGAAGCTCTACAAAGGCTTTGTTTGTTACTCTCCAGGAAGGCACACTGTAAGATCCCAAGCAGGTAAATAATGTAACCTAAGACCATGCCAGCCGGGGCAGCAGAGAAAGGTCCCAGGCAGAAGCAGAGACCAATTAGGCGAGCACTGCATTCTCCACAAAGATGATGGGACTGGACTGACATTGTGGAAATGGGGAGAAGGGGTCAGCCTCTGGACTTAAATCTTTCTTTGGTGTTCTGCATCCCACACTGGAATCATTTCAGTACTCCCTTTCCATCTCCCAAGGAGATATAAAAATAATAATCACGCAGAAATGTCTGGGGTAGTCCCTTGGACTTCAAATGCCTACAGAAGCCAAGCACAGATGCACACACACCTGTAACCCCAGCACTTAGGAGGAGGAGGCAGGAAGATCTGGAGTTCTAGCCAGCCTTAGCTCCACAGTCTCATGAAATCAACCTAGGCTACGCGAGACCCTGTCTCAAAAACAAAACTAAAGAAAGAAACAAACAGAATGCTCCCACACACAGAGGAATGTGTGAAAAGACTCCTGCTTTTAGGAGAATTCCATTAGCCTCAAACGCTGTGAGTATCTGCATAGAATCCATGTCTGCACATCTGTCCCATGCGGGACACACACGCACACAAACACATACACGCACACAGACATATGCACACACAGAGACAGAGAGACAGAGAGACAGAGAGACAGACATGCATAATAACAAACCCACAGCGTAATCTTTGTAGCAAGACACGCCCCAGCAGCCTGATTAACACACTTCTTTACCACATGACCATGAGTGACTTTACTTAACGTCCATAAGCCTTTGTTTCTCATGTGCAAATGGGGGGTTATAAGTTCCGATTTTGAGAATCAAAGCACAGCCGTACGAAGGCACAGTGAATAACATGATTGCCACATAGTACAGTTTCAAAACGCCTTCATTTTCTCTCCTGTGCTGAACTCCTGGAACTCAACAGCCACCAGACCGCGCAGACTTCAGAGGGACCGACTTGTGGACAACCATGAAGTGTCCTCGTTCCTATTGTTGCTTTTAACTATCCTGTTTACCATTAGGAAAAACAACTTCCTTTACCACACCCAGCTGGGACTGTGTCACTGTGCTTCCTCTGGTCAATGTGATACCCTGGATTTGGAGAGAGCTTCAGGAATAGGAGGAGCTGGGCCAGGGCCCAAGAGGCCCATGGGAAAGGGTGTGCTGGTCCTGGGGGCTGTGCAACCTGGGTGAACCCCTCGGGGAGGGAGTCAGAGTCAGGGTGACCAGGCATTCTGGCTGGATTCATAGATCAGGAGACAGAGCTGGAGGTCAGATGGTTCCAGAAGCCAAGGCCTGACTGTCTCCCTGGGCCTGGGACTTGGAAACACTGCCTTGGCTGGATGCCATCCCTCGCGCTGCCTGCTCTGTAAGGACACACAAAGGGCCAGGCCTGACTCCTAACATTCAGCTCTCCCCAGAGCAGAGAGAACCACGTGAGCAGAGGAGAAGGGACGCTCCGCTCTGGCCCAGGAGCTGGGGCACAGGAGAAGGAGAAGAGAGGGGACAGCGGAAAAGCTAGGAGCGCAGTTACCGAGGCCGTGCAAAGCGGGCCTTTGTCCTCCCCCCTCCCATGGGATTCTGCACTGTCTTGTGTTCACAGCCTAACATTTGTTTAAGAAGCACCTCCAAAGGGGATGCTTAGAAGCTACATTGGCATGATACCGCCACTGCCACTGTGACCAGGACAACTCCAATTCATCTTCCATCAGGCTACCAATCACAGGAGCCAATCAAAATCGCAACAAAGGAAAGGGCACTTGCTGTAGAACATCCCAGACAAGGACCCTACCCTACCTGCTGCCCAGGTAGACAAAATCCTACTTCTTCTAGCCCTGAGTCTTTCTAAGGCAGGCTTCCTGGGTGAACAGCATCAGCAATCCCCCAGTTGTCTTGGGTACTATCAACAATGTAAGAAGAGCGCCCGACCCGCAGAGCCTCCTGCCTAATGCAGACTGCTGAAGGGCACACAGGAGTGCAATCACTTAGGCTTTCTCCCTGGCATTTCTGAAACATCGCCATCCCCAAAGCCCACTTGGGACTGGTCCTTCTCCAGACTTCTAGAAGGACTGAACCAAGGAGCACCAAGCAGTCCTGATCTTCCAGGTGAGAAGAGAGAGGCATGGGGGTGTGGCAGTTAGTTTTCTGTTAATCTGTCACAAACCTTAACATGCCTGGGAAGGAGGGAATCTCAGTGGAGGAACTGCCTCCATCAGACTGGCCTGGGAGCCTGCCTGCAAGCCATCTTGATTGCTAGTTAATGAAGGAGGGCTCAGTGCACTGTGGGGGGGGGGGGGGCGCCATTTCTAGGCAGGCAGGTCTGAGCTGTCTAAGAGAGGCAGCTGAACAAGCCAGGAGAAGTAAACCAATAATCAGCAATCCTCCGTGAGCTCTGCTTCAGTCCCTGCCTCTGGAGTTCCTGTCATGGCTTCCCTTGATGATGGAATAAAAGCTGCAAGTCAAATTAGCCCCTCCCTCTCCCCCGGTTTCTTTGGTCAGTGTTCTATCACAGCAGAGGAGCAAACTAGGAGAGAGAAGCTAGCTCCTGGGGAGGCCACAGAGCATGCTCCATTTGTTCTAAGGCTTTTGCAGTGAGGGAGAGTAGGTTGTGGTCCATTCCTAGCCCCTTGTAACTGTCAATACTGGCTGTTCATCTACAAAGGGAGACATCGTTTTCTCCTCCGTTCCTGGAAGGACCAGG
Source organism: Microtus pennsylvanicus (assembly GCF_037038515.1). Lineage (NCBI taxonomy): Eukaryota > Metazoa > Chordata > Mammalia > Rodentia > Cricetidae > Microtus > Microtus pennsylvanicus. The sequence goes on along the minus strand of NC_134599.1, from coordinate 34,052,465 downwards.
AACATCCATGCCTGCTTTGGAGAGGCTGAGCAGAAAGGCAAGCTTTATGGTCCGTGACTCTTGCTACCTTTGTCTCCACCTTCACCCAAAGTCACATGATTGACCAAGAGGAACAAGCATGGACGGTATCTCAACTCCTGCTCCATGATGCTTCGTCGTTAGGAACCCGGGCAGTCTTCCTCAGGACAGTGATATAGTCTCTAGCTGGCTGTGGTTATCAGGGAGCATAGATACAGGGCTGTAGGTCCTAGAGGACAGGGCAGACATTCTTAGAATCATGGCCTTTAAAAGTCTACCTGAGGGATCTTCTGGGGCTGCACAGCCTCTTGTGGCCTGCACAATGAAGCCTGAACACAGAGGACACGGATCTAAAGCAGAACGATGCTGTAACGTGCTTGCCTTCCAGGCACAGAGTTGCAGAGAGAACTGCACCTATCCCAGAGAGTCTTTCTGGTTTAGGCCTAGACACTGCCACTGTTACCGCTCCATGCAAATGTGCCAAACTCAAACACCTAACAAGGAAAGGCTCATTCCAGGCCTTGGAGTAACTATGTCCACTGTATTGCTCCAGTTCAAAATGGGGTAGGGATTGGGGGTGAGGGGTGAGAGGAAGAGTCAGGGGTTGAGACACTTGTCTTCTTTAGCTCCACCCTTATTCTCCAGGCTGCTCCCCACAAAGCCCCACCATGGCCTTCTCCACCCAGCACCTGTTCGGAGGAAGCCCCAGATTGGTCCTGTGTTAGCACAAGTAATGACAAATGCTCAACTCATGTGCCCAGAAGCAAACTTTTGCTGCCACTCAACCGTCCCAAGCACAGTCCTCAGGTGGTGGCTGCAAACTTGCTGGGGAAAAGCCTGGACCAAGCAGAGAGCCAGAGTCAGGTCAACCTACTAGGAAGACAATTGAGGAAGATGAGGATGGGGTAATAAAATCCGAGTTTGCTAGGAAATGCATTCCTGCATTTCTTGCTCATGGTGACCCCTGGACATCTCCCCATAATTCCCACCCAGTTCCACGACTTCCTTCTTTCTTTCCCAATACTCCCTGCTTCCCCCCTCCCCTCCAGTATGTCTACTGTGTTCTCTGGCTTTGTGGAGAAGAAACACTGAATTAGGTACGGGGTCTCTGGATGCTAACCTGATTCTGCTATCCAATAACTGCTTCTCGTGGCTTAAACAAGGCACTCAGCATCTCCTGTTCTCAGTTTGCCCTGTTCTCAAATGGGGACCCCAATCCCATCACTAAAAACTATCGAGAGAATGAAACGCTGAGGAGGGTATGCCCCTCCCTCACCCTTCCACTGGCCCACAGTGTGCATTCAGAATTGGGGACTACAGTTTGGCCCTCATGGCAATGGCCAAGCAAGTCACCCAGGAAGCTGGAGTTCCACACATGGTAATGGCATCTTTAATGCCCCAAGCAGTCTGTGCAACTCTTGGGACCTTAGGGAAATCTGTCCAGCTAGGGACTCTGGAGAGGACAAGGCACAGGTTATCAGCCACTGGTGGTGAATACTCCATCCTCTCTCTCTCTCTCTCTCTCTCTCTCTCTCTCTCTCTCTCTCTCTCACACACACACACACACACACACACACGTATGTCATAGAGTCCTTCGACCTCCATTGTGTCTTAGGCAAGTGAGAAAGCAGAACAGAAGGGCTAAGAAAAGACACAGGAGAAGGAAGGGCAAGGCGGCCAGAATTCAGTCCCTGTCACAGTGGGTGGCTCCCAGAAGGTGGCTCTCTGGGCAGCAGAGCAGTGTTGTGCTCGAGTCTCGCAGACACATGCATGGTACCATGGAGAGAGAGGTCAACCTGTGGCCAACAGGTTCCCTGTCCCCACCCACTGGGGAGGGAAATGGCAGTGCCAAGACAGAGGAACCTCTCATTAGTTGTCTGAGAGGCTCTTCCCCAGCAGACAGCCAGCAGCCTCTGCCAGAACAAGGATGTACCTAAAGCCAGCCCCTCGAATCCCAAGTAAACACATCCCGCCTGCTCCTTCCTGCCCTGCCTTCCTCTGGAGCCCTTCCTTTTGTTTTCCTGCAGTTTCCAAAGCACCTAGGTCATCACCATCTGGGCCAACAAAGGAAAGGAAGACAGCCTGGCAGGGGAAGTGTGAACTGATCAACCCCTGCCCCAAAAGTCATCGTGCAGTAGGGGACACCCCCAAACACACACCGGGCATCCTTGCTCAAACTAGAGGTCACCTGATGTGAACACCCCAGAGCTGAAAGGACACTTGGAAGGGTCACTTCAAGCCAGTTCCCAATGCAATCACACCAGCCAGCCTAAACAATGAGCAAACTTAAATATTTTCCACCCACATTAATCAGCTCAATGATTCCTTAATGACTTCCTAAGAAATGTGTAAAGAGAAAGCCTGTGTTTGTTTTGATTCAGTTGGTCTTTTTCACCCTTGGGTTAAGGACCTCATTGTCTCCCAGGGGCGAGAAGCAGCCTGGAGTTTTAGGAAGGAGGAAGCAATACACTGTGGATGGGGCTGGTTCCTTGCAGGTCAAGAGTACAGGTGTCCCTGTCAATTTCATCATCCACCTAAGATGGAGAGATAACCTTAATTGCTGCCTGCCTAAATCACAGGGTGCTTGTGTGGTTTTGGGGGTTGGCACCACCCTGTGCCCTGCCTGGTCCTCCTTGGAAGGTACAAAACTCCAGTGATCTTCATGCAGCTGGGAAAATGGGGGGGGGGGTTCTCTCTCAAGTCGCAGCAACACAATAAAGGGAACAGCATGCATCTGAATTCTCAGAAACTGAGCCCCGGAACTCTAATCCACTCTAGTGTGAAAAGGCAGGCAAAATCTGTCTTTCTAAAACAAAATAGCAACATCACACCCTTAAAATAGAAAAAGCCACATCGAATGCTGTGTTTCAGACACAGGAAGCCTGGCTCCCACTTGTCCCATGAATCTGGATTGTCATTCTAGGCTGTCGTTCACTGCTGTGCCCCAGTTCAGGGACGAGGGCACCTCCGTGAAAGAGGGGGACACCAGAACATGACTCACCCAGCTGCAGTCCTTGAGAGCGGATTGGGGTGCACAGTGCTTTGATAGTGTCCACTCCTCCAGAAATCCCTAAGTGAAGGGCTACCGAGGAGGCAGGGAGCTCTCACCTGTGGCCAGCGTTAGGCGGTGTGAGCCCTGCCTCCTCTGCATTGCACATACATCGCCTGGGCAACCAAAAGTACAGACATGAGTGACTGACAACCTGAGCGTCATGCCTCAGTTGGAGTGATCTGTTCTCAAAAACTCCCTACCCTCACCCCAACGCCCCACACAACCACCACTCTCTTAACCACAGTGCCGGAACGGGAGGACTTAAGAGACCACCATGCACTTAGAAAGTTCTAAAAGCGCCCAAGTAAATCGGTGTCTGGGCCTGGACCCTTAGCTATAACCCTAAGATGCAAAGCACAGCAAAAAAATATAGATGCATATAAGACAAATCTCTCACACTGTAGGCAAACTATCCAAAGTCCATCGCTGAATGGGAAACGACCCTCAAACGGATGGGCCATTGGGAGGTGGTGAAATCTTTGGGATAGGGGCTAGTGTGAAGTATTTTGGTCACTGAAGGTGTGTCTCTAAAGTAGACAGCTAAAACAAACCTTCCTCTCGGAAGTCAACTATCTTGAGTAATTCATTCTAGTGCCAGCAAGCTGACAAACACACCTTTTAAAAAGAAAACAATCATATGGATCAGATGAGCCTAATGTCAAACGCTGGGCTTGAAATGATTTTGCTGAACTTCAGTCAGCTGTGGAATCGTCCTTCACAAGAGTTCACCAGCAGCCGTGCATGGGTATAAACACGCAGTCAGTCGTGCACGCACACACACACATACACACACACACACACGAGCCTGCATATGTGTGGCGTGTGTGGACACGCTATACATTACACACCTAAGCACAGGCACACATGCTCACACACTCTCCTCCCAACTCTGCCGCAGGGTCAACAGTCTGACTGGGAAACCTTAACAGCTAACAGAAAAGGCGGGGGAGACAGCAGAGACTGGAAAGTTCCCAGGGGAAGAAGGAGAAAGGGCTCCCTGGGATGAGCTTGACTCAGGGCAGAGATGGGCAAAAGCGAAAAGACCATCAACAGTCTTCAAAGGAAGTCAGTAAGCAGTGGCTGGGCCTTGCTGGCTCCCATACCCACAAAATGCAGCCAGTCCCCAGCTGGTTAAAAATGGGCTAATCTGACTAGAGAGTTTTAAATTTGGATTCACTGCCCAGTTAACCAACACATGGGAAAAAGAAAGAAAGAAAGAAAGGAAGGAAGGAAGGAAGGAAGGAAGGAAGGAAGGAAGGAAGGAAGGAAGGAAGGAAGGAAGGAAAAACTTAAATCTTATCCTCACAGTTCTCTTGCACAGTGGCCCAGAATCTGCCGAGCACTAAAATGAGGTTTTGATGACAGGCATGTATCAGTGGGAGAACCATCAGATGATCAATACATGCCTATAGCTAAGCCCCACCCTGAAGACATGGAAATGGGAGGAATCTGATGCATTCAGGACATCAGATAGCTTCAGAGAAGACACAGCATTTAGGTGTGCAAAACAGCGACCGATCAACCAGGGGTGAGACTCGCAGTAAGCTGTCTGGCAAATGCTGTGACTGGTGCAGATGTTCAGAAACGGGATCGGTTACTGGAGGTAGATAAAGGATGTCCTTCGTCTGGCATACGAAGGAAGCAAGATTTGTATAAACACAAAGCAAAGAAGCGCGTAATTGCTCAACGCCTGTTCCCTTATCCATCTGTTTGGCCCATTATCCAGACGGGGCTCTGGGTGAGATAAAAAAATAATAATAATAACTATTTCATGTCACTTCCCAGGCTGACTATCCCTGCTAATTTTCTTATTCTCTTTACTCCATAGCCAACTATCAGTTACTTAGGCTTTTAAGAAAGAAAAGAAGTCAGGGAGAAAGAGAGCGTGCTAAAGGAACTGTATTTCTGAGCTGTTCGGATAGAGCCATGAAAGCCCCGCTCATGAAACGCGATATGGTTCTCAGCTGACCCTTCCCAAACCATCCCCCATGGGATGCGCGCAGACCGTGTCATTTGGAGTCAATCAGATGTCACTGGAGATAATGAGAGTCAGACCAGGCTAGGGCACAGGAAGAAAGCATTCCCAAAGTGCACAGCTCGTGATGCAGCAGCCTGCCGAGGCTCTTTTGTTGCTCTGACTTCCTTCCACTACCAGAATTGTCAAACTGCCTGTGAGGTCACGTCCACCCACTGGGAAACATCTGGCTGAGAAAGGTGTGGAAAGCTGGGCCTCCTCCAGGTTCCTTCTCCGTGATCTTGGGCATCTGGGTTTGGGTAACTGTCTACAAGGCCTGGCCAACAATTCTGCTGCTCACCAGGGCACTGCTGTGTGGTACAGTCAACAAACAGTGCCTCTCCAGAACCTTCCTGAGACCCAGCTCTTGTAAGGCTAATTTCTCTGCTTTGAATCGGGCTCTTTGGATCTATTCTTCCGACAGAAATTTCCTGCCACCTCATGTTCTAGTTTCTGTGAACTGGTGATAGACTTCATACTATGATGATGTTTAAAGAGAGAGAAAAGTCTCTCTCTGTACAGCACGGCACATGCCTGGAATCCCAGCACTTGGGAGCCACAAACAAGAGGACGGGCGCAAGTTCCTGACTAGGGTGGGCTACATAACAAAGCAATCAACCCATCAAAGATCGCACATAAAAAAAAATCCCTCCTAAAAAGAAAGCATTAAATCTTCTGCCAGTAAAAACCATCTGCCTAAGGAATCTACACCTGGACCCTTCCCGGTGATCACCCACACAGCACAGTAACAACAAAGCCAGAGATGCCCTGAGGAGAGCGAAGACAAATGCTTGGTAAGCCCATCCATCTGACCTGCAATAGACCTTGGATACAGCTAGATTAGTGCCCCTTTAGTGGATTTCTGGTTATCATTCTGTATGGAATAGAGCTAAAGAGTACAGGAGCTATACCAGCGTTGAAGTTCTTTCTCCAGCCTGAGCTGCACTGACTGCATATTCTTGTCCTATATAAACACCCTGAGGATGAATGAGAAGAAAGAGCCAAGGTTTTGGATAAGCAAAATAAGGATGCTGAGACAATGCATTTTGCTAAAATATACACTCTTCTAAATTCTGAAAGAGCTTGAAACTGCTCAGTAAGAAATTGGCTAAAGGGAGACATGGCTGTGTAGACTTTCTGCTTTTGTAAAACAGTTACAAAGAACACGGGTAGCTCCAGCTAAGGACCTGGGCCCTCCTTCCTTCCAGAAAGAGAGGATTACTTGAGAGAACTATCATCTCTCTCCATCTTGTTTTCATAATTATTCAGGCAGTTCCCTTTAAACTGAAAAGCACATGTGCATCGCAAGCAAAGCAGACACGGCAGTGCGCTTCCCGCAGGCTCGACACTGGGCTTTTGTGACAGTTAAGACTGGAGTAGCAGTGGAACAGATACCTGTGATGTGTGACTCAAGAAGCCCAAGAAAAGTTGTTCACTGCAACGGAAAAGTACCCTGACCCATTAGGTTGCATAAGGATCTGTGATTTAATACAGACTCAATCCCCAAGTTTAATATCGGAGCGGGGCCATGTTGCCATTGACTCTTTCTGGTATTGTGATTTGCCACAATTCCTCTCTACCTCTCTCTGGGTCTCTGGTAATTCTCTAGAAATATTCCAAGACACTACCCAAAGTAAAGCAGTAGGAGCTGAGACTAGAAGGAAGAATGGGACCACCCTGAAAACGCACTTTGATCTCTTAACTCCAACGAGAAAGCCCAAGGTTGGCTTCTTGCTAAAGTCTTCATTCAGAATTGATGGTATTCTGCCCAGCCTTCAGAACAGGACTGGAATCAGAGCATGTATTTTTAGCTAGCAAACAACCTATTCTTTTCCTTTGGCTGATTATCCCCGCCTGGAGTTTGGGGTGAATGGAAGACTAAGCTGACAATGGCGTCTATAGACCTCACCTCTGCATGTCGAAGCTCAAGACTTCAAATTTCTATAAATGTGGGTACAGTCTGGGCACAGCCAGCACCACAAGGAAACTGCTGTGTTTGCCAGAGTATCTTCCCAATCTCCGGCATCTGACTTTCCCAGTTGTTACCAGAAGGTAGAGGTGGGGGGCTCAGGTTGAAACCAACCCCTGGAACTGCAAGTTTGTTGAAATAAGGTTCTTAGTTCTTTCGGCAACTTCTAGTTACCCACTGTCATTCCATTTCCCAGACTTGAGTAGGGCCTTCTGGAAGAAGCGGGAGGTGGGAGGTATCCAGAAGAGGGGAAAATCCCCTTCTGTGCATTAATGTTTTAAAAGGCAAACTCTGCCAAGAGCCGGGTTCTGGGAAGGAGCTGTAAGGGAGCCCAGGATCCAGTTGGGTGGCCTCATCTTTGAGAGTGGGATGTCGGGGTCAAGGGTCCAAAGTTGTATTTCGAGCATCAACAGAACTTCAGCCAAGATACTTGACCTTTTTCATAAACCCCTCCCCCTACCAAATAAAAGGGAAAGGAAAAGAGGAAGAAAGGAGTGAGTGAGGATGGCAGTGGCTTGAAGAGAACTCTGTTTATTGGATGAAGACCTCTGGAAGCAGCCCATGAGAGGAAGTGCTGCAGCTCATACCAGCCTTCCAGGGAGAAGTTCACAGGCAGTGACCCTCAGCTCTGCTACATCACGAGGTTCAAATGAAGCATCCCCTGAGGTCCACCACACCTCATGTCTGTAACTCAACATGAATACTCTCTGGCTGTACCCACCTTTCAATAAGCATTATGTTTTGTTTTGTTGTTAAGAAAATTTCTTCAAAAAACTCAGCTTTCTCAACTTACTCATCATGAGGCCCCCCCCTTTAAAAACTAAAAAGGAAAGCAAACAGAGAAGAATTAAGTAAAAACTAATTAGAAACATGTGGGTATATTTCTCTTAACGTCTCTCCAGAATATATGAAGAGTAAGGGCATTTCCTCCATCCAGGCTCGAAGAAAGCAGGCCTTCTTCTTGTGAGTGGTGGGTCTCAAGGGCTGGCCCTTGGGATGGCCAAAGGCCAGAGCCACAGGGAAGAAGGGTGTGGCTCCAGTGGGGTCCAGGCTCCGCATCGTGTCTGCTCCTCATGGCGATGCCAAAGGTTCCTTCATCTCCAAGGCATTCAAGACAGATCATGAGGCAAGAAGCAAGCAAATCACAAAAATTCTAAAGGAAGGAATTTTAAGTCTTTATATATGTGTTGATCTTAATGCTGATTTAAAATAAATAGCCTAATTTATTCCAAAGCGCTGAGTACCACTTTCCACTCCTAAGACAACACTGGCCTTTACACTAAGCTTCTGGCACAGAAGTAACTACGTAATCTTACTTCCGGATTGCTTACTCACCGAAGAAAGGGAAAAAAGCAGAGAAACTTATAAAATTGAGATCTGCTCTCACCCTACCACTTCGACTCTGGCACAGGTTTGAATTCACCTGGTAGGTGTGGCGGTCGGGCCTCCCCGCTTCCACACATCTGAGATGTAGACAGAAACTTTCATGTGATTAAACACACATGGGCCATACTCAAAGACTGAACTCTGGTTGCAACAGAAACCAGTTAGAAGATTAACTCGGTAATTGCTTAATCAATTTATCCTTAATTAAGGCCCTACTTTGGCCTTAATTGTCTGCCATAAGACGTCTTCCTTTGAACTAAAATCTTCTGCCTTCATTTCGAGGCTTTTAGTAAAACACGTGTTTGAATTTCCTCAGATAAGTTAGGGTCTCACCCATCTTATGTCAGACAGATGTACCTTAAGTGGAGCCGATATTTCCACTGTCCCGGGCAGATTCTGAAACTCTCCTGATGGTCTGTATGCTAAAGGCTCGGTCCTTTGGGTCTCATTCTTAGCAATGGAAAAGCTCTATCGCAGGGACACTGGGAGCTTCTTAGGTCACTGGGGTGTCCCTTGAATGGGATTGTGGGGACCTAGGTCTCTCCTTGCTCATGCAGTGTGCAGGCCACAGGACAACCTTGGCTGTTGTTCCTCCAGTTTGTGCACCATCTGTTTGAGACAAGGTCTCTCACTGCTTGGCACTCAACTCACAAGATAGGGTGGCTGGCTAGTGAGCCCAGGAATCCTCCTGTTCTAACTCCCAAGGGCTGGAATTGCAGGCAAGCATCACCATGTGCTATATGGAATTTTGTTAACTTTGGTTCTGGGGAATCACAGTCTGTCCCTCATCACTTGTAAGGGAAATGCTTTATTAAGCTGCCTACCCAGCCCCAGCTTGAGACTTTTCAACAGGTGTGTAGTTTTCTCTCTACCACGAAAGGGATCCAAGACCTGCTCTTCTCTCCCCAACTGAATTCAACTACATGTTTCCCCAGATCTTTCCTAGCTCCAGGACTCACTGAGTCTGGGCAGAAGGAAGAGAAAGAAAGGAGGAAACCTAGTACCAGAAGCCCTGGGAAGGTATTCTTCCAGTAGCATCCAGAGAGCTCACTTCCCACTGGTTACTACAGCATCCCATGCTGAGACTTTACGAGAAAAGTCAGCAAGGGCTGAGGCTGTTTGGAGAAAAGTTCCCAGGAGAGAGAGTGATGGACTAAGCAAGCCTACACATTTCCCGACCTCTGCTGGACAACAGCAGGTCTGGGTTTGGCTGGTGTGGTGAGGATGTTATGAGGTCATTTCAGCCTTTCCCTCCAGTGCAAACTTGGCCTCAAGTTGCCCAGCGGAAAGGTTCCTGCACAGATTTTGCTAAAAGGCTCAAGGCAAAATCATTTAAGATCTGCTCTGGACTAAATAAAAAAAAATGTCCATTCAAAGAGACAAAGACCACTCTGGGCATTATAGTCTGGGAGCCCCCAACAGTACAGTGGGTCCCCAATCTAATCTTGCCAATTTTTCATGTGTAAATTGGACTCATAAGTGTCTTGTAGGCTGCTGGATATATTAAATAATCAAGTGTGCTTAATAACTGCTCAGTGCAGCACCTGGCACCAAATGAGGGCTCAGTGGGCGACATCTATGAGGCAGACAGAATAGCTAGAACTACCATGCAGCTCCAGGTGTGCTGACCAAGGGCACAACCACACACAGTGACTCTCATAGACAGCCCCATCATTCCCTTTGCAGGTCAGTCCGAAGATACAGGAGTTAAGCAGGAGCCTTCAAAAGCAACACAGAATAAAAAAGAGCCCTGGTGTATGAGAGGGGAATTCCCTCCAAGCCCATGGGAATGCACCCTTGCAGCTGCCCAGATCACCCAACACCATTCCCCAGTGGCAAAGGTCAACTGGAAACAAAAACAGACTGAATGGGGACAAAGGCAGGAATTTGGGTGTAAATCCGAACATCATTCACTTGGTCACCAGCTTTCCCAACACACTGGAACCAATGTGGCAGGACCCCCAGATTACACAATCTCTTCCAACAGAAATAAATGTAAACTCATCCTAGTGAACAAAGGTAAAAGGAGTCTCAAATCCTTCGGAGTCCTCTTCCTCCTCTTCTTTCTTTTTTCTCCATTGATGAGACTTCAAATCTTAACCTATTTTTACAGCATTTCTGATATGGCAAAACACAATGGTATCTGGCAGCTATTCCCCAGAAGTGTACCAGTGAGGGGCACACACCAATCCGAGGACCCAGGTGAGAGGTCAGCTGGCAAGCTGGAAGTCCAGCTAACCTTGACCCTCCCAGATGCCTCATGTACAGGTCTCCAGATGGGAAACAGGAGCTTGCTGGGTGGTCCTGAAAGGAAGGCAGACTTTGAAAACAGGGAGACCTGGACTCGACTTTTATGATTCTTGGAAAGGACTTATGGGTTGTAGACAGCCCTCACTGTCTGCAGAAGGAAGGGTACAAACACCGTGACCCTGGGACAGAACATGGCAGCCTGGAGCCCAGCAGGGAAGGTCTGAAATCAGACAGGGAGGTACTTATCTCATGAAAGAGGCCAGGAGCTTGCTGGGAGCCAAGAGAGGTTTGGAACAACATCCCAGCCACCATGGAGAGATGAGAAGAGGGAGGAGCAGGACATAAGAGGAGAGGCTAGAGTCTCCCTGGGCCCGGGCATCAGCATGTATCTACACCCCAGAAACCAGCACATGCTTCAGGAAGCCGTGTGAATAGGCTAGCTAGCACACTGTTGAAGAGCTTGGGAACAGAGGAAATGCTGTCAACTGTGAAGGACAGTTATCGGTATCAGAAATAGTGCAAAGCCACTTGCTGGCATGTGTTCTTTCACGATTACTCTTTTTACAAACTTAGACTTCAAATTACTTTCAAACTTTTCGGGGACCAGAATGGTTGATTTCGTGTCTCAATGAACATGGGTCAAAGATTCACACTCTACACAGCACTGGTGACTACGACATGGCCAGATCTGGCATCAGACGTGTGTTTCTTTTTTGCCTTTGAGTATCAAGATGCTAAGCATCCCACATCCAATATCCAGACATGGGAATTATACATCACAAGGCATGGAATCACATCTTTTAGCTAAGCGTTATGTCCAGCAAGGTTCTCTCCCCCTTACAAATCTATTCCTTACAGGAGTGTGTTTCCTGTGCATTCTTCTAGAAAATTCTTCTGACTCATTTTCCATCAAGCCAGAGCCCCCAGATTCCAGATCTCGCCAGCTCAGCAGCCATCTGAATTAGCTCCAGTGTGTCACAGCTCCATGCCTGACCCTCTACGTTTCTAAAGGCTTTGTGGTGGTTGTGTCTTACATGCCAATAAGTCCTTTAAGTCAATTCACACATTGGAAAATGATCGTAAAAAAAAAGGGGAGGGGGGACATTTTCACTTTCCTTAGGAGAAGAATTTCCCTTTATAAGGTGATCTGTGAAATAAACTTGTAATTCATTTCATCCCTGCTGCCAACACATGCAGACAAAATCCAGTGTTGAACAAGGCCAGTGGAATTAGATGCTCTTCTCGTTCTTTCTTTCATCCATTTTTTTTACAGGTTCGGTTCTCTATGTGTTGGCTTTAATGTACAAAGTGGCTCTTAGCAAGGTGTATCCATCCTTAGACAGAAGGAAGCCAAGGTTCACATAAGAGCAGAACATTCTCCTTCCAGTGTCTTTACCATTCACAAGCTGCCCCCTTCAAGAAGCCTTCCCAGATCACCTCTCCTCAGTTGCCAGGCACTGAATCTCATCTCTACCCAGGTATTGCTCTTCCTAATTAGTTGCAGGGGTGCCGCCAGCCTTTGGGGCCTCCAAAAGATCTAAAAAGTCACACCGTAGAGACTCAAAGAGTAGTTAGTGCTTGTTAGATGGCCTCAGACAGGAACTGTGAAGATGCCTAACCCAGGATTTCCCGAAGAAATCCTTCCGCTCCTCCCAAAGCTATGAAGGAGCACGGGCTCAGACTTTGGAGGAAGATCCTCTCAGAGGCCCTCCACAGCCCAAAAAGCTATTTCTGTCTTACTCCTGAGATCATAACCAAGGCGCCTCTACATTTGAAGCAAAGGAGGCGCCTTGGTTATGGAACCAAATAACTAACATTTTATATTAAAGGAAGAGCCCTGTCGAGGCGGTGCTGCTTGCTACACTGAGGAACCGCTAACCTTTCCCTGTTCCTCTTGTCCTCTTTCCCTCAGTAGCTCAAGGGGAGGTCCTATTAAGTATCCCCAAGGCTGGGCAGTACAGGAAGCCTCACGGTGCAATTCAGCCACCCAGCTATTGCCAACCCGGATCTTACACGGGTAAATCAGAGCCATGTGGCTGGCTTCTTCTCTGACACATATGTCAGCTCCTCTCTTGGGCTCCCCACCCCCTCAGCCTAATATGCTCCTTCTGCACAGAACCTGGGACAGGCTGCCCTTCACAGTGGAACTGCTCTTGACATAGTAAATGACAGCCTCCACAGCCCACTGGTTTGCCACAGATCAGCACTGCCTTGTCCTGGTGGGTTTTCTTTCCACATGGATGTAGAACAGAGATTCGAAACAGAGGACGGGGGCACAGAGAAAGTCCGCGGCACAACGAGGAGTCCCACTCAAACCAAAGAATATACTACTTTCTCATTTCAGCAGCACGTGGGAGGGATGGTGTCTCTTCCATCTCTAAAGGCATGAACTCTGAGGGACAAAGACTGACATGTGGACATCCATAGCAAGCTTATTCTAAACAGCCTCGTTTAGAATCATCCAGCAACAATCCAGAGGCTGATGAACTGGTTGCTAGGGTACACTATTCTCTCTACAGCAGACGGTAACCCCACCACTAGGACACACAACACAACATGGATGAATCTTAAAGGCAGCTAAGCCAGCCGGGCACAATCACCGCACAGATGATTTCATTCCTGGAGAATAGCAAGGAAGAGGCAGAAAGCTGGGGTGGAGAGACGAATGGCGAAGGATTGCTACTGGGCATGGGTTCCTCCTTGAAATGGCAAACATGTCCTAGCGTTGAAGTAGCAGTTGCGTAGATGTGACAGCATTTAAAGCCACCTGATGGTACACTTTAAATGGGTGAATTCTATGTCGTAACTTAATAAGGTAATGTGCTATGTTGTCAAGAATGGGGGATGCAGGTGGGGCAGCCATGGCTGTGCTGGTTTAAATGGTAACCTCACCAATGTACTAACAATGGAATCCCCAAGCGTGCTAATGGTTTCAGGGCATGGGATTGCCAGGGTGTAATTAGGAATAGATGAGAGCTGATGCCTGTGTTGGCATTAACAGTTACAGCTGACGAGGGAAAGGGACCACTTGGTGTCTTGCTGCCCCACCACAAGAGGCCCACATGTTAACAGAGCGCAGGCCCTGCCCAGGGCTAAGCATGTGATCACGCTCCTAGACTTGCAGGGCTCTACACTCTGAGCCAGATGAGCTTCTAGCCTTTGTATATTATTTACCCTCAGGTGCTCTGTATGGAAACAGAAAATGGGCTAAGACACTGGCTTAGATCAAAAGAACGATGTAAAAACGAAACTAGCCTCTCCCTTAGAATCCCGTAAAACTCCCCACTGGGCCAACTACAGGAAGATCTTAAACATTTGCCCTTCAGGAACAAGACTGAATGTCGAATTAGTCCACTGTCATTTGCTGCCACAACTCCTGAGGCTCCACTAGGCACAGCCATATCCACGCCCTCCTCTCTTTTTCTTGGAAATGCTCTTGCACACACCCATCTTGTGAGATCTGACCCCACCCCTTCGCCAGCTTGTTTCATCACTTTGTTTCATCCTGACTCCCCACAAGAGCCCCAAGGCCTTCAGGTACATGACCTCCATAATGTAGGGGGGGAAAGACTGAGGCTCAGAGATGCTGCCTGGCTCACAACCAGCATGGCAAAATGTCCTGAGTACCTATGGGAGTCCACAGAGTGTTCCAAACCTATCATCATGGAGCCTACAAAACTAATTACATTCTAGCAGGAAGAAGTGGGGGAATCCCACACAAATAAAGGGATACACATTGCTGCTGTGTGGTGGCCGGGGAGTCAGTTTAGGGGTCAGCAAAGGCTTTTCCTCATGGGGCGTCATTTGAAAAGAGCCCTGAAATGTGTGAGGGAAGGAGCCAGTGGACATCCTATAAGGAAGACTGCTCTAGGTGTTGTGCTGACAGTCCCAGGCCGGGGGGAAGCACCACGCAGGGAACTCGCTCGCTGTACAGCTATGGGCATGCATAATTGTCATTCCTATTTTATAGGTGGAGAAAAGAGAGACACGGGAAGGTCAGGAGATAGAACCTAAGGTTACCCAATGCCTATGTCCGGCAGCCAGGACAGTCAGGCAGCTGCTCCTCTCGACCACGGCCTATCCAGCCTCCACCCGTGCTCAGAACGCTCTCCACTAGTCTCCTCTCTGTCCATTGGCACAGCTTGGTGGGTCTGTCTTTCCCCTCCCTCCCTCCCTCCCTCCTTTAATATTCTCTGCTCTGTGAAGGCCCCCACCTCTCACAGCCCCCCCCCCAGGCACTTCTTCTAGTTCTTTCAGCTCCGCCTCCATCCACTCTCCCTCCATAGGCTTAGATTTGGTCTGCCCTTTGCATCAGTTCCTTCCTCAGTTCCAGGAGGATATCTGATGTTTTTTTCCCTCTTCTCATTTCCACTGAAATAAATTAAGTACAGTTCAGAGGTAGGAATGTGTAGTTAGCGTGTATCTGTTAGGTTCCACACCGGCAAATTCAACCAGTCACAGTTCAAAATTACTTTTAATGTGTTTTTCACCCATACCGTGTCAGCCAGGTTTTCATCACTGGGATAAAAACACATGGCATTATTATCTTAAAGAACAGGCTAGATTTATCCAGACTCACGGTTTCAAAGGTTTCAGTCCATGGTCAGTTCATTCCACTGCTTTTGACCCAGGCAAGGCAGAATAAGTGGCAGAAAGGACATGATTTTAAATATATGGGAGGACATACATTTGTGTGATGTAAACATCGTCCCATTTTGTGAAAGAGACTCATGCATTCTTAGATTCTGGTGTCCTCAGGGGTCATGGCACCAAGCCCTGGGGACGTCAAAGGGCAGCTGCAGAGAGCTCACAAAAGCGGCCTTTTTGATAGGACTGACTGCATTGAATCCCCCAGCTACCACTTTGATTTTCGCAGCTTTCCTGAAACGCACTAAAGATGAGATGAATTCCATGAGTTTAAACAGTAACCCCAGGTAAACTTTAGCACATGCTCACACCCCACCATACTCAAGGCTGTGAAATATCCTTCAACCCCAAGGGTCCTTGTCACCTCACCCCTGCTCTGCATACTACCCCTGTCTCACAGCAATTGCTGTCTTTCTTGGTGGCGCTACAGAGTAGTCTGCATTTTCTAGAATATTTTATTAATGGAATCATGGAGCATGTCTTGGTTTTTTGGGGGTGTCTGGCTTCTTTCCCTCAGCATAATTATTGTGATACCTTCATTTTTTTTTTCCTTTATACTGCTAAGCCGTTTTTGGTTTGTGGATAGACTAGTTTGCTCTCCCATTCTCTCTTGATAAGCACGATTCGTTTTCAGCTTGGGTCCATTACAAGTAAAGCAGCTATGAACAGTGCTGTACAAGACTCTGCAGGGCAACGCTAGAGGTGAGTTATTACCCACGTAAGTCAGTTCTCTGGTTTGCGAGAGTCCGAGGACCTTACAGTCGAGATAGTGCTAGAGCAACGGGACTTTAAGAAAAGCCTATCCCCACCTTTGGTTCACCTTGGGTCACTACCTAGGAGTAAGACGACCAGATCAGATGGGCAGTTGGTGGCTAGCTTTTTAGGATGCTATCAAAACATTTTCTGAAGAGGTTGTATGGCCCTTACTGTCCAAATCCAAAACCTTGAGCTTCCCCATCCTTTTTAGTCCACCCCAGTATTTCCTGCTCTGTGAGACCACTAGCTGCCTGGGGGGCAGGCGTCACTGTATCTTCTCCTTCCTTTCTGCTTTATCATCTGGTGCCTGGAGACCTGGACTTTTAAAGCGGAGAGCCTAGCTGGAAAGAGGGACCTCCCTCTGATAAGCAAATGTTTATCTTTCTGAGTTTGACTTGCTCCTGTCAGTTTTCGTTCACCAAGATCACAGTCAGTTTGAAGAGCTCTGTTGCCACCTTCCCCTATGGTCAGTTTCCAGTCCTTGGCAGCTCCAACCGTGTCTAGCATACCACTAAGCAGTTCCAAGTGCTTAGCCTTGCCTTTCCAGGGTTCTCAGCAGCGAGTCTCCTCTGGCCTTCTCTACATGGGACACCTGATTTCCACCCCCTTTCTGCATCCATCCTCCGCCATTTCTAGGGCTCTCTGGGTCCACCAGCCATTCCAACCACCTTTAGGAAGGCTGTTCTGACGAAGCCAGCACCAAAGCTCTCCCTCCACTGAATCCAAAGAGAACCACTGTGAGCCCTTTCTGAAGTATTACCAAGCACAGGATGACTGGTTCTGGGTAACCATTAGAATGTACAGACCCAGTGCCAGGAGGATGGGAAGAGAGCATCAGCAAATGTTGTGCTCAAATGGCCCAAGGTCCAGATTAGCAATTAAGATGTGGTTACAATAGAAATATCACAAAGTAACCTAATAAAGACCATAAGAAATTTGAACTAACGCTAATGATCAGAGGGAGCTGGCATCCAGGCACGAAAATCTGAGGAACACGATACTGACTGATAAGTGGTTGTTTCTCAGCAGAACTGCAACCATCAGTGCCACTGTGTAAGGAGGCCCTGTTTGAACAGGGTGGATGTACCAGGGCACTTGGGACAGCCTCAGATCTGTCTTTTTATCGGGTGTGTAGCCTAATTCGCTAAAAACACAAATTCTTGCCCTCACTTTTCTGAATTTTGGGAATACATTTGCATTTACTGAGTGCCATCATATCCCAAATTTACAAGATGATCAGCATCACCATCCCTGAAGACGTTCCGATCCAAAGGAGGCAGTGACAGAAACAGCACACTAAGTGGCTGGCGCTTTCAGGACATGGGAGGACCACAAATGAAAGTGCATGGAGGCGACTCAGGCGCCCTTAGTGCGTGGAAGACAGCACTTGAAGCCCCCAGACCTGCTGCCAAGGCCCCCACCATCCCACTTAGAGCACCTCCACCTAGAGTCCTCCTCTGTCTCCACTTTGAACCTGTAGACCCCTCCCTGACAACCAGCATCCTATCCAGAACAGTCCTCCAGCTTTGTGCTTCAGCCCTCAGCCCAGCTTACCCTTGGCAGCGCCCTGTCGTAGGCCATATGGTAGTACAGCTGACGCTGTGTGACGCAGGACGCTTCTCTTGCCAATCCGCGTCAGCCCCAGCCACGGGTACACCATGGCATTTAGACTGCAGCAAGGGACCTTTGATTTGGAGGGGGAGGCTAAAAGGGAGTCTGTAACATGTTCAAAACACCTACGTGAAGGATGAGCAGGAGGCCAGGGCCTGGGGGCGGCCACAGCCATCACTCTGCTTATCACCCTTCTGGAGAAAAACCAGGCCACCCAAGTGGACTAGGTAAGTGTGTGCTCTCAGAGCCTGAAACTCAAGACCGTACTTCCCATCGCAAGATCTAGGGTCTTTAATGGAAGGAGAAGAGAAACCAGTGGAGAAGAAAGCACAGGTCCCAAGTCCTGAGAGCTACGGCCAAGGGTTTAAGAACTGAGATCTCTCCTCTCCCAGGCAATACAGTCACTCTACAAATACATTCCGACACATTCGTATGTACAGATGAGCGTTATTCTTTGATCTAAAAGTTGTGTGCCCAGCCTCTTTGTCTTTCCAAACAACTCATGGTCCCCCGCCCAGAATTATCTGATCCCAGAGCTGCTGCTCCTACTTTCGAGGCATTTGATTAACCCTGGTGGCTAGCAGGGTCTATTCTCAGTATAGCAAACCCACTCCCGCCTTTGAAGGCCGAGTTTCAAAAGAAAAGTACCTAGCAAGGAATGTGCACTGTGCCTTGCTCCCAACTCAACTAAAACTGCTATTTTTTTTTAAATTGGGGAGATGTGAGTATGGATTGAATATTAAATATTCAAATAATACTTAGACACTCTTGTTGAATTTGTTAGTTGTGGTCACGGTTTTGTGGTTATGCAAAAAAGTATCCCATGTTGTGGGAAACACTTGGTAGGGGAGTACTGGGATGTCTGGAAATGGCTGCAGAACACTTATGCAAGAATAACAGAACCGCAGCGTTAAAGATTTAGTTGATGGGATTATCGAGTTTATTCTATTCTTTTTGTTTTTATGGGTATACATACTTTAAATATTTTAATAAGAAAAGTAGGGGTGGACCCGCAGTTAAGAGGACTGGCTGATTTTCAGAAGGTCCCAGGATTGAGCCCCAGCACTCTAGGACTGGCTGGAACTCCAGTCCTGGGGGATCTGATGCTCTCTTCTGGCCTCCGTGAGCACCGCAGGTAGATAGTGCACAGACATACACACAGCCAAACAGACAGACACCAAGGGACTGTAAAGGAAAGGTCTGTGAGTGTAAAATGCACAACTCAGGCTGGTTCAACCAAAGGGTGGACTTAGGGCACCCCAAACCATAGCCAACGCAACCACAGTGGCCACAATTGCGACTGTATGTGGAAAAGACACACAATTATTCCTTCAGTTTATTGGGATACCAGTAAATAGAGTCCATCTAAAAACCCTGCCAAAAGGTCTCCATGTAGTCTCAGTCTGGAGATGTTAGGGGATGAGATGATCCCTTTAGAACTTCAACACCCTAGCGGTCCAAATGCGATCACTTCTAGGTCCCTTCTTCAGCATCTCTGGGAAACTGGTTAGATATGTAAATATCAGGCTCTGACCCACATCTGCTCAGAAACTCTGGGGTGGGTAGAGCCCTGAAGTCTGTCTTATCAGCTTTCCTGGGATTCTGGGCTCACCGCCCCATGCTGCCAGGTGACCCAGACATTATTCAGTGCCTGACACACGATTGGCAGAGGAATTTACATCCCCTATGGGCTCAGACAAACTTAGTCCTACTCTGCCTTAGTCAAGAAAGCTGGTGGGGCCGGGCGGTGGTGGCGCACGCCTTTAATCCCAGCACTCAGGAGGCAGAGGCAAGCGGATCTCTGTGAGTTCTAGGCCAGCCTGGTCTATAAGAGCTAGTGCCAGGACAGGCTCCAAAGCTACAGAGAAACCCTGTCTCAAAAAACTATAAAAAAAAAAAAAGAAAGAAAGAAAGAAAAGAAAAGAAAAGAAAAGAAAAGAAAAAAAGAAAGCTGGTGGAGAAAGAATGGGGAAAAATACGGCCCTAGCTAAATGTATATGTCCTCGGGGAGCATCCATAAACCTCCAGGACCCTCTCCGTAAACCTATGGTCAAGAAAGCCCTGTAAACAACAGGGGCTCCCACCTGCAGTTCAGAGGAGACAAACGCTATTAAAACGGATGGGATCATAAATGGCTTACATAACCCACTAAGCCCTTGCCTCAAAGCACACCCCACCAGGTCTCTCCCTCGGCTGGCTGGCGGCTTCCACAGGCATAGTGAGGTGGGGGTAGGGAGGTGCCTGGGTCAGGGTGACTTGACCGCCTTGCCTGCATGCTGTGAAAGATAATATGCCTGCAGGTGCGGGAGGAGAGAGGGGCCTGCAGAGAAGCCAGTCCTCCTGTTAGGATTTAATTCCTAGAATCACAGAATGTTCTGGATGAATAATAGAGATCACTGAAACCAGTTCTTAGATTCACAGACGGTGAAGGGAAAGAGCCTCAAAGAGGTGAGGTGATTGTCCTACCATCAGACAATCCACGGGCGCAAGAAGCCCCGAGTCCTGTGTGTCTCCATGTTGTGGCGGGGGGGGGGGGCATGAAACATGGAGGGAAGTCCGTCGGGCTATCTCTGTGGATATGGGAAAGATGACAAGAAGAACGCCCCCTAACACAGGAGTAACCCTTCAGTTAGCAGATGCTCTAATCACAAGTCTACTGACTTTGGATGAATTAACTACTCCATGCCTCAGTTTCCTGTTTTAGAACATGGGCCTCATGTTTAGAACATACCAATGGCCTCACAACAGTCGCGGAGTAGAATCTGAGGGAAATCGGGTTAACAGCACAGAACCGTCCCTCAATAAACACCAGTTATTGACTGGGAGAAATGCATTTTAATGCTCACTGTGGTCTGGAGGGAGGGCTGGGAGAAATGCATTTTAATGCTCGCTGTGGTCTGGAGGGGGGGGTGTGCTAGGAGGACATCGGAGGTTAACAACAGGAGATTTCACTCCTTTGTATTGTCAAAAATGTTGTTTTGGTAAATTTTCAAGTCAATTACATTTATCAGGGAGGGATTAATCAAATTCTGTCTCCCCAGCCTAGTGTTAAGGGCTGCGAAAGAGCCTCTTCAGAGAGCTGTCCTCTTTGATTTGATTAGAAGACCCAGGCTACACACACAGTAACTGGTTAGAAACCCAATTGGTACCTGACAGCAAGTAAAGATTCTATATATGGTATCAACATATGTAAGTGAAATATTAAAGCATAATGGCATGTAATAATACATATATAAATTGTGTCCCCACATGCTTAGCACTCTGGGTAAATGGTGGATAGCATTTTATTTCAGTTTCATAAATAGTAAGAAAACTTTCCCCAGGTAAGGTGTTATGGTAGACATAAATAGGGCTCTATAGAGGTTAAAAAGGCAGGGATGCCCTCGAGGAATTTGCAACCTAGTTAGGAAAGCAGATGTGTATAAATGGCCCCAATATGCTATGAGGACAATAACACACTGAACATCTACCAGACATCACCCACATACAGCAGCTCGGTTAATATTATTATGGATGAAGTATCGTCTCCAGCATGTATTTTATACATCTCAGAAAGACCTTAGATTTCCATGCTGTTATGACTGGTGAAAGATGCAGAGAAGGGAAGGAGCAGAGCTCTGCCTGGTACTGCAGAGTGGAGTCTGTTCCCAATGGAGCAGCACAACAGCAAAGACACAGAGACAGAAAGGTAGGGGAGCCCGGCACCACTGAACAGGACAGGGAATTCACACATGAGAGCAGAAATGAAAGAGAGACCAGAAAGGAAGACACGAGAGATGTAGACTGCCTCAGTGCTAAGTTAAGGGGCCAGAGCTCTCGACTCTTAAGTATGGAGGGTTGCAGATGTTTCTAGAAGGAAGGAGTGATTTAGTCAGCACTGATCTGGTGGCAATATTCAGGCCTACTCTGATGGAGGATGGAAAGGAGAAAGACCATTGAAGGGCCTCCATGATTGCCTTGTGAACAGTGTGGGCACAGACTACATACTGGCACTAAATACTCACCAAGCACAAGGTATTAATCCACTCTGGGTAACTCCTATCCCATAGGCACGCACTGCTCTAAATATCCCCATTGTTCTCCTCCTTGGTCCGCAGAAGTGATGTATTATATCTCCATCTCACAGAGCATACAAACCAAGGCAAAGCAATAATAACTTGTCCAAGATCCCCCAAACAAGGAGTGCCCCCGAAAGCTCAAAGATGGCATATGATTTTCCCAGGTAGTTGCTTAGCTCACTGGCTCTGGTCCCAAAGGTGGATTCATCTTGGGACTCAGCTCCCGAGACTGTAGTACTACTCCCACCCCAGTTAAAAAAAAATTAAAAACAAACAAACAAACAACAACTTGGGAAAGAGGAAGCAGGGGTGTTAAATTAATGGCACATGAGACTGTAGATTGTATGAGCCCATCTACAGAATACTAAAACTCTGTAAACAGAAACCAGGACAGAAAGTAGATTAAATTTCCCAAAAACGGGAAGGGCAGATGGGGATGGCTGCTTAAGGAGTGAAGGGTTTCCTTTCGGGGTAATGAAAACCTTCTGGGGCCGGACAATAGTGAGGTTTATAAAATATATCTAGCATATGCCTAGGCATAGGGGCAGAGGAGTCAGTGAAGAAAATATATTATCCACCATGTGTTCCTGGCAACCTAGAAACTCACTCAGCCATGCTAGAGAGACTGTAGGCAAGCACGGCTTCCTGTAATATGGAAGGTGTGTTCTTCCTAGAAAGAGCCATATCCTTTCACACAAGTCTTGGCCTCTTGGATATCTACGGGAGGATGTTGGGGGAAGTTGTCAAAAGCATTTCTTCTGTTTTCCTTGGTGAACCTATGTCCCATTTTCTAATGAAAAGGAAGCTTAGTGCAGGATGGAAGAGCAAAGAAGGGGACAATATGGAGCACATCAAGTCTGGACCCCATAAGTCTCTAAGCAGAGACTCGGGGGACCTGCTTTGCCCCATCACCGGTGACACCTCCACCTTATGTCATTTTCAAGTACACACACACACACACACACACAAACTAAGTCAATTAAAGTGTTCAAAAGCTACCCATTATTTAACGCTCATTATCCACACAACTTTTAAAACAGACAATTCACAGTGTTTGAATGTCAGTCCGTGCCTAGTGGAATCTCTCTTCAAAGCGAATAATAGCCTCTTAGTTCATATCAGGCATCCGTCCAAGTAGCTGAGCCATGTCTTGTATCAGGATACATCTGTGGAGTGCCAAGCCACATGCTACAGATGATCATTCAATTCCCCAATAAATGAAGACGCAAGGGCTAGGAGAACTCATGACCCAAGGATCACTGTAAGATTTGCAGCCTATTTCCTTCATAAATATATTTTGCTCATCAAGGACTGCCTCCCATCCTCTTGTCCAGCATGAAGGCTGTCCTGCCCCGACTTCTTCTGTATCAAGTTGATAAATGCAGATGTCCTTCTTGGAGAAGACCTGAGCTTATGTGATGAAGACACCAGAGCCTCTGCCTTCCCCATGAAGGTGAACCAAGCCCCTGGGGTACCCTAGTCATGCTGAGATCCACCCTTCGAAAAATGCATTTTGTAGCCAGAGATGCTGCCACAGCTGTTAACCAGGCAAAAGAGTTTCTTTAAGGAAATCCAGACAAGAAGAATGAGGCGTACCACATGTGTGAGGTTCCCCCTGCACCCTCTCATGCAGCCTGCAGGTCTGGCAGGGTGGAGAGGCAGAGGACTGTCTCACTCATCTTAGCTCTGCCACTTGGTAGGCACAGGGAGCACAAGCATTCACATAGAGCAGCCAGGTAAACCTCTGTAATCCCAATGCTAGAGATGCGGAGAGAGACTGGAGCATCTGTGGGGTTTGCTGGCCACCAAGCTCAATCAGTTAGTTCCAGATACACTGAGATCCTGTCTCAAAGGAGGTGAAGAACTCCTGAGGAACCTCCCCCCCCCTCTCTCTCATTTTCTTTCTCTTTCTGTCTCTGCCCCTCTTTCTCTGTCTCCCTCATAACAACAGTAAGGTTTTTTTTTTTTTTTTTTGCTGTGTGTATCTTACATTGCTTTAAAATTAGAGAAAAAATAGCTACCAGTTGCTTCAGACTTTGTGCTATGAAGATGTAAGAGAATAAGAAACAAATGTCTTGGACTCCAGAGGTTCCAGTCTCAGAGGGAACGAGATGAGTTCACATGCAAAATGAGGCAGGGTCAGATCCGATATAGGTCAGCACTAGAGAAATCAGAGAAGCATGTAATCAGTGAGCTGCGAGGTGGGAGACTCTGGGAGGCAACAGAACCAAAGCATGGACGGTAAGAAGAGTGGAAGAGCTTGGGCAGGGATAGAGGGGAGCATTCCAGGCCTTGGACCAGGAGAGGAAGCTTAGGGGAAGGAATTTGATGACATGTTCCTGAGACAATGAGGAAGTCTTTCTCCCTGGGGAGAAGGCGTGTGAAGCAATCACTGAAGAGGACTGGAGGAGTGGCTTGGTGGTTAAGTGCATCAGCTAGTCTTCCAGAGGACTCAGGTTCTATTCCCAGCACTCAATGGCAACTCATGAAGCATCACTAACTCCAATCCCAGGGGATCTGGAGCCTTCTTTTGGCATCCACAGCTACCAGTCACACACAGGGCACATATAAGCAGGCAAAATACTCATACATAAAATAAAATTTTTTTTTTTAATTTTAAAAGACATCACTGGGGAAAGCAGGAAAGAGGTAGAGTATGCATTCTAGTAAGAGCTGGGTGAGTTGTCTCTGTAGTGCTACAAGAAAGAGGGCACTGGATGCCATGGAGAAGGTTTATGGTGCCTGGTCTGAATAGAGCTCAATTCACTATGCCCAGATACACGCCATCAAAGTGCAGGCATGCGCAGTCACATTTCTACAAGACACTGACATGAAGAGTGGGAGGAGCTGGTGGGTCACACACGAGATGAAGCCACACCTGATTTTCCAAACACAGAGAGGAGACTTTGTTTTCACGGTAGGGTTCTCTGTGTAGCCCTGGCTCTCTTAGAACGCGCTCTGTAGACCAGGCTGGCCTCAAACTCATGGATTTGCCTGTCTCTGCATCCTGAGTCCTGGGATTAAAGATGTGCACTGCCATCACCTGGCAGTTTTATTTCTTGCTCTACAAACGTTAACTAAACACCCACTGTGTGCCTTCCAGACACCGAGGACGGCAAGCTTGCTGAAGTAGCTGGTTCTGGGAGCGGAGGTATGAAAAGCACACACATGACCATCCAAGTCTTCGCTTAGAGGAGAGGTATGTGTGTCAGGGGCTGCAGGGATAACCTAAGGATCCTCAGACATACAGAGCTAGATACAGCTAAGAGTTTTCATTGCATATACAGATCAAGGCCATAAGAAAGAAAAAGACAGGAGAATAAAGGAGAGGCAAGAGGGCAGGGACAGAGATAGAAGTATTTAGGACCATTGTCTGAGTTCCTTCAGTTCCATTGTCTGGCTTCTTTAAGCTATCATTATGGGGGCACACAGTTGTCATACTCATTTATGAATGACGGGGAAACCCCCTAGCATAGTGAAAGTCTGAAAGTTCATGGATTCTATCTGTAGTGACCACACAGGCCATCCATTTGACTTAGTACAGTGGCCTGAGCTAGAAAGGATGCAAATGTGGTGGAGAAAAGGGAGATGCCACCTAACAAGCTAAAACCCAGAAATCAGAACTCTGTGACGGCATTCAGGTTTCTCCATCTTGCCTCTGTGCAGATACTGGGATGCTTGAGGTTGGGCCACACGTGTTACCCGTGTCTACGGAGACACATACAGAAGGTGGGTCATGCCCCACTGTCTGCCTCCTTGGCATCCCACCAGCCTCCAGAGACAAAAGGACTGACGTTATGGAGTAAAATGAGGACATTTTCAATCTCATGCCCGGTTCCATTTGAGGGCAGAAATGGGCTCACATCACAAACAGAGAAGCTGGTCCTTCTCATCCTTCCATCTCAACAAGAAAGCATCCTAAATCACAGCCAGGTTCAGAGCTCAGATCTCTATATGACTGGTAGGGATGCCTGCAGGGTGCAAGAGAGAAAAGATTGGTTAGATCCGAAATGAGAAGAGAAACAAACACTGAGCAGATGGGGAAAGAGCTTCACGGGACTGTCAGAACAGAGGGACTGTTCATCCATCTTGTGGGCCTCCTTCCGAGGGCCTTCTACCCTCCTGCCTGCATTGCTACAGGAAGGAGGAGAGCATGCAGGATAGTGTTTTCTAAAATGACTGGGACAGGAGCTATAGTAAGATGCTACTACGCTCTTGCCCTGCAAGGCTTGCCTCCCTCACCCCTCCTTAGCACCCTGCACAGCTGCCCGAAACTCAGATCAATATGGCTCATTCTTTTGAGTTAAACCAGGGGGCAGTCTCCTGAAACTCTTGGAGAAACAGATTCTAGGGCATGGCCTGAAAAAAGAAACACCAGGATTAAAGAAGCAGGCCAGTCAGTTTAAAAACCCTTCACGTGACTCTGATGTGTGGCCAGAATCGAAAGGAAAACGTCGCCTTCTCTAGAAAAGGTTTTTGGAAAACAATCCTAGTGGACTGTTCATGAGAGAATCCCAGTAACAATCACTACCACTAAGAGCCGCCCAGGGTTCTGGTCCTGAGCTTGAACTTGGTGAATTTAATGTCTGCTACTTCTCATAACCCTCGCAGTGATAGCATCATTCCCTTTCAAAGACAAACAGTCAACTCTTAGAAGCATCGAGCAGTCACCCAAGGTTGCTTGGAGAGGAGCTCTTCAGTATGGTTCAGGATTTGAACCCAGGGCCATCTGCTTCTTTCCCATATGTCATTTTTATTGCTCTCACTATCTACAAAACAATAACAGTCAAATCCACAATCCACTCAGCTCCCAGGGTCAGGCTTCTTCCTGTATGTCCAGGTCTCCGCGCCCTTTACCAGGCCCAGGGATGAGGTCATTCTAGCCAAGCCAGTTTTCTCCGTCTGTGGCTCACAAGCTGACAAAACATCTGTGGGGACCAGAACCGGAATCAGGCTCTATGGATGTGTTGGCTCAAACTCTCTGGACTAAACACAGTCTGAAAGGTCTCCTGCTTGGGGGCAAAGTTTTGAAAGAAGCATTGGAGGGGGAGGAGGTACCCACGCCCACAATACGGATATGAGGAATAAATAAATGTATACAGATGTGGCCAGGCCAGTTGGGAGCTGAA
Organism: Microtus pennsylvanicus; assembly: GCF_037038515.1. NCBI lineage: Eukaryota > Metazoa > Chordata > Mammalia > Rodentia > Cricetidae > Microtus > Microtus pennsylvanicus. The sequence continues at coordinate 34,025,575 of NC_134599.1, read as the reverse complement.
AGATAAAGCAGAACTGGCTCGGTGGGAAGGGATGAGCTAACTTCCTACATTAGCCCCTCCTGGTTCCCTTCTCCTTAGCAACTTCAAAGACAGCAAAGCACCAGCGTAACCTTGGAGGCTCTCAGATCTCTGTGGGTGAAGGATGGGACAGACAGTAAGGAGAAGGACGTCCACCAAGCTGTCCTTTTCACTGAGGCATTACTGACAGGTGAAACATGATTTACTCATGGCGGATATACACTAAGATGTCTGAAAACACACACACCTAGCAGGGTGTGGTGGCACACACCTTGGATCTAAACACTGGGGAGGGAGAGGCAGGAGGATCTTTGTGAGTTTGAGGCCAACCTGGACTACCAAGTGAATTCCAGGACAAAGATACACAGAGAAACCCTGTGTCGAACAAAATAAACAAACCAAACCAAACTAAACTAACCAAACAAATAAACGAAACACTTTAGACATCATCACCTCCTAAATGCTAACAGCACTACCGGACCTCGCTACCCTCTTCTTGCCATCCCGATTCTTAAGGTATATTCTCTCGGCAAGTTTCAAACACGCCGTACACCATTTTTAGCTATAATTGCCATGCTGCTCACTGGGTCTCCAGAATTTATTTATCTAATAATCCCAGGTTCACACCCTTTGACCAACATCTCTCATTCACAACTTCCCGAGCCCCCAAAACTCCATTCTACTCAATGTCTACAACTCTGTTATTTCTCTAGTCTACACATGAGAGACTACACAGACTTTATTTTCCAATGAATGAATTATTTTAGCGTGCACAACAACAACAGGGTTTGTCCCTACTGTCATGATACTTCACGGTCTACACGTACCACATTTCTTTATCTACCAACACTTGGGGTGTGTTCACGTGACAGTGCAGAGTCCTAGAAGTGCTGGATAATATGGAAAGTCTATTTTAAGCTTTTATGTAAAGCTTTTGAAGGCGCATCCATTCTTACTTCTCCATAACGGCGCTGCCAAGTACATTCCCGCCAACACTGTTGAAAGGCCTCCTTTCCGCTGCATCTCATCCAGCACGTCATCTTTTTGCCAGCAGCACCCCAACAGGTGTGATGTGGTCATGCTCCATGATTTTAATTTGCATTTTCTTGATGATTAGTAAAACTGAAAGTCTTCACTTCAGATATCTATTAACCATCCCTTTATCTTCTTTGGAGAAACGTCTTTTCAGGACCTTTGTCCTTTTATATATGGATATATTTATTTATCTGACAGTCTTACATCACTTTATCCCTCTGGTATAAAAACCTCTATGTGGTAGCCACAGCTAGAGCAAGGATCCACTGAGTGGAGACTCGGGGGTGGGTCAGTGAGATCCTGTTAGAAAGACTTGGGGAACACAGTCCCCTTTAAGGGGTCAGGGGTCGTGCAGCTCTAAAGTTTCCCACTTTGGTTTTTAAGGATTTATTTATTTTTATTTTATGTGCATGGGTGTTTTGCCTGCATCTATGTTTGTACTACATTCATGCAGTGCCTATAGAGGCCAGCAGAGAGCATCGGATCCCGGGGAACTGGAGTTACAAACCATGTGGGTGCTAGGAACCAAACCTCAATCCTTGGGAAGAGCAGTCAGGGTTCTTTAACTGTTGAGCCAGCTCTCTGGCTCATGTATTTACCCTTTTTAGAATGTCTTTTTGTTTGTGTTTGTTTGTTTTATTGTTAGTGGACTATATCAATTCCTTGAATCTTTTTATATTAGTTCCTGATTGTGTATACAGTCTGCAAGTATTTTCCCCATCCTGAGTTGCCCTTTCATTTGGCTATTTCTTTTGCTTTTCGGTTTGATGTGGTTCTGTTTGTACATTCTTACTTTTCTTGTTTGAGCTTTTTGGTATCACATCCAAAACTGCTAGAGAAGGAGGTACCTGGCATCAGGACAGAGGACAGCCCTGCACATTCTCACCCCAGCACATCTTTCCAACATCCCCAGAGCACAAGACAGACACTCGAGTGTTCGCAGAGGCTTGAGCAGACAGCAGCATTCTCAGGGAGCTTGGAGCTCAGCACTCGTTAAACAGAAGACCCTCTGCAGGCCCACAGGGAGGATGGTTTCTGGGGCAGCAAAGCCCTGTGCAGTTTCTTGGTCGTGGACGCCTGCCCAGGAATCCAGCACATGCTACATTAGCATTGAGCCACCTTCTGAACCTGCCCTTGTGAGACCACAGCCCACAGCCTGTCAGCAGCACTGGCCAAGCCTGGGCACAAACCCAAATGTGCAGATGCCATCTGCATCTGCCGGGCTTGCACTGGCAAGGTCTCCCAGCTGATGGGTGGGGTCTGGCTGGGGACCCAGTGAAAGCCGGAGAGCAGGAGGTGCTCAAACAGGGCCTCGCGAGCATCCCTCCGGGCCTCCTCCTTTGCTTGTCTATCACAGCCAGGCCGCAATCTTTCAGCACTGAGTTGAAGAAAGAGCCTGACACTTGTCCTCGAGTGGCTTTGAGACCCTGTCTCGCTCCCTACAACTGATGGGGCGCTGTGTACAACTTTCAAGCCGAGAAGTGTCAGATCTGTGTATGCTGGAAGCCAACTATAAACAAGAGTGAGGAAATGTTTCTCAGAAGCTGTATGGAGCTAGGGCGTTGGCCCTCGGCCAGAATAGGCTGCTTCATCTGAGTTCCCAGCTCACAGCAAACCTCCTGACCTTGTTGCATCATCAAGAGCCTTCCGTGTCTCGGGATCTCACCTGTTACACAGCAGGAACCTGATCTCCTTCATCAGTGACTCCAGACAGGCACACTCAGAAGCCATTGTGTCTGGCATCCCCAAGACAGGCTTCCCAGCACCTTAATTCTACCCCCAGAGTCCTCCCTGTTTCCTTGGAATAACTGGTAAACAATGCCTCTCTTCCTCTCTCTTTTTTTCATCCCATTTCGGAAAGACTACCATTGCTTGCAATTCATGTATTTTTAATCAGGTGTCTCAAATCAGAGAACGCTGTGTACACAACTGAAAGCATCCATTAGTTCTCTGGCAGTAAAGCCGGGCATTGAGCAGACTAGCATTTCAGAAACTGCCATGTAATTTGTGTGTTACATAGTATCTTCTTGTTCTGCGGCTTTATTGTCAAGCAGTTGCTTTAGAGACAACACAGGGTGGCAGGAAGAAACTGTAGCATTTAGGGGTACAGGAGTGAAAGACTGGATCTACAACATGTATTCCCAGATTGGAGTGCACTGGAAGGGATTGTGAGTTGGAGAGAATGAGAAATACAAAGACCCGCATTGGAAAGATTGGAAGGAGATCCCAAAGAGACTTCCGGGGGGAGAGACAATGGGAGGGAGGAAGGGAACACCTAAATTGGTCCTTATATGTACAGGATGGCTTGGTAAAGGGATAGTCCAACAGAACGACAAAGAGGGATGCTGCATTCCACGTATACCAGATATTTCCAGACTCCTCCCATCCCCCTAAGCTGGCTGGGAAACATTATGGGAGCGGAGGCTAAGCAGCTTCCTCTAGAATCGTTTCTTTCTCTGAGCTCCGCCGTCTCGTTCTGTGCCTCAGCCCTCTGCCTCAATACCAGCTGCTACATTTCCCAGATAGCTTCTGCTACTGACCTAGCCCAAGGGAAGAGGGGTGTGCTATGGCTCATGGCTTTGGTAGGACAGTGGTGGCAGGAAGGGCTCCCAGTGTGTTCATACCCAGAACGGCTTAAGCACTTCCCAGGGAGAGGCAATCTCCTCTTGAATGGCTCTAATACGCTGTGGCTTCTTACTTTCAGTATTAGATCCCAGTGGCTTCTCAAAGCTTTAACTCATCACAGCCTACAGCTGCAGTGTTCATTAAGTTGTCAGGCCCCCTGTCATTCAGGACTGAACAGGAACTAAGCGTTTGGGTACTTAGTTAGGTATAATTTGCTCACTATAAAATGGACCCATTTGAGAGTACAGTTCCAAAGACTTTGATAAATATGAAGAGTCTATAATAACTACCACCATCCAGACTGAAAAGGAAATGTTATCTCAAAAGATTCTCCCATGTTCCTTTGACCTCAGGCCCACCCCATCCAGCAGACACTCATGTCTTCAACACCGGAGTTTCTGTCAGTTCCAGAACATGGGATCTGACAGTGTGCAGCCTTTAAGGGTAGCTTCTTTCACTTCACAGAATGCTTTTGAGATCCATATCAATTTTTTTAAAGAGGACGAAAAGAAACAGAACTTAAAGGGACTGGGTATTGAGTCTTCAGGCCAATAAAGAGGATCAAGGAGAGGAAAATAAGAACACAGCAATGTCCTTTGCGACCCTTGCAATGGAACTCAGAGTTGTCACCTACGTTATCAAACAGGTTTGTTACCTAGATACAAAGAAAAGACACTGACTGTCCAAAACAACAGAGAGGAATTCAAACACCATGGGTTCTGGTTTGCTATAAGATCTTCCTTGATCTACTTAACTTTTCTAAATCTGTAGTCTGCTCCTCTGTTAATAGGGGGCCACACTTGGCTCCAGAGCACCATGCTCCCTGGGTACCACAGTGAAAGAAGAGATGGCTCCTCCCATTGACTTCTGCTAGCTATCCGGAAACACAGGCTTTTCTGTCATTCTGTGTTCCTAAGCTACTAATAGGTAAGTGTAAGGGTGAAGCTGTGACAGTCATTTCTGTTTCTACCTGGGATAGCCTTAACCTGAGGATAGAGCCAATCAGAACTCAGCAGTCTAGACAAAGACAGCAACATGATGTCATATGAACGTGTTGATCCAACTCTGCCTCCATCTGTCCCCAGACCATTATATGACCAATAAAGTCCCTTAATTTGCTTCATAAAAACAGTACATGAGAAACCCATTACTCAGAGGTGCTGTAAGGGCCATAAAGTAACAGTTGTATTGAAGCCATGTAAATGATGCACAGGCATGACACTAAATGCTCGCCTCTTTACGTCTCTAGAAACTGGTCCCCAGCCCTGAAATTTGAGGAGCTATTATGTGCTGCTGCTGCTGCTGCTGCTGCTGCTGCTGCTGCTGCTGCTGCTGTTGTTGCTGCTGTTATTGTCGACACAGGGTCTTGCTTTGTTGTCCAGACTAACCTAGAGCTTGTGGGCTCCTTCTCCTCATCCCAAATAGTTGGGGAAAGAGGTATGCACCATTACCCACAGCCTCCCGACCCGCATTCTTCTCCCATGCCAGGGATGATACCCAGAGCCTTGCATATGCCAGGAAGGGAAAGAGGTGTCATATCTTTATTACAACATCTCTGAAGCAAAGGGCAAGCGCCCATGACACACAGGCTCCATGTAATAACCTCACATCTAAGATTCATTAGCATCAGTTTAGGCTTTCATAAAGCCTCATCCTGGCTCCTCCCAAGATTCAGAATAATTTCAACAAGATGTGCGAGGCAGAGCTATAGTTATAAAACAATTAAAATATTGTCTCCCTCATAAAGGCAATCAAAGCAAAGAAAGGTATCCTTGAAGACATGCCTCGGAATAAGGCTTAGGCTGCACACAATTCGGAGGGAAAGGGACATTTAGGGGAGGCCAAGAAAGCTTACGTGGGAAATAGCAAATGAGCGATTTTGACCAAAGTGTACTTTGCCTATGGGTTTAGAGATCAAAAGGGCTGAGCAAATTCCATCTGAGACAATATTGTAGATTTGAGCAAGAAAATCACATCATTAAAACTATTAATTAATGGTTTTATCTGACATAATTAAGACTATAAACCTTGTAACAGTGGTAGAATGGAGCTGGAGACAGGGTAGAGAGTGGACCCAAGGCCAGTGAAGAGGAAATTCTTAAAAGGCTAAGTCAAAGGTTCCAAGAACCTATACAAGGACTACGACCAGGAGGCACCGAGGCTTCTGGGAAATAACAAATAGACTTTAAGAAGGGACAGAGAGCAAGGGGCCCAGGAATGGCGCAGGAGTCCAGACAGCAGAGGCTAGCTGAACAGAAGCGAAGCTGGAGACAGGAGGGGAAGCTCGAGTTAGCCGGGGGCTAAAATAGCTCATTCTTAGATTTGTAGAGTTTGGGGTGCTGGGACAGTGTCCACATAGTTTTTTGGAAATACACACAGCTTAGCAGATGGCAGGACTGTTGGTGCCCAGAATGAAGGGAGGCAGACCTGAGAGGCAAAAAAGCTTGTCACAGGCGAAGCAAGGAGAGCACTCGGGAAGGTTGGGGGAGATCTGGAAGGCGGAGGATGAGGTTGAACCTCACATGCTGAGCCCTGACATTATACATGTGGCAGCTGCAGGGAGGGAGAAGGCCGAGTGTGACATATCACAGGGGACATGTCCATGTCAGACGCAAAGGGAGAGATATCCAGGAAAGACATGGAAGAGCTGAGAGTGCTCTGCCGGTGGGAGAAGCCCAGACTCCTAGACAGATTCACCCCCACGCTGGTCCTGTCTCGTGAAGGGTACACCGCTCACCACCCTGTGTCCCTGGGCTGCCCACGTGGAACCTGGACAGGTGATGCACATATGAGTGCTGATCGGAGCCTTCTGGTCCTGGCAGGCATTTATTCTGCCAGGCGCAGGCCAGGTGGGAAGGGCGGGATGATTCCATGAGGAGCGCGTTCCGGGTTCCTGATTTATCTGAGAGACGAAGGAAAAGCTCAAGCAAGCAGGCAGCCTGAATGCCAGCCAAGACGTGGGACAGGGGTAATTCATTCTCGCTCGCTCGCTCACTGGCTCACCCACCTCTCCGGCAGAATTTCATGTGGAAGACAGCTGTGTAGGAGGAACATTTGGTCTCGAGTTGGCAGGGCTGGCAGAGCCATGCTCCTGGGGGACTGACAAAACCCCCACAGTGTACTGGTAGACTCTCTTGGTCAGGATAGACCCCTGACAGCACACAGAAGTGGTCAATGAATGACCATCATCCACTCCTAGAACACGGCAGTCTGCTTTCTGAATAGCCCTGCTTCTCTTTGTTAAGCTCCTCCACCCCTGCCCCGCCCCAGTTGCTTTTATTCTCCAGACCCAAGTGTGACTCTTCCCTCCCCCACATTGCACCCTTCCACCTCCCAACTGACCCTTTCCCCATGGATGTCAGTTGCACCTGAGGCTATAGGTTCTGATCTCTTCACCATCTAATGCTCCCACTGGCTCATTCTTCCCACCTCTCTGTGGAGGGCAAGGTGAAAAGAAGGGGTTTGACCCTGTGTGTTCTCTAGGAACTTGACTGTGCGACAAGAACGGGGGCACCCCTCTGAAGCGACCACAGCACCTAGTACTTGTTTATGTGGGACGGACACTCCCTGAGGACTCAGCAGAAACAATGACAAGTCCACATCAAGGAGAACAACGTTCAACTCTAAGATCTAAAGCTCTGACTGCAGGGAGGTAGGGAAACATGAAGCCAAGCCACAGGGACGGTGAACCACACACAGTGTTGCAACTGTACCATGGCCCAGACTCCACATCACAGGCACTTTCTAGCAGATTCTGACCGGGGCTGGGGACTGTGTTGGAGATCTGCACAAAGGGTTTCTGGGGTACTGGCCCAGATCAGCCCCCGTGGAAGAAATGATGGAAGCAGGAGCAGGTGGAAGGAGACATCATTGCAAAGGTCTCAGTCAAATCAAAGAGAGGCTGTGTGGCAGGGCCGGCATTACAGAATTGCCCCAGGTGTTGTGAATGGGGTCAACGTTTGACCCTGGTAAAGTCACCTTTTGGCACTGGCTGCTCTCACACGGACAAAGCCTGGGACTCTCGTCATCTAAATCTAACAGTCCTGGGAGGAGGGGACAGTGGCGAACTCTGAGCAGAGCATCGTCCCAGTCACTCGAGTATGAGTGCTCCAGGCCTACACGGGGGAAGATGAGCTGTTTATCGAGACTAATACATAGGCTTTGGGGTGATCTTGACACATGCTAGTCCGGGCATAAAGGCTTGCTCTTCCAGAATGCAGGCAGGGCACCCAGCCCTGAGCACCTGTCTCCCCTTAGGCTTGTCTCGAGCCCAATCTGTACCACAAAGCCATCTCTTCTCATCTGTCACTGGCTGACTGCCACCACTCAAGCCACTTGACTGGAGGAACACACTACCTTTCTAGATTTCAATGGTTACTTAAGTGAGCTTCAACTAGAGACGTGGCATTTCAGAGCTGAATGTTTAGCAACCTGAAGATACATTTTTAACCACTTCATAATCACATAGCCTCAATCCACTGTCCCACACTGTGCTACCTAACCAGTGTACACAGAAACCATAGGGGTGTCCCTGCCTTCCAGGAAATATGCCCAAGAGTCTGAGGCCCTTGTGAAACCTCTGCCTCCCAAATGCCCTGGGGTGGGGGCTCCAGGGAATCACTGCTCTGAGAAGGAAGAGCCAGCAGCAGGTCCCCGTGGCCTTGTGACTCAGCAGAGCAGAAAGAAACCCAAGATATCAGACAGAGTTTCTCTAAGCCCTGAGCAATTCTCTCAGCTACTTAGCTGGACAGAGAGTCTTCTCTGAGATACGTGGCAGCAGAGTTGAAGAACATCTCAGGTCAGCTGCTCGGCTGACCCCACCCCCTCCATCAGTTCTTGGTTCGCACGGACCCTCTCAATGAGGCCGGTGCTAACCAGCCCGGCCTGAAGTGCCTGCCACCTCATGCCAGCCCAGAGAGGTGCAGCGCACACTTCATCACACACAGCAGTTTTCCTCTGTACATCACCTTTATCGCGCAGTCTCATATCGATTACTATCTCACCGATTATGATTATGATTATTATTATTATTATTATTTAGTACTTACCACCTACCTTCCTTTGCTAAGATGTAAGTTTGACGATGATCCTGCCTGTTTTTGTTCTTATGAATCCCCAAGTACCTAGAATGACTGCCAGAACAGACTGGGCCCTCCGTAAGTTCTTGTTGAGCAAGTGAGCGAGGGAACAAACATGTTGAGTGGGAGGTCAGAACCAAAGCCTCATTGCCATCACATATGGCAGCCCCCAGTAGTAGTAAAAAAAAAAAAAGAAAAAAAAGTTCAGGAGTTCAAAGATTGTAAGGCTTAGGTCTCCAGTGTAGGATGCTATATTCATGACCAAAACCATCGATGTCTCTAAATCTTTCTGTCATCCTTAAAACAAGTGTGAGAACTAAAGAAACTTAACTTTCTGTTTCCGGAAGAGCTGTAGTAAACAAAATCTTTCCAGACAAATGTTTGTTACTCATTCTGCTCTCCCGCCCCATGTCTCTGGGCATCTCTCCCAGGCCCCGCATCTGTGCAGCAAGCCTGCAGAGATCACAGAAGTGATGGTCCTAAAGCATGGTGGGAAAGCCACAGGAACTGGCTGCTTTGTGTTGGAATGAAATTCTCTTGGTCCAAGAAGTGAACTGCAAAAGGTGGGCAATGTCTTTAATGCATGATTACCATCCTTATAGGATGGGGAAAGACCATGCGTCGATATGGGCAAAACTGTCCTGCATCCTTCATTAGGCCACACCTCGGTCTCTGGATATTGCCAGGAATAGCATCCTCCTCTCTAAAAACAAAGGCAAGTGTAGACTACTCATAGAACTCAATTATCCCAAACTTACTTTCCTACCAATCTCCACAGTTTTCTCTGCACAGAAAACCCACAGCAGTTTTCTGAGTGTGCTTCCTCATTAGAAAGCACCCAAGATTCTGAGGCAGACAGACAGGGATTAATTTAGGGATTGGACTCCACTTGGCATGGGCTATGCGCACAACCTCTCCTAACAACATACCTAGCAACCTGTTGGCAACACAGAGTCTCGCCTGCCTTGCATTAGGCTGTATGCATGCTCCACTCCAAATACTGGAATACATTTGTTTATCTTTCCCTTATAATAATAATCTCAGCGAATTCTGTTCAGTCATACTCTCCCTATGTCCAGGTATAACATTAGAAAGGGCAATCCAGCCTGAACTGGTTTGGAGTGCATGTGCAATAAGGAAAAGCTGGGTCTTCAGGTAAACAGAGAGACTCCCCCATTTGCCATCTTAGACCTCTGCACAATTAAGAATGCATATGATTAAAATCAGATGCATTATGCACAGTGGAGAAATGATTATATAACCTCATGTGTCTATATTGATTAAAATAGAGAATTACCCACACCACTCTCTTCTCTTTAGACTCCATAAAAAGAGACCTCAGGTAGTCATCTGGGCCCTTAAGTATGTTAGCTCATGTAGACCACTGTCATACTTGACAATGTCCTCCTTTCCCCTACTCACTACTGCTTTGCTTGAAATAAAGTTTCCTCATACTTTGTAATCTGTGTGGGCTTCTATTTCATTCTTTTTTTTTTTTTTTTTTTTTTTTTTTTGGTTTTTCAAGACAGGGTTTCTCTGTGGCTTTAGAGCCTGTCCTGGAACTAGCTCTGTAGACCAGGCTGGTCTCAAACTCACAGAGATCCGCCTGCCTCTGCCTCCCAAGTGCTGGGATTAAAGGCGTGCACCACCATCGCCCGGCTTTCCTATTTCATTCTTGAATAAGATGTTGAGAGCCTAGAAACACCTGGCCCGACTCTGATCCCTGGTAACATCTCTCCAGTCTCTCTGCATCCCTATTTCTTACACCTCAAAAATTCTCATTGATCAAAACCACATGATCTTTCACACCCATGAAATTTAGTTTGCAAACTTTATGTTTCATGAGTGTGAACGTGCATTTCCAAGTTACATGACTGGGTAAAATGCTTTCTGCACAAGCACGAGGGCCTGAGTTCAAATCCCCAGCGCTCATGTAAAAGCCAGCAGGGCAGCATGTGTTTGTAACCCCAGCACTGAGAAGGGAGAAACAGGTATAATCTGGGGCCTACTCCCTGGGAAATCTGGTAGAAACAGCAAGGTCTTGTCTCAAATAAATAAGTAATAAAAAAATAAAATGGGTAAGTGACTAATGAAGACATCCTGGTATCAACCTCTAGCCTCTACACAGGCCTAAATGGGCTAGTCCACTTGAACATACAAGTCTACACACACACACACCATATACCATCACACACACACACATCATATACCATCACACACACATCATATACCATCACACACACACACACATCATATACCATCACACACACATCATATACCATCACACACACACCATATACCATCACACACACACACACCATATACCATCACACACACACATCATATACCATCACACACACACACATCATATACCGTCACACACACACACATCATATACCATCACACACACACATCATATACCATCACACACACACATCATATACCATCACACACACACCATATACCATCACACACACACACACATCATATACCATCACACACACACATCATATACCATCACACACACACATCATATACCATCACACACACACATCATATACCATCACACACACACACCATATACCGTCACACACACACATCATATACCATCACACACACACCATATACCATCACACACACACATCATATACCATCACACACACACATCATATACCATCACACACACATCATATACCATCACACACACACATCATATACCATCACACACACACACATCATATACCGTCACACACACACACATCATATACCATCACACACACACATCATATACCATCACACACACACATCATATACCATCACACACACACCATATACCATCACACACACACACACATCATATACCATCACACACACACATCATATACCATCACACACACACATCATATACCATCACACACACACCATATACCATCACACACACACACACATCATATACCATCACACACACACATCATATACCATCACACACACACATCATATACCATCACACACACACCATATACCATCACACACACACATCATATACCATCACACACACACACCATATACCGTCACACACACACATCATATACCATCACATACACACACCATATACCATCACACACACACATCATATACCATCACACACACACATCATATACCATCACACACACACCATATACCATCACACACACACATCATATACCATCACACACACACATCATATACCATCACACACACACACATCATATACCATCACACACACACATCATATACCATCACACACACACATCATATACCATCACACACACACCATATACCATCACACACACACATCATATACCATCACACACACACATCATATACCATCACACACACACACATCATATACCATCACACACACACACACCATATACCATCACACACACACACATCATATACCATCACACACACACCATATACCATCACACACACACACATCATATACCATCACACACACACACATCATATACCATCACACACACACCATATACCATCACACACACACACACATCATATACCATCACACACACACACATCATATACCATCACACACACACCATATACCATCACACACACACACACACACATCATATACCATCACACACACACACATCATATACCATCACACACACATCATATACCATCACACACACACCATATACCATCACACACACACACACATCATATACCATCACACACACACATCATATACCATCACACACACACATCATATACCATCACACACACACATCATATACCATCACACACACACACATCATATACCATCACACACACACACATCATATACCATCACACACACACACATCATATACCATCACACACACACCATATACCATCACACACACACACCATATACCATCACACACACACACCATATACCATCACACACACACACCATATACCATCACACACACACACATCATATACCATCACACACACACATCATATACCATCACACACACACACCATATACCATCACACACACACACCATATACCATCACACACACACACATCATATACCGTCACACACACACACCATATACCATCACACACACACATCAAATTCCATCACACACACACCATATACCATCACACACACACACCATATACCATCACACACACACACCATATACCATCACACACACACACCATATACCATCACACACACACACATCATATACCATCACACACACACATCATATACCATCACACACACACACCATATACCATCACACACACACACCATATACCATCACACACACACACATCATATACCGTCACACACACACACCATATACCATCACACACACACATCAAATTCCATCACACACACACCATATACCATCACACACACATCATATACCATCACACACACACATCAAATTCCATCACACACACACCATATACCAACACACACACACACGTGCACACAGATTACAAATAACAGCCCTTTCTAATCCACACTTTTTAAACGGATACACAGTATTTTGTCTTTATTTCTGTTTCTATGGAAACGCCCTTGACAGTCAAACCACCTATGCTCCCAAGCAGCTCCTGTGGCCTGGCCCCCGCAGCACCATGACTGCTGTCCTGACGTGTCTTTCCATTTGTCCTCCTAGTGGACTCAACGGCAGCTGTTCTTGTCAGTATTGCTCAACAATAAGATTGTGACTTAATACTTTTCTTTAAAAAATGGAAAAATTCTTCCATGACCCACAGATATCTTTCAAATTGATCTATCCCTTTCATAAGGCCGCAAGTGAGTCTAAAACTTGGACCTTGCATGGATTTCACACCATTTCCAAACTGAGCCTTTGGTGAGCTGCAGAGAACATTCTTCCTCCTGTAGAGGGTGGCCCTGGGCTGTTCAGAGTCAGTATGCAGGCCGGTCAAGGAAATGACTGAGGTGCCTTGCAGTATTTTCTACAGAGACTTGGAAACTCAGCTCCTATGAAGGGTGAAGCCTCCAGCAAAGCTGATCGTGCCCTTGGCCCTACATAAAACTGTCAGCGATCAGAGCATCATGGGGCCGGGGTAGCATTCTTCAAACCACTGCTGTAAGGAGAGGAGAACAAAAACAGACAGAAAAGGGTCTGAAAGGGAGACACTACACATGACAGAAGTAGACAGCTGGAACCCTCGGTGTGCCATCACATCTGGAGTGACAGTCCTATCAGCAGGAGACCACTCTTCAGCCACTGACCTCTGCTGAAAGGGGAGATGCTTGATCCCTTCCTTCCAGCTATTTTCTCTTTGCTGTATTGCTTAATCTCTCCCCAGCCTTCCTCTGCCCACTGTCTCAATCAACCAGCCCTCACCTCCTGAATGAGAGATCTGGCTCAGCTCCACAGCTCCTCAGATAAGGATCCTGAACCACAGAAGAAGTCTTTCCTGCGCTATCTATGGACTCCAGAGCCCTGAATCACCTTGCTAGTCACCAGCACAATCCGACCTTTGCAAGGAGAATGTCAGGGCTGTGGAGGATGGGAGAAAAGAGATACAGGTAGAAGCTGGGGAGGAAATGGGAACGACACAGCAGCTTGGGAGCCCTGCTCTGGAGCCGCTGCTGCATTCTGAAGCCACACTTTCACACAAGTACCTATTAGCAGCTACACGCTGCTCATCAACTGTGGGGAAGAGGTCAAGGTCTTCTCATACAGTTGTTCTGAAGGGTAAACACTACGATGCAATGAAGCCTCAAGAAGGAGCAGCTGAGGAAACCCCATTGAGAACCTGCAAAGTTATGTGACCCGCTAGGGAGAAACTAGATTTACAACCCGATTTTCAGCTCCCTATTTGTAAGTGAGACATTTAGAGTGAGGATTTCCTCCCAGCTCCAACGTTCTAAGAGCCTAGCAGTGATGACGCAAAGACTCAGATGTGATGTGGGCATCACAGCTGTGATGTAAAATGTCACCCTGCAGCAATTCACCTCTGCGAAAGGACGCGGCAGGCAGGAGTAGTAGGTGAAGTGTGTGTGAGTTCTGTGTATGTGGGAGTGCTGGGAAGGGGTGGCGAACCACAAATGTCACTGCCCACACTGCTGTGCTACGCCAGCCTCTCGGGAGGTTCTGACCATCGAGGTACTGGGTAGACAGCTGAAGTCTTGTTTTTAAAAGTCCCCTAAAATTAAGAGAGGGAGGGAGGAGAGAGAGAGAGAGAGAGAGAGAGAGAGAGAGAGAGAGAGAGAGAGAGAGAGAGAGAGAAAGAGAGATCATATTTCCACCCTAACCTTGATCTTTGTTCTTGAAACTAAATGGAAAGCACCTTTAAGCTGTATAGAATAGCTTTTCGGTGGATTTCCTCGAACAATATGAAATCATTTTTTTCCAAATACATCTAGAGAGAGAAGGAACACGAGAGCGAGCACTGCGCAGTATTTAGACAGTATACCACTTTCTCCAGCCAAGTCCAAAGTAGCTTCCTTCCTCCCTCTCTCCCAGATTTCAGGTACCCTATGGAAATATGTGCCCAAATGTGGAGCCAGAAGGCAGGAACCACTGCAAAGCCAAGACATCAGTGTCAACAGGCTCATGACAGCCAGCACATCTGGGCAGACTGACAGATGTCATATAAAATCTCGATCATATCCTATAAGCCAACTAGAACTCCCCCTGCCCTGGTCCGAATCCTCTTGCCTTTAAGGCAGAGTTCAGAACTCCACCCTTCTAGCAGCTCCTTCTCGTAATACAGCCTCAGATAGAGATGAGCTACTCCCGCCATGTACCCTGGTTGGACAGACAGAATATTCTGCCATTGTGTGTCTCCTACCCTCAATTCACAGCTCATTCCTGTGGGACTTCCAAGGTGGCTGACCACCTCTCTCCAAGCACCTTAACCCGGCTCACGTTGAGTAAGTAGCTGTAGCCTAAATAGATAAGTAACCATTCTTGCAGTCACAGTTTTCTCCAAGTTATACGTTCAGTCATAGAAAAACCAACTTCACTTGGGCAGATGAGAGACTGTATGTGAACACTCATCCAGGTATATATCTTTACTTAGAACATTTGGCCAGCAAAGGGCAGGTGGACTAGCAAGAATGCTCAGGCCAAGTCTGGTAACCATGTAGAAATTGCTTTACTTGCCTTCTCAATCCCATTTCCCCCAAAGAAAAGGCAGGTCCAGAAAGGTTAAGTGACTTACAGAAGGTCACCCAGCTAGCAAACAGCAAAATCAGATCTGGAATTGATTCCAGTCCCTTTGTATCCCCCATAACTAGCCTAAAGAGTGCCCTTGAAACCTAGACAGATAAGGCAGTAGCACCAGAGGCCAGAGGCACCCAAGATGTATCTGATTCTCCAATGCAGCAATATTTGTATAAGAAAAAATGTGTATCAAGAATCAAAACCACACAGCTGGAGTGCCAGGATATCAGAAGCCAGGCATTGGCAACAGAAGATTCCAGAATGCTTAAGCTTCTGGAAAACAAGAATTATAAGAAGGGACCCCTCCAGGAACAGGCCATGTCACCACAACATGAAAAAAAAATAAAAGTACAAGTGTTGGAATGTTAAATGAGCTGTCCTGTGTTGCAGGAAAGCCACAGTGGGCAGAAGCAAGCAGTGAGTCATGGCCATTAACAGGGCAAACTGGTTAGAAAAGGGAGAGTACCACCCCCATGAACAGCCCCAAGCAGGACTCACTGGCCCAAGTCCCCTGAAGCCCAGAAGCACCTCTGGGCTGGAAAGTAATACTTCAACCTTAGAGGCTGGAAGAGAAGCACACTCTAATTACTGCCTTGCAAATACATGAGAACTGGATTCTGGTTCTCTCAGGGGCCTCACTCCCAATGCTGCATCCTTTTCCTAAACAGGGAGGATCCACAGCATCTTCTACTGAGACTCTCTAGGGCCAGAGAAACCACACATGGACACCATGCGGACTGTGAGCTCAGAGAGGGCAGACACGGCCTCTCCACTGTTTCCCACCATGAGGAGAGAGAGTAACTGCTACTCACTTAGCACTGCAATGCATGGTGGGTCTTGAAGAAGGCAGTCCTGAGGTGCCTGTTACACACATGAGCCAGGATTAGAACTCTCATCGGAAGGAGCCAAATCTGTCATTGGGCGTCAGTATGCTCAGACTCCCAAGAGACCGGGCCAGGAAGAGGAGCGATTGTGGCCTGTGTTCCCTCTCCTTCCCCTGTCCCAAGGGAGATCCATCAAGAGTCAACTTCCCACCCAACTTCAACACCCTCTTGGATCTTGTTTAAAAATTAGCATCCTGTGTGGGTGGGGAGAATCCCTGAGAGATTTTCAAAGATCTATGAGGTTAAAATCATTCTCCTAAGAGTTCCAATAGACTTCTTTATGTCCTTGCCACTGTCAGGATACTCCGTGGGCTACAAGAATGGTGGTAGATCACAACCGTCCAAAGGCAGAAGCCAACTTACTCATTTACCTGACTTCTATGAAGCCAGACGCTAGAGGGGTTTTCAAAATCATAAATGCTTCTATGAAGTTTGCTTGAAAAAAAACTTTGTGCTTCCTGAAAATGCACTCTGTATGTTAACATCCAATGGGCTTATTTTAAATTAATTTTTAAATGCATCTATTTCCACTTTATGTGTAAATATTGACAGCCATCATCCACAAAAACAGGCTCTCTGAAGCTGTCAACTCTGGTATCTTTTAATAATCTTGAAATGTTGACATTTACATAATTTAAATTTTGGTAGTAAGACCCAAAAGTTTGAGAACCATCAGTGTATAAAAATGAGAGAGATTCTCACTTCCCACCTGTGTGTCTGGAGAAGCTAAATCTGGACCACCCACAGTTTTGGGTCCACCATCAATGGCCCAAGCCCATTGAAATGTCTTGATGGGGCTGCATTTTACCTTCTGAATAGCCCCGACAGCTATTTTGCTATGGCAGCTAGCATGTCATCACACAAATGTCTGCGATGTCGGCGACATGCTCCATGCTATTATCCCGGGGTTACATAAGCTCGGCTGTTATTTAACTACTCCAGGAGGGTGTGCCATGCTTCCCCAGGGCAATTCAGGACTGCCAAAATGGGTCTGCCTCTGAACCACGGGCTGACCTTTGGCAACTTACAAAGCCTCGGTTTCCTTGTTTCCAAAAAGTCCAGGCAGGGCAGGCCGACTTCCTGAGAAACCTAGGCAATTACCTGTTCTTCCAGTACCACTCAGCTCAGGATTTTTCTGGGAATTAATTGTGATGACAATTTTTGAACAGTCAACTCGGGGTTATTGGCATATAGAAAGATTACCAATTATCTTGCCAATGGCCCAGCCACCACAGCCGGAAATGATCAAGGGCATGAAGGAATGATGCATGGATCAGTAATTCAAGTTTCAACAAAGGAAGGAGTGCTCTCCTGCGGGGATAGTTAAAAACCCATGGGCAACTTGACTTGTAGCTCTAAATGAACAGTATTTATAAACTAGAGGGGCATCTCAATGTTATGGCATTCGCCTGCCATGCACAAAACCTGAACTCAATCCCAGCTCTACCAAGAGAAGCCTAGGTGCTTAAAGGAAAACAAGACAAAAGAAAAAAAAGAAAAGAATTATTGAGATTTGGTGTGTAGCGACACATCTAGAGATCACGTGGTCAGATACCACAGGAATCTGTCTCTGGTATTTTATCATCCTTATGATCTCAGTATCTTAGTTCCTCTTCTTTGTCTTACTAATAGAAAAAAAAGGGGAGGTCCCAATGATGCTTCCCAAACCATTATTCAAGTGCAGTGCCAATTCCTCCTCCCTCCTATATAGGTCTCTTACCAGCCATGAGGCTGAACCAACTGTGGAGCACCACATTCCACACAGCTCCCTTGTGCCGTCTCAGCTCCCAGAGGGCTGTGGAAACAGCAGCTCCCAGGCTTTAGGCCATACTACTTTACCTAGACGACCTTAATACAATTCTTTACACCTCTCCACCCTGGCTCTGTCTGTCTCTCTGGCAAGCAGTACATAAAGTAACCCGCGAAGGCAGGAAGGAGGCAAAGAACGCAGTTTCTGCGTGGACTTCACAGTCCCGGGAAAGAGAATCCAGCAAACAAGCCAAGTAAGAGCTCCCTACAGGCAATCTGGGAATTTTAATTGACTTGGGGTAGAGGGAGATCATGACTTTGTTTGTACAAGGGTTAGAGAGACCTTTGCAAACCACGTGCATTTGACATCTGTAGTCTCTGGCACACACATGACTCAAAAGGGCCCTACTCTGAGCTATTACTTAGAACCCTAACTTTCAAATGTGGCTTATCACCTCTCCATCCATGCTGGGTACCAAGAGCCCACTGCTTGCTCACTAGTGCCTCCCATGAAAATGAATGAGCCCAAAACAGTCCTTCCCATGGCCCTCCAGACACCCTGAGATAACGGCAGAAAGGGTATCTGTGTTAGGGCCTCTATCCACTAATATTCCTATCGAACTTTAAAATAAGACTCATAATTTGCCCTCTGGGAACGAAATTGTAAAGTGAACATAATGAATTCATGGCCAGATAAGCAAAATCAATCACTTACACTAGATTTCAATCAGATTAAACACTTTAATATAATCACAGCCGAGCGTGAGGCTGGGATGGGGTTTGATAGGTGAGGACAAAGCAGTCAGCTAAGTCAGGAAGTTGCCAGGCATCTAGTGGCACTGTTCTAACACCTACAGGCCAGGGTGTCCTGTGGTGAGGATGCCCCGGGTTCTGCCAGCCTGTCGTGAAATGGTATCAAGAGACATCCCACAAGTTTTAGTAACCAACACTAAATATCAATCCTGCTGAACTCTTGTAAGTCACATTAGCACACCAAAGGTCCTAGTGAGCTTCAAAATCAAGAAATTGGTTTGTCTTCAAACTCAGTGTTTGGAAACTTACTGGAGCCCAGAACTGTCATCACAAAACAACCATGAATGGTCCCTGGGATTTATATTTCTTAAAATTCTATGGAATCACTGAACTTATCAAGTCTGACTCTGGCATTAGAGTCATAGCCTGCTTCCAAAGTGGATTAGTGAACAGTTTCTACAATCCAGATGGTCTAATTTGAACTGATACACTAACTTCATAAAATGACATGCCAACACTTAGTGGCCATTACCACCCCCTCTCAAAAGACCGGAACCTCTCTTATATGCTTACTAAGTGGACCGAAACTGAGAAGTTTTGTCAGGGCAAGAGTCATCCAGTCTGCCTGGAGATGCTGTTGGTCATAACTAGGGGGAGAGAGCTCTTGGCATCTCCTGGGTAGAGACTCATGGATGTTACTCAACACACTGCAGGGAATAGGCAGCCCCACAACAGCCACCTGCTCCAAACATCAGCTTTGCTGATGCTGCAAACCTGGAAAAGCCATCTTCTTGGTCTGTAAGGTTGACAATACTGAAAGACTGGCAAAGACAATGAACCCTTAAGGGATTATGGGAAATCAGTCATTGGTTTCTTGAGGGTGGTGGTAGAGGAGATATACCTATATCTGTACACTTCTTTAAATCAAGAGGTGCCCCCTAGAACTGGGGCATAAATATATCCCCAGAGAATGAACGAGACCCGGTATTCTGGACTGGGCACCCTCGGTCCAGGCTCTACCCACAGGTAACAGCCACACAATGCCATTCCTGCCGCTGGGCCCTCATTTGTTTAAATCAGTGATGGTGAACTTGAGGAAGTGGCCAGGCCAGTGGGAAGTGGAAGCCTCAGCTGTCTCCATGACATCGGGAGTCCCCAACCACAGAATCAGAAACCAGAGTGTGGTCATCTCGCGTAGCCCCTTCCGTGACTTCAGTGTCACAGTCCCCATCGAAGACACAAACCTCGGGGTTTACTTTCCATAGTCAAAGAAGCCTACCATAAGGAATGCATGACGCTCCGTGGGCTCCACGGATGTGCACCAATCTGGAAATGTGTTTTAGAAGGAGCTTAGTGGCAGCTTTCCTGGGGGAAACAAACTCCCCAACATAGCACATCTGTATTCAGGCACATTCGCCCACTTGTAGACAAGCAGAAAGAAAAGGTGGATGAAACAGAGACGAACAACTGACCTATGATCAAAAGGGACAGGGTAGAACACTGTTGTCTATGTCTTGCTCCTTTACTCCCCAGGCTAGCTTTCCCTATCACTCAGTGAGACCACATACAGACCTGGACACTGTGAAAAGA
The DNA here is from genome assembly GCF_037038515.1 of Microtus pennsylvanicus. Lineage (NCBI taxonomy): Eukaryota > Metazoa > Chordata > Mammalia > Rodentia > Cricetidae > Microtus > Microtus pennsylvanicus. The sequence goes on along the minus strand of NC_134599.1, from coordinate 34,004,634 downwards.
AGCCGAGAGGGACTGTATTCAACTTCTCCTTCCCCGCAGTTACATGATGTTGGGCTGGGCCAGCCTGTTCCAAGACAAACACACTAGGATTTATGTCCTTTTCACCCAATCACTCTGGACAGGGTCAGGACAGCAGGCTGTCCCATGGCACCAGCCTTGACCTTTGAAAGGGAGAGGCAGCCCTTGCCAAGGATTCGAGTGTTGTTGGCTGCTGTTCAACATAAGGTAAGAGACAAGAGCAGCAAGCTGAGGAAGAAACGAGAGTTCAGAGTCATTTCATAAGTTCAAAACTGGCACAGTGGCTTAAGACGTAGGCTCAGCAGAGAGCTTTGGCCCAGCACTGGCAACAAAGACTTCTGAGGGTCCAGTTGGGAGGGATTGCCCAGGGTGTCTGGGGATGAGGGCACCATGGGAGTGGGAAGGAGGGGAAGAGCAGTAACAACAAACTTAGGGTTGTCTCTAGCTGGTACCATTCCACTTGTCCCAAAGGACAAGAGTCCCATCGTATCCCCAAACAGGAAAAGAAGATACAACAAACCCACCAAGAAGACAGTCAATGTGGAGGAGACATGCAAGATGCAAGAAAAGCTGAAGCAGCAGTCGGGAGGCAGAGGAGGGAGAAGCAAGGTGACACAGGCCACTGCGGGAAGCAAATCCATCATTCATCAGGAACCAGGGCTGGCATTTGATTCAGCACAGGAAACGAATCTGCTGCCGCTCTGGAGTCCAAAAGGCCCAGAATAGGGGTGGGAGGACGCTCGACTCACAGACTGCTTACAGTGCACCCACCAGAACTTGAGTTCAGTTACAAGAAGCCACAAGAAGTTACAAGAAGCAGGTGTGGTGATGGGCACTGTTAACACCAGTGCTGGGGAGGCAGGCATAGGAGGAAGATCCTTGAGGCTGCTGGCCATACAGGCTCTCCTAGGTAGTGAGTTCCAGGTTCCAGTGAGAGACCTCATCTCAAGAAACAAGCCAGAAAGCTCCTGAGAAAAGACACCCAGGTTGTCCTCCTGCCTACAAACACACACACACGCATGCATGCATGCACACACACACACACACACACACACACACACACACACACACACATGCACACACACAGGTTTAAGCCTGAGTTTCATCACTAAGAAGCCAAGTGACCCTGGTAAGGTATTACATCCTAAGACTCCATAGATGGTGATGTGTTTACTTCAGAGCAGTGAGCCTGAGGTGATGGTATAAGGAAACCCAAACACTCCCAGCATCCTCCTGTACACAAACCTTCCTTTCCCATATCTCCTCTTCTTCATCCCCTCACCACTCAGGTTTTATTTCTGATGAGATTCAACTCTTGAGAATACACTAGACTGTTTCTATGGAAATCGTACTTGTAGAAAAATCCTATAACAGAAGCCAAGTTTTGAGGCAGGGGTGGGGGGAAGCCAGGAGCTTTTCAGAAGACAATGAAGAACAATCATACATGAAGGGGAGACTGGAGGGATTTCATCCAAGAGGAGGAGCCAAGAGTCACCAGCGAGAACACAGCATGTCACTAAAGACCGAGTTTCCCCCCAGACTCCAAAGGTAGCGAATGGCATGATTCAGGTCCCACAGCACCTACAGAGGTGTCAAGGCATCAAAAGGGAAGGAGAAAGAAAAGTGGCCTCCCAACAAATTGGCACAAGTGACACGGCATGACCAAGCACATGAAAATAAGCCAGAGCAAGTGACATCCAAGTCCACACCAGATAGTAATGGTAGCCAGCAGGATGCTTGCAGAACACTGTGAAGCTCGATTCCAGTCCCAGTACTGCGATGATGATGATGATGATGATGACGACGACGACGACGACAATAACAATAATAGTAACGAATGTTTCTAAACAAGTGAGTGATTTGTGCAGCTTGCACTGTGAGTTGTCTCTTCTGGCAAAGCTCTGTGAGGCTCAGCCTCATTTTGCATTAGGGAAAAGTTCCAGATTGCTGGGGCAAAGGCCAGAGAGCGCTGAGCTGCAAGTTCTGGGAGTCCAGACACTGAAAGGTGAGAGGCCAGTGGCTACCTGCTGACCCAAATGCCCACACCGGCAGTGACGCATCCACTGCCTTATTCACAAGGGAAGTCACTGATGCTTTCGGGTCAGTGGCTGCTCCATCTTGGTGCTGTGGGAGACAGAAAGTAGACTCCAAGAATGCCAGAGAGATTCTAAGATGGGCCTGACAGGCTCATGGCCCACTGTTCCCAAGCCTAGAAGGCTCTCACTGAGAGCACGTTGGAACCGCATATTCTCACACAATCACGCACTTCCAATGTACAGGACAAAGCTTCCTGGGCCAAGAAAGCCTATTACTGACCATAGCAATATAGGGAAAGGGGAGACGGGGACAGAAAAGAAGCCAAAAGAGAAACATTCACGTAAGTGTGCATGAAACTGAAGGTGTAGGTTTTTTCCCACCTCGGACCCTTGTACATCTTTCTGCCTGAACACTGTCCATATCCAACTCCTCCTGCCTCCTCGGGTCACTGTGCCTTTCCAGCACCCCTCCCCAAACAAGCCACTAGAAGTCAGGACTCCTCCCTCAGATTTTAGTCCCTTGTTTTCCTTCAGAGCATGGACCACGCCTGCCCCGCCTGCCATGAACCAGTCATCTCGTATGGTATTGGGGCACACTGGCTCTCAGTGAAGGCATATTCAATTATTGAAGTAAATGTTCCGTTTGTTCATGAACTAATTATGGAAGTATTTATTTCTTTACTTCTTCCTTGGCAACATGAGAAGAACGCAGCTCCAGGCCAGTCCCTTTTCTTTTCTCCATCTGGGTGTGCAGGGACAGCAAGCAAGATACATTTTACTCTTTCAGGAGATCCTAGTTTACAAACAATACCGTAAGAAGTAAAGTGCTTTTGTGTCAGCAAAGTATCCTCTGGAGTTCCTCCATTAAAAACGCAGACTTGCTTCAGGAACAGGTGCTGGCGAACAGGGGTCAGCAGACCCTCACCTAGTCCCAAGGAAGCCGGCTTCTCCAGGAGTGTGCTGGCTTCACATCTCATTTGCTATCAGAAGACTCTGGACCTAGGCTTGTCTGCCTTCTCCTTTTCTGGCCTGCCAAGCTCTTGCTTATGCAAGTTTTCATCTTTCGACCTATAAATATTCATGAGTTCCTGTTTAAAGAATGGAGACCCATTTGGGGTTTCGGTGACAAGCCCGTGCTGTGGCCCTGGTCTGTCCCCAGACTGCACTTGCCTACAGCAGGAACACCTGTTTCGCACTGAGTGGCTCTCAGTGAGCCCAGAGCCCAATCAGGAGCACAGTGGGAGAACGCATAGCCCTGCAGCTAATAAGACACCAGCGTCTTTATGGTTGTCCCTTACCATCAGGCAATGCCCAGCTGTACCAGGCACGGGGAAATGTACGCTCTTAGCTTCCCTTGGGCTTCTGCCGTCCTTATGGCCATTCCCACCAGGCAAAGGTGATGGACTGATGAATCTAAGCCAAGGTGGGAAGAAACAGTAGTACCCACTGCATGCCCGGACATCCATTCCAAACTCATTATCACATCAATATTCATGCCAACCTCCCAAGACAGTGGTGGAGAGAGTCATTTTAGATCACCTACAAATGGGGAAACTGAGGTATGGGGTGACAGGATTATGTATTAGAGAGAATGCTGTAAGTCAGCCACTAGGCCAGGCCCAGGACACATATCAAGAGTGGGCGAGGGCTTTGAAATCATGACCAGAATGGCAGGCCAGGTGATAGCAACATCATTAGCACGACTCCCCATCCATTCAAAGTCCTCTGAGCATTTGCCATTTGCCAAATATAGTTCCGGGCTCAGGGAGGGAGACACATAGAGTGATCCAAAGATGAATGATGCATGACCCCTGCCCATCAAGCAAAGAGAAGGCCCTGGAGATGTTGAAAACCTCACAATAAACAAGGACCCTACCGCAAATATAGAGCCAAGCAGGTGGAAGCAAAAGGAGACAGCACAACTGTGCGGAAGAGCAGAGCTGGCTTTTACACACACACACACACACACACACACACACCAACACACACACATGTGCACACACACACATACGCTACACACACATACACACCAACACATATACCGCGCACATATACCACACCAACACACATATACCACACACACACATGTGCCCCCCACACTGCACACACACGCACACACACACCACACCAACACATACACCACACGCACATATGCACACACACACATATACCGCACATACACAGCACACCAACATATACACCACACCAACACATAGACTGCCTACAGACACACGCGTGCACACACAAACAGCAATTCATAATAATTCAGGCATCACGATACACACACAGCACTCCCCTACAGGGCACAGAGACTAGTATGTCGATGTCATTATCCAGACATGTAACATGGAGTTAAATTGAAGATTTCCCCATTCTTTAACTTTTCATCTACCCAGTGAAACAATGACATTTGTTCTGCAGTTATAAAGTTATTAACGATGGGATGATGATTGGAATAAGAGCCAATATGTATTAATCACTTATGTATTAAAAAACAAGCAGTGAGTCTCCATTGCTCCAAGGGGTTTAAAACACTGATTCGTTTAAATCTCACAATGAGCCTGTGACATAAGGACTTGGAATACATTCGTTTTACATCTAAGGGGACTGAGAAACGGAGATGTTAAGGAACTTGCCCCAGGTCACACAGCAGTAAGCTGCAGAGCTGTGCTACACAGGCACGGAGTCTGGCCATAGTCCCTGTTCTCGTCCACTAAGTCCATGGCCCTTGCTTGTGCTATGCCAGCACTATGGTAACTTCCCCACAGCTGCCTGTGACTTTGGTCCTCACAGTACTTCCTCGAAGCAAATACTCTTTTCACTCTTCTAAAAATCTCTGTTTTCTAGATGAGGAGGCAGACAGAGCGGATGGGTATCCAGCCCAAAGCTGCAGAACCACTAAGTGGGTGAACTGCTAATTGTCTGTGGGGCTGCAGACTGCACTGGTGTCTGCCCTCCCCACTCTTTTTTATTCAACTGAAATCATGAGGAGGACCAGGGGAGCAAGGAGAGTGTTTGGTAAAGGGGGCTAGCAAACGGGATGCTTCCTGGCCAGAACCCCCCTACACACACACCAGATGTAAAACAGAGAGAAAATAACCATTCTCAAAAGCCAGGCCCAGGCTTGGGTCCCACAGGTCATGAAGCCCCAGACCCTGGCAGGTGAGGTTCTGCAGGCCTTGCAACTGGAAGGGAGGAGCTGGGCCACAGGACTCTCTCAGCCGGGCCCTGATGTTCTGATAGGTCCTGGCAAGAGCAAGGTGTCAGTTAGCACTGCTGTAAATCCTCCTGACAGCGGCTCTGCGGGCTCGGGCAGACTCTGGGCCAGGCTGGAGCCACACTGTCCAGAGTCCTTCTTTGCCACTTCTCGGGACTAGGCGTGTTGGCGTAGAGCCTGGCAGCAGGATCATTAATCTATGGGCAGGCTTCTTACAGAGGAAAACATGAGAAACAGCTTTTAAAAGAATCACCAGGCCTCCGTTGGCACAGGCCATCTAGAGTGTGATTCTGAAGCAAGAGAATCCCGCAGCAAAAAGGTGCTAGGTGTTTACAAGGACATAGGGACTGGGAGCGGACCCAGAGGACAGCCCGAGTCTTTCCGTGGCCCACGGCATAGACTCTGAAGCTAAGCTTCCCAGGGAAAATCCTGCCAGTTCTTCGGGCCCTGGCATATGAGGGTACAGACAGCAGTCATATCAAGTTGATACAGGGAATGAAGAGTCAATATCCAGATAGAATGCCCAGGACATAGGCAGTGTCCTGAATGTACTTATTAAATAACATGCATGGGCTCAGTAGACAAATGTACTATCTCTTCCTGCTGGAGGAAGTCAAAATACCCCAGTTAATAAAGTGAGAAACTGCTTCTGCAATTTTTTATTTCGTGTGGGTGCATAATGAAACTCAAGTATTTGTGTATATAGATATATTCATGTGTATATATGTAGGTAGGCATGATCTTGCATGAGAATGGCAGAGGCTGACGTTGGATTACTCCATGAACTACTCTCCACCTTACTTTACTGTTTGGATATATTCGTTTTATTTCATGTGTATGAATGTTTTGTCTGCCTGTATGTGCATATACCATGTGCACGCCTGGGACCCATGGAGGGCAGAGCCAGTATGTGGATGCTAGGAATCAAAGCCAGATCCTCTGCAAGGGCAGAAAGAACTATAAACCACTGAGCAGTCTCTCCAGTCCTCATCCTACTTTTTGAGACAGGGTCTCTTATTTTAGTCTAGTTCAGGAATCTTCCTGGCCCCTCCTCTCCAGTGCTGGGATTACAGGCATATGCCAGGCTTTTACATGGGTGTTGGGGGTTAAACTCAGGGCCCCATACTTGTGTGGCTAGTACTTTACCAACAGAAGCACCCCCCAACTTCTAAGACACTATTTCTTTAAGAGAGTTGGGTCTGAAGGTCGCTGATGTGGGGTTTGGGGGGGATGGAGGTACTCATCAGCCACATGGTACAGCAGCTTTCCTCAGGCAGAGCCTTGGAACCTGGGGTAAAGCGGGGCGGCTTGGGAACTACAGAAATCGTCAGGGTGCAGTGTGCTCGTCTGTGTTAATGCTTTCAAACTTCACCCTCCACACACATATCATAGATTACCTATCCGGACACAGATATCAGAGATTACCTAGTCCATGCACAGATATCATAGATTACCTAGTCCATGCACAGATATCATAGATTACCTATCCGGACACAGATATCATAGATTACCTAGTCCATGCACAGATATCATAGATTACCTATCTGGACACAGATATCACAGATTACCTATCTGGACACAGATATCATAGATTACCTATCCGGATACAGATATCAGAGATTACCTAGTCCGTGCACAGATATCATAGATTACCTAGTCCGTACACAGATATCATAGATTACCTAGTCCATGCACAGATATCATAGATTATCTAGTCCATGCACAGATATCATAGATTACCTAGTCCGTACAAAGTATCATAGATTACCTATCCGGACACAGATATCATAGATTACCTAGTCCGTGCACAGATATCATAGATTACCTATCTGGACACAGATATCACAGATTACCTGTCTGGACACAGATATCATAGATTACCTATCCGGATACAGATATCAGAGATTACCTAGTCCGTGCACAGATATCATAGATTACCTAGTCCGTACACAGATATCATAGATTACCTAGTCCATGCACAGATATCATAGATTACCTAGTCCGTACAAGATATCATAGATTACCTAGTCCGTACACAGATATCATAGGTTACCTATCCATACACAAATATCAAAGATTACCTAGTCCATACCCAACAAGGGAGGAAGGCAACCATGCTGAGGGCCAGAGAGAGACCTCATCCAAGATCCAAAGCTGGTGGATATGATTAATGTGGCAAGAACCAGGTTCTGCTAGAACTCGAGCATGGTCCAACACACCAGTCTCCTGGCTTTAACTGGAAAAGACTGAGAGTCAAGGGTTTGAGACTGGGCTAAAAACAGCCGCCACCCTGATAACTGAGGTGCTGACACCAGTCCACAGCCACCCAGTCCTGGCAGAACCTATAGAACACAGCACAATTTCCTTTCAGAAGTAGAGGACCAGAGTCCTTTTGACACCCAGAAGGGGCTCCAGGCAAGAGCACTGAGTCAGAAGATACAGCTCAAGAAGGTGCCCAAAGCCCGCCCTGCTTGCATACTTCTGGCTCAAGTCAGTATCTCTGTTCCTGAAACAGCTGGAATAACAGGCATATGCTCTTCCCATCCTGGGAAAGGCTCTCACCCAAGCAGAAACTGGAGAACCGGACTCATCCCTGCTGTGATTTTGCCACCTTCACGCTGTGGCCAAGAGCACTCTAATAGGTGATTCAAGCCAACCGAAGGGGAAGGCACCCAGAATGCTAGTCTGGTGAGATTCTGTGGACTGGCTAAGAGGAGGGCTCTTTCATCCTCATTCCACTAGTCAAAAGCTAACCATGTGGTCCTGCGTCGGCCATAAAGCACAGCGAGGTATTGTCTAAGCCAGCTCCCATGCAACTAGAAGCCTTGGCAGGAGGATGTTTGAAGACAACCTGGACTTATGGAGGTTGGGAGGGAGAAAAAGGAGGGGAGGAGGAGAGAGGAGAAGAGAGGAGAGGAGAGGAGAAGAAAAGAAGAGGAGGAGAGGAGAGGAGAGGGAAGAGAGGGGAGGGAGACATGCTGTGTTCTAACACTCTTTTCAAGATGTGGATAGACTTCAGTGGACACATATGCTACCTTTGCTGTCAAAGACAGTGACTTTGCTTTATGCCATTGATGGTCCTGGGCTGGAACCCCCACATAAGTCAGCAACTAGCTCTGTCCAGAAAAATATCAAATGGAGTGCAATAGCCTTCCATGTCATGCCCAGTGTCTGGTACACAGGGACGGTGGCAGAGATGCTCTTTGAAACACACTTTGAATTGGACACAGGCCCCCGCAGCACGGTAGGTACTCTCAAACACTGCCGGCCACAGACAAGGCCCATGTGTTGGCTGAATTGCAGAAAGGGCTCAAATGCAACCTGCAGGCTACTAGGGCTGACCACTGCTGCAGGATGCTGGCAGGAGCCGGCCTCGCTGGAGCATCACGCCTGGAACTTGAGGTTGGCAGCCAGAAACCAAGGAGAAGACGGGAGTCAGAGCCACCTCCCCGTCCCCACTGGCTCTCGCAACAGAGGCAGACTCTCAGCTCATCTGTGTGGGAAGGAGGCAAGAGCTGCTTCCATTTTCTTTCACAGTCGTCACGAACAGTGGCCCACAGACAGGAGGAGACAGAGAAGCCATGTCCACCCTCCCCCCACAAGCTCCTGAAAAGCAAAGTCTAAGAGGGGGTGGGTGGGGGAACACCTTTGAACAGTCATAGCCTCCCCGAGAAGACGCCAGCGGTAAGGGAAGAACACGAGCCAAGAACTTGCTACCAATCTACTCTGCGACCTTGGGTAAGTGACACATTCTCTCTGCCACCCCCTCCCCCATCTGTCAAATGGAGATAATAAAAGCTGTTCTGCAGTTAGAATGAGATAATCAATGTTTAAATGGCTCTGGAAAGCATACAGCGTTCTATGGGGATATAAGGTGCTATTATCCACTCACCCTTCCTGCCTCTCCGGCCGACTCAGGTGTTTGCTAACAATTACATTCCTGGCCAGGACTCAGTCTTGACGAGAGGAAGAGGAAGACACAGCAGCCTCCACATTTCAGAGATGGTTCTGCAGCCTGGATCCTAACTGCCCTCCAAAAGCCCACAAGAGTTGTTATTGGGAACTGATGAAGCCTTTAAAACCCGGGACTTCATGGGAGGTAGACTCTTGATGGAGCCTGTGGGACCCTGGCCTCCTCTTTTTTTCTCTCTCTCTTTTGCTTCCCAACAATAAAGTGAGTATATTTTCCTGCCTCGTACTCCAGCAAAGATATCCTAACTCAGAGCAACACGGCCAACTGGTCATAGACTCAAACCTCTACGACTGTGACCCAAAATGATCCTTCCACTTTGTACAGCCATGAGCTCAGGAATTTGCAATCATACCTACCTAGAGGGCACTGGGACACAGGAGGCCTGGCAAGTGCTAAGACTCATGAACCAAGCAAGCACTATGAGCCTATGAAATCATGAACTGTGACTTACAGGGACTTCCACCGTGCTCATCAAAAGCCAGGATAGCACTGACAGATGTGGACATGGAATGCGCTGGACTGCAAGGAATATAGAGCTACAAAGTCATGGAATTCTGCTGGCTACAGCCCCGTCCCTAGAAAGGGGCTCCAGTCCCCAAGTATAAGAAGGAAATGGACTCCGTGTCCCATTAGCCTGGGAAAGGTCTACCAGGTTAACATGCAAAATCATGGTTTAGGATCATGAACCAAATATCTAACCACTCCCTGCCCCAAATTCTCCCTCATAGGCATAAGAAATGAGAAAGCAACTTGGTAACTAATATGCACAGCTGCAAGGAAAGCTAGTTTCTGCTGTTGATCAATCCCTGCAGCAGTCTCAAATGTTCTTACATACAGCAGGCAGCTTCCCATGTTCCTTCTGCCGGGATTTAATTTGTCATGGGACAGTTGGTCATGGAGCCAACATCAGCCTCCTCTTCAGGCTCAGCATGGGGAAGGAAGCTGCTGGGACGGCACATGGGAGCCTGTGACAGGTGCACACTCTGAACTAATGAAAAGCAGAACCAGGAGCGCTAATGGTCGTTCTCAATCGGCCTGAGCCCTGCAAGGGGAGAGCCCACATCTTCAGACCTCTCTCAATCAAGACTGTTTGACATACCCTGCTGGAAGACCCCTGAACTTGAGCGATGTTGAGCAGAACTTCGGAGTGCTGCTAGAAACACCGGTGGGGGAGGGGTTCCTGCGCGGCTGAAGAGAAGAAACAGGCACCCTCAGGGCCTCCTTCCTCATCAACATCAGGGCGCACTTGGAAGGAGGGAGGATTTTCACAGAGAGTCTAAAGCAATCCCATATAACACTTTCTCTTGCCGGCTACAATGGCAGCTGGGCGGCACCGTCTCCCAAGCAGGCTGTAGCCTTTCTATGCCACTTCCAGACCTTCCCATCATCCCACCTAAGCCCCTAGCTTCTACCCCGACATGTTTCCGTAGTGAAATCCTAAAAGAAATGCTTTATAGTCCTCAAACCCTATCAACTTCGAAGAGCAAAGATCCTTTCATGTGCCATGGTGACCTCTGGGTCACTGGACAGAGTGAATAGGGACAGCCAGCCAGGCACAGCCAGCTCACCTGCGGCATCTGACAATGCGTATCAAAGCCCAGCTCAGCACCCAGGCTCAGAACCATCTTCAAAAAGCCCCCAACTCCCGGCAGCCGTGCCACTGGACACATTTCATTCTCCTGAGCTCCAAAGCAACACAGAAGGCTTAATCAGGTCAGAGGCTTTGATCTGAAAATAAGTACCTTTTTGGCCCTCTGTGGATTATAGGAATTACGCCTGGGAAAGCTACCTATACCGGCGTTATGTCAGGATATTCAGGGATATTTGGCTGAGGCAAATGACTCCACAGCCAAATGCCATCAAACCACAAAACCAAAGCTAGCCCACCCATCACTCCAGAAACCAAAAGCTTTGAGGCTTATCTGACAGTGGAATACAACAGCCAAACCTCAAGATTTTCACACCTCCCGCTTACTGTGCTTTTGCCTATGAACAAAACGGGCTGGGGTGGTCCAGTGGGGTTGCAACCAGCCTGCTCTGATGCGCACCGACACCCATGCCCAGGCATTCCTGTCTTTTTTGACAAAGTATCATTTCAGCTAAAATTTTCCACTCCTGGACTCGGCCCAAAGGTAAATTTATTTTGGAACGTCTCAGCCAGATTGTTCTGCAGCGAGAGAGTCTTAGGCAGGTAAAATAAAGGCTCTGTCTTCTCTTGATGTAAAATTATGTCCTGAGAGGACAATGATAGCTCAGGCCCCTAGTGTTACCTGGAGCCAAGCTCCACAGATCCGGGGGCAAGGATGTTAACTATTAAACGCGTGGTATTAAATATATGCCTACAAAATGACATTTCCACATGGGGATGAGAGCAAGTCTCTGGCCATTTTAAGATTTAGACATCTCCAAGTGCTTCATCCCTCTTAACTCATCCGCACTTCAACAGCTGCCTGGAGGGAAAGCAGTGACCAACCAGGCTTCAGTTCGACAGATGGTAAATTAGGAGCCAAGGACAGACTGAGAATTATGATAGTTACATAAGGTGGCACCGAAAGTCCATTGGCAAGGTCAAGACCACTGGTTAGCAGTCCTAAGAGAAATCTGATAGTCTTTGAATAAGCACCAGAATTAAAGTGAATCTTAAAATATGGCATTGCAACAGTTTATTTGGTACCAAACAAAATACTTGAGGCCGGGTGTTTTACAAAGCTAACAGTTCTGGAAGCTGGGTGGCCTTGTTTCTTCAGCCTCTAAAGTGAGTACCTGGTGGTGTAAGAACATAACTGAAGAGCAGAAAGGGAAACGGCCATATGTAGAAGGGGGCCAAGTACATTGGACAACCCCCACTTCGTAAGAACCCACTCTCTGAAGAAACAACCCCAAGATGACAGCCGTCATCCCTTCAAAGGACAGCACATCCAATTAACTAAACGTTTTGCACCACATATGCCCTCTTCGGGTCCTACCACCTCTCCCACAGCCATGCGGGGGGACTCCTTACACACAGGGGCACATATCCGATCCACAGCATTCACCCAGCTCTCCTCGGCATAGCACTTAGGTGAAGTCTACTGCCTGGCACTTTGAAAAGGAAAGGGGAAGGAAGAAACTGACATTTATAGGGCACCCACACAGCAGACACCATACCAAACATTTCTTCCTCATAAAACTCTGCTCTGTCACATTCACTTTTCAGACAGGAGAGAAGAGACCCCGGCAGTAACTAGACGAGCTAACACTGGGGATACAGGCCACATCACCCCATCATGATCCCAGGCAATGTAAGCTCTTCCGACTGTCATGTCCATTTGATATAGAAATGCCACTTTAGGGAATGCACTCTGAACCACGCGTTAACCAGAATGGCTGACCAAATGCAATAGCCGTCTCACTCATCCTTCTCCGACGGCCCAGGCACTGCTGAGGGAGACTTGCAGGGTCTACAAATATTAGCTACGTGTGGTGGTGGCCCATGGGAGGTGGAGGCAGGAGGATCAGGAGTTCAAGGCCACCTTTGACTACATAGAAAATTCAAAACCAGGCTGAGTTGACCATAACTGTGTCTCAGGAGAAAGGAAGAAAGGAAGGAAGGGAGAGGAAAGAAAGGGGAAGATAAGGAAACAATGAAACTCCGACAACCTACAAACCAAAAAGTGCAGCTCCTACAAACTAAGCTGCTAATTCCATTGAGACACAATATAATGAAGAGGTGCAAATATGTTTTCTTCTCTATTTAGTCAAAAAAAAAAACAATAAAAATTGGCTATGGCGACACACCTCTTAATCTAAGCACTTGGGAAGCTGAAGCAGGAGGAGCAAAGTCTCAGACCAACCAGAACAAAAGAAAAGAGGACACATTGGGACAGATTAGTCATGAAGTCCTTGCCTTACACCTCTCAGGATCCGAGTTCAATTCCTCAGAACGCATATTAAGAAAACCTGGCAGTAGTGTCATGAACTTGTAACGTCAGTACTGAGGAAGAAGGCAGGTAAAGCTCTGGTGCTTACTGGGCCAACCAGCACAAACTACCTGGGGAACTCAAGCCAGTAAGACACCCTGCCTCAAACATCCAGGCTTCTGCAGAACGACACACAAAGCTGATCTCTAGCTACACACACACACATACACACACACACACACACACACACTTACTCATTCATTCACTCCCTGGGGGTGAGAGGAAAACAATCATAGAGAAGAAATAAAGATAACATGCCAATAATCGCACATACTATCTGAGGTTCCCTACCAGGACTTCCCTGACCTTAGTCTATGTGGATGTGTGCTACCCGTATGTCTCAAGACCTTGTACTTAGTAAATGATGGATAAATGGATGGACAGACGGATGGAAGGATGGTCGGACAGACAGATGGATGTTACCAAAATGTTCTCCAAAATAATTCCTCCGACTCCAAGGGAAGTTTAAATCTGTACTGCTCTCTATTTGATATTTGAATACGTATTTGTCATTTTAATACCAGCAATATACAATAAGTTGTTTGGACTTTACCTTCTGCAAGCATATGGAAAAAAGAAATTAATATTTTTTTTTTGTTGGTGGACGAACAGGCTGCATACTTCAGATAGTTTCCGAAGGAATGTAACAGAAGCCCAATTATTGTTTTTAAATAAGACACAAAATAAATGTTCCAGGAAAGAATTTTCATAAAAGAGTGAAGATTTCTATGTAGGACAATAAGAGAAAGCCTGCAGAAAAAGCCATCCCAGGGACAGAAGAGCTATGTGTCAGCTCCATGGGATGCCTTCCGGTCCCACACAGGTTCCTGCCCTCAGGAAGCTTCTCCTCTTGTCTACTTGGGGGTTAGAAACTAAAATGCAACAGGCATCACTGTGCCCCAACTCGGAATGACGAGATAGAACAACTATGACCAGAAACAAACAAGCAAAAACTAGAAACCCAGGCCCAGAAGTTCCACCTTCAATGCTTCCACAAAGAACTTGGGTCACTATGGAGGCCCTTGTCCACTTATGTGGTTAACTGTCCCCCTAACAGTGTCTCTGAGGAGTCCTGGGCTCCGAAGTCTTCCTGGAGAACAATCCCCTTCTCTCAAATGTGGGTTTTCAGCAGTGTTTGGTCTTTCTGCACCAAACATAAGGTAGTCAAAGGGCTCCTTCTGGGACATCATCTGAGGGAAAAGGAAGAGGGACAGAGATAGGTGGTCCTTGCCCTCCAGTCAACAGCAGAAGCTCATCTTTGATTTACAAGAGACACTGCCCCTCTCTGGAGTTTTATGAAGGGGGGTGGGGGGAGTGAGAGAGAGACTGAGACGCTACTTACAGAAATAATCGTAACTTGGATACCAACCAGGCTAAATCTTGTCCAATTGCTATTAAACAAATCTGTATGGGAGCAGGTGTAGAAACAGGTGCAAACCCAGATACTTAATTAACCTCGAAGCCAGCCTTCAACAAGTGTGAAGCCTTGAAGGCCAGACCAGACACATTCACGAGTTTTGCTCTTCTGGGCAAACCTCCTACTATGGACCATATAAGGCTACAGACACTGTCTCATCCAGTCATGACTGGAAGGACTCCTGGTCACTCCCATTTTACAGATGGAAACTTGGCACTGAGAGAAAGACAAGTGACCATACCCAGGAGGCAGAACTGGTTGCCAAGGCTGGGGTGCACTAAAGCTTCCTTGCCAGCTCCCGAGACTGGGCTAGTCCTCACAACCCTACATTCAGCCCTCAGTGGCTGGCACATGCCTGCAGGCCTCAGCAGGCTGGTACAGCCCCACATCCTCAGCTGGTGATGCCCATTCCAAGAGTATTCTTCATCTCTACATTTGTCTGGTGATGGTGAATCTAAAATTTAAGAGACTGAGATAAGAAAGGAAACGGGCTCAACTTTACCAACGTCTGGGAGGATTCAGGCGTCAGGAGAGCCTCGCTAGCACCACTGAGTGGATCACATGGAAAATCTGCTTTTATCTGGAGCTGTGTCTAGGGGAACCGAGGAATGAATACATTTGCTGTTTCCACCGCATTGCCTCTTCTCCAAGGTCCCTCTGTATTCGGACCTGTGCTGTGCTGATAGGGTCTATGCTAACTCATCCAGACATCAAAACTAGCCCTGGAGAGGGATCTGGGGTCAGTCATCTACCAGTTACTGTATCTTCAAGTTTCTACAACATAGCTGCATTTTTTTATAAATTTGGTGTGTGTGTGTGTGTGTGTGTGTGCGTGTGCCCAATGTAACCTTTGAGTATTTCCAGGTTTTCCAAAAATAAACACAAAAACAAGCCGAACGCCACACAAAAACAGGACCTGCCCTATTTTCTCCTCCCATGAGACAATAGTTACTATAAATATAATGACCATTGCAATCACTCAGGCCTTGTCCTGGGTATAAATATCTTCACTTGGTCTTCAATACAACCATCTGCATAGCCCTTCACCAGTGTCTGAGCATCTTAGGTCTTCCATAGCAAAGAACCACCGACTGGGAATGTGTCCTTTGCAAGTTCCAGAGGCAGGGAGCCAAGGGGGCTCTGCTCCTTCAGGGTCCTCTGAAGGAGTCTCTCACTTGCTTCGGGGACACCTGGGCATCTGATCCTGCCTCCAGGCCACACAGCATCTTCTCCCCGAGTCTGTCTTCATGTCTCCATTCCACTTTTCGCATCCGGAGAAAGACACTGATCATATTGGATTCAAGCTATACTAATGACCTAAGTTTGACTATTATCTGCAGAGAGCCTGCTTCCGAATACAGAAATGAAGGAGGTTGGGACGTTAACCTAACATTTGTTAGGGAGGACAGAACTCGACTCCTAGTATCCATTTGTGGACTGCTCAGCCTTCAGGGTCACAGATCAGGGCACACTGGCTTACACTTGTCACTCCGACACTACCAAGACTTAGGCAGGTGGATCTCCCGGAGTTTGAGGCCAGCCTGGGCTATCTAGTGAGTTCAAAGTTAGCACGGTCCATATATGAGACCCTGTCTTTAAGAACTGAAGGCATTTAAGATCACAGCAAACTTCAGGGTTATCTCTCACATGATCCTTAGCATCTGAAGAAGCTGAAGAAAGAAGAGAAGCGTCACCCTCTTCCTGCTGTCCCCTCTGCTTCAGACATCTCTTTCTCACTGAACTGCCCTATGTCTCTTCCACACCTCAGCTCAAGCATCCTGGAAAAATTCTCCTAGACGTTCCCGCCTGGGTGAGAGCTACTCCTATAGGATCGCTGTACACTTCCGGTACCCTATAGGCTCTCTGTACACTTCCAGTACTCACACATCACCATTATGGCAAGTTTCCAATCTCTGAGGATGACTCCCTTCTGTGTGGTTGACCTGAAGTTTGGGTTTGTTGTTTCTTTGTCAGGGTTTGGTTGTTGGTGGTGTTATGCTACAGGGTCTTATTGCCCAAGCTGGCCTCAAATGTTAGGTTCTTTTGCTTCAACTTTCCAAATGCAAGGATTACAGATGCATGCCACCACACTTAGCAGTTTAGGGATAGATGCTCCATCACCATCAGACAGACATTGCAGGGACCGTAGATCCTGGCTCTCAGGAAGGACACAGAGGCTAATTATCTGCTATTTGAAAGGAAAATTCCATACCATATCTCCCTCCCCCTCCTCAAGCTGACTAGTTAACTGTGGATATCCACTTAACTTAAAAAAAAAAAAAAAGATTTATTTAATATGTATGTGTGAGGGCCTGCACGTATGTATGTGTACTGTGTGCATGCCCTGTGTCTCTGGGAGCCAGAAGAAAATGTCAGATCTCCTAGGACTGCTGGAGTTACAGATGGTTGTGAGCTGCCCTGTGGATGCTGGGAAATGAAGTCTAGTTCTTCTACAAGAGCAACAAGTGCTCCATTCATGGCTGAGCTGCCTCTTTAGCACTACTGCAGGTACCCACTTTATGGTCTGTGCCTACCCTCTAGCACTACTGCAGGGACCCACTTTATGGTCTATGCCTACCCTCTAGCACTACTGCAGGTACCCACTTTATGGTCTGTGCCTACTCTCTAGCACTACTGCAGGTACCCACTTTATGGTCTATGCCTACCCTCTAGCACTACTGCAGGGATCCACTTTATGGTCTGTGCCTACTCTCTAGCACTACTGCATGTACCCACTTTATGGTCTGTGCCTACTCTCTAGCACTACTGCAGGGACCCACTTTATGGTCTGTGCCTACTCTCTAGCACTACTGCAGGGACCCACTTTATGGTCTGTGCCTAATAACTTCAACAGGCTAAACCTGACCACTGCCTTCCCTTCCTCTAACAGGCATAGAACCAGAGAGCTAGCTACCGCCTGCCCACCTCCTGCCCACCTCCTGCTTATCTCCTGGACTCTTCAACCACCTGCATTGCCTCCATCCCTCAACATCAAGGGGTTGATCTTCAGCCCCTCCCCCACTCCAGATTGGGGACCAGTATCCACACTAGCACCTCTGGGACGCTGAGATGTAAACTTGCTTCCTACCCTCCATATTCAGCCAGCAGTAACAACAGGTGGCCCTAAGTGCTTGCTTCCTGAGGGTTCCAGGGCCTACCTGTAACACCTTAAGCAGCTCCATGTTGGGTAATAGTTGCCTCCAAGGCTGAAACATTCTTTCCTACAGGAAGCTCCTTAAGCAGGAAGGTCAACAACTCAAACCGGCTTCAGGAAGTTCCTGAAACTGACCAGATTCACTAGGTTCCTTCTGTGCCTGAGAAAAAAAGTAAAGTCTAGGAACACCTCACTGGCCAATGAAGCCAAGCTGCAAAGGAGACTCTGAAACCAGAGCAGCTAGCTACCTGGAAGAAGAAACCAGCTGAACTGGCTGGAAGAGACTTGGACCAGAGTATAACTTGAAAAGGACACTCTCCATCTGTTTTGCTTTCTGCATGTTGTCAGGGTTCCTAGCTTTGTGAGCTGTCTTCCAGCCTGGGGAAGTCAACTCCTCTACATAATCCCAGTATCACTCCCTGGTTCACTAAATTGGGCTTTGGTAGTATCCATACTTTGGTCTGTCATGGTTCCCTATCTGAGGTGAGCAGAAATGTGTGTTTTGTCTCCCTAGAAAGTTTTTCTCATCCAACAACACACCATACACACTC
The DNA here is from genome assembly GCF_037038515.1 of Microtus pennsylvanicus. NCBI lineage: Eukaryota > Metazoa > Chordata > Mammalia > Rodentia > Cricetidae > Microtus > Microtus pennsylvanicus. The sequence continues at coordinate 33,986,309 of NC_134599.1, read as the reverse complement.
ACACATGCCTGATGTGCTAAACATCCTTCAGGACCATAACATACATGTCAGGCTGCCCTGGGTCAGCTTGAAGTAACTTCCACATATAGTTAAAACAAACTTGGCACCGCGTACAAAGACACTTGATAGAGCCCTGTCTACTGGCTGGATCCTGTTGAGAAAACTAACCAGATCGTCACCTTCACGATAGCCTCTCAGGCACACAAAGGGGCCCTGTGTAGCAGCAGAGAGGAAGGCCACCCAGCCATTCCTCCTCCTTGTGCTTACTAACTCACTGTGACTCCTACACCCTCCTTATCAGGCAGCGTTTCTTGAGTTCTGGTAGTGTCACCACAACAAATGGGGACATTGAACAGAGGGAAAAGAGGCCCGTTTTGGCCCAAAGGAATTCGCCAGCATCTCAACCCTGAAAAGAGACCAGCAAGAAAGCAAGCAAAAAGAATACAGTGACTATAGCCTGCATGGTAGCATGCAACTATAAGCCCAGCACTGGAGAGACAGAAGGGTTAGGAATTTGAGGCCAACCTAAGGTACCTGGAAAATCCCAGGTCAGCCTGGGCTATATACAGGTGAAAGACCCTGTCCAAAAACAAAATTTTTTTTTAAAGGAAGAAGCAGTACGTTGATGCTCCCAAGAAAGATAAATGCAGAGGGCTACTGTGACCTGCAGAGGTGTCTTTCCTGAGGAGTGGGGCTTGTGAGGAGGCCAGGAAGGCGGAGAGAAGGGAGGGAGGTTGAATGGCATGAGTCAGAGCTTCTAGGGAAGGGGGAAATGCATTGTGGAACTGGCAAACCAGACCACTTGTCTGAGTTGTCGGCTGTCTATTGCAAATAAAAATAGATGTAGGCCAGCTTATAAAAAGTGAGGTAATTAGCTGGCGAGGTGTGACTTGTTGCCCTCCCTTAATACATGAATTGAACCTTCTGTTAGAGGTGCCTCTCTGAGTTCACGGGTGACGGATGAGTCCTGCACAGGGGAGGCCGGCACACAGTCTCTCTGTGCTTCTATGCTGCACTGCTTGGCTCGCAGCTATACACACAACCAGACCCGAAGAGAGGCAGACTCCTCATGCCACACCTGTGCTTGTCTCGGGTCGGCTGCTCGTCCGGATGGGCTCCTCAAATGTATTTGTGGTGATACCCAGATCTGAGAATCCGGGTTCAAAACCCCAGTCTTGCCCCTATGGCTTCTCGCTCACATAACTGGTGCCCTCCCATGTGTCCTTTCTCTCCCCTCTTCCTTTCTCTCTCCCTACCCTCCTCCCCTCCCCGCCCTGGGCTCACTGCTGTTTGCAGCAGCTGCTGGATTTCACATTATCTGGGAAGTCCATTAGCTTGCTGTTTATCCACACCATTAATGGAGCTGTTGGGTAAACTCGAGCCTGTCACCCCAGCTCCGCCCCCCACAGAAAAGCACCCCTTCTGGCTACAGGCATGCTACCCGCCCCAAAATCCTTTCTGTGTTTACTCACTCTCCCAATTGGAGGTTCATATTTTACATAAGTCAGACTGTGGATTTTGCCAAAATAAAACTCTAAACATGATGGAAGAAAAGATTCCCACCAATTCACCTAATCTGAATACTTTTTTTCTCTCTCTCTTCTTTTTTCTTTTCAACATTATATTTTAATTACAATATTTCTCAATATTTCTCCCTTCTCCTTTCTCCCTCAAAGCTCTTCCATCTACTCCTCTCCTCATCCGGGTGATTGTGCATAAATCCATAGTTGTAAATCACACATGAAACCCTGGTTTAGCCTCTTTTCTAGAAGCTGACCCACAAAACGAGCATGGGTTGCCCAAGCTGAAGCCGAGCATTACCTTCGCATGTGGCACCGGTGGAGGCTTTGCTGAAAGGAAAAGCCAGCACCAAATGATCTCCACTCAGTCCAGGGCTGCCTGGAAATTGAGACGAAATCGACAGGGAGATGCCATGAGCTCAGCCACTCAGTGGAAAGTGCTCTCTCCCTCCCCTTTCTCTCCTGTCAAATGGCTGCTTTCTGCTCACTCTGGCTGGAAAGGATGGCATATGAGGTTTAATATGCTCAATTTCTCTTGATGTAAAAAAAAAGAAAGAAAGAAAAATGCATGCAGGTTGAGAATCCCTACCCTGAAAATCCAAAATGCTCTGAAATCCATCTTTTCTTTCTATCATCATAACTCAGGACACTCTGGGGTCCGGGGTTTTCAATTAGGGATGTTTAACTTGTACAGTCCATGCAAAGATTCTAATCTAACAAGCTCCAAAATCTGAAAGAGTTCTGGGTCCCGAGCATTCTGGATGAGAAATACTCAACCCGTACACAACCAAAGGATGAAGGGACAAATTCCAGCTCCCCGCAGGGACATCTAGCTGCTCATTCAGCAATAAAACCTTGACAGGAACTGGGGTGGTCAATGGAGCTGATGGAGACCATCCACTCTGGAACTAGGAAGCTCGAGGGAAGGGATGCGAAACAAGAATCAGCTTGTCAGTCAGCTCCTGAGAATGGAAGCAAGTGAGCTCCTAGGACATCCAGGAAAAGATGATACCTAGGAGGAAGCCACCTAAAGAGTGACGTCATCATTGTGCCAGAGCAGTGGTTCCTGGCCTTCCTGATGGTGCAACCTGTTGATGCAGTTCCTCGTAGTGTGGTGATCCCCAGCTATAAAATTATTTTTGCTACTAATTCATAACTGCAATTGCTACTGTTATGAATCATTATGTAGATATCTGTGTTTTCCAGTGCTCTCTTTGGGGAGTTGGAGTACACAGGTTGAGAAGAGCTGTGTTATGGTAAAGAAGGAAGTAGAGCTGCAACCCCCATGGTGGCTTCCTCCATAGGGAGTGAAGAGCTGGCTGGGCTCCACCCCTCCGCATCTTCCCACTTAGTGGGGGAGGTGCTGGTCTAGTCTACATCTTCTATTTTATTTTTGAGCTGTGTTTTATTGATTTTAGTCCTTATCTGTTTGGGGGTAAACGAATAATAAAGATAGTGTGCACCAACATTTTGGTCAAGAATCAAAGTCTAAAAACCATTTCAAGAAGTAGATAGATAGTCCAGTGTTGTCTGAAGAACCAGAGCTCTTTAGTGCCCCCAGGAACAGGTCTGGGGCAGCCAGGAGGGCAGAGTAAAGCCAACAGGGGAGCTCGCCTCCTTGTTGCCTCAGGTACACACAGGTAGGGCAGAATATAATCACTCCTGGTAAATCAGAGTGGTCCATTTTATTGGCTCCTTCTTCCTCAGCAACATCCACTTGGAATACCGGGACAAACTCAACCTCAGGGGTAGATATGTCCAATAGTTCTACGTTATTTCCGTCCAATAGGATCGGAAAGGCATTTGTTTTCACTCTACACCAAAGACAGGCCTTGTTGACAGGTACACGATAAATCCAAGGCCGGGCAGGAAACTAGAAACAAAACAGAAATGGAGAAGGGGCTAGAGAGATAGTTTAGTGGGAAAAAAAAGGTTTGTCATGCAAGCCCAAGAGCCTGACTTCAACCGCCAGCACCCACTGAAAAAGGTGCATGGGATTAGCGCTTGCTCATAATTCCGATGCTGGGGAGGCAGAGACTGGGGAATCCCTTGGGCTTGTTAGCCAGGCATTCTAGCTTAAATTTAGAGCTCCAGGGCTCAGCGAAAGTCCCTGATATGAAAACCCAAGAACGATGGGTGGTGGGAGCCAGGAATCACATGACTAGCTCTGGAGTCCTAAGCATTCACCTCCTGGTCCTCAAACTACCAGGATTAAGGCCCTTAGAGTTTCTATGCTAGTACTGGAATGTTATAGTCTAATATTCTGATTATTATTGATTCTACTAGAATATTATATATTGGAATTATTCTGAATATTTTGCTGATAGTCTGTTATTGGAAGAAGCCACATGGTGGCCAGACTTCACTGTGCAGAACAATCTGGAAGGCAACCCTCCTCTGCTTCCCATGAGAAGGTTTCCAGCTGGATGAAAAATGGAGCCGGGTTCTCAGGCCCCCGACTCGCCCCCACAGGCTCCTGTCATGTCTTCTGCATATTCAGAAAGGCCTAAGTGTTTCAGAGCAAATGAAAAGATGATGCCTGTCAATTGGTTTCTTCGCCCACCACACAGCCCTGAGGGAAGAAGAATTCCAAAATGAAGAGACAAAAACGGAGAAATCAGAGCAGAGGCACAAAGGACCCCGACAGACGCCGTGCAGGAGCAAAGAGAAACGTGTGTACCTCCGCAGCTTCCTGCGAAAAGCTTCACAGGGATCTGAGAAAACAAGGTATCTCTGTCAGTGTAAAGAACTGGGGCTGTATTTAACAGGGCCCCAGAAAGCCTTTTTTCATCATTTTTAAAAGGTAATTATTTTAACTGCCGATGTGTATAATAAACTCTTGTCAGCCTGACATTAAAATTTGTTTCTTTTCTCTGCTCCCCCTCTTCCCCACAAGCGCTTACATCCCACAAGCACGGCACATGTTCTATTCCTGTTATTTCAGGGCTTCTTCGCAGAGCTCCTCGGTGGGCAGTTATTCTGTGAAGCCATGGTGTGTTTGCTTCACACCAGCCACTATCTCCCCGCGGGGATGGAAGGAGCCTACGTAGGCGGTGCTCAGGCTGCAGAACACGGCTGGGCCTTTCCTGGGGGTGGTGAGGGCTTCATCATAGGCATTGTGGGAACAGAGGGATGCAGAAGGGGACATTACCAAGATCCTTGGAGGCTAATGGCAGGAGAACACGGCTGCAGAGGGAAGAAGAGGACTGAGAAATCTTTTGGCTTCATGAGAGCCTGGGTTTGACGTGGCTCGAAGAATGTCTAAGCTCATGGGGAAGTCGCCTGATTTTCCAAGATGGAAAAACTAAGAACTCCTCATCTCTTTCTTCAGTTCCAGAAGGGCAGAGAATGCGGCCAAAGCATCTTGCATGAGGGCTTGGCACTTCACAGGCACACTGAAGGCCTGGAAAAGCTGTTCTCTGCCCAATGGACAACCTTCATACATGATCCTAGCTCTTTCGGTAGCTCTCATTTTCTCAAGAAAAAAAAAAAACCTTCACAATCCAGCCTGAGAGTCAAATGTTTCAACAATTCAGGCACCTCACCTGGTCACAGACTCCTACACACACACACACACACACACACACACACACACAGCCCCTTCTTAACTTGGCCAGCCTGGTCTCAAGAACACAACACACTACTTGCACATCCCCCATCTACCTGCCGTGCCATTGTTTTTTGTGTTCCCACATTTTTAATTTGTCTTAATGAATTTTATACCATGTGCTTAGATCATATTCATCCTTTCCCCCAGTTCACCCCTCCCAGATCCACACCCCCTTTTCGTACTCATCCAACGTGAGATCTCTCTCTCTCTCTCTCTCTCTCTCTCTCTCTCTCTCTCTCTCTCTCACACACACACACACACACACACACACACACACACACACACACAGAGTCCAGTTGGTTGCAGATATATTCTTGGATGTGTAGTCTTCCCCTTGAGCACCGCTGATCTACCGGGGGCTGCATACTTTAGAAAATGATGTTCCCTCTCCCGGCAGCTACTCATTCATTGCCAATAGCTTCTCAGCTGGGGGGCGGGGGGCTTTGTGCCCTCCTCCCCTCCCAATGCTGGGCTTTTGTCTGGATGGAGTCTGTATCGGTTTTATGCATATTGTCCTAACTATTGAGTAACTACCATGCTGTGTCTGGAAGATCCTGGGTGGTTTTGTTTGTTTGCTTGCTTTTTTAATTTGTTTTTTTCAAGTCATCTACCACTTTTGGCTCTTAGAATCTTTCTCCGCCCTCCTCCTCTTCAATGATCCCTGTGTCTTGAAAGGAAGTTCCCCAATGCCATTTCTTAATCATTTGTCCTAACTGCCCATTGAAACCCATCAATACCATCCATGAACCTTTCTCTATCACTGTTACCAAAATAACAATGGACAGATATGTGTGTGTGTTGTGTGCATGTGTATATATACATACATGCACACGCATGCATATGCTAGAAAACTCTTGTCTCCTCTCCTAGGCCAGAACAAGCTGTGCATTCCATGAAGCTACACAAAAGCAAAAAACCCACTCCTCTTTTATCTACCAGATTCAAAATGGAGCTGACTTGATGCTTTGGCACCCTAGGGCACAGTGTGAGGCTGAGGTGGTTCACCCCAAAACTCCTGACCCCACCCTCATTCTCCATCCCCACACCCTATATACAGAAGCTGAGATCCACAGGGAAGCAGAGGCAAGAGGGCAAGCCTGGTGGGGTATAGAAGAAACTAGGTATTTCCAGGGCAGCCTCCTCCAGGTTGTGTGTCTCCAAGATGACACAGTCCACGAAACTCTAGTACTTGGGCTACAGAAATCCTACCCAGGAAGCAGAGCTACTTGGGTCCTGGACACACCCAAGTTTCTGGAGAAGCTTCTGGAGCTAGAGAGTGCGCCTCAGTCCCCATGTCCGCGCCATGCGTCAACAGGTCCATTACCCGGCCTTCTGGAATAGCAGAGAACCAGTTGCAAGAGTGATTGATCCTTTTGGACTAAAATCTCTACTCTTCAGACTTCTTTGACACAACGACCCATATCTAGTATCCCTTAAATCCCCTTGGAAATCTCCACTAAATTCTCTCCCTGCTATCAATCCCACATACCAGCTTTTCTAGAACTTACCTCATCAATTAATTATCCTCTTTTCTGTCTACCTGATTTATGGGTTTCTTCTCTTTCCCCTGCTTCCCATTCCTTCCTGCTTCTCGATGCCCTTTCCAGAGTAAATCAGTACTGACTGCCTTCATCCCACATCCCCTTAACTTCCTCCACTGGGTGAGTTTTCTCAAGACGGGCCTCTCAGACAGATGTGACGGCCTTCTCACTTTCCATTCTTCTCGGCTAGAGTGAAGTAGGCTACCTGCTCCTCCTCCCTCCATCCCCTGCCTGTCCCGCCTGCATTGTCTCCGACACCTGTCCACCTGGCTGCATTTCCCCAGGCTTAGGCCTTACCTAGCCCCTCTCCTGCCTCTGTACACTTCCTCTCTAGGTGACCTCAGCCACTCCTGAGGGCTCAGGTGCCACACTGGCAGCTGTTCCACTAGCCTTGCCCTCTCCTCCAGAATGCCAAGCTTAACTTTCTACCTTGGTGCAGAGCACCTCTACCTGGGGCTGTAATGATCTCAAGCTCAACACATTTGCAGGCACATTGAACATCTTTCCTTCCAAACTCGCCCTCCGTCTGTGCTCCTAATCCAGTGTGAAGGATCCACTATCCTTCCAGGAAGCCCTGCCAGAAATAAGGGTGAGCTGTCCTCTGACCAACTCTCAATTCAATACTGATGCGCTCTCTCTCTCTCTCTCTCTCTCTCTCTCTCTCCTCCATCTCCAACTTCTCAGCCCACCACCATTCTTGAGTTCAGGCTGTCTAGAGCTACCACGACCTAATGAAGAATTACACAAGTCTCTAGTCCTCCCCCTCCCCCATGTCTTCTAGAAGCACCTTGATTTCCAGGCCTAACCACAGTGCTTCTGAAACTTTGCACATAAACAACTTAAAAGGCCCTTCATTGCTCTCTTCTCTATAACGAAAATTCTATCCTGTCCTTATAAGAGGAGACAGACAGATGAGGGGAGACAGTCATGCAAAGACAAAGCCAGAAGTAGGGCTGTGCTAACACACGTCATGGAAAGCCAGGGCTACCGGTGGCTGAAATCCACAAGGAAGGATTCCCTTCTGGGTTTCAGACGGACACAATCCGACGCATGCCTTCATTCCGAACTTGCAGCTTCCAAGAATACACTTCTGCTCCTGTGAGTGGCAGAGTTTGTGACACTTTGTCTGGCAGCCTTGGGAAAAATAGAAGCAGGTAGGAATTTGCTCTCATTTGTTTTGTGACTCCTCGGTGTCCACAAAGTCCTCGAAACTCTTGGTGAATTAGTTTCTCTGTGAATTTGTAAACAAAATGATCCAGAGGCACCAAGAGTCTCTTGCCATGAGTGAAGGATTTTATAAAAATTACCCCATTCAACTTGAGGGCCATTCATATTTAAATGATCCTTTGTATGTCCCAGGGTTGATATTGGGGATTGAATCCAGGGCTCACACATTCACACAGACTTGGTAAGCACTCTACCACAGACACTTCCCTTTACTTTGTTTGTTTGTTTGTTTGTTTTGCTTTCTTAGACAGGGTTTCTGTGTAGCCCTGGCTGTCCTAGAACTGCTCTGTAGATCAGGCTGGTCTTGAACTCACAGATCTGCCTGACACTGCCTCCTAAATGCTGGGATTGAAGGTATGCCCTGGTTTCCTTTTACTTCTTATTTTGTGTCTAAGCTGTCCAGGTTGGCTTCAAACTCAGTCCATAGCCAACCTCATAGGTAGCTGTGATTATCATGTGTACTATGAGATCCAACTAAACCATCTTTTATATATACATATATATATACATATATATATCATAGGAGTGCGTGCGTGCATGCGTGCATGTATGTGTGCGTGTTTTGAAAGTCAGTTCTCTCCCCCCAGCATATAGGCTCTGGAGATAGATCTCAGGCTATCAGGCTTGGCAACAACTGCCCTTCTTTATCCACTGAACCTTCTTGCTGGCCCTAAAATATGCCTCACGTTTTTAAAGACCTGGAGGGAAATCCTCTCCCTTTTTATGTTTGTTTGGTTTTTGGTTTTTTGGTTTTGGTTTTTTTCAAGACAGGATTTCTCTGTAGTATTGGAACCTGTCCTGGAACTCGCTCTGCAGACCAGATTGGTTGAACTCACAGACCTGCCTCTGCCTCCCAAGTGCTGGCATTAAAGGCATGTGCCACCACCGCCCAGCCCTACAATATTTCTTTATAAAAGCCTAACTACTGATAAACAATGAACAGAACCTCAGAACTAGTCTTTATATCCAGAAAAGGTGGAACTGCACCGCGTTCACCTCCCTCTCCTAGTTCACCTCCCTCTTCTAGTCTCTGAATAGCTCCTGAAACAGTGTCAAAGCAGGTGGTTGACCTGCAGGTGTCCGCTACAGGAAACAGACTCTCTGCCTGTGCAAAACTGTGACCTTGTCCCCATTAGCATGAGACTCCACTCCACGGAGCTCAAGGCTTCAAATACTGGCCAGCAGAAGTCAGATACCCTGAAAGGGGAAAGGAGATGGACAGCTGGGTGCAGGCTTTCTTTGCATGCCAAAGGAAGAGTGCAGAGATGCCACACCAAGATGCCAGCGCTGACACTGAACTGACTACAAGTCAACCAAGAGGACATCTGAACCGAAAGCCGATGTAAGACAGACAGCTGGAGAGGAGGCTGGGAAGACCGTGCATTCTTCTCTTGTTCATAGGCTGAAAACCAACCTGCAGGGAACATTCCAGAAAGCCCTTTGATGGACAGAGAGGAAACATTTCTAAGCCTCGGTCAATCTGTCTGTTGGTCTCCACCAGTGTGGTGGCCATAAATAATATGTCTGAGTCACAGCAAAAATCCACAGTCTCTCTGGGGACACAGCCAACCAGTAACAGGTGCACCCTGCCTGCTCCTGTGAGGAAATGGAGCTGGAGGGTGGCAAAAAGACTATCCCTGCCTGCTACAAAAATGCAAATGGGGCATTCTTCTCCTCGGGGTAGGCAACACAGAACCACCAGGCCTGGCCTGTGAATGACACAGTCCCTGATTTTCCAAAGCCCCTGCAAGGGCTCGATGCGTCTTTCATCTCTTAGCCCTGAAACATGATGCTACCCGTGCAGTTAATTTTAATGGACGACAGACATGACCTTGGATATCTTGCTCTTAGTGCAGGTAATTTTAAATAAAATGAACGCTAGGCCACAGAGAAGCAGGTTCCACTCAGCTCAGGCTTTTTCCAGGATGGCTATCTTGAAGTTTGTAATTACTGAACATAAAGCACTTTGCAAAATAAGTTAGTAGTGTCCCTACTGGTACCCTAAGGGCAAGTCCAGCGTAGCCTGTGCCAAGTTGGTCCTAAACTCTGGGAACAGCAGGGTGTTCTGGTGGCTTTGCGCTGTCCTTCCCATCTCTTAAGTGTACTGTCTCTCTACCTGAGCCCTGTGTGCTCAGAGGAGCGATCACATGAACCGTCTAATTCCACTATCCTCTTACTTGTAGCTCCTCACTCGATCTTTTCTTTAACAGCTCATCTGTCACCCATGAGATTAAAAAAACACATTAAAGAAGAAAAGTCTTTTTACCATGGAGTTTTTGTCTACATTTTGATCAAGCCTTTAAGCAGAGGCCTATCACTCTCAGGAACCGCAGGTTTCTCCTGCTGAAACCCAGCAGACCAAGAGCTCCTGTCCCCACTGTCCCCACCACGAGGGAAGATGTGTCCTCCAGCGGATGCTCTGCTGACAGAAGGTCACTTGCACCAGCCTTGTCTCGCTCCTCACCGGGTGGTCAGGAACTGGTAACAGCTAGGTCTACGTTTTCCAAGAGGAGCTGCCTAGGTGGCTTCTAATAGCCATTTCTTCTCAGTCAGACATCTTGAGCATCTTTCTAAATGAACTGTTGCCTTCACGGAGATAGAGAGCTGTAGGCAAGTCAAGGGAACGTCGATGCAAACAAAATATTCATGAAGGCACTGCTTAAAGTACTCACTGAACCACGGATGGCTACCCTGGGTAGAATCATGACAGGAAAGCAAGTAAACCAAGATGAGCGGAATAACAATTTGTAAAACCTATAGATAACAAAAGAAGCAAAGATACCATGTAATCTGTCCCGAATATTTCTAGAGAGATATACAAGGCGCCAACCTCTTGGGAAGGAAGAGGAGCCTGAGATAAGAAGACTAACTTCCAACCACTGGCCTGTTACTATTGAATTCTTGACTGTGTTCATATATTAATTTTTTAAACATTAAAAATGCAAATAAAATGAAGAAATGGAAAGGTATTGATACATTTAACAATATAAATCCTTATTTAAAATCTGTGACATTAGCCAGGCGTGGTGATTTATGCCTGCAACCCCAGCATTTGAGAGGTACAGACAAGAGGATCAAGACCTCACTCAACTACAGAGTAAGAGAGAAGTCAGTCTGGGATATGTATGTGTATATGTAAATGTATATGATGTATATATGGTCCTATCTCAGAAGACAAAAACAAAATAAAAAATCATATTATCTACTTTTAAATTAATTTATTCTTTGACAATTCCATTCACATATATAATACATTTTGGTCATCCTCATCCCTAGGCCCTCTTTTCTCCTCCCACGCTCATCACTGCCCCCTTCCTCCCACCAAGTCCCTACCCGACTTTCATGTCTTATTGTTTTTGCTTGTGACCTTTGGGTTTAACCAGAGCCGTTTGCTTGGTCACGGGTGCAGCACTACCTCCTGAAGCATGGTTAACAAGGAGAATGGCCCTGACTCTCCAATCAACGCCTTTACTTCACCGTAAGGACGCCAAGAAGAATGGATAGCCAGGGGTTGCTGAAGGCAGGCCTGCTGGCCTTCCATTCACTTCAGCTCCTCCCTCTCTCCACAACATTCTCACATCCACGCCCACAATCTAGATTCCCTCTTAAGGGAGGCCTGGCTGGGCTTTATTTCATGCCTTAGCTTGACTTCTGGGAGATCTCTGTCTTTGTGAATTAATGTCTGTTCCCAACGTGCCAAGGCTGTGCTCCCATCACTCACTTCAGCTCCCTGGGCTTCTCTAACCCATCGCTCTCATGAGGTTTCCCTGAGACAAAGAATACCCCATGGTTCATCTGTCCCTGCAAGGACGCCATGTTCTTTTCCCTCACGTTCTTATGTTTTGCCCACACCATTCCAACTGCTTTGAAATGTGAGCTCCCAAAAGGCGGTGACTCTCACGAATCGTGCCCGCCGGGGCCATTCAGACACCTTCTGCCACAACAGTCCCGTTAGCTATGACACACTGAATCAGGGGTCAAGGAGCACTGGCCACAGGTAAAGTTACAAACTTACCACAACAAACAAACCTCCTTTGGAAGCTTTCTCTTTGCCTGGCCTCTGCTCCTAGCTTTTCCTGACTTCTTAGCAATGCAATAGCTTCACTGTTACATAAGCTGGGGAGCCTCTAAATACTTGGTCTCTTTCAAGAAACCCACAAAATCAACACAATCATTTGGTGGTTTAGGCACTAGCCATCAACAAAGCCCAGACTGATACTCTATTTGTTATGTGTAAGATATTTATCCAAGTTAAAATTCTCTTCATTTTGCTAAATTCTATCCTTGACTGTTTATAAACCAGCTATTTTACTTGACCTTATTTTGGGGTTGAGTGGGGAAGTAGAAGTAAACCTAAACGTGCTTTAAAATAATATTTTGAAGTAGAAAAGAACTTAAAAACCTAAGTTTGAACATCAGACTTACTTTCTTCTCTTCTAGAGACAAAGCAGCTCTGACATTTCACTCTAGAGAATTCTCTCTTTTTTTTTTCTTTGTATATTAAAACTTTTTAACCTGCCCACTCATTAATTAATTGAAAATATTTCCTTCTGGCCTCTAACTGCTCAGGGACCTCTCCAAGCAATTTCCTCACCTATAATTATGTGGATGGACTGGGTTAACAGGTGGCGTTATTATCCAAGTCAAATCGATGTCGGCATGAATGTTAACACTGCCCAGTGGGAGGGTTTCTCCCCTGCTGGGACCTAGATGACAGAGAAGGTTTTCCCCACAGGCCTTTCCATATGGGGAGAGCTAGAGTCCCCCAAACTGGGGAGAAGGGTGCATATCATCTTGGTGTTAGCATTCCCTCTCCAAGGGGCGGGGCCATAATGGCTGCCAGCAACCCCCTCCACCGGGTTTCCAAGCAGGGCACTGGATGCCAGGACAGAGATGTACACGGAGAACTCCCAGGATGGCCCTGCCTCATCAGGACACGCCTTTTACTCTTTCTCTCTTTCTTTACTGGTGGTGCTGGGAATCAAGCCCAGGACTCATCACGTGGCTAGGGCAGTACTCTCTCAGAGAAATGTAACTCTGGGCTTATCACCCTTGCATGTCAAGGCACGGGGCCATTCCCTGCTATTGAGGATTCTTCCTTTTCTTGAACTCCCAGGGCACTGTCACAAATTGAGGGTGACTTTCTTGTTTCAGGCAGTCTGGCTCACCTCTGAGCTGCTCATATGTCTAGAAACTAGAACCCTTTCTTCCAGCTCCCAAATGAGCAGAATGACCTACAGCAACAAGGTCTGTTCGTATACTGGCTGACGCCCTCCCACATATTTCTGTAAAGCGTTTGGGGGGTGGGATTACAAGCTAATGGGTATGTGTGTTTTCATGTCAATCCCTGTTGGTACATTACTCAGTGGTAGAGCTGGTGTGGTAGACTCTGAGTTCCAGAGACCAAACTTAGGCCATCAGCTCACTCAGCAAGTGCTTTCCTAGGCCATCTCCCAGCCCCTTTGGTTTGTTTATTGTTGTTGCTGCTGTATGCCCCCCCCCACACACACACACGGTGAATCACGTGATCCCAGCTGGCCTCAAAACTCCCTACAAGGCTGCAGAAGGCCTTAATCTTAAAACTCCCAGTCTTCCTGCCTCCACCTCCCTTCTCCAAGTGCTGAGATCACACAATGCACCACCACCACATTCAGCTTATGTGTTACTAGGGGTCCTACAGCCTAGGATTCATTACAGCACAACAGCCCTCTCCCAAATGAGCTAGGCCCTCAGTCCCAAGAACAACCGAGGCTGGAAGCCAATGGGAGAATGCATCCTTTGGCATCCTTTGGCAACGCAGTTCCTTAAGCCTCATGTCTCTCGCTGCCTGTGTTCTGCAAACCCTGCGGAGCGGAGAGAAAGGAGGGAATGAAAGTTTTGATGTCTGCTCTGGGGTCCAGGTGTAACAGACACGAGCAGGAAAAAAATCACGACGCAGTACGGGTTCTTCTCCCTGCATTGGTCCCCATGCTTTCTCTGGTTCTGCTTGCTTCCTTCTCCTCTTAAAGCTTACCACACATTACACGGACAGGTGTATGTTTTGTGGATGTCAAATACAAACCAAATTTAAAGAAGACTAAGACTGTATTCTAAAATCTTCCTATGTAATTCTTTCCACTCTTCCTGTCAACCCCCTGTACTTAAATTTTTAAATAAGAATAGTGGTCAAACCCAGTGAACTATAATTTGCCCCTTGGGACTCCTGGGCAGTTAGGGTTCTTCCTGCAGGTAGGAGGTAACCAGGTTGCCAGCTCTGTCCTCAACAGGCTTTATTATAGGTATAGTCATCACAGCAGCGGGTCCTATCTGCAGTGTACAGTGTTTCAGGCAGTCTCATTCAACAGTCCCGGAAAGCCCAAGCCATGTTCCACACTCCTCCAGAGCCTTCCCCCACCATGGCACCAAACATATGGCCAACAATGACCAGTCCTCCACCAAAGTCTCTATCGCCCCTCACCCCTTTGTGACTGATAACTCTAAATTTTTAGCTATGTGCAGAAGTATCTAGAATAAATACTGTATTTCCAGACCTTCCATAACACAAATACAAAGGGCTGGGAATACGGCTCAGTGAAGGATTTGCTGTGCACGCAGAAGATCCTGAGATTGGACCCTGAGTGCTGTTGTAAAAAGCTGGACAGGGTGATGGTACCCAGATTCCTAGAACTGGGAAGGTAGAAACAGGGGGATTCCTGGAGCTCACCAGCCAAAGAGATTACAGCATCAGTGAGTTCCAGGCTCAGTAAGACACCCAGTCTTAGCCAGGCAGTGGTGATGCATGCTTTTAATCCCAGCACTCAGGAGGCAGAGGCAGGAGGATCTCTGTGAGTTCGAGATCAGCCTGGTCTACAAGAGCAAGTTCCAGGACAGGCTCTAAAACTACAGGGAAACCGTGTCTCAAAAAACACACACACACACACACACAGAGAGAGAGAGAGAGAGAGAGAGAGAGAGAGAGAGAGAGAGAGAGAGAGAGAGAGAGACCCTGTCTTGAAATATAAGAAGATACAATAGAGGAAGACACCTTCCATATGCATGTACATCTGTTTGTGCTGGAAGGAGAGCTCACGCACACACATATACATACCACGCACACATGCACACACACATCACATACACCACATGCATACACATACATGCACATACCACACACACACACACCACATACATACACACACTCACATTTAAAAAAACAAAAAGCAAGCAAGAACGCCGTCCTCTCCTTTCTCTTAGAATGAATATGTGATAGCTGGAGTTTCTGGCAACCTTCTTGAACCATGTGGATGAAGGGCACACCCTAGAGATGTTGGAATACAAGCTATATAGAGCCAAATTCCTGATGTATTCATGGAACATCATAGAAATCCTACCTACTTGCTGTCAGTGAGAAATGTGAGGGGCTGGACCACGCTGCTAGAGGTGGAGCCTCACAGATGACACAGGGCCAGGAGGACGGCTGCCTGCACGGCTTCTCCCGCTGCTCCCAGCATCCAGTACTGGCTGGCTCCCCTTAGCTCCCTTTCCCCACTCCTGGGGCAATGGGCAAATATCACCATTAACTTTCTGATAATTTGGATTTTCCACTTTAGGTGGGCATTCTAACTTCTAACGGGTCTGTATTAAGTGACACCCTACCTGGTCACTGTAGAGGTGGGTTGGGGGCCTTTCTTACGTTCCTGCAGCAGTCTGGCTTTCTCAGCTCTGCCCCACCCCAAGGACTGGTCCATCCCACTCCATCCTTGGTGCCTACTCAGTATCTAGGGTCGCAGTGGAAAGCCAACAGGTATTTGCTGAGTGACAAACTTGGAGCGGCACAAAAGAAACACCTGTGCTCTGCAGGGCGTTATCAAGTGCAGGAGGGGAAAAGAAAACGATTTTCCTGCCCTAGGAAACCTGGCAGATGTTCTGTTTGTCTTAATGAACTCCCCGGCACTCCCTCCTGGCACAAAGGCCATTGTTTGAAGCAGAGCAGTGTCTCCTCGGTTTTCAGAGGCTAGATGCTGAGTAATGGGCTAGATGAAAAGTCGGAGCGTCCCAGGGAGGGCACCCAAGCAAGGGAGCAAGCTTAGAGCGAGGGGTGGACTCAGGGCCTTGAGCATGCTGGACAAGTTTCCGACCACCAAACCACATTTCCTACCCCTGCTCCTTTTATTTTTTCCTTTCGTTTGTTTGCTCGTTTTTGAGGGAGAGTCTCATTGTGTAGCCCAAGTTAGATTAGAACTCATGGTAAACCTCCTGCCTCAGTTTCCTAAGTGCTGGGACGATAAGCATGTGCCACCTTACGTGGCTATCTTTAAAAAAAAAAAAACAATAGAAACCACTGTATTTCAGATGTGTAAGAAGACCTACTTCCACAACGCAGGGTCTGACCAGGTCCCTGGCATAGCTGTTGGTCAACTTATAGTAGCAATAATTTCCATTTCCAACCCAAAACTGATCCTCTTTATCTTTCACACAGAAAAAAAAAAAACAGCACTTCCCTTTTAGCCAAAGGAGGGTTACCCAAGAGTCCCTGGCAGGGTTGAGGTCACCTGGGCCTCTGCTTCTCACCTGGGTTCAGTAGCTTCCCGCTGTTGGCCCACTTTCAGACTGCAAGAGTGGGGGAGGGGGGCGGGACAGGGACACATCGAAGAGGAGCCAGGACTAGCTGCTGGAAGCAGTGCCAGCACCAGGCAGGCAGCCGTCCTGGCCTCCTCTCACCTGTGACGCTCCGCCTTCTGTTCCTCCGCGTGCTGTACTGCAGGCACGCCGGCCAGCCCCACACATCTACGGTAACGACAAAAGGCCTTGCAGGACACATAAGTCCCGTGCCCCTCACCTTGGACGCACAGGCCTCCCTGTGTGTATTATCAAATGCGCTACCCAAACGGAGTGTCCGGTGGGAAAGAGAAAAGAGACCCAAGGTGCTGGCCCACGCCCCTTCCCCCACAACCCTACCACACACCAGGTGTGAGAAATCCAAAGCCTCAGCTTGGCTGGGCCCGTCAATCACGTGTTACTCACATGTCACTCTTGGGTGGCGAAAATAACGGACTAGGGCCAAGCAACAACACTTCAGTAAAATAGCAGGTTATTAACACAGATCAGACACCTCTCATGTAGAAGGGTAGCTGGGGATTCAGGCCAGCTTCCTAAAGCCCAGCTTCCAGCCTGCCCAGGTGCTGAGGTAAGTGTGTACTCAGGCGGACATCCCTTCCCCCACCCCACCCCACCCCAGGCCCAGTCTCACAATCTGACCGCCTTTTGCCTCCTGCCTTTGATTTTCTTCACCAGGGGCCATGAGCTTCCTGTTCACTAAAATCAAAAAGACCACAGTCCTGCAAAGGAGATTGACCCACTGACCGGTGCTCATACGCTATGTGCCCCCCACACCCATGGATATTCCTGAGAGCACATTCCTTACCCAGACAGAGCCCACCCCTCACTAATCAGAGAGCAGGGAACAAACACAGCGTCCCTTTTCAGCACCCTCAGTCCCACTATGACGCAGCCTCCTCTTCCTTCCCACCCCCGGGTTGCGGCTCTCCAGCTGCAGGCTAATCCTGCCCTGGTGGACTGTGGATTTAGAGTCCTACATTCTTTCAGTTGCCACCACAAATGACCGAGAACCAGCTGTCAGTGGGAAATGTGTGTTTAGACAAGCGATGGGAACTCAGGAACATCCCACTGAAGGCAGACACGGGATGCAGGTGAGAGTGACTGAGGGGACACCAGAGACTGTCAGGGGACGGCTGTTTATTTAGGCAGCATTCGCTTGACATCAGGATACCATCTAGGTCTAATAACTCATTCAAGGTAAAAAGGATGCTTTCTAAGATAGCCATAATTTTACTTCAAAGAAACAAAACCTTAACCAGGAATGGTAGCACCTTCCGGTAATCCCTTCACTGGGGAGCCTGGGGTGAAAGGATAGAAAGCTCCAAGCCAATAAAATCTCATGAGTTCCAAGCTACTTCAAAACTATCAATTAAACAAGAATATGGGCTGGGGATATAGCTCTGTGGGTAGAAAGATTTGCCTAGCATATAAGAAGTCCTTGAGTTCAGTCGCTGGCATTGAATGCAGTAATTCCAGCATTTGGGAGGTAGAGAAAGGAGGATCAGACCTTCAAGGCCCTTCTTAGCTACATAGTAAATTCATGACAAAAGGTGGATACATGGAATCCTGTCTCAGGGAAGGAAAGAAAAGAAATGCAATGGCTTGGTTACATTGTCTCTCATTGCAGCTAGAGACCAAAGTCTATGAGAGCAAAGACCATGGTATCCGTTCCCTGCAGGCCTAGGCCCACAGTGGGATCGAGGATGCTGGTGGCCTGAAACCTTCTTCCCCAGGTTGCTTTTTTTATTCACTTTTCTTTCTTTTTTTCCTTTCTCCTTTCTCCTTTCTCCTTTCTCCTTTCTCCTTCCTCCTCCTCCTCCTCCTCCTCCTCCTCCTCCTCCTCCTCCTCCTCCTCCTCCTCCTCCTCCTCTTCCTCCTCCTCCTCCTCCTCCTCCTCGTCTCCTCCTCCTCGTCTCCTTGTTTTGGAGGAAGACAAGACCCGCAGGGACAGAATCTGAAAATGGTTTCTCCGTTTTGGTGAATCCAAAGAAAGACATCTCACATTTCCTAAAGCTGCTTGGCGGATGGCTTGGGAGAAAATGGTTCCAGTCCACAGGGGTGCTAATTAGAATCAATTAAAACTCAGCTGGGCTGCCCTGGCACTGAGTTACCTTGCAGGACTTGCTCGGCCCTTATGAAAATCAAAGAGGACTCCCTAGAGAAAGAGATCCTGTAGCGAAGAGCCTGCGGTAATTGGTGTATGAACTTATTGACCCCGGCAAGCCTCTTGACCCCACCCAAGCCAGCCAACACCCCAGGAGGTAAAACCTTGGCTGTGTTTGTCAAGAGGATCAAGCCAAGGTTTCACCTTGTGAAATAAAGAGGGCTGGAAAAACATCTCAGTGCTAGAGTGGTAGAGACTTGCCAAGCATGAGGGAGGCCCAAGGTTCAAGTCCCAGGACTGCAAGATAGATAGACAGACAGACAGGCAGGCAGGCAGGCAGACAGACAGATATTCATTAAGACTTCATGGTTTTGTATATGTGTCTACCAATAAACAGTCATTATTGCATGCTAGAACAGCCATCTCACCCCAGAAGAAAACAAGAACCAGGTTGTCATCTGAAAGCGAAGGTAACCCCCCTTTAAGTAACAGAGTGTCTTGTCTACACTGTGAGACAGGTAACTCATTTGACCACTAAACTTACTAGGGTGGAAAAAAATGAATTTCTCAGTCAAGTTATCACGTTCAGACTTAAAAACTGTGGCTAAATGTACAGTTTGTTGTGTGCCGGTAGTGACTTCATAGAGTCATTTTCAATTCAACACATCAATTTATAATTTTTTGAATGAAAAAAAAACTCCTATATTTTCAAAAGGCCATCCCACATTTTGTCAACATAAGTGAGACCCCAGTTTTCTCCCCATGAAGAATTTCTGGAAAGGAAAACTCAGTGACCACACTGCTAGAGCAGGGCAGCTGAGAAGAGACGCCAATGTATGCAAAGGCCACTAACAGCCTAAGACAGGATGTCATCGGGGCAAAATGGATGACTCAGACAGTGTCTCTCAGAGCAGGGATTGCTAACTATGCACCCAGGGACACCAGCCATGCTGATGCTGAGAGAGACAGCACAGACCTCCGAGGTCTCAGTGCTTGGTCTCCCACTCTCCTTGGTTAGTATGACACTAAGAAATAAGCCAAGTTCTGATCCTCTTGGTCTCACCTCAGGCTAAGGAGGGGAACACTAGGAGAGCCAGATACTCTCTGGAATATTCCCTCAGATATGATCACTCTAACAATTTGGTGGGGCCTTCCTCACCAGCATAAACACTAAAACCAAAATAGATATGGTATACCTCTGTTTATGAACATCATGAATTCCTTCGTGTGTGCTCTGAAGACATCATCACTATTTATAGACATGTCTAGTAAGACCATTTTCCAAATGGCCATTTCCAAAGCATCTGGTGAGAGCCCAGGGTAGCCACACTGCCTTTGACATGACATCACAGTTACTTCCCAGCGACAGGCAAACAGAAAGAAGCTCAAGTGATTACATGGAGAAAAGTTTCTGTCTGGAAAAGACACCTAGAGACTGCAATAATACCTAAGTTCTCAGAGCTTTCCCAGCCAATGCAGGGCCTAGAACACAGTCAATGAGTGTCTACTGAAGAAACAGCCAGTGTGCTGTGCTGCAGAAAAACTTTTAAGGATCTACGTCCACTCTAATTGCTGAATGTGCTAGCCTGTTTTTCATCTAACTTTCCTTGGGACAAAACATATCTTTCTTATATCCACAGACTGAACTACAGAAGGTGCTGGAACGTGATTACATTCCCCATATTTCCTGTCAGCGTTCCTTGAGCTCCTAAAAAGCAATCACCAGCAAGATGCCTTCCATGTGCAGGTCTATGTGCGTCTGCAGGCATGTGATGACCAAGCTCAGCTGTGTTCCCTCAGCCTGTCTTTATCTCTCTTTCCCAGTTTGGCTTGCTGTGTTTGGGACACGCAAACAGTCCAACTTTAATGTTTAACTCCGAGGACCATAAAAGAATCAGTCAGAGGCACAGGTTGGAGCCTAAAGGGCAAGAGTCAGCATCCCACCACAGGTTAGCTCCCATTGAGATAGCAAGAGCACGTCCCCGTTTTTCCATCCCAAATCCCAGCAGAGACCAGAGGAACATATGGAGCAGAATCCTGTCGCCTCTGGCACACTAGATCTTCTAACTTGGAGGGAACAGCCCTTGGTGCTAGTTCCCCTATGACTGCTGGTCTAAGTATTCCAATCCCATAAAATTACATAGCATGAACAGCAAAGCAATCCCCATGCCTTGTCTGTGGACTTCTATTGTTCTAAGAGCAGTGAGTGCTAGTCTGTGTGACAGCCCCAGACTCATGTCCTAACCTTTCTTCCAAGCACACTCCTATTTATGTTTTCCTTTTGCCACTCTCTCAAAGTTACTGATCTCTTTCAAAATGTTCTCTTTCTGCAGAAGATGCCTCTCAGATCTAAAATGCATGAAATAAAGGTCTAAAACAGACGAAGCCTAGATTTGGAAAAGAAACTTCTCGTGTCCTTTGTTCTGCTAGGACTTCACCTCATATTGCATTGTCCTTTGGTCACACTTGGAAGAGCTGAGCTGAGCAAGTCCTCCCTGTGTCCCAGCCAGAGGGAATCTAGATAAAGAAAAAGCAAAGTGCCTACAGAGGTCAATGCAAAACTCCACAGAGGGACCTAGTGTGTGTCTGCAATCCAGACTCTGTGCTCTTAGCAACCGCCTCTGCAGATAGGCATTGCACCTATAGCCCTTCCATGGACTATTCCAGCCCATTCCATTATCCCAGTTCCGCCACTGGAGGAAGACATCCGAAACTATCACATCCGTATACCTATGAACTCAACTTCCTTAGGTCTGCACTGCTTCCTGGCTACACCATCTACCTGACCCTTAAACAGACTCAGATTTGAACACATATGTACCGTTCACCCAATTGCCTTGTAAACTGAGTACAGGGTGCTCCTAGCTACACCAACCTGACCCTTAAATGGACTCAGATGAGAACACGTGTGCTGTTCACCCACTTGCCTTGTAAGTCGAATGCATGGTGCTCCCAGCTACACCATCTACCTGACCCTTAAACAGACTCAGATGAGAACACGTGTACTGTTCACCCACTTGCCTTGTAAGCCGAATGCACGGGGCTCCCTTGCAACCCTGCCTTTCTCAAGCAGGCAATGCCATAAAAGTTTGTGAGTTCCTGTTGAAGAGAGGTCAAGTTTTAATACGAGATCTCAAAGGAGGGAAACCTCGAGCTCAGTGGAAATAAGGCTTCCAATGCCTTGTTTTCCTTTTGGAAATGACAGGTGTGCGTGCAGCCTGGCACTGGCAGTGTAGTCTCGGCCACAGACAACCATGGGCAGATTTGATCATTGCCACGTTGCCATTTGCTGCTCACGGATTTTTGAAAAATGATCCTTTCAGGATAAAAATTTCCACAACTGCTTCGGATCTTTGGATCCAAAATAAGTCATTCTCCATTTCTGCCCCTCCCTCCCGCCTTCCCTCCCTTCCTCCCTCCCTCCCTCCCTCCCTCCCTCTCCTCCTCCTCCTCCTCCTTCTTCTTCTTCTCCCCCCCCCTCAATCTCTCTTTCTCACCCTGAAAATTTGAACAATACCCAGTCAACCATGTAGAAGTCAAGCATTAGTTAATAATAATTTTTAAAAACAGAACGACACAGTTGTATCTTTCAAAATCAATGTAAGCCTCTTTTCAAAACCAACTCCAAGACTAAGGAACTTTCTGTTTGTCTTGGTCTCACCAAGGATGTACCTTGTCGATAATGAGGGCCAATGGGATGGGAACAGATCACAAACAAGAGACATATGTATTTCTTCATTGTACTGGCTTCAAGCTTCACAGATTCCCAAAGTCGTGTTCCTCTCCCCATATCCTCTAGAATTTAAAACTGTGCTGTATTCACGAAACTCTCATGGTTCACTGGGACTGAGCTAAACTCAGGGAGATGGGGGTGAGGGTTAGAGATAACCCGGGAACTTTGGGGCAGCTTTTGCAGTTAACCATTTTTAAAGTAAGATTCTCTACAACTGCTGCCTGCAATGAACTCTTCTGCCCTCTGTGCTCCCATCTAGAAAACACTCTGGCAGAATATTTGTTTTAAGACTCTGACTCATACATGTATATTCTGATGCCCATAAAACAGGATAAAAGTTTGGTACTCTCTCTGGTCACCTTAGCTAGCAAATGCGTTTTTCATTTGGTAGTATCAGTTACAAAATGTTTGCAATCTACAGGACAAAACATTGGGGAAACTTTCTAAACCTGATCCCTTAGTGATGTTACCAAAGCCTACATCACAACCAGTGACAGCTGCCAAAATAAAATTTGTCATTCTTAACTTTGTGTTGCTTTATTATTACAGCTTGTTTTTTAAGAGACCCTTTAAGAATATTTAGGAGGCTGGGGATGTAGCTCAGCCGTAAAGTGCATGAGCAAGGACCTAGGCAATGTATTCAAACCTTAGCATCAAAAAAAATTATCATGATATAATTCATAGAAATTGCATGGTATGTGCTGAACACATTCAAAACAGATACACTATTATAATCTTTAATACAGATTTTAAAAAGAAAACCTTAAGTTTTGACATGACATATACATGTAGCTCAAACCCCAAAAGGTGAAAAAAAGGGGGGGGGGGAAATTGGTAAAAATTCCTTGCGTAGAGCAAAAGAATGGAGTTCCCCTCCCAGAGAGTAGGAGACCAGCAACTTGTTGGGCTGCATTCTCAAAGACCCTGGGGCTGCTCACAGTAAAAGCTGACGTTGACCTTGTAGGAGCAAAGAAGAGATTGGAAAAGTATCCCAGGGACTTCTACCAGGTCCCGAACCTCCTCACACCTCCACCCCAGGGACTTCTTCCAGGTCCCAAACCTCCTCACACCCCCATCTCTTCACTCACACTCTGGCTGTTCCCTGCAGTGCCTCTTAACCAGCCAGATCTCTGACACAGACTGCCCCAACTGTATCTAAAGTGGTGACCAGAGAAAACAGCATCCTTCCAGAAGCCAGGTCACCAGTCAGTAGAGTCTGACTGCACCTGCAGTCGTGAGAAAGAGAGACAGACAGATAGACATAGAGAGATCAAGAGACAGAGAGACAGAAACTCAGAGAGACAGAGGCAGCTGGAGGGGGAGAGGCAGCAAGAGAAAGCGACCGTGTGCATGTGTTTGGAGACAGGATTTAATGTAGCCCAGGCTAGACTCAAGCTACTCTATAGCCTAGGGTGCCCTTGACATTTTCCTTATTTTGCTTCCACCTTCCAACTTGCTGAGATTATAGGTATGTACCAACATCCCCAGCTAGGCCACAGTATCAGTAACAAACTAGCTAAACGGTCGCAACTTAAAAAAAAAAAAAATTCTATCACTAGTCCAGTCTCCAAGGAAATAAAAATCTGGACCCAACCGGGCTATTTTGTAGGTCTAAACTCCTTCTCTGGCTCCTCTATTACTCTCAGTATAAAGCCCAAACTCCCAAATTGCTATTCACCTGAAGCGGCCCCTTGGGATTCCACCTTTAAGTCAGAAAGAAGAAAAGGAGGAGGACAGATTCTAGGTGGGAAAACTCTGGCTTGTCCTCGCACTTCCAACTCACTCCCGCCCACCAGGCTTCATGACCGTGGCATTGCTCTTTGCTTTAGGTCTGTGTTTAAAACCAGCTCCTCCAAAAGGCCCACAGACTAGACAGGGGCCCCTTTGGGTGCTCTGACAACATCTGTCATGGGGCCTTTCATGCGCTTTCATCTCCTCCCTAGTTTAAACATACATGCTCAAAGTCCATATCTATCCTGTCGGCAAGGCCTAGCATGACAATAGCCATGGCGGGTGTCCCATAAGGTTAACTTCAATGAAGGAATCATCTAGAAAGCGGGAAGGAAAAGGGAGAGAGGAGCATGCATGATTCCTTCCTTCAGTGACGGTGACTGACCCCAGCAGGATGAGCTGCCTTGACTGGTCACCTGTGTGGAATCTGAACTCAGCTGTCCCTTGAATTGTAACAATCTTTTATCACAATGTAGCAATAAATATGCCTCATCCACAGTGAACGAAGGGGAAAGGGGATGAATCTAACCACCCACATCACATACATGTATTAAAATGTCACGACAGAACTCACTGATTTGTATAATCGATAAATGTTTATAAAAATGGCAGAAGAGGGCTGGGGAGATGGCTTTGTGTTGCTGTGGAAGCACAAAGCCCTGAGTTCGATTCCCCAGCATCCAAATAGGAACTATTAAAGAGCCAGGCATGATGGTGCCTGCCTGTAATCCCAGGACTGAAGAGGAAGAAACGGAAGAATGCCTAGGGCTTGCTGGCCAGCTAGTCTAGCTGAATCTGCATGTTCCAGGTACAGGGGGAGAACCTGTCTCAAAGGTAGAGAGCAACTGAAAAGGCACCTAATTGACCTCTGGCACCTTTCTGGCTTTTCCTGTCGGCATGGGTGGGAATTTGCTTCACAGGAGAGCCCCCCCACTCTATCCATGCTCCTGCCTTACACCCAGCTCCCCTCCTCAGAGTGATGTGTTCTGACCTGCATGTTCTCAGAGGGGGTCAGGCTCACACACTTCGAAGATACTAAATGTCTCAGGTTGTTCTGCTGCATTTGTCTTGATTTCGTCGTAGACAAGCCATCAGACTCTTATAGATTAACAAAGGGGATCCACCTAGGGTCCACAGGGCCATATGCTCTATAGAGAGCCAACCAAGGGTCCACCCTGAGCCTGGGGACCCTGGAGACGAGGTTTCTAGTGACAGTGGTTAGGAACCCACATGCTCATTGAAGCCATCTTGGGGCTCACTGAACTTCTTGGGTCCAAGAAGCTCCTCCTACTGTGATGCTTACCTTCCCGGAAGCAAAACAACCCGTGGCCATTCGCCACCGTGACTGCTGCCATCAAGCAGAAGTGAAGCAGGAAGCGACTGCCAGAGACAGAAGCATCTCCAGCCATTGCCTGAAGTAGCAGGAGCAGCTGATGGAAGAGGCACCGTGCTAAACCACTTTCATCCCAAGAGCCTGCCCCTCCCCAGCCTGCCCATGCTGCCAGCCTGGAGGCTTCCTGGTGGAAGGCTGCATCCAACCCAATTCCAGACCCACCTATGAGCTACAGTTCAAACCTCCAAATACTGCTGGCAATTCCTAGTGCAGACCTCAACTCTGAGTGCACGTGTGACCTTCAGCCCAGCCACGACCCATCCTCCCGTCTGCCCCACCTTTGATGATTAGTGATAACCATGCCCAGTAGACCAGTATGCTGGAAAGGAGCAAGGTTGGATGGCGTAAGCGGCAACCCAACCTGGATATGCACCACTGAGTTTTCCTCAAAATGGACTTTGAAACTTGTCAGACCGGTTTAAAATTAGCTAATACCCAGGAGAATTATTTATTAAATGCATCTGGGATGATTCATTTAGATCCACTCCAGTTCTGAAATGATAAACGGCAGTGAAAATGACTGTATTTATCTCCCTGAAAGAGGACACAAATATTCTCACCGCCCTCAAGTAAAATATGGGATAAAGAAAGCAAGTGAAGACTTAAAACCAGCCTATCATCCACGGGAAGGCAAAGAAGGATGAGAGCTGAGACGTGGGCTAAGATGATAAGCGGCTCCTGCAGTTTCCTGGCCCAGGGAAAGATCTGCTAGCGAGGAGACTGCTTAATGTATGCCTATCCCAGTCCTGTTTTGTTTTGCAACTTGTAACGTTTTGGACTGCGCTGTGTGTTGGTCACTGGTGGTGATGCTCAGACCCCAGGATCTGCCTGCTTTCTCTGGGGTTGGCCAATCTCAGGAACTCCCATCACACCCCTTCCTTTTCCCTTCTCTGACGTCCAGCACCAGATTAAAAATCAAGTATGTGGATGACCAAAGGCGAGTGGAAACCGCAATCTTAGAGAGGTGAATCATGGGTAAAGTGCCGTGCAAACACGAGAACCTGAGTTCCAATCTCGGCTCCCACACAAAAAAGTCAAGGTTGGCAGTGAATGCCCGTAACCCCAGCACTGAATAGAGCAGGGCATTCCCTGGCTAGACAATCTAGAGGGAAAGTGAGCTCCAAGCACAGTGGCAGACTCCATTTAAAATAATAAGGTGGGAAATGATAAAGGTACCTAAAGATGACCTCTGACCTCTACACATTTGCATAGGTGTAGGTACCTGCATGTACGCACAAACATGCCCGGGTGGCAGGGGAGGGAGACAGAATTTATAAAAGTTATAATCTAATGTACATACAAAAAAAATCTTATTATCAAAGATGATTACTGCTCTTATCCATTTCTCAGACTGAAGTTCAGCGTCTGCTTTGCTTTGCCTTCAAGGTCATCAGGATGACCTAGCCACCTACCTGTGGCTGTTGAAGACCTTAGACGAGAGCCTACTGCTGCCATTGCCTTAAACCAATATAATTTCTGAATAGTTACTTATTCTTGCAGCAGAGACCATTACAGAAAGCCACAACTGGCCAATTGCAGAGAACAACTGACCATGAGGTGTCCAGTCCCAACGGATACATCAACAACACAACCCTACCCTACTGTTCAGGCAACATTGGGGGTGTATGAAAAGATTGTAAAGGGTCAGAGGATCAAGACGTCTGCTGTAATATAGTGTCTTCTACACACCACAGGGAAGCTGCACCCATGGTATCTCAACAACGCAGTCACCTAAAAGTCACATACACAATGACAGCACCAGCTGGCATGCCAACATGCATGGGGAAAAATATCATAAGGCCCCTTCATCCTTAGATGACAAGCTACAGGTAATTACTGTCTGCTGAGAGAGAATCAGTCTTCTCTACAGATGAGTCCCTGATAGGTTATCCAATTCCAAGAGGCCAGCCCTAAAAACACATAAGAGAAACATTAGATAAGATCAGGAGGTTGAATATATATATAAATATATATATATATATGTAGGTGTAATAATAATTGAATAACTGTGAATTGGGAGGGATAAGAGAGGAGTTGGAGAGGGGAATGGGAATGATGTAAAAACAATACTCATGTATAAAATCTTTAAAAAAAAAGGGGAAAAATGAGACTTGAAATAAAACCAAAGATCAAAGAAAGAAAAGAAGGAAAGGAGAGAGAGAGGGAGGAAGAAAAGGAAGTGATGTAGGAAGTCCTTCTATATATATATTGCTTTTATTTGTTAAAGAATAAAGCTGTTTTGGCCAGTGGCTTGGCAGAACAGAGCTAGGCAGGAAAAGTAAACTGAATGCTGGGAGAAAGAAGGCAGAGTCAGAGAGACACCATGGAGCTGCCAGAGTAGAAAGATGCAAGCCACTAGCTGGAACCTTACCGGTAGGCCACAAACCTCATGGTAAAATATAAAATAATAGAAATGGGTTAATTTAAAATATGAGATCTAAGGGCTGGAGAGATGGCTTAGTGGTTAAAATATGAGATCTATCCAGAAATATGCTTAAGCTATTGGCAATTAATATAGTTTCTGTGCGATTATTTCGAGTCAGGGCAGCTGAGAAATGAGTCTGGGAAGCCCAGAAATGAACAAACAACAGGGAGAGAGAGAGGGACCCGAATTGTCAAGGACATCAAGCAGGCCCTGCTGTGGACTCTCTCCTCCCTTGCCTCCAACAGTTGCCTTCTCTTTTCCGGTTAACTTTCCATCAGGAAGCTGGAGTTTTCTTTTTTCTTGGCTTCCAATCGGAACTTTAGGCAGAGCCATAAAATTCCTCAGTCATTCATGGCCTGTTTTTCCTTTATAGTAGAAAAGCACTAATCGCTCAGCCTTAAATGTGATGTAATCAAGAAATACGTCCACAAAGCAGAGCTAGCTGGATGCTGACCCAGCACTCAAAGTTCATGTAAAGACCCTATAGCACTTGAGAGAATGTGGTCCCACAGTCCTGTCACACGTGAGGACCTGGATCAAGAGTCCTCTGAACTATCTTTACCCATCACCGATGCGTAATGACACTGCTCTCTGGGAGAAAGAATATGTCCTCCACCTCTCACTTTCTACCTACACACACACACACCTACACACAACTCATAAAAAGCCAGCCTCGGGGGCTGGAAAGACGGCTCAGCAGTTAAGATCACTGGCTGCTCTTCCAGAGAATCCAGGTTCAATTCCCAGCACCCACACAGTGGCTCATAATCAACTGTAACTCCAGTTCCAGGGGATATGACACCTCCATGGGCAAAAGACATTCATGTGGTACACAGACAAAACACCCACACACTTAAAAAAAATAATTTTTTAAAATGTCTATGTCAGCCTCAGACAGAACCATGCATCTCACTGTGAATGAGTTTCCTTGCCACAAGGAGGGGGGAATACCAGAGGCGCCCTAGAAGAGACTGGAAGCTGAAGAACAAAGAACAAAAATCCAAAGTCAGTCTCCAAGGCAGCCCCAAGGACAAGGCTCACATTTCTGCAACCAAATACTGAGGCCCACCTTCGCTGTAGAGTCTGAAGCATGCCTGACCTTGGCCCATGTCATTCTATATGAACAGTCTCCAGAAGGGCAGAGCTGGCTTTGCTTTATAAATGTCACTGCCCATTGACACAGCAAGAATGAACTCCAAGAATATCAAAGTCCTGCTTGTCAGGACTCTGTCCACACTATTTTCATATATAAGCAATTATACAATCCAAGCTTCTATCTTTCCTTTAGGCTCAGGTGCCAGCAATAGCCCATGGGATTCTACTTTTTATTTTCTTTTTGAGACAGGGTCTCACTATGCAACCTTGGCTGGTCTGGAGCTTGTTATGTAGACCAGGATGGTCTTGAACTCACAAAGATCAGCCTGCCTCTGCCTCTTGAGTGCCGCAATTAAATTCCAGCGCCACCACACCTCGCCAGGACTCTCCTTTAAAAAACGAAACAGGCTGGGCAGTCATGGTGCACACCCAGCACTTGAGAGACAGAGGCAGGTGGATATCTGAGTTTGAGGACAGCTTGGTCTACAGAGTTGAGTCCAGAACAACCAGAACTACACAGAAAACCCTGTCTTGAAAAAAAAAGCAAACAAAAACAAACAAACAAACAATAACCAACAAAAGAAGAAAACATTAGCTTTTATGATAAAAAAAAAAAAGGAAAAAGGAGAAAAAGAAAACCGCTAGCAAACTGTTCAGCACATTAGCCTCACCCACAGCCAGGGGAAAGATTTGGAAACATTGCTCACACCCCACTCATCTAGGGAAAGCAGAAATCAAACAGAGACTGTGCAAAGTTCTGCAGGGTGCTGAGCTTCACCCAATCCACCACCTACTTTCCCATCTAGCTTGAGTGTACAATACCCTGAGCGCTAACTGTGTGTGTTCCATTAGCTCCTTTGACTATGTGGGACACCATCTGGGAATAGTGGAACTACCGCAACCTTGACAAAGGAAATCAATCCAAGAGCGTAGCCTTTAACTCCAGCACGGCACGAAGGAGGTGGATTTCTTTGAGTTCAAGGTCAGACTATCTACAAAGTGAGTTCCAGGACAGTCAAAGACCCTGTCTCAAAGAACCAACAAATAACAACAAAAAGCAATCATCAAGCCATTCCAATGCACTGATAGGCTCACAAAGGCAATCACATCCTGATCCAGGGTTCTAGAAGCCATGGGGACCAAAAAGACACACCTAAAGAAGAGCAAACCTAAAAATTAAAACCAAACCAAACTTAAACTCCTCTCTTTGCTGGTTTTAAGCACCCTTCTCACATAAAGAGACCAACCACTTATGGGCAGCAAAGTGGTCATTGCAATCAAGAAGACAAGTTTCAAGTTCTGTCAATGCAGAAAGTACTGCACTTACCCCAGACTCAGCCAAGGTTGAGGAACGTTCTGAAAGAACAAGCAGAAGTCCTATTGAACTAAACATTTTGGAAAATGTCAGTGGCATTAACTATATAACCAATATACCTGGGTGGATGGAAAGATGAAGGATGGATGGAGAAGGACGGGTGGGTGGGTGACCAATACAGTGGACTATGACATTACAGTCACCCACTAGGAATCAGGAAACCTCCTCTTTCACATCTTCTATGTTTACTCAAACCTCCTCTTTCACATCTTCTATGTCTACTCAAACCTCCTCTTTCACATCTTCTATGTCTACTAGATCTTTTTTCTTACTTTGGCCAAATCACTTAACTTCCAAGCTATTTATTTCATTTATAAATGAGTAGTTAATGAATATCTGATATTAGAGAGAGTGGTTTTTCTCATTCTTTCAGTTGGAAGGAAAGTGATGTATGGCAATGTCCCATACCTGATTGTCCACAAAAGAA
The DNA here is from genome assembly GCF_037038515.1 of Microtus pennsylvanicus. Taxonomy (NCBI): domain Eukaryota; kingdom Metazoa; phylum Chordata; class Mammalia; order Rodentia; family Cricetidae; genus Microtus; species Microtus pennsylvanicus. The sequence continues at coordinate 33,955,530 of NC_134599.1, read as the reverse complement.
AGAAGAGGGAAAACGAAGGAGGAAAAGGGACAGGAAGAAGAAAAGGAGGCATTCTCATCACTCACTAGATTGTCTTTTGGATACAGCTTCAATGTGTAACTGAATAATGACAATCCACACACAAGAGCTTTGGAGCCGGTCCAGGCTACTTCAGCATGTGCAGTGAATAGACCCTACTGACTAAATATCATCATCCTACAACCCAAAATATCATCTGTTCAGTCCCCAAGTCGTCACATAAATTCCTTGGTCTTGTTCTCAAATGTCAAACTGGAAATGTATATTTACGACTGTGGTAATTCGAGTAAGAATGGCCCGTATATTTGAACGCTTAGTCACCAGAGAATGGAACTCTTTGACAGGATTAGAAGGATTAGGAGGTGTGGGCTTGTGGTAGGAAACGTGTCACTGGGAATGAGCTTTAAGGTTTTCAAAAGTTTCAAAAAAGCCAGGCCAGTGTTTCTGTCTTTCTCTCTCTAGCCTATCAATAAGGATATAGCACTTGGCTACTTCTCCAGCACTATGCCTGTCTGCCGGTTATCACGTTCCCTGCCACGATGACAATGGACTAAGCCTCTGAAGCCGTAAGACAGCCCCAATTAAATGCTTCTTTTAGAAGAGTTGCTGTGGCCATGGTGTCTCTTCACAGCAGCAGAACACTGACTAAGACAGCTACGATACTAGTTTGAAGGGAAACACAAGAAGAAAAAATGCATATTCACGAACGCTGGATAGCCTCATGATGGATGGATGAGGTCGAAACACCACATCCTCCGAAGTCTCTGAACACTAACTGGAGGCAAAGTTGTCCTGGGCTGGCTGGGCTGCAGCCAGTGCTGGGGAAACCCACTGTACCACGGGAATGAACTCTCAACTCTCTTACCCTGGATGCCAATGGCTGAACTAGGATTCAGGAGGCACCACTATCTGGTGTTGATTGCCACTTGCAAGAAGTTCAAAAGATGGAGGCTCTTGGAAAACAGAAGGTTTTGGTTCACCGGGGGCATGTCTGCATCCTTAGCTGTTACCGATTCAGTACGGACGAGTAGGCAGGCAAAGCGACATGATGGTACATGCATGCAGATCTAATTGATTCCACCTGATCTTCAGGACCAAGGCCAATGACAACCCCTCTGGAAAGCCTTTCTGTCTCTCCCTGGACAAACTTACCTTATGAGCTGTTACAGAACTGTTAGGGCTGCAAAGTGTGAGGTGCTGAGTGCAGGGGACCCCTCTTTGTTATTTTCTCACCTCCACCATGCTCACCTTAAGGTAGGCTGCGTGAGAATGTCTTCTAGGACACTTTCGTTTTCTTTCTTTTTTTCTAAATTGGAACTTACGACAAGAAAACAGAAACTGGGGAGATGCCTTGCTGGGTAAAGTACTTATGCAAGTGTAAGGGCAAGAGTTCGAATCCCCAGAGTCCATGTGAATGTCAGACAGGTATGGTGGCTGTCTATAATCTCAGCACCTAGGAAGAGAAACAAAGGGTCTCCAGAGCAAGGTGGCTAGCTAGACTAGCTAAGGAGGTGAACTCTAGGTTCAAGTGAGAGACTCTCCTTCAACACAGAAGGTGGGGAAAGACCAAAGAAGACAGCTGGCATTGACCTCTAGTCTCCTCATGCATTCACACACACATGCACACCAACCCTTTCTACACATACACCCTTGCACGTGTGAATACATGCACACTAACACATGCAAATAAACAAAACCCACAGGGTTTAGAAATCAACACTTACCTGCATACAAGGCACTGTGATGATGACCACAGCATTCTATTTTCACATTAACATGGCCATTTGAGATGTATTTTAATTAGAGCTGGAATGTCACTAAGTGACAGAGAAGCCTACTTAGCATGTGCAAGAGCCTAAGTTCAATCCCTAGGAGAGAGTGTTAGCCAGGGAATGAGGAAGAGAAGAAAGACGGACTGAATTCGGAAAGGAACAAATAAATGATGCTGAGTGCCCTAAAGCCCAGATCCCCATTAAAGAAGCCTGTATTGTTGTCAACCTTTCTGTGGAGAAGGCTACTTTGCCAGGAAAGACAAATAGCGTCTGGCTATCTTACATGGTTAGTATAACACACACACATACATGCATGCACAAACATACATGCACAAGTACACTCATGCATGCACACACCCCTGATACTAAAAAACAGAATCGGTAGTGGCCATTAAAAGCATCTTAAGTTTTGAAGCTACCACTTGCTAGGATGCTTGCCAAGAGGTACTTCTACTCACATCTTGTTTTCCTTATGTGGACCCCCACAAACCCTTGTGGGGGTCTCCACTGTGCCATCCCTGTAGCAGAACAGAGCAGGACCCAGCCTCCTACTACAGAGTGCAGAGCACTGGGAGGAGGCCCCAGCAGGCACAGGCAGGGCTCAAGGGCACCCATCTGAGCTGTAAATCTCCTTCATGGAGGCGGGTCCTAACTTGCTCCCTAGGCACAGAGGCTTCCTCAGCTCAAGCCAAGGCTGCAAATCCCCCCACCAGGGGACAGACAAGTGACTCCACACTCCCCACCTCCCACCCTCACTGGTTTCCGAACCTAGTCTTATCTGTCTTCCTCCTCTTTACCCCTGAAATAGTCGGGCTGTACGGGCGCCTGCACACAGTCATGATAAGCACTGATAAAGACAAACTCTTAAAGAGCCTTGTAGGGATAAGGAAGCTGAAACCCTGTTCTCCCGCAGGGGTGGAGACCAGGCCTTCTACAACACTACTATCCTAGAAGCAAATTTTAAATCTTCACTCCCAGCAATATTATGCATAATACGTAAGTAGGGCTAAGAACCAAAATGCTGATGAGCCTGGAGGTAACTGAGTTTGGTTTCTACCAACAGACATTCTCCTGCCTCCACGCTGTCACTTATATACTTTAGATGAAGACAAGCCACTTCTCTCCCCAGATCCCAAAGTCTCCCTCATCAGGATTTAGAAGTAAGTGGCATTCTTTTTTAAGGGTCTACAAGCCTCTAATGTAACCAGACCCACTGTGACTGTCCAACTTCACACTGCAGGAACTCTTAAGCTCAGAGAGGTTAAGTTTCTTCCCGGAGGTCACAGAGCTCATTAGCAGCAGAGTCAGGCTGGTGAAAAATAAACAAGCTAGCTGTGAACGCAGCACTCTGTGAATATATGCTGGCCTATAAACGCTCAAAAGCGGGCAGCAAACACAAACTTGGCAAACCACAGCCATTTCCTATGCAACTCGTTAGAATGAGAACTACCATCTGTCTGAGAAGTAGCCCTCAGATGAAAGGCACCCCCTAAACCCACGCGATAGTCAGACACACAGAATGCAGTCAAATGGCCTCCTGAACAACATCCTCAGCCTCAAACCACAGAAGTCACAATTTACATTTCACAATAGGGTTCTAATAACTAACATTTTTGGGTGCTTATCGTACGACAAGCATTTTCTAAGCACTTTGTATACACTACGCTCTTTATTCCAACAACACACTTAGATAGCTGTTACAGGCTTTGTGCTAAAGATGAAAAAATGAAAGAGGTTATGCAACTAACTGGTCCACAGGCCATAGAGCTGGTTCAGTGGCCACGGAGGAAGGCAGAGATTAAAATCCCTGTCTTTCTAACGTAAACCCCAGCACTATGGTAATCAAGGTGTTACCTGCTTCAACAGCTAGCACTCCACTGCATCCTTCTGAACTCTTAAGTTTTAAAATATATACACATTAATAACTGCAGTAGAGAAAACTGTGTGGAGTGGAGGGGCACTCTGTGTTTTAATAAGCTAAATATGGTTTTAAGAAGAAAAGTTAGGGCTGGGGTGTAGCTTGGTGGTCAGACACTTGCCTAGCCTGGTCATACACACGAGACCTTGGGTTCTATCCTCAGCACTGCCAACAGTGCTGTTGTTATAACAGTTACAACGTTAAAGGTACTAGTAGATTCTGAATAAATAGCTGAAACAAGTCTTGCCTTTTCAAATTTTAAGGTGTGTGTATGCTCACAAGAATCCAAATGTAATTTTAATACCACATTCTAATTTCTTATGAAAGGAAGGAAAACACCTGAGCACGAATAACTAAAGAGCATCTATGACTGAAGTAGCTACGTGCAATTTTTATCAAAGCAGTCCAACATTTGTGCAGAAGGCAGTACGTCAAGTGTCAGCACCAAACAGCAGGACTCTTCCTGTCAGAAATATTCCCTGCCTCTGCTGCAGAACAGGCAGGAAGCGCCCCACCATAAACTGCCAGACACGAAGGCTTCCAAACAGAAGTACAGACAGTGGATAGACACGACCGTGATTCAAAAGAGCTGGAGTCAGAAGCTTCCTTGAAAAAGGGAGATTGGGGATGGGTGTTCTAGGAATTGGGGTGTAGAAAGCAGAGCAAAAGACCAGATTTCATCCCAGAAGCTCCTGCTGGGAAGTCAAGGGAACCACTGGGCAGAGAAAGGAAGGAAGGTGTATTCCATAAACCCTGAGGGCTAGCCAGGTGAGGAGAATGGGGGCTGTTATCCAGCCTGGGACAAGAACAACCAGAGTGGGAAGGTCTATGCTATGATGACCCTACATAGATCTCACACAAGTCCCCTGGGTTCCTCAGAAGGAAACTCACAAATATACAGTAGCTAATCTCAAAAGCTTCTCCATGGCTTGGTTCCCATTCACCCGAGCTCAAATAAGGTAGTCTTTCTAAGGTACCAAATAGTAGGGTCACCATGACCAGGCACTGCACACCTCTGGACAGCCCTGACTGTCACTGTGGAAGGAAAGGTGCCAGGTCCCATGGCAAATGACAGAACAATGCATGAACTGAACCTCCCCCTTTGTGGTGGTTGATATCAGTTATCAAACTGACGGGACCTAGAGTCACCTAGGACAAGATCTGGGCATGCCTATGAGGGACTTTCTGAAGACGCCCTGATTGTGGAGGCACCATTCTACAGGATGGGGTTCCAGACTAAACAGAAGGACAAAGTGGGGTGAGCACCAGCAGACTCCACTCTCTGCTTCCTGACTTCAGACAATGTGACCAGCTGCCTCACCCCCCTGTCACCACGTTTTTGACACCATGGTGGACTGTACCCTCAAACGATGTGCCAAAATACAGCCTTTCTCCCTAAAGTCTCTGTGGTGGCTAGTGTTCATTGTCAATGTGACATAATCTAGACTTGCCTGGGAAGAGAGTCTCAACATAAGATAGTCTATCTAGATCATGCTGGCCTGTGGTCTTGTCTATGGTGATCATCTTGGGTGGCACCATTTCATCAGCTGGGCTGGGACTTGAAGAAAAGCAGAAAGAGAGCTGAGCCCCAGCAACAGAGCATTAATTCAAAGCTCTCTGCTCTTGACTGTGGATACATAGTAACCAGCTGCCTCCAACTGCTGACACCCCAGCCACCCCAGGCCCTCATCCTTCCAAGGATGAACTGTAACCTGAAACTGTGTACCAAACAAGCCCTTTCTCCTTTAAGTAGCTCTTGTCTGATTTTTGACCCAGTAACAGGAAGTGGAGCCAAGACAGTTGCTTCTGTCAGGTAGCTGTCATAACCACAAGGAAAGTAGTCACTGCACACCTGGCCGCAGAAGTGACCACGGTGATTTTATGGGAGCTGCCGATCAAAAACACCTCTTAATTATGATTCCCGCCAGAATTATTTTAACAAAAAGCTAAATATCCCTGCTTTTTCTTCAGAGGAACAAGATAACAAGCTCATTCCTGTTCATGCCATGCTTAAATAATTACCAGAACTGTAGGAAACAGACTCAGGACATAGACTATGTAAAAATAGAAGCCCCCTGGCTACATTGTATTTCCAGGTAAACACAGAAACTTTTTAATATAAGTATGCCACATTTAATATTTGGGACACATCTTTGGTTTTAAAAACAAAAATATTCGTCATTTATCTGAAATTTAAATTAACTGGGCATCGTGTATTTCATCTAAAATCTGGGCTCAGGTGGCTTTAAGAAAAAGATGGGTATTTCACAGGAGCAAAAGGAGAGCCTTTCTACTCCTGCCTTCCTATTTCTGCCCTCCACCCCTGCCCTCCTACCCCAGCCTCCTACCCCATCTTCCTACTTCAATACTCTGATTCTAGCCTTATTTCTCCAGTCTTCTATTCCTGGCCTCCTAGTCCTAAAAAACCCTGAATACTTGGAAGGAAGGAAAAAACTTTACATAGCTGAAAAAGAGAAGACAAACTTTTGTCTAAGAACAATCATTAATGACGGTCAGAAGAACAACTTGCCATGTTTATTTCCATTACTTACAAGTAATCATCTAAAATGAAGTCCAAGTTTAAAGATTGAGCATCATAATACATAACTAGAAAGTAAATGTCTAGTTCTTTAGAGGAGTATGGCCTGGATATTTTTTGTTTTGTTGTTTATTATTTGTTTGTTCTTGTTTTTGCTTAGTTTTGTATTTAAACTATTTAGCTTAAATAGTTAAAGTAATAGGTTTCACCACAGTGTGGTGTGTAAAGTCCATCTGTATATGTGTTGCTTTTATTGGTTAATAAAGAAGCTGCTTTCAGCCAATGGCTTAACAGAATAAAGCCAGGCTGGAAGATATATATATATAGAGAGAGAGTAGGCAGAGTCAGAGAGAAGCCATGCAGCCAGCCGCCAGAGGAGAAATACACGAGCTGCCAGCTGAAACTTTGGCAGTAGGCCACAACCTCGTGGTGATGCAGAGAATAATCGAATGGGTTAGTTTAGGATATAAGAGCTAGCTAGCAATACGCGTAAGCTATAGGCCAAGTAGTGTTTTAATTAATATAGTTTCGGAGTGATTATTTCTGGTCTGGGCATCCAGGAACAAATCAGCAGTCTCCGCCCACAATGATGCTTTATTTTATCGCATTTGCTTATTTCTTTATTGAAACAGCTCACACTGGAGCCCAGACCGGCTTGGAACTTGCAGCAACATTCCTACCTCAGCTTCCCAAGTGCTAGGATTAGAAGCATGTACCAACACCCACTGTTTACTCTTTAGGAAGTCCAGCACTGTGGTCAAGAGCAAAGTCTTGCTTTTCAAATGAAGTACCATGTTACACCGTCCAGATTTAGGCCTGAATAACAGAACAATCTCTGCGCAGTATACTAGAGGTCGGGTTTCTATAAGGATCCCAGAGAAGGAAAATGAAGTCAGATGTTTCAAACCTGAGAACTGAGACAAACATCTAGACTGCAACAGAGTCAGGAGTGGGGGGGGGGGGGGGCTCAAACTCCAATTACCACTCTAGGTAATGGATAAGGCAGGTGATGTTCAGGTCAGAATGTAACGCTGCGAGAGAAATGCTAGGCATGTTCTGTCTTCACTCTGCTCTAGCTCAGCAGCTAACAAAAAGGGGTCAATGTAGAATTCAGGTTCTGCACACCTAAAACTTAAAAAACCCAGCTCCTATCACCAAGTCATTGCAGAGACGGGAAAAGGTTTTGTAGGCAACTCAAATGGTTACTGCTAACAAAACCTTCAAACAGGACCAACCACCAAAAAATATCAATGATACTTATAATCATAATTAGTTATTATTTACTGGGAATTTGCTGTAAGTCAGGCATGTTTTACAGTTCTGCCTAATAGTACAGTAGCTCTCTAAGGCAGCTGTGATTCCCAGATCACAGATGCAGAGAAGGGCATTACTAACTGTGCTAGTTTGAATGTAATTGGCCCCCATAAGCTCAAAGGGAATGGCACTATTAGGAGGTATGGCCTTGTTGGAGGAAGTGTGTCACTGTGGGGGCGGGCTTTAAGGTCTCATAGATGCTCAAGCCAAGCCCAGTGTTTTAGTTCTCTTCCCATTGCCTGTGGCATCAAGATGTAACTCCTTCACTCTGAGCTCCTTCTCCAGCACCATGTCTGCCTGCATGCTGCCGTGTGCTGTCCCTTGTGATATTGGACAAAACCTGTGGAGCCAATCAGATTCTAATTCTTCCACAGCGAGTACTTTAGTGAGCTATCTCGGGAACATACTATACCCTGCCCCCGCCCTGCTGTCGCTCTCCTCCCCGGCCCTGCTGTGGCTCGAATGTCTCTGATACACCAAGGTGCAGCTGACTTTGTAACATGTCCCAGCCTCTGATAACTGAGACCTGAAAACACCACAAGCCTCCTGCCCCTTCAAAGACAGTTTGACAAACACTGGTTGATGCCATGTTCCATCTCTAATGGCTGACAGAGGAGTCTCTCAGTTACTTAAAATGGTTGAAATAACCATCAATGCGAAAGGCAAAGGCAGAGAGTCATCAATCTTCCATTCCGGAATTTTTGCTTGCTTGCTGGTTTGTTTTTAGAAGAACCTGGATGGTTCTATGGCTCAATAATACACAAAGAGAGATCGTTTTAAATCTAAATTTACTCTTTGCGGTCCTTGGACTCTAGGTAAAGAAACAAGCTATGAAAAGTAGTTTTATGGTCTTCCAACCATGGGGAAAGACGGAGCAGGGGGTGGGGTGGGGGAACAAAACAGGGCAGTTTTCCAGAGTAATAAGCAAGGCAATTTGAATAAAAGAGACAAAATATGATAGCGAGGTAGATTGAGCACAGTAAAAGACCAAAATGCAGGGTTTGAGAAGTCAGTTAGGACTGTTGCCAGCAGGGGCCCAAAAAGCATCTGGCCAAGCTAACTCCTGACTTCCCACGTGTGCAGTACACGCTTCACATGTAAGCACAGTGCCACTGACTGACCGGCGTTAGTGGAGTCAATAAGTTCCCCGAGGAAAGAAGCTATCAGTCCACCAGGACCTGCAGAGGTAGATCTAGGTATCGCCACACTCTCTAAGATTGCACTAAACGCTTCCTCTCAGCTGTGAATTTACACACCAGGGCTTTTCTGATACTCCTTGATAAACACGGCCAATAGGCTCTCTGCTCACGTGACAAGGTGCCCAGCACAGGAGGTATTCAATAAACATCCGCTGGTGGATGAAAGGAAGGCCAGACGCTGCTTTTACTGCTCAGCAGCTTCTGTCTGGCCCACTGTCTTAGTTAGGGTTTCTATTGCTGTGAAGACACCAGGAACACGGCAACTCCTATAAGGAAAACATTGAATTGTGGTGACAGCTTACAGTTCAGAGGCTCAGTCCATTATCATCCCAGTGGGACATGGTGGCATGCAGGCAGACGTGGTGCTGGAGAGGTAGCTGAGAGTTCTACATGTTGCAGGCAACAGGAAGTGACACGCTTCCTCCAACAAGACCACACCCACTCCAACAAGGCCACACCTTCTAGACGCGCCACTCCCTTTGAGGGGGTTACACCTACCATCTTCCTTTTCTGCTCAGATTCTGAGTTTCTAGGAGCACATCGTGAGTCCGCTTGATTGGAGAATGTGTCGACGGGCACTCCTACGAGACGGGCCTGGAAGAGCGGGCCTCTCCAGAGTCCACTGACTAACTGCTGAGTGGGCTTCCCAGACTTCCCGTACAGCTCACACTCTGGACAGCCATCAGATGGGTGAGAAAAGACACTTCCCATTCACAAGATGCTTCCATCTGCCTGGCACTAGGAGATGCTATGCTCTGAGAAACAACCAAAGGCTCTATTCAAGGTGGATACAGGCAACACCAAAGCATACCCGTCCCCAATAATAAATTCTAGATTCACCCACCATGGTTTTTGTTCCAAACCCTTCATGAATTGATTAATTTCTGACCTTAAATACTTCCTGGGTGGCAAACTCAGTGAGTGTTCGCCTATGCTACTAAATAAAAGAGCCTCCCCCTTGCCCCCACCTCCCAAATATGCTGGCTAGGGTTACAGGCACACAGCAACACAGTTGGCTTAAAGGCGACCTCCGTAACACTTCAAGGAGAGAGAGATAGGATGGGAAGAAGACAGATGAGGTAAGAGGTCATTGCAGAACCGGAGTTTGGTAGCAGGCTTGAGTTTCTCCTCTGGGCCTGGCAGAGAAGTCCAAAGTCATTCCCTCTGGAGATTCTATTTTGTTTGGATGTGGGTGAGTTGCACTGACACAGTACATTCCTGCCCTTATGATTCTCTCGGTCCAGCATAGGCTTCTGACCACTTCACATGCTTTCTGACAGAAAACTAAATTTCAACCAGGTATAGCCCTGCTGATTAGCGTTATAATAGACTGTAACTACTTAACAAGCCCATATACACCCAGAGGAACTTGGAGAGAAATATGTTTTGCCAAGTGAAGCTTTTATTTATGTAAAACAGTGCAGGCCTGTTCTGGAGTTCGTTCAGCCTGTGTGAAGCCACTGGAAGTTGTGCAGGTACATGCATCAGTGAGCCCCGTGAGTTCAGGGACTGCTGTCTCAAATTTCACGTCTTGTCACTGCCAACTGCAAGGATTTTTTTGGTAGATAACACCCCAGTTAAGAATTTAAAGCTAATAAACCCTGCAAATAAGGACAAATGTTCTTCCTGTGTTTCTTCTGACTACAGCACCTTCTACAGGCTCTGGGTACCCAGATGGTACACAGCTCCCCCTTTTAGAAACTTTAGGCTTGGTTAAAAAGGAAAGTCTTTGGTGTAGTGCAAACTGATTTGTGGAAATCAGAGCGCATTCTCCTGTCGGAATGCCTTCAAAGACTTCCCAAAAATTCCTCCTCCTCTCTTTGAACTGTACAAAGCGAATGCTTGAACCAACTGAGAAGTTAGTCTATCTTTTTCACCTCACCAGAGACCCTTCCTGTGGCAGTGGATGGAGATCAGTGCAGACAGAGGACCACACCAGCCCTACACTCAGACAATGGGAAGTCATAGAGAGCTCAGCTCTTAGGGAGCTGGCTGCATCACATCCTCTCTCTGCAAGGCTCGAGGCTCACTGTAGAATAAGGCGTCAAATGGTGCCTACAATGGAACTGTGGCTATGACCACATTACAGGACCTGTACACCACCAAACCAGACAAAAGTCTAGCATGGATGGGGGAGGGGGCTGATAAGGTCCCATCCGTCGCTGAGGTCACTGATGGCTGCTGCAGAGGGATGCAGGTGATGAGAGGTTGTCTATTCGATGGTTCTAGACCCAGGCACATACAGGCAGCACTAAGTGGGCTCAGAGAGTTTAGAAACAGAATACATGAAATTGGGAGAGAATATGTGGTGGGGTGAGTAGGAGAATCATTGGAAGGGAGGGAATTGGAGATGAATTTCATTAAAAAAAATACATTACATGCATGTACAAAATTCCCAAACAATAAAAATTGCTATGAAAAAGAAATACCATCTAATGCTTGCCCTTTCAGTCTTACCAAACACATGTCAAGCTCTCATGCTCCCCAGAGGCAGGAACTGTGGCACACACACCTCTGTGTGACCAACAAACACCCCAGTATCCGCCAAGGCGCTGCACCATGGTAAGTACTGAGAGAATACACATCTCTCTGTTAGCGTGGTAAGTACTGAGAGAATACACATCTCTCTGTTAGCACGCACCAATACCTAGGTTCTGGCTGGGGTGCTGAGAAGACAGAATGAAATAAAAACTTCTGTTTCTAGAGAACCTCTGTCTTAATGTTAGACAAGAAATGAATACGAAAAATATGAAGTGTAGAAAAAGATGAGGGAAAAAGAAGCCATGTAAAGGAATGTATAAAATGGCGTATAAACTGGAAATGCAGAGAAAAATACAATCCAAGTACAATGCCATATACATATAAAAATGCCATGATGAAACTCATTATTTTGTGTGCTACCTTAAAAATTAATAAGCCTTTAAAATTAAAGAAGTAAAATGTCTGGGAAAGCCAGTCATGGTGACCGTGATCTCAGTACTTGGGAGGTTGAAGCCAAAGAACCGAGGGCTGTGATTAGCCCAAGCTACATAGTAAAGCTCCATCTCAAAACAATAATCAAATAATAAGACAAAATCATAAATCCTGAAAAAGAGTGACATTTTGGATAGGACTACTAGAAAAGGCTTTCCTGGGAACGTTACATTCGAATAAATGTTTGAACCAGGAAGCTCACTGTAAAAGAAACATTCTAGAAAAATGGGAGAGAAATGAAGGAAGATTGAGGCAGGTACATGGTGTGCCGAAGGTGACCCCAGGCCCTTAGGACTAGAGACTCACAAACAAGGTGAAGCTGGACAGCAGTAGGCAACAAGCCAGGGAGGCCCAGAAGGCTTGTCTGGATTGTCTTACAGGAAGGAATTGCGTTTTTTTCCCCCTGAGGGATTTTTTTGACAAAGTTCAGGCAAGGGGGAACCAATTAGGGGACGGCTGAGATAATCCAGACGCAAGGTAAGTGACGTGGGCCCAGGAGAGGCATGGAAGATGATAACACTTGGGAATCGATCCTTACAGCAGACATGGCAGATGCTGCTGCTATGGACTAGATATGGGGTGGAGGCGAAAATGAGGGACGTCAAGGACAATTAAGAAGAGGAGAACTAGGCACACAATACCATACAAATTGATTTTTAGCTGCACCATACACAATCAAATGTCGCTGAAACTAGGAAAAGCCTACATATAAACTCTGAGGTTGCAAGTTCGGTATGGTCTGGAGACAGGAATCTAAAGCTAACAGCATTGAAAATGTATTTAGATCCTCAAACCAAGTAAGGCTGGTACAGTCAAACCAAACATTAGCTCCAAATTGCTCCTGTTTCTGATCACTAATCATCTTCCATAAATAATGTCTCCAATAGCAATAATTCCTAGGTCCGCCAAAGCAATCTGATCAAAAGTAATGAAATTGCTTTTAAGAGCTGAGGAGCTATTGCCCATCGATAGCTGCCGAGGGAGTGAGAATCAGTGTTTAAGGGCATGGCCACCTGGCTGGTCCACCACGCTCCAGTGGATGCCACAAGCCTAGGAGAAAGTGGGCAGCACAGACTGTAGTGGATGAGCTTGGAGAAATGAGGACACCAAGTTGGGTGGGCAAGGAAGAGGGGTGGAGCTGGGAGGAGTTGGGGGGATGAGTATAATCAAAATACAACGAACACACAATTCTCAAAGGATTAATAAAACAGACATTGTTAAATACAAGTAAATTAAATTTACTTTTAGATGATCTAAGACTTCTTATAAAAAACACATTCACAGAGCAAGGAGAAAAAATGTCTTTCAATGGGCCACATGTTCATCTTAAGATGTTCATCTAAATCTAGGACTACCAACCCGTAAGTCTTCAGATATTAACACAATTTGCCGAAATGCATTATGGCCAGATCTTTCGCTGTGAGCTTCATAGGACTCCCTCACTTCATCCACACAACAACCTAGGAAGTTAAGAATTCTCATTGTTCCATTTTACAAACCAAGAAACAGGCATCTGGGGCTTAAGTCACATGTCCAAGGTTGTAACCGGTGAGTGTCTGGGAACTACAGTGAGAACCCAATGATTCTAAAGGCAGGTGACCACTGGGGAGCAAGAGAGCCCCAATTATTCACTACACTGGCTGGGTACTGAGGGAGTGGGGGAGAGGGAGGGGGAAGGAAAGGGAGAGAGGGAGGGAGGGGAAGGGGAGGAAAGAGAGGGAGGGAGGGAAGGAAAGAGAGAGGGAGGGAGGGGGAGGGGAGGAAAGGGAGGGAGGGAGGAACAGATCACAGAGTATGCTTGACTGCCATAAAGCAGGAGTATGGATATGCTAGGCCTAGAACAAGAACTAATAGTTATACAATACCCTATATGCCAAGGGAAGCAATATTGAATTAGATGACAAGTATCATAGCAATAGGGAAGCCGTCTACAAAGGGATCTTGGATGGACAATTGCCATCCTAAGCATGCCCCCTTTATAGATCCTATCCACTGAAAAAACTTCAGAAATTCCCTAAGAAGACAGAGACATGTCCTTGTGTGATGTACAAGGACCCAATCAGGAGGGCCATGTCCCCAGGACCCATGGGGCTCTTAGAACCAATAGTTAGGGGCTGGACCCTGGCAGTGGTACTGTAATAATCTCCCTCAAGTGATTCTTGTTGACCAAGGCAGAGCCAGTCCACTAGCCTACCCTTCCCAGTGCCGGGGCATTCAGCTGGGCAATTAAGAAACATTCCTTGAGGAGATACTAAGGGCCAGGCATTGGTCCAAGCACACTGCGAATATAAACTCAATTCCCCTACAGCCATCATTTCAGGCAGATCATTTTTACCATCATCCATTTTGTACGCAGGAAGAAACCAAATTTCAGAAAAGGTTAAATGGCTCACTAAAGGTCACAGAAGACTTAGGTCGTGGGGAAGGGTGGCCTTAAACCCAAGCAGTCTAGACCCAGCATGGACCTGTGGCAGCTGTCACAGTGAGCTTCAGTTGTCACTTTGGCATACCTGGGAAGAAGGGACTCTTCTCCATCAGACTGGCCTGGGGCATGTCTGTGATGTACCTTCATGACTGCTACCAAGAGGACCCAGTCCGCCACGAGCGGTGCTACTCCTAGGCAGGTGGTCCTGAGTTACATGACAAAGTTAGCTGGGTATGAGCCGGAGAAAGCAAGCCAGTGACCAGTGTTCCTCCTTGTCCCTGCCTCGGTTCCTACCTGGGGCTCCTACCTTGGCTTCCCTCACTGACAGATTACGAAGTAAAATAAACTTTTTCCCCTCAAGTTAATTTTGGTCAGAGTCATTTATCCTGGCCACCGAAAGCAAACTGGGACAGATTCTCTGGAGAACTCCTTTTCTCTCAGAGGACGGCGATCTTCAGACATAGCCGCTACATTACCAATGCATCTGTGCCCGGCATGGTGGTGCACGCCTTTAAGACCCTCAGTCAGGAGGCTGAGGCAGGCAGGAGGACCTCTGAGTTAGAGGCCAGCCTGGTCAACAGAGTGAGTTCTAGGACAGCCAGGGCTACATAGAGAAACCCCATTTCTAAAAATCAATAAATACATCATAAATAAATAAATGTATCCATGACAAGATACATCAAGGGACTGGCACACACCAAAGATGTCTGCCAACATAGCACTGGTCAAAGAGCGAGCTGAGCTCACTTTGTACATTACTGAAGCAGTAAGTGAGGAAACCCAGACAGTGAAGCGGCCAGCAGCTGTCCCCTACAGGTTGCACTCAAGACCTTCTCCCTAGCTTGTGTCCCCTAAGCAAAAGACCCCACATTTAGCCCTCACTCAACCTCTGCCTCATCGAGTATGAATCCTAATGTGTATAGTTGACACAATTATTCTTACAAGTCTTGTTTTAAGAAATATGGGGCTAGGAGATGGCTTAGCCATTTCAGGGCTTGTTGCACAACCCCAAGGACCCACACAAAAGCCAGGTGCTGCCTCAGGGGTCTGTAACCCCAAGCACCTTGCCTAGAAGGCAGGATAAGTGGAACCCAGTGACCGGCTAACCAGACCAGAGGAAGCAAACTTCCTCCTTAGTGAGGAGACTCTGTCTCAAGAAATAGAGAGCTAAAGAGGGGGCTCGGCTGGGAAAGAGGCCAGCTGCGGAACCCACTGGGCAGAAGGAGAAAAGTAACTCCTGTGGGTTGTCCTCTGACCGCCATACGTACATCCATAAACACACACACATGCATGCGCGCAAGCACACACACACGTGTATGACTACACATAAGTGTGCATGCTAAATTAAATAAAAATAAGTAAAGGAACAATGTGGCCATCAGTAAAGAATGACGTTCTGATCATCAGCTCTGGCCACCATAGATTCTGGAGCCCTTTCTCTGCCCACCGTTCCTATGTTAGCTGTATTTCTCAGAGCAAGCCACTCAAAGGACAGACCACTTAAATGTGCAGATTCTTCACGGTTATCTCAAAGCACAGAAGCAATGGCTCTAAGGAGGCCGGGCAGCGAACCTCCCTCCCTAGTACCTTTCCCTAGTGACTGCTATGCACATCCAGGAGAGCAGCATTTCATCTAGTTCGTCAAAACCTTAGCTCGGATCCGGCCTTCTCTTTGCCTCGGGCTCTGTCTACAGCAGCCCCGCTGTCGTCATAAGCTTCAGTGTCTGTCTTCTTCACTGGGAGATCGTTCCCACAGCCTGTGCTTTTCACATTCTCCCCCTCGGTCCTCAACATTTTCTTCTGCTCTAGAACGTCAATGTTCAGTCCCACATCCCTAGCGATGTGAAAAGGGACTGACTGGGATGAGCTTCCTTCTTTGCATTTTACATCCCTATTTATTTGAATGTGAGCAAAAACAAGCCCAAACCACCAAACCCAAACCTGTGGCTCTATAAGGCAAAGTGGGGCTTGAGGAAAGATTAGTACAAAGTGAAAGAACCAGTTTGGTTTTTTTACTTGTGTATTTGCTTGCTTTCTTTAAAAATATATATATTAAGTTATAGTTCAGGTGGCAGTGAAATAAGAAGACTTAAGCTGGGTAAACTTGGCTCTGCCATGTCGTCAGCTCAGCCGTGCTTATCCATTCTGCAGCCCGAACATAGGCTCTCTCCACGCCTTTCTGCCGGCGGGGTCCAAGCTTGGCACGTTGTGTCCTCTCCAGGTGTGTCTTTGAACATGACCTAAACTTTGACACTCAATGTGCATGCGTACCCTCCTTCCAGGAGCCTTCCTGAATTCCCCCAGCCCTCCTCGCACACTCTGGTTTTGAACTCCCAACCTACTGTAGTGCCTGCCACTCATTTGGAACTGAATGACCACTTCAGTATCTGCCTGGTGTCCTCTCCCTAGAGAAATGCAAGTCCCTGGAGAGTAACCTGTGGCCTCTTATTTTATCCCGGGGCGAGTTAAAATGGTAAGATTTCCTAGTAGAATTGGATCACATAGGGAACTCAGTGGGCAGGCGAGTGCAGAGCCAGCGGAGGTACCCCCATAGTAAAGAGAGGAGCACATCGGATCACTTCAGGCCGGCTTCAGAGCCACACCTACGAACAGGCATATCTCTCCATTTCTTCCCAGAACGGTACTCAAGGTCTAAGCCCAGGAAAGTCTACCTACAGCTGTGATGATGTGGGTGTACTTGGGTGATAGACACGGGGAAGGTGGTCCCTTTGCAACTTGACTGTTTCCAGGCTTCTGGGCACTGTTGCTGGGGTCCCCGTATTCACTTCAGAGAGCAGCCTCCAGCATCTCCCGGTCCCAACCAGCTCACCACTCGATTCATTCTTTGGACTGCTCTCGGTCTTGTTTTTAATCTGTCCAGTGCCTGTCATATCCAATTCACACTTGCTACAAGGCAGAAGAGATAATGATTTTGAAAGCACTTTACGTTATCGCACACAATAAAAACGTCAGGGCCACAGCATCTGAATCTGCAGGGCTAATAAATAGCCTCAGAAGCCAGACAGGCTGTTCCCCACTGGGCAAACAGTGAGCAATAGGAGGTGAGGGCTCAACCTCCAACCCACCTGTGCTTGCCGTGCGACCTTGGGTACCCACTTAGCTTCTCTGGAACTCAATGTCCTTGTCTGGATATTTTGCCTGTGCACTAGAAGATCTGGTCTAGAGCCAAAACCAGCATAAATGTAAGAGCCTTGGAGAATGGCTATAAAGCAACAAGCTCTGACTGCACACTTCCCTAGAAGAGCGGAGGAGAGAAAGCACTGTCCTGTTCTGCCCTGCGTTTGGAGCAGACCTCAGTTCAGTGTTATCAGAGACACTCTTTGCTGCATCCTTCCAACTGGAGCGTGCGTGTGGAAAACACAGACCTGCCTGCCGTTCATCTTCACTGATCTCTGCCCTCTGGTTATCCCCTCTTAGCACCTCCTGCAAAGCACCCCACCTTCCTGCTACTCTACTCAAAGTTTTCTTCCCCTTTGTATGCAAAACCACAGATGTTTAACACTCAAGTCTGTTTCTGAAGTTAGTGATCCCTCCAAGGCCCTTTGGGTAGCACCATAAATAACAGTAGATTGACAGCGAAGCAGAAGGAAAGGAAAGTCGAGTTCAGGATCCTATGGTTTGCCCTGCTGTCTAAAGTAGAAATCACAGATCTCCCAGAGCTCAGCTCTTGTGGCTTACTAAGGTTGTCCTGAAAGCCCTGTTAGTAACCATGGTTCCCGGAAGGTACTATCACAGGCAGGAGCAGAAAAAGAGCAGATTCTCCCCCTCCCATTTCCCCCTAAAACTCCACGTCCATGAAAAATGTTTAAAATATGAGGTAAAATGATATGCCAAGGACACGCGCACCCTCTGACCCCTAAGATATTCGTGAAGTTATCTGTGTTTTCAGCAGAAAGCGGGTCTTCTGCAACTCTTCATGAGGCAGCACAGACAGCTCCCTGTGCAAACCAAAGAATCCTGAAAATACATTCATCCATAGCAACACTTGCTCCAGATAGAAACATGTAGCCAACCTGAAGACAGAGCTATTCGTTTCCTAATTTAACACTGTTCCTCCAAGAAGAGAGGGGGTGGGAGAGGCTGGCTTCTCTAACTGTCCAAGTGCCAAGGTTGAATGCATCTGGTTTAAGGTATATTGGCAAGGCCTTTCCCCCCCCCCAAATCCCTAATATTTGACAGTGTAATCAGTTAACAATTAACTAAATTTCAAAAATAGTGTTTAATCCTACAGCGTCTTGGCAATCAAAGCATGGAAGCATATCACGTTAAGATTCTAAGTCCCGACTTCTATAACCACAAACAGAGTCCTTTTTAAAATACAGCATTCTAAAAAGAAGGGCAAAACAAGCTGGCCTGGTGTTTCTGGGGCTGACACCGTCTTGCTGTATGTCAGCAGATGAGTTAACCAATGATTTAGGAACAAGAAGGCTTCCTATCAGAGGGATCTTTAAAACGACTCACTGGGCTACCCAGGACAACGCCAGGCTGCACAAGAACCTCCAGTCTGAGCTACACGTGTCTCTCCAAGGACAGAGAGCCCCCCTCACACACACACAGTCACTCAGCCAGCCCACCATGCACTTGCTGAAGGTCCCCTCTGCCAAGCTATGCACCTGCATTCCTGGGCTCTCCCAACTCGCAAGCCCCCTGTACTGCCCATTTTCGGGAGGGCACAAAGGAGACCGGAGATAGTGCCCACCTGGCAAATCTCATCTCTCTTATCCTAATGTGTATGTCTCTCCAGCTACGAAATGAAACGTGCATCTTCAAGGAAACTGAGACATGTATGCACACACAAACACACATCCTTGAGCCTCGCGACCAATCCCGAGGCAGCAGGTCTTTCCCTGGGACCCCGGGCTCCTGGACGTGGAGGGGCTGGACTCACCCAGTCCTCGAAGTGACGGCTCCCATTTTGCAGCAGCTCCTCGAACTGGATGGTGCAGTTGGCCACGAAGTCGTCGTAGCCTATAGGAGCATCATGAAAGACAGCCAGCTCGATCTTGCGCCCATTGCACACATCAGTGACGAACTCATCGTGCCAGGCCGGGCTGTTGGTCTTCTGCTTGGTGGCTGTTTGGCCGATGCGCGAATCGTCCACGTTGAGAGCAATGTAGGGGTCCAGAAGGAAAGTCTGTGGCCGGGGTCCCACCGCATGGCGTAGCGACCAGGCTGTGGGCTTCAAGCTCACGGCCTCGCAGATTTTGATCTTAAGAAGGCCATTGAACACTACCATGGTCGGGGCGGGGAACTAGAGCCGGGGTCACTCCGTCCGCCCCGAGGGCAGGAATGAAGAGCAGGCAGCAGGCACGCTGGGAGCCTGGGGGACTCCTGGGTCCCCTCTCGCCCCACCCCACTCTCGCTACACCTTGTGGCGCTGCGCCCTGGCGCCGGCGATTCTCAGCGAGTGCATGTATTTCCTCGCCGGATTCCTAACGGAAAACAGGGAGGGGGGAGAGTTGGAGACGTCCGTTTTTGGAGCAAGTCTCTCCCCCCCAACCACTGGCGACACCTCCACGGGAGGAGACAAGCTGTCGCCTCCGCTGCAAGCCGCGGGGGCTGACTCGCTGCCTCTCTGGTTCTCCGGGTCCGTGTGCGGAGAAGCAGGCGCCGCTCCCGGCGCTCACCTACCTTTCCGAAACATAATCCCCCGGCAATTTCGAGTCCCGGAGGGGGAGGGGGCGACGGGACGGGGCGGGGACGAGAACCGGGGGCGCAGATTTCAACCCGGATCCTCTTCGCCCACCCAGCGCCTGCCTCGGACGGCGCGGGGTGGAGGGTGAATTGAGGGATGTGCTGTCTATCCGGAGGGATGCATGTCGAGAGGAAATGGTCCTCCCCGGAGCCAAATTTTTTAAAAATCCACAAGCCTCACAGCCAGCCCGGCCGCCGCCTCTGGGGCCAAGCAGTGGAGTGCCGCAGCTGGCGATCGCGAGGTGCCCGGTTCCCGGGATCTCACATCCGCGCGGGCACGGGAGGTAGAGGTGGCCGCCACTCGGGCTCTGGGCGCAGGCCGGCACCCGGCGGTGCGCAGCGCGGCGGCGGGGCAGGGACTGCGACTCGGCGCGGCCCCTCCTCCCGGCCGCCGGCGCCCGCCCGCCCGCCCGCCTCGCTATCCGCGTCCGCGCTCTCGGCACGGCCGGCTCGCCGCCGGCCAGAGCGCTCAGCCCGCGATCTCCTTCCCTCGATCACCGTGCGAGCGATTCTCCCTCCCTCTAATGCAGGAAATGCGCAAAAGACGTCAGTGTATGTGTGTGTGTCTGTGTGTGTGTGTGTGTGTGTGTGTGCACGCGCGCGCGCGCGCGCGACAGTGTTTGGGGAAATAGAAAGTTTTGCCGGTTGGGGGAGCAATACGGGAAAAGTGAGCTGAGCAGAAAACAGCAGCGAGCCGGTCAGCCCGGTCCGGTGGCGGCGACGTGCGAGGAAGCTGAGGGAGGACTCGCGAGGGACCCGGGAGGGTGGCGGCTCTGGGATGCGGGGGCGAGTGTCGCAGGCCGAGTCTGTGCGCCACTGGTCCGCACCGGGAGAGCTGGGTCTGCACTCAGAGAGCCCGGGGCGGGAGGGTGTGAGGGAGAACGACAGGCATCTCTCGCATTCTCTGCAGCCAACACTACTTTTTAGAACCGGGGTTGGGGGAATGGAGGGGGTCGCAATGTTCCAGAAGACTCAGCAATTTTCCCCCACTCTGCCTAGAGTGCAGCGGTCACCAGCCGCCCGCGGGAGAGCTGGCCTGTCTGTCACTCCGTCCCGGGATTCTCCACTGTGCTGCCATGGGGGAGGGGCTACCCGGACTCTTTTGCTGGGTGTGAGTTTTAAAACCTAATTTTTCTCTTCCTTTTCCTTGGGGAGACTGTCCCCTCTAGGGATCTGTCCCGGACTTGCTCCGGTTGCAAGAACTTGTTGACAAGTAGAAGCCTGGTGGAATCCCGGCCCGGTTCGGTTCGAGAGTCTTTATTTCTCAAAGTGACTCCTCCTACACATGGGGACCTCGCGTGTGCCCTTTAAGGGGACAAGGCTCGGATCCACGCGCTGACAGCGGGCGTCTAGGCTGCGGGAAAGCCGGCTGAGCCCTCCTGGGGGCCGGTGGCTGTATCCATGCTAATTTCCTCCGTAACCTTTAAACTCTCTCTGGAAGAGGCTTCGGAGGCGGCTGGTCACGTGAGGCGAGCCCTAGGCTGCTGGGGAAGAATTTCCTCCGCCCGGGATCGGGACCGGGAAAGGCGGCGGGCGGGGGGACAGCCCTGAGACTAGGGGACTAGGAAACCTCGGAGGGCCCGGACGGAGCGCGCCAGGCCCAAGGCGCCAAGCAGCGGGAACTTCCAGCCTGCGCCCAGGAAGGGGTTGGTGCAGCAGCTCCGGGCTGGGTGAGTGGAAAAAGAAAGCCTCCGCCCTCACCCGTGTGCCAAGGCAAGTCCGACTGTTCGTAGGGATCGTGAGAAGCTGAGTGTTTTTCTGGTGACTGTGTTAAGTGTAAACCAAAATGTACAAACTGTATCCCGTTCACTTTTTTTTTCTCTCTGGAAAAGGGATACCTAGGCAAGAGGCAGTCTCCAGGAACGCCACATCAAGTGCAGTACAATTCCCCAACACCCCCCACCCAAAAAAAGAACTTAGGAGTTTCACAGGCATTCAGGCGGATCTCCTGCAAAAGTTGAAGCTTGCTGTCACGCCCCACCACCCGCGCTCAGTTTACTAATAGTAGTTGAAGATGGTTTTGTTGCATGGGATAAATTGGTATTATAGGCGCCAAAAATGCAGCCTTGGGAACGATTATGGTCTGAAGATCATTGACGCTTGAAAAATAATAATGATTTAAAAACTTCCTTTCAGGACACACATTAAAAAGTAATGGCAAATGAGACGCTATCTTTAGAGTGTGTGTTTAGGAAGAAGGCCCAGCACTAAAGAAATGATAGGGATACATTCCTAAGTTTAAAGAATGCCAAGAAGCTCACTAAACAAAAACAGTATTTAAGTCATTTTTAAAAAAATAAAAGGTAACGTGAATTTCCAGGATGAACAAAATATGCCAGTTTTAGATCATTTTAAATAGCTCAGATTATTGACACCCATTAAGCTTTTTACCTAAATCGATTGCTTCATTTGCCCTCCAGTAGTCCTGGGCCTGCTGGCCAGTCCAGCAAGTCAGGGATTTCTTAAACTTAGACATCCTGACTTTACAAGGTAATGTTCCTGACTTAAGTAGGTGGTGTTCCTGACTTAACAAGTTAGTGTTCCTGACTTAACTAGGTGGTGGTCCTCACTTAACTAGTATCATTCCTGACTTAAGTAGGTGGTGTTCCTGACTTAACAAGTTAGTGTTCCTGACTTAACTAGGTGGTGGTCCTCACTTAACTAGTAGCATTCCTGACTTAACAAGTTAGTGTTCCTGACTTAACAAGTTAGTGTTCCTGACTTAACTAGGTGGTGGTCCTCACTTAACTAGTAGCATTCCTGAATTAACTAGTTGGTGTGCTGACTTAACTAGTTGGTATTTCCCACTGTCTTACTGATTTTGTCTGTCAAACCCTAACTGACATGCCAATAGAATTGGAATGGACAATCATTGGCCTAAATTCTCTTTGGGGTATATTAAACAAAAAAATAGTTTAAAATCAAGCACTAAATTTGAACTTTTGGGATACATCATACCCCTTCCCTCTCCTCCCACACCCTGCTTCCCGCAGGCAAACATATTAAAGACTTAAAACATAGGAGTCTTTTGCCGTCTCTATGACGACCTTAAGACAGCGAAGCCACATGCTTCCAGTACTGTCACCCAGCATCCTGGTTAAGGCTATAGAAAAAAAAATGCCTGTCTCTTAAGAGGCTACCCATGTGCACAGTCAGACTGCCGTTCTCGGGGTGAACAGTTTCAGTCTACTTCCAATTCTAGGTCTTTTGCATCAGGAATACAAAACACTTGACCAATAATAATAAAAATAATAAGCCGGACGGTGGTGGCGCACGCCTTTAATCCCAGCACTCGGGAGGCAGAGACAGGCGGATCTCTGTGAGTTCGAGACCAGCCTGGTCTACAAGAGCTAGTTCAAGGACAGGCTCCAAAACCACAAGAGAAACCCTGTCTCGAAAAACCAAAAATAATAATAATAATAAAAATAATAATGCCAGTAGTGGATTGGCTCAAACTCTATATGAAAAGGGAGCATGCTGGTGCTCTTCATGCAAACACTGCTCTCATCACAGCCTCCCCTCCCCCGCTTTTTTTTGATACGGGTTTTTCTGGGTAGCTTTGGAGCCTGTCCTGGAACTCACTCTATAGACCAGGCTGGCCTCGAACTCATGGGGATCCGGCTGCCTCTGCCAACCCAATTGCTGGGATCTAAGGCATACACCACTTCAGTATAAAGGGAACACTATTAAATTCGTCTAAAATAACCTGCTTCGGACTCCAAATGAAAAGGAAAACAGGCCTTTGCCAGCTAGGGCTGAGAATGTAAACTTCTGATCATAATTACGACATGGTTCATCCTTCTCTTGGCCCTGCATATGGTGTAAAAATCAGGAAGCCAACTGTATATACATTGAGTAAAACAACATTTTGGATTGTAGCAGTATTCTAGTTATTTCATAATCTTTGAGAGAGGGCAGAAGAGAGGAAGAAAAATGATGTAAGAATGTAACAAAGACAATCAAGCTGGGGGCATGGGGAAGGAGTAATATCCCAGTGCAGCAAGGCTGCCCAGGGCAGTGCAGCCCATGTCGCAACAACAGTTCCAGGAATAGGAGCAGCATCCCTTGCCTGGGGGAGCTTAGGGAAGCATCACCACCAGACCCTTTGAGTCAGAATTCCTTCCACAGCAGACAGGGAAAGGAGGCAAGAAGAACAGACCATGAAGCACATGGAAGGAATATCTAGTATCTAGTATCATCTAGTAACTAGTAACTAGCATGGCTTATTCAGGTAAGAACAGGAGAGGAAGTAGGTGGGAACCGGACAGTTCTAGGGCATGCAGATGGTTCTGAACTGCTCAGAGACACAGAACATTCTAGTGGCTAAGAAGTATTGTTAGAATGCATTCTTTTAAAAGCCAGTTTCGTATCAGGGTATAACTCAAGGGTAGAGCCTTTGTCTAGTGTGTTTCAGGGGGGCCCTGCGTTTGGTCCCTCGAACTGTAGTCGGGAGGTGCAGGGAGGATAGCAAACAGCCGGTTTCTGTCTTCTGTAACTTCGCCCCAGCAGACTCACCTTGAAACAGGGTAGCAGAGAGATGTATAACGGAGGAGGTTTTGCACTCTGTTCAGAATGAACCCTTCTGTGGGTATTTAGATCTGCCAATGGTGGCAGCAAAGGAGGGGCCTGAACCTTATAGTGTTTATAAGGTTTCTTATATCTGTGTCCCTGCTGCTGTGCCAATCCTGGTCATTTATAGACACTTAGTGGGCCTTGAAAAGGTCACCATGACCAGGGTCTATCATCCATCCCTCACAGGTTCTATGGAAAAGAATTCAGCCCCCTAGGCCTGGGGATGGCATGTGTACCAGCATGAACAGTAGCCTTTCCCTGCCTCGCCAGCCCACCCCGGCCTGGCCAGCCCACCCCAGCCTAGTTCCCACCCACCCCAGCCTAGCTCCCACCCACCCCAGCCTAGCTCCCACCCACCCCAGCCTAGCTCCCATCCACCCCAGCCTAGCTCCCATTCACCCCAGCCTAGCTCCCACCCACCCCAGCCTAGCTCCCATCACCCCAGCCTAGCTCCTATCTACCCCAGCCTAGCTCCCACCCACCCCAGCCTAGCTCCCACCGCATCCCAGCCTAGCTCCCATCCACCCCAGCCTAGCTCCCATCCACCCCAGCCCAGCTCCCACCCACCCCAGCCCAGCTCCCATTCACCCCAGCCTAGCTCCCATCCACCCTAGCACTCACAACTCTCTCCTAGACCCACCTTTCTTTGGGCTGGCTTTTACCTCACCTACCATGACTAATTTTGGCCCTGGCTCTACTCTGAACTCCATTCCTGTAACTCAGAGGCCAACTTTCACTTGAACCCACAAGGAGACAGAGGGATCAATGGTCACCCCATAAAAATTAAAAATGGATGCAGGGAAGTGATGAACTGGTACCCTCTTTCCATAGTTCCCTGGAATGACTTACCACTATCTAGGACACCACATGGAGATAATATCCCGTATATCTGCTCCTTTCTCATGTGTTGTGCTGTGTCCAGACCCTTTAAATATTCGTATTAATCCAAAGGTTTTTTACTAAGTACTTGCTATGTAATAGATTCGGGCATAGAGGGCTGGGTGTGTAGCTCAGTTGTAAAGGACTGGTCTTGCATATGAGAAACCCTGGGTTCATTCCTCAAGATCCCTCCCTCCCTCCCTCCCTCCTTCCCTCCCTCCCTCCCTATTCCTCCCCTCTCCCTCTCTCATTTTCTCTCTCTCTTCCCTCCCTGTCTTTCTCTCTCTCCTAGGATGGGTGTTCTGGAGAAAATTGTTGTTGACTAATTCCTCCTCAGCCAGGAGATGACCAGATCAAGTCATTTAATTGTTTCTTAGTCAGGGTGGAGCTGACATTGGTTTGGATGAACTCAGATGTGCTGCTGGCTGCTGGGATATGATCAGCAATCCCCGGATGCCAAAACACGTGGCACGTGTTGGTGGGAATTCTGCCCCACCTACCATCGCTCTTGTCCCTGTGCCCAAGCTGATAGAACAAAGCGGATGATAGGCACAGAGCAAAGGCTGTCTGGAGGGTCCTCCACAGGCAAACAGTGCTGGAAAACAGCTAAGTCTCTGCTACTCACCAGCTGATAGAAAGAACCAGTAATGTCATGTGACCCCTCTGACCCAACTGCAGGGAACTGGGAAGCTCTCCCATTCCCATAAGCAGGGCTCTGGAGACTATAGGTATTACTCTCAAACAATCGGTACAGTAAATCTGTATCCACCATAGCAGATAAATAGCTCAGCTGGTAAGTGCCATCACAGGGTGGAGCATGGTACCAGAAATGATCACAGCAAGTTTAACCTCGGGTAGACCTGAGCCACCACATAGAGAAGACGTGGTGCCATGGGGAATCCTACCCCTTATGCGAATCAATGCCCCCCCCCCAGCTCTCTTTTTTCCTTCCTATGTCATTCTACAGAATCCAAAGACCCTAGTGCCACACTAAGGGGACATCCACACACCACGGAGCCGAGGGGACTCGTCTGATTCTCTGCAGGATGTGACAGAGGACTTTATCTTTATTGTCATTAAATGAGGAATCTGGGACATAGAGAAATCCGAGACTTGCACAAAAAGGACAAAAACAAAAGAAAGAAAAAAAACACTAATTAGAGGTCTAGACCCAAGTTATAAACTGCCTAGTTAAATTCACTGAAAAATAAGTAAATGACTAAACAAACATTGTCATGCTGGAAGCGATACAGCATTGTTTAATGATGCCAATGTCAGTTACTTTCAATTATTTAGTAGTGACATTTCTTTATACCCAAGGTCTGGGTTTGTCTTAATTTATTGATCCTAAATTAAACTGACCTTATACAAGAATAATATAATTCTTAAAATAAAACACATAATATATTATGATAACGATGTACTTACTCCCAAAGGGACAATGTAATTCTTGTGTTGTTTTGGTGATTAAAACCAGGCCAGGTGATGGTGGAACATGCCTTTAATCCCAGAACTCAGGAGGCAGAGGCAGGTATAACTCTGTGAGTTTGAGGCCAGCCTAGTTCCAGGACAGCCGCCACTACAGAGAAAAGCCTTGTCTTGAAAAGCTGGGGGAGGGGGGAAGGGACTTAAATAAAAAAACTCTCTCTGTGTGTGTCTGTCTGTCTGTGTGGTGTGTTTTAAGACAATCTCACTGTGCTCAGACTGGCCTGGAACTCACTGTGCAGACCAGGCTGGCCTAGAATTCACTGTGTAGCCCAGGATGGCCTGGAACTCACAGAGATCCTCTAACTCCTGACTCCTGAATGCGGGGACAAAGCATGCATCACCCTTGCTGGTATATCTTCATTATTTGTGCATCTTGATGTCTTGTACGACTTCTAGATACATTCATGTCCGCATATGGCTTTGACACCTGGACAGGTGCAATAGATGCACCCGCTGTCTTCCCTGTCCCTAGCACACTCTGGGCATCTAGCCAATCCATTTCTACCTTCTCAGCTACCTTTCAGGATCAACAAAGGCTCAAGGGGCAGGAACTGTTGCTGTGTATCACTGATAAGAATCGAGCACAATAAACTGTTTCACTAGAACCAGTGAAATCCACCCATTCTGTTGCAACAGCTGCACTGTTGATCGACCTTCCCTTGGTGAAGGACCATGACGGTCCATGGACAGAGCATCACTGTCCCAGCCAAAGCCGGAGCCTCCTGGAACTCTCAACCACTTCCTCCTCTTACCACTTTATTCATGGCATAGTTATTTGATACCCGTCTTGATCTACTATTCCCCACCCCCCAAAAAATGGTTTAAAAGTTTAGAGGCTCAAACATGACTCATTTTGGGATGCCCAAAGTATCTTTGGCATACTATAATAACCTAATGATTCTTCCTCTACAATGATACTGGTAGGGCTTTTCAAGTTATTTGGGTGTCAAGGGTCAAACAAAAGGACATTTTTGTATGGATAACGTTTGCTCTAGAAACATTTAGAAGAAAAGGGGTGTTATGAATGACTTTCTTGTAGGTTCTCCGTTGTTTGTCCAAATGAGTGCCAAATAGAATCGGAGAGTGCCTCTTGGCCAATGCCTGCACGCCATGCCCGGCTCTGTGAGCCCATGGCGCCCTCTGGTGGACACTGGCAAGTCGCTGTTTTGAGCCGAGCTAATAAAAAGGACCATCCCTTTTCTGCCATGGTTTGCTCTGGCTTTTCTCTGCTAACTGCTGAGTCTCTCTCAGTTCACCCCAGTCCAAACCAATGATGGACGGACTGGGGAATGGAGCCTTGAGTCTAAGGAGGGTTCAAGAGGATCTTTTATCTCGTGCTGGGCATCTGCAAAGTGACTGGGCAAGGGAAGAGATTCTTTTTATCTCTGCCAGGGCTTTTGGAGGAGGGTGCAATGGGCCATGCGTGGTCCTAGGAGAACTGTGCTCTCATATCATGTGTACACCATTTACCCTGTCTTTCCCCATTAGTCGCCGTCATTTCAACATAAACTGCTGTTCTGAGATGCGGTCTCATTCTGTAGAGAGGCTGCCCTGACTCTCACTGTTTTCCAGGCTGGCCTCGAACTTCTGATCTTTCCACTCCGTGCCTCCGAAGTGCTGGGCTTGAATATGCAGCATCATGACCATACTTTTCACCTACTTGCGATACAATGCGTTTAACCCTTCTCCATGTCACACTGCTCTCTCACCACAGCTCAGCCTCCTCATTCCTCCTCCCATTCCTGAAGTTTCTGCACTGCCTGCTCCCTCCTCAGCCCGCACACTGCTCACAGGGCCATCTCCCTCTTCCAGCATCCTCAGCTCCGGTTTGTAGTCTTCACCTGACAGAACCCTGCTCTGCAGTAGACGATTCAGGGTCACCTCCCTTCCTGGAATGTTCTCTCCCTGGTTCCCATGACATCTGAGCTCGTCACACTCCACCCTCTTCCCCCACCTCCTGGCTTCTCCTCTTCAGCTTCTCTTGCTTCCACAGCAAACATTTTACCCACTGAGCCATTGTCCCCACCTCAATACCGTTGTCTTTATAAGAGGAGATACACACACACACACACACACACACACACACACACACACGGGTTTGCTCTGTCTCTTATCAAGTGAAGTCCTGTGTCACCTCGAGTCTTGATTCGGCCAAACAAGAAGCCCATTGTCCTGACGTTGGAGTAGAACTCTGAGACCGAGTAAGCCTCCTTGCTTTCCAACTCTCCAGCCTGAGATAGTCTGTTCTGAGCAACAGAAAACAGAAAGGCCACACCATTGCTAGTAAGTTCCCTGAAGCAGGGACTGTGGTTCAGATTCCCTAGGCCATTGCGAGTGTCTTCAGCACACGCTAGTCTCCAGATGAACACTGGATAGGTGTAAGAATGAAAAGAAACTTCCTCAGTGTGCACTTAGCAAGTATCTCTCACAGAGAGCCCTTCGCACCGGCACCTGGGCACTCCAATGGATAGCCTGAAGTGCTTGTCCCTACACCATAGCCCAGTTTGCTGGAGGGATGCAGTTGAATACCTAGGGACTTTGAGCTGAGATCCTGGGTAAACTGTCCATTTCTTCGTGGGCCTCAGTCTAGCCAAGTGTAGGACGGTACAGAGGGACAGGCATGTGGAATTATGGATGAGGACGAAATATGACACAAGTAACTCTCAGGAAACGCCCTCTCTGGGGAACGCCCTCTCTGGGGAACGCCCTCTCTGGGGAACGCCCTCTCTGGGGAACGCCCTCTCTGGGGAACGCCCTCTCTGGGGAACGCCCTCTCTGGGGAACGCCCTCTCTCAGGAAACGCCCTCTCTGGGGAACGCCCTCTCTGGGGAACGCCCTCTCTGGGGAACGCCCTCTCTGGGGAACGCCCTCTCTGGGGAACGCCCTCTCTGGGGAACGCCCTCTCTGGGGAACGCCCTCTCTGGGGAACGCCCTCTCTGGGGAACGCCCTCTCTGGGGAACGCCCTCTCTGGGGAACGCCCTCTCTGGGGAACGCCCTCTCTGGGGAACGCCCTCTCTCAGGAAATGCCCTCTCTGGGGAACGTGTTGCTCTTAATCCCTTTATCACCAGCTGACAGCAACTTCTTCCCCAAGGTGAGTCATGGAACACAAAGGGATTTTCCTTGGGTCCAGCATCCTACTAAGAACAATCACACCCCCAGGTCTGAGGAGCCCCCGCGCTCTGCTTGTCCCTGCAAGAAGATACAAGGCTGCGGGGGATGGGGGGGGGAATTCAAGGAAGCTATGCAATAATCTAAATGAAAACATGAGAACCAACATGGCTTGCCAGCGTCCCTATGCCGCTGAAGCTAAGTTCACCCATTGTCTCACCTAACAAACTCCTGGCTGTGCATCTCCTTAGCATGGCTGCCAAGGAGCGGTCATTTACCTGTCCCGCAAAGGACAAACTGCAGCAGAAGTGACGGAATCATGGACTTCAGGTACAAGCAGAAATCTCAGAACTGTGGCCCAGGCCCTTGTTCTTACTGGGCGTGACCTCGCATCCATAAACATCCACAAAGACTGCTGACGTGTGCCCCTCACTTATCTGGTGAGAACTGGAGCATAGCCATGCAAGAATGAACCCTGATGCCACAAAACTTACCTTGTCAATGTGGGTTGTCTCTAAGAACTGAAAAGCAATGCATGCTTCTCTCCCTATCCTCTGTATTTGCACATGCCACAGCTTACAGATCAACAGCAAATCTATTAGGACGTAGAGATGGATGGCGGGGTCGGAGAAGCGAGCGTTTTACAATTTCTTCACTATAGTTTTTACTGTTCTTTCACGGCAGTGATAACGGACCACTGTTGGCTGAGACCCGTGTAGATTCCGAATCAAAACAAACCAAAGAAATATTATCGCTTAATTTCTCTAGATTTTTAAGATCACATGTTAACATTTTATAATCTGTGATTTAAAATGAACTGTTATAGCTTTTAAAAATGAAGATTTTAAAAAAATGATTGTGTGTGTATTCTGGGTCTGTATGTGGGTGCATACGTCTGAGGAGACCAGAGGCATCAGTGTCCCCCTGAACCTGAAGCCGGAGCTACATGCCATTGTGAGCCACGAGACACAGGCGCTGAAAACTGACCCGGCTTTTGCGAGAGCAGTAGTACTTTGAGCCATCTCTCCAGCCTTCAACCAAAGATTTCCCCCGGCCCCCTCCCCGCCCCGTCTCACACAGAGATAGCCTTACTGTGTAGCCCCAGCTGACCTGGAACTCCCTGTTTAGACCTGGCTGGCTTGGGATTTGCAGGTATCTTTTTCCTGAGTGCTGGAATTTAAGGCATGGCCATTAAAGGCCACCTCAGGCCCTGCATGTATGTGGTGCACAGACATACAAGCAGACAAAGCATCCACACATATAAAATTAAAGGGGAAGTTTTTCATTAAAATAGTGTATTGCCTTGGTCGATTTTAAAATGTTGGACAAGCCTTGTCTTCCCAGAATAAAGTTCACTTAGTAATAAGATACTGATTTTTGTTTATTTCTGTGTCCAATTTACCAGTATTTTATTGGGGATTTTTGCATCTACACTCTTGAATGATACTGATCTAGTTTTTTTTTCCTCCTATTTGTATTTTCAAATGTAAGCATTTAGTGGTTGAGTTGTCCCTGTGAAGGCTGCTTTAGTTACATAATTTTCATTTAGTTCTATAATATTTTAAATGTGTCTTGACATATTTTTCTCTGATTCATGAATTATTTATAAATAATAGCAAGAGAGCTTCAAGTTTGGAAGGAGAAAGTCCCAGATACCTTTCTGTTATTGAAAATCCTGGCCATATATTATATATAATTGTAAATATAAATTGAGGCTTGCTGTATGAACTAGGATAGAGTTTGTTTTAGTAATGAACAGTTCGAGAGCCCTTGAAAACACTGTGTTTTGAGCTGGCGTGACGACTCAGTTGGAAAAGGTGTTTGCTGCTTGACCTGATAGCCGGAATTTGGTCCTGGGAGCCCATGTGGCTGCAGAAGAGAACTCTGGCTCCACAAGTGTTTTTCTCACACCGACAGGAAGGCTGTGGATACAGTGCAGGGACCCCGACTCTGAGCTTCCCAGTTCCCATAGTAAGAAGAACACAGTTGGCAGATTCATCCCCTCAGAGGAACCTGCCCAGGTTGCTCATGTAGCTGGAAAATCTGAAAGAGGTGAGAAAGGAAACTGGGAACAGAGAATTGATACCGGTGTCCAAGTATCATGAGCTGGGTCTCAAGTGGAAATAAGAAAAACCTCACTTGAGCCCCATCGAGACCACCTAAACTACGTAGTGATTGAATCCATCAAACAACGGCTCGGCTGGGGACATTATGCACATAATCACACAGTTCCTAGGCGTGGGAAGGAGTGTCAGGGTGGTTTATTTGAATCCATGGTTTCTATATTAGGAATTGCTACCTTCTGTTGGAATCATGAAAAGTCTCTAGAATGAGGTCAAAGAATGGCCGAAGCAGCACCAGCCATCACGTGGGTCACTGGCAGCTTCAGCTGCTTGAGTCCCTCTGGGACTACTGGTCACTCTGTTCTTGGCTTGCTACTGCCCAGGGCTGGTGACTGGCACAAATATGAGCCAAAGTTACCTTGCAGAGGTTCTGGCTTTTGACCCTTTCTAGCCTACAGCCCCTAGGCCCCAGCCCACCACCCACTCTGGTCCAGAAAACAAAATATCACAGAAAAGACCTATTTATCCTGTGTGTACTGGGCTAGGAGGTCTCAGGTGTAGACTAACTGGAAAGAAAGCCTGAGTCCCTGTTCCCTCCAGCTCCTCTGGGGGGGGAGGGGGGAAGATAAAAAGAAAACGTTCAATGAGCAACAGTTAAGCTTTCAAGAGAAAAAAATTAAATATGCAGAATGTCACCTCAGGGACACAATGTTTAAATCTCTTAAGTTTCCTAGTTATCACTTTTCTTTCTTATATCCCACAGTTTGGGAAAATTATGATTCCTTCCAACTCTCTTCTTTCTTCTTTAGACCATAATTGTCCTTACCCTGAAGGAAACGGTCCAACTAGTCCAATTTTCAGATCAAGCAAACACACTCTTGTTCCTTGAGTTAATAAGCGTGGTTGGAAAGAGGCAGGTGGCGAGCTCCGTTTGGGAAAGGGTTCTGGAGACGCGCGCTAAGGCTGGTTTCCTCTTCAGTGGTTTGCTTGCTCTAATTAGCTTTGAAATCTCCTCTGGTTGCCTCCCACACCCATCTCCTCACCTACAGTTCAATTTCCCCATGATATTTCTCTTAGAACAGGGATAGGATCCAAGTTTCCAAGTCCCTGTCTGGTGAGTTACCAGCTGTGGGAACTGGAGCGAACCCTGGGTGCCAGCATTTTCATCCCACGAAGGAAGCAAGTCACCTCACCACCTACTCACAGGGCAGCTCTCAGCCCAGAGGAGGCTGCGAGAGCATTGATAACTCCAGAGACCAGTGCAGATGTAAAGAACAGGTTTGGGGGAAATGTTGTCCCTCCAGGATGACAGCTGTTGCTCCATTGTTCAGAACTCAGTGCTGGGCAGAAATTCTAACTGTCAGTAGTCTCTGGTTTGAGGTAGAGAGAACATTTCTTTATATTTCAGGTAAGAACTTGTCTAGGATCCACTCCAAAACTGCATGCCAAAGGGAAAAATGCCTTCAGATGCCCTGAAGGAGCTGGCCTTTCTTTCCCAATACAGACTTCCCAACAACAACACTGCCGAATACCAGGAAGCCTCTCTCCTTCCAAACCCATCTGACAGCTCTCCCTAAGGATGCTCTTCTCGTGTGGATCAGTGATGACTGTTAGCAATCCACTTTGAAATTAGACTCTGAGACTTTGAAATTAGACTTCCATTAGCATTGGACTGCTCAGTCACCCAGAAGGTCTGTCCTCCATAGCCTGCAAGTCCCTTGGGTACAGACTGAGACCTTGTTGGACCCCCTCATCCCAGACAAGACACTTGAAGTACCCTCTCCGCCATCTTAATTACCTTTCTGTTGCTCTGATAAGACACCATGATCAAGGCAATGCATAGTCGAGTTTATTTGGGACCTTCAGAGTTAGGGGGTTTGGAGTCCCATGCCCATCATGGCAGGGAGCACGGTAGTGGCAGCAGGCAGGCAGACATGGCTCCGGAGCAGTAGTGAGAGCTTACTTCATTTTCCACAACTGTCAGACAAAGAGAGCCAACTGGGAGTAGGGGCCTTTGAAACCTAAAAGCCCACCCTCAGTGACACACTTCCTCCCACAAGCCACGCCTCCAAATCCTTTCCAAACAGTTTCACCAACTGGGGGCCAAGCATTCAAATAGATGAGTCTATGGGAACCATTCTCTTTTTTCTTTTCTTTTCTTTTCTTTTTTCTTTTTTTTTTTTTTTTTGGATTTTCGAGACAGGGTTTCTCCGCAGCTTTTGGTTCCTGTCTTGGAACTAGCTCTCGTAGACCAGGCTGGCCTCGAACTCACAGAGATCCGCCTGCCTCTGCCTCCTGAGTGCTGGGATTAAAGGCGTGCGCCACCACCGCCCAGCTTATGGGAACCGTTCTCATTCAAACCACCACACCCACACAACAGGCCTTCCAATTCTAGTGCCCATCAGATGGTCCTTGGTGCACACTTGAGTTTGCCAAAGTCCCTTCAAGTGTTCCTGTGTTAGTCTCCTGTTGTGAAACAAGTTACTCTAAGCCCTATTGTCCTCAGACTCAGAAATCAAGAAATGGTTAGCTCAGGGGCTTCTACTCTGCCTCTATTGTGAGGTCTCACAAAGGACATCCTGTTTGGAACAGATGGAATCTAACCTGCATTTCATCACTTCTGCCAATGTTGCTAACACCAACAAACTCAATATCTTCCAGATTCAACTTGGCCTGTCATATCAGAATCAAATGTAACCAGTAGAGAATCACTTAAGAATCAATATATAGTTGGCTGTGATAGCCCATATCCATTATCCTGGTGCTCAGGGAGCTGAGACAGGAGAACCACCACGAGTTTGAGGCCATCCTGGACTACATAGTAAGTTCCTTGTTAGTCTGAGCTACAGAATGAAGTCCCATCTTAAAAAAACAAAACCAGCTGTGTGGTGGGGCACACACCTTCAATCCCAGCATTCAGGAGGCAGAGGCAGGCGGATCTCTGCGAATTTGAGGCCAGCCTGGTCTACAGAGCTAGTTTCAGGACAGCTAGGGCTGTTACACAGAGAAACCCTATCTCAAAAAACAAAAACAAACAAACAACAAAAAACACCAACCAACCAACTAAATGAAAAAACAACCAAAAAACAACAATTTCAATTTTTTAAAGAAGGCAGAGCAAAATGGATGAACTACTTATCATTACTAGTATTGTCAGAGGGCCGGGCGATGGTGGCGCACACCTTTAATCCCAGCACTCGGGAGGCAGAGGCAGGCAGATCTCTGTGAGTTTGAGACCAGCCTGGTCTACAGAGCTAGTTTCAGGACAGGCTCCAAAACCACAAAGAAACCCTGTCTCGAAAAAAACAAAACAAACAAAACAAAAAAAACTAGTATTGTCAGAAATAGATGAGACTACCTATCATTACTAGTACTGTCAGAAATGGACGGAACTACCTATCATTACTAGTATTGCCCAAAATGGAACTTAACCCCAGTTTTGTTCAGCATCTTGTTATAGCTGGGATTCTCATATGTCACTCAGAGCATGGGTGGAGAGAAGACGACACAGGTCATTCAAACCCATCACCCTCTGCCCCCTGCCCCAACCTAGCAGTGACATAAGGTTTTCTGGAAAACATGGTCTGATTCTTTGATGGACTTTGTGTTTATTCTATTTTATTCTCTGGGAAGAATCTCAAGGAGTAAGATAAATTGGAGAATTCAAGTATGTATAGGAATATAGGTAAGGGACTACAAAGCTGACAATTTCTATAGCATTTTCTTTTATGTCTTGCCTTTCAAATTAAGCTAACTTTATTAATAAATGAAATATTTTGATAATAGATTTTAATTTTAAAAAGGAAAACTGGACAGACATCCTTTGCAGCCTACTATACTGTGCAAATTTATTTGGTTTCCCACTCGTTCTTCGGGTCAGTCAACACAGGGACAGTAGGACTGTGTTGTTGTGTGCACATCAAAGTCCAGAATGGTAGCTGTCAGGGAAAAATCCAACTGATGTCACCCCTTCCTCCCAAAACACCAGTCTCCTGTAAACGCTAGCCAGATCCTTACTGGTTATAATTAAGTTCAATGTAACCTTAACCCATTGTTTTCTTTACCCTAAAGTTTCCCACAAGACAAGGAATAAGTACGTATGATGTACTACTTTGGTTAGATTCTGGCTTCCAAAAGAACCTTGAACAGGATCTGGGGTGGGGGCAGGTGAGAAGAAAAAAAAAACTTTAATTGGTGTCAACACACTTGCTAACAAGTCAAGTCATGTTACCATGATCATTCAAAGAAAATGAAGTGACCACAGGCAGTGGCTAAAAGACTCTGGCATGTCACTGAGATTCCATTACTGATTCATGCCTGTTGATGATAAACAGCCAGTCTCCAAGACACTCTGAAGGTTATATGCACACAGAAGGTTATATTAAAGTGAACAAAAAAAATTGGGGATGGGAATATAATGCTTGTCAGGTGTCAGGGTCTGGTGCTAGCCCAAACTTTCAATTATTTCTCTCCACCAGATCCTAACATAAACTCTCTCTCTCTGGACCGGCGTGGAGGCACAGGGATAAAGACACGACTCACATGGTTTTATCGGGAGGAAGATTCTCAGGGGTCCCTCATGAAGTCCTGAGTTCACATCCTGAAGAAATTCTCGGTTTATTCTCCAAACAGTCTTAATACCGTGACTTAACTTAGGGGAAATACATTAGCATTCTGTCTCCTGGGTAACCAGGTGACCGGCTTTTTGTCACATCCTCATCTACCTATCTGATCTGTATGCTAGCTGTCACGTAGGCTTGAATTAGCATCTCTATCAGACATCCCCCAAATTACAAAGAAAGGAGCAACAACATCCTGACCTTTTGTTAGGGCAGTGACAGCCTGTCTGCAGGGCTATGTGACCACCTCAGGTGGGGCCTATGGCTTCAGAGCCTGGCTGCCACATCATATAGAAATATGGACCTACAGTCAGGCATACAAGATGAGGTCTTCAGTTCAATCCTTAGTACTGCCAAGAAAAAAATGTTGATATCCTAATGGGGAATAAACATGAAGTAGTTCCTATAGTGATTTTCAAAATTAAAGATTAGAAATTTGTTTCAATCCACAGAATATTTAGTTTTCTTATTTAAATACTAGGTCATAAATATTGTTCCTACTTTTGCTTGCTCTTTCTTTCTTGTTTGAGACAGGGTCTCATGTATTTCAGGTTGGCTTTGAATTTGATACATAGCTAAGGGTGACTTTGAAGTGAACTTCCTGCTTCCTCTCCTGAATGCTGGGTTTGAAGACATATCCCACCGTGGCTAATGTTACGTGATGCCCGAGATCAAACCCAGGGCCTTGTACACGCCAAACAAGTGCTTTACCCACAGAGCCAGCCACAGCCCAGCCCTCTTTCATGCAAGAACTTCAGGGGTCACCTGAGTAACTTGGTTCACTGTGGCTTTTCTTTTTCTGTCACATGTTTTACCCCATGAGACAATTCTTCCATAAGCCTTGTGTCTTCTTTGTTCTCCCAGGGTCACTTGGCACCTCTCTGCAGCCTCCTTGCTACCCAAGGAGGTCACCATTTGGAACAACTATGTCAACCAGGTTTCTTCTCAGTTTGGATCCTGCAGATTTTGAGCAGAAAATCAAAAGAGAGGGATGTGTAGTGATATTTTAATAAATAAAGCTTGCCTGAAGATCGGAGTGCAAAGTTAAGCTACTAGAGGCCAGTCAGTGGGGGTGCGCACCTTTAATCCCAGCACTCAGGAGACAGAGGCAGGTGGATCTCTTTAAATTTAAAGCCACCCTGGGCTACACAAGATTGATCCAGAAACAGATCCAGGTGGTGGTGGCTCACACCTTTAACCCTAGTGTTTAGAAGCCACACACGTTTAATCCCAGCATTAGGGAGGTAGAGACAGGAGCTATATGGCTGGGCAGATAGAGAAATATAAAGGGGAAGAGCCAAAAACTCACTGCAGTGTGGAGTCTTGAGGTTTGGTGCAGACACAGTGCAATCCAGGCAGTCTGAAGATCACCCCTTCGGTCTGCCCATTGGTAGAGGTAAAAGGTCTCTCCAGTGGCTTACTGCTCTGCTTCTCTGATCTTCAGCTTTAGCCCTTATATATGACTCTGGTTTCGATTAATTAAGACCAACTAGAATTTGTGCTGTAGGGATGTAATAGTGGTATTATTTATTGTCTATGTTTAACAATCCAGGTTGACTGTGTCCTTAGACCAAAAGTCACTGTTTCTCCCAAAGAAGCCAACTGTACAAGACTCCCAGGATCAGTGATAACCATTCCCTCCCTTTGTCCTTTCTTGCCCAGGGATTGTCATAACATTGTCTTACTTCTCATGATCATCACTCCGTCGCAGGCCCTTGCAAATGGCTTGTCATGGTGAGACTGTGGCTCACATACTCTCCTATGGGAGAGCTGGCAGAAATTTGACCAAATTGAAACAAACAAAGAAACAACAACAACAGATAGCCTCTAAGCCAGCGGTTGAAAATGGGTGTCTGGTAATGAGCCACATCCCAGTTATGGGAATCTGATTAAAAGGCAGATTTCCCGAGGAGCAGGGGTACAGTGCCAGGCTAGGAAGCTTGCCTGGCCTATGTGAGCCCTTGAGCCCAGCAGTATTTGAACACCTTTGATGGAAGGGACCTGGAACTCAGGAAGGATGGTGGGGAGGAGCAGGTGTCGGTGTGCTTGGACGGTTGTGCAGCTGACATCTGGACAGACCAAGCAGAGGAACTTGTCACAAGAGAACAGTATTTCCAATATTCTGCTAATAAAACTAAAGGTTTATCTCCCCCAAACCAAGGGACTGGAATACGATTCCAATTTCCCACCAGGACACTAACAAACCTCATCAAGAAGCCAGAACAGCAACTTAGAAAACTCACGTAAGAGAATGACGAGCATGGATTTGTCTTCCAGTGACTAAGGGGTCTGCTCCCTGGAAGAGAAAGTCCTTGAAAAAGATGACATGAATCTCAGAGGTCGGTAGGACAAGCACGAACTGCTTCAGATGGGAGCATCATTATAAGAAAATGTCATTGCAGATGCCAATAGGTTGGGAAAATAAACAAAAGTCAAACCATAAGCTGGGGGAAGATTCATAACACATATCAAAGGGCCTTCAAATGATTCTGACGACTTCTCTTTCCGTTTTAGAGGGTTTTGGTGGTGATTGGCTGACATTTTTATACTTCACTCTTGCTAGAAATCTGAGGGTTTTGGTGGTGATTGGCTGACATTTTTATACTTCACTCTTGCTAGAAATCTTGTGGAATCCTTAAAACACAATCACACAAATGAAATCCCAGTTGTTTTGCACAAAGCACGTGGCAGCTCCCACGTGTTAACCCGTTTTCTGTCGCGATAATTGAAATGACTGAAGTCATGCCATCTTGTCCTGATCTTTTTTCCTTTTGTTTTTTTTCCATTTTATATATTTATTATTCATTTTACATTTCAACCACTGTTCTCCCTCCCACCATTCCTCCGCCACCCTTCACCTTCCCTCCCCAGGCCACTTCCCCATCCACTCCTCTCAGGGTAAGGCCTCCCATGGGAAGTCAACAAGGCCTGGCACATTAAAATGAGGCAGGACCAAGCCTCCCCCCCCCACACATATCAAAGCTGAGTGAGGCATCCCACCATAGGGAATGGGCTCCGAAAAGCGAGCTTATGTACCAGGAGTTGATCCTGGTCCCACTGCCAGGGGCTCCTCAGATAGACCAAGCTACACAACTGCCTCCAACATGCAGAGGGTCTCATTCAGTCCCACACAGGCTTCCCAGCTGTCAGTCTAAAGTATGTTGTCCTAACTTTACCCTAACTTTATTTTATGTCTGCTTGGGTGCTTTTTAGTCGCTGACCCCAAACGGTCACCTTGGCAACATATTAGAAACTTTCCATGACCCTAGCCATGGCCCCAGTGCATAACCAAAATATCTGCTTGATGTATAGCACAAACAAATGTCACCAGGTTCCCCTGAGCTACACCTGACAATAATGCCATTGTGGGTTTTGACTTTTAAAAAAATCTGTACCCCTGAACTTTATGCCAAGACATTTTTTGAGGCGCTTGTCTGCTCCTGTTTAAATAAAGAACTCTAACATGGCCTTATATGCATGGTGGTCTGTAATGTTCTCACCTGACCAATAGCATAATAAACACTGGAGACAACATATGAAGAGAAAAAGTTATTTCGAACCACAGTTAACAGGTTCTAACCCCGGACTCCTCGACCTCATTGCGTTTTGGCCTCTGGTAAGACAGCCCATCACTATGGGGATGTGTGGTGAAAAAAAAAAAACTATCAATACTATGACCAACAAGCAAAGGAGAGGAGAGGTTCTGCAACCATTTCAAGGCCGTATCCCGGGGACCTGAAGACTTCCCGTTAGGCCTCACCTCCTTAAGGGTCCAGCATCTCCCAGGAGTGCCACTATGGGGATCAAACCTTTACCATAGAGACTTCTGAGGGGAATTTAAGAACAAGACTATAGCTTGAGGTTCTTGGGTGAAGATATCAGACATAAAATAGCTCCCTCTGGCCAGAAAAGTAAAAAGGAGACAGAGTTGTGGAGGTAGCAAGAATTCAGAATGAAGGCATGTGAGAGCAGGGAATCACCATATACAAGAATCTCCGATGTCAGTTCTTCTGCACATAAAAGTTGACAAGCATTCGCTTATGAATTCTGGAAACAGGCCTGAGAGTTCCAAGAACTATAGACTTGGGTCCTCCAAATTGACAGATCTCATAGTAGGAAGTTAGGAATGGCCCTTTCACATGCAGCTCCTCCTTCTTCTCAAGTCTCACTTCAGCACCCTACAGCAGTTTCCTGGTAAACTGTCTTGATGTCTTCATATTTAGATCATGGTCCAGTCTCAACACATTATATTTGGTAAAGGGCTAGTGTTTATAATTATGAAAAAAATTCATAATCTAATCACAAACAATTAAAAATCGGTAAAAGATTTGGATAATCACCTCACCAAAAGACCTATGTATGGCAAATAAACATTACTAACAAATATCATTAGTCATTAGGTCAATACAAATAAAAACTCTAAGGAGACAATACTTTAGAGTACTTAATGGCATAGTTAAAAAAGATATGCTCAAAAACATGACGAAGTCAAGTCTGGCAAGGATGAATTAATTACTTTTCCAATGTTGTGAAGGACACCATGGCCAGGGTAACTTATAAAGGAAAGCATTTAATTTAGACTGATGTTTACATACAGAGGGTTAGAGTTTACATACAGCAGGCAGCAGACACGGTCATGGGCCTGGAGCAGTAGCTCAGAGCTGACATCTCATCCATAAGTATGAGGGAGAATGGGAAATAAGGAAAAATGGATGGAGGGAGAGAGAGAGGGAAGAATGAAGGGAGAGAAAAAAGGGGAGAAAGAGAGAGAGAGAGAGAGAGAGACAGAATTGGGATTAATATGGGCTTTTGAAACCTTACAGTCCACCCCCAATGACGCACCTTCTCTAATAAGTTCGCACTTTTTTTAATTTATTTTTATTGTGTATACAACATTCTGCGTCCATGTATGCCCACACGCTAGAAGAGGGCGCCAGATCTCATTACAGATGGTTGTGAGCCACCATGTGGTTGCTGGGAATTGAACTCATGACCTCTGGAAGAGCAGACAGTGCTCTTAACCTCTGAGCAATCTCTCCAGCCCAGAAGGCTCCCATTCTTTAGTGATCGGAAACATTCCCTCTTCTGAATTATTTCATTCATATTCACTATCTCTGCAGGGATAAGCAGTTCTAAATTACAGGCTCCTGTGATATCACTGAGGAGATACTAGAAACCGGGGAAAGTGAAAATAGGGAGAAAAGGCAATTCACACACACACACACACACACACACACACACACACACACACACACAAATATTTTAAAGGGGGAAACAGCATTTAAAGCTGTATGTAGGAGAAAAGAGAGAGAACTCAAGAGGCATCTAAATGTTACCCTGGGGAACCAGCAAAAGTGCTTCAAATGTTAGCAGAGATTCTCTAGGAAAAAAATAAATAAGAGCCGAAAACCAAAAACTTAGCAGGAGAGTTGCGGCTAGCCTTGGCGATGAGAAAGCCCTGCTGCATTCTTTTATGAATGAGAACCTTAAGACTGAAATGGTTTAAAGGTGTAAGGCAAAGGTCCTAGAACTCAGAGACACAAGTACCAATGCTATCCTCGTTTCTCATTGCACGGACATTAAAAAAGCTGCCCTGTGGGAAGAGAGGAAAGTTGCCTAGAGTTCTCATTCATCCTCAACTGTTGGAGCGCCTCCTATATGCCCAGGGTACTTCTGAAGATGCGAGTGATTCGGAGCACTGCGATCTGACGGTGTTTCTTCCCTCACCTCCGACTCTATGGGGGGAAAACAAAATAACAAAGTTCGCCCTGGCTTTCTCACACCTGCCAAGCGCTGCCACTGGTGCAATGAAAGGACGTGCCAGGTTACAGGTGTAGATTGTGAAGCGGACCGCTGATACTAAAACGTGCTCTTAACCACTGAGCCATCTCTCCAGCCCAAGTTTGCACTTCTTAATCTTTCCCAAATATTTCTACCAACTGGAGACCAAGCATTTGAATATATGAGCCTATGGGGCTCATTCTCATTCTTATTTTTTTTGAGACAGTTTTTCTCTGTGTAACAGCTGTAGCTGTCCTGGAATTAGCTGTGTAGACCAGGCTGGCCTTGAACTCACAGAGATCTGCCTGCCTCTGCTTCCTGAGTTCTAGTATTAAAGATGTGCGCCACCACTGCCCAGCTTTCATCAAAGGGCCTTCAAATGATTCTTCCTGACGACTCCTCTTCCCGTTTTAGAGGGTTTTGGTGGTGAATGGCTGACATTTTTATGCTACACTCTTGCTAGAAATCTTGCTGAATCCTTATAACATCCCAGTGTGTAGATCACTAGAGTTTATCCATTCACTAGGTGAACGTTCAAATTGTTTCCACTTTATGAATAAAGCTGCTTGAGCATCCATGTGTGTCTATGTGGACATATGTTTTCATTTCTCTTGAGTAAATAAATATCTAAAAGCAGGATTTCTGAGTATGTGGTATGTATGCTTAATTCTATATGAAACTACTAAGTTGTCTAGCACAGTAATTGTAATATTTTTCATTTCTTTGGCACACTGGGATGCAACTAATTATCAAAAGAAAGGAACTACTGATACATGTAGGGAAATACATTAATACCAAAGGCATTAAACTCACTGAAAGAAAACAGCCTGAGATGGTTAGTCTGTGAGATTCTAATCCCACAACACTCTGGGAAAGGTAAAATGTCTAAGAATAGAGAGCAGACCACTGATCTTTAGTGAGGGGGGCACCAACTTCAAAGGAGCAGTGGGGGTGGATATGATGGTGGTGTTCCCTAACTTGACCAAGGATGCTGTTTATTATACAACTGTTGTATATTAGAATAAAGAAGTTAATTTTTAGCCTGGCATGGCAGTGTATTTCCATATAGCACTCAGAACACTGAGGTAGAGAGATCACAAGTTCAAATCCAGGTTGAGCTACAGAGAAAGACTATCTCTAAGAAAAAATTGAGTTTTACTTTACGTAAATTATAACTTAATGAATTTGGCTTTAAAAAGTGTATATTTACGTAGACATAGGCTGATCTGCTAAACAATGTTTTTTTCTAAATTGAAATTCTAGTTACTATATGAATACTTTAGTATTGAAACTTTTACTATAAGAATTCCTAAATATTTCAAATGACCTTTTAAATAAAATTTGCTTCATTTTTATTTATGTTGTGTATGTCCCTGAGTATGTAATACACACATGTGCAGGTTCCAACAGAGACCAGGAAAAGGCATCAGACTCCCCTGGAGCTGGAGTTACAGGTTGTTGTCAGCTGCCCAACAATAGGTGCGTAGGCCCATATTTCTATATGGTGTGGCAGACAGGATCCAACATAGGTGCAGGGAACCAAACTCAGATCCTTGGTGAGAGTAGCAGGCTCTTAACCTTGGAGCCATCTCTCTAGTCCCTCCAATAAACGTTTTCCAGAATTGTTTTTATTAAGTTTTCTATGCTGGGATTTGGGCCCAAATTACTAGATATATCTAAAGTCCAGTTCAGATATATAGAAAGCCCAGGTATGTCCCCTAGCTTAAGCCAAGCCTCACGCAGTATGCTCCCACCCTCCATTTCTTCCAACTCAACCCACCACGGCAGCATTAGGATCTAAATGACTCTTTAGAAAATTTAGATATTTGAGGTATTTCCTAATGAGAAATTCGCCAGGAAGGAACTTGTATAATATCCAAATGCAACCGACCAAATGTCTCCTGCATGAGAATTTACCAGACAAGTGATGAGTGGAACAGTGGACCCCATGGTAGGTACAGTAATTTATCTATTGTTCATGCTTTTTATGGCGCATTAGCCCATGGAGATCAGAAGAGGCAACTGGTGTCCTGGAACAGGAGTTACTGACTGTTGGGAGCTCCCAGGTGGATGCTAGGAACTGCACCCAGGTCCTCTGGAAGAGCAGTCAATAAACTTTTAATTGCTGGGCAGTCTCTCCAGCCTCTGTGAGTGTTAGTTTTGTTTCTAATTGTATCCAGTACAAAATACTTTCTTATAAAAGAAAAAATGAAGTGGGCTAAAACATTGCAAATCCCAAGTTTTTGGCTCAAAGATAGAAATTACATTCCAGAATATGAGTTGATGTGTAGGTCTCATCACTTATTCCATATGAGAAATCTAAATATATGTAATCCCTTTGATTCCAGTTCCTTGAAAAAAGCTGTACAATTAACTTCCTTAGGTTTAATTTATGCCTCCTCCAGATCTGTTCAACATTTAATCAAGGCTCAGGATTT
This sequence comes from Microtus pennsylvanicus, assembly GCF_037038515.1. NCBI lineage: Eukaryota > Metazoa > Chordata > Mammalia > Rodentia > Cricetidae > Microtus > Microtus pennsylvanicus. The sequence continues at coordinate 33,910,707 of NC_134599.1, read as the reverse complement.
TGATCCCTGAATCTATCTTCTTTTAGAATAGACTATCGAGCTTATATGGGTTAACAAATGGCCTTACCTTAGACTGTCATGGTTTGATTACCCTGCTGCTACTGGTCTGGTTGGAAGAGTTAACATGACAGGCCACAGGCAAGTTGGAGAACTCCATCTATCTGTGAAGTTCACTTAACGAGACTTAAAAATAGATGTACCGAGAAATCCCTTTCTCATTTGTGAGACAGAGGCAGTCCCATTTTGAGGGCCAATCTTGTAGATTTTTTTTAAAATAAATTCTCTAAATTACTGACAGAATTATTCTAAGAAATTAACTGAGATCAACTTGTTTTGCTGGCTAGTGCTGAGATCTCCTGCTGGAATGGGAACTCATATGCATATTTGTGAAATAAGAGCCATTTTAATTTGTGCGTTGTGTAACTTGGAGCACTCTTCCATCATCATGATTTATAGTTGCAGGGCTCCCTGGAGAAACAGAGTCTATATGACTGATATAGATTAGGGAGGTAGACAGAAAGACAGGGGAGGTATTATAGAAATTGGTTTAGATAATTATGGAGGCAGCCCTGTAATAGTCCATCCCAGACAATCAGGGAAGCTGGGAACATGGTGCTCTTTCTAAATCCAAAGGCCTCAGAAAGTAACCTGAGAACCGGGTGAGCAAAAGTATGTAAGTCCTAGGATTCCGAGGGCATAGACTTTGGAGTAGAGCATCCCAGGCCAGGATAACAGGGATGTTCCAGCTACAAAAAGCAGAACATTCTTTTTCTTCACCTTTTTGTTCTATTTGGACCCCCCCCCCCCCAGACATTTGGACAGAGCTCACCCACATCATCTGGAGAATCTTCTTTTGTCTACCAAGTTCAAATGTTGCTTTCCTTGAGAAACACTCCGACAGGCACACACACGAATAATTCCTTTCTGTCTAGACAGTGTCTGTTAATTAAGTCAAGCTGATACCCCAAAATCAGTCATCACACTAAGTGATTGACTCCAAGGACAATATATTTTTTTCATTTTTGCAAGGACGGTTTATTTTAAATGATGACCCTACTTTCTGTGCAGCAAGAGCTTCAGCCATATTTCTAGTATGAGGGAAGGTTTCCTTTACTCTGGCCTAGGGGTTAGTCTACTATTTTACTGAGTATTATTTCTCAAACATTATTAATTACCATATAGTCAGAAAATGGAGCAGGTGTTAAAAATAATCAAGGCCTAGTTTTTAGATCCAAGTATCTTAGAATTCAGTTTGTGGACCAGCTGTGGCTGCATTAAGAATTTGTGTTCTTGTGAAGCCAATAGAGAACATAGTTTTACTGCATTTCAAATTGATAGATAGGACTTTATTTCGTGTAGGAGAGGTTAAAAATTTATAGAGCAACTCAAAGGCTCAAAGTATTGTAGGGGTTACCAGAGTTGAGGCAAAAAAGACCTTTGCTTTAGGCTCGTGGTATATAAATTTCTCACGAAGTGAAGTAGATGAGTACGTTTGAATCCTGGGTCTACAACTTTGTCAAAATGTGAACTTAGATGAATTAGATTAACTTCTTTGTTTGTCTTCTATAAAAAGGGGGTTACAAAATCCCCTTTAGTTCATATGTGAATTAAATACACAAGAACATGCAAAAAATATTAGTTCTTGGCATGAAATGGGTAGTCAATAATGGTACATTGTTAATATTATTTTATGTTCTCCCCAGAGATATAAAACCTAAAGAAAGGTTTGACAAACAAGACAATAACACACAAATGCTAAGAAACCAGGGAGTACCATGGGAAAGTGAGCTGTATGTTTTGGGAAAAATAAAACAAACATCATTTAAATAAATCCCCCAAAAGATCTAATTACTTTATTGCATGGTCTCAGGTGGGTATCCAAAGCATCCCAGGCTGTGAGCCTAAATCAATGAATTTCTTGGAATTCATTACTTAAGATCCAAAGGTAAACAAGTGATTGGGCAAGAAAAGATGGTTTTAATGGTGGGGCCTGGTTTATACTTAAATTATTACAAATTCCCCTTGACAGTTTGTGGTGGGAGTGGCTCTCTTGCAAAATTCCACGGGAAAAAGCCTTTGGATGCTCTTGCTTGTCTTTGGAGTAGGCCACCTCAGACATATTTTACTTTTAGATGATTATTACGCAACTTTTATTTTTCCCAGATGTCTGATGTCTACAACCTTACCAGTTTTATTGCTTTAGTTTAGTAATTTTTTTTGCTATATTCCATGTGGAAGGCAAATAATCCTGTTGTTAGTGGAGGTTCAACAATGTGCGGGGCAACACCCGCTGTCCTCACTGTGAAGGGTGGCTGTTACCTGCCTAACCAACACCTGCTGTCCTCACTGTGAAGGGTGGCTGTTACCTGCCTAACTCAAGCCAGGAATCCAGCTGTCTTGCTTGGGTTGTATCAAGTTTCTAGAGTTGTTTTCAAATGTCTTCAGGGAATGAATCACGTAGAAATACTTTGTAGAGCCACGCCTTTAATCCCAGTACTGGGGAGGCAGAGTCAGGTGATCTCTGAGTTCAAGGCCAGCCTGGTCCTGGTCTACAGCGACAGTTCCAGGACAGCCAGGGATGCACAGAAAGACCCTGTCTCGACAAACAGAAGAAAGGAGACACACTTTGTAGAACAGTCACTCACTTGGAACATGATAACCTTCTCTACCTTAAACATGTCTGGCACACTGCAACACCGAAAGAAATGTAGTAGTAAATAGTACATTGAAGATTTTATCAAAGTAGTTTCCTTCTCATAAATTGTGTTCTCTAGCAATCTTGCGGGTCTATAAAACTGAGGAGCAGACTGAGATTTCAGCAGACAGTTTTGAACCTTCTAGAACTAATTGCAACAGGCCACATAAGATGGGAAGTTAAGAAAAAAAAATGTCCAAAGCAATCTCAGAAACTTATCTTTAGTGGCCAGTGGTTTAACACAATTTGGTTTACTGGGTTTGGAAAAGGCCTTTCTGTTCTTCCTATCACAAAAATGATCTAGCAAAAACATATGCTCACTCAGGATGGATTCACAGCAAGGCCCACCACTGGGTCATTTCAATACCTCGCAGTTTATTTCCAGAGTCCCTAGCAATGAGAGGTAAGTACAAGAAAGCTATTTTCTAGACTCTTCTAAGAAAACAAATCCATCTTTAAAAATTTTTAAATGACATTTTACTTACTTAAATACTTTTAGTGTCTGCGTGTGGCAGGCAGCGAACAATTTGATGAGGCTGGTTCTCTCTTCCCACTGTGTGGAGTCCAGGCTTCGTTAGGCTTAGTGGCCAGCACCTTTATTCACTGAGCTGTCTTGTCAGCCCATCCATGGGTTTTTGGATCTGTGAAGTTATTATTTGAGATCGACTTCTCTGTAGCCCAGACTGGCCTCTAACTCACTATGTAGCTGAGGATGATCCTCCGACCTTTACCTTTCAAGTGCTGGGATTTCTGGCCATGCTCTCCTTGATCTATGAAATTGTAATCTAGACTAACAACAGTCTCATTTCTCTAATTTAAAACTCGATTTCTTACGTTGTTTCTGGGAGCTTAGAGTTTAGTGGGATTGATGAAATTATGGCACTGGAAAAGATAAGTCATTTTTAACTTCCTCTGGGAATTGATTTGAGATGTATTCAAGTTAAGCACGAAGAATTTCTGGAGAATGCTTTATAGCTCTTAAATTGAAATGACTAAAAAAAAAAAAGTGGAATTCAGGGTATCACAGTGGGTTTAAGATTAGGCTTCTTCCTAACCCCGAGAGCAGCATGGGGACTTTCTGTGGCTTAGGGTATAGCTTCTGCTAGTCTATTCAGATGAGAACTACGCAATTGCCTAGGCATTTGATGTGACCAAAACCAGACAGACAAATAAATAAATAAATATTTAAAACAAAACCAAACATGCCTCCTTGTGGACAAAACGCTATTTAAACCCAATTTAATAAAAAGACTCTATTTTTGTGTCAGAGACCAACTTTGTGCTGTTGGTTCTTTCTTTACATGGGTTCCTGGAATCCAGTCAGGCTCAGCAGGCTTACTGGGCAAGTGCATTCCTGTATCACCTGAGCTCTATCACTAACTCTATTTCTGTATTGTGAGCAAGGAAATCAGGGATATAAGATGGAAAGGAAAATGTGCCTAGGCTAGTTTATCAGGATTGTGGGCACTGCACTTTCCACGGACTTTGAGTGTGAAATAGGGCAGGGTTTCTCACACTCTGTGAAAGATCTACTTTTGCCTCAAGGTAACGATCCAGTGACTATTATTTCCAGTGTGCTGGGTTAGCTTAATAGAGATGGGGGCTGGGGAAACAGGTCCAAAGGCAAGAAGCAATTTGTACAAATTGTCCAGAGAGTTTATAAGAGGGCTCGGCTTCCCAATGGGTGTGCTTGGCAGTATACCGAATGGCCCAAGACCGGAATAAGACACAGCTGACTCTCCAGCTCTCGTTACGTAAGGTTCCGCGTGGGGTGAATGAATGCAGACTTACCAAAGGCGGAAAGTTTCAGACATTTTCCTAGCGGGTTGCAAAACCCATTATATCAGAGTTTAGAAAATAATGAAATATACTATAAACATCCTTGTGGACGTCACTTAAGGTTTTAATGTGACAATAGAGCCGAACTCCTTTTCATCTCCCACTACGAATGAATGATGCAACGAGTCCTTGCTGATTTCGAAAAAAAAAAAAATTAGCCACACTTTCTAGCTGCGACAAGACGACTGAGGCGTGTTCGAGGCCAGCAGGGACAACGTGGCGAGCTCCAGTCAAGGGAAGGATGGGAGAAAGAAGAACGTAAAGTCGTCCAAGAGATGACAGAAAAAGGAAAACACAGAAGCGGACACACCATTTGCCAAAATCTTTACCCTTCCCTTGAGTAAGGGCGTACCCAAACTCCCCGCAGACTCAAGCAGCGCTCCCGTCCCGCCCCGGTAATCCGCTCTGGGGAAAGTAAGGCGGGACTTCCTGTATTTGAAAAACTTCCGGCGGGAACCGGAAGATTCTGCAACAGAACTCCAGTCTACAGGCACGCCAGGCCGGAAGGTGAGCTTTATGTCCGCCTTGGCGGCAGTGCTTCGGTCTGACCCAATTCTGCGTCTGGGCGGCGGTACTTTGGGGGCCACTTACCGTTATGAGTGCTTGTTTGGGAGAGAGCAAGTTTCGAGACGAATTTTCGTTACGTTTTAGTATCAGCGGTCCGCTTCACAATCTACACCTGTAACCTGGCACGTCCTTTCATTGCACCAGTGGCAGCGCTTGGCAGGCGTGAGAAAGCCAGGGCGAACTTTGTTATTTTGTTTTCCCCCCATAGAGTCGGAGGTGAGGGAAGAAACACCGTCAGATCGCAGTGCTCCGAATCACTCGCATCTTCGGAAGTACCCTGGGCATATAGGAGGCGCTCCAACAGTTGAGGATGAATGAGAACTCTAGGCAACTTTCCTCTCTTCCCACAGGGCAGCTTTTTTAATGTCCGTGCAATGAGAAACGAGGATAGCATTGGTACTTGTGTCTCTGAGTTCTAGGACCTTTGCCTTACACCTTTAAACCATTTCAGTCTTAAGGTTCTCATTCATAAAAGAATGCAGCAGGGCTTTCTCATCGCCAAGGCTAGCCGCAACTCTCCTGCTAAGTTTTTGGTTTTCGGCTCTTATTTATTTTTTTCCTAGAGAATCTCTGCTAACATTTGAAGCACTTTTGCTGGTTCCCCAGGGTAACATTTAGATGCCTCTTGAGTTCTCTCTCTTTTCTTCTACATACAGCTTTAAATGCTGTTTCCCCCTTTAAAATATTTTGTGTGTGTGTGTGAATTGCCTTTTCTCCCTATTTTCACTTTCCCCAGTTTCTAGTATCTCCTCAGTGATATCACAGGAGCCTGTAATTTATTTTATTTATTTATTTATTTATTTATTTATTTATTTATTTATTTATTTATTTATTATGTATACAATATTCTGTCCGTATGTATGTAGGCCAGAAGAGGGCACCAGACCTCATTCCAGATGGTTGTGAGCCACCATGTGGTTGTCGGGAGTTGAACTCAGGACCTTTGGAAGAGCAGGCAATGCTCTTAACCACTAAGCCATCTCTCCAGCCCGGTGGAGCCTGTAATTTAGAACTGCTTATCCCTGCAGAGATAGTGAATATGAATGAAATAATTCAGAAGAGGGAATGTTTCCAATCACTAAAGAATGGGAGCCTTCTTATGTGTCATAATCTTTTCCAAACAGCAGTGAAGTAAGAGTGATAGAAAATTCTTTTATTTTTTTTCTATGGAGACCCTATTTGTACTTAAGTTTATTCAATAAATAAATACTTTTAGATCAGTTATTAAATTCTGGGCTCTCAGGTACTGAAGTAAAGCAAGGGTTTTCGTCAACCCCGAATTTATTGAATTGAGGGTATCAGACAGAAAACAATATTATATTTTTAGCCTATTTTATATACTACTGTATACAGGATGGAAGGGGGAAGATGATATAAAATGCCATTTTAGGTAAGCGGATGCTGAGAGCTAAGGGATGAGAAGTAACCAGATGTTTGATAGGAATAGGATTAGGGCTCTTCAGGTAGAGTGGACCTGATGTGGGGAAGACTCATGCTTGGAACAGGGACTGAAAGAAGGGGACTAGAAGCAAGCAGATAGATGAATGGGTGAGTGGGGTTAGGGATAGAATGCGTCAGTCCCGAAAAGCGTCTTGGTTTTGATTCTTGAAGCACCAGATGGAAAGTCCCCGAATGTTTTCAGAGCATTTTAGGAGTGATCTCAGGGAGAATGGATGGTAGGGGGCAAGAGTGGAAGAACTGGAGGGCAGCTGAGAGCGTGCTGCAGCAGTCTAGTAAGAGCTAAAGACGACTGTGGTTTGTGTCCCATGTAATCCTCAAATTCATAGATTGGGAGGTCAGACCTTTGCAAGGTGTTTTGGATTAGATGAGGCCATAAGAGTAGGCCCCCCCCCCCCCCCCCCGCCCCGCACAACACTGAAAGGCAGAGACAGGAAAAGCTCAGCCTACAGTTCCTTTTCTTTAGCACGGTAATGCCTTTCGTTCTGGAATAGTGTGGAAAGCAGGCCTATTTCTAGGCCGTGGGATTGTGGAGGAATGTTGTTATTGTTAATTACCCAGTCTCATCCCCTGCTATAGCAGTAGAGACTAGGGCCTCACTGGCAGTGCTGATGAAATGTGATAAATTTTGGAGGAAGAATTCATTTACTAATAGTCTGAATATTGGTGATGAAGGGGGAAAAAAGATTGCCAGTACTGGCTTTACACGTGGCTCCTTGGTGAGCGATGGGCATCCTCACTATCTTGATTGTGAAAAATGTGTATACTTATGTCAGAATTTAGCAGATTTGAACATCTAATCATGAGCAGGGGATTTTGTGTTAGCTTCTTTAGGGAAGTCTCAAATTTTCGCTTAACAAGTGGATAGATGCTGAGAGTGGAAAGAGGGAGAGAAACAGTTTTCTAGAAGAGGAACACAATTATCAAGAGTCCCTTTATGAATGTGTCACATTTGGGAAACTAGGAGACCTCTAAATAGTTTCAGGGGCAATTTATTGTGTCAATCTGAATCACTTTCTGTGTATACGCCTGTGTGCGCGCCTGCACGTGCGGGTGCGGGTGCTTCAGGCAGCCGAGGTCAAGAGGATGTCGTCATTAATCACCTTTCTGTTTGAGGCAAGGTCTCTCCCTGAAGCTGGAGCTCACTGATGTGGCTGGATTGATTGTCCAGCAAGCTCCTATGATCAATCCTCTTGTCTGTCTCCCCTACCCTATGTAAATCTAAATCTTAAATTTTGGGACAGAGGGAGTAGGATTTTAATAAGTAGGTGCTCAAGGTACAGTCCTGTACTTTTATCGATGTTTGGGATGGATGCCAACAGAACATGTACAACTACCGAAAGTGCTTCTCTAAGACCGTCTCACCTATAGAGCTGTCTTAGTTGAGTACACTGTAATGCCCAGATGACAATTGCCTAGTGATGTATTTCTGAGAATATATCCCTGTTATCTCCAAACATGTCAGTCATCAAGGTTTTGGTTATCCCAAGTGGAGTACACAAGTATACAAATCCCTGAGAGAATACTTGATATACAAATAATAATTTCTAATTTTTGCCTACACAGACTATATATCTATATATACTCTGTTTATAAATAGATAATTGTGTTTTACCTAATTTTCCATGTTCCATTAACTCTAGAATACTTAATAAAGAGGTAGTTCAAAGTTTGTGTTTAGGGAAAACTTTAAAGACCCATGGTTAATCTAAATACTAACTGTGATGGTTAATCTTGGTTGCCAGTTTGACAGACGAAGGAACCTCAGTTGAGTCATTGCCTCCATCTAATTGCAGTATGAGTATGTCTGCGGAAAAGAGCCAGACCATTGTGGGCAGTTCCATCCCTAAGCAGATGGGCTTGGCTTATATAAGATTAGATGGCTTTCCCATTGTTTTCTTTTTGAGGCAGAATCTCTGGTAGCACAGGCTGATCTTGACCTCTGGTCTTCTTGCCTCTTCTTCCCAACACGTGTTAATTTTTATGCAGGATTCAGATTCTCCAGGGAGGCCTCTTTCATTGTCTTTCATGGAGGACAAGGATCTAACTGGTGGCTTTTTGCTTGTTTTTTTGAGATAGGGTCTCTTGTATCCCAGGTTCACTTTGAACTCATTGTATGGCTGAGAACAACTTTAAGCCTCTCCCACCCCCACCTCTCACTGGTGACTTCTGGGGGTTTTAGCGTTCAATTTGAATGGCATGTATGTATACAGTTGCATTCATTGTCTTCTAGTCTTTTGACTCTGTTCTGGAAAATAAACTTCTAGACTTTTTTTTTTTTTTTTTTTTTTTGTGGATCAGTTGCACATGTAACATGGGCTAGGGCACCCAAGACTCTTTGTCAGACAAAGATACCCAGCCCCAGATCCCTAACTCTTGTTCCTAATGATTTCAGCAGTCATTTCTGTTGGCTATTTGTCTTTCCTTTCTTTCTTTGCTCCTTCCTTCGGTCCTTCCTTCGGTCCGTCCTTCCTTCCTTCCTTCCTTCCTTCCTTCCTTCCTTCCTTCCTTCCTTCCTTCCTTCCTTCCTTCCTTCTTTCCTCCCTCCCTTCCTCCCTCCCTCCCTTCCTTCCTTTTTAAAAAGTTAAAAGAAAAATTTTTTAATGGGGAGACTAAAGGCTAAATTCTAAAATGCCCCAATTACTGGCTTGGGATTTTAATTTTTATATAGTAAAATCTGTTAATCTTTTTGGCTTTGAGTTTTAAGACGTGCTTAGTGACATCTGCATTTTCTCATCTTAGTCAACGTTCTGAAGAGTTACTTTTTGCTTTTTGTAGAACTTTTAAAGCTTTGTTTTGTGTGATTTAAATAGTTCACCATCTTAGGGCGTGGTCTTGCTACTGAGGAGGGTGTGGAAGTTAAATACTTGCTTTTCTTCAGAGGATTAGCTAGTTGTCTTGCAAAGTGAATTCATGTTCTTCCCTGAACATTTTGAATATTTTGAATCAGCACCCTTGTCAAACATCAACTTCCTCTTATTTATTGATTGCTTGATAGGATCTTAGATTGTAGCCCTGGCTGGCCTGAAGCTCTTTATGTAGACCATGCTAGCCTAGAACTCTTAGTGATCCTCCTGCTTCTGCCTTCTTTGCAGTGGGATTAAAGGTGTGCCACATTCCTGTTCAGTCTTCTTTTTTACAGTTTTGTTTTTATTGTGGTAAATTGTTCATAAGAAATCCTATTTTCATGTTCCCTTGTGATAATAGCTAGAACTGCTTATTTGAGGTAGGATGACCCCCATAACCAGAGAGATGCCTAACAGACATTGAAGGAAGAGAGGAGAGAGTTCCCTCTGTCCTTCTGTTTCCTTCCTGACACGGTCTGCCTCATGGTTCTGCTTTTCCTGGGTGTTCCTCTTGGTGTCAATCCCTTTGGTACTTGTCGGAGGTATTACTTCCTCTGATAAGTGCTCTTAGAAGCAGAAGCTTACAGTAGCCCACTGGTCGAGGGACTTGCCTCACAGATTCTAAATATGCAGGCTAATGTAGTTTTTATAGTTTGACAAACATATTTTGGGGAGTAATAAATGTTATCAGTTTAAGTAAATTTTTTACTTATTATATTATGTGATGTCTCTTGTCATTTGTCTTAATTTTTTTTTAGCGCTGAACTGTTGACTGTGGTAAATATTTTTGGTAGCATAGGTTAATCATTTATAGTACAAGAGGATATGAGCTTTGTTTTAGGAATAGCCTTGCTGCTTACTCAGTTAATTAGCATCCTTTGTTCGACTCCTACCTTATGAAGACACCTCTACTGTACTGTTACCAGAAGACACAGAAGAGAAGAAATATTTCTTATATTTGATACTTTAATAGATGATTTTATAATTTGTGGACTGGTAGTGTCACCATAAAATGATACTTGCAGAATACTCAAACATTTAATTCTAAAATAAACTTATTACCCTGTAAGATCTTGTCTTTCGCTAAAAGATGGCCCCATACTCATAAGTTATTTGAGACCGTTGAAAGACTGCTGGGTATTCTTCTGATCAGCAGGCTACATCCTGTGGGAAGCCAGTGTTTGGGCTTGTGAACAAATGTGATGTTTTTCTCTCCTTTATGTCATTTCTAACAGCAAAGCTTTTGGAGTGTTAGTTTTGAATGGAGATTCATTTTATAGCCAAACAAAGTGATAAAAATCTTCATGTCAGCCGGGCGGTGGTGGTGCACGCCTTTAATCCCAGCACGCAGGAGGCAGAGACAGGCGGATCTCTGTGAGTTCGAGGCCAGCCTGGTCTACAAGAGCTAGTTCCAGGACAGGAACCAAAGGCTATGGAGAAACCCTGTATCGAAAAATAAAAAAACAAACAAACAAACAACAAAAAACAAAAGAAAAAAAAACTTCATGTCATGCTGACTTCATGTTCTGTTTCTTCTAGATGTCTTCATTGCCAAGAAGAGCAAAAATACAGGCCCAGAATGTGGAACCCAAAAATGAATTGTCTTTCTTCTCTGAATTGTAAGCACATTAGTGAGATGTTGTTGCGGGAATGGTGACTATTTTAAGGAGTAATATATTCTGTCACTTAGAAACTTCAGTTATTTGTCCTTTATCCATACAATAGCTCTTTGTTGAATTCATGCTGTGATCCAGGAGAGAAAATAGCTAACTGAACACATTATATAATATTTACCCTGGAACCAGGCTGAAGGAGGACTTGCTGTTGTTTACATTGCTTTAAAATAGCACATGTAATTTATGCAGCATTGCCACTGTGTATGGGGTTACCTTTTGTTGGGGGTGCTATCTGATGCTTTGTAGTATGCTTAGTGGTATCTGTGACCTCTACCAAGTACATGTGATAATCAAAAATGTCTTTAGATAATGCCAAATGTCCCAGGGGCTCCAAATCACCTTCAGTTTAAGAGTCTTTGCTATAGAGTACCATATAACATATGCTTTTGACATTTGTAAAGAAATAAGTGATTAATGTTAGGTCACAATAGGATTATAAGGTAAAATTAAAGCAGGTCGGTGTTAGGGAGCATGCTGTGTGTTTGTATTAGAGAGGCATTTTTGGATAGAGCAGTAATGGTGTTTTTTGGAGGATATGCCTAGAGATCCATATTTAATTTACTAGGTGCTGTGATTTGGATAAATGTCCCACAAAGGTCACTACCAGGGTAGTGGTATTTGGAAGTGGTTAGACCTGTAAGAGGTGGAGGCTAGTCTGAGGCTCTTAGGCCACTGGAGGCAAGCCCTCCAAGAGAATTGTAACATCTGGCCTGTCTTCTTTTTGTTCTTATCTCAAGATGTGCATGTGTTTCAGCACATGTTCCTGCTTTTGCTAATTGCTGTCTTCATCAGAGGCCCAAGCAATTGGGCCACCTGATTTTGGAATAAAACCTCCAAGACTGAGATAAATCAGCCATTTATTAAGTTATGTCAGTATAGTGCCGCGAAGCTTACAAACACAGGAGTTCACCTCGGGGCAAAGATTTAGATTCTGTTACAAATAGAGAAGACCCCAAATACAAAGACCTTGAGACAGCTATGAGTTGATGTGTAGGGAACAGCAAGAACAGTGCGGGCCAGCTTAGAACCATCGTGTCAGAGAGTGCTAGGCAACGAGACTGGGATTGCTAGGCTCCAAGAGTCTCTTAGGAGATGCTAGGACTTTATTAGAAGCCAGTGGAGGACTGTGGGCAGCGATCTGACCTGGTCTGGCTTATGTCTATAAAATATCATCATGGTTTCTTGGTTTCACAGACAAGAATGGAAGTATGAGGGTGAAGCAAGGAAACAGGTATAGAGGGGAGAATGGAGTCTGATTTGGGGCACATTTCTGAAGGTAGACTGAAAAGGACGTGTTGGTGTTTATGGGCTTCTTGAGAAGACTAGAGGAGTAGGTAAGAGTGTTAAATCCAAGAGTTTTATTTTGGCTTGGCAAGTTGGTGGTGATTGCTTGACATCTAGCTAAATGTGGATCTGCAAAGGGAAATGTCAGTTTGGAGATGTAAAATTGAGATTCCTTTATTGACTCCTAGGATAAGACATAAACTGAGAGAGAGGACTGAGGATAGACTCTGGAGAGTTGAGCATTCTGAGGTTGAGGGGAGAAGGAGGGTCAAGAGGTCTAAGGAGAGGCATATGAAAGGTGTGCTGTACAGGATGAGGTTGAGGGGAGAAGGAGGGTCAAGAGGTCTAAGGAGAGGCATATGAAAGGTGTGCTGTACAGGATGAGGGCCGGGGCCGGCCGACAACTCACATGGCATGGGCATGAGCATCGACTAGCTGCCTTGAGCCACTTCCTTTGTAACCAGCGATTTTGGACGTTTGTGTTTTCTTCCCTAGACTTTTAGCAACCTACCCTTGTGAAGTAGGGTTAGTTAGCGTTCTGTGTGATAGGCTATTAGGCAGGAGGAGGGTAGAAGATGTTCTGTTTGGTTTATAGTAGGAGGAGGCTCTCCTTTGTCTTCCCCTTGCCTTTTCCTCTCTTTCTTTCCCATTGCCCCTGTGTGTATGTGTGTGAAGGAGAGTAGGGCATGGGTAGACACGGTCAGAACCTGTGACCCTCCTGCCTCTCACTCCCGAGTACTCAGAGGACTATCTGGCAGAACACAGGTTTTCAAATGATGGTTACTTTTGACTCTACTTTTTTAGTGTTTTTTGTTTTGTTTAGTCTCAGGCTACTTACTGACCTCTGAAAAGAACTCTGATGATGTCAGGGGTTTGGCCTGCCATCATTATGTTTTCTTGGAACATAACTTAGCTGAGGATTCATTTAGTGAGGTTCTTGCTTCTAGGCAGAACTGAGAACCCTTCAGGAGCTCAGCCTCATTGATTACTCTCAGGCCATTTTTCCCACTTATCTTTACCTGTTTAGGGGAGGAATGAGTGAAGCAGATGGGTGGAGGGCTGTGCTTCCTCTGCTCCTGATGTGTTTGCTTCTTGTTAGAAAAGTGGTGTGGCTGCACCTGACCCAGTCTCTTCAGGGAACAGATCTATTCTGTGAAGGGAAAAAGAGTCAATAAAATAGGGAGTTGAAGTGTCTTGGTGATGGCTTTTATGCAGTTTCAGGTATTTTAGAAGCTATTTCTTAGTCCTTTCATTGGTTTGAATAACTTAGTATGTTTTAAATGGATTTGACTGGCATTTAGGAACCTAAGTGCTTTTTACTGTTAAGATTGAAAGGCTCACATTGACAATTGTGTGACATGACCCAGTAAGTGCCTTAAGGTAATGGTTGATTTTCTGTGTCATGATGGTGTGTGTGTGCTCATCAGGTGGGGGAGAGACTTGTGATGGTATGTGGTGGGGAGAGGGCATGTCTACATGGGTCTCTGATCACTGTTCACTCCTTAGCAATAATTGTGCACAGCCTATGCCTGTATCAATCCATTTTCTATCACACACTTCCAATTATCATGTAAGAAACATATGCCTCTCTTGACCTTTGTCATTTGGTTGGTTTCATTTTTCCTGGAAGTTCTGTCAATTTACTTCTAGGTCATCAGGCTCTGAAGAAGATGACCAGGAAGATAGTATTTGGGAACCTCAGAAGAAAGTCCCCAGAAACCGTAAGCAGCCTGCTTCCAAGGAGTCCAAACAAAAGCAGGGACGGCGGGTGAAGAAGAACACCCCACAGATGGATGCTGTATCAAAAGACCTGGCTGTTAAGGAGGAGTTGGTAGGTGGTGTTGCTAGATGTGGGGAAGGCCACTGTATTTTCCAGATGGGGAGGAGCTGTTCTTCCTCCTTACACAGTGCAGGGCAGAACATGTAAATGACACACTCTTCAGGGCCATGGTATCCCTGTCACAGTCTCAGGAACACTTACCATTCCAACAACCGTTTCTTCAGCTACTTCCACTCTCCTCTCCCAGGATGTGTGCTAGGTGTGGAAGTGCTGGTTTGGATGGTGACGTCAGCAAATATCTGTGTGTATTACCAGCCACGCAGCATCCTCGACATTTTCTTCCGAAGATCTCGTTGTCCTTACAACCATTGGGAATGGCTGCAGTTACCATCCTGATTTTATAGATAAATGTGTGGCAAGAGATATTTAGTTACATACTCCTAGAACACAGAATTTAAGTGATGCAACTGGGTTTCTAAGTCAGCAGTTCAAAAGCTGATGTACCTCGTAGGGGTACTTTTATATCAACTATGCTTGCAAGAGTGTTGTGTATGTATGGAGTGCTGGTTTAATAGTTAACACTTAGAAAAAATCATCAAAAGCATTTGAAACTCTTATGGGCAGCACTTTCCTTCTTGGAGGCTGAAGTAGGGTACATATAAACCTATCATTTACTCACTTCGTGAAATTAAACTTTATTTGTAATATAAGAAACAACAGGGAGGGATTCCCTATACCTTTTATCTAGTTTTCCCCAATGGTAAAATTTTAGTGTCTTATTTTAGCATTGTAAAATATAATTGGTAAAAACCTCTTTATTTAGAATTCTCTGGTTTTCCATGTGTTTATTTTTGTGTGGGTATTTGTATTTAGCACCATACAGTTTATTACATGTGTAGGTTTGTGTAACCATTGAACAGATCCCTGATGTTGCCCTTTCTTTTCTTTTTTTTCCTCCCTGAGACAGGGTTCTCTGTGTAGCCCTGGCTGTCCTGGACCTTGTTCTATAGTCCAGGCCGGCCTTGAACTCAGGTCCTCCTGTGTTGGGATTAAAGGCGCGTGTTTCCACCCCAGGCTTCACATCACCCTTTCTCATCCACCTATTTCTGCTCCTGGTGAGCGCGGCTCTGCATAGGATATTTCTATAAATGTTCTCATATTGTATGCAACTTTGGGATGGGGTTTTTCACAACTCCACGTAGTTCCCTTGAGATTCATTTAAGTTGTTATTATGTGTATTGATACTTTGTTCCCTTTCACTTCTGAAAATATTCCAGGGTAGTTGTTTTCTAATCTTATAATTCTCATGTGTTCTTTTTGTGATTTCATAGAATAGCCCTGTAGCTATTGTTGATGCCAGTTTGGAAGAGAAAAATCACAAATTACATACGACAAAGACTCTGAAAACTGCAGCAAAAAAACAAAAAAACTCAGTACAGAGGGCCAAAAAAAAGTTGAAAGTTGATGAAGAAGCCAGCCAAGCCAGCCCCTTAGAAGGTGGAAATAGCAATATGGAGATACCATCAACAAGCACCACTTGGGAAGATGTCTGCAAGAAGGAAGAAAGTGAAGACGACTTCACTTTTGGTCAGTCCCCTTTGAAGAGGATGAAGACTGAGGCCTGTCCTCAGGGGAGGCCTGTCAAGTTTCCCGACGGTGCCAGCAGCATTAAAGAGGAGGTGGAGATGAACTGGGACATAGTGCAGGTAAGTGCAGCCTTGCGTCACTTGTGTGTTGAGTCCTGGATGGCACACAGACTCAGCTCACTAAGGGACATGCTGGCAGTTTTGAATCCGCTTTTTCAGTTTGCCAGAGATTTCTGGAGTCAAGCTTTGACCACTATTTCTATTCTTGGCTATACTGTTTTGTAATCTGGCGTATCGGCTGCAGCTCTTTTGCTAAGAACCGTGACTTCAGTCAAGAAAGTCGTTGCCCTGGTACATACTTGCACATCATGGTCTAGGTATTTTTTTTTTTTTTTTCTTTTCGAGACAGGGTTTCTCTGTGACTTTGGAGCCTGTCCTGGAACTAGCTCTGTAGACCAGGCTGGTCTCGAACTCACAGAGATCCGCCTGCCTCTGCCTCCCGAGTGCTGGGATTAAAGGCGTGCGCCACCATCGCCCGGCATGGTCTAGGTATTTTACATCAACAAATGGAGGCCTCAGAGGCACATTGCTAAAGTTTTGTTTTGTGTTTGGATTGTACTGTACACATGATTAGGTTATTGGCTGTTCATGCATCCAGTATATAGGAACAAGACCCAGCAATATTTCAAAGAGAAATTCTTTAAGAATTCTGACTTGAGGATTTCTCCCAGGTTTCCTTTCCTTTACTCTCTGCCCCCTCCCCTGCTCCTTTTTAGCTGCCTTGGGTTGATAGAGAAGACTAGAAGGGTCTCATGAGCAGTGAGCTGGGCCTTAACCTCGTGTGTTCCGTCACATTCTGGGGCCATAGCAGGTAGAGGAGGGTGCTCTTCCTCTCTTCATGTCCTAACAGCATTCTGAATGGACTCTGCTATAAACTGCTGCTGTAGAGCCCACGGCTTTTTGCAGTTCTAAGACGGGCTGTGTTCTTCAGAGAGACGTTTTCTGGGCCATGTTGCTTTTTCTGTCACCTATAGAGTGTCACCGGTAGTTGTTAGTCATTGTGTTTTTCCTCTGGCACACTAAGGAATCTGGAGTGTTGCCCTATAGCTTTCTCTGTCTTTTTACTGAAATGCACCTTGCAGAGTCATTGAGAACAGTGTAAGTAGCTTTCTCCGTCTCCCTCTGCATTGTTCGTCCAGATCTGCAAGGCAGTGCTTTCACAGAGCCGGTCATAGACCACCTGCACGGAATTCACTCTGAAGACTTTCTTTAAACTCCATTCTTGGTCCAGAACTTCAGGGGCAATGGATGTGCCCCACTTTTCTTGCCTTACCCTTTCTGAACACCGCTAAGCTTATTTCTTTTGCCAGGGTAGATCCACCTCCAGTAGCTGACAGCGTGCAAGAGGAGGAAAGGAGGGTTTCAAAGTCTGTGAAGTTCCTGGCCTTTCAGACATAGTCGGTCATTCATGGTGAAGAGCTGCCTTCTATAGGACACTCTGCTTTCTGTCCTGCCTCCCCCATCTTTATCATGGGAGAAGAAAGGAATATTGCCCCACCCTAGCTATTTTACTCCAGATTACAAGGGATAGAAACTTAACCTTTTGTTATAATTTTACATTTATTTATTTAGAGTGCTGGGAGTGGGGATGGGGTTCTGTGAGGATGATCTGAATAGGCTGCCTAAAAGGATGTCCTTCGGAGTTGAGCTTTAGGTGAGATCAATTGCCTTTAGGTGGTATGACAAGAGACAGGTGTAAAGAATGTAAAGTTATGAACCTCGGTGATGACTGGACTCTTGGGAAGGTTTATGCATGCACGCATGCATGCGTCCTGTTGTAATCTCAGGTGTATGCTTACAGGTCTGAAATTGCTGGTAGGTAATAATGTTTGCCATTTATTTATAGTTGACTTCGTGAGCTAGGCTCCATACCGTGCATGCTAGTATATACATTTATTATAGTGCATTAGAAAAAAATAAATGGGTAATCTAAAAAAATCAGTTATAGTCAGGAGAATGGACAGAGGAATTCTTGTTTGTATAATACAAGCTAAAGAGAACCCATCTAAAAGCTACAATTACTGGCAGCTAACTTAGCATAGGAGTTTATAGGTTGTATCTTTCCTCTGGTATACCTATCACTAAAGTTGATTCCAGATTTTGAGAGAAGTTGTTCTGAAATCTGTTAATGTGGACTTTTGAGTTCTTTTTATTTTAAATATTTTTGTTTCTTTGAGGTAGGGTTTCATTCTGTAGCCCAGGTTGGCCTGGAACTCTACTAGGTAGCCCTGGTCCCAAATTTCTCACAGAGATCCGCCTGCCTCTCCCTCCCGAGTGCTGGGATTAAAGGCGTGCGCCGCCACCGCCCGGCGGACTTCCTTTTCTATGCGTTGTGAATCTCAGCTTTCCATACCAAAAAACAAAAACAAAACAAAAATAAAAAACTTTGTGGGAGGGCTGGAGAGATGGCTCAGTGGTTAAGAGCACTGCCTGCTCTTCCAAAGGTCCTGAGTTCAATTCCTAGCAACCACATAGTGGCTGATAACCATCTGTAATGAGGTCTGGTGCTCTCTTCTAGCCTTCAGGCATACACACAGACTGAATATTGTATACGTAATAAATAAATAAATATTAAAAAAAAACTTTGTGGGAAAATAGTTTTGCCTTAAAATTGTATTGCTCCTTCAAATGTAGCTGAATAGTGCAGGGGCTGGGAACATGGAAGTGAGAAGGGAGTTTACTGTGTGTGTATTTGGGGACACTGTCTTGAATATTTACATAAAGATCAGACTGAAAGAAATGTCTTTAATGTACACACCTTCTTCCACAAAATATATATCCAGGTTTCGGGGGCAAACACTGAATAGCACCTTGTCCAGAGGGAGAGGTTTCTGTAAACTAGCTGAACACTTTGGCAGGCTCTGCTCACCATCATGCCTTCGTCTTCTGTTCTGTTGAGGTTATGTGTCTTACCTCTGGAAACTTCACTGCCTTTTCAGGGATCCTACCAAGTTGTGTGAGGAGGGTAAGCCCATAGCATATGCTTGATTAGTGTTTAGACTTGAGTCGTCGAACACAGTTTGTGTCTGTTTCCTTGCCAGGGACTGAGGACTGGCCTCTTGAGCAAAGCATCTGTGAATATATGGCTGCCATGGGAAATTTGCTTTTGTTAAATCCCCTTATGTTCCACACTTGTACATTAATGAGAACTGAAAAGGTGACCAGCATAGTCAGTTGTTGGAAGAATTAAATTGTGCCAAAGTTATGACTGCCGTGATACAATTTCTTTATTTTGAGGATGAGCCTAGGTAGGTGCAGTGCTCGGTGCATCTATTAGGAGAAAAGCAAACAAACCCTTTTTGTAAGTTCTTTTCCCTTGGTTTCAAGGGCTGATAACAGATGATGTATGTGAAGATGAAGACAAAATAGGAAAGGAAGTGGCATGAAAGGGAGCCAGTGTCTCCGAGCTGGAGACCTCACTGCCATTCTGCGTTAATAGTAGGTACAGTAGTTCTTGATAGACGTAGCCCGTTTTCTCTGGGAGAGGTTAAAATAGTGGTTTTTTTTTTTGTTGTTGTTATAATCAAGTTGGTAGTATTTGTTATAGACTTTAGTATCAACAAGCTTTGATGTATTCCATATATATATGAGGTTGCCCAGCATGTTCAAAAGTATAGCCAAGCTACTTCCAGGTTGTAAACAACAGAATCTCCCTCATACCCTTCTTCAATCACCCCTCCTCTCCTGTAACCTCTTTTCTGATTTCTGGCAGTGTATATTAGCTGTTCCCACTCCCATCTTTACATAAGCAGTTGTGACATAGTGACATAATCAACTCAGGTCAGGTGGAGAGCAGTTGGAATCAGCAGCTTTTCAGAAGGGAGCTGTTCAAGTTGCTGGCTTGGGAATGATTCTGAAAAGAAAATTTTCTCATTTTTACTTATTAGTGAGCCATTGAATGTGATGTTAACTCTTTTTGTCTTTTCGAGACATTGTTTCTCTGTAGCTTTGGTGACTGTCCTGGAACTAGCTCTTGTAGACCAGGCTGGTCTCTAACTCATAGAGATCCGCCTGCCTCTGCCTCCCGAGTGCTGGGATAAAAGATGTGCTCCACCACCGCCCGGCTTGATGTTAACTCTTTTAAAGTGCAGAGGTTGCAGGATGATGAAAGCTGTGGTGGATTTACTGATGCCCAGACGTCCTCTCTTTAACAGAGGAGATGGGCTTTTCCCTGGTAGCGTTCTTGGGACACTGGGGAAAAGGCATCTTTCTGGATGTTTCCAACAGTTCGAGGGCAGTGTACAGGCACTCTGTCTTACCTCTCCACTGCTCAGAAGAGCAGAAACAGTTTAAGTCCTTTGTACCTTTGCCTGATAAATCCTTTGCTTTGTATACAAATTGAATTTTTGAAGAGAAATATGGCTAGTGGGACTTGGGACAATTTACTTCTTGGACTCAAGTTTTTGTGTGTATAAAATGAGACTAATATCAGTCTATCTCATATTTTAAGTGAGTTAATGCTGAATGTAAGCAGTTAGAACATAGTAAGCCTTATGGATGTGTCAGCAGAAAGCAGCAGTCCCAAAGTAAAAGTCAGTATTAGAGTAGTTAGGGTAGTCCTCCCTGGCCCTTCCCTTTCTGCAATTCTTTCTGATTTTCCTTAATAAATGCATATTCACTTTACCTAAGTAAGCAAGCAAGCACATCCATAGGTCAGAAACTAATGTGAGAATTTTCTAAGTAAAGACTAGAGTTCCCTGCTGTGCTGTTCCATGTTCTACAAAGTTGCCCTCTGCTTTGTTCTTGTTGTTGGCCTCGTTTTTCTAAGACTCGGGATGGTCAGGGCTTACCCTAGAGTTTCTGATTCAGTGTATTTTAGGTGGGACCTAATACTTTTCATTTTCAGCAAGGATGTAGATGATCCCTATGCCTTTCCCTTGAGAACCAGAGACTGTGCTGCTATAGTCCCCAGAAGCCCTGGACTCTCAGGGTGTAGTGGTACAGGTTGACTCAGCAGCTGAGCTGGACAAGGAGAGGTCAGATGTTGACGGGCTTCTTTCCCAGTTAGCTTTTTTGGAAAGAGGATTGATTTTTATTTTTTTGTGAAGCTGAGAATTGTACCAGGGTCTCATGTATATTGGGCAAACACTTACCACTGAGTTTTTTTCTGCATATAGCAGCAGGTCTTTCTTGTCAGTCTTTCTTTGGACATGGAGACTTATCAATTATGAAAGCTTGGCCTTAGCTTAGGCTTGTTCCCAACTAGCTGTTATGACTTAAATTAACCCGTCTTTATCAGTCTGTGTTTTGCCATGTGGCTCTTGACCTTTCCACATTCTCTGTGACTAGCCCCTCTATGTCTGGCTGGCGAAGTCCTCTTGCCTAGATTCATCCTCTGAATTCCTCTCTCTGTCTGGAAGTCCTGCCTAGTTTCTCCTGTCTAGCTATGGTCGTTCAGCTTTTTATTAAACCAATTAGGTACCTTACACACGTGAGCAAAACATAGACCCATCTTCATGCTGTGTAAACATCCAGCAACTCCTGGGACTGTCTTGATTATCATTGGCCTAAGATGTCTTTTGAGTTAGGGTCTAAGAAAACAATCATGTTCAACAATGAAAGTTGGCAAGGAGCTCATGGCTAAAGGATGTGGTGAGTAGCCCAGCATATCAAGGAAACATGCTTTGACTTGGTAAGTATGCTTAGGTTTTTGGAAAAAGACAGAAATGATTTTTAGAACTCAAAAATGCTTAACAATGAGGATCTGGAAGTTAGTACATCAGGGTAGGGGCTTTGAGAAATGTAAATACATTTTCTTACTAAGGAAGTAATTATATACTCCCCTTCCATGTTTTCGTGGGGTTTGGGGAGTAGATCCCTGCCAGATGATTGATAGGGTCAGCTGAAATTAACTTCTCATGGAAGAAACAAATAAATGCAATGGTCTGATCTTTGGAGCAGATCAGAATATCTTATCTTCCAGGATCAGAGGTATTCCATTCTTCTGTCTAGAGAGCCTAAGGAGGGAAAGTTGTGATTACCAGGTAAATGGGAGGTGGGTCCACAGCCGTATGAGGGGAGGATCTGCCCTCAGTAGCTTCCAAAGCTACTGATTCCTGTTTAACTGTCCAACAGCAGAGTTTGTATTCTAGGTGCTTTGGAACAGCAGTGATGGTTTTGACCAGTCAATGACATGATCTAGTACACAGTTTGAAAGGAGTATTCACCATGCTCCTTATGGAGATAGGAATAGATGAGACTGGAGTGTCTGCAGGGAGAACAATTAAGGCTGCTTCATTGATGTGGGCTAGAATGAGACTGTGCTGTGGGGTGGGAGAAAATGAAGAATATAAAGAAATATTTTGTAACTTTTGTTTACTGTTCTTATAATGAATCAGACTTAAGATTTGGAGGTGGATGACTCTTCTAGTTTGAATTACTATTTGAATAGATAGCACATGAGGAAAAGTGGAGGGTGAGTAGTTTTGAGAGGAGAATGACTTTACAAATGCAGGGTTGAGATACTCATTAGGTTTCTGGGATACTGTCTTAAATAATTGGCCATGGGTTTGGTGGCAATATGGAAAAGAGCTATGCCTGCAGATATGAATTTAATGTCTTCATCAGAGATTTGATATTCATCCCTTAGACTGCTGAGATTTAGGATCAGTATTCAAGATGACTAGGAAGTGAGGTATCTGTATGGTCTCTGGGGTTCAGCCATTTACTGCGTCTGTAGTTTTGTAAACAGTTCTATCATACGTTTTGGCCTGATTTTATTCATCTGGGTGATGATGATTTTAGATAGGATCTTACTTCATGGCTCAGGCTGGCCTCAAACTTCTGGTAGTCCTCCTGTCTCAGCCTTCAAAGTTTTGGGATTATAGGCCATAGGATTTTGAATCACCTTTTCTTTCTTTGCAGGTTTTATCTGAGAGAACTAATATTGAACTTTGGGTTTGTGCCAATATCATACGTCTCTTTAATGATGACAATACAATTCCCTTCATTATACGCTATCGAAAAGAGCTCATTAATAACCTCGATGCTGATTCCTTGAGAGAAGTTCGCCAGACCCTAGACGAGCTACGGTAAGAAACCCGAGGGAGTGGTGGATGTCTGAGCACACGAGGGCAGACAAGGGGACGCTAGTTACTATTTTCGCAGTCCCGGTGCTTTGTTTTTATTAATTGTTGTCATCTAAATGTAGACCTCTTTTGCCAGAGTAGTCAGGTTTGTTTTCTTAGTTAGGCCATGGAGTTGGACATGAATCTATGGGGTACGTTGAAATGATGGACTATCATGGCAGAATCTTAGCATTCCACAGTCCCCAAATGGAGAGTTCTTGCCAGTATAGATGGTCTTTAATCTATAATAGAGTGTCTTAATTTTGCATCTTCATGATACTCAAAACCATAAGCATTCAATAGAAACTCTACTTTGAATATTACTTTTTTTTTTAAATCCTGGGCTGACAAGATGCTATATCTTATGATATATGCTTATATCTTATGATATCTTATGATGCTGCTCCCAGTCAGCCATGTGATCATAAAGGAAAATGATACTCTATGGTGCTGCCAATGATTTTTTTTTAGGAAGAGATATTGTCTTGGTTTCTTCTTCTACTGCTGTGATAAATACCCTAACAAAAGCAACTTGAGGGAGAGAAGGCTTATTTTGCTCATAGTTACAGGTTACGGTCCATTATTGTAGGGAAATCAAGGCAGCAGGAATTTGAAGTCAAGAGCCTAGGGTTAATGTATTCATATTGGTACTCACCTTTTTCACACTACCAATACCACTGCTAGGCAGATTTTGTAAATAAGAACAGATAATGAGCCAGGTGATGGTGGTACACATCTTCAATCCCAGCACTCGGGAGGTAGAAGCAGGTGGATCTCTGTAAGTTTGAGGCCAGCATGGGCTACAGAGTGAGTTCCAGGACAGGCTCCAAAGCTATGCAGAGAAACCCTGTCTCAAAAAACAAAAACAAACAAATAAACAAAAAGAACAGGTGAGTATGACATATACAGCAGGATTACACATTCACAGTGAAAAAAATTGATTGAAAATTATAGGACCTGCTGGGCCTGCCATCCTCATGTCCCATCTGTGTATTGATTCATCTGTATGGATTTCCAGAATCAGCTCTTCTGCATGGGTCCCAGTTCTTTATCAGTGGAGAATAGTACTTAGGAACCAGTTATGTGTGCTAAGTGTGCCCATCCTGAGCAATATTGCTCCAGTACCAGTGAGCACATGTAATAGTCAAAATAGATGTCCAGGCGGCAGCCTTAGGATTTCAGTGCTTAGGAGGAAAGTAAAAGGTGAGCTGGGATATCTTGTTTTAGAGAATAAAGAAGTACTCAAAGAGTAAGAGGAACAAGTCAAAAACAGTTAGTTTGAAAGGGTTGCTTCTGACCAAGCCAAGATAATTTGAACAGTAAATATGTCATAATGGTGAATTATAACCACTAAATAAAAAATAAGCCAGAAGTCGATAGTGATAAGAATAAATCAGTGAACACATCAGAGGTTTGGTGAGAAATAAGATGGTCTCAAAATATCCATCCCTCCACAAAGTGCGTATCGGTTACAAAGGGAAAAAGGATGCTTATATCAGAAACCACAAGTGTCCTCTTCCTAGGTCACAGTCTGTTAGTAGAAGGCTATACTGAGATCTTTTGTCTCTCAATGAGATGTAATATAAAGTCTCACTTGGGTGATATTCCTGCCAGGAGGCCTCAGGTTAACTGTAAGGTAACATCACAGGAGCCCTTGAAGGCTTGCAGACACTACAAAGTAACTGGTAGGGAACATTGCAAAGTATGAGACTTTAGAATCCAGGAGAGCCTGGAACATTGCTTCAACTCGAAGAGACTGCATCTGACAGCTCGACTTGCTCTGGTGAGACTCCACAGAGCCTTCATCAGCACTGCTGCTGAAACCTTAAAAGGAGGAGCGTAGTGATAGGTCAGGGCTAACTTCCTGATACTGACACTTTATTGTGACTTACATATTACTCTCTCTTGGAACTGCAGGCTAAAGTATTTGGGGGTGAAGTTCTCGTCTGTCAAGTGTGTCAAAGATAAAGCAGTTTTGTCTTTTTTTTTTTTTTAACTTTCCCTGCACTTTTCTGAAATGTGAGATAGCCTTGAGAAGAGAGGTCGGACATGTGGGTCATATATATTATGTAAGTTTTTAATTTCAGGGCTGTTGCAAAGAAGGTTCATAGTACAATCCAGAAAATTAAGAAGGAGGGGAAGATGTCTGAGTGCTTGCTAAAAGCCTTGTTGAACTGTAAAACATTTGAAGAACTAGAACACGTGGTAAGGAACTTTATCTTTTAATGTAATGCATAAATATGTATGATTTGGGGGATCTTTTTACCACTGAGGAAGACCATGCCATAAAGAGCTAATGCCATTGGCCACTGTTACTTAATTCATCAGGGTTTTGGTCCTTTAGTCAATATATATTTACTGAATACCTTTTCATCTGTGCCAGGAACTTGGGTTTACACATACGGTAGTAAATAGTTTTTGCCCTCAAGGAATTTCTAGGCACATAAGGAAGTAGAGCAGGTTGTCAAAGTGTAGAATGCAAAGGAGATGGCACAGCTGGAGATCAAGACATGCGTTCTGCAGCCTATAGTTGGCACAGCTGCCACCATAGTTACTTGTTGGTTTCACATCTGTGTGCTGAGTCAACCACGGATGGAAAATATCGGAAGAACATTGTCTATATTGAACAGGTACATACTTTAAAAACATACCCTCACCTATATAATGTACTCTAACAAATCTGAGTTATCTAGAGGTGACTGGTGTTGACAAGAAGCAGTACAGAGGCTGTGTGGAAGCACCACACCATTCTCCATAGGGAACTTGCTGTGCACAGAGGCCAGGCCCTCATGGGTTCTGTGGTTGGCTTCTATTAGAAGCTATGAGCCGGCAAGAATTCATGAGCATGTCAGGGTTGGCCACTGGGCAACTATGAAGAGAATCTGGAAAAAGAAGGCCTGGTGAGTGAGTGAAGGGTAATTCAACTCGACATCCAGATGAGGAGGTTTTTAGATGAGTAAATCCAAGCAAAGAACTAATCAAGCACATAGAAAATTACAAAGACAAATCTATGACACATAACACTCGTAATCTTAGCTAGTTAATATGAGTTCATCTCTGAGGGGAGAGGGCAGAGCAGAGAGAAGGATGTCTGTGGTGTTCTCAGCATGTCCTCTAGCCCTGCAGCCTTGTTGTAATTTAAGCTTTGAAAACAGACTGCTATTATGTATTCTCTACCTTTTTCTTCCTAGTCTGCTCCATATAAAACGGGGAGCAAAGGCACCAAAGCGCAGAGAGCAAAACAGCTGGGACTAGAAGGAGCAGCGTGGCTACTGCTGGAAAAGCCGGGACAGCTCAACCTGTTGTCTTACGTCAAGCCTGGTGTTAAAGGTACTGGCTCCCTACAAGCCGTCAGCCCTGTTGATGCTTAGCTTTTAGAATGCACACATTTACATTAAACACGTCTTCACTAATGGCCATATGGCTGTCTAGTAACAGCAGGTGAAGAGCAGGTGATTCTAACAGACAAGTCGCCCAGCCTTTTGCTTCCCATGGCCTCCCCACTCTAGTCATTTAGCTGTCGTGCCTCTGCCATTTTCTTTCTGCATTTCCAAGTGTATTCTCGCAACACACATTTCCCCACTTCCTACTTGGTCCTTCTTAATGCCGTCTTTTGTCAGTAGAAGGTCTTGGTTTTATTGTTAATTTATTAATCTTTTAAGATAATTGACATTTTACTTTTAAATGAAACCTCTCCATATCCCAAGATTATAAGGATTCTCATTATCTTTCAAAGCTTTTGTTTTATTTCTGATTATTTTGAAAAAAAACAAACAAACATGTAATTCAAGATCTCTTCAGAAAGAATTTTAATACGCCTGGCATGCACAAAGTGCAAATTGGAGCCTGCTCCTATGCTTCTGTTTCTAAGTAATAAGGGGACTTTGTCTAAAATTTGCTTCTAAATATATTCTGGCCTTTGTGGGTGAGAGAGAATGAGACAGGGC
Source organism: Microtus pennsylvanicus (assembly GCF_037038515.1). Classification (NCBI taxonomy): domain Eukaryota; kingdom Metazoa; phylum Chordata; class Mammalia; order Rodentia; family Cricetidae; genus Microtus; species Microtus pennsylvanicus. Next base: position 33,883,902 of record NC_134599.1, on the reverse strand, counting down.
ACAAGAGAAAGATCTAAAAGATTATTGCTTTTAGGAGGCTTACTATTCAGTCTGGGCTAGAATTTGCAGTTTTCTTGCCTCATCTTCAAAGTGAAATTATAAATTTCTTAAAAGAAACATTGATTTTTTTATGTTTAAGTAATTATATATATCAAAATATATAATGTTTCGATATATATGCAAAATTAAGTAATTTCTGTAGTCAAACAAAATTGACTTGAAATGAAATTAATATGTGTACTGTCTGACACAGCTTACTTTTTTCTTCTTTTGGTGACAAGAGCACCTAAAATTTATTTTCTTAGCCAAATGCTAATATGCTGTAGATTTCCAGGCTTACTTAGCCCATACAGCTGCAAGTTAACTCCAACCCTAGTCTTTATTTCTCCATCCCAGTTCTAGTTTTTCTTTTACTTTCTCATGATTCTTTAAATTGGGAGACTCACACATCAACAGGGGGCAGTCTGTGATAACAAAATCCATGCCATGTCCATAATTATAGAGAAATATCAGCCATATTCCAGAAAACCTGAATTCATGATTTTAAAAATTGAGTATATGTGTCCGTAAAATACAAATTATCTGTTCACAGAAATATATACTTTTTAATTTGTTTGAGAAAGGACAGTAATGGAAAGAATTATTTGAAGTTAGAGATGGATTACAATGAATACAATCCAAATGTGTTTAATTTTTAATGCGTAATGTGTAAAATTTTTAATTTTATTTGTAGTTGTATTTTCAATGATTTACATTTAGTTTCTAATTTTCGATTTGCAATACGTTGCTTCATTTAGTTACACATTTGCTCTCTGGGTAGGGTGCTGGGGATGGACCCAGGTCCCTGTGCATGCCTTTTTTCCTGCAGACCCAGGTCCCTGTGCATGCCTTTTCTCCTGCAGACCCAGGCCTTCCTTTTGCTGATTGCATTTCATATTTTAACTGTAGCTGAGCCTGAGTAGTCCAGCCTTTAGAGTCATTGTAGTGGTGGGGGCGGTCTGCCCACCACGGAGAACAGCTGCAGCGAGATTTCTGCCTATTGTTCCTTGTGGCTGATTCTTTGCCTTCTGTTTTCCTGTCTTCTTTGATACAGTGGTCTCTTTGGTTGCCAGGTATACTGCATTCCTACCAGACAGGCCTTTGATAACCACCTCTCTTAAAAACTTCTTTTGTTCTTCGATAGGTTCATCTATCTCCACCCACCTCCCTCCTCTCACTGCCCTGGCAACTCCTCAACACGTGCTCATCCCGTCTTCACCCCCCCTGTTTCCTCCTTTTGTTTTTGTTTTGTTGTTAATATAACTTACTGTGTCTATTACTGCTCCTGCTGGAATATTGACCGATCTTCTTGGCTTGACCTTGCGCAGGGAACCATAACAGCATTGAGTTCAGGAGTGCAGTGGCCATGGCATGTCCCAGACTCAGCATTTCACAGCCCTCTTCCCCATCTGCCCCCTTTTCTGTTCTCAGGATTTGTGGGGTCCATTTAAGGGGACACACTCCACAGTCACTTACTGTCAACACTGTGATTAGTTAGGAGTCTCTATGAGCTTCAGCCCACTGCAAATATGCTTCTCCAGCCAGAGCTAAAAGCAGCACTGTTCTATAGTGTAAACATAAATCCTGTTCTACATCCCTTTTAATTGTCACATATGATGATATATGGGATACATGATGGTTGACACCAGGTAGTGACACTTCTGATCATGTGACTAGCTCAGGACCACCATTGACACTGTGGTTCGCTCTCTTTTTTTTAAAGATTTTATTTTTCTTTGTATGTGTCTGTGCACATAAATGCAGGTGCTTGTGGCAACAGTAGGGTGTTGGATCCCCTGGAGCTGGAGTAGCAGTGGTTGGGACCTCAATTCTTGTCCTTTGCAAGAGTTGCAAGCGCTCTTAACCACAAGCCATCTCTCTAGCTCCCCATGTCCTTCTCCTCAGATGAAATTATCCTGTCCACAGCCTTTTTACAAAATTTATTTATTTAATTTTACAAATAGTGACAATTGGTTTGTCACTGTAATTTTTTTTTTTTTTTTTGAGACAGGGTTCCTCTGTAGCTTTGGGGTCTGTCCTGGAACTAGCTCTGTAGACCAGGCTGGCCTCAAACTCACAGAGATTTGCCTGCCTCTGCCTCTTGAGTGCTGGGATTGAAGGTGTGAGCCACCACTGCCTGGCTGTCACTGTGGTTCTTACAGACACAGTGGGGTGGGACTTTCTCTGGACTTTATCTAATCTCATATACAGAGAATTACGCTTAGTTCCAAATAACTATGTACTGTGTTAGTACTTTTCTGTTGCTGTTATAAGCACTACCATCAAAACAACTTCTGGGAAAGAGAGTTTGTTTTAGCTTGCAGTTCCAAAGGGATGAGAGTCTTTTATGGCTAGGCAACTGCAGTAAGCCGAGAGCTCACATCTTCAACCACAGGTATGACGCACAGAACAGACTGAGTGTAGGGTAGGCTGTAAACACTCAAAGCCTGTCCCAGCGAGTACCTCTTCTAGCTGGGGACCAAGGGTTCGGATGCCATGGGAACATTCTCTTTCAAACCCCCACATGCTGCGTTTTAAATTTTGTTTGAAATGTTTCTTCCTTCTCACTTCCCCCTCACTCTTCATGTTCTGCACATATACATGACCACTCTCAATTCTATTACCATGTTGGTTTTTTCTAAAGAAATATTTTAATAATTCCCATTATTCTTCAGAGAAATATTTCTGAAAGCCAGATATTTCGGTTTTGTTTTGTTTTTCTCTTTTCTCTCTCAGTAGTAGATATTTCTTACTTTCTGCAGACTAAGAACTTGATCTGAATGGAAATCTATACTGTACCACAGATGGGCATCGTCCTGGGATCCAAGCATCTCTGTGTTGATGGGCCTGATGGTGCTGGTACAGATGAAAGAAATGCTGGCTTTTCAATTTTTTTTTTTTGTAGTCACAGTTGTTATTCCAAGACGTCTCAGATCCTGTTACTGTATAAATTTTATTATTTGATTTTTCTGGTTCCTTCTTTGTTCCTTTTTTGTCTTGAGATGCTCGCCTTGGAGCCTGTAGTCAGCTTAAAAGAACACCCAGGAGTGGGGCTTTTTCAGACATGTGGACAGTGTTTCCAGTCTTTCTGTCTAGAGCAGATAGGCGTGCGATAGGAAAGACTGCCCAGATGACTTGTAATTTCTGCCTTCCTCTGAGAGCCACTGCTCCAGGGAGGTGACACGGACTCTTCCTAGCAGTGGTTGTACAAAGCTCTTGTCCGTCATCTGCGTTGCTCCTGCCATCTAAGAACCTGCAGCTTTGACCCAAGGACAGTCCTTAGACTATGGTAATTTTAATTATAAAGATTCGATGTGTGTGTGAGACTTCCTAGGGGTGCTCTTCCCCGAGGCGAGGCCCTTCTGTTGCTGCCCTCAGTAGTGTTTCCCCGTAGACACTTGTGCTACTGAGCTGTCGCCCTGGTGGTGTACTTCTCTGTGTGATGGTGCTCGGAGGTGCTTGGGGCCCATGCCACTCGAGTAATAAAACCCAGAGACATTCAGGTTCAACCCGAAAACCAGAAAAGCAAAACAGCCACACCATTAGGGAAGTCTTACCTCTCCCAAGGCTGCACGACCACAGACTAAGACTAGTGTTGGGATTAAAGTGTGAACCACCACCACCACCTGGATTTGTTTCTGCTTTGAATTTGTGTAGCCCAGGGTGGCCTTGAACTCACAGAAATCTGTCTGCCTCTGCCTCTCAAATCTTGGGATTAAAGGTGCGCACCACCACTGCCTGACCTCTAGTGACTTAGCTGTGCCCTCCTGATCTTTAGGCAAGTTTTATTAAAACATAAATAAAATATCACTATAGGCTCTAGTTGTTAGCGCAGAGTGAATAGTTTTCTTAGCTCAAGATCCATCCAGGGAGAATAGTAGCATATGAATTCATACTGTGTGCTACAACCATTCTAAATCCTTAGCATATACAGGTTTCCATATTGTAAAAGTAATTTGTCGCTAAATTTTTCCTCATATAGAAATTCTTCTAAAGTGTAAGTAGAATTCCTATTAATTTCAATTCATGTTTCTTTAAAGTAAGTACTACTTCAGTATTACCATAAATTATTATAACACAACTAAGTAGGTATTTTGTCTTTACTAAATATGCCAGAATAAGTTTGTTGTCCTGTTTGCTTTGTTTTTTCTACCTTTTACTCATGAAAACTATGATCACAGAAAAACATACTTATGACATTCAGTGATTCTGTAATTCAAGCCTTGATGTAAATTCACAACAGCATAATGCAAATGAAACAATGAAGACTAGAGAAATGAAAGAACCCAACGCAAATGCTCTCTTGTCTGCCATGATACCCTTGCAGCTATTTCACGACTGCCTGTAGACGTTGCCCCGTGAAGTCTGGGATTGTCTTTATGAAATATGAGAAATTCAGATGGGTCACTTACAACCTGGAAATGCCTCATGCTAAAATATCAATATTAATAAAATTGCCTGAAAGGGCAAATTTTTATAACCCATAAAATTTCATATCTTGGGTTATGATTGATGCATACATGTTTCTTACAACATTTAATCTTTGTAACTAGATGAGAGAAGTAATGATTACTCAATGTTTAAGGGAAACTGAGGCAGAGAATGCAAATAACCTCTTCCAGGTCCCAGAATTGGTAGGTGGTAGAGCCCAGAGCCGACCAGCTTTGTGCTCACTGGTGCACAGTGTTGGGAAAGGCCCTGCATATTGCTCCTAGAGCTGTGCTGCTTTGGGTGCGCAAGTGAGTCACTCCCATGGTGTTTTCTTTCCTAAGTTTGTTAACTTAAGATTTTATATTAACTGGAATTTAGTTTATTGTGTCTAATTATAGACCTTACAGCCAATCTTACACTTCCTGCTTCTGGTCTCCTTCTACCTTCCTAAAGGCCTGTCCGAACTCAAGGATATTGAGACAGGAGTACAACACATTTTAGCAGACATGATTGCTAAAGACAAGGACACGCTTAACTTCATTCGGGACTTGTAAGTATTTTTTTGGGGGGGCTTTCTGTTTTGTGGGATTCACACTATTAAGGTCCCATGGTTAGTGTTAACCCTGTGTTCATTTAAAGCTGGTCTTCAGGCTTTTCCTTTTTAAACTAAATTTGTTCAAACAGTACAATCCTAATATGTAAAATAGTTAAAGTTGGTTTTGTTTTTAATTTTTTAATTTAACTGCATTGATGTTTTGCCATGGGTGTCAGGTCCCCTGGAACTGGAGTCACAGACAGTTGCGAGCTGCCATGTGGGTGCTGGGAATTGAACCCTGGTCATATGGAAGAGCAGCTGGTACTCTTAACCGCTGAACCATCTGTCCAGCCCAGTTAAAGTTGTTTTAATTGGATTATGGTAAGAGGGCCTGGAAGTCTGCCTTCCTGTCCTCTGTATCCTCAGATGCCCCAGTGGAGACTCGGATGAGTACAGTTTACCCAGTGCTTGACAAGATGTTATTTGAGAGAGTTTGTGTTCCTTTGGAGCAGGTGGCATTGCTTTTGTTCTGTGCTAGTTTGTTGATCCTTTCTGGGATTTACTGTTCTGTTAGTTCCTCTTGTGTCACTATGGTGAGAGGCCTGATGTAAACCACTTAATGGAGGAAAGTTTTACTTTGGCTCATGGCTTCGGAGGGCTCAGGCCATCATCATGGTAAGTGGGTGTGGTGGAGCTGAGCAGTTCACATGATGGCAGCAGTGCTGGCTGCCTTTCTTCCTTTTCCCCTTATTCAACCATTCCATCATGGGATGGTGCTGCCCACATCTATGGTGCGTCTTTCCCAGTCCTTCCCCTTTGATAGTACCGTCACAGGCATGCCAGTGTCCTGCGCAAGCCTCACTAATCTCTTGGGTGTTCTAAATCCAGCTAAATTGGTAAACCAATCATTATGTCTGTGTTGGGTTGCCTTGACAATGTTTGATGCCAGGTATGGATGGAAATACTGGTCCAAAGTGCATTTTAGCTGTTGGAGAGAACAGCTCGGCTGTGGCATCACAGTCTAGTTTTAGAAGGGTGGAGGACTTTTGTCAGAGCTTACTTGGGATTACAGTTTTGATCTTCTGTGAAAGAGCCTTTAAATCAGGTGTAGTGGCACAAGCCTTTAATCCTAACACTGGGGAGGCAGAGGCAGGATACCGAGACAGAGGGGTAGGGCCGTAGTACAGAGACAGACTTTGACTTTTTTTTTTTTTTTTTACTGATTTTTATTGAGCTCTACATTTTTCTCTGCTCCCCTCTCTGCCTCTCCCCTTCCCTTCTCCCAAGGTCCCCATGCTCCCAATTTACTCATGAGATCTGTATTTTTCTACTTTTCATGTAGATTAAATCTATGTATGTCTCTCTTAGGGTCCTCATTGTTGTCTAAGTTCTCTGAGATTGTGATATGTGAGCCAGTTCTCTTTGCTTTATGTTTAAAAACCACTTATGAGTGAGTACATGTGATAATTATCTTTCTGTGTCTGGGTTGCCTCACTCAAAATGATGTTTTCTAGCTCCATCCATTTTCCTGCAAAATTCAAGATGTCGTTATTTTGTTCTGCTATGTATTGTGTAAATGTATCACATTTCCTTAGCCATTCTTTGGTCCAGGGGCATTTAGGTTGTTTCCAGGTTCTGGCTATGACAGACATTGATTTAAAACCCCTTTCTTTCCTTCTCCCCCTCCCATTCTCATTCCCTCCTTCCCTCCTTCCTTCCCTCCCTCCCCCTCCCTCCCTCCCTCCCTCCCTCCCTCCCTCCCTCCCTCCCTCCCTCCCTCTCTCTCTCTCTCTCTCTCTCTCTCTCTCTCTCTCTCTTCCTCTCTCTTTATGTACCAGTTTTATAGTTTTGGTTGTGAGCCTACCCTTGAACAGCGGAGCCATCTCTTTGGCCCAGTGGTTCTCAACCTTCCTAATTCTGCAACCCTTTAATGCAGTTCCTCATGTTGTGATGACCCCAACATAAAATTTTATTGCTACTTCATACCTGTAGTCTTGCTACTGCTGTGAGTTGTAATCTAAATATCTAATATGCAGCTCCAAAAGGGTTGAGGACCACTGCTTAACCCAGTGTCCCAGTTTTCCATATTGTTCTGGTACTCCTTTTGCCCCTTCTTATTTTTAGGTCGACAGTGACTCCCTAACTGACTAGGGAAGTGTGACTAGATGATTGGCTTGATTCCTAGCAGTCATGTCAGCATTGAGTGTTCATAGACAGGATTTCCCTGTATAGCCCTAGCTGCCCTGGAACTTGCTATGTAGACCAGTCTGGCCTCTAACTCAGAGTTCTTCTGTGTTGAGATTAAAGGTGCAAGCTGGCAGAGTCCTTTTGATGGGATAGTAATGTCAGTTTCTTACTTGGGCATCATTAGCCAAATTTCATTTGGTAATGGCTTAACATTTTTCTTTCCTTCATTTCATATAAACTTATAAAATGTAAAGCTCACATAAATGTTTGATTTTTAATATTTGTATATCTGATCAGGTGCCAACATAGATACATTTGTATCCAGTCATCTCTTGCAAAAGTATCCTCAAAAAAAGTAAATGAAAAAGATGTTGGTAAGTTTCAACTTTACCAGAACTTCTCCTGCAACATAAGGAACATCCATCATCACCAGGTAAATAAGAACACTGCCTCCTATAGTAGTAATAATGATAATACTTTTATTAAAAATTTAGAAGTTTTATGCCAACTATTTTATTAGTTTATATAAAACTTGTAAAAATACTGTATTTTCTGACTTCACAAATGGAGAACTGAAGACCCTGAGAAGTCAGTGACACTGGAAATTCTTATTAGAGCTGACAGTGTGACAACCGACATCACTTGCATCTGTCTGGTGAGGTCTGAAGCACTATTAACAAAAACCCAGAGACAGAAATTAGGGTTCAACCTGAAGGTCAGAAAAGCAAACAGCCAGTCACTGGCTCTTACCCCTACCTCAGTCTGAAATGACGATCCTGCTTCCAGGAATCTCAGAAGGAGACTGCGTGAGTGAGCGTTGTCTCCTCCAGTTTTATATTCCCCTCTAGTGCTGGGATTAAAGGCTTGCACTACAACTGCCTGGTTTCTATGGCAAACTAGTGTGGCTACTGGGATTAAGGGTGTGTGTCATCCCGGCCTGGTCCGTAAGGCTGATCAGTGCAGCTGTTTTGCTCTCTGAACTTCAGGAAAATTTTATTTATTAAAATACAAATGAAGTATCACTATAGAGGTCCATTAGACCCTGCTTTCAGTGTGCTTAGTATGAGCACAGATCATTCCCAAGACAATTACAGTCCAATGCCTGATTTAGAATACAGTATATATGGTCTCATTTGGTTTCATGAATCATACATAGTCATTATACCTCAGCCTTCTGATTTCGTTTTTTAGCTTGTATCTCCCTAAATATCTATTTATTTATTTTACTAAATGTGGTCATAGGCAGTGTACTGTGCAGAATGTAATTTAAATAGCACAGTGGCAGGAGAAGTGTTTCAAGAGAAAATTACAATGTACTGATTTTTCTGTTTACATATATAGTTACTATAACCAGTGTTCTATATTTCTTTTTATGGCTTTGAGCTGTGGGTTAGCGTTTTTCATTCCAGCCTTAGCAACACTAATATTTCATGTGGAGCAGGTCTAATAAAGTTAGACTGCCATAGATTTTATTTTGCTTGGGAATTATAATTCATTTTTCTTTTTAACTGTAACTGTTGTAGAATGTCCACAGTATAAAATGTACACTCTTCACCATGTGTATACCATTTAGTGACTCATAGTGTTGTGAACTGGCCATCCCAAAATTTGAATGTTGTTTTATATGTGAGAAATCTGATGTTAGTCTAATTCTCTGTGTTCTATGGATGCAAACATGTCTTGTGTTATTTCATTTATTATTTTTGTTGGTTTGATGGTTCGTTTGAGAGGCAAGGGGGTGATTTGAATTGAGAGACTACCAGTATTCTCCCAAGGTGAAGGTCCTCATGAAACATTTTAAAATGATTTTCTCCCTGTCTACATTTTACAGCCTGTGTAGAGAAGCTAATAAAACATGTTAGAATTCTTTATCTTTTGTGTGATAATTAATTATTTGATTATCACAATGTAATTTTAAATATATGGTTATGCAAACATGAAACTCACCTTTTTTCTCATTGTAACATGATTCATTCATCCCACAAATATTTCTTGAGTATTCATATTGTGGTGGATTTTGAAGTATGGTGGTGACACGGGCACTGTCCTTGAAAAGTTGAAATAGTTCATTACTTTATAATTACTTTTTAACTTTTATGTGTATAAATTTTTTGCTTGCATATATGTATATGCACCACATGGCTTGCCTGTTTGCCCACAGAGACCAGAAAAGGACACTGATACTGGATTCCCCGGAACTGGAGTTTGCAGATGGTTGTAAACCTCTATGTGGGTGCTCGGAACCAAACTCTGGTCCCCTGTAAGAGCTGCAAGTGCTTTTAACCACTGAGCCATCTCTCCAGCCCCATTACTTTTTGTCTAAAGTTGCTTATTTTACTTTTTTGTGCCCTGGATTTGTTATAGGTGATGAAACACATAATTTATAAAGTTTAGGTATAATGGAGATGGTTTACTTAGTTTTAGATTACAAATATAGGATAATAAAACAGTGACTTGCAATATTACCCACAGTGAGGGCTGAGAGCATAGTTCTGGTAAAGTGGTTGCCTAGAATGTGGGAGGCCCTGTCTTCTTCCATTCCATATTATACACACACACACACACACACACACACACACACACACACACACACACACTATATATATATATATATATATCTAAAAATGTATCAGTGATCATATGAATTTACTAAAATTCATTTTGCAAGAATGATTTTGGTATCATATTTTGTCTGTGTGTGTATGTATTTAAACAATATTTTGTTTTATACATGTCATATCTGATATTTATTTATGATTGATACAGTCTTCTGGAGATGATAGTACTCAAGCCTGAGAAATGCTAGTTTGAAAAACACTCTGTGTTTTAAGGACTTTTCAGGTTCTTGTGTGCCCGAGGGTTGCTGCTGGGTCATAGCTAGTTTCTAGTATCTGAAACATCTTCCATGTGACCATGCCAGCACATGACCCCCCAGAAGACAGATGGACGGCATGCTGACAGGCCCTGGGAAAGCAGCACTGCCGTAGCTGTTGTCTGTTCATCATCCCATCTGCATCTTCCTTCCTCTGCTCATGGCTTTACCCCTCATTCTTTGCGTTCTTCTTCTTTTCTGCTGCTTCTCTCGCTGCTGACCTACCCCCTTTGCTGTAATCCTGCCTCACATCGGTACATAGTTGTAGCTTCAGCTTCTCCCCCTAGCTCTGATTTCTATGTTTAAGAAGATGCATTCAGCTCTCAGTTTATTGAGTGCTTTCATCAGAAAGGGCTGCTAGATTTTGTCAGATATTTCTGAGTCTATTAAGATGATCATGAGCTCTTTTTAATCAATTGGCACAATTCGGAACATCAGTTATAAAAATAACTAAAAAGGTAGTATGTCTGCATGTGTTTGTTCATGTGCCCATGTGCATACCTTTATGTGGGTTTGGGGGGATCTTAACTTAGGTTCTCATGCACACTGACCCATTTCCCAGCTCTCATTATGATTTTCTTTATAAGAGAGATGTATTAGTTTAAGAATGTATAAATTGTTTTTAATACATTCCTTTGTAAATAAAAAATAAAAATGATATGTTCTTGACTAGATAGATGCTTAATTATTTTTTTTAATAAATATAGACTGGTTAAGTTTATCTTGTTTTATTGATCATCAGTCTTTGCCATATGTTTGTGTCAGATTCTGGCCATTAACCGTGGAGAGAATTTGAAGATACTGACAGTGAAGGTCAACATTTCTGATGGAGTGAAAAACGAGTTCTGTAGGTGGTGCCTCCAAAACAGGTATGTTTATGGCTACCCAAACAATTTGCTTTCTAAAATACCGTTCTGATATTATTGTATATTGATATGAAAAGATGTATATTATTAAAAAAGAAAGTGACAACATTTTGCATTAAAAAATTAATATGAGATAGAGAAATTGCTCAATGGGTAATGGTGCTTGCTGTCTGAGTTTGGGCCCTAGTAGGAGATTACCAACTTCCACAAGTTGTCCTTTGTCTGTGTCTAATAAAAATAATGTGTAAGAAGAAAGTATGTTTGAGACATATACTTAAATAGGGACTAATCCGTGAAGAGAGTAAGAGATGGTTAATGATGATTGTCTTTGAGGAGAGGGCTTTTACTTCAGTATAGTCATGTGACTTCTAAAGTGGGCATTGACGAAACACGTATCTGATTTTGGTTTTGTAATTATTATGGAGTTGAAAACTTCCTAATGCTTACTGAACACAAAAGTCAAGAAGCAGCAAGAAGAAAAATATTTGCAAGAAAAGAAAAAAGAACGCCCCAAGAAAATTGATAGTGAATGGTGCTGTAGCAGCTTGGGGAGGCCTTTCTGGGCTGCTAGGAAGTCTGAAACCATGTACCACAGCACCAGCAGCAGCACTCCCTCAAGGGGAGCCTAGTAGGCTCTTGGGAAGGCATTTAGGGAGACCTTGTTATCGTGGGACAACAGGTGGCAGCTCCTCAGATCTCACAGCCACTCAAGACCCTCCACTGACAAGATGTGGAGGAAGAACAGCAATACTGATGGTTCTGACACAGTGTAGCCCTCAGGTAATATGTGAGTTTTTAACCAAAAAAAAAAAAAAAAAAGAGGAAAAATAAAATCTTTGATGTAGAAAAAACTTATAGAATGAGAGTATAAAGGAAATATGTTTGTGTAGCTTTGCTATATTTCAAACTTTTATTGAATAAAGAAAAAAATTAATTTGGTGCAGCCTAAGTGCATGGCATTTAGAGTCTTGAGTCATGTCCTTAACCTGTCCCATCACTCGGTGCTCACTGACTCACCCACAGCTCTATGTAGGAAGTGCCTGCAGAAGCACTCTGTATGGTACGTCTCTATACCATACTTTCCTGTGCTTATTCTGCGCTTAAGTGTGTTTAGATTTATAAGTCCCATTTTGTTGTACTTGATGCAGTATATAACTTAGTGACAAACTGTACAGAGTCACAGTCTGCAAACCATAGCCTATCCATAGAGGCCCATATAGGCACACTCTGTGACGTTTGCACAGTGACATCATCTATATGATACATTTATATAGTCTTCAGAAGCCATCTTTATTATTAAATGATATATGAAGTACCTTGCTATGCGATTTGAATATTTTATAGAACATGCTTTTCCTTGTGAAAAAAACAAATCAACAAAAATGTCACCTGTACATTCATGCCTGATAAGTTATCTGCTAAAACTTGAAACAGTAATGTAGTTTATATCATATTACAGTTTAATTGAACAGATTATATGTGATTTATCTAAAATACTTTGCACAGTAAAGCTATTGAAATAATGGTTAAACTTGCCAGATGTGTTAAAAAAGGCCTTAAGCAACTTTTAAAATTAAACTTCTCATCTGTTAATAGAACCTTTGAAGATAGCAGCTGCGTGTGTATAGTTTCTTGACTTTTAGTTTAAGTTTTGCTTCATGAGTTTGAGTCTCAACGACAACCTACTTGATTGCTACAGCAGATTTTATAGCTTCCGTGTGGTTGAGAAAGCCAATGCAAAGACATAAAGTTACTCAGATTGCTGCTGCTGTAGATTTTGTATATGCTGATTAGTAGCCTTCTTGGGAGAGCTTGCCAGGAAATCTACTTGAAAAGCTGGTCAGATGTTCTTTAGGAATTAACACTCTCCTCCAACAGTGTTCTTATATTAGTTCAATGGAAGTCAGTTTGCTTCAAGCCAGTTCCACCAAGGATCAGCTAATAATGCTATGAAGGAAGCTGTCAAGTCAAACAGGAGTCTGTGTTGGTAGAGAAGTTATACTGTATCCATACAGTAGCATTCTGTGCGTCTATTTTAAAAACATTGAGTTGGAGCTAAAGTTGAGATAGAAATTGTTAGCACTCAGGAGGACAAGGTCAAAGCCATGAGTTTGTGGCTAGCCTGGGCTATATAGTGAGATCTTTTTTTTTTTTTTTTGAGACAGGGTTTGTCCCAGAACTAGCTCTTGTAGACCAGGCTGGCCTCGAACTCCCAGAGATCCGCCTGCCTCTGCCTCCCCAGTGCTGGGATTAAAGGCCTGTGCCACCACCGCCAGGCTATAGTGAGATCTTATCTTAAAAAGAAAAGCTAAACCAAACCAAATACTATCACCAGCTCAAACCCAAAACAGTACAAAGATGATTTATAATAGGATCTCACTGGTTATGAGCAATCTGCTTTTACACTAGAAGAAAATTTCTGAGACATTAATAAAGGGTTTACTCCTTAGCTCTCGTGTGAGATTTTTAATGTTCTGTCTTATGCTTTCTGTATAGTTATCATTTTTGTTTTTCAAATAACATATTTTATTTATCTGCTGATAATTTCATATATTTATACAATGTATCTTGAACATATTCTCCCATTATTGTCTTTCTTCAGCTCCCTCTACTGTCCCCTACTACATCTTTCTCACAATTTCATGGCCTCCTTTGTTGTTGTTAGTAACCCTCTGAGCAAAACTCGTGCTTTGTATATGAATATGAGTGTGGCATCATGCATTGGCATATCGACAACCTAGCAGTGACATCCTCAGAGGAGAGTGCCTGCCTCTCTCCCTTACAACCATCCTCCTGCATAGCTCCTCCAGGTTGGGGCCACTTCCTATTTTATGCTTGACTTATGTGTGCAACACCATGTCATGTTTAGAAGTCAGCGTTTCACAGCTCTCTTCCTCATCTCCTAGCTTTTACTCGTCTCTCTGCTCTCTTTTCTGTGATGCTGTCTGAGCCCTGAATTGGGAAGTCAGTATAGTTGGTCAACTACAGCTGAGCAGTCACAGTTGCTTAGCTTGGCATGTTGACCCATTCTGAGTTTCTGTGTTAACCACTCCCCTCTGCAAAAAGAAGCGTCTCTGACCAAAGTTGGAAGCAATTATACAATGAGAATAAATATATAGTTAGAAGGCATCATGACCATTTACTGTAACAACATTAGGTTCTTCTCTAGGGCCTATGATCTCCTTAATCATAGATTTTTGATTCAGACATGCAAGATTTATGTTGTGTTTTTATTTTCCTTCAGTGCTGGTATTTTTAAAAAATTTTTTCTTGATTTCTTCAATGATTGAGTTATTCAGTAGTGTATTGTTTAGTCTTCAGGAGCTTGTTTACTTTCTGTAGTTTCTATTGCTGTTGATAGGTAGTTTTATGTTGCGGTCAGGTAGAATACAGTGGTTCTCCCATCCCCACCCCCAATTTTCCTGTGCTTAATGAGAATTGTTTTTGCCCTTTTTAACATGGCCAGTTTTGGAGATCACATTACTGCAGTGGTGTTGTCTTTACTATATCTCTTCATTCTGTAGAAGGAGCTGCGGGCTGTGTTCCTGCCTCCCTGCTCCCAGCCGCCTGGCTAGCTTATGCCCCGAAATAACAACACACAAACTGTATTCATTTGAACACTGCTTGGCCCATTAGCTCTAGCCCTTACTGGCTAATTCTCATATCCCGATCAACCCTTCTCTAATAATCTGTGTAGCACCAGTCTTACCGGGAAAGATTCAGCATGTCTGACCTGGCAGCTTGCTTCATGGCGTTTGCCCCTGAGAGCTGAGCTATGGCGTCTGTCTGAGGCATCTTACCTCACTTCCTCTTCCTCCCAGCATTCTGTTCTGTTTATTCCACCCACCTATGTTCTAACCTATCAGGGCCAAGCAGTTTCTTTATTAATTAACCAGTGACCTTCCTCCATCACAGTAGAGAATTTCTTAAGGAGAACCAGGAGCAGAGGCAGGAGATGATGACAGCTAGACTCGGGTGCTTGTAGGGGGAAACTGTAGATGGATTTGAGCAATCTGCAGGAGGCAGAATTTACAAGGTATCTAATTAAATGATTGGTGGATTGGCTGGGCAGAATTGATGCCTTTTTATGCCTTGAACAAGCTGATGATGGCACTCTTCACCATCATACAGTAATAAATACATTCAGTGCCGTATAGTTATGGGAAAAGTGAGCTAACTGAACTTTTGTGGCTAAGTTAATTACAATAGCAAGGGTTGAATGCATCCTAAGAATGATGTGTAGGTCTGGGCCCCAAAGCAGAAGAGTTTCTCATTTGGATGTGTTGCTTGTAAGAGCATAAATGTGAAGAGGACTCTGAACTTGTCAGATGATGCGAGAGTTTCTATGCTTGCTCTTTAAACAAAAGCGTGTATGAGGAAATGGTCTCAGAAGGTCCCTGCTCACCACCTGGATTGTACAGTAGCAGCTTCTTTCTGAGCTCGCACAGTTGTGTGTCTGACTTGTCGAGTAGATGTCTAGTGTCTGACCCTTGCTGCTGTTTTTCCTGTAGAAACAGGTCTAAGGGACACTATTCCCTGTAGCCAGTTGTGTAATGTAGAGAGAGCCATGAAGGCTGGTTGGAGAGAGCCCGTCATTGTCTTCCCTAGGTGAAGGGAGGAAAGCATATTTGTCTAGTGGCTGAACAAAGAATTTCCTTGTCAGACATGCAGTTCAGGGTATGGACCTTTTCAGTTACTATCTGTCTCCTTTCTGAACTTGGTAGGCTTTGAAGGTTTGGGATTCTTGTTGTCATTCTGGACTATATTGAATGTGGAATTTGGGGTTAGTGAAGTCTTGCAAAGATTTTTCAGAGGTATGTGCCTGTTGAGTTATAAGAACAACCCTTAGGTTTTGAAATGGCATCACATAGCCAAACATTTTATTACCTAAGGATGTCATGAGAAATAAGGCTGTGAGTTCAGCATACTCTTTCAGGACGTTAGTTTTCCAGCACTGGAACTGGATCCCAGGAAGACAGTTGGGTAGAACTGTGGAAGGAATAAGAAGGTGTTTGTGCAGTGCATGGAGTACACGTAGCTGTTCTCTTTAGGACTGGGCCTCGGGGTTTGCAGGTGAGCTGAGCAGGTGTCAGCAATGCGGTGTGTATACAATATCAACATTCCCACGGCCTGTTCACAGTGAGAAGAGTAGAGTGCTCTAAGTTGTGGTTGAATCTTGTGGCTTGAAAGCTGGAAAGGCAATGTGGCTTTAAGGCGATAGGTAATAATTATTTCTAGCTTTTTTGGAAAATAATGGTAAAACTTTGGAGCTTACAGAGAACCACTCTTGAAGACATTAGACAATGGATGCATGCAGTAAACAAACAAGTCACTCCATTAGTCTGCTAGCCTAAGCACTGTTTCCCTAGCGCTGGTGTCTCCCGACCCAGAACTATGTTCCCCCAACAAGCCAACCTCCATTACATGATGTATGAGACCCTTCATGAGCTAACCGCGGCCACATTTAGCCTCACCTTCCCAGTTTGATGCTGTCACTTGGGCGCCCTAGCATTATGAAATTGTTTATATGAAGTTAAGGCCACTTATCTCAGATTTAGCTTTTAGCTAATACAGTGTAATTCCCTCATCCATACTTTTTGGTGTTCTATATGTTTCTATTTTTGCATTTCTTTATTTTTTATGGTATACAATGTATATATGTTTATTTATTTTGTCTTGAGACAGGACCCCATGTAGTTCAGGTGGGCTCACTATATAGCTGAGGCTGTCCTCGAACCCCTAGTTTTCCTGGAATAGCAAGTGTGATCTACCACGCCTGGGTAGAACACTTGTCTCATCATGAAAGCAGTGTGCTGCTCTTTGTATCAGTGTGACCAAAACACTCGGCAGGAACAGTTGCTGAGAACAGTTTATTTGGGGCCAGGCATCAGGGACTGTAGGTTCATCAGGGCAGAAATACTGCATATAGTGGCGGGGAGCAGGAGAGTCTCATGGCCTCAGATGAGGAAATAGGAAGTAAGCAGGAGCAGGTAAAGTACAATGATCTAAAGTCTACCAAGTGACACAGCCTGCAAAGGAGTGCCCAAACCTGGGAAGCAAAAGTGCTCAAAACAGGAGTCTATTAGGAACATTTTAAATAACATGGGGCTCGTATGTCTAATTCTTATCCCCTTCCTTATCACCTCTCATGTAGGGGAAACTGTGGGGAAGTAACAGAGATTTGGGTGAGAAGAATGTATCATATGTCTTGCCTAAAATCACATTTGTTTAAATTGAAAGACAAAACTACACGTTGCTGATCTAACATCCTTTGGAAGGGATTCAGTTATTTACTGTTGTGTGATCTTTAAAGTGTGCTCGCTGAAGTTCCATTTCCTCCTAACTTATGGAGAGATTACCTTAAGGTGCATTAGCTTTCTTAAAAACTATTCATACTTTTGCTAATGGCTTCTGCAGAAGAAGGTGTTGAAGGGCAAATGTAGAAATACTGGATGTGAATGAAAACATGGAGCCTGTGGGGCTGGGTTTGTGTCTGATAGATCATCTTTGCCATTCTGCTCTTTCCCCAGTGTCTAGTTGGCTTTATTCACTGTGCATACATGCTGGGCAGTCAGTGGGGCCTGGGCAGGAGGTCACCAGTGTGCATCCATGCTTCTGGGCAGGAGGTCACCAGTGTGTATCCATGCTTCTGGGCAGGAGGTCACCAGTGTGCATCCATGCTGCTGGGCAGGAGGTCACCAGTGTGCATCCATGCTGCTGGGCAGGAGGTCACCAGTGTGCATCCATGCTGCTGGGCAGGAGGTCACCAGTGTGCATCCATGCTGCTGGGCAGGAGGTCACCAGTGTGCATCCATGCTTCTGGGCAGGAGGTCACCAGTGTGCATCCATGCTGCTGGGCAGGAGGTCACCAGTGTGCATCCATGCTGCTGGGCAGATAGTGGGGCCTGGGCAGGGGGTCAGGTTGTCAACAATACCCAGATGAGGTTCCAAAATGGTGCCATGAAGTCGGAGATGCTCTTCCTTCTTTGTAGAATTGAACTAACTTTGATTTTAGGGATTTTGAACTAAAATAATGAAGATTTTTATTTATTTTTGAATATTTTTTATAAATATTTATTTATTTATTATGTATACAGTTAGTCAGAAGAGGATACCAGACTTCGTTATAGATGGTTGTGGGCTGTTATGTGGTTTCTGGGAATTGAACTCTGGCAATGCTCTTAACTGCTGAGCCATCTCTCCAGCCCATATTTTTGAATATATTTCAGCAGGATTCATTGCAGGTTTTTTTCCTTTTTATCATGTGTGCTTGTTTTAAGTTGTGTCAGGCTTTTGGACAGTACTCCTCACTATCCCTCTCATCTGACAGTTGTAGGGGGAAGAAGAAGAGGGCGAGAACCCTACTGTCAGTGACACAAACATCTTACCAGTGTATTGTATAAGAAATGGAAGAGGATAGTGTAAGAACCCTACCGTCAGTGACACAAACATCTTTACCAGTGTATTGTATAAGAAATGGAAGAGGATAGTGTAAGAACCCTACCGTCAGTGACACAAACATCTTACCAGTGTATTGTATAAGAAATGGAAGAGGATAGTGTAAGAACCCTACCGTCAGTGACACAAACATCTTACCAGTGTATTGTATAAGAAATGGAAGAGGATGGTGTGTAAGAACCCTACCGTCAGTGACACAAACATCTTTACCAGTGTATTGTATAAGAAATGGAAGAGGATAGTGTAAGAACCCTACCGTCAGTGACACAAACATCTTACCAGTGTATTGTATAAGAAATGTAAGAGGATAGTGTGTAAGAACCCTACCGTCAGTGACACAAACATCTTTACCAGTGTATTGTATAAGAAATGGAAGAGGATGGTGTGTAAGAACCCTACCGTCAGTGACACAAACATCTTTACCAGTGTATTGTATAAGAAATGGAAGAGGATGGTGTGTAAGAACCCTACCGTCAGTGACACAAACATCTTTACTAGTGTATTGTATAAGAAATGGAAGAGGATGGTGTAAGAACCCTACCGTCAGTGACACAAACATCTTTACTAGTGTATTGTATAAGAAATGGAAGAGGATGGTGTAAGAACCCTACCGTCAGTGACACAAACATCTTTACTAGTGTATTGTATAAGAAATGGAAGAGGATGGTGTGTAAGAACCCTACCGTCAGTGACACAAACATCTTTACCAGTGTATTGTATAAGAAATGGAAGAGGATGGTGTAAGAACCCTACCGTCAGTGACACAAACATCTTTACTAGTGTATTGTATAAGAAATGGAAGAGGATAGTGTAAGAACCCTACCGTCAGTGACACAAACATCTTACCAGTGTATTGTATAAGAAATGGAAGAGGATGGTGTAAGAACCCTACCGTCAGTGACACAAACATCTTACCAGTGTATTGTATAAGAAATGGAAGAGGATAGTGTTTAAGAACCCTACCGTCAGTGACACAAACATCTTTACCAGTGTATTGTATAAGAAATGTAAGAGGATAGTGTTTAAGAGGTGAGGGTAAGAGCTCAGCAGAGGGAGAGAGCAGGGTTCACTTCGGATAGACACTTGGGTTTTAGAGGAAGAACCTAACTTTGAGTTGCATTGACTTTTTGTTAAGTTTGAGACATGTAAGGTTTTAAGGCAAAGTTTGCTACCAAGAAAATGAGAGTGCCAAGAAATAAGATTCATCCAGGTTCTCTCTACAGCCGCCTTTCATTCTCACAGAAAAGATAAGGCTGTGGGCAAAGCTGCTGCAACCAAACACCAACAAAAGTTACTTTCTTTAGAGTCCTAGAGGCGGGGAGTAGAAAATCAATGAGCCAACAGTTCAGGCCTATGTGGGGCTGTATTCTGCAACTTTCTCATGTCACAGTGACTAGGGCAGCAACACAGGCTATCTACCATACGACCATCTGATGCTGATGCTTTCTGTAGCCCCGTCCATCTTTATTTAATCCTGATGTTTTCTGTAGCCCCTCCATAGATGCCTCACACCAGGGGCTGGGGCTTCCGCATGCGGATTAGGGGAGGGTGAAACTCAGTTTCTAGTACCATCAGGATGTTTTAGTGGCTGTCAGATGTCTCAGGAGGTTAGCCTTCACTGGTAATATCTGGAGAGGACAGTCACAGCAAACTTGAAGGCAGTATTGTTTGTATAGTGAATTCTAGGTCCTGTAATGTTACACAGTATAGACAGAGACTGCTTGTTCATTTCCTAGCCTCTCAGACCTGAATAATCACACAGAAACTATATTAATTTCAACACTTTTGCCAATAGCTCATGCATATTTCTAGATAACTCTTACATCTTAAATTACCCCATTTTTATTCATCTGTGAATCATGAGACTGTGGCCTACTGGGAAGGTTCTGGCTGGCAGCTGGCATCTTTCTCCTTCGGTAGCTACATGGCATCTTGCTGACTCTGACTACTCTCTTTCTATATCTCTGTCTGGGTTTCTTACCTGGCTCTATCCTGCCCCGCCATAGGCCCAAAGTGGCTTCTTTATCAACCAATATTCACAGCATACAGATGGGAATCCCACATCAACACAGAGGATCCTGTCTGAACAAATCAAAACAAAACCCCTTCAAACAAAACAACAATCTCCCCCTCAAGAGATACCTTTCCGACACCACAGCCTTAGGACAGCCTCTCCCAGATTATCCTCTGTGGCTTCCTGTTCCCCAGCCCCCTCTTCCAGGTGCCCTTTCATGGTCTTGTTGTCACTTCAGTTTTATCATGAGCTTTTCCTTCTTGTAGATGGAGGCCACGTGGCTTTGCACGGCCAGAGTTAATGCAGATCTTACGTAATTCCCTGGATGACTCCTTTAAACGCCTTATTGTTCCTCTCCTCTGTAGAGAGTTCAGGTATGTATCCTGTTTAATTTTGTGTACTGTTTATTTACCATTAGGGGTGGGTCTTCATAGAGTGTGGAGTAAATGTTGGTTGAGTATGAACTAAGCCAAAGAACTTAGTCAAACAAGGTCTTCAGTGTGAGCCTTGGTTCTAATCTCTAGGTCCCTTCTTATGCATAGATCTCACACCGCCTTCTTCATCGCAAGACTCTTTTTTAGTCAGGAACACCAAGTCCACCCTTCCAATTCTGCATTGCCAATGTTGCAGTTTGGCAACCAAACCAAACATGATTTTATTGATTAGAGATCTGGCTTGGGAAAAACAAACTGAGAAGTTAATGGAGAGGTTACTTGGAATCATTTTTCTGACGGTCATAGAGCCAAAGAACGCATAAGGAACTTGTGAAAGGCGAGATGATCTTACTGCTGTGAGGAGTGAAAGCAATTATGTGTGTTCATCTCCCAGTGGGAATTGTCTAGGTGAGCAATGACAAGCACTGAGAAGGTGATTGAAGGAAACCCAGGGGGCTCATGGGAGTCCTGGGAGGTGCAGAATTGCTGTTAGCTGAGAAGATGGAAGAGTCTCACTTTCTCTCTTGATTTTTTTATAGCTGTTGTCTTGGTAGTTAAGTCCAGACTGCGTGGTTTCATGCAGTCTTCATGTGAACTGTAGATCAGTGCATCCTCATCCTCACCTTTAAAAAAAAAATAATTTAAGTAGCACTTTTTTTCCATTTATTTTGCATACCGATCACTACCCCCCTCTCCTCCCCTCATCCCCATGTAGTGTCCTATCTGTCCCCAGTCTCTCCCCCTCCACCTGCCCCTCCCCTTTTATTCCTCCTCCCTCTGCATTCAGGAAGGGGCAAGCCTCCCATGGGTTTGAACAAAGCATGGCACATCAGGTTGATGCAGGATCAAGCTCCTCCCTTTGCATCAGGGCTCGGCAAGGTAATCCAGCATCTTTACTTTCCTTGAAGCTTCAGCCAAGCTCCTTGGGAATGGTGGTATTGCAGTTGTCCGGTCAGCTCACTGGGATTTCTAGCCGACTGATAGGTTTCTGTTCCCCCCTTGGTACGTTTGGTCTTTGAGTTCAGATTATCCAGAGTAGGGAATGAACATTATAAAGATGAGGCTCCACTGTTTAGTTTGCTTTATCCTTTATCCTAGGTGGCCCCTAAAGATACTGTTCTGTTTGGAACTCTGCATCATCTGTGTGATGTAATGTCTCTTCCTTTCCTTGCTATGGCATAAACTTTAAAGGATCTGTTCTTTTACTTATCCAGTTATTTATTTATTTTTTGTATGTGTGTCTGTGTGAGTTGTATATACATGGTACACATGATGGTGCTTGTGTGCAGTGGCAGGAAGAAGGGGGTAGGTGTCCTATGACCAGCACATGCTACTTTGAGGTGGAGATCTTTACCTGAACCTGGGGCTTGTGGATGAGCTGGGTTGGAAGTCAACAAGCCTTAGCAATATACTTGGCATTGTAAGACAGTTGGCTTGTTATGTGAGTGCTAGGATCCCAACTCTTGTGTAGCAAGTGTTCTGAACTATTGAACACCATTCATTCTGTTTTGAAGGGGAAAATAATCTTAGGTAAAATTTCAGTGTGGCACTTCTTTTTCTTTTTTTTTCATATTTCATTCAGCATCTGATGGTATTTTGACATTTTGCTTTGAATAATTTGAAGCAGTGTGGTGTGGGATTCTGTAGGACATAGTCCTTTTTTTGATTTGCACTGTGGGTAAGCAAGAGCATGTTCCTCTTCTAATATGCCTGTGGTAGAGCAATATAATTTCTTTCAGTTCCTAGTTAGAGTGTAGACGTTGACCAGAGATGGGTCTCCTTAGAGTAGAGATACTTACCTGAAGAGCAGCTGAGGAGGGAGCATAAAGAGGGCTTTATGTTGCTTTGAAGAAAAATATTTTGTTTCCTTCTATCAGAAGGAATTTATCCTAAAGATAGAAAAGTTGATTCCTCTGGTTCTTGTTTTTTTGTTTTGTTTTTTATTAATATTTTATTTCTGTTCTCTTTCTGTTCTTGGCCATGGTTGCAGGTGCATGCCTTCAGCCAACATGCCTGGCTTTTATGTTGGTGCTGAGGACCTGAGCCCAGACCCTCATGGCTGCTTGGCAGCTGCTTTGCCTAATAAGCCATCTCGCTGCCGCACATTACCACTGAAGAATCCCATCTTGTTACCTCACAGTAGTCTACGTAAAGTCCTCCCTGTAGACCTGTGTCCAGGGTAAACTTGAGGCTCTTTAGAAGAGCCTAGTGACTTGTTGCCAAGGATTTTATTTTGTCTCTTCAGTTACTATGTCTTTGTTATTTCTTTTTCTCTTAGCATGTGAAATCGCTTTATTTTTCTTCAAAGAACTGTGAACCTTCTATGCCATTTTATTTGTATGTGGTGTCTCCACATCCCCACCTTTATGTGTGTAGCTCTCATTCACCTGAGCTGCTCCTGGCATAGGTTCCTACTAAGCTTGGCATCCCCATTATTTTCGTCTGTTCTGTTTATTCTTCTTCTTCTTCCATCATGTAGTGGTCTTCAGGGCAGGCGTGTGGCCCTTCAGTTTTATATCACTTAAACCAATCGTGGTTACTTGCAAAGTCTACCAATCAGTGATTTCACAATAAATGAAGTTCAAAATGAAAACTTGGAAATACTTGTAATGATATTTCTGATCTCTTTTTGTCAAAGTAAAATAAATACAGTGAAATGTTAGAGAAGATGAGAGAAAATCTTTACAAACAAAATGAAGCCAGAGAAACAGACCGTTGCAGTGTGCATCTTTACATGTGTAGTTAATCCCTCCCCACGTAGACGCAAAACCCATGCTTGGAAAATGTCGTTTTCTTGTGGCCAGTGACATTTATTTCTTATTTGATCCAGTAGAGAAGAAATACTTGATAATTATGAATTTCAAGAGATGATGCATTGAGAGCTTCAGGTTTCCAGCTGCCGTTAAGCCCATCATAGGCTTTTTTTTTCATCCAGCAAAGCTTGTTGATAAAATAGAGGCATTGTTACAAGAGGCATGGTTCTGCACTAGCTGTTAGGATCTGTGGCATTGTCACGTGTCTGAACACAAGGGGTGGATGTGGAAAGGAATATAGACAATGACATTGAAACTTGAAGTCAAAATACTGAAGTAAATGATGTGGGTGGAGGCTACCTGTGGCCTTGCCATTCTGTTTTGTGTTTGTATTTTTAATCATCTGATGAGCTTTAATTTGATTTGAAATCTTTCCAGGCTCTTTCTCATGTCTATGCATACATATTTAACTTATGACTTGTATATAACAGCAGCTAGAGAAGATAGGTATTCAGACAGTTTGCTTCAAAGTTATTATCGTGTCATTTTGTTCTGGTTAGCAAAAGTAGACTCAATGTAACTCAGGAATGGGATGGTTCTCCTGAGGGTTAACTGCACAAAACAATTGTGATCTTTTTCTGGAAAGAAAACTTGGATGAATGATAAACTTAAGTAATTTTTTGTCATCTCTCCCCGGTCCCTGCATTTCTAAGAGCCAAACTGACATCAGACGCAGAGAAGCAATCCGTGATGTTGTTTGGACAGAACCTCCGCCAGCTCCTTTTAACAAGTCCAGTTCCAGGCCGCACCTTGATGGGAGTAGATCCTGGGTACAAACATGGATGCAAACTAGCCATCATTTCTCCTACTAGTAAGTTCTTCAGCTTTAAATAGTAGAGTTCCTTGGTTGATCCTAAATTTCACTTCATAGATTTCATGAAGATTTGGACATAATGTTTGTTTTTTGAGGCTTAGAAATTGTTTTCCCTTGGGGCTGTGCTAGTCGGAGTATTTCCCTTATTTCTGGATCAGAACTCTCACACAGAAAGACCAGCATTTATCCTCTTCTCTGTGTGTCGGTGGAGAGAAATAGATTGAGCATTAACTAGGGTCAGACTTGAACTCCTCTTTTCTTTTCTTCTCTTTTTCTTTCTCTTTCTTTTTTCTTTTAGACACAGTTTCATATAGCCCAGGCTAGCCTTGAACTCTAGGTAGCTAAGGAGAATACTAACTCATGATTCTTCTGCCTCTACCTCCTAAGTGTGGTATCACAGACACATGTGCCATCATATCTTACATATGTGGTACTAGGCTTTAAACCCAGGGCATGCTAGGCAAGCATTCTTCCAACTGAGCTATATATGACCCCAGCTTTAGTTGTTACCAACTTTAATTCTTTATGATGTATTCTAAATATGTGTGTGCATAAAAATATATTATCAGACATTTTGCAGCTGTGAATATTCTTTTCCTGTCCCATGTAGTTACCCTTTCTGTAACTTTGCTTTCTGCATTTCTGTGTTCTCATTTGAGAGCATCTTCATATTGTGACACTCTGTAGAAGGAGCTGCGGGCCACTTCCCGCCACCCGGCTTCTGGCTAGCTTTACCCGAAATAATTACATGGAAACTGTATTCTTTTAAACACTGCTTGGCCCATTAGCTCTAGCCTCTTATTGGCTAACTCTTACATCTTGATTAACCCATTTCTATTAATGTGTGTAATACCACGAGGTGGTGGCTTACCAGGAGGAGTCTAGCCTGCATCCATCTCGGAGAGGAGAACTATGGCGTCTGCCTGAATCTGCTTCTTTCTCCCAGCATTCTGTTCCGTCTACTCTGCCTACCTATGTTCTGACCTATCAGGCCAAGCAGTTTTCTTTATTAATTAACCAATGAGAGTAACACATAGACAGATGACCCTCCTCCATCACAGCAAACTAACTTTCTTTTCTGTTTGCCCAAGTCCCTTAGAAAAGCCAGCTGTCGCCCAGGGCGGAGACTGGATCTGGTGGTTTCTGGAACAGGTTTCTTGGTTACTTGCTCTTCTTTAACCAGCGTCCTTTGCATTCTGTGTGACATACTCGGTTTAGATCAGGTTCCAGCTGTTTGTTTTGTTTCATTTTTCCACTCTGGTACTTCCTCTTCTCTTAGCTTCTGGAATCAGGATGTTAGTGGGTCTGCACCAGTGTGGGCTCCTTCTCTGACTCTTGTGCTCTCCAGGATGGCATCGCCTCCTTGGGCCGTTATACTCTGTTGCTCTCTTCTGCTTTCCCTCAGATCCTTCTCGTAGAGGTCTTTTAGCTGTGCTGGTCATTCTGACCTGCTTCTTTTGGTTTTGTGGGGATTGTTTGTTACCTTTGTTAAAAGTACAGCCATGGGCTTTTGCTTTTTGCTTTCCTATTATTTCCTATTATGCTATTAATTTTCCACACATATGGGACGGGTTGATAATCTCAGTGTTGTTCCTGTACCCACTGAGGTGCTTGTCCGGTAGTGTACCACTGCGATAAATTATAGTATTTAGATGTTTTCCTTACTTTATTTTTGAAACAAGGCTTCACTCTGTAGCCCAGGCTAGCCTTAAACTCACTACGCAGTCCCAGATGAACTCTTCCTGTTTTAACTTTCGAGTACTGGAATTCTGGGCCCAGCTAGGTATTTTGTTTTGTTTTGAGAACGTCAGATTACACTTTTTTTAAAAAGATAACTTCAGCTTGTCCATGCTACCTTCTTCTGGACCTATTGGTAGATGAATTTTCAGTATTGTGGTTAGTTGTTCTTAGAATTAGAATTTGAAACCCAGTGTTTTCTCGGTGTGTGTTGATAAAGTTCTTGCTCCGAGTCTTATTTCTTTTTAAACTGTTGCAGCTGTGGTTATGTAGCTTCTTTATTTGTAATATATTTGTATTTTCATTTTCCTTATTGATACTGTTGGAAGCATTTTTTTATTATAAATATTTTATTTTAAATTTCATTGATCTTTTCTGTTATACTTCCTTCTTCCCCATTTTTTTCCCCATTAACTATTTTTGGTGAGGGTAGCTGGCTTGGAGCTTGAGGCAGTCTCCCTAGTCCAGCCTGCTTGGTGTTGGATTGTATCAAATCTTTTTTTTTAATTATTTATTTTGTGTGCCTTTTACATCTGTATCTTTTCTCTCTCACTTTTTAAATACTGTATCACTCATTTCTTACCCTCTACTTTCTCAGGGATTATCCTGTGTTATTATCCCCATGATTATCCCCATGGTGTTAGTGATCACCCTGAAACTTTATCTCAACTAAAAATTTTATTTAAAAATAAAATACTTGGTGTATAATGCAAGCTAGAAAAATCCCAAAGTTCTTAACTATATGCCTCAAAGAAATAGACCGAATAAATAGGTTTACATATCGACTACCGAGAAGGAAGACCAGTGTGACCCAGCTGATCTGTAGCAGCTGTCCAGCAAGTGTGGGCTTTAGCTGCGGTGTGTTGGGTCTCCTCTAGGTTTCCTAACACACTATTCAACCTACTAATGGTTTTGTGTGGAAAAGTGGAGTTATTTTACTTTGAAAGGAACAGCTTTTTCTGAATCCGTAAGGAGAGCCTGATCTAGTGACTATGAAAGATTCAGACTGCATTGTAGTGATCTTTTTTACGTTTTAATTTGTGTAGGTGTGTGTATGTACATTTGTTCATGGAGGTCAGAGGTCAGCTTGAGGTAATCATTTCTCTTCTTCCACTGTGTGGATTCCAGGATCCAACTGAGGGTGTCAGGCTTGGTGGCAAGCATACTTCCCTTCTGAGACATCTCACCGACCCTCATTTTAAAAGATAGGCCAGTTCGGTTTTCAGCTGGGACTTGCTTAATAGAAACAGTAGTGAGTTCGAGTTTGCAGATGTCTTTTTACAACCCTCCCACCCTCCTTTTAAGGTCAGATTCTTCATACTGATGTGGTTTATTTGCACTGTGGACAAGGCTTCCGAGAGGCAGAGAAGATCAAGAGGCTTTTGCTGGACTTCAAGTAAGAAAATAGCTCAACCATCTTAGGTACCTTTGAAACTCCTAATCTGGAGTGTGGAATTAAGAGAAATAACTGGGGAGAAAGAAATAACCTCATGCACAATGCTGGGCCCATTGTTCAAGAGCTCATACATGGAGACAATAGAGAACTACTTTTCTTTACTCTGCCCTCTTTCAAGTAGAGGTGGTGATGTGGGTACCTGGGAAATCCTTCTACACCTTCTTCCCTCCCTTTCTCTCCTGAAGAAGGGATATTGTATTAGTTAGGAACTTCAGAAATTAGCATTGTATGATTTAGTTGTATGTCTTTATTATGATTTGGAATGAGCATGAGTTTACTTATGTTTATTTTGGCTTGATGTATACGAGAAAAACACCTGTCTTTTCTTAAGATGACAGTAAACTGTTTCTCCTTGCCCCCTCCCCTTCCCAAACGCAATGTTTTAGTCTAGAGCAGTGTAGAGGTCTCATGGTCGTTTGAGAGTTAGAGTTGTGTCTAACACTGCATTCCATGTGCTTTCCCTGGTTGACTTCAGAGTATGCCTGTCCTCACTCAGGTTCTCGTTCTGTTTCTTCCTTGAAGCTGCAGCACAGTGGTGATTGGAAATGGAACTGCCTGCCGGGAGACCGAAGCGTACTTTGCCGACCTGATAACGAGAAATTTCTTTGCACCGCTGGATGTCGTTTACTGGTGAGGACAGAAGGGAGACTCGCCTTCTTGGAGGGCCTAGGATCTTCTCAGGAGCCTTTTGTGATGCCTTTTCTTCCCTTTTTGAAAACATGTGTCTTGTTGCCTCCCAACTGTCTCTTGCTGTTAATAGGAATGTTGCAGGAATTACTGGAGCAGGACAGGGCCCTGGGAGCTCTCAGAGCAGCAGCCCATCAGAGGTCAGTTTACTCCATGGAGTCCCGGACTCTACTTGATTTGAGGACTCTAGTTAAGTGTTAGCTAAGTATGGTGGAACACCAGATTAGCAACCACTGACTGGATAGCTTACCCCTTTTCTGCCAGAATAGCAAGCCTATGAGCCACTGGCCCCTGGAACTGAGAGCCACGATAACTTGCGAGTGTTTCTGATGTGCCATTCCATTCTCTCTTCCTGAAGAGTTCCCATCTCAATAGGCAGACAGTTGCTGTGAATTGTGCTCCGGCTTCCTAGGCCTGCCCCAGCATTTCAGAGTAATTCTTTTTTCATTTTTCAATGTTTTTCTTCTTTCTCTCTGGGTTTCACATAACTGAGTCTACCCTTGCGGTAGATAGGAAGTTCTAAGGGTTCAGTTAGGGAGAGAGAAGTATAGTGGTGGGCACTGACGTAGACATGCTTTAGGGAGCATCTAATTCTGCTTAGTGAGAAGCCCAATAGCACAACAGCTGAACAGGGTACAGGCAGGATCAGCAGAGCAAATAAAGCAAACCTCCTGCAGAAAGAATTCTAGGATTCACTTAAGAAAGGCTGAATGGAGGGGCTAGTAACTCGTGTGTCGAGAGTGCAGTCAAAATAAGCCAGGAAGTAAACTCAGGGTAAGCAAACAGGGATGGAAGACGGTCAGGGAAAACCAGTGTGCCTTGGGGATGTAGTTCAGGAAAGAAGCAAATTGAAAAGTCACCTTGATTCTTCTCCCTCTGCCACTCTTAAGTTAGCTTGGGCATCCTGCATGTCTGTCTTCCCTATTCTAAAAACTGCAAAGGGGACCACGACTTTTGAGAAGCTAAGTGAATCCCCTGGATGTAGCTGATGATGTTTATTACAGCCAATTTCATTCTCATCTGTTCATCTTAATTTGATGTAAATATCTCAGGAATAGCGTAAGTGATTTTTGAGCATTTGGGGTTTTATAGCCTTAATATTTTTCAAAGATAGATATTGTTTTGGGGAATAAAATTATGATATGGTTAGAGTTGTATAATTGAATCATGGAATAACTGGAGCAAATGTTTAATATCTGCTGTCTTGCATTTTAATCTCCAGTTGGCAAGCTTTAGGCTAAAGATTGCTTTAAATCACAGCATTGTGTATATTTTGGAGCATCATAGATACATGAGGTCACTCCCAGCCTGGTGTCTAGAAATGCAGAACAGTTTGTGCTGTTATTTGACTTGGTGTTTATGTTTCTGTACTGAAAGCTTTACTGTTCACGTGGATGTTAGCAGGCAAATCTTAAAAAGAAGAAATAGTTTTGCCTTCGAATGAACACTTTTATTAGCAAGAATTGGAATGGATTGAGAAAGTACAATTTGTGATGAAAGGCTGCAAAGAGAGAGGTGCTGTGCTGAGGTCTGGGAGTGTGGTTTGGAAGTGAGGGGCAGAAGTGGCCAGAGCCTACTAGGAAGGAAGCCTTGGTGGTGGACACCTGGGAAACACTCACTGAAGCTCACTCCCCTTTCCAATCCCAGTGGGTTAAAACTGTTAGCAGTAAAAAAAAAAACGTAATTTAAGGAATAATTATTTTTTTGCTTGAGGTAAGTTGATGTTCCTCTCAGAAATCTTTATAAGGAATTGGATGAGCCTTAAAAGGTTAAGTCATTTGGGGAGTAAATAAAAGACTTGAAGATGAAAAAGTCAACCCTTTTAAAATAAAGAAATTAAAAATACATGTTACTACAGACTAGCTAGAAAATGTGGCTATGTGGTAGGATTTTCAATCCATTGCCTAAAATGAAATTTATGCCTTAGATTATATTTCTAATATTTTGTGATTTATAATATGTTGTGAAAAGGAGTCCCCACTGTTTGTTTCATGTGCTTTTCCTTAGTATGTTGTCATCTTTCCATGCCAGTCACTGTGCCCCACAGCATCTAAACATCACTACAGGTGCACTTTTGTGTGACTATACCCAGTTTTAGTCATTCCTTGCTTGACAGCTGAGATTTTTCTAATTATAATACTTTTAAATGAAGCTAAATCAAGTATTTTATGCTCTGATCTTTGCACTTACCTTTATTTCTTTGGAATACATTCTAGTAATGGAATACAGATTTTTAAAATGAATTCATCCTTAAGATACTTTCATATATTTGCAGTTTATACTGAGTACATTCTAGCACTGGAGCGAAGCTCTGAGGAAGCTCCTCACCATTGTTCCTGACTGAGGAATGCTGGGATGGCAGAGCCAGTGTGCTAGGTCTTCTCTGTACAGCGGTTCTCCCTCTCTGCTGACAGCACACCATGGGGCACTTTAACTATTAGATCTAATTGGAAGAAAATAAAGCTTTTTTTTAATTGTGAAATTTATCGCATTGTGCCATTGCTCTCAGATTTGAGGCTTTTTCACACACTTTTTTTTATTGCCTCTGCTTATCCATCTAGCCCATGTAACTGGAGTTAAAGTATTTTCTTAAGACAAACCTCTCTGCAGACACAAATAATCCCAATCAGACTGAATCAGACCGAATTAAATGACACCCGTTTAACAGGTGACCTTATTCCTAGGTGGCCCCAGGAAAACAGGGGAGAAAGTGAAGGGGAGACCAAGCGAAATCCAGAGACCACGTGTTCATTCTCTGAGGGGGCAGTTTAAATAGTCTGTGGTCTTGACCTTCCCTGGGGAGGGGTCACCGTTGGGCGGGCTTTCTCAGAGGTGGAATTTGAACTGAGGCAATTCCCAGGGGAGGGAGCTTATGACAGGAGCTGAGGTGAAGCCCCTCAACCAAACAACTGGTGTTTTGAATTTTGTTTGAATTATTAAATCTTACTTAAGTTTTAAAGATGTACTTTCTTTAAAAACATTAATTTACGTGTACCTCTGTGTTTATGTGTCATGTGTGTGATGGTACCCAGAGAGGCCAGAGGAGGGTGTCGGTCCTCGAGACGGCTCGGTGGGTAAAGGTACTTGCTGCCCACCCTGGCAATGAGTTTGATCTTCAGGCCCCACAGAGTAGAAAGAAAGATGCAAGTCCTGCAGTTTGTCCTCTGACTTCCACGTGTGCATCGAGGTATAAATGTACATATATACACATACACACACAACACATTGTTAGGAATTTTTCCTAACTCGAGCTCTCTGCCGACACAAAATCCAATCAAGCCAAATCAAAACAATCCAAATTAAGAAATATCCAGGTTTAATGGGAGTCCTGCACTCTCGGGTGGCCCCAGGGGGAACCAGAAGGCCACAAATGTGACCACCGGGAGGAAGGAAAAGGGACCACGTGATCCTCTTTTGGGCGTTCACTTAAATACTCTGTGGGAATATTTGGAGTCCAGACCAATACAACTCTCAGGCCTGGGGGCTGGGATAGATGCGAGGGGCTGGGGTCTATGCTCCCAACTTAACACACTTGCCAAAATTAATGTAAGAACAAATTTTTAGAAATTTTTTCCTTTTCTGTTGCTTAATGAAAGTATTAAAATTTATTTTTATGTTTAAGTTCATTATTAGGTATGTTTTATAATATTAATGCTAATTTTGGCTTTTCTTTTTCTTTTTGATAGACTTTTGGAAATAGCAAAACAGTTTAATTTTGATGAACTTCAGAAGTTCAATCTATCAATTATTAAAAATTTGCTTTTCAAGATAAAGTATCTTTGTGTAGCCCTGGCTGTCCTGGAACTCACTCCATAGACCAGTCTGGCCTCAAACTCACAGAGATCCACTTTTCTCTGCCTCCCAAGTGTTGGTATTAAAGGCGTGAGCCACCACCCCTAGGCTGAAGTTTTATAGTTTTAATAATGTTCATTTAATCTGTCATTTAGTGCTCAAAGAATTGATACTTAATTTCTAATTTTATTTCTGTGTTTCATTTCTAATGGTCTATTTTTCTCACACCTGTTTGATGTTGCTTACAGGCTTTAGTTCTTCATGAACACGTATGTTCCTGGACTTGCCTTGTCTCCTTAGTCGTGGTAACCATGGTGTTTCCTGTCTGTGTGAGGACAAATCAGTCTCTGCCATCTGTCCTCACTGCTGGTTCTTCGTGCTCTTCTTTCCTCTGCTGATAAGTTTCTACTGCAAATTCCAGTTTTTAGTGGCCTCTTCTATGGGAATCCACCGAGAGGCCTGGATTGATTGTGCCTGTTTTCAAAGATTTGCATTTGCTTCTGTAGACAATACTAGTTGAGATCAGCTTGAGGGGTTTTGTTTGTTTGTTTTTCTGACCACCCAGGTGGTGTGAATTTAACCTGCCAACTGGAGAACTGACTTAGGGCTCTGTATCCTCATCAGTGACATCTGTGACATTCATTGTGGTCTCCAGGGTGCAGGATGTCGTGAATTAATTTCTATTTTACATTTTACCAAGGGCTTAACCCTTTTGGGTCTCAGTTTTCTAGGGGGTGAAATCTCTAGTTAATACCTTTGGTAGACCCAGATTTTGTAGCTGTTTTTGGGGGTTTGTGAAACTCCGTGAAGCAGTGAAGCTAGAACATCAAATTCACTCAGCTCGGCACCTGTTCTCAGCCACAGAGTTCAGAAATGGAGCTTGCTGCATGTACTTCATCTCTTTAGTTTGAGTCTTTCTTTCATGCTGACTCAGAGAGGGAGTGTGATCCTAGCTAGTCTTACTAATAAAAACCCAGAGTCAGATATTAGGGGGTGAAAGCTGAAAGATCAACGAAGCAGAATAGCCAGCCACTAGAGTTCCTGCCTCTATGAATTCCACCAATTGAAAGGGGCCGAGCTCCTGTCTCCTCCTGCCTTATATTCCTTTCTCTGCCCAGGCATATCACTTCCTATCTCCTATCTATATAGACCTCCAGACCTCTATGATTAACTAATGACTTGCTTCACCCTCTGATCTTCAGGCAAGCCTTGTTAGAGCACAAACAAAATAATCACCACA
Organism: Microtus pennsylvanicus; assembly: GCF_037038515.1. Classification (NCBI taxonomy): domain Eukaryota; kingdom Metazoa; phylum Chordata; class Mammalia; order Rodentia; family Cricetidae; genus Microtus; species Microtus pennsylvanicus. Next base: position 33,850,527 of record NC_134599.1, on the reverse strand, counting down.
CATAGATGTCTTATAGATAGTGTATTTTATTTATGACTTTTAGTTGTCAGTAACAATTAGCTTAGGTGGGTAGTTTTTCATATTGCTCATAAAGAAAAGTCATGTGATTTTTCTTCCTTTGGGATTAATTTTTTTGAGTTTTAGGCATCAAAGAAACAAATCGGATCATAGAAAATTTGAGGATTAACACTTTTAACCATCTTAGTTTACGTTTTATAGAATTACTTGTTTCTTCAGGTTATAACTACCTATGGAAATAGGTACATGGCATAGCTTTTGTTCCCTGGAAATTTAATTTTTTCATAATTATGTTCAAAGAGAAGTTTTTATTATTAAACTCAGAAAATACAAAGGAAAGTGAAACTGTTTTGTAATCTACTACTCAGAGATTGGCATTCATATTCTAATAGACTTCTTTAGCTGTTTTATTTGTATATTTGTTTGTGCTGGAGGTAATTCTGCATCTGAATTTGAATTTAATCAGCTAGACTCAAAAGGAGTGGGGAGGGAGCCTTTCCCTCAGATCCCAACCCATTATTTAACCTATTTGAATGCATTCAGGGTAATCCCCAGCTGAATAATGGACAAATATCAGAGCTTTTTTAGTCTCTCTCAGTTATTAGAACCGCGCCTTTTCAGCACCTGAAGGGTGTCTCTACCACAGTCACCAGGGCTCTGTGGTTGATGAGTTAGTTCTGTAACAGGCCTGCTTCCCTCCAGAAAACACTAATGTAGGAACTGGAGGTTGTCATGGTGGGCCTTACCACTTTTTTTTTGGGTGCTTTTTTCCCCCAGTCTCAGTAGCTTGATCTCTCTAAGCAAAGGTCTCAGAGTTATAGTGATAGGAAAATAAAAATGTGTTTAGGAAGTGGGGGTGGTGGTAATCTGGAGCTCAGACCCTCTGGGTGGATCAAACGTAATCACCAGTCTTTCACGAGATATTTTCAAGAATTTTTCTCTGTGCTTGTTTGATTCCCCCACTTGGAAGCTGTGATGTCTTCTCCATAGGGCCAATTGTGACTCATTTATGGATCGGGCTTTCTACCACTTTTAGAGGATCGTTTTGCATCTCATTACTCTTAGACAGAATTTCTTTAAAGCAAACATGCGTACTTTTCCATTCATGCCCATTTTATCTTACCGTTCTTGCCTCCTCTCAAAGGAGGGCCCACGACATCTGAGCACAGCTCTGCTTCTCTTTTGAGTCCCTTTCTCATCAGCTAGTGCTTGCAATAATTCTTTTTCTTCCTCATCTCGCCCTCCGTGCCATATTTTTCTTCCTTTGTTCTTGGAGTGGTCAGCTTCTCCAAAGCGTGTTTATAAGGGTGTCCATAGTCCAGGGAACATAGATGAAGCTCCAATAGTGTCTACATGAAGACCTCTAGCATGGTATGCATTGAATGCCCTTCGCCTTGAGGTATTGCTGCAATAAAAGCTCCAGCATTTCTTCAACCTTCCTAAAGACAGTGTCTCTCCCTAACACCCAGACACAGTCATTTTTAGGACAAATGTTTGTAGCTTTTATCCTAACAAGCACACAGTGGATGCTTTTTTCATGCAATCAGGACATGTGGCTCAGCACTAGGACTCAAAGGCACCATTCTGTATGCTGTGAATGAGATCGGTGAACAGCACAAAGCAACTTCCGTCCAGAACAGTGATTCTCATCCTATGTGTCATGTCCCCTTTAGGGTCACATATCATATATTTACATTATGGTTCATAGCATAGAAAATTACAGTTATGAAGTAGCAATGAAATAATTTTGTTGTTGGGGGTCACATGAGGAATACATCATTAGGAAGGTTGAAAACCACTGATCTAGATGTTTGTTTGTTTTTTTAGTGGGGAAAACTTACATATAAATATGCATGAATTTACATATGGTACATGAATTAGTGATACACTATACATGGAGAGTTAAAAGCAAAGGAAGAGTATAGAGAGGGGCAAGAAGTACAGGTTTCAGGTGGAGCAGATGCTCTCTTCATCTTAAGAAAGTCACCCAAGCTGAAGGAAGGGGTGTGTGAATTTATCAGTGTTCTTATTAGGCCATATTATATGAGCCATGTTTTTCATAATGTAGATTGCAGTCCATTGGTGAAAGCTAAAAACATTTTAGTTGAAATAACAGAAAATGTGTGTCTTACACAGCAGGCCAATTATCATCTCATGACTACTTAGCTTGAATGTATGGATTAGACACTGGGTTGTGATATGCAGGGTATTCGTTATCTTTAGTGGCACAATCAGATAAGTTTGAGAGTCCTTCCTATATGAAACCCGGCAACCCTTTAGAAACTTAGAAATCTTGAAGACTGCTACGAGGGAAAGCTGGTGAGCAGCCCTCTTTAATTTGCAGGTGGGTGTTTTTAGAAAGAGAATTTGGTCCTCGCTATGAAAGCAAGCAGGCCAGCAGTTCACAAAGCACACTGTATATGACCCAGACAACTAGCCTGCGCCTGTGCCACCACAAACCACAACCCTTTCCAAGGGTTGCTGGGAATTTAAATTAGTAATAGAATTTTCTCAGTAAGGTCCTCATGTCAGAACACTCCTAAATACTGGTCGGTGACACGTCAGGGTTTATTGTGATTTCATTGCAAAAAAAAAAAAAGGCTTTTGTAGACCAACTGAGATGAACTTTTGGGAGTAGGATTTTATTCAAAAGAGAATATAAAATGGTTATTGTAGAAAATCAAAACTGTTTGGGTGATTGGCTTGAGGAACAAGTCTTATGTCCGTTAAAATGTATCAGGTAATTGCTTTAAACAGTGTATTAAGAATGCTGTATTTTTTTTTGTAAAGAGTTTGAATTTTCTCTGCTTAAACTAAGATTGGAATAAATTTTCTTTTACATTCAAACATTTTCTTTTGACATCTGCTAGCATTTAGTATCTGATTTAGCTCTTATATGTGTAATCATGCTGTTTTATATGCAAATATTCCATCATGTTCTGAATAAACTACATTGGCTTCCAGGGCTTTGCCACTAGGAAGAAAAAAATAGAAACTAAGCGTGAAAACCAATTTATATGTACTGACTGCAGACTTCCTGCCAAGCTTGACTTTTACAGAGACATAAAGCTGAAAAGAAATATAAGTAGCCAAGGATGCGTAAGAGGGAATATAAAAAATTGTTCTCAGAGACTAAAGCTTACGGTCCAAATGCTTTTTCTTTTCTTCTTCTATGTGCTAAGTATAACATAATAGGCTTTTAATAATTACCTTAAGGGAACGAGCGTAATAAATGGATCCCACTGCTTGTAGATAGTTCTGATTGCCATAAGCCTCACCAAAGCAGAATTGTTCACCTCTCCTAAAGATTTGGGAAATAAATGATTTTAGGGCTGAAGATAGGAATGAGAATCACAAAAGGAGACAGGACTGTAATTAAAGTAGGACGAGCTCTCTAAGATAAGGAAGGTTTTGTTTTTTTATTTCATTGTCTTGCGCAGTGAAACATTGCCTGATGTTCTGCGTGGATTTCTGACTAGCATTCTGAAAGCACAGTGTGTTGCGAGGTGTTGTGGAAACTGGAGGAAGACGGCTGTTCTTTGGCTGTTCTGACAGTGACTGTCTTGTCAGACGTGGTGGCTGGAACCTCTGGACACTTCCGATCATAGCCACAGTCTTTGATAGTCTTTCTAGACCCAGTGGGCAAACTAGAGGTGCTGGCTATGTGACTCTCCAAGGAATGTTGATTAATACATGGTATGAGGGCCGTAGTGCCTTGCCTCATACAAGGGACTGGTTATTAGTCAATTTTAGAAGCATGCTTTTCAAATCTGTGGACAGAGATCGGTTAGAGTTAATACCTAAAAAATTTGAAAGGCTTTAGGTTTCAGATACAGTCTTGTTGTGTGAACTATTATTTGAATTAATGACTTTTGAGGTGTTAGGTGTAGAGTGTTTTTTGTTGTTGTTGTTTTTTGTTTGTTTGTTTTTTTGATCAGGTGATTTCTAAGGTTTCTTTGATTTTTGGGTATGGGCAATTCTCTCAAACAACACAAACCATCTGACCTTTCTCCTCTTGCCTTAGTTGAAAGAGATTTACTTTCTAACAAATTTGCTATGCAACTGTATTTAGCTGTGCAACCCCATAATGCTAAGAAGGCAGTACTGTTTTGTGTGAGGAAATGTGGTTGCTCTTACTTCTTTCTCATTAATTACTCCATTTCCTTCTGTGCTTTACATGGGGAGCTTTCTTTGTAATTAGGAAGGACATCCCATGATGTCACTCTGTATCGTAGGCCGGGCTCACACTTGTGATCCTCTTTCTGTAGCTTCCTAATACTGAGATCACAGGCACACACTGCTGTGCCTGGCATGAATTAGTCTTAGAACTTGTGATGGCCTCAGTTGTTTTAAGGATCTCAACATGGTCCTTATAAGTCACGACAAATTAGGGTGATGTGGTGTATCAATTCTGAACTTGATTTTGTTCCCTTTGACATCTCAGTATTCTCTCCATTCCCACACTTGCCATAAATACTGGACTCTTCTTAATAAGGTTTCTTGTTGAAATATTTGTGCTAGTCAGTCAATTTAAAAATAAATTTATTTTCCTTTTGTTGAAAGGCCAGGATGCTTTTAAACATACGTAACTAAATAGACTGCTTCAGCAAGGTGGAGTGGGAAAGGAGGCATGAGGAATAAATAATAACTGGGAGAGTTTTTCAAAATAATACTTAGATTTGAATTCAGTTTGACAGGTTTTGATCAAAATAAAATGTGCTTTATCAGTTTTGTAACCCCTGTGTTTTTGTGTCGTAGAGTCCAATTTAAGTATCTGCAGGAGTTACTTCAGCCCACCCTTAATTTCATCCTTCTTGTAGATCTTTGTTTATTGACTTAGATTAGAACTGGCCTAGAGCCCAGTGATGGTCACTTTGCATCTTAAGGTTTTTGGTTACAAATCTGCTTTTGTTGCCAGTTCCAATATAGATTCTTGATTGTTTTTGTTAGTTTTATTGTAAGTTCTTGCCAAAGACACAGTGTAGTCTAACTGAAACAGATGTTCTGTTTAGACAAATGTACATGCTGTAACCGAATGTAGATGTCAGGTAAACAGCAAAGTGTCCAACATTACTGTACTAAGTGATGAACTTTGGAGCTTTGTTCTGATAGCCGTTAGGTTAGAGAAGAAATAGTGCTTATTTTCAACAATTAATTTATATTTTTCTGTGCAGTTTTCAGTTTGCATCCATAATTTTACATTTTTGTAAACTGACATTTTACTGTGGTTTTAAGAAATAGCAAATAATTCATTTCATGTCTATAGTCAGTTATTTTTTAAAGTACATATATCAGATAAGTGCTAGTTTCTGCTTTCTACTTTCACCTAACATTCTGGAGATGTTAGTAGAATATAAAAGAATAGTTTTAAAGACTCTAATGTTTGTAAATAGGGGAGTGAAATTAATACCTTTCCCTTGATGATATTCTTTGCAGTGTTGGGCACCATACTGTAAGACATGGAGAAGCCTGTCTTTCAGCCATTTCATAGCGTCCAGAGTGGTCTGTGCTGGACTGTGTTAGAGGGAACACAGGCAGGCAGAACTGTGAGACAGATACACTAAGTGGCTTTCGCTCTATTTGCTCATAGCTCCTCTGCGAATTCTCGGTGAGGGTCGGTGGTACATAATGGAACCGTTTCTACTCTGGGATAAGCGCTCAGCCTGCTCTACTCATGTTGTATTCTTTCCCGTGACATTGGACGCCTTGTAGTTTCCTGTCACTTTTGAAAAAGAAATGTTTCATTGTTTATTTAGAAGCATGGAAGTTGTTTCTTCCTGCTCCTGTCTCTCGCTGCAGTCTGTGTTAGCATCATTCAGGAGTGCAGAGATCCTTTGCTCAGATCCCTTCCACTTCGCTGCAGGACTTGGAGATTCAGGGAGCAGAAACACAGAGTTGAAAATAGGAGCTCTTGAATCCACCTTATTTATGGTTTTTGGTATGATATGGTCGGTTTTGATTCTAATGTGTTTTACGTGGCTAAGTCTTTGTATTAAGTACTCCTAACAGTGAAATGCCACTTTTAAATTCCCCACATCCGCACATTTCTAAGGTTACACCCAACTTAATTCCCATTCCTTTTCTGCTTCATAGCACTTCCATATTGAAGGAACCTGAACATTTGGGTTCACATTATGATAATGAGGTTTCCGGGACTTGGGGGATTAAAGGTGTCGCAGGTCTGGTTGCAGAAGAAAGTTCAGAAGCACTTGTAAAGCCCGCCTGATTGGTGGGTCGAGGTGCTTTTATTTATTCACTACTCATGCAGCGTTAATCCGCATTTCATCAGGTACCTTCAGTGCTGAAATTCTAGACGGCAGTGACCTTGGGTCTTGATTTACTTCGGCTCCGTTTTCTTTATTAATGTGCCATGAAAGAGGTACATGAAAGATAGCCAACATCAAAGCTCCTTTTAAAGTCAAATGGTTGATAGGAATTCCCTGGTATTTAACATTGTCTGTCAAATGTTTCAGCTACTTTGCATCCTTTTACAAGCTATTGCTTGCTGCACTAAAAGACATTTAAAGCAGTTGTTTCAAGTGTTCATGGGATGAGGTGGGGGTGGGATGGTAGGGGTGGTGGTGATGGAACAATACTGAGCCAGAGAGGAGAGTCAGTGAGAGGCTAAGAGCATGATCTTCCAGCTGTGCTTCTCCCAGTCTGATTTTGTTTTCCACTGTGTGAGGGTTTTCAGATCAGAACGTTGCTATGATTCAATGGAGCAAGCATGTACCTTGGTTATCAGAAGGTTGAAAAGGGTGGCCAAAGAAAATCCTCAGACTTCTGTGACAAAATAAATAAGAGGCAATGTTAGTATCTTTTCCAGAGATTGTTGGAACAGTTACTTCCAAGCCTGTTTATTCTTGACTGCTTCATGGGAAGCAGAGGCTGAAGAAAGGACAAAGGAAGTGGGATCCAGAGAAGGTTGGTCATGTGTGTTATAAGCTCTAGTTCCCATAGATGCATCTTTTGGAGGCTGGGGTCCCTTGGGGGCCAGATGTCTGTGGGTAGAACTTCTTGTAGTTAGGTAAGACTCTCATCAGTTCCCAGGATTTATACCTGTACTCGTTACCCTAGGCTTTCCTCATCCAAATAGTAGAAAATAGAAATTTGAGAAAGTGAAGCTTATTTGCCTTCAAAGTTTTATTTTGAACATACCAACATAACACTGACTTGTAAAAGGCTGGCTTTTATAATCTATTTCAATAAGATGTCTTGTTAACAGTGTGCATTAATGTGTATTTGTATGTAAGCAAAATGCTATAAAATTGGCATGTGTATATACAATATATAGTTTTAAAAGATTTATTGTATGTGCCTTATGAGTATATGTGTACATACACACACATACCATGTGCATGCAGGTACCTGAGAAGACTTGAAGAAGGTATCAGACCCCTTGGAAGTGGAGTTACAAGGGGTTGTGGGCTGTCTGATGGTACTGGGAACTGAACTCAAGTCCCCTGAAAGATCAGTAAAGTTTCTTACCTGCAGAGCCATTTCTCTAACCCACAAATTCCTTTATTTTTATATTCTATAACTTTCTATACACTTATCTACTTATTTTTTTCATAAGTGATGTGAACATAAATTTCAACCAAGACCTATTTTGGCTTATAGAATATAGGACGTCAGCACTTGAGTGACATGGAGGAGTTTAATAATCACCTTTTCTTTTCCAGAAAAGCAGATTATTTTTGACAGCACAATGATCAACACAAAATGAACTACTGAGGCCTCTTGTGTTTTATGGAAGTTCACCTAGTCCAGTGAACATACGTGCAGTTCATTTGAAGTCAAAGTCTGTGATGAGAAAGGCAGGGAGAGACGCACACCTGCTCATTTGCCAATAAAGGCAATGTGGAATTTGCTCTCATCATTGCCATGTTTCATATGTGGCTCTTTGTTTGCCTATAAAAGAACAGCTTTTGGGGAAGAAAAGATGCATGTTAAGGAATAGGTAACAGAATGAAAGCTGAAGATAGACATTTTTCTATCTGGTTCTATTGCCCTTCAACCTCTGCAACTCTTTAGTAAATAGTTTTGTATAGGGTATATTGTCCTTTTGTGTTTGAGACAGGGTCTTGCTGTATAGGCTGGTCTGAAACACGACCGCATTACTGCAGCCCCCAGAGTTGCCTTGCAGTTGTGTTCCCTCGAGCCTCACAAGAAGTTGTTCTGACTCACAGTCATAGACAGTGAATCGGGGCTTCTTAGAAAGGACTTTTATCTTTTGGTTACTGTTTATATATTTAATATTTTGGGGTTTTGTGTATTCTATCTTATTAGTGATCAACATAAAGTACATAAATTCATAAATGTATATTGTTATTCAAACATTATTTACAAGTTATTCTTGATTGGCAAGGATTATTATAGCCATGGATCAGGAAGCGACATTTGTTAGCTGCTTGGTAGAATGCAACTTAAACTTGCAAATGAGCCATCAGCTTAGCAGTTATCAGTATCCTGCTGCCTGATTCACATGCTTACTTAGTGTCTTAGCTGTTCTCTACGCTGTTAGTAAATAGTCGAGAGAGGCAAACAAAGGAGGAAGGGTTATTTTAACTCTTGGTCTGCAAAGCATGGAGTTCGGAATGTAAGGCAACTGGTAACATGGGGTCCTCCGTCAGGACGGAAAGAGATGACTGCTCAGGTTCATCTGGGTTCCTACTTTCCCCTTCGTATCCCTTTCTGAATTCCTTCCGTGTTGCTTCCCACACTCGCATGGACCAGTCCTCCTCAGTTCCACCGGCACAGACTCTTGCAGGGCTACCACGTCAGTGCCTGCAGTGCTGCATAAGCCAGTCAAGTCCACAGCTGAAGCTGCACATCATATTTAGTTGTTGTTTACCTAAAATAATTATGGTTATTTAAAGCACTTTTATTTCTCCCTTTAACGTGTGATTTTCAAGCATCAGAGGACTACAAAGAGCCATAGGAATGTGATGGCCCTCCTCAGTGCATTACAGCCTTGAATTAGGTATTTCAATGTTTTGAAACCAAAACCGTGCTGCAGCCTTCATTGAAATTTCATTTTCCATTTGGTACTTTAGCCATTTTCAGTCATTTCTGACTTAAAATTCAGATGTTGGTATTGCTAGAACTTGGTATTCTGTGAATGCAATGAAACCTTTATAATGTCTTTGTTACAAGAAATGCTTAAGTATCGCTCATTCCACCCCTGTTTGAACCATGGCTTCTAATTATAGCATTTAGTGACTTCCTTCTCTTCAGGGTCCTGGGCAGCTTTTAAATTAGAATTCTCTACTTATACAAGAGGAAATCAGGCACCTCTTCTCTTCACGGCTTCTTCTCTCTGAAGTCTGTACCTGTCAAGTTTTTTGAGACCTTCTTATGTCCAGTTTTACTAGGAGATTCCACTTTTAGATGACTTATACTTTGGTGGGGAAAACAATAATTAAAATTTGAACCAAAAGCTAAGTGTTTTTGATTTTGAAGAATTTAGTTGTCTACAGATCTCCCCCCTAACCCCCCCCTCTCTCTCACTCTCTCTCATTCTGTGTTAATTATTCCTTTGCTGTTTTGCATGATGGCTCCTTTTGACAAATAGAACCCTGTTGCATGTGCTATTGTGAGACTTGCTTTTTCCTCATGAAGATTATCTTAGAGACCCTCACTCAACTTTTCAGACCAGGGATTGGATCAACATTTTCCTCATTCCTGACAGGGAGAACCAAGAAGTAAATAAAGACAGCTGGCCTGAGGATATCTAAGAATGCACTGGGTTTCTGCAATGTCTCAGATCTTTCAGGCTTGATTTGTTTCTACTCTTCTTCACTTGTGATACTGCCTCCCCCGCTTTCTCTTTGTTTACCCTCCCTTAGTGAGACCCTACAGGTTTGTGCTTAGTGAAAAATGTAAAATGTATTTGTCTTCTTGAATTCCATATCTAGCTGGAAGTTTGCCCTTTTATAGAAGTGAAGTTATTTCCTTTGAATTCTTGACCACAGTTGAATGCTTGAGATTACACTGTGATGTCATTGTTGTTTTCACCTTTGATAGTACATTCAGGAATCTTCTGGTTAGAATAGATAATTGCCATCTCTTTTGACTATCAAACTTCACCTGCTCATCCAGGTGGTGGCTCACGCCTTTAATCCCAGCACTCGGGAGGCAGAGGCAGGCGGATCTCTGTGAGTTCGAGGCCAGCCTGGTCTACAAACGAGTTCCAGGACAGCCGGGACTGTTACACAGAGAAACCCCATCTCAAAAAGTCAAAATAAAAAAAAATTAATCTTCTCATCAATTAAATATTTTTGAGAATCTCATTCTGTGCTAAGCTCAGTGAGGTGAAGTTTGATCAAATTGTGTTGAGTGCCTGTTGTTGGAAGGCTGCTTGTTCGTTCCTGGCCGCCCAGACATGAAATAACCACATAGAAACTGTATTAATTAAATCACTGCTTGGCCAACCACTTAAGCGTATTGCTAGCTAGCTCTTACATCTAGAATTAACCCATTTCCATTATTTTATATTTTACCACAAGGCTTGTGGCTTACCAGCAAAGTTCAGCTGGCAGCTCACATCTTTTCCCTCTGGTGGTTCCATGGTATCTCTCTGACTCTGCCTTCTTTCTTCCAGCATTCAGTTTAGTTTCCCCGTCTAACTCTACTCTGCCCTATCACAGGCCAAGGAAGCTTCTTTATTCATTAACCAACAAAAGCAACACATATACAGAAGGACTTCCCACACCAAGTGCCTACATGACTTCATCCCAGCAGCAACTCCAAGCTTTAGCTTCCTGGTTCCATCTCCCTTATGCCGTCCTCTGAGGCAGCATTGTTCTGTAGCCGTGGCCTGTTAGCATGCATTCTGTGCACTCTTGCACTTTTCCCTCACAGTTAAGTTATGTACCTGTCAAGCATTTCCCTCCTCTGTGTCTCTGCACAGATTTCCTTTGCTTCAGAATCTTCATCACTGCTGCTGTTATCCATTACTGATCTCTGAGTTTCTTCATCTATGAAGTGGAAATGGTGAGATTATCTATTTTGTAGGATTTTTTTTTGAAGATTAAATTGAGTAAAGCATTAAAAGTACTCAGACTTGTTCTTGGTATGTAGTATGCAATCAATAACCATGAGTTGCTATTGTTTTTTACAGTGGTTTAGTGTCTATTACTGTTTCTTTCTTGGGGTACCACCCTTTTTTCATCTTCTCCTATCGCAGCTTTACCAGAGTCCTCAGAGTCTCTTGTACATTCCATCCGCTGTGAAATCCTCTTAAGTATTTCAGATTAAAATTAAATTTATGTCCTCTAAATTCCCTCAAAACTCTTTATGTACTTCTGCTGAGATAGTTAATGTATAATCATCATTTTACTGTACCTGTTCGGTAATTATTACATGGGAGATCATTTATGACCAGTAGCTCATTACTGTTTATTTCTTCAGAATAGTAACTGCTTTGCCCAACTTGGCAGTCTTGGATTTAAATTCATTTAAACTACCTCCCTCTGTTGCCTGCACATATTGTATACACACACACACACACACACACACACACAGTAAAGACATTTTCAGGGGGCTATGAAGGATACAAAGCATACATGGTATGCTTTCTAAGTTAAAACCTAGTGTTGTTTGCACATTTAAAAATGTTTTTTAAAAATGTTGTAGAGGGGCTGTGGAAGGTAGAGTGCCTGCCTAGCATGTATAAGGTCCTGGTTGACTCTCCGGTACCACATTAATTGGGTGTGGTGGTATGCACCTGAGGTTCATCACTGTGGCGATGGAAGCAGGAAGGCCAGAAGTTTATAGTCATCTTCAGCTACAGAACTGAGGTCTGCCTGAGCTACTCAGTGCCCTGTCTTAAAAGAAATTACTGAAACAAGGGAAGCAGTGTTGTTTATGGAACTGTGTGCCCACCACGTGGTTTAAAACAAAACATTATCAATTCACTGAGAGCCCCTTGTCTGACTTCCTTCACATTTCCCATCTCTCCCGCAGTGACCTCCCTCTCTTGAGCTCTGTGCTGATGGTTCCTTTGCTATTTTGCAGAATGGCTCCTTGTAGAACCCTGTTCCATTTGCTATTCTTGGCCTTGCATTCTCTTCATGATTATTTTGCATTTGTTTTGATAAATGCCTGAGCATATAATTGTATTTATGATTTGTTCACTTTCAATGTTACCTTGCAAAAAATTTTGTGTATTTTTCTATTTTGGGGTTGATAGAGATTTTAGGCTTTTTTTTTTTTTTGGTTTTGTTTTTTGAAGGTCTGTTTGTTTGTTTGTTTGTTTATTTATTTATTTATTTATTTATTTATTTTGATTTTTCGAGACAGGGTTTCTCTGTAGCTTTTGGTTCCTGTCCTGGAACTAGCTCTTGTAGACCAGGCTGGCCTCGAACTCACAGAGATCCGCCTGCCTCTGCCTCCCGAGTGCTGGGATTAAAGGCGTGCGCCACCACCGCCCAGCTCTATTTATTTTCCAAATAATCGTTTATTGAGATAAAATCACACATTTTATAGTTCTTCCATTTGAAGTGTACAATTCAATATAATTCCACGTGAAATACATAATTCAGTAATTTTTAATATATTCACATATAATGTAGCTGTCACCACTGTTGATTTAGAAAGCATTTTGATCATACTAAAAAGAGCCCTTATACCTTTTGCCGTCATTCCCTTCTGATCCCCATTCCTCCTCCTGGCTCTAAGCAGTTACTGCGAAAGTTTGGGTGAGCATCTGCTAAAGCTACATGTGTTAAAACTGTAGGTGAAAGCTTTAGGGGTGGAGCCTTGTTGGGAGTCCTTCGCTCATTTAGAGACATGCCCTTGAAGGGGATTGTGGTATCACATCTCTTTCCTCCTCTATTTCTGATTCATGAGTTGAGTGCTTTGTTCCACTGCAGATGTCATGAGCATGGGCTATCCATTTATTTAGATCCTCTTTAATTTATTATAATAATGTTTGGTAGTTTCAGAGTATAAGTTTTTTTTACTTCTTATATTAAAGTTATTCCTAAACATTTTACTATTTTTGCTGCTGTTGTAAATGAATTTTTTAATTTTGTTTTTGGACTGTTCTTTGCAAGTATGTAGAAATACAGCTGGTTTTATAATATTATAATAGATTATCTTGTAACCGTGCTGAATGGTTTTATAATATTATGATAGATTATCTTGTAACCATGCTGAATGTGTGTTGATGTGTTTTGATACCTTTGGATTTACCTTTTCTAAAAATTTGATTTTTATTTTTTGCATGTGTGTACATGTGAGAGTGTATGTATTTGGGGCTCCTTTGGAGTTTATGGGCACATGTGTGTGCATAAATGTGTGGAGACCACAGGTGTTATTTTCTCTATCACTGACTTTATATATTGAAGTAGGCTCTCCCTTGATTTCAGAGCTCACTAATATACTAGTCTAGCTTGTTCTAAGGGCCCTGTATCTGCACTTCCCAAGCACTGGGATCACAGGCGAATCCCACATGGGTGGTGAGGACACAAACCTTAGTCTCACACTATAGAAGGCAAGCACTTTACCCACTGAGCCATCTGCACAGCCTTCCTTAGTCTTTTCTTTATTCACAATCATGACATCTGCCCAGAGAGATAGTTTCAGTTCTTTTCCAATTTGGATGTCTTTTTTTTTTCTTAACTAATTGTCTTGGCTTGAATATCCAGTGCAATTAACAAGTATTCTCAACTTGTTCCAATATTAGGGGAAAAGTGTATCTATAATATTTTACTATTAAACATGTCAGTTATGGGGTTTTGCTTTGCTCTTCATCTGGATGAAAAGGATCCCTTGCCATCATACTTTGTTGAGTTTTTTCATATATATATTACATACATGTATATGTATATTACATACATGTATATGTAATATATATTATATACATGTATATGTAATATATATATGTATTACTTATACATATAATGAGAAAATTCTGGCTTTTGTCAAATGCCCCTTTTCCTTGTGTTTCCAGGAAGAGCTTATACAAAGAAGTACTTAAGGACATCACTTTTGTATCTAGTCTGCCTAAGTCTGAATCCTAATCTAGCACTTACTATCTTTTTGGTTTTGGTCAAGTTATCTCATTCTACAGGGTTCATTTTCTTCACATGTAAAATTAAGCAAATATACAAAATATTTAGGGAAGGATTCTGGCACATGTAGTAGGGCTAAATTCCATCCTCTGTGATAGGCTTTTTAAATGTCTC